>NC_092875.1:1877627-4637627 GCF_028372415.1 Notamacropus eugenii | reverse complement strand
CCAACCTCAGGTGTCCCACAGCAGAACAGGAGCCCTGCTGCTGCCCAACACCCCTTCAAGCTAGCCTCAATCCACAGGATAAATGAAGAATTTCCCAGGAGCCTTTGTGCCAGCCTTGGTGCCTTTGTGTGAAAGGGATCATGTCCTGAAAGATGGTTATTCTCTGACTTTCCAATGGCTGCCCACAGGCTTGGTTCATTTTCAAATAAAGGTTTGCTTCTTTACTCTTCAGTTACATATGCTCAAGTGAGGACACCTAGTGGTTGGTGATAGCACCATCACTTTTAATAAATAGTGAAGAAATTTGACCAAGGTCCTGAGGTCTCAAAGGGTTTTTGTATGCAGTGAAGTCAGGGGCACTTCTGTCTACATTGGTCATGTGTTCACACCTCCTTATGATACAATGTGACCAAACCCATAATATTGTCTGTACAGATATTGGGACTGTGCATTGAAAGTCATTGTTTATTTTCTTCTGGTTGATCCAACACTTTTTGCATCTCCCCTCATGTTTTTCCAGAGTTTTCTCAAAATTTGTGATGTCTTCAACCCATTCTAAGAGGTCATTCTCCAAGTAATGGTTCTAACAGTCTTTAAGGAGTTGGGTGCCTTCAAGTTGACTTGGTACCTCTGAGCAAACAAGCAGAATTGTTTTGGACAGATACTGATAAAGAAGTATTGACCTTTACCACCTATGGTACAAGGATCTGGTAATAGCCACAAGGAATTAATGGAGACAAAAATCTTTATTAAGTGCTTACTGTGGTAGTGATGGGGTTCAGACTCTGGGAGCCTCCTTGAGCTCCCCTTGAATCTTCCCACTTAATCTGACCTTCCTTACTCAAATCTAATCTTCCCATTTGTTCCTGCAGTCTCAGGAAGCCCATGGGTTTTTCCTTACCCTTGATTCCATCAACACCCCATGCCCCAGGCTGCCGACCACTCCCATCAAGATCTGTATCCATTTCCATATTGCCCCTATCAAGATCTCTGGATTGCCCCACCTGCTTCCCACCTAGGCGCCCCCTAGTCTGCCTCCTAGTCTGTCTCGTGATAGCCTCCAGGTGTTTCCAGCCTTTGACCCTCCTTGGGCTTCTCCTCCCTTCCTAAACCCCTCCTCCCATCACCCTGGACAACCAGACCACCACCCCTCCCCTCCAGACCCCTCCTATACTCTTTTCTGTATTTAAGTTCCATCTTGCCTCCATGTAGGCACTCAGATTCAATACAGCTCAGACTCTGTCTAGCTGGGATTCTATCTGGCCCATTTGTGAATACAAGCTTAAAAATGCTTAGGCTCCTTAAGAGGCAACCCAGTTTGGAGAATCTTTAACAAACTTTGTTTTCTTTGGCTTTAAGAAGGCTTGAGTCGAATTCATTCGAGCATGACCCAGACCATTGGTATTTTGGGGTTCCCTTCACCCCTCAACCTCTTCAGTAGCACCATGTTGAGGACTGGGGATCCATAGCAAAATGATAAAAGTCCTCAAGGAGTTCACATTCTCCTGTAAGATTTCAGATTCAGGTAAATGGAAAATTCCCATGGTTTTGAGCGTGTAGCCGCAAATCAGTGTCAGGGGTCTGCTTTACCTTCATTTCTATTGTTGAAGTTATATTCCTTTGCGGTATCAGTAGTACCTCAACGTACAGAGGGTGGGGGATGGGCTGCAATTACAGGTTCTTGGATCTGCATTTATAAAAGGAAACGCAATTTTTGAGTGGCCAAGGATGACTTTAATTATATGCACCATACTGGGTCCAGCTGAGAAGCTTCCAATTTTCTTACTATACGTACATGCATACATTCATAGCTACCAGAGAGGGAAGTACCAGTATCTGAATTTTGTAAGCCAAAAGGCTGTTTAATGGCTTCCCAGAGTCTCATCTGGCCAAACAAACCTTCTTTCAAAACCAAACCCTGAAGTAAAACCTCATCCTCAAAGTATTTATGCTCTTTTCAGAGGCAGAGGGCACAACTCCTCTTGACCCAGTACCTTATTAGCAATCAGCAGTAGTTGTGGGCCTTCATAGGAAACAGGCCTCCCCTAATCAAGCCTCCCTCAATAGCCCCACCTGAGGGTTATCAATGGACAGGGAAGGTTTTAAACTCCCATTAGATATGGGAACCATCTTACCAAGTTGTAGCCTCTGGGGAACAGAACCTTGTCTGAGCCTTCCTAAGTTGTGACTGAAGTAGCTCCTGGAGCAGTTGCCAGATTGCGTCTCCACAAGGTTTCTATCTTATCTTTGTGACAATGGACCCTGAGCTGGTAGCATTGCTATTCCTTTAGCTCTGTGGTTCAAACTTCTGCACCATTATCCTCATGGTCCTAGGAGAACAGGAGCTCAAGGTGGTGGCAGTGGTTTCACTTGTAAGCTCCTGCTGTTCCCCCGGTTTAGGGGTAGTGGCTTCTGTCCAGGTTGGGCATCTCAGCTGTGGGTGGCAGTTTGGTTGACAGTAGCTGAAGAGTCATTCCCATGGATGATGGCTGTGATGACTGAGCTACATGTAGGACTCCTCAGTCTATTTTCACTTTATTTTATTCATTTGGTTTAATTTTGTTTGGTCTGCGTTTTCCTTCATGATATGAATCATATACATATATGTTTTGCATGATGTTATATGTATAACCTGTATCAATTGTTCCCCATTTCAGAGAGGGTGGAAAACGGAGAAAAGGAGTGAATTTGGAATTGAAAATTTCAAAAGAAGAATGTTGAAAATGTTTCTTCATGTTATTGGGAAAAATAAGTACTAATTCAAAATGGGATAAATGTAAGCATTCTTTTCATAAAAATAAAACATTAGTGTATAAGAAGAGTGTCGGTGTCTTTAGGCTATTTCCCTATTTCTTATGCCCTCACCGTTTGCCCACCTTGGACATCAGGACTGTCTGCACTGAAGACCATGGTTGGCTCTTTGTTTTATTCGTCAGCATCTTGCTATCTTGTGGTACCAGAATACAAAGAAGAAATCAATGTTCTGTTTTCCTCCGTGACACGCTGATGATCATACTGATTTCTATGGCTAGCATACAACTTAGGTAACCCTTTCAGTTTCTGAGATTCAGAGGGATAGTTGCATACCAGTGGCTCAGGTCAGTAACTCCAATAGTAGCATCTCTGGATCCCAATAACCAGCTTTTCTGGATTCCTTGGAGGTCATTACACCTACCAGAGCTGTCTTCAGGCACACAAATTTCTCACCTCATGTATGACCTTCAATAACCCACCTTGTCTTTGGCATTCCTAACTGTCTACATCACTCCACCTTATTATTGAAAATCAGTTGAATTTTGAGAGTGCTATTAACATTACTCTTGTTTTAATTGTTACATTGTTCTAATCTTCTAGGATGGGGTTGTGGTTCAATCCATGTGAGAACAAAATTCCACCTTTTTACTCATTTGCATTTAATTTTTTACGAAGGGAACAAATGCTACATTTTCTAATTGAAGAATAGATGACAGTATCAGCTCATCTTATGTAGATTCAGGAAAATATTAGTGAAACTAATCAAGGAGTCCACTGCATGAGAGGAATGGCTGGTAGTTCATTCAGTGTCCATTCACTTTTAATTTCGGTGTGCTGCTTTCTCTTTGCCTTTTCATAAAAAAGTTTTGTTGATGTTTTCTGTTTTCCATGAATCCCATAGTATCCCATGAATCTCTTCCTCTTCCCTTCCCCCTCCATGACAGACATCCCCTGTGACAAATAGTATTTTTTTTAGAACAGTGAAAAAGTCAGCAAAACTGAACAATAACTTGATAATATATGAGCATATATGCAATGAGTGACACCTGTAGCCCTCCCACCTCCATGAAGGAGTGGGCTGGGAAAGTCTTCCTATCTGCTCACTCAGGTCCCACTTCACCTCCACCATTGTCTTTCATTTCCTTTTGGCTTTTTGGTGTCTCATCTTTATCATTTACATTATTGTTATCATTGTGTATCTTGTTTTTGTGGCTCTGCTTACTTCACTCCACATACAGATCCTTCCATATTTCTTTTTGTTTATCATACACGTCTGTTACATTAGCGAACTGCAACTGGTGTGGTCATTTTTTCAGTGATGGGTGTCTATTTTATTTCCAATCTTAGCTATCATAGAAAGTATGAATATCAATACTTTGGAATCTGTTGTCCTTTTTTTTTTTTTTATCAATAGCCCAAAGTTCCTGACAGACCAGAATTATGTACTGAATGGGGAAATAAAAACTTTATTTTGATCATTAGTATCTTGTGAGTGATGTTCTTATAATGCCAGTGTAGGCTGCTGCTGCAGTCTCATTCTTCTGTAACATCTTTGGGAAGAATGATCCTCTTTGATTTCTGTTCCTCACATGCTTTTCCAGAGCCCGATATGGCTTCTCTGCTTCCCTGTCTCTCCAGGACAAATGAGCCTGAAATGCTCAGGTATCATTGTGGCCCACATACCCTACTCCACAATTACTTTGCCCAGATACATTCACAGAGATACCCTTTGGACTTCCCCTATTTGGAGACATCTGCCTTAAGGGAAACATGGCACTCCCTGCCAGTGTTACAAGCCTGACATTTCCGTATCTGCAGGAAGGAGGGTCATGGATTGGATTTGTTCTCTCATCTACGTACTGAGGTCACACCAAGGACTTCAGCAGCATGAGCAGAGCTCTGGGTGGACAGGCCTGAAGTTCTTGAAAGTTCTTCTTGGCCCAGTTCAGCTGACAGGTTGCCTCTTGATCCCATGGAATACCAAAAGCCTTTCTGCCTGGAGTTCCAAGCCTCTTTTGATCCCTCCCCACATGCACTCTCAGATGTCACACTGTCCTGGTTGTTCATTCAATCAATGAATCAAAGAAACACTTATATAATCCCCCATTATGCATCCCACATAATTCTAGGTATCAGGAATAACAAGACAACATCCAAGCAGTACCTTCTTCTAAGAGGTAATCACTTAGAATATAATCAGTACCAGATCCTTTGCCACATAAGGGTTAAGTAATAATATTCAAAACCTCTTCTTCAGTTGAATGTTTGGTTACAGAGGAATTGACTTCAACCTGAGGTATGCAGTGAATAGGTTCGGCACTGGTTGTTAGTGGTTTCTTGAGAAGCCTATAGAAATGTTCAACCTTGCTCTCCAGAATGATTTCCTTATCATTGATGCATGTGGTTCCATCAGCAGTGAGTAATCCAGATGCATGTCTTTAGCCCACAAATAGCATTCAGGGCATTATAAAAGCACTCTGGATTGTTACTATCAGCATAAAACTGAATTTCATCTCTCTTTCTTGAACATGGAATCCTGCATCTCTCTAAGATTCACTTCCAATGTACTTCTGAGGGAGTTAAATGATGCCTTCTCAGAGATGGATGAACTGTCCTAGTGGTAAAGTCTGCAAAATTTCCATTTTCCATTTAGTAGCTTCTCAATTTACCCATTATTTTATGAAACTAATCTTGATGATTGCAAGTGTGCTGTCCCAGAGGAGTAAAAGTGGTGCTGCCCACCAAATCTCTGAAAGGTGTTTACTCTTTTTCTGTTCCACTGTTGTCAACCATGGTTGGCTCAGCTTTCTCTCCAAGTTAGCCATGAACTGTACCTGCTTGGAGAAGCACTCTGATCTGCTGACATTCAGTCTACTGGTTGTCATCTTGCCTTCGGTAAAAGCTTCTGTTGAGTACAAATGATTACCTTGGAGAGAATAAGTATATGATTAGTCCAGCACTCTGTGTCACACATTGCTTTCTTTACCATCCCATCCTGTCTGTCTCTTCTCCTTATGCAGAGATAGTCTATTACATGTTAACGTTTGTTGCAAGCATTTATCCATGAGATTTTATTGCATTTCGCTAAACAGAAGACAGTGTTAATGATGAGACATCTTCACTACTAAGTGCCCCTTGCTGTTCCTTCCACTAGACTCTCTATTTCCTCCTCTGAACACTTCCACTGACAGGCCTCCATGCCTGAAAGGTTCTGTCTTTCCATGTCTATGTCTTTGGCTTCCTTGGCTTCCCTGATAAAATATCTCTCTCCTCGAGCCTTTCCCAGTCCATCTGAGTTTTTCTATCCATGGACTGCCTCCACTTTAGCTTGTCGACAGCATGTTGGCACATGGTTGTTTTTATTTTCTCTCCACTATTGGAGTCAAAGCTTTTTGAAATCCAGGATTGTCTATGTCTTTGTACTTCCAGAGCTTAGAACAATGCCTGACAATTGTGGTCATGCTCTGCCAAGTGTCCAAGGGTCCTCTTAGGTAAACAAATGGCTCTTAGTGAGAGCACACAGGGCATTAGCTATGGCAGCTAAGTCATGGCAGGGCCTTCCTCTGTCCCCTTCACTCTGGTCACAGGCCAAAGTCCCAATGTTCAGCCAAAGCCACCGCTGGCCTCAGTCTCCTCAGAGTGCACATGTTTTACTTGGGGGAGGATACTGGTTCTGAGATCAAAATATCTGAATTCAGAGAGACAGACACATAGACGGAGACAGAGTCAGAGACATCATGAAAGAGACAGAAAGAACAAGAAAGACTTCACCTGTCCCTGGCAATTCAGAGAGTGTGAGAAACCTGGGACCAGGTTTGCATGTACACCTGGACCGACTTGAGAGTTTTTTGTCTCACATCCTCAGTGAATGTATCGTTGAGTAAAGCATAGCCACTACCAGTGCCATAATGTGCCCCACTCCAGTAAGCAGATTCATTCTCTGGCCGAATATTGATGATGGAAAAGTCTCTGTGTGCTCCAGAGCTGGAGACAGAAAAGTGATGAGGGATCCCATCACCCCTGTTTCCTCCTCCACTGCTGGTGACGTTCATGACATAACGAGGGGCCTTTCCTTGGCTCTGCTGGAAATATTTGTTTCATTAAGTGCTGATGGACTGCTCAGAGTACAGCTGATCCTAGCTGTGGCTCCCAGGAATGCAGACATGGAGGGTGACAGAGCCAGCACAGGCTGGAAGAAGGAACATAGAAACAAAGAAATGCAATTTTGTCCAAGAAGAAGAGAGGGAGAATGTGCTTAGAGATCCTCACCATAAAGTTCAAGGGCAGGGATGAGAGAGCAGGCCATGGAGGGTTCTGAGTGCAGCCCTGACCTGAGAACACAGTGAGCAGTAAGAGGCAGACAAGAGGCCAGACCACGGGGTAGAGTACCCCAAGAGCACTCATGTGGGCTTGGCCTATTCCAAGTCTCTCTTATCCTCTCCCTGCAGTCTGTGTTGGGTTTTAGGTGGGAGGGGGCTGAATGCAAACCTGTGCCTTATGCAGTCTCTTCCTAACCACTCCCCCTGTCATACCTCTGGTGTCACAGGTCCATGGGAAGGACATGTCTTTCAGGTTGAGGACTTGAGGTGTTGGGATTTCCTGGCCCAGCCTAGCAGAGATATCACACATGAATGATCCCAGTGGTCAGAGCAGTTACAGACACAGTCATCTGTGCTGATCCCCAGATTAGAACCTTAGGGTCCCTATTCCATCACTGCTTGTCCCAAACCAGGCTCACAATGCCACCTTCTGGTTCCAGTCCCCTAGTCCACCCCATCCTTTCAATCCAACTTCAGTGGCCCCACAACCAAAGCAAGATCCCTACTTGCTGCCCACCAGGTCTCTAAGCCAACATCTGTCTTTGGGATAGGACAGGACAAAAGGATGAATTGATTCATGAAAGAAGAGCCTTGGAGTCTCTGTATGGAAGTGACCAAGTCCTGAAAGCTGGGTGTTCTCTGACTCTCCAATAGTTACCCCCAGCCTTGGTTCATTTTCAGACAAAGGTTATCTTCCTCTCCTACTTCACTACTCTTTGGTCACATATACTCAAGTGAGGACACCTAGTGATTTGGTGATAGCCCCATTATTATTAATGAATGGTGAGGAACATGGACCAAACTCCTGAGATCTCAAAGGATCTTTGGATGTAGTGAAGTAAGGGACACTTCTGCTTACACTGGACATGTATTTCCATCTTCCTGTGATATATTGTGACCAAAACTCATAATAGTGTCTGTACTTCTCTAGGAGATGTTCTTTCAAAGTCATTGGTCATTTCCTTCTAGCAGATCCAACACTTTCAGCATCATCCCTCATGTTCTTCCAGAGTTTTCCCAAAAGATATGAGGTCCTTAATGCATATATTGAAGTCACTTCTCCAAGTAATGGATCTACCAGTTCTTAAAAATGATGAATGCCTTTCAGGTGACTTGCTACATCATTGCACACAAACAAAATCGTGTTGGCCAGACTCTGATGAAGAAGTGCTAACTTTTCCCACCTCAGCCCATAGGATCTTGTAATAGCCACAAGAAAGGAATGAACAGAAAGTTGTTTAAAGCAGTTCACCACCTCCTGTAGGATTTCAGCTGTGGGTCAGATGGAAAAGTCCCAAGGTGCTGAGGGTGTAGGAGCAAAGGAGAGGACGTGGTTCTCCTTTACCTTCACTTGTTTTTCCTTTCATTAATTTTATTTATTTTCAGTGTTCTACAATCACTACCATACAACTTAGATTTTTTTCACCTTCCTCCCCTCGACCTTCACCTTCCTCCCTGAGATCGAATGCAGTATTATATAGGTTCTACACGTACATTCCTACTAAATACATTTTCACTGTAGTCATGCTGTGTAGAAGAATTAAAATGAATGGGAGAAATCTTATAACAAACCAAAATGTAATAGAAAAGAAAATCGTGTCCTATAATCTGTGATTGAATTCCATAGATCTTTCTCTGGATGTGGAAGGCATTTTGCCTGAAAAGACAATTTTGAATTTTTTAAGTTCTTGCATTGCACTGAAATTCCACTTCTACAATCAAAAAACTCTCCCACTCTATGGTCGTTGCTGTGCACAAAGTTCTCTTAGTTCTGCTCCTTCCACTAAGCATCAGATCATGTAAGTCTGTCCAGGCCTCGCTGAAGTCTTCCTGTTCATCATTTCTTATAGCTCAATAGTATTCCATTATATTCATATGTCATAATTTATTCAGTCATTCCCAACTGATGGGCATCCCATTGATTTCCAGTTTTTGGTCACCACAAGGAAAGCTGCTATAAATAATTTTGTACAAGTGGGACCCTTTCCCATTTTTATGATCTGTTGGGGATATACTCCTAGAAACAATTTTGCTGGGTCAAAGGGTATGCATATTTTTGAAGCCCTTTGAACATAGTTCCAAGTTGCTCTCCAGAATAATTGGATCAGCTCACAGCTCAACAAACAATTAGCTCTCCCACATCCTCTCCAACATTTATCATCTTCCTGTTCTGTCATGTTTGCCAATCTGATAGGTATGGTGTGGTACCTCAGAGTTGCTTTAATTTGCATCTCTCTAATAAATACTGATTTAGAGCACTTCTTCATATGATGATAGATGTCTTTAATTTCTTCCTCTGAAAACTTCCTGTTCATATCCTTTGACCATTTTTCAAATGGGGAATAACTTGTATTTTTGTACATTTGCCTCAGATCTCTACATATTTTAGAAATGAGGCCTTTATTGCAGACACTAGCTACAAAAAATTCTTTCCCACTTTTCTGCTTCTGTCCTAAACTTTGTTTGGTTGGGTTTAGTTGTGCATAAACTTTTCAGCTTCATGTAATCAAAGTTAACCATCTTGCACTTCATAAAGCATTCTATCTCTTCTTTAGTCAAAAATTCTTCCCTTTTCAATAAATCTGGTAAATAAATTCCTTGCTCTACCAGTTTGTTCACATTGTCAAACTTTATACCTCGATTGTGTACCCTTTGGACTTTATTCTTCTGTATGGTGTCAGGCATTGTTCGATGCCTACCTTTTCCCAAACTGTTATCTGGTTTTCCCAGCTTTTTTTTTTTTTTTTGAACAGTGAGTTCTTATCCTAGAATATCAGGTCCTTGGGTTTATCAAACAGTAGATTGTTATGTTCATTGTCTACTGTGTCTTCAGTACCTAGAATATTTCACTTGTCTACCCTTCTATGTCTTAGTCAATACCAAGTTGTATTGATAAATGCTGCTTTATAATACAATTTGAGATCTGGTAGAGCTGGGCCACCTTCCCTGTCATTTCTTTTCATTAGTGCCCTTGATATTCGGGATCTTTTCTTCTTCCAGATGAAGTTTGATATCATGTTTTTCAGCTATAGAAAATAATTATCTGATAGTTTGATTGTTATGGCACTAAATAAGTAAGTAAATTAATTTAGGTAAAATTGTCATTTTTATTATATTGACTTGGCATACCCACGAGCAACTGATGTTTTTCCACTTACTTAGATTTGACATTATTTGTGTGAAAAGTCACTTGCAATTTTGTTCATAAAGTCTCTGGGTTTGTTTTGGCAGGTAAACTCCCAAATATTTGCTAATATCTACCCTAGCTTTAAATGGGGATTTCTCTTTCTATCTCTTGCTGTTGGGCCTTCTTAGTAATATATAGAAATTCAGAAGTTTGGATGGATTTATTTTGGAACCTGCAAATTTGAAAAAGTTTTTTATTGTTTCAAGTAGTCTTTTACTTGAATCTCTGGGCTTCTCGAGGTATACCATCATATCATCTGCAAAGAATGATAACTAAGTTTCTTCTTTGCCTATTCTAATTCCTTCAATTTCTTTTTCTCTAATTACTACAACTAACATTTCTAGTACCATATTGAATAACAGTGGTGATAATGCACATCCTTGTTTCCCTCCTGATCTTATTGGAAATGCATCTAACTTATCTCCTTTGCATGTAATGATTTCTGAAGGTTTTAGGTAGATACTGAGTATTATTTTATGGAAAGTTCCCTTTATTCCTGTGCTGTCCCGTGTTGTTAATAGGAATGGGTGTTGTATTTTGTCAAAAGCTTTTTCTGCATCTATTGAGATAATCATGTGGTTTCCGTTAGAATTGTTCTTGATATGATTGATAATGTTAATAGTTTTCTTAATATTGAACCAGCCCTGCATTCCTGATATCAGTTCTACCTGATCGTAATGTATTATTCTTGTGATTAGTTACTGCATTTTTTTGCTAAAATTTGATTTATAATTTTTGCATCTATATTCATTAGACAAATTCGTCTATAATTTTCTTTCTCTGTTTTGACTCTTCGTGGTTTAGGTATCAAAACAATGTTTCTATCATAAAAAGAAATTGGGAGGACTCCTTCCCTAATATTCCCAAATAGTATATATCGTATTGGTATCAGCTGTTTTTTAAATGTTTGATAGAATTCACTTGTAAATCCATCCGTCCCTGGAGATTTTTTCCTAGGGAGTTCATCGATGTCTTCGTCAATTTCCTTTGCTGAGATTGGATTGTTGAAGTATTCAACATCCTCTTCTATTAATCTGGGCAATTTATATTTTTTAAAATACTCATCCATCTGATTTAGATTGCTGAATTTATGGGCATAAATTTGGGCAAAGTAATTTCTAATTACTGTTTATTTTCCTCCACTTTGGAGGACCTTCACCCTTTTCATTTTTGATATTGGTAATTTGGTTTTCTTCTTTCTTTTTTTGAATCAAATTGAACAAAGGCTTATCAATTTTATTGGTTTTTTTCATAAAACCAACTTTTAGTTTTATTTATTAGTTCAATAGTTGTCTTAATTTCAATTTCATTGATCTCTCCTTTTGTTTTCAGTATTTCTAATTTGGTATTTACTCAGGAATTTACAGATTGTTCTTTTTCTAGCTGCATGTGCAAGTCATTGATTTCCTCTTTCTCTATTTTATTCATGTAGGCATTCAAAGGTAAAAAAACTTCCCCTAAGAACTGCTTTTGTATTATCCCATAAGATTTGGTAGGTTGTCTCATTATTGTCATTCTCTTGGCTGAAGTTGTTGGTTGTTTCTATGATTTGTTGTTTAACCCACTCGTTCACTTGTATTATAAAATTATATCACTTTGTCATGGGAATCATTTCACAAAGCTGTAACCTTTGGGGAAAAGTACCTTATTTTTTTGATTCTTCCTAAGGTGTGACAGGAGCATCTGCATGAGCAGTTTCCAGACTGCATCTCCACAAGGTTTTATCTGAGATTTATGACTCTGGACCCTGGGCTTGGAGCATTTCTATTCTTTTGACTTTGGAGTTCGAAATTCTCTGCCATTGTCCTCATATTCCTAGATGAGAGAGTGGTCAAGGTGGTGATGGCATTTGACCTACTTGCCACATGCTGTCTCCTCTCTTTCCCCTATGGATGTAGTGTTTGTAATTTCTACCAGGTTTCCTCATCTGGGCTGTGGATGGCAGTTGATTGACAAATTCTGAGGATGGGTAACCTTCCTATCCAAAAATTACTCCCATGGATGATGGCTGTAATGACTGAACTAGAAGCAGGAACCCTTGTGTTGGAGATGCTTCTCCTCCTTATTGTTATCAGTCTTTCAGTGATAGTTGGTAAGCCATTGTTGCAGGTCTTGCTGATGAAGGTGAATCATTTTTACAAAATAATCTCTCCCCTTCAGGATGGCTGTGGCATCCTGACTGGGTGTAGTTATGGTGCTTCATGAAGCACTGCTGTTCTCAACTTTCATACATTCAAGGTCTTGTGTTGCCTCCTTTAGAATGGCTGAGGACATACTAGTCAATGCAATGGCAGTGGTTTAACTTGCCTACTTGATGCTAAATCTTATCTCTTCCTCAGGTGTCCTTGATATTTAAAATTCTAAGAAAACTTCTTGTTAAGGACATCTTGTATACTGGCATGATGCATTGGTCCACTGTAGTGCTTTTGTTCATGGCCCAGACACTCTATGAGATAGTGAAGAGGGAAAGTACTTGATATTCATGAAATGCACCTGTACCAGTAATATTTAGGAGAAGGGAATATTTTGAGAAGTGCATAATTTTGATTTTATTAAAGTAGAAAGTTTTTGCACAAGCAAACCATTGCAACCAAGTTTAAAAGAAAAGCAGAAAGTTGGGAAATTTGTTTTTATATGTGTCACAGGCTTTATTTCTCAAATGCATAGAGAACTGAGTCACAGTGACAAGAATATAAGTGATTCCCCAATTGGTAAAGGGTCAAAGGATGTGCTTTCAGAAGAAGAAAACAAAACATTCTATTAACATATGACAAAATGCACTAAATCAGGGTTGGGGAATCTATGGTCTTCAGGGCACATGTGGCCATTTTGATCCTCAGTGGAGCCCTTTGACTGAATCCAAACTTACAGAATAAATCATCTTAAGACAAGGATTTGATCTCTAAAATTTAGACTGTCAAAATACCACACCCAAAGATATAAAAGAGATTGTATGGTGTAAAAGCAAGCACCCTGAGAGATCCAGGAGGGGCTGCTATCACATGTTCCTTGATCTGCTTTTTTAAAAGAAAAGCAACTTTTGAAGGGTCAACAATGACTATAACCAAGCACAGGCATCATTCTCTTAATTGAGGTGAAAAAGTCACCACCCTGAGCTTCAGAGAAAATAGAGAAAAACAAAAATCAACAGACAGGGCTTCTCACTATCTGACAGTAATAAACACACATACACATCTCAGATGAGTAGACAGATAACTCTCCGATCATATGTACATGGTTGGTTATTGTTCCTTGTTCTGTAAGAGGAACCATTGTCATCATCATGATAAAGTCAAGTTTCAGGGTATCCGACTGTGACTGATCAGACCTATACAGGCTTGGAATGCTCTACCACAGCTTGGGTACAGGTATTCCATGTAACCATTTGGTGTGGATACTCCAAATTTCTGCATCCTAGATTTCCTTTGAGTTGTTTCAATTCTTCTCTGCTTATAGAACACAACACCCCACTTTATGTGGGCATGCCATATTGAGTGGTCCTGTGCGAGTGTTTCTCATGTCACACAATCAATTCCAAAGTTTTTGAGAGAGACCATGAGAGTGTCCTGGGATCACTTTTTCTGCCCAACATGTGATTGCCTGCCCCATGAAAGTACTCCATAAAATAGTATTTTTGTCAGGCATACATTTCACTTTCAAACACCATGGTCAGCACATTGGAGTGGCACACTCTGAAGCATATTTTTAATCGTTGGCAGTTTAGTTGGAGTAAGAACTTCAGTGTCTGGTATCTTATCCTGCCAGATGAGCGTCAGAATCTTCCTAAGACAGTTCAAATGGAAGCGATTCAATTTCCTAGCATGGCCCTGGCAGACTGTCCATGTTTAACAATCATACAGCAATGAGGTCAGCACAGTGGCTCTGTAGACCTTCAGTTTGTTAGTCAGTCTAATACCCCTTCTGTCCCAAACTTTTCTTCAGAGCCTCCCAAACACTTAGCTACCTCTGGCAATGCATCCATCACACTCATTGTGAATGTGTACGTCCCTGGGAAGTGTACTTCTAAGGTAAGTGAACTTATCTACAGCATTCAAAACTTCTCCATTTGTTGTAGCTGATGGTTCCACATATGGATGGTGTGGCAGTGGCTACTGGAGCACCTATGCTTTCCTGGTGGTAGTTACTAGACCAAAATTAGCACAGGGAATAGAGAATTTATCCATATTTGTTGCATCTCAGCTGCAGAGGCTGGCATTGAGTGCACAATCACCTGCAAAAAGAAAATCATGCACCAACATTCTCTCCACTTTGGTCTTGGCTTGTGGCCTTTTCCAATTGAAGAAGTTATCAGAGGTAAGGTAATTGACTTTGATGCTGTATTCATCCTCATTGAAGGTATTTGATAGCATGAGTGAAAACATCATATTAAAATGTGGGGGAGCAAGTACACAGCCCTTTTTCACTCCACTCTTGACTGGGTGGGCAAGAGAGCCTTGTCCACTATCCAGAAACTGGGCAAACATGCCAACATGAAATTGATGTACAATATTGATGAATTTCTCTAAGCAACCAAATTTTGACATAATTTTCCATAAGACCTCATGACTAACATGGTCAAAGCCCTTGGTCAGATCTACAAACATTGTGTGGAGATCTCTGTTGTGCTCCTGGCATATCTCCTGCAGTTGTTGAACAGAAAACAGCATGTCAACTGTTCTTCAGCCCCTTCTGAACCACATTGGCTCTCAGGCATATGATCATCTTCCAGGTGAAGGATCAGCCTATTAAAAAGGACTCTAGCAAGAATTTTGCCAACAATGACAAAGAGAGAGACCCCACCCTCCCCTGTGACTCTCATAGGAAAATCTATTCTCTTAACTTTGCAGAGATGGACAATTTAGGCATCCGTGAAGTCCTGGGAGATAACCTCCTCTTGCCATATAACCTGGAAAATTTCAGTCAACTTTTGTGTGAGCCACGGTCCTCCTATCTTGTAAATCTCAGATGGAATTGAATAAGCACCAGGTGCGTTGCCACATGAAAGGAGTCTAATGGCATTCAAAATCTCCCTTTCATTTGGAGGTTCAGCTAAGGACAGATTGACTTCAACCTGAGGTAAATGGTCAATGGCCTCAGCCATGAAGGAATGTGAGGCAGGTGATGTGGAGTGCTTAGAGCTTGATTAGACACCAAAGACACCAAGATCATCCATTGCATCCTGAGCCATCACCAGCTGTCTTCACTCTGTCCTGCCACTGAACTATGATGACTGTGAAGGAGAGAGTGAGGCTGGTGACTTCGTGCAATTCTGCCTCACTTAAATCCAATTTACTCACAAATCAAAAGACATCACTCATACTATTTCACTATTATGCCTCAAACACCTGTGGTGACAGGCAAGTGATGACACATCAGCTGGGGATACACTGGGAGCTGTAGTCACAACTCTGCAGACAGGCAGCCATGGCCGTAGGGTCGTTTCTCACTGGAAGCAGCAATGGGACTTGGTAGCCTCCTGGGTGTCTGAGTAGGCTTTTAATGATCGCACTGCTCACCTCCTGGTGTGAGGAAAGGGGGCAGAAAAGGTGCCCTAAACATCGTCTGCTTACCCGAACCTGATCTGATTAATGTGGCAGACAGGAATCCCACTATGTGGTCAAAACTCTAAAAAATGTCCGGAATGTACAAAAATATCTGTAAAGATGATTCCATTCACCAACATCCCATGGAATGTGCACATACTAACAGACAACACAAAATCCAGTAAACCTGAAAGACCTGAAAGACAAACTGCTTTAGGTGAAACAGAACTTAACTGATGTTACATGCAAATAACAGTTTTGAGCCTTGGCAAATGAAGGCCAGCTTACTGAAGCTGGAGCTGGATACACATTTTTCTGGAGGGGACACAGTGAAGGGGAGCACTGTGAAGCTGGTGTGGGTTTTGCAATCAAAACTAATTTAATCAGCAAGCTGGTATGCCTGCCAAAACAAGTGAATGACAGGCTCATGGCAATGCGATTGCAATTTGCTCTAAAATGCCATGCCACCATCATTAGTGCCTATGCTCCCACCATGACAAACCCTGATGAATTCAATAAAAAATTTTATGAAGACCTAGAGACCATTATCATCAAGGTGCCAAAAGGGGACAAGCCTATAATTCTGGGTGACTTTCATGCTAGAGTAGACTCAGAATAGGGGCAGCTAGGTGGTGCAGTGGATAGAGCACCTGTGCAGGAGTCAGGAGGACCTGAGTTCAAATGTCACCTCAGACAATTGACACTCACTAGCTGTGTAACCTTGGGCAAGTCACTTAACCCCAGTTTCCTCATCCTGGGTCATCTCCAGTCATCCTGATGAACATCTGGTCACTGGATTCAGATGGTTATGGAGGAGAAGTGAGGCTGGCAACTTCCACAGCCTTCCCTCACTCAAAATAAAGACAATGAAAGTCATGTCACCATTTCTTTGATGGCATAGTCTTCTTGGTCAAGATGTTTTTGTGATGTTTTTTTGCAAGTGGCTAATGCATTGTTATGATCCTGTTGTTCAGCTCTTTGCCAGACATCTGAGTTTGTTGACTAGATTACTTTTCATTAAAAGGCCAGCTTCATAGCACTCCCTTTCATTGTAGCCACTCCAGAAAAACGTGCATCCAGCTGTAATTTCAGTGAGCAGCCTTGATTCACTCAGGGTGCCTATTGGGATGAGATATATGCTGAATTCTTCAGGAACAAGAACTGTTTGTCTTTCAGGTGTAGTGGATTTCATATTGTCTATAAATATGTGCACATTCCATCGTTCAGTAATGAGTGAAAATTTTTGTACTTTGTGTGGGTGCATGTGTGCATCTGTGTGTGTATGTGGGTTTCAACCACAAGGTAGACTCCCTACATGGCATGGTAAACAGTCCAGGTTTATGTACAATCGCAAGTTTTGGGGAACCTTTTCTAGTCCCTGATTTTCTAGCTGCCTGGTTGGCAGGGCCTGGATGGTGTGTCACCTAGCTTTTGAGATTTGGGACAGGCTTGGCAGTCTTTAGGATTCAGTCTCACCCTTAGGGGATCTTTGTCAGGGCCTGCTGGAGGTGCAGGTGCTTGTTCACAGAAGTGTGCAAAAACTGCCCAGGCACTATCAGCAGCTGGCTCCAGCTTCTTTGTTCACACTTCTTTCTAATGTCTTTGTTTCCCCTTGAAGGTTTCTGTAGTCTCTGGCTCATCAGCTCTGCCAAGTGTGGAAGGGTCACCTGAGACAAGCAGACTGCTCTTTGGAGAGCCAACAGGCCCCCTGCCGTGGCAGCCAAGTTATGTCAGAGCCTCCCTCTGTCCCCTCAACTCAAGTCAAATCCCACAGCCTGAAGCCTCTGCTAAAGCCCTCCCTGGGCTCAGGCTCCAGAGTCCACATGTGGAACTTGGAGGAAGATACTGGTCCTGGGGTCAAAAGATCTGGGTTCAAGACCCATTTCTGTCACTTGCTCTAAGTGGGACCTCATGCACATCATAGAATTTTATTTATTGAAAGAGACAGACAGACACAGAGATGGAGACAGAGACAGAGGCAAGGAGATAAACACAGAGAGAGAAAGAAACAGAAAGTCTTGACGTTGCAGTGGCAGTTCAGAGAGTGTCAGAAGCCTGGAGCCAGGTATGTAGCTTTACCTGAGTTGACAGGGGAGGTTTTGGTCTGACTTCCTCAGTGAATATATCAATGTGTTAAGCTTAGAGCCATAACCTGTCCCACAGTAATAATCTCCTTCATACTCTGACCTGATGGACAAGTATCTATTGGTTCCAGAGCTGGAGCCTGAGAAGCAATCCAGGAGCTTGTCACCCCTACTTCCACCTCCACTGCTGCTGAAATACTTGACATACCTAGGGGACTTTCCTGGGCTGTGCTGGAACCAGGCAATAGCATAGGTGCTGTGCTGACTGCAGAGGGTGCAGGTGAGTCTAGCTGTGGCTCCCAGGGATGCTTACATGGAGGGTGACTGAGTCAGCACAGGCTGAGGGAAGGAACCTAGAGACAGACATTAATATCCTAGAATAAGAAGAAAGGGAGAACGTGCTTGGACATCTTCAGCAGAAAAGCCATGGGCAGGGATGAGGGAGCAGAGCAAGGAGGGTTCTGAGGGAAGCCCTGACCTGAGCAGACAGTGAGCAGCAAGAGGCAGACAAGGGCCATGGTGCAGAGGACTCTTAAGAGCTCTGCTCCCCAAGGAGCACAGAGCTGGACCTGGCCTATTCCAAGTCTCTCTTTTCCTCTCTCTGAAGCTTAGGTTGAGTTTTGAGAATGAGGGGGCTGAATGCAAATCTATGCTTTTTCCAGTCTCTTCTTAACCACTCCCCATGTCATGCCTGTGATGTCACAGGTACATGTGGAGGGCATGTCTTTCAGGGAGATAGCATGAGGTGATGGGATTTCTTGTCCTAGCCAGCAGAGATATCACTCATGAGTGATCCCATGGATCAGAGCAGCCACAGCTGGGCCGATCCATCCTTAGGCCCCCATACTCCCCATCACATCAGTGCATGTCCCAAACGAGGCCCACAGTGCCACCTCCTGCCTGCAAGCCCCCAATCCACCCCACCCTTGTAATCCAACCTCAGGTTCCCACAGCCAGAACAAGAACCCTGCTTGTTGCCCACCAGGTCACCCAGCCAGCATCTTTCTACAGGACAAAAGGATGGATTGGCTCAGGGAGGAAAGTCTTGGTGCCTGTGTGGAAGGGACCAAGTACAGAATCGGGTGGGTGTTAGCCTCTGTCTGGTTAGCAGTGTGGACAACAAGGACATTCTGTTTCCACAGTTATGACCTACCATGGTCAGGTAAAGGTCATAAAAAATGTAGGCTTGATGAGCTGTTTGAGGAGAACCTATTAGAAAGCAGAACATAGTCACAAGGTGAGGAGAAGGTGTGATGGGAGAACCAAAGTTTGGAAAAGAGTTTAAGAAGCTCCATTTTTCTGAATGCATTGCAGCAATATTTCTACAACTTTACTGGTCAGGTTACCTGTCCATTCAGGGGAAATGGACCTAAGGATTAATGAAAGGTTTCCTGATTTCACAACCGATATTTTTCTTTGTTAAAAGTGAGCATGTTTCTCACAGTTGGGGTGTGTTAGATGAGCTCACTTCTAACAGTAGGGCCTAGATGGGACATGTCCTAGTGGTTGAGATTAGGGGCAGAGTTGGCAGTCTTTAGGATTCAGACTTGCCAAAGGGGAGAGTAGTCAGGGCCTGCTGGAGAGGGGCAAGTGCTTATTCCCAGAAGTGTGCAAATATTGCCCGGGCACTGTCAGCAACTGGCCCAGGTTTCTTTGTTCACAGTTCATTCTGATGTCTCTGTCATGAGCTCATCAGTTCTGCCAAGTGTCCAAGGGTCAACTTGCACAAGCATACTCTTCTTTGGGAGAGTAAACAGGGTACAGCTGTGGTAGCCAAGTCATGGCAGGGCCTCCCTCTGTCCCCTACTCCAGGCCAAATCCCAAAGTCTGAAAGCTTAGCTAAAACCCTCCCTGGACTCTGTCTCCAGAGTCCACATGTGGAATGTGGGGGAAAATACTGGTCCTGGGGTCAGAAGACCTTGGTTGAAGGTCCATTTCTGCCCCATATTCTCAGTGTGACCTCAAGTACATCATATAAATTTGTATACTAAAAGAGAGTCAGACCCAGAGACAGATGAGACAGAGTCAGGGAGATAAAAATAGAGATAGAGACGGAAAGAACCATAAAGACTTGACCCTGCCCTGGCAGTTCAGAGAATGTCAGAAGCCTGGAACCAGGTGTGGAGCTGGCAGGGGAGGTTTTTGTCTCACTTCCTTGCTGAATGTATCACTGTGTTAAGCTTTGCTACTACCAGCGTTGTAATCGTACCCACAGTAGTAATCAGCTTCATCTTCAGGCTGGATGTTGCTGATGGTCAAGTATCTGTCGGCTCCAGAGCTGGAGCCAGAGAAGCGATCAGGGATCCCATCGCCCCTACTTCCACCTCCACTGCTGCTGACATACATAATATACCGAGGGGACTTTCCTGGGCTCTGCTGCAACCAATCAATAGTGTAGGTGCTGTGTTGACTGCTGAGGGTGCATATGAGTTTAACTGTGGCTCCCAGGGAAGCAGACATGGAGGGTGACTGAGTCACCACAGGCTGAGAGAAGGAACCTAGAAATAGAGAGAGACATTAATGTCCTAGAATAAGAAGAAAGGGAAAAAATGCTTGGAGATCTTAAGCAGAGAAGCCGAGGGCAGGGATGAGGGAGCAGGACAAGGAGGTTTCTGAGGGCAGCCCTGACCTGAGCATACAGTGAGCAGTGCCAGGCAGACAATAGGCCAGGCCATGGTGCAGAGGGCCCTAGAGCACACAGCTGGACCTGGCTTCTCCCAAGTCCCTCTTATCCTCTCCCTGAATCTTGAATTTGGTTTTGGGTGGGAGGGGACTTAATGCAAATCTTTGCCTTATGCAGGCTCTTCTTAACCTCACCCATGTCACACCTCTGAAACCACAAATACAGGGCAGGGACTTGTCTTTCAAGTAGAAGACCTGGGATTTTTGGAATTTCTTTTCCTAGCCAACCAGAGATGTCACTCCTGTGTGATCTCTAGTGTCAGATCAGTCGCAGACATATCCAGCTGGGCTGATCCCCAGATCAGACCCCCAGGCTCCACATTCCATCACTGTCTGTTCCAAACCTGGCACTAAGTGCCACCTCTTCACTGCAGGCTCCCAATCACTCCACATTTGTAAGCCAACCTCAGTTGTCCCACAACCAAAACAAGACCCCTGCTTGATGCCCAACAGCCCTCCAAGCTAGCCTCAATCCACAGCATAAACGAAGAATTTCCCAGGAGAGGACAGCCTTGGTGCCTTTGTGTGAAAGGGATCATGTCCTGAAAGATGGTTATCCTCTGACTTTCCAATGGCTGCCCACAGGCTTGGTTCATTTTCAAATAAAGGTTTGCTTCTTTCCTATTCAGTTACATATGCTCAAGTGAGGACACCTAGTGGTTTGGTGATAGCACCATCACTTGTAATAAACAGTGAAGAAATTTCACCAAAGTCCTGAGATCTCAAAGGGTTTTTGTATGCAGTGAAGTCAGGGGCACTTCTGTCTACATTGGTTGCCAAGCCTAGAGGCCTGTATTGGGCTACCCGAGTCTTTCTTACCTCACCTCCCGAGGTCTTCGGCTGGCCACGCCGGAAGCACATATGAGAGAAAGGACGTTCCAGAGTCAAACAGGGGTTGAGCTTTATTACAGGGTTTCGGTTACAAGTGCAGGGGGATCTTTTTTCTTAGGACGAAGAGGGGGAGATTTCCTAAGGAGGCTAAGCTTAAGGGATTGGAAGTAGAAGTACAAGCGGGGAGAGAGTGGGAGGGGAGAGAGGAAAGAAAAGAAGCGGAGCCTTACTGTCCTCTTTGGCTCCACACGTGCTAAGAGAGCTTTTAGGCTTCCTCAATCCTACTTAACCTTCAGCCACACAGTTTGCATCTCAATACCGTGCTGTTAGGTAACTAGGTGTGCTCCAATCCGGGACGACCTCGAGGGCAGGGAGACTCCACCCATCACGTATCTCCCGGGAAGAGGCGGAAATACCCAAGCTAGCTGAGCTAGCTTGGTCTGACCTTCTCGAACCCCCGCTGTTCATGGAGGGCCTCGTAAGACTCTAAGATTTAGAAGTCCCACTTTTACCCGCCCGAGACTGTCCACACGGATTTGAGCTTCCAGTCCCAACAATTGGTCATGTTTTCACACCTCCTTATAGTACAATGTGACCAAACCCCATAATATTTTCTGTACAGACCCCGGGATGGTCCATTGAAAATCGTTGTTTATTTTCTTCTGGTTGATCCAACACTTTTTGCATCTCCCCTCATGTTCTTCCAGAGTTTTCCAAAATTTTTGATGTCTTCAACCCAGTCAAAGAGGTCACTTCTCCAAGTAATGGTTCTACCAGTCTTTAAAGGAGATGGGTGCCTTCAAGGTGACTTGGTACATCTGAGCAAACAAGCAGAATTGTTTTGGACAGATGCTGATAAAGAAGTATTGACCTTTACCACCCATGGTATAGGGATCTGGTAATAACCACAAGGAATTAATGGAGGTAAAATCTTTATTAAGTGTGTACTGTGGTAGCACCATGCTGAGGACTGGGGATCCAAAGAAAAATGATAAAAGTGCCAGTTCTCAAGGAGTTCACCTGTAGGATTTCAGATGCAGGTTAGATGCAAAGATCCCATGGTTCTGAGGGTGTAGCCGCAAATCAGAGTGCCATGGGTCTTCTTTACTTTCGTTTGTATTGTTGAAATTATATCACTTTGTGGTGGTGCATCAGTAAGTACCCCAACATACACAGGGTGGGAGGGGGCTGCAATCACAGGTTCTTAGATCTGCATTTATAAAAGGAAACACAACTTCTGAGTGTCAAGATTGACTTTAATTATATGCACCATACCGGGTCCAACTGAGAAGCTTCCAAATTTCTGACTATACATAAACAAACACATACATACATACATACATACATACCAGAGAGAAGGAAGTACCAATATCTGAGTTTTGTAAGCCAAGAGGCTGCTTAATGGCTTCCCAGAGTCTCATCTGGCCAAACAAACCTTCTTTTGAAATGAAACTCCAAAGAAAACCTCACCCTCAAAGTATTTATGCTCTTTTCAGGGCCAAAGGGTACAACCCCTCTTGACCCCGTACCTCATTAGCAATCAGCAAAAGATGTGGGTCTTCATAGGATACAGGCTTCCCCTAATCAAGCCTCCCTCAACAGCCCCACCTGAGGGTTATCAATGGACAGGGAAGGTTTTAAACTCCCATTAGAAATGGGAACCTTCTTACCAAGTTGTAGCCTTTGGGGAACAGAACCTTCTTGTCCAGGTCTTCTTAAGTTGTGACTAAAGTATCTCCTGGAGCAGTTGCCAGATTGCATCTCCACAAGGTTTCTATCTTATCTTTGTGACAATGGACCCTGAGCTGGTAGCATTGCTATGCCTTTAGCTCTGTGGTTCAGAATTCTGCACCATTGTCCTCATGGTCGTAGGAGAAAAGGTGCTCAAGGTGGTGACAGTAGTTTCACCTATTAGCTTCTGCCATTCCCCTGGTTTAGGGGCAGTGACTTCTATTCAGGTGCGGTATCTCAGCTGTGGGTAGCAGTTTGGTTGACAGTAGCTGAAGAGTCATTCCCATGGATGATGGCTGTGATGACTGAGCTACATATAGGACCCCTTGTGTGGGAGATGCTGCTACTTCTTGATCTGTTGTACTTTGTCAGTTTTTTAGTTGTTGTTGGCATCCAGTAGCTGGTAGTGCTCAGGAAGGTGGGTTATTTGTCCAAAATGATCTCTCTCATTAAGGATGGTGTGGTGTCTAAACTGGAATGTGTATTTAATGGACATTTCATTATTAATTGATTGATTAAATAATTTCAAAAATATTAATTAATAATTCCCCTATTAATGCTGGAATGTACGGTTGTTCATGACGCACTACTCTTCCCAAAACTCTTGTGTTCAGGGTTCTCTTATGTCTCCTTTAGAGTCTGTGGGGAAATGGTGGTCCATACAGTGGCAGTGGTTTGACTTGCCTGCCACTTTCTCTGTCTTGAAAAAAGTTGTAGTCAACGAATAAATAATGAGGACATCTTGCTTCCTGGAATGAATTACTGATTAACTGTAGTGCTTTTGCTCAAGGCCCAATCATTTCAAATGATACTGATCAGGAAATGACTTGACCCTTACAAAATGCATCTAGACCAATAATAGTTAGGAAAAGAGAACGTTAAAAGAAGTCAATTGGATAGTTGTGATTATATTAATGTATTTTTTTCCAGAAACAAAATCCATGAAATCAAGCTTAGAAGAAAAGGAGAAAGCCAGAATTTTTTCAGCAAATATCTCTGTAAAAGGTGTTATTTCTCAAGTTTAGAGGGGACTGATTCAACTTTACAACACTACAAGTCAATCCCCAATTGATAAATAGTCAGAAGATATGAATAAGTTGTTTTCCCTAGAAGAAATCAAAGCTATTTATGAAAATCTTTATGAAAATCAAAGCTCTAAATCAGTTGCAGGGAATCTGTGGTCTTCAGGCCACATGTGACCCTCTAGGTAATCAAGTGCTGCACTTTGACTAAATCCAAACTTTCCTGAGTAAATCCCCTCAATAAAAGAATTTCTTTTGTAAAACTTGGACTCCTTCTAAAGGCCTCATCAAAAGTCCTAGAAGTGCACATGTGACCACTAAGCCACGGGTTCCCCATCCCTGCTCTAAATAACTACTGATTAGAGAATTCAAATTAAAAGATCTCTGAAGTATCCCTCACACTGATCAGATTGGCTAATGTGATAGAAAAGAGTGAAGATAAATACTGGACAGGAAGTGGGAAAATTGGGACAATAAATAATGCAGTATTGGTGGAGCTGTGAACTCATCCATTGATTGTGGAGATCAATTTGGAACTGTGACTAAAAGACTATAAAACTGTGTATATCTTTTAATTCAGAAATATTACTAGTGGTTACATGTCTCAGATAGATGAAAAGGGAAAATTCCTGTGTGTAGGAAAATATGTATAGCAGTTCTTGCTCTGAGGGCAAGGAATTGAACATTGAGGGGAAGCCTAGGAATTGAGGAATAGGTGAACATGGTGTGGTATATGATTGTTGTGAAATACTGCTGTGCTTTAGGAAATGATGAGCAGGAAAGACTTCCACGAACTGAGGCAAAGTGAAGTGAGCAGAACCAGGAGAGCACTGTATTCAACAGCAGCAATGTTATGCAATGACCAGCTTTGATTCCCAGCAGTGCACTGATCGAAGACAATCTCAAAGGACCCACGATGAAAAATGCTATCGACTTCTGGAGAAAGGAAATGTGTGGAGTCTGAGTATAAATGAAATCACACTGTTTTCACTTTATTTTACTCATGATTTTTTTTTTGATCTGTGGTTTCTTCCATAATATGACTAATACAGAAATATATTTTGGATCAGTCCACATATACAACCTATATGATATTGCTTGCCCATTCTGGGAGGAGAGAAGAAAAAGGGAAAATGAGGTAATTTTGAACTGAAAATTTTTAAAAATGAATGTTGAAAATTGGAATTTCTTTTGCATTTATATCCAAATTATTTATTTTTTTATATTTATTAATTATATTTTCATAATTTTAAAAGTTATTTTAGTAATTTTTATGATTATTATTAATTATATTTATTTTTATATGTAATCATTTAACAGGAATAAATCAATTCATAAAAAGTAAAATAAAATACTGTTAGTGTACAATGAGAGTGTCCATGTCTTAATTTTAATTCTTATGCCCTCATAATTTCATTTGCATTTTCTGCTCGCTAATCCAAACCTTTCTGCATCTTCCCTTGTGTTCTTGCAGAGTTTTTCCAAAGTGTATGGTATTGTCAACACAGACTCAGAGGTCAGGTTTCCAAATGAGAGTTGTATCAGTCTTTAAAGGTGATGGGTGCCTTCATGGTGACTTGGTACATCTGTGACAACAAGGGGAATCTAGTTGGACAGACTCTGCTAAAGAAATCTTTACTTTTCCCACCTCTTCCATAGGGATCTGGAAAGAAATACAAGGAATGAATGGACATAAACGTCTTAATTAAGTATGTACTGTGGAAAGACTCTGCTGAGGACTGGAGATCCAAAGAAAATGACCGCAGTCCCTGTTCTCAGTAGCTTCCCTTCTCTAGCATTTCAGCTGCAGGTCAAATGAAAATGTTCCATGATCATGAGAGGGTACCTGCAAAGCAGTGGGTCATGCCTCCTCTTTAGCTACATTCGTACTGATAAAATAATTTCACTTTGTGGTGGGAACCATTTCAGACAGCTGAAGCCTTTGAGGGCCAGAGTCTTGTGTTCTAGGCCTAAATTGTGACTGTAGTCCTTATAAGAACATTTACCAGGTCACATCTGCACAAGGTTGTGTCTTGCCTTTATAACTATGTACCCTGGTCTGGGAACATTACTATTCCTTTTGCTGTGGTGTTCGAAATTCTGGATTATTGTCCTTATGATTATAGGGAAGAGACTGGTCGAGGTGGGGATAGTGATCAGACATGCTTAGCACATGCTACCTCTTGTCTTTCCCCTTGAGGTGGGATCGCGGCCTCTACCACCTTGGCTCCTCTGAGTTGTGGGTAGCAGTTGGTTGACAGTTCCTGAGGATGGCTATCCCTTCTCCACAAGAGATATTCCCAGGCCTGAAAGCTTTAAGAACTGTGATAGATAAGGGGATTCCCTATTTGGGGGATGCTACTACTCCTTCATCTCTTTTGGTTGTCATCCTTTTGTTGATTGTTGATAAGCAGTTGTTACTGGTGTTGCTATGGATGGTGCATCATTTATCCACAATGATCTCTCCCTCAAGCATAGCCATGGGATCTTGGTCGACCCTAGGAATGATGGTTCATGAAGCACTACTGTTCCCAAAGCTCCTGTGTTTAGGGTCCTGTGTTGTCTCTTTCGGAGTCTGTGGAGAGATGGTGGTAAACGCAGAGGCATTGGGATGACTTCCTGTCACATGCTGCTTCTTCTCTTTCCCTCAGGTTTCCTGGATGCTTAGAATTCCAAATTACAGCTTCTTATCATTTAATAAGTAATTAAGGACATCTTGAATCCTAGTCTGCTGCATTGGTCCACTCTAACACTTTTGTTAATCATTCTAAGAAATACTCATTAGAAATTTGACTTGATCCTTAGAAGTATGTACCTTTACCAGTAATATTTAGAAGAGGAAAACATTATGAGAAGTTAAGTGGAAAGCTTTGATTGTTTTCCATAATCAAATAATTTTATATAAAAACTTTTTTACAAGTGCAACCAATGCAATGGAGTTCAGAATAAAAGCAGAAATCTAGGAAAAATGTATTTTTTTTGCATCAAGTACCTCTTTATCAAATATATAAAGGACCGTATCAAATTTACATTAATACAAGCCATTTTCCAATTTATAAATGGTCAAAGGGTATGAATACGTAGTTGTGAGAAGAAATCAAAGCTACCTGTATTCATATGAAACAGCAATGTTCTAAGTGACTGTATTTAGAGAAATACAAAGTAAAACAACTCAGAGATCCCACCTGCATAGGTCATATTGGCTAATAAGATGGAAAAGAAAAACATATATATGTATTGGAGATGATGTCAGAAAACTGGAACACCAATGCACTGTAGGGGCAGTTGTGAACTTATTCAGCCATTCTGGAGTGCAATTTGGAACTTTGGCCAAATGGCTATCAAGCTGTGCATGGCCTTTGACCCAGCAACACCGCAACTAGTTTTATATCTCATTGTGATCAAAGAAATGGAGAGGAAAGGGAAATAAATACTACAGATAGAAAAATCTTTATTGCATGATTATTTGTGATTGTAAAGAACTGGAATTCGAGGATATGCCCACAAATTGGGGAATAAGAGAACATTCCGTGGTATATGATTGTTATGGAATACTGTTGTGCTTTAAGAAATGATAAGCACGATTATTTCAGGAAATAATTACATGAGCTGATGCAAAGTGAACAGAACCAGGAGAACATCATACCCAATAAGAGCAACATCATACTCTGATCAAGTGTGTTTGACTTAGCTTCTGTCAGCAACACAATCACTGAAGACACTCCCAAAAGAAACGTCATCACACAGGCTATGTACCTCCAGGGAATAAAATGGATGCAGTCTGAACTCAGATCAAATCAGTCCATTTTCACTTTAGGTTATTCATTTAGTTTAATTTTGTTTGTTCTGGGTTTTCCTTCATAATATGAATAATATACATATATGTTTTGCATGATCTTACATGTATAACCGCTATCAATTGTTTCCCATTTCAGAGAGGATGGAAAAAGGAGAAAAGGAGTGAATTTGGAATTCAAAATTTCAAAAACAAGATTGTTGAAAATATTTCTTCATGCTATTGGGAAAAACAAGTACTAATTCAAAATGGGATAAATGTAAGCATTCTTTTCATAAAAATAAAACATTGGAGTATAAGGAGAGTGTCGGTGTCTTTAGCCTATTTCCCTATTTATTATGCACTCATAGTTTGCCCACCATGGACATCAGGACTGTCTGCACTGAAGACCATAGTTGGCTCTTTGTTTTATTCGTCAGCATCTTGCCATCTTTTGGTACCAGAACATAAAGAAGAGATGAATGTTCTGTTGTCCTCTGTGACACAGTGATGATCATACTGACTTGTATGGGTAGCCTACAACTTGGGGAACCCCTTCAGTTTCTGAGATTCAGAGGGATAGTTGCATAGCAGTGGCTCAGGTCGGTAACTCCATTAGTAGCATCTCTGGATACCAATAACCAGCATTTCTGGATTCCTTGGAGGTCATTACACCTACCAGAGCTGTCTTCAGGCACACAAATTCCTCACCTCATGTATGACCTTCAATAACCCACCTTGTCTTTGGCATTCCTAACTGTCTACATCACTCCACCTTATTATTGAAAATCAGTTGAATTTTGAGAGTGCTATTAACGTTGCTCTTATTTTAAATGTTACCTAGTTCTAGGATGGGGTTGAGCTTGAATCCATCTGAGAACAATATTCCATATTTTTCCTCTTTTGCATTAAATTTTTTTGTGGTGAACAAAGACTGCATTTTCTAATTGAACAAGCAATGAAAGTATAATTTCATCTTCTGTAGATTCAGGAAAATATTAGTGAAACTAATCAAGGAGTCCACAGCATGACAGGAATGGGTGGTGGTTCATCCAGTGTCCAAACACTTTTAATTCCTGTGTGCTGCATTCTCTTTGCCTTTTCATAAATAATTTTTGTTGATATTTTCTGTTTCCCATGAATCTCTTCCTCTTCCCTTCCCCCTCCCTGACAGGCATCCCCTGTGACAAATAGTATTTTTTTTTTTTTAGTAAAGTGAAAAAGTCAGCACAACTGAAGAGTAACTTGATAATACATGAGCATATGTGCAATGAGTGACACCTGTAACCCTCCCACCTCCATGAAGGAGTGGGCTGGGAATGTGTTCACTCAGGTCCCACTTCACCTCCATTATTTTGTTCCATTTCCTTCTGGCTTTTTGGTGTCTCGTCTTTATCATTTACATTGTTTTTATCATCGTGTATCTTGTTTTTGTGGTTCTGCTTACTTCACTCCACATCAGGTCATACAGATCTTTCCATATTTCTTTTTGTTTATCATACATGTCTGTTACATTAGCCAACTACAACTGGTGTGGTCATTTTTTCAGTGATGGGTGTCTATTTTATTTCCAATCCTTAGCTATCATAGAAAGAATGGATATCAATACTTTGAAGTTGGTTGTAATTTTTTTTTTTTTATCAATGGCCCAAAGTTCCCAACAGACCAGAGTTATATACTGAATGCTGAAAGGAAAAACTTTATTTTCATCATTAATATCTTCTGACTGATGTTGTTATATTGCCAGAGTAGGCTCCTGCTGTAGTCAATAGTCCATCTCACTCTTCTGTAGCATCTTTGGGAAGAATGATCCTCTTTGATTTCTGTTCCTCACATCATTTTCCAGAGCCAGATATGGCTTCTCTGCTTCTCTCTCTCTCTCTCTCTCTCTCTCTCTCTCTCTCTCTCTCTCTCTCTCTCTCTCTCTCTTCACTGTCTCTGAGCCTGAAATGCTCAGGCATCATTGTGGCCCACATACCCTACTCCACAATTACTTTGTCCAGATATATTCACAGAGATACCCTTTGAACTTTCCCCTATTTGGAGAAGTCTGCCGTAAGGGAAACATGGCACTCTCTGCCAGTGTTACAAGCCTGACATTGCCATATCTGGAAGAAGGAGGGTCATGGACTGGATTTGTTCTCTCATCTACATACTGAGGTCACACCAAGAGCTTCAGCAGCATGAGCAGAGTTCTGGGTGGACAGACCTGAAGTTCTTGAAAGTTCTTCTTGGCCCAATTCAGCTGACAGGTTGCCTCTTGTTCCCATGGAGCACTAAAAGCCTTTCTGCCTGGGGTTCCAGGCCTCTTTTGATCCCTCCCCACATACACTCTCAGATGTCACACTGTCCTGGTTGTTCATTCAATCAATGAATCAAAGAAACATTTACATAATCCCTTATTATGCATCCCACATATTTGTATGCATCAGGAATAACAAGACAACATCCAAGCAATCCCTTCTTCTAAGAGGTAATCAGTTAGAATAGAATCCGTACCAGGTCCTTTGCCACATAAGAGTTAAGTGATTATATTAAAAACCTCTTCTTCAGTTGAATGTTTGGTTAGAAAGGAATTAACTTCAACCTGAGATATACAGTGAATGAGTTCAGCACTGGTTGTTAGTGGTTTCTTGAGAAGCCTATGGAAGTGTTCAATCTTGCTCTCCAGAATGATTTCCTTATCATTGATACATGTGGCTCCATCAGCACTGAGTAAGTCAGATGCGCGTCTTTAGCCCACAAATAGCCTTCAGGGCATCACGAAAGCACTCTGGCTTGTAACTATCAGCACAAAACTGAATTTCACCTCTCTTTCTTGAAGCTGGAATCCTGCATCTCTCTACGTTTCACTTGCATTTTACCTCTGAGAAAGTTAAATGATGCCTTCTCAGAGATGGATGAATTGTCCTAGTGGTAAAGTCTGCAAAATTTCCATTTTCCATTTAGTAGCTTCTGAATTTACCCATCATGTTATGAAACTAATCTTGATGATTGCAAGTGTGCTGTCCCAGGGGAGTAAAAGTGGTGCTGCCCACCAAATCTCTGAAAGGTGTTTACTCTTTTTCTGTTCCACTGTTGTCAACCATGGTTGGCTCAGCTTTCTCTCCAAGTTAGTCATGAACTGTGCCTGCTTGGAGAAGCACTCTGATCTGCTGACATTCAGTCTACTGGTTGTCATCTTGCCTTCGGTAAAAGCTTCTGTTGAGTACAAATGATTACCTTGGAGAGGATAAGTATATGATTAGTCCAGCACTCTGTGTCACACATTGCCTTCGTCACCATCCCATCCTGTCTGTCTCCTCTCCTTACACAGACATAGCATATTACATGTCAATGTTTGTTGCAAGCATTTATCCATGAGATTTTATTGCATTTTGGTAAACAGAAGAGATTGTTGGTGATGAGAAGTCTTCAGTAGTAAGTGCCCCTTGCTGTTCCTTCCACTAGACTCTCTGTCTCCCTCCTCTGAATACTTCCAGTGACAGGCCTCCATGCCTGAAAGGTTCTGCCTTCCCATGTCTACTCCTTTGGCTTCCTTGGTTTCCCAGATAAAATATCCCTCTACTCACGCCCTTCCCAGTCCCTCTGAGTTTTTCTATCCATGGACTGCCTCCACTTTAGCTTGTCTACATCATGTTGGCACATGGTTGTTTGCATTTTCTCTCCACTATTGGAGTCAAAGCTTTTTGAAATCCAGGATTGTCTATGTCTTTGTACTTCCAGAGCTTAGAACAATGCCCAACAATTGTGGTCATTCTCTGACAAGTGTCCAAGGATCCTCTTAGACAAACAAATGACTCTTAGTGAGAACACACAGGGCAATATCTATGGCAGCTAAGTCATAGCAGGGCCTTTCTCTGTAGCCTCCACTCTGAATACAGGACAAAGTCCCCATGCTCAGCTAAAGCCTCCCCTGTGCTCAGTCTCCTCAGAGTGCACATGTTTTACTTGGGGGAAAATACTGGTTCTGAGATCAAAATAGATGAAATCTAAGAGACAAACACATAGACAGAGACAGAGTCAGAGAGATAAAGAAAGAGACAGAAAGAACCAAAAAGACTTCACCTGGCCCTGGCAGTTTAGAGTGTGTGAGAAACATGGGGCAAGGTTTACATCTGGACCTGGGCTGACTTGGGGCTTTTTGTCTCACTTCCTCTCTGAATGTATAAGTGAGTTAAGAATAGCCAGTGCCAATGCCATAATTTGCCCCACTTCAGTAAGCAGCTTCATCCTCGGCCTTGATATTGCTGATGGAAAAGTCTCTGTGTGCTCCAGAGTTGGAGACAGAAAAGCGATCAGGGATCCCATCACCCCTGTTTCCTCCTCCACTGCTGGTGACTTTCATGACATAACGAGGGGCCTTTCCTTGGCTGTGCTGGAAATATTTGTTTCATTAAGTGCTGATGGACTGCTCAGAGTACAGCTGAGTCTAGCTGTGGCTCCCAGGGATGCAGACATGGAGGGTGACAGAGCCAGTACAGGCTGGGAGAAGGAACCTAGAAACAAAGAAATGCAATTTTGTCCAAGAAGAAGAGAGGGAGAAAGTGCTTAAAGATCCTCACCATAAAGTTCAAGGGCAGGGATGAGAGAGCAGGCCATGGAGGGTTCTGAGGGAAGCCCTGACCTGAGAACACAGTGAGCAGTAAGAGGCAGACAAGAGGCCAGACCACGGGGTAGAGTACCCCAAGAGCACTCATGTGGGTTTGGCCTATTCCAAGTCTCTCTTATCCTCTCCCTGCTGTCTGTGCTGGACTTTAGGTGGGAGGGGGCTGAATGCAAGTCTGTGCCTTATGCAGTCTCTTCCTAACCACTCCCCCTGTCATACCTCTGGGTCACAGGTCTATGGGGAGGACATGTCTTTCAGGCTGAGGACTTGGTGTGTTGGCATTTCCTGACCCAGCCTAGCAGAGATGTCACACATGAATGATCCCAGTGGTCAGAGCAGTTACAGACAGTCAGCTGGGCTGATCCCCTGATTAAAACCTTAAGGTACCCATCTCATCACTGCTTGTCCCAAACCAGGCTCACAATGCCACCTTCTGGCTCCTGTCCCCCAATCCACCCCATCCTTTAAAGCCAACTTCAGGGGCCCCACAGCCAGAGCAAGTTCCCTACTTGCTGCCCACCAGGTATCCAAACCAACATCTGTCTTTGGGATAGAACAGGATAAAAGGATGAATTGATTCATGAAAGAAGAGCCTTGGAGTCTCTCTGTGGAAGTGACCAAGTCTTGAAAGCTGGGTGTTCTCTGACTGTCTAATAGTAACCCAAAGCCTTGGTTCATTTTCAGAAAAAGGTTTTCTTCCTCTCCTGCTTCATTACTCTTTAGTCACATATACTCAAGTGAGGACATCTGGTGGTTTGGTGGTAGCCCCATTATTATTAATGAATGGTGAGGAAAATGGACCAAACTCCTGAGATCTCAAAGGGTCTTTGGATATAGTGTGGCACTTCTGTCTACACTGGGCATATGTTCCCACCTTCCTGTGACATAGTGTGACCAAAACTCATAATACTGTCTGTTCTTCTCTAGGAGTTGTCCTTTGAAAGTTATTGGCCATTTCCTTCTAGCTGATCCAACACTTTTTGCATCCTCTCTCATGTTCTCCCAGAGTTTTTCCAAAAGTTATGAGGTCATTAACACATACATAGAGGTCACTTCTCCAAGTAATGGATCTATCAGTTCTTAAAGTGAAGAATGCTTTCAGGTGACTTGCTACATCATTGCACACAAATAGAATCTTGTTGGACAGACTCTGATGAAAAAGTGCTTACCTTTCCCAACTCAGCCCTTGGGAACTTGTAATAGCCACAAGAAATGAATGAAGACAAAGGGGTTTATTAATTGCTTATAGTGACAGCAACATGCTGAGTAATGGGGATCCAAAGGAAAATGAAGACAACCCTTGTCATATAGGAGTTCACCTCCTCCTGTAAGATTTCAGCTTTGGGTCAGATGGAAAGTTCACAAGATGCTGAGGGTGTAGCAGCAAAGCAGAGGACATGGTTCTCCTTTACCTTCACTTGTTTTTCTTTTCATTAACTTTACTTATTTTCTGTGTTCTACAATCACTACCATATAACTTAGATTGTTTTCACCTTCCTCCCCTTGACCTTCCCCCTCCTCCCTGAGACAGAATACAATTTTATATAGGTTCTACACATACATTCCTACTAAACACATTTTCACTATAGTCATGCTGTGTAGAACAATTAAAATGAATGGGAGAAATCTTAAAACAAACCAAAAAGTAATAGAAAAGAAAATCCTGTATTCTGCGATGGAATTCCATAGTTCTTTCACTGGATGTGGAAGGCATTTTGCCTTAAAAGACAATTTTGAATTTTTTAAGTCCTTGCATTGAAATGAAATTCTACTTCTCCAAGCAAATAGTCTCCCACTTAATAGTCGTGGGTGTGCACAAATTTCTCCTGGTTCTGCTCCTTTTACTAAGCATCAGATCATATAAGTCTGCCCAGGCTTCTCTGAAGTCTTCCTGTTCATCATTTCTTATAGCTCAATAGTATTCCATTATATTCATATGCCATAATTTATTCAGTCATTCCCAATTGATGGGCATCCCCTTGATTTCCAGTTTTTGGCCACCACAAGGAAAGCTGCTATAAATAATTTTGTGCAAGTGGGACCCTTTCCCATTTTTATGATCTCTGGGGGATGTACTCCTAGAAGCAATTTTGCTGGGTAAAAGGGTATGCATATTTTTGTAGTCCTTTGAGCATAGTTTCAAATTGCTGTCCAGAATAATTGGATCAGCTCACAGCTCAACAACGAATTAGTGTTCCAACTCTCCCACATCCTCTCCAACATTTATCATCTTCCTGCTCTGTCATGTTTGCCAATCTGATAGGTATGGTGGGGTACCTCAAAGTTGCATTAATTTGCATCTCTCTAATCAATACTGATTTAGAGCATTTTTTCATATGATGGTAGATGTCTTTAATTTCTTCCTCTGAAAACTGCCTGTTCTATCCTTTGACCATTTATCAGTTGGGGAATGACTTGTATTCTTGTGCATTTGACTCAGTTCTCTATATATTTTAGGAATGAGGCCTTTATTACAGACATTAGTTGCAAAAATTCTTTCCCAGTTTTCTGCTTCCCTCCTAATCTTGGTTGCATTGGGTTTCATTGTGCAAAAATTTTTCAATTTAATGCAATCAAAATTATCCATTTTGCATTTCATAATATCTTCTATCTCTTGTTTAGTCAAAAATTCTTCTCTTTTCCATAAATCTGATAATTATACTATTTCTTGGTCCAATAATTTGTTTATAGTATCAATCTCTATACCTAGATCAAGTACCCATTTGGACTTCATTCTTGTGTATGGTGTCAGGCATTGGTCTGTGCCTAGTTTTTCCCATACTGTTACCTAGTTTTCCCAGCCATTTTTGTTGAGCAGTGAGTTGTTATCCCATAGGCTGGGATCCTTCATTTTATGAAACAGTAGATTGCTATATTCATTGACTAATGCATCTTGAGTACCAAACATATTCCATTGGTCTACCCTTCTGTTTCTTATACATTTCCAAGTGATTTTGAAAATTGCTGCTTCATGATACAATTTGACATCTGGTAGAACTAAACCCCCTTCCTTAGCATTTCTTTTCATTAGTTCTCTTGCAATTCTGGACCTTTTGTCCTTCCAGATGAATTTTGATATTATTTTTTCTGGTTCTAGAAAACAAGTATGTGATAGATTAATTGCTATGGCACTGAATAAACAAATTAGTTTAGGTAGAATTGTCGTTTTTATTATATTGGCTCAGCCTACCCACGAGCAAATGACATTTTTCCACTTACTTAGATCTGACCATATTTGTGCGAAAAGTGTTTTGTAATTGTGTTTATATAGTCCCTGGGTTTGTTTTGGCAGGTAGACTCCCAAATATTTTACAGTGTCTATCCGAGCTTTGAATGGGATTTCTCTTTCTATCTCTTGTTGTTGGGCTTTGTTAGTAATCTATAGAAATGTAGAAGATTTGTGTGGATTTATTTTGTAACATGCAACTTTGCCAAAGTTGGTTATTATTTCAAGTAGTGTTTTATATGATTCTCTGGGATTCTCTAAGTGTATCATCATATCATTTTCAAGGAGTGATAACTTAGTTTCTACTTTGCCTATTCTAATTCCTTCAATTTCTTTTTCTTCTCTTATTGCTACAGCTAACATTTCTAGCACCATATTGAATAAGAGAGGTGATAATGGACATCCGTGTTTCACCCCTGATCTTATTGAAAATGCATCTAATTTATCTCCATTACATATAATGATTGCTGAAGGATTTAGGTAGAAAGTGCTTATTATTCTATTCAAAATTCCATTTTTTCCTATGCTCTCCAGTGTTTTCAATAGGAATGGGTTTTGTATTTTGTGAAAAGCTTTTTCTGCATCTATTGAGATAATGATGTGATTTCTATTATTTTTATTGTTGATATGATCAATAATGCTAATAATTTTTCAAATATTTGACCAGCTCTGCATTCCTGGTATAAATCTTACCTGATCATTATGTACTTTTCTCGTGATAAGTTGCTATACTCTTTTACTGAAACCTCCTTTAAAATTTGTGCATCTACACTCATTAGAGAAATTGGTGTATAATTTTCTTTCTCTGTATGGCTCTTCCTGATTTAGGTATCAAAAACGTATTTGTACCATCAAACGACTTTGGGAGGATTCCTTCTTCCCCAGTTTTCGCAAGCTGTCTATATAGTTTTGGACTTAACTGCTCTTGAAATATTTGATAGAAGTCACTTGTAAATCTATGCAGCCCTGGAGATTTTTTCCTAGGGAGTTCATTGATAGCTTATGCAATTTCTTTTTCTGAGATGGGATTATTTAAGTATTCAACTTTCTCTTCTGTTAATCTGGACATTTTGTATAGATATTTTTAAAAATAAGCATCTGTCTCATTTAGATTATCGAATTTATGGGCATACAGTTGGATAAAGTAATTTCTAATTATTCTTTGACTTTCCTCCTTATTGGAAGTGAGTTCACCCTTTTTATTTTTGATATTGATAGTTTTGTTCTTTCTTTTTTTGCAAATCAAATTGACCAAAAGTTTACCAATTTAATCGGCTTTTTCATAAAACCTGCTCTTAGTTTTATTTATTACTTCAATAGTTTTCTTAATTTCAATTTTATTAATCTTTCCTTTTGGTTTTCAGTATTTCTAATTTGGTATTTACTTGGAGGTTTTCAATGTGTTCTTTTTCTCACTTTTTCAGCTGCATGCCAAATTCATTGATCTCCCCTTTCGTCATTTTATTTGTGTAGGCATTCAAAGATATAAAGCTTCTCGTAAGAACTGCTTTTGCATTATCCCATAATATTTGGGAGGTTTTCTCATCATTGTCACTGTCTTGAATAAAGTTGTTGATTGTTTCTATGATTTGTTATTTAACCCACTCATTCTTTAGGATTAGATTATTTAGTTTCCAATTAATTTTTGGTCTATCTATCCATGGCCTTTTATTACAAATAATTTTTATTGCATAAAATAGTATTTTATCTGAGAATGATGAATCGCCTATCTCTACCTTCCTGCACTGGATTGTGAGGTTTTTATGGCCTAGTACGTGGTCAGTGTTTGTATATATGCCATGTGCCACTGAGAAAAAGGTATATTCCTTTCTATCTCCATTCAATTTTATCCAGAGATCTATCATATCTACCTTATCCAGAGTTTAATTCAACTCTTTAACTTCTTTCTTTTTTTATTCTGAAGTTGGATTTATCAAGTTCAGAGAGGAGGAGGTTGAGGTCCCACACTAGTATACTTTTCCTATCTATTTCTTCCTCTAACTCCCTTAACTTCTCCTCCAAGTATTTGTATACCATACCACTTGGAGCATATATGTTTAATAATGATATTACTTCATTGTCTCTAGTGCCTTTTAGCAGGATATAGTTTCCTTCCTTATGTATTTTGAGTAGATAAATTTCTGCTTTTGCTTTGTTTAAGATTAGGATTGCTACCCCTGCTATATTTACATCAGATGAAGCACAACATTTTCTGCTCTAACCTTTTACCTTTACCTGTGTGCATCCCCCCGTTTCAAATGTGTTTGTCATGTACAACTTATTGTTGGATTACGGTTTTTAATCCATTCTACTATCCTGCTCCGTTTTGTGGAAGAGTTCTTCCTGTTCACATTCACAGTTATGATTACCATCTGAGGATTTCCCTTCATCCTCTTTCCCCCTGTTTGTGCTTTTAGTTCTCCCTTCTTCCTTGCCCTCCATAACAGAGTTTTAATTTTTGACCACCACCTCCCGCAGTCTTCCTCTCCTTCTTTCTGCCCCCCTTCCTTTTACTCCCCTTTACCCTTACTGCTTCTTCCCTCTCTTTTAGCCTCCCCTCCCTTTTCTTTTCCCTTTCCCCTCCTACTGCCTATTGAGCTAGTTAGATTTATATATTTAATTAAGTTTGTTGTTCCCTCCTTGAATCAAATCAGGTGACAGCAAATATCAAACAATGCTCATCTCCTTCCTGTCTTTCCCTCTACTTTATTATAATTTTGTGGCTCTTCCTCTTATTTAGTTTTTCATTTTCTGCCTCCTTCATTTCACATCTCCTATTGCAATCCCTTCACACACTTAAATCACATCTTATCATCACAGCATTTACTTTATACTTGTTCCCTCTATCTGTGTATAGCCCTTTTATATTTCTTAATAAATATACAATTCTCAAGGTTAACAAATATACCACAGTGCAGCCACTGCCTCACACTGCCCTGTGCTTCCTGCTTGCTGTTGTGCATTGTGTGCTCCTCCACCTTTCTTAGCCCAGTGCAGCAGAAATGTCACTCATGAGGAATCACCAACTTTAGAGCAACCACAGACACAGGCAGCTAGCTGGGCTGAGCACCACCTCAAACCCCTAGGCTCTCCATATCGTCACTGCCTCTCTCACACAAGGTCCACAGTACCTTCTCCTAGCTGCAGGTCCCTAATCCATCCCACCCTTGAAAGCCAACCTCAAGGATTCCACAGTCAGAGTAGTCCCATGCTTGCTGCCCACCAGGCCTCCAAACTAGCATCTATCTATGGAACAAAGCTTTAGATTGACTCTGGAAAAGAGAGTCTTGCACTGTGTGTGGAAGGGACCCAGTCCAGAAAGCTGGTTGTTCTCTGACTCTCTAATAGTAACCCACAGGCTTGGTTCATTTTCCAAAAATGGTTTACTTCTTCTGCTTCATTACTTTTCAGTCACATATGCTCAAGTGAGGAATCTAGTGGTTTACTGATAGAACCATCACCTTTAAAGAATGGTGGAGAAATTGGAACTAAATCCTGAGATCTCAAAAGGTCTTTTGATGTAGTGAAGTCAGGCAAACTTCTGTGTATACTGGGCATGTGTTCACACCTCCCTTTAGAATAATATGACAAAAATTCATAATATTGTTCATGCAGCTCTAGGGATAGTCCACTGAAATTCACTGACTATCTTCTTCTGGCTGAACCAACAATTTCAACATGTTCCCTCCTGTTCTTCCAGAGGTTACCCACACTATATGAAGTCTTGAACACATATTAGAGGTCAGTTCTCCAAGGAGTGGTTCTATCAGTCCTAAAAGGTGATGAGTGCCTTCAAGATGACTTGGTACATCTGTGCAAACAAGGACAATCTTGTTGGATAGTTTCTGATAAAGAAGTCTTTACCTTTTCCATCTCTGTGATAGGTATCTTGTAATAGCCACAGGGAATGAATGGCCACAAAGTCTTTTTAAAATGCCTACTGTGGTAAAACCATGGTGAGGATTTGGAATCCAAAGGAAAGTAAAGATAGCCCCTGTTCAAAAGACGTCACTTTCTCCTACAGAATTTTAGCTGCAGATCAGATGGAAATGTCCCAAGATCCTGTGGGTGTAACTACAAAGAAGAGGATCATGGCTCTATTTATCTTGTATTGATAAAATTATATCACTTTGTGGTTCTCACTTCACAATGTTCAGGTCTTTTATGACTAATTTGTGACTAAAGCACCTCTATGAGCAGTTTCCAGGGTGAATCTCCACAAGACTGTATTTTAGCTTTCGGACTATGGACTCAGGAATGGAAGAATTCCCATTCCTCTAGTTTTAGGGTTCAAAATTCTGGACCATTGTTTTCATCGTCCTGGGGGACAGAGTGGTCAAGGTGGTGATAGTGGTTTGACCTGCTTGGCACATACTACCTCCTCTTTTTCCCCCATGGGAATTAGTAGCTTCTGTCAGCTTGGCTCCTCTGTGTTGTGGTTAGCAGTTGACTGACAGTTTCTGAGCATGGCTAACTCTTTTCCACAGGAGTTATTCCCTTGAATGGTGGCTGTGATGACTGATGCAGAAATAGTATCTCTTGTGTGGGGGATGCTACCACCCCTTTTGGTAACAGTAAGTAGCTGTTGCAAATGGTACTGAGGAAGGTGGGTCATTTGTCCAAAATTATCTCTCCCTTTAAGAATGGCTGTGAGGTCTTGGAGATGCAGTAGGTTTGGTGGTTCATAAAGCACTGCTGTTCTCAATTTTCCTGTGTTCAGGGTCTTGTGCTGTCTCCTTCAGAGACTGTGGGGACGAGCAGGTCAGTGCAGTGATAGTGGTTAGAATTCGCTAGCACTTGCTACATATTGTCTCCCTCTCAGGTGTCCTGGGTGCTTAAAATTCCCCCCAAAAAAGTTTCTTCTCAATTTAAACAATATTTAAGAACATATTGAATCCTGGTATGATGTATTGGTTCACTGTAGTGTTTTTGATTAAGGCTCAATCTATTTATAGTAACTCTTTTTGTGGTGACAGAGAATTGGAAATTGAGGGGATGCTTATGAATTGGGAAATACCTGAATAAGATGTTCTACGTGATTCTTATGGAATACTATTGTGATATAAGAATTGATGAACAAGATTAATTTAGAAAATCCTAGAAAGATTTACATAATCTGATGCACGGTGAAGTGAGCAGAACCAGGAGAGCATTGTACACAGTAACAGCAACATTATACAATGATCAACTTCGAATTACTTAGCTATTCCAAGATGTACAATGATCCAAGACAATCTGAAAGGACTCAAAATTAAAAATGCTATCTACCTCTAGAAAAAAACAGATGGAGTCTGAATTCACATCAAATTGGACTATTTTCATTTTATCTGTTTTTCATTGTTTTTTGTTTTCTTTGTATTTCTATATTAGTAATGTGTTTTCTTTCACATCGCTAATATACAAATCTGTTTTTCATGATCTCACATATATTAAATACATCTAATTACTTATCATTTCTTGGAGGGGGAAAGTAAAAAGAAAAGGAGAGGAATTGGTGTTCAAAATAAAAAGATGAATGTTCAAAATTGTTTTGCATTAATCGCGAAAAGTAAGTATTCTTTGAAAAGGAATTCATTTAAGTACTGTTCATAAAAAGTAAAATGAAAGAGTATTGATGTACAACAAAAGTGCCCGTTTTTTCAGCTTATTTCTAATGCCCTCAAAGTTTGCCTACTTTGGACATCAGGCCTATCTGTAGTTGGACCCTTTCCAGCAGGAGAGAATGGATTGACTCTTTGTTTCGTTACCCAGCACTTTGTAATCTCACGGTACCAGAACATAACGAAGTGATCAAGCTCTGTTGTCCTCCGTGACAAGTTGATGACCATAATGGCTTCTATAGTGAACCTACAACCTTGGGGAACCCTTTCAGTTTCTGAGACAACCTCCAAGCAGTCCCTGATTCAAAGAGGACATCCTAACAGGAGACAATCTCCATGTTCATAGGTGTATTGAGGCATTAACCTGCTCCCCTGAAAGATGCCTGAGCATCCCCTCTTTGGCCCTTCCTTAGGGGGCTTTGTACAGTCTCTCTACTAAATATGAGACCATTAGTCTCAGATTGCCTTTTAATCTTTGTTCCACTTCCTTATACATCGGCTCTAACTGTACCATATTAGCTGATCTCCATCTATAGACACAGCCCCCTATAAAATGTAAGAGGGAGAGGCAGGAACATGCCCATTGTGTTCAACTGAAGCCATCTCCATTTGTGAATACCTTGGGGAACCTCCTCCCACAAGGACCAGAGTAGGTGTAATGGTTAGGTCCAGCTCCCTCGTTGGAGCCTGTTACTGGTTCCCTTTTCTGTCAAAGCAGTGAATGAGAGAACCTTTTTGACTGTCTGAGGAACCAGAGCTAGGGAATATCCAGAAGGCATCCTCAGCAAGGAGGATCTGGTATTCTTATCCTTCCTCCATTAATCTGTGTGTGAAGAGGGATGTGCTGGAAACCTCAGGATAAGGAAGAGACATAGATCTTCACTGCCAGAGGAAAAGTAATAGCCTGTGAAGGAGGAGATCAGTGTTTTCCTTTGTGTTTGTTATTTCTTGTTTTCCATGGTGGGTATGGTAGTTGGTTACTCCACATGAGTCAGCATTGTCATCTATGTGGACATTCCTGGAAAGTATATTGCCAAGTTCAACATATCCATGGCATTTGCAATTTTTCCATTTGCTATACTCAATGGCTCCGCATGTGAATGTTCTAACACTAAATGGTAGAGGACCACTGTTTACTTGGTGTTAATTATCAGACAAAAAATTAACACAAGGAAGAGGGAATCCATCCATACTATGTTGTATCTCAGACCAAGGTTGCTTTGATTGTGCAATCATCTTTGAACAAAAAGTCATATACTAATGCTCCCTCTACTTTAATCTTCTCTTTTAGCTTTTATAGGTGAAATAATTTACCATTGGGGAATTTACAGTCAGTGAATCAGCATTAGTTGACCCTGAAGACATTTTCAGCCTCTTTGAAGGAGAGGGACAACATTGCCGAGATCATTCTAAAAAGGATTGGAGTAAGTACGCAGCTCTGCTTTGCTCATTTGGTGACTGGGAAAGTAAGAGAGCATTGTCCATTATCCAGAAACCATACACGTATGCCATTTTGAAAGTCATTTACAAAAGTGCTGAATTTTCTTGGGCAACTCAATTTTTCTATGATTTTCCAAAATGTTTCACAAATATTAGTAATAAAGACGTTGGACAGAACCATGAATACAGTATACAATATTCTGTGCTGCTCTTGGTAGTTCTGTTAGGATTTTGAGAAATTAATCAGCCGTTGCTTGAACCTTTCTGAAGCCACAGTTGCCATCATATAAATGACTATCTTCCAGGTAAATTGGAGTTAATTATCAGTAATGTATAAGCCTATTAAGGAGGACTCTAGAAAAAACCTTGCCAGAAATGAGAGTGAGAGAGAGACAGAGACAGAGACAGAGACAGAGACAGAGAGACAGAGAGACAGAGAGACAGAGAGAGAGACCTGATAGTAATAGGACAACTTATTTCCTTTTCTTTCTTAAAGATGGACAACAGAGGCATCCTTGAACTTCTGGGGGACAACTTCCTTTTGCCATATAACCTAGAAAATTTCAGTCAGCTTTTGTATGAGCAGTCGACCCCCTGAATTGCAAATTTTAACTGGAATAGAATCAGCAGCAGGCTCTTTGCCACATAAGAATAGCATAATGAAATTGAAAACTGCTTCTTCCTTTGGAAGTTTGAGTGGAGAGGAATGGACTTCAACCTGAAGAATACCGTGAATAACTTCAGCACTTGTTGTTGATGGTCTCCTGAGAGTCCCATAGAAGTGTTCAGCCCTTCTCTCCAGGATCATGTCTTTATCATTAATCAATGTGACTCTATCAGCACTGAGTAGTTGAGAAGCACCACACATTTTTCGTCCATAAATAGCATGGAGTGCATCATAAGAGCACTTTGGATTTTTACTATCAGCATAAAACTGAATTTCGTCTCTCTCTTTACTGAACCAGGCATCATACATTTCTCTAACTTTTTACTTGCGCTTTCCTTTTGATGAATTTAAAGGCTGCCTTTTCATAAAGGGATTAATTGTCCTACTGGCAAGCTCTGCAGAATTCTCATTTTCCATTTAGTGCCTTCAGAATTTACCCTTCATTTTTATGAAACAAATTTTGATGATTGCAAGTGTGCTGACCCAGAGGAGTAAATGCTGTGCTGCCCCCCAAATCTCTGAAAACTGTTCACTGTTTTTCTACTCCACCATGTGTCGACTGAGCTTTACCTCCATATTAGCAATGGACTGTTCATACTTGGAGAAACATTCTGATCTGCTGACATTCAGTCTTCTGGCAAGAATCTTGCCTTGGGTCAGTGCTTCTGTTGAGTATAAACATTAACTTTGGAGCGAATAACTCTATGATTAGTCCAGCATTCTGTGTCACACATTGCCTTCATCACTGTGCCATCCTGTCTCTTCTCCTTACAAAGACATAGTCTATTAAGTGCCAGTGCTTGTTGCAAGCATATATCGATGAAGTTTTATTGCATTTTGATAATCAGAAGTCAGTGTTGATGATAAAAAGGTCATGAGATAAACAAGTCTTCAAGAGTAAGTGCCCCTTCCTGTTCCTTCCACTAAATTCTCCATCTCCCTCCTCAGAGCTTTTCCACTGGCTGGGCTCCATGCCTGGAAGGCTGCCTTCTCATATCTGCTTTTTTGACTTCCTTCAGTTCTCTGATAAAATCTGCCTTTCCCAGAGCCTTTCCCAATTCCTCTTAGTTCTTTTGTATATCCAGTGCTGTCACTGAACATGTCTTCAGGGGGTCTGCACATACATTAGCATTGTAGGCTTCTTGAAATTCAAGATTGTCATGTGTCTTTGTACTCTCAGAGCTCATCATAATGCCTGTCAATTGCACTAGCAAGTGTCCAAGGGTCAACTTAGACAAGCAAACTTCTCTCTGTGAGAGCAAACAGGATCCCAGCAGTGGTAGCCAAGTCATGGCAGGATATACCTCTGTCCCCAGGCCAAATCCCAAAGCCCAAAGTTTTATCTAAAGCTTCCCCTGGGTTCAGTGTCCCCAGTGTGCACACATAGTACTTGGGGGAAGATACTGGTTCTGATATCAAAAGTTCTGGCTTCTGAGAGACAGTTACAGAGACAGAGAGTCAGAGAAATAAAGACAGAGACCAGAAAACATCAGAAACACCTGCCCCAGTCTTCTTGGTTCAGAGAGTGTCAGAAGCCTGGGCTGGCAGGGGAGGTTTTTGTCTAACTTCTTCACTGAATATATCACTGTGTAAAACAGGCCCACTGTCAGTGATATAAGCTGTGAAACAGTAATAATCAGCTTCATCCTCTGACTGGATGTTGCTGATGGACAAGTATCTGTTAGCTCCAGAGCTGGAGCCAGAGAAGCGCTCAGGGATCCCATCATTCCTGCTTGCATCTCCAGTGCTAGTGACAGCCACGATAGACCAAGGGGCCTTTCCTGGTCTTTGCTGGACCCAAACAATATCATTGGTGCTGTGCTGACTGCTGAGAGTGCAGGTGAGTCTGGTTGTGGCTCCCAGGGATGCAGACATGGAAGGTGACTGAGTCAGCACAGCCTGGGAGAAGGAACCTAGAAACACAGACATAAATTAATGTCCTAGAATAAGAAGAAAAGGAGAAGGTGCTTGGAGATCCTCAGCAGAGAGGCCAAGGGCAAGGATGAGAGAGCATGACAAGTAGGTTTCTGAGGGCAGCCCTGACCTGAGCAGACAGTGAGCAGTAAAAGGCAGACAAGAGGCCAGGTCATGGTGCAGGGGGCTGCAAAATCTCTGTTCCTCGAAGAGCACACAGCTGGGCCTGGCCTCTTCCAGGTCCCTCTTATCCTCTCTCTGAAGACTGTGTTGGGTTTAGGGTGGGATTGTACTGAATGCAAATTTATGCCTCAGGCAGGCTATTCTTAATCACCTGCAATGCCACACCTCTGGGTTCACATGTCCATGGGGAGGGCATGTCTTTCAGAGGGAGTGTATGGGATGTTGGAATTTCTTGTTCCAGCCAAGCAAAGTTGTCACTCATGAGTGATCCCAAGGATCAGTGCAGGCAGAGACACAGCCACCTAAACTGATGTCCCCTCAGACTCCCAGGCTCCCCATTCCATCAGTGTTGGCCCAAACCAGGCCCACAGTTGTCCATCATGCTTCCAACCTAGAATCTGTACAGTACAATAAGGATGGATTAACTCAGGAAAGGAGAGTCTCAGTGCCTATGTATAGAAAGGACCAAGACCTGAGAGCTGGTTGTCCTTTGACTGCCCTAGAGTCACCCAAAGGCTTGGTTCAATTTCTCACAAAGGTTTGCTTCTTGTCCTGCTTCATTACTCTTCAGTCAAGTAGGCTCAAGTGAGGACATCTAGTGGTTTGGTGATAATATTATCATTTTAATTAATGGTGAAGAAATTGGACCAAAGTTGGAAGGTCTCAGAAGGTCTTTGGATGTAATGAAGTCAGGGGCACATCTGTCTACATTGGGCATGTGTTCACACCTAATTGTGGTGTAGAGTGACAAAATCCACAATATAGTTTCTGTACAGCTCTCAGGATTGTTCATTGGAAGTCATTGGCCATTTTCTTCTGGCTGATGCAACACTTTCCCCAAAGTTTATGATGTCTTCAACGCCTATATGGAAGTCACTTATCCACGTAGCTATTCTCTCACTTTGCATAGGTGATGGGTGTACTTAAAGTGACTCGGTACATCTGTGCAAACAAGTAAGATCGTGTTGGATAGATGCTGATAAAGAAATCTTTACCTTTTCCATCTCTACCATAGGGATCTGTAATTAGCCACAAGAAGTGAGTGAACATACAATCCTTTGTTAAGTGCTTAATGTGGCAGCCCCATCCTGAGAAATTGGGATGCAGTTGGAAAATGAAGACCCTGCCTGTTCTCATGTAGGTTACATTCTCCTGTAGAATTTCAGCTGCAGGTAAAATGGAAATATCTCGATTCTGAGGAGGTAGCAGCAAAGCAGATGATCATGCTTCTTTAGCTCCACTTGTACTGATACAATTATATCACTTTCTGGTGGGAACCATATCACTGAGCTGAAGCCTTTGTGCACCAAAACCTTCTTTCCTGGGCCTTCTAACTTCTGAATGCAGTACCTACACAAGCAATTCCCAGGTTGCATCTCCATAAGGTTGTATCTAAGTTTTATGACTATGGATCCATTGTTGGAAACATTTCTATTCAGTTAGTTTTGGGTTTCAAAATTCTGTACCATTGATCCTAGGAGAGCATCTGGTCAATGTAATGATAGTGGCTTGATGTGTTTGGGATAGGCTACCTCCTGTCTTTCCTTTGGTTGTGGGGTTAGTAGCTTCCTCCATGTTGGCCCATCTGAGCTTTGGATAGCAGCTGGTTGATAGTTTCTGAGGATGACTAACTCTATTCCACAAAAGTTACTCCCATAGATGATGCCTGTGACTGAGATAGAAATAGAAACCCTTGTGTGAAGGGTGCTGCTACACCTAGGTTGTAAACTTTTGAGAGTAGTTGGTAACTAGTTGTTGCTGGTGGTGCTGAGGAAGGTGTGCCATTTGTCCATTTAAAGATGGCTGTGGAGTCTTGGCTGGAAGTAAGTGTTGTGGGTCATAAAGCACTGCTGTTCCCAAATCTCCTATCTTCAGAGTCCTGTGTTGTCTCCTTTAGAGTGTCTGAGGAGATGATGGTCAGTGCAGTGACAGTGGTTTGACTTGTCTGGCACATGTTACATCTTCTTTCTCCCTCAGGTATCCTGTATTTGTTAAAATTTCCCCCCTAAAACCCAACCCCTTCTTATCAATTAATAAATAATTAATAACATCTTGAATCCTGGCATGATGTATTGGTCCACTGTAGCACTTTTATTCAAGACTCAATCATTCTAAGGGATAGGCAAGAGGAAAGTGACTTGATTCTTAAAAAATGTACCTAGACCTGTAATATTTAAGAGAAGAGAACATTATGAGAAGTTAAATAGTTAATTTTGCTTATTTTAAATAATCAATTTTAAATAAAACTTTTTGCATGAGCCAAACCCATGCAATGAAGTGTAGAAGAAAAGGAGAAACGTGGAAAAATATTTTTTCCATCAAGTATCTCTGATAAAGGCTTTCTTTCTCAAATATATGAATATCTTTGTCACACTTATACAAATACAAGGCATTCCTCAAAAAGCCATAAAATTGTGCATAGTCTTTGACTTAGCAGTGCCACTACTAGGTCTATATGTCAAAGTGATCAAAGGAAAGGAAAGGGAAAGGAAAAGGAAAAGGAAAGGAAAAACTATATATGTAGAAAACTATGTGTCGCAGCTCTTTTTGTGTTGGCAAAGAACTGAAATTTGAGGGGATGCCCATCGGTTGGGAAATAGCTGGTCCAGGTGTGGTATGTGATTGTTAATGAATACTATCATGTTATAAGAAACGATGAGCAAGATTATTTCAGAAAAATCTGAAAAGATTTACATGAGCTGATGCAAAGTGAATTGAGCAGGACTAGGAGAACATTGAATCCATAACAACAGTGTCATACTAAGATCAACTGTGAATGACTTAGCCATTCGCAGCAGTACAGTGATCCAAGACAATCTCAAAGGACTCATGAGGAGAAATGCTATATATCTCCAGAGAATAAAAGAGAATCTGAATGCAGATCAAATCAGACTGTTTTCACCTTACTTTTTCATGATTTTTTTGTTTTTTTATCTGTGTTTTCTTTTAGAACATGACTACTACAGAAGTATGTTTTACATAGACTCTACACAGACATCATAGAAAACATCTTTTCACATTAGTCATATTGTTGAGAAGACTCTGAACCAAAGGGAATATTCACAACGAAGAATAAGTAAAACAACATCATCCAAAAGGGCACAAATAGTATACTTTCATCTGCATTCAAACTTCAAACTTCTATGTCTGGAAGTGGATCGTATTTTGCATTTTGAGTCTTTTGGAGTTGTATTAGCTCCTTGTATTACTAAGAAAAGAAAAGTCTATCAAAATTAGTCATGATACAATGTTGCCATTACTGTGTACAATGTTCTCCAGGTACTGCTCACTTAACTCAGCATAAGTTTGGATACGTCTTTCCAGGTTTTTCTGAAGTCTGCCTGCTCATCATTTCTTGTAGCACCATAATATTCCATTACAATTCATATACCACAGCTTGTTCATCATTCCTCAACTGATGGTCATTCCCTCAGTTTCCAATTCTAGCCCACCACAAGAGTAGCTATACATATTTGTGTACATGTGGGTCTTTTTCCCCATTTCTATGATCTCTTTGGCATACAGACCTAGAAGTGGTACCGCTAGGACAAAGATTATAGTTTTATATGCCTTTGGGCCTAATTCCAAATAGCTCTCCAAAATGGGGTTGGATCAGTTCACAACTTCAAAAACAATGCGTTGGTCTTCCAGTTTTACCACACCTCCAACATTTATCATTTTCCTGTTTTGTCATGTTAACCATTCTTATAGCTGTGAGGTGGTACCTCAGAGTTCTTTTGATATGTATTACTTTACTCAGTAGTGATTTAGAATATTTTTTTATATGACTATAGAAAACTTTGATTTTTTTCCTCTGAAAAGTGCCTGTTTAAATTCTTTGACGATTTCTCCATTGAGGAATGACTTGTATTCGTACAAATTTGACTCAGTTCTTTACATATTATAGAAATGAAGCTTTTCTCAGAGGCAATGGCTGTAAAGTTTGTTTCCCATCTTTCTGTCTCCTTTCTAATTTTAATTGCATTGACTTTTGAAAAATCTTTTCATTTTAATGTAATCAAAATCATCAATTTTGCATTTCATAATGTCTTCTATTTCTTATTTAATGATAAATTCTTTTGTTCTCCATAAAGCGGATAGCTAAACTATGCTTTACTCTTCTAATTGGCTTATTGTATCAGCCTTTATATATAATCGCTGTAAGCACTTTGACTTTATCTTGGTGTGCAGTGTAACATGTTGGTCTGTGCCTAGTTTCTGTCGTATAGTTTTCCTAGCAGTTTTTCTAAAATACTGAGTTCATGTCCCAGAAGCTGGAGGCTTTGGGGTTATCAAAAAGTAGATTACTATAGTAGTTGGCCATTCTATTTTGTGTGTACCTAATCTGTTCCACAGATCCACTCTTCTTTTTCTTAGTCAGTACCATGTAGTTCTGATAATTGATGTTTTATAATAAAATTTAAGATCTCTTACAGCTAGGCCACTTTCCCTTGTATTTCTTTTTATTAACTCCATTGATGTTCTGGACCTTTTTTCTTCCAAGTGAATTTTTTTTTTTTTTTTTTTTTTTTTGCTGTACAAAAACAATTTTTGGGCAGTTTGTTTGGAATTGCGCTGAATAAGTAAATTTATATAAGTAAAATTGTAATTTTTTAATATATTTGTTCACGCTCACCATGAATGGCTGATATTTTCCCAATTAATTAGATGTGATTTTAATTATATGAAAAGTGTTTCAGAGTTGCGCTCACATAATGCTTGGTTTTGTTTTTACATGTAGACTCCCAAATATTTTCTAATGTTTACAACAACTTGGAATGGAATTTCACTTTCTCTCTTTGCTGTTGGGTTTTATTAGTAATGTCTAAAAAAGCCAATGATGTATGTGGGTTTATTTTATGTCCTGCAACTTTGTTTATTTTTTTAATATATTTAAATTAGTTTATTATTTCAAGTAGTTTTTTACTTGAATCTGTAAGATTCTCTAAGTATATCATCTGCAAAAAGTGATAGCTTTGTTTCTTCTCTGCTTATTCTAATTGTTTCAATTTCTTTTTCTTCTCTTAATTCTAAAGCTAACAATTCTAGTACAATATTGAATAACAGTGGTGATAATGGACATCCTTGTTTCACCCCAGTCTTATTGAACATGTTTCCAGATGATACCCATTACATATAATGCTTGCTGATGGTTTTAGGTAGTTGCTATCTATCATTCGAAGGAAGACACCATTTATGACTATGCTCTCTAGTGTTCTTAAGAGGAATGGGTGTTACGTTTTGTCAACTACTTTTTCTTCATCTATTGAGATAATCACATGATTTTTGTTAGTTTTATTGTCGATATGGTCAATTATGCTGACAGTTTTCTTACTATTGAACCAGTCATTCTTTCCTGGTATAAATCCTAACTGCTCATGAATATTATATGAGATAAGTTGCTGTAATCTGTGCTAACATTTCTTTTAAATTATTCACATCTATCTTCATTAGGTAAATCAGTGCATAATTTTCTGTCTCTGTTTAGGCTCTTCCCTGTTTGTTTTATGATCTTCCATGTTTTATGATCAGCATCATATTTGTATTACGAAGAGAATTTTATGGGACTTCTGTTTTCAGAAATAATTTATATGGTACTGGAATTAATTCTTTATATATGTGTCATGTACCACTGAGAAAAAGGCATTTTCCTTTCTATTCCCAATCAGTGTCCTCCAGAGATCTATCCTATCTCCTTTATCCAGAGTTTTACTCACCTCTTTAGCTTCTTCCTTGTTTACTTTGAAGTTAGATTTATCAAGCTCAGAGAGTGGGAGTTTGAGGTCCATCACTAGTATAATTTTGCTGTCTATTTCTCCCTGTAATTCCCTTAACCTCAACCTCCCCCTCTCTGAACTTTATAAATCTAACCTCAAAATCAACAAGAAAGATGTAAAAGAGGTGAATAAACATCTGGACAAGGTAGATGTGTTAGATCTCTGGAGAAAATTCAATGGGATAAAAAGTAATATATATTTTTCTCAGCAATACATGGCATATATACAAAAGTTAATCATGGACTAGGCTGTAAAACCTCACAATTCAGTGCAGAAAGGCAAAGATAGTGAATGCATCCTTCACAGATCATAATGCAATAAAAATTCTATGTAATAAAAGGCCATGGAAAGGTAGACCAAAAATTAATTGGAAACTAAATATTCTAATCCTAAAGAATGAGTGGATTAAACAACAAATCCTCTACACAATCATCAATTTCTTCAAGAGAATGACAATAATGAGACAAGTTACCAAATCTTATGAGATACTGCAAAAGTAGTTTTTAGAGGATGTTTTATATCTTTCAATACCTACATGACTAAATTAGAGAAAGAGGAGGTCAGTGAATTGGGCTTGCAGCTGAAAAAGCTAGAAAAAGAACAAATTGGAAATCCTCAAGTAAGTGCAAAATTAGAAATACTAAAGATCAAAGGAGAGATTTATGTAATTGAAATGCAGAAACCTATTGAGCTAATAAATAAAACTAAGAATCGGTTTTATGAAAAAACCAATCAAATTGATAAACTTTAGGTCAAATTGATTAAAACAAAGAAAGAAGAAAACCAAATTACCAATATCAAAAATGAAAATGGTGGACTCACCTTCAATGAGAAGGAATTTAAAACAATATTTAGAAATTACTTTGCCCAACTGTACGTTCATAAATTCAGGCAATGACCAATACCTGACACCATACACAAGGATATTTTCCAAATGGATACATGATCTAGTTATAAAGACTGATAGTATAAAAAAATTAATGGAGTAGGGTGTAGTTTGCTTGTCAGATTTATGAAGAAGGGAAGAGTTTTTGACTAAACAAGAGATAGAAAGCATTATGAAGCACAAAATGAATAATTTTGATTACATTAAGATGAAACCAAACCCAATGAAACCAAGATTAGGAAGGAAGCACAAAACTGGGAAAGAACTTTTCATCTAGTGTCTGTGATAAAGGCCTCGTTTCTAAAATATATAGAGAACTGAGTCAAATGTAGAAGAATACAAGACATTCCCCAATTGATAAATGGTCAATGGACATGAACAGGCAGTTTTCAAAGGAAGAAATTAAAGATATCTATAGTCATTTGAAAAAAATGTTCTAAATCACTATTGATTAGGAAGATACAAATCCAAACAACTCTGAAGTACCACATCACACCTATCAGATTGGCTAACATGACAGAACAGGAAGATGATAAATGTTGAAGAAGATGTGGGAGACTTGGAACACTAATTCATTGCTGGTGGAGCTGTGAGTTGATATAACCATTCTGGAGAGCAGTTTGGAACTATGCCCAAAGTGCAACAGAAATGTGCAAAGCCTTTTACCCAGCATTTTGCTTCTAGGACTGTATCCCCAAGACATCATAAAAATAGGAAAAGGTCCCACTTGTACGAAAATATTGATAACATCTCTCTTTGTGGTGGCCAAGAACTGGAAATCAAGAGGAATCCCATCAATTGGGGAATGACTCAAAAAACTGTGGTATATGAATGTGATGGAATAGCATTGTGCTATAAGAATTGATGAACAGGAAGACTTCAGAGAGGCCCGGAAAGACTTACATGAACTGATCCTGTGTGAAAGGAGAAGAACCAGGAGAGCTTTGTACACAGCAACAACCACAGTTTGAGAGGAATTTTTCCGGTAGACTTTGTACTTCATTGCACTGCAAGGACTCAAAAAATTCCCCGTGGTCTCTAAAGGCAAAATGTCTTCCACATCCAGAGAAAGAACAATGGAATTCAATCGCAGAATGAAGTAGACCATTTTCTTTTGTATTATTTTTTGGTTTGTTTTATGATTTCTCCTATTAATTTTAATTCTTCTATGTTTAATAGAAATGTATGTATAGAACTTATGGAGAATTATATGCTGTCTTGGGGATGGAATAGGGAGGTGGGGGAAGAAGTGGGGGGGAGGGGAAAAAGTCTAAGATATATGGAAGTGATTGTAGAACAGTGAAAAAAATAAAAATTAAATTAAAAAAGGAATTAATTTTTAAATATTTGATAGAATTCACTTGTAAATCCATCTGACCCTCCAGATTTTTTCTTAGGGATTTCATTAATGAATTATTCAGCTTCTTTCCCCTGAAATGGTGCTAGTTAAGTATGTTATTTTCTCTTCTTTTAATTTGGGTGATTTGTATTTGTGTAAATATTCATCTTTTTCAGTAGTGTTGCCAAATGTATCATCATACAGTTGTTCAAAATGTCTCCTAATTTTTCTTTTAATTTCCTCTTCATTGATTGCATCTTCTCCCTTTTCATATTCATGCCGACTATTTGGTTTTCTTTTTCAAAAAGTCAAATTCTCCAAAAGCTAATCCATTTTATTGGATTTTTCAAATAGAATCAGCTTCTAGTTTTATTTATTAGTTCCATAGTTTTCTTAAATACAATTACATTAATCACATTTGGTTTTTTTTAGTAATCTGGTATTTACTTTGATATTTATAATTTGTTCCTTTTCTAGATGCTTTTGTTACATGACCCCATTTATTGATCTCTTCTTTCTCTATTTCATTCGTGTAAGCATTAAGAAATACAAAACTTTCTCTAACAACTGCTTTTCACTGCATCTCATAACTTTTCGTTTGTTGTCTCATTATTGTTATTCTCTTGAATTAGGTTACTTATTTTTTGTATGATTTGTTGTATGACACACTCAATTTTAGGATTAGATTATTTAGTTTTCAATTAACTTTTATTCTATCTTTCCATGGCCCTTTATTAAATGTCATTTTTATGGCATTATGTTTTGAAAAAATGCTTTTAATATTTCTTTCTTCATTGGTTTTCATTTATTGTCTAGTTGTCATATACCACTGAGAAAAAGATGTATTCCTTCCTATCCACATTCAGTTTTTCTAGTAGTCAACCATATTTAACTTTCCTAAAGTTCTATTCATCTCCACAAATGCTTTCTTGTTTATTTTGTAGCTAGACTTATCTAGTTCTGAAAGGGAGAGATTGAAGTCCCCCAGAAGTGAAGTACTGTTGACTGTTTCTTACTGTAACTCCTTTATCTTCTCTTCTAAGAATTTGGATGCTATACAAATTGGTGCATATATGTTTAGTAATGATATTCATTGTCTATGTCATCTTTTGTCAGGATGTAGTTTCCTTCCTTATCTCTTTTAATTAGATCTAGTTTTTCTTTTGTTTTGTCTGAGATCAGAATTTCTATCACTCCTCCTTTTGTTTTACTTCAGCTGAAGCATAATTAATTCTGCTCTGGTCTTGTACACTGACTCTGTGTATATCCGTCTGCTTCAAATATGTTTCTTTTAATCAACATATTGTATGATTGTGCTTCTTAATCCACTCTGCTACCCACTTCTGCTTTGTGAGAGACTTCATCCCATTCACATTCATAGTTATCATTATTATCTGCGTCTTTTTCTCCATCTTACTTCCCCCACTGTTTATGATTTTCTCTTTCCTTTCACCTTTTCCCTCATCACTAGAGTTTTTCTTTTAACCCCCACCTCCTTCAGTATGCTTTCTCTTCTATTCCCCCTCCATTTACTTTTCCCTTACTACTTCCTATAGCATATGTTAGATTTTTATACTTAACTCAGTATGTTATTCCCTCTTTGAGGCAAATGTGATGACAGTAAGGTTCGAACAGTGCTCATCTCCCTCCTTTTGGTCCCTCATTGCAATAGGTTTTGTGCCTTTTCATGTGATGTAATATTCCCTTGTCTGCCTTCTGCTTTCCTCTTGCCTCAGAACAATGCCTTTTCACCAATTAATTAGATTCTTTATCATCATATCAAATTCAATGTATACTCATGTCCTCTACATATGTATACTCCTCTGAAATGTTGTGATAAAGATATAGCTCTGAAGAGTTACAAATATCATCTTCCCTTGCAGGAATATAAACAATTTGCCCTTAATAATAATGTATTTTTGTTTTTGTCTGTCCTGATTATATTTTTATGTCTCTTGCATTTTGTATTTGAAGCTCAAATTTTCAGTTGAACTCTGTTTTTTTTTTTTCATCAAGCAGGTTTGGGTGTCCCCTATTCCTTTGAATGCCCATCTCCTGCACTGAAAGATTGTGCTCAATTTTACTAGGTAATTGATCCTTGGCTGCAATCCAACCTCCTCTGCCTTATGGAATATCTTATTCCATGTCCTCCAAACCTTTAATGTAAAAGCTGCAAAGTCCTGCATAATCCTGACTGTGGTTTCACAATATCTGAATTGTTTCTTTCTGGCTGTTTGAAGTATTTTCTCCTTGACCCAATATTTCTGAAATTTGGTTACACTATTTCTTGGCATTTTCAATTTAAGATCTCTTTAAGGAGATGATTGGTGAATTTTTTCAATGATTAGTTTACCCTCTGGCTGTAGGACATCAGGGCAGTTTTCTTTGATGATTTCCTATAAAATGTTGTCCATACTTTATTTTGATCATGGCTTTCAGATGGAACAATCATTTTAAAGTGTATCTCTTGGATCTATTTTCCAGGGCAGTTGTTTTACCAATGAAGTATTTTATGTTTTCTTCTGCTTTTGCCTTCTTTGATTTTTGTTCAGTTAATTGTTTATATTTCATACGGTCATTAGCTTCCATTTGTCCAGTTCTAATTTTTAAGTAACTGTTTTCTTACATTAGATTTTGTATCTCCTTTTCTATTTGGCCAATTCTCCCTTTTAAGGAGTTGTTTTCTTCAGTGTCCTTTTTCCATTTTGCCTTTTTTTAAGGACTTGCTTTCTACAGTCAATTTTTCCCCTTCCTTTTCCAAGTCATTGACTCTGTCTTGCATATGTCATATTTCTTCTCCCAATTCTTCCTCTACCTCTCTTGTTTGACTTTTAAAATTCTTCTTTAGCTCTTCCAAAAACGTCTTTTGGGCTTGAACCCAGTTCATATTCCCCTTCAAGGTTTTAAATGTGGATATATTGACAATGTTGTCCTCTTTTGAATTACTGCCTCCAAACAAATCAAAATTGTGGGAGGAACGATTTGGCCTCAGGTCTTCATGACTCCAGCTCTAACAATCTCTATCTATGGTGCCACTGGATTATCTCAATAGAGTACAGTGTAGACTGAAGGGACTTTTTTGTTCTTTTGATGAGCTAGACGTCAGGTAGTGACAATGAATAGAGTGGGCCAAGGGCCTAGCATGCCAAGGCAGTGTGGACTGAGTGGGGTTGGTGATAGCCTCTACCTGACTTGTAGATCCTCAGTGGAATCTGGCCTAATTATTGAGATATGGGGCAGCATTTGCAGTTTTTTAGGATTCATGCTTACCTTGAGGGAGACTAGCCAAGGTCTGCTGTAAATGTAGATGTGTGTTCACAGAAATGAGTAAATATTGCCCAGGCATTCACAGCAGTTGACCCTGGCTTCTTTGTTTACACTTCCTTGTAATGTCTGTGTTTGTCTGTTAAGGTGTCTGTCGCGATGGCCTCATAATCACTGGCAATTGTCCAAGGGTCAACTTAGAGAAGTAGACTGCTCTTTGTGAGAACAAATATCATCCCAGCTGTGATAGTTAAGTGAGGATAGGGCCTCCCTCTTTTCCTGACTCCCTTGGACAATTCTTAAAGTCTGAAGGCTCAGCTAAAGCCCCCTTGGGCTCAGGCTTCTCAGAGTCCACATGTGGGGTATGCGGGTAGGTACTGATTCAAGGGTCAGAAGATCTGTTATCAAGGTTGATTCCTGTCACTTACTCTAAGTGTGACCTCAAGCACATCATTTAATTGTCTATAATGAAATAGAGAGACAGATGTAGAGACAGATACAGAGACAATTACAGAGACAGAGTCAGGGAGACAAAAACAGCAAGAGAAAGAACCAGAAACACATGATCTGACCCTGGTCATTCAGAGAGTGTCAGAAGCTTGGGGCCAAGTATGGATCTCGACTTGGACTGGCAAGGGATGTTTGTGTCTCACTTTCTGGCTGAGTGTATCACTGTATTGATCATAGCTATTACCAATGGTGTGACCTGCCCCATCACAGTAATTGGTTTCATCCTCTGACTGGATGTTGCTGATGGAAAAGTATCTGCTGGCTCCATAGCTGGAGCCAGAGAAGCAATCAGGGATCCCTTCACAACTGATTCTACCTCCTCTGTTGCCAACAACCATGACATAATAAAGGGCCTTTCCTGGGCTCTGCTGGAACCAAACAATTGTGTAGATACTGTGCTCACTGCTGAGGGAGCAGTTGAGTCTGGCTGTGGCTCCCAGGGACACAAACATGGTGGGTGACTCAAGTGAGCACAAGCTGGGAGAAGGAACCTAGAAAAACAAACACACATTAATGTACTAGAGTAAGATGCAAAGGAGAAAGTGCTTGGAGATCCTCAGCAGAGAGGGCCAGGGCAGGGATGAGTGACCAGGACAGTGAAGTTTCTGAGGGCAGCCCTGACCTGAGAAGACAGTGAGCAGTAAGAGGCAGACAAGAAGCTCAGCCATAGTGCAGAGGGCCCCAAGAGCTCTGCTGCCCAAAGAGCACACAGCTGGGTGTGGTCTCTTCCAATTCCATTTCATCCTCTCCTTGAAGTCTGTGTTGAATTTTGGGTGGGAAGGGGCTGAATGCAAATCTATTCCTTATGAAGACAATTCTTTACCCCCCACATCAATGTCACACCTTTGGGTTCATTGGTCCATGGGGAGGGCATGTCAGGGAGAGAGCATGGGTGAGCTGGGATTTCCTGGCCTAGCCCAGCAGAGGTTTCATTCATGAATGTTTGTCAGGGTCAGAGCAGCTACAGACAGAACCAGCTGGGCTGATCCACCCTCAGACCCCCATGCTCCCCATCCCATCACTGGCTGTCCCAAACCAACCCCATAGTGCCACCTCATGTCTGCAGGACACCAATTAATCCTGACCTTGTAAGGCAACCTCAGAGGCCCCATAACCACAGCAAGACCCCTGCTTGCTGCCCACCAGGACTCCAAGCCAGCACCTGTCCACGGGACAACAGGATGAATTGACTCAGGAGAAGAAAGCCCTGGTTTTTGTGCGTGGAAAGCACCAAGTCCTCAGAGCTGGATGTTCTGTGACTCTCCAGTGTCACCCACAGGCTTGTTTCATTTTCAGACAAAGGTTTGCTTCTTCTCCTGCCTCATTACTCTTCAATCACATATGCTCAGGGGAGGACATCTAGTAGTTTGGTGATAGCACCATCGCTATTATGAATGGCAAATAAATTGGATCGAAGTCCTGAGATGTCAAAGGATCTTTTGATGTAGCAAAGTGAGGGCCACTAAACTGGTATCATGTTCACACCTCCCTCTGATATAGTGTGACCAAAGTCAATAATATGTTGTCTGTACAGCTCTAAGGATTGTCCATTGACAGGCAGTGACCATTTTCTTCTTGCTGATCCAACACTTTCAACATCTTCCCTCATGTTTTTCCAGGGTTTTCCCAAAGAGTCTGATGCCATCAGCACATACATAGAGAGCAGATTTCCAAGTATTTGTTCTATCAGTTTTTAAAGGTGATGGATGCCTTCAAATTGACTTGGTACATCTGTGCAAATAAGGGAAGTCTAGTTGGACAGATTCTGCTAAAGAAATCCTTGCCTATCCCTCCTCAGGTACAGGGATCTGGCAATAACCACAAGGAACAAATGCACACAAAAGTTTTTATTAAGAGTTTACTGTGGTAGCACTATGCTGAGGGGACTGATGACAGTCCCTGTTCTCAAATACCTTCCCTTCCCCTGTGGGATTTTAGCTGCAGGTCATATGGAAAGGTTCCATTGTCATGAGGGGGGAGCTGCAAAGCAGAGGGTCATGGCTCTTCTTTAAATCACATGTATTGGTAAAATAATTTCACTTTGAGGTGGGAACCATTTCACACACTTCAAGGCTTTGAGGACCAGAGTCTTATTTTCTGGACCTTCCTAAGTGTGACTGCAGTCTCTGTATGAACACTTGACAGGTTGCATCTGCACAAGTTTATGTATTGCCTTTATAACTATGGACGCTGGGATGGGAGCATTTCTATTCCATTGGCTGTGACATTCAAAATTCTTGCCCTTACCATCAGGGGAGAGGCTGGTCAAGGTGGTGACAGAAGGCAGATCTGCTTGGCACATCCTATTTCTTGTGTTTCCCCTTGAGGTGGGGTAGTGATATCCAACAGTTTGGCTCATCTGAGTTTTGGGAGCAGTTGTTTGACAGTTACTGAGGATGGGTACCCCTCCTTGACAAGAGTTATTCCCAGCCATGACAGCAGTAATGTCTGTGCTAGACACAGAGACGCTTTATGTGGAGAATGCTGTTATTCCTTGGTCTCTTGTGGTTGTCATCCTTTTGGTGATTGCTGGGAAACAGTTGCTGGTGTTGCTGAGGAATGTGGGTCTTTTGTTCAAAATGATCTCTCCCCTCAAGAATGACTGTGGGATCTTGGCCTACCCTAGTAATCATGGCGGTTCATGATGCACTGCTCTTCCCAAAGCTCCTGTGTTCAGGGTCCTGTGTTGTCTCCTTCGGAATCTGTGGGGTGAAGGTGGTCAGTACAGAGGCATTGGGATGACTTGCTCTATCTCCAAGGCAATATTCACAGCACTGGTGGTGACTATGAATATACCAGTATTCTTCTCAGTCACAGAGTATAAAAGACTCTCCACATAAAAGGCAGAAGAAAAATATTTACTATAACATCAGAAGACCAAATCCCAGAACCAGAAAGCAAAACACATCATGATGACAAAGAAGTTAATAAACATGATCACAAGGGAGGGCAAAGCCATTCTCAAACCCCCACTCCCTAATCCAAAGCCTTCTAATTATCACTGTAATAATGTGCCAGTTGACCTGTGTCAGTTGGTCTGCATTCTTTTCCCTCTGACTTGACCCCACTCACTTACTCCCTCCTGGTTCTGCTCCACTCTTCCTGTTCTGCCTCTTCAGGAAGATCTTCCTACCACATGTGATCCAGGCTTCCAGGTGATTTAAGGAGATCATATGGGCCTATAAATTAATGAGAAAGACCTTTTCCATTTAAATTATTTAAATTTAAATTATTGCATGAGGCCACAAAATCTTCATATTCATTACATAGGTTGGTTGGGCAACTAGTATTACATGCAGTCCATCATTCCCCCTCAAAAAGTTGGGCCCAAAATCTTGGCATAAGGGGTTAAGGTCTCTTCTTCTACAACGGTGTCCTGCTGAGGTTGGATGTAGAGCTGTCCCTACCTCCAGAGGGCTCATTTGGGAGAATAGTTCTAAATTTTGGAATGTTACAATAATTTCTCCTTGATAATTAGAATCTATCACCTCAGTCAATACGTGTATTCCTTGAGCTGTTAATCCGAATCTGAGCAGGGGTTTGGCCAACTTCCTTTTCTCCTTGAAGGTGTCGTAAATTTAGATACAAGGTTAATCAGGATCTGTAGGGACAGTTCTTACTTCTCTATTTTGTCTAGTATCAAGTCCATTTTCTTGATACATTCTATATAGTTCTTCTGTTGGACTACCATCTATGATTCTAAAATCTACCCTTGATCTCAATAGAGCAGCTGACAATTCTCTCGTCGTCAATTTTTTTTTCTTCTGATTTTGAATCCACTGGCTATTTACTCTTCTCTCTCTAGCAATTCTATCTTTTCCCCAGTCTCCTAAGTCGCCTAAGTATGAACTCTTGCCCAGCACCTCTGAAAGAGGGTGTCCTATTTCTCCAATTATTAGAGTCAAACTCAAATGTCTCTAAGTAGGAGGAACCATCCTCACTACTATATTTCTATGGAAAACTGCAAAGGGGAGTATCCAAGTATGCATCTGCATTTCTCATCATTACGGAAGTCTTATTACCTCCTCCTTTAACATTCTTATACAGTCCCTAAGTGAATACCAGGGTCTGCCTCCACTAGGCCATAGAGTCAGTTGGATATTGCCTACTGCAGCCTTCTGCAGCCAAAGCTAACAGATTACTTGGTTTGTTACCTCCTTGTATATTGTAATCTCTAAAAGTATGCTGTACTAAAGTATTGTGACTGTAATATATATAATACCTAATATTTATAACACCTATAAATTTCAGGCATGCGACAGGATCAATAGCTATTCCTCCAGGCCTGTCATCACTAATTCTCACCATCCAAGATATTAACTATTCTTCCATCCTTTGGGTGAACCAACTCAAAATTTCTGTGACCTTCTACTGAGTAAAATCCTCGATTATTTCCCTAAACACAGAGTTACCACCTTGGTTCTCCTATTTCTGTCTCACTATTGGGTATGCTTCTGAGAAACGTCTTCCTCTAAAATTATTTCACTTCCGTTGTCACTGTGGCAACTAGCCTGGGTCAGTACAAAAGTCAGATGAGCATTTCTTTTGTTAGCCTTCACCTTCTTCTGAGTTAAGTGAACAGCCTTTCTTTCCCCTGAGACCCTTGCAGATTTCTCTTGTACTCTTTTTCCACCTGAATTATTTTCTTTAGCAGCTCATCTCTGTTTCTGCACATAATATGGTAAGATGTGAGTAAAATCCAGACTTTCCTACTTACCCCTGCCAACTCCATCCCTGGTCTTATGGGTATTCCTAGCAAACACCTTCCCAAATCTCCATGTTACCCTGCCTTTAACCTCTCTTCCCTATTTTCACAGCGTACAGTGTTTTTACCCACTTTTTTCTAGTAGAGAAAACAGTAAATTATCCATCCTGGGATATTAATGTCTTCCTATAAATCATTTCTGCCTCCAAATAGAGATTTTTTAATTTATGATCCTTTTTGTGATGTACTGGTGATGACTATGAATATGCCAGTATAGTACTCATTCTCAAAATATAAAAGACTCTCTATATAGAAAGCAGAAGAAAAATATTTACTTAAACACTAGAAAGCCAAATCCCAGAACCAGAAAGCAAAATCCGTCATGATGACCAAGAATTTAATAAATATGATCACAGAGAGGACAAAGCCATTCTCAAACCTCCCTTCCCTCAGCCAGGGCCTTCTCATTAACAACTGTCATAATGTGTCAGTTGGCCTGTGTCAGTTGCCTGCGTTCTTTCCCCTCTGACCTGACCCCACTCATTCACTTCCTACTGATTCCACTCCACCCTTGTTGTTCTGTGTCTTCAGCAAGCTCCTCCCACCACATATGACCCAGGCTTCCAGGAAATTTAAACAGATACTATTGGCCTATTATTCAATGAGAAAAATCTTTCTATTTAAATTACTATTAAACTTGCCTGCCACATGATGCATCTTGTCTCTCTCTCAGGTTTCCTGGATGCTTAAAATTCCAAAGAAAAACTTTATGTCATTTAATAAAAAATCAAGGGTATCTTGAATCCTGATCTGATGTAATTGTCCACTGTAGTGTTTTGTTTCAGTCATTCCAAGCAGTATTGGTGAGGAAATTGACTTAATCCTTAAAAATATGTATCTCGACCAATAATATTTGGAGGAGAACTTTAGGAGAAGTTAAGTGGAAAATTTTAATTGTTTTAAATCATCAAATAATTTTAAATAAAAAGGTTTTGTACAAACAAAACCAATGCAGTAAAGTTTAGAAGAAAAGCAGAAAGCTAGGAAAAATAATTTTTACATCGGGGATCTCTGATCAAGGCTTGCTTTCTAAAATCTATAAAGGACTGTATCAAATTTACATGAATAAAAATCATTATCCAACTTTTAAATGGACAAAGTGTATGAACATGTGGTTTTCTGAAGAAGAAATCAAAACTATTTATATTCACAGGAAACAACCATGTTCTCAGTGACTATTGATTAGAGAAATGCAAATTAAAACAACTCTGAGGTCGCACTTACACCTATGAGAATGGCTAATGTGATAAAAAAAGAAAAACATATAAATATTGGAGATGATGTAGGAAAACTGGACCACAGTGCACTGATTGTGAACTGATTGTGAATTGATCCAACTATTCTGCAGAAAATTTGGAATTTTGGTCAAATAGGTACAAAGTTTTGCATGGCCTTCGACCCAGCAATACCACTACTAGGTCTATATCTCAAAGTGAACTAAGAAAAAGAAAAGAAAGGGGAAAAATCCTATTGGCAGAAAATTATTTGTTGCAGCTACTTTTGTGGCTACAAAGACCTGGAATTCGGGGGTGTGCCCATCAAGTGGGGAATAGCTGAACAAAGTGAGTTTACGATTGTTATGGAATATCATTGTGCTATAAGAAAGGATGAGCAGGACTATTTCAGGAAAATCTGGAAAGAATTGTGTGGGGTGAAGCAAACTGAAGCGAACAGAACCAGAATCGCACCCATTAAGAGCAACATCATGCTCTGATTAACTGTGACTGGCTTAGCCACTCCCAGTACAATATTCATCCTAGGCATTCCCAAAAGACACGTGATAAAAAATGCTATGTACCTCCAAAGAATTAAATGGATGGAGTCTGAATGCAGATCAGATCAGACTGTTTTTGCTTTATTTTATTCATGATTTTTATTTTAGTTTTGTTTGGTGTGTGTTTTCTTTCATAATATGAATAATATAGATACATATTTTACATGATCTCACATATACAACCTCTGTCAAATTGTTTCCCTTTTGAGAGAGGGAGGAATAAAAAGAGAAAAGGGTGTGAATTCAGAGCTCCAATTTTCAAAAGAAGGAATGTTAAAAATGTTTTTGCATGTCATTGGAAAAAATAATAATAATTCAAAATGGGGTAAATGTAAGCATTCTTTTCAAAAAAATAAAACAGTGTTGGTGTACAAAGAGAGTGTACATGTCCTTTACCTGTTTATGCCCACATCGTTTGCCCACTTCGGACTTCAGTATCATCTGCAATGAAGTCTTCACCTCAAGAGACAATAGGTTGATTTTTGTTTTGTTGCACAGCATCCTGCCATCTTGTGGTACCAGAACATAAAGAAGAGATCAATCTTTATCTTCCTCCCTAACATGCTGATGATCCTAATGGCTTGTATGGGCACTGTGCAAACTTGAGGGACCACTTCAGCTTCTGAGATTCAGAGGAAAAGTTGCATCCCAGTGGATCCAGTTGGTGACTCAATCAGTGGCAGTTCTAGAGTGCAAGTACCAGCATTTCAGTCTTCCTGGGAGGTCATTACAACTACCAGAGCTGCCTTCAGGCACAAAAATTCCTTCCCCATGTATCAACTTCAATAACCCACCTTGTCGTTGTCATTCCCAGCTCCTCCCATCAGCTCACCTTGATATGGACAATGAGTTGAATTTGCCGAGTTCTATTAGTATTGCTATTATTTAATTTGTAACTATTGTCTTACTTCTCATCTTCTATAATGGGGTTCAGATAGAAGCCACCTGAGGACAAATTGCCATGTTATTTCTCTTTTGTATCTGATTTTCTGTGTGGGGGAGAAAGAAAGATTGACATTGGTAAATGAGGAAGAGATGAGAATATCAGCTCATGTTATGTAAATGCAGGAAAATATCACTGAAACAAATGCAGGAGTTCACAGGATGACTGGGTACCTCATCCAATATGCACATAATGTTAATTTTTTATGCTGCTTTCTCTTCTACTTTTCATAAAATAATTTTTATTGATGTTTTCTGTTTCTCATGAATCCCATAGTATCCCATGAATCTCTTCATCTTCCCTTTCCTCTCCCTAAGAGTCATGCCATATGACAAATAATATTTTATTTTCAGGAACTTATATTTTTTCTTTTTATTATTAATTGATTTATTTGTTTTTTAACAAGCATTTCCATATGTTTCGAATTGTCTCCTCTTCCTTTCCCACTCCCCCTCCAAAATGGCATGCAATTTTATATCGGTTGTACAATACATTCTTATTAAATACAGTTTCACATTAATCGTGTTGCACAGAAGAATTAAAACAAATGGAAGAAACCATGAGAACAACTAAAACAAAAGAAAACGTAATAAAAGATAAAATAGTCTGCTTCATTCTGCGTTCTGGCTCTATAGCTTTTTCTCTGGAGGTGGATGGTATTTTGCATCAAGAGACGTTTCGAAATGTTTTAGGTCCTTGCGTTGCTGTGAAGGGCTAAGTCTATCAGAAATAGTTCTCAAACACTGTGGCTGTTACTGTGTATAAGGTTCTCTTGGTTCTGCTCATTTCACTCAGCATCAGGTCATGAAAGTCTTTCCAGGTTTTTCTGAAGTCTACCTGCTTGTCATTTCTTTTTTTACTATTTTTCTTTTTGAAAAAAATAATTAATTTTTTTCAGGTTTCAACAATCACTTCCAGAAGTCTTAAATTTTTTCCTCCTCTTTTCCCCCTCCTTCCCTGAGATGGCAGGCAATCTTATATGGGTTCTACTCATGTTCGCCACTTATTCACAATAGTCATGTTGTGTAGAAGAATTAAAACAAATGGCAGAAACGAAGAGCATAACTAAACTGAAACAAAACGTAACACAAGAGAAAGGAGTCTGCTTCATTTGCATTCCAATCCCATGATTCATTCTCTGGATGTGGATGGCATTTTGCCTCAAGAGTCCCTTGGGGATTTTTCAGGTCCTTTCATTGCTGTGAAGGGTGAAGTCAGAAACAGTCCGTGCACACTGTGGCTATTACTGTGTATAATGTTCTCCTGGTTCTCCACATTTTACTCAGCATCAGTTCATATCACTAAGGCTGATCTCTCCATTTACAGAGTAGAAACCTGTTGTCTCAAGGTCATTCCAAGGTCATGCAGAGACTGGAAATGAGTGGCAGAGCCAGGATTCTGAGTCTGGAGAGAGTCAGAGAAATCAGTGGAAAGCAGTCAGCAAAAATTTGATTTAATGGTTAATACACCTCAGAGGAGGTGAACTTACTGAGTGATGGTGACAGAGGGAGAGCCTGGCAGTGCCAGTGAGGACAGAGAGGTTCTCAAGCCCCCCACCACGATCAATTAGTGAATGAGTATGAGGGACAGTGCAGCCAGAGCTGGAAAGAGTGGCCAAGGAGACTGTGTCATCAGGAGAGGACCAGGTCTCAGCGGGTGCAAGAAGATGGAGCAGGTGAGAATTGCCCAGACTGGACAGCTACAGACCAGTGAAACTGAAGAGATGGGCAAGTCTTGGGAGCTTTGGGGAGTGATTGCCTCCACACAGGCTCTTTCCATCTCCCTCTTCTGAGAATTTCCATTGACTGGCCCCCATGCCTAGAAGGCTCTGCCTTCCCTTCTCTGCTTCCTTGGCTTCCTTCCATTCCTTGATAAAAATCTTTCTCTCCCATAGCCTTTCCCAATCCCTCTGAATACTTGGATCTTCCTTCCATCAATGGCCTCCACTTTAGCGTGCCTACAGTGTGTTTAAACATAGATTTTTGCTTTTTAACTCCACTATCAGGTCATTAAAATCCAGGATTATCCTAGGTCTTTGCACTCTAAGAGCTTAGCACAATGCCTGACACTTGTGGGCATGCTCTGCCAAGTGTCCAAGGGTCACCTTAGACAAGCTAATTGCTGTTTTGGAGAGCCAATATGGCCCAGCTATGGCAGCCAAGTTATGGCAGGCCCTGCTTCTGTTTCCTTTCCCCAGACCATATGCGAAAGCCTGAAGGCTCAGCTAAAGCCCCACCCTGGGCTCAATCTCCTCAGAGGGGACATGTGGGATGTGGGGGAACATACTGACCTTGGAATCAGATGATCTGGGTTCAAGGTCCATTTCTGTCACTGACTCTAAGTAGGACTTCACACACATCATATAATTTTCTGTACTGAAGAAGAGATGCACAGAGACAGAGAGACAGAGACAGAGGTAGAGAGATAAAGACAGAGACATAGGGAACTAGAAAGACTTGACATGTCCCTGGCAGTTCAAAGAGTGTCAGAAGCCCAGGGTCAGCTGTGGAGCTTGATCTTGGCTGGCAGAGGAGGTTTTTGTCTCAATTCCTCACTGAATGTGTCACTGTGTTAATACCACTGCTGTCACTTGTCATACAGTAATAATCGGCTTCGTCTTCTGGCTGAATGTTGGCGATGGACAAATATCTGTTGGCTCCAGAACTGGAACCGGAGAAGCGATCAGGGATCCCATCTCCTTTACCTCCACCTCCACTGGTGGTGACATACATGACATACCGAGGGGCCTTTCCTGGGCTCTGTTGGTACCAATCAATAGCGTAATTGTTGTACTGACTGCTGAGAGTGCAGGTGAGTCTGGCTGTGGCTCCCAGGGATGCAGACATGGAGGGTGACTGAGTCAGCACAGGCTGAGAGAAGGAACCTAGAAATAGAGATAGACATTAATGTCCTAGAAGAAAAAGAAAGGGTGAAAGGACTTGGAGATCTTAAGCAGAGAGGCCAAAGGCAGGGATGAAGGAACTGGAGAATGAGGGTTCTGAGGGCAGCCCTGACCTGAGAACACAGTGAAGAGTAAGAGGCAGACAAGAGGCCAGGCCATGGTGCAGAGGGCCCCCAAAGCTCTGCTCCCCAAAGAGCACACAGCTGGACCTGGACTCTTTCAACTCCCTCTTATCCTCTCCCTGAAACCTGGGTTGAGTTTTGAATGGGAGGGGACTGAATGCAAATCTATGCCTTATGTAGGCTCTTCTTAATCACTCTCCCCATGTCACACCTTGGGGGTCACAGGTCCATAGGGAGTGCATGTCTTTAAGAGGAAAGGCCTGGGGTGTTTGGATTTTGTGCCCCAGATGAGCATAGATTTCATTCATGAATGAACACCAAGTTCAGAGCAGCCATAGACGCAACCAGCTGGGCTGATCCACCCTCTGAACCTCATGGTCCCCATTCAATTTCTGCCTGTTCCATGCCAGTCATAGAGTGCCACCTCCTGGCTGCAGGTCTGCAATCCACCCCATCATTTAAGCCGACCTCAGAGGTCCCACAAGCAGTAAGAGACCCTTGTTTCCTTCCCAAAAGACCTCCAAGCCAGATTCTGTCTAAAGGAAAATAAAAGGATGAATTGACTCAGGAAAGGAGAGCCCTAATGCCTTTGTGTGGAAGGGACCAATTACTGAGAGTTGGTTCTTCTCTGACACTGCAGTAGTCACCCACAGGCTTGGTTCATTTCACACAAAGGTATGTTTCTTCTCCTGTTTTATTACTCTTCAATCATATATGCTCAAGTGAGGACATGTAGTGGTTTGGTGAAAGCACCATCACCTTTAATGAATGGTGAAGGAAATGGACTTTGGTCCATTTCTCAGATGCCCTGAGATCTCAAAATATTGTTTGATGTGGTGAACTCAGGGCCACTTCTGTCTACACTGGGCATGTATTCCCATCTCACTCTGTTATAATGTGACAAAAATCAATGAGAGATTCTCTGTATACCTGTAGGGATTGTCCATTGAAAGTCACTGATCATTGTCTTTAGGCCGATCCAACATTTCAGTGTATTCCCTCATGTTCTTCCAGAATTTTGCCAAAGGATCTGATGTCATGAGCACATTCATAGAGGTCAGCTTTCCAAATAATGGTTCTATCTGTCTTTAAAGTTGATGGGTGCCTTCACAGTGACTGGAACATCTGGGCAAAGAAGGAAAATCCAGTTGGAGAAATTCTGATAAAGAAATCTTTGCTTTTCTCACCCCAGGTATAGAGAACTGGAAATAACCACAAGGAATGAAGGGACACAAAACCCTTTATTAAATGCTTCCTGCGGTAGTACTATGCTGAAGACTGGGGATACAAAGGTACATTCCCTGTTCTAAAATACCTTCCCTTCCCCTGTGGGATTTCAGCTAGAGGTCACATCTAAAGGTTCCATGGTCATGAGGGTGTAGCTGCAAAGTAGAGGGTCATGGCTTTTCTTTAAGGTCACTTGTATTGATAAAATTATATCATTTTGTGATGGGAAGCCTCTCATCCAGTTGAAGCCTTTGGAAATAAGAGTCTTCTTTTCTGGATCTTTCTAAGTTGTGACTGCAGTACATTAAGAACATTTGCCAGGTTGCATCTGCACAAGGTTGTGTTTTGACTTTATAACTATGGATCATGGGCCATGAACATTGCTATTCCTTTGGTTGAGGTGTAAAAATTTCTGGATTATTGCCCTTATGATCAGGGGAAAGGCTGGTTAAGGTGGTGATAGCAATGATACATGCTTGGCACATGATACCTCTTCTCTTTCCCCTTGAGATGAGGTAGTGGCTTCTGACAGTTTAGCCCATCTGAGTTGTGGGTAGCAGTTGTTTGACAGTTACTGAGGATGGCTACCCTCCTCCACAAAAGGTGTTCCCAGGCATGACAGCTGTAAGGACTGTGATAGACACAGAGAGCCCTTATGTGGAGAATGCTGCTACTCCTTGATCTCTTTTGCTTGTCATCCTTCTGGTGACTGTTGTTAAGCAGTTGTTGCTGGTGTTGCTATGGATGGTGGGTCATTTGTCCAAAATGATCTGTCCCTCAACGATAGCTGTGGGATCATTTTCGACCCTAGAAATGGTGGTTCATGAAGTACTGTTGTTCCCAAAACTCCTGTGTTCAGAGTCCTGTGTTGTCTCTTTTAGAATCTGTGGGGAGATTGTGGTCAGTGCAGAGGCATTAGAATGGCTTACCTGGCACACGCTGCATCTTGTCTTTCTCTCAGGTTTTCTGGATGCTTAGAATTCCAAATTACAACTTTTTGTGATTCAATAAGTAATTAAGGACGTCTTCAATCCTTGTCTGATGTATTGTTCCACTGTAGTGCTTTTGTTTAATCATTCCAAGCAATATTGGTTAGGAATTTGACTTGGTCCTTAAAAGTATGCATCTTTACCTATAATATTTAGAAGAGTAGAACATTATGAGACGTTAATTAGAAAGTTTTGATTGTTTTATATAATAAATAATTTTATACAAAAAGCTATTGTGCAAGCAAAGCCAATGCAATGGAGTTTAGAAGAAAAGCACAAAGCTAGGAAAATTTTTTTTAATCAAGTATCACTGAATAAGGCTTTCTTTCTCAAATATATAAAAGAATGTGTTAAATTTACTTTAATAGAAGCCATAATCCAATTTATAAATGGTCAAAGGGTATGGCCATATGATTTTCAGAAGAAGAAATCAAAGGTATCTATATTCACATGAAACCGCAATGTTCAACGTGACTATTTTTTAGAGATATGCGAAGCAAAACAACACAGAGATCCCACTTACACGTATCAGATTGACTAATGTGATAGAAAAGAAAATCATATATGAATATTGAAGATGATGTCAGAAAACTGGAACTCCAGTGCACGGTAGGAGGAGGTTTAAACTTACTCAACCATTGTGGAGAGCAATTTGGAACTTTGGCAAAATGGCTATAAAATTGTGCATGGCCTTTGACCCAGCAATGGAACTACTAGGTTTATATCTCAAGGTGATCAAAGCAATGGAAAGGAAAGGGAAAGGAAATCCTGTGAATAGAAAACTTTTTATTGGATCTCTTTTTGTGGTTGCAAGGAACTGGAATTCAAGGATATTCCAATCAGTTGGAGAATAGCAGAACAATCTGTGGTATATGATTGTTATGGAATACTATTGTGCTACAACAAATGATGAGCAGGATTATTTCAGGAAAACCTGGAAAGAATTGCATGAACTGATGCAAAGTGAAGTGAACAGAAGTAGGATAACATTATACCCAAGAAGAGCAACATCATGCTCTGATCAACTGTGACTGACTTAGCTACTGCCAGCAATACAATTACCCAAGACATTCCCAAAAGACACGTGATTCCACAGGCTATGTTCCTCCAGGCAATAAAACAGATGTAGTCGAAGTGCAGATCACATCAGACTATTTTCACTTTAATTTATTCATTTGTTTAGTTTAGTTTTGTCCGGTCTGTGTTTACCTTCATAATATGAATAATATACACATATATTTTGCATGATCTCACATGTTTAACAAATATCAATTGTTTCCCATTTCAGAGAGGGGGGAAAAAGAGAAAAGGAGTGGATTTGGAACTCAAAATTCCAAATAAAGGAATATTGAAAACGTTTCTTCATATCATTGGGAAAAGAAGTACTAATTCAAAATAGGATAAATGTAAGCATTCTTTTCCTAAATTTAAAACGTTTGTGTATAAGGAGCGTGTCCATGTCTTTAGCCTACTTCTTATGCCCGCATGGTTTACTCACGTTGGATATTAGGACTGCCTGCACTGAAGACTTTCCAGCGGGAGAGCATGGGTTGGCTCTTTGTTTTATTCCTCAACATCTTGCCATCTTGTGGTACCAGAACATGGGCAGCTAGGTGGTGCAGTGGATAGAGCACCAGTGCAGGAGACAGGAGAACCTGAGTTCAAATCTCACTTCAGACACTCGACACTCACTAGCTGTGTGACTTTGGGGAAGTCACTTAACCCCAATTGCCTCATCCTGGGTCATCTCTCATCATTCTGATGAATGTCTGGTCACTGGATTCAGATGGCTCTGGAGGAGAAGTGAGGCTGGTGACCTGCACAGCCCTCCCTCACTCAAAACAAAGTCAAGTGCAAGTCATGTCGTCATTTCTCTGATGGCATGGTCTTTTTTGGCAACGAAGGATGAATATACACACACACACCAGAACATACAGAATAGATCAAAGTTCTGTTGTCCTCCCTGACACACTGATGATCATACCAACTTGTATGGCTAACCTACAACTTGAGGAATTCCTTCGGTTTCTGACATTCAGAAACAGAATTGCATCCCAGTGGCTCAGGTCGGTAACTCCATTAGTAGCATCTCTCGATCCCGATAACCAGCTTTTCTGGATTCCTTGCAGGTCATTACAGCCACCAGAGCTGTCTTCAGGCACACAGATACCTCCCACCATGCATCACCTTCAATAACCCAACTTGTCGTTTTCATTCCCGGCTGTCTCCATCACTCCACCTGGTTACTGAGAATGAGTTGAATGTTGAGACTGGTATTAACGTTACTCTAATTTTAATTGTTGCCTTGTTCTAATCTTCTAAGATGGCGTTGAAGTTGAATCCATCTGAAAACAAAATTCCATCGTTTTACTCTTTTACATTTAATTTTCTGCATTTTCTAATTGAACAAGAGATGAAAGTATCAACTTATATTATTTAGATTGAGGAAAATATAAGTGAAACCAATCAAGGAGCTCATGGCATGATGGAAATGACTGTTACTTCATCCATTGTCCATACAAATTTAATTTGTGTGCTGGTTTCTCTTTGCCTTCTCATCAATAATTTTTGTTGATGTTTTCTCTTTTCCATGAATCCCATAATATCCCATCAATCTCTTCCTCTTCTTTTCATCTCCCTGAGAGACGTCCTCTGTGACAAATAGAATTTTTTCTGTACAAGTGAAAAAGTCAGCACAACTGAACAAAAGCTTGATAATATATAAGCACATGTGCAATGAGTGCCACCTTTGGCCCTCCCACGTCCATAAAGGAGTGGGCTGGGAAAGTCATCTGATCTGTTCATTCAGGTCCCACTTGACCTGCATCATTTTGTTCCATTTCCTTTTGGCTTTTTGATGTCTCATTGCCTTTATCATTTACATTATTTTATCATTGTGTATCTTGTTTTTGTGGCTCTGCTTACTTCACTCCACATAGGGTCATACTGATCTTTCCATAATTTTTTTGTTTATCACACACGTCCTTCCTTCCCATTCGGTGGTATTCTGTTACATTCACCAACGACAACTGGTGTGGTCATTTTTTCAGTGATGGGTGTCTACTTTATTTCCAGTCCTTAGGTACCACAGAAAGTATGGATATCAATATTTTGGAGTCAGCTGTACTTTTTTCTTATCAATGGCCCAAAGTTCCTGACAGACCAGAGTTATGCACTGAATGGGGAAAGTAAAACCTTTATTATGATGTGAATGAGGTTATTATATTGCCAAAATAGGCTCCTGCTGCACCTGGAAGTCCACCTCATTCTTCTGTAGCATCTTTGGGAAGAATGATCCTCTTTGTGTTTTGCTCCTCACATCATTTTCAAGACCCAGATATGGCTCCTCTACTTCCCTGTCTCTCCAGAACAAATGAGCCTCAAATGCTCAGGCATCATTGTGACCCCCATACCCTACTCCGTAATTGCTTTTCCCAGATATATTCACAGAGATACCCTTTGGACTTTCCCCCATTTGGGGACGTCTTCCTTAAGGGAATCATGGCAGACCCTGCCAGTGTTACAAGCCTGACACTGTCACATCTGGAGGAAGGAGAGGCATGGACTGTATTTGTTCTCTCAACTACATGCTGAGGTCACACCAAGAGCCTTAGCAGCATGAGCAGAGCTCTGGGTGGGCAGGCCTGAATTTCTTGGCAGTTCTTCTTGGCCCAGTCCAGCTGAGATGTTTGCTCTGAGTGACGTCATGGAGTACCCAAAACCTTTCTGCCTGGGATCCCAGGCCTCCTTTGATCCATCCCCACACATACTCTCAGATGTCACATTGTTCTAGCTGTTCAATCAATCAAAGAATCAAAGAAGCATCTATATAATTCCCTGTTATGCATCCAACATAGTTCTTGGCATCAGGAATGCCAAGACAACATCAAAGCAATTCATTCTTCAAAGAGGGAATCAGTTAGAATAGAATCAGTACCAGGTCCTTTGCCACATAAGAGTTAAGTAATTATATTCAAAACCTCTTCTTCAGTTGAATGTTTCCTTGGAGAGGAATTGACTGACTTCAGGCTGAGGTATACAGTGAATGCATTCAGCACTGGTTCTTGATGGTTTCTTGAGAACCCTACAGAAGAGTTCAGCCCTGCTCTCCAGAATCATTTCCTTATCATTGATACAAGTGGCTCCACCAGCACTGAGTAATCCAGATGCATGTCTTTAGCCCACAAATAGCCTTCTGGGCGTCATGAAAGCACTCTGGATTGTTGCCATCAACATAAAACTGAATTTCACCTGTCTTTCTTGAACCTGGAATCCTGCATCTATTTAAGATTCTCTTGCATTTTACTTCTGATGGAGTTAAATGATGCCTTCTCAGAGATGGGTGGACTATTCTGGTGGTAAAGTTTGCCGAATTTCCATTTTCCATTTAGCACATTCTGAATTTCCCCATCATTTTATGAAATTAATCTTGATGATTGCAAGTGTGCTGACTCAGACGAGTAAAAGTCGGTCTGCCCACCAAATCTCTGAAAGCTGTTTACTCTTTTTCTGCTCTTCTGTTGTCAATCATGTGTTGGCTCAGCTTTCTCACCAAGTTAGCCATAAACTGTGCCTGCTTGGAGAAGCTCTCTGACCTGCTGACATTCAGTCTTCTGGTTGTCATCTTGCCTTGGGTCAATGCTTCTGTTGAGTACAAATGAGTAACTTGGAGAGGATAAGTACATAATTACTCCAGCACTCTGTGTCCCACATTGCCTTCATCACTGTCCCATCCTGTCCCATCTCTTCTTCTTACAAAGACAAAGTCTATTAAATGTCAATATTTGTTGCAAGCATTTATCCATGGCATTTTATTGCATTTTGGTAAACAGAAGACAGTGTTGGTCATGAGAAGTCTTCAGTAGTAAGTGTCGTTTGCTCTTTCTTCCACGAGACTCTCCATTGCCCTCCTCTGAGCACTTCCACTGACTTGCCTCCATTCCTGGAAGGCTCTGCCTTCCCATATCTGCTTCTTTGTCTTCCTTGGATTTCCTGATAAAAATCTCCCTCTCCTAGAGCCTTTCCCAATCCCTGAGAGTTTTTCTATCCATGGACTACCTCCACTTTAGCTTGTCTACAGCATGTTGGCGTATGGTTGTTTGCATTTGGCCTCCATTATTACATTGTAACCTCTTTGAAATTCAGGATTGTCTATGTCTCTGTACTCCCAGAGCTTAGCACAATGCTTGACAATTGTGGTCCTGCTCTGCCAAGTGTCCAAGAGTCACCTTAGACAAATAAACGGCTCTTAGTGAGAGCACACAGGGTCACAGTTATGAGAGTTCAGTCATGACAGGGCCTTCCTCGGTCCCCTCCAGTCTGATAAAAGGCCACAGTCCCAAGGTTCAGCTAAAGCCTCCTTTGTGTTCAGTCTCCTCAGAGTGCACATGGTGTAGTTGGGGAAGATACTTGTCCTGAGACCAAAATATCTTTCTTCAGAGAGACAGACACATAGACAGACACAGATAAAGATAAAGATGAAGAAAGCAGCCAAGTGAACCAGAAAGATTTCACCTGGCCCTGGCTGTTGAGGGAGTGTGCAAAGCCAGGGCTCAGGTTTGCATCTGGGCCTGGGCTGACTTGGGAGATTTTTGTCTCACTTCCTTGCTGAATGGATCACTGTGTTAAGCACAGCCACTGCCCGTGGGGTAATTTGCCCCACTTTAGTAAGCAGCTTCATCCTAGGGCTGGATATTGCTGATGAACACTGGCCTAGGACCACTCAGCATGGCGTGGCCACATAAGAAAAGGTGCTGTGCTCTTTGAGCAAAATAGAATTGAGGCAGCACAAAGTAAACCCAGGATGCACAAATTTCAGGATGTACAAACCGACTATCTGTGCCCAACCTGTGGTAGAGAATTCTGTGCTCGTATTGGTTTGATCAGCCACAGATGGACACGCTGAAATTTCACTTTACACTGGTGATGCACTTTTGGTCCTCTTTGAAGACGAAGAATAACAACCAACTCAAAATTCCAATGAAACCTTCCTGTTAAGGACATCTTGTATAGTGGCATGATGCATTGGTCCACTGTAATGCTTTTGTTCATGGTCCAGTCATTCCATGAGAGAGTGAAGAGGGAAATGACTGGATCCTTAAAAAATGCACCTATACCAGCAATATTGAGGAGTAGGGAACAGGATGAGAAGTAAAGTGGATAATTTCGTTTATATTAAAGTAAAAAGTTTTTGCACAAACAAACCAATTCAACCAAGTTTAGAAGAAAAGCAGAAAGTTTTGAAAATTTTTTTACGTGTCCCAAGCCTTATTTCTCAAATGTATAGAGAAGTAAATCAAATTTCCAAGAAACAAGCCATTCCCCAATTCATAAATAGTCAAAGGATATGCTTTGAGAAGAAGAAAAGAAAACATTCTACTATTATGTAAAAAAACGCACTACATCATGGTTGGGGAGTGTATGGTCTTCAGGGCACATGTGGCCATTTTGGTCCTAAATGTAGCTCTTAGACTGAATCCAAACTTACAGAACAAATCCTCTTAAGACAAAGACTTGCTCTGTAAAATTTGGACTGTCAAAAGACCACACTCAAGGACCTAAAAGATCTCATGTGGTATAAAAGCAAGTACCTTGACAGGTCCAGGAGGGGCTGCTAGCACAGGTTCCTTGATCTGGTTTTTTAAAAGAAAAGCAACTTTTGAAGTATCAGCAATCTCTGTAAGCAAGCATACGTATCATTCTCTTAGTTGAGGTGAAAAAGTCACCACCCTAAACTTCAGAGAAAATGCAGAAAAATCATAATCCATAGACAGGGCTTCTCACTATCTGACAGTAAGAAACACACACACATATCTCTGATCAATAGACAGATAATTGTGTGATCACACATACATGGTTGGTTATCTTTTGATATGCAAGAGGAACAAATGTCATCTTCACGATAAAGTCAAGTTTCAGTGTATCAGAATGTGGCTGATCAGACCTGGACAGGCTCAGAATGCTCTACCACAGATTAGGCACAGATAGTCCATGTGACCATTTGGGGTGGATACTCCAAATTTGTGTATCCTATATTTCCTTTGAATTGTTTCAATTCTGCTTTGCTCATAGAACACAGCACCCCATCTGATGTGGGCACGCCATACTCAGTGAACCTGTGCCAGTGTCTTTCATGTCACACAATCAATTCCAAAGTTTTTGAGAGAGACCATGAGAGTGTCCTTGGATCACTTGTTTGACTCTCAAGTAGATTTCCACCTTCCAGGTGAAGGACCAGCCTGTAAAGGACTCTAGGAAAAATCTTGCCAGCAATGACTGCCCCATGCAGTGATTGCCTGCCCCATGCAAGTTCTCCATAAAATAGTATTTTTGTCAACCATACATTTCACTTTCAAACAATGCAGCCAATACCTTGGAGTGGCACTCTCTGAAGCATATTTTGAATGCTTGGCATTTTAGTTGGAGTAACGACTTTAGGATCTGGTATCTTATCCTGCCAGGTGATCTTCAGAATCTTCCTAAGACAGTTCAAATGGAAGTGATTCACTTTCCTGGCATGGCCTTGGCAGACTGTCCGAGTTTCACAGTTATACAGCATTGAGGTCAGCACAACAGCTCTGTAGATCTTCAATTTGGTAATTAGTCTAATATCTCTTCTTTCTAAAACTTTTCTCTGGAACCTCCCCAAAACAGAGCTAGCTCTGGCGATGCATGCCTCAATCTCATTGTCAAAGGAAACATCCCTGGAAAGTACACTACGAAGTTTAGTGAACTTATCCACAGCATTTAAAACTTTTCCATTTGCTGTCCCCAATGGTTCCATATATGAATGGTGTGGTGGTGGTGGCTGGAGCACCTGTGTTTTCTTGGTATTAATTATTAGGCCAAAATTAGTACAGACAGCAGAAAACTGATCCATACGTTGTTGCATCTCAGTTTCCGAAGCTACATTGAGTGTACAGACATCTGCAACAGAAAGCATGTACCAACACTCCCTCCACTTTGATCTTGGCTTGCAGTCTTTTCAAATCAAAAAATTTACCATCAATACAGTAGCTGACCTTGATGTCATGTTCACCCTCATTGAAAGCATTTGACAACATGGCTGAAAGCATCATGCTAAAAAACATGGGAGCAAGCACACAGCCCTGTTTCTCTCTACTGGTGACTGGAAACTCATGATAGTATTATCCACTATCTAGGCAAACATGCCATCATGAAACTGATGTACAATACTGATGAACTTCTCTGGGAAACTGAATTTTGACATAATTTTCAACAAATCCTCACCACTAACGGTGTCAAAGACCTTGGTCAGATCTACAAATGTTGTGCACAGAATACTGTACGTGTTGATTAGTGATAGCGACATAATTCTAGAGAAATGGGTTGAACACTTCCATATGTTCTCAACAGAACATCATCAATCAATGCTGAAGCCATTGACCTTTAACCTCAGGTGGAAGTCAATCCCTCCTTAGCTGAACTTCCAACTGAAGAAGAGGTTTTGAGGGCCATTAAACTCCTATCATGTGACAAAGTGCCTGGTGCTGATTCTGTTCCAGCTGAGATTTACAAGGTAGGAGGCCATTGCTCATACAAAAGCTGACCAAAATTTTCCAGATTATATGGCAAGAGGAGGTCATTCCCCAGGGGTTCAAGGATGCTTCCATTGTGTATCTCTTTAAAGGAAAAGGAAATAATGTTATCTGGAGACAATCACAGGGTGGCTCTTTCTCTCAGTCATTGCTGGCAAGATTCTTCCTAGAGTCCTCCTTTACACACTGATCCTTCACCTGTAAGGTAGTTATCTCCCTCAGAGCCAGTGTGGCTTCACAAAGGGCCAAGGAAGAGTGGATATGGTGTTTTGTACCCAAGAAACCCAGGAGAAATTCCAGGACTAGAACATACATAGTTACCAGAGAGAGAAGCACCAACATCTGGGTTTTCAAAGTCAGGGGCCTGCTTAGTGGCTGCCCAGGTTCTCCTCTGGCCAAACAAATACTTCCAGTGAGTAAGTCCCAAAATAAAATTTTACCTCAGTATATTTACACACTTTTCAGAGCCACAGGACATCACAGCCTTGAGAAGCAGTGACTCATTAACAAAAGCTGTGGGCTTTAATACAAATCTCCCCTAATGAAACTCCCCTTAAAGGGCAGATCCATTAATGGTTGGGGAAGATTTTTAATCTCATCAGCACTACATTGGACTTCTAGGTCACAGGTTCCCCACCCCTGATTTAAATAACTATTAATTAGAGAATACAAATGAAGGCAATTCTGAGGTACCCCTCACATGTATCAAATAGGCAGATACAATAGAGAACACAAATGACAAATATTGTATGGGATGAAATGCAGTTTTGGTGGAGTTGTGAACTGATTCAACCATTCTGGAGAGCAATTTGGAACTATAGCCAAAAGGTGATAAAACTGTTCACACTCAATGACCCATCAATAGCACTATTAAGTATATATCTCAAAGTGATCAAGAAAAGGGAATAAATTCTACATGGAGAAAAATGGATTAGTATTTCTTTTGTGGTAGCAAGGAATTGGAAATTGAGATGATGCCTATGAATTGGGAATAGCTGAACAAAATGTGTTATAGAGTATTATTTTGCTGTAAGAAAAGATGAGAGTGACAGTTTCAGAAAAACCTGGAAAGAGCTATATGAGCTGAGGCAAAGTGGAGTAAGTAGACGCACGAGAACGCTGTGCACAATAACAGCAATATTATACAATGATCAACTTTGAATTACTTACTTATTCCCAGCAGGACAAGGATCCAAGACAATCCAAAAAGACTCAAGATGAAAAATGCTATCTATGTTCAGAAACAAACAAACAAACAAATAGATGGGGTCTGAATGCAGAACATATCATACTATTTTCACTTCATTTTTCTCATGGTTTTTAGTTATGTTTCCTCTGTGTTTTCTTCCTTTTTCCCCTTATTTTTTCATCAGTTTATTTGTTTTCAGTTCCACAATCACTTCCATAAGTTTTAAATTTTCTCCCCCTCCTTACCCCCTCCCTCCTCAGAATGGCGTGCAGTGTCACTTGGCTTCTACACATTCATGGTCTTTCCCTAGATTTCCATTTCTTGGTCACCACAAAGAGAGCTGCTATAAATATTTTTGTATATGTGAGACTTTTTCCCATTATTATGATCTGTTTGGTATACAGCTGTAGAAGGGATATGGTTCAGTCAAATGGTATGCACATTTTAGTAGCCTTTTGGGTATGGTTCCAAATTGCTCTCCATAATGGCTGGTTCATCTCACAGCACCACCAATAGTGAATTATTATTTGAACTCTCCCACATCTTCTCCAACATTTATCATCTTCCTGTGTTGTCATGTTAGCCAATGTGATAGATGTGATAGAATACCTCAGTGTTGTTTTGACTTAAATCTCTCTAATCAATAGTGATTTAGAGCATTTTTGATATGGTTATAAATAGCTTTAATTTCTTCCTCTGAAAACTGCCTGTTCATGTTTTTGGACCATTCACCAATTGGGAAATGATTTGTATTTTTGCATATTTGACTTTTTCACAGTCACTAGTTACAAAAGTTCTTTCCCAATTTAATGCTTCCCTCCTAATCTTGGTTGCATTGGGTTTGTTTGTGCAAAACCTTTCCATTTCATGTAATCACAATTATCCATTTTGTATTTCGTAATGTTCTCTATCTCTTCTTTTGTCAAAAATGTTTCCATTCTCCATAAATCTGACCAGTAAACCATCCCTTGCTACCCTAATGTGTTTACAGTATCATTCTTTATACCTATATTGTGTACCAATTGTGATGGCAATCAAAATAGGATCTTTGCTGTTTTTGTTTAAGTGTAATCAAGTGCCTCTCATTGAATCTTGGCTTTATCAATCAAGGGCCTTTACAAGTAGTAAAGTGCAAAAACAGAAGTTTCATTAACTAGAAACTGTATATTGGTATTGTTAATTATTTTAATGTGATGGAAGAGCTTTCCTATCCATTGATGGGGCCACTTATTTTGGGAAGCTTGGTCAGATGAATTGTTTTGTAGAAGGGGCCAAGTACAGTTTTTCTACTGAGGCACTGGGTCAAAGAGATGTGATGCCCTCTGGCTCCAAACAGCGCGTAAATACTCTTAGTTGAGGTTTTACTTTGGGGCTTTGTTTTTGGTAAGAAGGTTTGAATGCCAGATGAGGTCTCTGGGAAACCACTAAGGAGCCCCCTTACTTTGAGAACACAGATGCCATGCTTCCCTCTCTGGTGATGATGGTTAGGCAGTTGTGCTTCAATTGTCTATTGAATTCAGGCAGAGGAAGCCCTGTCTGCTGATGTTTTGGTTTCTCTGTATTTCCTTTGAAATTCAGGGTGCTGACTCCCTGAACTAACTGAATGATATAAGTATTTGATGTATGTACTTAAAGGAATGATACACGTGCCTGATTAAAGTGATTGTTAACCCCTTGAAAGTTGCTTTCCCTTTATGAATACACATCTAAGAATCTGTGATAGCAGGCCCTCTGAATATATTGAGGTGCTTACCGCTGCACCCATTTGGAATCTATTCTTATATACTGTCTCACTCATTGCTCCATGCCCAGTTTTTGTCACATGTTATCTAGTATTTCCAGCAGTTTTTGTCAAACATTGTATTCTTTTTTTTTATTTAAATTTATTTATTTAACTTTTAACATTCATTTTCACAACATTTTGGGTTACAAATTTTCTCCCCTTTTCTCCCCTCCCCCCCAAACACCAAGCATTCTAATTGCCCCTATGACCAATCTGCTCTCTCTTCTATCATCCCTCTCTGCCCTTGTCTCTGTCTTCTCTTTTGTCCTGTAGGGCCAGATAGCTTTCTATACCCCTTTACCTGTATTTCTTATTTCCTAGTGGTAAGTACATTACAGTTGATCCTAACACTTTGAGTTCCAACTTCTTTACCTCCCTCCCTCTCCACCCCTTCCCTTTGGAAGGCAAGCAATTCAATATAGGCCAAATCTGTGTAGTTTTGCAAATGACCTCCATAATAGTTGTGTTGTATAGGACTAACTATATTTCCCTCCATCCTATCCTGTCCCCCATTACTTTTATTCTCTTTTGATCCTATCCCTCCCCATGAGTGTCGACCTCGAATTGCATTCTCCTCCCCATGCCCTCCCTTCTATCATCCCCCCGACCCTGCTTGTCCCCTTGTCCCCCACTTTCTTGTATTGTAAGATAGGTTTTCCTACCAAAATGAGTGTGCATTTTATTCTTTCCTTTAGTGGAATGTGATGAGAGTAGACTTCATGTTTTTCTCTCACCTCCCCTCTTTATCCCTCCACTAATGAGTCTTTTGCTTGCCTCTTTTATGAGAGATAATTTGCCCCATTCAATTTCTCCCTTTCTCCTCCTAATATATTTCTCTCTCACTGCTTCATTTCATTTTTTTTAAAGATATGATCCCATCCTCTTCAATTCACTCTGTGCACTCTGTCTCTATGTATGTGTGCGTGTGTGCATGTGTGTGTGTGTAATCCCACCCAGTACCCAGATACTGAGATGTTTCAAGAGTTACAAATATTGTCTTTCCATATAGGAATGTAAACAGTTCAACTTTAATAAGTCCCTTGTGACTTCTCTTTGCTGTTCACCTTTTATGGTTCTCCTCATTCTTGTGTTTGAAAGTCAAATTTTCTTTTCAGCTCTGGTCTTTTCATCAAGAATGCTTGAAAATCCTCTATTTCATTGAAAGATCATTTTTTCCCCTGAAGTATTATACTCAGTTTTGCTGGGTAGGTGATTCTTGGTTTTAGTCCTAGTTCCTTTGACTTCTGGAATATCCTATTCCATGCCCTTCAAACCCTTAATGTAGAGGCTGCTAGATCTTGTGCTATCCTGATTGTATTTCCACAATACTTGAATTGTTTCTTTCTAGCTGCTTGCTATATTTTGTCCTTGACCTGGGAACTCTGGAATTTGGCCACAATGTTCCTAGGAGTTTCTCTTTTTGGATCTCTTTCAAGCGGTGTTCTGTGGATTCCTTGAATATTTATTTTGCCCTCTGGTTCTAGAATCTCAGGGCAGTTTTCCTTGATAATTTCATGAAAGATGATGTCTAGGCTCTTCTTTTGATCATGGTTTTCAGGTAGTCCCACAATTTTTAAATTGTCTCTCCTGAATCTATTTTCCCGGTCAGTTGTCTTTCTGATGAGATATTTCACATTATCTTCCATTTTTCCATTCTTTTGGTTTTGTATTGTGATATCATGCTTTCTCACAAAGTCCTTAGCCTCCATCTGTGCCATTCTAGTTTTGAAAGAACTATTTTCTTCAATGAGCTTTTGAATCTCCTTTTCCATTTGGCTAATTCTGCTTTTGAAAGCATTCTTCTCCTCATTGGCTTTTTGAACCTCTTTTGCCAATTGAGTTAGGCTAATTTTCAAGGTGTTAATTTCTTCAACATTTTTTTGGTTCTCCTTTAGCAGGGAGCTGATCTGCTTTTCATGCTTTTCTTTCATCTCTCTCATTTCTCTTCCCAGTTTTTCCTCCACCTCTCTAACTTGATTTTCAAAATTCTTTTTGAGCTCTTCCATGGCCTGAGCCCATTGGGTGGGCTGGGACACAGAAGCCTTGATTTCTGTGTCTTTGCCTGATGTTAAGCATTGTTCTTCCTCATCAGAAAGGAAGGGAGGAAATGTCTGCTCTCCAAGAAAGTAGCCTTCAATAGTCTTATTTCTTTCCCCTTTTCTGGGCATTTTCCCAGCCAGTGACTTGACCTCTGAATATTCTCCTCACACCCACCTGGCTTCCTGATCCTCCCAGCCAGCGTTTGGGGACTGAGATTCAAATGCTGCTTCCAACCTTAGGGCTTTTGGCGGGGGCAAGGCTGCTATTCAGTATGAGATTATGTTCAGGTGGTCAAGTCGGGGCTGGGCCGCCTCTCAGGCTCAGTTCCCTCAGGGGGTTTATGCACAGACCTTCCACAATGGATTCAGGCTCCTGCCCACTTGGGGAGCCCTGGTCTGCAGCCGCCTCTCAGCTTCTACCTCCCGGGGCGGCCCGAATAGAGGGGGCACCCCACTCCCCTCTCGACCCGCCAAAGAGACTCTCTCACCGACCCCTGTCACCTGTGGATGGAGGGACCTGCTCGGCCGCTGGAGATCCCGTCCCCGAAGCCTGCTTGGATCTGTATCTCTCGGTGCCGCGGCCGCGGCTGCAGCAGGTCCGGGCTGGGCTCCGCGTCTGCAGCGCGACGGACCTTTTGTGAGAGGTTTGCAGGTCCCTCCAGAACAGAAATTTCCCTCGCTCCAACGCCCCGTGGCCTCTGGGTGCAGAACTCGCCTTGAATTACTCCCCTGTAGCCGTTCTATGGGTTGTGGGTTCAGAGCTATGTGTATGTGCGTCTTTCTACTCCGCCAGCCCCCCAAACATTGTATTCTTATTGCAGAAACTGGAGTCCTTGGGTTTATCAAACAGTAGATTTCTGTAATCACTAACTAGTGTGTCTTCTGTACCTAATATATTTTGTTTTCTTTCACAGAATGCAAATATAGAAATGTGTATTTCATGATTTCACATTTATAACCTAAATCAAGTTGCTTGTCATTTCTGGAAGAGGGGAAGTAAAAGAGAAAAGAAGGGAGTTTAGTACTCAGCATTAAAAAAATGAATTTTGAGAAATTTTTTTGCATGTAATTTGTTAAGAAAGTGTTATTCAAAATAGAAATAAATCTAAGCACTCTGTACATAAATTTTAAAATAAAATAGTATTGTTGTGTTACAAGAGTGGCTATGTATTCAGTCAGTTTCTCATGGCCTCATGGTTTGTTCTCTTTGAAATTCTGGATTATCTGTACCTGACATGTCTTTTCATCAGGAGACAATGGGTTGGGTTTTGCTTTCTTCCAAAGCACCTGGCCATCTTGTGCTATCAGACCTTAATGGAGAGAGCAATGCTCTTTTGTCCTCCTGACACACTGATGATCATAACGGCTTGTTTGGAGAGCCTTCTACCTTGGGGAACACTTTCAGTTTCTGAGATTAGAAGTAGCAAGACAACATCCAAGCAGTCCCTTTTCTAAAGAATGCATCTAGAGGGGAGAGAATCTTCATGTTTATAGGTGTAATGAGGGCTTATCCTGCTCCCCTGATCAATGTCTGGGCAACCCTTCTTTGTGAATGCCATAGATGACTTTATACAGTCTCTCAAGTGTGAGGTCATTAGTTTTTGGTTTCTTTTTCATCTTTCCTCCAATGTGTGGTCCACTTCCTTATGCACTGGCTCTAACTGCACCATATTATCTCATGATTGTCTATAGATAGCTTAGCACCTTACAAAATATAACAGATTGAGGTGGAAACATGTGCATTGTGTCCAGCTGAAACCATTCCCATGTGTAAGACCTTGGGAAACATCCTCCCACAAAGACTAGAGAAGGTGTAATTGTCAAGTCCTGCTCCCTGTGCCCACATTCTGTTACTAGTACCTGTCTCAGACAAAGTGGTGAAAGAGGGAAGTCTTTTGAATATCTGAGGAGCCAGAGATGGGGAGCATCCCCAAGGCATCCTCAGCTAAAGAGAATCTAATGCTCTTTTACTTCCTGTCTTTATTTTTGTAAGGATAAGGAGGAGAAGCATACCTTCACTGTCAGAGTTCAACAAATAGCCTGTGAAGGAGGAGGTCAGCTTTTTCTTTTTGTTTTTATTTCTTGTTTTCCATGATGAGTTTTAAGGTTGGTGATTCCTTTTTCAGTCAGTTTCATCATTTATGTGGACATTCCTGGAAAGTATACTGCCAAGGTAACTGAACTTACCCACAGCATTTAAAATTTCTCCATTTATTGTAATTGATGGTTCCCTATATGGATAAAATGCTGGGTAGTGGAGAACCTCTTTTATCAGATCAAAATTCACACAAGAACCAGGGAATCCTCCCATACTCTGTCGCATCTCAGACTCTGGGACTTCACTGAGTGTGCAATCATCTTTGAACAAAAAGTCATGTACTAACTCTCCTTCTACTTTAATCTGGACTTGCAGCATTCTCAAATTCAGTTATTTGTCACCAAGGACTTTACTCTCCGTGAATCAGCAGTAACTGACCTTGAAGCTATTTTCACCCTACTTGAATGTATCCAACAATATTACTGAAAACACCATGGTAAAAAGATTGGAGCAAGCACACATCATTCCTCGGCTCTTTTGGCGAATGAGAACGCGAGAGAACATTGTTCATTATCCAGAAACCAGATTACGAATGCCATTGTGAAGCTGGCTTACAATCCTAATGAATTTTTTCTGGGCAATTTCTTTTTCTACGATCTTCCACAATTTCTCACAAATGTAAGTATCACAGAACTTGCTCAGATTCATGAATTTTGTGTTCAGACATCAGAGCTGCTCTTCACAATTCCATTAGAGTGTTTTATTAGAACAGTTTATCAACTGTTCCTCAGTCCTTTCTGAAGCCGCACTGACCCTTGAGTACATGACCACCTTCCAGATGAAGGATCAGCATATTAAGAAGGACTCTGGCAAATGACTAAGAGGGAGATATTCTCTTATGATAGTTACAGAACACTCTATTTCCTTTTTCTTTTTTTTTTGGTTATAGAGGGAGACAATGGAGGGATCTTTGAATTTCTGAGAGTCCATTTCCTTTTGCCATGTTACCCAGAAAATTTCAATCAGCCCTTTTATGAGGAGTGGAACCCCTGATTTGTAAATCTCCACTAGAATAGAATCAGTACCAGCTGGTTTGCCATATAAGAGAAGCATAATGACATTTAAAGCTGCTTCTCCAGTTGGATGTTTGATTAGATAGCAATTGACTTCAGCCTGAGGTATACAGTAAGTGACATCAATATTGGTTGTTGATGTCCTCAAGAGACCTTTAGAAGGGTTCAGCCCATCTCATCATTTCTTTATCACTGATGCTTGTGGCTCTATCAGCACTGAGTTGGTGAGATGCACCACATGTCCTTGGCCCATAAATAACCTCTGGGCATGAAAAAATGACTGTGGCTTGTTACTACCAATACACAACTGAATTTCATCTCCCTTTACTGACCCAGGATGAAATGGTCTGCTGGTAAAACCTGTGGAATTCTCATTTTCCATTAAGTGGCTTCTGAATTTCCCCCTCATTTTTGTGAACCCAATTTTGATTGCAAGTGTGCTGATGTAGAGGAATAAATGTAGTGCTGTCCACCAAATCTCTGAAAGCTGCTCACTCTTTTTCTGTTCCACTCTTGTCAACCATGTGTTGTTTCCTCTTTCTCTCCAAGTTAGACCTGAACTGTTCATGCTTGGAGAAGGACTCTGATCTGCTGACATTCAGTCTTTGGCTAGTCATCTTGCCTTGGGACCACTGCTTTTCTTCAGTGCAAATGTTGACCTGGTAGAAGATGTCTATGTTCCGTCCAGCACTCTGTGCAAACACATTCCCTTGATCACTGTCCCCTCTAGTCACTTCTCCTTACCATGACATAGTCTATTCAATGCCAATATTTGCTGAGAGCATTACTGCAGGAAGTTTTAGTGCATTTATGTTAATGGTGTTGGTGATGAGAATGTCATTGAATGTACAGTTCTTCAGTAGGAAGTGCCCCTTGCTGTTGCCTTTTCTTGCTCTGTTCCTCCCAAAGACTCCCTGCTATGTCTCATCATCTTTTCCTGTTCTGTTAGTTACCCAGAGTTAGTAGATTGTTCTCTTTGAGTATGCGGGTTTCCAGATTTTCATAACATTTTTCTTTGATGTCAGAAGGTTCATCACAGTGTGTGCACATGCCCTGCTGATGGTGTCTTGGTGCTTTCCTGAAAGTGGAAATCTCATTATCATAAGCTCATCCTGATTCACTCATTTTGACAGAAATGCAAGTTTGTTGACTAGATCATTTTTCATTCCAAAACCTATGCCAGCTTCAAGGATCTCCACATCATTGTTTGCACTCAGAAAGACACATATTCAACCCTGGCATTGGTAAGCTGCTCTTTATTTGCCAGCTTTGCTTCACTCAAGGATGCTGTTTGGATGTGAAAGCTACTGACTTCTCTAGCAACAACAGATGTTTGTCTTTAAGATCTACAGTATTTCATGTTGTCCATAAGCCTGTGCACATTCTATGGTCCAATGGTGAGTGGAATCATCTTGGCAAAAGTTTTTGTAATTTGTGTGTGTGTGTGTGTATGTGTTTGTGTGTGTGTGTGTGTTCCAACAACAAGGAAGAAACCCAACATGATATGGTGAGCAGCCCAGAGTTAAGTTATGTGAAACAGACAAGTAGTATGGCACCTTTTCTGGCCCCTTTCTTACATCAGGAAATGAGCAGTACAGTCCATCAAAATGATTTCTCAGACACCCAAGTGTCTGCTGAATCCCACTGTTGCTTCTCACTGGGGAAGGAATGACCCTATTGCCTGGGCCACCTTTTTACAAGGATGTGGCTATAGATCCTAGTGTATCTGTACCCACTTCTTTGTCCCTTGTCTATCACCACAGGACTTTCACGTAGATAAAAATGTTAATATTAGAGGATAATGTCTTTTGACTTGTGCATATGTTAGCTTTAAATGAGGCACAGTTGCACGAAGTCATCGCCTTCATACTTCCAGAATCATCAAAGTTCAATGGCAAGGAACTGGTGGTCTCTGGCATTGCATTCAATGAATTTGGCATCTTCAGGGTCTACTCAAGTTCCAAGTGCTCCACAGCACATACTTCAGCAGCCTTCATGGTCATTGGAACAAATTGTTTCCATCTGCACATTCTGTCGGGGGAAGTCTTCAGAGATAAAAATCTTCCCCTAAGAACCACTTATTTGCTTCATCCAATAAGTTTTGGTATGTTGTCTTATTATTGTCATTCTCTTGGACGAAGCTATTGTTTCTATGATTTGTTGTTTGACTGACTCATTCTTTAGGAATAGATTATGTAGTTTCCAATTCTTAGTCTTAACCTTTTATTAATATAGCTTTTATTGCATCATGACCTGCAAACAATGCATTTGATGTTTCTTCCTTTCAGCATTGGCCTGTGAGGATTTTATGCCCGGGTATATGGTTAATTTTTGTGTAGATGCCCCGTACTGCTAAGAAAAAGGTCTATTCCATTCTATCTCAATTCAATTTTCTCCAGAGGTCTACCACATCTCAATTTTCTAAAATTTTATTCACCTCTTTAAGTTATTTCTTCTTTATTTTGTGGATCGATTTATCCTGTTCTGATTGGGGGAAGTTGAGGCCTCCACTAGTAGAGGTGTGCTGTCTATTTCTTCTTGTAACTCCCTCAACTTCTTCTCTAAGAATCTGGATGCTATACCACTTGATGCATATGTTTAGTAACAATACTACTTCATTTATGTATTCATAATGGATTTTTCCTTATTGCTAATATAATTTTACTTCTTAATGGGAAGATCTTCCCCACCCATTAACAAGCCTGCTCATTAAGGGGAGTTTGATTATGAAAGATTTGTAGGAAGGCCCACATCTTCTGTTAATTTTCTAATGAGGTACTAGTTCTCAAGGGTTATGGTGCCTTCTACCTCTAAAAAATAGAGATTATGGGATGTCATTTTACTTTGAGGTTGTTGATTTCAAATGTTCTGTTTCTTCAGAGGAGATTCTGGAAAGCCAGCCTCTTTACCTCTACGGTAATATGGTAGTTTTTCTTCTTCGTGTGATACAATTATTCATTTTCTGCCTACGCTTTTCCTCTTCTCTCCTAATAATTCCTTATTGTCACTTTATTCAGTTTTATATCATCAAATTAAAGTCAACTTAAACGCATACATTCTGTCTATTTATATCCCTTTCAAATATTTTAATAGAGATATATTTCTCAATAGTTTCCAGTATAATCTTTCCACATAGGGATGTAAACAGTTTGCCCTTACTAAATAGATGCTTTTCCCCCTTGCTTACCTATTTATGTCTCTCTTGTGTCTTGTATTTGAAAAATAGATTTTTCTGTTGAACTCTGGCCCTTTCATCAGAAAGGTTTGGAAGTCTCCTATTTCATTGAAAGTCAGTCTCCTCCTCTGATAGATTATGTACAATTTCACTGATTAGTTGATCTTTGGTTGTAATCCAAGCTCTTTTGCATTATGAATTATCATATTCCCTGTTCTCTGATCTTTAAATGTAGAAGCTGCAAGGTTCCAGAATCCAGCACACAAAGTCAGTCACCAGACCCCAAGCCCCAAGTGCAAGAAGTGTCAGAGAGTGCAGTCCTAGGTTTGGCTGTTGGGGGAGTTCCGTTTTCCAGTGCTTATGTTGGTTCAGTGTGCTGACATCTGCCAGTTCCCCTGGCTGTGCGAGGATATGAGGGTTCCAGTGCTCAGCTACCACATAAAATATGGATATCAATATTTTGAAGTCTGTAGCATTTTTTTTCTATCAGTGGCCCAACGTTCGTGAAAGCACAGAATGTTGGACTGGATGTGGTAAATCAAAGGTTTATTATGATCATTTCTATTTTTGTTATTGTGGTTATGTTTTCCAGAGTAGGTTCCTGCTGCAGTTTGCCTGCTTCGCCATCCTGGGGCTCAGCATCTATCACTGGTTTGCTGAGGTGGGGCTTGTTACTGGCTTGACTGGATGAGTCTGGGCCTGTACTCATCCCCTTCAACCACAGGAAAAGGGATCTTTCCTGATGATCCCCCCAGTCTCAAGAGCTAAAAGATTGCTGTAATTAGTCTTACCACTTTGTCCACTGATTCAGGATTTTACTGGGACAGTATTTCCTGGGTTTTTCAAGGTCAGTAAGTGAGGGTGAGAAGAACTTATTGCTTAGTCTGCCATCTTGGCTCCAAGAAGTCGAAATACGTGACTTTCAAACATTCAGCCTGTGGACTGAGCTCTCCATAAGCTGCTACTACTGCTGCTACTGATTCAGTCACTCCCAGGCCTGCTTCTGGTTTCTTGGCACTGGGGCTGGACTGGCACAACTTGTGGTGCACTGCATTTCTTTCTGATCCAGGACCAACAGACTCCTCCTGTGGACCTTGTAAATTGTTGTTAGCGATTATGTGCTGAAAAATCTGAAAACCACCAATGCTGCCAGTGATTCAATTCCTTGAGGCCTCCTCTGGCTTTGCTGGGACTGGGTTTCTGCTGGCATGGTCTGCTCTGGGCTGTACTCCTGTCTATCAGAGGACCAACAAACCTTTTCTCCTTACCATGCAGGTTGTAAATTTGTTTCACTTTGTTTTATTTTTGTGGGTTCTGCCACTCTAGAAATAGTTTAGAGTTATTTTTAAAAGGTATTTGAAAGGTTTTTGGAGAGATCTCAGAGGAGTCCCTACCTTTACTCATCCGTCTTGGCTCCAACCCTCAAGGTGCTGTTTTAGAAAGGAAAAAAGAAGTCAGCACACCTGATCAATACCTTGAGAATATCTGAGCTCATGGGCAATGAGTGACACCTGTGGCCCTCCCACCTACATGAAGGGGTGGACTGGGAACATTTTCTTCAATCGTTTTATTCCATTTACTTTTGGCTTTTGCTATCTCATTGTCTTTATCAAAATATTTCATCCACAATCAGAGGAAGGCCCCAGATAGGGTCCTCATCCAAAGATACACTCAACCCAAACCTAGAGCTTTCAGCACTCAGAGCAGCACTGGCCCATGGCCCCCTCTTCTGACCTGAGGCCTTGTACTCACAATACTCAGGCAGCAGAGAGGCATTCATGCCTCCAGTCCAGGATCAGAAGTCTTAACCTCTCACTTGGCACAGGTTCCCCTTCCCTGAACCATAAAACAAACCTTCCCAGAGCCTAGCCCCTCCCTTTTGGTCACAGACTGATAAAGCCCAGAGGCTAGGCGAAACCCTGGGTTCCTTCTTCTAGGCCTTTTTCTCTTTTTTTCTGACCAGCTTGTCATGTCTCAGCACCTCATGGAGGAGGAGGGGTTCTTCTGCCTGGGGTCCCAGGCATCCATTGATCCTTCCCCACACACACTCTCAGAAGTCACAGTGTACTGGCTGTTCAGCCAATCAACAAATCAGTGGAAACTATTTAATCGTCCACTCTCATCCAGGCACAGGACTTGGCTTCAGGATTACAAGACAACATTCAAGTAATCTCTGCTTCAAAGAGGGCATCAAGAGGGGAGAGAATCTTCATTTCAATACATGGAATGAGGCCTTACCCTGCTCCCCTGATAGATGCCTTGGAAGCCCCTCTTTCGGTATTCATTAGGGGTCTTTGTATAATCTCTCAACTAAATGTGAGACTGTTAGTCTCAGGTTTCTTTTTCCTCTTCCCTCCCATACATAGTTCACTTCCTTATACACTGACTCTAATTGCACCATATAGGGTGATCATTGTCTGTAACTACAGCCCCTTATAAAATATAAGGGATTAAGGTGTGAACACGCCACTTTTGTCCAGCTGAAGGTATTCCCATGTATATGACCTTGGGGAGCCTCCTCCGTCAATGACCAGAGGAGGCGTAATGGTCGGGTCCGCTCCCTAATTGGAGCCTGTGCCCAAATTCTGTTACTAGTTCCCTTCTCTGACAAAGTGGTGAAGGAGAAGCCTTTTTTACTGGCTCAAAATTCAGAGTTTATGAACATTTACATGATGTCCTCATCCAAAGAGAATCTGGTGTTTTTGTCATTCCTCCCTTTAGGTGTGTGTGGAGGGATGTGCAGGATAAGGAGGAAGCACAGACCTTCCCTGTTGGAGGCCGAGAGATTTCTTTTGAAATAGTAGTTCAGTTTATTTTCTTTGTGTTTGTTATTTCTTGTTTTCCACTATAAGTATGTCATCCATGTGGACGTTCCTGGAAGGTATACTGCCAAAGTATGTGAACTTCTCCGCAGCATTTGAAATTTCTCCATTTGCTGTAACTGGTGGTTCCATGTATGGATGGTCTAATGTTACCTGCTGGAGAACCTCTGTTTTCTTCATGTTAATTGTTAGGCCAACGTTAACACAAATGATATAGAATTGTCCCATATTTTCTTGTATCTCAGCTTGAGAGCCTGGACAACCATTTGTGGACAAATCAACCATGAACTCTTCCTACACTTTAATCTTGCCTTGAAGCCTTATTGTACTTTCAAGTCAAATTTCCATGAACATGGTAATTGACCTTCATGATGTTTTTGTCCTTGGTGAAAGTATCTGACAACATTGCTGAAAACATCATGCTAAAAAGCATGGGAGCAAACACACTCTGCTTGGTGACTGAGAAGGTTCAAGAGCATTGTTCATTATCCAGAACCTGTACAAGCACGCTTTGTGAAGTTGTCGTAGGATACTTCTCTGAACAACCAAATGTCTTCCAGAAGACCTTGTGACTGGCAGTCTCAAAGGCCTTGGTTAGATCGATGAACATTGGGTACAGGCCTCTGTTTTGTACCTAGCATTTCTCCTGGAGTGGTTGGGCAGCAATCAACTTGTCAATTCTTTTTGGTCCTTTCTGAAGCCCAACTAGCTCTCAGGTAGATAGCCATCTAACAGGCGAAGAATGAACCAATTTGGGAGGCCTCTAGCAGGAATCTTGCCAGCAGTGGCTAAGAGAAAAATCTTTTCCCTGGGTCGCAGGACACATCGTTTCTTTTCCTTAATAGAGAAGGACAGTGGAGACATGCTTGAACTCCTGGGGATAACCTCTTGCTATTTAATCCAGAATATTGCAGTCAGCTTTTGTATGATCAGTGAACCCCTTGTATTATAAATCTCAGCTAGAATAGATTCAGCAGCAGGCATTTTGCCACACAAGAGCAACTAAATGGCGTTCAAGACTTCTTCATTTGGAAGTTCAGTAGAGAGACACTGACTTCAACCTGATGGAAATCGTCAGTGGCTTCAGCACTGGTTGATGATGTTCTGTTGAGAGCTCTGTGGAAGTTCTTCTCTTCAGAATAATGTCCTTATCATTTGATCAGTGTGAAAGCATCAACACTCTGTAACTGGGATGCACCACATGGCTTTAGCTCATGGCTTTCAGGACTTTGTTAAGAGGCTTGGATTATTAATAACAGCTTGATGGAGTTAAATGCTGCCTTTTAGAGATGGATGAGCTATGCTGCTGGTAGACCTTATAAAATTCTCATTTTTTCCATTTAGCAGCTTTTAAATTTCTTCATCATTTTCATCAAACCAATCCTGATGTTTGTGAGTGTTTTGACCCAGATGTGCAAATGTGGTGCTATACATCAAATCTCCGAAAAGTTTCTACTCCTTTTCTGCTTCACTCTTACCAACAGTGTGCTGACTCAATTTTACCTACAAACCAGGGGCTAACTATTTGGGCACAGAGAAGCTCTCTAATTTGTAGACAATATATCTTCTGGTAGCTTTTTTCATTCTTGAGGTTGCTGCTTTTGTTGAATGCAAATGTTTACCTTGGAGAGGATAAGTCCCTGATTAGTCCAGCACTCTGTCCCGCACTTCACCTTCATCTCTGATCCATCCTAGGACTTCTCCTTACAGTGAAATAGTCCACTCACTGCCAATATTTGCTGTGGGGTTCTTTCCATGATTTTTTTGGGCATTTAGGTAAACAGAAGAGAGTGTTGGTGATGAGAAGGTCATGAGATGTAAAGTCTTCAGTAGTTAGTGCCTCTTGCTATTGCTGTTTCTGACTCCCTTCCAATAAGGAATCTCTGCTATGTCTGATAGCATGGGCTTATGTTGGTGTTAAAGTCACCCAGTTAGAAGTTCATTCTTTTTATGATCCGGGTCTCCATGTTTTCATAAATTTTTTCTTGATATCATCAAGTTTTATCATGGTGGGAACATAGATGCTGATGACTGTGGCTCAGTGCTTTTCTGGAAATCTGATTGTCATAAGCTGACCCTGATTCAGGCCTTTGGAGAGGCACACAAGCTTGTTGACTAGATTCATTTTGATTCAAACACTCATGCCCAGATCAGGGCTCTCCCCATCCCTGTGGGCACACAGAAACATGTGTATCTAACTTGGACGTTGGTAAGCTGATCTTCATTTGCCAGCCTGCATTCACTCAGGGCAGCTATCTGCATGTGGTAACTGCTGAGTTCTCTAAGAATAAGAGGTGTGTGTATTTCAAGTCTACTGAATTTCATGTCTATACCAAGGCTCAGTTACAACCCTCCTGGGCTCAGTCACCTCAGAGTCCACATGTGGGACATGGGGGAAAATAGTGATCTTGAGATGAATAGGTTTGGGTTCCAGGTCCCCTTCAATCACTTACTCGAAGTGTGAACTCAAGGACTTCATGTAATTTTGTCTACTGAAACAGATAGACAGACCCAGAGACAAATTCAGGGAAATAAACACAGAGAAGGAAAAAACCAGAAAGACTTGACACAGCCCTGACAGATCAGAGAATGTCAGAAGCCTGGGGTCAGGTGTGCAGCTGGGTATGGGTTGGCAGGGGTGGTTTTTGTTTCACTTCTTCATTGAATGTATCACTGTGTGATAGTTATTACCAGAGCCATAATATGTGTCGCAGTAGTAATCGGCTTCATCCTCGGGCTGGAGGTTGCTGATGGTCAAGTATCTGTCAGCGCCAGAGCTGGAGCCAGAGAAGCGATCAGGGATCCCCTCACCTTTGCTTACACTTCCACCGCTGCTGATATACATGAGATACCGAGGGGCCTTTCCTGGGCTCTGCTGGATCCAATTTATACCCTGGCTTTTATGCTGACTGCTGAGGGTGCAAGTGAGCTTGGCTGTGGCTCCCAAGGATGCAGACATGGAGGATGACTGAGTCAGCACAGCCTGGGAGAAGGAACCTAGAAATACAGACACACATTAATGCCCTAGAATAAGGAGAAAGGGAGAAGTTGTTTGGAGATTCTCAGCAGAGAGGCCAAGGGCAGGAATGAGGGAGCAGAACAAAGAGGTTTCTGAGGGCAGCCCTGACCTGAGCACACAGTGAGCAGTAAGAGACAGACAGGAAGCCAGGCCATGGTGCAGAGGGCCCTAAGATCTCTGCTCCCCAAGAGCACACAGCTAGGCCTGGCCTCTTCCAAGTCCCTCTTATCCTCTTCCTGAAGCCTGGGTTGGGTTTTGGGTGGGAGGGGCTGAATTCAAATCTCTGCCTTAGGCAGGCTCTTTTTATCCACCCCTATGGTCGCACCTCTGGGGTCACAGGTCGATGAGCAGGGCATGTCTTTCATGGGGAGGGCATGGGGTGTTGGGAGTTCTTGTCCCAGCCCAGCAGAGATGTCACTCATGAGTGATTCCAAGAGTTAGAGTAGCCACACACACAGCCAGCTGGGCTGATGTCCCCTCAGATCCCCAGGTTCTGCATCTCATTACTGTGTGGCTCAAACCAGTCCCACAGTGCCACCTCTTGACTGTTGGGTTCCCCATCTACCACACCCTTGTTAGCCAACTTCAGAGGAGCACAAGCAGAGTAAGACCCTTGCTTGCTGCTCACCAGATCTCCAAGCCAGTGTTTGTTCACAAGACAAAAGGATGGATTGGCTCAGCAGAAGAGAGCCTTGGTGCCTCTGTGAGGAGGGGACCAAGTCCTGAGAACTGGCTTTTCTCTGACTCCCCACTTTCGCTTCTTCTGCTTCATTACTCTTCAATCACATACGTTCAAGTGAGGACACCTAGTGGTTTGCTGACAGCACCACACCTTTCAATGTGTGCTGAAGAAATTGGACCAAAGTCCTGAGACTTCAAAGAGTGTTTGTATGTAGTGAAGTCAGGGTCATTCCTATCCAAATTGGGCACATGTTCACAAGTCCTTGTGATATAGTGTTGCAAAATGCATGAGTATCTCTACAGCTCTATGGATTATTCATTGAAAATAATTCTCCATTTCTTCTGGCTGATCTTACACTTTCAGCCTCTTTTCTCATGTTCTTTATGAGTTTTCCCAAGGGGTATGAAGTCATCTACACATACGTAGAGGAAATTTCTCCCAGTAATGGTCCTATCAGTCTTTAAAGGTGATGAATGCCTTCAAGGTGACTCAGTAGGTCTGTGTAAACAAGGAGAATGTTGTTCGACACACTGATGAAGAAATGTTTGTCTTTCCCACCTCTACCATAAGAATCTGCTAATATATACAAGGAATGAATGGACATCAAAATCTTTATTAAGTGCTTACTGTGCTAATACCCTGTTGAACATTGGGGATCCAACTGGAAAATGAAGCCAGTCCCTGTTGCCAAGGAGTTCCCCTTCTTCTGTAGGATTGCAACTTTAGGTCAGATGGAAAGATCCCATAGTCTTGAGGGTGTAGCAGCAAATCAGAGGGTCATGACTCTTCTTTACCTTCATCTGTACTGCTAAAATATTATCACTTTATGATTGGAATCACTTCAGAGAGCTGAAGCCTTTGGGGACCAGAACCTTCTTTTCTGGGCCTTCCTCAGTTTTGACTGCAGTACCTGTAGGAGTAGTTGTCAAGCTGCATCTCCACAAGATTGTAACTGAACTTTATGAGTATGGACCATTTGCTGGGAGAATTGCTATTCTTTTAGCTTTAGGGTTCAAAATTCAGCACTACTTTTCTTATGACTCTAGGGAAGTGAGAAGTCAAATTGATTATAGTTGTTTGACCTGTTTGGCACATGTTACCTCTTTTCTTTCCCGAATGGTGGTGCACGTAATACTTTCTTCCAGGTTATCTTATCTGAACTGTGGGTAGCAGTTGGTTGACAGTTGCTGAGGATGCCTGACCCTCTTTCCTAAGAGTTATCCCCATGGATGATGGCTATGATGACTGACTTAGGAAGAGTATCCCTAGTTTGAGGGATGCTGCTACTGTTTGTTCACTTGTGGTTGTCAGGATTTTTGTGGCAGCTGGTAAGCAGATGTTGCTGCTGTTAATGAGGTAGGTGAGTCATTTTTCTAAAGTGACCTCTCTCTTTAAGGATAGTTGTGTAGTTCTGGCTGTCAGTTGGTGTGACGTTTCATGAAACACTACTGTTCCCATAGTTACTGTGTTCAGGTTTTCTACTGTCTCCTTTAGTGTCTATGAGGAGGTGGTGATCAGTGCCCTAGGATTGCCCTAGTTCTTTGCACTCTCAGAGTTTAGCACAATGCCTGACAGTTGTGGGCAGGCTCTGCTAAGTGTCCAAGAGTCATGTTACACAAGAAGACTGCTGTTTGGGAGAGGCAACATGACCCAGCTGTGTCAACCATGTTAGGGTGGGACTGGCCTCAGTTTCCTCTGCCCAGGCTATATGCCAAAGCCTGAAGGCTCATCTAAAAGCCCCCGTGTTCTCAGTCTCCTCAGAGTGCACATGTGGGATGTGGGGGAACATCCTGGTCCTGGAGTCAGATGATCTGGGTTCAAGGCCCATTTCTGTTTCTGCCTCTGATTGGGACTTCAACCACATCATATAATTTTCTGTACTGAAGGAGAGATTCACAGAGAGAGATTCACAGAGGGAGAGAGAGAGAGAGAGAGAGAGAGAGAGAGAGAGAGAGAGAGAGAGAGACAGACAGACAGACAGACAGACAGACAGACAGACAGACCGAGACAGAGGGAGAGAGACATAATGAACTAGAAAGACTTGACACATACTTGGCAGAAGCCCAGGGCCAGGTGTTGAGCTGGGCCCAAACTGGAAGGGGAGGTTTTTGTTTCACTTCTTTGCTGAATGTATCACTGTGTGATAGGCATCACTAGGCCCATAATATGTCCCACAGTAATAATCTGCTTCATCCTCGAGCTGGAGGTTGCTGATGGACAAGTATCTGTCAGCGCCAGAGCTGGAGCCAGAGAAGCGATCAGGGATCCCCTCACCTTTGCCTACACTTCCACTGCTGGTGACATACATGAGATACTGAGGGGCCTTTCCTGGGCTCTGCTGGAACCAAACAATAGTGTAGCTGCTGTGCTGACTGCTAAGGGTGCAGGTAAGTCTAGCTGTGGCTCCCAGGGATGCAGACATGGAGGGCGACTGAGTCAGCACAGGCTGGGAAAAGGAACCTAGAAACACACACATACGTTAATGTTCTAGAATAAGAAGAAAGGGTGAAAGGACTGGGAGATCTTAAGCAGAGAGGCCAAGGGCAGGGATGAGGGAACTGGAGAAGGAGGGTGCTGAGGACAGCCTTGACCTGAGCACACAGTGACCAGTAAGAGGCAGACAGAAGGCCAGGCCATGGTGCAGAGTTGCCTAAGATCTCTGCTCCCCAAAGAGCACACAGCTGGGTCTGGCCTCTTCCAAGTCCTTCTTATACTCTTTCTGAAGCCTGGGTTGGGTTTTGGGTGGGAGGGGCTGAATTCAAATCTCTTCCTCAGGCAGGCTCCTTTTAACCACCCCTATGTCACACCTCTGGGGTCACAGGTCCATGAGGAGGTCATGTCTTTCACGGGGAGGGCATGGGGTGTTGGGATTTCTTGTCCCAGCCCAGCAGAGATGTCACTCATGAGTGATTCCAGGAGTTAGAGCAGCCACACACACAGCCAGCTGAGCTGATGCTCCCTCAGATCCCCAGGGTCCACATCTCATTACTACGTGTCTCAAACCAGTCCCACAGTGCCACCTCCTGAGTGTGGGTCTACCACACCCTTGTTAGCCAACTTCAGAGGAGCACAGGCAGAATGAGTCCCTTGTTTGCTGCTCACCAGATCTCCAAGCCAGTGTTTGTTCACAAGACAAAAGGATGGATTGGCTCAGCAGAGGAGAGCTTTGGTGCCTATGTGTAGAGGGGACCAAGTCCTGAGAACTGGCTTTTCTCTGACTCTCCAATTTTGCTTCTTCTGCTTCATTTCTTTTCAGTCACATACGTTCAAGTGAGGACGCCTAGTGGTTTGCTGACAGCAGCACACCTTTCAGTGTGTGCTGGAGAAATTGGACCTCAAAGTCCTGAGACCTCAAAGGGTGTTTGTATGTAGCAAAGTCAGGGTCATTTCTGTCCACACTGGGCACATGTTCACACCTCCTTGTAATATAGTGTTGCCAAATGCATAAGAGTATCTGTGGAGGTCTATGGATTATCCATTGAAAGTAATTATCCATTTTTTCTGGCTGATCTTACACTTTCACCATCTTTTCTCATGTTCTTTCTGAATTTTCCCAAGGGGTATGATGTCATCAACACATACACAGAAGAAACTTCTCCCAGTAATGGTCCTATCAGTCTTTAAAGGTGATGAATGCCTTCAAGGTTACTCAGTAGGTCTGTGTAAACAAGGAGATTCTTGTTTGACAGACAGATGAAGAAATGTTTACCTTTCGCACCTCTACTATCTGGATCTGCTAATACACTTAAGGAATGAGTGGACATCAAAGTTTTTGTTAAGTGCTTACTGAGATAGTACCCTGTTAAACACTGGGAATCCAACTGGAACATGAAGCCAGTCCCTGTTCTCAAGCAGCTCCCCTTCTTCTGTGGGATTTCAACTTTAGGTCAGATGGAAAGATCCCATAGTCTTGTGGGTGTAGCAGCAAATCAGAGGGTCATGACTCTTCCTTACCTTATTTTGTGTTGCTAAAATAATATCACTTTGTGGTCGGAATCACTTCAAAGATCTAAAACCTTTGGGGACCAGATCCTTCTTTTCTGGGCCTTCCTCAGTTGTGACTGCACTACCTGTAGGAGTGGTTGCCAGGCGACATCTCCACAAAATTGTATTTGAATTTTATGACTATGAACCATTTTCTGGGAACGTTGCTGTTCTTTTAGCTTTAGGGCTCAAAATTCAGCAGTATTTTTCTTATGACTCTAGGGAAATGAGAAGTCAAACTGATTATAGTTGTTTTATCTGCTTGGCACATGCTACCTCTTCTCTTTCCCAAATGCTGGTGCACTTAATACTTTCTTCCAGCTTGTCTTATCTGACCTGTGTTTGATAATTGCTGAGGATGGCTGATCCTCTTTCCCAAGAGTTATCCCCTTGGATGATGGCTGTGATGACTGACTTAGAAAAAGGACCCCTTCTTTGATGGATGCTGCTACTGTTTGTTCGCTTGTGGTTCTCAGCATTTTTGTGGCAACTATTAAGCAGTGCTTGTTGCTGTTAGTGAGGTAAGTGAGTCATTGGTCTAAAATGATCTCTGTCCTTAAGGATGGTTGTGTAGTTTTGGCTGTCAGTTGGTATGGCATTTCATGAAGCACTACTGTTCCCATAGTTATTGTGTTCAGGTTTTCTACTGTCTCCTTTAGTGTCAAAGAGGAGATGGAGATCAATGCAGCAGCAGAAATTTGACTTGCTTGGCATAGGCAACATTTTGTCTTTTCCTTAGGCAACCTGGCTGCTTAAAATTCTATGAAACCCTCCTTATCAATTAATATACAGTTAAGGACTTCTCGTATTCTAGCATGATGTATGGCTCCACTGCATTGATTTTGTTCAATGTCCAATCATTCCATGGAATAAGGATGAGGGAAATGACTGGCCCCTTAAAAAATGTACCCACATCAGAAATATTTACAAGAAACCATTATGAGATGGAAAACCAAGCATTTTCATTACATTAAATTAAAAAATATTTGTATAAGCTAAACCAATGCAACCAAGGTTAGAAGGATAGCAGAGAGCATGGAATTTTTTTTTTTTACAGCAAATATTTCTGATACAAGGCCTATTTCTCAAACATATAGAGGACTGAGTCAAATATATAAGAAGAGAGGTCATTCCCTACTTGATCAATGGTCAAATGATATGAACAAATGTTTTTCAGAAAAAGAAATCAAAGCTCTCAAGAGTCATATAAAAATTCTTTAAAAACTATTGATTGGAGAAATGCAAATTGAAACAAATATGAGGTACCTCTCACACCTGGTTGCTGTCCTTCATTCTTGGAGAGGTCCAAAATGACATCACCATGATAAATGAAATTTCAGTGTTTCTGACTGTGGTTGATCAGAGCAATACAAGCTTGGAAAGCTCTACTACAGATTAGGCACAGGTAGTCTGTGTGAACATTTGGGATGGTTACTACAAAACTGTGCATCCTTTGTTTCCTTTGAGCTATTTCAATTCTGCTTTGCTCATAGAGCACAGCACCTTTTCTGATGTGGGCATACCTTGCTGTGCGGTCCTGTGCCAGTGTCTCACATGTTGAAAAATCATATCCAAAGTTCTTGAGAGAGACCTTGAGAGTGTCCTTGTACCACTTCCTCTGACCACCATGTGATCACCCTCCCCGTGTGTGTTATCCATAAAATCGTCTTTTTGGCAAGCATACGTTTTGTGTTTGAACAACGTGGCCAAGCCATAGGTGTTTTGCGTTCAGAAGCATAGTTTGAGTGCTTGGCAGTTTAGTTCAAGCAAGGACCTCAGTTTCGGGCACCTTATTCTTCCACGTGATCTTCAGAATCTTCCTAAGACAGTTCAAAAGTAAGCAATTCAGTTTCCTGGCACGGCGCTGGTAGCCTGTCTATATTTCACAGGCATACAACAATGAAACCAGGACAACAGCTCTGTAGACTTTCAGTTTGATAGTCGTTCTAATACCTCTTCTCTCCCAAACTTTTCTTCAGAGCCTCTCAAACAGAGTTAGCTCTGGCAATGCATGTGTCAGCTTCATTGTCAGTGTGTACATCCCTGGGAAGTACACTACCAAGGTAAGTGAGTTTATCCACACCATTCAAAACCTCTCCATTGGTTGTAACTGATGTTTCCATGTATGGACGGTGTGATGGTGGCTGATAGAGTACCTGTGTTTTCTTGGTGTTGATTGTTAGGCCAAAATTAACACAGGCAGAAGAATATTGATCCATACTTTGTTTCATCCCAGCTTCAGAGGCTGCATTGAGTGCACAATCATCTGCAAACTGAAAATCATGCACTAACACTCCGTTCACTTCGATCTTGGCTTGTATCCTTTCTAAATTGAAAAACTTACCATCGAGATGGTAGTTGACCTTGATGTCATGTTAATCCTCACTGAAAACATTTGACAACGTGGCTGAAAACATCATGCTAAAAAGCATGGGACCAAGCACACAGCCTTATTCCACTCCAGAGGTGACTGGGAAGGCACCGGAACAACGTCCAATATCCCCAACTGGAGTTAATACGCCATTATGAAATTGAGGTATGATACTGATGAACATTTCTGGGAAACCAAATTTTGACATAATTTTTCATAAGGCTTCATGACTAACAGTGTCAGAGGCCTTGGTCAGATCTACAAACGTTGTATAGAGATCTCTGTTGTGCTCCTGGCATTTCTCCTGCAGGTGTTGGACAGCAAACACCATGTCAACTATTCCTAGGCCCTTTCTGAACCACATTGGCTCTCAGGCATATGACCATCTTCCAGCTGAAGGATCAGCCTACTAAGGAGGACTCTAGCAAGAATTTTGCCAACAATAACGAAGAGAGAGACTCCCGGCCCCCTGAGATTGTCGCAGGATGATCAATTCCCTTTACCTTTTTAGAGATGGACAATTGAGGCATCCCTGAAATCCTGGGGGATAACCTCCTCTTGCCATATAACTTGGAAAATTTCAGTCAACTTTTATGTGAGCCATGGTCCCCTTATCTTGTAAATCTCAGATGGAATAGAATCAGCACATGAAAGGAGTCTAATGACACTCAAAATCTCTCTTTCATTTGGAGTTTCAGCTAAAGACAGATTGACTTCAACCTGAGGTAAATGGTCAATGGCCTCAGCCATGAAGGCAGATGAGGCAGGTGATGTGGAGTGCTTACAGCTTGATTAGACACCAAAGACACCAAGGTCATCCATTGCATCCTGAGCCATCACCAGCTGTCTTGACTCTGTCCTGCCACTGAACTATGATGACAACGAAGGAGAGAGTGAGGCTGAGGACTTCGTGCAATTGTGCCTCACTTAAATCCCATTTACTCACAAATCAAAAGATATCATTCATACTATTTCACTATTATGCCTCAAACACCTGTGGTGACAGGCAAGTGATGACACATCAGGTGGGGATACACTGGGAGCTGTAGTCACAACCCTGCACACAGGGAGCCATGGCCATAGGGTCGTTTCTCACTGGAAGCAGCAGTGGGACTTGGTAGCCCCCTGGGTGTCTGAGTAGGCTTTTAAAGATCGCACTGCTCACCTCGTGGTGTGAGGAATGGGGCTAGAAAAGGTGCCCTAATCATTGTCTCCTTGCCCAACCCTGACCTGATTATTGTGGCAGGCAGGAATCCCATTCTATGGTCAAAACCCAAAAACACGTCCAGAATGTACAAAAATAGCTGCAAAGATGATTCCACTCACCAACGGCCAATGAAACATTCACACACTAATAGACAACACAGAATCCAGTAGACCTGAAAGACAAACTGCTTTAGTTAAAACAGAACTCAACTGGTATCTCAAGCAAATAACAGTCCTGAGTGAAACTAGCCTGGCAAATGAAGGTGAGCTTACTGAAGTTGGAGCTGGATACACATTCTTCTGGAGTGGATGCAGTGAAGGGGAGTGCTGTGAAGCTGCTGTGGGTTTTGCAATTAAAACTAATCTGATCAGCAAGCTGGTATGCCTGCCAAAAGGAGTGAATGACAGGCTCATGGCAATGCGAATGCAATTTGCAGGAAAATGCCATTCTACCATCATCAGTGCCTATGCTCCCACCATGACAACCCTGATGAATTCAATGAAAAATTTTATGAAGCCCTAGAGACCCTTGTCATCAATGCCCCAAAAGAGGACAAACTTATAATTCTGGGTGATTTTAATGCTAAAGTAGACTCAGACTAGGGGCCGCTAGGTTTTGCAGTGGATAGAGGACCAGAGCAGGAGTCAGGAGGACCTGAGTTCAAATCTCACCTCAGACACGTTACACTCACTAGATGTGTAACCTTGGGCAAGTCACTTAACTCCAGTTTCTTCATCCTGGGTCATCTCCAGTCATCCTGACGAATATCTGGTCACTGGATTCAGATGGCTCTGGAAGAGAAGTGAGGCTGGTGACCTCCTCAGCCCTCCCTCATTCAAAACAAAGACAAGTGCAAGTTATGTCACCATTTACTGCTAAAGATTTTTGCATCACATGATCTCATCACCAACACTGTTTTCCCTTTACCTAAACGCAATGAAACTTCATGGATGCACCCTTGAAGCAAACATTGGCATTTTATAGACTATGTGACTGTAAGGATAAGAGACAGACAAAAAGTAAGACTGACAAAGCAATGTGTGGTGCAGAGTGCTGGACTGATCGTAGACTTATCCTTTCCAAGGTAAATATTTGTATTCATCAAAAGTGCGGCCCCCAAGAAAAAATGACTAACAGAAGAATTAATGCCAACAAAGTAGAGCTCTTTTTTTTAGCATGAACAGTTTGTTGCTAACTTGGAAGGAAAGCTGAGCCAACACACATTTGGCAACAGTGGAGCAGAAACGGAGTGGATAGCTTTCAGAGATTTGGTGTATAGCACTGTATTAACTCATCCGAGTCAGAACAGTAGTAAATACTAAGACTGATTTGATGAAAATGATGGGGAAATTCAGAAGTTGCAAAAGGAAAAAGAAGAACTCCACAGGATTTACCAGCAAGGTAGTTCTTTCATCTCTAAGAAGGCAGCATTTAATTCCATCAAAACCTAAGTACAAAGCTTAGAGAGATCCAGGATTCCTACCTCAGTAAGAAAGCAGATGAAATGAAATTCAGTTTTAGGGTGATAGAAACAATTCAAAAGTGCTTCTATGGCTTCCTGAAAACTATTTATGTACCAAAATTCTATGGTGCATCACAATTACTCAGTGCTGATGGAGCCACATTGATTAATGATAAGTACAGGATTCTAAAGAGATGAGCTGAACACTTCCATAGTGTTTTGAAGAGAACGTCATCAAACATTACTTGTAGTACTAACCTCACAACATTATTTTAAGCATCAAAGAGCATGTAAAAAAGTGTTGCATAAATCTTAAAAAGTTTCAGGAGAGACACTGTTACATAGTGTGTAGAATGCTAAATTTGGAGTTAAAAATGTCTAAGTACAAGTCCTACCAACAATAAGGTCTTGGTAATCATCAACAAGTCATTTCAGTGCTCACAGGCAACTCTCTAGTTGAGAAGCAAATGATTTCCTATCTGCTTAGTTTGTCAGTAGGACTTTACTAAGCACTTAGTATGTGCCAAGCATTGTGCTAAGGTTTAGAAATATGAAAAAAATGCAGAAGATGATTCTTGCCCTCACGAAGATCACCATATAATGAAAGAGACAATGTTTAAAAGAAATACAGAGGGAATAAGTTAGAGATAATTTCAGAGGGAAGGCACTAAGAAGGAAAGGCAAAGACCTTTCAGAAGATTAGTGCAGCAAGCATTAAGAATCTAGTATTTGTTGGACAGTATAAGGTGTGAAATGTAAAAGGGAAAAAAAGGCAAAAGAAAAGATTTGCTGTCTCATGACACAGCATATTGAAGCCACTCTGTTGTTTGTCCATTGTTAAAGAGGACCAAAATGATATCATGGTGTTAGGTTCAATATACAATGCATCTGATTATGTTTGATCAGACCAACAGGAGCTCAGAAAGATCTACCACAGATTAGGCACAAACAGTCCATGTGAACATTTGCACTGGAGATGTCTAGATAATGGAGGTCATATCCTTATCATTAATCAATGTAGTTCCATCAGGACAAAGTAGTTGAGATGCACCATAGGTCTTGAGCCCATAAATAGCCTTCCAGACATCATAGAAGTGCTTTGGATTGTTACTATCAGCATAAAACTGAATTATATCTGCCAAGAATCCTACATCTTTCTAAACTTTGCTTCTACTTCACTTTTGACGGAATCAGTTGCAGCCTTCTGAGAGATGGATGAGCTATCCTGTTGAACCCTGTGGAGTTATTGTTTGTCATTCAGCAACTTCTGAATTTCTTCATATTTTTCTCATAGCAGTACGAACGTTTGTCAATATTCTCACTCAGATGAGCAACTACAGTGCTGTACACCAGATATCTGAAAACTGCGCACTCTTTCTGCTCCACTCTTCCCAACTGTGTGTTGGCACAACTTTTCCTGCCAAGTTAGTAACAAACTGCTCGCTCTCAGAGAAGAGCTCTAATCTGTTGACATTAATTCTTCTGATAGTCATGTGGTCATAGTAGTCCCTACTTGTGTCTAATGCAAATATTTAGTTTTTAAAGGATAAGTCTATGATCAGTCCAGCACTCTGCTCCACACATTGCCTTCATCCCTCTCACATCCTGTCTGTCTCTTCTAAAAATGACATAGTCTGTTCAATGCCAATGTTTGCTGCAAGAGTGTATCCATGAAGGTTTTTTGCATTAAAGTAAACAGAAGGCAGTGTTGGTGATAAGGTCATGACATGAACAAGTCTTCAGCAGTAAGTGACCACTGCTGTTGCTGTTTCTGGGTTCATTCCTCCAGACTCTGCCCAGTCTGGTAGTCTGAGCCTACTCTATCATTAAAATCACCCAGAATGATAAGCTTTTGTTATTTTTGGCACATTGATGACAAGGATGTTCAGGTCTTCATAAAGTTTTTCACAGGCTTCATCAGGGTTCATCATGGTGGGAGCGTGGGCACTGTGGTGGTGGTATGGTGTTTTCGTGAAAGTGGCAATCACATTGTTGTGAGCTTGTTGTTCAGTCTCTTTACCAGGCATGTGAGTCTGATGACTAGATTACTTTTCACTACAGAGCCAGCTTCATGGCACTCCCTTTCCTTGTGGCCCCTCCAGAAAAACGTGCATCCAGCTCTAATTTCAGTGAGCAGCCTTGATTCACTCAGGGTGGCTATTTGGATGAGATAACTGCTAAATTCTTCAGGAACAAGAACTGTTTGTCTTTCAGGTGTACTGGATTTCATATTGTCTATGAACATGTGCACACTCACTCCATTTTTCAAAAGTGAGTGCAATCACCTTGGTGAAAATTTTTGTACTTTGTATGGGTGCATATGTGCATGTGTGTGTGTATGTGTTTCAACCACAAGGTAGAATGCCTACATGCCATGGTAAGCAGACCAGGGTTGGGTTCAATTACAAGTTTTAAGGAACCTTTTCTAGTCGCTGCTTTTCTAGCTGCCTGGTTGGCAGGGCCTGGATGGTGTGTCACCTAGCTTTTGAGATTTGGGACAGGCTTGGCAGTCTTTAGGATTCAGTCTCACCCTTAGGGGATCTTTGTCAGGGCCTGCTGGAGGTGCAGGTGCTTGTTCACAGAAGTGTGCAAAAACTGCCCAGGCACTATCAGCAGCTGGCCCCAGCTTCTTTGTTCACACTTCTTTCTAATGTCTTTGTTTCCCCTTGAAGGTTTCTGTGGTCACTGGCTCATCAGCTCTGCCAAGTGTGCAAGGGTCACCTGACACAAGCAGACTGCTCTTTTGGAGAGCCAACAGGCCCCCTGCTGTGGCAGCCAAGTCATGGCAGGGCCTCCCTCTGTCCCCTCAACTCAAGTCAAATCCCACAGCCTGAAGGCTCTGCTAAAGCCCTCCCTGGGTTCAATCTCCAGAGTCCACATGTGGAACTTGGAGGAAGACACTGGTCCTGGGGTCAAAAGATCTGGTTTCAAGATCCATTTCTGTCACTTGCTCTAAGTGTGACCTCATGCACATCATAGAATTTTATTTATTGAAAGAGACAGACAGACAGAGAGATGGAGACAGAGACAGAGGCAAGGAGATAAATTCAGAGAGAGAAACAAACAGAAAGTCTTGGCGTTGCAGTGGCAGTTCAGAGAGTGTCAGAAGCCTGGAGCCAGGTATGTAGCTGGACCTGAGCTGACAGGGGAGGTTTTGGTCTGACTTCCTCAGTGAATATATCAATGTGTTAAGCTTAGAGCCATAACCTGTCCCACAGTAATAATCTCCTTCATACTCTGACCTGATGGACAAGTATCTATTGTCTCCAGAGCTGGAGCCTGAGTAGCAATCCAGGAGCTTATCACCCCTACTTCCACCTCCACTGCTGCTGAAATACTTGACATACCTAGGGGACTTTCCTGGGCTGTGCTGGAACCAGGAAATAGCGTAGGTGCTGTGCTGACTGCAGAGGGTGCAGGTGAGTCTAGCTGTGGCTCCCAGGGATGTTTACATGGAGGGCGACTGAGTTAGCACAGGCTGAGGGAAAGAACCTAGAAACAGAGACAGACATTAATATCCTAGAATAAGAAGAAAGGGAGAAGGTGCTTGGAGATCCTCAGCAGAAAAGCCAAGGGCAGGGATGAGGGAGCAGGACAAGGAGGGTTCTGAGGGCAGTCCTGACCTGGGCAGACAGTAAGCAGTAAGAGGCAAACAAGGGCCATGGTGCAGAGGACTCTTAGAGCTCTGCTCCCCAAGGAGCACAGAGCTGGAACTGGCCTATTCCAAGTCTCTTTTTTCCTCTCTCTGAAGCTTAGGTTGAGTTTTGAGTACAAGCGGGCTGAATGCAAATCTATGCCTTTTCCAGTCTCTTCTTAACCACTCCCCATGTCATGCTTTTGGGATCACAGGTACATGTGGAGGGCATGTCTTCAGGGAGATAGCATGAGGTGATGGGATTTCTTGTCCTAGAGAGCAGAGATGTCACTCATTAGTGATCCCATGGATCAGAGCAGCCACAGCTGGGCCGACTCACCCTCACGCCCCCATGCTCCCCATCACATCAGTGCCTGTCCCAAATGAGGCCCACAGGGCCACCTCCCAACTCTGATCCCCCAATCCACCCCACCCTTGTAACTCAACCTCAGGTTCCCACAGCCACAACAAGAACCCTGCTTGCTGCCCACCAGGTCACCCAGCCAGCATCTTTCTACAGGACAAAAGGATGGATTGGCTCAGGGAGGAAAGTCTTGGTGCCTGTGTGGAAGGAACCAAGTACAGAATGAGGTGGGGGTTAGCCTCTGCCTGGTTGGCAATGTGGACAACAAGGACATTCTGTTTTCACAGTTATGACCTAGCATGGTCAGGTAAAGGTCAGAAACAATGTAGGCTTGATGAGCTGTTTGAGGAGAACCTATTAGAAAGCAGAACATAGTCACAAGGGCAGGGGAAGGCGTGATGGGAGATCCAAAGTTTGGAAAAGAGTTTAAGAGCCTCCATTTTTCTGAATGCATTGCAGCAGTATTTCTACAACTTTACTGGTCAGGTTACCTGTCCATTCAGGGGAAATGGACCTAAGGATTAATGAAAGGTTTCCTGATTTCACAACTGATATTGTTCTCTGTTTAAAGTGAGCATGTTTCTCACAGTTGGGGTGTGTTAGATGAGCTCACTTCTAACAGCAGAGCCTGGATGGGACACGTCCTACTAGTTGAGATTAGGGACAGGGTTGGCAGTCTTTAGGATTCAGACTCGCCAAAGGGGAGACTAGTCAGGGCCTGCTTGAGGGGGACAAGTGCTTATTCCCAGAAGTGTGCAAATATTACCCAGGCACTGTCAGCAACTGGCCCAGGCTTCTTTGTTCACAGTTCATTCTGATGTCTCTTTCATGAGATCATCAACTTGCACAAGCATGCTATTCTTTGGGAGAGTAAACATGGTACAGCTGTGGTAGCCAAGTCATGGCAGGGCCTCCCTCTCTCCCCTACTCCAGGCCAAATCCCAAAGTCTGAAAGCTTAGCTAACCCTCCCTGGACTCAGTCTCCAGAGTCCACATGTGGAATGTGGGGGAAAATACTGGTCCTGGGGTCAGAAGATCTGGATTGAAGTTCCATTTTTGCCCCATATTCTCAGTGTGACCTCAACTACATCATATAAATTTGTATACTAAAAGAGAGTCAGACTCAGAGACAGAGATGAGACAGAGTAAGGGAGATAAAAAAAAGATTGAGCCAAAACGAACCAGAAAGAGTTGACCCTGCCCTGGCAGTTCAGAGAATGTCAGAAGCCTAGAAACAGGTGTGGAGCTGGCAGGGGAGGTTTTTGTCTCACTTCCTTGCTGAATGTATCACTGTGTTAAGCAGTGCCACTACTAGTGCTATAATCATAGCCACAATAGTAATCTGCTTCATCTTCAGGCTGGATGTTGCTGACGGTCAAGTATCTGTCGGCTCCAGAGCTGGAGCCAGAGAAGCGATCAGGGATCCCATCACCCCTACTTGCATCTCCACTGCTGCCAACATACATAATATACCGAGGGGACTTTCCTGGACTCTGTTGGAACCAAGCAATATTGTAGGTGCTGTGTTGACTGCTGAGGGTGCATGTGAGTTTAACTGTGGCTCCCAGGGAAGCAGACATGGAGGGTGACTGAGTCACCACAGGCTGAGAGAAGGAACCTAGAAATAGAGACAGACATTAATGTCCTAGAATAAGAAGAAAGGGTGAAAGGGCTTGGAGATCTTAAGCAGGGAAGCCAAGGGCAGGGATGAGGGAGCAGGACAAGGAGGTTTCTGAGGGCAGCCCTGACCTGAGCATACAGTGAGCAGTGCCAGGCAGACAATAGGCCAGGCCATTGTGCAGAGGGCCCTAGAGCACACAGCTGGACCTGGCTTCTCCCAAGTCCCTCTTATCCTCTCCCTGAATCTTGAATTTGGTTTTGGGTGGGAGGGGACTTAATGCAAATCTTCGCCTTATGCAGGCTCTTCTTAACCTCACCCATGTCACACCTCTGAAACCACAAATACAGGGCAGGGACTTGTCTTTCAAGTAGAAGACCTGGGATTTTTGGAATTTCTTTTCCTAGCCAACCAGAGATGTCACTCCTGTGTGATCTCTAGTGTCAGATCAGTCACAGACATATCCAGCTGGGCTGATCCCCAGATCAGACCCCCAGGCTCCACATTCCATCACTGTCTGTTCCAAACCTGGCACTAAGTGCCACCTCTTCACTGCAGGCTCCCAATCACTCCACATTTGTAAGCCAACCTCAGTTGTCCCACAGCCAAAACAAGACTCCTGCTTGATGCCCAACAGCCCTCCAAGCTAGCCTCAATCCACAGTATAAACGAAGAATTTCCCAGGAGAGGAGAGCCTTGCTGCTTTTATGTGAAAGGGATCATGTCCTCAAAGATGGTTGTTCTCTGACTTTCCAATGGCTGCCCACAGGCTTGGTTCATTTTCAAATAAAATTTTGCTTCTTTCCTATTCAGTTACATATGCTCAAGTGAGGACACCTAGTGGTTTGGTGATAGCACCACCACTTGTAATAAACAGTGAAGAAATTTCACCAAAGTCCTGAGATCTCAAAGGGTTTTTGTATGCAGTGAAGTCAGGGGCACTTCTGTCTACATTGGTCATGTGTTCACACCTCCTTATGATATAATGTGACCAAACCCCATAATAATGTCTGTACAGATCCCGGGATGGTCCATTGAAAATCATTGTTTATTTTCTTCTGGTTGATCCAACACTTTTTGCATCTCCCCTCATGTTCTTCCAGAATTTTCCAAAATTTTTGATGTCTTCAACCCAGTCAAAGAGGTCACTTCTCCAAGTAATGGTTCTACCAGTCTTTAAAGGAGATGGGTGCCTTCAAGGTGACTTGGTACATCTGAGCAAACAAGCAGAATTGGTTTGGACAGATGCTGATAAAGAAGTCTTGACCTTTACCACTTATGGTATAGGGATGTGGTAATAGCCACAAAGAATTAATGGAGGTAAAATCTTTATTAAGTGCGTACTGTGGTAGCACCATGCTGAGGACTGGGGATCCAAAGAAAAATGATAAAAGTGCCAGTTCTCAAGGAGTTCACCTGTAGGGTTTCAGGTGCAGGTTAGATGCAAACTTCCCATGGTTCTGAGGGTGTAGCCGCAAATCAGAGGGTCCTGGGTCTTCTTTACCTTCGTTTGTGTTGTTGAAATTATGTCACTTTGTGGTGGTATATCAGTAAGTACCCCAACACACACAGGGTGGGAGGGGGCTGCAATCACAGGTCCTTAGATTTGCATTTATAAAAGGAAACACAACTTCTGAGTGTCAAGAATGACTTCAATTATATGCACCATACGGGGTCCAACTGAGAAGCTTCCAAATTTCGGACTATACATACACACATACATACATACATACATACATACATACATACATACATACATACATTCATACATACCAGAGAGTAGGAAGTACCAGTATCTGAGTTTTGTAAGCCAAAAGGTGCCAGGCCTAGAGGCCTGTGTGGGCTACCCGAGTCTTCTTACCTCACTTCCGAGGTCTTCGGCTGGCCACGCCGGATGCTCATATGAGAGAAAGGACGTTCCAGAGTCGAACAAGGGTTGAGCTTTATTTCAGGGTCTAGTTACAAGTGCAGGGGGGTCTTCCTTAGGAGGAAGAGGGGGAGATTTCCTAAGGAGGCTAAGCTTAAGGGATTGGAAGTAGAAGTACAAGCGGGGAGAGATGGGGAGGGGAGAGAGAAGAGAAGAAAGCGGAGCCTACTGTCCTCTTGGCTCCTCACGTGCTAAGAGCGCTTTCAGGCTTCCTCAATCCTACTTAACCTTCAGCCACACAGTTTGCATCTCAATACCGTGCTGTTAGGTAACTAGGTGTGCTCCAATCCGGGACAACCTCGAGGGCAGGGAGACTCCACCCATCAGGTATCTCCCGGGGAGAGGCGGAAATACCCGAGCTAGCCAAGCTAGCTCAGTCTGACCTTCTCGAACCCCCGCTGTTCATGGAGGGCCTCGTAAGACTCTAAGATTTAGAAGTCCCACTTTTACCCACCCGAGACCATCCACACAGATTTGAGCTTCCAATCCCAACATCTCCCCTTCTTTGTTATGCACGGAACGCACCTGGCTCTAGATCAAACAGTGGCTGGAGGCTGAGTGGATTAGGAAGGCCTTTAGCATATGAGTACCCTACAACAAGACTTCATTCACACAGAAATCTGCAGCTAGCACAACTGACAAAGGGAGGCATCAAATAAAACAAAGATGAAACTAAATGGCTGAGTTACAACAGGGGAAGTGCAATCAACTAATCCCAAAGCATATTTTAAGAGGAGCAGCTGGTGTAGGTGCCTCACACGTCACCACTCCCCTTAATCTTGCAAATGGATCTATACAGGAGGAAAATTGGTCACCTCCTCCCCACCCAAGTGTCTGAGTTTGTGATATCAAAGTCCTCCTTCAGCCGGTGGAAAGAGATGCCTAGATGGGAAGCTGTCAGCAGCAGTGTCTGCGGTTGTGATGAGTGCTGCCTCCTCTCTGGGCAGCAAGGTTAAAGCTGTCAGCAGCAGGCTCAGGTGGTGTATGATCCTTCTCCGGGGTCTCCAGGCTCTCTGGGGTCTCCGCCTCCTGCGTCTCCGCCGTCTCCGACATCGGTTCCCACCTATGGATCCTTCTAATGGGAATCCACGCATGACCTTTTCCTATGGAGACACAAACATACCCTCGACCCCCTATTAGTATCTTAAAATGTCTCGTAGCTGGAGTATTATGTGAGTTTTTTGAGACAGCTGTATCAAGCTCTGATTGTATTAGGCGACCTTTTCCCCTTCTTTGTTTAGCGAGGATCGCCTTTAAGGTAAAATTGATAAGAATGCATAGTGGCTGTTTACTTTGGTATAGCAGCTGCCAGGAGCTTACAAATGCTTGATTAACATCTGTAAGGAACCTGAATTTCCCGGATTTTTTCTTTATAACAAACACAGGAGCATTCCAGGGTGCTAATTGCTCCTTAACCAGTAGTTGTAGTGCCTGGAGTTTTTCTGGAGTCAGGGGCCATTGCTCCACCCACATCGGGGTGTCTGACTTCCAATTCAAGGGTGGGGACTCCAGAGCAACAGCAATGGCCCTTACTAAAAATTTGATAACCTCATCCCGAGGCGGCTCATAATGTCTCTGCCCCAGATGTTAAAACTAAGTCCTGGAATCACCAACGGCCATACGGTCCCTTGGCGATCCTCTGCCTCCCACTTTACTGGGTGCATTGTCTCTAAGGTATTTTGGCACCCTCCTATTCCCCACACTGGTCTTTGGCTTTCTTTGAGCTTCCAGTGCCGGGGTACTGAGCGACCGCTAAGGCAGGTCCTATCCGCTCCAGTATCAAGGAGGCCAGTCATGGGAATTCCATTGAGCCAGATTGTACACTCAGGTCTATTCTGTCCTATTTCCTTTAGTAACTGGATTTGAACTGAGTGCTTTAAAGGAAGGGCAATAGCTATGGGAAGCTGATTGTCTATATGAGCCGGCTCGGCTACCACATTGGAGCATGGAAGTGCTGTGGTGCCAGTGGGATAAACTCCTGTATATATAACTACGGGTGCATGAGAGGGGTTCTGTAATATCAGGGATTCCTCCTGTATGGGGTCTCTCAGGGGGATCATGGCAAACTGATGAGCTGCAAGCTGGCACTTCTCTAAGCTGTAAAGGTGTTGCATTCCTTCCTCTGGCCCCATAATCTCCTGTATTCTCCCTCCAAGGGGCCGTCCCGATTCTCTGCCAAAGGGTACACTTTCGGGGCCCTCGAGGGGCCCCTCACCCCGTTTCCCGACTTCCTACATTGTTTAGCTAAGTGACCTGGCTTTCCACATGAAAAACAAGGGTCCTGGCCCCTCTCTGTACTTATTTCTTTCCTACACTCTTTCTTAAGGTGTCCCGGTTTTCCGCAGTTAAAACATTTTTTCTCCAAAGAGATATTACTTAAGGCGGCGGCCAGGTACTTCCCTTGCACCTGTGCCAAGTAGACCTGACTTCCTAACCTTTCACATCTCTGTATCATTTCTTCAACAGATGCATTCTTTGGCAGTCCCAGCATTGCCTTTTTGCAGTCATGATTACAATTCTGCCGCAGCAATGTCCTCAACACTATCTCTGTCCCTTGGTTTTCCTCTCCCATATCTCGACCTACTGCCTCCTGCAGCCTGGCCACAAAATTAGTAAATGGCTCATTGTTTCCTTGCGTAATCCTAGTCATGGGAAACTCTCTCTCTTTCTTAGAGGCTATAACCTTCCAGGCGGCAATAGCCATTCTGGCAATCAAAACATAATCGGAGGCTGAGTACTGTAATTGATTTCCTGTAGCCTCAAACTGCCCTGTTCCTGTAAATTGCTGATAAGCCTGGGGGGCCTGAGCCCCTAGCCCACCGGTAGTGCTCTTTACCCTCTGAGAAAATTCTGATACCCAAATCACATTCTGCCCAGGGGTAAGGCAGGCTCTAGCTAAGCTCTTCCAGTCATTAGGAGTCAGAACGAACTGACCACTTAGAGTTTCAAGCATGGCTATGACAAAGGGTGAATTAGGGCCATGCTTGGTACAAGCCTCTTTAAGAGTCGCCACTCTCTTCCACTCTATGGGTATGTGGCTCCTCCGAACCCCACCAGGGACACTGGGGTCCGCTATTTCTAGCACAGGAAATGTCCCTACGTCTTCTCCATTCTCTATAGCCTTTCTTATTCCTTTTTCCAAACTGGACTGTGGCCCTGGACTGTCTGACCAATGGAGCAGGTTATAAGGAGGCGCAGGGAGGGAAGGCACGGCGTATTCTCCCCTGCCTCGCCTTTTCCATCCGCTAGATGGAGCTCCGAGTCTATTTTTTCCCTACGCTCCTTAACTTTCTGCTTAACTTTCTGCTTGCCTGGACTCTCCGTCCCTCCCGTGTTCTCCCCTCCCCTCTCTCTGCTTCCACTCTCATTCCAATCCCGCCCTGGCCTCTCCGGCACTTCCAGCAGGCTTTTAATTACACCGAATATCAGGAAATCTAAATCCTCCAGCTCCCCAGGGTATTGTTGCTCATAAGCAGTCATTTGCTCTCCGACCGCTCCCCATTTTTCTCTTGATATTCCTGCCTGCTTGAGCCAAGGAGAAACTTTCCAAATCCTTTTACAAAATTCTCGGAGGTCATCTAACTCTATTGTGACCCCCGCCTTCCTGCATTCCCTGTGAAGTTTCTCAGCCCAGACCTCCTGTTCCTCTGGCTTTATTACTGGCAATAGATTCCCCATCTCTGCCCTTTTCCCATGGGTGTGGGAAGCTTCTCTCACTCTTTCTCTCCTTCCGAATCTAGGATTCGGGACTCGCTTCTTTCACAGTCCCTTCCGGGTGTTCCCAAAGCACCCAGGATTATATGCGCTCCCAATAGAGGCCTGTGTGGGCTACCCGAGTCTTTCTTACCTCACCTCCGAGGTCTTCGGCTGGCCACGCCGGATGCTCATATGAGAGAAAGGACGTTCCAGAGTCGAACAAGGGTTGAGCTTTATTTCAGGGTCTAGTTACAAGTGCAGGGGGTCTTCCTTAGGAGGAAGAGGGGGAGATTTCCTAAGGAGGCTAAGATCTTAAGGGATTGGAAGTAGAAGTACAAGCGGGGAGAGAGGGGGAGGGGAGAGAGAAGAGAAGAGAAGCGGAGCCTACTGTCCTCTTGGCTCCTCACGTGCTAAGAGCGCTTTCAGGCTTCCTCAATCCTACTTAACCTTCAGCCACACAGTTTGCATCTAAATACCGTGCTGTTAGATAACAATAGTGTGCCCAGATCCGGGACGACCTTGAGGGCAGGGAGACTCCACCCATCACGTATCTCCCGGGGAGAGGCGGAAATACCCGAGCTAGCCAAGCTAGCTCAGTCTGACCTTCTCGAATCCCCGCTGTTCATGGAGGGCCTCGTAAGACTCTAAGATTTAGAAGTCCCACTTTTACCTGCCCGAGACCGTCCACACGGATTTGAGCTTCCAATCCCAACAAAAAGGCTGCTTAATGGCTTCCCAGAGTCTCATATGGCCAAACAAACCTTCTTTTGAAATGAAACTCCAAAGAAAACCTCACCCTCAAAGTATTTATGCTCTTTTCAGGGCCAAAGGGTACAACCCCTCTTGACCCAGTACCTCATTAGCAATCAGCAAAAGATGTGGGTCTTCATAGGATACAGGCCTCCCCTAATCAAGCCTCCCTCAATAACCCCACCTGAGGGTTATCAATGGACAGGGAAGGTTTTAAACTCCCATTAGAAATGGGAACCTTCTTACCAAGTTGTAGCCTTTGGGGAACAGAACCTTCTTGTCCAGGTCTTCTTAAGTTGTGACTAAAGTATCTCCTGGAGCCAGATTGCATCTCCACAAAGGTCTATCTTATGTTTATGACAATGGACCCCAAGCTGGTAACATTGCTATTCCTTTGGCTCTGTGCTTCAAAATTCTGCACCATTGTCCTCATGGACCTAGGAGAAAAGGTCCTCAAGGTGGTGACAGTAGTTTCACGTATTAGCTCCTGCCATTCTCCTGGTTTAGGGGCAGTGACTTCTATTCAGATGGGGTATCTCAGCTGTGGGTAGCAGTTTGGTTGACAGTAGCTGAAGAGTCATTCCCATGGATGATGGCTGTGATGACTGAGCTACATATAGGACCCCTTGTGTGGGGGATGCTGCTACTTCTTGATCTGTTGTGCTTTGTCACTTTTTTAGTTGTTGTTGGCATCCAGTTGGTGGTAGTGCTCAGGAAGGTGGGTCATTTGTCCACAATGATCTCTCTCATTAAGGATGGTGTGGTGTCTAAACTGAAATGTGTATTTAATGGACATTTCATTATTAATTGATTGATTGATTAAATAACTTCAAAAATATTAATTAATAATTCCACTATTAATGCTGGAATGTACAGTTGTTCATGACGCACTACTCTTCCCAAAACTCTTGTGTTCAGGGTTCTGTTATGTCTCCTTTAGAGTCTGTGGGGAAATGGTGGTCCATACAGTGGCAGTGGTTTGACTTGCCTGCCACTTTCTCTATCTTGAAAAAAGTTGTAGTCAATAAATAAATAGTAAGGACATCTTGATTCCTGGCATGAATTACTGGTTAACTGTAGTGCTTTTGTCCAAGGCCCAATCATTTCAAATGATACTGATCAGGAAATGACTTGACCCTTACAAAATGCATCTAGACCAATGATAGTTAGGAAAAGAGAATGTTAAAAGAAGTCAATTGGATAGTTTTGATTATATTAATGTATTTTTTTCCAGAAACAAAATCCGTGAAATCAAGCTTAGAAGAAAAGGAGAAAGCCAGAACTTTTTCAGCAAATATCTTTGTAAAAGGTGTTATTTCTCAAGTTTAGAGGGGACTGATTCAACTTTACAACACTACAAGTCAATCCCCAATTCATAAATAGTCAGAAGATATGAATAAGTTGTTTTCACTAGAAGAAATCAAAGTATTTATGAAAATCTTTATGGAAATCAAAGCTCTAAATCAGTTGCAGGGAATCTGTGGTCTTCAGGCCACATGTGACCCTCTAGGTCATCAAGTGCTGCAATTTGACTAAATCCAAACTTTCCTGAGTAAATCCTCTCAATAAAAGTATTTGTTTTGTAAAACTTGGGCTCATTCTAAAGGCCTCATCAAAAGTCCTAGAAGTGCACATGTGACCATTAAGCCACAGGTTCCCCATCCCTGCTCTAAATAACTACTGATTAGAGAATTCAAATTAAAAGATCTCTGAAGTATCCCTCACACTGATCAGATTGGCTAATGTGATAGAAAAGAGTGAAGATAAATACTGGACAGGAAGTGGGAAAATTGGGACAATAAATAATGCAGTATTGGTGGAGCTGTGAACTCATCCATTGATTGTGGAGATCAATTTGGAATTGTGACTAAAAGACTATAAAACTGTGTATATCTTTTAATTCAGAAATATTACTAGTGGTTACATGTCTCAAATAGATGAAAAGGGAAAATTCCTGTGTGTAAGAAAATATTTATAGCAGTTCTTGCTCTGGGGGCAAGGAATTGAAAGTTGAGGGGAAGCCTAGGAATTGAGAAATAGGTGAACATGGTGTGGTATATGATTGTTATGAAATACTGCTGTGCTTTAGGAAATGATGAGCAGGAAAGACTTCCACGAACTGATGCAAAGTGAAGTGAGCAGAACCAGGAGAGCACTGTATTCAATAGCAGCAGTGACATGCAGTGACCAGCTTTGATTCCCAGCAGTGCACTGATCGAAGACAATCTCAAAGGACCCACGATGTAAAATGCTATCGACTTCTGGAGAAAGGAAATGTATAGAGTCTGAGTATAAATGAAATCACACTGTTTTCACTTTATTATTCTCATGATTTTTTTTTTGATCTGTGGTTTCTTCCATAATATGACTAATACAGAAATATATTTTGGATCAGTCCACATATATAACCTATATGATATTGCTTGCCCATTCTGGGAGGAGAGAAGAAAAAGGGAAAATGAGGTAATTTTGAACTAAAAATTTTTAAAAATGAATGTTGAAAATTGGAATTTCTTTTGCATTTATATCCAAATTATTTATTTTTTTATATTTATTCGTTATATTTTTATAATTTTAAAAGTTATTTTAGTAATTTTTATGATTATTATTAATTATATTTATTTTTATATGTAATCATTTAACAGGAATAAATCAATTCATAAAAAGTAAAATAAAATAATGTTAGTGTACAATGAGAGTGTCCATGTCTTAATTTTAATTCTTATGCCCTCATAATTTCATTTGCATTTTCTGCTGGCTAATCCAAATCTTTCTGCATCTTCCCTTGTGTTCTTCCAGAGTTTTTCCAAAGGGTATGCTATCATCAACACAGACTCAGAGGTCAGGTTTCCAAATGAGAGTTGTATCAGTCTTTAAAGGTGATGGGTGCCTTCATGGTGACTTGGTACATCTATGACAACAAGGGGAATCTAGTTGGACAGACTCTGCTAAAGAAATCTTTACTTTTCCCACCTCTTCCATAGGGATCTGGAAAGAAATACAAGGAATGAATGGACACAAACGTCTTAATTAAGTATGTACTGTGGAAAGACTCTGCTGAGGACTGGAGATCCAAAGAAAATGACCGCAGTCCCTGTTCTCAAGTAGTTTCCCTTCTCTAGCATTTCAGCTGCAGGTCAGATGAAAATGTTCCATGATTACGAGGGGGTACCTGCAAAGCAGAGGGTCATGCCTCCTCTTTAGCTACATTTGTACTGATAAAATAATTTCACTTTGTGGTGGGAACCATTTCAGACAGTTGAAGCCTTTGAGGACCAGAGTCTTGTGCTCTAGGCCTAAATTGTGACTGTAGTCCTTATAAGAACATTTATCAGGTTACATCTGCACAAGGTTGTGCCTTGCCTTTATAACTACCCTGGTCTGGGAACATTACTATTCCTTTTGCTGTGGTGTTCGAAATTCTGGATTATTGTCCTTATGATTATAGGGAAGAGACTGGTCGAGGTGGGGATAGTGATCAGACATGCTTAGCACATGCTACCTCTTGTCTTTCCCCTTGAGGTGGGATCGCGGCCTCTACCACCTTGGCTCCTCTGAGTTGTGGGTAGCAGTTGGTTGACAGTTCCTGAGGATGGCTATCCCTCCTCCACAAGAGATATTCCCAGGCCTGACAGCTTTAAGAACTGTGATAGATATGGGGATTCCCTATTTGGCAGATGCTACTACTCCTTCATCTCTTTTGGTTGTCATCCTTTTGTTGATTGTTGATAAGCAGTTGTTACTGGTGTTGCTATGGATGGTGCGTCATTTATCCACAATGATCTCTCCCTCAAGCATAGCTGTGGGATCTTGGTCGACCCTAGGAATGATGGTTCATGAAGCACTGCAATTCGCGAAGCTCCTGTGTTCAGGGTCCTGTGTTGCCTCTTTTGGAGTCTGTGGGGAGATGGTGGTAAACGCAGAGGCATTGGGATGACTTCCTGTCACATGCTGCTTCTTCTCTTTCCCTCAGGTTTCCTGGATGCTTAGAATTCCAAATTACAGCTTCTTATCTTTTAATAAGTAATTAAGGACATCTTGAATCCTAGTATGCTGTATTGGTCTACTCTAGCACTTTTGTTAATCATTCCAAAAAATACTCATTAGAAATTTGACTTGATCCTTAGAAGTATGTACCTTTACCAGTAATATTTAGAAGAGGAAAACATTATGAGAAGTTAAGTGGAAAGCTTTGATTATTTTCTATAATCAAATAATTTTATATAAAAACTTTTTTACAAGTGCAGCCAATGCAATGGAGTTCAGAATAAAAGCAGAAATAGAGGAAAAATGTATTTTTTTGCATCAAGTACCTCTTTCTCAAATATATAAAGGACTGTATCAAATTTACATGAATACAAGCCATTTTCCAATTTATAAATGGTCAAAGGGTATGAATACGTAGTTGTGAGAAGAAGAAATCAAAGCTACCTGTATTCATATGAAACAGCAATGTTCTAAGTGACTATATTTAGAGAAATGCAAAGTAAAACAACTCTGAGATCCCACCTGCATAGGTCATATTGGCTAATAAGATGGAAAAGAAAAATATATATATGTATTGGAGATGATGTCAGAAAACTGGAACACCAATGCACTGTAGGGGCAGTTGTGAACTTATTCAACCATTCTGGAGTGCAATTTGGAACTTTGGCCAAATGGCTATCAAGCTGTGCACGGCCTTTGACCCAGCAACACCACAACTAGTTTTATATCTCATTGTGATCAAAGAAATGGAGAGGAAAGGGAAATAAATACTACAGATAGAAAAATCTTTATTGCATGATTATTTATGATTGTAAAGAACTGGAATTCGAGGATATGCCCACAAATTGGGGAATAAGAGAACATTCCGTGGTATATGATTGTTATGGAATACTGTTGTGCTTTAAGAAATGATGAGCACGATTATTTCAGGAAATAATTACATGAGCTGATGCAAAGTGAAGTGAACAGAACCAGGAGAACATCATACCCAATAAGAGCAACATCATGCTCTCATCAAGTGTGTTTGACTTAGCTTCTGTCAGCAACACAATCACTGAAGACACTCCCAAAAGAAACGTCATCACACAGGCTATGTACCTCCAGGGAATAAAATGGATGCAGTCTGAACTCAGATCAAATCAGTCCATCTTCACTTTAGGTTATTCATTTAGTTTAATTTTGTTTGGTCTGTGTTTTCCTTCATAATATGAATAATATACATATATGTTTTGCATGATCTTACATGTATAACCGGTATCAATTGTTTCCCATTTCAGAGAGTATGGAAAAAGGAGAAAAGGAGTGAATTTGGAATTCAAAATTTCAAAAACAAGATTGTTGAAAATATTTCTTCATGTTATTGGGAAAAATAAGTACTAATTCAAAATGGGATAAATGTAAGCATTCTTTTCATAAAAATAAAACATTGGAGTATAAGGAGAGTGTCGGTGTCTTTAGCCTATTTCCCTATTTATTATGCACTCATAGTTTGCCCACCACGGACATCAGGACTGTCTGCACTGAAGACCATAGTTGGCTCTTTGTTTTATTCGTCAGCATCTTGCCATCTTTTGGTACCAGAACATAAAGAAGAGATGAATGTTCTGTTGTCCTCTGTGACACAGTGATGATCATACTGACTTGTATGGGTAGCCTACAACTTGGGGAACCCCTTCAGTTTCTGAGATTCAGAGAGATAGTTGCATACCAGTGCCTCAGGTCGGTAACTCCATTAGAAGCTTTTCTGGATTCCTTGGAGGTCATTACACCCACCAGAGCTGTCTTCAGGCACGCAAATTCCTCACCTCATGTATGACCTTCAATAACCCACCTTGTCTTTGGCATTCCTAACTGTCTACATCACTCCACCTTATTATTGAAAATCAGTTGAATTTTGAGAGTGCTATTAACATTGCTCTTATTTTAAATGTTACCTAGTTCTAGGATGGGGTTGAGCTTGAATCCATCTGAGAACAATATTCCATCTTTTTCCTCTTTTGCATTAAATTTTTTTGTGGTGAACAAAGACTGCATTTTCTAATTGAACAAGCAATGAAAGTATAATTTCATCTTCTGTAGATTCAGGAAAATATTAGTGAAACTAATCAAGGAGTCCATGGCATGACAAGAATGGGTGGTGGTTCATCCAGTGTCCATACAGTTTTAATTCCTGTGTGCTGCATTCTCTTTGCCTTTTCATAAATAATTTTTGTTGATATTTTCTGTTTCCCATGAATCTCTTCCTCTTCCCTTCCCCCTCCCTGACAGACATCCCCTGTGACAAATAGTATTTTTTTTAGTAAAGTGAAAAAGTCAGCACAACTGAACAGTAACTTGATAATACATGAGCATATATGCAATGAGTGACACCTGTAACCCTCCCACCTCCATGAAGGAGTGGGCTGGGAATGTGTTCACTCAGGTCCCACTTCACCTCCATTATTTTGTTCCATTTCTTTCTGGCTTTTTGGTGTCTCGTCTTTATCATTTACATTATTGTTATCATTGTGTATCTTGTTTTTGTGGCTCTGCTTACTTCACTCCACATCAGGTCATACAGATCTTTCCATATTTCTTTTTGTTTATCATACACGTCTGTTACATTAGCCAACTACAACTGGTGTGGTCATTTTTTCAGTGATGGGTGTCTATTTTATTTCCAATCCTTAGCTATCATAGAAAGAATGGATATCAATACTTTGAAGTCGGTTGTAATTTTTTTTTTTTATCAATGGCCCAAAGTTCCCAACAGACCAGAGTTATATACGGAATGCAGAAAGGAAAAACTTTATTTTGATCATTAATATCTTCTGACTGATGTTGTTATATTGCCAGAGTAGGCTCCTGCTGTAGTCAATAGTCCATCTCACTCTTCTGTAGCATCTTTGGGAAGAATGATCCTCTTTGATTTCTGTTCCTCACATCATTTTCCAGAGCCAGATATGGCTTCTCTGCTTCTCTCTCTCTCTCTCTCTCTCTCTCTCTCTCTCTCTCTCTCTCTCTCTCTCTCTCTCTCTCTCTCTCTCTCTCTCTCTCTCTCTTTCTCTCTCTCTCTCTCTCTCTCTCTCTCTCTCTCTCTCTCTCTCTCTCTCTCTCTCTCTCTCTCTCTCTTCCCTGTCTCTGAGCCTGAAATGCTCAGGCATCATTGTGGCCCACATACCCTACTCCACAATTACTTTGTCCAGATATATTCACAGAGATACCCTTTGAACTTTCCCCTATTTGGAGAAGTCTGCCGTAAGGGAAACATGGCACTCTCTGCCAGTGTTACAAGCCTGACATTGCCATATCTGGAAGAAGGAGGGTCATGGACTGGATTTGTTCTCTCATCTACATACTGAGGTCACACCAAGAGCTTCAGCAGCATGAGCAGAGCTCTGGGTGGACAGACCTGAAGTTCTTGAAAGTTCTTCTTGGCCCAATTCAGCTGACAGGTTGCCTCTTGATCCCATGGAGCACTAAAAGCCTTTCTGCCTGGGGTTCCAGGCCTCTTTTGATCCCTCCCCACATACACTCTCAGATGTCACACTGTCCTGGTTGTTCATTCAATCAATGAATCAAAGAAACATTTACATAATCCCTCATTATGCATCCCACATATTTGTATGCATCAGGAATAACAAGACAACATCCAAGCAATCCCTTCTTCTAAGAGGTAATCAGTTAGAATAGAATCCGTACCAGGTCCTTTGCCACATAAGAGTTAAGTGATTATATTAAAAACCTCTTCTTCAGTTGAATGTTTGGTTAGAAAGGAATTAACTTCAACCTGAGATATACAGTGAATGAGTTCAGCACTGGTTCTTAGTGGTTTCTTGAGAAGCCTATGGAAGTGTTCAACCTTGCTCTCCAGAATGATTTCCTTATCATTGATACATGTGACTCCATCAGCACTGAGTAAGTCAGATGCGTGTCTTTAGCCCACAAATAGCCTTCAGGGCATCATGAAAGCACTCTGGCTTGTAACTATCAGCACAAAACTGAATTTCACCTCTCTTTCTTGAAGCTGGAATCCTGCATCTCTCTACGTTTCACTTGCATTTTACCTCTGAGAAAGTTAAATGATGCCTTCTCAGAGATGGATGAACTGTCCTAATGGTAAAGTCTGCAAAATTTCCATTTTCCATTTAGTAGCTTCTGAATTTACCCATCATTTTATGAAACTAATCTTGATGATTGCAAGTGTGCTGTCCCAGAGGAGTAAAAGTGGTGCTGCCCACCAAATCTCTGAAAGGTGTTTACTCTTTTTCTGTTCCACTGTTGTCAACCATGGTTGGCTCAGCTTTCTCTCCAAGTTAGTCATGAACTGTGCCTGCTTGGAGAAGCACTCTGATCTGCTGACATTCAGTCTACTGGTTGTCATCTTCCCTTGGGTCAAATCTTCTGTTGAGTACAAATGATTACCTTGGAGAGGATAAGTATATGATTAGTCCAGCACTCTGTGTCACACATTGCCTTCGTCACCATCCCATCCTGTCTGTCTCCTCTCCTTACACAGACATAGCATATTACATGTCAATGTTTGTTGCAAGCATTTATCCATGAGATTTTATTGCATTTTGGTAAACAGAAGAGATTGTTGGTGATGAGAAGTCTTCAGTAGTAAGCGCCCCTTGCTGTTCCTTCCACTGGACTCTCTGTCTCCCTCCTCTGAATACTTCCAGTGACAGGCCTCCATGCCTGAAAGGTTCTGCCTTCCCATGTCTACTCCTTTGGCTTCCTTGGTTTCCCAGATAAAATATCCCTCTACTCACGCCCTTCCCAGTCCCTCTGAGTTTTTCTATCCATGCACTGCCTCCACTTTAGCTTGTCTACATCATGTTGGCACATGGTTGTTTGCATTTTCTCTCCACTATTAGACTAAAAGCTTTTGGAAATCCAGGATTGTCTATGTCTTTGTACTTCCAGAGCTTAGAACAATGCCCGACAATTGTGGTCATTCTCTGACAAGTGTCCAAGGATCCTCTTAGACAAACAAATGACTCTTAGTGAGAACACACAGGGCAATATCTATGGCAGCTAAGTCATGGCAGGGCCTTTCTCTGTAGCCTTCACTCTGAACACAGGCCAAAGTCCCCACGTTCAGCTAAAGCCTCCCCTGTGCTCAGTCTCCTCAGAGTGCACATGTTTTACTTGGGGGAAAATACTGGTTCTGAGATCAAAATAGATGAAATCTAAGAGACAAACACATAAACAGAGACAGAGTCAGAGAGATAAAGAAAGAGACAGAAAGAACCAAAAAGACTTCACCTGGCCCTGGCAGTTTAGAGAGTGTGAGAAACATGGGGCCAGGTTTACATCTGGACCTGGGCTGACTTGGGGCTTTTTGTCTCACTTCCTCTCTGAATGTATAAGTGAGTTAAGAATAGCCAGTGCCAATGCCATAATTTGCCCCACTTCAGTAAGCAGCTTCATCCTCGGGCTTGATATTGATGATGGAAAAGTATCTGTGTGCTCCAGAGCTGGAGACAGAAAAGCGATCAGGGATCCCATCACCCCTGTTACCTCCTCCACTGCTGGTGACATTCATGACATAATGAGGGGCCTTTCCTTGGCTGTGCTGGAAATATTTGTTTCATTAAGTGCTGATGGACTGCTCAGAGTACAGCTGAGTCTAGCTGTGGCTCCCAGGGATGCAGACATGGAGGGTGACAGAGCCAGCACAGGCTGGGAGAAGGAACCTAGAAACAAAGAAATGCAATATTGTCCAAGAAGAAGAGAGGGAGAAAGTGCTTAAAGATCCTCACCATAAAGTTCAAGGGCAGGGATGAGAGAGCAGGCCATGGAGGGTTCTGAGGGAAGCCCTGACCTGAGAACACAGTGAGCAGTAAGAGGCAGAGAAGAGGCCAGACCACGGGACAGAGTACCCCAAGAGCACTCATGTGGGTTTGGCCTATTCCAAGTCTCTCTTATCCTCTCCCTGCTGTCTGTGCTGGACTTTAGGTGGGAGGGGGCTGAATGCAAATCTGTGCCTTATGCAGTCTCTTCCTAACCACTCCCCATGTCATACCTCTGGGTCACAGGTCTATGGGGAGGACATGTCTTTCAGGCTGAGGACTTGGTGTGTTGGCATTTCCTGACCCAGCCTAGCAGAGATGTCACACATGAATGATCCCAGTGGTCAGAGCAGTTACAGACAGTCAGCTGGGCTGATCCCCTGATTAAAACCTTAAGGTACCCATCTCATCACTGCTTGTCCCAAACCAGGCTCACAATGCCACCTTCTGGCTCCTGTCCCCCAATCCACCCCATCCTTTAAAGCCAACTTCAGGGGCCCCACAGCCAGAGCAAGTTCCCTACTTGCTGCCCACCAGGTATCCAAACCAACATCTGTCTTTGGGATAGAACAGGATAAAAGGATGAATTGATTCATGAAAGAAGAGCCTTGGAGTCTCTCTGTGGAAGTGACCAAGTCTTGAAAGCTGGGTGTTCTCTGACTCTCTAATAGTTACCCAAAGCCTTGGTTCATTTTCAGAAAAAGGTTTTCTTCTTCTCCTGCTTCATTACTCTTTAGTCACATATACTCAAGTGAGGACATCTGGTGGTTTGGTGGTAGCCCCATTATTATTAATGAATGGTGAGGAAAATGGACCAAACTCCTGAGATCTCAAAGGGTCTTTGGATATAGTGTGGCACTTCTGTCTACACTGGGCATATGTTCCCACCTTCCTGTGACATAGTGTGACCAAAACTCATAATACTGTCTGTTCTTCTCTAGGAGTTGTCCTTTGAAAGTTATTGGCCATTTCCTTCTAGCTGATCCAACACTTTTTGCATCCTCTCTCATGTTCTCCCAGAGTTTTTCCAAAAGTTATGAGGTAATTAACACATACATAGAGGTCACTTCTCCAAGTAATGGATCTATCAGTTCTTAAAAGTGAAGAATGCTTTCAGGTGACTTGCTACATCATTGCACACAAATAGAATCTTGTTGGACAGACTGATGAAAAAGTGCTTACCTTTCCCAACTCAGCCCTTGGGAACTTGTAATAGCCACAAGAAATGAATGAAGACAAAGGGGTTTATTAATTGCTTATAGTGACAGCAACATGCTGAGTAATGGGGATCCAAAGGAAAATGAAGACAACCCTTGTCATATAGGAGTTCACCTCCTCCTGTAAGATTTCAGCTTTGGGTCAGATGGAAAGTTCACAAGATGCTGAGGGTGTAGCAGCAAAGCAGAGGACATGGTTCTCCTTTACCTTCACTTGTTTTTCTTTTCATTAACTTTACTTATTTTCTGTGTTCTACAATCACTACCATATAACTTAGATTGTTTTCACCTTCCTCCCCTTGACCTTCCCCCTCCTCCCTGAGACAGAATACAATTTTATATAGGTTCTACACATACATTCCTACTAAACACATTTTCACTATAGTCATGCTGTGTAGGACAATTAAAATGAATGGGAGAAATCTTAAAACAAACCAAAAAGTAATAGAAAAGAAAATCCTGTATTCTGCGATGGAATTCCATAGTTCTTTCACTGGATGTGGATGGCATTTTGCCTTAAAAGACGATTTTGAATTTTTTAAGTCCTTGCATTGAAATGAAATTCTACTTCTCCAAGCAAATTGTCTCCCACTTAATAGTCGTGGCTGTGCACAAATTTCTCCTGGTTCTGCTCCTTTTACTAAGCATCAGATCATATAAGTCTGCCCAGGCTTCTCTGAAGTCTTCCTGTTCATCATTTCTTATAGCTCAATAGTATTCCATTATATTCATATGCCATAATTTATTCAGTCATTCCCAATTGATGGGCATCCCCTTGATTTCCAGTTTTTGGCCACCACAAGGAAAGCTGCTATAAATAATTTTGTGCAAGTGGGACCGTTTCCCACTTTTATGATCTCTTGGGGATGTACTCCTAGAAGCAATTTTGCTGGGTAAAAGGGTATGCATATTTTTGTAGTCCTTTGAGCATAGTTTCAAATTGCTGTCCAGAACAATTGGATCAGCTCACAGCTCAACAACGAATTAGTGTTCCAACTCTCCCACATCCTCTCCAACATTTATCATCTTCCTGTTCTGTCATGTTTGCCAATCTGATAGGTATGGTGGGGTACCTCAGAGTTGCTTTAATTTGCATCTCTCTAATCAATACTGATTTAGAGCATTTTTTCATATGATGGTAGATGTCTTTAATTTCTTCCTCTGAAAACTTCCTGTTCATATCTTTTGACCATTTATCAAATGGGGAATGACTTGTATTTTTGTACATTTGTCTCAGATCTCTACATATTTTAGAAATGAGGCCTCTATTACAGACAGTAGTTACAAAAAATTCTTTCCCAATTTTCTGCTTCTTTCCTAAACTTAATTTCATTGGGTTTGATTGTGCAAAACTTTTCAGCTTCATGGAATCAAAATTATCCATCTTTCATTTCACAAAACTTTCTATCTCTTCTTTAGTCAAAAATTCTTCCCTTTTCAATAAATCTGATAAATACACCATTCCTTGCTCCCCCAGTTTGTTCATTTTGTCAGTCTTTATACCTTCATTGTGTACCCATTTGGACTTTTATTCTTCTGTACAGTGTCAGGCATTGTTCAATTCCTAGTTTTTCCCACACTGTTATCCAGTTTTCCCAGCATTTTTTTTTTTGAACAGTGTGTTCTTATCTCAGAAGATCAGGTCCTTAGGTTTATCAAACAGTAGATTGTTATGTTCATTGTCTACTGTGTCTTGAGTACCTAGCATATTCCACTTGTCTACTCTTCTCTTTATTAGCCAATATGAAGTCGTATTGAAAAATGCTGCTTTATAATATAGTTGCAGATCTGGTAGAGCTAGGCCATCTTCCCTATCATTGCTTTTCATTTGTTGCCTTGATATTCTAGATCTTTTGTTCTTGCAGATGAATTTTGATATCATATTTTCCAGGTATAAAAAATAATTATCTAATAGTTTGATTGTTACAGCACTAAATAAGTAAGTAAATTAATTTAGGTAGAATTGTTATTTTTATTACATTGGCTTGGCCTACCCACAAGCAACTGGTGTTTTCCCACTTACTTAGATTTGATTTTATTTGCGAGAAAAGTGACTTGCAATTTTGTTCATAAAATCCCTGGGTTTGTTTTGGCAGGTAAACTCCCAAATATTTGCTAATGTCTACCCTAGCTTTAAATTGGGATTTCTCTTTCTATCTCTTGCTGTTGGGTTTTGTTAGTAATATAAAGAAATGCAGGAGATTTGCATGGATTTATTTTGGAACCTGCAAATTTGAAAAAGTTGTTTATTGTTTCAAGTAGTCTTTTACTTGAATCTCTGGGCTTCTCAAGGTATACCATCATATCATCTGCAAAGAGTGATAACTAAGTTTCTTCTTTGCCTATTCTAATTCCTTCAATTTCTTTTTCTTCTCTAATTGCTACACCTGACATTTACAGTACCATATTGAATAACAGTAGTGATAATGGACATCCTTGTTTCACTCCTGATCTTATTGGAAATGCATCTAACTTATCTCCTTTGCATATAATGCTTGCTGAAGGTTTTAGGTAGATACCGACTATTATTTTATGGAAAGTTCCCTTTATTCCTGTGCTGTCCCATGTTATTAATAGAAATGGGTGTTGTATTTTGTCAAAAGCTTTTTCTGCATCTATTGAGATAATCATGTGGTTTCCTTTAGAATTGTTCTTGATATAATTAATAATGCTAATAGTTTTCTTAATATTGAACCAGCCCTTCATTCCTGATATCAGTTCTACCTGATCATAATGTATTATTCTTGTGATTAGTTGCTGTATTCTTTTTGCTAAAATTTGATTTATAATTTTTGCATCGATATTCATTAGACAAATTCGTCTATAATTTTCTTTCTCTGTTTTGACTCTTTGTGGTTTAGGTATCAAAACAATGTTTCTATCATAAAAAGAAATTGGGAGGACTCCTTCCCTAATATTCCCAAATAGTCTATATCTTATGGTATCAGCTGTTTTTTAAATGTATGATAGAATTCACTTGTAAATCCATCCATCCCTGGAGATTTTTCCTAGGGAGTTCATTGATGTCTTGGTCAATTTCTTTTCCTGAGATTGGATTGTTTAAGTATTCAACTTCCTCTTCTATTAATCTGGGCAATTTATATTTTTTAAAATACTTAGCCATCTGATTTAGATTGCTGAATTTATGGGCATAAATTTGGGCAAAGTAATTTCTAATTACTATTTATTTTCCTCCTCATTAAAGGTGCTTCACCCTTTTCATTTTTGATATTGTAATTTAGTTGTCTTCTTTTCTTTTTTGAATCAGATTGACTAAGGGCTTATCAATTTTATTAGTTTTTTTCATAAAACCAACTTTTAGTTTTATTTATTAGTTCAATAGTTGTCTTAATTTCAATTTCATTGATCTCTCCTTTTGTTTTCAGTACTTCTAATTTGGTATTTACTCAGGAATTTACAAATTGTTCTTTTTCTAGCTGCATGTGCAAGTCATTGATGTCCTCTTTCTCTATTTTATTCATGTAGGCATTCAAAGATATAAAAAAACTTCCCCTAAGAACTGCTTTTGTAGTATCCCATAAGATTTGGTAGGTTGTCTCATTATTGTCATTCTCTTGGCTGAAGTTGTTGGTTGTTTCTACGATTTGTTGTTTAACCCACTCGTTCACTTGTATTATAAAATTATATCACTTTGTCATGGGAACCATTTCACAGAGCTGTAACCTTTGGGGAAAGTACCTTATTTTTTTGATTCTTCCTAAGGTGTGACAGGAGCACCTGCATGAGCAGTTACCAGCCTGCATCTCCACAAGGTTTTATCTGAGATTTATGACTCTGGACCCAGGGCTTGGAGCATTTCTATTCTTTTGACTTTGGGGTTTGAAATTCTCCACCATTGTTCTCATATTCCTAGATGAGAGAGTGGTCAAGGAGGTGATAGGATTTGACCTACTTGCCACATGCTGTCTCCTGTCTTTCCCCTATGGATGTAGGGTTTGTAATTTCTACCAGGTTGGCTCATCTGGGCTGTGGATGGCAGTTGATTGGCAAATTCTAAGGATGGGTAACCTTCCTATCCAAGAATTACTCCCATGGATGATGGCTGTAATGACTGAACTAGAAGCAGAAACCCTTGTGTTGGGGATGCTTCTCCTCCTTATTGTTATAAGTCTTTCGGTGGTAGTTGGTAAGCCGTTGCAGGTTTTGCTGATGAAGGTGAATCATTTTTACAAAATAATCTCTCCCCTTAAGGATGGCTGTGGCATCCTGACTGGGTGTAGTTATGGTGCTTCATGAAGCACTGCTGTTCTCAACTTTCATACATTCAAGGTCTTGTGTTGCCTCCTTTAGAATTGCTGAGGACATACTAGTCAATGCAATGGCAGTGGTTTGACTTGCCTACTTGATGCTAAATGTTATCTCTTCCTCAGGTGTCCTTGATATTTAAAATTCTAAGAAAACTTTTTGTTAAGGACATCTTGTATACTGGCATGATGCATTGGTCCACTGTAGTGCTTTTGTTCATGGCCCAGTCACTCTATGAGATAGTGAAGAGGGAAAGTACTTTATATTCATGAAATGCACCTATACCAGCAATATTTAGGAGAAGGGAACATTTTGAGAAGTGCATAATTTTGATTTTATTAAAGTAAAAAGTTTTTGCACAAGCAAACCATTGCAACCAAGTTTAAAAGAAAAGCAGAAAGTTGGGAAATTTGTTTTTATATGTGTCACAGGCTTTATTTCTCAAATGCATAGAGAACTGAGTCACAGTGACAAGAATATAAATGATTCCCCAAAGGGTAAAGGGTCAAAGGATATGCTTTCAGAAGAAGAAAACAAAACATTCTATTAATGTATGACAAAATGCACTAAATCAGGGTTGGGGAATCTATGGTCTTCAGGGCACATGTGACCATTTTGATCCTCAGTGGAGCCCTTTGACTGAATCCAAACTTACAGAATAAATCATCTTAAGACAAGGATTTGATCTCTAAAATTTAGACTGTCAAAATACCACACCCAAAGATATAAAAGAGATTGTATGGTGTAAAAGCAAGCACCCTGAGAGATCCAGGAGGGGCTGCTATTGCATGTTCCTTGATCTGATTTTTTAAAAGAAAAGCAACTCTTGAAGGGTCAACAATGACTATAACCAAGCACAGGCATCATTCTCTTAATTGAGGTGAAAAAGTCACCACCCTGAGCTTCAGAGAAAATAGAGAAAAACAAAAATCAACAGACAGGGTTTCTCACTATCTGACAGTAATAAACACACATACACATCTCAGATGAGTAGACAGATAACTCTCCAATCATATGTACATGGTTGGTGATTGTTCCTTGTTCTGTAAGAGGAACCATTGTCATCATCATGATAAAGTCAAGTTTCAGGGTATCCGACTGTGACTGATCAGACCTATACAGGCTTGGAATGCTCTACCACAGCTTGGGTACAGGTATTCCATGTAACCATTTGGTGTGGATACTCCAAATTTCTGCATCCTAGATTTCCTTTGAGTTGTTTCAATTCTTCTCTGCTTATAGAGCACAACACCGCACTTGATGTGGGCACGCCATATTGAGTGGTCCTGTGCGAGTGTTTCTCATGTCACACAATCAATTCCAAAGTTTTTGAGAGAGACCATGAGAGTGTCCTTGGATCACTTTTTCTGCCCAACATGTGATTGCCTGCCCCATGAAGGTACTCCATAAAATAGTATTTTTGTCAGGCATATATTTCACTTTCAAACACCATGGTCAGCACATTGGAGTGGCACACTCTGAAGCATATTTTGAATGCTTGGCAGTTTAGTTGGCGTAAGAACTTCAGTGTCTGGTACCTTATCCTACCAGATGACCTTCAGAATCTTCCTAAGACAATTCAAATGGAAGAGATTCAATCTCCTAGCATGGCCCTGGCAGACTGTTCATGTTTAACAGTCATACAGCAATGAGGTCAGCACAGTGGCTCTGTAGACCTTCAGTTTGTTAGTCAGTCTAATACCTCTTCTGTCCCAAACTTTTCTTCAGAGCCTCCCAAACACTCAGCTACCTCTGGCAATGCATCCATCACACTCATTTTGAATGTGTATGTCCCTGGGAAGTGCACTTCTAAGGTAATTGAACTTATCTACAGCATTGAAAACTTCTCCTTTTGTAGCTGATGGTTCCACATACGGATGGTGTGGCAGTTGCTGCTGGAGCACCTATGCTTTCCTGGCGGTTGTTATTAGACCAAAATTAGCACAGGGAATAGAGAATTTATCCATATTTGTTGCATCTCAGCTGCAGAGGCTGGCATTGAGTGCACAATCATCTGCAAAAAGAAAATCATGCACCAACATTCCCTCACTTTGATCTTGGCTTGTGGCCTTTACAAATTGAGTAACTTACCACAAGTAAGGTTATTGACCTTCATGCCATGTTCATCCTCGTTGAAAGCATTTGACAGCAGGACTGAAAACAAAACATGTTGGGGAGCAAGTACACAGCCGTGTTTCACTCCACTCTTGACTGGGTGGGCAAGAGAGCCTTGTCCACTATCCAGAAACTGGGCAAACATGCCATCATGAAATTGATGTACAATATTGATGAATTTCTCTGAGCAACCAAATTTTGACATAATTTTCCACAAGCCCTCATGACTAACATTGTCAAAGCCCTTGGTCAGATCTGGAAACGTTGTATAGAGATCTCTGTTGTGCTCCTGGCATTTCTCCTGCAGTTGTTGAACAGCAAACAGCATGTCAACTATTCCTCAGCCCTTTCTGGACCACATTGGCTCTCAGGCATATGATCATCTTCCAGGTGAAGGATCAGCCTATTAAAGAGGACTCTAGCAAGAATTTTGCCAACAAAGACAAAGAGAGGGACCCCACCCTCCCCTGTGACTCTCACAGGAAAATCTATTCTCTTAACTTTACAGAGATGGACAATTTAGGCATCCGTGAAATCCTGGGGGATAACCTCCTCTTGCCATATAACCTGGAAAATTTCAGTCAACTTTTGTGCGAGCCGTGGTCCCCCTATCTTGTAAATCTCAGATGGAATAGAATCAGCACCAGGTGCTTTGCCACATGAAAGGAGTCTAATGGCATTCAAAATCTCCCTTTCATTTGGAGGTTCAGCTAAGGACAGATTGACTTCAGCCTGAGGTAAATTGTCAATGGCCTCAGCCAAAAAGGCAGATGAGGCAGGTGATGTGGTGTGCTTACAGCTTGATTAGACACCAAAGACACCAAGATCATCCATTGCATCCTGAGCCATCACCAGCTGTCTTGACTCTGTCCTGCCACTGAACTATGATGACAACGAAGGAGAGAGTGAGGCTGAGGACTTCGTGCAATTCTGCCTCACATAAAGCCCATTTACTCACAAATCAAAAGACATCACTCATACTATTTCACTGTTATGCCTCAAACACCTGTGGTGATAGGCAAGTGATGACACATCAGCTGGGGATACACTGGGAGCTGTAGTCACAACCCTGCACACAGACAGCCATGGCCATAGGGTCGTTTCTCACTGGAAGCAGCAGTGGGACTTGGTAGCCCCCTGGGTGTTTGAGTAGACTTTTAACGATCGCACTGCTCACCTCCTGGTGTGAGAAAAGGGGGCAGAAAAGGTGCCCTAAACATTGTCTGCTTACCCAACCCTGATCTGATTACACTGGCAGACAGGAATCCCACTATGTGGTCAAAACTCAAAAAAATGTCCAGAATGTACAAAAATATCTGTAAAGATGATTCCATTCACCAACGTCCCATGGAATGTGCACATACTAATAGACAACACAAAATCCAGTAAACCTGAAAGACCTGAAAGACAAACTGCTTTAGGTGAAACTGAACTTAATTGATGTTACATGCAAATAACAGTTTTGAGCCTTGGCAAATGAAGGCCAGCTTACTGAAGTTGGAGCTGGATACACATTTTTCTGGAGTGGACTCAGTGAAGGGGAGCACTGTGTAGCTGGTGTGGGTTTTGCAATCAAAACTAATTTAATCAGCAAGCTGGTATGCCTGCCAAAAAGAGTGAATGACAGGCTCATGGCAATGCGATTGCAATTTGCACGAAAATGCCATGCCACCATCATCAGTGCCTATGCTTCCACCATGACAAACCCTGATGAATTCAATGAAAAATTTTATGAAGACCTAGAGACCATTATCATCAAGGTGCCAAAAAGGGACAAGCCTATAATTCTGGGTGACTTTCATGCTAGAGTAGACTCAGACTAGGGGCTGATGCAGTGGATAGAGCACCTGTGCAGGATTCAGGAGGACCTGAGTTCAAATGTCACCTCAGACAATTGACACTCACTAGCTGTGTGACCTTGGGCAAGTCACATAACCTCACTTTCCTCATCCTGGGTCATCTCCAGACATCCTGATGAACATCTGGTCACTGGATTCAGATGACTCTGGAGAAGAAGTGAGGCTGGCAACCTCCACAGCCTTCCCTCACTCAAAACAAAGACAGTACGAGTCTTGTCACCATTTCCTTGATGGCATAGTCTTCTTGGGCAAGATGTTTTTGTGATGTTTTTATGCAAGTGGCAAGTGCATTGTTATGAGCCTGTTGTTCAGTCTCTTTGCCAGGCATCTGAGTTTGTTGACTAGATTACTTTACATTACAGAGCCAGCTTCATAACACTCCCTTTCATTGTAGCCCCTCCAGAAAAACGTGCATCCAGCTGTAATTTCAGTGAGCAGCCTTGATTCACTCAGGGTGGCTATTTGGATGAGATAACTGCTGAATTGTTCAGGAACAAGAACTGTTTGTCTTTCAAGTGTAGTGGATTTCATATTGTCTATGAATATGTGCACATTCCATCTTTCACTAATGAGTGAAAATTTTTGGACTTTGTTTGGGTGCGTGTGCATCTGTGTGTGTATGTGGGTTTCAACCACAAGGTAGACTCCCTACATGGCATGGTAAACAGTCCAGGTTTATGTACAATCGCAAGTTTTGGGGAACCTTTTCTAGTCCCTGATTTTCTAGCTGCCTGGTTGGCAGGGCCTGGATGGTGTGTCACCTAGCTTTTGAGATTTGGGACAGGCTTGGCAGTCTTTAGGATTCAGTCTCCCCCTTAGGGGATCTTTGTCAGGGCTGGCTGGAGGTGCAGGTGCTTGTTCACAGAAGTGTGCAAAAACTGCCCAGGCACTATCAGCAGCTGGCCCCAGCTACTTTGTTCACACTTCTTTCTAATGTCTTTGTTTCCCCTTGAAGGTTTCTGTGGTCACTGGCTCATCAGCTCTGCCAAGTGTGCAAGGGTCACCTGAGACAAGCAGAGTGTTCTTTTGGAGAGCCAACAGGCCCCCTGCTGTGGCAGCCAAGTCATGGCAGGGCCTCCCTCTGTCCCCTCAAGTCAAATCCCACAGCCTGAAGGCTCTGCTAAAGCTCTCCCTGGGTTCAATCTCCAGAGTCCACATGTGGAACTTGGAGGAAGATACTGGTCCTGGGGCCAAAAGATTTGAATTGAAGATCCATTTCTGTCACTTGCTCTAAGTGTGACCTCATGCACATCACATAATTTTATTTATTGAGAGAGACAGACAGACACAGAGATGGAGACAGAGACAGAGGCAAGGAGATAAATTCAGAGAAAGAAACAGAAAGTCCTGATGTTGCAGTAGCAGTTCAGAGAGTGTCAGAAGCCTGGAATCAGGTATGTAGCTGGACCTGAGCTGACAGGGGAGGTTTTGGTCTGACTTCCTCACTGAATATATCAACGTGTTAAGCTTAGAGCCATAACCTGTCCCACAGTAAAAATCTCCTTCATACTCTGACCTGATGGCCAAGTATCTATTGGCTCCAGAGCTGGAGCCTGAGAAGGAATCCAGGAGCTTATCACCCCTACTTCCAACCTCCACTGCTGCTGAAATACCTGAAAAACATAGGGGACTTTCCTGGGCTGTGCTGGAACCAAGCAATAGTGAAGGTGCTGTGCTTACTGTGGAGAGTTCAGTTGAGTCTATCTGTGGCTCCCAGGGATGCTTACATGGAGGGTGACTGAGTCAGCACACGCTGAGGGAAGGAACCTAGAAACAGAGACAGACATTAATATCCTAGAATAAGAAGAAAGGGAGAAGGTGCTTGGAGATCCTCAGCAGAAAAGCCAAGGGCAGGGATGAGGGAGCAGGACTAGCAGGGTTCTGAGGGAAGCCCTGACCTGGGCAGACAGTAAGCAGTAAGAGGCAGACAAGGGCCATGGTGCAGAGGACTCTTAGAGCTCTGCTCCCCAAGGAGCACAGAGCTGGACTTGGCCTATTCCAAGTCTCTTTTTTCCTCTCTCTGAAGCTTAGGTTGAGTTTTGAGTACGAGGGGGCTGAATGCAAGTCTATGCCTTTTCCAGTCTCTTCTTAACCACTCCCCATGTCATGCCTTTGATGTCACAGGTACATGTGGAGGGCATATCTTTCAGGGAGAGAACATGAGATGATGGGATTTCTTGTCCTAGCCAGCAGAGATGTCAGTCATTAGTGATCCCATGGATTAGAGCAGCAACAGCTGGGCCAATGCGTCCTTAGGCCCCCATACTCCCCATCACATCAGTGCCTGTCCCAAACGAGGCCCACAGTGCCACCTCCTGCCTGCAAGCCCCCAATCCACCCCACCCTTGTAACCCAACCTCAGGTTCCCACAGCCAGAACAAGAACCCTGCTTGCTGCCCACCAAGTCTCCAAGCCAGCATCTTTCTGCAGGATAAAAGGATGGATTGGCTCAGGGAGGAAAGTCTTGGTGCCTGTGTGGAAGAGACCAAGTACAGAATGGGGTGGGTGTTAGCCCCTGCCTGGTTGGCAGTGTGGACAACAAGGACATTGTGTTTCCACCGTTATATCCTAGCATGGTCAGGTAAAGGTCAGAAACAATGTAGGCTTGATGAGCTGTTTGAGGAGAATCTATCAGAAGGAGAACATAGTCACAAGGGGAGGGGAAGGTGTGATGGGAGATCCAAAGTTTGGAAAAGAGCATAAGAAGCTCCATTTTTCTGAATGCATTGCAGCAATATTTCTACAACTTTACTGGTCAGGCTACCTGTCCATTCAGGGGAAATGGACCTAAGAATTAATGAAAGGTTTCCTGATTTCACAACCGATATTTTTCAAGTGAGCATGTTTCTCACAGTTGGGGTTTGTTAGATGAGCTCACTTCTAACAGCAGGGCCTGGATGGGACATGTCCTACTAGTTGAGATTAAGGACAGGGTTGGCAGTCTTTAGGATTCAGACTCGCCAAAGGGGAGACTAGCCAGAGCCTGCTGGAGAGGGGCAAGCGCTTGTTCACAGGAGTGTGCAAATATTGCCCAGGCACTGTCAGCAACTAGTCCAGGTTTCTTTGTTCACAGTTCATTCTGTTGTCTCTGTCATGAGCTCATCAGTTCTGCCAAGTGTCCAAGGGTCAACTTGCACAAGCATATTATTCTTTGGGAGAGTAAACAGGGTACAGCTGTGGTAGCCAAGTCATGGCAGGGTCTCCCTCTCTCCCCTACTCCAGGCCAAATCCCAAAGTCTGAAAGCTTAGCTAAAACCCTCCCTGGATTCAGTCTCCAGAGTCCACATGTGGAATGTGGGGGAACATACTGGTCCTGGGGTCAGAAGATCTGGGTTGAAGTTCCATTTCTGCCCCATATTCTCAGTGTGACCTCAACTACATCATATAAATTTGTATACTAAAAGAGAGTCAGACCCAGAGACAGATGAGACAGAGTCAGGGAGATAAAAAAAAAGATTGAGGCAAAAAGATCCAGAAAGGCTTGACCCTGCCCTGGCAGTTTAGAGAATGCCAGAAGCCTGCAACCAAGTGTGGAGCTGGCAGGGGAGGTTTTTGTTGCAGTTCCTTGCTGAATGTATCACTGTGTTAAGCATAGCCACTACCACTGCCATAATTGTACCCACAGTAGTAATCTGCTTCATCTTCAGGCTGGATGTTGCTGATGGACAAGTATCTGTCAGCTCCAGAGCTGGAGCCAGAGAAACGATCAGGGATCCCATCGCCCCTACTTGCATCTCCACTGCTGCCAACATACATAATATACCGAGGGGATTTTCCTGGGCTCTGCTGCAACCAATCAATATTGTAGGTGCTGTGTTGACTGCTGAGGGTGCATGTGAGTCTAACTGTGCCTCCCAGAGAAGCAGACATGGAGGGTGACTGAGTCACCACAGGCTGAGAGAAGGAACCTAGAAAAAGAGACAGACATTAATGTCCTAGAATAAGAAGAAAGGGTGAAAGGGCTTGGAGATCTTAAGCAGAGAAGCCAAGGGCAGGGATGGGGGAGCAGGACAAGGAGGTTTCTGAGGGCAGCCCTGACCTGAGCACACAGTGAGCAGTGCCAGGCAGACAATAGCCCAGGCCATGGTGCAGAGGGCCCCAAGAGCTCTGTTCTCCAAAGAGCACACAACTGGACCTGGCTTCTTCCAAGTCCCTCTTATCCTCTCCCTGAATCTTGCATTGGGTTTTGGGTGGGAGGGGACTTAATGCAAATTTGTGCCTTATGCAGGCTCTTCTTAACCTCACCCATGTCATACCTCTGAAACCACAAATACAGGGCAGGGACATGTCTTTCAAGTAGAAGACCTGGGATTTTTGGAATTTCTTTTCCTAGCCAAGCAGAGATGTCACTCCTGTGGGATCTCCAGTGTCAGATCAGTCACAGACATACCCAGCTGGGCTGATCCCCAGATCATACCCCAAGGCTCCACATCGCATCACTGCCTGTCCCAAACCAGGCACTAAGTGTCGTCTCTTGCCTGCAGGCTCCCAATGACTCCACATTTGTAAGCCAACCTCAGGTGTCCCACAGCCAGAACAGGACCCCTGCTTGCTGCCCAACAGGCCTCCAAGCTAGCCTCAATTCACAGGACAAAGGATGAATTTCCCAGGAGAGGAGAAGCTTGGTGCCTTTGTGTGAAAGGGATCATGTCCTGAAAGATGTTTATTCTCTGACTTTCCAATGGCCACCCACAGGCTTGGTTCATTTTAAATTAAAAGTTTGTTTCTTTACTCTTCAGTTACATATGCTCAAGTGAGGACACCTAGTGGTTGTTTACAGCACCATCACTTTCAATAAATGGTGAAGAAATTTGACCAACCTCCTGAGATCTCACAGGGTTTTTGTATGCAGTGAAGTTAGGGATATTTCTGTCTACCCTGGTCATGTGTTCACACCTCCTTATAATATAATGTGACCAAACCTCACAATATTGTCTGTACAGCTCTTGGAATTGTGTTGAAAGTCATTGTTTAATTTCTTTTGGTTGATCCAACACTTTTTGCATCTCCCCTCACGTTCTTCCAGAGTTTTACCAAAATTTATGTCTTCAACCCATTCAAAGAGGTCACTTCTCCAAGTAATGGTTCTACCGGTCCTTAAGGGTTATAAGTGCCTTCAAGGTGACTTGATACATCTGAGCAAACATCCAGAATTGTTTTGGACAGACTCTGATAAAGAAGTCTTGACCTTTATCACCTATGGTATAGGGATCTGGTAATAGCCACAAGGAATAAATTGAGACAAAATTTTTAATAAGAGCTAACTATGGTAGCACCATGCTGAGGACTGGGGATCCAAAGCAAAATGATAAAATTCCCAGTTCTCAAGGAGTTCACCTTCTCCCATAGGATTTCAGATGCACCTTATATGTAAGTTACCATGGTTCTGAGGGTGTAGCAGCAAATCAGCAGGTCATGGGTCTTCTTTACCTTCATTTATATTGTTGAAATTATATCACTTTGTGGTGGTGCATCAGTAAGCACCCCAACGTATACAGGGTGGGAGGAGGGCTGCAATCACATGTACTTAGATATGCATTTATAAAAGGAAATGCAACTTTTGAGTGGTCAAAAATCACTTTAATTTTATGCACCATGCTGAGTCCAAATGACAAGCTTCCAGTTTTCTGACTATTCATACATACATACATAGCTACCAGAGAGGGAAGGACCAATATCTCAGTTTTGAAATCCAAGAGCCTGCTTAAAAGTTTCTGAGAGCCTCATCTGGCCAAACAAATCTTCTTTCAAAACCAAACCCCAAGGTATAACTTCACCCTCAACGTATTTATGCTCTTTTCAGAGTCAGAGGCCACAACCCCTCTTGACCCAGTACCTCATTAGCAGTCAGCAAAAGGTGTGGGCCTTCATAGGATACAGGCCTCCCCTAATCAAGCCTCCCTCAATAGCCCCACCTGAGGGTTATCAATGGACAAGGAAGGTTTTAAACTCCCACTAGAAATGGGAACCTTCTTACCAAGTTGTAGCCTTTGGGGAACAACCTTCTTGTCCAGGTCTTCTTAAGTTGTGACTAAAGTATCTCCTGGAGCAGTTGCCAGATTACATCTCCACAAGGGTCTGTCTTATTTTTATGGCAGTGGACCCTGAGCTGGTAGCATTGCTATTCCTTTAGCTCTGTGGTTCAAAATTGTGCACCATTATTCTCATGGTCTTAGAGAACAGGTGCTCAAGGTGATGATTGTGGATTCACCTGTTACATCCTGTCTTCCCCCTCGTTTAGGGGTTGTGACTTCTATTCAGATGGGGTATCTCAGCTGTGGGTAGCAGTTTGGTTGACAGCGGCTGAAGAGTCATTCCCAGGGATGATGGCTGTGATGACTGAGCTACATATAGGACCCCTTATGTGGGGGATGCTGCTACTTCTTGGTCTCTTGTGGTTTGTCTGTTTTTTAGTTGTTGGCATCCAGTTGCTGGTAGTGCTCAGGAAGGTGGGTCATTTGTAGCAAATGATCTCTCCCATTAAGGATGGTTTGGTGTCTAAACTGGAATGTGCATTTAATGGACATTCCATTATTGATTGATTGATTAATTAATTAATTTCTAAAATGTTAATTAATAATTCCACTATTAATGATGGAATGTATGGTTGTTCATGAAGCACTACTGTTCCCAAAACTCTTGTGTTCAGAGTTCTGTGCTGTCTCCTTTAGAGTCTGTGTGGAAATAGTGGTCAGTAAAGTGGCAGTGGTTTGACTTGTCTGGTTCTTTCTATGTCTTCAAAAAAAGTTCTCATCAATTAATAAATAATAAGGACATCTTGAGTCCTGGCATGAATTATTGGTTCACTGTAGTGCTTTTATTCAAGTCCCAATCATTTTAAGGGATACTGATGAGGAAAAACCTTCACCCTTTCAAAATGTATCTAGACGAGTAATATTTAGGAGAAGAGTACATTAAAAGAAGTTAATTGGATAGTTTTGATTAAATTAATGCATTTTTTTCCAGAAATAAAATCCAGAAAATCAAGATTAGAATAAGAGGAGAAATCCAGAAATTTTTCAGCAAATATCTCTGAAAAAGGTGTTATTTCTCAGGGTTAGAGGGGACTGGTTTAACTTTACAACACTACCAGTCAATCTCCAATTGATAAACAGTCAGAAGACAGGAATTAGTGGTTTTCCCAAGAAGAAATTGAAAGTATCTATGAAAATCTTTACAAGAAAAATGCTGTAAATCAGTTTCAGGTAATCTATGGTCTTCAGGCCACATGTGGCCCTATAGGTCATCACGTGCTGCACTTTGACTAAATCCAGACTTTCCTGAGAAAATCCCCTCAATAAAAGTATTTGTTTTGTAAAACTTGGACTCCTTCTAAAGACCTCACCAAAAGTCCTAAAAGTGCCCATGTAACCACTAGGCCACAGGCTCCCCATTCCTGCTCTAAATAACTACTGATTAGAGAATTCAAATTAAAAGATCCCTGTGGTATACCTCACACTGATCATATTGGCTAACATGATAGAAAAGAGAGAAGATAAATATTGGAGAGGATGTGGGAAAATTGGGACACTAAATAATGCACTACTGGTGGAGTTGTGAACTGATCCACTGATTGTGGAGGTCAATTTGGAATTGGAAAAGGCTATAAAAATGTGTATATCTTTTAATTCAGAAATATCACTAATAGTTACATGTATCAAAGAGATGAAAAGGGAAAAATACCTGTGTGGAAAATATTTATAGCAGTTCTTGCTCTGGGGGCAAAGAATTGAAAATTGAGGGGAAGCCTAACAATTGAGGAATAGGTGAACATGGTGTGGTATATGATTGTTATGAAATACTACTGTGCTTTAAGAAATGATGAGCAGGAAATATATGAGCTGATGCAAAGTGAAGTGAGCAGAACCAGGAGAGCACTGTATTCAACAGCAGCAGTAACATGGAGTGATCAGCTGTGAAGGACTTAGCTATTCCCAGCAGTGCAATGACTGAAGACACTCCCAAAGGACTCATGATGAAAAATGCTATCGACCTCTGGAGAAAGAAAATGGATGGAGTCTGAGTATAGATGAAATCACACTATTTTCACTTTATTTTACTCATGATTTTTTTTTTTTGTTGTTCTGTGGTTTCTTCCATAACATGACTAAAACAAAAATATAATTTGGATCAGTCCACATATATAACCTATATGATATTGCTTCCCATTCTGGAAGGAGAGAAGAAAAAGAAAAAATGAATTAATTTTGAACTGAAAATTTTCAAAAATGAATGTTGAAAATTGGAAATGTTTTGCATTTATATACAAATTATTTATTTTTATTATATTTATTAATTATTATTTTTATAATTTTAAAGGTTATTTTTATAATAATTTTATGATTATTACTAATTATATTTCTTATTACATATATAATTATTTAACAGAAATAAATCAATTCACAAAAAGTAAAATAAAGTAATATTGGTGTACAATGAGAGTGTCCTTGTCTTAATTTTTTTTCCTATGCCCTCATAATTTCACTGGCAATTTTCTTCTGACTAATCCAAACTTTTCTTCATTTTCCCTTGTATTCCTCCTGAGTTTTTCCAAAGTGTATGATATCGTCAACACAGACACAGAGGTCAGGTTTCCAAATAATAGTTGTATTAGTTTTTAAAGGTGATGGATGCCTTCAAGGTGACTTGGTACATCTGTGACAACAAGGAAAATCTAGTTGGAAAGACTCTGCTAAAGAAATCTTTATTTTTCCCACCTCTTCCATAGGGATCTGGAAAGAAACACAAGGAATGAATGGACACAAATGCCTTAATTAAGTACGTATTGTGGTAAGACTCTGCTGAGGCCTGGGGATCCAAAGAAAAATGACTGCAGTCCTTGTTTTCAAGTAGCTTCCCTTCTCCTGTAGGATTTCAGCTGTGGGTCAGATGGAAAGGTCCCAAGGTGCTGAGGGTGTAGCAGTAAAACACAGGACATGGTTCAGCTTGACCTTAACTTGTTTTTCTTTTCATGAATTTCATTTATTTTCAGTGTTCTACAATCACTACCATATAACTTAGATTTTTTTTTACCTTCCTCCCCTCGACTTCCCCTCCTCCCTGAGACAGAATACAATTTTAAATAGGTTCTACACACACATTCCTCCTAAATACATTTTCTTTATAGTCATGCTGTGTAGAACAATAAAATGAGTGGGAGAAATCATATAATAAACCAAAAAGTAATAGAAAAGAAAATGGTCTCCTATATTCTGTGATTGAATTCCATAATTCTTTCTTTGCATGTGGAAGTCATTTTGCCTTAAAAGACTACTGGGAGTTTTTTAACTCCTTGAATTGTAATGAAATTCCACTTCTACAAGCAAAAATCTCTCCCACTCTATGGTCGTTGCTGTGCACAAAGTTCTCCTGGTTCTGCTCCTTTCACTATGCATCAGATCATAGAAGCCTGTGCAGGCCTCTCTGAAGTCTTCTGTTCATCATTTCTTATAGCTCAATAGTATTCCTCTATATTCATATGTCATAATTTATTCAGTCATTCGCAATTGATGGGCTTCCCCTTGATTTCCAGTTTTTGGCCACCACAAAGAAAGCTGCTATAAATAATGTTGTACAAGTGGGGTCCTTTCCCATTTTTATGATCTGTTGGGGATATACTCCTAAATGAAAGTTTGCTGGGTCAAAGGGTATGCATATTTTTGCAGCCCTTTGAGCACAGCTCCAAATTACTCTCCAGAACAATTGGATCAGCTCACAGCTCCACAACCAATGAATTGGTGTTCCAACTCTCCCACATCCTCTCCAGAATTTATCATCTTCCTGTTCTGTCATGTTTGCCAATCTGATAGGTATGGTGTGGTACCTCAGAGTTACTTTAAATTTGCATCTCTCTAATCAATACTGATTTAGAGCATTTTTTCATATGATGATAGATGTCTTTAATTTCTTCCTGTGAAAACTTCCTGTTCATATCCTTTGACCATTTATCAAATGGGGAATGACTTGTATTTTTGTACATTTGTCTCAGATATCTACATATTTTAGAAATGAGGCCTTTATTACAGACACTAGCTACAAGAAATTCTTTCCCAGTTTTCTACTTCTCTCCTAATCTTGGTTTCATTGGGTTTGGTTGTGCAAAAACTTTTCAGCTTAATGTAATCAAAATTATCCATCTTGCACTTCATAAAACTTTCTATCTCTTCTTTAGTCAAAAATTCTTTCCTTTTCAACAAATCTGATAAATACACTATTCCTTGCTCCACCAATTTGTTCATATTATCAATCTTTATACCTCGACTATATACCCATTTGAACTTTATTCTTCTGTATGGTGTCAGGCATTGTTCGATGCCTAGTTTCTCCCAAACTGTTTTCTGGTTTTCCCAGCATTTTTTTTGTTTTGAACAGGGAGTTCTTATCCCAGAAGATCAGGTTTTTGGATTTATCAAACAGTAGATTGTTATGTCCATTGTCTACTGTGTCTTGGGTACTTAGATTATTCCACTTGTCTACCTTTCTGTTTCTTAGTCAATATCAAGTCATATTGAAAAATGCTGCTTTATAACACATTTTGAGATCTGACACAGCCTGGCCGCTTTCCCTAGCATTCCTTTTCATTAGTTCCCTTGATATTCTGGATCTTTTGTTCTTCCAGATGAGTTTTGCTATCATGTTTTCCAGCTATAGAAAATAATTATCTGATAGTTAGATTGTTATGGCACTAAATAAGTAAGTAAATTAATTTAGGTAGAATTGTTATTTTTATTACATTGGCTTGGCCTACCCACAAGCAACTGGTGTTTTTCCACTTACTTAGATTTGACTTTATTTGTGCCAAAAGTGACTTGCAATTTTATTCATAAAATTCCTGGGTTTGTTTTGGCAGGTAAACTCCCAAATATTTTATAGTGTCTACCCTAGCTTCAAATGGGCATTTAGGATTTGTGTGGGTTTATTTTGTAACCTGCAAATTTGACGAAGTTGTTTATTATTTCAAGTAGTTTTTTGCTTGAATCTCTGAGCTTCTCGAAATATACCATCATATCATCTGCAAAGAGTGATAACTAAGTTTCTTCTTTGCCTATTCTAATTCCTTCAATTTCTTTTTCTTCTCAGATTGCTAGAGCTAGCATTTCTAGTACCATATTGAATAACAGTCATGATAATGCACATCCTTGTTTTACTCCTGATCTTATTGTAAATGCATCTAACTTATCTCCTTTGCATATAATGTTTGCTGAAAGTTTTAGGTAGATACTGACTATTATTTTATGACTAGTTCCCTTTATTCCTGTACTGTCTAGTGTTTTTTAATAGGAATGGGTGTTGTATTTTGTCAAAAGCTTTTTATGCATCTATTGAGATAATCACATGGTTTCTGTTAGATTTCTGTTAGATTTCTTGTTGATATAATTGATAATGCTAATAATTTTCCTAATATTGAACCAGCCCTACATTCCTGGTATAGGTTCTACCTGATCATAATGTATTATTCTTGTGATAAGTTGCTGTACTCTTTTTGCTAAAATTTGATTTATAATTTTTGCATCTATATTCATTGGAGAAATTCGTCTATTATTTTCTTTCTCTGTTTTGGCTCTTCGTGGTTTAGGTATCAAAACAGTGTTCCTATCATAAAAAAATTTGGGAGGACTCCTTTCCCAATATTCTCAAATAGTCTATATCATATTGGTATCAATTGTTCTTTAAATGTTTGATAGAATTCACTTGTAAATCCATCCGTCCCTGGAGATTTTTTCCTAGGGAGTTCATTGATGCCTTGTTCAATTTCTTCTCCAGAGATTTTGTTGTTTAACTATACATATTCCTCATCGATCTCCTTAAGATTGTCGAATTTATGGGCATAAATTTGGGCAAAGTAATTTCTAATTATTGTTTTAATTTCCTCCTCTTTGAAGGTGCTTCACCCCTTTCATTTTTGATATTGGTAATTTGGTTTACTTCTTTCTTTTTTTGAATCACGTTGACCAAAGGCTTATCTATTTTATTAGTTGTTCATAAAATCAACTCTTAGTATTGTTTATTAGTTCAATAGTTGTCTTAATTTCAATTTTATTGATATTTTCTTTTGTTTCCAGTATTTCTAATTTGATGTTTACTCAGGGATTTTCAAATTGTTCTTTTTCTAGCTGCATGTGCAAGTCATTGATTTCCTCTTTCTCTATTTTATTCATGTAGGCATTCAAAGGTAAAAAAAAACTTCCCCTAAGAACTGCTGTTGTAGTGTCCCATCAGATTTGGTAGGAGGTCTCATTATTGTCATTCTCTTGGCTAAAGCTGGTGATTGCTTTTATGATTTGTTGATTAACCCACTCGTTGACTTGTAATATAAAATTATATCACTTTGTGGTGGGAACCATTTCACAGAGCTGTAGTCTTTGGGGAAATGTACCTTCTTTTTTGATTCTTCCTAAGGTGCAAGAGGAGTACCTGTACGAGCAGTTGCCAGGCTGCTTCTCCACAAGTTTGTATCTGAGATTTATGACTCTGGACCTTGGGCTTGGAGCATTTCTATTCTTTTGACTTTGGGGTTCGAAATTCTCTACCATTGTCCTCATATTCCTAGATGAGAGAGTGGTCAAGGTGGTGATGGGTTTTGACGTACTTGCCACATGCTGTCTCCTGTCTTTCCCCCATGGATATGGGGTTTGTAGTTTCTACCAGGTTGGCTCATGTGGGCTGTGGATAGCAGCTGACTGACAAATTGTAAGGATGCCTAACCCTCCTATCCAAGAATTACTCCCATGGATGATGCCTGTAATGACTGAACTAGAAGCAGGAACCCTTGTGTTGGAAATGCTTCTCCTCCTTTTTGTTATCAGTCTTTTGGTGATAGTTGGTAAACCATTGTTGCATGTGGGGCTGATGAAGGTGGATCATTTTTACAAAATAATCTTTCCCCTTAAGGGTGAATGTGGCATCCTGGCTCGGTGTAGTTATGATGGTTCATGAAGCACTGCTGTTCTCAACTCTCATACATTCAAAGTCTTATGTTGTCTCCTTTAGAATGATTGAGGACATAATATAGTCAATGCAATGGCAGTGGTTTGACCTTCCTATCAGATGCTAAATCTTATCTCTTGCTCAGGTGTCCTTGGCACTTAACATTCTAAGAAACCTTGTTGTTTAGGGCATCTTGTATGCTGGCATTCGCAAGTTGGTAAAGGGTCAAAGGAGATACTTTAGAGAAGAAGAAAAGAAAACATTCTATTAATATACGACAAAATGTACTAAATCAGGATTGGGGAATCTATGGTCTGCAATCCACATGTGGTCATTTTGATCCTCAATGGAGTCCTTTGACTGAATCCAAACTTACAGAATAAATCTTCTTAAGACAAGGATTTGCTCTGTAAAATTTAGACTGTCAAAAGACCACACCCAAAGATATAAAAGAGCTCTTGTGGTGTAATTGCAAGCACCCTGACAGATCCAAGAGGGGTGCTATCACAGGTTCCTTGATCTGCTTTTTAAAAAGAAAAGAAAATTGGAAGGTTCAACAATGACTATAAGCAAACATAGGTATCATTCTCTTAGTTGAGGTGAAAAAGTCACCACCCTAAAATTCATAGAAAACAGAGAAAAAAAATTAACAGACTGACACTATCTGATAGTAATAAACACACATACAGATCTCAGATGAATGGACAGATAACTGTTCAATCATACTTACATGGTTGGTTATTGTTCTTTCTTCTTTAAGAGAAACAACAGTCATCATCAAGAGAAAGTCAAGTTCCAGTGTGTCCGACTGTGGCTGATCAGACCTATAGAGGATTGGAATGCTCTAGCACAGCCTGGGTACAGATATTACATGTGAGCATTTGATTTGGATACTCCAAATTTGTTCATCCTAGATTTCCTTTGAGTTATTTCAATTCTCCTCCACTTGTAGAGCACAGCACCCCATCTGATGTGGGCACACAATACTGAGTGGTCCTGTGCCAGTGTTTCTCATGTCACACAATCAATTCCAAAGTTTTTGAGAGAGACTGTGAGTGTCCTTTCATCACTTTTTCTCCCCACCATGAGATTGCCTGCCTCATGAAAGTTCTACATAAGAGAGTATTTTTGTCAATCATACATTTCACTTTCAAACAACGTGGTCAGCACATTGGAGTGGCACACTCTGAAGCATATTTGGAATGCTTGGCAGTTTAGTTGGAGTAAGAACTTCAGTATCTGGTACCTTATCCTGCCAAGTGATCTTCAGAATCTTCCTAAGACATTTCAAATGGAAGTGATTCAGTTTCCTAGCATGGCGCTGGGAGACTGTCCATGTTTCAGTCATACAGCAATGACGTCAGCACAATGGCTCTGCAGATCTTCAGTTTGTTAGTTAGTCTAATACCTCTTCTGTCCAAAACCTTTCTTCAGAGCCTTCCAAACACTCAGCTACCTCTGGCAATGCGTGTATCAAACTCATTGTGAATGTGGACATCCCTGGGAACTGCACTACTAACGTAAGTGAACTTAATCTACAGCATTCAAAACTTCTCCATTTGTTGTAGCTGATGGTTCCACATATGGATGGTGTGGCAGTGGCTGCTGGAGCACCTATGCTTTCCTGGCGGTAGTTATTAGACCAAAATTAGCACAGGGAATAGATAATTTATCCATATTTGTTGCATCTCAGCTGCAGAGGCTGGCATTGAGTGCACAATCATCTGCAAAAGGAAAATCATGCACCAACATTCCTTTCACTTTGGTCTTGGCTTGTGGCCTCTTCAAATTGACGAAGTTACCATAGGTAAGGTAATTGACCTTGATGCTGTGTTCACCCTCATTGAAAGCATTTGACAACAGGACTGAAAACATCATGCTAAAATCCAGGGGAGCAAGTACACAGTCCTGTTTCACTCAACTTTTGACTGGGTGGGCAAGAGAGCATTGTCCACTATTCAGAAACTGGGCAAACATGCCATCATGAAACTGATGTACAATACTGATGAACTTCTCTGAGCAACCAAATTTTGAAATAATTTTCCATAAGCTCTCATGATTAACATTGTCAAAGTCCTTGGTCAGATCTACAAACGCTGTATAGAGACCTCTCTTGTGCTCCTGGCATTTCTACTGCAGTTGTTGGACAGGAAACACTATATTGACTGTTCCTTGGCCCTTTCTGAACCACATTGGCTCTCAGGCATATGACCATCTTCCAAGTGAAGGATCAGTCTATTAAAGAGGACTCTAGCAAGACTTTTGCCAACAATGATGAAGAGAGAGAACCCTGCCCCCTCCATGATCGTCGCAGAACAATCTCTTCCCTTTACCTTGATAAAGATGGACAATGGAGGCATCCCTGAAATCCTGGGGGATAACCTCCTCTTGCCATATAATCTGCAAAATTTCGGTCAACTATTGTGTGAGCCATGGTCCCCCTATCTTGTAAATCTCAGATAGAAGAGAATCAGCACCAGTTGCTTTGCCACATGAAAGGAGTCTAATGGCACTCAAAATCTTTCTTTCATTTGGAGACTCAGCTAAGGACAGACTGACTTCAACCCGAGGTAAATGGTTAATGGCCTCAGCCATGAAGGCAGATGAGGCAGTTGATGTGGAGTGCTTAGAGCTTGATTGGACACCAAAGACACCCAGGTCATCCATTGCATCCTGAGCCATCACCAGCTGTCTTGACTCTGTCCTGCCACTGAACTATGATGACTGTGAAGGAGAGAGTGAGGCTGATGACTTCATGAATTCTGCCTCACTTAAATCCAATTTACTCACAAATCAAAAGACATCATTCATACTATTTCACTATTATGCCTCAAACACCTGTGGTGACAGGCAAATGATGAAACATCAGGTGGGGATACACTGGGAGCTGTAGTCACAACTCTGCACACAGGTAGCCATGACCATAGGGTCGTTTCTCTCTGGAAGCAGCAGTGGGACTTGGTAGCCTCCTGTGCGTCTGAGTAGGCCTTTAACGATCACACTGCTCACCTCCTGGTATGAGGAAAGGGGATAGAAAAGGTGCCCTAGGCGTTGTCTTCTTACCCAACCCTGACCTGATTACTGTGGCAGACAGTAATCCCACTATGTGGTCAAAATTCAAAAAAAATGTCCAGGATGTACAAAAATATCTGTAAAGATGATTCCACTCACCAACAGCTCATGGAACGTGCACACACTAATAGACAACACAAAATCCAGGAGACCTGTTGAAAGACGAACTGCTTTAGTTGATACAGAACTCACCTGGTATCTCATGCGAAAAACAGTCCTGAGTGAAACAAGTTTGGCAAATGAAGGCCAGCTTACTAAAGGTGGAGCTGGATACACATTCTTCTGGAGTGGATGCAGTGAAGGGGAGTGCTGTGAAGCTGCTGTGGGTTTTGCAATTAAAACTAATCTGATCAGCAAGCTGGTATGCCTGCCAAAAGGAGTGAATGACAGGCTCATGGCAATGCGAATGCAATTTGCAGGAAAATGCCATTCTACCATCATCAGTGCCTATGCTCCCACCATGACAAACCCTGATGAATTCAAAGAAAAATTTTATGAAGCCCTAGAGACCATTATCATCAATGTGCCAAAAGGGGACAAGCCTGTAATTCTGGATGACTTTATTGCTAGAGTACACTTGGACAAGGGGCATCTAGGTGGTGCAGTGGATAGAGCACCAGTGCAGGAGTCAGGAGGACCTGAGTTCAAATCTCACCTCAGACAATTGACACTTACTAGCTGTGTAACCTTGGGCAAGTCACTTAACCCCAATTTCCTCATCCTGGGTCATCTCCAGTCATCCTGATGAATATCTTGTCACTATTCAGATGGTTCTGGAGAAGTGAGGCTGGTGACCTGCACACCCCTCTCTCACTCAAAACAAAGCCAAGTGCAAGTCATGTCACCATTTCTTTGAAATATGAAAAAAATGCAGAAGATGATTCTTGCCCTCAAGAAGGTAACTGTGTAATGACGGAGACAATGTATAAAAGAAATACAGAGGGAATAAATTAGAGATAATTTCAGAGGGAAGGCACCAAGGAGGAAAGGCAAAGACCTTTCAGAAGGTCCATGCAGCAAGCATTAAGAATCTAGTATTTGTTGGAAACAATAAGCACTGAGATATAGAAGGGAAAAAAGGCAAAAGAAAAGAGTTGCTGTCTCATGACACAGCGTATTGAAGCCACTCTGTTGTTTGTTTACTTTTAAAGAGGACTGCTATGGTAATGGCATAACACAGAGGAACAAGTCTTATGCCTGGCCAGCAGGCTGCTCGTCCTCCTGTGGAGCTCACGAGTAAAAGGATGAGGCAGGAGAGTGGGTCATGAAGCAACTCCGATTTATTCAAGCAAGCACTCTGGTTATATAGTCTCTGCCACTCAGCCCAACGAACCATGGTAGCACACACAAACAAGCCCGTAACTATAGTAACAAATACAATCCGGAACTACAGTAACAAACACAAGCAGGGGTGGGGCTGTCCCTTCCAGCGCCATCTTGTTCACCCTTCCCTGCTCCGGACTCAGTTTACCCCTTACAGAGTGCCAGGCCTAGAGGCCTGAGGGCTACCCGAGTTTTACCTTACCTCGCAGGTCTTCGGTTGGCCAAACCGGATAAACGTATGAGAGAAGAGACTTTCCGGAGTCGAACAAGGGTTAGGCTTTATTCAGGGTCTCAGTTACATGTGCAGGGGGAACTCTTCCTTAGGAGGGAGAGAGAAATCTCCCAAAGAGGCAAAGATCTTACAGTGAGAGATTGGAAGCAGAAGTGTAAGTGGGGAGAGAGGGGGAGGGGAGAGCGAAGAGAGGAAAAGGGAAGAGGGGCCTTCTGTCCTGTAAGGGCCCCTCCCGCGCTAAGAGCTTTCAGGCTTTCCTGACCCTAATTAAGCTCTCTGGCCACGTAGTTTGCACTTGAATACCGTGCCTGTTAGATAACAATAGGTGTGCCCAGATCCTGGCCAGTCTCGAGGGCGGGGATGCTCCTCCCATCACGTTTCTCACGGGAAGAGGCGGAAATACACGAGATAGCTCAGTCCACCTCGATTCCAGCTATTTCATGGGGGGCCTCATGAGAACTCTAAGATTTAGAAGTTCCCACCTTTACCCGCCCGAGACTGTCCACATGGAATTGAGCTTACATCCCCAACAACAGAGGACCAAAATGATATCATCATGTCAGCGTCAACATACAATGCATGGGACTATAGTTTATCAGACCAACAGGAGCTCAGAAAGATCTATCATAGATCAGGCACAAACAGTCCATGTGAACATTTAGATTGGAGATGTCTAGATAATGGAGGTCCTATCCTTATCGTTAATCAATGTAGTTCCATCAGGATGGAGTAGTCGAGATGCACCATAGGTCTTGAGCCCATAAATATCCTTCCAGACATCATAGAAGTGCTTTGGATTGTTACTATCAGCATAAAACCGAATTATATCTGCCAAGAATCCTACATCTTTTTAAACTTTGCTTCTACTTTACTTTTGATGGAATCAATTGCTGCCTTCTGAGAGATGGATAAGTTATCCTTCTGTTGAACCCCGTGGAGTTATTGTTTGTCATTTAGCAACTTCTGAACTTCCTCATATTTTTCTCATAGCAGTATGAACATTTGTCAATATTCTGACCCAGGTTAGCAACTATAATGCTATACAGCAAATCTCTGAAAACTGCCCACGCTTTCCGCTCCACTGTTGCCAACTGTGTGTTGGCACAACTTTACCTCCAAGTCAGCAACAAACTGTTCCCTGTCAGAAAAGAGTTCTAATCTGTTGACATTAATTCTTCTGGTAGTCATGTGGTAACAGTAGCCCCTACTTTTGTCTAATGCACATATTTAATTTGGAAAGGATAAGTCTATGATCAGTCCAGCACTCTGCTCATCACTCTCACATCCTGTTTGTCTCTTCTAAAAATGACAGTCTGTTAAATGCCAATGTTTGCTGCAAGAGTGTCTCCATGAATGTTCTTTGCATTAAAGTAAACAGAAGACAGTGTTGGTGATGAGATTATGACATGCACAAGTCTTCAGCAGTAAGTTACCTTTGTTGTTGCTGTTTCTGGCTTCATTCCTCTAGACTCTGCCAAGTCTGGAAGTCTGAGACTACCCTAGCATTAAAATCACCCAGAATGATAGTATCCTTTTGGCACACTGATGACAAGGATGTTCAAGTCTTCATAAATTTTTTCACAGACTTCATCAGTGTTCGTCATGGTGGGAGCATGGGCACTGAGGTGTTGGTGTGATGTTTTCATGCAAGTGGCAATCACATTGTTTTGAGCTTGTTGTTCAGGGCCTTTGGCAGGCATATGACTCTGTTGACTAGATTACTTTTCATTACAGAGCCAGCTTCATAGCACTCCCTTTCCTTGTGACCACTCCAGAAAAACGTGCATCCAGCTCTAATTTCAGTGAGCAGCCTTGATTCACTCAGGGTGCCTATTGGGATGAGGTAACTCCTGAATTTTTCAGGAACAAGAACTGTTTGTCTTTCAGATGTAGTGGATTGCATACTGTCTATGAACATGTGCACATTCCATCTTTCAATAGTGAGTGCAATCATCTTGGTGAAAATTTTTGTACTTTTTTTGAGTGCATGTGTGCATGTGTGTGTGTATGTGTGTTTCAACCACATGGTAGTCTCCCTACATGGCATGTTAAGCAGTCCAGGTTTAGGTTCAATCCCAAGTTTTGGGGAACCTTTTGTAGTCCCTGCTTTTCTTTTTTTGTTCAAGTCACTTGCACATTTATCAAAAAACATTTAATTTTATTAAGAACATTGTATCATTGTATACTGCAATCAAATGCATTTATGACAGACAAGTAAATGCAGAAAATTCATCCTCAGATGTTTTTGCTTTAGATCAGGCAAAATATCTTTTTTTTTTTACAGCATACAACTTATTATTGGTTTAAGACAGTTTATATCAAACATCGTATTTTTCATACATGTATTACAATATCTGTCCACTGTAGCAATAGGCTTCCAACTTATTGAGGTTCAGATCTGATGTGCAAATTCTGACATCTGAAGCAGTTAAAATGATACTGTATAATAGGACATACCACAGCATTAGAGAGCTTTATCTGCGGGCTCTGTATAATCATTTATCAAAAGGAGTCCCTTTGTTGCATGTTCTTTCATTCTAATGGTATTTTTTTATTTTTTTAATTTAATTTTATTATTATTATTTTAACGTTTTACAATCACTGCCATAAAATTAAGATTTTATCCCCCCCATGCCTACCCTCCACTACCCCCCTCGCTCCCCACGACAGCATACAATCTGTATAGGTTCTACATATTCTTTCCTATTGAGTACGTTTTCACTATAGTCATCCTATGTAGTCGAACTAAAATAAATGGAAGAAATCATACAACAAATCAAAACTTGATACACAAAAACACCCCCCCACACACACACATGATCTACTACATTCTGTGAATGACTTCCATGTTTCTTTCTCTGTATGTGGAAGTCATTTTGCCTTAGAAAACCACCATTGGGATTTTTTTTTTAGTAAGTTCTTGCGTTATTACGAAATTCCAAGTCTACCAGAAAAAACTCTCACACACTGTGGTCGTTGCTGTGCACAAAGTTCTCCTGGTTCTGCTCCTTTCGCCCAGCATCAGATCATATAAGTCCTTCCAGGCCTCTCTGAAGTCTTCTTGTTCATCATTTCTTATGGCAAAATAGTACTCCATTACATTCATATACCATCATTTATTCAGCCATTCCCCAATTGATGAGCATTCCCCTGACTTACAGTTTTTGGCAACTACAAAGAGTACTGCTATAAATATTTTTGTACTTGTGGGACACTTTCCCATTATTATGATCTCTTGAGGATACAGTCCTAGTAGCGATATTGCTGGGTCAAAGGGTATGCACATTTTTGTCACCCTTTGGGCATAGTTCTAAATTGCTCTCCAGAATGGTTGGATGAGCTCACATCTCCACCAACAATGAATTAGTGTTTCAACTCTCCCACATCCTCTCCAGCATTTATCATTTTCTTGTTCTGTCATGTTTGTCAATCTTATAGGTGTGATGTGGTACCGCAGAGTTGTTTTGATTTGCATCTCTCTAATCAATAGCGATTTAGAGCATTTTTTCATATGATTATGGATGTCTTTAATTTCTTCCTCTGAAAATTGCCTGTTCATAACCTTTGACCATTTATCAATTGGGGAATGACTTGTATGGTTATACATTTGAGTCAGTTCTCTATATATTCTAGAAATGAGGCCTTTATCCCTGAGCTTAGCCATAAAAATTCTTTCCCAATTTAGTACAATCCTCCGAATTTTGGTTGCATTGGGTTTGGTTGTGCAAAAACTTCTCAGTTTAATATAATCAGAATTATCCATCTTGCATTTCATAATGCTTTCTACCTCTTCTTTAGTAAGTCCCTGCTTTTCTAGCTGCCTGGTTGGCAGGGCCTGGATGGTGTGTCACCCAGCTTTCGAGATTTTGGACAGGATTGGTGGTCTTTAGGCTTCAGTCTCCTCCTCAGAGGATCTTAGTCAGAGCCTGCTGGAGGTGCAGGTGCTTTTTCACAGAAGTGTGCACAAACTGCCCAGGCACTGTCAGCAGCTGGCCCCAACTTCTTTGTTCACACTTCCTTCTAATGTCTTCGTTTCCCCTTACACGTTTCTGTGGTCATTGGCTCACCACCTCTGCCAGGTGTGCAAGGGTCACCTGAGACAAGCAGACTGCTCTTTTTGAGAGCCAACAGGGCCCCAGCTGTGTGCAGCCAAGTCATGGCAGGGCCTTCCTCTGTCCCCTTTCCTCAAGTCTAATCCCAAATCCTGAAGGCTCTGCTAAAGCCCTCCCTGAGTTCAATCTCCAGAGTCCACATGTGGAACTTGGAGGAAGATAGTGGTCCTGGGGTCAAAAGATCTGGGTTTAAAATCCATTTCTGTCACTTGCTCTAAGTGTGACCTCATGCACATCATTAAAAGAGACAGACAGATACAGAGATGGAGACAAAGACAGGGGCAAGGAGATAAAGACAGGGAGAGAAAGAAAAAGAAAATCTTGACCTTACAATGGCAGTTCAGAGAGAGTCAGAAGCCTGGGGTCAGGTTTGTAGTTGGACCTGACCTGGCAGGTGAGGTTTTTTTACTTCCTCACTGAATATATCACTGTGTTAACCTTAGCGCCATAACCTGTCCCACAGTAGTAATCTGCTCCATCCTCTGACTCGATGTTGCTGATGGACAAATATCTGTTGGCTCCAGAGCTGGAGCCAGAGAAGCGATCAGGGATCCCATCACCCCTACTTCCACCTTCACTGCTGCTGACATACATGACATACCTAGGGGAATTTCCTGGGCTGTGTTGGAACCAAGCAATAGCATAGGTGCTGTGCTGACTTCTGAGGGTGCAGGTGAATCTATCTGTGGCTCCCAGGGATGCTTACATGGAGGGTGACTGAGTCAGCACAGGCTGAGGGAAGAAACCTAGAAACAGAGACAGACATTAATATCCTAGAATAAGAAGAAAGGGAGAAGATGTTTGGACATCCTCAGCAGAAAATCCAAGGGCAGGAATGAAGGAGCAGGACAGAAGGTTTTTGAGAGCAGCCCTCACCTGAGCAGACAGTGAGCAGTAAGAGGCAGACAAGGGCCAGGGTGCAGAGGGCCCTTAGGGCTCCGTTCCCCAAAGAGCACAGAGCTGAACCTGGCCTATTCTATGCCCCTCTTTTCCTCTTTCTGAAGCTTAGGTTGTGTTTTAAGTAGGAGGGGCCTGAATGCACATCTGTGCCTTTTGCAGTCTCTTCTTAATCACTCCCCATGTCATGCCTTTTGTGTCACAGGTACATGTGGAGGGCATGTCTTTCAGGGAGAGAACATGAGATGATGGGATTTCTTGTCCTAGCCAGCAGAGATGTCACTCATGAGTGATCCCATGGATCAGAGCAGCCACAGCTGGGCCTATCCACCCTCAGGCCCCCACAGTTCCCATCACATCAGTGCCTGCCCCAAACCAGGCCCACAGTGCCACCTCCTGGCTGCAAGCCCCCAATCCACCCCACTCTTGTAATCCAACCTCAGGTTCCCACAGCCAGAACAAGAACCCTGCTTACTGCCCACCAGGTCACCCAGGCAGCATCTTTCTACAGGACAAAAGGATGGATTGGCTCAGGGAGAAACTCTTGGTGTATGTATGGAAGGGACCAAGTACTGAAAGAGGTGGGTGTTAACCTCTGCCTGGTTGGCAGTGTGGAAAACAAGGACATTGTGTTTCCACAGTTATGACTTAGCATGGTCAGGGAAAGGTCAGAAACAATGTAGGCTTGATGGGGTGTTTGAAGAAAACCTATCAGAAGGAGAACATAATCACAAGGAGAGGGGAAGGTGTGATGGGAGATCCAAAGTTTGGAAAAGAGTTTAAGAAGCTCCATTTTTCTGAATGCATTGCAGCAGTATTTCTACAACTTTACTGGTCAGGTTACCTGCCCATTCAGGGGAAATGGACCTAAGGATTAATGAAAGGTTTCCTGATTTCACAACCGATATTGTTCTTTGTTAAAAGTGAGCATGTTTCTCACAGTTGGGGTGTGTTAGATGAGCTCACTTCTAACAGCAGGGCCTGGATGGGACATGTCCTACTAGTTGAGATTAGGGACAGGGTTGGCAGTCTTTAGGATTCAGACTCGCCAAAGGGGAGACTAGTCAGGGCCTGCTGGAGGGGGACAAGTGCTTCTTCTCAGGAGTGTGCAAATATTGCCCAGGCACTGTCAGCAACTGGCCCAGGTTTCTTTGTTCACAGTTCATTCTGATGTCTCTGTCATGAGCTCATCAGCTCTGCCAAGTGTCCAAGGGTCAACTTGCACAAGCATACTATTCTTTGGGAGAGTAAACAGGGTACAGCTGTGGTAGCCAAGTCATGGCAGGGCCTCCCTCTCTCCCCTACTCCAGGCCAAATCCCAAAGTCTGAAAGCTTAGCTAAAACCCTCCCTGGACTCTGTCTCCAGAGTCCACATGTGGAATGTGGGGGAAAATACTGGTCCTGGGGTCAGAAGATCTGGGTTGAAGGTCCACTTCTGCTCCATATTCTCAGTGTGACCTCAACTACATCATATAAATTTGTATACTAAAAGAGAGTCAGACCCAGAGACAGATGAGACAGAGTCAGGGAGATAAAAATAGAGATAGAGACGGAAAGAACCATAAAGACTTGACCCTGCCCTGGCAGTTCAGAGGATGTCAGAAGCCTGGAACCAGCTGTGGAGCTGGCAGGGGAGGTTTTTGTCTCACTTCCTTGCTGAATGTATCACTGTGTCAACCACCATCACTACCACTGCCATAACCATACCAACAGTAGTAATCTGCTTCATCTTCAGGCTGGATGTTGCTGATGGTCAAGTATCTGTCGGCTCCAGAGCTGGAGCCAGAGAAACGATCAGGGATCCCATCACCCCTACTTCCACCTCCACTGCTGCTGACATACATAATATACCGAGGGGACTTTCCTGGACTCTGTTGTAACCAATCAATAGTGTAGGTGCTGTGTTGACTGCTGAGGGTGCATGTGAGTTTAACTGTGCCTCCCAGAGAAGCAGACATGGAGAGTGACTGAGTCACCACAGGTTGAGAGAAGGAACCTAGAAATAGAGACAGACATTAATGTCCTAGAATAAGAAGAAAGGGTGAAAGGGCTTGGAGATCTTAAGCAGAGAAGCCAAGGGCAGGGATGAGGGAGCAGGACAAGGAGGTTTCTGAGGGCAGCCCTTACCTGAGCACACAGTGAGCAGTGCCAGGCAGACAATAGGCCAGGCCATGGTGCAGAGGGCCCCAAGAGCTCTGCTCTCCAAAGAGCGCACAGCAGGACCTGGTTCTTCCAAGTCCCTCTTATCCTCTCCCTGAAACCTCTATTGGGTTTTGGGTGGGAGGGGGCTGAATGCAAATCTGTGCCTTATGCAGACTCTTCTTAACCTCCCCCATGTCACACTTCTGAAACCACAAGTCCATGACAGGGACATGTCTTTCAGGTACAAGACATGCGGTTTTTGGAATTTCTTTTTCCAGCCAATCAGAGATTTCACTCCTGTATGATCTCCAGTGTCAGATCAGTCACAGACATATCCAGCTGGGCTGATCCCCAGGCTCCACATTCCATCACTGCCTGTCCCAAACCAGGCTCTAAGTGTCACCTCCTGGCTGCAGGCTCCCAATCACTCCATCCTTGTAAGCCAACCTCAGGTGTCCCACAGCCAGAATAGGACCCCTGCTGGCTGCCCAACAGGCCTCCTAGCTAACCTCAATCCACAGGACAAATGATGAATTTCCCAGCACAGGAGAGCCTTGGTGCCTTTGTGTGAAAGGGATTATGCCCTGAAATGTGGTTATTCTCTGACTTTCCAATGGCCACCTACAGGCTTGGTTCATTTTAAATTAAAGGTTTGTGTCTTTACTTTTTAGTTACATACGCTCAAGTGAGGACACCTAGTGGTTGGTGATAGCACCATCACTTTCAATAAATGGTGAAGAAATTTGACCAAGGTCCTGAGGTCTCAAAGGGTTTTTGTATGCAGTGAATTCAGGGGCACTTCTGTCTATGCTGGTCATGTGTTCACACCTCCTTATAGTACAATGTGACCAAAACTCATAATATTGTCTGTAGAGATCTCAGGATTGTCCACTGAAAGGCCCTGTTTATTTTCTTTTGGTTGATCCAACGCTTTTTGTATCTCCCCTCATGTTCTTCCAGAGTTTTCCCAAAATTTATGATGTCTTCAACCCATTCAAAGAGGTCACTTCTCCAGGTAATGGTTCTACCGTTCCTTAAAGGTGATAAGTGCCTTCAAGGTGATTGATATATCTGAGCAAACAAGCAGAATTGTTTTGGACAGCCTCTGATAAAGAAGTCTTGACCTTTACCACTTATGGTATAGGGATTTGGAATAAATGGAGACAAAAGGACACAAGGAATAAATGGAGACAAAATTTTTATTAAGTGCTTACTGTGGTAGCACCATTCTGAGGACTGGGGATCCAAAGCAAAATGATAAAAGTTCCAGTTCTCAAGGAGTTCACCTTCTCCTATAGGATTTCAGAAGCAGCTTAGATGGAAAGTCTCCATGGTTCTGAGGGTGTAGCCGCAAATCAGAGGGTCCTGGGTCTTCTTTACCTTCATTTGTGTTGTTGATATTATGTCACTTTGTGGTGGTGCATCAGTAAGTACCCCCAACATACACAGGGTGGAAGAGGGCTGCAATCACAGGTTCTTAGATCTGCATTTATAAAAGAATACTCAACTTTTGAGTGGTCAAGAATCACTTTAATTATATGCACCATACCTGGTCCAAATGACAAGCTTCCAATTTTCTGACTATACATACATACATGCATAGTTACCAGAGACAGAAGCACCAATATCTGAGTTCTGAAAACCAAGAGGCTGCTTAACAGTTTCCGAGAGTCTTATCTGGTCAAACAAACCTTCTTTCAAAACCAAACCCCAAAGTATACCTTCACCCTCAAAGTATTTGTGCTCTTTTCAGAGCCAGAGGCCACAACCCCTCTTGACCCAGTACTTCATTAGCAATCAGGAAAAGGTGTGGGCCTTCATAGGAAACAGGCCTCCCGTAATCAAGTCTCCCTCAATAGCCCCACCTGAAGGTTATCAATGGGCAATAGTTACAAATTAAATAATAGTAATATTAATAACTCTCTCAAAATTCAACTCATTATTATTATATTATTACTTACTATAGTACTCCTTATTTATATTATTATTATATTATTCATGAAGGAAAACACAGATCAAACAAAACTAACATAAAAACCGTGAGTTAAATAAAGTGAAAACAGTCTGATTTGATCTGCATTCTGACTCCATCCGTTTTATTCTCTGGAGGTACACAGCATTTTTCATCACAGATCTTTTCGGAATATCTGGGAGTGGCTAAATCAATCACAGATGATCAGAGCATGATGTTACTCTTCTTGGGTGTAATGTTCTCCTGGTTCTGTTCTCTTCATTTTGCATCAATTCTTTCCAGGTTTTCCTGAAATAATCCTGCTCATCTTTTTCAGTGGTACATCCAGATCCCAATAACCAGCTTTTCTGGCTTCCTGCATACCTTCATATTAAACACAGTTTCACATTAGTCATGTTGCATAGAAGAATTAAAACAAATGGAAGAAAAAATAAGAACAACTAAAACAAAAGAAAACATCATAAAAACTAAAATAGTCTGCTTCATTCTGCTTTCTGACTCTATAGTTTTTTCTTTGGATGTGGATAGTATTTTGCATCAAGAGACATTTAGAAATCTTTTAGGTCCTTGCATTGCTGTGAAGGGCTAAGTCTATCATAAATAGTCCTCAAACACTTTGGTTGATACTGTGTATAATGTTCTCCTGCTTCTGCTCATTTCACTCAGCATCAGTTCATGCTATCCATACCTGGAACTCGACTCAGAAGAACAGTCACTTAATAGTCCCATAGCATCTAAAAATGGAAAGTTCCAATAACCAGGTTTCAGTTATGGTTATAATTTCACTTTGGCTAAGGAACATCTTTGGGGCAAGTCTTAAGTGGCTTACATGCCTTTCTATACCTGTTCTAGTTCCTGATTAAATAGCAACCATAAAATCAAATTTACCATTAAAACCTTAACTTTTCCATCAATGCCAAATTTTACCCGAGGTTTCTTTCCTCTAAGAAATTTAGACTAAAATTCTTTTCCCCAAACTAAAGATGTCATTGATTTATTCTCAGTAATTAATTCACTCAAATGTTTTAATACTAGTGACTTTTACCTAACTTTGTAACATGTCCAATTTTTCTCCCCATCACTCCCCTCCCCACTCTTCCTAATACCTTGCATTCTGATTATTCCTTCCCTCAATGTACCCTCCCTTCTATCACACCCCACCCTTGCCTTATCCCCATCTTTTGTCTTTTCTTGTAGGGCAAGATAAATTTGTATACCCCATTCCTTGTATTTCTTATTTTCCTATTATATGCAATAAAAATTCTCAACATTCGTTGCTAATACTTTGAATTACATCTTCTCTCCCTCCCCCCTCCCTCCCCAGCCCCACTGAGAAGGCAAGCAATTCAATACAGATTAAATATGTGTTGTTTTGCAAAAGACTTCCATAATAATCATGTTGTGTACTACTAATTATATTGCCTTCTGTCCTATGCTATCCCTCCTTCTTTTTTCCACAGTTGACCTTGTCCCTTCTCGAAATTGTTTATTTCTAATGACTCCCTTCTCCCATTTGCCTTCCCTTCTAACATTACCCTCACCCCACTTGTCGCCTCCCCTCCTACTTTCCTGTGGTGTGATATAAATTTTCGCATCAAATTTAGTGAGCATGTTATTCTCTCCTTCAGCCACATGTGGAGAGAGTAGCTTCATTTTTTCCCTCTCGCCTTCTCCCTTTTCTCCTCCATTGAACAAGATTTTTCTTACCTCTTTTATGAGTCATAGCCTGCCCCATTGTATTTCTCTCTTTCTCTTCCTGGTATTTTCCTCCTTCACCTTTTAATTTTTATTTTATTGTGTGTGCGTGTGTGTGTGTGTTTGTGTGTGTGTGGATATCATCTCTTCTTATTCAACACACCCTGTACTCTCTATCTATATATGTGTATGTGTGTGTGTATGTACAATCTCTCCATCTACCCAAATACTGAGAAAAAATTCAAGAGTTATAAATATTTTCTTTCCGTGTAGTAATGTAAACAGTTCAGCTTTAAAGAGTCTTTTATGATTTTTCTTTCCTGTTTACCTTTTCATGCTTCTCTTGATTTTTGTCTTGGAAAGTCAGATTTTCTATGCAGATCTGGTTTTTTCCTCAATATGAATGATTGAAAATCCTCTATGTCATTGAATGACCATTTATTCCCTTGATGTATTATACTCAGATTTTCTGGGTAGGTGATTCATGGTTTCAATCCCAGTTCCTTTGACCTATGAAATATCCCAATCTAAGCCCTTCAATCCCTTAAAGTTGAAGCTGCCAGATCTTGTGTTATCCTGATTGTATTTCCACAATACTCAAATTGTTCTTTCTAACTGCTTGTAGTATTTTCTCCTTGACCTGGGAACTCTGAAATTTGGCCACAATATTCCTAAGAGTTTCTCTGTTTGGGTCTCTTGCAGGAAGTGATCAGTGGATTCTTTCAATATTTATTTTGCCCTCTGATTCTAGAACATCAGGGCAGTTTTCCTTGATAATTTCATAGAAGATAATGTCTAGGCTCTTTTTCTGATCATGGCTTTCAGGTAGTCCCATAATTTTTAAATTGTTTCTCCTGGATCTATTTTCCAGGTCAGGTGTTTTCCCAATGAGAAGTTTCATATTGTCTTCTATTTTTTCAAGCTTTTGGTTTTGTCTACTAACTGCTTGGTTTATCTCATAGTCATTCATTTCCCTGAATTCAATTCTCTCCCTCAATGAATTAATTTGTTCAATGAGCTTTTGAACCTTCTTCTTCATTTGGCCAGTTCTCCTTTTTAAAGCCTCCTTCTCCTCACTGACTTTTCGGACCTCTTTTTCCAATTGAGCTAGCCTCCTTTTAAAGCTGCTATTTTTCTCAGCATTTTTTTAAATTTTCCTTTAGTAAGCTGCTAACTTGCTTTTTTAAGGTCTTCTATTACCTGAGCCCTGTTTAAGTTCCCTTTGGAGGCCCTGGTGTCGGAGGCCTTGACTTCCTCTGACAATAGCCTTGTTCATCGTCATCTGAAAGGATGGGAGGAGACATCTGTTCTCCAAGGAAGTAACCTTCTATGGTCTTATTTTTTCCCTTTTTTGGGCATTTTCCCAGCCAGTTACTTGACTTCTGAGTTTCCTCTCTACCACCACCTTGCCTCCAGTTCCCAAGCCAGCACTGGGGACTGAGATTCAAATGAGCTGCTCCAAAGCCTCAGGGGCTTTAGATGGGGGTAGGGCTGCTATTCAGTGTGAGATTAAAGTCAGCTCTTCAGGACAGGGGAAGGCCACCACACAGGGCTCAGTTCCCTCAGGAGGTTTATACTGAGACCTTCAACAATGGATATGGGCTACTGACTGCTTTGGGAGCCCCTCTCTGCTGCTGACTGTACTGCTGCCACCTGAGGAGGCCTTAGTTATGGGGACACCCTGATCCCTTCTCGGCCACCCTAAAAGACTCTCTCGCTGACCTTTGTGCCTGTAGGTTAAGGGATCTGCTCTGCTGTTGTACATTCTGTCCCTGAAGCCTGATTTGATCTGCTCTTCTCAGTGACGCCGTGGCCAAGGCAGGGCTGGGCTCTGCTCCACGACTGGTGCATGACAGACCTTTCCTGTAGGTCTTTCAGGTCACTCTGGGATAGAAATCTCCTCCCTCCTGTTTTTTGGAGGCTTCTGCTGCTGTAGAATTTGTTGAGAGTTCTTCTTTATAGGTATTTTATGGGCTGTGATAAAGAGTTAGTGTATGTTCGTCTTTCTACTCCATCATCTTGGCTCCACCCCCTACTGGGAGATCCTAAGCAGAGAGCCCAAGAGCAGGGATGAGGGAGCAGGACAAGGAGGTTTCTGAGGGCAGCCCTAACCTGAGCACACAGGGAGCAGTGCCAGGCAGACAATAGGCCAGGCCATGGTGCAGAGGGCCCCAAGAGCTCTGCTCTCCAAAGAGCACACAGCAGGACCTGGCCTCTTCCAAGTCCCTCTTATCCTCTCCCTGAAACCTGCATTGGGTTTTGGGTGGGAGGGGGCTGAATGCAAATCTGTGCCTTATGCAGGCTCTTCTTAACCACCCCCAAGTCACATCTCTGAAGTCACAAGTCCATGGCAGGGACATGTCTTTCAGGGAGAGGGCATGGTGTCGTTGGGGTTTCTTTTCCCAGCCAAGCAGAGATTTCACTCCTGTGTGATCTCCAGGGTCAGATCAGTCTCAGACAGAGAGCTGGGCTGATCCCCAGATCAGACCCCCAGGCTCCCCATCCCATCACTGCCTGTCCCAAATCAGGTGCTAAGTGGCACCTCCCGGATGCAGGCTCCCAATCATCCCACCCTTGTAAGCCAACCTCAGGTGTCCCATAGCCAGAACAAGACCCCTGCTTGCTGCCCAACAGGCCTCCAGGCCAGCCCCAATCCACAGGATAAAGCATGGATTTCCCAGGAGAGGAGAGTCTTGGTGCCTTTGTGTGAAAGGGACCATTTCCTGCAAGCTGTTTATTCTTTGACTTTCCATTGGCCACCCACAGCCTTGGTTTATTTTCTTTTTCTTTTTTCTTTTTAATTTTTTTAAATTAATTAATTTATTTAACTTTTAATCTTCATTTCCACAACATTTTGGGTTCCAAATTTTCTCCCCATTTGTCCCCTCCCCCCACCCCAGAACACCCAGCATTCTAATTCCCCCTATCACCAATCTGCCCTCTCTTCTATCATCCTTCCCTTCCCTAGTCCCCATCTTCTCTTTTGTCCTGTAGGGTCAGGTAACTTTCTATACGCCACTGCCTGTATTTTTTATTTCCTAGATGTATGCAAGAACAATACTCAACAGTTGTTCCTAAAATTTTGAGTTCCAACTTCTCTTCATCCTTCCCTCCCCACCCATTCCCTTTGGAAGGCAAGCAATTCAATATAGACCATGTCTCTGTAGTTTTGCAAATGACTTCCATAATAGTCATGTTGTGTAAGACTAACTATATTTCCCTCCATCCTATCCTGCTCCACATTGCTTCTGTTCTCTCTTTGGATTCTGTCCCTCCCCAAGTGTTGACTTCATATTGCTTCCCCCTCCCATTGACCTCCCTTCCATCATCCCCCCCACCCTGCTTAACCCCTTCTCCCCCACTTTCCTGTATTGTAAGATAGGTTTTCATACCGAAATGAGTGTGCATTTTATTCTTTCCTTTAGTCGAATGTGATGAGAGTAAACTTCATGTTTTTCTCTCACCTCCTCTCTTTTTCCCTCCACTCTTTTGCTTGCCTCTTTTATGAGAGATAATTTGCCCCATTCCATTTCTCCCTTTCTCCTCCCAATATATTTCTCTCTTACTGCTTAATTTCACTTTTTAAAGATATGATGCCATCCTATTCCATTCACTCTGTGCTCTCTGTCTCTCTCTGTGTGTATGCGTGTGGGTGTAATCCCACCCACTACCCAGATACTGAAAAGTTTCAAGAGTTACAAATATTGTCTTTCCATGTAGGAATGTAAACAGTTCAACTTTAGTAAGTCCCTTATGACTTCTCTTTGCTGTTTACCTTTCCATGCTTCTCTTCATTCTTGTGTTTGAAAGTCAAGTTTTCTTTTCAGCTCTGGACTTTTCATCAAGAATGCTTGAAAGTCCCCAATTTCATTGAAAGACCATTTTTTCCCCTGAAGTATTATACTCAGTTTTGCTGGGTAGGTGATTCTTGGTTTTAGTCCTAGTTCCTTTGACTTCTGGAATATGATATTCCACGCCCTTTGATCCCTTAATGTAAAAGCTGCTAGATCGTGTGTTATCCTGATTGTATTTCCACAATACTTGAATTGTTTCTTTCTAGCTGCTTGCAATATTTTCTCCTTGACCAGGGAATTCTGGAATTTGGCTACAGTGTTCCTAGGAGTTTCTCTTTTTGGATCTTTTTCAGGCGGTGATCCGTGGATTCCTTGAATACTTATTATGCCCTCTGGTTCTAGAATCTCAGGGCAGTTTTCCTTGATAATTTCATGAAAGATGATGTCTAGGCTCTTTTTTTGATCATGGCTTCCAGGTAGTCCCGTAATTTTTAAATTGTCTCTCCTGGACCTATTTTCCAGGTCAGTTGTCTTTCCAATGAGATATTTCACATTATCTTCCATTTTTTCATTCTTTTGGTTTTGTTTTGTGATTTCTTGGTTTCTCATAAAGTCATTAGCCTTCATCTGTTCCATTCTAATTTTCAAAGAACTATTTTCTTCAGTAAGTTTTTGAACCTCCTTTTCCATTTGGCTAATTCTGCTTTTGAAAGCATTCTTCTCCTTATTGGCTTTTTGAACCTCTTTTGTCAATTGAGTTAGCCTATTTTTCAAGGTGTTATTTTCTTCAGCATTTTTTTGGGTCTCCTTTAGCTAGGTGTTGACCTGCTTTTCATGCTTTTCTTGCATCTCTCTCATTTCTCTTCCCAGTTTTTCCTCCACCTCTCTTACTTGATTTTCAAAATCCTTTTTGAGCTCTTCCATGGCCTGAGCCCATGGAATATTTCTTTTGGATCTTTGGGATACAGAAGCCTTGACTTCTGCGTTTTTCCCTGATGGTAAGCATTGTTCATCCTCATCAGAAAGGAAGGGAGCAGATATCTGTTCACCAAGAAAGTAACCTTCTATGGTCTTATTTTTCTTCTTTTCTGGGTGTTTTCCCAGCCAGTGACTTGACTTCTAAGTTTCCTCTCCACACCCACCTCGCCTCCAGTTCTGCAGAGCTAGTGCTTGGGGTCTGAGATTCAAATGCTGCTTCCCAGCCTCAGGGATTTGGGCAGGGGCAGGGCTGCTATTCAGTGTGAGATTAAGTTCAGGTGCTCAGGTGGTGTTAGGACCGCCTCAGAGGGCTCAATTCCCTCAGGGGACTTATGTGGAGACCTTCATCAATGGATCCGATTTCCTGTCTGCTTTGGGGGCCCTTGTCTGCTGCTGCCTCCACTGCTCCCTCCCAAGGTGACCCGAGCCACGGGGACACCCCACTCCCCTCTCAGCCAACCAAAAAGGCTCTTTCACTGACCTTTGGTGCTTGTGGGTGGAGGAACTTGCGCGCCTGCAAGGGGTTCTGTCTCTGAAGCCTGCTCGGATCCACTCCTCTCGGTGCTGTGTAGCCAAGGCAGGGCTGGGCTCCTCTCTGGTCTGGTGCGAGATGGATCCTTCAGGTCAGTTTTTCAGGGCTCTCTGGAACAGAAATCTCCTGCACTCTGTTCTGTGGTTTCTGCTGCTCCAGAATTTGTTGGGAGTTCTTCTTTACAAGTAATTTATGGGCTGTGGGTTTGGAGCTAGCATATGTGTATTTTTCTACTCTGCCATCTTGGCTCCTCCCCGAGCCTTGGTTCATTTTCAAACAAAGGTTTGCCTCTTTACTATTCTGTCACTTATCCTCAAATGAGGACATCTAGTGGTTTGGTAATAGCACCATCACTTTTAATAAATGGTGAAGAAATTTGACCAAAGTCCTGAGATCTCAAAGATTTTTGTATGCAGTGAAGTGGGGGGCACTTCTGCCTACACTGGTTATGTGTTCACACCACCTTGTGAAATAATGTGACCAAAATCTGTAATATTTTCTGTACTGCTCTCAGGATTGTCCATTGAAAGTCATTGTTTATTTTCTTCTGGTTGTTCCAACACTTTTTGCATCTCCCCTCATATTCTTCCAGAGTTTTCTCAAAGTTTATGATGTCTTCAACCCATTCAAATAGGCCACGTTTCCCCAATTGATAAATGATCAAAGAATATGAACAGGCAATTTTCAGAAGAAGAAATTAAAGATATCTATTATCATATGAAATTTGAGAGTACTATTAACATTGCTTTTGTTTTAATTGTTGCCTTGTTCTAATCATCTAAGATGGGGTTGTGGTTGAATCCATCTGAGAACAAAATTCCATTTTTTTACTCTTTTGTATTTAACTTTTTACATTTTCTAATTGAACAAGCGAGGAAAGTATCAGCTCATCTCACGAAGATTCAGGAAAAAATTAGTGAAAGTCATCAAGGAGTCTATGGCATGATTCAAATGGCTGGTAGATCATCCAGTGTCCATACATTTTTAATTTCTGTGTGCTGCTTTCTCTTTGCCTTTTCATAAATTATTTTTGTTGATGTTTTCTGTTTCCCAAGAATCCCATAGTATCCCATGAATCTATTGCTCTTCCCTTCCCCCCTCCCTTAGGGATATCCCCTGTGACAAACAGTTTTCTTTTAAAAATAGTGAAAAAGTCAGCAGAACTGAACAATAACTGGATAAAATGTGAGCCCATGTGCAATGAGTAACACCTGTGCCCGTCCCACCTCCATAAAGGAGGGGGCAGGGAAGGTATTCCTATCTGTTCATTCAGGGCCCATTTGACTCCATCATTCTGTTCCATTTCCCTTTGCCTTTTTGGTGTCTTGTCTTCATCATGTACACTGTTGTTATCATTGTGTATCTTGTTTTGGTGGCTCTGCTTACTTCACTGCACATCAGGTCATACAGATCTTTCCATATTTCTTTCTGTTTATCACACACATCCTTCTTTTCCATTCTGTGATATTCTATTACATTAGCCAAGTACAAATGGTGTGGGAGTTCTTCCAGTGATGGGCTTCTGCTTTACTCCCAATCCTTAGCTATCACAGGAAGTATGGATATCAACATTTTGATGTCTGTGGGGCTTTTTTCTTTTCAGTGGCCCACAGTTCCTGACAGATCAGAGTTAAGTACTGAATGGAGAAAGTAAAAACTTTATTATAATCATTAATATCTTGTGAGTGATGATGTTATATTGCCAGTGTAAGCTCCTGCTGCAGCCTACAATGCATCTCATTCTTCTCTAGGAGCTTTGGGAAGAAAGATCCTTTTTGTTTTCTGCTCCTGACATCATTTTCGAGACCCAGATATGGCTCCTCTTCTTCCCTGTCTCTCCAGGACAAACGAACCTCAAATGATGAGGCATCATTGTGGCCCCTATACCCTACTCCACAATTTCTTTGCCCAGATGTATTCACTGAGATACCCTTTGGACTTTCCACTATTTTCAAATATTCTCCCTGAAGGGAATCATGGCAGACCCTGCCAATGTTACAATCCTGACATTTCCATATATGGAGGAAGGAGGGGCAAGGCCTAGATCTGTTCTCTCATCTACATACCGAGGTCAAACCCAGGACTTCAGAAGCATGAGCAGAGGTCAGGTGGGCATGCCTGAAGTTCTTGGCAGTTCTTCTTGACCCAGTTCAGCTGACATGTTGCCTCTTGATCTCATGGAGTACCAAAAGCCTTTCTGCCTGGGGTACCAGGCCTCCTTTGATTTCTTCCCACACATGCTGTCAGAGGTCACACTGTCCTAGTTGTTCATTCAATCAATGAATCAAAGAAACACCTATATAATCACCCATTATGGATCCCACATAGTTCCAGGCATCAGGAATAATAAGGAAACATCCAAGCAATCCCTTCTTCAAAGAGGGAATGAATTAGTATAGAATCAAAACCAGGTCTTTTGCCACATCAGAGTTAAGTTTTATATTCAAAACCTCTTCTTCTGTTGAATGTTTGGTTAGAGAAGAATTGACTTCAACCTGAAGTATACAGTGAATGAGTTCAGCACTGGTTGTTGCTGGTTTCTTGAGAAGTCTATAGAAGTGTTCAACCTTGCTCTAAAGAATAATTTCCTTAGCAGTGATACATGTGGCTCCATCAGCACTGAGTAATCCAGATGCATGTCTTTAGCCCACAAATAGCCTTCAGGGCATCATAAAAGCATTCTGAATTGTAACTATCAGCATAAAACTGAATTTCCTCTCTCTTTCTTGAGCCAGAAATCCTGCATCTCTCTAAGACTTGCATTTTATTTCTTTTGGAGTTAAATGATGCCTTCTCAGAAATGGATGAGCTATCCTGGTGGTAAAGTCTCCAGAATTTCCATTTTCCATTTAGCAGGTTCTGAATTTCCCATCACTTTCAGAAACAAATCTTGATGAATGCAAGTGTGCTGACCCAGAGGAGTAAAAGTGGTGCTCTCCACCAAATCTCTGAAAGCATTTTACTCTTGTTCTGCTCCACTGTGGTCAACCACATCATGGCACAGCTTTCTCTCCAAGTTAGCCATGAACTGGGCCTGCTTGGAGAAGCTCTCTTACCTGCTGACATTCAGTATTCTGGTTGTCATCTTGCCTTTGGTCAATGCTTCTGTTGAGGACAAATGATTACTTTGGAGAAGATAAGTATAAGTTTAGTCCAGCACTCTATGTCACACATTGCTTTCATCACTGTCCCATCCTGTCTGTCTCTTCTGCTTATAAAACCATAGTCTATTAAATGTCAATATTTGTTGCAAGCACTTATCTACGAGATTTTACTGCATTTCAGTAAACAGAAGACAGTATTGGTGATGGGAAGTCTTCAATAGAAAGTGACCCTTGCTGTTCCTTCCACTAGACTCTTCTTCTCCCTGCTCTGAAGACTTCCACTGACTGGCCTCTATGCCTGGAAGCCTCTGCCTTCCCATGTCTGATTCTTTGGCTACCTTGGATTCCCTGATCAAATCTCCCTCTCCCAGAGCCTTTCACAATCCCTCTGAGTTTTTCAATCCATGGACAGCCTCCACTTAGCTTGTCTACAGCATGTCGGCACCTGGTTGTGTGTATTTTGGCTCCACTATTAGATTGTAAGCTCTTTGAAATCCAGGATTGTCTATGTCTTTGTACTCCCAGAGCTTAGCACAATGCCTGGCAATTGTGGTCATGCTCTGCCAATTGTCTAAGGGTTATCTTGGACAAACAAACGACGCTTAATGGGAGGATGCAGGGCCATAGATATGGAAGCTAAGTCATGGTAGGATCTTCCTCTGTCCTCTCCACTCTGGCCAAAACCCAAAACCCCAAGGTTTAGCTAAAAGAACCCCTGGGCTCAGTCTCCTCAGATTGCACATGTTGTATTTGGGGGAAGATACTTGTTCTGAGATCAAAATATCTGGTTTCAGACACATAGACAGAGACAGAGTCAGAGAGATAAAGAGAGAGGCAGAAAGAACCAGAAAGATTTTACCTGGCCCTGGCAGTTCAGAGAGTATGAGAAGCCTGGGGCCAGATTTGCATCTGGATCTGGGTTGACTTGGAAGATTTTTGTCCTACTTTCTCACTGAATGTATCACTGTGTTAAGCATCCACTATCAGTGCCATAATTTACCCTACTTTAGTAAGCAGCTTCATCCTCGGGCTGGATGTTGGTAAATGGACAAGTATCTGTCTGTTCCAGAGCTGGAGCCATAGAAGCGATCAGGGATCCCCTTACCCCTCCTTCCTCCTCCACTGCTGGTGACGTTCATGACATACCAAGGGCTCATTCCTGTGCTATGCTGGAACCATTCGATTCTGAAAATGCTGCATAGACTGCTCAGAGTACAGATGAGTCTAGCTGTGGCTCCCAGGGATGCAGACATGGAGGGTGACTGAATCTGCACAGGCTGGGAGAAGGAACCTAGAAATAAAGAAATGCAATATTGTCCAAGAAGATGAGAGCGAAAAGGTGCTTAGATTTCCTCATGATAAAGATCAAGGGTAGGGATGAGGGAGCAGGACATGGAAGTCTCTGAGGGCAACTGTGACCTGAGCAAACAGTCAGGAGTAAGAGGCAGAGAAGAGGGTAGGACATGGTTCAGAGTGCTCCAAGAGTACATAGCTGGGCTTAGCATGTTCCAGGACTCTCTCATCCTCTCCCTGATGTCTGTGCTGGGTTTTGGGTGGGAGGGGGCTGAATGCAAATCTTTGCCTTTTACAGTCTCTTCTTAACCATTCCCCATGTCATACTTCTGAGGTGACAGGTTCATGGGGAGGGCATGTCTCTCAGGTTGAAGGCTTGAGGTGTTGGGATTTCCTGGCCCAGTCCAGCAGAGATATCGCACATGAATGATCCCAACTGTCAGAGCAGTCATAGACAGAGCCAGCTGGGCTTATCCCTGGATTAGACCCCTAAGGTCCCCATCCCATTACTACTTGTCCCAAACTAGGCCCACAATTCCACCTTCTGGCTGCCGACCCCCAGTCCACTCCACCCTTTTAAGACAACTTAAGGGGCCCCACAACCAGAACAAGATCCCTGCTTCTTGCCCACCAGGTCTCTAAGCCAACATCTGTCCTTGGAATAGGACAGGATGAAAGGATGGATTGATTCAGAAGAGGAGAGTCCTGGGTCCTCTGTGTGGCAGCGACCATGTCCTGAACGCTGGGTGTCTCTGACTCTCCAGTCGTCACCCACAGACTTGGTTCCTTTTCACACCAAGATTTGCCTATTCTCCTGCTTCATTACTCTTCATTCTCATACACTCAAGTGAGGACATCTAGTGGTTTGGTGATAGCACTGTCACTTTTAACAAATGGTGAGGAAAATGGACCAAACTCCTGAGATCCCAAAGGGTCTTTGGATATAGTGAAGTCAGGGGCACTTCTGTCTACACTGGGCTCCCGTCTTCCTGTGATTTAGTGTGACCAAAACCCATAACAGTGTTCGTACTGCTCTAGGAGTGGTCCTTTCAAAGTCATTGGCTATTTCCTTTTAGCTGGTCCAACACTTTCAGCATCTTCCCTCGTGTTCTTCCAGAGTCTTCCCAAAGGCTATGACATATTTAACACATACATAGAGGTCACTTCTTCAAGTAATGGTTCTATCAGTTCTTAAAAGTGATGGGTACCTTTCAGGTGACCTTTTTCATCATTACACCCAAGTAGAATCTTATTGGACAGACTGATGGAGAAGTGCTTGCCTTTCCAACCTCAGCCATTAGTATCTTGTAAAAGCCACAAGGAACGAATGAACACATAGGTGTTTATTAATTGCTTACTATGGAAGCACCACACTGAGTACTGGGGATCCGAAGGAAAATGAAGACAGCCCCTGCTGTAAAGGAGCTCACCTCCTCCCGGAGGATTTCAGCTATAGGACAGATGGAAAGGTCCCATGGTCCTAAGGGTGTAGCAGCAAAGCAGAGGACATGGCTTTCCCTTACCTTCACTTTTATTATAAAATTATATCACTTTGTGGTGGGAACCATTTCACAGAGCTGAAGCCTTTGGGGAAACTGTATGTGCAGTTGTCAGGCTGCATCTCCACAAGGTTGTATCTGAACTTTATTACTGTGGACCCTTGGCTTGGAGCATTGCTATCCTTTTGGCTTTGGGGTTTGAAATTCTATACCATTGTCCTCATCTTCCTAGATGAGAGAGTGGTCAAGGTGTTGATAGTGTTTGACCTTCTTGCCACATGATGCCTCCTGTCTTTCCCCCACGGATGTGACATTTGTAGCTTCTACCAGGTTGGCTCATCTGAGTAGGGAAGATTCTTAATCTCTTTAGCATTACTTTTGGCTACTAGGCCACAGGTTCCCCACCCCTCCTTTAAATTACTATTGATTAGAGAATGCAAATTAAGACAATTCTGAGGTACCCCTCACAAGTGTCAAATTGGCAAATGCAATAGAGAACACAAATATTGGTGAGAATGAAATACACTGTTGGTGGAACTGTAAACTGATCCAACCGTTTTGGAGAGCAATTTGGAACTATAGCCAAAAGTATACAAAACTGTTCACACCCATTGACCCGTCAGTACCACTATTAAGTATGTATCTCACAGTGATAAAGAAAATTGGATAAATTCTACATGTGGAACAATATATTAGCATGTCTTTCGTGGTGGCAAAGAATTGTAAATTGAGGAATGAATGGGAATATGAATTGGGAATAGCTGAACAAAATGTGATGTATGATTGTTACGGAATATTATTGTGCTGTAAGAAAAGATGAGCATGACTGTTTCAGAAAAACCTTGAAAGAGCTATATGAGCTGAGGCAAAGTTAAGTAAGCAGAAGCACGAGAGTGCTGTACACAATAACAGCAGTATTAAACAATGATCAACTTTGAGTTACTTAGCTACTCCCAGCACGACTAGGATCCAAGACAATCTGAAAAGGCTCAAGATGAAAAATGCTATCTATGTTCAGATACAAACAAACAAACAAACAGAATCTGAATGCAGATCATCTCAGTCTATATTCACTTGGTTTTTCTCGTGGTTTTTTGTTTTGTTTCCTCTGTGTTTTCTTTCTTTTATCCCTCTTATTTTTACATCAATTTATTTGTTTTCAGTTTTCAACAATTACTTTCTTAAGTTTTAATTTTTTCCCCCTCCTTACCCCCTCCCTCCTCAGAATGGTAGCAGTGTCAGTTAGTTTCTACACATTCATGGGCATTTCCTGGATTTCCATTGGTTGGTCACCACAAAGAGATCTGCTATAAATATTTTTGTATATGTGGGACCTTTTCCCATTATTATGATCTGTTTGGGATTCAACTGTAGAAGGGATATTTCTGAGTCAAATGGTGTGCACATTTTTGTAGCCTTTTGGGTATACTTCCAAATTGCTCTCCATAATGGTTGGTTCGTCTCACAGCACCATCAAAAGTGTATTATTATTCCAACTCTCCCATATCTTCTCCAACACACTTATCATGTTCCTGTTTTGTCATGTTAGCCAATATGATAGGTGTGATATACTACTTCAGTGTTGTTTTGATTTGCATCTCTCTAATCAATAGTAATTTAGAGCATTTTTCATGAGATTATAAACAGCTTTAATTTCTTCCTCTGAAAACTGCCTGCTCATATTCTTGGACCATTCATCAATTGGGAAATGATTTGTATTTTTGCAAATTTCAGTTTTTCACAGACACTGCTTGTAAAAATTGTTTTCCAAGTTTGTGCTTCCCTCCTAATCTTGATTGCATTGGGTTTGTTTGTGCAAAACCTTTCCATTTGATGTAATCACAGTTATCCATTTTGTATTTCACAATGTTCTCTATCCCTTCTTTGGTAAAAAAAAAATGATTCCATTCTCCATAAATTTGACCAATAAACTATCCCTTGTTACCCTAATTTGTTTATAGTATCAACCTTAATATCTATATTGTGTATCAATTGTGATGGAATCAAAATAGGATCATTTTTGTTTTTGTTTAAGTATAATGAATTGCCTCTCATTGAATCTTGCCTTTCTCAATCAAGAGCCTTTACAAATAGTAAAGTGCAAAAACAAGAGTTTCTTTAACTAGAAACTGTGTATTTGTCTGTTGATTATTTTAATGTGATAGAAGATCTTTCCCATCCATTGATGGGGCTGCTTATTTTGGGAAGCTTTTTAGGGGAATTGTTTTGTAGGAGGGACCAAGGACAGTTTTTTCTATAGAGGCACTGGGTCCGAGGGATGTGATACCCTCTGTCTCTAAAAGGTGTGTAAATACTCTGAGCTGAGGTTTTACTTTGGGGCTTTGTTTTTGGAAAGAATGTTTGAATGACAGATGAGGACTGTGGGAAGCCGCCAAGGACCCCTCCTCCCTTACTTTGAGAACCCAGATGTCATACTTCCCTCTCTGGTGATGATTTTAAAGCAGTTGAGGTTCAATTGCCAATTGAATTCAGGCAGAGGAAGCCATGTCTCCTGATGATTTGATTTCTCTATATTTCCTTTGAAATTCAGGGTGTTTACTCCCTAAATTAATTGAATGATATATGTACTTGATAGATGTGCTTAAAGGAATGATACCTGTGCTTGATTAAAGTGATTGTTAACCCCTTGAAAGTTATTTTCCTTTTATAAATGCACATCTAAGAATCTGTGATAGCAGGCCCTCTGTATATGTTGGGATGCTTACTTCTGCACCCATTTGGACTTTATTCTTGTATACTGTGTGAGGCATTACTCCATTCCCAGGTTTGCAACATATTTTCCAGTTTTTGTCAGACCAGGAGTTCTTATTGCAGAAGCTGAGGTCCTTGTGTTTATAAACAGTAGATTGCTATAATCACTGACTAGAGTGCCTTGTGTCCCTAATCTATTGTGTTTTCTTTCACAATACAGAAATATGTCTTGCATCATTTCACATTTATAACCTGTATCAAGTTGCTTGTCATTTCAGGGAGTGGGGAAGAAAAAGAGAAAAGGAGTGAATTTAGAACTCAAAATTAAAAAAAACAAATGAATGGTGAGGATTTCTTTTGCATGGAATTGGTTAAGAAAGTGTTATTCAGAAAAGGAATAAATGTAAACAGTCTGTATAAAAATCGTAAAATAAAATAGTATTTTTGTGTAACAAGAATGCCTATATCTTCAGCTAATTTCTCATGGCCTCATGTTTTGCCCTCTTTGGACTTCTGGACTATCTGTACTTGACATTGTCTTTCCATCAGGAGATAGTGGGTTGGGTTTTGTTTCCTTCCAAAACACCTTGCTGTTTAGTGGCATCAGAACTTAAAGGACAGATCAATGCTTTGTTGTCCTCCCTGACATGGTAATGATCATGACAGCTTTTGTGGCTAGGCTACAACCTTGGGGAACCCTTTCAATTTCTGAGATTAGAAGTAGTAAGACAATATCCAAGCAGTCCCTTCTACAAAGGGGGCATCTAGTGGGGAGAGAATCTTCATGTTTATAGGTGTAATGAGGGCTTACCCTGCTCCCCTGATCAATGTCTGGGAAGCCCTTCTTTATGAATTCCATGGATGACCTTGTACAGTCTCTCAATTAAGTGTGAGGTCATTACTTTCAGGTTTCTTTTTCATCTTTCCTCTAATGTGTGTTCCATTTCCTTATACACTGGCTCTAACTGTAATATATTATCTCAGGATTGTTTGTAGAAAAAACACCTTCTAAAATATAAGGGGGTGAGGTGGAAACATGTCCATTATGTCCAGCTGAAACCATCTCCATGTGCAAGACGTTGGGAAACCTCCTCTCAGAAGGACCAGAGGAGGTGTAATGGTAAGGTCTTGCTCTCTTCTTGGAGTCTGTGCCCACATTTTGTTACTAGTTCCTGTCTCTGACAAAGAGGTGGAAGAGAGAAGCCTTTTGATTTTCTGAGGAGCCAGAGATACGAAGCATCCCCAAGGTATCCTCAGCTAAAGAGAATCTTGTGCTCTCATCCTTCCTCTTTATTTTTGTAAGCATAAGGAGGAGAAGCATACCTTCACTGTCGGAGTTCAACAAATAACCTGTGAAGTGGAAGGTCAGGTTTTTCTTTGTGTTTTCTATTTCTTGTTTTCCATGATAAGTTCTAAAGTTGATCATTCTTTTTTCAGTCAGTTTTGTTATTTATGTGGACATTCCTGGCAAGTGTACTGCCAAGGTAACTGAACTTATCCACAACATTTACTCTACTTCTTGCAATTGATGGTTCCATATATGGATAAAATGCTGGGTGGTGGAGAACCTCTTTTATCAAACCAAAATTCACACAAGGAAGAGGGAATCCACCCAAACTCTGTTGCACCTTAGACTCTGGGACTTCCTTGAGTGTGCTATTATCTTTGAACAAAAAGTCATGTACTAACTCTCCCTCCACTTGAATCCGAGCTTGTCGCCTTCTCAAATTCAACTATTCATCCTCAGGGAATTTACACTTGCTGAGTATGCAGTAGCTGACCTTGAAGACATTTTCACCCTCTTTTAAGGCAACCAGCAACATTGCTGAAAACACCATACTCAAAAGAATTGGAGCAAGCACACATCCCTGCTTTGCTCCTTTGGTGCCTGAGAAAGCAAGAGAACGTTGTTCGTTATCCAGAAACCAGATAAGTATGCCATCGTGAAACTGACTAACAATCGTGATGAATTTCTCTGGGCAGTTAACTTTTTTCCCATAGCCTTCCACAATTTCTCACAAATGTCAGTATCAAAGAACATGCTCAATTTTGTGTACAGACGTGTGTTCTGCTCTTGGAATTTCTATTGGAATTGTCATGAAGCAAGGAGCATATCAACTTCTCCTCAGCCTTTCCTGAAGTCACGCTGGCCCTCGGGTACATGAGTATCTTCCAGATGAAGTATCAGCGTATTAAGGAGGACTCTGGTAACTCTCTTATCAGTGACGTATAAGAGGGAGAGATCCTCCTCCCCAGGACAATTCATTTCCTTTTTTAAACAGAGATGGCATCTTTGAATTTTTGAGGGTCAACTTCCTTTTGCATGTTACCCAGAAAATTTCAGTTGGCACATTTCTGAGGAGTGGAAACTCTGATTTGTAATTCTCAGCTAGAATAGAATCAGTACCAGGTGCTTTGCCATGTAAGAGTGGCATAATGACATTTAAAGCTGCTTCTTCATTTGGATGTTTGACTAGAGAGGAATTGACTTCAAACTGAGGTATACAATGAAATGACTCAGGTTGGTTGTTGATGTTCATAAGAGACCTTTAGAAGGGGTCAGCCCATCTCTACTGGATCATTTCTTTATCACTGATGAGTGTGGCTCTATCAACACCAAGTAGCTGAGAAGCACCACATGTCCTTGGCCCATAAATAGCCTTCTGAGCATGAAAAATGCCCTGTGTCTTGTTACTATCAATACACCACTGAATTTCCTCTCTCTTTACAGAACTAGGAATTCTATATCTTTCTGAGTTTCACTTGCACTTTACTTTAGATGAAGTTAAATGCTGCGTTCACAGAGATGGATGAAATGTCCTGCTGGTAAAGCCTGTAGAATTCTCATTTTCCTTTTAGTGGCTTCTGAATTTCCTCCTCATTTTTATGAACCCAATTTTGATTGCAAGTGTGCTGGCATAGAGGAATAAATGTAGTGCTGTCCACCAAATCTCTGAAAGCTGCTCACTCTTTTTCTGTTCCACTCTTGTCAACCATTTGTTATTTCAGCTTTCCTCCAGACCTGAACTGCTTGGAGAAGCACTCTGATGTGCTGACATTCAGTTTTCTGGTAGTCATCTTGCCTTGGGACCACTGCTTTTGTTCAATGCAAATGTTTACCTTGCAGAAGATGTCTGTGTTTAGTTCAATAGTCTCTGCAAACACATTGCCTTGATCATTGTCCCCTCCTGTCTCTTCTCTTTACAGTGATATAATCTATTCAATGCCAATATTTGCTGAGAGGGTTTATTCATGAAGTTTTAGTGCATCTGTGTTGACATTACTGGTGATGAGAATGTCATGGAATGTGCAAGTCTTCAGTAGGAAGTACCCCTTGCTCTTGCCTGTCCTTGCTCTGTTCCTCCCAAAGACTCCCTGCTATGTCTCATTACCTTTTCCTATTCTGATGTTAGTTTCCAGAGTTACTAGCTTTTTCTCTCTGAGTATGAAGGTTTCCAGGTTTTCATAACATTTTTCATTGCTGTCAGAACGTTCATCATGTGGTGTGCATATACCCTGCAGATGGTGGCTTGGTGCTTTCCTGTAAGTGGAAATCTCATTATCATAAGCTCATCCTCATTCAGTCCTTTTGAGAGGAAAACAGGTTTGTTGACTAGAACGTTTTTCATTCCCAAACCTATACTGACTTCAAGGCTCTCCCCATCACTGTTTCCACTCAGAAAGACACATACTCAACCCTGACATTGGTAAGCTTCTCTTTATTTGCCAGCCTTGCTTCGCTCCAGGAAGGTATTTGCATAAGAAATCTACTGACTTCTCTAGAACCAAGAGCTTTTTGTCTTTCAGGTCTACTGTATTTCATGTTGTCCATAAACCTGTGCACATTCTGTGGTCCAATGGTGAGTGGAATCATCTTGGCAAATTTTTTGTAGTGTGTGTGTGTGTGTGTGTGTGTGTGTGTTCGTTTGTGTTCCAATCACAAAGTAGAAACCCAAGATTCTTTGGTCTGCAACCCAGAACTAAGTTATGTGAAACAGACAAATAGTACGGCACCATTTCTGGTTCCTTTCTTTCATCAGGAGATGAGCAATATAATCCTTCAAAATGATTTCTCAGACACCCAGGTGTCTGCTGAATCCCACGGCTGCTTCTCTATGGGGAAAGAATGACCCTATTGCCTGGGCCACCTGTTTACAAGGATATGGTTAGAGCTCCTAGTGTATCTACACCCACTTCTTTGTCCTTTGTCACCACAGGACTTTGAAGTAGGTAAAAATGTTAAAATTAGAGGATGATATCTTTTGACTTGTGCATACATTAGATTTAAGTGAGGCACAGTTGCACTAAGTCATTGCCTTTACTCTCTTCCAGAATCATCAAAGTTCAATGGCAAGGAATTGGTGGTATCTGGTGCTGCATCCAATGACTTTTAGGATTTTTAATATCTACCCAAATTCTAAGTGCTCCACAGCACATGCTTCAGGAGCCTTCATGGCCATTGAAACAAATTGTTTCCATCTGCCCATTCTGTCAGGGGAAGTCTTCAGAGACATAAATCTTCCCCTAAGAATCCTTTTTTTTGCCATCTCTCATAAGTTTTGGTATGTTGTCTTATTATTTTGATTCTACTGGATGAAGCTATTGTTCCTATGATTTGTTGTTTGACTAACTCATTCTTTAGGAATACATTATTTAGTTTCCAATTCTTAGTCTTAACCCTTTATTACATATAATTTTCATTGCATCATGATCTGCAAATAATGCATTTAATATTTCTTCCTTTCTGCATTGGATTGTGAGGTTTTTATGCCCTAGTACATGGTCAATTTTTGTATAGATGCCACATACTGCTGAGAAAAAAGTCTATTCAATTCTATCTCTGTTCAGTTTTCTCCAGAGGTCTACCACATCTCAATTTTCTAAAATTATATTCACCTCTTTAACTTTTTTCTTGTTTGTTGTGGGGATAGATTTATCCTGTTCTGAGTGGGGGAATCTGAAGCCTCCACTAGTATTGGAGTGCTGTCTATTTCATCTTATAACTTCCTCAACTTCTCCTCTAAGAATCTGGATGCTATATCACTTGGTGCACTTGTTTAGTAATAATACTACTTCATTTACGTATTCATAAATGGCTTTTTCCTTATTGCTAATATAATTTTGCTCCTTAATGTGAAGATCTTATGCACCCATTAACTGGCCTGCTCCTTAAAGGGAGTTTGATTATGAAAGATTTATAGGAAGGCCCACATCTTTGTTAATTTTCTAATGAGGTACTGGTTCTCAAGGGTTATGGTGCCTTCCACCTCTAAAAAATAAAGATTCTGAGGTGCCATTTTACTTTGAGGTTATTGATTTCAAGTGTTCTGTTTGTTCAGAGGAGACTCTGGAAAGCCAGCCTCTTTACCTCTATGGTAATATGATAGTATTTCTTCTTCATGTGATATAATATCCCTTCTTCTTCATGTGATATAATTATTCCTTTTCTGCCTCCCCCTTTCCTCTTTTCCCATTATAATTCCTTTTTACCACTTAATTCAGTCTTATGTTATCAAATTAAAGTCATCTTAAACCCATATATTCTATCTATTTACATTCGTTTTAAATATCTTAATAAAGATATATTTCTCAAGAATTTCCAGTGTAATCTTTCCACATAGGGATGTAAAGAGTTTGCCCTTACTGAATAGATGTTTTCCCCCTTGTTTACCTATTTATGTCTCTCTTGTGTCTTGTATTTGAAAATTAGATTTTCTGTTGAACTCTGGCCTTTTCATTAGAAAGATTTGGAAGTCTCCTATTTCATTGAAAGTCAATCTCCTCCTCTGATAGATTATGTACAATTTCACTGACTAGTTGATCTTTGATTGTAATCCAAGCTCTTTTGCATTATGGATTATTATATTCCCTGTTCTCGGGTCTTTTAATGTAGAAGCTGCAAGGTTCCATAATCCATCACACAAAGTCAGTCACCAGACCCCCAGCCCCAAGTGCAAGAAGTGTAGGGGAGTGCAGTCCTAGGTTTGGCTGTTGGGGGAGTTCTGTTTTCCAGTGCTCATGGTGGTTCACTGAGCTGACATCTGCCAGTTCCCCTGGCTGTGCAAAGACATGAGGGTTCCAATGCTTACCTATCACATAAAATACGGATATCAATATTTTGAAATCTGTATGCCTTTTTTCCTTATCAGTGGCCCAATGTTAATGAAAGGACAGAATGTTGGACTGGATGTGGTAAATCTAAGATTTATTATAATCATTGCTATTTTTGTTACTGTGGTTATATTTTCCAGAGTAGGTTCCTGCTGCAGTTTGCCTGCTTCACCATCCTGGGGCTCAGCACCTCTCACCGGATTGCTGAGGTGGGGCTTGTTACTGGCTTCACTGGATGACTCCGTGCCTGGACTCATCCCCTTCAGCCATAGGAAAAGGGACCTTTCCTGTTAATCTCCCCAGCCTCAAGAGCTAAAAGACTGCCGTAATAGTTCACCACTTTGTCCAGTGATTCAGGACTTTCCTGGGACAGTATTTTCTGGGCTTTTCAACGTTAATAAGTGAAGACAAGAAGAACCTACTGCATAGTCTGCCGTCTTCGCTCCAAGAAGTCAAAATAGGTGACTTTCAAACACTCGGCTTGTTGATTGAGGTCTCCATAAGCTGCTGCTGCTGCTGCTACTGATTCAACCACTCCCAAGACCTGCTTCCAGTTTGTTGGGACTGGGGCTGGACTGGCACAGCTTGTGGTGTACTGCATTCCTTTCTCATCCAGGACCAAGAGACTCCTCCTGTGGACCTTGTAAATTGTTGTTAACGACTATGTGCTGAAAAGTCTGAAAACCACCAATGCTGCCAGTGATTCAGTTCCCTGAGGCCTCCTCTGGCTTTGCTGGAACTGGGTCTCTGCTGGTGTGGTCTGCTCTGGGCTATACTTCTGTTTATCAGAAGATCAACAAACCTTTTCTCTTGACCATGCAGGTTGTAAATTTGCTTCACTGTGTTTTATTTTTGTGGGTCCTGCTACTCTAGAAATAGTTTAGAGTTATTTTTAAAAGTTATTTGAAAGATTTTTGGAGAGATCTCAGGGGAGTCCCTATCTTTACTCATCCATCTTGGCTCCAACCTTCAAGGTGCTGTTTTAGAAAGGAAAAAAGAAGTCAGCACAACTGATCATTACCTTGAGAATATCTGAGCCCATAGGCAATGAGTCACACTTGTGGCCCTCCCACCTCCATGAAGGGGTGGACTGGGAACATCTTCCTCAATCATTTTGTTCCATTTACTTTTGGCTTCTTCCTGTCTCATTCTCTTTATCAAAATCTTTCATCTACAGTCAGAGGAAGGCCCCAGATAGGGTCCACATCCAAAGATACGCTCAACCCTTGACCTGCAGATTTCAGTACCCAGAGCAGCCCTGGTCTATGACCCGTTCTTCTGACCTGAGGTCTTGCATTCACAATACTCAGGCAGCAGAGAGGCATTCATGCCTGCGGTCCATGGTCAGAAATCTTAGCTTCTCACTAGTCACAGGTTCCCCTTCTCTGGACCATAAAACAAACTTTCACAGAGCCTAACCTCTCCCTTCTGGGCACAGACAGATAAATTTCAGAGGCTATTGGAAACCCTGGATTCCTTCTTCCAGGACTTTAACTCTTTTTCTTGACCAACTTGTCATCTCTCAGCACCACATGGAGGACGAGTGGTCCTTCTTTCTCGGGTCCCAGGTATCCATTGATCCGTCCCCGCACACTCTCAGAAGTCACACTGTCCTGGCTGTTCAGCCAATCAAGGAATCAATGAAACATCTATATAGTCCTCTACTCTGATCCAGGCACAGGACTTGGCTTCAGAAATACAAGGCAACATTCAAGCAATGCCTGCTTCAAGTAGGGCAGTAACAGGGGAGAGAATCTTCATGTTAATAAGTGGAATGAACGCTTACCCTGCTCTCCTGATAGATGCCTGGGCAGCCAGTCTTTGGGCATTCATCACAGGTCTTTGTACAATCTCTCAACTAAGTGTGAGACCATTAGTCTCAGGTTTCTTTTTCCTCTTTGCTCCCATGTGTGCTTCACTTCCTTATACACTGACTCTAACTGCACCATATAGGGTGATCATTATCTGAAGCCACAGCCGCTTATAAAATATAAGGGGGTGAGGTGCGAACATGCCACTTTTATGTATAACCTCAGGGAACCTCCTCTATCAATGACCAGAGGAGGTGTAATGGACAAGTTTCCTTCCGTATTTGGAGCCTTTGTACAAATTCTGTTACTGATTCCCTTCTCAGACAAAGTGGTGAAGGAGAAATCTTTATACTGCCTCAAAATTCAGACCTTATGAGAATTTACATGATGTCCTCATCCAAAGAGAATTTGCTGTTCTTGTCATTCCTCCCTTTAGGTGTGTGTGGAGGGATGTGCTAGGAACCACAGGATAAGGAAGAAACTCAGACCTTCCCTGTGGGAGGTCAGGAAATTTCTTTAGAAATAGGAGTCCAGCTTTTTTTTTTTCTTTGTGTTTGTTATTTCTTGTTTTCCACGATGAGCATGAGAGTTTGTTATTCCCTTCTGAGTCAACTTTCTCATCCATGTGGACATTCCTGGAAGGTACACTGCCAAGGAATGTGAACTTCTCTGCAGCATTTAAAATTTCTCCATTTACTGTAACTGGTGGTTTCATGCATGAGTGCTCTAATGCTACCTGCTAGAGAACCTCTGTTTTCTTCATGTTGATTGTTAAGCCAACGTTAACACAAATGGCAGAGAATTGTCCCATATTGTGTTGCATCTCAGCTTGAGAGTCTGCACAACAATTTGTTAACAAATCAAACATGAATTCTTCCTCCACTTTAATCTTGTCTTGAAGCCTTGCTGTACTTTCAAGTTAACTTTCCTTTGAACATGGTAATTGACCTTCATGCTGTTTTGGTCCTTGTTGAAGGTATCTGATAATATTGCTGAAAACATCATGCCAAAAAGCATGGGAGAAATCATACCACCCTGCTTGGTGACTGGGAAGGTTCGACAGCATTGTTTATTATCCAGAATCTGTTCAAGCATGGCTTTGTGAAATTGCCATACGATCCTTCTCAAAGCAACCACATTTCTTCCAGAAGTCCTTGTGAGTGATAGCCTCTGAGGCCTTGGTAAGATCGATGAACATTGTGGACAGGCCTCTGTTTTGCACCCAGGATTTCTACTGGGATTGTTGGGCAGCAATCAAATTGTCAATTCTTTTTCGTCCTTTCTAAAGTCCAACTAGCTCTCAGGTAGGTAGCCATCTTCCAGGTGAAGAATCAGTCAGTTAATGAGGCCTCCAGCAAGAATCTTGCCAACAGTGAGTAAGAGAAAAAACCTTTCTGTGGGTCACAGGACACATCATTTCCTTTTCCTTAATAGAGAAGGACAGAGGAGAAAAGTTTGAACTCCTGGGGATAACCTTTTGCTATATAATCCAGAACATTGCAGTTAGCTTTTGCATGAGTAGTGAACTCCCACTCTTGTAAATCTCAGCTAGAATAGATCCAGCAGCAGGCATTTTGCCACACAAGAGGAACTTAGTGGCATTCAAGACTTCTTCTTCAGTTGGAAGTTCAGTAGAGAGGGACTGACTTCAACCTGAGGGAAATGGTCAAGGGCTTCAGCATTGGTTGATGATAGTCTGTTAAGAGCACTATGGAAGTCCTTCTCTTCAGAATCATGTACTTATCACTGATCAGTGTGAAAGCATCAACACTGCAATTGGGATGCACCGCAGGTGTTTGGCCAATGGCCTTCAGGACATTGTTAAAAGGCTTGGATTATTAATATTAGCTTGATAGAGTTAAATGCTGCCTTTTAGAGATGGATGAGCTATGCTGCTGGTAGACCTTGTAGAGTTCTCATTTTTTCCATTTACCAGCTTTTAAGTTTCTCCACCATTTTCATCAAACCAGTCCTGATGGTTAGAGTGTACTGACACAGACGTACCAATGTGGTGCTATACATCAAAACACTGAAATGTCCCCATTCCATTTCTGCTCCACTCTTACCGACAGTGCATTGACTCAATTTTAAATACAAATCAGGGGCTAACTATTTGGGCACAGAGAAGCTCTCTAATTTGTAGACAATATATCTTCTGGTAGCTTTTTTCATTCTTGAGGTTGCTGCTTTTGTTGAATGCAAATGTTTACCTTGGAGAGGTTAAGTCCATGATTAGTCCTGCACTTCACCTTCATCTCTGTCCCATCCTAAGACTTCTCCTTACAATGATATAGTCCATTCAATGCCCATATTTGCTGTGAGGATTAATCCATGAATTTCTCGGGTATTTAGGTAAAGAGAAGAGATTGTTGGTGATGAGAAGGTCATGAGATGAAAAGTCTTCAGTAGTTAGTGCCTCTTGCTATTGCTTTTTCTGACTCCCTTCCAATAAGGAATCTGTGCTATGTCTGATAGTCTGGGCTTACACTCATGTTAAAGTCACCCAGTTACGAACTCATTCTTTTTCATGATCCGTGTCTCCAGATTTTTGTAAATTTTTTCTTGTGATCATCAAGGTTTATCATGGTGAGAACATAGACGCTGATGACTGTGGCTCAATGCTTTTCTGGAAATCTCGTTGTCATAAGCCAACCCTGATTCAGTCCTTTGGAGAGGCACATAAGGTTGTTGACTAGATTCATTTTGATTCAAGCACCCATGCCCAGGTCAGGGCTCTCCCCATCCCTGTGGGCAGACAGAAAGATGTGTATCTAAAATGGACATTGGTAAGCTGATCTTCATTTGCCAGCCTTGATTGACTCAGGGCAGCTATCTGCATGTAGGAACTGCTGAGTTGGCTAGGAATAAGAGGTGTGTGTTGTTCAAGTCTACTGAATTTCATGTCTATACCAAGGGTCAGCTAAAGCCCTCCTGGGCTCAGTCTGCTCAGAGTCCACATCTGGGACATGAAGGAAACTACTGATCCTGAGATCAAAAGGTCTGGGTTGAAGGTTCACTTCAGTCACTTACTCTAAGTGTGAACTCAAGCACATCACGTAATTTTTTTTACTGAAACAGATAGAGAGACCCAGAGATAGATTCAGGAAAATAAAGACAGAGAAGGAAAGAACCAGAAAGACTTGACACAGCCCTGACAGATCAGAGAGGGTCAGAAGCCTGGGGTCAGGTGTGCAGCTGGGCCTGGGTTGGCAGGGCAGGTTTTTGTTTCACTTCTTTGCTGAATGTATCACTGTGTGATACTTGTTACCATAATATATGCCACAGTAGTAATCGGCTTCATCCTCGGGCTGGAGGTTGCTGATGGTCAAGTACCTGTCAGCACCAGAGCCGGAGCCAGAGAAGCGATCAGGGATCCCCTCACCTTTGCTTACTCTTCCACTGCTGCTGATATACATGAGATACCCAGGGGCCTTTCCTGGGCTCTGCTGGATCCAATATATAGCGTTGCTTTTATACTGACTGCTGAAGGTGCAGGTGAGTTTGGCTGTGGCTCCCAAGGATGCAGACATGGAGGATGACTGAGTCAGCACATCCTGGGAAAAGGAACCTGGAAATACAGACACACATTAATGCCCTAGAATAAGGAGAAAGGGAGAAGTTACTGAGAGATTCTCAGAAGAGAGGCCAAGGGCAGGAATGAGGGAGCAAAACAAGGAGGTTTCTGAGGGCAGCCCTGACCTGAGCACACAGTGAGCAGTAAGAGACAGACAGGAAGCCAGGCCATGTTGCCGAGGACCCTAAGATCTCTGCTCCCCAAAGAGCACACAGCTAGGCCTGGCCTCTTCCAAGTCCCTCTTATCCTCTTCCTGAAGCCTGGGTTGGGTTTTGGGTGGGAGGGGCTGAATTCAAATATCTGCCTTAGGCAGGCTTGTTTTATCCACCCCTATGGTCACACCTCTGGGGTCACAGGTCGATGAGCAAGGCACGTCTTTCAGGGGGAAGACATGGGGGTGTTGGGAGTTCTTGTCCCAGCCCAGCAGAGATATCACTCATGAGTGATTCCAAGAGTTAGAGCAGCGACAAGCACAGCCAGCTGGACTGATGCCCCCTCACACCCCCAGGTTCCGCATCTCATTAGTACGTGTCTCAAACCAGTCCCACAGTGCCACCTCCTGACTGTTGGGTCCTCCATCTACCACACCCTTGTTAGCCAACTTCAGAGGAGCATAGGCAGAATGAGACCCTTGCATGCTGCTCACCAGATCTTCAACCCAGTGTCTGTTCACAGGACAAAAGGATGGATTGGCTCAGCAGAGGAGAGCCTTGGCGCCTATGTGTGGAGAGGACCAAGTCCTGAGAACTGGCTTTTTTCTAACTCTCCGATTTGGCTTCTTCTGCTTCATTACTCTTCAGTTACATATGTTCAAGTGAGGACACCTAGTGGTTTGCTGACAGCACCACACCTTTCAATGTGTGTTGAAGAAACTGACCAAAGTCCTGAGACCTCAAAGGGAGTTTGAGTCTAGTGAAGTCGGGCTCATTTGTGTCCACACTGGGCACATGTTCACCCCTCTTTGTGATATGGTGTTGCCAAATGCATGAGTATCTGTACAGCTCTACGGATTATCCACTGAAAGTAGTTATCCATTTCTTCAGGCTGATCATACACTTTCAGTGTCTTTTCTCATATTCTTTCAGAGTTTTCCCAAAGGGTACTATGTCATCAACACATACAGAGAGGAAACTTCTCCAAGTAATGGTCCTATCAGTCATTCAAGGTGATGGATGCCTTCAAGATGACCCAGTACATCTGTGTAAACAAGGAGAATCTTGTTGGACAGACTGACTGATAAAGAAGTTTTTACCTTCCCCACCTCTACCATAGGGATCTGCTGATACAGATAGGGAATGAGTGGACATCAAAGTCTTTATTAAATGTTTGCTATTCTAGTACCCTGTTGAACACTTGGGATCCACCTGAAAAATGAAGCCAGTCTCTGTTCTCAAGGAGTTCCCCTTCTTCTGTAGAATTTCAACTTTAGGTCAGGGGGAAAGATCCCATGGTCCTGAGGGTGTAGCAGCAAATCAGAAGGTCATGAGTCTTCTTTATCTTCATTTGTATTGCTAAAATAATATCGCTTTGTGGTCGGAATCACTTCAGCGAGCTGAAGCCTTTGGGGGCCAGAGCCTTCTTTTCTGGGTCTTCCTCAGTTGTGACTGCAGTAGGGGTAGTTGCCAGGCTGAATTTCCACAAGATAGTATCTGAACTTTTTGACTATGTACCATTTTCTGGGAGCATTCCTCTGCTTTTACCTTTAGGGTTCAAAGTTCAGCGCCATTTTTCTTATGATCCTAGGGAAGTGAAAAGTCAAATTAATTATAATTGTTTGACGTGATTGGCACATCCTACCTCTTTTCGTACCAAGTCTTGGTGCAATTAACACTTTCTTCCACGTTGTCTTATCTGATCTGTGGGTAGCAGTTGATTGACAGTTGCTGAGGATGGCTGACCCTCTTTTCCAAGAGTTATTGCCATGGATGATGACTATGATAACTGACTTAGAAATAGGACCCCTTGTATGAGGGTTGCTGCTACTCTTTGTTCACTTGTGGTTGTCACCATTTTTGTGCAGCTGGTAAGCAGATGTTGCTGCTGTTACTGAGGTGAGTAGTTTGTCTAAAATAATATTTCTCCTTAAGGACGGTTGTGCAGTTTTGGCTGTCTGTTGGTATGGCGTTTCATGAAGCACTACTGTTCCCATAGTTCCTGTGTTCAGGTTTTCTACTGTCTCCTTTAGTGTCTATGAGGAAATGGTGATCAGTGCAGCAGCAGTGGTTTGACTTGCTTGGCATAGGCAACACTATGTCTTTTCCTTAGCCATCCTGGCTCCTTAAAATTTCAGGAAAACCTTCTTGTTAATTAACAAATAGTTAAGTACCTCTTGCATCCTGGCATGATGTATGACTTCACTGCGTTGATTTTGTTCAAGGCCCAATCATTCCAACAAAGAGTGATGAGGAAAATGACTTGATGCTTAAAAATATAACCAAATCAGAAATATTTACAAGAAAAGATTGTGAGATGTAAAATCAGAAATTTTCATTATATCAAATAAAAAAAAACTTTTTGTATAAACAAAACCAATGCAACCAAGAATAGAAGGAAAGCAGAAAGCAAGGAATTTCTTTTTCCAGCAAGTATTTCTGATACAGGCCCTATTTCTCAAACATGTAGAGGACTGGGTCAAATATAAAAGAATACAAGTCATTTACTGCTTGATCAATGGTGAAATGATATGAACAAATGGTTTTCAGAAAAGTAAATCAAAGCTATCAATAGTCATATAAAAATTCTTTAAAAACTATTGATTAGAGACATGGAAATTGAAAAAAAATCTGAGGTACCCCTCACACTTGGTTGCTGTCCTTCATTCTTCAAAAGGTCCAAAATGACATCACCATGATGAATGAAGTTTCAATGTTTCTGACTGGTTGATCAGAACAATACAAGCTCGGAAGGCTTTACCACCAATTAGGCACAGGTAGTCTGTGTGAACCTTTGTGGTGGTTACTACAAAATTGTACATCCTAGGTTTTCTTTGTGCTGTTTCAATAATCCTTTTAAGACAAGGATTTGTTCTGCAAAATTTAGACTGTTAAAAGACCACATCCAAGGACCTAAAAGATCTCCTGTGGTATAAAAGCAAGCACCCTGACAGGTCCAGGAGGGGCTGCTATCACAGGTTTCTTGATCTGGTTGTCTAAAAGAAAAACAACTTTTGAAAGGTCAACAGTCTCTGTAATTGGCACAGGTATCATTCTCTTATCTGAGGTGAAAAAGTCACCACCCTAAACTTCAGAGAAAATGCAGAAAAATAAAAATCAACAGACAGGGCTTTTCGCTATCTCACAGTAAGAAAAACACACACACACACATCTCTGATCAATAGACAGATAACTGTGTGATCATATATACATGGTTGGTTATCTTTTGATCTGGAAGAGGAACAAATGTCATCTTCATGATAATGTCAAGTTTCAGTGTGTCAGAAGGTGGCTGGTCAGACCTGGATGGGCTCAGAATGCTCTACCACAGATTGGGTACAGATAGTCCATGTGACCATTTGGGGTGGATACTCCAAATTTTTGCATCCTAGATTTCCTTTGGGTTGTTTCAATTCAGCGTTGCTCATAGAACACAGCACCCCATCTCATCTGGGCACGCCATGCTGAGCAGTCCTGTGCCAATGTCTTTCATGTCACACAATCAATTCCAAAGTTTTTGACAGAGACCATGAGAGTGTCCTTGGATCACTTGTTTGACTCTCAGGTAGATCACTACCTTCCAGGGAAAGGATCAACCTATAAAGGACTCTAGGAAAAATTTTGCCAGCAATGACTGCCCCATGCAGTGACTGCTTATCCCATGCAAGTTTTCCATAAAATAGTATTTTTGTGAAACATACATGTCACATTCAAACAATGTGGCCAGTATTTTGGAGTGGCACTCTCTGAAGTATATTTTGAATGCTTGGCATTGTAGTTGGAGTAAGGACTTCAGTATCTGGTACCTTATCTTGCCAGGTGATCTTCAGAATTTTCCCAAGACAGTTCAAATGGAAGTGATTCAGTTTCCGGCATGGCCCTGGAAGACTGTTCAAGTTTCACATTTATATACTATTGAGTTTGGCACAACAGCTCTGTAGACCTTCAATTTGGTAATTAGTCTAATATCTCTTCTTTCCAAAACTTTTCTTTGGAACCTCCCCAAAACTGAGCTAGCTCTGGCAATGCATGCCTCAATCTCATTGTCAAAGGAAACATTCCTGGAAAGTACACTACCAAGTAGTGAACTTATCCACAGCACTTAAAACTTTTCCATTTGTTGTCACCAATGGTTCCATATATGAATGGTGTGGTGGTGGCTGCAGGAGCAGCTGTGTTTTTTTGGTGTTGATTATTAGGCCAAAATTAGTACAGACAGCAGAGAATTGATCCATACTTTGTTGCATCTCAGTTTCAGAAGCTGCATGGAGTGTACAGTCATCTGCAACAGAAATCATGTACCAACACTCCCTCCACTTTGATCTTGGCTTGTGGCCTTTTCAAATCAAAGAATTTACCATCAGTACAGTAACTGACCTTGATGTTGTGTTCACCCTCATTGAAAGCATTTGACAACATGGCTGAAAGCATCATGCTAAAAAACATGGGAGCAAGCACACAGCCCTGTTTCTCTCCACTGGTGACTAGGAAGTCATGATAGTATTATCCACTATCTAGGCAAACATGCCATCATGAAATTGATGTACAATACTGATGAACTTCTCTGGGCAACTGAATTTTGATGTAATTTCCCATAAAACCTCACGACTAACAGTGTCAAAGACATTGGTCAGATCTACAGATGTTGTGCACAGACTACTGTACACATTGATTAGTGAGAAGGACACAATCCTAGAGACATGAGTTGAACACTTCCACAGTGTTCTCAACAGAACATCATCAATCAATGCTGAAGCCATTGACCTTTTACCTCAGGTTAAAGTCAATCCCTCCTTAGCTGAAGAAGAGGGTTTGAGGGTCATTAGACTTCTATCATGTGACAAAGTACCTGGTGCTGATTCTATTCCAGCTGAGATTTACAAGGTAGGGGGTCATTGCTCATACAAAAGCTGACTGAAAGTTTCCAGGTTATATGGAAAGAGGAAGTTATCCCCCAGGAGTTCAAGGATGCCTCCACTGTGTATTTCTGAAAAGGAAAAGGAAATACTTTGTCTTGCAACAATCACAGCAGGGGTCTCTCTCTCAGTCATTGCTGGAAAGATTCTTCCTAGGGTCCTCCTTTACAGGCTGATCCTTCACCTGGAAGGTGGTTATTCACCTGAAAGCCAGTGTGGCTGCAAAAAGGGCCAAGGAAGAGTGGATATGGTGTTTCCTCCCCAACAAACGCAGGAGAAATTCCAGGACCAGAACATACATAGTTACCAGAGAGAGAAGCACCAACATCTGGGTTTTCAAAGCCGGAGGCCGGGTTACTGGCTGCCCAGAGTCTCCTTTGTCAAAACAAACACTTCTAGTGAGTAATGCCCAAAGTAAAACTTCACCTCAGTATATTTATACACTTTTCAGAACCACAGGATATCACACCCTTGGGAACCAGTGATTCATTAACAAAAGCTTTGGACTTTTCTACAAATCTACCCTAGTGAAAGTCCCCTTACTGGGCAGACCTTTAAATGGGTGTGTAAGATTCTTAATCTCATTAGCATTACATTTAGCTTCTAGGTCACAGGTTCCTCGCTCCTGCTTTAAATAAGTATTGATTAGAGAACGGAAATTAAGATAATTCCGAGGTACCCCTCACATGTGTCAAATGGGCAGATACAATAAAGAACACAAATGACAAATATTGTATAGGATGAAATGCACTTTTAGTGGAATTATGAACTGATCCAACCATTTTAGAGAGCAATTTGGAACTATAGCCAAAAGGCCATAAAACTGTTCACACCTATTGACCCATCAATAGAATTATTAAACATATATCTGAAAGTAATCAAGAAAAGGGAATAAATCCAACGTAGAAAAATATACTGGCGTCTCTTTTGTGGTTGCAAAGAATTGGAAATTGATGTGATGAGTGTAAACTGGGAATGGCTGCCCAAAATGTGGTACATGATTATTATGGAATATTATTCTGCTGTACGAAAAGATGAGAGTGACAGTTTCAGAAAACCTTGAAAGAGCGATATGAGCTGAGGCAAAGTGAAGTGAGCAGAAGCACGAGAACGCTGTGCACAATAACAGCAGTATTATACAATGATAAACTTTGAGTTCCTTAGCTATTCCCAGCACGACAAGGATCCAAGACAATCTGAAAAGACTCAAAATGAAAAATGCTATCTATGTTCAGAAACAAACAAACAAAGAGATGGAATCTGAATGCAGATCATATCAGACTACATTCACTTTGCTTTTCTCATGGTTTTTTTGTTTTGTTTCCTCTGTGTTTTCTTCCTTCCCCCCCCCCTTATTTTTACATCAATTTATTTGTTTTCAGTTTTCAACAATTACTTCCAGAAGTTTTATATTTTCTCCCCCTCCTTGCCCCCTTCCTCCTCACAATGGTATTCAGTGTCAGTTGGTTTCTACACATTCATGGGCATTCCCTGTATTTCCATTTCTCAGTCACCACAAAGAGAGCTGCTATAAATATTTTTCTGTATGTGGGACCTTTTCCCATTATTATGATCTGTTTGGGATACAGCTGTGGAAGGGATATTTCTGAGTCAAATGGTGTGCACATTTTTGTAGCCTTTTGGGTGTAGTTCCAAATTTTTCTCCATAATGGTTGGTTCATCTCACAGCACCACCAACTGTGAATTATTATTTGAACTCTCCCACATCTTCTCCAGCATTTATCATCTTCCTGTGTTGTCATGTTAGCCAATGTGATAGATGTGACATAGTACCTCAGTGTTGTTTTGACTTGAGTCTCTCTAATGAATAGTGATTTAGAGCATTTTTCATATGATTATAAATAGCTTCAATTACTTCCTCTGAACACTGCCTGTTCATATTTTTGGACCATTCATCAATTGGAAAATGATTTGTATTTTTGAAAATTTGACTTTTTCACAAACACTAGTTGTAAAAGTTCTTTCCCAGTTTAATGCTTCCCTCCTTATCTTTGTTGCATTGGGTTGGTTTTTTGCAAAACCTTTCCATTTCATGTAATCACAATTATCCATTTTGTATTTTGTAATGTTCTCTATCTCTTCTTTTGTCAAAAATATTTCCATTCTCCATAAATCTGACCAGTAAACCATCCCTTGGTACTCTAATCTGTTCATAGTATCATTCTTCATACCTACATTGTATACAAATTGTGATGGCAATCAAAATAGGATCTTTGCTGTTTTTGTTTAAGTATAATCAAGTGCCTCTCACTGAATCTTGCCTTTCTCAATCAAGAACCTTTACAAGTAGTAAAGTGCAAAAACAAAAGTTTCTTTAACTAGAAACTGTGTATTTGTATTGTTAATTATTTTAATGTGATGGAAGATCTTTCCTTTCCATTGATGGGACTGCTTATTGTGGGAAGCTTGGTTAGGGGAATTGTTGTGTAGGAGGGAACAAGTGCAGTTTTTTCTACTGAGGCACTGGGTCAAAGAGATGTGATGCCCTCTGGCTCTAAAAAGGGTGTAAATACTCTTAGTTGAGGTTTTACTTTGGGGCTTTGTTTTTGGTCAGAAGGTTTGAATGCCAGATGAGGTCTCTGCGAAACCACTAAGGAGCCCCCTTACTTTGAGAACACAGATGTCATGCTTCCCTCTCTGGGGATGATGGTGAGGCAGTTGTGGTTCAATTGTCTATTGAATTCAGGCAGAAGAAGCCATGTTTGCTGATGATTTGATTTCTCTGTATTTCCTTTGAAATTCAGGGTGCTGACTCCCTGAACTAACTGAATGATATAAGTATTTGATGCATGTACTTAAAGGAATGATACATGTGCTTGATTGAAGTGATTGTTAACCCCTTGAAAGTTGTTTTCCCTCTTTGAATGCATATCTAAGAATCTGTGATAGCAGGCTCTCTGAATATATTGAGGTGCTTACTGCTGCACCCATTTGGACTCTATTCTTGTATACTGTGACAGCAATTGCTCCCTGCCCAGTTTTTACCACATATTATCGAGTATTTCCAGTGGTTTTATCAAACAGTGAGGTCTTAATGCAGAAACTGGGGTCCTTGGGTATATCAAACAGTAGATTTCTGTAATCACTGACTAATGTATCTTCTGTACGTAGTATATTTTGTTTTCTTTCACAAAATGCAAATATGGAAATGTGTATTTCATGATTTCACATTTATAACCTATAACAAGTTGCCTGTCATTTCTGGAAGTGGGGAAGAAAAATGAAAAGAAGGGAGTTTAGCACTCAGAATTTTAAAAAAAATGAATGTTGAGAAATTTTTTGCATGAATTTGTTAAGAAAGTGTTGTTCAAAATAGGAATAAATCTAAGCACTCTGTACATAAATCGCAAAATAAAATACCATTGTTGTGTAAAAAGAGTTCCTGTATCTTCAGGCAGTTTCTCATGGCGTCATGGTTTGTCCACTTCGAAATTCTGGATTATCTGTAGTTGACATGTCTTTTCATGAGGAGACAATGGGTTGGGTTTTTTTTCTTCCAAAGCACCTTGCCATCTTGTACTATCAGAACTTAAAGGAAAGATCAGTGCTCTTTCATCCTCCCTGACACACTGATGATCAAAATGGCTTATATGGAGAGCCTTCTACCTTGGGGAACACTTTCAGTTTCTGAGATTAGAAGTAGCAAGACAACATCCAAGCAGTCCCTTCTCTAAAGAACGCATCTAGAGGGGAGAGAATCTTCATGTTTATAGGTGTAATGAGGGCTTATCCTGCTCCCCTGATCAATGTCTGGGCAGCCCTTCTTTATGAATTCCATAGACGACTTTATACAGTCTCTCAAGTGTGAGGTCATTAGTTTTTGGTTTCTTTTTCATCTTTCCTCCAATGTGTGCTCCACTTCCTTACACACTGGCTCTAAATGCACTATATAATCTCATGATTGTCTATAGATATAGCACCTTATAAAATGTAACGGGTTGAGGTGGAAACATGTCCACTGTGTCTAGGTGAAACCATCTCCATGTGTAAGACCTTGAGAAACCTCCTCCCACAAGGGCTAGAGGATGTGTAATTGTCAGGTCCTGCTCCCTGTGCCCACATTCTGTTATTAGTTCCTGTCTCAGACAAAGTGGTGAAAGAGGGAAGCCTTTTGATTGTCTGAGGAGCCAGAGATGGGGAGCATCCCCAAGACATCCTCAGCTAAAGAGAATCTAATGAGCTTTTCCTTCCTCTCTTTATTTTTCTAAGGATAAGGAGGAGAAGCATACCTTCACTGTCAGAGTTCAACAAATAGACTGTGAAGGAGGAGGTCAGCTCTTTTCTTTGTGTTTTATTATTTCTTCTTTTCCATGATGAGTTTTAAGGTTGGTTGTTCCTTTTTTGGTCAATTTCATCATTTATGTGGACATTTCTGGAAAGTATACTGCCAAGGTAACTGAACTTATCCACAGCATTTAAAATTTCTCCATTTGTTGGAACTGATGGTTCCATACATGGATAAAATGCTGGTAGTGGAGAACCTCTTTTATCAGATCAAAATTCACCCAAGGACTAGGCAATCCACCCATACTCTGTTACATCTCAGACTCTGGGACTTCATGGAGTGTGCTATTATCTCTGAACAAAAAGTGATGTACTAACTCTCCCTCCACTTTCATCTGGGCTGGTAGCATTGTCAAATTCAGTTATTTGTCACCGAGGAATTTATACTCCGTGAATCAGCAGTAACTGACCTTGAAGCTATTTTCACCCTATTTGAATGCATCCAAAAATGTTGCTGAAAACACCATGGTCAAAAGGATTGGAGCAAGCACACATCACTCCTTTTCTCCTTTGGTGACTGAGAAGGAGAGAGAAAATTGTTCATTATCCAGAAACCAGATTAAGAAGGCCTCTGTGGAACTAGTTTACAATACTAATAAATTTCTCTCAGCAATTTCTCAGAAATGTCAGTATCACAGAACTTGCTCAGATTCATGAATTTTGTATTCAAACATCAGAGTTGTTCTTCACAAGTCTATTAGAATTGTCATGAAGCAAGCAGTTCATCAACTGTTCCTCAGTACTTTCTGAAGCCCCACTGTCCCTTGAGTCCATGACCACCTTCCAAATGAAGGATTAGCATATTAAGAAGGACTCTGGCAACTATCTTGCCAGCAATGACTAAGAGGGAGATATCCTCTTATGATAGTCACAGAACAATCTATTTCCTTTTTTATTTTTCTTTTTTTTCCTTATAGAGGTGGACAATGGAGGGATCTTTGAATCTCTAAGGGTCAATTTCCTTTTGCCATATTACCCAGAAAATTTCAGTCAGCACTTTTATGAGGAGTGGAACGCCTGATTTGTAAATCTCCACTAGAATAGAATCAGTACCAGCTACTTTGCCATATAAGAGTAGCATAATGACATTTAAAGCTGCTTCTCTAGTTGAATGTTTGGGTAGATAGCAACTGACTTCTACCTGAGGTATACAGTGAATGACATCAATATTGGTTGTTGATGTCCTTAAGAGACCTTCAGAAGGGTTCAACCCATCTCTACAGGATCATTTCTTTATCACTGATGAGTGTGGATCTATTAGCACTGAGTAGTTGAGATGCACTGTATGTCCTTGGCCCATAAATAACCTCTGGACATGAAAAAATGACTGTGGCTAGTTATTAGCAATGCACAGCTGAATTTCATCTCCCTTTACTGACCCAGGATGAAACGGTCTGCTGGTAAAGCCTGTAGAATTCTAATTTTCCATTAAGTGGCTTCTGAATTTCCTCCTCATTTTTATGAACTCAATTATGATTGCAAGTGTACTGATGCAGAGGAATAAATGTAGTGCTGTCCACCAAATCTCTGAAAGCTGCTCGCTCTTTTTCTATTCCACTCTTGTCAACAGTGTGTTGTTTCCTTTTTCTCTCCAAGTTAGACATGGATTATTCATGCTTGGAGAAGCAGTCTTATCTGCTGACATTCAGTCTTTGGCTAGTCATCTTGCATTGGGACCACTGTTTTTGTTCAATGAAAATGTCTACCTGGTAGAAGATGTCTACGTTTACTCCAGCACTCTGTGCAAACATGTTGCCTTGATCACGGTCCCCTCCTATCACTTCTCCTTACCATGACATAGTCTATTCAATGCCAGTATTGTTGAGAACATTAATCCATGAAGTTTTAGTGCACTTATGTTAATGGTGTTGGTGATGAGAATGTCATGGAATGTACAAGTCTTCAGTAGGATGTGCCCCTTGCTGTTGCCTTTGCTTGCTCTGCTCCTACCAAAGACTCCCTACTATGTTTCATTATCTTTTCCTATTCTGTTAGTTACCCAGAGTTAGTAGCTTGTTCTCTTTGGGTATGTGGGTTTCCAGATTTTCATAACATTTTTCTTTGATGTCAGAAGGTTCATCACAGTGTGTGTATATACCCTGCTGAGGGTGGCTTGCTGCTTTCCTGCAAGTGGAAATCTCACTTTCATAAGGTCATCCTGATTCATTCATTTTGACAGAAATACAAGTTTGCTGATTAGATCATTTTTCATTCCAAAACCTATGCCAGCTTCAAGGATCTCCTCATCACTGTTTGCAGTCAGAAAGACACATATTCAACCCTGACATTGGTAAGCTGCTCTTTATTTGCCAGCTTTGCTTCACTCAAGGATGCTATTTGAATATGAAACCTAATGACTTCTTTAGCAACAACAACTGTTTCTCTTTAAGGTCTACAGTATTTCATGTTGTCCATAAGCCTGTGCACATTGTATGGTTCAATGGTGAGTGGAACCATCTTCGCAAAAGTTTTTGTAGTGTGGTGTGTGTGTGTGTGTGTGTGTGTGTGTATGTGTTCCAACCACAGTAGAAACCCAAGATGCTATGGTCACCAGCCCAGAGTTAAGTTATGTGAAACAGACAAGTAGTATGGCACCTTTTCTGACCCCTTTCTTACATCAGGAAATGAGCAGTACAGTCCCTCAAAATGATTGCTGAGACACCCAGGTGTCTGTTGAATCCCACTTCTGCTTCTCACTGGGGAGAGTATGACTGTATTGTCTGGGCCACCTGTTTTACAAGGATATGGCTACAAATCCTAGTGTATCTGTACCCACTTCATTGTACTTTGTCTGTCACCACAGGACTTTGAGGTAGGTAAAAATGTTAACATTAGGGGATGATGTCTTTTGACTTGTGCATACGTTAGATTTAAGTGATGCACAGTTGCACGAAGTCATCGCCTTCATTCTTCCAGAATCATCAAAGTTCAATGGCAAGGAACTGGTGGTCTCTGGCGTTGCATTCAATGACTTTGGCATCTTCACGGTATACTCAAGTTCTAAGTGCTCCACAGCACATGCATCAGCAGCCTTCGTGTCCATCGGGACAAATTATTTCCAACTGCACATTCTGTCAGGGGAAGTCGCAGAAAGAAAAATCTTCCCCTAAGAACCAGTTTTTTGCTTCATCCAATAAGTTTTGGTGTGTTGTCTTATTATTATCATTATCTTGGACGAAGTCATTGTTTCTGTGATTTGTTGTTTGACTGACTCATTCTTTAGGAATAGATCATTTAGTTTCCAACTCTTAGTCTTAACCTTTTATTAATATAGCTTTTATCATCATGATCTGCAAACAATGCATTTAATATTTCTTCTTTTCTGTGTTGGATTGTGAGGATTTTATGCCCTTGTACATAGCTAATTTTTGTGTAGATGCAACATACTGCTGACAAAAAGGTCTATTCCCTTCTATCTCCATGCAGTTTTCTCCAGAGGGCTACCACATTTCAATTTTCTAAAATTCTATTCACCTCCTTAACTTCTTTCTTGTTTACTTTGTGGATCGATTTATCCTGTTTTGATTGGAGGAAGTTGAGGCCCCCACTAGTACAGGTGTGCTGTCTATTTCTTCTTGTAACTCCCTCAACTTCTTCTCTAAGAATGTGGATGCTATACCACTTGATGCATATGTTTAGTAATAATACTATTTCATTTGTGTATTCATAATGTATTTTTCCTTATTGCTAATAAAATTTTGCTTCTTAATGGGAAGATCTTCCCCACCCATTAATTGGCCTACTCATTAAGGGGAGTTTGATTATGAAAGATTTATAGGAAGGCCCACAACTTCTGTTATTTTTCTAAAGAGGCACTGGTTGTAAGGGTTGTGGTGCCTTCTGACTCTAAAAAATTAATATTCTGAAGTGCCATTTTACTTTGAGCTTATTGATTTGAAGTGTTCTCTTTCTCCAGAGGAGACTCTGGAAAGCCATCCTCTTTCCCTGTACTGTAATATGATAGTTTTTCTTCTTCATGTGATATAATTATCCCATCTTCTTCATGTGATGTAATAATCCCTTTTCAGCCCCCCCTCTTTCCTCTTTTCTCCTTATAATTCCTTTTTACCACTTAATTCAGTTTTATATCATCAAATTAAAGTCAACTTAAACCCATACATTCTGTCTATTTATGTCCCTTTTAAATATTTTAATAAAGATATATTTCTCAATAGTTTACAACATAATCTTCCCACATAGGGATGTAAAGAGTTTGCCCTCACTAAATAGATGTTTCTCCCCCTTCTTTACCTATTTATGTCTCTCTTGTGTCTTGTATTTGGAAAATAGATTTTCTGTTGAACTCTGGCCTTTTTATCAGAAAGGTTTGGAAGTCTCCTATTTCACTGAAAGTCAGTCTCCTCCTCTGATAGATTATGTACAATTTCACTGACTAGTTAATGTTTGGTTGTAATCCAAGCTCTTTTGCATTATGAATTATCATATTCCCTGATCTCTGATCTTTAAATGTAGAAGCTGCAAGGTTCCATGATCCATCACACAAAGTCAGTCACCAGACCCCTAGCCCCAAGCGCAAGATGTGTCAGAGAGTGCAGTCCTAGGTTTGGCTGTTGGGGGAGTTCCATTTTCCAGTGCTTATGTTGGTTCAGTGTGCTGACATCTGCCAGTCCCCCTGGCTGTGCGAGGATATGAGGGTTCCAGTGCTTAGCTATCACATAAAATATGGATATCAATATTTTGAAGTCTGTAGCATTTTTTTTCTATCAGTGGCCCAACGTTCGTGAAAGGACAGAATGTTGGCCTGGATGAGGTAAATCAAAGGTTTGTTATGATCATTTTATTTTTGTTATTGTGGTTATGTTTTCCAGAGTAGGTTCCTGCTGCAGTTTGCCTGCTTTACCATCCTGGGGCTCAGCATCTATCAGTGGTTTGCTGAGGTGGGGCTTGTTACTGGCTTGGCTGGGTGAGTCTGGGTCTGTACTCATCCCCTTCAGCCATAAGAAAAGGGATCTTTCCTGATGATCCCCGTAGCCTCAAGAACTAAAAGATTACTATAACTAGTCTTACTACTTTGTCCAATGATTCAGGACGTTCCTGGGACAGTATTTTCTGGGCTTTTCAAGGTCAATAAGTGAGGGTGAGAAGAACTTACTGCATAGTCTGCCATGTTGGCTCCAAGAAATCAAAATAGGTGACTTTCATACATTCAGCCTGTGGAGTCAGGTCTCCATAAGCTGCTGCTGCTGCTGCTGCTGCTGCTGCTGCTGCTGCTGCTGCTGCTGCTGCTGCTGCTAATTCACCAGCTCCCAAGGCTTGCTTCTGATTTGTTGGGACTGGGGCTGGACTGGCACAGCTTGTGGTGTACTGCATTCCTTTCTCATCCAGGACCAACAGACTCCTCCTGTGGACCTTGTAAATTGTCGTTAGGGATTATGTGCTGAAAAGTCTGAAAACCACCAATGCTGCCAGTGATTCAGTTCCCTGAGGCCCCCTCTGGCTTTGCTGGGACTGGGTCTCTGGTGGCATGGCCTGCTCTGGGCTATACTCCTGTCTGTCAGAGGACCCACAAACCTTTTCTCTTGACCATGGAGATCGTAAATTTGTTTCACTTTGTTTTATTTTTGTGGGTTCTGCCACTCTAGAAATAGTTTAGAGTTATTTTAAAAGGTATTTGAAATATTTTTGGAGAGATCTCAGGGAAGTCCCTACCTGTATTCATCCATCTTGGCTCCACCCCACAAGGTGCTGATTTAGAAAGGAAAAAAGAAGTCAGCACAACTGATCAATGCCTTGAGAATATCTGAGCCCATGGGTAATGAGTGACACCTGTGGGCCTCCCACCTCCATGAAGGGGTGGACTGGGAACATCTTCCTCAATCATTTTGTTCCATTTACTTTTGGCTTCTTCCTGTCTCATTGCCTTTATCAAAATCTTTCATCCATAATCAGAGTGAGGCCCCAGATAGGGGCTGCATCCAAAGCCAGAGTCAACACTTGACCTACCACACCTAGAGCAGCCCTGGTCCATGGCCCATTCTTCTGACCTGAGGCCTTGCATTCACCATACTTCGGCAGCAGAGAGGCATTCATGCCTGTGGTCCATAATCAGAAATCTTACCTTCTCACTTGGCACAGGTTCCCCTTCTGTGAAGCATAAAACAAACCTTCACAGAGCCAAGCCCCTCCCTTCTGGTCACAGCCTGATAAAGTGCAGAGGCTATTGGAAAGCCCGGGTTCCTTATTCTAGGACTTTATCCCTTTTCCTCTCTGGCTTGTCATCTCTCAGCACCACATGGAGGAGGAGGGTTCCTTCTGCCTGGGATCCCAGGCATCCTTTGTTCTTCCTTTCACACTCTCCGAAGTCACACTGTCTTGGCTGTTCAGCCAATCAAAGAATCAATGAAACATCTATATAGTCCTCCTCTCTGATCCAGGCACAGGACTTGGCTTCAGGAATACAAGACAACATTCAAGCAATACCTGCTTCAAGTAGGGCATTAAGAGAGGAGAGAATCTTCATGTTAATAAGTGGAATGAGGGCTTACCCTGTCCCCTGATAGATGCCTGGGCAGCACTTCTTTGGGCATTCATTAGGTGTCGTTGTGCAATCTCTCAACTAAGTGTGAGAACATTAGTCTCAGGTTTCTTTTTCCTCTTTCCTCCCATGTGTGGTTCACTTCCTTATGCACTGACTCTAACTGCACCATATAGGGTGATCATTGTCTGTAGCCACAGCCCCTTATAGAATGTAAGGGGATGAAAAGGCAAATATGCCACTTTTGTGTATGACCTTGGGGAACCTCCTCCGTCAATGACCAGAGGAGGTGTAATGGCCAAGTCTCCCTCCTAATTGGAGCCTGTGTCCAAATTCTGTTCCTGGTTCCCTTCTCTGACAAAGTGGTGAAGGTGAAACCTTTATACTGGCTCAAAATTCAGAGCTTATGAGCATTTGCATGATGTCCTCATCCAAAGAGAATCTTGTGTTCTTATTATTCCTCCTTTTGGGTGTGTGTGGAGGGATGTGCAGGATAAGGAGGAAACTCAGACCTTCCCTGTTGGAGGCCAAGAAATTTCTTTTGGAATAGGAGTTCACCTTTTATTTCTTTGTGTTTGTTATTTCTTGTTTTCCATGATGAGTATGAGAGTTGGTTATTCCCTTATGAGTCAACTTTCTCATCCATGTGGACATTCCTGGAAGGTATACTGCCAAGGTATGTGAACTTCTCTGTAGCATTTAAAATTTCTCCATTTGCTGTAATTCATGGTTCCATGTATGGGTGGTGCAATGCTACCTGCTAGAGAACCTCTGTTTACTCCATGTTAATTGTTATGACATAGAATTGTCCCATACTTTGTTGCATCTCACCTTGAGAGTCTGCACAACCATTTGTGAACAAATCAAACATGAATTCTTCCTCCACTTTAATCTTGCCTTGAATCCTTGTACTTTCAAGTTAAATTTCCTTTAAACATTGTAAATGACCTTCATGCTGTTCTGGTCCTTGTTGAAGGTATCTCACCACATTGCTGAAAACATCATGCTAAAAAGTATGGGAGAAATCACATCACCCTGCTTGGTGACTGGGAAGGTTTGAGAGAATTGTTCATTTTCCAGAACCTGTACAAGCATGGCTTTGTCAAATTGTCATAGGATACTTCTCTGAGCCACCAAATTTCTTTCAGAAGTTATTGTGATTGGTAGTCTCAAAGGCCTTTGTTAGATCAATGAACATTGTGTACAGGCCACTGTGTTGAACCCAGCATTTCTCCTGCAGTTGTTGGGCAGCAATCAACTTGTCTTTTTCATCCTTTCTGAAGCCCAACTAGCTCTGAGGAAGACAGCCATCTTCCAGGTGAAGAATCAGTCAGTTAAGAAGGCCTCCAGCAAGAATCTTGCCAGCAGTGACTATGAGAATAAAACCTTTCTGTGAGTCACAGGACACGTTGTTTCCTTTTCCTTAATAAAGGACAGAGGAGACATGCTTGAACTCTTGGGGATAACCTCTTTCTATATAATCCAGAACATCGCAGTCATCTTTTGTATGAGCTGTGAACTCCCTGCCTTGTAAACCTCAGCTAGAATAGATTCAGCAGCAGGCATTTTGCCACACAAGAAGAAATTAATGACATTCAAGACTTCTTCAGGTGGAAGTTCAGTAGAGAGGGATAGACTTCAACCTGATGAAAATGGTCAATGGCTTCAGCATTGGTTGATGAAGGTCTGTTGAGAGCACCATGGAAGTCCTTCTCTTCAGAATCATGCCCTTATCACTGATCAGTGTGAAAGCATCAACACTCTGTAATTGGGATGAGCCACAGGTCTTTGGTCCATGGCCTTTAGGACATTGTTAAAATGCTTGGATTTTTAATATCATCTCTGTAGACTTAAATGCTGCCTTTTAGAGATGGATTGTCTGTGCTGCTGGTAGACCTTGTAGAGTTCTCATTTTTACCTTTTATCAGCTTTTAAGTTTCTCCATCATTTTTATCAAACCAATCCTGATGTTTGAGAGTGTTCTGACACAGATGTACCAATGTGGTGCTCTACATCAAATCTCTGAGAGATTCCCACTCCTTTTCTGCTTTCTCTTACCAAAAATGCATTGACTCAATTTTACCTACAAATCAGGGGCTAAGTATTTGGGCACAGAGAAGCTCTCCAACTTGCAGACAGTATGTCTTCTGGTAGCTTTTTTCATTCTTGAAGTTGCTGCTTTTGTTGAATGCAAATGTTTACCTTGAAGAGAATAAGTCTATGATTACTCCAGCACTCTGTCCTGCACTTCACCTTCATCTCTGTCCCATCCTACCATTTCTCCTTACAGTGATATAGTCCATTCAATGCCAATATTTTCTGTGAGGATTAATCCATAAATTTTTCGAGTATTTATGTAAACAGAAGCGAGTGTTGGTGATGAGAAGGTCATGAGATGAACAGTCTTCAATAGTTAGTGTCCCTTGCTATTTCTTTTGCTGACTCCCTCCCAATAAGGAATCTCTGCTATGTCTGAGAATCTGGGCTTACACTGGTTTTAAAAGTCACACAGCTACAAGCTCATTTTTTTTATGATCCAGGTCTGCAGGTTTTCATAAATTGTTTCTTGATATCATCAAGGTTTATCATGGTGGGAACATAGATGCTGATGACTGTGGCTCAGTGCTTTTCTGGAAATTTCATTGTCATAAGCTGACCCTGATTCAGTCCTTCGGAGAGGCACACAAGCTTGTTGACTAGATTGATGTAGATTCAAAAACCCATGCCCAGATCAGGGCTCTCGCCATCCCTGTGGGCACACAGAAAGATGTGTATCTAGCGTTGACATTGGTAAGCTGATCTTCATTTGCCAGCTTTGATTCACTCAGGACAGCTATCTGCATGTGGTAACTGCTGAGTTCTCCAAGAATAAGAGGTGTGTGTCTTTCAAGTCTACTGAATTTCATGTCTATACCAAGGCTCAGCTAAAGCCCTCCTGGGCTCAGTCACCTCAGAGTCCACATGTGGGACATGGAGGAAAATAGTGATCTTGAGATGAATAGGTCTGGGTTCCAGGTCCACTTCAATCACTTACTCTAAGTGTGAACACAAGGACATCATATAATTTTCTCTACTGAAACAGATAGACAGACCCAAAGACAGATTCAGGGAAAAGACAGAGAAGGAAAAAACCAGAAAGACTTGACACGGCCCTGACAGATCAGAGAGTGTCAGAAGCCTGGTGTCAGGTGTGCAGCTGGGTATGGGTTGGCAGGGGTGGTTTTTGTTTCACTTCTGCACTGAATGTATCACTGTGTGATAGTTATTACTATATGTGGCACAGTAGTAATCGGCTTCATCCTCGGGCTGGAGGTTGCTGATGGTCAAGTATCTGTCAGCGCCAGAGCCAGAGCCAGAGAAGCGATCAGGGATCCCCTCACCTTTGCTTACACTTCCACTGCTTCTAATATACATGAGATACCGAGGGGCCTTTCCTGGGCTCTGCTGGATCCAATTTATAATGTTGCTTTTATGCTGACTGCTGAGGGTGCAGGTGAGTTTGGCTGTGGCTCCCAGGGATGCAGACATGGAGGATGACTGAGTCAGCACATCCTGGGAGAAGGAACCTAGAAATACAGACACACACATTAATATCCTAGAATAAGGAGAAAGGGAGAAGTTGCTTGGGGATTCTCAGCAGAGAGGCCAAGGGCAGGAATGAGGGAGCAGAAGAAGGAGGTTTCTGAGGGCAGCCCTGACCTGAGCACACAGTGAGCAGTAAGAGACAGACAGGAAGCCAGGCCATGGTGCAGAGGGCCCTAAGATCTCTGCTCCCCAAAGAGCAGACAGCTAGGCCTGGCCTCTTCCAAGTCCCTTTTATCCTCTTGCTGAAGCCTGTGTTGGGTTTTGGGTGGGAGGGGCTGAATTCAAATCTCTGCTTTAGGCAGACTTCTTTAACCACCCCTATGTCACACCTCTGGGGTCACAGGTCCATGAGGAGGGCATGTCTTTCACAGAGAGAGCATGGGGTGTTGGGATTTCTTGTCCCAGCCCAGCAGAGATGACATTCATGAGTGATTTTAAGAGTTAGAGCAGCCACACACACACAGCCAGCTGGGCTGATGCCCCCTCAAATCTCCAGGTTCCCCATCTCATTACTACGTGTCTCAAACCAGTCCCACAGTGCCACCTCCTGACTGTAGGTCCTCAATCTACCACACCTTAGCCAACTTCAGAGGAGCCCAGGCTGAATGAGACCCTTGCTTGATGCTCACCAGATCTCCAAGCCAGTTTTTGTTCACAGGACAAAAGGATGGATTAGCTCAGCAGAGGAGAGCCTTGGTGCCTATGTGTGGAGGGGACCAAGTCCTGAGAACTGGCTTTTCTCTGACTCTCCAATTTGGCTTCTTCTGCTTCATTACTCTTCAGTTACATATGTTCAAGTGAGGACACCTAGTGGTTTGCTGACAGCACCACACCTTTCAATGTGTGCTGAAGAAATTGGACCAAAGTCCTGAGACCTCAAAGGGTGTTTGTATGTAGTGAAGTCAGGGTCATTTCTGTCCACACTGGGCACATGTTCGCACCTCCTTGTGATATAGTGTTGCCAAATGCATAGGAGTATGTGTACAGCTCTATGGATTATCCATTGAAAGTAATTATCCATTTTTTCCAGCTGATCTTACACTTACAACATCTTTCCTCATGTTCTTTCTGAGTTTTCCCAAGGGGTATGATGTCATCAACACATACAGAGAGGAAACTTCTCCAAGTAATGATCCTATCAGTCTTTAAAAATGAGGAATGCCTTCAAGGTGACTCAGGACATCTGAGTAAACAAGGAGAATCTTGTTGGACAGACTGATGAAAAAGTCTTTACCTTTCCCACCTCTACCATAGGGATCTGCTAATACACTTAAGGAATTAATGGACATCAAATTCATTGTTTAGTGCTCACTGTGATAGTACCCTGTTGAACACTGGGGATCCAACTGGAAAATAAAGCCAGTCCCTGTTCTCAAGGAGCTCCCTTTCTTCTGTGGGATTTCAACTTTAGGTCAGATGGAAAGATCCCATAGTCTTGAAGATGTAGCAGCAAATCAGAGGGTCATGAATCTTCTTTACCTTCATTTGTACTGCTAAAATAATATTGCTTTGTGGTCGGAATCACTTCAGAGAGCTGAAGCCTTTGGGGACCAGAGGCACTTTTCTGTGCCTTCCTCAGTTGTGACTGCAGTACCTGCAGGAGTAGTTGCCAAGCTGTATCTCCACAAGATTGTATCTGAACTTTATGACTATGGATCATTTGCCGGGAGCATTGCTATTCTTTTAGCTTTAGAGTTCAAAATTCAGCACTATTTTTCTTATGACCCTAGGGAACTGAGAAGTCAAATTGATTCTAGTTGTTTGACCTGCTTGGCACATGCTAGTTCTTTTCTTTCCCACGTCGTGGTACACTTAATACTTTCTTCCAGGTTGTGTTATGTGAACTGTGGGTAGCAGTTGCTTGATAGTTGCTCAGGATGGCTGACCCTCTTTCCCATGCGTTAGCCCCATAGATAATGGCTGTGATGACTGACTTAGGAAGAGTATCCTTTGTTTGAGGGATGCTGCTGCTGTTTGTTCGCTTGTAGTTGTCAGGATTTTTCTGGCAGCTGGTAAGCAGATGTTGCTGCTGTTACTGAGGTAAGTGAGTCATTTGTCTAAAGTGATCTCTCTCCTTAAGGAGAGTTGTGTAGTTTTGTCTGTCAGTTGGTATGATGTTTCATGAAACACTACTGTTCCCTAGTTGCTGTGTTCAGGTTTTCTACTGTCTCCTTTAGTGTCTATGAGGAGATGGTGATCAGTGCAGCAGCAGTGGTTTCACTTGCTTGGCATAGCCAACACTTTATCTTTTCCTTAGGCATACTGGCTGCTTAAAATTCCACGAAATCCTCCTTATCAATTAATAAATAATAAACAATCAATCAATAAATAATTAATTTAATAAATAAATTAAATATCCTGGCATGATGTATGACTCCACTGCACTGATTTCGTTGAAGGTCCAATCATTCCAAGGAATAATGACGAGGAAAGTTACTTGACCCTTAAAAAATATACCCACATCAGAAATATTTACAAGAAAATATTATGTGATGTAAAACCAAGCTTTTTCATTACATTAAATTAAAATATTTTTGTATAAACAAAATCAACGCAACCAAGGACAGAAGGAAAGCAGAAAGCTAGGAAATTTTTTTTTTGCAACGAATATTTCTGACATAGACCCTATTTCTCAAACATATAGAGGACTGGGTAAAATATGTAAAAATACAAGGCATTCCCTACGTCATCAATGGTCAAACGATATGCACAAACGTTTTTCAGAAAAAGAAATCAAAGCTATCAAAGGTCATATAAAAATTATTTAAAAAACTGTTGATTAGAGAAATGCAAATTGAAATAAATCTGAGGTACTCCTCACACCTGGTTGCTGTCCTTCATTCTTGAAGAGGTCCAAAATGACATCACCTTGATAAATGAAGTTTCAGTGTTTCTGACTGTGGTTGATCAGAACAATACAAGCTCAGAATGCTCTATCACAGATTTAGCGCAGGTAGTCTCTGTGAACATTTGGGAAGGTTACTACAAAACTCTGCATCCTATTTTTCCTTTTTCCTGTTTCAATTTTGCTTTGCTCATAGTGTACAGTACCTTTTCTGATGTGGGCATGCCTTGCTGAGCAGTCCTGTGACAGTCTCTCCCATGTTGCACAATCAGATCCAAAGTTCTGGGGAGAGACCTTGAGGGTGTCCTTGTATCACTTCTTCTGACCACAATATGATTGCTCGCCCTGTGGGAGTTCCATAAAACAGCCTTTTTGGCAAGTACACATTTTGTGTTTGAACAACGTGGCCAAGCCATAGTAGTTGTGCTTTTGGAAGCACAGTTTGAATGCTTGGCTGTTTAGTTCAAGCAAGGACCTCAGTTTCTGGCACTTTATTCTTCCAAGTCATCTTCAGAATCTTCACAAGACAGTTCAAATGGGAGCAATTCAGTTTCCTGGCATGGCGCTGTTAGACTGTTCATGTTTCACAGGCCTACAGCAATGAGATCGGCTCTGTAGATCTTCAGTTTGGTAGTCATTCTAATACTTCTTCTCTCCCAAACTTTTCTTCAGAGCCTCCCAAACGCTGAGTTAGCTCTGGCAATGCATTTGTCAACTTCATGGTCAGTGTGTACATCCTTGGAAAGTACACTACCAAGGTATGTGAACTTATCTACAGCATTCGGAACGTCTGCATTGGTTGTAACTGATGGTTCCATGTATGGATGATGTGATGGTGGCTGAAAGAGCACCGTGTTTTGTGGGTGTTGATTATTAGGCCAAATTAACATAGACAGAAGTGAATTGATCCATACTTTTTTGCATCCCAGCTTCAGTGGCTGCACTGAGTGCACAATCATCTGCAAACACAAAATCATGCACTAATACTCTTCACTTTGGTCTTGGCTTGTATCCTTTTTAAATTGAAGATCTTATAGTTGAACTGGACGTCGTGTTAATCCTCACTGAAAGCATTTGATGACGTGGCTGAACATATCATGTTAAAAAGCATGGGAGCAAGCACACAGCCCTGTTCCACTCCAGTGTTGACTGGGAAGGCACCAGAACAAGGTCCACTGTCCCCAACCTGGGTTAACATGCCATCATGAAACTGAAGTGTGATACTGATGAGCATTTCTAGGAAACCAAATTTTGACATAATTTTCCATAAGCCCTCATGACTCACAGTGTCAAAGGACTTGGTTAGATCTACAAACGTTGTACATACACCTCTGTTCTGCTTCTGACATTTCTCCTGGAGTTGTTGGGAGCAGGGTGTATTCAGGAAGGACCAGTAGTTTTGGTGTGATGGCTGCCAAGCCCTTGTGAGGGATCTTTCCACCTTTGGTGTCCACCTGTTCCATCCCACTCTTACCTGTGGCTCCAAGGAGCTATTGCATGCACAAAGGCCATACCCTGGTAAACTCTTCAGGTAGATGGGCTAAACCAGTTTTAGGGTAATCAAAAGGTATCAGACCCATTAGTGAGTTAGGCGAGTGTCTAACTGAAGTATATGAAGACTTCTCCTGGTCAAATGGTCAGATAAGAACAATTTGTTCCAACGGCCATGAAGGCAGCTGAAGCAGATGAAGTGGAGTGCTTAGAGCTTGGTTAGACACCGAAGATGCCAAAGTCATTCACTGCATCCTGAGCCATCTCCGGCTGTCTTGATTCTGTCCTGACACTAGATTGTGATGATTTTGGAGGAGAGAGTGAGGATGACAACTTCATGCAACTCTGCCTCTCTTAAATCCAATTTATGTGCAAATCAAAAGACATCACTCCTCACACCCATCAGATTGTCTAATACGATAGAAAAGAAAAATGATAAATATTGAAAAGGGTGTGGGAAAATTGGGACACTAGTGCAGTGTTAGGGAAGCTGTGAAATGATCTGACTATTCCAGACACTTATTTGGAGCTGTGGTCAAAAGAATATAAAACTGTGCATACCCTTTGACACAGCAATACCACTACTACATCTGTAGCTCAGAGAGGTCAAAAAAGGGAAAGATCCTATATGTACAACACTATTTACATCAATTCTTTTTGTGTTGAGAAAGAATTGGAAATTGAGGAGATGCACGTCAATGGGGGAATAGCTGAGCAATCTGTGGTTTATGATTGTAATGGAAAACTACTGCAGTATAAGAAATGATGTGCAGGATTATTTCAGGAAAAAACAGGAAAGACTGACATGAGCTGATACAAAGTGAACTGAGCAGAACCAGAAAAATGTTGTAGGCAATAATAGCAATATCACACAATGATGAACTGTGAATGACTTAGTTATTCCCAGCAGGTCAGTGATCCAAGAGAATCTTCAAGGACTCATGTTAAAAAATGCTGTCTACCTCTGGAGAAAAAAAATTAATACAGTCTGAATGCAAATAAAATATGCAATTTTCACTTTATTCTTTTACAGTCTTTTATTTTGTTTTGCTTGGTCTATGTTTTCTTTCAGAACGTGATTAATATTGACAAATATTTGGCATAATTTCACATATTTAAACTATATCAAATGGATTGTCATCTCAGGGAGTGGGGAATTTAGACCTCAAAATTAAAAAATGAATATTAAAAATGAATTTGCATATAATTGGGAAAAATATGTATTATTCAAAAAAGTAATAAATCTCAATGCTATTTGCACAAAAAGTAAAATTAAGTAGTGTTAGTGTATTATGAGAGTGCCCATGTCTTCAGCCTCTTTCTTATGCCTACATGGTTTGCCAACTTTGGACTTCAGAACCATCTGCACTGAAGCTTTTCCAGCAGGAGACAATGGGTTGGCTCTTTGTTTTGTTCCAAAGCACATTGTCACTTTTTGGTATCAGAACATAAAGAAGAGATCAAAACTCTATCATCCTCCCTGATATGCTGATGATCATAACAGCTTGTATGATCATCCTACAAAGTTGAGGAACCCCTTCACTTTCCGAGATTCAGAGGAACAGTTGCATCCCAGTGACTCAGGTTACTAACTGAAACAGTGGCATCTCCACAACCTGAGAACCACCATTTCTGGCTTCCTGGGAGATATTCACAGCCACCAGAAGTATCTTCAGTCACACAAATTTCTCACCCCATGTATTACCTTCATTAACTCACCTTGTCTTTGTCATTCCTAGCTTTCTCCATCCCCCCACCTTGATATGGAAAATAAGTTCAATTTTGAGAGTGCTATTAATATTGATCTTGTTTTGTTACTTTTATTTTACTATGTTACTGTTATTTTAATAGTTACCTTGTTCTCATCCTTCATGATGCAGTTCAGATAGAATCCATTTGAGGACAAATCTCCATCTTGTTATTCTTTTACGTTTATTGTTTTTGTGGGGGAAAACAAAGACTGCCTTTTGTAATTGAACAAGAGATGAGGATATCAGCTCATCTTAAGTAGATTCAGTAAAATGTTACTGAAAGAAATCCAAAAGTCCACAGGATGAATGGAAAACTCCTCTAGTATCGACACTGTTTTAATTTTTTTATGCTTGTTTCTCTTATCATTTAAAAATAAGTTTTCTTGATGTTTTCTGTTTCCCATGAATCCCATAGTATCCCAAGACTCTCTCCCTCTTCCCCTCCTCCTCTATTAAAGTCATCCCATCCGACAAATAGTATTTTTTTAAGGAACCTATATTCTTTTAAAAATTATTTTTAATTTTCAACATTCACGTCCATTAGATTATGACTTCCAAATTTTCTCCACCTCTCTCCCCTCTCACCACCCCAAGATACCATGTAATATGTATTAGAAGAATTAGAACGAATAGGAGAAATCATGGGAAAGAAGAAAGAGAAAATAGAGAGAGAGGAAATTATTAGCTTCAATCTGCATTTAAACTCCACAGTTTTCTCTGCATGTGAACATCATTTTCCCTCATTTGTCTTTTAGAGTTCTCTTAGGTTATTGCATTGCTGTGAAGAGATGTGTATCAAAATCAGTCATTGCACAATGTGGTTGTTTCTGTGAACAATGTTCTCCTGGTTCTGGTTACTTCACTTTGTACCAGTTCGTGCAAATCTTTCCATGATTTTCTGAAGTTCACTTGCTCATCATTCCTTATACTAATTCCTATACTAATACTATTCCACTGCATTTATATACCACAACTTGTTCAACCATGAAAGGCATCCCTTCACTTTCCAATTCTTTGGCACCGCAAAAAACTTCTTTAAATATTTTTGTACATGTGGGTCCTTTTCCTATTTTTATGATGTCTTTGTGATAGATATAGAAGTGGTATTGCTGGTTAAAAGGGTGCCCTTTGTCTATGTATATCCCTTCTAAATCTCATCTTCCCTTTTGGGATGTAAACAATGTTCCCTTATTGAATATCATGTTGGTTTTTTTTTCCTTTCATGTTTACCTTTATATACCACTCCTGAGTCTTGCTTTTGAAAATAAAATTTTCTGTTAAGCTCTGGTTTTTCATCAGGAAGGTTTGGAAGTCCCCTATTTCATAAAATGTCCATTTCCTTCCCTGAATGATTATGCTCAATTTCACTGACTGGTTGATGTTTCATTGTAATCCGAGTTGCTTTGTTTTATGAAATATCATTTCCCCTGCCCTCTGATCTTTTAATATAGAAGCTGAAAGGTCCTGCATAGTACTAAATTTGGTTCCATGATATTTACATTGTTTCGTTGTGGTTGCTTGCTGTACTTCCTCCTTGCCCTGTTAATTCTGGAATTTGGCTTCAATTATTCCTTAATGTTTTCAATTTGGGGTCTCTTTTAGAAAGTGATTGCTGGATTCATTCAATGACTATTTCACCCTCTGGTTCTAAGACCTCAGGGCAGTTTTCTTTGATAGTTTCTTGAAAGTTGCTGTCCTAGCTCTTTTTGTCATCATCATTTTCAAGTCCACCAATAATTTGTAAAAACTGAATTTCTTCTTCCTTTTTATTGAGCTAGGAATATGATATCTCTCTAAGTATCACTTAGTCTTCATTTTGATGGAGTTAAATGCTGCCTTCTTAGAGATGGATGAACTGTCCTGCTGGTGAACTCTAGAATTCTCATTTTCCATTTCACAGCCCTTGAATTTCCCCATTATTTTTGTCAGTTCAGTGTTGATGGCTGCAGTTGTGCTAACCCAGAGAAGTAAGTGTGGTGCTGTTCACTATATTTCTGAAAACCGTTGACTCCTTTGTGTAAAGCAATGTATCGTTAACCTTATCATATTTTATTTCCTTAGAAATTCATTTTGAAATCTACAAAGGTAAAACTGTTTCTAAAATGCAGCGGTAAGTTGCGAAGCCTTGTGGTTTACATCGTGAAGGTATCCTGTCTGGAGAGAAAGGAGTAGGAAAAAATGAGGAATCATCATCTTCTATCTTCTGTGTGATTTGCTTTCAGAATGATAAAAATGTTACAAACACGTTTTAATTCAAGGGCAAGTTCCTCATGAAGACTTTGCCTTAACCACTCAACCTTGTCCAACCCCATATTTTCTCATCTTCTCTGCTCCTCTTTATTAATACAAGGTGGTCATTGAGAGAAGGGAAGCTTGTCAGTGTAGTCATGATCTCCATCTGTTTCGAGATCAGAAGTAAAGTCTTTGGATTTGGTATTGAAGAAGGTATAACACCATTATGGGGTCAGTCCATAGTCATTTAGGTCTCAGTCTTTGGCAAGGAATAGTATTAACTATCACACTGTTATTCAAATGTAGCATATGTAGTAAGGTAGGTGAGGGACTCCCCCAATTCAGCACAAGGTTGGTTGCCAGGGATGGAAGAGCCCAGTTGCATTTCCCCTCCTGTCTCTTCTGTTTGTCCTTGTCTTCCAGCATCAGTCAAAAATTATATGTGTATGACTGTATCTTGTGTTGAATGTGAAGATTCAAATTAAAATTCTCTGTGAGTTCTTTTTTTTCCTTCTGTATCACTTTGTGCTTGCTACAAGGTCATTTTGCATGGAAATATCAGCAGATGGAGAACCTGGACCCAGACCTATTGTGGCTTGGATTTCAATTCTCTTCCAATAGGCACCATATAAGCTGACACTTTATTTTAAAATTTACGACTTGCTGAGCCTAAATTCCACACTATCTTCAAGTAATGGTGCTTACTCACAGCAGTAAATTTACTTGTTTTGGCTTTCTTTTATCTAGCAGTGAGATACCCAATATTAAAAAAAAAATGGACAGAAATCCTGGAGGTAAAGGGGAACCATTGTGGGTATATACTGACTGAATTCACTGCCAGCTGCTGGAAGAACTAAGACTTCATGCACTGCAGCTTCTTTGAGTAGAATAAATAAGATCAGATATATTCTCCTCACTTGAAGCACAGGAGGAGAAAATTGTCTTTAGAGACAGAAAGAATCACCTGTTTCTTCAAATTCCATGTCAATTCCAAATTCCAATTCAAATGTCAGAATGCAAAGTCATTTTCATCTCTCCTCTACTGACTTGTTCCACAAGGCAGCCGTTCTTTTGTTTAAATTTCATTTATTTATTGATTTAATTTACTTTTAGTTTTCAACATTCGCTTCCATAAGATTTTGAATTCCAACTTTTCTCCTCATTTTTCCCTTTCCCCCACCCCAAGATGCTGTGCAGTCTGATTACCGTTTCCCCAATCTGCCCTTCCTTATATCATCACACGCTCTTTATCCCCTTCCCTTCTGTTTTCCTATTGGCAAAATAGATTTACATATCCCTTTGCCTATATATCTCATTTCCCAGTTGCATGTAACAACAATTTTTAACATTCATTTTTAAAATTTGAGTTCCAAATTCTCTCTCTTTATCCCTCTGCACTCACCCCCATTGAGAAGGTAAGTAATTCAATGTACATTATGCATGTGCAGTCATGCAAAACCATTCTATCATAGACATATTGTGAAAAACATCCTTTCATCCTATCCCATCCCCCATTTGTTCTATCCTCTCTTTTAAGCACCTCCCTTCTCAAGGATTCTTCTGATTATCCCCCTCCAATTTGCCCTTCCTTCTATCATCTCCCCCTCTCTCATCCCTTTCCCCTCTGCTTTGGGATATGATATATTTTCATAGCCACTTGAGTGTGCATATTACTTCCTGCTTAATCCAAATCTGATGGAATCAAGGTTCACTCATTCCCTTTCACTTCCCCCCACTTCCTCTATAATTGTAAAAACTTTACCTTGTAGCCCAACATACAAGGGGAGAGACAGGGCTTCCAACTGTCTGATAGTAAATAATACATACATCACAGATTAACAGCCAGAAAACTGTCTGACCATCCATCCACAGTTACAAGAGAAAGAAGAACCAACACCTGGGTTTTCAAACCCAGGGGAGGGGGTTCTTAGCTGTTACCTCGAGTCTTGTCTGTCCAAACAAACACTTCTAATGAATAAACTCCAAAGTAAAATCTTAGCCCAGAGTTTTTATACACTTGTCAGAGACAGAAGGCAACACCGTCCTTGAGAACCTGTACATCGTTAACAAAAGGCTTGAGTCTGCCTACAAATCTCCCCTAATCAGATTCCCTTTAATGGACAAGCCCATTAATAAGTGGGGGACATCTTTAATCTCATTATCATTACTTTTGGCTTCTAGGCCACAGGTTTCCACCCCTGCTTTGCATAACTATTGATTTGAAAATGCAAATTAAGGCAACTCTGATGTATGCCTCACATCTATTAGATTGGCTAACATAGTAGAAAAGAGACATGATCAATATTAGAGAGGATGCGGGAAAACCAGGACACTTATTAATGCACTCTTTGTGGAGTTGTGAACTGATCCAACCATTCCGTAGAGCAATTTGGAACTATGGCCAAAATCTATAAAACTGTTCGTACCCATTGACCCATCAACACCATTATTAAATATATATCTCAAAGAGATCAAGAAAAGGGAATAAATGCCATATGTAGACAAATATATTAGCAGCTCTTTTGTGATGTCAAAGAATTGGAAATTGAGGGGCTGACTATGAACTGGGGAATAGCTGAAGAAGATGTGGTATATAATTATTATGGAGTACTATTGTGTGATAAGAAATGATGAGCTTGACTATTTCAGAAAAACCTGGAAAGACTTACATGAACTAAGACAAAGTGAAGGGAGCTTAACCAGGAGAACACTGTACACAATAACAGTAACATTATATAATGATCAGCGTTGAATTACTTAACTATTCCCAGTAGTACAATGATTCAAAACAATAAGAAAGCCTCAAAAAGATGAAAAATGTTGGCTACCCCCAGAAACAAACAAATAGATGGAATCTGAATGCAGATCACATCAGATAATTTTCATTGTATTTTTTCATGTATTTTTTCTTTTGTTTGATCTGTTTTCTTTCACTACATGACTAATATAGATATACATGTTCCATGATTTCACATATATAATTTATATCAAATTGCTTGCCACTTCTGGAAGTGGGGAAAAAAAGAGAAATGGAGAGAATTTGGTATCCAAAAATTAAGAAAAATGAGTATTAAGAATTGTTTTTAACAAACCAAACCACTACACACACACACACAAACACACACACACACACAGACACACACACACATGCACACAAATGATCTGCTACAATCTGCCATTGAATTCCCTAGTTTTTCTCTGGATGTAGGAGGCATTTTTCCTTACAAGACCATTGGGAATTTTTTTTTAAGTCGTTGCATTGCAATGAATTTCCAAGATTCCCAGAAAAAACTCTCGCACACTGTGGTCATTGCTGTGCACAAAGTTCTCCTGGTTCTGCTCCTTTCACTCAGCAGCAGAGCATATAAGTCTTACTTGGCCTCTCTGAAGTCTTCCCTTTCATCATTTCTTATTGCACAATAGTATTCCATAATAATCATATACCACATCTTCTTCAGCTATTCTCCAGTTCATAGTCAGCCCCTCAATTTCCAATTCTTTGCCAGCACAAAGAGTGTTTCTATAAATATTTTTGTACATTGGGACTCTTTCCCATTTTTATGATCTCTTGGGGATACAGTTCTAGAAGTGATATTGCTGGGTCAAAGGGTATGCATATTTTATACCCTTTGGACATAGTTCCACATTGCTCTCCAGAATGGTTGAAACAGCTCACAACTCCACTTACAGTGTATTAGTGTACCAACTCTCCCACATCCTCTCCAACATTTATCGTCTTCCTGTTCTGTCATGTTTGCCAATCTGATAGGTGTGATGTGTTACCTCAGAGTTGTTTTGATTTGCATCTGTCTAATCAAAAGTGATTTAGAGCCTTTTTTCATACGACTGTAGGTATCTTTAATTTCTTCCTCTGAAAATTGCCTGTGCATATTCTTTGACCATTTATCAATTGAGGAATGACTTGTATTTTTGAACCGTTGACTCAGTTCTCTATATATCCTAGAAATGAATCCTTTATCCCCGAGATTAGCTGTAAAAATTCTTTCCCAGTTTTCTACACCCCTCCAAATTTTTGTTTCATTGGGTTTGGTTGTGCAAAAACTTTTCCGTTTAATGTAATCAAAATTATCCATCTTGCACCTCATAATGCTTTCTATGTCTTCTTTAGTCAAAAATCTTCCCTTCTCCATAAATCTGATAAATACACTATTCCTTGCTCAACCAATATGTCCACAGTATCGATATTTTTATCTAGATCATGTACCCATTTGGATTTTATTCTTGTGTATGCTGTCAGTCATTAGTCTATGCCTAGATTCTGCCTCACTTTTACCCAATTTTCCTAACAATTTTTGCCGTGAAGTGAGTTCTTATCCCAGAAGCTGGGGTCCTTGGGTTTTCAAACAGGAAACTGCTATGTAAATTGCCTACTGTGTCTTGAGTACCTAGTGTATTCCACTTGTCTACACTTCTGTTTCTTAACCTGTACCAAGTCTTTTGATAATTGCTGCTTTATAATGCAATTTCAGATCTGGTAGCTCTAGGACACTTTCCCTAGCATTTCTTTTCATTAGTCCCCTTGATGTTCTGGACCATATGTTCATCTAGATGAATTTTGATACTATTTTTTCCAGCTCTAGAATATAATTATCTTATAGTTTCATTAGTATGGCACTAAATAAGTAAAGTAATCTAGGTGGAATTGTCATTTTTATTATATTGGCTTGGCCTACCCACGAGCAACTGATGGTTTTCCACTTAGTTAGATTTGACTTTATTTGTGTGAAAAGTGTCTTGTAGTTGTGTTCATATAGTCCCTGGGTTTGTTTTGGCACGTGAACTCTGAAATATTTTATAGTGTCTACCCTAACTTTAAATGGGATTTCTTTTTCTATTTCTTGCTGTTGGGCTTTGTTACTAATATATAGAAATGCTGAAGGTTTGTGGGTGTTTATTTTGCAATTTCCAACTTTGCCAAAGTTGTTTATTGTTTCAAGTAGTTTTTTACTTGAATCACTGGGATTGTCTAAGTATATCATCATATTATCTGCGAAGAGTGATAACTTAGTTTCTTCTTTGCCTGTTCTAATTCCTTAAATTTCTTTATCTTGTCTATTTTCTATAAGTAATATTTCTAGTACCATATTGAAGAATAGTGGTGATAATGAACATCCTTATTTCACCCCTGATCTTATTGGAAATGCGTCTGTGTTGTCACAATTGCATATAATGCTTGCAGAAGGTTTTAAGCAGGTACTGCTTATTATTTTGTGGTGAGTTCCCTTTATTCCTATACCGTCCAATGTTTTTAATAAAAATGGGAATTGTATTTTGTCAAAAGCTTTTTCTGTGTCTATTGAGAAAATCATGTGATTTCTGTTAGTTTTGTTGCTAATAGTTTTCCTAATATTGAACTGCCCTCCATTCCTTGTATGAATCCTACCTGATCATAATGTATTCTTCTTGTGATAAGTTGCTGTATTCTTTTTGCTAAAATCTTATTTAAAATTTTTCATCTGTATTCATTAGATAAATTGGTCTGTAATTGTCTTTCTCTGTTTTGTCTCTTCCTGGTTGAGGTATCAAAATCGTATTTGTAGCATAAAAAGAATTTGGGAGGACTCCTTCTTCCCCAGTTTTCAAAAATAGTATATATAGTATTAGAATTAACTGTTCTTTAAATGTTTGATAGAATTCACTTGTAAATCCATCTGGCCCTGGAGAATTTTTCCTAGGGAGTTCGCTCATAGCTTGTTCAATTTCTGTTTCTGAGATGGGGTTGTTTAAGTATTCAACTTCCTCTTCTGTTAATTTGGGCAATTTGTATTTTTTAAAATACTCATTCATCTCATATAGGTTGTCAAATTTATGGGCATAAAGTTGGGCAAAATAATTTCTAATTACCGTTTTAACTTCCTCTTCTTTGGAGGTGAGTTCACCCCTTTCATTTTTGATTTTAGTAATTTGGTTTTCTTCTTCTTTTTTTTTAATCAGACCAACTAATACCATTTTATTAGTTTTTTCATAAAAACAACTGTTGATTATATTTATTAATTCAATAGTTTTCTTAATTTCAGTTTTATTAATCTCTTCCTTGGTTTTCAGTATTTCTAATTTGATATTTGCTTGGGGATTTTCCATTTGCTCTTTTTGTAGCTTTTTCAGCTGCATCCCCAAGTCGTTGATCTCCTCTTTCTGTATTTTGTTCATGTAGGCATTCAAAGATAAAAGACTTCCCCTAAGTACTGCTTTTGAAGTATCCCATAAGATTTGGTAGGTTGTCTCATTATTGTCGTTCTCTTGAATTAAGCTGTTGATTGTTTCTATGATTTCTTGTTTAACCCATTCCTTCTTTAGGATTAGATTATGTAGTTTCCAACTAATTTTTGGTTTATCTTTCCATGACATTTTATTACATATAATTTTTATTGCATTATGATCTGAGAAAGATGTATTGACTATCTCTGCCTTTCTGCACTGGATTGTGAAATTTTTATGCCTTTGAACATGGTCAGTTTTTGTATATGTGCCATGTACCTTTGAGAAAAGGTATATTCCTTTGTATTCCCATTCAGTTTTCTCCAGAAATCTATCATATCTACCTTAGCCAGAATTTTATTTACCTCTTTAACCTCTTTCTTCTTTATTCTGAGGTTAGATTTATCAAGTTCAGAGAGGGGGAGGTTGAGGTATCCTACTAGTATAGTTTTTCTGTCTATTTCTTCCTTCAACTCCCCCAACCTCTCCTCAAAGAATTTGGATGTCATACCACTTGGAGCATACATGTTTAGTAACAATAATGCTTCATTGTCTATGATGCCTGTTAGCAGAATATAATATCCTTCCTTTTCAATTTTGATTAGATCTATTTCTGCTTTTGCTTTGTCTAAGATTATGGTTGCTACCCCTCATTTGCTTACATCTGCTGAGGCGCAATATATTCTGCTGCAACCTTTGACATTTACCCTGTGTGTATCCCATTTCAAATGTGATTCTTGTAAACAACATATTGTAGGATTATAACTTTTAATCCATTTTGCTATCCATCTCCGTTTTATGGGAGAGTTCATTTCATTCACTTTCACAGTTATGATTACATTCTGTGTCTTCCCCTACATCCTCTTTCCCACTGTTTGTGCTTTTAGTTCTCCTTTCTTTCTTCCCCTCCTCAACAGTTTTCACTTTCACTACCACCTACCACAGTCTTCCCTTCTTTCTTTCAACCCCTCTCCCATTTACTCCCCTTTACCCTTACTACTTCTTCCCTCCTTTTTACTTTCCCCTCCCCTTTCTTCCCCCTTCCCCTTCAACTGCCCATAGAATGAGTTAGATTTATATACTAAATTAACTTTATTGCTGTCTCCTTGAACCAAATCAGATGAGAGTACTTCTCACACAATGCTCATCTCTCTCTCCTCTTTCCCTCTAGTATAATTTTGTACTTTTTCCTGTAATGTAATTGACCATTTCCTGCTTCCCCTTTTCCACATCTCTTGTTACAATCCCTTTGTATGCTTAAATCATATTTTTATCATCACATCATTTTTGTTATACTCACTCCCTCTATGTATATACCTTTTATATTTCATAATAAGTGTACAGTTCTCAGGATTAACAAGTATCATCTTCCCTTATAGGGAGGTAAACAGTTTGCCCAACTTGAGGAACAAGTTTTTCTTTTCCCCTGTTTACCTTTTCATGCCTCTCTTGAGACCTGCATTGGAAGACCGAATTTTCTATTGAATTCTGGCCTTTTTGTCAGGAAGGTCTGGAATTCCCTAATTTCCTCAAATATCATCTCCTGTCCTGAAATATTATGCTGAACTTTTCTGGGTAATTGATCCTTGATTGTAGTCCTTGCTCTTTACCTTACTGAATACCATATTCCAATTCCTTTGTTCTTTTAATGGAGAAGCTGCTAGGTTCTGTGTGATCCTGACTGTTGCTCCTCAATATTTGAATGCTTTCTTTCTGGCTACCTGCAGTATTTTCTCCTTCATTTGATAGTTCTGGAATTTGGCAATAATATTTCTTGGTGTTTTTAGTTTGGGAATCCCTTTCAGGAGGTGAACGGTGGATTCTTTCAGTGATTATTTTGCCCTCTGGATCTAGCACTTCTCAGCAGTTTTCCTTGATGATTTCCTGGAAGATATTGTCCAGACTCTTTTTTCATCAGGGCTTTCTAGCAAGTCAATAATTCTTAAATTTTTTCTCTTGGATCATTTTTCCAGGTCAGTTCTTTTTCCAATTAGATATTTTACATTTTCTTCTATCTTTTCATTGTTTAGATTTTGTTTGACTGATCCTTGATGACTCATAGAGCCATTAGTTTCTACTTGCCTAATTCTAATTTTTATGAAATTGTTTTCTTCAGTTAACTTTTGCATCTCCTTTTCCATCTGTCCAATTGTTCCTTTCAAGGAGTTATTTTCTCCAGTTAGTTTTTGTACTTTTTTTTCCATTTGTTCAATTTTCCCAGTTAGGTTTTGTGCTTCCTTTTCCATTTGTTCACTTTTCCTTTTTAAAGAGTTGTTCTCATTGGTGAATTCTTTTTTCATACTTTTAAAATCATTAGCCAGTTTCTCTTCTGTTTCCTTCTTCAGCTGTTGCAGGAGAGCTGTTTGTGCATGCGAGCAGTCCATAGTCCCTTCTGAAGTTTCCGATGGGAGTACAGTCTCAGTACTGACATCTTTATTATTCTTTTGGTCCTTTTCCACATAGAACGATTCTATGTTTTTTTCACCCTTGCTTTGCTTTTTCTTGCTCATGATGATGATTTGTGTTGTGGCTTCTAGTTGTTTCACTTAGGAGCCACAGAAGTTGGTGTTGAGCTGACTTGTGTAAAAAACCTAAGGGCAGGGGCTAATTTATCCTTCTGTTTTGTGTTTCCCCTATCAGCCCTGGGGCTAACTTGTCAAGTGTGGGGGAGGGGTGATCAGGCCCTGGGAGATCTCCTCAGCAGAGCTGAGGCAAAAGGAAGTTCAGGGGTTGGTTATCCCAGCTGCCCTACTGTCTTCCTGTTCCCCTGAAGTGCTGAGGAACACCTGGGTCCTAGTGTGAGTTTCCAGTGCCTGGAACCCCTCTCTTTCTGCCACAGCAAAAGAAATCCCCCTTAGATATTTTCCTAGCCTCAGGTGTTATGAGACTCTTTATCCATTCACTTTGCCCCTTGATTCGGAATTTTTCTGGAGAAATATTTTATGGTTCTTTCCAGGTCAACAAGGGAGGAGGTGAGAGCATTTATCAGTTGCTCTACAATTTTAACTCCTGGAAGTTCTAGTAGGTGACTTACAGACATTTGATCTGTGGGCTGAAAGTCTCAGGAGCTGTGGCTGATATGTGGGTCTCAGTGGGTGTCACTCGCTAGGCTCTGCATGTCTCTCACCCTGGGCTACCCACTCTGGTGGTTCACCCTTCTGTTGCCTCAGGCCTCCATGCGGCACTCCCACTCTGCTGTGCTGGACACACTGGGCTCTGTGCTATGGGCTCATACCCGCAGAACAGAACATTCTTCGACCTTCTAGTCGGTTCTGGGCTGTGAATCTGCCACAGTCTTTCTCCTGTTGGATTCTCCACCTCTAAAATTTGGTCACATTCTCTTTCTAGAGTTATCTGAAGGAGTTTGTCTGAGAGCTTAGGTGAGTAATTGCTCTTACTCCTTCATCTTAGCTCTGCCCCATACTTCTTCTCATTTATTAAATAATTAAGGACATCTTGAATCGTTGTCTGATGTATTGATCCACTGCAGCACTTTTGTTCTGTCATTCCAAGCAATATTGGTGAGGAAATTGACTTGAGCTTTAAAAATATGTACCAAGACCACTAATATTTGGAAAAGGAGAACCACAAACCCCCACGTCCTGCACAACATACTATATGAAAAAGTTACTGAACTGGAAGTATTAAAAACTGAAAATGTGAAAAGTTTATTAAAATTCATTTTATTGAACAGTCCAGGGAGTTCACAGCCATCAGCAATTCCATTACAATGAGTGGTGAAGAAATTGGACCAAAGTCCTGAGATCTCAAAGTATCTTTGTTTATGGTGAAGTCAGGAGCACTTCTGTTTCCATTGGGAATGTGTTCACATCTCCCTGTGATATGGTTTGCCCCAAATCCCTAATAGAGTGTCTGTTTTCCATTTTCTTCTGGCTGATCCAACACTTTCAGCACCTTCCCCCATACTCTCCTACAGTTTTCCTAAAGGATATGATATCTACAACACACCCACGTAATAGTTCAATTAGTCCTTAAAGATGACGGGTGCCTTCAAGGTGACTTGGTGCATCTGTGTAAACAAGGAGAATTTTGTTAGACAGATTCTGACAAACAAGTTGTTACCTTTCCCACCTCTGTAATAATATTCTGGTAAAATCCACTAGGTGTGAATGGATGAAAAAAAGCATTTCTTAAGTGCTTACTGTGGTAGGACCATACTAAGAAATGGCAATCCAAATGGAAAATGAAGACAACGCCTATTCCACAGGAGGTGCCCTCCTGAATAATTTCAACTACAGGTCAAATGGACAGGTCCTATTGGTCCTCAGGGTGTAGCAGGAAAGCAGAGTATCACGCTTATTTGCCTCCACTTGTATTGATAGAATAACATCACTTTGTGGTGGGATCCTTTTCAGATAGTTGAAAACTTTAAGAACAAGAACATTGTTTTCCGGGTATTCCTCAGTTGTGACTTTAGTACCTGTATGAACAGTTGCCAGGCTACATCTCCACAAGATTGTGTTTTAGTTTTCTTTCTACATACCCTGGGCTGAGAGCATTGCTATTCTTTGAGCTTTGAGGTTCAAAATTCTGGGCCATTTTCTTCATTATATTAGGGGAGAGAGCGGTCAAGGTGATGATAGTCATTTGATATGCTTTCTCCCAGGATAGTGGGATTAGTAGCTTTTACCAAGTTGACTCATCTGAGCTGTGGGTAGCAGTTGGTTGAGTTTCTGAGGATGAGTAACCCCTCTCCACAAGAGTTACTCCCATGGACAATGACTGTAATGATTAAAGTAGCAACAGAAACTCTTATGTGAGGGATGCTGCTACTCCTTTTTTGGAGGTGGTGCTGATAAAGGTGGATCATTTTTAACAAATGATCTCTCCCCTAAAGGATGGCTGTGGGGTCGTTGCTGGATGTAGTTGTGGTGGTTCATGAAACACTGCTGTTTACAAATTTCCTATGTTCAGGGTCCTGTGCTGTCTCCTTTAGAGTCTGTTTGGAGATGGTGGTCAGTGAAGTGGCAGTGGTTTGACTTGCCTGGCACATGCTACATCTTGTCTCTCAGGGGTCTTGCATACTTAAAATTCCAAAAAAAAAGCCTTCTTGTCAATTAATAAATGATTTAGGACATCTTGAATCCTGCTATGATGTATTGGTCCACTGTACTGCTTTTATTTAAGACTCACACTTTCCAAGGGACAGTTAAGAGGCAAGTGACTCGACTCTTAAAAATGGACTTAAACCAGTGTCATTTAGGAGAAGTGAATATTATGAAAAGTAAAATGCATATTTTTTGTTACATTAAAGTATGAACATTTTGTACAAACAAAGCAATACAACCAAGTTTACAAGAAAAACAGAAAGTCCAGAATTGTTTTTAACAGTGTCTCTGATACCAGCTTCATTTCTCAAATATATAAAGGAGTGAGTCAAATTTACAAGAATTCAAGTCATTCTCCAGTTGATAAATGGCAAAAGGATGTGAACAGGTACTTTTAAAAAGAAGAAATCAAAGTTTTCCATAGTTATATGAAAGAAATGCTCTGAATCAGTCATGGAGAGTCTATAGTCTTCAGTCGACATTTGGCCATTTAGGTCTTCAGGTGCAGCTCTTTCACTAAATCCAAACTTTACAGCGTTAATCCCCTTAAAAACAGGATTTGTTCTGTAAAATTTGAACCGAGTCAAAAGACCATCCACAGGGATTTAGAACATTTCATGTGGCATCTAGGCCCCAGATTCCCTACCCATACTTTAAATAACTAATGATTAGAGAATGCAAATTAAGGCAATTGTGAGGTACTCCTAACATCTATCAGAATGGCTAATACAATAGAAAAGAAGGATGATAAATATTATAGAAAATGGGGGAAAAAAGGGACACTAATTAATGCCCTGTAGGTGGAGATGTGAACTGATCCAACCATTCTGGAGAGCAGTTTGGAACTACAGCCAAAAGTGTATAAAACTGTGCATACCCACTGACCCAGCAATACCAATATTTAGTATATATATCAAAAATATCAAAAAAGGAAAAAAATTCTATATGAAGAAAATATATTAGCAACCCTTTTTGTGGTGACAAAGAATTGAAATTTGAGAGGGTGCTTATCAATTGGACTTCAGCTGCACAAAGTTTGGTATAAGATTTTGATGGAAAGCTATTGTGTTCTAAGAAATGATGAGCAGGATTATTTCAGAAAAACTCCTGGAAATAATTACACAAGCTGAGGCAAAGGAAAGTGAGCAGGACCAAAAGAACATTGCACAGAATAAGAGCAATGTCTCGTAGTGAAGAACTATGTGTGAATGATGTAGCTATTTCCAGTGATACAATGATCCAACATAATCATAAAGGGTGAACAATGCTATCTGCCTCTAGAGAAAAAAAAGGGAATGGAGTCTGAATGCAAATAAAATCAATTTTCACTTTTTCATGCTTTTGTCGTATGTTTGGTTTGGTTTGTGTTTTCTTTCACAATATGAATAACACTGACATATGTTTTGCAGGATTTCACATATATTCCCTACATCGAATTCCTTGCCATCACAGTAAGGGGAGAAGAAAAAGAGAAAAGGTGAGAATTTGGAACTCAAAATTAAAAAAAAAAAAAGAACGTTAAAATTGTTTTAAATATAATTGAGAAAAATAATTGTTAAAAAAGGAACACATCTAAGGACTTCATAAAAATTAAAATAGAGTATTGGTATATAATGAGAATAACCATGTATTCAGCCTATTTATTATGCTTATATGGTTTGCCCACTGTGGACATGAGGATCATCTACGCTGAAGTCTTGACATCAAGGGAGAGTGTGTTGGCTCTTTGTTTTGTTCAACAGCATCTTGCCATCTTGTGGTACCAGAACATAAAGAAGAGATCAGTCTCTATCTTCCTCCCTGATATTCTGATGATCATTATGGCTTATATGGCCAGCCTGCAACCTTGGGGAACCCCTTCAGTTTCTGAGATTCAGAGGAACAGTTACAACCCAGTGGCTCAGGTTGGTGACTGAATCAGTGGCATCTCCTGAGAGCAATTACCAGCATTTCTGTCTTCCTGGGAAGTCATTGCAGCTACCAGAGCTGTCTCCAGGCACACAAATTCCTTCCCCATGCATCGCCTTCAATAACGCATCCTGTCTTTGTCCTTCTCAGCTCCCTCCATCACCTCACCTTGATATGGACGATGAGTTGAACTTTGACAGTGGTATTTATATTATTATTATTTACTTTGTAGCTATTGTTTTACTGTTACTATTATTTTAATTCTTACTTTCTTCTCATCTTCTATAATGGGGTTCAGATAGGATCCATTTGAGGTCAAATTTCCATCTTATTACTCTTTTGCATCTAATTTTCTGTGTGGAGGAGAAACAAAGATTGAATTTTATAACTGAAGAAGAGGTGAGGATACCTGTTCATGTTATGTAAATTCAGGAAAATATCACCGAAACATATGCAGGAGGTCACAGGATGGGTACCTAATCCAGTATGCACAGTGTCAATTTTTTATGCTATGTTTTCTTTTACTTTTCATAAAATAATTTTTATTGATGTATTCTGTTTCCCATGAATTCCAAAATATCCCACGAATCTCTCCTTCTTCCCCTTCCTTTCCCTAAAAGCCATGTAATATGACAAAGAATATTTTATTCCCAGGAACTTATGTTTTTTCTATTTATTATTAATTAATTTATTTCGTTTGCAACAAGTATTTCCATATGTTTTAAATTTTCTCCTCTTCCTTCCCCACTCCCTCCCCAAAATTGCGTGTAATTTTATATGCATACATTCTTCTTAAACACAGTTTCACATTAGTCACGTTGTATAGAAGAATTAAAACAAATGGAAGAAATGATGAGACCAGCTAAAACAAACGAAAACATAATAAAAACTAAAATAGTCTGCTTCATTCTGTGTTCTGACTCGATAGTTTTTTCTCTGGATGTGAATAGTATTTTGCATCAAGAGACATTTAGAAATGTTTTAGGTCCTTGCATTGCTTTGAAGGGCCAAGTTTATCAGAAATAGTCCTCAAACACTTTGGTTCATACTGTGCATAATGTTCTGCTTCTGCACATTTCACTCAGCATCAGTTCATGTAAGTCCAAGTTTTTCTAAAGTCTACCTGTTTATCATTTCTTCTTTTGTTATTTTTATTTTTGTAAAAATTAATTAATTAGTTTTCAGTTTTCAACAATCACTTCCATGAGTCTTAAATTATCTCCTCCTCCTTTCTCCCTCCCTCCCTGAGATGGCATGAAATCTTACATGGGTTCTACTCATACATTCTTATTAAACACTTTTTCACAATAGTCACGTTGCAGAGATGAATTAAAACGAATGGAAGAAACTGTGAGAAAAGCCAAGCCAAAACAAAACATAACATAAAAGAGTCTGCTTCATTTGCATTCCAATTCCATAGTTCATTTTCTGAATGTGGATGAAATTTTGCCTCAAGAGTACTTTGGTGATTTTTCAGGTCTTTGCATTTCTGTGAAGGGCAAAGTCTATCAGAAACAGTCCTCACACACTGTCGCTATTACTGTGTCTAATGTTCTCCTGTTTCTGCTGATTTCACTCAGCGTCAATTCATATAAGTATTCTCAGGCTTTTCTTATGTCCTCCTATTCATCATTTTTCATACAATAATAACATTCCATTACAATCATATGCCACAACATGTTCAGCCATTTCCAAACTGATGGACATTCCGTTTATTTCCAGTTCTTGGCCACCACAAAAAAAAACTGCTATAAATATTTTTGTACATGTGGGTTCTTTTCCAGTTTTTATGATCTCTTTGGAAGGGTCAAAGTGCATACTCATTTTTGTAACCCTGTGGGCATACTTCCAAATTGCTCTCCATAATGATTGGATCAACTCACAGCTCCACCAACAGTGAATTAATGTTTCAACTCTCCCACATCTTCTCCAACATTTATCATCTTCCTCTTTTCTCATGTTAGCCAGTCTAATAGGTGTCATGTGGTTCTTCAGAGTTATTTTGATTTCCATCTCTCTGATCAATAGTAATTTAGACTATTTTTTCATATTCTTATAGGTACCTTTTATTTATTTCTCTGAAAACTGCTTATTGTTGTCATTTGACCTTTAATCATTTGGGGAATGGCATGAAGTCTTATAAGTTTGATTCAGTTCTCTACACATTTTTAAAGCTCAATCCTTTATCACAGATATTAGTTGTCAAATTTCTTTCCCAGTTTTCTGCTTCTTTCCTAATCTTGGTTGCATTGACTGTGTGGAACAGCTTTTCAATTCAATGTTACTACATTACCATATTATCCACTTTTCATTTTGTAAAGTTTGCTATCTCTTGTTAAGTCATAAATTTCTTCATTCTCCTGACAAATAAACTATTCCTGGCTCCCCTAACTTGTTCATAGTACCAGACTTTTTACCTACATCACACACCCTTTTGGACTTTATTCTTGTGCGTGGTTTCAGGCATTTGTCTATGCCCAGTTTCTAACACACTATTTTACAGTTTTCCCAGCAATTTTTGACAGACAGGGAGTTCTTATCTCAGAAGCTGGGGTTCTCGGGTTTATCAAAGAGTAGACTGCCCCAATCATTGAATATTGTGTCTTGTGTACATAACTTTTTCCACTGATCTTCCTCCTGATTTCTTTACCAGTGCCAAGGGGTTTTGATTGATACTTCATATTACAATTTGAGATCTGTCATGGCTACATCATCCTCCCTAGCATTGCTTTTCACTAATTCCCTCAATATTCTGGACATTTTGTTTTTAAAGAAGAATTTTGATGCAATTTTTTCTAGGTCTAGAAAATAATTTTCTGGTAGTTTGATTGGTATGTAACTAAATAAATAAATTAATTTAGGTAGAATTGTCATTTTTATGATATTAGCTTGGCCTACCCAGGAACAACTGCTGTTTTCCCAATTATTTAGATTTGAATTTATTTGTGAGGAAAGTGTCTTGTAATTGTGTTCATATGGTCTTTGTGTTTGTTTTGAGAAGGAGGTTCACAAATATTTTATGGTGTCTACCATAACTTTAAACAGAATTACTCTTTCTATCTCTTCCTGTTGGGATTCGTTAGTAATATATAGAAATGCAGATAATTAATGTGATTTTATTTTGTAACCTCAAATTTGTCAAAATTGATCATTATTTCAAGAAACTTTACTTGATTCTCTAGTATTCTTCAGGTATATTATCACATATATGAAAAGAGTGAAAACTTAGTTTTTCCTTTGCCTTTTCTAATTCCTTCCATTTCCTTTTCTTCTCTGATTGCTAAAGCTAACATTTCTATTATCATACTGAATGACAGTGTTGATAATGGACACGCTTTATCACCCACAATCTAAATGGAAATGCATCAAGCTTATCCCCATTACATATAATGCTTGCTGATGGTTTTAGGTAGATACTATCTATTATTTTAAGGAAGGCTCAGTTTATTGCTATGCTCTCCAGTGTTTACAATAGAAAAGAGTGCCGTGTCTTGTAAAAAGCTTTTTCTTCATCTATTGAGATATTCATGTGGTTTCTCTTAGTTTTGTTGTTGATATAATCAATAATGATGATAAATTTCCTAATATTGAACCAGTCCTGCATTCCTAGTATAAATCCTACCTGATCATAGTGTATCATTCCTGTGATAAGTTCCTGTAATCTTTTTGCCACTATCTTATTTAAAATATTTGCATCTATATTCATTAGAGAAATTGGTCCATAATTTTCTTTCTCTGTTTTAACTATTCCTGCTTTATGTATCACAGTCATAATTGCATAATAAAAAGAATTTGGTAGGAGTTTTTATTTTCTGAAAGTTCAAAATGGACACATTTTAATATTTTTTATTTTTAAAAATATTTTATTTTTTTCCTGTATTCTACAGTCACTTCCATATATTTTAGACTTTTCCCTTGCCTGAAAAACTGAGCAATCTTATATAGCTTGTACACATACATTCTTATTAAATACATTTTCACCTTAGGCTTGTTGCACAGAAGACTTAAAAATGAATGGGAGAAACCATGACACAAAAAACATACAACAAAAGATAATGGCCTGCTTCACTCTGCAATCCAATTCCATACTTCTTTCTCTGGATTTGAAAGGTATTTTGCCTCAAGAATCCATTGGAAATTATTTTGGGCCTTGCATAGCTGTGAAGGACTAAGTCTACCAGAAAAATTCCTCACACACTATGGTTGTTGTTGTGTGTAAAGTTCTTCTGTTTCTGCTCCTTTCACTCAGCATCAGTTCATATAAGCCTTTCCAGGCCTCTCTGAAATCTTCCTCTTCATCGTTTCTTAGACCACAATAATGTTCCCTTATATTCATATATCACACCTTGTTCAGTAATTCCCCAATTATTGGGCATCCCCTTGATTTCCAGTTCTTGGCCACCACAAAGATTTCTGCTATAAATATTGTTGTATATGAGAGACCCTTTTCCCTTTTAATGATCTGTTTGGACATAGTCCTAGAGGCAATATTGCTGTGTCAAATGGTATGCACATTTTTATAGCCCTTTCTGCATAATTCGAAATTCCCTCCAGAATGGTTGGATCGGCTCACAGCTCCAACAACAATGAATTAATGTTTCAACTCTCCCACATGTTCTTCAACATTTATTATGTACCTGTTTTGTCATGTTAAAAAGTCTGATAGGTGTGATGTGGTATCTCAGAGTCGATTTGCATCTCTCTAGCCAATAGTAATTTAGAGCAGTTTTTCATATGACTATAGACAGCTTTTAATTTCTTCCTCTGAAAACTCCCTGTTTATATCCTTTGACCATTTATCAGTTGTGTAATGACTTGTATTCTTATATATTTAACTCAGTTCTCTATATATTTTAGAAATGAGGTCTTTATCATAGAAACTAGATGCAAAAATTCTTTACCGGTTTTCTGCTTCCCTCCTAATCTTGGTTGTATTGTATTTGTTTGTGGAAAAACTTTTCAATTTAATGCAATTAAAATTATTCATTTTGCACTTCATAATGTTTTCTATCTCTTGTATGGTCAAAAATTTCACCATTCTCCATAAATCTGACAAACATATTATTCCTTGCTCCCCTACATTTTTTAGAGTATCAGTTTTTATACCTAGATCATGTGTCCATTTGGACTTTATTCTTGTGTACAGTGTCAGGCATAGGTCTATGCCCATATGTTGCCAGCCCATCTGAGTTACCCTCTCTGAAGCACAGTTTGAATACTTGGCAGTTTAGTTTGAATAAACACTTCAGTGTCTGGTGCCTTATCCTGCCATGTGATTTTCAGAATCTTCCTAATACAGTTCAAATGGAAGCGATTCAGTTTCCTGGCATGGTGCTAGTGGAATGTCTATGTTTCACCAGGATACAACAATGGGGTCTGCAGAATGGTTCTGTAGACCTTCAATTTGCAGTCACTCTAATACATCTTCTTTCCCAAACTTTTCTTTGGAGCCTCCAAACCACTGAGCTAGCTCTGGCAATGTGTTCATTAACCTCATTGCCAATGTGTACATCCCTGGAAAGTACACTACCAAGGTAAGTGAAGTTCTCAACAGCATTTAAAACTTCTCCATTTGTTCCATATATGGATGGTGTGGTGGTAGCTGATGGAGCACCTGTGTTTTCTTGGTGTTAATTATTATGCCAAAATTAGCACAGGTAGCAGAAAAATGATCCATACTTTGTTGCATCACAGCTTCAGAGACTCCATCCCTACACTTTAGACTTGGCTTATAGCCTTTTCCAATTGAAGAACTTACCTTCAGTAAGATAGTTGACCTTGATGCCATATTGATCTTCATTGAAAGTCTCTGACAACATGACTGAAAACATCATGCTGAAAAGCATGGGGCCAAACACACAGTCCTGTTTCACTCCATTCGTGACTGATAAGGCATGAAAGTATTGTGCACTATCCAGAACCCCGGCAACCATGCCATCATGAAATTGACGTACAGTACTGACGAACTTCTCCGGGCAACTGAATTTTGCCATAGTTTTCCATAAGCCCTCATGACTAAGAATGTCAAAGGCCTTAGTCAGATCTACAAATGTTGCATACCGATCAGGGTACACATTGATTGGTGATAAGTATATGATCCTAGAGAGATGGGCTGAATACTTCTGTAGTGTTCTCAATGGAAGATTATCAATCAACACGGAGGCCACTGATCTTTTACCTCAGGGTGAAGTCAATCCCTCCTTAGCTGAACTTCCAACTGACAAAGAGACTTTGAGTTCCATTAAGCTCTTTTCATATGGCAATGCACCTGGTACTGATTCTATTCCAGCTGAGATTTACAGCTCAGGGGATACCACAGGGGGGTACCATAAAGTACGGGGATCATAGCTAACACAAAAGCTGACCAAAATTTCCCAGAGAAGATTATCTCCCAGGAGTTCAAGGATGACTCCATTGTCCATATTTGTAAAGGTAAAGGAAATTGATTGTCCTAAAATAATCACGGGGGGGGGGGAGAGTTTCTCTCTTAGCCATTGCTGGCAAGATTCTTGCTAGAGTTCTCTTAAATTGGTGATCCTTCACCTGGAAGATGGTCATCTACCTGAGAGCCAGTGTGACTTCACAAAGGGTCAAGGAACAGTGGAAATAGTGTTTCTGCCAGACAATTCCAGGAGAAATGCCAGAAGCAGAAAATACACAGTTATCAAAGAAGAAAGCAACAACATCTGGGTTTTCAAAGTTAGTGGGCTCCTTAGTGGCTGCCCAGAGTCTCCTCTGCCCAAACAAACACTTTCACTCAGTAAGCTCCAAACTAAAACTTCACCTCAGAATATTTATACACTTGTCAAAGCCAGAGGCCTTCACAGCCTTTGAGAAACAGTGACTCATTAACAATTGCTCTGGGCTTTCCTACAAATCTCCTCTAGTGAAACTCCCCTTAATGGGCAGAGCCATTATTATGTGGGGAGGTTTTTAATCTCATTAGCATTATATTTCTTTTCTAGGTCACAGGTTCCTCACCTCTGCTTCAAATAACTATTGATTAGAGAATGCAAATTAAGAGAATTCTGAAGTACCACTCACATCTATCAGATTGACTGATACAATAGAAAAGACAAATGCTAAATATTGGAGAAGATGAAATGCACTTTTGGTGGAGTTGTGAACTGATTCAACCATTTTGGAGGGCAATTTGGAAGAATGATCAAAAGGTTATATAACTGTTCCCACCCATTGACCCATCAATACTTCTATTAAGTATATATCTCAAAGATATTAAGAAAAGGGAATAAATCCCATATGCAGAAAAGCATATTAGCAGCACTTTTTGTGGTGGCAAAGAACTGGAAATTGAGGTGATGCCTATGAATTGGAAATAGCTGAACAAAATGTTATATATGATTGTTTTGGAATACTACTGTGTGGTAAGAAATGATGAGCTTGATTATTTCAGAAAAACCTGGAATGACCTACATGAACTGAAGCAAAGTGAAGTGAGCAAAAGCACAAGAACACTGTACACAATAACAGCCATATTATACAATGATCAACTTTGATATACTTAGCTATTCCCAACAGTGCAATGATCCAAGGCAATAAGAAAGGAGTCAAGATGAAAAACGCTATCTACCTCCAGAAACAAAGCAACAAACAAATAGATGGAGTCTGAATGAAGATGATATCAGACTATTTTAGCTCCATTTTTTCCACAGTCTTTTGTTTTCTTTTGTTTGATCTCTGCTTTCATCCTTTTTTCTTATTTTTAAACCAATTTACTTATATTCAGTTATCAACAATCACTTCCATAAATCTTATATTTTCTTTCCTTCTCTTCCTCCTCTATCCTCGAGATGGCACAAAATCTTTTATGGGTTCTGTACATACATTCTTATTAAATGCATTTTCACATTAGTCATGTTGTATATAAAAAAAATAAAATTAATGGGAGAAACCATGAGGAAAACCAAACTCAATCAAAACATAACAAAAGAGAAAAGTCTGTTTAAATTCTGAGTTCTGATTTCATAATTCTTTTTCTGGATGTGGATGACATTTTGCATATAGGATCCTTGGAGAATGTTTTAGGTCCTTACATTGCTGTGAAGGGCTCAGTCTATCAGAAACAATCTTTGCATCCTGTAGCTGTTACTGTGTATAATATTCTCCTGCTTTTCCTCATTTCACTCAGCATCAGTTTGTTTAAATCTTTCCAAACTTTTCTGAAAAAAAAAATGTTCAGAATTTCTTATAGCACAATACTATTCCATTATATTTATATAGCACTACTTGTTTGGCCATTCCTCAATTGATGGGCATTCCCTTGATTTCCAATTCTTGGCCACAACAAAAAGAGATGCTATAAGTATTTTTGTACACTTGGGACCTTTTCCCATTTTTATCATCTTTTTTTGGATACAGTTCTAGAAGTGATATTGCTGGGCCAATAGCTATGCAGATTTTTTTTTTTTTTTTTGCCTTTTGGGCATAGCTCCAAATTGCTCTCCAGAATACTTGGGTCAGATTACAGCCCCACCAACAATAAATTAGTGTTCCAAATCTTCCACATCTTCTCCAACATTTATCATCTTCCTGCTTTTTTCATGTTAGTTGATCTGATAGGTGGGATGTGGTAACTCAGAATTGTTTTGATTTGCATCTCTCTAATCAATAGTGATTTAGAGCATTTTTTCAAATGACTATACATAACTTTAATCCCTTCCTCTTCATATCCTTTGGCTATTTATCAGTTGCAGAATGACCTGCATTCTTGCAAATTTCACTCAGTTCTCAAAATTTTAGAAATGAGGCCTTTTTCATAGACACTAGTTGTAAAAATTCTTTCCCAGTTTTCTGCTTCATTCCTAATCTTGGTTGCATTGGGTTTATTTGTGAAAAAATTTTCAATTTCATATGATCAATATCATCCATTTTACATTTCATAATGTTCTCTGTCTCTTATTTGGTCTTAATTTTTCCATTCTCCATAAATATTACAAATAAATCAACCCTTGGTCTCCTAATTTCTTTTCAAGTGTCAGCCTTTATATGCACATTTTGTACCCATTGTGATGACAATCAAAATACGGTCTTCTGCTGTTTTGTTTTGAGTATAATCAAGTGCCTCTGAGTGAAACTTCCCTTCATTAATCAAAAGTCTTTACATGGAGTAAAGCACAGAAACAATTGTTTCTTTAGCTAGAAACTGTGTTTTTATAGTGTCAACTATTTTAATGTGATCCAAGATCTTTCCCACCAATTGATGGGCCTGCTCATTGTGGGAAGCTTGAATAAGGAAGTTGTTTTGTATGAGGGTCCCAAGTACATGTGTTTGTGTGCTTGGGGAAGCATCCTGTGAGTGCAGCTGGTGGGATGTGGAGGGTGGACTTGATAATAATAATATTAAAGTAGAGCTTTATGGTTTGCAAAGCTCTTCATAAGGACTTTCTCATTTTATCTTCAGAACAACGTTAGGAGGTTGGGACTCTTATGCCTGTTTGATAGATGAAGAAACTGAGACTTAGCAAAGCTGACTGATTTGCCAAGGTTTCGACAACACATCCTTCTGTGAGGGCAGATTGGACCTCAGGTCTCCATGAATCCAGCTCCAGCAGTCTCTCTTCTATGGTGCCACCTGGCTGGCTCACTAGAGGGCACTGTAGTCTGAAGGGACTTTATTGTTTACATGGTGTCCTGGCTCTCTGCTATTGACAGTAAGTACAATGGAGTGGACCATGGTGTTGTGAGCTGGTGTGTGGAAATAGCGGATGACTCTGTCCAGTGGGCAGGGCCTAGATGGGCCATGGCCTAGGTTTTGTGATTAGTGGCAGGGTTGGCGGTCTTTAGGATTCAGACTAACCTCCAGGGGATACTAGTCAAGGCCTGCTGTAAGTACAGGGGCTGTTCACAGAAGCATGTAAATATTGCCCAAGCACTGTCACCAGCTGTCTCCAGTTCCTTTGTTCACACTTCCTTCCAATGTATTTGGTTCCCCCTGAAGATATCTGTGGTCTTGGGCTCATTAGCTTGTTCACACATCCGAGGGTCACCTGAGACAAACACACTATTCTTTTGAAAGTAAACAAAGTCCCTGCTGTGGCAGCCAAGTCATGGAAGCACCTCTCTCTGTCGCCTCTCTCCAGGTCAAATGTCAAAGCCTGAAGGCTCAGGTAAAGAGTTACCCTGGGCTTAGTCTCCTCAGAATCCACAAGTGATACTTAGGAGAAGATACATGTTCAGGGGTTAGAAGGTCTGGGTTGAAGGTCCATTTCTGTCACTTACTCTAAGTGGGATCTCAATCACATCATATAATTTTTTGTACTGAAAGAGACAGTGCGGCACAGAGACAGATATAGAGATAGTTATAGGGAGAGAACCAGGGAGATCTAGACAGAGACAAAAAAACAAAAAAAGTCTTGGCTTGGCCCTGGTAGTTCATACAGATTTGGATGGGAGGGGGTTGGATATAAATCAGTGTCTTATGCAAATGCTTCTTAGCCACTCTTCCCATGTCATACTTCTTGGGTCACAGGACCATGGGGAAGACATGTCTTTCTGGGGTAGGGAATTGGGATTTCTCGGCCAAGCCCAGCAAAGATGTCACTCATGAGTAATCATGACCTTCAGGGCAGCCAAGAAAATAGCCCACTAGACTGACCCCACCTCAGACCCCAAGGGTCCCCATACCATCACTGCCTGTCTCAACTCAGTTCCACAGTGTCATCTCCTGGCTGCAGGCCCCCAATCTACGCCACCCTTTCAGGCATACTTCAGGGATCCCACAGTTAGAACAAGACCCCTGTTTACATCTGTCCACAGGACAAAAGGATGGATTGGCTCATGAGAGGAGAGCCTTGGTGCCCATGTGTGGAAGTGACCAAGTCCTGAGAACTGGTTTTTCTGACTCTCCAGTAGTCACCCACAGGCTTGGTTCATTTTCTGACAAAAGTTTCTTTCTTCTCTTGCTTCATTCCTCTTCAGTCACCTATACTCGAGAGGATATTTTGTGGTTTGGTGATAGCACCATTATGTTTAATGAATGGTGAAGAAACTGGAGCAAAGTCCTGAGATTTCAAAGGGTCTTTGGGATGTAGTGAAGTCAAGGGCACTTCCATCTACACTTGGCATGTGCTCACATTTCCCTGTGACATAATCTGAACAAATCCATCATACAGTCTGTACAGCTCTTGAAATTGTCCATTGACAGTCATTGTTTATTTTCTTCTGGGTGAATCAAACATTTAAAATCTTCCATCATGTTCTTCCAGAGTCTTCCCAAAGAGTATGAGGTCATCAACATATACTTAGACGTCAAATTTCTAAGGAAATATTTTGTCAGTGTTTGAAGGTGATGGATGGGTGCCCTTAAGGAGGCTTGACCATGTGTGAAAACAAAGAGAATCCCATTGGCCAGATCCTGATAAAGAATTGTTTACCTTTCCCACCTCTCCCTTAGGAATCTCATAATACACACAAGGAATGAATGGACACAAAAGAGTTTAGTAAGTGCTTACTGTGGAAGCACCCTGGTGAGAACTGGGGATCCAACTGGAAAATGAAGGCATCCCCTGTTCTCGAGGAGCTCCCCATCTCCTGTAGGATTTCAGTTGCAGGTCAGATGGAAAAGTCCATTGGTCCTTAGGGTATAGCAAGAAAGCAGAGCTTCATGACTCTTCTTTTCCTTCAATAATATTGATAAAAAAATTTATCATTTTGTGGTAGGAACCATTTCACAGAGCTGAAGACTACGAGGACCAGAACTTTCTTTTCTCAGTCTTCTCATGCTGTTACTGCAATATCTGTAGGAGTAGTTTTCAGGCTGCTTATCCACAAGATTTTACTTGTGCCTTATGACTATGGACCCTGGGCTGTGAGGATTGCTATTCTTTTAGCTTTGGGGTTCAAAATTTTGGACCATTTTCCTCCTGACATTAGGGAAGAGAGAGGTCAAGTTCGTTATAGATGTTTGACTTGCTTGGCCCATGTTACCTCCTGTCTTTACCCCATGATGGTGGGGTTAGTAGCTTCTACCAGATTGGCTCATCTTAGATTTGACCAGCAGTTGATTGACAATAGCTGAGAATGGCTGAACCTCCTCCCCAAGAGTTTCTCCCATGGATGATGACTGTGATGACTGAAGTGGAAACAGGACCCCTTGTTTGGGGTTTGCTGCTACTCCTTGTTCAATTGCAGTTTTCAGCATTTTTGTGGCAGCTGGTAAGCAGTTGTTGCTGGTGTTGCTGAAGCAAGTGGGCCATTTGTCTAAAACCATCTCTCCCCTAAAGGATGGTTGTATGGTTTTGGCTGGCAGTTCGTAAGATGATTCATGAAGCACTACTGTTCCTGTAGCTCCTGTGTTCAGGCTTCTCTGCTGTATACTTTAGAGTTTATAATGAAATGGGGGTCAGTACAGGGGCAGTGGTTTGACTTGCTTTGCATAGGCAACATTTTCTATTCCTCAGGTGTCCTCGATGCTTACAATTCTGAAAAAAAAACAAACCCTTTTCTTCAATTAATAAATAATTAAGGACCTCTTGTATCCTGGCGTGGTGTATGGTTCCAATATACTGACTTTGTTCAAGGCCCAATCATTCCAAGGCATAGTGGTGCGGGAATTGACTTGACCCTTCAAAAATGTATCTACACAAGTAATATTCAGAAGAAAATATTTTTAGATGTATAACTGATCATTTTCATTATACTAAATTAATGAGTTTGCAGGAATAAAACAAATGAATAGCTTAAAGCTGGGAAAATTTTTCTTTACAAAAAGTGTTTCAGATACGGATTATATATATCAGATATATAGAGGACTGAGTAAAATATATTAGAATACAAATCATTCCCACTTAATCAATAGTGACATTAGAGGAACAGGTGGATTTCAGAAAAAAGAAATCAAAGCTATCTATAGTCATATCAAAATGCGCTAAACAACTATTGATTAGAGAAATGCAAGTTAAAATAACTTTGAAGCATCCATCACACCTATCAGATTGGCTACTATGACAGAAGAGAAAAACGATAAATATTGCAGAGTATCTGGGAAGATTCGGACACAAATGCAATGTTGGGAATTTTTGAACTGACCTGGAGATTCCAGAGATTTATTTGGAACTAGAGCCAAAAGGATATACAGTTGTAAGTCACAGATATTATGAAAGGTAAAAAATATTTGGTGTAGAAAATTATTTATTGAAGCTCTTTTAGTGGTGGGAAAGAATGGGAAATTGAGGGGATGCCCTTCAATTTCGGAATGGCAGAACAGTCTGTGCTATATGATTGTAAAGGAAAATGAGCTACAAAAAATAATTATTAGGATTATTACTGAAAAATCTGGAAAGACTTACATGAGCTGATGCAAAGTGCAGTGAGCAGAACCAGAAAATTGTACACAATAACAGCAGTATGACATGATGAGTCACTCTGAATGAGCTACCTATTCTCAGCTGTACAGTGATCCAAGAGAATACCAAAGGACTCATACTAAAAAAAAATTATCTGCATCCAGAGGCAAAAGCAAAGCAAAACAAAACAACAACAACAACAACAAAAACAATGGAGTCTGAATGCAGATAAAATAATAGTATTTACACTTTATTTTTTCATGTTATTTTTTTGTGGTTCTTGTTTATTTTGTTTGGTCTGTGTTTTCTTTCACATCATGACAAATTTCCACATAGGTTTTGCATGGTTTCACATATATAAACTGTATTAAATTTTCATCAGGCAGATTGCTTGGCATCAGGAATTCTAAGACAACATCCAAGCATTCCCTCAATGGAAAAGGGCGTTGAGAGCAGAAACAAACGCAACGTTTATAGGTGTAACGAGGGCTCGCGCTGCTCCCCTGACAGATACTGCAAAGGTGTGGCCCCTCTTCTCACTAACGCTCAGCATACTTGTGGGAGGGTCCTTCCCAATGTTTGTTCATTATTGTCCCGCAGATGTACCACTTGAATAAATGCCCATTTTGGAGCTACTTGTTCCCTTTGGTTGATTATTAAAGGAGCTGAGGACCCACCAAAGACCATCCCTTTGTGTTTGTGTGCTAAGGGAACCACTCTGTGAGTGCAGCTGATGGGAGGAGAAGGGTGGACTCAATGATGATGGTGATGATGATGGTGATGATGGTGATGATGATGATGATGGTGATGATGATGATGGTGATGGTGATGATGATGATGATGGTGATGATGATGATGGTGATGGTGATGATGATGATGATGATGATGGTGATGATGATGATGGTGATGGTGATGATGATGATCATGATGATGATGGTGATGATGATGATGGTGATGATGATGGTGATGATGATGATGGTGATGGTGATGATGACGATGATGATGATGGTGATGATGATGATGGTGATGATGATGATGACGATGGTGATGGTGATGATGATGATGATGATGATGATGATGATGGTGATGGTGATGATGATGATGATGGTGATGATGATGATGGTGATGGTGATGATCATGATCATGATCATGATGATGATGATGATGATGATGATGATGGTGATGGTGATGATGATGATGATGGTGATGATGATGATGGTGATGGTGATGATGATGATCATGATGATGATGGTGATGGTGATGATGGTGATGATGATGGTGATGATGATGGTGATGGTGATGATGATGATGATGGTGATGATGATGATGGTGATGATGATGATGATGGTGATGGTGATGATGATGATGATGGTGATGGTGATGGTGATGATGATGATGATGATGATGATGATGATGGTGATGATGATGATGATGATGATGGTGATGATGATCATGATGATCATGATCATGATCATGATCATGATAACATTAATGTGGAGTTTTATGGTTTGAAAGGTACCTTATAAACACTGTGTCACTTTGTCCTCAAAACAACATTTGGAGATTGGGACTGTTATGCCTGTTTAACATGTTAGGAAATTGAGACTAAGAGAGGCTGAGTAATTGGCCAAGTTACCCACAATTCATCATTATGTCAGGGTGCGATGGCAAGCTAAATTAGATCTTTTGCTGTTTTTGTTTTAGCATAGTCAAGTGCCTCTGATTGAATCTTGCCTTTATCAATAGAATCTTTACTAGGAATAAAGTACAGAAAGAAGCATTACTCTAACTAGAAACGTATATCTATTTGTATTGTTAATGTGACTAAAATCTTTCCCAACCATGAATGGACATGCCCATTAAGAGGAGTTGGATTAGGGAAGATTTGTAGGAATGCTCACACCTTTTTTTTTTGTAATGAGGCCCTGGTTCTCAAGGGTTGGGATGCCATCTGGCTCTAAAAATTTATAAATACTCTTATTTGAGGTCTTACTTTGGGGCTTACTGCAAGTGTTTGACCAGAGGAGGCCCCTGGGAAGCCTCTAAGGAGTCCCCTTTTTCCCTCCCCCACCAGCTTGGAAAACCCAGATTTTGGTGCTTCTCTCTCTGGTAACTATGGTCAGACAGTAGGACCTGTCTGTTGATGACCAGGTGGAGGACGTCATGGCTGCTGATCTTTTAATTCTCTGTATTTTCTTGGAAGTTCAGGTTGCTGACTCCCCTGAAATAGGTGAATGATAAGGAGAACAAGTCACAAGGTGAGGGGAATGTGTGGTGGGAGATCCAAAGTTTGTAAAAGAGCATAAGAAGCTCCATGTTTCTGAATGCATTGCAGCAGTATTTCTACAACTTTACTGGTCAGGTTCCCTGTTCATTCAGGGGAAATGGATCTAAGAATTGAGGAAAGCTTTCCTGATTTCACAACTGATATTGTTCTTCGTTTAAAGTGAGCATGTTTCTCATAGTTGGGGTTTCATAGATGGGCTCACTTCTAACAGCAGGGCCTAGATGGGACATGTCCTAGTGGTTAAGATCAGGGGCAGGGTTGGCAGTCTTTAGGATTCAGACTTGCCAAAGGGGAGACTAGTCAGGGCATGCTGGAGGGGGACAAGTGCTTGTTCACAGAAGTGTGCAAATATTGCCCAGGCACTATCATCAGCTGATCCAGGCTACTTTGTTCACACTTCCTACTGATGTCTCTGTCATGAGCTCAGCAGTTCTGCTAAGTGTTCAAGGGTTACCTTGCATAAGCATACTACTGTTTGGGAGAGTAAACAGGGTACAGCTGTGGTAGCAAAGTCATGGCTGGGCCTCCTTCTCTCCCCTACTCCATGCCAAATCCCAAAGTCTGAAAGCTCAGCTAAAGCCCTCCCTGGACTCAGTCTCCAGAGTCCACATGTGGAATGTGGGGGAAAATACTGGTCCTGGGGTCAGAAGATCTGGGTTCAAGGTCCATTTCTGTCACATACTCTAAGTGTGACCTCAAGTACATCATATATTTTCTATACTAAAAGAGAGAGTCAGACCCAGAGACAGACATGAGATAGGGCAATATAAAAAGAGATACAGACAAAAAGAACCAGAAAGACGTGACCCTGCCCTGGCAGTTCAGAGGATGTCAGAAGCCTGGAACCAGGTGTGGAGCTGGCAGAGGAGGTTTTTGTCTCAGTTCCTTGCTGAATGTATCACTGTGTTAACCACCATCACTACCAGTGCTATAACTGTAGCCACAATAGTAATCTGCTTCATCTTCAGGCTGGATGTTGCTAATGGTCAAGTACCTGTTGGCTCCAGAGCCGGAGCCAGAGAAGCGATCAGGGATCCCATCGCCCCTACTTGCATCTCCACTGCTGCCAACATCCATAATATACCGAGGGGAATTTCCTGGACTCTGTTGGAACCAAGCAATATAGTAGGTGCTGTGTTGACTGCTGAGGGTGCATGTGAGTCTAACTGCGCCTCCTGGAACAGCAGACATGGGGGGTGACTGAGTCACCACAGGCTGAGAGAAGGAACCTAGAAATAGAGAGAGACATTAATGTCCTAGAATAAGAATGAAGGGTGAAAGGGCTTGGAGATCTTAAGCAGAGAAGCCAAGGGCAGGGATGAGGGAACAGGACAAGGGGGTTTCTGAGGGCAGCCCTGACCTGAGCACACAGTGAGCAGCGCCAGGCAGACAATAGGCCAGGCCATGGTGCAGATGGCCCCAAGAGCTCTGCTCTCCAAAGAGCACACAGCAGGACCTGGCTTCTCCCAAGTCCCTCTTATCCTCTCCCTGAAGCTTGCATTGGGTTTTGGGTGGGAGGGGGCTGAATGCAAATCTGTGCCTTATGCAGGCTCTTCTTAACTTCCCCTATATCACACCTCTGAAACCACAAGTCCACGGCAGAGGCATGTCTTTTAGGTAGAAGACTTGGAATTTTTGGAATCTCTTTTCCTAGCCAAGCAGAGATTTCACTCCTGTGGGATCCCCAGTGTCAGATCAGTCACAGACATATCCAGCTGGGCTGATACCCAGATCAGACCCCCAGGCTCCACATTCCATCACTGTCTGTTCCAAACCAGGTGCTAAGTGCCACTTCCTGGCTGCAAGCTCCCAATCACCCCACCCTTGTAAGCCAACCTCAGGTGTCCCACAGGCAGAACAGGACCCCTGCTGGCTGCCCAACAGCCCTCCAAGCTAGCCTCAATCCACAGGATAAATGAAGAATTTCCCAGGAGAGGACAGCCTTGGTGCCAGCCTTGGTGCCTCTGTGTGAAAGGGATCATGTCCTGAAAGATGGTTATTCTCTGACTTTCCAATGGCTGCCCACAGGCTTGGTTCATTTTCAAATAAAGGTTTGCTGCTTTACTCTTCTGTTACATATGCTCAAGTGAGGACACCTAGTGGTTGGTAATAGTACCATCACTTTTAATAAATAGTGAAGAAATTTGACCAAAGTCCTGAGATCTCAAAGGGTTTTTGTATGCAGTGAAGTCAGGGGCACTTCTGTCTACATTGGTCATGTGTTCACACCTTCTTATGATATAATGTGACCAAACCCATAATATTGTCTGTACAGATATTGGGACTGTCCATTGAAAGTCATTGTTTATTTTCTTCTGGTTGATCCAATGCTTTTTGCATCTCCCCTCATGTTTTTCCAGAGTTTTCTCAAAATTTGTGATGTCTTCAACCCATTCTAAGAGGTCACTTCTCCAAGTAATGGTTCTACCAGTCTTTAAGGAGTTGGGTGCCTTCAAGTTGACTTGATACCTCTGAGCAAACAAGCAGAATTGTTTTGGACAGATACTGATAAAGAAGTATTGACCTTTACCACCTATGGTACAGGGATCTGGTAATAGCCATAAGGAATTAATGGAGACAAAAATCTTTATTAAGTGCTTACTGTGGTAGTGATGGGGTTCAGACTCTGGGAGCCTCCTTGAGCTCCCCTTGAATCTTCCCACTTAATCTGACCTTCCTTACTCAAATGTAATCTTCCCATTTGTTCCGGCAGTCTCAGGAAGCCCATGGGTTTTTCATTACCCTTGATCCCATCAACACCCCATGTCCGGGCTGCCGACCACTCCCATCAAGATCTGTATCTATTTCCATACTGCCCCTATCAAGATCTCTGGATTGCCCCACCTGCTTCCCACCTAGGCGGCCCCTAGTCTGCCTCCTAGCTGTCTCGTGATAGCCTCCAGGTGTTTCCAGCCTTTGACCCTCCTTGGGCTTCTCCTCAAGACCCTTCCTAAACCCCTCCTCCCATCACCCTGGACTACCAGACCACTACCCCTCCCCCCCAGACCCCTCCTATACTCTTTTCTGTATTTAAGTTCCATCTTGCCTCCATGTAGGCGCTCAGATTCAATCCAGCTCAGACTCTGTCTAGCTGGGATTCTATCTGGTGCACTTGTGAGTACAAGGGTTACAAATGCTTAGGCTCCTTAAGAGGCAGCCCAATATGGAGAATCTTTAATAAACTTTGTTTTCTTTGGCTTTAAGAAGGCTTGAGTCGAATTCATTCGAGCATGACCCAGACCATTGGTATTTTGGGGTTCCCTTCACCCCTCAACCTCTTCAGTAGCACCTTGTTGAGGACTGGGGATCCATAGCAAAATGATAAAAGTCCTCAAGGAGTTCACATTCTCCTGTAAGATTTCAGATTCAGGTTAGATGGAAAATTCCCATGGTTTTGAGGGTGTAGCCACAAATCAATGTCATGGGTCTTCTTTACCTTCATTTGTATTGTTGAAATTATATTCCTTTGTGGTATCAGTAAGGGTGGGGGATGGGCTGCAATCACAGGTTCTTGGATCTGCATTTATAAAAGGAAACGCAATTTTTGAGTGGCCAAGGATGACTTTAATTATATGCACCGTACCGGGTCCAGCTGAGAAGCTTCCAATTTTCTTACTATACGTACATGCATACATCCAAAGCTACCAGAGAGGGAAGTATCAGTATCTGAGTTTTGTAAGCCAAATGGCTGTTTAATGGCTTCCCAGAGTTTCATCTGGCCAAACAAACCTCCTTTCAAAACCAAACCCCAAAGTAAAACCTCATCTTCAAAGTATTTATGCTCTTTTCAGAGGCAGAGGGCACAACTCCTCTTGACCCAGTACCTTATTAGCAATCAGCAATAGGTGTGGGCCTTCATAGGAAACAGGCTTCCCCTAATCAAGCCTCCCTCAATAGACCCACCTGAAGGTTATCAATGGATGGGGAAGGTTTTAAACTCCCATTAGATATGGGAACCATCTTACCAAGTTGTAGCCTCTGGGGAACAGAACCTTGTCTGAGCCTTCCTATGTTGTGACTAAAGTACCTCCTGGAGCAGTTGCCAGATTGCATCTCCACAAGGGTCTATCTTATCTTTATGACAGTGGACCCTGAGCTGGTAGCATTGCTATTCCTTTAGCTCTGTGGTTCAAACTTCTGCACCATTATCCTCATGGTCCTAGGAGAACAGGAGCTCAAGGTTGTGGCAGTGGTTTCACTTGTAAGCTCCTGCCGTTCCCCTGGTTTAGGGGTAGTGGCTTCTATTCAGGTGGGGCATCTCAGCTGTGGGTGGCAGTTTGGTTGACAGTAGCTGAAGAGTCATTCCCATGCATGATGGCTGTGATGACTGAGCTACATATAGGACTCCTTGTGTGGGGGATGCTGCTACTTCTTGGTCGGTTGTGCTTTGTCAATTTTTTAGTTGTTGGCATCCAGTTGCTGGTAGTGCTGAGGAAGGTGGGTCATTTATCCAAAATGATCTCTCTCATTAAGGATAGTGTGGTGTCTAAACTAGAATGTGTATTTAATGGACAATTCATTATTAATTAATGGATTGATTGATTAATTAAATAATTTCTAAAATATTAATTAATAGTTCCACTATTAATGCTGAAATGTATGGTTGTTTATGAAGAGTGCACTACTCTTCTCAAAACTCTTGTTTCAGAGTTCTGTGCTGCCTCCTTTAGAGTCTGTGGGGAAATGATGATCAGTACCATGGCAGTGGTTTTACATGCCTGGAATTTTCTGTGTCTCAAAAAAAGTTCTAGTCAATGATAAATAATAAGGGTATCTTGAATCCTGGCATGAATTATTGGTTCACTGTAATGCTTTTATTCAAGGCCCAATCATTTCAAGTGATACTGATGAGGAAATGACTTCACCCTTACAAAATGCATCTAGACCAGTAATATTTAGGAGAAGAGAACTTTAAAAGAAGTTAATTGGATAGTTTTGATTGTTAATGTATTTTTTCCAGAAAAATCCAGTAAATCAAGCTTGGAAGAAAAGGAGAAAACCAGAATTTTTTCAGCAAGTTATCTCTGTAAAAGGTGTTATTTCTCAAGTTTAGAGGGAACTGATTTAACTTTACAGCACTACAAGTCAATCCCCAATTGATAAATAATTAGAAGATGTGATATCACAAGAACAAATCAAAACTCTCTATGAAAATCTTTACGAAAAAATGCTCTAAATCAATTACAGGAATCTATGGTCTTCAGGCAACATGTGGCCCTCTAGGTCATCAAGTGCTTCACTTTGACTAAATCCAAACTTTCCTAAGTAAATCCTCTCAATAGAAGTGATTGTTTTGTAAAACTTGGACTCCTTCTAAAGGCCTCACCAAAAGTTCTAAAAGTGCACATGACCACTTTGGCCACAGGTTCCCCATCCCTGCTCTAAATAACTGCTGATTGAAGAATTAAAATTAAAAGATCTCTGATGTATCCATCACACTGATCATATTGGCTAATATGATAGAAAAGAATGAAGATAAATATTGGAGAGGATGTGGAAAAATTGGGAAAGTATATAATTCACTGTTAGTGGAGTTGTGAACTGATGCAATGATTGTGGAGATCAATTTGGAATTGTGACTAAAAGGCTATAAAACTGTATATCTTTTAATTCAGAATTATTACTAGTAGTTATATCTCTCAAAGAGATGAAAAGGTGAAGATTCCTGTATGTAGGAAAATATTTATAGAGTTCTTGCTCTGGGGGCAAAGAATTGAATTTTCACTATATTTTACTCATGATTTTTTTTTTTTTTGGTCTGTGGTTTCTTCCATAACATGACTAAAACAGAAATATATTTTGGATCAGTCCACGTATATAACCTACATGATATCGCTTGCCCATTCTGGGAAGAGAGAAGAAAAAAGACAAATGAGATAATTTTAAACTCAAAATTAAAAAAAAATTAATGTTGAAATTGGAATTTTTTTGCATTTATATACAAATTGTTCATTTTCATTATATTTATTAATAATTATTTTTATAATTTTAAATGTTATTTCTATAATGATTTTTATGATTATTATTAATAATATTTCTTATTATATGTATAATCATGTAACAGGAATAAATCAATTCATAAAAAGTAAAATAAAATAATATTAGTGTACAATGAGAGTGTCTATGTCTTAATTTTGTTTCTTTTTTAAAAAATTTATTTATTTAACTTTTAACATTCATTTTCACAAAACTTTGAGTTCCAAATTTTCTCCCCATTTCTCCCCTCCCCCACCTCAAAACACTGAGCATTCTAATTGCCCCTATGACCAATCTGCCCTCTCTTCTATCATCCCTCCCTTCCCTTGTCCCCATCTTCTCTTTTGTCCTGTAGGGTAAGATAACTTTCTATACCCCTTTACCTGTATTTCTTATTTCCTAGTAGCAAGAACTGAAGTCGACAGTCATTCCTAAAACTTTGAGTACCAACTTCTCTTCATCCCTCCCTCCCCACCCATTCCCTTTGGAAGGCAAGCAATTCAATATAGGCCATATCTGTGTAGTTTTGCAAATGACTTCCATAATAGTCATGTTGTGTAAGACCAACTATATTTCCCTCCATCCTATCCTGCCCCCCATTGCTTCTATTCCCTCTTTTGATCCTGTCCCTCCCCAAGAGTGCTGACTTCAAATTGCTCCCTCCTCCCACTGCCCTCCCTTCCATCATCCCTCCTCTACCCTGCTTATCCCCTTCTCCCCCACTTTCCTGTATTGTAAGATAGGTTTTCATACCAAAATGAGTATGCATTTTATTCCTTCCTTTAGTGGAATGTGATGAGAGTAAACTTCATGTTTTTCTCTCACCTCCCCTCTTTTTCCCTCCACTAAAAAGTCTTTTGCTTGCCTCTTTTATGAGAGATAATTTGCCCCATTCCATTTCTCCCTTTCTCCTCCCAATATATTTCTCTCTCACTGCTTAATTTCATTTTTTTAAGATATGATCCCATCCTATTCAATTCATTCAGTGCTCTCTGTCTCTGTGTGTGTGCGCGTGTGTGTGTGTGTAATCCCACCCACTACCCAGATACTGAAAAATTTCAAGAGTTACAAATATTGTCTTTCCATGTAGGAATGTAAACAGTTCAACTTTTATAAGTCCCTTATGACTTCTCTTTGCTGTTCACCTTTTCATGTTTCTCTTCATTCTTGTGTTTGAAAGTCAAATTTTCTTTTCAGCTCTGGCCTTTTCATCAAGAATGCTTAAAAGTCCTCTGTTTCATTGAAAGACCATTTTTCCCCCTGAAGTATTATACTCAGTTTTGATGGGTAGGTGATTCTTGGTTTTAGTCCTAGTTCCTTTGACTTCTGGAATATCCTATTTCATGCCCTTCTCTCCCTTAATGTAGAAGCTGCTAGATCTTGTGCTATCCTGATTGTATTTCCACAATACTTGAATTGTTTCTTTCTAGCTGCTTGCAGTATTTTCTCCTTGACCAGGGAACTCTGGAATTTGGCCAGAATGTTCCTAGGAGTTTCTCTTTTTGGATCTCTTTCAGGCAGTGATCTGTGGATTCCTTGAATACTTATTTTGCCCTCTGGTTCTAGAATGTCAGGGCAGTTTTCCTTGATAATTTCATGAAAGATGATGTCTAGGCTCTGTTTTTTTGATCATGGCTTTCAGGTAGGCCCATAATTTTTAAATTGTCTCTCCTGGATCTATTTTCCAGGTCAGCTGTTTTTCCAATGAGATATTTCACAATACCTTCCATTTTTTCATTCTTTTGGTTTTGTTTTGTGATTTCTTGGTTTCTCATAAAGTCATTAGCCTCCATCTGTTCCATTCTAATTTTGAAAGAACTGTTTTCTTCAGTGAGCTTTTGAGCCTCCTTTTCCATTTGGCTAATTCTGCTTTTTAAAGCATTCTTCTCCTCATTGGCTTTTTGAACCTCTTTTGTCAATTGAGTTAGCCTATTTGTCAAGGTGTTATTTTCTTCAGCATTTTTTTAGGTCTCCTTTAGCAAGGTGTTGACCGGTTTTCATGCTTTTCTTGCATCTTTCTCATTTCTCTTCCCTGTTTTTCCTCCACCTCTCTAACTTGATTTTCAAAATCCTTTTTGTGCTCTTCCATGGCCTGAGCCCATTGAATATTTATTTTGGATCTTTGGGATACAGAAGCCTTGATTTCTATGTCTTTCCCTGATGGTAAATATTGTTCTTCCTCCTCCAAAAGGAAGGGAGGAGATATCTGTTCACCAAGAAAGTAACCTTGTATGGTCTTTTTTTTTTTTTTTTCCGCTTTTCTGGGCATTTTCCCAGCCAGTTATTTGACTTCTGAGTGTCCTCTCCATGCCCACCTCATCTCCAGATCTGCCCAGCCAGCTCTTGGAGCCTGAGATTCAAATGCTGCTCCCCAGCCTCAGGGCTTTGGGCAGGGGTGGGGCTGCTATTCAGTGTGAGATTAAGTTCAGGTGCTCAGGTGGGGGCAGGGCCCCCACATGGAGCTTATTTCCCTCAGGGGGTTTATGTGGAGACCTTCAACAACGGATCCGAGCTCCTGCCTCCTTTGGAAGCCCCTATCTACTGCTGCCTCTGCTGCTGCCTCCTGAGGGGGCCTGGGTTATGGAGACACCCCACTCCCCTCTTGGTGAGCCAAAAAGTCTCACTGACCTTTGGTGCCTGTGGATGAAAGGACCTGCACGGCTGCTGCAGATTCTGTCCCTGAAGCCTGCTGGGATCTGCTCCTCTCGGTGCCATGTGGCCAAGGCAGGGCTGGACTCTGCTCCAGGCCCAGGGCTCGATGAACCTTTCCCGTTGGTTTTTCAGGTCTCTCTGGAACAGAAATCTCCTCCACTGTGTTGTTCTGTGGCTTCTTCTGCTCCAGAATTTTTTGGGAGTTCTTTACAGGTATTTTATGGGCTGTGGGTTCAGAGTTAGCATGTGTGTATCTTTCTACTCTGCCATCTTGGGTCTTCCCCTACTTAATTTTGTTTCTTATACCCTCATAATTTCACTGGCAATTTTCTTCTTACTAATCCAAACTTTTCTGCATCGTCCCTTGTGTTCTTCCTGAGTTTTTCCAAAAGGTATGATATCATCAACACAGCCACAGAGGTCAGGTTTCCAAATAATAGTTCTATCGGTCTTTAAAGGTGATGGGTGCCGTCAAGGTGACTTGGTACATCTGTGACCACAAGGAGAATCTAGTTGGACAGATTCTGCTAAAGAAATCTTTACTTTCCCCACCTCTTCCATAGGGATCTGGAAAGAAATACAAGGAATGAATGGACACAAACATCTTAATTAAGTATATAGTGTGGTAACACCCTGCTGAAGACTGGGGATCCAAAGAAAATGACTGCAGTCCCTGTTTTCAAGTAGCTTCCCTTCTCTAGCATATCAGCTGCAGGTCAGATGAAAATGTTCCATGATCATGAGGGGGTAGCTGCAAAGCAGAGGTTCATGCTTCCTCTTTACCTAGATTTGTATTGATAAAATAATTTCACTTTATGGTGGGAACCATTTCAGACAGTTGAAGTTTTTGAGCACCAGAGTCTTGTTTTCTAGGCCTAAGTTGTGGCTACAGTCCCTACAAGAACATTTACCAGGTTCCATCTGCACAAGGTTGTGTCTTGCCTTTATATCTATGGACCCTAGTCTGGGAACATTGATGTTCTTTTTGCTGCGATGTTCAAAATTCTGGATTGTTGTCCTGATGATCATAGGGGAGAGGCTGTTCAAGGTGGTGATAGTCATCAGACATGCTTGGTATATGCTACCTCTTGTCTTTCCCCTTGAGGTGGGATTGTGGCTTCTACCACCCTGGCTCATCTGAGTTGTGGGTAGCAGTTGGTTGACAGTTCCTGAGGATGGCTACCCCTCCTCCAGAAGAGGTATTCCCAGGCCTGACAGCTCTAATAACTGTGATAGATACAGAGATTGCTTATTTGGGGGATGCTACTATTCCTTCATCTCTTTTTTTTGTCATCCTTTTGGTGATTGTTGATAAGCAGTTGTTACTGGTGTTGCTGTAGATAGTGGGTCATTTATCCATAATGATCTCTCCCTTAAGCATACCTGTGGGATCTTGGTCAACCTTAGGAATGTTGGTTCATGAAGCACTGTTATTCGTGAAGCTCCTGTGTTCAGGGTCCTGTGTTGCCTCTTTTGGAGTCTGTGGGGAGATGGTGGTAAACGCAGAGGCATTGGGATAACTTGCCTGTCACATACTGCTTCTTCTCTTACCCTCAGGTTTCCTGGATGCTTAGAATTCCAAATGACAACTTCTTGTCATTTAATAAGTAGTTAAGGACATCTTGAATACTGGTCTGATGTACTGGTCCACTCTAGCACTTTTGTTTAATCATTCCAAGAAATATTCGTTACAAATTAGACTTGATACTTAAAAACATGTACCTTTACCAGTAATATTTAGAAGAGGAAAACGTTATGAGAAGTTAAGTGGAAAGCTTTGATTGTTTTCCATAATCAAATAATTTTTTATAAGAATCTTTTTACAAGCAAGGCCAATGCATTTGAGTTTAGAATAAAAGCAGAAATCTAGGAAAAATATATTTTTTTTTGCACCGTGTCTCTGAATAAGGCTTTCTTTCTCAAATAAATATCAAAGTATCAAAGTATCAAATTTCCATTTATACAAGCCATTATCCAATTTATAAATGGTGAAAGGGTATGAACATATAGTTGTCAGAAGAATAAATAAAAGCTATCTATATTCATATGAAATAGCAATATTCTAAGTGACTGCTTTTTAGAGAAATGCAAAGTAAAACAACTCTGAGATCCCACATGCACCTATTATATTGGATAATAAGATGGAAAAGAACAACATATACAAATATTGGAGATGATGTCAGAAAACTGTAACACCAATGCATTGTAGGGGCAGTTGTGAACTTATTCAACCATTCTGGAGTGCAATTTGGAACTTTGGACAAACGGCTAAGTACCACCACAATAGTTTTATACCTCATTGTGATCAAAGAACTGGAAAGGAAAGGGAAACAAATACTATGGATAGAAAAATATTTATTGCCTCATTTTTGTGGTTGCAAAGAACTGGTATTCGAGGATATGGCCATCAGTTGGGGAATAGCAGAACATTCTGTGGTAAATGATTATTATGGAACACTGTTGTACTTTAAGAAATGATGAGCACTATTATTTCACGAACACCTGGAAATAATTTCATGAGCTGATGCAAAGTGAAGTGAACAGAACCAGGAGAACATTATACCCAATAAGTGCAACATCATGCTTTCATCAACTGTGACTGACTTAGCTACTGCCAGCAATACAATCATTCAAGACATTCTGAAAGGACACATGTTGACACAGGCTATGTATCTCCAGAGAATAAAATGGATACAGTCTGAATGCAGATCAAATCAGTCTATTTTCACTTTATTTTATTCATTTGGTTTAATTTTGTTTGTTCTGTGTTTTCCTTCATAATATGAATCATATACATATATGTTTTGCATGATCTTATATGTATAACCTGTATCAATTGTTTCCCATTTCAGAGAGGGTGGAAAAAGGAGAAAAGGAGTGAATTTGGAATTGAAAATTTCAAAACAAAGCATGTTGAAAATGTTTCTTCATATTATTGGGAAAAATAAGTACTAATTCAAAATGGGATAAATGTAAGCATTCTTTTCATAAAAATAAAACATTAGTGTATAAGAAGAGTGTCAGTGTCTTTAGGCTATTTCCCTATTCCTTATGCCCTCACCGTTTGCCCACCTTGGACATCAGGACTGTCTGCACTGAAGACCATGGTTGGCTCTTTGTTTTATTCCTCAGCAAGTTGCTATCTTGTGGTACCAGAATACAAAGAAGAAATCAATGTTCTGTTTTCCTCCATGACACGCTGTTGATCATACTGATTTGTATGGCTAGCATACAACTTAGGTAACCCCTTCAGTTTCTGAGATTCAGAGGGATAGTTGCATACCAGTGGCTCAGGTCAGTAACTCCAATAGTAGCATCTCTGGATCCCAATAACCAGCTTTTCTGGATTCCTTGGAGGTCATTACACCCACGAGAGATGTCTTCAGGCAGACAAATTCCTCACCTTATGTATGGCCTTCAATAACTCACCTTGTCTTTGGCATTCCTAACTGTCTACATCACTCCACCTTATTATTGAAAATTAATTGAATTTTGAGAGTGCTATTAACATTACTCTTATTTTAATTGTTACATTGTTCTAATCTTCTAGGATGGGGTTGTGGTTCAATCCATGTGAGAACAAAATTCCACCTTTTTACTCATTTTCATTTAATTTTTTACGTGGGGAACAAAGACTGCATTTTCTAATTGAACAAGAGATGACAGTATCAGCTCATCTTATGTAGATTCAGGAAAATATTCAAGGAGTCCACTGCATGACAGGAATGGCTGGTAGTTCATTCAGTGTCCATTCACTTTTAATTTCTGTGTGCTGCTTTCTCTTTGCCTTTTCATAAAAAATTTTTGTTGATGTTTTCTGTTTTCCATGAATCCCATAGTATCCCATGAATCTCTTCCTCTTCCCTTCCCCCTCCATGACAGACATCCCCTGTGATAAATAGTATTTTTTTTTAGAACAGTGAAAAAGTCAGCACAACTCAACAATAACTTGATAATATATGAGCATATGTGCAATGAGTGACACCTGTAGCCCTCCCACCTCCATGAAGGAGTGGGCTGGGAAAGTCTTCCTATCTGCTCACTCAGGTCCCACTTCACCTCCACCATTGTCTTTCATTTCCTTTTGGCTTTTTGTTGTCTCATCTTTATCATTTACATTATTGTTGTCATTGTGTATCTTGTTTTTGTGGCTCTGCTTACTTCACTCCACATCAGGTCATACAGATCTTTCCATATTTCTTTTTGTTTATCATACACATCTGTTACGTTAGCGAACTGCAACTGGTGTGGTCATTTTTTCAGTGATGGGTGTCTATTTTATTTCCAATCTTAGCTATCATAGAAAGTATGGATATCAATACTTTGGAGTCTGTTGTCCTTTTTTTTTTATCAATGGCCCAAAGTTCCTGACAGACCAGAGTTATGTACTGAATGGGGAAATAAAAACTTTATTTTGATCATTAATATCTTGTGAGTGATGTTCTTATAATGCCAGTGTAGGCTGCTGCTGCAGGCAGCAGTCCATCTCATTCTTCTGTAACATCTTTGGGAGGAATGATCCTCTTTGATTTCTGTTCCTCACATGTTTTTCCAGAGCCCGATATGGCTTCTCTGCTTCCCTGCCTCTCCAGGACAAATGAGCCTGAAATGCTTAGGTATCATTGTGGCCCACATTCCCTACTCCACAATTACTTTGCCCAGATACATTCACAGAGATACCCTTTGGACTTTCCCCTATTTGGAGACATCTGCCTTAAGGGAAACATGGCACTCCCTGCCAGTGTTACAAGCCTGACATTTCCGTATCTGCAGGAAGGAGGGTCATGGATTGGATTTGTTCTCTCATCTACGTATTGAGGTCACACCAAGGACTTCAGCAGCATGAGCAGAGCTCTGGGTGGACAGGTCTGAAGTTCTTGGCAGTTCTTCGTGGCCCAGTTCAGCTGACAGGTTGCCTCTTGATCCCATGGAGTACCAAAAGCCTTTCTGCCTGGAGTTCCAAGCCTCTTTTGATCCCTCCCCACATGCACTCTCAGACGTCACACTGTCCTGGTTGTTCATTCAATCAATGAATCAAAGAAACACTTATATAATTCCCCATTATGCATCCCACATAATTCTAGGTATCAGGAATAACAAGACAACATCCAAGCAGTACCTTCTTCTAAGAGGTAATCACTTAGAATATAATCAGTACCAGATCCTTTGCCACATAAGAGTTAAGTAATAATATTCAAAACCTCTTCTTCAGTTGAATGTTTGGTTACAGAGGAATTGACTTCAACCTGAGGTATGCAGTGAATAGGTTCAGCACTGGTTGTTACTGGTTTCTTGAGAAGCCTATAGAAATGTTCAACCTTGCTCTCCAGAATGATTTCCTTATCATTGATGCATGTGGTTCCATCAGCAGTGAGTAATCCAGATGCATGTCTTTAGCCCACAAATAGCCTTCAGGGCATCATGAAAGCACTCTGGATTGTTACTATCAGCATAAAACTGAATTTCATCTCTCTTTCTTGAACATGGAATCCTGCATCTCTCTAAGATTCACTTCCAATGTACTTCTGAGGGAGTTAAATGATGCCTTCTCAGAGATGGATGAATTGTCCTAGTGGTAAAGTCTGCAAAATTTCCATTTTCCATTTAGTAGCTTCTGAATTTACCCATTATTTTATGAAACTAATCTTGATGATTGCAAGTGTGCTGTCCCAGAGGAGTAAAAGTGGTGCTGCCCACCAAATCTCTGAAAGGTGTTTACTCTTTTTCTGTTCCACTGTTGTCAACCATGGTTGGCTCAGCTTTCTCTCCAAGTTAGCCATGAGCTGTGCCTGCTTGGAGAAGCACTCTGATCTGCTGACATTCAGTCTACTGGTTGTCATCTTGCCTTGGTTCAAAGCTTCTGTTGAGTACAAATGATTACCTTGGAGAGGATAAGTATATGATTAGTCCAGCACTCTGTGTCACACATTGCCTTCTTCACCATCCCATCCTGTCTGTCTCTTCTCCTTACGCAGAGATAGTCTATTACATGTTAATGTTTGTTGCAAGCATTTATCCATGAGATTTTATTGCATTTCGCTAAACAGAAGACAGTGTTAATGATGAGACATCTTCACTACTAAGTGCCCCTTGCTGTTCCTTCCACTAGACTCTCTATTTCCTCCTCTGAACACTTCCACTGACAGGCCTCCATGCCTGAAAGGCTCTGTCTTCCCATGTCTATGTCTTTGGCTTCCCTGATAAAATATCTCTCTCCTCGAGCCTTTCCCAGTCCCTCTGAGTTTTTCTATCCATGGACTGCCTCCACTTTAGCTTGTCGACAGCATGTTGGCACATGGTTGTTTTTATTTTCTCTCCACTATTGGAGTCAAAGCTTTTTGAAATCCAGGATTGTCTATGTCTTTGTACTTCCAGAGCTTAGAACAATGCCTGACAATTGTGGTCATGCTCTGCCAAGTGTCCAAGGGTCCTCTTAGGTAAACAAATGGCTCTTAGTGAGAGCACACAGGGCATTAGCTATGGCAGCTAAGTCATGGCAGGGCCTTCCTCTGTCCCCTTCACTCTGGTCACAGGCCAAAGTACCAATGTTCAGCCAAATGCACCACTGGCCTCAGTCTCCTCAGAGTGCACATGTTTTACTTGGGGGAGGATACTGGTTCTGAGATCAAAATATCTGAATTCAGAGAGACAGACACATAGACAGAGACAGAGTCAGAGACATCATGAAAGAGACAGAAAGAACAAGAAAGACTTCACCTGTCCCTGGCAATTCAGAGAGTGTGATAAACCTGGGACCAGGTTTGCATGTACACCTGGACCGACTTGAGAGTTTTTTGTCTCACATCCTCAGTGAATGTATCGTTGAGTAAAGCATAGCCACTACCAGTGCCATAATGTGCCCCACTCCAGTAAGCAGATTCATTCTCTGGCCGAATATTGATGATGGAAAAGTCTCTGTGTGCTCCAGAGCTGGAGACAGAAAAGTGATCAGGGATCCCATCACCCCTGTTTCCTCTTCCACTGCTGGTGACGTTCATGACATAACGAGGGACCTTTCCTTGGCTCTGCTGGAAATATTTGTTTCATTAAGTGCTGATGGACTGCTCAGAGTACAGCTGAGCCTAGCTGTGGCTCCCAGGGATGCAGACATGGAGGGTGACAGAGCCAGCACAGGCTGGGAGAAGGAACATAGAAACAAAGAAATGCAATATTGTCCAAGAAGAAGAGAGGGAGAATGTGCTTAGAGATCCTCACCATAAAGTTCAAGGGCAGGGATGAGAGAGCAGGCCATGGAGGGTTCTGAGGGAAGCCCTGACCTGAGAACACAGTGAGCAGTAAGAGGCAGACAAGAGGCCAGACCACGGGGTAGAGTACCCCAAGAGCACTCAGCTGGGCTTGGCCTATTCCAAGTCTCTCTTATCCTCTCCCTGCAGTCTGTGTTGGGTTTTAGATGGGAGGGGGCTGAATGAAAACCTGTGCCTTATGCTGTCTCTTCCTAACCACTCCCCCTGTCATACCTCTGGTGTCACAGGTCCATGGGAAGGACATGTCTTTCAGGTTGAGGACTTGAGGTGTTGGGATTTCCTGGCCCAGCCTAGCAGAGATAGCACACATGAATGATCCCAGTGGTCAGAGCAGTTACAGACACAGTCAGCTGGGCTGATCCCCAGATTAGAACCTTAGGGTCCCTATTCCATCACTGCTTGTCCCAAACCAGGCTCACAATGCCACCTTCTGGTTCCAGTCCCCTAGTCCACCCCATCCTTTTAATCCAACTTCAGTGGCCCCACAACCAAAGCAAACCAAAACTTGCTGCCCACCAGGTCTCTAAGCCAACATCTGTCTTTGGGATAGGACAGGACAAAAGGATGAATTGATTCATGAAAGAAGAGCCTTGGAGTCTCTGTATGGAAGTGACCAAGTCCTGAAAGCTGGGTGTTCTCTGACTCTCCAATAGTTACCCCCAGCCTTGGTTCATTTTCAGACAAAGGTTATCTTCCTCTCCTGCTTCACTACTCTTTGGTCACATATACTCAAGTGAGGACACCTAGTGGTTTGGTGATAGCCCCATTATTATTAATGAATGGTGAGGAACATGGACCAAACTCCTGAGATCTCAAAGGATCTTTGGATGTAGTGAAGTAAGGGACACTTCTGCTTACACTGGACATGTATTTCCATCTTCCTGTGATATACTGTGACCAAAACTCATAATAGTGTCTGTAATTCTCTAGGAGATGTTCTTTCAAAGTCATTGGTCATTTCCTTCTAGCAGATCCAACACTTTCAGCATCATCCCTCATGTTCTTCCAGAGTTTTCCCAAAAGATATGAGGTCCTTAATGCATATATTGAAGTCACTTCTCCAAGTAATGGATCTACCAGTTCTTAAAAATGATGAATGCCTTTCAGGTGACTTGCTACATCATTGCACACAAACAAAATCATGTTGGCCAGACTCTGATGAAGAAGTGCTAACTTTTCCCACCTCAGCCCATAGGATCTTGTAATAGCCACAAGAAAGGAATGAACAGAAAGTTGTTTATTAATTGCTTGCAGTGACAGCAACATGCTGAGTACTGGGGATTCAAAGGAAAATGAAGACAACCCTTGTCATAAAGCAGTTCACCGCCTCCTGTAGCATTTCAGCTGTGGGTCAGATGGAAAGGTCCCAAGGTGCTGAGGGTGTAGGAGCAAAGGAGAGGACGTGGTTCTCCTTTACCTTCACTTGTTTTTCCTTTCATTAATTTTATTTATTTTCAGTGTTCTACAATCACTACCATACAACTTAGATTTTTTTCACCTTCCTCCCCTCGACCTTCACCTTCCTCCCTGAGATAGAATGCAATATTATATAGGTTCTACACATACATTCCTACTAAATACATTTTCACTATAGTCATGCTGTGTAGAAGAATTAAAATGAATGGGAGAAATCTTATAACAAACCAAAATGTAATAGAAAAGAAAATCGTGTCCTATAATCTGTAATTGAATTCCATAGATCTTTCTCTGGATATGGAAGGCATTTTGCCTGAAAAGACGATTTTGAATTTTTTAAGTTCTTGCATTGCACTGAAATTCCACTTCTACAATCAAAAAACTCTCCCACTCTATGGTCATTGCTGTGCACAAAGTTCTCTTAGTTCTGCTCCTTCCACTAAGCATCAGATCATGTAAGTCTCTCCAGGCCTCTCTGAAGTCTTCCTGTTCATCATTTCTTATAGCTCAATAGTATTCCATTATATTTATATGTCATACTTTATTCAGTCATTCCCAACTGATGGGCATCCCATTGATTTCCAGTTTTTGGTCACCACAAGGAAAGCTGCTATAAATAATTTTGTACAAGTGGGACCCTTTCCCATTTTTATGATCTCTTGGGGATATACTCCTAGAAACAATTTTGCTGGATCAAAGGGTATGCATATTTTTGAAGCCCTTTGAGCATAGTTCCAAATTGCTCTCCAGAATAATTGGATCAGCTCACAGCTCAACAAACAATGAGCTCTCCCACATCCTCTCCAACATTTATCATCTTCCTGTTCTGTCATGCTTGCCAATCTGATAGGTATGGTGTGGTACCTCAGAGTTGCTTTAATTTGCATCTCTCTAATAAATACTGATTTAGAGCACTTCTTCATATGATGATAGATGTCTTTAATTTCTTCCTCTGAAAACTTCCTCTTCATATCCTTTGACCATTTTTCAAATGGGGAATAACTTGTATTTTTGTACATTTGCCTCAGATCTCTACATATTTTAGAAATGAGGCCTTTATTGCAGACACTAGATAAAAAAATTCTTTCCCACTTTTCTGCTTCTCTCCTAAACTTTGTTTGGTTGGGTTTAGTTGTGCATAAACTTTTCAGCTTCATGTAAACAAAATTATCCATCTTGCACTTCATAAAGCATTCTATCTCTTCTTTAGTCAAAAATTCTTCCCTGTTCAATAAATCTGGTAAATAAATTCCTTGCTCCACCAGTTTGTTCACATTGTCAAACTTTATACCTCGATTGTGTACCCTTTGGACTTTATTCTTCTGTATGGTGTCAGGCATTGTTCGATGCCTACCTTTTCCCAAACTGTTATCTGGTTTTCCCAGCTTTTTTTTTTTTTTTTGAACAGTGAGTTCTTATCCTAGAATATCGGGTCCTTGGATTTATCAAAGAGTAGATTGTTATGTTCATTGTCTACTGTGTCTTCAGTACCTAGAATATTTCACTTGTCTACCCTTCTATGTCTTAGTCAATACCAAGTTGTATTGATAAATGCTGCTTTATAATACAATTTGAGATCTGGTAGAGCTGGGCCACCTTCCCTGTCATTTCTTTTCATCAGTGCCCTTGATATTCGGGATCTTTTGTTCTTCCAGATGAAGTTTGATATCATGTTTTTCAGCTATAGAAAATAGTTATCTGATAGTTTGATTGTTATGGCACTAAATAAGTAAGTAAATTAATTTAGGTAGAATTGTCATTTTTATTATATTGACTTGGCATACCCACGAGCAACTGATGTTTTTCCACTTACTTAGATTTGACATTATTTGTGTGAAAAGTCACTTGCAATTTTGTTCATAAAATCCCTGGGTTTGTTTTGGAGGGTAAACTCCCAAATATTTGCTAATATCTACCCTAGCTTTAAATGGGGATTTCTCTTTCTATCTCTTGCTGTTGGGCTTTCTTAGTAATATATAGAAATTCAGAAGATTTGCATGGATTTATTTTGGAACCTGCAAATTTGAAAAAGTCTTTTATTGTTTCAAGTAGTCTTTTACTTGAATCTCTGGGCTTCTCGAGGTATACCATCATATCATCTGCAAAGAATGATAACTAAGTTTCTTCTTTGCCTATTCTAATTCCTTCAATTTCTTTTTCTCTAATTACTACAGCTAACATTTCTAGTACCATATTGAATAACAGTGGTGATAATGCACATCCTTGTTTCCCTGCTGATCTTATTGGAAATGCATCTAACTTATCTCCTTTGCATGTAATGATTGCTGAAGGTTTTAGGTAGATACTGAGTATTATTTTATGGAAAGTTCCCTTTATTCCTGTGCTGTCCCATGTTGTTAATAGGAATGGGTGTTGTATTTTGTCAAAAGCTTTTTCTGCATCTATTGAGATAATCATGTGGTTTCCGTTAGAATTGTTCTTGATATGATTGATAATGCTAATAGTTTTCTTAATATTGAACCAGCCCTGCATTCCTGATATCAGTTCTACCTGATCATAATGTATTATTCTTGTGATTAGTTACTGCATTCTTTTTGCTAAAATTTGATTTATAATTTTTGCATCTATATTCATTAGACAAATTCGTCTATAATTTTCTTTCTCTGTTTTGACTTTTCGTGGTTTAGGTATCAAAACAATGTTTCTATCAGAAAAAGAAATTGGGAAGACTCCTTCCCTAATATTCCCAAATAGTCTATATCATATTGGTATCAGCTGTTTTTTAAATGTTTGATAGAATTCACTTGTAAATCCATCCATCCCTGGAGATTTTTTCCTAGGGAGTTCATCGATGTCTTGGTCAATTTCTTTTGCTGAGACTGGATTGTTGAAGTATTCAACATCCTCTTCTATTAGTCTGGGCAATTTATATTTTTTAAAATACTCATCCATCTGATTTAGATTGCTGAATTTATGGGCATAAATTTGGGCAAAGTAATTTCTAATTACTGTTTATTTTCCTCCTCATTGGAGGACCTTCACACTTTTCATTTTTGATATTGGTAATTTGGTTTTCTTCTTTCTTTTTTTGAATCAAATTGAACAAAGGCTTATCAATTTTATTGGTTTTTTCATAAAACCAACTTTTAGTTTTATTTATTAGTTCAATAGTTGTCTTAATTTCAATTTCATTGATCTCTCCTTTTGTTTTCAGTATTTCTAATTTGGTATTACTCAGGAATTTACAGATTGTTCTTTTTCTAGCTGCATGTGCAAGTCATTGATTTCCTCTTTCTCTCTTTTATTCATGTAGGCATTCAAAGATAAAAAAACTTCCCCTAAGAACTGCTTTTGTATTATCCCATAACATTTGGTAGGTTGTCTCATTATTGTCATTCTCTTGGCTGAACTTGTTGGTTGTTTCTATGATTTGTTGTTTAACCCACTCGTTCACTTGTATTACAAAATTATATCACTTTGTCATGGGAATCATTTCACAAAGCTGTAACCTTTGGGGAAAAGTACCTTATTTTTTTGATTCTTCCTAAGGTGTGACAGGAGCATCTGCATGAGCAGTTTCCAGACTGCATCTGCACAAGGTTTTATCTGAGATTTATGACTCTGGACCCTGGGCTTGGAGCATTTCTATTCTTTTGACTTTGGAGTTCAAAATTCTCTGCCATTGTCCTCATATTCCTAGATGAGAGAGTGGTCAAGGTGGTGATGGCATTTGACCTACTTGCCACATGCTGTCTCCTCTCTTTCCCCTATCGATGTAGTGTTTGTAATTTCTACCAGGTTGGCTCATCTGGGCTGTGGATGGCAGTTGATTGACAAATTCTAAGGATGGGTAACCTTCCTATCCAAGAATTACTCCTGTGGATGATGGCTGTAATGACTGAACTAGAAGCAGGAACCCTTATGTTGGAGATGCTTCTCCTCCTTATTGTTATCAGTCTTTCAGTGATAGTTGGTAAGCCATTGTTGCAGGTCTTGCTGATGAAGGTGAATCATTTTTACAAAATAATCTCTCCCCTTCAGGATGGCTGTGGCGTCCTGACTGGGTGTAGTTATGGTGCTTCATGAAGCACTGTTGTTCTCAACTTTCATACATTCAAGGTCTTGTGTTGCCTCCTTTAGAATGACTGAGGACATACTAGTCAATGCAATGGCAGTGGTTTAACTTGCCTACTTGATGCTAAATGTTATCTCTTCCTCAGGTGTCCTTGATATTTAAAATTCTAAGAAAACTTCTTGTTAAGGACATCTTGTATACTGGCATGATGCATTGGTCCACTGTAGTGCTTTTGTTCATGGCCCAGTCACTCTATGAGATAGTGAAGAGGGAAAGGACTTGATATTCATGAAATGCACCTATACCAGTAATATTTAGGAGAAGGGAACATTTTGAGAAGTGCATAATTTTGATTTTATTAAAGTAGAAAGTTTTTGCACAAGCAAACCATTGCAACCAAGTTTAAAAGAAAAGCAGAAAGTTGGGAAATTTGTTTTTATATGTGTCACAGGCTTTATTTCTCAAATGTATAGACAACTGAGTCACAGTGACAAGAATATAAGTGATTCCCCAATTGGTAAAGGGTCAAAGGATGTGCTTTCAGAAGAAGAAAACAAAACATTCTATTAATATATGACAAAATGCACTAAATCAGGGTTGGGGAATCTATGGTATTCAGGGCACATGTGACCATTTTGATCCTCAGTGGAGCCCTTTGACTGAATCCAAACTTACAGAATAAATCATCTTAAGACAAGGATTTGATCTCTAAAATTTAGACTGTCAAAATACCACACCCAAAGATATAAAAGAGATTGTATGGTGTAAAAGCAAGCACCCTGAGATATCCAGGAGGGGCTGCAATCACATGTTCCTTGATCTGCTTTTTTAAAAGAAAAGCAACTTTTGAAGGGTCAACAATGACTATAACCAAGCACACGTATCATTCTCTTAATTGAGGTGAAAAAGTCACCACCCTGAACTTCAGAGTAAATAGAGAAAAACAAAAATCAACAGACAGGGCTTCTCACTATCTGACAGTAATAAACACACACACACACACACATCTCAGATGAGTAGACAGATAACTCTCTGATCATACGTACATGGTTGGTTATTGTTCCTTGTTCTGTAAGAGGAACCATTGTCATCATCATGATAAAGTGAAGTTTCAGTGTATCCGACTGTGACTGATAAGACCTATACAGGCTTGGAATGCTCTACCACAGCTTGGGTACAGCTATTCCATGTAACCATTTGGTGTGGATACTCCAAATTTCTGCATCCTAGATTTCCTTTGAGTTGTTTCAATTCTTCTCTGCTTATAGAACACAACACCCCACTTTATGTGGGCATTGCATATTGAGTGGTCCTGTGCGAGTGTTTCTCATGTCACACAATCAATTCCAAAGTTTTTGAGAAAGACCATGAGAGTGTCCTTGGATCACTTTTTCTGCCCAACATGTGATTGCCTGCCCCATGAAAGTACTCCATAAAATAGTATATTTGTCAGGCATACATTTCACTTTCAAACACCATGGTCAGCACATTGGAGTGGCACACTCTGAAGCATATTTTGAATGCTTGGCAGTTTAGTTGGAGTAAGATCTTCAGTGTCTGGTATCTTATCCTGCCAGATGATCGTCAGAATCTTCCTAAGACAGTTCAAATGGAAGTGATTCAATTTCCTAGCATGGCCCTGGCAGACTGTCCATGTTTAACAGTCATACAGCAATGAGGTCAGCACAGTGGCTCTGTAGACCTTCAGTTTGTTAGTCAGTCTAATACCTCTTCTGTCCCAAACTTTTCTTCAGAGCCTCCCAAACACTCAGCTACCTCTGGCAATGCATCCATCACACTCATTGTGAATGTGTACGTCCCTGGGAAGTGTACTTCTAAGGTAAGTGAACTTATCTACAGCATTCAAAACTTCTCCATTTGTTGTAGCTGATGGTTCCACATATGGATGGTGTGGCAGTAGCTGATGGAGAACCTATGCTTTCCTGGTGGTAGTTACTAGACCAAAATTAGCACAGGGAATAGAGAATTTATCCATATTTGTTGCATCTCAGCTGCAGAGGCTGGCATTGAGTGCACAATCACCTGCAAAAAGAAAATCATGCACCAACATTCTCTCCACTTTGGTCTTGGCTTGTGGTCTTTTCCAATTGAAGAAGTTATCAGAGGTAAGGTAATTGACTTTGATGCTGTATTCATCCTCATTGAAGGTATTTGATAGCATGAGTGAAAACATCATGTTAAAATGTGGGGGAGCAAGTACACAGCCCTGTTTCACTCCACTCTTGACTGGGTGGGCAAGAGAGCCTTGTCCACTATCCAGAAACTGGGCAAACATGCCAACATGAAATTGATGTACAATATTGATGAATTTCTCTAAGCAACCAAATTTTGACATAATTTTCCATAAGACCTCATGACTAACATGGTCAAAGCCCTTGGTCAGATCTACAAACATTGTGTGGAGATCTCTCTTGTGCTCCTGGCATTTCTCCTGCAGTTGTTGAACAGAAAACAGCATGTCAACTGTTCTTCAGCGCTTTCTGAACCACATTGGCTCTCAGGCATATGATCATCTTCCAGGTGAAGGATCAGCCTATTAAAAAGGACTCTAGCAAGAATTTTGCCAACAATGACAAAGAGAGAGACCCCGCCCTCCCCTGTGACTCTCATAGGAAAATCTATTCTCTTAACTTTGCAGAGATGGACAATTTAGGCATCCGTGAAGTCCTGGGAGATAACCTCCTCTTGCCATATAGCCTGGAAAATTTCAGTCAACTTTTGTGTGAGCCACGGTCCTCCTATCTTGTAAATCTCAGATGGAATTGAATAAGCACCAGGTGTGTTGCCACATGAAAGGAGTCTAATGGCATTCAAAAATCTCCCTTTCATTTGGAGGTTCAGCTAAGGACAGATTGACTTCAACCTGAGGTAAATGGTCAATGGCCTCAGCCATGAAGGAATGTGAGGCAGGTGATGTGGAGTGCTTAGAGCTTGATTAGACACCAAAGACACCAAGATCATCCATTGCATCCTGAGCCATCACCAGCTGTCTTCACTCTGTCCTGCCACTGAACTGTGATGACTGTGAAGGAGAGAGTGAGGCTGATGACTTCATGCAATTCTGCCTCACTTAAATCCAATTTACTCACAAATCAAAAGACATCACTCATACTATTTCACTATTATGCCTCAAACACCTGTGGTGACAGGCAAGTGATGACACATCAGCTGGGGATACACTGGGAGCTGTAGTCACAACTCTGCACACAGGCAGCCATGGCCGTAGGGTCATTTCTCACTGGAAGCAGCAATGGGACTTGGTAGCCTCCTGGGTGTCTGAGTAGGCTTTTAATGATAGCACTGCTCACCTCCTGGTGTGAGGAAAGGGGGCAGAAAAGGTGCCCTAAACATCGTCTGCTTACCCGACCCTGATCTGATTACTGTGGCAGGCAGGAATCCCACTATGTGGTCAAAACTCTAAAAAATGTCCGGAATGTACAAAAATATCTGTAAAGATGATTCCATTCACCAACATCCCATGGAATGTGCACATACTAACAGACAACACAAAATCCAGTAAACCTGAAAGACCTGAAAGACAAACTGCTTTAGGTGAAACAGAACTTAACTGATGTTACATGCAAATAACAGTTTTGAGCCTTGGCAAATGAAGGCCAGCTTACTGAAGTTGGAGCTGGATACACATTTTTCTGGAGGGGACACAGTGAAGGGGAGCACTGTGAAGCTGGTGTGGGTTTTGCAATCAAAACTAATTTAATCAGCAAGCTGGTATGCCTGCCAAAACGAGTGAATGACAGGCTCATGGCAATGCGATTGCAATTTGCTCTAAAATGCCATGCCACCATCATTAGTGCCTATGCTCCCACCATGACAAACCCTGATGAATTCAATAAAAAATTTTATGAAGACCTAGAGACCATTATCATCAAGGTGCCAAAAGGGGACAAGCCTATAATTCTGGGTGACTTTCATGCTAGAGTAGACTCAGAATAGGGGCAGCTAGGTGGTGCAGTGGATAGAGCACCTGTGCAGGAGTCAGGAGGACCTGAGTTCAAATGTCACCTCAGACAATTGACACTCACTAGCTGTGTAACCTTGGGGAAGTCACTTAACCCCAGTTTCCTCATCCTGGGTCATCTCCAGTCATCCTGATGAACATCTGGTCACTGGATTCAGATGGTTATGGAGGAGAAGTGAGGCTGGCAACTTCCACAGCCTTCCCTCAGTCAAAATAAAGACAATGAAAGTCATGTCACCATTTCTTTGATGGCATAGTCTTCTTGGTCAAGATGTTTTTGTGATGTTTTTATGCAAGTGGCTAATGCATTGTTATGATCCTGTTGTTCAGTCTCTTTGCCAGACATCTGAGTTTGTTGACTAGATTACTTTTCATTACAAGGCCAGCTTCATAGCACTCCCTTTCATTGTAGCCACTCCAAAAAAACGTGCATCCAGCTGTAATTTCAGTGAGCAGCCTTGATTCACTCAGGGTGCCTATTGGGATGAGATAAATGCTGAATTCTTCAGGAACAAGAACTGTTTGTCTTTCAGGTGTAGTGGGTTTCATATTGTCTATAAATATGTGCACATTCCATCGTTCAGTAATGCGTGAAAATTTTTGTACTTTGTGTGGGTGCATGTGTGCATCTGTGTGTGCATGTGTGTTTCAGCCACAAGGTAGACTCCCTACATGGTGCGGTGAGCAGTCCAGGTTTATGTTCAATCACAAGTTTTTGGGAACCTTTTCTAGTCCCTGCTTTTCTAGCTGCCTGGTTGGCAGGGCCTGAATGGTGTGTCACCTAGCTTTTGAGATTTGGGACAGGCTTGGCAGTCTTTAGGATTCAGTCTCACCCTTAGGGGATGTTTGTCAGGGCCTGCTGGAGGTGCAGGTGCTTGTTCACAGAAGTGTGCAAAAACTGCCCAGGCACTATCAGCAGCTGGCTCCAGCTTCTTTGTTCACACTTCTTTCTAATGTCTTTGTTTCCCCTTGAAGGTTTCTGTGGTCACTGGCTCATCAGCTCTACCAAGTATGGAAGGGTCACCTGAGACAAGCAGACTGCTCTTTGGAGAGCCAACAGGCCCCCTGCTGTGGCAGCCAAGTCATGGCAGGGCCTTCCTCTGTCCCCTCAACTCAAGTCAAATCCCACAGCCTGAAGCCTCTGCTAAAGCCCTCCCTGGGCTCAGGCTCCAGAGTCCACATGTGGAACTTGGAGGAAGATACTGGTCCTGGGGTCAAAAGATCTGAGTTCAAGACCCATTTCTGTCACTTGCTCTAAGTGGGACCTCATGCACATCATAGAATTTTATTTATTGAAAGAGACAGACAGACACAGAGATGGAGACAGAGATAGAGGCAAGGAGATAAATTCAGAGAGAGAAAGAAACAGAAAGTCTTGACGTTGCAGTGGCAGTTCAGAGAGTGTCAGAAGCCTGGAGCCAGGTATGTAGCTTTACCTGAGCTGACAGGGGAGGTTTTGGTCTGACTTCCTCACTGAATATATCACTGTGTTAAGCTTAGAGCCATAACCTGTCCCACAGTAATAATCTTCTTCATACTCTGACCTGATGGACAAGTATCTATTGGTTCCAGAGCTGGAGCCTGAGAAGCAATCCAGGAGCTTGTCACCCCTACTTCCACCTCCACTGCTGCTGAAATACTTGACATACCTAGGGGACTTTCCTGGGCTGTGCTGGAACCAAGCAATAGCATAGGTGTTGTGCTGAGTACTGAGGGTGCAGGTGAGTCTTTATCTGTGGCTCCCAGGGATGCTTACATGGAGGGCAACTGAGTCAGCACAGGCTGAGGGAAGGAACCTAGAGACAGACATTAATATCCTAGAATAAGAAGAAAGGGAGAAGGTGCTTGGACATCTTCAGCAGAAAAGCCATGGGCAGGGATGAGGGAGCAGAGCAAGGAGGGTTCTGAGGGAAGCCCTGACCTGAGCAGACAGTGAGCAGCACGAGGCAGACAAGGGCCATGGTGCAGAGGACTCTTAAGAGCTCTGCTCCCCAAGGAGCACAGAGCTGGACCTGGCCTATTCCAAGTCTCTCTTTTCCTCTCTCTGAAGCTTAGGTTGAGTTTTGAGTACGAGGGGGCTGAATGCGAATCTATGCTTTTTCCAGTCTCTTCTTAACCACTCCCCATGTCATGTCTTTGGTGTCACAGGTACATGTGGAGGGCAAGTCTTTCAGGGAGATAGCATGAGGTGATGGGATTTCTTGTCCTAGCCAGCAGAGATATCACTCATGAGTGATCCCATGGATCAGAGCAGCCACAGCTGGGCCGATCCATCCTTAGGCCCCCATACTCCCCATCACATCAGTGCATGTCCCAAACGAGGCCCACAGTGCCACCTCCTGCCTGCAAGCCCCCAATCCACCCCACCCTTGTAATCCAACCTCAGGTTCCCACAGCCAGAACAAGAACCCTGCTTGTTGCCCACCAGGTCACCCAGCCAGCATCTTTCTACAGGACAAAAGGATGGATTGGCTCAGGGAGGAAAGTCTTGGTGCCTGTGTGGAAGGGACCAAGTACAGAATCGGGTGGGTGTTAGCCTCTGTCTGGTTGGCAGTGTGGACAACAAGGACATTCTGTTTCCACAGTTATGACCTACCATGGTCAGGTAAAGGTCATAAAAAATGTAGGCTTGATGAGCTGTTTGAGGAGAACCTATTAGAAAGCAGAACATAGTCACAAGGTGAGGAGAAGGTGTGATGGGAGAACCAAAGTTTGGAAAAGAGTTTAAGAAACTCCATTTTTCTGCATGCATTGCAGCAATATTTCTACAACTTTATTGGTCAGGTTACCTGTCCATTCAGGGGAAATGGACCTAAGGATTAATGAAAGGTTTCCTGATTTCACAACAGATATTTTTCTTTGTTAAAAGTGACCATGTTTCTCACAGTTGGGGTGTGTTAGATGAGCTCACTTCTAACAGTAGGGCCTAGATGGGACATGTCCTAGTGGTTGAGATTAGGGGCAGAGTTGGCAGTCTTTAGGATTCAGACTTGCCAAAGGGGAGAGTAGTCAGGGCCTGCTGGAGAGGGGCAAGCGCTTATTCCCAGAAGTGTGCAAATATTGCCCAGGCACTGTCAGCAACTGGCCCAGGTTTGTTTGTTCACAGTTCATTCTGATGTCTCCGTCATGAGCTCATCCGTTCTGCCAAGTGTCCAAGGGTCAACTTGCACAAGCATACTCTTCTTTGGGAGAGTAAACAGGGTACAGCTGTGGTAGCCAAGTCATGGCAGGGTCTCCCTCTCTCCCCTACTCCAGGCCAAATCCCAAAGTCTGAAAGCTTAGCTAAAACCCTCCCTGGACTCTGTCTCCAGAGTCCACATGTGGAATGTGGGGGAAAATACTGGTCCTGGGGTCAGAAGACCTTGGTTGAAGGTCCATTTCTGCCCCATATTCTCAGTGTGACCTCAAGTACATCATATAAATTTGTATACTAAAAGAGAGTCAGACTCAGAGACAGAGATGAGACAGAGTCAGGGAGATCAAAATAGAGATAGAGACGGGAAGAACCATAAAGACTTGACCCTGCCCTGGCAGTTCAGAGAATGTCAGAAGCCTGGAACCAGGTGTGGAGCTGGCAGGGGAGGTTTTTGTCTCACTTCCTCACTGAATGCATCACTGTGTTAAGCTTTGCTACTACCAGCGTTGTAATCGTACCCACAGTAGTAATCAGCTTCATCTTCAGGCTGGATGTTGCTGATGGTCAAGTATCTGTCGGCTCCAGAGCTGGAGCCAGAGAAGCGATCAGGGATCCCATCGCCCCTACTTCCACCTCCACTGCTGCTGACATACATAATATACCGAGGGGACTTTCCTGGGCTCTGCTGGAACCAAGCAATAGTGTAAGTGCTGTGTTGACTGCTGAGGGTGCATATGAGTTTAACTGTGGCTCCCAGGGAAGCAGACATGGAGGGTGACTGAGTCACCACAGGCTGAGAGAAGGAACCTAGAAATAGAGACAGACATTAATGTCCTAGAATAAGAAGAAAGGGTGAAAGGGCTTGGAGATCTTAAGCAGAGAAGCCAAGGGCAGGGATGGGGGAGCAGGACAAGGAGGTTTCTGAGGGCAGCCCTGACCTGAACATACAGTGAGCAGTGCCAGGCAGACAGTAGGCCAGGCCCTGGTGCAGAGGGCCCTAGAGCACACAGCTGGACCTGGCTTCTGCCAAGTCCCTCTTATCCTCTCCCTGAATCTTGAATTTGGTTTTGGGTGGGAGGGGACTTAATGCAAATCTTTGCCTTATGCAGGCTCTTCTTAACCTCACCCATGTCACACCTCTGAAACCACAAATACAGGGCAGGGACTTGTCTTTCAAGTAGAAGACCTGGGATTTTTGGAATTTCTTCTCCTAGCCAACCAGAGATGTCAACTGTTGTGGGATCTCTAGTGTCATATCAGCCACAGACATATCCAGCTGGGCTGATCCCCAGATCAGACCCCCAGGCTCCACATTCCATCACTGTCTGTTCCAAACCTGGCACTAAGTGCCATCTCTTCACTGCAGGCTCCCAATCACTCCACATTTGTCAGGCAACCTCAGTTGTCCCACAACCAAAACAAGACCCCTGCTTGATGCCCAACAGCCCTCCAAGCTAGCCTCAATCCACAGCATAAACGAAGAATTTCCCAGGAGAGGAGAGCCTTGCTGCCTTTATGTGAAAGGGATCATGTCCTGAAAGATGGTTATTCTCTGACTTTCCAATGGCTGCCCACAGGCTTGGTTCGTTTTCAAATAAAGGTTTCCTCTTTCCTACTCAGTTACATATGCTCAAGTGAGGACACCTAGTGGTTTGGTGATAGCACCACCACTTGTAATAAACAGTGAAGAAATTTCACCAAAGTCCTGAGATCTCAAAGGGTTTTTGTATGCAGTGAAGTCAGGGGCACTTCTGTCTACATTGGTCATGTTTTCACACCTCCTTATAGTACAATGTGACCAAACCCCAAAATATTGTCTGTACAGACCCCGGGATGGTCCATTGAAAATCATTGTTTATTTTCTTCTGGTTGATCCAACACTTTTTGCATCTCCCCTCATGTTCTTCCAGAGTTTTCCAAAATTTTTGATGTCTTCAACCCAGTCAAAGAGGTCACTTCTCCAAGTAATGGTTCTACCAGTCTTTAAAGGAGATGGGTGCCTTCAAGGTGACTTGGTACATCTGAGCAAACAAGCAAAATTGTTTTGGACAGATGCTGATAAAGAAGTATTGACCTTTACCACCCATGGTATAGGGATCTGGTAATAACCACAAGGAATTAATGGAGGTAAAATCTTTATTAAGTGCTTACTGTGGTAGCACCATGCTGAGGACTGGAGATCCAAAGAAAAATGATAAAAGTGCCAGTTCTCAAGGAGTTCACCTGTAGGGTTTCAGATGCAGGTTAGATGCAAAGATCCCATGGTTCTGAGGGTGTAGCCGCAAATCAGAGTGCCATGGGTCTTCTTTACTTTCCTTGGTATTGTTGAAATTATATCACTTTGTGGTGGTGCATCAGTAAGTACCCCAACACACACAGGGTGGGAGGGGGCTGCAATCACAGGTTCTTAGATCTGCATTTATAAAAGGAAACACAACTTCTGAGTGTCAAGATTGACTTTAATTATATGCACCATACCGGGTCCAACTGAGAAGCTTCCAAATTTCTGACTATACATACACACATACATACATACATACATACATACATACATACATACATACATACATACCAGAGAGAAGGAAGTACCAATATCTGAGTTTTGTAAGCCAAGAGGCTGCTTAATGGCTTCCCAGAGTCTCATCTGGCCAAACAAACCTTCTTTTGAAACGAAACTCCAAAGAAAACCTCACCCTCAAAGTATTTATGCTCTTTTCAGGGCCAAAGGGCACAACCCCTCTTGACCCAGTACCTCATTAGCAATCAGCAAAAGATGTGGGTCTTCATAGGATACAGGCCTCCCCTAATCAAGCCTCCCTCAATAGCCCCACCTGAGGGTTATCAATGGACAGGGAAGGTTTTAAACTCCCATTAGAAAACTTACCAAGTTGTAGCCTTTGGGTAACAGAACCTTCTTGTCCAGGTCTTCTTAAGTTGTGACTAAAGTATCTCCTGGAGCAGTTGCCAGATTGCATCTCCACAAGGTTTCTATCTTATCTTTGTGACAATGGACCCCAAGCTGGTAACATTGCTATTCCTTTAGCTCTGTGGTTCAGAATTCTGCACCATTGTCCTCATGGTCCTGGGAGAAAAGGTGCTCAAGGTGGTGACAGTAGTTTCACCTATTAGCTTCTGCCATTCCCCTGGTTTAGGGGCAGTGGCTTCTATCTGAATGGGTTATCTCAGTTGTGGGTAGCAGTTTGGTTGACAGTAGCTGAAGAGTCATTCCCATGGATGATGGCTGTGATGACTGAGCTACATATAAGGCCCCTTGTGTGGGGGATGCTGCTACTTCTTGATCTGTTGTGCTTTGTCAGTTTTTTAGTTGTTGTTGGTATCCAGTAGCTGGTAGTGCTCAGGAAGGTGGGTTATTTGTCCAAAATGATCTCTCTCATTAAGGATGGTGTGGTGTCTAAACTGGAATGTGTATTTAATGGACATTTCATTATTAATTGATTGATTAAATAATTTCAAAAATATTAATTAATAATTCCCCTATTAATGCTGGAATGTACGGTTGTTCATGACGCACTACTCTTCCCAAAACTCTTGTGTTCAGGGTTCTCTTATGTCTTCTTTAGAGTCTATGGGGAAATGGTGGTCCATACAGTGGCAGTGGTTTGACTTGCCTGCCACTTTCTCTGTCTTGAAAAAAGTTGTAGTCAATGAATAAATAATGAGGACATCTTGCTTCCTGGCATGAATTACTGGTTAACTGTAGTGCTTTTGCTCAAGGCCCAATCATTTCAAATGATACTGATCAGGAAATGACTTGACCCTTACAAAATGCATCTAGACCAATAATAGTTAGGAAAAGAGAACGTTAAAAGAAGTCAATTGGATAGTTGTGATTATATTAATGTATTTTTTTCCAAAAACAAAATCCATGAAATCAAGCTTAGAAGAAAAGGAGAAAGCCAGAACTTTTTCAGCAAATATCTCTGTAAAAGGTGTTATTTCTCAAGTTTAGAGGGGACTGATTCAACTTTACAACACTACAAGTCAATCCCCAATTGATAAATAGTCAGAAGATATGAATAAGTTGTTTTCCCTAGAAGAAATCAAAGCTATTTATGAAAATCTTTATGAAAATCAAAGCTCTAAATCAGTTGCAGGGAATCTGTGGTCTTCAGGCCACATGTGACCCTCTAGGTCATCAAGTGCTGCACTTTGACTAAATCCAAACTTTCCTGAGTAAATCCCCTCAATAAAAGAATTTCTTTTGTAAAACTTGGACTCCTTCTAAAGACCTCATCAAAAGTCCTAGAAGTGCACATGTGACCACTAAGCCACGGGTTCCCCATCCCTGCTCTAAATAACTACTGATTAGAGAATTCAAATTAAAAGATCTCTGAAGTATCCCTCACACTGATCAGATTGGCTAATGTGATAGAAAAGAGTGAAGATAAATACTGGACAGGAAGTGGGAAAATTGGCACACTAAATAATGCAGTATTCGTGGAGTTGTGAACTGATTCAGTGATTGTGGAGATCAATTTGGAACTGTGACTAAAAGACTATAAAACTGTGTATATCTTTTAATTCAGAAATATTACTAGTGGTTACATGTCTCAGATAGATGAAAAGGGAAAATTCCTGTGTGTAGGAAAATATGTATAGCAGTTCTTGCTCTGAGGGCAAGGAATTGAACATTGAGGGGAAGCCTAGGAATTGAGGAATAGGTGAACATGGTGTGGTATATGATTGTTGTGAAATACTGCTGTGCTTTAGGAAATACTGAGCAGGAAAGACTTCCACGAACTGAGGCAAAGTGAAGTGAGCAGAACCAGGAGAGCACTGTATTCAATAGCAGCAATGTTATGCAATGACCAGCTTTGATTCCCAGCAGTGCACTGATCGAAGACAATCTCAAAGGACCCATGATGAAAAATTCTATCGACTTCTGGAGAAAGGAAATGTGTGGAGTCTGAGTATAAATGAAATCACACTGTTTTCACTTTATTTTACTCATGATTTTTTTTTTTGATCTGTGGTTTCTTCCATAATATGACTAATACAGAAATATATTTTGGATCAGTCCACATATACAACCTATATGATATTGCTTGCCCATTCTGGGAGGAGAGAAGAAAAAGGGAAAATGAGGTAATTTTGAACTCAAAATTTTTAAAAATGAATGTTGAAAATTGGAATTTCTTTTGCATTTATGTCCAAATTATTTATTTTTTATATTTATTAATTATATTTTCATAATTTTAAAAGTTATTTTAGTAATTTTTATGATTATTATTAATTATATTTATTTTTATATGTAATCATTTAACAGGAATAAATCAATTCATAAAAAGTAAAATAAAATAATGTTAGTGTACAATGAGAGTGTCCATGTCTTAATTTTAGTTCTTATGCCCTCATAATTTCATTTGCATTTTCTGCTGGCTAATCCAAACCTTTCTGCATCTTCCCTTGTGTTCTTGCAGAGTTTTTCCAAAGTGTATGGTATTGTCAACACAGACTCAGAGGTCAGGTTTCCAAATGAGAGTTGTATCAGTCTTTAAAGGTGATGGGTGCCTTCATGGTGACTTGGTATATCTGTGACAACAAGGGGAATCTAGTTGGACAGACTCTGCTAAAGAAATCTTTACTTTTCCCACCTCTTCCATAGGGATCTGGAAAGAAATACAAGGAATGAATGGACACAAACGTCTTAATTAAGTATGTACTGTGGAAAGACTCTGCTGAGGACTGGAGATCCAAAGAAAATGACCGCAGTCCCTGTTCTCAAGTAGCTTCCCTTCTCTAGCATTTCAGCTGCAGGTCAAATGAAAATGTTCCATGATCATGAGAGGGTACCTGCAAAGCAGAGGGTCATGCCTCCTCTTTAGCTACATTTGTACTGATAAAATAATTTCACTTTGTGGTGGGAACCATTTCAGACAACTGAAGCCTTTGAGGGCCAGAGTCTTGTGTTCTAGGCCTAAATTGTGACTGTAGTCCTTATAAGAACATTTACCAGGTTACATCTGCACAAGGTTGTGTCTTGCCTTTATAACTATGTACCCTGCTCTGGGAACATTACTATTCCTTTTGCTGTGGTGTTCGAAATTCTGGATTATTGTCCTTATGATTATAGGGAAGAGACTGGTCGAGGTGGGGATAGTGATCAGACATGCTTAGCACATGCTACCTCTTGTCTTTCCCCTTGAGGTGGGATCGTGGCCTCTACCACCTTGGCTCCTCTGAGTTGTGGGTAGCAGTTGGTTGACAGTTCCTGAGGATGGCTGTCCCTTCTCCACAAGAGATATTCCCAGGCCTGACAGCTTTAAGAACTGTGATAGATACGGGGATTCCCTATTTGGGGAATGCTATTACTCCTTCATCTCTTTTGGTTGTCATCCTTTTGTTGATTGTTGATAAGCAGTTGTTACTGGTGTTGCTATGGATGGTGCATCATTTATCCACAATGATCTCTCCCTCAAGCATAGCCATGGGATCTTGGTCGACCCTAGGAATGATGGTTCATGAAGCACTACTGTTCCCAAAGCTCCTGTGTTTAGGGTCCTGTGTTGTCTCTTTCGGAGTCTGTGGAGAGATGGTGGTAAACGCAGAGGCATTGGGATGACTTCCTGTCACATGCTGCTTCTTCTCTTTCCCTCAGGTTTCCTGGATGCTTAGAATTCCAAATTACAGCTTCTTATCATTTAATAAGTAATTAAGGACATCTTGAATCCTAGTCTGCTGCATTGGTCCACTCTATCACTTTTGTTAATCATTCTAAGAAATACTCATTAGAAATTTGACTTGATCCTTAGAAGTATGTACCTTTACCAGTAATATTTAGAAGAGGAAAACATTATGAGAAGTTAAGTGGAAAGTTTTGATTGTTTTCCATAATCAAATAATTTTATATAAAAACTTTTTTACAAGTGCAACCAATGCAATGAAGTTCAGAATAAAAGCAGAAATCTAGGAAAAATGTATTTTTTTGCATCAAGTACCTCTTTCTCAAATATATAAAGGACCGTATCAAATTTACATTAATACAAGCCATTTTCCAATTTATAAATGGTCAAAAGGTATGAATACGTAGTTGTGAGAAGAAGAAATCAAAGCTACCTGTATTCATATGAAACAGCAATGTTCTAAGTGACTGTATTTAGAGAAATACAAAGTAAAACAACTCAGAGATCCCACTTGCATCGGTCATATTGGCTAATAAGATGGAAAAGAAAAACATATATATGTATTGGAGATGATGTCAGAAAACTGGAACACCAATGCACTGTAGGGGCAGTTGTGAACTTATTTAACCATTCTGGAGTGCAATTTGGAACTTTGGCCAAATGGCTATCAAGCTGTGCATGGCCTTTGACCCAGCAACACCGCAACTAGTTTTATATCTCATTGTGATCAAAGAAATGGAGAGGAAAGGGAAATAAATACTACAGATAGAAAAATCTTTATTGCATGATTATTTGTGATTGTAAAGAACTGGAATTCGAGGATATGCCCACAAATTGGGGAATAAGAGAACATTCCGTGGTATATGATTGTTATGGAATACTGTTGTGCTTTAAGAAATGATGAGCACGATTATTTCAGGAAATAATTACATGAGCTGATGCAAAGTGAACAGAACCAGGAGAACATCATACCCAATAAGAGCAACATCATGCTCTGATCAAGTGTGTTTGACTTAGCTTCTGTCAGCAACACAATCACTGAAGACACTCCCAAAAGAAACGTCATCACACAGGCTATGTACCTCCAGGGAATAAAATGGATGCAGTCTGAACTCAGATCAAATCAGTCCATCTTCACTTTAGGTTATTCATTTAGTTTAATTTTGTTTGGTCTGTGTTTTCCTTCATAATATGAATAATATACATATATGTTTTGCATGATCTTACATGTATAACCGGTATCAATTGTTTCCCATTTCAGAGAGGATGGAAAAAGGAGAAAAGGAGTGAATTTGAAATTCAAAATTTCAAAAACAAGATTGTTGAAAATATTTCTTCATGTTATTGGGAAAAACAAGTACTAATTCAAAATGGGATAAATGTAAGCATTCTTTTCATAAAAATAAAACATTGGAGTATAAGGAGAGTGTCGGTGTCTTTAGCTTATTTCCCTATTTATTATGCACTCATAGTTTGCCCACCATGGACATCAGGACTGTCTGCACTGAAGACCATAGTTGGCTCTTTGTTTTATTCGTCAGCATCTTGCCATCTTTTGGTACCAGAACATAAAGAAGAGATGAATGTTCTGTTGTCCTCTGTGACACAGTGATGATCCTACTGACTTGTATGGGTAGCCTACAACTTGGGGAACACCTTCAGTTTCTGAGATTCAGAGGGATAGTTGCATAGCAGTGGCTCAGGTCGGTAACTCCATTAGTAGCATCTCTGGATACCAATAACCAGCTTTTCTGGATTCCTTGGAGGTCATTACACCTACCAGAGCTGTCTTCAGGCACACAAATTCCTCACCTCATGTATGACCTTCAATAACCCACCTTGTCTTTGGCATTCCTAACTGTCTACATCACTCCACCTTATTATTGAAAATCAGTTGAATTTTGAGAGTGCTATTAACATTGCTCTTATTTTAAATGTTACCTAGTTCAAGGATGGGGTTGAGCTTGAATCCATCTGAGAACAATATTCCATCTTTTTCCTCTTTTGCATTAAATTTTTTTGTGGTGAACAAAGACTGCATTTTCTAATTGAACAAGCAATGAAAGTATAATTTCATCTTCTGTAGATTCAGGAAAATATTAGTGAAACTAATCAAGGAGTCCACGGCATGACAGGAATGGGTGGTGGTTCATCCAGTGTCCATACACTTTTAATTCCTGTGTGCTGCATTCTCTTTGCCTTTTCATAAATAATTTTTGTTGATATTTTCTGTTTCCCATGAATCTCTTCCTCTTCCCTTCCCCCTCCCTGACAGGCATCCCCTGTGACAAATAGTATTTTTTTTTTTTTAGTAAAGTGAAAAAGTCAGCACAACTGAACAGTAACTTGATAATACATGAGCATATGTGCAATGGGTGACACCTGTAACCCTCCCACCTCCATGAAGGAGTGGTCTGGGAATGTGTTCACTCAGGTCCCACTTCACCTCCATTATTTTGTTCCATTTCCTTCTGGCTTTTTGGTGTCTCATCTTTATCATTTACATTGTTGTTATCATCGTGTATCTTGTTTTTGTGGCTCTGCTTACTTCACTCCACATCAGGTCATACAGATCTTTCCATATTTCTTTTTGTTTATCATACATGTCTGTTACATTAGCCAACTACAACTGGTGTGGTCATTTTTTCAGTGATGGGTGTCTATTTTATTTCCAATCCTTAGCTATCATAGAAAGAATGGATATCAATACTTTGAAGTCGGTTGTAATTTTTTTTTTTTATCAATGGCCCAAAGTTCCCAACAGACCAGAGTTATATACTGAATGCTGAAAGGAAAAAACTTTATTTTGATCATTAATATCTTCTGACTGATGTTGTTATATTGCCAGAGTAGGCTCCTGCTGTAGTCAATAGCCCATCTCACTCTTCTGTAGCATCTTTGGGAAGAATGATCCTCTTTGATTTCTGTTCCTCACATCATTTTCCAGAGCCAGATATGGCTTCTCTGCTTCTCTCTCTCTCTCTCTCTCTCTCTGCACTGTCTCTGAGCCTGAAATGCTCAGGCATCATTGTGGCCCACATACCCTACTCCACAATTACTTTGTCCAGATATATTCACAGAGATACCCTTTGAACTTTCCCCTATTTGGAGATGTCTGCCGTAAGGGAAACATGGCACTCTCTGCCAGTGTTACGAGCCTGACATTGCCATATCTGGAAGAAGGAGGGTCATGGACTGGATTTGTTCTCTCATCTACATACTGAGGTCACACCAAGAGCTTCAGCAGCATGAGCTGAGTTCTGGGTGGACAGACCTGAAGTTCTTGAAAGTTCTTCTTGGCCCAATTCAGCTGACAGGTTGCCTCTTGATCCCATGGAGCACTAAAAGCCTTTCTGCCTGGGGTTCCAGGCCTCTTTTGATCCCTCCCCACATACACTCTCAGATGTCACACTGTCCTGGTTGTTCATTCAATCAATGAATCAAAGAAATATTTACATAATCCCTCATTATGCATCCCACGTAGTTGTATGCATCAGGAATAACAAGACAACATCCAAGCAATCCCTTCTTCTAAGAGGTAATCTGTTAGAATAGAATCCGTACCAGGTCCTTTGCCACATAAGAGTTAAGTGATTATATTAAAAACCTCTTCTTCAGTTGAATGTTTGGTTAGAAAGGAATTAACTTCAACCTGAGATATACAGTGAATGAGTTCAGCACTGGTTGTTAGTGGTTTCTTGAGAAGCCTATGGAAGTGTTCAACCTTGCTCTCCAGAATGATTTCCTTATCATTGATACATGTGGTTCCATCAGCACTGAGTAAGTCAGATGCATGTCTTTAGCCCACAAATAGCCTTCAGGGCATCATGAAAGCACTCTGGCTTGTAACTATCAGCACAAAACTGAATTTCACCTCTCTTTCTTGAAGCTGGAATCCTGCATCTCTCTACGTTTCACTTGCATTTTACCTCTGAGAAAGTTAAATGATGCCTTCTCAGAGATGGATGAATTGTCCTAGTGGTAAAGTCTGCAAAATTTCCATTTTCCATTTAGTAGCTTCTGAATTTACCCATCATTTTATGAAACTAATCTTGATGATTGCAAGTGTGCTGTCCCAGAGGAGTAAAAGTGGTGCTGCCCACCAAATCTCTGAAAGGTGTTTACTCTTTTTCTGTTCCACTATTGTCAACCATGGTTGGCTCAGCTTTCTCTCCAAGTTAGTCATGAACTGTGCCTGCTTGGAGAAGCACTCTGATCTGCTGACATTCAGTCTACTGGTTGTCATCTTGCCTTCGGTAAAAGCTTCTGTTGAGTACAAATGATTACCTTGGAGAGGATAAGTACATGATTAGTCCAGCACTCTGTGTCACACATTGCCTTCGTCACCATCCCATCCTGTCTGTCTCCTCTCCTTACACAGACATAGCATATTACATGTCAATGTTTGTTGCAAGCATTTATCCATGAGATTTTATTGCATTTTGGTAAACAGAAGAGATTGTTGGTGATGAGAAGTCTTCAGTAGTAAGTGCCCCTTGCTGTTCCTTCCACTAGACTCTCTGTCTCCCTCCTCTGAATACTTCCAGTGACAGGCCTCCATGCCTGAAAGGTTCTGCCTTCCCATGTCTACTCCTTTGGCTTCCTTGGTTTCCCAGATAAAATATCCCTCTACTCACGCCCTTCCCAGTCCCTCTGAGTTTTTCTATCCATGGACTGCCTCCACTTTAGCTTGTCTACATCATGTTGGCACATGGTTGTTTGCATTTTCTCTCCACTATTAGACTAAAAGCTTTTCGAAATCCAGGATTGTCTATGTCTTTGTACTTCCAGAGCTTAGAACAATGCCCAACAATTGTGGTCATTCTCTGACAAGTGTCCAAGGATCCTCTTAGACAAACAAATGACTCTTAGTGAGAACACACAGGGCAATATCTATGGCAGCTAAGTCATGGCAGGGCCTTTCTCTGTAGCCTCCACTCTGAATACAGGCCAAAGTCCCCATGTTCAGCTATAGCCTCCCCTGTGCTCAGTCTCCTCAGAGTGCACATGTTTTACTTGGGGGAAAATACTGGTTCTGAGATCAAAATAGATGAAATCTAAGAGACAAACACATAGACAGAGACAGAGTCAGAGAGATAAAGAAAGAGACAGAAAGAACCAAAAAGACTTCACCTGGCCCTGGCAGTTTAGAGTGTGTGAGAAACATGGGGCAAGGTTTACATCTGGACCTGGGCTGACTTGGGGCTTTTTGTCTCACTTCCTCTCTAAATGTATAAGTGAGTTAAGAATAGCCAGTGCCAATGCCATAATTTGCCCCACTTCAGTAAGCAGCTTCATCCTCGGCTTTGATATTGATGATGGAAAAGTATCTGTGTGCTCCAGAGCTGGAGACAGAAAAGCGATCAGGGATCCCATCACCCCTGTTTCCTCCTCCACTGCTGGTGACATTCATGACATAACGAGGGGCCTTTCCTTGGCTCTGCTGGAAATATTTGTTTCATTAAGTGCTGATGGACTGCTCAGAGTACAGCTGAGTCTAGCTGTGGCTCCTAGGAATGCAGACATGGAGGGTGACAGAGCCAGTACAGGCTGATAGAAGGAACCTAGAAACAAAGAAATGCAATATTGTCCAAGAAGAAGAGAGGGAGAAAGTGCTTAAAGATCCTCACCATAAAGTTCAAGGGCAGGGATGAGAGAGCAGGCCATGGAGGGTTCTGAGGGAAGCCCTGACCTGAGAACACAGTGAGCAGTAAGAGGCAGACAAGAGGCCAGACCACGGGGTAGAGTACCCCAAGAGCACTCATGTGGGTTTGGCCTATTCCAAGTCTCTCTTATCCTCTCCCTGCTGTCTGTGCTGGACTTTAGGTGGGAGGGGGCTGAATGCAAATCTGTGCCTTATGCAGTCTCTTCCTAACCACTCCCCCTGTCATACCTCTGGGTCACAGGTCTATGGGGAGGACATGTCTTTCAGGCTGAGGACTTGGTGTGTTGGCATTTCCTGACCCAGCCTAGCAGAGATGTCACACATGAATGATCCCAGTGGTCAGAGCAGTTACAGACAGTCAGCTGGGCTAATCCCCTGATTAAAACCTTAAGGTACCCATCTCATCACTGCTTGTCCCAAACCAGGCTCACAATGCCACCTTCTGGCTCCTGTCCCCCAATCCACCCCATCCTTTAAAGCCAACTTCAGGGGCCCCACAGCCAGAGCAAGTTCCCTACTTGCTGCCCACCAGGTATCCAAACCAACATCTGTCTTTGGGATAGAACAGGATAAAAGGATGAATTGATTCATGAAAGAAGAGCCTTGGAGTCTCTCTGTGGAAGTGACCAAGTCTTGAAAGCTACGTGTTCTCTGACTGTCTAATAGCCTTGGTTCATTTTCAGAAAAAGGTTTTCTTCCTCTCCTGCTTCATTACTCTTTAGTCACATATACTCAAGTGAGGACATCTGGTGGTTTGGTGGTAGCCCCATTATTATTAATGAATGGTGAGGAAAATGGACCAAACTCCTGAGATCTCAAAGGATCTTTGGATATAGTGTGGCACTTCTGTCTACACTGGGCATATGTTCCCACCTTCCTGTGACATAGTGTGACCAAAACTCATAATACTGTCTGTTCTTCTCTAGGAGTTGTCCTTTGAAAGTTATTGGCCATTTCCTTCTAGATGATCCAACACTTTTAGCATCCTCTCTCATGTTCTCCCAGAGTTTTTCCAAAAGTTATGAGGTCATTAACACATACATAGATGTCACTTCTCCAAGTAATGGATCTATCAGTTCTTAAAGGTGAAGAATGCTTTCAGGTGACTTGCTACATCATTGCACACAAATAGAATCTTGTTGGACAGACTCTGATGAAAAAGTGCTTACCTTTCCCAACTCAGCCCTTGGGAACTTGTAATAGCCACAAGAAATGAATGAACACAAAGGGGTTTATTAATTGCTTATAGTGACAGCAACATGCTGAGTAATGGGGATCCAAAGGAAAATGAAGACAACCCTTGTCATATAGGAGTTCACCTCCTCCTGTAAGATTTCAGCTTTGGGTCAGATGGAAAGTTCACAAGATGCTGAGGGTGTAGCAGCAAAGCAGAGGACATGGTTCTCCTTTACCTTCACTTGTTTTTCTTTTCATTAACTTTACTTATTTTCTGTGTTCTACAATCACTACCATATAACTTAGATTTTTTTCACCTTCCTCCCCTTGACCTTCCCCCTCCTCCCTGAGACAGAATACAATTTTATATAGGTTCTACACATACATTCCTACTAAACACATTTTCACTATAGTCATGCTGTGTAGAACAATTAAAATGAATGGGAGAAATCTTAAAACAAACCAAAAAGTAATAGAAAAGAAAATCCTGTATTCTGCGATGGAATTCCATAGTTCTTTCACTGGATGTGGAAGGCATTTTGCCTTAAAAGACAATTTTGAATTTTTTAAGTCCTTGCATTGAAATGAAATTCTGCTTCTCCAAGCAAATAGTCTCCCACTTAATAGTCGTGGCTGTGCACAAATTTCTCCTGGTTCTGCTCCTTTTACTAAGCATCAGATCATATAAGTCTGCCCAGGCTTCTCTGAAGTCTTCCTGTTCATCATTTCTTATAGCTCAATAGTATTCCATTATATTCATATGCCATAATTTATTCAGTCATTCCCAATTGATGGGCATCCCCTTGATTTCCAGTTTTTGGCCACCACAAGGAAAGCTGCTATAAATAATTTTGTGCAAGTGGGACCGTTTCCCATTTTTATGATCTCTTGGGGATGTACTCCTAGAAGCAATTTTGCTGGGTAAAAGGGTATGCATATTTTTGTAGTCCTTTGAGCATAGTTTCAAATTGCTGTCCAGAATCATTGGATCAGCTCACAGCTCAGCAAGGAATTAGTGTTCCAACTCTCCCACATCCTCTCCAACATTTATCATCTTCCTGTTCTGTCATGTTTGCCAATCTGATAGGTATGGTGGGGTACCTCAGAGTTGCACTAATTTGCATCTCTCTAATCAATACTGATTTAGAGCATTTTTTCATATGATGGTAGATGTCTTTAATTTCTTCCTCTGAAAACTTCCTGTTCATATCTTTTGACCATTTATCAAATGGGGAATGACTTGTATTTTTGTACATTTGTCTCAGATCTCTACATATTTTGGAAATGAGGCCTCTATTACAGACAGTAGTTACAAAAAATTCTTTCCCAGTTTTCTGCTTCTTTCCTAAACTTAATTTCATTGGGTTTGATTGTGTAAAAACTTTTCAGCTTCATGGAATCAAAATTATCCATCTTTCACTTCACAAAACTTTCTATCTCTTCTTTGGTCAAAAATTCTTCCCTTTTCAATAAATCTGATAAATACACCATTCCTTGCTCCCCCAGTTTGTTCATATTATCAGTCTTTATACCTTCATTGTGTACCCATTTGGACTTTTATTCTTCTGTATGGTGTCAGGCATTGTTCAATGCCTAGTTTTTCCCACACTGTTATCCAGTTTTCCCAGCATTTTTTTTTTTTGAACAGTGTGTTCTTATCTCAGAAGATCAGGTCCTTAGGTTTATCAAACAGTAGATTGTTATGTTCATTGTCTACTGTGTCTTGAGTACCTAGCATAGTCCACTTGTCTACTCTTCTCTTTATTAGCCAATATGAAGTCGTATTGAAAAATGCTGCTTTATAATACAGTTGGAGATCTGGTAGAGCTAGGCCACCTTCCCTATCATTGCTTTTCATTTGTCTCCTTGATATTCTAGATCTTTTGTTCTTGCAGATGAATTTTGATATCATATTTTCCAGGTATAAAAAATAATTATCTAATAGTTTGATTGTTATGGCAATAAATAAGTAAGTAAATTAATTTAGGTAGAATTGTTATTTTTATTACATTGGCTTGGCCTACCCACAAGCAACTGGTGTTTTTCCACTTACTTAGATTTGACTTTATTTGCGAGAAAAGTGACTTACAATTTTGTTCATAAAAACCCTGGGTTTGTTTTGGCAGGTAAACTCCCAAATATTTGCTAATGTCTACCTTAGCTAATGTCTACCTTAGCTTTAAATGGGGATTTCTCTTTCTATCTCTTGCTGTTGGGTTTTGTTAGTAATATATGGAAATGCAGAAGATTTGTATGGATTTATTTTGGAACCTGCAAATTTGAAAAAGTTTTTTATTGTTTCAAGTAGTCTTTTACTTGAATCTCTGGGCTTCTCAAGGTATACCATCATATCATCTGCAAAGAGTGATAACTAAGTTTCTTCTTTGCCTATTCTAATGCCTTCAATTTCTTTTTCTTCTCTAATTGCTATAGCTAACTTTTACAGTACCATATTGAATAACAGTAGTGATAATGGACATCCTTGTTTCACTCCTGATCTTATTGGAAATGCATCTAACTTATCTCTTTTGCATGTAATGCTTGCTGAAGGTTTTAGGTAGATACTGACTATTATTTTATGGAAAGTTCCCTTTATTCCTGTGCTGTCCCGAGTTGTTAATAGGAATGGGTGTTGTATTTTGTCAAAAGCTTTCTCTGCATCTATTGAGATAATCATGCGGTTTCCATGAGAATTGTTCTTGATATGATTGATAATGCTAATAGTTTTCCTACTATTGAACCAGCCTTGCATTCCTGGAATCAGTTATACCTGGTCACAATGTGTTATTCTTGTGATTAGTTGCTATATTCTTTTTGCTAAAATTTGATTTATAATTTTTGCTTCTATATTCATTAGATAAATTCGTCTATAATTTTCTTTCTCTGTTTTGACTTTTCGTGGTTTGGGTATCAAAACAATGTTTCTATCAGAAAAAGAAATTGGGAGGTCTCCTTCCCTAATATTCCCAAATAGTCTATATCATATTGGTATCAGCTGTTTTTTAAATGTTTGATAGAATTCACTTGTAAATCCATCCGTCCCTGGAGATTTTTTCCTAGGGAGTTCATCGATGTCTTGGTCAATTTCTTTTGCTGAGATTGGATTGTTGAAGTATTCAACTTCCTCTTCTATTAATCCGGGCAATTTATATTTTTTAAAATACTCAGCCATCTGATTTATATTGCTGAATTTATGGGCATAAATTTGGGCAAAGTAATTTCTAATTATTGTTTATTTTCCTCCTCATTGGAGGTGCTTCACCCTTTTCATTTTTGATATTATAATTTGATTTTCTTCTTTCTTTTTTTAAATCAAATTGACCAAAGGCTTATCAATTTTATTAGTTTTTTTCATAAAACCAACTTTTAGTTTCATTTATTAGTTCAATAGTTGTCTTAATTTCAATTTCATTGATCTCTCCTTTTGTTTTCAGTATTTCTAATTTGGTATTTACTCAGGAATTTACAGATTGTTCTTTTTCTAGCTGCATGTGCAAGTCATTGATTTCCTCTTTCTCTCTTTTATTCATGTAGGCATTCAAAGATAAAAAAACTTCCCCTAAGAACTGCTTTTGTATTATCCCATAACATTTGGTAGGTTGTCTCATTATTGTCATTCTCTTGGCTGAAGTTGTTGGCTGTTTCTATGATTTGTTGTTTAACCCACTCGTTCACTTGTATTATAAAATTATATCACTTTGTCATGGGAACCATTTCATAAAGCTGTAACCTTTGGGGAAAAGTACCTTATTTTTTCTGATTCTTCCTAAGGTGTGACAGGAGCACCTGCATGAGCAGTTACCAGCCTGCATCTCCACAAGGTTTTATCTGAGATTTATGACTCTGGACCCTGGGCTTGGAGCATTACTATTCTTTTAACTTTGGGGTTTGAAATTCTCCACCATTGTCCTCATATTCTTAGATGAGAGAGTGGTCAAGGTGGTGATGGGATTTGACCTTCTTGCCACATGCTGTCTCCTCTCTTTCCCCTGTGGATGTAGGGTTTGTAATTTCTACCAGGTTGGCTCATCTGGGCTGTGGATGGCAGTTGATTGACAAATTCTAAGGATGGGTAACCTTCCTATCCAAGAATTACTCCTGTGGATGATGGCTGTAATGACTGAACTAGAAGCAGGAACCCTTGTGTTGGAGATGCTTCTCCTCCTTATTGTTATCAGTCTTTCAGTGATAGTTGATAAGCCATTGTTGCAGGTCTTGCTGATGAAGGTGAATCATTTTTACAAAATAATCTCTCCCCTTAAGGATGGCAGTGGTGTCCTGACTGGGTGTAGTTATGGTGCTTCATGAAGCACTGCTGTTCTCAACTTTCATACATTCAAGGTCTTGTGTTGCCTCCTTTAGAATGGCTGAGGACATACTGGTCAATGCAATGGCACTGGTTTGACTTGCCTATCAGATGCTAAATCTTATCTCTTCCTCAGGTGTCCTTGATATTTAAAATTCTAAGAAAACTTCTTGTTAAGGATGCATTGGTCCACTGTAGTGCTTTTGTTCATGGCCCAGTCACTCTATGAGATAGTGAAGAGGGAAAGTACTTGATATTCTTGAAATGTACCTATACCAGCAATATTTAGGAAAAGGGAACATTTTGAGAAGTGCATAATTTTGATTTTATTAAACGAATAAGTTTTTGCACAAGCAAAATATTGCAACCAAGTTTAAAAGAAAAGCAGAAAGTTGGGAAATTTGTTTTTATATGTGTCACAGGCTTTATTTCTCAAATGTATAGACAACTGAGTCACAGTGACAAGAATATAAGTGATTCCCCAATTGGTAAAGGGTCAAAGGATGTGCTTTCAGAAGAAGAAAACAAAACATTCTATTAATATATGACAAAATGCACTAAATCAGGGTTGGGCAATCTATGGTCTTCAGGGCACATGTGACCATTTTGATCCTCAGTGGAGCCCTTTGACTGAATCCAAACTTACAGAATAAATCATCTTAAGACAAGGATTTGATCTCTAAAATTTAGACTGTCAAAATACCACACCCAAAGATATAAAAGAGATTGTATGATGTAAAAGCAAGCACCCTGAGATATCCAGGAGGGGCTGCAATCACATGTTCCTTGATCTGCTTTTTTAAAAGAAAAGCAACTTTTGAAGGGTCAACAATGACTATAACCAAGCACACGTATCATTCTCTTAATTGAGGTGAAAAAGTTACCACCCTGAACTTCAGAGAAAATAGAGAAAAACAAAAATCAACAGACAGGGCTTCTCACTATCTGACAGTAATAAACACACAGACACATCTCAGATGAGTAGACAGATAACTCTCCGGTCATATGTACATGGTAGGTTGCTGTTCTTTGTTCTGTAAGAGGAACCATTGTCATCATCATGATAACGTCAAGTTTCAGTGTATCCGACTGTGACTGATAAGACCTATACAGGCTTGGAATGCTCTACCACAGCTTGGGTACAGCTATTCCATGTAACCATTTGGTGTGGATACTCCAAATTTCTACATCCTAGATTTCCTTTGAGTTGTTTCAATTCTTCTCTGCTTATAGAACACAACACCCCACTTGATGTGGGCATGCCATATTGAGTGGTCCTGTGTGAGTGTTTCTCATGTCACACAATCAATACCAAAGTTTTTGAGAGAGACCATGAGAGTGTCCTTGGATCACTTTTTCTGCCCAACATGTGATTGCCTGCCCCATGAAAGTACTCCATAAAATAGTATTTTTGTCAAGCATACATTTTGACAAGCAAACAACATGGTCAGCACATTGGAGTGGCACACTCTGAAGCATATTTTGAATGCTTGGCAGTTTAGTTGGAGTAAGAATTTCAGTGTCTGGTACTTATGCTGCCAGATGATCGTCAGAATCTTCCTAAGACAGTTCAAATGGAAGCGATTCAATCTCCTAGCATGGCCCTGGCAGACTGTCCGTGTTTAACAGTCATACAGCAATGAGGTCAGCACAGTGGCTCTGTAGACCTTCAGTTTGTTAGTCAGTCTAATACCTCTTCTGTCCCAAATTTTTCTTCAGAGCCTCCCAAACACTCAGCTACCTCTGGCAATGCATCCATCACACTCATTTTGAATGTGTACGTCCCTGGGAAGTGCACTTCTAAGGTAAGTGAACTTATCTACACCATTCAAAACTTCTCCATTTGTTGTAGCTAATGGTTCCACATATGGATGGTGTGGCAGTAGCTGATGGAGAACCTATGTTTTCCTGGCGGTAGTTATTAGACCAAAATTAGCCCAAGGAATAGAGAATTTATCCATATTTGTTGCATCTCAGCTGCAGAGGCTGGCATTGAGTGCACAATCATCTGCAAAAAGAAAATCATGCACCAACATTCCCTCCACTTGGTCTTGGCTTGTGGCCTTTACAAATTGAGTAACTTACCATAGGTAAGGTTATTGACCTTGATGCCATGTTCATCCTCATTGAAAGCATTTGACAGAAGGACTGAAAACTAAAAATGTTGGGGAGCAAGTACACAGCCCTGTTTTACTCCACTCTTGACTGGGTGGGCAACAGAGCCTTGTCCACCATCCAGAAACTGGGCAAACATGCCATCATGAAATTTATGTATAATATTGATGAATTTCTTTGAGCAGCCAAATTTTGATATAATTTTCCATAAGTCCTCATGACTAACATGGTCAAAGCCCTTGGTCAGATCTACAAACGTTGTATAGAGATCTCTCTTGTGCTCCTGGCATTTCTCCTGCAGGTGTTGGACAGCAAATAGCATGTCAACTGTTCCTAGGCCCGTTCTGAACCACATTAGCTCTCAGGTGTATGATCATCTTCCAGGTGAAGGATCAGCCTATTAAGGAGGACTCTAGCAAGAATTTTGCCAACAATGACAAAGAGAGAGAACCCACCCTCCCCTGTGACTCTCACAGGAAAATCTATTCTCTTAATTTTACAGAGATGGACAATTTAGGCATCCGTGAAATCCTGGGGGATAACCTCCTCTTGCCATATAACCTGGAAAATTTCAGTCAACTTTTGTGCGAACCATGGTCGCCCTATGTTGTAAATCTCAGATGGAATAGAATCAGCACCAGGTGCTTTGCCACATGAAAGGAGTCTAATCTCATTCAAAAGCTGTCTTTCATTTGGAGGTTCAGCTAAGGACAGATTGACTTCAACCTGAGGTAAATAGTCAATGGCCTCAGCCATGAAGGCAGATGAGGCAGGTGATGTGGAGTGCTTACAGCTTGATTAGACACCAAAGACACCCAGGCCATCCATTGCATCCTGAGCCATCACCAGCTGTTTTGACTCTGTCCTGCCACTGAACTATGATGACTGTGAAGCAGAGAGTGAGGCTGATGACTTCGTGCAATTCTGCCTCACTTAAATGCCATTTACTCACAAATCAAAAGACATCACCCATACCACTTCACTATTATGCCTCAAACACCTGTGGTGACAGGCAAGTGATGACACATCAGGTGGGGATACACTGGGAGTTGTAGTCACAACCCTGCACACAGGCAGCCATGGCCATAAGGTCGTTTCTCACTGGAAGCAGCAGTGGGACTTGGTAGCCTCCTGGGTGTCTGAGTAGGCTTTCAATGATTGCACTGGTCACCTCGTGGTGTGAGGAAGGGACTAGAAAAGGTGCCCTAAACATTGTCTCCTTACCCAACCCTGACCTGATTATTGTTGCAGGCAGGAATCCCACTATACAGTCAAAACTCAAAAACATGTCCAGAATGTACAAAAATAGCTGCAAAGATGATTCCACTCACCAACGGCCCATGAAACGTTCACACACTAATAGACAACACAGAATCCAGTAGACCTGAAAGACAAACTGCTTTAGTTACAACAGAACTCAACTGGGATCTCAAGCAAATAACAGTCCTGAGTGAAACTAGGCTGGCAAATGAAGGTGAGCTTACTGAAGTTGGAGCTGGATACACATTCTTCTGGAGTGGGCACAGTGAAGGGGAGTGCTGTGAACGTGGTGTGGGTTTTGCAATTAAAACTAATCTAATCAGCAAGCTGGTATGCCTGCCAAAAGCAGTGAGTGACAGGCTCATGGCAAATGCGATTGCAATTTTCAGGAAAATGCCATGCCACCATCATCAGTGTCTATGCTCCCACCATGACAACCCTGATGAATTCAATGAAAAATTTTATGAAGCCCTAGAGACCCTTATCATCAATGCCCCAAAAGAGGACAAACTTATCATTCTGGGTGATTTTAATGCTAGAGTAGACTCAGACTAGGGGCTGCTAGTTGTTGCAGTGGATAGAGGACAAGAACAGGAGTCAGGAGGACCTGAGTTCAAATCTCACCTCAGACACGTTACACTCACTAGATGTGTACCTTGGGCAAGTCACTTAACTCCAGTTTCTTCGTCCTGGGTCATCTCCAGTCGTCCTGACGAATATCTGGTCACTGGATTCAGATGGCTCTGGAAGAGAAGTGAGGCTGGTGACCTCCTCAGCCCTCCCTCATTCAAAACAAAGAAAAGTGCAAGTTATGTCACCATTTCTTTGATGGCATCATCTTCTTCAGCAACAAAGGAAGAACACACAGACTCAGACTACCAGATGTGGCAGGGAGTCTTACAGAGGAATGGAGTTGGAAACAGCAACAGCAATGGTCATTTACTGCTAAAGATTTTTGCATCACATGATCTTCTCATCACCAACACTGTTTTCCCTTTACCTAAACGCAATGAAACTTCATGGATGCACCCTTGAAGCAAACGTTGGCATTTTATAGACTATGTGACTGTAAGGATAAGAGACAGACAAAAAGTAAGATTGACAAAGCAATGTGTGGTGCAGAGTGCTGGACTGATCATAGACTTATCCTTTCCAAGGTAAATGTTTGCATTCTTCAAAAGTGCAGCCCCCAAGAAAAAATGACTAACAGAAGAATTAATGCCAACAAAGTAGAGCTCTTTTTTGAGCATGAACAGTTTGTTGCTAACTTAGAAGGAAAGTTGAGCCAACACATATTTGGCAACAGTGGAGCAGAAACGGAGTGGGTAGCTTTCAGAGATTTGGTGTACAGCATTGTATTAACTCATCCGAGTCAGAACACTCTTAAATACTGACTGATTTGATGAAAATGATGGGGAAATTCAGAAGTTGAAAAAGGAAAAAGAAAAACTCCACAGGATTTACCAGCAGGGTAGTTCATTCATCTCTAAGAAGGCAGCATTTAATTCCATCAAAAGCAAAGTACAAAGCTTAGAGGGATCCAGGATTCCTACCGCAGTAAGAAAGCAGATGAAATGAAATTCAGTTTTAGGGTGATAGAAACAATTCAAAAGTCCTTCTATGGCTTCCTGAAAGCTATTTATGTACCAAAATCCTATGGTGCATCACAATTACTCAGTGCTGATGGAGCCACATTGATTAGTGATAAGTACAATATTCTAAAGAGATGAGCTGAACACTTCCATAGTGTTTTGAAGAGAACGTCATCAAACATTATTTGTAGTACTAACGTCACAACATTATTTTAAGCATCAAAGAGCATGTAAAAAAGGGTTGCATAAATCTTAAAAAGTTTCAGGAGAGACACTGTTACATAGTGTGTAGAATGCTAAATTTGGAGTTAAAAATGTCTAAGTACAAGTCCTACCAACGATAAGGTCTTGGTAATCATCAACAAGTCATTTCAGTGCTCACAGGCAACTCTCTAGTTGAGAAGCATATGATTTCCTATCTGCTTAGTTTGTCAGTAGGACTTTACTAAGAACTTAGTATGTGCCAAGCATTGTGCTAAGGTTTAGAAATATGAAAAAAATGCAGAAGATGATTCTTGCCCTCAAGAAGATCACCATGTAATGAAGGAGACAATGTATAAAAGAAACACAGAGGGAATAAGTTAGAGATAATTTCAGAGGGAAGGCACTAAGAAGGAAAGGGAAAGACCTTTCAGAGGATCAGTGCAGCAAGCATTAAAAATCTAGTATTTCTTGGATAGTATAAACTGTGAAATATAAAGGGAAAAAAAGGCAAAAGAAAAGATTTTCTGTGAAGCCACTCTGTTGTCTGTCCATTTTTAAAGAGGACCAAAATGATATCATGAGGTTAGGTGCAATATACAATGCATCTGATTATGTTTGATCAGACCAACAGGAGCTCAGAAAGATCTACCACAGATTAGGCACAAACAGTCCATGTGAACATTTGCACTGGAGATGTCTAGATAATGGAGGTCATATCCTTATCATTAATCAATGTAGTTCCATCAGGACAAAGTAGTTGAGATGCACCATAGGTCTTGAGCCCATAAATAGCCTTCCAGACATCGTAGAAGTGCTTTGGATTGTTACTATCAGCATAAAACTGAATTATATCTGCCAAGAATCCTACATCTTTTTAAACTTTGCTTCTACTTTACTTTTGATGGAATCAAGTGCAGCCTTCTGAGAGATGAATGAGCTATCCTATTGAACCCTGTGGAGTTATTGTTTGTCATTTAGCAACTTCTGAGTTTCTTCATATTTTTGTCATAGCAGTACGAACGTTTGTCAACATTCTCACTCAGATGAGCAACTACAGTGCTGTACACCAGATATCTGAAAACTGCACACTCTTTCTGCTCCACTCTTCCCAACTGTGTGTTGGCACAACCTTTCCTGCAAGTTAGTAACAAACTGTTCGCTCTCAGAGAACAGTTCTAATCTGTTGACATTAATTCTTCTGATAGTCATGTGGTCATAGTAGCCCCTACTTGTGTCTAATGCAAATATTTAGTTTGGAAAGGATAAGTCTATGATCAGTCCAGCACTCTGCTCCACTCTGCTCCACACATTGCCTTCGTCACTCTCACATCCTGTCTGTCTCTTCTAAAAATGACATAGTCTGTTCAATGCCAATGTTTGCTACAAGAGTGTATCCATGAAGGTTTTTTGCATTAAAGTAAACAAAAGACAGTGTTGGTGATAAGGTCATGACATGAACAAGTCTTCAGCAGTAAGTGACCACTGCTGTTGTTGTTTCTGGGTTCATTCCTCCAGACTCTGCCAAGTCTGGTAGTCTGAGCTTACTCTATCATTAAAATCACCCAGAATGATAAGCTTGTGTTTTTTTGGCACACTGATGACAAGGATGTTCAGGTCTTCATAAAGTTTTTCAAAGGCTTCATCAGGGTTCGCCATGGTGGGAGCATGGGCACTGTGGTGGTGGTATGGTGTTTTCGTGAAAGTGGCAATCACATTGTTGTGAGCTTGTTTAGTCTCTTTACCAGGCATGTGAGTCTAATGACTAGATTACTTTTCATTACAGAGCCAGCTTCATGGCACTCCCTTTCCTTGCGGCCCCTCCAGAAAAACGTGCATCCAGCTCTAATTTCAGTGAGCAGCCTTGATTCACTCAGGGTGGCTATTTGGATGAGATAATTGCTAAATTCTTCAGGAACAAGAGCTGTTTGTCTTTCAGGTGTACTGGATTTCATATTGTCTATGAACATGTGCACATTCCATCTTTCAATAGTGAGTGCAATCACCTTGGTGAAAATTTTTGTACTTTGTATGGGTGCATATGTGTATGTGTGTGTGTATGTGTGTTTCAACCACAAGGTAGAATGCCTACATGCTATGGTAAGCAGACCAGGGTTGGGTTCAATGACAAGTTTTAAGGAACCTTTTCTAGTCTCTGCTTTTCTAGCTGCCTGGTTGGCAGGGCCTGCATGGTGTGTCACCTAGCTTTTGAGATTTGGGACAGAGTTGGCAGTCTTTAGGATTCAGTCTCACCCTTAGGGGATCTTTGTCAGGGCCTGCTGGAGGTGCAGGTGCTTGTTCACAGAAGTGTGCAAAAACTGCCCAGGCACTATCAACAGCTGAACCCAGCTTCTTGGTTCACACTTCTTTCTAATGTCTTTGTTTCCCCTTGAAGGTTTCTGTGGTCACTGGCTCATCAGTTCTGCCAAGTGTGCAAGGGTCACCTGAGACAAGCAGACTGCTCTTTTGGAGAGCCAACAGGCTGCCTGCTGTGGCAGCCAAGTCATGGCAGGGCCTCCCTCTGTCCCCTCAACTCAAGTCAAATCCCAAAGCCTGAAGGCTCTGCTAAAGCCCTCACTGGGTTAAGGCTCCAGAGTCCACATGTGGAACTTGGAGGAAGATACTGATCCTGGGGTCAAAAGATCTGAGTTCAAGACACATTTCTGTCACTTGCTCTAAGTGGGACCTCATGCACATCATAGAATTTTATTTATTGAAAGAGACAGACAGACACAGAGATGGAGACAGAGACAGAGGCAAGGAGATAAATTCAGAGAGAGAAAGAAACAGAAAGTCTTGACGTTGCAGTGGCAGTTCAGAGAGTGTCAGAAGCCTGGAGCCAGGTATGTAGCTGGACCTGAGGTGACAGGGGAGGTTTTTGTCTGACTTCCTCACTGAATATATCACTGTGTTAAGAATAGAGCCATATCCTCTCCCACAGTAATAATCTGTTTCATCCTCTGACCTGATGGGCAAGTATCTATTTGCTCCAGAGCTGGAGCCTGAGAAGCAATCCAGGAGCTTCTCACCCCTACTTCCACCTCCACTGCTGCTGAAATACTTGACATACCTAGGGAACTTTCCTGGGCTGTGCTGGAACCAAGCAACAGCATAGGTGCTGTGCTTACTGCAGAGGGTGCAGATGAGTCTATCTGTGGTTCCCAGGGATGCTTACATGGAGGGCGACTGAGTTAGCACAGGCTGAGGGAAAGAACCTAGAAACAGAGACAGACATTAATATCCTAGAATAAGAAGAAAGGGAGAAGGTGCTTGGAGATCCTCAGCAGAAAAGCCAAGGGAAGGGATGAGGGAGCAGGACAAGGAGAGTTCTGAGGGCAGCCCTGACTTGAGCAGACAGTGAGCAGTAACAGGCAGACAAGGGCCATGGTGTAGAGAGCCCTAAGAGCTGTACTCCCCAAAGAGCAGAGAGCTGGACCTGGCCTATTCCAAGTCTCTCTTTTCCTCTCCCTGAAGCTTAGATTGAGTTTTGAGTACGAGGGGGCTGAATGCAAATCTATGCCTTTTCCAGTCTCTTCTTAACCACTCCCCATGTCATGCCTTTGGGGTGACAGGTACATGTAGAGGGCATGTCTTTCAGGGAGATAGCATGAGGTGATGGGATTTCTTGTCCTAGCGAGCAGAGATGTCACTCATTAGTGTTCCCATGGATCAGAGCAGCCACAGCTGGGCTGATTCACTCTTAGGCCCCCATACTCCCCATCACATCAGTGCCTGTCCCAAATGAGGCCCACAGTGCCACCTCCTGACTGTGATCCCCCAATCCACCCCACCCTTGTAACCCAACCTCAGGTTCCCACAGCCAGAACAAGAACCCTGCTTGTTGCCCACCAGGTCACCCAGCCAGCATCTTTCTACAGGACAAAAGGATGGATTGGCTCAGGGAGGAAAGTCTTGGTGCCTGTGTGGAAGGGACCAAGTACAGAATGGGGTGGGTGTTAGCCTCTGCCTAGTTGGCAGTGTGGACAACAAGGACATTCTGTTTCCACCATTATATCCTAGCATGGTCAGGTAAAGGTCAGAAACAGTGTAGGCTTGATGAGCTGTTTGAGGGGAACCCATCAGAAGGAGAACATAGTCACAAGGCGAGGAGATCCAAAGTTTGGAAAAGAGTTTAAGAAGGTCCCTTTTTCTGAATGCATTGCATCAGTATTTCTACAACTTTGCTGGTCAGGTTCCCTGTCCATTCAGGAGAAATGGACCTAAGAATTAATGAAAGCTTTCCTGATTTCACAACTGATATTTTTCTTTGTTTAAAGTGAGCATGTTTCTCACAGTTGGGGTGTGTTAGATGAGCTCACTTCTAACAGTAGGGCCTAGATGGGACATGTCCTAGTGGTTGAGATTAGGGACAGGGTTGGCAGTCTTTAGGATTCAGACTCGCCAAAGGGGAGAGTAGTCAGGGCCTGCTGGAGGGGGGCAAGTGCTTGTTCATAGAAGTCTGCAAATATTGCCCAGGCACTGTCAGCAACTGGCCCAGGTTTGTTTGTTCACAGTTCATTCTGATGTCTCTGTCATGAGCTCATCAATTCGGCCAAGTGTCCAAGGGTCAACTTGCACAAGCTTACTATTCTTTCGGAGAGTAAACAGGGTACAGCTGTGGTAGCCAAGTCATGGCAGGGTCTCCCTCTCTCCCCTACTCCAGGCCAAATCCCAAAGTCTGACAACTTAGCTAAAACCCTCCCTGGACTCTGTCTCCAGAATCTACATGTGGAATGTGGGGGAAAATACTGGTCCTGAGGTCACAAGATCTGGGTTGAAGGTCCATTTCTGCCACATATTCTCAGTGTGACCTCAACTACATCATATAAATTTGTATACTAAAAGAGTCAGACTCAGAGACAGAGATGAGACAGAGTCAGGAAGATAAAAATAGAGATAGAGATGGTAAGAACCATAAAGACTTGACCCTGCCCTGGCAGTTCAGAGAATGTCAGAAGCCTGGAACCAGGTGTGGAGCTGGCAGGGGAGGTTTTTATCTCACTTCCTTGCTGAATGTACCACTGTGTCAACCACCATCACTACCACTGCCATAACCATACCCACAGTAGTAATCTGCTTCATCTTCAGGCTGGATGTTGCTGATGGACAAGTATCTGTCAGCTCCAGAGCTGGAGCCAGAGAAGCGATCAGGGATCCCATCGCCCCTACTTCCACCTCCACTGCTGCCAACATACATAATATACCGAGGGGACTTTCCTGGGATCTGCTGCAACCAAGTAATAGTGTAGGTGCTGTGTTGACTGCTGAGGGTGCATGTGAGTTTAACTGTGGCTCCCAGGGAAGCAGAAATGGAGGGTGACTGAGTCACCACAGGCTGAGAGAAGGAACCTAGAAATAGAGACAGACATTAATGTCCTAGAAGAAGAAGAAAGGGTGAAAGGGCTTGGAGATCTTAAGCAGAGAAGCTTAAGGGCAGGGATGAGGGAGCAGGACAAGGAGGTTTCTGAGGGCAGCCCTGACCTGAGCACACAGTGAGCAGTGCCAAGCAGACAATAGGCCAGGCCATGGTGCAGAGGGCCCCAAGAGCTCTGCTCTCGAAACAGCACACACCTGGACCTGGCTTCTCCCAAGTCCCTCTTATCCTCTTCCTGAAGCCTGCATTGGGTTTTGGGTGGGAGGGGGCTGAATGCAAATCTATGCCTTATGCAGGCTCTTCTTAACCTCCCCGATGTCACACCTCTGAAACCACAAGTCCATGGCAGGGACATGTCTTTCAGGTACAAGACATGGGGTTTTTGGAATTTCTTTTCCCAGCCAGGCAGAGATTTCCCTCCTGTGGGATCTCCAGTGTCAGATCAGCCACAGACATATCCAGCTGGGCTGATCCCCAGATCAGACCCCCAGGCTCCCCATCCCATCACTGCCTGTCCCAAATCAGGTGCTAAGTGATACCTCCTGGATGAAGGCTCCCAATCATCCCACCCTTGTAAGCCAACCTCAGGTGTCCCACAGCCAGAACAAGACCCCTGCTTGCTGCCCAACAGGCCTCCAGGCCAGCCTCAATCCACAGGATAAAGCATGGATTTCCCAGGAGAGGAGAGTGTTGGTGCCTTTGTGTGAAAGGGACCATTTCCTGCAAGCTGTTTGTTCTTTGACTTTCCGTTGGCCACCCACAGCCTTGGTTCATTTTCTTTTTCTTTTTTTTTTAATTTTTTTTAATTAAGTAATTTATTAAACTTTTAATCTTCATTTTCACAAAGTTTTGGGTTCCAAATTTTCTCCCCATTTGTCCCCTTCCCCTACCCCAGAACACCGAGCATTCTAATTGCCCTATCACCAATCTGCCCTCTCTTCTATCATCCCTTCCTTCCCTTGTCCTCATCTTCTCTTTTATCCTGTAGGGCCAGGTAACTTTCTATACGCCACTGCCTGTATTTCTTATTTCCTAGTAGCAAGAACAGTACTCGACAGTTGTTCCTAAAACTTTGTGTTCCAACTTCTCTTCATCCCTCCCTCCCCACCCATTCCCTTTGGGAAGGCAAGCAATTCAATACAGGCCATATCTGTGTAGTTTTGCAAATGGCTTCCATAATAGTCATGTTGTATAAGGCCAACTATATTTCCCTCCATCCTATCCTGCCCCCCATTGCTTCTGTTCTCTCTTTGGATCCTGTCCCTCCCCAAGTGTTGACTTCAAATTGCTCCCTCCTCCCTTTGCCCTCCCTTCCATCATCTCCCCCACTCTGCTTAACCCCTTCTCCCCCACTTTCCTGTATTGTAAGATAGGTTTTCATACCAAAATGAGTGTGCATTTTATTCCTTCCTTTAGTGGAATGTAATGAGAGAAAACTTCATGTTTTTCTCTCACCTCCCATCTTTTTCCCTCCACTAAAAAGTTTTTGCTTGCCTCTTTTATGAGAGATAATTTGCCCCATTCCATTTCTCCCTTTCTCCTCCCAATATATTTCTCTCTCACTGCTTAATTTCACTTTTTTAAGATATCATCCCATCCCATTCAATTCATTCTGTGCTATTTGTCTGTGTGTGTGTGTGTGTGTGTGTGTGTGTGTGTGTAATCCCACCCACTACCCAGATACTGAAAAGTTTCAAGAGTTACAAATATTGTCTTTCCATGTAGGAATGTAAACAGTTCAACTTTAGTAAGTCCTTCATGACTTCTCTTTGCTGTTCACCTTTTCATGCTTCTCTTCACTCTTGTGTTTGAAAGTCAAATTTTCTTTTCAGCTCTGGTCTTTTCATCAAGAATGCTTGAAAGTCCTCCATTTCACTGAAAGACCATTTTTCCCCTGAAGTATTATACTCACTTTTGTGGGTAGGTGATTCTTGGTTTTAGTCCTAGTTCCTTTGACTTCTGGAATATCCTATTCCACACCCTTCGATCCCTTAACGTAGAAGCTGCTAGATCTTGTGTTATCATGATTGTATTCCCACAATACTTGAATTGTTTCTTTCTTGCTGCTTGCAATATTTTGTCCTTGACCAGGGAACTCTGGAATTTGGCCCCAATGTTCCTAGGAGTTTCTCTTTTTGGATCCCTTTCAGGTGGTGATCAGTGGATTCCTTGAATACTTATTTTGCCCTCTAGTTCTAGAATCTCAGGGCAGTTTCCTTGATAATTTCATGAAAGATGATGTCTAGGCTCTTTTTTTGATCATGGCTTTCAGGTAGTCCCGTAATTTTTAAATTGTCTCTCCTGGACCTATTTTCCAGGTCAGTTGTTTTTCCAATGAGATATTTCATATTATCTTCCATTTTTTCATTCTTTTGGTTTTGTTTTGTGATTTCTTGGTTTCTCATAAAGTCATTAGCCTCCATCTGTTCTATTCTAATTTTGAAAGAACTGTTTTCTTCAGTGAGCTTTTGAACCTTCTTTTCCATTTGGCTAATTCTGCTTTTGAAAGCATTCTTCTCCTCATTGGCTTTTTGAACCTCTTTTACCAATTGAGTTAGCCTATTTTTCAAGGTGTTATTTTCTTCAGCATTTTTTTGGGTCTTCTTTAGCTAAGTGTTGACCTACTTTTCATGCTTTTCTTTCATCTCTCTCATTTCTCTTCCCAGTTTTTCCTCCACCTCTCTAACTTGATTTTCAAAATCCTTTTTGAGCTCTTCCATGGCCTGAGCCCATGGAATATTTCTTTTGGATCTTTGGGATACAGAAGCCTTGATTTCTACATCTTTCCCTGGTGGTAAGCACTGTTCTTCTTCATCAGAAAGAAAGGGAGGAGATATCTGTTCACCAAGAAAGTAACCTTTTATGGTCTTATTTTTTTCCCCTTTTCTGGGCATTTTCCCAGCCAGGGACTTGATTTCTGAGCTTCCTCTCCACACCCACTTCACCTCCCGTTCTGCCCAGGTAGTGCTTGGGTTCTGAGATCCAAATGCTGCTTCCCAGCCTCAGGGCTTTGGGTGGGGGTAGGGCTGCTACTCAGTGTGAGATTAAGTTCAGGTGCTCAGGTGGGGGCAGGGCCGCCTCACAGGGCTCAGTTCCCTCAGGGGGTTTATGAGAAACCTTCATTAATGGATCTTATTTCCTGTCTGCTTTGGGAGCCCCTGTCTGCTGCTGCCTCCACTGCTGCCTCCCAAGGGGGCCCGAGCCATGGGGACACCCCACTCCCCTCTCGGCCACCCAAAAAGACTCTCTCACCAACACTTGTAACCTGTGGATGGAGGGACCTGCGCATCCACTGGAGATTCTGTCCTTGAAGCCTGCTCGGATCCTCTCCTCTCAGTGCTATGCAGCCAAGGCAGGGCTGGGCTCTGCTCCGGGTCTGGTGTGAGACAGATCCTTCAGGTCAGTTTTTCAGGGGTCTCTGGAACAGAAATCTTCTCCACTCCGTTGTTCTGTGGTTTCTGCTGCTCCAGAATTTGTTGGGAGTTCTTCTTTACAGGTAATTTGTGGGCTGTGGGTTTGGAGCTAGCATATGTGTATCTTTCTTCTCCACCATCTAGGCTCCTTCCCCAGCCTTGGTTCATTTTCAAACAAAGGTTTGCCTCTTTACTCTTATGTCACATATCCTCAAATGATGACATCTAGTGGTTTGGTAATAGCACCATCACTTTTAATAAATGGTGAAGAAATTTGACCAAAGTCCTGAGATCTCAAAGATTTTTGTATGCAGTGAAGTGAGGGGCACTTCTGCCTACATTGGTCATGTGTTCACACCACCTTGTGAAATAATGTGACCAAAATCTGTAATATTTTCTGTCCTGCTCTCAGGATTGTCCATTGAAAGTCATTGTTTATTTTCTTCTGGTTGTTCCAACACTTTTTGCATCTCCCCTCATATTCTTCCAGAGTTTTCTCAAAATTTATTATGTCTTCAACCCATTCAAATAGGTCACTTTTCCCCAATTGATAAATGATCAAAGGACATGAACAGGCAATTTTCAGAAGAAGAAATTAAAGATATCTACAATCATATGATAAAATGCTCTAAATCACTTTTGATTAGAGAGATGCAAATCAAAACAACTCTGAGGTACCACATCTCACCTATAAGATTGGCAAACATGACAGAACAAGAAAATGATAAATGTTGGAGAGGATGTGGGAGAATTGGAACACTAATTCATTGTTGGTAGAGATGTGAGCTCATCCAACCATTCTGGAGAGCGGTTTGGAACTATGCCCAAAGGGCTACAAAAATGTGCATACCCTTTGACCCAGCAATATCCCTACTAGGACTGTATCCCCAAGAGATCATAAAAATGGGAAAGGTTCCCACATGTACAAAAATATTTATAGCAGCACTCTTTGCAGTTGCCAAAAACTGGAAGTCAAGGGGATGCCCATCAATTGGGGAATGGCTGAATAAATTATGGTATATGAATGTAATGGAGTACATATGTATAGATATATATATGTATAAATATATATATGTGTGTGTGTGTGTGTGTGTGTGTGTGTGTGTGTGTGTGTATACCTGGTGTAGGTTTTGCAATCAAAACTAATCTAGTCAGCAAGCTGGTGTGCTTGCCAAAAGGAGTGAATAACAGGCTCATGACAATCTGATTGCTACTTGCAGAAAAATGCCATGCCACCATCAGTGCCTATGTTCCCACCGTGAAGAACCCTGATGAGGTCAAAGCAAAAAAGGTGTTTCTTTTTTAGCTGTTTTATTGATACTTTTTATTTTTACATCACAGCTATTTCTATGTCCATACTATTCTCCTGCCCTCTCCACTATCAAACCCTTTTTTGTAACAACAACAACAAAAAAAACTCATTAAACAAGACTATCTGGTAGTGACTCTACCTGACATTCTCCTTTTATATATCTCCCCCACACTTCTGTCAAAGGGAGACAATTATGTTCCCTTATCTGTCCTCTAGCACCATTTCTTTTTTGCTTTCTCAGTCTCTCAGAGCTCAGGTTCTTTCTTGTAACTTTTCTCCTTTCTATATAGTTATACATTCGCATTCATCAAAAGTGCCACCCCCAAGGCAAAATGACTACTAGAAGAATTAATGTTAACAAATTAGAACTCTGAGTGACAATAGTTTGTTGTCAACTTCGAGAGAAAGTTGAGCCAACACAGAGTTGACGACAGTGGTACACAAAAGTAGTGGGTAGCTTTCAGAGATTTGGTGTACAGCATTGCATTTACTCATCTGGGTCAGAACACTCTCAAACACCAAGATTGGTTTGATGAAAATGATGGGGAAATTCAGAAGCTGCTAAATGAAAAATGAGAACTCCACAGGATTCACCAGAAGGATAGTTCATCCATGTCTAAGAAGGCAGCATTTAATTTTATCAAACGCAAAGTACAAGCAGAGCTTAGAGAGACGTAGGATTCCTGGCTCAGTAAGAAGGGAGATGAAATTCAGTTTTAAGCTAATAGTAATAATCCAAAATTATGATTCCCTGAAAGTTATTTACAGACCAAAAACCTAAACATGCATCACAACTAGTCAGTGCTGATGGAGCCACATTGATTGGTGATGAGGACATGATCCTAGAGAGGTGGACTGAACACTTCTATAGTGTTCTCAAAAGACCATCATCAATCAATGCTGAGGTCGTTGACCATTTACCTCAGGTTGAAGTCAATCTCTACTTAGCTGAACTTCCAACTGAAGAGGTTTTAAGAGCCATTAGGGTCCTTTCATGTGGCAAAGCACCTGGTGCTGATTTTATTCCAGCTGAGATTTACAAGGTAGGGGGCCATAGCTCATACAAACAGCTCTGTAGACCTTCAGTTTGGTACTCAGTCTAATACTTCTTCTCTACCATACTTTTCTTGTATAAACTGAAATTTTCCAGTTTATATGTGGAGAGGAAGTTATTCCCCAGGAGTTCAAGCTTGCCTCCATTGTCCATCTCCTTAAAAGTAAAGGGAATAGATTTTCTTACGACAATCACAGGGGGGGATCTCTCTCTTATTTATTGCTGGCAAGATTCTTGCTAGACTCTTCCTTAATAGGCTGATCCTTCACCGGGAAGATGGTCATATCCCTGAGAGCCAGTGTGGCTTCAGCAAATGCCAAGGAAGAGTCGCTATGGAGTTTGCTGCCCAACAACTCCAGGAGAAATGCCAGGAGCAGAACAGAGGTCTATACAAGACGTTTGTGGATCTGACCAGGGCCTTTGACATTGTTAGTCGTGAGGACTTATGGAAAATTATGTCAAAATTTCGTTGCTCAGAGAAGTTCATCAACATTGTACATCAATTTCATGATGGCATTTCTGCCTGGGTTCTGGATGGTGGAGAATGCTCTCGTGCCTTCCCAGTCACCAATGGAGTGAAACAGGGCTGTGTGCTTACTCCCATGCTTTTTAGTATGATGTTTTCAGCCGTGTTGTCAAATATTTTCATTGAGGATGAACCTGGCATCAATGTCAACTACTGTACTCATGGTAAGATCTGCAATTTGAAAAGACTACTAGCCAAGACCAAAGTGAAGGGAGTGTTGTTGCATGACTTTCTGTTTGCAAATGACTGTGCACCCTCTTCCACCTCTGAAGCTGGGATGCAGCAAAGTATGGATCAATTCTCTGCTGCCTGTGCTAATTTTAGCCTAATAATTAACACCAAGAAAACACAGGTGCTCCATCAGCCAGCACCACACCATCCATATCTGGAACCATTGGTTACAGCAAATGGAGAAGCTTTGAATGCTGTGGATAAGTTCACTTACCTTGGCAGTATACTTTCCAGGGATGTACACATTGACGATGAGGTTGAATGGACGTATTGCCAGAGTTACCTGAGTGTTTGGGAGGCCCAAAGAAAAGTGTGGTGGAGAAGAGGTATTAGACTGAGTACCAAACTGAAGGTCTACAGAGCTCTTGTATGCCCATGAATCATGGCTACCAGCACCATGCCAGGAAAGTGAATCACTTCCATTTGAACTGTCTTTGGAAGATTCTGAAGATCACCTGGCAGGATAAGATATCAGACACTGGGATCCTTGCTTGAAGTAAACCTCCAAGCACTCAAACTGTGCTTCAGAGAGTGCAACTTGGATGGACTGGCCACATTGTTCAAATACAAAATGGACGCTTGCCAAAAAGACTATTTGATGGGGATCTCATATGGGGCAGGCTGTCACATGATAGTCAGAAAATGCAATACAACGACACTCTCAAGGTCTCTCTTGAGATGTTTGTATGTGATTGTGTGACATAGAGGACATTGGCACAGGACTGATCAGCATGGCATGGCCACATCAGAAAGGGTGCTGTGCACCTATGAGCAAAGCAGAATTGAAACAGCTCAAAGGAAACGTAGTTTGCCCAGATTTGGAGCATTCACCCCAAATGTTCACATGGACTATATGTGCCCAATCTGTAGTAGAGCATTCCTAGCTTGTATTTGTCTGATCAGCCACAGTCATACACACTGAAACTTCACTGTATCACAGTGATGTCATTTTGGTCTTCTTCGAGAATGAAGCACAATAACCAACCAATATGTACACACACACATACATTCATATATATGTGTATGTGCACACACATATACACACATGCACGTATACACATACAAGCATATGTACATACACACAAACATATATACATATATACACACATGTATTCGTGTGTGCATACTTAGTATTGCTTGGAGGGAGAAGAGAGAGAGAAAAGCAGAATTGAGAGAGAGAAAAGTGAGGGCTAGGGAAACTTGCTTGTGGGGAGACCTAACAGAAAAAATGTTTGTGATGTTGGCACTCTTTCTGTTGATCTGCGTTAATTCCTCAGACTTAAGTCCCATCTATTGGTCTTTATGAATGAATTGAGATAATGGCATTGGTAATGTGCACAAATGTTGTTATAGTCCTGTCAAGCCTAGAAAAAGAAGTTTCAGGCAGGAGCCCCTGAAGCCTGCCATCAGGCAGAAACAGGAACAGTTTGGAGTGGAACAGTTTCCATGAGCTGAGACAAGGAGTAGGAGCAGAGAGCTGCCTGCTTGTGAATCCAGGCAAGAGACAGAAGTGATCAGCCCATGGAGGAGGAGCCCTGGGGTTTGGAAGTCAGCCCTGAGTCAAGGTGAGAGAGCGCTTTACTTGGACACAGTGTATTGATTGATTAAAAAGATGATTTTTACAGTGACCTGTAGTGGAAGATGTGGTGTTTTCTGTTACCCCTTAAGGATGCACCCTGCTAGGGAAGAACCTAGCTTGTGACCCCCTGAGTGTGGGGATGCTATGATATATGCTATGAGCCACATGACATACTGATCATTGTGAGATACATACATATACATGTATACACACACACACACACACACATATATACATATGTGTGTATTGGGCGATATATTTTGTTTAAGGACGCTGCTATGAATGTTCTGCTTTACATTATTGAACAATGTTTAGTTTACTGCTGAACAGAGAGTTCATTATACTGTGCAATTAGACCCTTAAAACTATTCACAGAAGCAGTTCTCAGGTGTACTGCCATGTTTGGGCTGGGTGAGGTAGGGTCTACTAGGAGATCATGGGAAATAGATAAGTTGAGGAACTGAGTTCTTTGAGGGAGTATCAGTATGTCTTTTATGTTCCCTAGTACGAAGGCAGGAGTTGGGGAGGAGAGAAAGATTATGGGCTAGGCACTGACTCATTGAGGAAAGAAGAAAAGTGTCCTAGGAGTTGGAGTAACAGGCACCAGAATCTTGGTTGAGTGTCAGATGTGGATTAAATGAATTTCAAAGGAAGAAGGTTATTGGTTGATTGAGGTAGAAGAGTCTCACAGTGGCAGTGGGGGGCAAGGAGTATCCCAACACTCCCATGTTGATGAGTGAGTCCAGGGAATGAGTGAAAGTGCAAACAGTGCTGGAAAGGGGAGCCAGGGAAGAGGTGTCTTTATTTTTTTTTAACTGTTTTATTGATACCCTTTATTTTTACATCACAGTTATTTCTAGGTCTATACCACTGTCCCGCCCTCTCCCCTGTCAAACCTTTCTTTGTAACAAAAAAAAAACCTCATTAAACAAGACTACCTGATAATGACTCTATCTGACATTCCCTTTTGATATATCTCCCCCATACTTCTGTCAAAGGGAGACAACTATGTTCCCTTAACTGTTTTCTAGCACCATTTCTTTTTGGCTTTCTCAGTCTCTCAGAGCTCAGGTTCCTTCTTGTTATTTTTCTCCTCTCTATGTAGGAAGAATTAAATTTATATGTTAGTTGACTTTTGTTTCCAGTTTTGTTGTTGTTGCTGTTGTTGTAGTTGTGGTTATCTCAGAGAGTCCTGCTGAACCTCTGATTTCATCTTTGAACTTCTTGGGTTATATGTCTAGTGGAGGGATTTGTTCGGTCGAAAAGTATGAAGAAATGTCATAAATTTACATAATTCCAAATGGATAGTTAAAATGGATGGATTGATTCACAGTTCTACCAACAGTGTATGAGTATTCCTTTCTTCCCACAACTCCTCCAGCACTATCCTGATTTTTGTTTTTGTCAATTTTCAGGGTGAGAGGTGAAAACACAGAATTTTTAAAATTTGTATTTCTCTTATTATTATTGATTTGGAGCAAGTTTCCAAATGGCAATTAATGTAATTTATAATTTGCAATTATCTCAAAACTCTTCATATCTTGTGACCACTTGTCTGAGGAATGGCTCTTGAAAAATGAAAAAAATTCATTTTTTGTATCCTTGATTGTCAAGATAGTGTTGGGAGCACAACTGGTAGTTCATAAATTCTTCCTGTTGATTCAATTCAGCAAATGTTGAAGGAAATAATTCTGATATTAAGCTATATAGAGAGGAAAACTATCAGGACTAAATAGTAACCTTTGAAACTAGGTGTGAAAGGACTATTATCCTTGCTGAAACTGGACATTGAATCTTATTTCAAGACTATTCTCTTCCCTTCATTAAGGAAACTGGTGGAGTTTGATAGTCTTGTCTATGGAGTCTCATATGAAGTCCCCCTGCTTATGTGTGCTTGGATTCTCTAAGTTTACCTATACAGAGCAAAATGAGTGTAAGAAACCAGAGACTGTAGTCAATAGCTCCTACAATTCAACCATCTTTATCCTTTCCATGCTTATAGCACTGGGCAGGGCAGCTAAGTGGTGCAGTGGATAGAGCACCAGTGCAGATCAGGAGGACCTGAGTTCAAATCTCATCTCAGACACTTGACACTAACTGTATGACCTTGGGCAAGTCACTTAACCCCAGTTTCCTCATCCTGGGTTCTCTCCAGTCATCCTGATGAATATCTGGTCACTGGGTTCAGATGGCTTTGGAGGAGAAGTGAGGCTGGTGACCTGCACAGCCCTCCCTCACTCAAAACAAAGTCAAGTGCAAATCATGTCATCATTTCTTTGATGGCATGGTCTTCTTCGGCAACAAAGGACGAACACACACAGCACTGGGCAACCTTACAGCAGAAATCTACATTAGAGCACTGTGCCATGAATGCTGAGTCTGACAGCAAAGAAGGAATGGAAGGAACTGATGATCAGTTGTGTGTTTCTGCTAAGCAAATTATGTAGAAGGACGTAGACAGGAGGGTGAGGCTGATGGGACCATAGATTACAGATGAAAGCTGTTTCATGGTGGAGATGGGAGGCACCTGTCCAGTCTGCCCTAGTACCACTTGTTCTCTGGAAACCCTGAAAAGCGGAGGAGGTGTTCTGAGGAAGGACTCGGGTGTTAGTGACCATGAGAAGATGGAGGGAGTGGAGAAGAATAGATTTAAGGTGAAAACAAGTTTGGCAGCACCCTAAACAAGGCTTTGAGTGAGGGCAATGGAAGGGTTGGATTGCTTTAGAGTACGTCTATGTCAGATCACGTAGTCTCCCTGAGGGTTGGAAACTATCTTACTTTCCGCTGGCTAACCTTTCCTGTCTCCTTCCTTTCTTCCCACTAACTACTCTCCTCTCCTCATCCTTTATTTTCCTCTACAACACTCCCCTGCCCCTCCGCCTAGCACTTTCTTCTCCTCTCCTCTGCTTAGGACTCGGAGGGTCATTTGCTTCCCTGCATTAGGACTCTACCCCTCTGTATTTGATGCATTCCCGGCCTTAGGGGCCATGGGGTTTTACTTCTGGCATTTTTCTTTTTAATTCTCTTCCACCCCATGGCCACTGATACAGATACCATATCTCATATTCAGAAACCTCTTCCATTTTTAAAAAGGAACATTTCCGTGTGTTCTGCTAGATGACGCGTAGCTAATGCTGTGGCTAGAGCCCTAGACCGGGAGGCAGAAGGACCTGAGTTCCACTTGGACGCAGGCGCTAGGTGTGCCACCCGGGCGAGTGGCTTGGCTTTCCCTAGCCTCAGTTTCCCCGTTTCTAAGGGGACAACAATGGCACCGGCCTCCAGGGCTGCTGTGACAACGTTGAGGATGCTCTGGGTCCTGTCCTCTTCAAGGGGACGCTGAGCCTTGGACAAGTCAGTCGCCCTGCTCCTCACCGGACGCAGCCCTGGATCCTGAGGCTTTTCATTCTTGCGCACTCAGTTTGTTGGCCGCTCCCTCCCCCCCCACACAGACAAGGTGCCAGGCAGGGCACGAGGTGACCAGGAAACAGTGAACAAAACAAACAGACACGCTGGAGCTCAGTGACATTAATACGTGGCTGTCTGGGGCAACGTGCACCCTCCGGGGTGATTCCAGGCCGTCCGGTGCCCTCCATTCCATCTGAGATGGGTGCCATTGCCCTAAAGATCTGCCCAGGCAAACGGCCATGTATGTGCGTGCTGTGCCCATGGGTGTGTGTGTAATACACTGCCCTCTGTTCTCAGGGCCACCACCAGGGGGCACCCGTACTGCACGTGCTGGACACGTGGGCGGCCTTCCGGCTCCGCCCCTTCTGAGGGAACACACACAGTATGGGCAGGGCCAGCCCCTAATGAGCTGCTGGGCATGCGCAGTGTTGTAAAGTTCTCTCCAGCCGTTCTCATGGAAACGGCAAGACGCGAGGTGGAGGCAGACAGGCGGAGCCTCGGCTCTCTGTGACGTCACTTCCGCTTCCGCTCTATCCCCTCCTGTGGCGCTGCTCTTCTTTTCCCAGGCCCTTTCGGTCCGTGCCCTTCTCAGCTCCGCTCCTTTAGCCGCTGCCGGGGCTCCGAGCCCTGCGTCCGTCCTGGGGTGAGTGGCACCCGGAGGACGGGTGGGCAGAGAGGGCGGAGCGCCCGGCGCATGTGCGACCCGCCCCTTGCGCGAGCACAGGCTCCAATTGGTCAGGCCTGGCGGGGGCGCGGCCTTGGAGCCAATTAGTGGTGTGGGCCCAGGCCAGGAGGGCGGAACCTGCTGCTGGGGCGTGGGGGAGGGGAAGGGAGTCTGTAGGCCGCTACCTCCTCCAGGAAGCCCCCCCAGGGGCGCTCTCGCCTGGCTGCTCTGCCTGCCCCGTCCCCCCCCCCCCGCCCAGGCTGCTCTGCCTGCCCCGTTCTCCCCCCCAGGCTGCTCTGCCTGCCCCGTTCTCCCCCCAGCCCCCCCAGGCTGGTCTGCCTGCCCCATTCCCCCCCCCCAGGCTGGTCTGCCTGCCCCGTTCCCCCCCCCCAGGCTGCTCTGCCTGCCCAGTTCTCCCCCCCAGGCTGCTCTGCCTGCCCCGTTCTCCCCCCAGCCCCCCCAGGCTGCTCTGCCTGCCCCATTCCCCCCCACAGGCTGGTCTGCCTGCCCCGTTCCCCCCCCCCAGGCTGCTCTGCCTGCCCCGTTCTCCCCCCCAGGCTGCTCTGCCTGCCCCGTTCTCCCCCCAGCCCCCCCAGGCTGCTCTGCCTGCCCCATTCCCCCCCACAGGCTGGTCTGCCTGCCCCGTTCCCCCCCCCCAGGCTGGTCTGCCTGCCCCGTTCTCCCCCCCAGGCTGCTCTGCCTGCCCCGTTCTCCCCCCCAGGCTGCTCTGCCTGCCCCGTTCTCCCCCCAGCCCCCCCAGGCTGGTCTGCCTGCCCCATTCCCCCCCCCCAGGCTGGTCTGCCTGCCCCGTTCCCCCCCCCCAGGCTGCTCTGCCTGCCCAGTTCTCCCCCCCAGGCTGGTCTGCCTGCCCCGTTCCCCCCCACCCCCCCCCAGGCTGGTCCGCCTGCCCCGTTCTCCCCCATCCCCCCCAGGCTGCTCTGCCTGCCCCGTTCTCCCCCCCCCAGGCTGGTCCGCCTGCCCCGTTCTCCCCCATCCCCCCCAGGCTGCTCTGCCTGCCCCGTTCTCCCCCCCCCAGGCTGGTCCGCCTGCCCCGTTCTCCCCCCCCCAGGCTGGTCGGCCTGCCCGCCGCGGAGCAGAGGCTTCGGAACGATGCCCACCTGGGCTGGGGGCGCTGCCAGCCCTGCCCTTCTCGCCCTTTGTCTCCCCAGATCCCCCCGCCCCGGAGCCGGACCTGGAGGAGCCGGAGATGGGTCCCGCGCAGCCGGCATCGCAGGCCCCCCAGGTGAGGGGCAGCCAGCGTCCAGCGGGGGAAACTGAGGCCCGGACGGGGAAGAGACGGTGGTCAGGGAGGTCGCGGTGCTTGTTACGGTTGTTGGGTCCTTTCGGGCGCCTCTGACGCCCCTAACTCCCGTGGTCTCTTCCTGGCAGAGTGACGGGGTGGTTCGCCATTTCCTCCTCCGGCCCATTTTACAGCTGAGGAAACTGAGGCAAACAGCTGGGAAGTGTCTGAGGCTGGGTCTGAACCTAGGTCCTCCTTGTCTCCAGGAGCACTGTGGCTCCCCCTGGCCAGCCCGTATTTACTTTAGTAGAAGTTAAAACTGACATTTTAAAATATGAGTTTATTTAAAATAACAAGAAACCCATGACACGTGAACGTAAACAATATACTTTTGAGAACAAATCTGCTGAGAAGTGGCGTTGTCTTACTTTTTTTTTTTTAAATAACTCAGTTTATGGTCTATCTTAGTGGAGAATAGTTGGGTTCTGCACCTGCTTTTGCGTTCTTCTTGTCGTCCCATGTTGTTCTGGGTGCAGTACATGAAGAAAATCCAGGCACACTGGAATGTGGAGTTGGAAAACATGCAAATAACATCTTGGTTTATTATGGAAATAGTTCTGACCTCCTAGATTCCCTGCACAACCACACTGGGAGGAAAACTGGGTGATGGAGCTCTTGGGACAGTGATTCCAAATCTGGTACAAAACAGATCCACGAGGTGTGAGACCATGGAGTAGGAGGGATGGTCTCTACCGCAGCTTTGTGTCTGCTTTCAGGACTTAGTGACATTCAAGGATGTGACCGTGGACTTCACTTGGGAGGAATGGGGGCACCTGGACGCTTTTCAGAAGGAGCTGTACAAGGATGTGACTCTTGAGAACTATAGAAACTTGGTGTGCCTGGGTAAGAGGGCTCCCTACAGTTTTTCCAACAGTCTCAGGGCAGATATCTGAAGATACTGGATTTCTGTGCTCTTACTGGGATGGGTCTAATGAATAATTTTATTTCTAAGTCTAAATTCGTTCTGAGAATCATGCCCACTGTTCCCAGAAACTAAAGGGATTAGTACCACGTTCTCAGTTGGCTCTGACTACCACTTTCCTGTTTTCAATGAGCAGGGCTTGCCATGTTCAAACCAGATGTGATCTTCCATTTGGAGAAAGGGGACGCACCTTGGATGCCAGAGGGAGAAGGCCCAAGGTGCAGGTGTGCAGGTGAGTGAGGCTTGGCCGGTGAAAGCCCAGCCAGCCATCAAGGGGAAAGAGGCACTTCAGATAGTCTTTATTGGGGGCTTTCTTCCAAACTCCCCAGGGCTGGAGTTGTCTAGCATGAACCTTTTTTCACCTCCCCAGACTCTGAGTCATCCCTCTTTACTTTCTGTCTCATTGATAGTCACCTTCTCCTCCCTCTGCGACATCTCCCTTGACTATTCATTTCTGTTCCGTCTCTCTCGTTTTTCAATGTCTGTTTTGTCTTCAGAAAAATAATAACAGACATGTCCTGTTTGCTTTACATTGTGGGGAGCAAACATTCCCTGGGATGGGAGTTTAGAAATGTAGATATTTCTAGATATTACTTCTAGATATAACTTCTAGATATTACAGTACATTGGGAAACTTGTTAAGTCCTTCTGAGTCTCAGTTCAGCCAACCTAGTAATTGGCTTGTCTGCCTCTCCCATTCTTGTGTGACCATGGGGAATTTCTCTTACCAGCGACAAAGGACCATATACACCTAAGGGAGTATTCTGACGGATTCTTCTCTTTGAAGTTTGATCCTGTTTTTAGGGACACAGCAGACAGGCCTGGGTGTGTAGTATAAAATACAGGAGCTACACACACACATGCAGACATACAACACATGCCAGAGAAATACAAGGTGAGATGTGGGATGAGACTGCAGAGAGATGCTGACTGGAAGGTGGTAGGGCTCTGAAAATGGGTATGAGCTTAGCCTGATCCAAGTGGGCATTGGGCATGAGAATATTGAACCGCTTCCTCTTAGAGAGACTTTTATGTTTTCTGATGAATGATGCTGGTACTTGGGCTTCTTTTCAGTTTTTCTTTTGCATATAGCTTAGTTGTGGAGCTTAGCTTAACTTCATCTTATTCCAATATCTTCTTTTAATACTGTCAAACAGTTATTATTCTAATACATTTGTATTGATATAGATGTGTGTGTGTGTGTGTGTGTGTGTGTATATATATACACCTGTGGTAGAGCATTCCGAGTTCGTATTGGTCTGATCAACCACAGTCGGACACACTGAAATGTCACTTTATCTTGGTGATGTCATTTTAGTCCTCTTCGAAGATGAAGGACAACAACCATATACATATAGCTCTAGCTATAGGTGTAACTATATAAAATTTTTTAAGGACCATATGGGAGTCATAAGAGTAGGAAATTCATTCACAGCCCTCCAGGATTTTACCTGCCCAATAAAAATGAAAAGGCTTAAAAACTGCCAATAATAATGAACATCCCTATCTTCTGTTCCAATGAGTGGTCAAAAGAGTAAGCCCTTGAAAAATTAACAGAAAGGGACAGTCAGGGAGATCCTGCATTAAGCTGCATAGTCAGAAGGTAATCAAGGAAGATTTCACAGTCATTTGATGGATGAATTGGGGGGGAAACATATTAGCAAATGAGGGAAGATCCTATGGCAAGATTCCACGTGTGAGATAATGAGGTTCTAGGTGGTTGTCCCAGACTAGGGCTCCCATTCTTGGTTCACTGTCTGCTATTTTCCCTTCCTGCCATTCCTTTCCCTTAGTATATTCCTTTGGTACCTTGTTACTTGCCTCCTCCTTAGACTGGTTTTCCTTGCTCTTTCTGTTGAATCTTCCTCCTTTCTATTTTTACACCAATCTGAAAAGCCATATGTCAATGCCTGGGAAGGTTTTCTTTTTTTATTCAAATGGCTACTGTTTGTACTAAAGTCTGGTTTTATTTTTCATTGCAGTGCTCTTTCTTTCATTACAACATGAAAGAATAATGTAATTCTTAATCTGTACCTTTTAATAATATGTTAGCTCTCTAATTATGTCTGTCATAAATGACAGACACTTGCAACAGGGCCCTTCCAGAGGACTAGAGAGAGAACAGCTCAGAGACCCTGGTGGAGACAGGACCAGGGCCAGTGTGGAAAAGACTCGGGGGTAATCAGAACCATGGCCTTCCAGTGATTGCTTCTTACACCATAGCAGTTCATCTAGGATAAATAAGGAGACAGAATCATAGAATTTGTGTAAAATGAAGAGCAATTCAGTCCAACCTCTGACCCAATGCAGCAATCCTCTTTCTACTGTTCCTATTGGATGATCATGCAGCCTTTGATGAAATATTTCCATATACAGAGAGTTTATTCCATTGGGTCTTACTTCTGCTACTCTATTATTAGTTATGAGACCTTGAGGAAGTCATTAATCACCCCAGATCTTTGTTTATTTATTTAGAAATTTTAAGAATGACATATATCTCACTGGGTTGTGGTCATTATAAAAAAACTTATTTTTGTTTTACAAATTATAAATTATTTGTTCTACCCTTTAAAGTTTCACCATTATTTTTGAGGGGTGGGGTAGGGAAGAGAGGGTACAATACATGAGAAATAAGACTAAGAGTATTGCATTGGGCAGAATAGATATTTCTTTTTTCCTTTCCAGACTTGGAGACTAGACCTGAAACTCCAAAGTTGGGCATTTCCATGGGTGTGTCATCTCAAGAAATACTCCCAAGGGATAGTGCCTATGTCACCACGTTGGGAGAAGCCAAGCTAGAGAGGCAGCAAAGTCTTGAGGAGAAACATTCTCAGCAAGTAAAACTCACCCAAAGGAATTCTTTGAATACAGTAAGAGGCCATGAATGTAATGAACGTGGCAGAAACTTTAGCCTAGGGACAGTCCCTTCTCTACAGCTGGGAGAACAAATGGCAAAGAGTCACCATAAATGTGACAAACATGGAAAGAGCTTCAGACTTGATGCAGACCTAAGCAAATGTAGCAGAAACTGCTCAAAGAGGATATTTTCTAAGTACAGTGAATATGAAAAGTCCTTCAGTTGTAATTCAGATCTTATTGAATATCATCGAATTTGTAGTGAAGAGAAACTTCGGGAATATAATGAATGTGGGAATACCATATGCCACAGTTCATCCATTATTTCATATCAGAGAATTCATCCTGGAAAGAAACTTGGTAAATCTAATAAATGGGGAAAGGCCTTTCCCCAGAACATAAAACTTTTTGAGCTTCAGAAAACTCATACTAGAAAAGAAATATATAAATGTAATGAATGTGGGAAGGCCTTTGGCCAGAGTGCTCATCTTGCTCGACATGAGAGAAGTCATTCAGGAGAGAAACCTTATGGATGTACTGAATGTTGGAAGGCCTTTAGCCGGAGATCACATCTTATTGAGCATCAGAGAACACATACTGGAGAGAAACCTTATGAGTGTCATGAATGTGGGAAGGCCTTCATCCGAGGCACACATCTTACTTTACATCAGAGAACACATAATGGACAGAAACCTTATGAGTGTCATGAATGTGGGAAGGCCTTCCCTCAGAGCATACAACTTCTTGGACATCAGAGAATTCATACTGGAGAGAAACCTTATGAATGTAATTACTGTGGGAAAACTTTTAGACATAGCTCATCCCTTAATTCCCATCATAGGATTCATACTGGAGAGAAACCTTATGAATGTAATGAATGTGGGAAAGCTTTTAAACACAGCTCATCCCTTACTTACCATCACAGAATTCATTCTGGTGAAAAACCATATATATGTAATGAATGTAGTAAGGCCTTCCCCCAGAGCATCCAACTGACTGAACATCAGAGAATTCATACAGGAGAGAAACCTTATGAATGTTGTGAATGTGGGAAGACTTTTAGCCGGAGAACACAGCTTACTCGACACCAGAGAACTCATACTGGAGCTAAACCTTACGAATGCAATCAATGTGGTAAGGCCTTTTGTCAGAAGGCACAGCTTAGTAAGCATCAACGAATTCATAGTCAAGAGAAACCTTATGAATGCAATGAATGTGGAAAGACTTTTAGATATACCTCTTCCCTTACATCTCATCACAGGATTCATACTGGTGAGAAACCTTATCAGTGTAATGAATGTGGCATGAGCTTTGGGTGGAACGCACAGCTTAGTAAACACCAACGAATACATACTGGAGAAAAATCTGTGTTCTCTACCTAATGTTCTCAGCTTCCACCACAAATAAGCCAGGGCTCTTTTTTTTTTTTTTTTTTTTTTTATGCTCACTGATATTTTAGAGATAAAATATTGGAATAGTAAAGGACCTTAGAGATCATCTCGTCCAACCTTTCATTATGCAGATGAAAAAACTGAGGCTCAGAAACCAAGTTACAACCAAGGGCACATAGAAAAGTGGTGTTAGACCCAGGACTAATACCTAAGTCCTGATTCACAGCAGAGGTGTTTTTTGTTTTTTTTTTTAACTTTTGGGAGGTATTCAGTCCTTTTACCAATCATTAATGTCCCAGTATAACGACTGTCTTATCTGATTTATTCCTTTGCCCTAGTAACTTTTGGCCTTCCAACTCACTGCCGTGACTATGCACTTCTAGGTGGGAATAATAATAATTATCCTTTAGATTTGAATTAAGATTGACAAAATGTTTTACACTGAGAGGTAGATCCTATTATGATCCCCATTTTACAGATGAGGAAGCTGAAGCAGACATGGGTTAATTGACTTGCCCAGGGTCACACAGCTATGGAGGCTGGATTTAAGTGTCTCTTTTACTGTCCAGAGTTATTCAAAGCATAGTCCTTAAGTAGCCCAACATCCTTTTATCTTTTCATCAGGCTTTCCATCAAGATAGCTATCCAACTATTCACCTGACACATAGCTTTTAAGGTTGACAAAGTGCCTTTACATACCTTGTCTCACTTGATCCCCACAACAGTCCTCTGAAAATACATGCTGAAGTGATGTGACTTGTCCTTGATCACACAGCTGGGAAGTGTTGGATGTAGGTTCCAGCCCTGGCCTCTCCTTTCTCTAGTCTTGGGCTGTTTCTACTACAAAAGAGACCTCTTGGTAGTAAATCATTGCAATTTTAGATTTGGTCATCTTATAATCTCCTCAAAAATGTCACCTCACAGGTGCCTTCTAGGATGGCTTGCAAAGCACTTGACTAAGGTTTACAACCCTTGGAGGTATATCCTGTTATTTTTGTCTGAGGCTGAGAGACATTAAATGATTCCTTTACCCCTTTGGTCAGATTAGATCTCAGATCTTGACTATTAATGGCAGTGCTCTCTGAATACTAGCACAATAACAGGAGTAAATTTTAAATCATTAAAACCTTGAGACCTAATCTTATGAGCTGATCTGAAAAATATCTTAGAATGATCTTAGGACATATTCTGGGACAAAACATAGTAAACTGGAAGAGGTCAAGGTAACCAAGTAATCTGCCCCCCAAGTCCCAGCAGTTTTCTTTCTAAGTTTTAACACCCTTATATAGCATCTGAACAGCAGCCAGCTTTGACCTGAGTTATCTAGCCACTGAACAATGCCTAGATGACTGTCGGGTTTGTACTGGAGTACTGTAAATTGAAGATGCCTCTGTTTAACAAGAAACTTGTATGAGATACCTGTTTGGAGAATAAAACCTGCATATTTTGTTGCAGGGTATCTTGATGAATTGCTTGTTGATTGCTCACAAGGAGTTGAAAATGTCTGGTATATATTTTATCTGGAAAATTTCTGTTATCAATGCAACCTTAAGTAAAGTTACTTTTACCTAAGTTTGTGTATATACTCTCATTAATCAGCCCAAGCACTTGTGGGTGCACCCAGAACATGTCCTAGTTCCCCAGACTTCAACACTACAGAGTTTTGCAACACACTGTTAGATGGACTGGTAAGATCTTATGACCCAAACCGAGTAGGAAGTCTTAAAGGAACCCCACAGCAACGATCTTTCAAGTGGATTTTGCTATTTATTCCTCTCAGCAGTTGGCCATTTTTACTTTTTTCTAATTTAAAATGAAATATGGCCCATTAAATATTTAAAAGTTATCAAACATTTTTGTCACATTCTTTTCAGGAGTTCCATTCATAACAACATCCAGGAAAAAAGGGGAAGTTAGCTTTCTAATGACATTTCTGATGCAACGGTTTTTAATTTCACAAAATGAGAAAAAAAATTGAAATATATAAGAATATAAGCAATTCTACATATCTCAAACTTATTACCAATAAAATGATCATAGGAAATCATTTATCTCATAGCCCTGGCATTTTTCATACTAGTCACATCTGTTGTTTATATAGAGCTTACCTCATGCCAGATTTTTTCTTGGTGTGTGAAGCTTAATTCAGGGAATTTCAGAGCCATGCCTTCTGTGGAACTTTAAAATGTTTAGTTTTTTTATTTTTCAGTTGTAATTTGAATTTTTTGAAAAGTATCAGAAAATTTGGTAACTTCCAATGCCAATAAAAATCTTTTAAATTGGCAGAGCATTTTGTCCAGTTGAATTCCTTTGACGACTGAATATTACAGCTCTTCTCCTCTCTACCAGTCGGGCAGTGTGTTAAGCACTTCTAAATCGTGTGATTCGTCATACAACCCTGGGAGACAGGTGCAAATATTTCATTTCACTGTTATCAAGACCACCTTATATTTTAGTTTTAGGAAAAAAATTTCAGCCAAGTCAGTTCAATGTAATTATAATTTATAATTAATATATACATATATGACTGTAATATATTACTATCTATAATTACTATATATTACTGTATATGTGCTATATCTATTATAATTACTATATAATAAGTATATATAAATATAATTATTATAATAAAATGTATACATATAATTTATAATTACTAAAGGCCGTCTTTAAATCTCCTTTCTCCCAATGGTCCACTGTTTTTAGTTAGCTCATGTTGAAAAAAAATTTGTGCTGGTACTGCCAGCTCCTTATGACTATTCTGTTATTTCTTCAAATCCCTCAGAATCAAATCAGTTCTTTTTATTTGCCTAACTTAATGCTACTGCTTTACCTTAAGAGGGTAGATAAAGGGCACATCTCTCCTGACCCTGAGTCTTTTTTTGTTGTAACCCAGTCAGGAAAAAAAAATTGTTTTTACAAAGGCCTTTACCATAACTGTTTAAGGCAGACTAAAAGAATATTTTCTCTACCAATCAGTTATTTAATATGTATTTATTAAATTTCAGCTTACCACATCAAAGTCTTATGGAATTTCTTTTGTAATCTCATATTGATTGCAGAAGGGAGACATACAGTACTCATCAAAGAGGCATTTCTTTCTGAATTTCTCAGATCTTTTTTTTTTAAATTTCAGTGGAAGCAGAACTCTTCCTCAATTCTCCTTCTGCAAAACTCCAATAACCTTAATTTTACATTTCTCTTTTCACATCACGTCAGTGAAAAAGATTCCAATTTTCCTTTAACTCTCTAACCTATTCTTCTCTCATCCCTACCTGCTTAATCTTCCTTCCTTCCTTTTTTATTGTTTCCTTTCAGTGAACTTTGATTAAAATCCTTTAAAACTGTTCCTTCAGTATTCTGATTTGGCACTTCTTTCTTCTGCTTGCTTAATTCTTCTAGTCTTTATTTCCCAATCATATCCAAGATTTCCAAAAGACTTAATCTTCATTCTAATGAATTTTCTTTTGTACTTTAGTACAAGTTTTTATTACATGAAACCAATTAATTGTCATATTGTCACATTTGGGAGTTCTCAAAGGCTTACAAACGCATAGCTTGTTCCAATTTCTTTGAGGCTTTTTGGGTAATTAGAAGTGGGTTACAATTTCATAGATTTTAGAAGTGATAGTCAAACCTAAATACTATTCACTCACCACAAGTGCAAAATTTAAGGTCCCTCCTAGTTTCTCATTGTAGAATGTCACAGATTTCTGTACATAGCATGACTTTGGAGAAATCAGCCATCTCCTTATCAAAGTTAATTTTTTTTTATGCTAGAGAAGTCTTCATCCACCTATGTTAAAGAGAAATTCACCTGGTAATGACAAGGCTTATACATAGTTATGGTTCCAGAATTCATAGTCTATTGTATAAAAGCAACTTTGTAGAGCTGGTCCTTAAATTCGTAAAGAAACTTGTAAGCACTTTTTCTTTGACTTTGAAGAATCTTACTTCCTACTTGCCTCCTCCTTTTGCAAAGTTTTTGGCATTTTTCAGTATTGTAGGTTCTTAAATGACTGTATCTATTAATCCGTTAGGAATTTTAGCTTTCTCTCATCAAGGAGGAATTAATTTTCAAATGATTTTGAATCAGAAATCCTAATCAAACTCATGCTATTTTTAGATTCAACTGAGTCAAATAAAGCTACATAATTACTAATGTTAACAATTTAAATCTAGCTTCAAGAATTTCCAGTTTCAGGACACACTGTTATCAACAGGTTATGCTTAATTAAAAAATATTCAGAAAAGTAATGGTGAGAGTGCATTTAGGGTTAGGAAAGTAATTATAAACGTCACATTGGTTCAATTAAATATAAATTAAACAACAGTATCTTTTCACAGTGCACTTATGCAAATTCTTTGATATTTAAAGATACTGATATAGCCTCTATATAGACTTCACTACTTACTTTATACCACTTTCACCAACTCTTTGATAACAAAATAGTTTATTATCCTTTATGACCTATAATAAAATTTGCCTCATTGTCAAATGGTCAACAATAATTTGCATTGATTTCTAGAATAATTGTTTATTTTAAGTGCCTGTTTTTATTAAAACAGTTCTGATTAACTAGAGCTATCAAAAATATTAGTCAGAGGCAAGAGAAATTGTACTACTGAACAAAACTGTTCAATGGAAATTCATTTTCTGAAGGAATCTAGTTGTAATGTTTTCTCTATTTTCTTTCAAATCATTCAAAGGCTGAGTCTGTGTGTTTTGCTTTTTTTAACCTTAACTTTTTGTAGATTTAAGAGAGAAACATTAAATTGTACTTACTATTCATTTGCTTCCTGATTTTATTTTTATTAAAAAAATATACCTAACTTTATTTTTTCCTCATCAAATGATGTTACTCCTTCCTGAATTTTTCAAACTTTATAAGAGAATAACATAAGGTTAACACCTTGTTAACAAAACCTTATCATTTGTGGTTTCATCCTGTGACTGTATCATCTGAACTATAGAAGGGGACAATCAAATCTTCCTCTTACCTCTTATACTTTTAAAAAATATTTTATTTTTTCCCAATTACATGTAAAAACAATTTTCAGCATCTTTTAATAAAACATGGTGTTGCTAATTCCTCCCTACACATTAATAAGAAATTACAAAATTTATCCCCACCTTGAACATTTCCTCTCCTTCATAACTGAATATACTTAAAGATTTTTCTCAGTACAATCATTTCTGCTCTTCTTCTATTTGATTTCAATATACCTGTTGATGTTCTCTAATATGCCATAACTTCCCAGTTCCTCAGTTCACATGATTTATTCATCAATTGCACTTTACACATAAAAAAATGTTATCACTCTTAATCTTGTAGACACCCACACATGTTACATCCATGGACTATGATTCTTTTATATGAATGTAATCTCTCTCTCTCTCTTTTTTTTTTTTTTTTTTTTTGGTACAACAAGTTTATTTTTTTGTATTTTTAAATCTTATTTTTATATTTCATTCCAAATTCCATTTTTTCCTTTCTCTTCCCCATCCATTGAGAAGGCAAGGAGCATACCCATTATACTTATTAAATAATGAAAAATATATTTTCACATTAGATATGTTCACCCAAAAGGAAGAAAAATCAAAAGGAAAAAATATACTTCAATCTTCTTTGAATCTATCCATTCTCTATTTGGAGGTGGATAGTCTTTTTTTTTTTTAAATCACTCTTTTTGAATTGTGGTGAATTATTGCATTGATCAGAGTTTTTAAGTCACTCACAGTTGATTATCTTTACAATATTACTGCTACTGTGCACATTGTTCTCTTGGTTCTTCTCACTTCAGTTTGCATCAGTTAACAAATGTCTTCTCAAGTTTTTCTGAAACCATCCCCTTCAACATTTCCTACAGCACAATCATATTCTTTCACATTCATACACTGTAGTTTCTTTGACAATGCCCCAATAGATATACAGCCCTTCAATGTCCATTTTTTTGCCACCATGAAAATGATTTGCTATAAATATTTTTGTACACATGATTCCTTTTTCTTTTTCTTGATCTGTTTGGGGTATATACACAACAGCAATATTTATGAACAAAAGAGTGTATATAGTTTTGTAATCCTGTGGGCATAGTTACAAATTGTTCTCCAGAATGGTTGAACCAGTTCCATAGGTTTTGTTTGTGCAAAAACATTTTAATTGAATGTAATCACAATTATCCATTTTGCATTTCATAATTGTTTGGTCATAAATTCTTCCCTCCTTCATAGATCTGCCAGGTAAATTATTCCTTGCTCTCTTAATTTGCTTATAGTATGAGCCTTTTAGTCTAAATCGTGTACCCATGGTATATAGTAAGATACTGGTCTATGCCTAGTTTCTGCCACACTATTTTCCAGTTTCCCCTGCAGTTTTTGTCAAATAGTGAGTTCTTAATCTCAGAAGCTGGAGTCTTTGATCTTATTAAACAGACTACTATCATCGTTTGCCACTGTGTCATGTGTACCTAATCTGTTTCGTTGATCACTAACCTTATTTTTTAGTCAGAATCAAATAATTTTGATGATTGCTACTGTATAGCATAAATTAAGGTCTGCTACATCTAGGTCACCCTACTTTGCATTTTTTTTTGTTAATTCCCTTGATATTCCAGGCCTTTTGTTCTTCCAGAGGAATTTTGTTATTATTTTTTCTAGCTGTATAAAATAATTTTTGGTAGTTAATTGGTAAGGCACTATGTAAGTAAATTAATTTATATAGAGTTGTCATTTTTATAATATCAGCTCAGCCTATCCATTAGTAATTGACATTTTTCCAGTTGTTTAGATCTGATTTTATTTATGTGAAGTGTTTTGTAATTGCATTCAAAGAGTTTCTGGGTTTGTTTTGCCAAATAGACTCCGAAATATTTTATATTATCCACGGTTATTTTAAAAGGAATTTCTCTTTCCATTTCTTGTTACAGGATACTGTTGGTAATAGATAGGTTGATGATTTATGTGGGTTTATTTTTTACCCCGTGACTTTGCTAAAGTTGTTAATTATTTCAGGTAATTTTTTTAGTTGACTCTCTAGAATTCTCTCAGTATACCATCATGTCATCTTCAGAGTGGTAGTTTTGTTTCTTCATTGCCTCATCTAAATCCTTCAATTTGTTATTCTTCTCCTATCGCTAAATCTAACATTTCTAGTGCAATATTGAAGAACAGTGGTGATGTTAGACAGCCTTGTTTCACCCCTGATATTATTGGAAATGCTTCTAACTTATTGCCATTACACGTAATGCTTGCTGGTTTTTTAATTATTATTTTAATTCATTAATTTTTAGTTTTCAGCATTCACTTCCATAAATTTTGAGTTCTAAAATTTCTCCCCCTGCTTTCCCTGCCCAGTCCCCAAGATGGCATGCAATCTGATATAGGCTGTACATATTCATTCATATTGAACAGATATCCATGTTAGTCATGTAAAAAAGAATTAGAGCTAATGGAAAAAATCATGAAAAGAACAAACTACAAAAAATGTGTTGCTGATTTTTTTTGATAAATACTACTTATTATTTCAATGAAGCCTCCATTTATTCTTATTCTATCTAGTGTGTTAAATAGAAATGTGTACTATATTTTGTTCAAAATATTTTTGGCATTTACTGAGATAATCAGGTCATTTTTGCTGGTTTTGTTATTGATATGGTCAATTATGCTAATGGTTTTTCTAGTATTGAACCAGCCCCACATTGCTGGTCTAAAAGCCACCTGGTCGTAATGTATCATCCTCATGATCAGTTGCTTTGTTCTCTTTGCTAACATATTATTTAAATTTTTTGCATCAATATTCATTAGCAAAATTGGTCTATAATTTTCTTTCTCTGTTTTGGTTCTTCCTGGTTTAAGTGTCAGCATCGTATTTGTGTCATTAAAGGAGTTTGATAGGACTCCTTCTTTGCCTGTTTTTCCAAATTGTTCATATAGTATTAGACTTACTTGTTCTTTAAATGTTTGGTGGAATTCACTTGTAAATCCGTCTGGCCCTGGAGATATTTTCTTAGGGATTTCAGTGACGGCTTATTCAATTTCTTTGTCTAAAATGAGGTTATCTAAGTATTTTTATTTTCTCTTCTGCTAATCTGTGAAATTTATCTTTTTGTAAAGAGTTATCCATTTCACTTAAATTGTCAAATTTATTGGCACATAGCTGAGTAAAATAACCCCTAATTATTGGTTTAATTTCCTCTTCTTTGGTGGTGAATTCACTCTTTTTTTCATAATTCTCTTTCATAACTCTCATTTATTTTTCTTCTACCTCTCTTTGTTTTTAAACTACTTTTTGTGCTCTTCCAAGAGGACTTTTCAGGTTTGGGATCAGTTCATATTCCCCTTTGAGACTTCACATGTAGGCACTTTGTCCTTGTTGTCCTCTTCTGAATTTTTGTTTTGATCTTCCCTGTCATCACTTAATATGGTCACAGTTTTTTTGAATTAATATTTTTCTGTCTATTTTTTTGACTTTTTTTTTGTTGTTTGTTTGTTTATTTGTTTTTTTTTTAACAGTTGGGCTCTATTTCTGTGCTCTCTCTAACTTCTTGTGTTGGGACTCCAGACATTGCTCAAGGTTTGCCCTGGAGCAGGGCCTCCCAGCTGGCTCTTGTGTCTGTGAGTGGGGTGATGGTAGAAAGGTTTTGCTGCTGCCCTGCGGCAGGGGCAGGACCTTGCTGCTGGCTTTCTCAGGGGGAAGAATCTCACTGCTGGCTTATTCTGGAGGTAAGGCTTCCATATTGGCCCATCACTGCTAGTCAACAATAATCGTAGGAACTTCGCAGTGCCCTGCACTGAGGATGGGGCCTTGTTGTCTGCACCAACTGCTGATTTACCCAGGGAATCTGACCTTGGTTCTGTGGGTGGAGCCTCACTGGTGGCTTGCCCTTGGGCTCAGAGTCTTGATACCAACTCCCTGCAGTGCAGTGCTCATCTACCGTGCTCCCCTCCCATTCTTGCTCACCATCCATGCTGTCCTGAGATGGTAAGCTGCTTTCTTTTTCCAAAATTGATTGTAAGACATGATTGGAGGGGACTTACAGAGAGTTCTGGAAGTCCACCAATTTTCTTTAAAGAAAACTCCATTATTGTATATCTTACTATACTAACATACATTGCAGTATTGTATCCTTTACCATGATGGAGCTGAATGAGAAATATAGCAATTCCATTCCTAGAATGCTGGAACCTTGAGGTTGGCATAAAGCAAACTATCAGTAATCATCTTTGGTAATTTTTTTTTTTATTTTATCTTAGGGCAGATTGAAACATCTTCCATTTTCTGGCCCAAGTCCAGATAGCCTATGTTATATCCATATGGACTGCAGAATGACAAGGCAATGTTTTCTTGATGGTCTTGAAACTATGAGCAATTGTAAACCAAGAACATCCCTTTTGACTCGGGGACTCAGTTTCCCAGGAAGTTAGCATACCAAGGCTAATTAACATGGAAACTAGGCATGACTCCTCCAAGAAGGATTGACACATAATTCATTTCTTGCATTCTTGCCCCTCATTCCTCAATTTTTATTTCTGTTAGAGAATATTCTCATTTCTCTGGTTTTGGCTACAATACCATCTTCCCCTCTGGATGCCCCAGTAGTCTCCTAAGTGTTCCTTACCTAAAGCTGTGTATAAATTTAGTCTCTGAGGGTCTCTGGTCCTTTAAACAGAATTTAAAAGATATTCCATGGTTCTACATTCAGAAACCACCACATTGTGTGCCAGAGAACAATGAGGACTGACCCCCAAAACTGTTCTTGTTGCTCTGTTCTCTTCCCTTTTGCAGTAATAAAGTTCTGTTAGCTGCTATCAATGTGGAACTCTGGTATTCCTCATCTTAACTCTCCTACTCCACTAGAGTAAATGAGGTCATGTGCTAACATCATTCAGAATCCCCACACTGGTTTGGAGTGGTGCTTTTTTTGGGGGGGGGGCTGATTTGATTACTTTTTAAGCTATGCTACTTACACTAATTAAAGTGAATTCTGTTATCCATTTGGAGTATCCCTTTTTTGCACAGATGGAATGAAAATTTCTATCTGGACCTATATTTGAAATGCAGGGATCTGGAGAACTTTCAGTTTCATTAGTTGTTGTAGAAACTCAAAGAAATGTTCTCTTAGAGCAGCTTGAGTTTTTTCACCTGAAGATGATGAAGTGACTTTCAGGCAACCTCAGGTCGCTTATTCATATTGAATAACCTAAAGTTAAGAGAGTGTCAAAGAGCCAGCATCATTTCCCATCAGCTGCACTGTTTGGATTTCTGCCTCAAAGAAAAGCTCAGCAGAAGGAGACTCCTCATCACAGAGACTACTTCACCTCCTCAGAACCTGCAGTGCACTCTGCCTTTTTGATTGGAGGCTGGAAAGCAGAGCAAAACACTCCTTCCAAACCTCCATGTAAAAAGGGCTCTGAAAGCCCAGGGCTCTTCATTTCCCATAAAATGCTCTCATTGGATGCCAGTACACAATTATGCCCCTCCTCAAAGGTACCTTTCCCCTCCATTCACTTTTTACCTTCCTTTTTGTGTGTTGACCTCCCCCTTTAGATCAGAAGTTCCTTGAGACCAAAGGCTATCTCTTCTTCTCTTCTTTGTATCTTCTTTGCTTATCACATTACGTAACACCTAGTAAGTACTTTAAAAATGGTTTTTTCTGTATATTGCATTATATTGTATGGTATTTTTAAAAGGTGATAACTGTTAAAGGCTGTAACGAGGTCAAGAAGTATGAGGACTGAAAAAAGGTTGTTGCATCTGGCAAATAATGATTGTTAGACATCACTGCCAGGGTCCTTTAGACTCTCAGCCCAACTGTTATCTCAGAAAGTTCTTATTCTGTTTGCTCACATGAATATCTACCTGAAGCAAAGTCTGCCAGCTCCAGGATTCTGCAGCTTCCTGGATCACACAGGGACTCACAAGCCCATCCATGAGGGATGCTGTCAAGTAGTCTCTGTTGATAATGGGACAGATTCCAAAGCATGTCTTTCCACTTGTGTTTGTGCCTTGGATGCAAGGACACAGCTGGAGATGTCTGAGGCAGGAATGATCCCCAGAACTCCTCATGGACATGCATGTCTCTGTAGAGACCATTGTCAGTGACTAATCACCAGATAACTGAGGGCAGAATATATATTAGGGGCCAGGGAAGCCTTATAACCACCTCATGGTCTTACATACATGGATGTACCAGGCATCTGGTTCTATGGTCCCATCTCTTTGGGCTGTGGCCTTGAAATCTCATTCCCCTCCTCTGGACAAGGTCCTCAGGAACAGCCTAGTCAGCCAAGTTGACCAGAGTCACCATCTCCATCTTCCCAGCTACAAGCCATCCCTTGGTAATAGCAACACAAGGAACAGGTGGCCTTCACACCTCACTTCAAAGATTGCAAAGCATTCCACATCTGTGATGTAATGGGATCCTCACAAAGATCCCAGAAGGCATGGGTAACTAAGGTTGGAGGAACTTTGGTGCGGCCCTGCTTAGCGATGAGGGAAAGCTGGTCTGCAGGTGCCCACAGTAGCAGCTGATAATGGAGATATCGAAAGAGTACTAGCCCCTTTCCGAGCATGAGGGTACCTGTGTGTTTATGAAAAATATAACTACTGATACTGTCCCCTTCATTTTAAACAATAAACTCACCCATCATGAGTCTACCAGTACCTTCATGAAAAATATATTAATACTGATACTGTCCCCTGCATCTTAAGCAATGGTTGTTATTATCATTGTACTGGCAATCTGACCTTTTCAGGGCAGTTAATTTTAAAAGCCAAGGTACATGTTTTGGATCTCAGTTCCCCAATAACGCATGACATCAATTTCACATGACCAATGGGAACATTTCCTTCATTCTACTAACAGAGCTCCCCATATATCTTTGCTTTATTTTTTTCAATCAGCAAAATTTGTCCTTCTTTCCCTCCTATTTCACTACCTGACATTAAGAAAGAAAGAAGAACCCAAACCCCTCTTCCAAACATATAGGGTCAGGTAAAAGAAATGTCTTCCTTAGCCCTGTCCAAAAGTAGGCACACACATATGTATATAAGTATGCATGTTAGTTGTTGTCCTTCCTTCTGGAAAAGTACCAAAATGACATCACCATGATAAAGTGAAGTTTCAGTGAGACCGACTGTGGCTCATCAGACCAATATGAGTTCTGAATGCTCTACCATGGGTTGGACACAGATAGTCCGCATGAGCATTTGGGTGGATACTCCAAATTTGCACATCCTACATTTAATTTGTTCTGTCTCAAATTTACTCACAGAGCATAGCACTCTTTTTGATATGAGCACGCCATGCTGAGCAGTCCTCTGCCAGTGTCTCCCATGTTGCACAGTCAAGCCTAAGTTCTTGAGAGAGACCTTGAGAGCATCCTTGTATCACTTCTTCTGAGCAGCGTGTGATCACCTGCCCCATGCAAGTTCTCCATAAAATAGTCTTTTTGGCAAATGTATGTTTGGCCTTTGAACAACATGGCCAGCCCATCAGAGTTGGGCTCTCTGCAATAGGGTTTGAATGCCAAACTTCCAAGTTTAGCTTGAGAAAAGACCTCATTATCCAGTACTTTATCTTGTCAGATGGTCTTCAGAATCTTCCTGAAACAGTTCAAATGGAAGCCATTGTATTTGCTGGAATGGTGCTGGTAGACTTTTCAGGTTTCACAGTCATGCAGCAATGAGGTCAACACAACAGGCCGTACATTCCGTTTGGTAGGAGTGTAAAACTCTTTTCTCACAAACTGTAAGGTACGTCTGGGAGTGATTGTGTCGAATTTATTATCAATGTCTACATCTGTAGAAAGCAGACTGTATTCACAACTCCTGTATTTGCTGTAACTGATAGTTCTTCCTGTTGAAGGTATGGTGCTGGCTGGTAGAGAATCTGTTTTCTTAGTGTTCATTGTCAGGTCAAAATGACCACAACAACAGAGAATGAATCCATACTGTGTTGCATCTCAAGTTAGAGGCTGCATTGAGTGCACAATTACCTGGGAACAAATAGTTGAGATTTAAGTCTCCCAGTACTGTTCGACTGGTTCGTGGTCACCTGAAGTTCAATAATCCTTGGTGCAGTAGCTGATTGTGATGTTGTGATCATCCTCCCTGAAGGCTTCCCACATTTCTGCAGACACCATGCTAAAAAGCATGGGAGCAAGCACACAGCCCTGTTTCACTCCTTTGATGACCCTTCCTCAGCCCTTTCTGAAGCCTCACTGACTCATGGGCGGATGACAAAATTCCAGGTGAAGGATCATCCTATTAAGGATCACTATGGTGAAAATCTGGAAACATGGTGAAGTAGATCAGAAAATTCCAAGCTCTCAATTTCCCCCAAGAAAAGAGATGAAATAGCACCTTAGGGCAAGCAAAGGACGGGTAAAAATATATTAAAAAAGGAGCACCACAGAGGTCTTCCTGGGTTGACTTGAGATCAAAAGTGAAGTCCCAAAATTAAGGTTGATCCTGCTGAGAGTAAACACCTCCAGGCTGGAGTCCTCTTTAACAATAAGTGGCAAGCCCTGGGGTTATTGGTTTTAGAGTCTGCCTTGGCCCAAGGCTCTGGAACTTTTCCCTCTGGACTAGTGAGGGGAGTTGAGCATCTGAGCCCAGGAAGATGGAAGGAACCTCTGCTGACAAGGGATGCCAGATCCAGCTGTGTTACAAAGAGCGCAAGGCCAGCTTACACCTGGATATTTCATCAACATTCAAGACTTTGTAAAAAAAAAAAAAAAAAGAAAAAAAACTTGAACTTAATAGAAGATTCAACATACTAGAGCCAAGAGAAAGATATGTACCAAAGACTGATTATAAGGGATTCAATAAGGACAGATTGTTTACTTGTATATGTAAAATGTATAGATTCTTATTAATAATTGGGCAGCTCATAAGAGTGGGGTAAAACTGAGTATGATAAAAATTTAAAAAGTAAAATCATTTAGGAACAGTGATAAAGAGCAATTATTTTATGCAAATGAGGTACAAGAGGAAGAATCTATACAGAGGAATTAGATGGGGAAGGAGACCTGAGAGTTCTGGTATTCTACATTTTATCAGGAATGGGTATAAGAGACAACAGCACATACATATTTAGAAGAGAATAAAAGTCTTCTAAATTCAGAAGAAATGAAATAGTAAGGGCACAGGCAGGGGTGAGAAGAAAAGAGAAGAATCTTTAGAGGGAAAGGGGAGGGAATAGGGAAAAGGGGCATGTAGCACAGTGTGTAGATCAATGGGATTGGGAGAACAGGGAAGGATCTCTAGGAGAGTGAGGGGATTGTTTATAGGGGCTATAGAAAGGTGTTTAGATTTATGGAAATGGGAGGATGGGTAGGGATCTTTGAAGGAGGGCAGGCAAGTAATAGGAGGGTGAGGTAGTGGGTGGAAGTAAAGTAGAGGAAGCAGGAGGGATAGGAAACAAGAAATATGGACAAACAGAAAAACAAAGATCAGGAATAGAATTTGTTTGGGAAAGTATATGTCTATATGTGTATATATGTATATGTATATGTGTATGTATGTATGTAGCTACAGTTATGGAGAAACATCCACACTGAGTTGTAACCTTCAGGGGGGAGGAGGAGAGGAAACAAAAGAAAAAAGTAAAAAAAAAGTGCAGCAGAGAAAAAAAGAAACTTACAGGGAAGCAAAGAAAAGGTGGACAGCTCTCAATGCAACATGGGGTATATATTATACAGGGTTTCTTGAAATGGAAATTCATTGTTACATATTTTGAATCCTCTCATATTCTGCTATGCACATGCCATGCTTCCCCCTTTCTTACTTAGTATTTAAGCTCCAATATTTAAGATTATGATGTGCTTTTGTTTCTTTCCTCTGTTCTTTATTTGTGTTCTCGTGTTTTAGTGGAAAATAAAACAAAAAGAACCTTGCCAGAAATTACTAACAGAAAACACTCCCCTCCCCCCCTCCCCCCCATTGTTGAAGGTCTTTTTTCACTCTGCGGTTCATTGTGAGGTAAGGCATTGTTGAGGGAGGAGTTGCCCCACTGGCTATAGCCTGGCCACACTAAGGTCATGGGACCTGCAGTGGGTAGGGGTTTCTGCTGGCCTTCATACTCAAAGGACCTCAGAGGTCCAGGATAGTAACCAGGCCTTAACTTTCTGGTGATGTAACTGGGAAGAGTCCAAAAGTCATAACTGGCTTTTAAGAAAAACTATTCCTAGTGACCTCTACATTTTAATTATGTCTGTCCAAAATGGAGCAGTTGGTGGCCCAGTGGATAGAGTGGCAGACCTGAAGTCAGGAAGACTCCTCTTCCTGAGGTGAAATCTGGCCTCAGACACTCACTAGCTATGTGATCCTGGGCCCTAGTTTGCCCCAATTCCTCCAATGGACCTCTGAGTTCCTCATCTGAATCTCTCACTGTGACCTTGAGTAGCACTGTTGTATCACAGGATATGGTAATCATCAGCCTCATCCTCTGGCTAGGCTCCATGATGGTGAGAACAGCTTTGTTCTCAAGAACAGATCCCGAGAACCCAGCAGGGACATCTGATACAAAATTGTTGGTGTTGTAAATAAGGATCTTAGGAGACTGGCTGGATTTCTGCTGGAACCAGTCAGAATAGTGCCCAGTGGTGACCACTGCTTTATTGGAGCTGAAGGTCATGGTGACTGTTCCCTCTGGGATCACATTCAGAGATGTCTCCTGAGTCACCACAGCCTGAGAACTGGTCCCTGAAGCCAACAGGACAGACAGACAGATAGATACATTAGGATGGTGCCAGAGGCATCCCTGCCTTGCTTCATGCTCAGCCCTCCCATCAACCTCTACCAGATTTCTCCCCAAAAACTTTGTTAAGAGTGAGCAGCATGATGAGGAGAGCAGTCCAGGCCATGGTGCAGATGCTGTGTCCTGGAGTCCAGAGCTGGGCTGGGCTCCAGCCAGTGTCTCTTATCTCCCCACTGCCCATTAATTCCAAACCAAACAAAAATGGATCCAAGGTTTCTCTGGCAGCCCTTGCCCACGTTCCATCTTGTGATTTCACTGCAGCCCTGGTTCTGAACACAAAGCAAGCATACCTTTGCACTCTGCATGCTGTGATGCCAGGCAATGCCAATGAATGCTGCCAGAAACACCTTGGATCAGATTTGAGACTAGTGTATGTGATGAATTGTAGTGATTTGGCTATAAATATTGTTTTCTGCTCTTACAAAAACATAATAGTTTAATTACGGAAAGGAAATACTTTTAATACTTCTCTACCATCATTTCTCAGTATGTAAATGTCAAGTTAATGTATCTCTGCACTGTATCGTGTTAGAACATCTGGGTTTTAAACTGTGTTATCTGCTTCTTTTCTCATACTTGTATTTAGTATTTTATTCTTCGCAGTTACATGTTAGCACACTTTTTAACATTCATTTTCAAAACTTTCTGTGCCTTTCTCCCTCCTCATTCCTCCCTCCCAGTATGAAGGCCAACTATTCCATGTAGGCCACGCATGGGCAGTCATGCAAAACTTCATGGTCATAGTGTGAAGGAAAACAGTCAAAGAAAAATAAAGAGTTTAAAACATATTCCAATCAGCCTTCAAATACCATCAGTTCTTTCTCTGGGGATGGATAGCATTTTTCATCATATGTCCTGAGGAGCTGTCCTGTGTATTGTTAGATATTGGTTGAGTATGGCTGAGAATAACTAAGTCCTTCACAGCTGATTCTCTGCCCACGTTGCTGTTGCTTTGTACGCAGTCCATTTCACTTTGCATTAGTTCCTGTAAGGCTTTCCAGGTTTTTCTGAAAGCATCCTGCTCATCATTTCTTCAATAGTACAGTAGTATTCCATCACAATCACATACCATACACTTTATTTAGTTATTCCCCGATTGATGGGTATGTGTTCAATTTCTAATTCTTTGCCCCCTGTAAAGAACTGCTACAATGATTTTTTTGTATATGAAGGTTCCTTTCCTTTTTTAGTTCTTAATTAATTTCTTTTTATTACCACTAGCGGTGGTATTGCTAGGTCATAGATATGCCTGCTTTCATTGCCTTTTGGGTATAGTCCCAAACTGCTCTACAGAATGGTTGAATCAGTTCACAATTCCACCAACAGTGCATTAATGTCTCATTTTGCCCACATCCTCTATTGCATTTATCATTTACCTCTTCTGTCCTATTAGCCAATCTCATAGGTATGAAACATCCTCAGATTTGTTTTGAAATCAAACCTTCCTGACGGCAGTCCAATCTCCCACCGACTATGCCACCTGGCTGCCATTATTGGGGGAAGAGAGTGGATGAAGAACCAGGACACCTTGATATTGAGACAGGAGGCAGTGTGTGCCAGGCAAGTTCAAATGCCACTACCACTGTGAAAGTCATCTCTGCTGAGACTCTTATGGAGAAAGCCTTGAACCCAGCACCCAAGAGCCTGTGAATTTCAGGTCAGTGGCCTCAGCCCTGGTCCTGTGGAGCCACAGCTGCTGGAGACCCAGAAAATGGGATTCTTATTAACAAAACCTGTGCCATCATAAGACAGTCTCACATCAGGAATGTGTATGATTCTATTGGTGGGAATGACAAAGAAAAGGCAACACATCTACTATGCTGCTGTGTCCCTGGAACCACAGGACCTTTCCATCTGCCAAACAGCCAACTTTCATGTGGGCCATTCCCCCTACTACAGCACAGACTGTCTGACTTGTCTGTTGATTTCTCCACACTTTACCACTGTGCTGTGCACACAGCAAGTGCTATTAAATGTTTTATGGATGTATTCATTCATACAATTAGGGCTACAAGGCCATTCTATACAGCAGCATCCAGAGCTCCTCTGGTTACAAATGGGCACCAGTAACTCAGTGTTCAAGGTCTCTGCACTTGGAGATGAGGAAGCAGTCCCATCACTGGTGACTGAGTAGGGAGAACTTCTCTCTCTCTCTGCTTCTGTGTCTCTGTCTCGTTGTCTCTTTCTCTCTGTCTTTCTCCATATTTCTCTCGCTGTGTCTCTGTCTCTTTCTCTGTCTCTCTGTCTGTATCTGTGTCTCTCTCTCTGTCTCTTTCTCTCTCTGTCTCTCTCTGTCTCTCTGTCTCTGTTTCTCTCTCTCTCTGTCTCTGTCTGTCTGTCTGTCTCTCTCTGTCTCCCTCTCTCTCTCTCTCTCTCTGTCTCTCTCTCTGTGTGTGTCTCTCTCTGTCTCTCTCTCTGTCTCTCTCTGTCTCTCTCTGTCTCTCTCTCTGTCTCTCTCTCTGTCTCTCTCTGTCTCTCTCTGTCTGTCTCTCTCTCTGTCTCTGTCTCTGTCTCTCTCTCTCTCTCTCTCTCTCTCTCTCTCTGTCTCTCTCTCTCTCTCTGTTTCTCTCTCTCTCTCTCTCTGTCTTGCTACCTCTCTCTCTCTCCCTCTCCCCCTCTCTGGGTGAAGAAATGGAGTCATTGGGAGGTTAAGGATCTCCATCACCATCTCACAGGGAGTAAGTAGCAGAAGCACAATCTGAACCCAGGCCAACAAACTCTAGAGTCAGTTTTTGGTTTGGTGTCTCTACCACTAAAGCACGCTGAATTGCTGGTGATGTGCATGTTACTAACATCCTCAGAGATCTCTTAACTGTAAATCTGTGACAAGCCCTGACCCATCCTGGATGGTGCCTCCCACCATTTGGATCAACTCTCTTACCTTTGCCCTTTCTCTCATAACTGATGTCATTTGTCGGCACTTGTAGCTTTAAGATCTTCAATACCTTCATCTACATGATGAAAAGGACAGACTGTCTACAAACAAGACATTGTGGAAAGGTGTCTCAGTAGTTGTATTTTGGGGGGATCAACAGACTGAGCTGTGCAAGAAGACCCTAGAAGGTGATGGGACTGGAAAGTTGCCCAAACACTCTTTAAGTGGAATAGCTTGTGGCTCCTGGGACCACCCCTGTGGAGACCCTCTGCTAGGACTGATCTATCAAATAAGAGCAGAAAGTGAGTCAGTGTAGAAACAATCCAGGGCCAGGCCAGAAGCTGGGAATCCACAGACCCAGGGAACCTTTCCCTCTGAGAACAGGTTGAGGTTTTTGTCTTAGTTCCTCCTCTGAGTCAATCACTGTGCAGGGGACTACTGTAATACAAGACACAATAATAGTCAGCTTCATCTTCAGGCTGGGCTCCTGTGATGGTGAGGGCAGCTTTGTTCCCAAGGAGGGAACCTGAGAACCGGGCAGGGACACCTGATGCAAGACTATTGGTACTATAGATAAACGTCCTGAGAACTTGGCCAGATTTCTGCTGGATCCATGCAGGATAGTTCCCAGAGGTGACTGCCCCTGTGCTGGAGCTGCAGGTCATGGTGACTGTTCCTCCTGGGATCACACTCAGAGATGGCTCCTGGGTCACCACAGCCTGAGCAACGGTCCCTGAAACCAACAGGACAAACAGACACACATGTCAGACATCAAGGCAGAGTCATTGCTACCAAGGCCCCTTGCTTCATGCCCAAACCCCCTACTTCACCACTAAAGCTCCCCTCCAGCATGTCTTAGGGAGTCTTTCTCCGAACCTTTGCAGAGAGTGAGCAGGATGAAGAGAGGAGTCAAGGCCATGGTGGAAATGCTCTGCTTCCTGGGGCCCCAGACCTTGGGCTGTGATCCTACCAGGCCTTCTTATGTCTCCCATCCCCCAGCCTGGTAGGATGGAAGGCTGCTTCATGCAAATATTTCCCCAAACTGTCATTAAGGGGGCTTTGACCTAGAGGATTTTTCTAGGGTAGAGTCTTAAGTATGCAGTGTGTGGGGCAAGGTAAAGCATGGCCCTGCAGTTACCCCACTGTGCCCAGAGAGGAAACACTTGCTGTGACCTCAGGCGCCCATGAACACAGAGCCTGCTGTCCACTCTGGATTTGGGTGAGTGATTTCTCTGCCTACATGAAGCCTCACCATGACTCACCCACACTAGTCCCACAGTGCCCCATGCTGGAGCCAACCCCCAAAGCCACCTAAAGCCAATGTGGAAACTACCTGAATGGAAGGTTAGCAGGTGGCTGTGGATTTAACTGGGATCTTCTCTTATACCACTGATATTCACAAAATACTGCCACTCTGAGTGAACCTCTTTTGTGAGACTTAATTGCTGCTCAGTAACACCGTCACCACAGAGATTCCAGGGGCTAAAGCCTAGGATTTGTCTTGGTTTACACAGGTTCAGGGTCATTGGCCATGACCAAAAGTAGATAGATATAGATCCTGTATATGTATCTATACTGTACTGTGCATGTCTGTGGATATATAAATACACATGCATACATATGTGTGTATATACACATACACATGTGTATGTATACATGTATACATATACATGTACACAAACATATATGTATATATGTGTTAATTTGTTCTTTTTCTAGTTTAATTTTCATGCCCAATTCATTGAGCTCCTCTTTCTCTAACTTATTAATTTAATTATTTAGAGTTAGAAATTTTTGCCTCAGTACCACATTGAATGTAGCCTATAAATATCATGTTATTTCATTGCTGATTTGCTATTTAATGAGATTATTGATTCTTTCTGACTTGACCGTTTGGAGAGGACAAGTGAGAGTAAGGAAGACCTTAGAACCCCCTGACCTTGAGGGTCTTTTTATCTCTTTGCATTTCATTGTGTGTGAAGGCAATGCAAAGGAATGAATTGCCCCACTATTTAGTAGTCTGGCCACTGATGTCATGAGAACTCCAATGGATGAGGGTTTCAGCTGACTTTCAAACTCTTAGGATCTCAGAGGTCCAGACTAGTCACCCAGACCTCACCATTCCAATGTTGTCATTGGCAAGAACACAAGAATGATAGTGGAATTATAAGAAAAATGTACTCGCAATGAAGTCTACATTTTAGTCATATCTACCCAAATGGAACAACCAAGTGTCAGAGTGAACAGAGTGCCAGACCTGGAGTCAGGAAGACTCATCTTTCTGAGTTTAAATCTGGCCTCAGACACTCACTCACTGTGTGACCCTGGGCAAGTCACTTTACCCTGTTTGCCTCAGTTCATCATCTATAACTTGAGCTGGGGAAAGAAAAACCACTGCAGTATCTCTGCCAGGAAAATGCCAAATGGGGTCAGGAAGAGTCAGGCAGGACTGAAACAATTGAATAACTGCCCCCAACAAAGTTTACTAATTTCACATTATTCTAAATCCAAATATTTCCACTTTGAGAGACAAATATCCAGAGTGGCTGAAGGTCTTTCATGCACTTAGACACCTTTCTGCAGGATTATCTGAAGTGGCATTTAAAGGAATGTTGACAAAGTAATAATGTCATAATATTGTAAAGTAATTCGAATTTAAAATACCTTTTCAACTAATGGAGCAAGTGTGATGTAATGAACAACCCAGTTCTCTCCTTGACCACTCTTTTCACCGATGAAAGGATCAGTTTGGATCAAGTCACAGTAATAGTCAGCCTCTTCTTCTGCTTGGGCCCCTGTGATGGTGACAGCACCTTTGTCCCCAAGGAGTGACCCTGAGAACTGGTCAGAGACAGCTGATGCAAGATTGTTGATATTATAGATGATTCTCCTGGAAGGTTGACTGGAATTCTGCTGGAACCAGGTGGGATACTGCATGTGCTGGAGCTGCAGGTCATGGTGATTCTTCCTCCTGGGATAACACTCAGAGATGACTCCTGAGTCACCACAGCCTGTTGCATACAATGAGGAAATAGGAAATACAAGTAATGGGGTATAGAAATTTATCTTGGTTTACAAGACAAGAGAGAAGATGGGGATAAGGCAAGGGTGGGGTGTGATAGAAGGGAGGATACATTGAGAGAAGGGGTAATCAGGATGCAAGGTACTATGGGGTGGGGGGAGGGGAGAGATGGGAGAAAAATTGGAACTCAAAACTTTGTGGAAATGAATGTTGAAATCTAAAAATAAATGAATAATAACTACAAAAAACCGTTTTGTAAGCTTAATACCACATCTATTAAATAATAGATTGTTGGTCGGGGAACATCTGAGGTTAAGTCTAAAATTAAGTTGTTAGGTTTAGGACTGCAGACTTAACAACAATAACATAGGGTCCTTTAATTCTTAGTAATAGTGTGGAGACAATCAGATGAAGGGCTTGTGAGGTTAACGTAAATAGTCATTATTATTTGTCTCAACTGGTTAATGTTAGAAGAAAAACCATTTGTGGTCTATATTGTAATTCTTTAAAAGAAGCGTCACATGACCAGAAGTTGGAGTAGGGATTGTTTTATGATGTGATATGTACTGTGTTAAAAATGATTATGTATTGTATTTATGTATGTACTGGAGCCTATTATTAATTTCAGAGTAAAATCTCATCTTCCTGATGGGGGAAATGAATAGCGAATCCATGTAAAATGCAAAAACTGGATTCTAATGTGAATTTCTTAAACATGACAAGTGTTCAAAGTTCCAGTTTTGATTTTGTAAGAGTGTTAAGTGTATAAAGCTTAGGAATGGTCATCTAAAATAGTATTAAGGTGAGTTTTGTAGGAGAGTGGACATTTGGATTTCTACAAGAAGATAAATTGAAGAATGCTAAGATGCTGTGCTGCAGATGACTTGAACGATGATCCAGACCAGAAAACTGCATCAGATGATGTTCCTTCCCAGACTGCTATATGAGATGGAATCTGTGAATGGTAATTCATTGAACTACCCTTGTATTTTGAATCTCTGTATCTGTACTTATAACAAGGGGACTGCCCCCTTGTAATTTGTCAGTGTTGTCAGTCAGCTTTGCTCCCTTCCCATATTCATCTAAAGGGGGAGAGAAGAAGGGAAGAATTCATAGGGATAAGAAAGTAAGGAGCTATTTATTGATTGGATTTAGGTGTGGAAACAGAAATTTTAATAAAGAAAAAGAGGGGGGAGTTTGTGGGAAGTAAGAAATTTCTGTTGTCCACATTCCTAGGTGATAAGGATTGTGACCTAACATATACAGATTAGAGGTCAGAAACTAATGCACGGGCCCAAGGAGCTGTGTTAGGAAGGGCCTATCAGAGAGGAGAACATGGAGTCACATGGCCAGGGGGTGGTGTCACAGGAGATCCAAAATTCAAGAAACAGTATAAGAAGCCTCATTTTCCTGCACTTGTGGTAGTCTTCTTGTCACCTTACTGAGGAGGCTACCTATCCATTCAGGGGACATAGACATAAAGATTATTAAAGGCTTTCCTGATTTCACAACAGGTATTGATCTTTATTTAAGGTGAGGGTGTTTCTCACTGTTGGGCGCTTGTTAAACAGGCTCACTTCTAATAAGTTCAACCACCAAAAAATAATTCCAAATCAAACACAAACAGATCCAAAGTATTTCTGGCACCACTTGCCCATGTTACATCGTGTGACTTCACTGCAGCCCTGGTTCTGAACACAAAGCATGCACACTTTGAACTCTGCATGATGTCAGGTTAGGTAATGCTGATGAATTCTGCCAGAAACACCCTGGGTCATATTTGAGACTAGTGTGTGTGATGAATTTTAGTGTTTTTGGTATAAATCAATTTGCTGCTCCTATGGAAACATAATACTTTAATTATAGAAAATAAAGATTTTAATGCTTTTTCACCAGCCTTCCTCAGTATGTAGTTATCAAATTAATGTATCTTTGCATTTTATTGCGTTAGAATATTTCAGCTTTAAAATTTGTTTTATCTCCTTCTTCATCATATTTTATTTAGTATTTTATCTTTTCCCCTGTTATATGATAAAACAAATTTTAACATTCATTTTCAAAACTTTGAGTTCCAAATTAGATGCCTTTCTCCCTCCGCACCCCTCACCCACATTAAGAAGACCATCACTTTGACATGTTTGAAATCCTTTGGCCTATTGCAAGCAATCTGAGGGTCATAAGCAGCCCTACTCAACTCCACACTACCCTTTATTTTGGGTACCTCGACACTGGGTAGTTTAGGGGATTAATAACGGATAGCCAAGAATCATCAAGTCCTGCCACAATGGGGTAATCTTTGCTCTCCTCAGTGAAAATTTGGCTGAAAAATGGAGTTCAACATATTGTGACTGTGGATATTCTAGCTTCTGTCTCCTTGTATCAAATAGAAGTATAATCCTTCAATATTACTACCATTTTAGTGATGCTACTTCCGTATCCCTTCCCTGATATGTGTCAATGAACCTCAGGAACTGGGAGGGATGTCTACCTCTGTCACGTAAAGACTTCCCCTGGTGGAATGAGTGGATGAGAACAGTTTGCTTCAACATCCATGAAGTCAGCTGACGCACCTGTTGTGGGGGCACTGTCAGTCACGGATGACACCAAGGTCATCCACTGTATCCCAGGTCATTGCCAGTCATCTTGACTTTTGTCCTCCCATTGGACTTTGACAACTCTGGAGGAGAGAGTGACGCTGATGACTGGCAACTCTGCCTTACCTACATACAATTCACAGTCAAGATGACATCATGATATCATTGGTCCTCTACAAATATGGAAGATAAAAAACAACTGGGAGTGAATACCCCAACTTCCATCAGCTGTTAAAACTGCTGAACTCCTAAATTGATTGAGGGCAGCAGGAATCTGAGATCATTTTGATTTGTTATTGGCATACCTACCAAGTTAAGCCTACAAAATTATTGCCTAGCTTTGCTCCAAAGAAATACCTGTGGGGAGCCCCACCAAGTACTGATCTACCAAATGACAGCAGGAAAGAGGACCTCACCAGGAGTGAAGATAGAAACATTCTATGTCAAACCCAAAAGCAAGAGATCTACATTCCACATGTAACCTCTAAAAGTGGGAAGAGGCTGGGCCAGAGATGGTTTTGTCCCAGTTCCTCATCTGAGTCTCACTGCGCTTAGCACTGCTGTTCCACAAAACACAGCAACAGTCAGCCTCATCCTCAGCCTGGGCCCCGTTGATGGTGAGGGCAGCTTTGTCCCCAAGGAGGGACCCTGAGAACCGGGCAGGGACACCTGATACAAGACTATTGGTACCATAGATAAACAGTCTGGGAACTTGGCCAGATTTCTGATGGATCCATGAAGGATAGTGTCCAGAAGTAACCGCCCCTGTACTGGAGCTGCAGGTCATGGTGACTGTTCCTCCTCGGATCACAGTCAGAGATGGCTCCTGAGTCACCACAGCTTGAGAACTGATGCCTGAAACCAACAGGATAGACACATATCAGTAATGAAGAGAGGGACAACACTGCTGAGACAATTTATTTCGTGCTCAGCTTTCCCCTCATCAACCCCATGAACACCAGTAGTCTCTCCTCCCAACCTTTCCAGAGAGTGACCAGCATGAAGAGAGAAGTCAGGTCCATGGTGCAGATGCTGTGTTTCCTGAGTCCCCAGAGCTAGGCTTGCTCCTGCCAGGGCTTCTTATCCCCTGACTCCACCCCAACCTGGGAAGATGGAGGTTTACTTCATGCAAATATTTCTCCCAACTACAACTATCTGAACCTAATGTTAAGGGTGCCTTGGTTGAAATATGTTGATAGGAGGAACAGTTTCTGGATGCACTGCATGACTACTTCACTGGGCAAAGCCAGGAAACAGCTGCTTGGATGACAGTCATCCATGAACACACAGAGACACCTGCCAACTGTGGATAAGTCCTGAGGTGTCTGAGCTGTGACCATTCACCATGACTCACACATGGTAGTCCCACAGTGCCCCCTGCTGGAGCCAAGTTCCAAAGCCACCTAATGGCAAGGAGGACACAGCAAGGACAGTTGGAGCCTACAGAAGGTAACTGAACTGCCTATTCATCTGCTCTTATCTTATCATGCCCTGAAGCTCTGTCCTTGGAAAGGTGCACTTCTACACAGTATTGAAGAAGAGCACACTCAGCCCTCTCTTTGGAGTCCCAGAATTCATGGCTCCAGTGTTAGCTCTGACTGTATAACACATGACATCGCAGAGAGGAAGGGGACTAGATGCTGCCACAGTTGAGAAGGTGAGATAGTTGATCTGTAGAGCCAGCTCCAAGTCATAAACTGAGGTTTCCTGGAGGGAACAGAGAAAAGTATGGGGAGGTCTCCTTTGCACTCACTTCCCCAATTTCCACTCACAGTTCGGGGTAGGTTTATTAGCTGACACCCTGGAAATCACTCCCTATTTTGTAATTTACACAAGGTTCCTGCCAAAAAAAGTCAAGCATGCGTCTGAATCACCTTCTGACTCCTGAGGTTCCTGTTATCACCCCCAGTGGGCTCACCTACTTATCCTAGTCACTGCTGGGACCTTAGACAGGATCTCAGGATCTCCTGAACTCACATGGGCACCTGGGCACTCCCATCTCAGAATATTCATTCACATAAGTAGCCATAGCCCTTACATTTTGCATGCAAAAAAGGAAACAGTCTATTCTTATTCATTCCCTTGTAATTGGCAATTGGCATGTGCCTTATATTTCTCTTGGCTCTTTTATGTCAGATCTTCTATTAAGGTCAGTTTCTTCTTTTTAGGTCCTGAATGTCTGTCAATACATAAAATGTCCATTTTTTTTCATTCAGAATTATGGTTAACTTTGCTGGGTGTATTTCTGGTTAGAATCTTAGTTCTTTTGTTCTTCAGAGTACCTGCATTGTTCTATGCCTTCTCCCGTCCTAATTAAAAAATAATTTATTTCTAGCTTGAACATTCACTTCCATAGGCTTTTGAGTCTTAAGTATTCACTGACTCCCTAAATCTCCCCTCTCCACGATGGCTTATAATCTGGTATAGTCTCTACCTGTACATCCTTAAAAAAAAAAAACACATATTATTATATTAGTCATGTTGTAAAGAAGAATTAGAACCAATGAAAGGAACCAAAAGAAAGAAGAAACAAAGTAAGATAAAAGAAAATAGTAAGCAAATAGCATGCTTTCATCTCCATTCAGAATCCATAATTCTTTCTCTGGATGTGGACAGTATTTTGAATCATGTGTCTCTTTTTCTCCTCACTTAATAGTATTTTATTTTTTGCAATCATATATAATAATAGTTTTCAAAATTAACTTTTATGAGATTTTGAGTTTCATTTTTTTTTCTCCCTGCCTTCCTTCACTCCCACCTCTCCAAGATGGCAAGTAATCTGATATAGGGTATACATGTCCAATAATATTACACATATTTCCCCATTAGTCATGTTGGGAAAGTAGAATCAGAAAGAAATAGCAGAAGAAACAAGCAAAAGAAACCCAAAAGAGAAAATAGTACCCCCCGATCTGCATTCAGACTTGATAGTCCTTTTTTTCTGGATGTAGATGGCAAATCTCATCATGACTTTTGGAATTGACTTGAATTGGTTTACTTTTCCTTTTTTTAAAATTAATTTATTTGTTTTCAGTTTTCAACAGTCTCTTGCATAAATCTTAAAGTTTCTCCCCCTCTCTCCCCATTCCTTCCCCTAGAAGATTTCCAATCTCATATGGTTTCTACACACACATTCTTATGAAATACATTTTCACATAAATCACATGGTTTAGAAAAACTAAAATGAATGGGAGCAACCATGAGAAAAACCAGAACAAAACAAAACACAAGAAAAAATAGTCTGTGTTCCAATTCCATAGTTCTTTCTCTGGATGTGGATGTCATTTTGCCTGAAGAGTCCTTTGGGAATGTTTTAGGTTCTTGCATTGCTGTGAAGGGCTTAGTCTATCAGAAACAGTCCTTGCAAACTGTGCCTGTTACTGTGCGCAGTGTTCTGATGGTTCTGCTCATTTCACTCCTCATCAGTTCATACAAGTCCTTAGAGGCCTCTCCTTTTCATCATTTCTTGTACCACAATATTATTGAACTACATTCATATAGCATAACTTGTTCAGGCATTCCCCAACTGATGGGCATCTCCTCGATTTCCAGTTCTTGGTCACCACAAAGATAGCTACTATAAATATTTTTGTATATCTGGGAGTTTTCCCATTCTTGTGATCTCTTTGAGATACAGTCCCAGAGGTGATATTGCTGGGTCAAATGTCCAGAATGCTTGGTTGAGCTTACAGCTCTACCAACAATGAATTACTCTTTCAACTCTCCCATATCTTCTCCAATGTGTGTTATTTTCTTGTTTTGTCACATTAGTCAATCTGATAAGTGTGATGTACTATCTCAGAGTTGTTTTGATTTGCATCTGTCTAATCAATAGTGACTTGAGCATTTTTTCATGACTATAAATAGCTTTAATTTCTTCCTCTGAAAACTACCTGTTCATATACTCGGACCATGTATCAATTGAGGAACGACTTGTGTTCTTGTAAATTTGACCCAGTTCTCTATATAGTTTAGAAATGAGTCCTTTATCACAGACACTAGTTGTAAAAATTCTTTCCTAGTTCTCTGCTTCCCTACTAATCATGGTTGCATTGGGTTTCTTTGTGCAAAAACGTTTCAATTTAATGTAATCAAAGTGATTCATTTTGAACTTCATAATGTTATCTCTCTATCTGTGGTCATAAATCCCTACATTTTCCATAAATCTGACAAATACACTATCCCTTGCTCCCCTAGTTTGTCTGTAGTATTAGCCCTTATACCTAGATTGTGTACCCATTTAGACTTTATTCTGCTATATGGTGTTAGGCATTACTCTTTGCTCAATTTCTGTCACACTTTTCTTAGTTTTTCCAACAGTTTTTGTCAAACAGTGAGTCCTTGTCTCAGAAGCTGTGTTACTTGCTTTTAACAAGGAGTCAAATGCTATAATCATTGATTGCTGTGTCTTGTGTACCTAACCTCTTCCACTGACCTCTGAACACAGCTCTAGTCTCTCTCTCTTTGGGAAAGAAGAGTGAGTGTGGTAGAAAAGTCTGGAGGGTGGCATAAAGCAGCCTGGAAGGAGGACGTGTATTGTGTTCAGAAGAATGAAATGAGGGGTGGCAGAAAGGAATTGGATTCAGAAAAAAAATAGCACCTTTGCCTACCCTCCTGAGAGGATGGAATTTCTTCGTTTCTTTAGGGGACAATCTTGGACCTGAAGAAATAGATCTGGTGGGGGTGTGAAAGGAAATATAACCTTAGGGAAAGTACAATCAAGTTTCCTGTTTCTAACCATATAAAGTACAGTCTTCTCGTAGAACTTTAGCTCCTTGAGGGCAGGAGATGTTGTGTTTTGTCTCACCGTGACTTGCACATTTGGGGAGGTTTTGCTGGTCTTGTAGCCTAAACCTGGGATTTCATAAGTGTAAATTGCTTTTGGTGTGGAAACTCTCTCCATCAGTAAAGATCAGCAGTTCATCTGCACTTTAGAATCAGAGAGAACTACCAAAGGCACTTCAAGGTTAACTTATTCTTTTAGAGTCACACGGGCAGAATATGACTAGAAGCCAGGTCTTCCTGGCTCCCACACTGCACATGTATCCATGAGGTCAGTTTGCTTTGCTGTCTTACGCAGAGAAGCTTTATTAATGAAAAGAATATTGAATACCTTGTTCCTTTCACCTGGGAATAAGGGCCTGTATCCTATTTCCTGGTCAAAAAGACATTAGAATCTCCAGACTTTGCAGACTGAATAATAACTGGTAGACACTCCAAATGCTAATTTATCAAGGGGAGGAAGCCAGTCCTTCCATGATGCAAAGTCAGGATCATGGGGGGAGTGACTGTTTGTTATCTAGGCAGACCAGATTCCCTATTACTAGCAGTCTTGAAGTTGAACATAGATGACCACATATCCAAAATATTCTAAAGGTATTCTCAGCCTGGTCTGATCTGGGCCAGGTGAAATCTGAGGTACCTTTGTCCTCATGAATCTCCTAGGCCCATCGAGTTAGAATTTTAAGAGACCATGTACTTCACCTCTTTCCAGCAGAGAAAACTGAAGCCCTGGCAATGGGTAGAATGATTATTTGTTACATTTAAGTACTCTGAAATGAAATCAAGCTTCTCATTTTTCTTAGAAACAGATCTACACTCTGGGATGAAAATGTAAAGAAACAGAACAGCTCTTTCCTTCAAGGAGCTTATGGTCTAATGGGAGAATACAAGAGCAACTAGGTTGGGGTGAGGTACACAGTCAAGGGCAAGGTAGTGTGCATGCTAAGAAGCGTGTCTGAATCTTGTGAAGTAAAAGGAACGGTCAGACTCTGACTTTTCTATTACATGACCCAGAATGGGTTACACACTGAGGCCTAGCTGGTACTTGAAAGAACTCTGGATTCGATCTCTCTGAAGCCAGAACACTGAGAACTAGCCCCTATCAGATAGGCCAGATCTCCTTATAGACCCATCTGAGGTATTGTTTCTGGCTGAGCACAAATGTGTTTGATTGGTTCTTTCAGGAATCAGTGACCTTCAAGGATGTGGTCACTTCTCCTGGGATGAGTGGGGACATCTGAGCTCTACCCAGAAGAAGCATGACTGAGAGGTCATTCTTCAAAATGATAAGAAGCATCTACCTAAAACCATCAGCAAGCTCTGTGACTTTGATCCTGAGAATTGGGAGAGATTGGATTTGTGAGTTTATCAAACACAAGATGGATACAATCCACGGTGGGTCCTCTAGACTCAGCCCCACTCCTCTCTCTAAAAGATTTTTATCTTGTTCATTCACATGAAACTCTAGCTCAAACAACGTCTGCCAGGTCCATGATTCTGGACCACCTCCATTGCCTGGGTCACACAAGGACACACAAGCCCTTAGATAAGGGCTGCTTTCCAGTAGTCTCTCTTGATAACAAGGATGGAGATTCCAAAACATGTTTTTCCACGTGTACTTTGTCTTGGATTCAGGGCCACAGCTGGGGATGCTTGAGGCAAAAATGGTTGCCAGAACTCCTCAGGGACTTACAGGTCTCTGTTGAGACTATTTCCAATCACTAACCACAAGATCCCTGGGAAACAGAATATAGTTGAGGGGCCATGGAAACCTCATACTCACCCCCTTACTCTTAACTGTCCTTGTCCTTGAAATGGGCACAGCTATTGCCCCTTTCTGTTTCCTCAGGTGTGGATGGAGGACTTGACCTGGCCATATATCCAGAATAGGACTTTGAAGCTCCAGGTGTTGTCTCAGCAAACCAAGCCTAGAATGTTTGATTTTGCAGTAGTTCTGGCAGCACCTTGGCTCCTGCCAGGCTTGGGACTTTATCTAATGTTCAGGGATATGTGGTCTCCTGGTCAGAGAAACATTTATCCATTGTTTTCTGTCCTGCTATTTTCACTGCTGCTGAAGATTCCAGACTGAGAACATGACAGAAGAGCCTCTCTGTTTCCCTCAAATCAGCCCCAGCATTTCAGAAATGAGGATCTTATGTTTAGGACTTTTCTCTTCATGTGTTCAGTTGAAGTGAGCAGTGTGACAGGAGCAGAGCTCTTTGGGAGTAAACCTGACAAAGACTGGCAGAATTATAAGTTAGTGCCTGCCTATGCCTCTGAGAGGGCTGATGATGACATATTTATTTATGGAAGAGGCAGGCAGGAAAATGGGTCCTTGACTGCTGATCTGAGGGTCCTTTCTACCCTCTCTTCTCTGTCTTTTGTTGCTCATGGTCAATTTCCATCCATCATTTTCTTTTAGGCAAGTGAGTAAAAAGATTTTTCTCTCTTTCTGTCTCTCTGTCTGTATTCTGTCTCTATTTGTGTGTGTATTTATATTTTCTGTTTGTCTGTTTCTTCTCTCATTGATCTTGAGGCAGTGTAGATCTCTGGAGTTTGTCTTGGCTTTGCTTATGTTGTGACCATCTCTAGTAAATACAAGAACTCAGTATCTAGCATGGAAATGTCAAATATAAACAATGAATATCTTCAATAGTGAAATTGAATTAAAACCTAAACACACACACAGAGACGCAAACAAATGCATACACACACATAAACACACGCACACACACGCACACACACACACGCACACACACACACGCACACTTTCTTTCCAGTGATATTCCTCACCAATTTCACTGTGAGGCTCCTGCAAGCCATAGATGTGACAAGGGATTTGCAGCATTGGTTTTAGGAGATGAAGAATGGGGCATGCAGGATGACAATTTTGATCTTTTCTCTGTGTCTCTGTGACTGTATATTTCTATTGCTTTAGAGTTCTTTCTGCATTTTACACTGCTTTACGCCTTTATTTTCCCTCATCCATATTTTTATCTCCATTGGTCTACAATAAGGAAATGTTTTTAATATTTCCTTATATTTCTTAAACATTTTACGATGCTCCCAATTCTTTTCTGTGATATGATTGTTCACAACCTACCCTCAGTGAATGATAGCTGTGGAGAGACAGGTAAACAACTCTTGTCTTTGGTAGCATTGGGCAAAAGGTGATTGGGAACCACATTTCCTTTTCATTGCCTTTGATAGATCTTAACTTGAAACCAGTGTTTGTTTATGTCGATGGGAAAATTGGTTACTTTTCTCCCTTACTCTAATCATAGGAAGTGTGAGTGAAGAAACAATGGACAAAGAGTTTCAAATTCTCAGAAAACAGGCCATTAAGAGAGGGAAAGTCAGTTTGACTGTTAACAAGAGAATGAATGAGAAGGCCTGAGGATTCCTTTTTTTATTTTTATTTTATTTTTTACCTGGGACCTTCACATCTGAATTATCTTAAAAATGAAGGTGTCTGGAGAAATATTTTTGGATTGTAAACATTTTGGAGCATATTTCACATGAATATGGGATCTGTTTAGCTGTGAGTTTGGGGCTGGTTGATTAAATTGTTCATAGTAATTTACTCCTTTTTCAGATTTTCTCAGTCCCTAGCATAAAAGAAAAAAGAAGAGGAGAGATGATTGGGCAGAGTGGACCTTTCAGATCTTGACCTTATTACACTTAGAAAGCAACTTTTAACAGAGTCTGTGGGTACAATCTTGGAGGACTTCCTATTCCTCAAACATGTTTCTATGCCCTTGTCAACTCCTTTCTTCTGAACACCCTCATTTTTATCCATGAAAATCCCCATTCCCTCCATGGCCCAGTTGTACTTCATGAAGTCTTCCCCATTTGGAAAGGTACCTGCCTATGCTCGATATTCCTAACTCACCCTGTACCAGTCGCAGACCAAATATTGCCCACTACCTTATCTTACAAGTTTATGGGTTTATCACTCTTCACTGCATCTAATCATTCTGGAGACAGGAGCTTTGGGAAAGTTAGGGGAACAGACCCTTTCAAGTATTGTCCTCACACAGAGGCATGATCCAGAATTTCACATAAAAAGACAGCAATATCCCTTCTCTCTCATTTTTATTGCTAGTGGAAAGCTATGCAATTTTAGATAAGGCCTCTAGACATACCTTCAGTGTTAAGAAAAATGAGGGAGTGAGTGGCTGTGAGGCACCAGCTTCCAAATTCATCCCTTGTTCTCTATATTCCCTAAATGAGGAAACGTGGGAAGAGTTTCAGATACTGAATTGTTAATCACACCATCTTTAAAAGGAGAAATCTACAATGACTGGCATTCCCAGGTGGCACAGCACCATTGAATACAATCAAAAAGGAAGCAGAAATAGAGAAAGTATTGCAAGGATGACTTTATTTTTTGAGTGGGTATCAGGGAGATGCTCAATAAAGGACAGGGTGAGAAATAAGGAGAAGCACACTTTAATCTTCTGGGTCCTAAATAGATCTAGTTGGCTAGTAAGGTAAGGAGGAGGAGAGTTATATAGGGTTATCTGGGAAAAGGAGAAGCAGTCTCTGGGAACAGGGATCATGGGAGCTCATACCTGGAAGATGGGTGAAGGCTCAGGCCTAATTCTGAAAAAACCTTAGTGAGGACAGGGAGCATTGCAAGTGAGTTGATATTCAACCACAGATTCCAGAAGTAATCATAGCTTGCTGAAGCCACATCTGCTCTTACTCTTGTAAGATGAGTGAGGACTTTGCTTATTTTTTAACTTCCCAAGACTTCTTTATTTATCTCTTAAGGGAAGTTAATATATTCCTTATGTGAAATATTATAGAGGAGATAACCTGCGTGAACATATTAGATTAGGTGACTTATGGATTTTTTTCAAAATCTCAAATTCGTGATTCTGAAATGGTAGCTGTTCATTTTATCTTTGTAAATGTCTGAATGAATTAGTGAGTGAGTTGTTCCATGAGTGGAGGAGGGAGTGACTCTGGCAGGCAGAACCATACTAGAAACTTAAAGAAAATAGTGCTTAACATCCCCATCGCAGGAAGAAAGCAGCATGGGAACAAAGGATGTGGATATTAATTCACCCCAAATGAGCTATAGTCCTTAGGTTTGATCTTCATGTGACTGTAACATTCTCCTTCCTTAAATGAATTCATTTTGTAGACTTTTTTAATGGTTATTATTTCTTTCCTCTTTATCTAGCTATACAAAAATTACCAACAAGCCCTTGCACTAATATTTGATGTAAAGCAGATCAACAAGGATACTACACTGTTGCCAAAATTACCCTGGGATTCCACCTCTACAACACCTACCACAGAGATTAGGGGACCATGGAGAGCTCCATGAGATGGCTGTCTAGGCAGGACCAGCTCATCCCTAACTATAGCTGGAGGGAACAAGACCAGTCTGTGGCTGTCATTGGAGGAGCTGCATCATCTCTATCTGTCCAGATGGGGACCCTGCTTGACCTCTACAAGTATCCACAGGTGAGTAACATTGACCCTGACACCTTCTTCATGAGTCCTTTGAGAGGCAGCAGAGTCAGGAGGCTCAAGTTAAAAAAGCTGCCTCTCAGGGATGGAGACAAGATGGTGGAATAGAAAGAAGCACCTACTCTATATCTTCCCCCACAGCCCATAAAATACCTATAAAAAATGAGTCTAACAAACTCTAGAGCAGCCGAAGCCACAAAACGACAGAGTAAAAAATATTTCTAGCCCAAGGTGTCCTGGAAGACTGACAGGAAAGGTCTGTATATATATATATATATATATATATATATATATATATATATATATATATATATATATATATACACATATATGTGTACATATATATGTACACATATATATGTGTATATATATACATATGTGTGTGTTTGTGTATATACTTATAAATGTATATGTACGTGTGTATATCTATATATTTACATAGTATATATACACATATGTGTGCATATAGATATAGATATATAGATACAGATGTAGATGTGTGTGTGTTCATCCTTCGTTGCCAAAGAAGACATCAGAGAAATAATGACATGACTTGCACTTGACTTTGTTTTGAGAGAGGGAGTACTGTGCAGGTCACCAGCCTCACTTCTCCTCCAGAGCCATTTGAATCTTGTGACCAGAAAGTCATCAGGATGACTGGAGATGACCCGGAATGAGGCAGTTGGGGTTAAGTGACTTGCCCAAGGTCACACAACTAGTGAGTGTTAAGTGCCTAAGGTAGATTTGAACTCAGGTCCTTCTGACTCCTTCACTGGTGCTCTATCCACTGCACCACCTAGCTGCCCTATTGGGTTGACTAAAACATGCCTCCTGTAGAAGAAAAGAATTTTCTTCTTGTTTTTAAAAGACTTTTCTTCTATTTTGAAAAAGACTAGAGAATTCAAGAGACAAAGCTGAAAAGAGGGAGTCAGTTCATGACATGAGGTACAGTCTCATATCTAGAATACTAAGAGAGGTGAATAAATTGGAACAAGAAATATTTGTATCAAACAAACTTTTTAGATAAAAATTTGCTACATATTAGAGGTGTCAAACTCATGGCCTGTGGGCCACATGAAACCTGCCTAACTCTCAGGTGTGGCCAGAATCAGCTAAAAATGGCACTGGGAAATGTTTAAGAATATTAACTATGGTAAAATACTTCATACATAAAGTTAATGTATGGTTTTCTAAGTCCATATGTGGCCTGCAGGGATCAATTTCTATTTGAGTCTGACATCATTGAATACATACATACATACAAACCTACATGCATTCATACATATATATGCTTACATGCACACAGGCATATACACATGCACATAAATTTTTCATGCATATAAGCACCCCCCCACACACACATATATTTACATATACATATATGTATGTGTTTATATATCCGCATGCTGTGTGTATGCCCGTATTTGTAAGCAAAAATCTTTCCCTGCTGGGTAAGTGGTTGAAGGATACAAAGAAACGATTTATCTAATTTATTTTACAGTTCTCAAAATTCACTTCCACAAGAATTTGAATTCAAAATTTACTCCCCATCTCTCCCCACCCTAGGACAGCATGCTTCCTCCAGTCTATCATCCCTTCTATTACCCACCCTCCTGCTATCCCCATTTCCCTCTAATTTCTTGTAGGACAAAATAGATTTCTATACTCTATTGCCTGTATATCTTAATTTCCAGTTGCGTGCTGAATCAATTTTAAAAATTCATTCTTAAAACTTTGAGTTCCATATTCTCTCTCTCTCTCTCTCCCCACCCACCTTCATTTAGAGGACAAACAATTCAATTTAGGTCACACATTTGTAACAATAGAAAGCACTTCAGTAATAGTTATGTTGTAATAGGCTAACCACATTTCTCTCTGTCTAATCCTGTCAGCAATTTATTCCATTCTCTCTCTTGAACTATCCTCTCCCAATAGTGTTGGCTTTTTATTATTCCTTTCCCTAACTTGCTATTCCTTCTATTATCTTCCCTCCCTATTCACATTTCCCCTGCCTTCCTGCCAGGTAAACCAGATTTCCATATCCAATTGAGTGTGTATTATTCCTTCCTTAAGCAAAACCCCATGAAAGTAAGGTTCATTTATTTCCTTGCATCTCCTCCTTCTTCCCCTCCATTGTAAAAGGTCTTTCTTGCTTCTTTGACGTGAGATGATCTGCTATATTCCACCTCTCCATGTCTCTTACTCCTAGTACATTCTACTCAACAGTAAATCTTATTTTTTAGGTATTCTCCCTTCATATTCAACTCACCCTATACCTTCTGTCTATGAATACACACACACACACACACACACACACACACACATACATACACACCTACCTATCCCTATCCCTATCCTTATCCCTATCCCTATCCCTATCCCTATACCTATATCTCTATATTCCCTCTAACAACCTTAATACTGAAAAAAGTGTCAGTTGTTACAAATAACATCTTTTCATATAGGAATATAAAAAGTTCAACTTTAATGAATTCCTTAAGGCTCATTTTTCCTGTTTGCCTCTTCATGTTTCTCTTGATTCTTGTATTTGACAGTCAAATTTTCTCTTCAGATCTAGTCTTTTCAAAGAGAATGCTTCGAAGTCCTCTATTTCATTGAAATTCCATTTTTCCCTGAAGTACTATGCTTAGTTTTGCAGAGTAGGTGATTCTTGATTTTAATCCTGTCTTCTTTGACCTTTGGAATATCATATCCAAACCCTTTGATCCCTTCCTGTAGAAGCTACTAAATCCAGTGTTATCTTGATTGTATTTACACAGTACTTGAATTTGAATTGTTTCTTTCTGGTTGCTTGTAATATTTTCTTTTTGACCAGGGAACTCTGGAATTTGGATACAATGTTCTTAGGAGTATTCCTTTGGGGATCACTTGCAGGAAGTGATTGGTGAATTCTTTCCATTTCTATTTTACGCTCTGGTTCTAGAATATCAGTGGATTTTTCCTTGATAATTTCTTGGAAGGTGATGTCTAAGCTCTTTTTTATCATAGTTTTCAGGTAGACCAATAATTTTTAAATTATCTCTTCTGAATCTATTTTCCAGATCAGTTGTTTTTCCAGTGAGATATTTCACATTCTCTTCTATTTTTTTCATTCTTTTGGTTTTGTTTTACAGTTTCTTGATTTCTTATAAAGTCGTTAGCTTCCATGTCCTCCATTATAATTTTTAAAGAACTGTTTTCTTCAGTGAGGTTTTGAAGCTCCTTTTCCATTTCCAGTTCTATGTTTTAAAACAGTCTTCTCCTCACTGACTCTTTGGACCTTTGTTGACATTTGGGTTAGTATATTTTTAAAGGAGTTATTTTCTTCAGCACTTTTGGGTCTCCTTAACAAGTTGTTGACTCGCTTTTCATGATTTACTTGCATTGCTCTCATTTCTCTTCCCAATTTTTTCTCCACCTGTCTTACTTGATTTTCAAAATCCTTTTTGAGCTCCTCTATGGCCTGAGACAATTATATATATTTTTGGAGGTTTTGAATGTAGAAACCTTGACTTTTATGTCTTCCTCTGATGGTATGCTTTGTTCTTCATCATCCAAAAGGATGGAAGTATGTAACTTTTCACTGAGAAAAGTCTTCTTTTTCTTCCTTTTTTGGACATTTTCCCAGTGAGTTACTTGACCTGACTTTTGACTTTTGAATACTTTGTGAAGTGTAGAGTATACTACCCTAGACTTTAGAGGTTTAGTGCAACTGTTCGCTGATATATCTCTAGGGACCTGTAAGTTCTCAGTTCCTTCAACATGGCACAACAAATGGAGAGGAGTTTTCTCCTCTCTTGGCCAACATTCTGGTCTGTGAGCAGCCACAAGCACTCTTTTCTGCCCTGGAACTTCATGTAGGATTTCCCCTCCACAGCCACCACCAGTTCCACCAAGCCAGTCCTTATCTTCACTCTAGGACTGTCTCTCAAGACTGAGAACCAGATTGGCTGCTCAATTTTTCCAGGGTCTTTAGACCAAGGACTCCAAAGGTGGACTCTGTCTTGCTGCTGCAGTGGCTGCCACCACTCTGGGACCAGTGCTGGGGTTGGACCGTAATCCCCTCTCACCCAGGTGAAAGAGTTTTCTCACTGACCTTTGAAGCTGTCTTGGGCGTTTGCAGGTTGAAAAATCTGTCAACCACAGTTGCTGCCCGAGATTTCAGGCCCTGATGCCTGCTCCACTCCTGTCCATGCCACGTGGCCCAGTCTGTGCAGGGCTCTGCTCCCAACCCTGTGCAATAGATCCTTCCTCTCAGAGTTCCAGGCTGTCTTGGACTGGAAATCTGTTTCACTCTGTCGTTTTGTGACTTCTGCTGCTCTAGAACTTGTTTATAGTCATTTTGACAAGTATTTTATGGGATTTGGGGAGGAGAACTAGAGGAGGTTCATCCTTCCTGGGGAAATGATTCTTAAGAGAAGAAGTGTAAGGTACTTTGATTACTTTTTCATATGGTAGAATTGCACCGTATTAATTACCAAATGAAAGGTTACTCAAAATCACTAATAATAAGAAGAATACAAATCCAAATAACAGAGATTTCACCTTATTCATAATAAATTGGTGAATATGGGAATATGAAATTATTGAGTAGTTGTGGAAAAACAGAGAAAATATTTTGTTGGTGGAGTTGGGAGTTAGTATAACCACATTAAAAAGCAATTTGAAATTATTAAAATAAAGTGAATGAAATGTACACAGTATTTTACCCCAAGATTTCAATAATATATATTTTCCACAAAGGCACAACTTTTAGTAGGAAATTGGGATATATTTCTTTTTAGAATGAATTTATTTGTTTTTCAGTTTTCTATAATCATTTCCATGTCTTAAATTTTTCCTCCTCCCTCCCTGCTACCTCCATGAGACAGCATGCAACTTTATATGGGTTACACACATACATTCTTGTTAACCACATTTTCACATTAGTCATGTTACACACTAGAATTAAAATGAATGAGATAAAGCATCAGAAAAACCCAAACAAAACAAAAAATAACCCAAGAAAAATATTCTGTTTCCTTCTGTATTCCAATACCATAGTTATTTCTCTGGATGTGGATGGAATTTTGCGTCAAGAGTCCTTTGGGAATGTCTTAGGTCCTTGAATTGCTTTGAAGGGCTAGGTGTACCAGAAACAGTCCTTGCACATCGTGGCTATTATTGTGTGCAATATTCTCCTGGTTCTGCTCCTTTCACTCAGGATCAGTTCATATAAGTCATCCCAGGTCTCTCTAAAGTCCTCCTGTTCATTTCTTATAGCACAATATTATTCCATTACATTCTTACATTACAACTTGTTCACGCATTCCTCAATTGATGGGCATCTTCTCAATTTCTGAATCTTGGCCACCACAAAGGGAGGGGCTATAAATATTTTTGAACATGTGGAACCTTTTCTCATTTTTATCATTACTTTGGGATACAGTACTAGAAGCAATATTACTAGGTCAAAGGACATCCACATTTTTATAGAGCTTTGGGTATAGTTCCAAATTGCTTTCCAGAATGTTTTGAGTAGCTCACAGAACCACCAACAATGAATTAGGGTTTCAATACTCCCAAACCTTCCCCAGCACTTATCATCTTCTTATTTTGTCACATTAGACAATCTGATGGGTATGATGTGGTACCTGAGTTGTTTTGATTTGCATCTCTCTAATTAATAGTGATTTAGAGCATTGTTTTCGTATGAGTACAGATAGCTTTACTTTCTTCCTCTGAAAGCTTCATGTTCATATCCTTTGGTCACATATCAATTGAGGAATGACGTGTTCTTGTACATTTGACTCAGTTCTCTATATAATTTAGACATGAGACCTTTATCACAAACACTAGTTGCAACAGTTCTTTCCCAGTAGTCTGCTTCCCTCCAAATCTTGGTTTCATTGGGTTTGTGTGTGCAAAAACTTCAATTTATTGTAATGTAATCAAAATTATCCATGTTGCACTTCACAATGTTCTCTCTCTCTTGTTTGTTCATAAATTTCTCCCTTCTCCATACATCTGACGAAGACACTACTCCTTGCTCCCCTAATTCGTTTATAGTATCAGTCTTTATACCTAGATCATGTACGCATTTGCACTTTTTTCTTGTATATGGTGTCAGGTATTGGGCTATGCCCACTTTCCACCACACTTACCCGGTTTTTCCAGCATTTTTTCTCAAATGGTCAGTTCTTATCACAGAAGCTGGGATCCTTGGGTTTTTCAAACAATTTGATATCTGGTGGGAATAGGTCACTTTCCCTAGCATGTCTTTTCATTATTTCCCTTGATATTCTGGAACTTTTGTTCTTTCAGATGAATTTTGATGTTATTTTTTTCTAGATCTCGAAAATAATTTTCTGGTAGTTTGATTGGCATGGCACTGAATAAGTAAATTAATTTAGGTAGGTGAATACTTTCAATGGCTATTTTACTCTCTGGGTCTAGGACTTCTGGGCAATTTTCCATCACGATTTCTTGGAAGATATTTTCCAGGCTCTTTTTTTCATCATGGCTTTCTGCTAGACCAATAATTCTCAGATTTCTCTCTCCTGGATGTATTTTCCAGGTCAGTTGCCTATCCAATTAGATAGTTTACATTTTATTCTATCTTTTAATTTTTTAGATTCAGTTAGACTGATTATTGATGTCTCATAGAATCATTAGCTTCTACTTGCCTGATTTTAATTTTCGTCAAATTGTTTTCTTCAGTTAACTTTTACGTCTCTTTTTCCATCTTTCCAATTGTTCCTTTTAAGGAGTCATTTTCTCCAGTTAGGTTTGGTACTTCCTTTTTCATTTGTCCAATTTTCCCTTTAAATTTTTCTGTGATTTCTTTTTCCATATTTTTAAAATCATTGGTCAGTTTTTCTTCTTTTTCTCTAATTTGGGTTTTAAAATCCTTCCAGAGCTCTTCCAACAATATCCTTTGTGCTTCCCACCAGTTCACATTCCCTTCTGAAGTTTCAGATGGGAGTGCAGCCTCAATGCTGATCTCTTTGCTATTTGCGTTTTCGTCCTTGTTCCCATAGAAAGATTCTCTGATTTCTTCTTTTTTGCTTTGCTTCTTACTCGTGATGATGACCCCTTTCCTGGCTTTTAAAGTAGATTTCTTCATGTGGGGCACAAGGAACTCTGTCCCATAGTTCTTGTGCCTAAAACTTGAGGCTTTGTGTGATGTGTCCTCTGGTTCTCTCAGGCAGAAGCTAAAATGCTGCAGCTTACCTGATGCTGAGCTGGCTGGTGTTGGAAAGCAGAGGCCAGGTGAAGTCTTTTTGGCTTTCCCAGGAGTTACCCTGGCTCTACCTGTGTTAGGTGGGAGGGTGGGATTATCTGGCCACAAGATGTATCCTCTGCTGAGCTACAGCATAGGCAAGTTAAACAGTTGATCATCCTTTCTGCACTTGTGTCTTTCCAATTCCCCTGGGGTGCTCAGGCACTCCTGAGGTCCTAGTGTTGGTGGTTGTAGGCTTAAACCCCAGGGACTCAGGATCTGCTTCCTGTTTGCTGAGGTGGGATTGTCTGGGAAAGCTCCAGTCCCACACTTGTCCCCTTCCATCACAGCAAGAGGAACCCTCCTTAGTGAATTTCCTAACCTCACAGGCTGTTTACCACTTCTGCTGCTGTCACTGTTCCAGGACTTTTCCTGGAGAGATATTCTCTGGGCTCGTCAAGGTCAACAAGGGAAGGAAGATAGCAATTACTGATCACTCCACCATCTTGGCTCCTGGAGAGCAATGCTATCCTTAAAACACTGCTCAGACACCCAGGGGGCTGCCAAGTCCCACTGCTGCTTCCAGTGAGAAATGACCCTCTGGTGTGGTCTGCCTGTGTGCAGGGTTGTGATTATACCTCCCAGTGTATCCACACCTGCTGCTTCATCACTTGGTTGTTGCCACAGGACTTTGAGGCATAATAGTAAAATGGTATGTGTGATGTCTTTTGATTAATGTGTAAATTGGATTTAAGTGATACAGAGTTGCAGGAAGTCATCGGCCTCACTCTCTCCTCCAGAGCCATCAGTCCATTGGCAGGACAGAGTCAAGATGACTGGCGATAGTTCAGACTGCAGTGGATGACCTTGGCATCTTCTGTGGCTAATCAAGCTCTAAGTGCTCCACTTTGCCTACTTCAACTGCCTTCATAGCCATTAGAACAAATTGTTCTCATCTGCCCAATCCACCAGAGTAAGCCTTCACATGCTTGGGGTAGACACCCCCCTAACTCACCAATGGGTTTGAGACCACTTGGTTACCCTCAACCAGGTTTGGTTCATCTGCCCAGATCTTTTGCCAGAGTGTGAACACTGTGCATGCTGCAGCTTCTTGGAGCCACAAGTGAGAGTTGAGTGGAACAGGTGAACACTAAAGGTGGAAAGAGCCCCCAAAAGGGCTCAGCAGCCATCACGTTAAGGTACTGGTCCTTTATGAACACATCCTACATCCCAAAATCTGAATACTGGAAAAATGAAATCAGTTTTAGGACATAAAATGCATGTTGCTAAAGTTAGCCTGGATTGAGCACTAGGTCACTTATCAATGGCCATCTTCCTGCATAGAAGAGATATGCCTAAAGAATTAAGAAACACTACTTTGAGCAATTGTATCAATTTTCTGTGGATGAGGATGGGGACATTTGTTGAATGTAAAATTCTGAGAACCTTTTTGTCTCATGCAGATATGAAGCATTGTTTGAAGTGTACAGAAGATGAGTATTCCAAAAAGGAAAGAAATTGATGCATCCCCAAGTTTATGGCTTTCCTGGATGTTTCAGAACCTTTGGGAATGATCTAATCTGTGTGATTCTTTCCTCTTCTCTAATGGCATCTCTAATTTTCTGGGTGTTTGTGAAGTTTCAAAAGAACATCATAGTGAAAGCCAACAACAGGGTGCTCAGTTATGCTTTCTTACTCTCCCTCAACTTCTGTGTGCTCTACTCCTTGCTCTTCATTGGCCAACCTATTTCAGCCACCTGCCTCCTCAGACAAACAACATTTGGGATTGTGTTCACTGTAGCTGTGTCCTGTGTTTTGATGAAAACCATCATGATCATCCTGGCTTTCAGGCTCACAATACCAGGGAGCAGGGGTAGAATGTGGGTGCAAACCAGAATGTCCAAATCTGTTGTTATTACCTATTCTGGGATTCAAGTGATTGGTTGTGTCATCTGGCTAGGAATCTCTACCCCTTTCACATATAGAAATGCACACTCAGAACGAGGTCAGATCATCATTGGCTCCAGCAATGGTTTTGACTTTGCCTTTTGCTCAGTCCTGGGACACGTGGGATTCTTATCACTGTGCTGCTTTATAGTAGCTTTCCAGGCCAGGAGCTTGTTGATACCTTCAATGCAGCCTCGTTCATCACATTCAGCATGTTGGTGTTTTGCTGTGTCTGGATCTCTATTCTTCCAACATACCAGAGCACCAAGGAGCAGGCCATGGGCACTGTGAAATATTCTCCATTCTGGCTTCCAGTGCTAGGTTACTGAGCTGCATCCTTATTTTGATGTTTTCCATAATCCTGTTGACGTCTGACAGAAACACCCAGGAAGATATAAGGAATAAAGGAGACTCCACAGGTAGGAACCATTCTGGGTCATTGCCTGCTAATGAGGCATAACCAATTATTTTGTGGGAATAGAGGAAAAGCTTTATTAAAACCATCAGTGAAAACACAGTGACAGCTTTTCAGCGAAGCGGTGCCATGGGACTGGTAATTCTGAGCTCCAGTATCTCTGCTAAGAAAACCCCAAATGGATCACAAACAGTAGAACAATACAGAAACAACTAAACAACTTGGATGGGGCTTTACAAGCTGGCATACTTGACCCAGGGCTTTCATCTTTGTTTCTTTTATTTAATGTTTATTTATTTATTTTGAGTTTTTAACATTTATTATCACAAAATTTTGAGTTCCAAATTTTCTCCCCATCTCTCTCCTTCCCTCACCCCAAAACCCTATGCATTCTGATTACTTCTGCCATCAATCTGCCCTCCCTTCTATCACACCCCTTCCTTCCCTTATCTCCCTCTTCTCTTTTTTCTTGTAGGGCAAATAGATTTCTACACCCCAATACTTGTATTTCTTATTTCCTTGTTCCATGAAAAAACAGTTCTCAACATTTGTTCCTAAAACTTTGAACTCCAACTTCTCTGCCTTCCTCCGTCCCTACTCATCCCCACTGAGAAGGACAGCAATTCAATACAGGCTATACATATGTAGTTTTGCAAAACATTTCCATAATAGTCATGTTGTACAAGACTAACTATATTTCCCTTCATCCTGTCCTGCCCCCCATTTTTTCTATTCTCTCTTCTGACCTTGTCCTTCCCCTTAGGTAGTAATTACTTCTAATTACTTCCTAGTCCTGTTTACCCTCCCTTCTATCATTCCCTACACCATTTATCCCCTTTTCCCTGACTTTCCTCTAGTGAAAGATAGATTTTTAAACCAAATTGAGTGTGCGTGTTATTACCTCTTGAAGCCAAATATGATGACAGTAAGCTTCACTTTTTCCCACTCACCTCCCCCTTTTCCTACTCCACTGAAAAAGCTTTTTCTTGCATCTTTTATGAGAGATAATTTGCCCCATTCCATTTCTCCCTTTTCCCTCCCAATATATTCCTCTCTCACCCCTTAATTTTATTTTTTTATATATCAACCCTTCCTATTCAACTCACCCAGTGGTATATATACATACATGCATACATACATACATACATGCACACATATATATGTGTGTGTGTGTGCATGCACACGTGAGTGCATGTGTGTGTAATCTTCTCAACTACACAGAAACTGAGAAAAATTTCAAAAGATGCATATATTATCATTCCATATAGGATAGTAAATAATTCAATTTCAGCAAATTCCTTATGATTTCTCTTTCCTGTTTAACTTTTCATGCTTCTCTGTTTTTTTGCGTTTGTAAGTCAAATTTTAGATTCAGCTCTTGTCTTTTCATCAAGAAATCTTGAAAGTCCTCTATTTCATTGAATGACCATTTTTCTCCTGAAGTATTATACTCAGTTTTGCTGAGTAGGTGATTCTTGTTGTTAGTTCTAGTTCCTTTGACTTTTGGAATATCATATTCCAAGCCCTTAGATCCCTTAAGACAGAAGCTGCTAGATGTTATGCTATCCTGATTGTATTTCCACAATACTTGAATTGTTTCTTTCTAACTGCTTGCATTTTCTCCTTGACCTGAGAACGCTGGAATTTGGCTACAATATTCCTAGAAGTTTCTCTTTTCAGATATCTTTCAGGAGGTAATTGATGGATTCTTTCAATATTTATTCTACCTTCTGGTTCTAGAATATCAGGGCAGTTTTCCTCATAATTTCATGAAAGATGATGTCTAGGCTCTTTTTTTATCATGGCTTTCAGAAGTTCCATAATTTTTTAATTGTCCCTTCTGGATCTATTTTCCAGGTCAGTAGTTTTTCCAATGAGATACTTCACATTATTTTCTATTTTTTCATTCTTTTTGTTTTTTAATTTCTTGGATTCTCATAAAGTCATTAGCTTCCATCTGCTCCATTCTAATATTTAAAGAAGTAATTCCTTCACTGAGCTTTTGAATCTCCTTTTCTGCTTTTTAAAGGATTCTTCTCCTGATTGGTTTTTTGACCTCTTTTGCTTATTGAGTTAGCCTATTTTTAAAGGTGTTATTTTCTTCAGCAATTTTTGGGGTCTCCTTTAGCAAGGTGTTGACTCTTTTTTCATGCTTTTCTTGCATCTCTCTCATTTCTCTTCCCAATTTTTCCTCCACCTCTTTTACTTGATTTTCAAAGTCCTTTTTGAGCTCTTCCATTGCCTGAGACAACTGCATATTTATTTTGGAGCTTCTGGATGCAGAAGTCTTGACTTTTTTGTCTTCCTCTGATGATATGTATTGTTCTTCCTCATCTGAAAGGATGGAAGAAAATACCTGTTCACCAAGAAAGTAGACTTCCATAGTCTTATTTTTTGCAGTTTTATGACATTTTCCCAGCCAGTTCCTTGACTTTTGAGTCCTTTGTCATGAGAAAGGTATACTCTTGGCACCTCTAAATTCTCAGTTCCTCCAAGGTGGCACAGCCAAGGGAGAGGAGTTTACTCCTCTCCTGGCCTGTACTCTTTTCTGAGAGCAACCACAAACATTCTTCTTCCCAGGACCTGTGAGTAGGATTCCCTCTCCAGAACCTCCACCAGCTCCACCAGCTAGTGCTCCTCCTCACCCCAGGATTGCCACTCAGGGCTGAGACCCTGATCAGCTGCTCAATTCCCCAAGGTTCTTTGAGCTGAGAGCTCCCAAAATGGATGCTGCCACTGCAGTTGCTGCTGCTGCTGAGGCCAGACCGCATTCACTTCTCACCCAGCTGAAAAACCTTTCTCACTGACCCTTGAAGTTCTCTTTGGCATTTGTGTGTTGAGCATTCTGGGAACTGCTGCTGCTAGTGGCACCGTGAAGCTTGCTCTGGTCCTGTCCTTACTGGTGACCAAGGCTGCAAAGTGCTCCACTTTGCACCTGGTGTGATAGACCTTTCCTGTTGTTGTTGCAGGTTGTCTTGGTATGGAAATCTCTCTCGCTGTTGTTTTGTGAATTCTGATGCTCTAGAATGTGTTTAGAGTCATTTTTTACAGATATTTCATGGGCTACAGGGAGGAGCTTCTACAGGACCATCCTTCTACTCTGCCATCTTGACTCTGCCCCCAATCATAACCACTTTTAAGAAGAAGTATACCAATATGTGTTCTGTCTAATACTGCAGAATTTCACATTACATTTTCTTCTGTTTTATCCTGACCCCGAGTGAATTTCCTGACCCTTCCCAAGACATGGAAACACAAGTTACCATAAAGTAAAGATTGAGGAATCACAGTGATATTTATAATCACCTGTATCCTTTAGAAAACATCTTGCCATTCACTGATGTGCTGCCTAGACTAATAATGAAATGTTTTGGACGCCATCACCCTCTTATTTTTTTTTTTTAGCAATGCCAGTTATCCGGAATCCTAACTTCTAAATGTTATCTTCTCCCCAAATATCATTATCTCTGTCCTAATTCCAATGTATTTTGAAACTTCAAGAAATGTAATATTTGATGTCAAAATTTGGAACTTCCTTGCACTGTGTTCTTTGGAATGTATACTGCATAATCAACAACCTTCCTTTCATCTTAAACCTCTTAAGTTCTCACTTTTCTCATGTATGTGCACTTGGTAAGACTTCTTTCCCAATGAATCTCCTTCCTTCATCACGCTTCCCATTACTGACTGTTCTGCCATGCCTTCCATCCATTACTTAGTTCTTTTGTTGGAGTGGGAGATTCGCAATTATTTTGCTCCACAATGCTGCTTCTAGGCTTTCTGTCAGCATCCATCATTCAGCAATCTCTCTCTTTGATCATGTAATCTAAAATCAATCATCCACTTCAGATTTTCCTAGTTATTATATAATGCCATCCCCACTTTGAACATTTCCTCTCCTTCATCACTGAATATACTCAGAGATTTTTTTCTGCACATTAATTCCTTCACTCATTCTATTTGATTTCAACATATCAATTGATGTTTCATCAAATGCTAGCACTTCCCAGTTCCTCAGTTCACATGATCTATTTCTCAATTGTACTTCACCAAACTAAGATGGTATCATCCTTAATCTTGCATACAATCAACAGATGTTCTACACTTATATTCATGGACTGAAATTCCTTAAATGAATGAAATCTTTTTTTTAGTACAAGTAAGTTTTTTTTTTAATTTTCTCTTATTTTTAGTTCTAGTTCTAAATTGCATTCTTCCCTCTGTCCTTACCCTATGCTTTGACAAGACAAGGAATGTGACTATTATACTTAATAAGTAATGAAAAATCCAGTTTCACATTATATATATTCCCCCAAAAAGAAGTAAAAGAAAAAAGAAAAAAATGTGCTTCCATCTGCATTGAGTCTATCCATTCTCTGTCTGGAGGTGATAGTCTTTTTATAATAAACCTTTGGAACTGTGGTGAATTATTGCATTCATCAGAGATATTAAGTCATTCACAGTTGATTATATTTACAATATGACTGCTTCTGTGCATATCATTTTCCTGGTTCTTCTCACTTCAGTTTATATCAGTTCACAAATGTCTCCCCAGGTTTTTCTGAAACCATTCCCTTCATCATTTCTTATAATGCAATAATATTCCTTCATAGTCATACACTATAACTTCTTGGCTATTCCCAATGGATAGATGGCCGCTCACTACCCATTTTTTGCCACCACAAAATTACTTGCTATAAATACTTTTGTACATGAGTCCTTTTCCTTTTCCTTTGATTTGTTTGGTGGTATATACTCCACCTCAATATTTATGAGCAAAACAGTATATATAGTTTTGTAGCCCTGTGGGTATAATTTCAAATTGTTCGTGAGAATTGTTGGACCAGTTCACAACTCTGCTAATATGAGGAAGTGTACATATTTTCTACATTTTCTCTAGTACTTGTCATTTTCCTTTTCTGCCATTTTTAAACTTTTTCATATTCCATTTATTCCTTTTTCGTATTATCCATTAACCTGATTTTTAACTGACTATGACCTCCAATTACTTAGTATTTCCCCATATCATACATAATTACACTCTCTTTGCTTCTAAAGCTTGGCATTTTCATGAACAAATACATCTCTATTTTATCCAGCACTCTTGAATATCTTTTAATATAAATAATCACACCATACAAACCTCAAATATGTATTTCTCTCCCGATGAGTGTTGAGGTATAGTGTATTCTTGTTCAGGAAAGTCATGAAACTTTGCAAACTCCTAGTTGATCCAGTGGATAGAATGCTAAGCCTGACGTAAGGAAGACTAATCTTCATGAATTGAATTACTACCTCAGACTTACTTACTACCATGGTGACCCTGTGTAAAATACTTAACACTGTTTACTTCATTCTCCTCATCTCTAAAATGTATTGTAAAGTGAGAAAAGGGGAAACCACAATACTGTTGCCAAGAAAACTCAAATTGGGTTATAAGTAGTTGGACATGACTCAGGGGTGCACACTGTGGGTGTCGCGCTGGCTCTCCACCTCTGTGTCCCTCCTCTCAGACCCGGATGGCAGGGGTTTGGCTGCAGGAGGCCAGGGAGGTGGGAAGGGAGTGCCAGGGCAGCATGGGCACGGGGAACTCGAGGCCTGGCCCCAGCCAGTGTGACCCCCTGGAGGCCGGGAGCCCTCCATGACCTCGCTGAACCAGGGTGTTTTTGGTTCCTTCAGGCAGTCGGGGAAACAGAAAGTGCGACGAGGTGCTATAAGGGATACACCAGTGGAAGATAACATCTGTATTCTGAACCATGAAAAGACTCAGAGGAGAGATACCATCACTGCTATGTTGGTCTATGCAGGAGATGAGTGCATGGCCTCCCACTTCGCCCTTGTCACAGCATATGAGGATGTTAAAAAGAGATTTAAGAATTCGGAGAAGGAGAATTCACTCTTAAAGAAAAGAATATGATTTCTGGAAGAAAAGCTTCTTGAAACCTGATTAGACAAAGAAACAAGCTCAGTAGGAGGAGAACAAGTAAACAAGGCCTATCAGGCTTGTCGGGAGGTCTGCCTAGAGAGAGATAATTTGAAAAGCAAGTTGAATAAAATGGATGAAGACAACTCTGAATCTTTGAAAGTATTAAGTGTACAACTACAGAGTAAAGAAGTTGAACCCCAGACTAAGGTCGAGGCTCAGCAAATGATGAGGAATCTAAATCTACCTGCATCTAACTGGCACATAGAGAAGTTGAGCAATGACCTAAAAATCCACGATTTGGAAAAGAAGCTGGAACTGAGGAGAAAGGAATGTACTAATTAATCTAAGAACAGAATTGCAAAAATCTAAACACAAGGATCAGTCTCGGGAAGACAATCTCAATAACACAGACTTCCAAAGGTCAAGCATTCCAAGTGATAACATGCAACATACCTTCTGGGAACTCAAGAGAGAAATGTCTAATGTGCATTTTTGACTCAAGTGCAAGCCAAACTACTAAGAAAATTTAAAACTCTATCTACAATCAAGAAAGCCTGTGGACCAGTCCAGTGTGTTGAAGACCTAGTGAAGGACTGATCAAAATTACATTTGATGTCTTTAACTGCAGCCTACAAAAGACATGCTCCTGTTTCACCAAATGGAAAAGCCCTCTGTAGTGCTATTTGTTCCCATCTATCTATGGGTTCTCCTCTGTCCAGAGATACAAAGATTTTATGGGAGAGAGCAAGTCTGCAGTCATGGGCAGATAACAAGAAAGTCATCCCAAGTGGTGGGACAAACTTTCAAGAACAGAATTCCTATGGCACAAATTCTTTCAAAGACAATTCATGGGTATTCCCAACACCCCCCCCCCCCCCCCAACTCTAGTGGAGCAGCATTTGGGGAAAGTAAAAGTAAAGCACCTGCATTCCCTGGGTCAGCAAAATAAACACTGCCTTTAATTCAGAAAAGTCTTGTGGACACCTTGGGAACAGCTGGCCAGCATTGGAAGGATGTGGGAGAATTCAGGGAAGGAACTGATCCCATTGTGATTTAGTGTTCTGTGGCTGTCCTCAACTTCAAACACACTTGGATTTGCACACACTGTCCTGCAGTCCTGTAGTTGGGTTTGTTTGTTTCACTATAGACTAAAACAGCTGTTCTAACCAGCTCTATTTTATCTAAGTATAGACACATGCAGTATATCAAAAATGACAGTAATTCTCTTAATTTTTTAGAAGACAACTCTACCTTTGATAACAACTGGTGCAGATTTAGGCATCTCAGGTAAAGAAAAATGATAGGAACTAACTTTTGGACTTGAGTTCAGAAATTCAGACACATATTTTGTGAGGTGTCTAAATCATAAATATATTCACAGTAGAAGGGTTAATGGAGCTTGGGTTCAAATCCTGGAAATTGCAAAAAAAAAAAAAAAAAAAAAAACAAACCAAATCTTACCTAGGAGAGCAAGCAGCTGGTAAAACCTATTTCAGTTCCCATTGATGAATACATAGATTGTGGAAATATCGGGATGGAATAATTGTTCTATGGATAGTCCATTTTTGTATGCTATTTTAGTTCAGATTTTCAGAATAAAATTGCTCTTTTGGCCCAATGGTGCTTGTTACTGAAGTACTAGGATGGTCACCATTACTTTTGTGTGATTTTAACTCTGTTTACAACTCAGACCACTCAATCATTGGATCTGGCTCCATTCAAAAGCCCCCTGGAGCATTCAATTTAAAAGTCAGGGGTTTTTTAAGTAAAAAAAGAAGACAAAATAATTGGAAAACGTTTGCATGTAAAAACCGCATATTACTAACAGCAGCAGATAGAGTCAGATAGGAAAGAATTTGCCATTTTAGACATATCAGTATGTTAAGAGGTACATGTGAGTATTCAGATGTTTAACCAGCCAAAGGAATAAATTGTCCCCAAGTGACCACACTAGCTGCCTTTTTTTAGCAAAGCAGTTTAATTTTTAAATGGCAATAAATAAACCTCATGGAGAAAATTTCCAATTTAGTGCAGGATCATTAACTGGTAAGTAATTTTTGTGGGCTTGCCAGAGTTTTGGAAGTACAAACTGAACAGTTTACAAATATGGAAGAAACAGCTGGCCTACCAGGGAGCTTTATGGCAGTGATTGTGTTTCCATGACTTGTAACTGATGCCATCCAGACACTTCCTGGTGTAGAAACCTTTTTGCCTTGGGATCTTGAGTGTTTTGTGTAGAATGCTTTTTTTTCCTTTTCTGTATTAGGAAGTTTGGTGTTATTTAAACTCAAAAGCATTCCTCAAACCTCCTGCTGTATTACTGAACAGCATACATAAATAAGACCAGATATTGTTTGCACCTTTCTAATCTTGCTCACGTATACTGGCTTGTCTGTGATTAATGGAAATAGTGTCATATGCTGGAATTTATTCTGACCAATGAACACAGCCGACTCAAGGGAGCACAATCTCTTGCAAAGTAACAGAACAAACTCAATATGCATAAAACAAATACAAGTCACTAGGCTTTAGCTGATAGAACCAACTACCTGTGTAATAACAAAGTGGCTGAAACTATTTCTCATGTGGCTGCATAGAGTGTATATTATGTATGATCTTTAATGTAGCTTTACTGGTGTGGCTTTTCCTTAACCAAAACTGAGTCTTTTTTTTCTCTTTTTAAAAGTAGTAAATTGGGAGAGACACTGACTTGGATGACATTCTGAACTATACAAGGATGAAATCATATTGTTTGATTTAAATAAATTATTTTTATTTGAATATGAAAAAAATAAATATGACTGAAAATGACTCAACAATAACAACAATTTTCTAACTCCAGGTCCAGTGATCTTTCCACTCTACCACCTAGTTTTAAAGTTTGTGTGTGTGTGTGTGTGTGTTTGTACATGTATCTCATTGAATTTTTGACTACTCTTAAGAATGGCGTGGTGTTCTGAACTTTCTAAGGCTCCAACAACCAGGCAAGGCATGCTTCCTTTCGTTGGCCTTTTTGGCTTAGAGGTGCAGTGTTTATTCCCCTTAATCATTATTCCCTCTCCAAGGCCCTCTTGCTGTTGATTTCCTTTGTCTGGAAGCCAACAACAGCTTTTTCTTGCCTTTGCTCTAACTTTTGAGCCTTGCCTTTTACACAGTACAAAAGTGGACACAGGTTGAAAAGGAACCATTGTGAGAGGTGAAATATGTTATGGTTTCCTCTAGATGCAACAATAAGGTAATAGATAATGTCAGATTTAGAATCAGGCAGACCTGTATTTGAATCTTTCTTCACATACATATTGACTATGAGACCCTAGTCAAAATCTTGAACTTTTCACTAGTCTGTTTCCTCACTAGTAAAATGTTGATAGTAATAGTGCATATTTCTCAGCATTCTCAGCATGAAATTTGATAATATCTGCAAAATGATTTATAAACTTTAAGAGATTGTGTAAATGTGAGCAAGTACTATTAGTGGATTCAGCTGCTTAATAATAGCATGACTTTAGGCAAGGTGTTTTAAATTAGATTTCTTATCTCTAAAAAGCATGTGCTGGATTAAATGGATCTTTAAGTTCTTTCTGGTTTTAAATGCCATGACTCTAGGACTTGGGAGAAAATTATTGATTGCCAGAGTATGTCAGTATGACAAGGTATCAGGATATGGTGTCAGCAAAACTGGAATTGTAGGTGGCTATTCTTTTCAGGCATCACTTGGATTCTCTGATGCCCATTTTTGTTTCTTGAATTTCTGTGATTCTACAATACTCAGCATCAAGGGAGCCTGGACTTGTGAGTTCATCTGAGGACAAGGTGGAATCCTGGCTCAGAAGTCATTGGACATTCCAGACATATATCCTGTCAACTTTCAACTCTCTGAAAGTTTTTAATCTTGTTGGTTCACTTCAAACTCTCCCTGGTGCAAAACCTTCCATGTGCAGGATTCTGCAGCTCCTAGGGTCACACAGACACATGGCCCTCCATTAGCACTCCTGCCCCATAGTCTCTGTTGATAACAGGGGCAGAGATTCCAAAACATATTTTTGCATTCATGTTTTTGCCTTCAATGCAAGGACACAGCTGGAGAGGCCTGAGGCAGGAATGGTCCTCAGAACTCCTCATGGACCTGCATGTCTCTGTAGAGACCATTTTCAGTGACTAATCACAAGATCACTGAGAGAAAAAACAGTTGAGGGCCTGAAAGCCTTATAATCACCACTTGGTCTTATATCATTGTCCTTGTCCTTGACATGGGCACAGTTAAAGTGCCAGGCCTAGAGGCCTGTGGGCTACCCGAGTCTTCTTACCTCACCTCCCGAGGTCTTCGGTTGGCCAAACTGGATGCTCGTATGAGAGAAAGGACGTTCCAGAGTCGAACAAGGGTTGAGCTTTATTTCAGGGTCTAGTTACAAGTGCAGGGAATTCTTCCTTAGGAGGGATAGAAGAATCTCCCAAGGAGGCAAAGATCTTACAATAAGAGATTGGAAGTAGAAGTACAAGCGGGGAGAGAGGGGGAGGGGAGAGAAGGAGAAGAGGAAAAGCGGAGCCTTGTGTCCTCTTTGGCTCCTCACGTGCTAAGAGAGCTTTCAGGCTTCCCTGATCCTACTTAACTCTCCAGTCGCATAGTTTGCATCTGAATACCGTGCTGTTAGATAACAATAGTGTGCCCAGATCCGGGACAATCTCGAGGGCGGGGAGATCTCTCTCCCATCATGTTTCTCACGGGAAGAGGCGGAAATACACGAGATAGCTCAGTTCACCTCGATTCCCAGCCATTTCCTGGGGGGGTCTCGTGAGAGCTCTAAGATTTAGAAGTTCCCACCTTTACCTGCCCAAGACTGTCCACACGGAATTGAGCTTCCAACCCCAACATTAAAGTCCCCTTGTGTTTCCTGATATGTGAAGGGAGGGCTAGACCTGGCTATCTGCCCTAGAAGTAGACTTTGTAACTCCAGGAGTTTTCTCAGCACATCAAGCTTAGAATGTTTGACTTTGCTCTAGTTCTGGAAGTCTCTTGCCTCCTGCTATGCTTGAGGCTTTGTCTAACGTTCATGGATGTGTCACCTTGTTCCTAGAAAGATTTCTCTTTTGCTTTTTCTCCTGCTCCTGTCACCACTGCTGAAGCTTGCAGCCTCTGAGAACAGGACAGAGAAAAAACCTTGCTTCTCCCAAATCAGTCCAGGTCTTATCAGAAATGGGGATCTTGTGATTGGGACTTTTCTCCCCATGTATTCAGTTGAAGTGAACAGTGTCACAGGAGCAGGACTCTTTGGAAGTAAACCTGACAAGAACTGTCGAAATTATAAGTAAGTGCCTGCCTGCCTGTGTCTCTGAGCAGATCAGTGATTATAGAGGTCTTTATTTTAGACACAGACAGGAAGGTAGGCCCTAGTCTGCTTATCTGAGGGTCTCTTTTACTCTCTATTCTCTCACTTTTGTTGTGCATGGTTAGTTTCCATCCATCTGATTTTCTTTCAGAGATAAAGAGTGAACTGCTTTTCTCTGTCTCCCTGTCTGTCTTCTGTCACTTCCTGTCTCTGTCTATAGGTCTGCATTTATATCTCTGCTTTTCTGTCTCTTCTCTCACTGATCTTGAGGCAGTGGAGATCTGGAGTTTTATGTTGGCTGTGCTCATGTTGTGAACAACTCCAGTATACACAAGAACCCAGTATGTAGAAATGAAACCTAAAATATAAACAATGAATATCTTTACTATAGAAATGGAATTTAGACCTAAACACACGTGCACACACACACACACACACACACACACACACACACACACACACAACACACACTTACTTTCACTGTGAGGTCCCTACAAGTCAAAGCCTGACAAGGGATTTGCAGCAATGATTTTAGGAGATGAAGACCAGGATCTGGAAGACGGCAATTTCGACCTCCTCTGTATGTCTCTGTCTGTTTATCTCTATTGCTTTGGAGTTCTTTCTGCATTTTCCATTGTCATTGTGTCTTTCTTTTCTCCCTTCCATACTTTTCTCTTCATTGGTCTAAATAAAAAAAATAATTTAATATCTTCTTATATTTCTTGAACATTTTAAGATATTTCCAATTCTTTTCTATTCTGTGATTGTTGACCATTTAGGCTGAGTGGATGATAGTTGTCAAGAGGCAGGTATATGTTTACCTACATGTAGCACTGAGGAAAAAGGCCAGTGGGAACCAAATATTTTTTTATGTAGCCTTTGCCAGACTTTTCCTTGAGAACAGTGTTTGTTCATGTGAATGGGAAAATTGTGTTCTTTTTTCCCTTATTCTAACTGTAGGAAGTGTTAATGAAGAAAGGATTTCCAATTTTCAGAAAACAGGCATAGTAGAGGGAAAGTCAGTTTAGATGTTAATGATAGAATGAATGAGAAGTCCTGAAGATTCCCTTGCAGTTGCCTGTCACCTTCTGGAATCCAGGTCTGAATTACCTTAAAGATGAGAGCAGCTAGAGAAATATTTTTGGATTACAAACATTTTGGAGCATATTGACAGGAATATGACATCTGTTTGTCTATGAACTGGGGCTAGTTGATTAAATTCTTGATTTCTTTCTGTCTCTCTCTGTCTCCCTGTCTCTATCTCTGGCTGTCTCTGTCTGTCTCTGTCTCTGTCTCTCTGTCTCTGTCGCTCTCTGTCTCTGTCTCTGTCTCTCTGTCTGTCTGTCTCTCTGTCTGTCTGTCTCTCTGTCTGTCTGTCTGTCTCTCTCTCTCTCTCTCTCTCTCTCTCTCTCTCTCTCTCTCTCCCCTCTGTCTCTCTCTCTGTGTCTCTCTCTCTGTGTCTCTCTCTCTCTGTGTGTCTCTCTGTCTGTCTCTTTCTCTCTGTCTCTCTCTGTCTCTCTCTCTGTCTCTCTGTCTCTCTCTGTCTCTCTCTCTGTCTCTCTGTCTCTCTCTCTGTCTCTCTCTCTCTGTCTCTCTGTCTCTCTCTCTCTGTCTCTCTCTCTGTCTCTCTCTCTCTCTTCCCTCTCTCTCTCTCTCTCTCTCTGTCTCTCTCTCTCTGTCTCTCTCTCTCTCTTCTCTCTCTCTCTCTCTCTCTCTCTCTCTCTCTCTCTCTCTCTCTCTCTCTCTCTCTCTCTCTCTCCCTCCCTCCCTCCTGAAGAAATGAAGCAGAGGTATAGAATTTCCTTTAAGGATTACTTTATTTGTATCTCATAAATATTGTCACATTGTTTTGTTTTGGTCATTATCTTTAGTAATATTTTCTATGGCATCTAAAATTTGTTCATTGACACAGGAAGTCTGTTAAATGAAACTATACAATCACTAAATATGTTTTTTTTTCTTTTTACACTATAATATTATATTATTTTTCTTATTAAAACTAAAACATTGCTTTTTTAAAATTTTCAGTTCAAATTTTCTCTCTCCCTCACTATTCACTTCTAAGATGATAAGCAGTTTCTCAGAGGTTATGGATGTGCAATTGCATAAAACATATTCCCGTAATAGTCATTTTGTGAAAGAATAAATAAGTCAAAAGAAAAGAACCACATCCCAACAGCAAGAAGCAAAAAGAGAAATTCAATTTAAACTACAGTAGACACTATAAAATATCTGGAAGTGTACCTGCCAAAACAAACCCAGGAGCTATATGAATGCAATTACAAAACATTTGTCACGCAAATAAATGCGTGGCATATACAAATGTTACTTTGCAAATAAAGTTAACCTAAGTAATTGGAAAAAAATATCAGTTGCTCGTGGGTATGCTGAGCAAATATAATAAAAAGTAACAATTCTGTCTAAATTAATTTACTTATTCATTGCCATACAAATCAAACTACTAGAAAACTATTTTCTATTGTGTGTGTGTGTGTGTGTGTAGTTGTGAAAGAACAAAAAGGTCAAAGGAAAACAACCACAACTCAACAGCAAGAGGTAGAAAGAGAAAAACAGTATATATGTATATATGTGTGTGTGTATGTGTATGTATTCTTGATTATTTTAATTTGGTTTAAGATCTTCTCCAACCATTAATGAGCCTGCCTATTAAGGAGAGTTTGATTAGGGAAGATTTTAGGGAAATGACACTATACACAAGAATAAAATCCAAATGGATACGTGATCTAGGTATAAAGATTGATACTATAAGCAAATTAGGGGAGCAAGGAATTGTGTATTTGTCACATTTATGGAGAACAGAGAAATTTATGACCAAACAACTGATAGAGAACACAATGAAGTGCAAACAGATAATTATGATTACATTAATTTGAAAAGTTTTGCACAAAGAATCCCAATACAACAAAGATTTGGAATGAAGCAGAAAACTGGAAAAGAATTTTTTAACTAGATTCTTTGATAAAGTCCTCATTTCTAAAATGTCTAGAGAAATGAGTCAAATTTTCAAGAATACAAGTCGTTCCCCAATTGACAAATGGTCAAAAGATATGAACAGGCACTTTTCAGAGGAAGAAATTAAAGCTTTATCTAGTCATATGAAAAAGTGTTCTAAATCACTATTGATTAAAGAGATGCAAATCAAAACAATTCTGAGATACCACACCACACCTATTAGATCGACTAACTTGACAAAACAGGAAGATGATAAATGTTGGAAAAGATGGGGGAAAGTTGGCACACTAATTCATTGTTGGTGGAGCTCTGAGCTGATCTAACCATTCTGGAGAGCATTTTGGGACTATACCCAAAGGGCTACCAAAATTTGCATACCCTTTGACCCAGCTATATCACTTCTAGGACTATATAATCACGATGAGATCATAAAAATTGGGAAAAGGTCTGACATGTACAAAACTATTTACAGCAACTTTCTATGTCGTGGTCAAGAACTGGAAATTGAGGGAATGCCTATCAACTGGGGAATAAGTGAACAAATGGTGTATATGAATGTAATGGAATACTATTGTGCCGTAAAAAATTATGAACAGGAGGACTTCAAGAGAGGCCTGGAAAGACTTATATAAACTGATACTGAATGAAAGGAGCGAAACCAGGAGAACATTGTACACAGTAATAGCCACAGTGCGCCAGGAGCGTTTCTGATAGAATTAACCCTTCACAGCAATGCAATGACCTAAAACATTCCCAAGAGATTCGAGGCAAAAAGCGTGCATATCCAGAGAAAGAACTATGGAATTGGAAAACAGAATGAAGTATACTATTTTCTCTTGAGTTATGTTTTGTTTCGTGTTGGTGTTTTCATGGTTTCTCCCATTCACTTTAATTCTTCTATGACTAATGTGATGATATGTTTTATAAGAATATATGTGGGGAAGGGGGGAACCAAAATGAGTAACAACAGCAAGCACTTTTTAGAGAGCTGCTCCCAAGCCCAGTCAAATACCTCTAAAAATGTCTCTAAACAAATTCTGGAGCTACAGAATCCACAGACTGATGGAGTGAGGCAAAATCTCCAACCCAAGACAGCTTGGAAGGTCACAGGGTAGTGTCTATTGTGCCACACAGGGGGCAGGGTGTAGTACAACATGGGCTATGCCAGCACAGACAGGACCTGAACAGGCCTTGAGGAGATTGAATCTCCCACACCTGTGTCATTTTCCAGACTTCTGGAGTCCCAAAACACTGAGGACAAATTGGAAGGTCAGGGGAAAAAGCCTGTGGGACCATTGTGGGAGAGTGGAGCTGTCTGGCCCCAGCCTCAGGACAGTAGAGAAAAAAGGGAGAAGAGGAACCCACAGTAGTCATAGCAGTAGCAGCAGCAGGGATAGAGACAGTGACTCCTTCTGGACATCTAGGCCAACAGATTGTGGGGGAATTGAGAGCCTGACAGTACACTTCATCACCCACCCGCACTGGAAGCAGAGATCTACCTTGACAGCTCAAAAGTCTAGTAAATGCCTGGGGGAATGAGCAAAAACTGGAAAAAGAATCAGACTATAGAATCTTACTTTGGTGACAAGAAAGACCAAAACATGCAAAGAGAAGACAATAAAATGAAAGCTCCTTCATCCAAAGCCTCCAAGAAAAACATGAATTGGCCTCAGGTCATGGAAGAGCTCAAAAGGATTTTGAAAATCAAGAAAGAGAAGTAGAACAAAAATTGGGAAGAGAAATGAGAGTGAAGCAAGAAATCATCCTGCTTATCATTTCTTATTGCACAAAAATATTCCATTAAAATCATACCCCAACTTGTTCATCTCTTCCCCAATTTCTCTAAAACCTGCCTATTCATGAACTTTGACCACTTAATCAAGAGGGAAGAAGTTTATGTTCTTATAAATTTGACTCATTTCTCTATATATTTGAGAAATTTGGACTTTATCAAAGATACTTGCTGTAAAATGTTTACCATTTTCCTGCTTTCCTTTAAGTGGCAATCACATTGTCATGAAAGTTTCACTAATTCTTTTTGGGAGGTATATAAGCTTGTTTCACAAATTAGTTTTGACTTTTAATCTTTTCAAGATTAATGGCACTGTTCAGCCCAGAGATCAGTCAAGGGAAAAAAAAAAAACATATATATCCAGCTCTAACTTTGGTAAGCTGCCCTTCATTTGACAACATTATTTCATTGTAGGCTAATATTTATTTGTGCTACCTTCTGATTTCTCTCTCAACAAGAGTTGTTTTTCTTTCATGTCTACTGAATTTCTAGTCCATAAGCATACACACATTCCTTTTACTGTGGTGAGTAGAATCATCTTCACAAAGGTTTTTTTTTTTCCTCCATATCAGTTCTTTTCCTAATGAGATGCTTCCAATTCTCTTCTATTTTTAATAGTTTTATTCTTTCTTGGTGTCATTCAATCCTGCTTGTCCAATTCTAGTTTTCAAGGAATTATTTTTATCTTTAAAATTGATTTTCTCTTTTTCTATGTGATTAACTTTCTTTTCAAAATTTTCTTGAATTACTTTATTCTTTTCTAAATTTTCCTCATTCCCTCCTATTTGATTTTTGAATTCCTTAAGTTCTTTTAAGGTTTCTTTATGGGCTTGTGTCCAATTCACATTACTCCCAAGGATAGGAATGGCTTTTTTTTACCTCATTTTCCTCTGAAGGTGAACTCAGATCTTCTTTTACATGAAAGTGGCTATCAGTGCTCAAATTCATTTTCCTTTACCTACTTATTTTATTTGTAACTTATTTATCTTTTTTAGCTGATTAGCATTACTATTACCAAGTTTTACCCTTAGTTGTGGCTAATGTTGCTCTTGGACCCAGGCTCTTCTTACTGCTGTTTTTTGAATTCTCTCTGGTGGATCAACGTTAGGAATGCCACTCTTCCTCTGCTAAGCCCCAGCCAAGCTATCCTGAAAATGTTATTGCTCCTGCTGCACTCCCTGTGTGTGTGCTCATTCCTCTTCATCCACAGCTGTAGCTCGGTTTCAAGTCTGATCAGCAGTGTTAGGCCTAACTTCAAGACACATGGTGGGGAGTGGGTTCTTCCATCATCTTTCATTCTGTGTCTTCTGTTCCTTAGATGAATGTTCCTGAGATGAAAATGAGTGATGCAAGTTGAGGCAAAATTTCCCAATGACTACACACTTCACTCAGGCCAAACCATAGCCTGTGGTGTCTTCTCTAAGTTTCTCTCAAGATGTCTTAGGAGGACATCTGTTTTCCGCCTTTGTTTTGATGCTCTACATTTGTCTTGTGACTGTTTAATGTGGAGAGCATGAAGAGTTCTGACCTGCTTTGCCATCTTCTCAGAATACACGCTGTGATATTCAAACTGTTTCTTTCTGGATGTTTGCAGGATTTTCTCTGGAGTTGGGCTATGATATTCATGGTAGTTTTCATTTTGGGATCTCTTTCAGGCAGTAATCAGTAGATTTAATTTCTATTTTGCCTTCTGGTTCTAGGACAACAGGGCAGTTGGTACATGAAATGTGTGTATGCTTATGGACAATAAGAAATCCTGTATACATGAAAGACAAACAGCTCCTGTTGTAGAGAATTCAACAGATATTACATTCATATGACAGCCTTGAAAGAAATAAGGGTAGTGAATGAAGGGCAGCTTACAAAGTCAGAGTTGGAGACACATTTTTCTGGACTGCCCTCAGTGATGTAAAGTTCCATTAATTGAGTCTAAGTTTTGCAATCAAGCTCATCCATTCAACAAAGTGGTTTACTTCCCCCAAACAGTGAATGACATGCTCATTACAATGTGATTGCCACTTGCAGGAAAACATCACATCACCATCAGTGCTTATGTTCCCACCATGATGAAGCCTGATGAGATAAAACAAAAAAAAATATGAAAACCTGGAGACCCTCAAGACAAGCTTGTAATTCTGGGTGACTTTAAGATCAGAGTAGGTCCTGACTATCAAATGTGGCAGGAAGTCCTTGGAAGGAATGAACATGGTCACCATTCCTTGACCCCAACATAGTGATGTTATTTAGGTCCTCTTGTAGCATGACGGGCAAGAACCAATACCACCAACAAAATAATGTTTCACTTGATTTCAACCTTGATGAAAACAAGAGGACCTAAGAGGTAGAGACTAGAACAAAAGCTAAGAGATTGGAGCTGGAGTGTCATGTATAAGGAACAGAAAAGTCAGTTTGGTAGGACTTTATTGTACATGAAGGAAATGAGCTGCAAAATTTCTGGAAGTATAGGAAGACAAAAAGTTGTGAAGATTTTTAAGTATCAAGGAGAATTCTTAATATTTGATTCTAGACTCAATAGTGAGACACAAGTTCATTGAAGAAGGCAAATGATATGCTTACAATGCATTTTAGGAAATTACCTTTGGCAAGTGAAGGAAGGATGCTTCAGAGTTAGAGAAAGGTGAGGCAGAGAGATAAATTAGAAGATGAGTTTGATAGTTCAGGCATGACGTGGTGGTGGCCTGATCTAGAGTGGTAAATTTATTTAGTGAGAAACACTACTATGCACACTATAAGCTATTGTGCAAGTATAAATCATGTTGGCGTTGTTTTTCCTTGTTTCAGTCATGTGACCCCATTTGGGATTTTCCTGGCAAAGGGTTAATCAGTTGTCTGGGATAAGTGACTTTTGAACTGAGTGTGAAATTTAACGCTTAGCTGTGACTTTCTTATTCAACTGACTTAATTTTTTTGTTTTTTTTGTTTAGGCATACTAGCTCTGAGCATGAATGCATAAGCTAACATTTTTAGAATCACAGCAATGGTATTTAAATGCATTTCAGATATTCATATATAGACTTTTTCTTAATGTGATAATAAGCAAAAATCCATGTTCCACTTTTATCAGCAAGGACCCCAGCATAAATAGGAGGGCCTGCTCTACAAGTTGTTAGATTTGCTTTCCTAAAAGGAAAACAACTTTTAAGGGGTCATCAATCACTTTGATGAAGAACATGTATCATTCACTTAGTTCAGGGGAAAAAAGTCAGCACCCTGAACTTCAGAGAAAATACAAATAGAGAAACAAATAGCAAATGACAGACAGGGCTTTCAACTGTCTGAGAGTAAGCAATATGAACATTACCAATCAACAGATAAATCCAGCTGTCTCACCATACATACATAGTTTACCAGAGAGAGAAGCACTTATATCTGGGTTTTCAAAGCCAGGAGGAGGGGGTCCTTAGTGGCTTCCCAGAGTCTCCTACGGTCAAACGAACACTTCCAATGAGTAAACCCTAAAGTAAAACCTTACCTCAGCGTATTTACAGATTTTTCAGAGCCAAAGGACATTACAATCATTGAGAAGCAGTGCATTAGATATTAGAAATTAGCAAAAGGTGTTACATTTCCCATAATCAAGCCTTCCTTGTGGAGAAAATGTGACTAAGATGACAAGATTTCAATGAGAAAAGCACTAGATGGGCTAACTCCAAGTACAACACTTTGTTTTTCATTTATTTCATTCAAGACCAACTCTTCATGGAGAAATTTGGGGTTTTCTTGCTAAAAATACTAGAGTAGTTTTTCTTTTCCTTCTCCAGCTCTGTTTACAGATAAGGAGGTGTGACAAATAGTATTAAATTACTTTCCAGGGTCATAGAGTTAATAAGTATCTAACATGAAATTCGAACTCAGGTCTTCCTGACTCTGGCCTGTCACAGTAGGCTGTAAAGCCTACTCTACCCACTGTGACATCTAGCTGGCCTAGCACAACATGTAAACACTGAAAATTTATGTTGATATTAATCTCTCTTTTTATCATCAATGTACACACAAGCCAACACCAACACAGAAGCACATGCTATTCACTTTTTTCTATTTTAATTTTAATTTCTTCACACATATATCATACCCACTAAAAGTAATGTATAAAAATTTTCACTTCAGGAATATACCACAGTAGAAGAACCAATATAAAAAGTAGGCATATATTCTAGTGCCATTTGGACAGGAGACATAAGGTAAATATTACAAAGCGGACAAAATAGAAAAATCTGATTTCTTTCTTCAACAAACAGTTGTCTTTTAGATGGCTCAAGGGAAATGAATGAATGCAAAGGCTTGGGGAAAACAAAATGTCTTTTGTAACAGAATGATCCTGAGTCCCCAGTCTTACTGCTAACAAAGGAAGGAGGACATAGGGAGATTGTGTACCTTTACAAACAATTCTTTTTTTAAACTGAGCAAAAACTTTTATTAGCATTTCCTATGATTAATTTAGAATGATATTTTCTGTTTCCTAATTAGTGATACTTTTTGAAGCTAAATTAGAATCTTTTTTTCCCACTTTTAAAACTACACTGCATTATTCTTATAAACTGCATTTTCTGACTTTTCTTATCCAGCTGCTTCAAGGAAACCCATGTGCTTAATATGTTTCTTCTAAATTTTGCCCATACCAAATGGTTATTTAATCCAAATATCTGGGCTGCAAATTGAGCTACTCCCTCAGGTGAAAGCATAGTTGAACGGACAAGACTACTAGGCATTCTAAGTGAGCACCATACATCCTGAGCACCTGAATCAGGTGTGAGGGGATGACAGTTGACTACTGGATATGCAGTGTTATCAGACTTTACTGATCTCAAACCATTGCTTCTACCAGCTACTGCCACAAATACAGTAGGAACATCATCTCCTTCATATTCAACTTTAAATATTAATTCATTTTTAGGTTTCAGCATTGATTTTCACAAAATTTTGAGTTCCAAATTTTCTCCCCATCTCTCCCCTCACTCTAACTCATAACACCTTGCATTCTGATTGCCCCTTCCTTCAATGTGCCCTCCCATCCATGACATCCCTACCTTCCCTTATCTGTATCTTCTCTTTTGTTGTATGACAAGATAGATTTCTGTAACACTATTATCAGTATTTCTTATTTCCCATTTTTATGCAAAAACAATTCTCAATATTCTTTACTAAAACTTTGAGTTCCAACTTTTCTCCCTTCTTCCCTACCCACTCATCACCACTGAGAAAGCAAGAAACTCAATATAGGCTATATATGGGTAGTTCTGCAAAAGACTTCCAAAAGAGGCATGTTGTGTAAGACTAACTATATTTCCCTCCATTCTATCTTGCCCCCTTTTATTCTATTCTCTCACTTGACCTTGTCACTCCCCAAAAGTGTTTACTTCTAGTTACTACCTTCTCCCATTTGCCCTCCCTTCTATCATCTACTTCACCCTACTTGTCCCCTTCTCCCCTACTTTCTTGTGGTGTAAGATAGATTTGCATACCAAATTGAGTGAGCAGAGAGTTCCCAGGGCTGAGCTCAGGGTTGAGATTCAAATCACCTGCTCAGTTCCCCTAGGGACCTTAGATGGAGGTCTTCAAAAATGGATACTGCAGCTGCAGCTGCCACTGTAGGGGCTGCTGATGGTGGAGCCAGACCATATTCCCTACTAATTCAGATGAAAAGACTTTCTCACCGAACTTGAAAGCTGTGTTTGGCATTTGTGGGTTGAGTAGTGTGGCAACTGCTGCTGCCAGGGGCTCCCTGAAGCCTGTTCCGGGTCCTGTTCATGGTCCATGCATAGCCTACAATGTGTTGCGCTTTGCTCTGTCCCTGGTGCAAGAGACCTATCCTGTCGCCCTTCCAGGCTGTGCTGGAAATCTCTTTCACTCTGTTCTTTTGTGGTTTTTGCTGCTCTAGAATTTGTTTAGAGTCATTTTTTACAGGTATTTTGTTAGCTATGTGAGGGAGCTTCTACAGGTCTGTTTTCCTACACCACCATCTTGACTCTGCCCATACTCTACTTTAATCCTCAGAGTTTCATCTGGACCTTTATGGGAAGGACTTGAAATTCACAAGGAATTCCATAATTTCCAGAATGCTTTTAATTTTTCACAATAACCAAGGTCAGAAGTTGAGCCCATCACTACTACAACTCTGCATGGACTTTCTACTTTATGAAGCAACTGCCAGTCAGTCAAAGGTCTTCTTTACATCTGGAAGCCTGCAGGAGTTACTTCCCTAACATTCCATATGATTGTTTGTCTTTCTGTTGGATTCTATTACCAGATGGCCAGAGCCTCCAGGAATCATTATCAATAACATCAACAAGAATAATTTTTTTTTGTAGTTACATCAACATCACATTCAATTGTCATGACAACCAGTGTACTGTGTTGGGGCAACCATGTTTTTTTTTTCAGTATTTCAAAAATAGCCTGTGTGTAATGATATATACATCAGTCTGACTTATTTTAAGTATAGCAAAACACCATTTTGTAGCAACAACTGGTTTTCCAACCACAGTGGATCATTTTTGGCATCAACCTTGTGAATGTGATAAGTCAGTGAAGACTTCTTAGGGACCTAAATCTAAAGTAAAACAGATATAAGGCCTGAGTTTCAATTTATCAAAATCATATGATATGGAGAAACTTGAAGTTGTGAAACTGTCTGTCACTCCTCTCCTCAGTCTCACTTAACTCATTTCCTTATTTCTGAAATAGAGACTACTCACTCAGGGTGTTGATTCCCACTTTCTTATTTCTTTTTTTTGTTTGTTTGTTTTAATTTATTTATTTCACTTTTAACATTCATTTTCAGAAAATTTTGGGTTCCAAATTTTCCCTCCGTTTGTCCCCTCCCACACCCCAAAACACCGAGCATTCTAATTGCCCCTATCAGCAATCTGCCCTCTCTTCTATCATCCCTCCCTTCCCTTGTCCCCATCTTCTTTTTTGTCCTGTAGGGCCAGATAACTTTCTATACCCCTTTACCTGTATTTCTTATTTCCTAATAGCAAGAACAGTACTTGACGATTGTTCCTAAAATTTTGAGTTCCAACTTCTCTTCATCCCTCCCTCCCCACTCATTCCTTTTGGGAAGGCAAGCAATTCAATATAGCCCAAATCTGTGTAGTTTTGCAAATGACTTCCATAATAGTAGTGTTGTGTAAGACTAACTATATTTCCCTCCATCCTATCCTGCCCCCCATTGCTTCTATTCTCTCTTTTGATCCTGTCCCTCTCCAAGAGTGTTGACTTCAAATTGCTCCCTCCTCCCATTGCCTTACCTTCCATCATCCCCCCCACCCTGCTTATCCCCTTATCCCCAACTTTCCTGTATGTAAGACAGGTTTTCATACCAAAATGAGTGTACATTTTATTCCTTCCTTTAGTGGAATGTGATGAGAGTAAACTTCATGTTTTTTTTTTTTCTCACCTCCCCTCTTTTTCCCTCCACTAAAAAGTCTTTTGCTTGCCTCTTTTATGAGAGATAATTTGCCCCATTCCATTTCTCCCTTTCTCCTCCCAATATATTTCTCTCTCACCCCTTAATTTCATTTTTAAGATATGATTCCATCCTATTCAATTTGCTCTGTGCTCTGTGTGTGTGTGTGTGTGTGTGTGTGTGTGTGTGTGTGTAAACCCACCAACTACCCAGATACTGAAAAGTTTCAAGAGTTACAAATATTGTCTTTCCATGTAGGAATGTAAACAGTTCAACTTTAGTAAGTCCCTTATGATTTCTCTTTGCTGTTTTCCTTTGTGTGCATCTCTTCATTCTTGTGTTCTTTTCAGCTCTGGTCTTTTCATCAAGAATGCTTGAAAGTCCTCTATTTCATTGAAAGACCAGTTTTTCCCCTGAAGTATTACACTCAGTTTTGCTGGGTAGGAGATTCTTGGTTTTAGTCCTAGTTCCTTTGACTTCTGGAATATCCTATTCCATGCCCTTTGATCCCTTAATGTAAAAGCTGCTAGATCTTGTGTTATCCTGATTGTATTTCCACAATACTTGAATGGTTTCTTTCTATCTGCTTGCAATATTTTCTCCTTGACCAGGGAACTCTGGAATTTGGCCACAATGTTCCTAGGAGTTTCTCTTTTTGGATCTCTTTCAGGTGGTGATGGGTGGATTCCTTGAATACTTATTTTGCCCTCTGGTTCTAGAATCTCAGAGCAGTTTTCCTTGATAATTTCATGAAAGATGATGTCTAGGCTCTTTTATTGATCATGGCTTTCAGGTAGTCCATAATTTTTAAACTGTCTCTCCTGGGTCTGTTTTCCAGGTCAGTTGTTTTTCCAATTAGATATTTCACATTATCTTCCATTTTTTCATTCTTTTGGTTTTGTTCTGTGATTTCTTGGTTTCTCATAAAGTCAGTAGCCTCCATCTATTCCAATCTAATTTTGAAAGAACTATTTTCTTCAGTGAGCTTTTGAACCTCCTTTTCCACTTGGCTAATTCTGCTTTTTAAAGCATTCTTCTCCTCATTGGCTTTTTGAACCTCTTTTGCCAATTGAGTTAGCCTATTTTTCAAGGTGTTATTTTCTTCAGCATTTTTTTGGGTCTCCGTTAGCAAAGTGTTGACCTGCTTTTCATGCTTTTCTTGCATCTCTCTCCTTTCTCTTCCCAATTTTTCCTCCATCTCTCTAACTTGATTTTCAAAATCCTTTTTGAGCTTTTACATGGCCTGAGACCATTGAATATTTATTTTGAATGTTTGGGATACAGAAACCTTGACTTTTATGTCTTTCCCTGATGGTAAGCATTATTCTTCCTCATCCAAAAGGATGGGAGTAGATATCTATTCCCCAAGAAAGTAACCTTCTATGGTCTTATTTTTTTCCCTTTTCTGGGAATTTTTCCAGCCAGTTAGTTGACTTCTGAGTTTCCTCTCCATATCCACCTCACCTCCAGTTCTGCCTAGCTAGTGCTTGGGGGCTGAGATTCAAATGCTGCTTCCCAGCTTCAGGGCTTGCTGCAGGAGCAGGGCTGCTATTCAGTGTGAGAATAAGTTCAGGTGTTCAGGTAGGTGCAGGGCCACCACATGGGGTTCAGTTACCTCTGGGGATTTATGCAGAGACCTTCAACCATGGATCCGAGGTGCTGTCTGTTTTGGGAGCCCCTGTCTGCTGCTGCCTCCACTGCTGCCTCCTGAGGGGCCTGTGTTATGGAGACACCTCACTCCCCTCTCAGCAAGTTGAAAGACCCTCTCACTGACCTTTGGCTCCTGTGGGGGAGGGACCTGAGCTGCTGCTGGAGATTCCATCCCTGAAGGCTGCTCGGATCTGCTTCTCTGGGTGCTGCTCTGCCAAGGCAGGGCTGGGCTCTGCTCTGGGTCCAGTGCGAGACAGACCTTTCCTGTTGGTTTTTCAGGTCTCTCTGGAACAGAAATTTCCTTCACTCCATTGTTCTGCGGCTTCTGCTGCTCCAGAATTTGTTGGGAGTTCTTCTTTACAGGTATTTTATGGACTGTGGGTTAGGAGCTAGCATATGTGTATCTTTCTACTCTGCCAACTTGGCTCCTCCCCGCCCCCATTCCTTATTTCTGAAATAAAGACTGCAAGTTCAGCATTTTCAGCAAAAGGGTAAAGGGGGTGTTTGTGGTTTTGAGCTTTATAAATCGGCATCTGCTTCTGTAAAGGCACCTCCCTGCTCCAGGAAACTGGTGAAGGGACTTCTTGCTTCTTGCAAAAACCAAATAAAGGACTTTCTCTTTGTACTTTGGGATGCCTCTGAGTAGTCAATTTAAGTACGAGTCTTGCCATCCCACACACTTGGAAAACAACTCCACATTATGTGGGTAGAACTTGCATCCCTGATAAGAGCATTCTTTTTGAGAGAAGAACCAGCTTCAATTCTTCTACATACTCATTCAGTGGAATCAATTCTCACTGAGGTGCAATGAAAGCTATCACATCACAATTTTTGAAAGTAGTTTTAATACCTACTTCCTGTAACAACTCAAAAATACTGGTGATAATTTTGTTTGAGATTGCAGCTTTTTCATCCACGTGATTTTTTTTCTCCTGCATTACCTATTGTAATCTGGTCTTTAGAATGCAAGAGGACTTTCTCAGGATAATCCAACAACTCATAGACGCCTTCTCTTTTACCCTCATACAACTTCCTACTAATCTTCAGTACTTCGGTAGTCACCATTTCTTTTGGTGTGGTGGTGGATAATGGGAAGACAGGAACCTGGGGAAGAGAAAAGAGATGAGGTAAATTCTTACACATTAAAATAATTAGCCTACTTAAATGTCCCTATAATTTCTTCCTTTTCATTTTTAAGTGTTTTTTGAGAAGTATGATGAGTCCAATTACAATAACAAGGAATGCCCACTTCTGAAAAAAAAATCTTAATACTTAAAAGTAAATTGCCTAACGTTACATTTACATTTGTGTCTAGTTATCTTCTGATCTTTTTGTGGATGAAAAAATATTGAGTTCACTCAAAATGTTTGGGTAATGAAACATCAAATTATATAACATATCTCTGGATAAAAAGGCACCTGAAGGGAAAGCAAGCAAAAAACCAATATTACCTTGGCATTTACCAACATTTGAGTCTTCTCTTCTGAGATGTCTTTAGAGCCCATGACTCTCCTTGATTTCCTTCTTCTTTTTCAAGGCTTATTCTTGGGTTTTCACCCCAGAAGTGTTCTAAAAAAGTATCCGTTTCAATTTCTGGAGTTGCTTTCTCTTCTCAGCTCCATTGATAACTTATAGATGACTACTTGATCTTTGTTGGCATGAGCACATTCCCCAGGCTATTGAAAGCAATTTCCTGTTCATCCTCATTTCATTTCACTCAATGACTTCAAACATACCTCACACTTAGTGTAAGGTTTTGATTAATTGAGACATTGCCTCATCTCATTAAAGTATCAAATGTAAAATAGACTTGTTTTCCATCCCATATTTACACATACATCACGATCATATTCTTAGATCTCAGATTTTGCCATGTTTCTTTCACATCCAGATCACCTTTGGGCCATTTGATACCAACTTGAGTGACAAGGTGCAGTTTCCTTCTCTTTACCAAACTGCCTCCAAGGACTCTTCCCTACATAAAGGCCTGGTCAGATTGATGACTTACTTTGAATGGACATGGGTAGCTCTGGTGACTGTAGATGATCTAAGAGGTGAGGAGTTCCTTCAAAAACTGACATTAGAGATGGCAAATAATGTTGTCTGTGTGTCCTTCACAGAGAAGATCCCTGTCAGTGAGAGAAGACACACAGAATGACAGATGACATTCATGCCCAGGATCATGACATCATCTAGCAGAGTGATTTTCATTCATGGTGATACAGACTCATTAATGATCTTGAGATATTCGCAATTTCCTTTTCTCCCAAATTTCAAGGTGTGGATCACTACTTCCTACTGGGACATTACCATGAGACCTCAATATTTTGATGGTTACAGTTTTGATGGGGCACTTACATTTTCACACCTAACAAGTGAAGTTCCTGATTTTAAGACTTTTCTCAGGACAGTGAACCCTGTTAAATACCCAGAGGACATTGTACTGAGAGAATTCTGGCACTCAACATTCAGATGTACAGATGAACCTGAAAAACTGAAGGAAGAGAAATGTTCACTAAATGCCTCCTTGGAGACTTTGCCTTTGCTTTATTTTGACATGACCATGTCTGACTTGAGTTATACCATCTATAATTCTGTCTATGCTGTGGCGTGGACCATCCATGAAATGTTCCTGGTAATATCAGTAAAAGGAGAAAGCTGGGTGCCTCATCCATGGCAGGTAATACTACTTTAAAATTGTGTTTTCTAATGCCAGGAAATTGAAGACTGACCAGGAATCTAATGGCCTGGGCTCCTCTCAAAGAATATTTGAGTTGGAAACCATTCCACTAATAATTATTTATTAAGTAACTAATATATCTCTAATACTGTGTTAAAGGTTTGAGACACAAAGAAAAAATAAAATCGTATTGTAGTTTAGTCTAAGAAGGGACATCACTTGAGAACAAGTGTGTACAAACAAGATTTATAAAGCATAAATTTGAAATAATAGAGGGGAGGCATTAGAATTCAGAGTGATTGGGAAGGGCCCCCTACAGAAGGTAGAGTTTTAGTTTAGACTGAAAATATCTAGAAAATGCAGGAAGCATGGATGTGGAGCAATAACATTTCAGACATAAGGAATACTGAGAATACCTAAAGGTAAGAGATGAAGTGTCTTTACATATATATATGTGTGTGTATGTATATATAATATCTTTATATATATATATATATACACACACATATACACATACATGTATATGTATATATACATACATATACATACATAAATATATACACATACCTTCATATATACATGTATGCATACATACACACATACACAAATGTATACATACATTATATATATACATATACATGCATTATATATATACATATATGTGTGTGTGTATATATTTATATTTATATTATATATATGTGTGTGTGTATATATATATATATATATATATATATATATATATATATGTATATATATATATATGGAGCAGCTAGGTGGTGCAGTGGATAGAACACCCGTGCAGGAGTCAGGAGGACCTGAGTTCAAATCTCACTTCAGACACTTGACACTCACTAGCTGTGTGATCTTGGGCAAGTCACTTAACCCCATTTTCCTCACCCTGGGTAATCTCCAGTCATCCTGATGAATATCTGGTCACTGGATTCAGATAGCTCTGGAGAAAAAGTCAGGCTGGTGACCTGCACAGCCCTCTCTCACTCAAAACAAAATCAACTGCAAGTTATGTCATTATTTCTCTGATGGCATGGTCTTCTTCCACAACGAAGGATGAACACATGCAAATACATTAATGTGTATATTTATACACATATAATGTGATGCTGAAGTTTATTTAGTGTATTTAGTAAGAGGTTGTGAGGTCATATTTGAAATTTAGGAAAATTACTTTGACAGCTGAGTGGAGAAAGAACTATAGTGGAGAGAGACGTATAGAAGCCAGACCAAATGCCAGAAGCCAGATCACACTCTTACAAGAGTCCCCATTGGAAGTCATGAAAGCCTGAAACATAGTGGTGACAATGTGTGAGAAGAGATGGCAAATATGAAAAATATTATGAAGTTAAATCAATAGTATTTGTTAACATACTGGATGTGAGGGAATGAGAGAGAGTGAGAAGTCAAGGATGACATTTCTTTTGGGAGCCTGTGTATTAAGTGCTACTCTCAACAGTAATAGGGAAGTTTGCCAAGCCTAGAGGCCTGTATTGGGCTACCCGAGTCTTTCTTACCTGTCCAGGTCTTCGGCTGGCCACGCCGGATGCACATATGAGAGAAAGGACGTTCCAGAGTCAAACAGGGGTTGAGCTTTATTACAGGGTTTCGGTTACAAGTGCAGGGGGTCTTCTTTCTTAGGACGAAGAGGGGGAGATTTCCTAAGAAGGCTAAGCTTAAGGGAATGGAAGTAGAAGTACAAGCGGGGGAGAGAGGGGGAGGGGAGAGAGGAAAGAAAAGAAGCGGAGCCCTACTTTTCTCTTTGGCTCCACACGTGCTAAGCGCTTTTAGGCTTCCTCAATCCTACTTAATCTTCAGCCACACAGTTTGCATCTCAATACCGTGCTGTTAGGTAACTAGGTGTGCTCCAATCCGGGACGACCTCGAGGGCAGGGAGACTCCACCCATCAGGTATCTCCGGGGGAGAGGCGGAAATACCCGAGCTAGCCAAGCTAGCTCGGTCTGACCTTCTCGAACCCCCGCTGTTCATGGAGGGCCTCGTAAGACTCTAAGATTTAGAAGTCCCACTTTTACCTGCCCGAGACTGTCCACACGGAATTGAGCTTCCAGTCCCAACATATCCCCTTCTTTGTTATGCGCGGAGCGCACCTGGCTCTAGAGCAAACAGTGGCTGGAGGCTGAGTGGATTAGGAAGGCCTTTAGCATATGAGTACCTTACAACAAGACTCCATTCACACAGAAATCTGCAGCTAGCACAACTGACAAAGGGAGGCATCAAATAAAACAAAGATGAAACTAAATGGCTGAGTTACAACAGGGGAAGTGCAATCAACTAAAATCCCAAAGCATATTTTAAGAGAAGCAGGTGGTGTAGGCGCCTTACACCACCACTCCCTTAATCTTGCAAATGGATCTATACAGGTGGAAAATTGGTCACCTCCTCCCCACCCAAGTGTCCTGGGTTTGTGATATCAAAGTCCTCATTCAGCTGGCGAAAAAAGGATGCCTAGATGGGAAGCTGTCAGCAGCAGTGTCTGCTGTTGTGATGAGGGCTGCTTCCTCTCTGGGCAGCAAGGTTAAAGCTGTCAGCAGCAGGCTCAGGTGGTGTATGATCCTTCTCCGGGGTCTCTGGGCTCTCCGGGGTCTCCGCCTCCTGCGTCTCCGTCGTCTCCGACCTCGGTTCCCACCTACGGATCCTTCTAATGGGAATCCACGCATTCCCTTTTCCTGTGGAGACACAAACATACCCTCGACCCCCTATTAGTATCTTAAAATGTCTCATAGCTGGAGTAGTATGTGCGCTCCTTGAGACAGCTGTATCAGGCTCTGATTGTATTAGGCCTCTTGATCTTAGCTCTGATTGTATTAGGCCTCTTAATCTTAGCTCTGATTGTATTAGGCGACCTTTTCCCCTTCTTTGTTTAGCGAGGATCGCCTTTAAGGTAAAGATGATAAGAATGCATAGTGGCTCTTTACTTAGGTATAGCTGCTGCCAGGTGCTTACAAATGCTTCATTAACATCTGTAAGGAACCTGACTTTCCCAGATTTTTTCTTTTTAACAAACACAGGAGCATTCCAGGGTGCTAATTGCTCCTTAACCAGTATCTGTAGTGCCTGGAGTTTTTCTGGAGTCAGAGGCCATTGTGCCACCCAAATCGGGGTATCTGACTTCCAATTCAAGGGTGGGGACTCCAGTACAACAGCAATGGCCCTTACTAAAAATTTGATAACCTCATCCCGAGGCGGCTGAAAGCCATTCCGGCAATCAAGACATAATCAGAGGCTGAGTACTGTAATTGATTTCCTGTAGCCTCAAACTGCCCTGTTCCTGTAAATTGCTGATAAGCCTGGGGGGCCTGAGCCCCTAGCCCACCGGTAGTGCTCTTTACCCTCTGAGAAAATTCTGATACCCAAATCACATTCTGCCCAGGGGTAAGGCAGGCTCTGGCTAAGCTCTTCCAGTCATTAGGAGTCAGAACGAACTGACCGCTGAGAGTTTCAAGCATGGCTATAACAAAGGGTGAATTAGGGCCATGCTTGGTACAAGCCTCTTTAAGAGTCGCCACTCTCTTCCACTCTATGGGTATGTGGCTCCTCCGAACCCCACCGGGGACACTGGGGTCCGCTATTTCTAACACAGGAAATGTCCCTACATCTTCTCCATTCTCTATAGCCTTTCTTATTCCTTTTTCCAAACTGGACTGTGGCCCTGAACTGTCTGACCAATGGAGCAGGTTATAAGGAGGCGCGGAGGGAAGGCACGGCGTATTCTCCCCTGCCTCGCCTTTCCCATCCTCTAGATGGAGCTCCGAACCTATTTTTTCTCTACACTCCTTAACTTTCTGCTCGCCAGGGTTCTGCTCGCCAAGGTCCTCCCCTCCCCTCTCTCCGCTTCCACTCTTATTCCAATCCCGCCCTGGCCTCTCCGGCCCTTCCTTACAAAATTCTCGGAGGTCGTTTAACTCGATTGTGACCCCCGCCTCCCTGCCTTCCCTGTGAAGTGTCTCAGCCCAGACCTCCTGTTCCTCTGGCTTTATTACTGGCAATTGATTCCTCATCCCTGCCCTTTTCCCAGGGGTTTGGGAAGCTTCTCTCCCCTTTCTCTCCTTCCGAATCTAGGATTCGGGACTCGCTTCTTTCACAGCCCCTTCCGGGTGTACCCCAAAAGCACCCAGGATTATCTACGCTCCCAATCCCTGTTGGGACGCCAACTGCCAAGCCTAGAGGCCTGTATTGGGCTACCCGAGTCTTTCTTACCTGTCCAGGTCTTCGGCTGGCCACGCCGGATGCACATATGAGAGAAAGGACGTTCCAGAGTCAAACAGGGGTTGAGCTTTATTACAGGGTTTCGGTTACAAGTGCAGGGGGTCTTCTTTCTTAGGACGAAGAGGGGGAGATTTCCTAAGAAGGCTAAGCTTAAGGGAATGGAAGTAGAAGTACAAGCGGGCGAGAGAGGGGGAGGGGAGAGAGGAAAGAAAAGAAGCGGAGCCCTACTTTTCTCTTTGGCTCCACACGTGCTAAGCGCTTTTAGGCTTCCTCAATCCTACTTAATCTTCAGCCACACAGTTTGCATCTCAATACCGTGCTGTTAGGTAACTAGGTGTGCTCCAATCCGGGACGACCTCGAGGGCAGGGAGACTCCACCCATCAGGTATCTCCGGGGGAGAGGCGGAAATACCCGAGCTAGCCAAGCTAGCTCGGTCTGACCTTCTCGAATCCCCGCTGTTCATGGAGGGCCTCGTAAGACTCTAAGATTTAGAAGTCCCACTTTTACCTGCCCGAGACTGTCCACATGGAATTGAGCTTCCAGTCCCAACAGAAGTTAAATAAAAAGAAACATTTGGGAGAAGGAAGAAGACTCATGAGGAAGCCAGAAGAAGCCATGTAAGGACATGCTCAAGGTCTAAATTTTATTATTGATTGTGAGAAACAGAAGACATCTCCTCAAGACTCTCCATCATGATGTGCCAGCAACAAGGAATGCATTGTGCTTTATGAGCAAAGCAGAATTGCAGTAGTTCAAAAGAAATATAGAATGTGTCAATTGAAAGACATCTCTACTCCAAATATGCGTATGGGTTATTTATGCCTGATCTGTGGTAGAACCTCTGTAACTTATTTTGGTCTGATCAAATACAGACAGACACAGAGATGTTATTTTGGTCCTCTTTGAACACAAATGATAACACTCTTAACGTTTCACTTAATTTTTCATCAATATTCATAGGTCTATAATTTCCTTTCTCTATTTTTATTTTTTCTCACTCAGGTATCAAAACCACATCTGTTTCATAAAAGCAAATTTATAGCACACCTTTTTCAACCTGTTTTTCAAAAAAAAAAATTTAGTATTGGAATTCTTCCTTGAATTTTTCATGCAATTCACTTGTAAATCCATCAGATGCTATTGTTTTCTCTTAAGGAGATCATTTATCTCAATCAGCTGAGACAGAGTTATTTTAGTGTTCCCTTTCTTCTGTTATTTTTTAATATTTGTATTTTAAAATGTTTGTCCAGTTCATTTAGATTGCTGGTTTGTTGTTGTTTTTTTTTTTTTTTTACTTATAGTTGTTTTAAATTTGAATAGGTCCTTTAATGTTTTTCTCAATTGGTGGTGAGATTGTTCTTTTTCATTTTTTGAGACTGAAAATTTGGTTTTCTCCTTTGTTTAAAAAAAAGTCACATTAGCCCTCAGATGGACCCAACATGGTGGAATAAAGGCTTCAACCTAGCTTCACTCTCTCAACATTTCCTATAAAAAAAAAATTTTAAATAATATCTCAATTCAAATTTTCGCTTGGAAGGGCCAATGAAATATGAGTGTCAGAAATGTTTCCCCAGCCCAAAACAAATTTTAGATTTCATCAAAAGAGGTCTGTGACACTGTGGGGAGGGTTTTCCCAGAGCACATAGCAGCATTAGCACCAGTGGTGGATCTTGAAAGTGGGAGAACAGTGGCAGCAGTGACAGGAACAGCATCAGTTTCTGAAGTTTGGAGCTCAAAGAGAGTAAGGGGGAAAGATAACTTGTAATAAAGAGTTTACAAGAGACCCTTTGCTGGCACTGGGTACACTGAGCATTGATTAACATCTCTGTTGTCAATATACAGCTCTGGATCACAGTTCCATGGCAGAGAAGGTTGCTTCTGGTTGATCTCAAAGGAGAAAGAGCCCCACTAAGCCTTCAAAGGCAGAGAGGAAAGCCAGCATTTGTGCTTGAAGAAGAGCAGGAAGCATGTCACAGTCCTAGGGCTGAAAGGTGTTCTAATGCTTATGACTGCAGAAGTATAGGGGCCATTCCTGGGTAAAGACTAGAGCAGAGACTACAAGAGAAAATACCGTACTTCTTAATGGAACACAGCATCATGGAGGCACTGAAAACTTGCAGACTCTCAGAACTAGCTCTTCTGCTAGAAACAGCACCATGTAAAAGCCTGAAGCTTAGTATATTGATTTCCCACTCAAAGGTGAGAAGAGTCCCACTTTAACATAAAGTTGAAAGCAAAAAACTAAGTTGGAAAAATAAAGAAACAACAAAAATAATCGCAAAAAACTACTACAGAGGCAGGGAAGACTAAGGCACAAACTCAGAAGACAAAAATGGGAAAACTCCTACATGCAAAGTATCAGAGAGAAACACAAATTCATTTCAAGTCCAACTAGAATACTTGGAAGAGCTAAAGAAAGAACAGTGGTACAGGAAAAAATTGTGAAAAGAAAAAGGAGTGATTCAAGATAATTTTGAAAAGAAAATTATCAGTTTAGTGGAAGAGGCACAAAAGTAAAGAAGAAAACAGCACCTTAAAAACAGAATTGGTTTAATGGTAAAAGAGAGCCAAAAATTCAATGAGGAAAATACATCCTTGAAATAAGAGTTTGATAAACAAAATCAAATAATTCCTTGAGACGTTAAAAAACAACAGAACAATGTCAAACAAATAAAAATGTAAGAAAATATAAAAAGTCTCATTGAGAAAACAACTGACTTATAAAATAGGATGAGGAGAGATATTTTTAGAATTACTGGAGTGCCTAAAAGTCACAATAAGCAAAATATCTTGAAATCATATTCGAAGAAATTGTATAAGACTAGTGTGTGATTTTCTTAGGTCCAGAGGATAAAAGAGAAATTGAAAAAATCCACTGAGAACCTTCAAAAGAGATCTCCAAATGAAACTTCCCAAGAACATGGGATGCTTAATGAAATAGAGGACTTTCAAGTATATAAATGGTCAAAAGTTAAACAATTTTCAGATGAAGAAATTAAAGCTATCTATATTTCTATCAAATGCTTCAAATCACTTCTGATTGCAAAAATTCAAATTAATACATACATCTCTGAGGAAATACTTCACAACTATCAGAAGTGACAAATGCTGGAGAGTATGAGGGAAAATAGGTACACTAATAAATTATTGGTGAACAATTAGGAACTACACTGAAAAAAGCCATTAAGTTTTCATACTTTTTGATCCAATGATACTACTACTAAGTCTATATCCAAATTAGATCAAAGAAAAAGCAAAAGGTCCCCTATGTAACAAAAAATGTTCTAACAGCACTTTTTTCTTTGGAATTGGAACTGGAATTTAAGGGGATGCTCATTATTTGGAGAATGGCTGAAAAAAAGTTGTTAATATGATTATGATGGAGTCATATTGTTAGAAGAAATGATTCAGGGGTAGTTTCAGAAAATTAAAACTTAGAAAGATTTATATGAAGTGAAGCAAAGTAAACTGAGAAAAACTGGGAGATTCTTGTGCACAGTAACAGCAAGGTTGTAATGATAATCAATTTTGAAAGACTTAGCTACTCTAACCAAGGTAATGATCCAAGAGAATTTCAAAGGATGCATGATGAAAAAAAAAATAGAGAGAGAACTGAAGTGGAAATTGAAGTATAATTTTATCATTGTTTTTCTCTTTTTTGTGATATACCTTATATGGAAATGTTTTACATTATTTCATATGTATAATTGTTATCACTTTGCTTGCCTTCCCAGTTGTTAGGGGGAGGGATAGGAGGGCAGAGGGAGGGAATTTAAAACTCAAAATTTTAAAAAGAAAGCATGCTAAAGATACAGAAATATTAAAAAAAAAAACCTTAGATAAATGTTTAACTATTTTGTTTTTTCCATAAAGTTAGTTCCTAGTTTTATTAGTACAATTTTTCAAATTTCCATTTTAATAATCTCTCCTTTATTTGCAGAATTTATAATATGCTGTTAAATTTGGGATTTACAATTTGTTCTGTTTCTACTGTTTCTTTTTGGCAAATGGGTGACTAATTCTATGAAATGCTCCCCCTCCTTTTATTGATGAAAGCATTTAGAGATTACAGTTTTCCCTAAGTGTTATTTTGACTGTGTTCCATAAATTTTTGCATGTTGTCATATTATTCTCATTATCTTTCAATACTTTTTCTTGTTCTTATGATTTCTCACTCTTTAATATTATATTATTTTATTATTTAGAACATTATGTTGAGACACTGAATTTTTTAATTTGTCACACTCAATTTTATTTGAGTCATTTCTTAAAAGTGGTTTAGAACATTGGATTAGGAGGGATCAGCAGATTAACTAAATTCCATCTAATATATAGCCCATTTTTCCTCTTCCTTTTAACTTTTCAATATATGGGAGGGAGGAGCCAAAATGGCAGAGTAGAAAGATATGCATATGCTAGCTCTGAACCCACAGCCCATAAAATACCTGTAAAGAAGAACGCCCAACAATGTCTGGAGCAGCAGAAGCCACAGAACAAGAGAGTGGAGGAGATTTCTGTTCCAGACAGCCCTGAAAAACTGACATCACAAAAAGGTCCATCATGCCCCAGACCCAGAGCAGAGCCCAGCCCTGTCTTGGCTGCCTGGGACCGAGGGGAGCAGATCTGAGCAGTCTTCACAGATGGAATCTCCAGCAGTAGCGCAGGTCCCTCCACCCACAGGAGCCAAAGGTCAGTGAGAGAGTCTCTTTGGCTGGCTGAGACTGGAGTGGGGTGTCCCCTATAACTCAGGCACCATCGGGAGGCAGCAGCAGACAGGAGCTCCTAAAGCAGGCAGCACCTCGGATCCATGGTTGAAGGTCTCTCCATAAGCCCCCAGAGGGAACTGAGCCCCATGTGGCGGCCCTGCCCCAACCTGAGCACCTGAACTTAATCTCACACTGAATAGCAGCCCTGCTTCTGCAGCAAGCCCTGAGGCTGGGAAGCAGCATTTGAATCTCAGCCCCCAAGCACTAGCTGGGCAGAACTGGAGGCGAGGTAGGTGTGGAGAGGAAACTCAGAAGTCAAGTAACTGGCTGGAAAAATTCCCAGAAAAGGGAAAAAATAAGACCATAGAAGCTTAGTTTCTTGGGGAACAGGTGTCTCCTCCCATCCTTTCAGATGAGGAAGAACAATGCTTATCATCACAGAAAGACATAAAAGTCAAGGTTTCTGTATCCCAAACATCCAAAATAAATATTCAATGGTCTCAGGCCATGGAAGAGCTCAAAAAGGATTTTGAAAATCAAGTTAGAGAGATGGAGGAAAAACTGGGAAGAGAAAGGAGAGAGATGCAAGAACTTTTCAATATATGGGTTTGCTTTTTTAAAAAAATGTATTTTGCAGTTCTTGGGTTTTTTTTTCACTTTACGTAAAACAATTTGTTTTCCTTTTTCCCCCTTTTTCCTTTTTCTCCTTTGCCTTTTCTCCCATTTTATTTTGTGTATGTCTTTGTTTTTTAATGTGTTTCTTATCAGTAATTAATTTGAAGTTTTAATTTTCATCCAACATGCCACTCTTAAATTTTATAGGACTGTTTAATCCACTCTCATTACATTTAGGAGTTAGATTCATCTTTTCCTTCATTGGTTCTATTTTTTAAGTAAATATTTGCTTTTTTCTACTGTAGATATGATATTATTTTCCTTCAGTTTTGTTGTGTCTGTTGAGTTGTTTCAAGTCATATTTGACTCTTCATGACCCCATTTGAATTTTCTTGGTAGAGATACTAGAGTGGTTTAGCATTTCCTTCTGCTGTTCATTTTACAGGTGAGGAAGATGAGGGGAACAGGGTGAAGTGACTTGCCCAAGGTCACAAAGCTAATAAATACATCTATTCAATTATTTATTTATTTATTTCTCTGTTTGTTTGTTTATTTATTTATTTGTTTTCAACATTCATTTCCACATGATTTTGAGTTTCAGATTTTCTCTCCATTTCTCCTATTTGAGGCCACCCAAAGACAACATGCATTCTGATTACCCCTTCCACCAACCTGCCCTCCCTTCCACTACATCTCTTCTTCTCCTTATCCTCATATCCTCCATTTTCTTGTAGGGCAAGATAGATTTCTATACCCCATTACCTGTACATCTTATTTCACAGCTGAATGTAAAAACAACTTTTAAGATTAATTTTAAAACTTTGAATTGTAACTTCTCTCCCTTTCTCCCTCCCTACCCATCCTCACTGGGAAGGTAAGCAATTTGATACATGTTATACATGCGTAGCTATGTAAAAGACTTCCATGAAAGTTATGTTATGCAAGACTACCTATATTCCCCTCTATCCTATCCTGACCCCCATTTATTTTATTACCTCTTTTGACCCTATCCCACCCCAAAAATGTTTATTTCTAATTGCTCCCTCCTCCCATTCACCCTCACTTCCATCTCCCACCCCTACATCCTGCTTATCCCCATCTCCACTAGTTTCCTATAGTATAACATAAATTTTCATAGTATATTGAGTGTGCATGTTATTCCCTCCTTAAACCAAATGTAAGGATGACTTTTCTCTGTTGGGATTGGAAGCTCAATTCCGTGTGGACGGTCTCGGGCGGGTAAAAGTGGGACTTCTAAATCTTAGAGTCTTACGAGGCCCTCCATGAACAGCGGGGGTTCGAGAAGGTCAGACCGAGCTAGCTCGGCTAGCTCGGGTATTTCCACCTCTCCCCGGGAGATACGTGATGGGTGGAGTCTCCCTGCCCTCGAGGTCATCCCGGATTGGAGCACACCTAGTTACCTAACAGCACGGTATTGAGATGCAAACTGTGTGGCTGAAGGTTAAGTAGGATTGAGGAAGCCTGAAAGCGCTCTTAGCACGTGTGGAGCCAAAGAGAAAAGTAGGGCTCCGCTTCTTTTCTTTCCTCTCTCCCCTCCCCCTCTCTCCCTGCTTGTACTTCTACTTCCAATCCCTTAAGCTTAGCCTCCTTAGGAAATCTCCCCCTCTTCCTCCTAAGGAAGACCCTCCCTGCACTTGTAACTAGACCCTGAAATAAAGCTCAACCCTTGTTCGACTCTGGAACGTCCTTTCTCTCATATGTGCATCCGGTTTTGGCCAGCCGAAGACCTCGGAGGTGAGGTAAGAAAGACTCGGGTAGCCCACACAGGCCTCTAGGCCTGGCATTTCTCCTCTCACTTGCCCCCTCTTTCTTGCCTCTTCTTTGTCAGAGTAAACGTGCCCCATTAGGTTTCTCCCTTTATTCTCTTAATATATTCCTCTCTTATCCCTTAATTTTATTTTTTAGAAATCATTTCTTACTATTCAACTCACCTTGTGCCCTCTGTTTATATGTTTATAATCTCTCAGACTACCCAAATACTGAGAAAAGTCTCAAGATCTTTCCACATAGGAATGTAAAGTCCCTTATGGTTTCTCTTTCCTATTTACCTATTCATGCTTCTTTTGATTCTTGTGCTTAAAAGTAAAATTTTCTTTTCAGCTCTATTCTGTTCATCAAGAATGACTGAAAGTCCTCTGTTTCATTGAATGACCATTTTTCCCCATGAAGACTTATACTCAGTTTTGCCAGATAGGTCGTTCTTGGTTTTAATCCTAGCTCTTTTGACCTCTGTAATATCATATTCCAAGCCTGGTGATCTCTTAATGTAGAAGCTGCTAGATCTTGTGTCATCTTGATTGTATTGTGACAATTCTCAAATTGTTTCTTTCTGGCTGCATGCAATATTTTCTCCTTGATCTGGGAACACTGGAATTTGGCTACAATTTTCCTAGGAGTTTTTCTTTGGGGATCTCTTTCAGGAGATCTTTCGGAAGGTGATCAGTGTATTCTTTCAATATCTATATTACCTTCTGGTTCTAGACTCTTAGAGCAGTATTGCTTGATAATTTCTGAAAGATGATGTCTAGGCTCTTTTTTAATCATGGCTTTCATGTAGTCCCATAAGTTTTAAATTGTCTTTCTTGGATGTATTTTCCAGGTCAAATGCTTTTCCAATGAGGCATTTCGTATTGTTTGTTACTTTTTCATTCCTTTGTGTTTGTTTTATAATTTCTTGATTTTTTCATAAAGTCATTAGCTTCCTTCTGTTCCATTCTAATCTTTAAGGAATTATTTCTTTCAGTGAGTTTTGGGACCTCTTTTTCCATCTGACCAACTCTGTTTTTTAGGACTTTCTTCTTGTTATTGTCTTTTTGGATCTCTTTTGTCAATTGGGTTAGTCTATTTTTAAAGTGTTATTTTCTTCATCATTTTTAGGAGTTTCCTTTAGGAAGCAGTTAACTCCTTCTTCTTGATTTTCTTTCATCACTTTCATTTCTCTTCCCAATTTTTGCTCTGTTTCCTCTTACTTGATTTTCAAAATCCTTTTTGAGCTCTTGCATGGCTTGAGACTGATTCATATTTTTCTTAGAGGCTTTGGATAGAGGAGCTTCAACTTTGTTGTCTTCTGTTTGTATGTTTGGTATTCCTTGTCACCAAAGTAAGATTCTATAGTCTGATTCTTTTTCCAGTTTTTACTAATTTCCCCAGGCATTTACTTGACTTTTGAGCTCTTTTACTGGGTAAATCTCTGCTTCCAGGGGCTGTGGGGGGTATACTGGCAGTTACTTGATTCCCCCAAAATCTGTGGGCTCCAGAAGCAGTTGCTGCTGCTCCTGCCCCTGCTGCTGCTGTGGCTGACTCAGATTTCCTTGTCCCCTCCCCACTCTGCTGCTTGGGACTGGGGCCAGACCATTCTACTCTCCCACATAGGTCTCAAAGGCTTTTTGCACTGACCTTCCAATTTTCCCTCAGTTTTGGGGTCATAAAGTCTGCAATCTGCCATAGGTATGAGAGATTCGGTCCCCTCAAGGTCTGTTTATGTCTTGTCTGTGCTGGCACAACTCACACTGGAGTATGCCCTGCCCCCACTGTGGTTGGATAGACACTTACTGCTGACCTCCCAGTCTGTCTTGGGCTGGAGATTTGCTTCACTCCTTTATTATATGTGTTCTGCAGCTCTAGAATTTGTTCAGTCATTTTTACAAGTATTTGACTGGGCTTGGGGAGAACACCCTAGACAGTTGGTGCAATTGTTCTGTCATCTTGGCTCCACCCCAGTAAGTTTCTAAGAAGTGATATGAACTCCAAACCCAGTGCCCTATCCAATGCGTCATTTAACTTCTGTTAATGTAGCTGCTTTCTTTTAGTCTTTCTTAATATAACCCTGTTCCCTATGGTTTTCTTTCCCTCACCTCTAGCGTACTCTTCTCATTTGATACCTTTTCACCTTTAGAGTTTTCTTTGTTAATCTTTTTTGTCTCTCCTGCTCTTGTGCGGTTGTATATTTCTTACCCCTCTTTTTCTTCTCATTTAATCAAATTGATTTCTACTCCCAAGTCTCCTTCCCTTCAACGAGTCCTCTTCCTTTAAACAAAATCAATTTTTAAGAGAAGAAAAAGAAGTAAAAGGATTCAGAATAGAAAGCAGGTAATAAAACTATTTTTTTTTGCAGATGATGTGATGATATTCTTAGAGTATCCAAAAGATGATACTGAAAAGTTAGTGGAAACAGTTAATTTTAGTAAAGTAGCAGGATACAAAATACATCCACATAAATCATCACCATTCCTATATATCATAAAAACAACTCTTGAAGAAGAAGTAGTAAAAAGAAACTCCATTCAAAATAATTCTATCCAGTATAAAATATCTGAGAGTAGACCTCCCTAATCAAACCCAGGAACTATATGAAGAAAATTGTAAGAAAAACTTTTTATACAAAAAAAAAAAAAAAGATTTAAATAATTAAATAAATGATAGTTGTTCTTGGGTAGGCAGGGCCAATATAATAAAAATAACAATTTTACCTAAGCTAATTTATATATTTAGTGTGATCTCAATTAAATTAGCAAAAAAATAAGTACTCAACTAGAAAAATTCATAACAAAATTCATTTAACAAAACATCAAGAATATCAAAGAAAATAATGGGAAAAATGTAAAGAAAGGAGGTTTAACACTACCAGGTCTTAAACAATATTGCAAGAAAGTAATTATCAAAACTATCTGAGAATGACTAAGAAATAGAAAGGTACATCAATTGAGCAGAGTAATCATATATTTTACAGGAGCAAATAAATATAATAATAACCATGTATTATAAGTGTAAAGACTTAAGACTTTCAGATAAGAATTCATTAATTAAAACTGGAAAGCATTATAACAAAAACTGGGCATGTATCAATAACTTGAACCATTTATCAAGATCAGGTAAAAATGGACACATGATCTTCTTTTAAAGAGAGATAACACAAGGAAATCAGAAGAACATGGAGCATATTGCTTATCAGAATTATGGATGGGTAAACACTTTATGAATAAACAAGAGATAGAGTGAAAAGTTATATGGAAAATGGACAATTTTAATTACATTGAATTAAAAAGATATTTTAAAAATTAAAATAAATATATAGCAAAGATCAGAAGGAAAGCAGAAAATTGAGGGAAATGCTTAAGGCCATTTTGTCAGATAAAGGTCTCATATCAAAAACATTTAAAGAATATTGTCAAATCTCTAAGAGTACAAATCATTTTTATGCCTATTTTTTAAAAAATATTATTCTTTCACCTTCTCTTTTTCTATCAGCTCTCATTCCTCCTCCTTGGATTCATGATGCCAATAATTAAATTTTTTCTGTATTTTTCATTCTGTCAAATTTCTAGTGTATCTCTTGTAGACTCAGCCCTCACAGTATTTTCTGCCACTGGTACATAAGGATTTCTTTCAAGTATTCCCCTATTTCCCTGTACTTCACTCACAGAGAAATGCTAGTTACTGTAGGTGTCACACTGGTCCATTTTAGGGCCTCTTCCTCACCACTAATCCATACTGTCTCTTTTTCAACATCTATCTTCTCTTGCCTAGAAATTTCCTTTCTGTGTCCATGTGTATCATCAGATAGGGAGGAGGAAAACCAGGAGAAAGTAGACCTAGAGAGAAGAGAGTGTCAAGGAAATGATGTTGATTGACAGTGTCAAATGCTACAGAGAGGTCAAGAAGGGAAGGACATCATGCACTATGTAAGTCAATAGGTATGATGACACAAATTTCTTCTGCCACAACATCAGCAATCTTTCCTTTTGACATTGCTGGAAGTCCTCTAAGGTGTCTGGGGAAGGCACCACCACCTCTCAAGGTAGCCCATTCCTTTATGTAGAGTTCTAGTTCTGAGGAGTCTCCTCCTTACATCAGATCCAATCTCTCTTCATCTTCTATTCATTTTCTTGAACAATGTCCCATGTAGTCAGGAAGAAATTAAATTCTTGGTCCACATGAATGCCCTTAAAATACTTGAAAAGAGAGTTATCATGGCTCCTATAGGTCTTCTCTACCTAGAGTAAACACCTCAAGTTGTATCAAAATTACTCATGTTTCATGATATAAATAGAACTCACAACTATGGTTGTCTTTACCTCAAATACCTCTGGCTTGCTTATTCCCTTACTAATTTTTATGACTCAAAAAATAATAGTTCTAAGAATTTGTGTAACACATCAAGGAGTACAAAATCACTTCCAAAGTATTATTTCATTTCATCCACACAAAAACCGTGAGAGTTAGTTACTGTTATTACTCTAATGATCTACAGGAGGTGACTGAAGCTAAGAAAGTTTGAAAAGTTTGCCTAGGGTGACAGAGCTAGCTAATGTCAGAGACAGGACAATAACTCAAGGCTTCCTGATTTGATATTCAGCACTCTGTCCCTTACATCACACTGCCTCATACTGAAGGCCCAGACTCAAAATAGATCCAAGCAGAGCAGAATCTAATGAGGTTATTCCCTGTCATATTTTGAAAGCCAGCTTTGAGATCTAATTAGAAAATCTCTCATTCCAACAAATTCCCCAAATCAGCTGGAACAGGTTGTATCAAGAGACCTGAGGAAGAGTTATGCCTGCATAAATATACCAGAAAAGCACAAGCAGAAGGTATTTGTTTTAACTCCAGCAATATTATCTGCTCATGTCTGAGAATTATGACAGTGGAATCAGGTTTTTATCTGAATAATTCAGGGAAATATATAGGAACTTTGTACCCAGTCAATTTTGAAGGCATCAGCATTAGACTGAAAATCTCCATAGAGTGTTGTACTTGACTTCAGTTTGTGTTTGGATAGAGACAATGCAGTTCTTAGGATGAAGACGACTTTAAAGAGTGATGCAACGAATCCGAAAAGCTTTTCCTTCCCACAGATTATCCCATTACCTGCAATTCCAGAGTTAGAGTTGCTGTTTGAAGCTGAGAATTGTTTTTGTTTTTAAATGTTTTCCAATGTCATTAGGATCCAGATGGCTACCAAAATAGTTAAGTTAGATCTACAGTTTTATGGTTTTGTGATGACAGAAATTAACTAACTTGGCAATATAGGACAGTACTTTGTGAAGCCCAATGGGAGCAAGGTGGATTGAGGAGACAAGTCCCTTTGTTCTGAGAAATCACAGGAGCAGTGTGTGGAGCATGAGGGCAGTACATTGATTAGACCTGTCCAGAGAAAATGATAGTGGTGATTTGATTGAAGTTTTCAGAGCAAAACATGGCACATGGAGAGAGGATTGGTGTCCAAGGCAGGCCCACAGAAGAGGGCTACTCTTGGCAGCTGACAAATGTTTTAAGAATGAACTCGCTCTTCCTAAGGATTGAAATGATAAGTGAGAAAAAGTTACTTCACTGGTATCTCAGGGGTTAATGCTTTGTATCAGCTATTCCTGTTAGAGCTGTGAAGTAAATTCCCTTTGTAAAAGTAAACTGATATTAACAAGTTAAGTAAAATGGAACATTAATCACTGGTGGTTACCTTTGGGGAAGGTTCTATAAAATGGGTAAAGAGAGCCTTGAACTGATTGCACTGGACAGAGAAACCAACAATTCCACAGCATGTAGGGTTAGGGTTAGGATTAGGGTTAAAAGCCTGAGCACAAGATTTAACCTTCTTCAGGATCTTGACACATATGTAAGTATGGGAGCTAACAAAGGCTACAGGGATTACATCTCTTTTCATTTACATACATTTTCTCTCTCCAATTGGAATATAATGCTCTTGACAATAATGATTTTGTGTTTCTTTGTATCTCAGTTTCTTCACTTAATGTGCAACATATAATTGGAACTTAATTAAATCTTGTTTACTATGGAACAATTTCCTGAGCAATGCACAGGTCTTCATTCTGGGAGATTACTGACCTCAAGCATGAGGCAGTGATTGAGGATTCTCTTCCCTTATAGCTCCATTCATTTCTAAAGAAGATCCAGTTTAACAACAGTGCAGGTGATCAGGTGTTTATGGATGAGAATAGAAAACGAGAGGCTCAGTATAAAATTCTCAACTATATAACCTTTGATATGGATGCTGAAGCTCTGGTGAAAGTTGGAGAATTCAACCCCCAGGCTCAGTCCAGTGAAGATTTTACCATTAATGAAGAGGCCATAGTGTGGGGCTGGACGTATGCTGAGGTCAGAAACAATTTTTATATGAACCTTTTTATCTATGTAATCATGGGAATACATTTTACCCTGCTTAACTCACTTCACATTCCTTTTATTATGGGCAGATAATCCTTCCACACACTGATTTCTTTTCCCTTTGTACAAAACTTCTGGATGCAAAAAAAAGTGAAACAGGCAATCCATGAGATAATATTAAACTTGGGATGTATAGCATCCCTGGACATAGAGGTGGAATCTCATCTTGTTCAGCCCTGTCATTTCAAATAAATAAACTGAGCCATATAAAGGAAGTGATTGGCCCAAATGATCTCTGATTCTACTAACAGAGATTTTGTTGAATATCTATCATTTTTGTCAATGATGAAACCCAATATTCATCTTGATTCAGTAAGAGTAAAGTTATATTTAATCATTCAAGGACTATTCATTCATGGAACCAAGCAATGAGTCTGACATCTAATTTCTGAAATTTAATGGATTTCTGAACCAAACAAATTGTTTCTGTATACGATGCAGAATTTACATTTTTAATTAGAATGAACAGTCAAATCAGTCCCATCTTTGAGTTATTTATGTTATACATCCTACATGCAGACAGATTATATCTATTTTAGATAGGTCACTTCCATTTCCTTCAGTAATTTGAATCATAACTATTTTAAAGTCAAAGCTGACATTGAAAATTACAAAATACTAGACAAATGAGGAAAATAAGATAGCACTGTGAACAACATCCTCTGCTCACAAATAGCTAAAGTTCACAAAGTTTAAAAGGTTCAGTCAGTTTTCCATAGCTAGTGACAAAAAATGGGATTGACATTCCATCTAGTGCTACTTCTAGCTGGTATTCCACTGATGTACAAACAATTCTCATCTTTCTCCTACAGAGCACTGCTTTGACCCAAATCAGTATCAATTACACCATATTGATGATGTGCCATCCTCTGTCCTGTTTATTTCCAGAGCCATCATGCATTTTACTTCCTTGTCTCTAGGTTCCCTGTGCTACATGCAGTGAGAGCTGTGGTCCTGGATTCAGACAGACCCCTCTGGAGGGACAGCCAATCTGCTGTTTCATCTGTTCTGTGTGCCCTGAGGGGGAGATCTCCAATCAGATGAGTAAGTATCTGCAAGTAGCTTTCCTCCTACACCGACTGGATAAAATAAATTGGTATTTTTCCCTGGATTCATGAACAACTCCATCACTGCCTGAGCAACAGAATACCCAGGATCAAGGGAAATCAGCAAAAACTTCTGGTCAAGGACAATTGACTTGAAATAATGATATGTGTTTAAATAATGGTGTTCAACTTTACTGTTCTCTTCAAAATGTAACCTGCAAAATTAGAAAAAAGTGTCTATCTTTCCCTATCTCTTTGTACAAGATATTTTTGTGTTCTTTTTAGGATTCCATGTGCAATGGGATAGAACTAGATAGTGTGGTGGAGTATGTACTCTTCCAAATATTTGTTATAAGGTAAAATTGAGTTTATGTGTACCTTGGGTGTAACAACCATTAGGAAATTTAGTGTTGTGTAAGTTTGGGAGAATTATTCCCAGAGGAAGTGGATAGCCATGGTATATGATGGATATACTGTTATCCCTACTCCTTCCCATATTAATGTTCTACTTGGTTAAATAATTGGAGGGAGAAGTCTATCATGAAATCTGTATAAGAGTCTCTGTATTCCCACAGAGAGCCCATGGAACACTACAATCAATTGCAATTTTCTTTTCTTGAGGTAATTGAGGTTAAATGAGTAGCCTAGGTTAGAAATCACCCAATAAGTTTTGAGGCCAAATTTGAACTCAGGTCCTTCTGACTCCAGAACCAGTGTTGTATCCACTGTACCACCTACCTGCCTACATCAATTACTTTCTACATTTTAACTCAACTTCAGGAAGGCATAAATTGTACCTTGATGTTAGTGCCCAGGGACATGAGAGGATCATGTTGTCACAGTACAAAATGGAACAGTTGGAAAAAGAAGGGAAAAAAAATGAAAAAAAAATATACCAGTCATCCCAGAGTGAAGGAAACAATGAGTTCTTGGGTACATGGAAAGCAGATATCTCTTCCTCAATTATAAAAATGTTGTTGGGCCTTGAATAAGATGCTTTTCAGGACATGGAAATGAGTGAAAAGGAACTGAGGATTCTGTCTTGAGATACCAATCTGTTTGATGGCAAATAAGCATTCTGAGTTTATATGAGAAACATGCTTGCCCTAGAAAGAAAATACTCCTTGTGAAGCCAGAAAGTTATCATTCTACATTGAATTTATTTTGCATTCTTCTGAATGAATAACTACCTAATGGAGCACACTTGCTCAGATAACTGTAAGGTATTTTTATTTCCTGTCACCAATTCATATTTCCCCTTTGTTCCCCACTGACTAGATGCTATTTCCTAGACCATGTCTTCCATGTTGTTCTGGATATGCTCCCCCTCAAAGAGCTTGTTAAGCATGCTTACCGGTTTCTGACCTTTTAGTTGATCAGAAGCCTGGTTAGGGCAGGTCATAGCGCTGGTTAGAACCAGTCACCTCTAACACAACCTGTTATCACTTCTGCAAAGCTGGGAGTAGTTTTTAATCCTGTGGAATTTTGTTTGTCACAATTTGTTTGTCACAAAATCCCTTTGTTTGTCACAATTACTATGGTCTCAATACTGTATTAGTTCCTGGAGATATCAAGGAAGGGAAAAATAGTCCCTCTATTCAAGGAAGTCAGACTATAAATGAAACACAATGTCTAAACTACTAGTAAACAGAAAATATATGCATAAGGGGTGAAGGTAATTTCAGACAAAATGGCCAAAGCAGCTGCTTGGACTACAAAAGCCTTCCCAGAAGATAAGGATTAGCCTTTGTCTTGAAAAGGGCATAGAATGCAAGGGACAAAGGTGAAAAAACAGAGAGCTTTCATAACATAAGGTACAGACTCCTATATAGAATATTAAGAAAAGTGATAAGTAGGAAAAATATTTGTATCAGATTTATTTCTTAGGAAAAGCTTTGGATTTACATAAGAGATGTCAAACCCATGGTCTGTGAGCCACATGGTGCCTGCCAAATTTCCTGGTAGGACCAGAACCAGATTAAAATGTCATTGGGAAATGTTTAAGAAAATTAATAACAGTTCAGTGCTTCATAAATAATGTTTAGTTGTGATTTTCTAACTCACTATGTGGCCTGCAGGGATTTATTTCTACTTGTCTTTTCAAGCACAAAATCCCTCAGATCACATCCGATTTCCATATGCATTCATAGACTATCTTGCTTCACCTATAAGGGAATTCTTTGGTAGTATCCCCTTTCACTGACCAAGGGAGGTCCCAAGAGTACAGGACAAGAGGAAATGTGCTCACATTTCAAGATAAGAATTAATGAAAAAAGGAGGGTAATTCACAGCTATTGTAATGCATTTGTTTGTCTTAAAGATCTCTCCTTAGGCATGACCTAGAGTTTTTTTTTTTATTTCTCTGCCCTTTGTAGAGCTATGAATTTCCATCTGCATCTGGTCTGTTCTTTGTTTCCTGGTGGCTAGTCATTATGCAGGCAATACAAGCAAGCCAGAGAAAAGTCCAGGTCCTCCTGATCCCTCTCAGTTAACAAGATTCTCTAGGCCAAACGAGAAAGAGTTAGTCTGTGACCAAGTCTAAGGCTTAGCACTTTACTCTTGTCCAAGCAATACATGACATCTAAGAGGACTGATCCTCTCTCTACTACCAACAACTGGTCTTTCTGATCCCAACTATTCCCTTGGAAGTATACAGCCTCCTGCAAATGAAGTTAATTCCCACAATTCACCCCATCAAATTTCCTGTTGCATCTAGAGATGTTTCCATTCATCAATCACACTTAGTGAAAAGCTGAGGTGTATTATCACCAGACAAGGAATCAGGGAATAACCCATTAACATTTAATTCAGTAAGGGTAGATGGTTTGACTGATTTACTAATTTGCCTTCCACTTCGACTTGAAGCTGATAATGTTTACTATAAATTTTTGGAATAATCTCTTTGTTCTCTCTGAAGCGGACTCAGAGAGTGCCTCTTCCTGTGTCAGCAAAAGCCAGCCAGAGCTGACTCTGCACTCTTTGGGAGACCTTTAACCTATGACATATCTTGAATAATGGACACATACTATGTTATGGGATATTAATGGTAAAGAAAAATAGGCATCCTGGGTTTCTATTGAACATTGTTTGCCCTTTCCTGCATCAGTTATCTGTTTGGGGCACGAAGCCTGCCACTTGCTAGTGGTGGGATTTCCTTCCTTCCTTGTCACCGAGACATATGTTTACCCAGCTTGGAATCCCAACATTTGATTGACATTGCTTTGTTAATTGTCTTGTCTTACTAAATTTATGATTTGTTCAACTAGGAGAGTTCCTTTCTCACGGCAAAATGTATATAAGTCAGAAGATTTCTGCACTGGGTAGCCAGAACATTTCTGGCTCCACAATGCATTATGTAACTGTTTTCTTTATGGGGAATTGATCAATTAATTAATTAAATCATAAAATGTATGCATTTAGCCATGTTGCCTTTCTTCAACAAGTTTTCAGGTCAACAAAGCATAGAAATGTATAAATTTGCTGGATATCACCATAAAGACCATTTTTAAAAAGATAAGATGTTGTACCAATACCTATATCCTAGTGAAATATAAAACCCTTATGAGAAGGTATTGTTCAGTTCTTTGGGTTTACAACTCAAGTTCCTGGTCCACAGCAGATAGTTAATTGTTGATTTATAACTTAGTATCTAGCAAACTTATCACACCATCCCAATCTAGAGTTCTTGCTACCATATAATGGATTCAGAAAGGATTGGATGAATGAAAGGAAAAGGTTCCAGTTTCCATGTCATTGTACTGTAACAATACATCGATAGCAAAAGTCCATATTCAGTTAGAAAGTCTGAATACTGGAAAATGAAATAGGATTTAGCAATAATAAGCCTAGTCAGAATGAGCCTGTATTATGTATTAACTTCTTTTTCAATATGTCTCCTTCCTCATTCTCATCTTCCTCAATACTCCCACCATTGTCCTAGTCATTATTTGATACTCCCTTCCACTTTGTCTTTTGGAATATCAGCTGCATAAATTACAAAAGTTCTTTCATCTTAAACTTCTTACATTCTCACTCCTTTCATGTTCAAGCACTTACTGAGACATACTTCTTTCCAGATGAAACTCATTCCTTCAACACACTTTCCAGTACTGGCAAACCTTCTGCCATGCCTCCCACATGCATTGCTTAATTCACTTGTTGGAGTGTGGGTTTGAGAATATTTTTTGCTCCACATTGCTGATCCTTGGCTTTCTTTCAAAATCCATCATTCATCAGCACCTCTATCTTTGATATTCTTATTATCCAAAATCAGTCAGCCAGGCTCTATTCCCCTGGCTATTATATGACATGTTGCCCACTTTGAACATTTTCCCTTCATAACTGAATTCAGTGTTTGAGGCTCATTTATCTTTCTGTTCTTCAGTTCCTGATATTATTCTATTTGATTTCAAAAGGGCTATTGATATTCCTTCTAATGCCACAACTTACCCATTCCTCAGTTTTCATGATCAATTCCTCAGCTCTCATAAAAAGAGACAGTAATTACCCTCATCTTGCTGACACAGTTTTGCACTCATATTCATGAACTGCAGTTCCTTCATCTGAATGTACTCATTTCTCTGAACCAGCAAGTTTAATTTTTGTATCTTTAGTCTTATTTTTATTTTCAGTTCAAAATTCAGTTCTTTCTTCTATCCATCTCTCCCATATTTAGGAGGCAAAAATTATGTCCTCATTAAAACTATGAAGTCACAAAATATATTTTCATTTTACCTATTTTTCAAAAAAAACCCAAGAAAAATAAATAGAGAAATTTAACATGCTTCAATATACATTCTGATTCCATCTTTTCTCTATGTGGAGGTGGATAACCTTTTTATTTATAATTATTTTCTTTTGAAATTTTATTTAATATGATTTGAAATAATCATTCCCTTTGCAACTGTGGTAAATTATTGCACTGATCAGAATTCTTAATTCTTTTTTTAGTTTATTATCTTTACTATTATTCTCATGGTTCTTCTTACTTCATTATGCATCACTTCATCTAAGCCTTTCCAGGTTTTTCTGAAACCATCCCTTTGTAATTTCTTACAGTACAAAAGTATTCCTTCAGAGTCCTCTGGTGCCAAGATGGAGGAATGAGGAAGAAACCCTGTCAAACCTATTAACTCCCCCTTCCTAGAATACCTCCACACAATTGATCTGGGAGCAAGGAAGCAGCTGAGTAGCCCAACAGAAAGCTCTGTCTCACTGGGGTGGGGTGGGGAGTGAGGTTCAAGCACAGCATCAGCAGTTAGCCTCATGGCAGGGGGCCAGTAGTTAGGCTCCCACCCTGGAGCAATCCACCAGTAAGACCCCACCCTAATGCAAACCAGCAGCCCCCTAGACAAGTGAACAGTCTGTGCAACTCAGCAAGTTCCCACATTAACCCCAGTACAAGCCACCAGGGAAATCTTGATCCCATTGCTAACCAATAGTGAAATGCCACCCTTGAGCTAGCAACTATCAAGGCCCTGTCACTGGGGTCTCCCAGCACAGATACCTGGTTTGCATTGTAACCAAGCATCACTTCCCTATCCCATGGGCAGGTCAGCACCAAAATCACTCCTCCTGGATCAGACACCAGTTAGACAGTCACCATAGCAGTCCAACAGCAAGGTTTCACCCCTGGAGAAGGGCAGCAGCTAAATTCTGCACCAAGGGGAGTCCAAAGCAGAGACCAACACCAATATAAAAACAATAAGGGTAGCCTTCTCTCCAGAGAAAGCAAGCAGCTAAACCCCAACTACCAGTGAAAGCCAGCTGTAAGACCCAGAACCCCAGCAAAAATAGCTTGAGACAGGGCAGGACCAGAACTCAACTCTCATGTGAACACACCAAGTCATGGGGGCCAGAGTCAAGATGGCAGAGTAAAAGAAAGAACTTTCTTGAGTTCTCTCCCAAAGTCCTCCAAATGCCTGCATAAACAGGACTAAAGGAATTCTAGAGCTACAGAACCCACAAAATGACAGAACAAAATAATTTCCCAGCCAAAGACTACCTGAAATGTCAAGAGGAACCATCTTTTGCACCAGGTAGTGGGCAGAGAAAAGTTGAGCATGAGCTCCACCAGTCAACAAACAAATACAGGAAGGTCAGTGGGAAAAATCTGTGGGATCTGGGTGAAGGAGGAGCTTGCAGTCTGCCAGGGTTAGGCCCCAGTCCCAGGATGGTGGAGGTGGGGGTGATGGTGGCTGTGGTGGCAGTGGCAGCAACAGCAACAGCAGCAGTGCAAGAGGCAACTTCCAGAACTCTGGGAAGATGGTGTCCCTGAAGGCTGGGACAGTACACCTACCTCCACCCCCACTGGAAGCAGAGTTATACCTTGAAAAAGAGGTATAAAGTCAAGTGCTTGGGTGGGAAGATGAGTAAACATTGTAAAAAGAATTCAGACTACAAAATCTTACTTTGGTGACAAAGAAGACCAAGGCATACAACCAGATGAGGACAGTAGAAGCAAAGCTCCTATATCAAAAGTCTCTAAGAGGAGTATGAATTGGTCACAGGCCATGGAAGAGCTCAAAAAGGATTTTGAAAATCAAGTAAGAGGAGTAGAGGATAAATTGGGAAGAGAAATGAGAGAGATGCAAGATAATCATGAAAATTGAGTCAACACCTTGCTAAAGTAGACTCAAAAAAATACTGAAGGAAGACCTTAAAAAACAGACTAATCCAAATGGCAAAAGAAGGCCAAAAAAGCCAATGAGGAGAAAAATACCTTAAAAAAGCACAATTAGCCAAATGCAAAAGGAGGTCCAAACCCTCATCTAAGAAAATAATTTCTTCAAAATTAGAATGGAGCAAATGGAAGCTAATGATTTAGGGAGAAATCAAGAAATTATAAAACAGAACCAAAAGAATGAAAAAATAGAAGACAATGTAAAATATCTCACTGCAGAAAACCACCAACCTGGAAAAATATATCCTGGAGAGATAATTTTAAAATTCCTGAACCACTTTCCTTAATCAACAAAAGAGCCTAGATATCATCTTTCAAGAAATTATCAAGGACAACTGCCATGATATTCTAGAACCAGAGTGTAAAACAGAAATTGGAAGAATTCACTGATCACCTCTGGAAAGAGATCTGAAAAAAAAAATCTCCTAGGAATATTATAGCCAAAATCCAGAGTTCTCAAGTCAAGGAGAAAATATTGCAAGCAGTCAGAAAGAAACAATTTCAATGTTGTGAAATTACAGTTAGAATAACACAAGATCTAGCAGCTTCTACATTAAGAGACTGAAGGGCTTGGAATATGATATTACCAGAGTTCAGATTTAACTAAGAATAAAAGCAAAAATCACCTCCTTGACAAAACTAAGTATAATCTTTCAGGGGAAAAAATGGAAATTCAATGAAATATTGAACTTCCTAGAATTCTTAATGAAAAGACCAAATCTGAATAGAAAATTTAACTTTCAAATATAAGCATCAAGAGAAGCATAAAAAGGTAAACAAAAAAAGAGAAATCATAAGAGTACCATTAAAGTTGAATTATTCACATTGTTACATGGAAAGATGATATTTGTAACTCATGAGACCTTTGTCATTATTAAGGTAGATGGAAAAAATAGATAGACAGATAGATGAGAAAAAAAATTCACCCCAAACCAAAAAAAGAGCTTGATTATAGAAATTTATTGGGGTGACAGGGAAGATCAAGCCATAAACTTAGAAGAGAAAAATAGGGTCAAAATGGCTACATATGAAGCCTCAAAGAAAAATGTAACTTGGTCTCAGGCCCAAAAATCATCTTGTAAGACCTGCAAAATGATTTGTAAAAGCAAATTATTAAAACAGAAGAGAAATTGGGTAAAGAAATGAGAATAATGGAAGAGAATGATGAAAAAAGAAGTCAACAGCATTAGAAAAGTTATACAAAAAATTACTTAGGAAAATGACTCCCTAAAAAATAGAATTGGTCAAATGGAAAAGGAAGTAAAAAAGCTGACTGAAGAAAATAATTATCTAAAAATTAGAATAAAAAAAGTAGAAAATAATAATTCCATGAGGCATCAAAACAATATCAAACAAAATCAGAAAAATAAAAGGAAATAGAAGAAAATGTGAAACTTCTTGTTGGAAAACAAATGACCTAGAAAATAGATCCAGGGGAGATAATAGAAGAATAATTGGTCTACTGAAAACCATGAATAATAAAAAAAGTCTGGACAGCATATTTCAAGAAATTAGCAAAAAAAAAAAAAAAAAAACAAATTCCTTTATATATTAGAACCCAAAGGCAAAATTGAAGTTGAAAAAATCCCCCAATCAATGACAGAAAGTGATTCTAAAATTAAAACTCCCAGGAAATCATAGCCAAATTCCAGAGTTCACAAATCAAGGATAAAGTATTGCAAACTGACAAAAGGAACAATTCAAATATGGTGGAGCTAGAGTCAGGATTCGGCAGCTTCCACATTAAAGAACTAGAGGAGTTGTAATATGATCTACTGAAAGGCAAAGTAGTTATGAATTTAACTAAGAAACACTAACTCGACAAAATTGAATATAAACTTTCAGGAGAAAAAATATTTAAGAAAGCAGAGGATTGTTAAGCGTTTCTAATTAAAAGACCAGAGCTGAATAAGACAATTGAACTCCAAACTCCAAAGACTCAAGGGAAAAATAAATAAATTAAATGGTTGAGAAATAAAATTACACTAGAAAAAGGAGGGGGGCAACTGAGTGGGATAAATTATCCCATATTAAAGAGACATCAAGGAGTTATTATAATGGAGGAGAAGAGGGAAGATGTGGCAGCACACAAAGCTGAAACCTTGCTCTGATCAAATTGACTAAAAGAAGGAATAACACACACACACACACACACACACACACAACCACAGAGTTGGATATAGAAAAATCCATCTTAAACTGTAAGGAAGGAAAAGAGGATAATAGAAAGGGAAGGGAGAACCAATAAAAGGGATAATATATTTGGGAAGATGGTGATCATGAGTTGTTGTTGTGTTTGTCCTTTGTTCTTGAAGAGGATCATGACATCAAGATGATGATATGACTTGCAGTTGACTTTGATTTGAGTGAGGGAGGGCTGTGCAAGGCCACCAACCTCACTTTGTTCTCCTGAGCCATCTGGCTTCAGTGGCCTGATATTCATCGGGACAATTGGAAATTGCCCAAGATGCAATGTGAGACCCTGGCCCTTCCAGGCTAAGGTCTTATCACATTATCACTTTGAGTGAGATCCACCCATTCAATGAATAGGCTTCTTTAAGCAGGTCACTCAAAGAATGGCCCCTTTAATCAAAAGAAAAAAAAATCATACTGCGAGGAGAAGACCCTCAGGGTCCCTGGGTAAAAAAAAAAAACAATTATTATTTGGGAATTACATTCACTCTGGGTTAGGTGGGTGGGAACTTGTGGTCCAGTCAATGAGCTCCAGAGTGAATTGCGTTTAAGTCTTGATCTCTGTGCAAGCAATGGAGCCAGTAAACTCAGAGGAAAAAATGGAGCTTTTGGGCATAGAGTGTACCTTTCCCTGTGTAGAACACCAGAGGAGAAGAGGGGAACAGGAGGAGAAAGAAAAGGAAGAGGAGGAGGAGGAGCTGCTACTCACTCACAGATTGTGTTAGTCCTTTGCCCTGGAAGAGGACCATGATATCAAGATGATGACATGACTTGCAGTTGACTGTGATTTGAGTGAGAGGCCTGTGCAAGATTACCAACTGCACTTTCTTCTCCTGAATCATCTTGGTCCAGTGGCCTGATATTCATCAGGACAGCTGGAGATGGCCCAGGATGTAACATGAGCATCATGAGATAAGCAATTGTGAAGAAGGAATGAGTGGAGAGTAAAAGAGAAGGGTGGGGATAAACAAGGGAATTAGAGCTCAGAGGGAAATACTTGTAACTATAAATGTGAATGGGATGAACTTTTCCATAATGGAAACTGGTATCATAATGGATGAAAAACCAGAGTCCTATAATATTTTATTTACAAGAAAGACATATGAACCAGAGAGAGACACACCTAGTGTCTGCTGGAGCACAATCTATTACACTTCAGTTGAAAACAACAAACACTAAGAGTAATCATGATCTCAGAGAAAGCAAAACCAAAATTCTAATTAAAAGAGATAAAGAAGGAAATGATATCTTCCTGCAAGGTACTATACAAGATGAAGTCTTATCAATACTAAGCATACATGCACCAAATGGTATAGTATCTATGTATTTTGAATTAGAAGTTGAATGAGTTAAAGGAGGAAACAGAAAATATAGTTATCCTAGTGAGGGAACTCAACTTTCCCCTTGCCAGAAGTAGATTCATCTAACCAAAAAAATAAAAAAGAAAGAAGTTAAGGAGGTGAACAAAATTCTGGAAAAGTTAGATATGATAGATCTCTGGTGAAAACTGAATGGGAATAGAAAGGAATATACCTTTTCTCAACAATACATGACAATTACACAAAAATTTGCCATGTATTTAGGGCATATAAAAACCTAATAACTAATCTGCAGAAAGAGTAAACACATCATTTTCAGATAACAATACAATAAAAATTAAATTCAATGATGGACAATGGAAAGAGAGATTAGAAGTTAATTGGAAATCAAATAATCTTATCCTAACAAAAACACATTTGGGACAAAGAGCAAATCACAGAAACAATCAATAACTTCATTAAAGAAAATGCCAGCAATGTGACAACATATAAAAGATGTCATGCAACCCAAACAGTACTTAGGGGAAAATTTGTACGTTTAGTTGATTGCATTCATAAAACAGAGTAAAATCAAACCCATGAACTGGGCTTGCAACTAAAAAAACCTTAAAAAAGAAAATTAAAACCCCCAATTAAACATCAAATTGGAAATCCTGAAAAGCAAAGAAGAGATTAATAAGATCAAAAATAGGAAAACCATTGAATTAATAAAAGCAAAAGTTGGTTTTATGGGAAAAATAAGTCCTACAAAATAGCTAAATTGTTGGTCAATTTGATTGCAAAAGAAAAGAAGAAAACGAAATTACTAGTATGAAATTGAAAGGGGTAAATTCACCACCAGTTAAGAGGAACTTAAGACAACTTTTAGGAGCTATTTTGTCCAGTTATATGCCAAGAACTATGACAATCTGAATGAAAGGAATGAATATCTACAAAAATATGAATTAACCAGATTAACAGAAGAAATAAACATTTAAATAAGTGAATAAAAGAAAAAGAAATTGAAGTAGTCCTTAATGAACTTCCAAAGAAAACATCCCCAGGACCAGATGCATTAGCAAAGGAACTCTGCCAAACCCATGAAAAACAACTAATCCCAATACTATGTAAACTCTTTGGGAAAAGAGGCAAAGAAAGATCTCACCAAATTCCTTTTATGACACAGATATGATGGGTATACCCAAATTAGGAAGACTCAAAACATAGAAAAAATTATAGACCAATTTCCCTAGTGAATATTGAGGCAAAAATTTAAAATAAAATACCAGCATAGAGATCACACCAATATATCACAAAATGAGATACACTATGACCAGATGAGATTTATACCAGGAAGGAAAGTTTGGTTCAATATTAGGAAAGCTATGAGCATAACTGACCATATCAATAACAAAACTAACAGAAATCATTCATAAACTCAATAGATGTAGAAAAAGCCTTTGACAAAATGCAGCACCCATTCCTATTAAAAATATTAGAGAACATAGGAATAAATGGAGTCTATGATAAAATGTCAAGTAATAGTAATCTACAACCATTAGTAAGCATTATCTGTAATGAAGAGAAGCTAGAGTCCAAATACAATCAGGGGAAAATCAAGGATGACTATGATCAACACTGTAATTCAATATAATACTAGAAATCATTTTTTTCTCTTTTTTATTATTTTATTTGTTTTCAGTGTTCTACAGTCACTTTCTTATACCTTAGATTTTTCCCCTTCTCTCACTCTTCTTTGCCCCCTCCCTCCCCCCTCCCTGAGACAGTATATAATTTCATATAGATTCCACACATATATTGCTATTAAGTACATTTTCACCTTACTCATGTTGCACAGGAGAATTAAAATGAATGAGAGAAATCATAAAACAAACCAAAACGTAATACAAAAGAAAATGATCTGCTACGTTGTGCGATGGAATTCCATAGTTCTTTCTCTGGATGTGGAAGGCATTTTTCCTTAAGAGACCACTGGGAATTTTTTAAGTCCTTGCATTACAATGAAGTATTAATTCTACCAGAAAAAATTCTCTCACGCTGTGTACAAAGTTCTCCTGGTTCTGCTCCTTTCACCCAGCATCAGTTCATATAACTCTTTCCAGGGCTCTCTGAAGTCTTCCTGTTCATCATTTCTTAGAACACATTACTATTCCATTACATTCATATACCACAATTTATTCAGCCATTTCCCAATTGATGGGCATCCCCTTGATTTCTAGTTTTGGCCACCGCAAAGAGAACTGCTATGAATATTTTTATACATGTGGGACCCTTTCCAATTTCTTAATCTCTCGGGGATACAGTCCTGGAAGCAGTACTGTTGGATCAAAGGATATGCCCATTTTTGTAGCCCTTTGGGCATAGTTCCAAATCACTCTCCAGAGTGGCTGGATCAGCTCACAGCCCTACCAACAATGAACTAGTGTTCTAACTCTCCCACATCTTCTGCAACATTTATCATCATCCTGTTTTGTCATGTTAGCCAATATTATAGGTGTGATGTGGTATCTCAGAGTTGTTTTGATTTTCATCTCTCTAATCAATAGTGATTTAGAGCACTTGTCCATATGACTATAGATAGCTTTATGTTATTCCTCTGAAAACTGCCTGTTCATATCATTTGACCATTTATCAATTAGGGAATGACTTATATTCTTGTAAATTTGACTCAGTTCTCTATACTTTTTAGAAATGAGGTCTTTATCACAGACCCTAGCTGCAAAAATTCTTTCCCAGTTTTCTGCTTCCCTCCTAATCTTGGTTGCATTGGGTTTGACTGTGCAAAAACTTTACAGTTTAATGTAATTGAAATTATCCATTTTGTACTTTCTAATGTTTTCTAACTCTTGTTTAGTCAAAAATTCTTCCCTTCTCCATAAATCTGATGAATTCACTATATCTTCCTCCACTAATTTGTTTATAGTACCAATATTTATACCTACATCATGTATCCATTTTGACTTTATTCTTGTGTACAGCGTCAGGCATTGGTCTATGCCTTGTTCCTACCACACAGTTATCCAGTTTTCCCAACAATTTTTGTTGAACAGTGAGTTCTTATCCCAGAAACTGGGATCCTTGGGTTTATCAAACAGTAGATTGCTATATTCATTGACTACTATGTCTTAAGTATCTAGCGTATTCTACTGGTGTACCCTACTGTTTCTTAACCAGTAGCAAGTGTTTTTGACTATTGCTGCTTTATAATACAATTTGAGATCTGGTAGAGCTGGGTTGGCCCATATTGTGTAAGAAGTATTTTTCCCCTGTTTACCTTTTTCCACCTCTCTTGAGAACTATGTTTGATGATCAAATTTTCTATTTAGTTCTGGCCTTTTCATCAGGAAAGTTTGGAAATTTCCTATTTTACTGAATGTTCATCTCCTTGACTGAAATATTATGCTCAACTTTGCTGGGTAATTAATTCTTGGTTGTAATCCCAGCTTCTTTGCCTTAAAAAATATCGTATTCTAATTCTTTCTATCTTTTAATGTAGAAACTGCATTGAAATGCAGCTTCTGTGATCCAGACTGCAGTTCCTCGATATTTTAATTATTTCTTTCTGATTACCTGCAGTAATTTCTCCTTCACTTGATAGTTCTGGAATTTGACAATGATGTTTCTTGATATTTTTCGTTTGGAGTCCCTTTCAAAAGCTGTATGGTGGATTCTTTCAAGGCCTATTTTGCCTTCTGGGTCTAGGACTTCTGGCCGATTTTCCTTGAAGATTTCTTGAATGATATATCCAGGCTCTTTTTATTCATCATGGCTTTCTGATAAACCAATAATCCTTAGATTTTCTCTCCTGGATCTATTTTCCAAGTCATTTGTTTTTTCATTTACATATTTTACATTTTCTTCTACTTTTTCCTTCCTTAGATTTTGTTTGCTGATTCTTGATGTCTCATAGATTCATTAGCTTTTACTTGCTGATTCTATTTTTTGTCAAATTGTTTTCTTCAGTTAACTTTTACATCTCCTTTTCTCTCTGTCCAATTTTTCCTTTAAAGGAGCTATTTTTCTCCAGTTAGGTTTTGTACTTCCTTTTCCATTTGTCCAATTGTCCTTTTAAGTTCTTCTTGATTTCTTTTTTCATATTTTTAAAGTCATTGGTCAATTTTTCTTCTAGTTCTATAATATGGGATTTAAAATCCTTTCTGAGCTCCTTCAAGAAGGCTCTTTGTGCTTTAGATCAGTACATAATTTCTTCTGAAGTTTCAGATGGAAGTTCAGTCTCAGTGCTGACCTCTTCGGTATTTATGTTTTGAATCTTGTCCCCATAGAAAGATTCCAGGCTCTTTTCTGTTCTGCTTTGTTTCTTACTCATGATGATGACCCTTTTCCTGGCTTTTAAAATAGATCTTTGCCTCTGGGGCACAGGAAGCTCTGTCCCACAGTTCTTGTACCTAAAACTTCAGGCTTTGTGTGTTGTAGCCTCTGGTTCTTTCAGCTAGTAGCTAAAATGCTGCAGTTTACCAGCTTCTCGGCTGGCTGGTGTTGGAAGGCAGAGGCCAGTGAGATCTTTTTGGGTTTCCCTGCAGTTACCTTAGAGTTAGCTCGTTAAGTGTGGGGGAGGGGTGATCTGGCCACACAGATCTCCTCTGCTGATCTAGAGCATAGACAAGCTCAGTAGTTGGTGATCCTATCTGGACTAGTATCTCCATGATTCCTCTGGGGTGCTGAGGCACTCTTGGGGTCCTGATGTTGGCAGTTGCTGGCTTCACCCTTCTGGGGCTCAGGATTTTCTCCAGTTTGTTGAGGTGGGGTTGTCTGAGATAGCTCTGATCCTGCACTGGTCCCTTTTGGCCACAGCAAGAGGAACCCTCCTTAGTGATCTTCCTTACCTCACTGAACAAGAGTCTATTTACCCCTTCTACTACTCCCTGTATTCCAAGATTTTTCCCAGGGGAGATATTCTCTGGGCTCGTCAAGGTCCACAAGGGGAACGAGATAGCAATTACCAATCGCTCCACCATCTTGGCTCCAGAACTGTTGCTTTTTCAATGAGATATTTGATATTGTCTTGTATTTTTTCATTCCTTTGGTTTTGTTTTATAATATATTGATTTCTCATAAAGTCAATAGCTTCTATTTTTCCATTTTTATTTTTAAGGTATTACTTACTTCAGTGAGCTTTTTGACCTCTTTTTCCATTTGACTGGTTCTGCTTTGTAAGTCATTCTTCTCCTTATTGGCTTTTTGGACCTCTTTTGACACTTGGGTTAGTCTATTTTTAAAGTGTTATTTTCTTCAGCATTTTTTCTGTCTCCTTTAGAAATTTGTTGATTCATTTTTCATGATTTTGATGCATCACAATCATTTCCCTTCCCAATTTTTCCTTTACTTCTCTTACTTGATTTTCAAAATATTTTTTTCAGGTCTTCCTTGACTATAACAGTAAGTACCCCAACATGCACAAGGGGTCTTTCTACCAAAGGTTCTTATATCTGCATTCATAAAAGGAAAGGCAACTTTTGAGAAGTCAGCAATCACTTTAATAAAGCACATGTATCATTCCTTTAACAAAGCACATATATCATTCACCTCTTTTAGGGGAATCAGCACCCAGAACTTCAAAAAAAAAAAAAATACAGAGAAATCAAAGAACAACAGACATGGCTTCCTCTGCCTGAATTCACCAGACAGGTCCAACTGTCTGACCATAGTTACCAGAGAGAGAAGTACAAACATTTGGGTTTTCAAAACCAGAGGGCTCCTTATCAGTTTCCCAGTGTCCTTGTCTGATCAAACAAACACTTCCAGTCAGTAAGCCCCAAAGTATAACTTCAATTCAGAGTATTTATACCTGTTACAGAGGAAGAGAACATCCCAACCCTTGAGAACCAGTGCCTCATTAACAAAAGACATGGGAGTTTCTACAAATATCCCCTAATCAAACAACCTTTAATGGGCACACTCATTAATGGGGGGAATATTTTTGATAAAATTAATAATACAAATACATAAACTCTTTCGAGTTAAAAAAACTCTTTTTTTTCTGTACTTTACTCCTAGTAAAGACTCTTGATTAATAAAGGCAAGATTTAATCAGAAGCACTTGATTATACTAAAAAACAACAAAAGATCTTATTTTGCTTGCCCTTACAACATCCTGAGATCTTTTCATATACATTTTTGGAGGCTTTGGATGTAGAACCCTTGAAATAATTTTTTTTCTCTGTTTGTATGCTTTGATCTTCCTCATCCAAAAAGATGGAAGAAAATTCATATTTACTAAAGAAGCAATCATTTCTATTCTTATTTTAGCCCTTTTGTGACATATTTCCAGGCAATTCCTTGACTTTTGAACTCTTCATTAAGTGGAGGTGGTACTACTCCAAGTTTCAGAGGTTTTGTGCAAGTATTTTCAGAGATATATCTAGGCACCAGTAAGTTCTCAGTTTCTCCACAGTGGTATAATCAAAGGAGAAGTGGTTACTTCTCTCCTGGCCTGCACTCTTGTCTGTGAGCAACTAAAAGCACTCATCTGCCCTGGAACTGCAAGTAGGATTCCCTCTCCACAGCCCCCACCATCTCTGTCACTGCAGTGCTCCTCTTCACCTCAGGACAGCCACTGACTACTGTGACCCAGATAAGACACTTGATTCCCCCATCATCTGAAGACCAAGTATTCCAGAAGCAGATACCGCTATGGCAGTTGCTGGTGCCACCCTGAGGCTGGAGCTGGACCGTGATCCCCTCTCATTGAGGTAAGAGAGTTTTTTCACTGACCTTTGATGTTTGTGGGTTGAGAAGTTTGAAGACCACAGTGGCTACCTGAGATTCAGCACCCTTTGCATACTCCAGTCCCATCTTTGCAGGTGTGACTCACACTGGGTGGTGTTCTGCTCTGAACCTGGTGCCGTAGACCCTTCCTGTCAGCCTTCCATATTGTCTTGGGCTGGAAATCTGTTTTCACTCTGTTATTTTGTAGTTTCTACTTCTCTAGAAGTTTTTTACAGTCATTTTTACAGGTATTTTAGGAGTTTTGGCAGAGAGTTCAATCAGGTCTCTACTTCTACACCACTACCTTGGCTCCACCTCCCCCCTCAAGATGTCGTTCATCATTTCCTATAGCACAGAAGTATAGCTTCAGAGACTTCCAGTGACATGATAGAGAAATAGTGAAGGAACCCTCTGATCCCAACCAGATTTCCCTCTAAACAACTAGAAAAGCACCTCAGAACTGATCTAAGAGCAGGGAAGCAGCTTACCAGCAGAGCAGGAAAACTCTGTCTCACTGTTGGGGAAAGGATGCAAGGTCCAAGAGTAGCTGCAGAAACCAGTCTAACAGTAGAGGGCCTGCCAACCCTGAGGCAATAGACCAGATTTCCCCCCCTGTTCCTGCAAAATGGCAGCTCCTAGGATAGCAAGCACAGCAAGGCTCCACCCTTGCAATCCCACCCACAGCACAAGCCATGAGTAAGTCCTAGATTCCATTGCTCACCATTAGACAAACCCTACCTTAGCAAGAGCCAACACTGAGACTACTCCTGGGACAAAGCAGCGCAGAGATCTTGTTTCCATAGCAATCCACCATCAGGGCCTCATTCTTTCTTCAGATCAGAAGCAAAATTACTCTATCAAGGCTAGACACCAGGGACACCCTATTACCTTAGTAACCCAGTAGCAAAGCACTGCCCCTGGAGCATGCTTGCAGCTAAATCCCACATCTGGGTGAGGCCAAAGGGAATGCCTCACACCCAAGTATAAGCAAGAAGGGAAGAAGATCCTCCATAGAAAGCGAACAGTTAAGCCATGAAGCTCAGTGAAAGCCAGCAGTAAAATGTAGGGCTCCAGGGCAAAAAAGGGCTTTGGACAGTGCTAGACCAGTGCCCACCTTCCACATAAAAACACCAAGTCTTTAATAAACCCAAGGATCCTTGCTTCTGGGACTAGAACTCAATGTTTGACAAAAATTATTGGGAAAACTGGATAAGAGTGTGGCAGAAACTGAGCATATATCAATGCCTGACACCATACACAAGAATATAATCCAAATGGATACATGATCTATGTATAAAGATTGATATTGTAAACAAATTGGGGAGCAAGGAATAGTGTATTTGTCAGATTTATGGAGAATGGAGAAATTTATGACCCAACCAGAGACAGAGAACATTATGAAGTGCAAAATGGATAATGTTGATTATGTTAAATTGAAAAATTTTTGCACAAACACAATGCAACCAAGATTAGGAGGGAAGCATAAAACTGGGAAAGAATTTTTGCAACTAGTATCTGTGATGAAGACCTCATTCCTAAAAAATATTGAGAACTGAGTCAAGTGTAGAAGAATACAAGTCATTCCCCAGTTGATAAATGATCAAAGGATATGTACAGGCAATTTTCAGAGAAAGAAATTAAAGCTATCTACAATCATGAAAAAAATGCTCTAAATCACTATTAATTAGACAGATGCAAATCAAAAGAACTCTGAGGTACCACATCACACGTATTGGATTGGCTAACAAGACAAAAGAGGAAGATGATAAATGTTGGAGAAGATGTGGGAGAGTTGGAACACTAATTCATTGTTGATGGAGTTGTGAGCTGGTCCAACCCTTCTGGAGAGCAATTTAGAACTATGCCCAAAGAGGTACAAAATTGTGTATACCCTTTGACCTAGAGCTCCTGGGACTCTATTTTTGAAATATCATAGAAATGGGAAAGGGTCCCACATGTACAAAAATATTTTTTCAGCCCTTTTTGTGGTGGCCAAAAACTGGAAACCAAGAGGTGTCCATCAATTATGGAATGGCTGAACAAGTTGTGGTATATGAATGTAATGGACTACTATTGTGCTATGAGAAATGATGAATAGGAAGACTTCAGAGAAGCCTAGAAAGACTTATATGAACTGATGTTGAGTGAAAGGAACAGAACCAGGAGAAATTTGTACACAGCAACAACCACAGTGTGAGACTTAGTACTTCATTGAAATGCATGGATTTAAAAAGTTTCCAATGGACTCGAGGCAAAACACCTTCCACATACAAAGAAAGAACTAAACAGATCATTTTCTTTTGTATTATGTTTTGTTTTGTTTTATGGTTTCCTCCATTCATTTTAATTCTTTTATGCAACATGCATTTAATAGGAATGTATGCATTGAACCTTAAAAAAAAGTCACAAAAATGGCAGAAAAATGAGCAAAAAAGACCCCAAAAAACAAAAAAATAAAACCTTGGCAAATATCAGTTGATCTTGCATTCAGTGTTAGTACAGGGGTTCCCTCCAATCAAAATTGTTGACATCCAGGTGAAACATGCTAGATATTGCATTAACTAGAGAAAAACACATTAAACCAACTATGACATAGCACTCCACACTCATCAAATTTGTAAAATTGACCAAAAGGATGATGATAAATGTGAGTAGGGTTGTGAGATAAATGAATTTTTGCTATGACAGTGAAACTGTCCATCTATTTTGGAAAGAGTTTGAAACTATTACCAAAAGGTATTTAAAACCTTTGGACTCAGTGTTACAGTTGTATGCCTAAATAATAAAGAGACCAAAGAAAAAGAAAAAAGAAAAATATGTACAAAAATATTTATACCCCTCTTTTTATGGTGAAAAATAAATAGAAAAAAAATAAATAGAAATAAACAGTGATAATCAGCTGAGACATGACTGAACAAACTGTGGCGAATAAATGTGATGGGATGTTATTTTGTCATAAGGAATAATGACGGAAGTAGTGTTGGAGGAACCTCTGGGAACACTCATATGAATAAAAACAAGTGAAGAAAACAGAACTGAACTCCAATCAATGCAATGGCCAACTGCAATTCTAGAGAACACGATGAAACATCACAAAGTTTCATATAGAGAGACGGGGGACTGATAATAAAGATTTGGGCTTTTCTGGGTGCAGGTAAACACACATATGAGTGTATGAAACTATATGAATGGATATGCATATACAGGTGCATAAGTATGCACACATATATGCTTGTGTATACATATATACAACAGTTTATGTGTGTGTCTGACGTGGCCAATATGCTCATTAGTGTTTCTTGGATATCCATGTGTGTAGTGAGTTTGGTTTTGTTTTTCTCACTGAGGGGAGATGAAAGGAGACATAAAGAATTGAAGTTTTATGTGGAAATGAAATAAAATTGAACTTTAGAAAGTCCTTTATGTTCCTGCTCTATTCAGATTATACTGTTATGAGCCCCCCTGATGCGTTATGTTTAATGGGCACTAAATACATTTACTCAACGAAAAGCATAAGCTGAAATGTTCCCCCACAAAGTTAGAGTTGACACATTATCTTACATGTCATCGAGAATCGAATGATCATTCTAACCCATATACATAAACCCTTCACATAAATACACGTTGCTTCTTAGAGATTCTCTTAAAGGAAGAACTTGTTTTACTTTCACATTTGTAATTCCAGCACCTAGTCCATCCCAACACAACAGGGAATACTGAATAAATGCTTAATGATTGACTGGTGGTGCTTAAAGGTTTGCTGGAATATAATGTGTCCAAAAGAAAGAATCTAAGAACATAGAACTGTAATGACTGACTATATGGAGGTCATTTGAAGGGATTGATGTTATAGAGTAAAGGTACAGCAGAAAACTTTGGGGGGACATGATAAGTGTCGTAAACAGTAGAACTTAGGAACAATGACTTCAAGGTGCAGAGGAAGATTGCTGCATGAGAAAAGGATAAAATTCCTAACAGTTGCAGCTGTGCAAAGAGTACAATGGACTGCTTTGAGACTCATTTGATTATTAGAAAACCATCCTTTTGGAGCTAATTGGTCATATGTTCAAGATGTCTTATCCAATTTTACCCATTATGTACTTGAAAGGTATTTTGTATTTAATTGTCCACACTGTCTTTCCTGTTAGAATGTAGGTGACCTAAGAGGAAGATGTGTTTCAATTTTGTTTTTGTATCACAGATACAGTGCATTGACAAATAATAGATACTCATTTAAAGACTAGTGGCTTATGGATTTATGTTAAAGGGGAAGGGTGAATGAGTATTTATTAAATGCCTACTGTATGCCACACAATGTGCTAAGGGCTTTACAAATATTATACTGTTAGATCTTCAAACAACCCTGAGAGTTAGGTGCTACTTATATCCCCATTATTCAGTTGAAAACCCTAAGTTTGACAGAAGTGTAGTGACTATGCTATGGTCATACAACTAGTATCTGTGAGGAAGGGTCTAAACTGAGGTCTTCCTGATTCTAGGTCCAGTGCACTATCCACTGTACCATCTAGCTATTTATGCTGTGTGTGCATGCCTTTCATTGAATTTTGCAGATCTCTGAAGGCGAAGTGACCTGAGCATTCTAGGGTTCCAACAACGATGGAGGGCATGCTTCCTTCTGCTTGCCCCTTTGGCCTACCTGTTCAGTCTCCACTCCCCTGGTCCTGGCTCAACAATCTTTAAAGGACCTTTTAGTCGTTGCACCCCTCTCCAAGGCCTTCTTTCTTCACATAATTTCCCTTGTCTGTAAGCCAACAATAGCTTTTCACTGATTTTGCTATAAGTTTTAAATTCTGAATTCCCCTCCTTTGCAGAACACAGAAATGGAAATAGGTCCAAAGCAGAACCATGTTGAGAGGGAAAATATATCTTTGCTATTCTCTATAGTCAACAATAATGTAAAGGATAAGGCCAGATTTAAAATTCAGTCTCCAAAAAGTCAGGAAGACCTGAGTTCAAATCCTTCATTACTGACTGTGAGACCCCTGACAAAATACTGAAAATGGTTATGGGGGTCAGCAGAGTTGGGAATTTTGGAAAGTGATTCTTTTCAGGCACCAGCTGGACTAAGTCACCTCTAATGTTCCATTTCTGTTCTCTCAGGCTCTATGATTCTATGAACCTGAGAATGGGAAGATCAGGGACTTGGGGGTTCATCAAAGCACAAGACTCTCAGCCCAGCTACCTTCTCTGAAAATATTTTATCTTGTATGCTCACATCAAACTCTACCTGAAGCAACATCTGCCAGATCCAGGATTCTGCAGCCCCCTGGGTCACACAAGGAAACACACAACCTTCCATGAGGGCTGCTGCCCAGTAGTCACTGTTGATAACATGGACAGAGATTCCAAAACATGTTTTTCTCCTTGTATTTTTCCTTGAATGAAGGGACACAGCTGGAGATGCCTGAGGCAAGAACGTGCTCAGAACTCCTCATAGACCTGTATATCTCTGTGGACACCACTGTGAACAACTAAGTACAAGTTAGCTGAAAGACAGAATATATTTTAGGAGTCAGGAAAAATTTATATTACCCTCTTGTGCTTACATTACTGTCCTTGTCCTTGATGTGGGCTCAGCTAATGTCACTTTGTGCTTCCTCAGGTGCAGAGGAGGAACTTGATTTGGCCATCTGCCCCAGAACAAAACACTGTAGCTCCAGGAATTTTTGCAGCACATCACACCTGGAATATGTGATTTTCCTATAGTTCTGGCAGCTCCTTGACTCCTACTAGGCTTGAGACTTTATCTGATATTCACTATGTGGCCTGGTGTTCAGAGAAATATTTCTCTGTTGCTTTCTGTCCTGCTCCTGTCTATGCTGCTGAAGCTTCCAGTCTCTGAGAACAGAACAGAGGAACCACCCTGCTTCCCCCAAATAAGTCCCAGCCTTGTCAGAAATGGAGATCTTGTTATTGGGACTTTTGTCCCCATGTATTCAGTTGAAGTGAGCAGTATCACAGGAGCAGGATTCTTTGGGAGTAAACCTGACAGGGACTGTCAAAATTATAAGTAAGTGCCTGCCTGCCTGTGCCTCTGAGAGGGCTGATGATTACTGAAGTCTTTATGGAAGAGGCAGGCAGGAAGGTGGGTCCATGACTGCTGATCTGAGGGTCTCTTCTACCCTCTCTTCTATGACTTTTGTTGCTAATGGTCAGTTCCCATCCTTCTGATTGTCTTTTAGAGTGAAGGAGTGAAAGGATTACTTCTGTCACCCTGTCTGATTTTTCTGTCTCTTCTTGTTTCTGTGTCTGTGTTTACCTCTCTGTCTATGTGTCTGTCTTCTCCATTACTGATCTGGAGGTAGTGTAGATATGTTGTACATTTGCCTTCACTGTTCTCATCTTGTGAACAATGCTAGTAAACACAAGAAGCCTGTATTTAGCAATGAAACCTCAAATACAAACAATGAATATCTTTACTATAGACACTGGATTTAGAGCTAAACACACACACACACACACACACACCACACACACACACACACATACACACACACTCCTTCCAGTGATATCTGCCCAAATTCATTGTGAGTGACCTGCAAGCTATAGCCCTGATAAGGAATTTACAATAATGGTTTTGGGAGGTGAAGAATGGGACTTGGAAGATGACAGTTTTGACCTCCTCTGTATCTCTCTGTGTCTATGCATCTCTATTGCTTTTGGGTTCTTTGTGCATGTTATATTGTATTTGTGCCTTTCTTTTCCCTGCTCCATATGTTTTATTGCATTTCATCTAAAGTAAGGAAATATTTTTATGTTTGCTTGTATTTCTTGAATATTTTAAGATGCTCCCAATTCTTTTCTGTTCTGTAATTGTTCACCACCTAAGCTCAGTGTATGATAGTTGTTCAGAGGCAGGTAAACATGCTGTCATACTCAGTGTAGCACTGGGAAAAAAGGCCACTGGGAACCAAATTTCCTTTTTTTGTTTCAATGTAGCCTTTGCCAGACTTTGCCTTGAGAACAGTGTTTATTCATGTGTACAGGAGAGCTGGGTTCTTCTCTCCTTTATTCTAATTGTAGCAGATGTGAATGAAGAAAGAATGGACAAAAGGTTTCAAAGTCTCCAAAAACAGTCAGTTAATAGAGGGGAAGTCAATTTGGCTGTTAACAATAGAGCGAATGAGAAAGCCTGAAGACTCCCTTGCGTTTGCCTGACACCTTCTGGAATATAGTCCTTAAAGATGAGAGTTGCTTGAGAAATATTTCTGGATTGTAAATATTTGGGAGCATATTGACATGAATGTGAGGTCTGTTTGGCTCTGAGTTTGGGACTGGCTGACTAAATTGCTGATAGTGATTTACTTTTTTTTTTAGTTTTTCTCAGTCCCTTCTGCAAAAGCAAAAAGGTAAGGAGAGATGATTGCACAGAGTGAACCCTCAAGATCATGAACCTAATACCATTAGACAATTGCTATCAGTCTGTGGGAACATATTTGGAATCTTTTCTATGCCTCAAATATGTTTCTGTGCTCCTGTATACTGATTTCTCTCTTCTGGACACCCTCATTTTCACTCATGAAAATCCCCATCCTTCCATGGTTAAGATAAACTTCACAAAGTCTTCCTCTGTTGGGAAGGTGCCTCTCCATGCACAGCATTCCAAACTCTCTCTTTATGAGTCACAGGTCAATTATTCATATTACCTTTTATTACAAGTTTGTGGATCTATCATTCTTCTATTGTCTCTAACCTAAGCATTCTGGGGACAGAAGATGTTTGGATTAGTTATGGGAACATAGACATGGCATGTTCTGTCCTAACACAGTCAGGAACATCCAGAATACCACCTAGGAAAGACAGCAATATTCATCATCTCCCACTTTTATTCTTGAATAAAATGGATGTTTTTTTCTGGATAAGACCCTTAGACACAGACATGGTTTCAAGAAAAAGAAGGAGGCCAGTGGCACTAAGGTACTAGATTCCCACTTCATCCCTTGTCCTCTATTTTCCCTCTCAGAAAACTTGGGAAATAGGTTCAGATAGTAAATTGTTAGTTACACATAATCCTAAGAAGAGAATTCTACAAGAACTGGAATGTCTGGAAGCTGAACAGCACTGGACAGAATCAAAAGGAAGTAGAAACAGATAAAGTATAGGAAGGAAGATTCTTTCATAGTGGATCAAGGAGATGCTCACAAAGGTACAGGGTGAGAAAGGAGGTGGGGCACACTTCAGTCTTCTGCTGTCTTGGATAGTATTAGTAGGCTGAGGAGGGTAAGTAGGAGTAGAGTTATATTGAGACACTATGTGGGGCAAGCAGAATCCGTCTTTGGGAACATGGATCAAAGGAGCTCATACCTGGTTGTGGGTCAATGAATGAATTACGAAGTGAAAGATTACATGAGTGAATGAATGAGTGACTCTGGCAGGCAGAACCATACTAGAAACTCGAAGAAAATAGTCCTCAATGTTCCAATCACAAGCAGTAAAACAACAAAGGAGGCTGATGTAAATACACTCAATATGAGCTATCAGCCTTAGGTTTAACCTTCACGTGGCTGGAATTTCCTCCTTCCTTAAGTTAACTTTTTTTTTTACAGACTTTCTTAATTGTTTCTGATTCTCTCTCCTTTAGGTGGCTGTACAAAAATTATCAACAAGCCTTGACGCTAATGTTTGCTGTAGAGGAAATCAACAAGGACCCTAACCTGCTGCCCAATATTTCCCTGGGATTCCACCTCTATAACACCTACCACAGTGATGAGAGGACCTTGGAAAGCTCCCTGAGGTGGCTGTCTGGGCAGGGCCAGCTCATCCCTAACTACAGCTGCTGGGAGCAGGACAAGTCTGTGTCTGTTATAGGAGGGGCCACATCAGCTCTATCTGTCCAGATGGGGACCCTACTGGAGCTCTACAAGTATCCCCAGGTGGGTAATATTGAACCTTACATCTTCTGAGGCTTCATGAGATCCTTGAGTCAGGAGGTCCAAGTTAATAAAAGCTGCCTCTGCCACATAGAAGCTCTGTGACCCTGGCCAAGTCCCATAACTTCTCAGAACTCTAAGCAACTCAGAGACTTTGCATTTCAGAGATGGTCATAACCTGCTTAGGTAGAAGTTCTAGCCTGTCTGCAAATTCCTATACCAGTGACATTCTCAGTACAATGCTGTAAACTTGCACAAGGCAGAGGGTGGGTCTGCCCTAGAGCACTGCACCCCCTTTAGTCAATATCCCCTATCTTCAGTAACATGAAGGAATCCTAGAGATTTTGTAGGCCTGATTTCCTCCTATCTAGAAAAAGTCTCTAACCATAAGGAGGATGAAACAGCTTTCTCAAAGTCTCAAATAAAATTGATGGGAGAACTGAGACTATAAGCTGCATGGTTTTAATATTAGTTCATTCATCTAAGCACTACATCACATGATCTGTTTCATCCTCTTGTGATTTTTGTCTCTGAATGTTACTATCAGTTTTCCCAAAGAATATATTTTTTTCAATAAAGGAATTAATGAGCATTGGTGTTGAAAGTTCGGGTTCTGGGCAGCAATGATGAAAATGTCTTAATTGTTAGAGAGGGCAGTGGAAGGACACTTTAATGAGATGACCTACTTAGTCAAAAGAAGAGCTTACTAATACAAATTTCCATTCTACCTCACACTATTAAATACATGACAATATAAATGTCTGAGGTCATAGAAGTGATTATGCTTCTTAAAGTCTACTTTGACTTTCACTTCAAAAATCAATCACTGTAACAGCTTCTCTAGGCTACAGTGAAAGCATGTGATTCAACCTTCTCACAGCAAAATTGAAGTTTTTCTATACATACTCTCAAATTCTCCCCTGACTCAGAGAAAACTACTTAGTTATACAGAGGGAGAGTTATGAAAATATTTTTTGTATTTCTACATTGAATGCTTGACGGATATTAAGGAAAGGCTGAATGGCTCTTAGTTTTAAGTTGTAAAATATAAAAAGCAACTTAATAAAGGATAATATATGGGACTTTCAGAAGTACACAAATATCCCACAGGAGTTATTGAAGTGCATGTAGGCATGAAACAGTCTAAAATGGATTCCTTTTCAAAACCTTACCATCATCCCTTGCAACCATAGTTGACCACTGTCAACTATTAGAGGTCTTATGGCTTTCCAGATTATTTTTTATTCACAATGTTGGTTTTATGTGAATTTTTCCCCTAGCCCTATTCACTTCACTTGATATTAGTGATACAAATCTTTCCAGGTGTCTCTGACTCCAACTACTTTATCATTTGTTACTGAGCATTGACATTTCATTACACTTATACACAATAGTGTGCTCACAGCAATTTACTAAGGAATGATAATTATCATATGTTCAACAAATTGAATATGACTTTAAAAAGCTACTCTAATCACTTACAAGCATACAGGACCCTTTTCTTTTTCCTTGGTTTATTTAGTTGAACTATGGCAGTTGGAATGGTACTTTTCCCCCAGTGAAACTTTCAAACTCTCCTTCTTCTTCCATTACTGAGCAAACCCTGTTCTTTGGAGAGTTTGAAAATTCATTTTAAATTTAATTCAATCCAAATTTACCTCTAGTTAAGACTCTAATATGTGTTATCTACTGACCTGTCCCATTCAGTATCTCTTTTCTACTCAACTCCTATGCTAGGTGACATCAGCAAACATAATGCTGTACACTCATTCCCAGTTACCTATTCCTTCATTTCCTCTCAGCTATACACAAAGAGGTTCACACCACTCATAGTGCCATCCCTCAAAAATGTTCCATTTTTTTTGTTCATAAACTTAGAGATTCTATTATTGAGTGACACTGTTGTGATTCTACATCTCCCTCTGCTCTTTAACTGTAAACCCTGCTCTTCCTTTTTATTATGTTCTAAAATTCATCCAGTCTCAGTTCATTTCAAGGTTATTACCCGTGCATAATGTACACCTCCACCCTTCCCCATATTGACCCAAACATGAACCAGTTAAATTATGTACTGTTCTCTTTAGTCACACACTCCCCATCAATAATATTACTGGAATATGAACGGTTTTATGTAACTTCCCACCATCCACTGCCTTTACACTTATTCTCACATTTCTGAAAGTAGCTGGAAAAAGTCATGAATTACGTTGTCTGGAACCCCTGCACATTACATAATTACATAATACTACATAATCTCAACAGGAGCATCACTGCAGCAAGGCAATTTTGATTGTATTCTCTCCCCTTTTTATATACAACCCAATTAGGGGCAGCTAAGTGGTGCAGTGGATAGAGCACCAGTGCAGGAGTCAAGAGGACCTGAGTTCAAATCTCATATCAGACACTTGACATTCACTAGCTGTGTGACTTTGGACAAGTCACTTAACCCCAATTGCCTCATCCTAGGTCATTTCCAATCATCCTGATGAATATCTGGTCACTGGATTCAGATGGCCCTGGAAGAGAAGTGAGGCTGGTGACCTTCACAGCCCTTCTTCACTCAAAACAAAGTCAAGTGCAAGTCATGTCACAATTTCTCTGATGGCATGGTCTTCTTTGGCAATGAAGGACGAACACACACAAACACACACAGACACACAGACACACACACCAATTGATTTACAAAGTTGATCACCAAAGTGACTTTCCAAAATATGTTATTTCAAGTTTTTCCTGGTTCCCCTTCCTGCCAACCCTTTTAACTGAGTAATTTGCTTCATGTTAATGGAATGAGGTCATTGGCTGAGATTTCTCTCTCTTATCCTCAGCTCTACCTATATATGACAGAAATAAGTATACATGCCAACATTTGAAAGTTGTAACCAAAGTCATCCTTAGATGAAAAAATATACCCCTGAACTATTTCTTCAGCAAAAAGAGAAAACATAAGCGTGAGAGAGAGGGAGAAACAGAGAAAGAGAGAGAGAGACAGACAGACAGACAGGCAGGCAGGCAGGAAGGCAGGCAGGCAGTCAGACAGACAGACAGAGAGAGAATACAAATCATAAAAAAGCAGATTACAAAATAGAAAGCATTTCAATGAATTGAGTACACACACACACACACACACACACACACACATGCACACATAGTTAGGTTGTACAGTGAATAGAGTTCTGAGGCTAAAGTCGGGAAGACATCTTCTGGAATTCAAACCTTGCCTTAGATATTCACTACCTTGTGATGACGAGCGTGCCACTTCACCATTTCTTGCTGCAGTTTGTCATCTGTGAAATGAACTGGAGAAGGAAATGGCAAACCATTCCAATGTCTTTGTCAGAAAACCCCAAATAGGGTCATAAAAGTCAAATATGACTGAAACAACTGGCCAACAAAATGCACATATGCACATAGGTTTATCTCTATATCTCTATCTCAATGCACAGTTCATTAATCTGCTTTCTCTATGTCATTCTTTTTTTTTTTGAAGAAATAACAAAGGTATAGAATTTTCTTTAAAGATTGCTTTATCTACATATTATGAATATTGGAATGATGTCTTATTTTTGCATTATTTAATTACATTTTCTATGGTATCTAAAATTTGTTCACTGACCCAGAAAATCCATAAAATGATGTTATGTAGTCACCATTTTTTTCACTTTAATAATATTTAAGTTTTTTGCAATTATACTCAAAGAAAAATTTTAACACTCTTTTTTTAAAATCTTTGAATTCAAAAATCTGTGCTTCCCTTCCCAGCTCCTCCCTAAGATGGTAAGGAATTAATTATAAGTTGTGTATTTGCAATAATGTAAAACATATTTCCATATTAGTCATGTTGTGAAAGAAGAAAAAGGCAAACGAACAGAACCACAAAAAAAGTGAAAAATAGTATGCTTGTATGTACATTCAGTTCTTTCTCTGTGTGTGGATAGCATTTTCCATCATGAGTCCTTTGGAACTGTTTTGGATAACTATGTTGCTAAGAATAACTAAGTCACTCATAGGCGGTCATCACACAACATTGCTGATACTGTGCAAAATGTTTTCCTGGTTCTGCTCACTTCACTTTGAATCAGTTCATCTAACCCTTTCGAGGTTTCTCTGAAATCTGCATGCTCATCGTTTCTTATAGCCCAATAGCATTCCTTTACGTTTGTTTTACCACAACTGTTCAGCCGTTCTAACTTTATGGGTATCCCCTTAATTTCCAATTCTCTCCCACCATAGAAAGCACTGCAATAGATATTTTTATTAATTTACTTGTTTTCAGTTTTCAACAATCACTTCCATATGTTTCAAATTTTCTCCCCCTCCCTGCCCAAGACAGCATGTGATCTTATATGGATTCTACACATATATTCTCATTAAACACATTTTCACATTAGTCATATTGTATGGAAGAAATAAAATGAATGGGAGAAACCATAAGAAGAAAAATACATAACAAAAGAGAAAATACTGTGCTTCACTCAGTGTTCTGATTCTATAGCTCTTTCTCTGGATGTGGATAGCATTTTGCATCAACAGTCCTTTGGAAATGTTTTAGGTCTTTGCATTGCTATGAAGGGCTAAGTCTATCAGAAAAAGTCCTCACACACTGTGGCTATTACTGTGTATAATGTTCTCCTCGTTCTGCTCATTTCACTCAGAATCAGTTCATATAAGTCTTTCCAGGTTTTTCTGAAGTCTGCCTCTTCATCATTTCTTATGGCACAATAATATTTCATTACATTTGTATACCACAACTTGTTCAAACATTCCCCAGTTGATGTGGATTACCCTGATTTCCAGTTCTTGGCCACCACCAAAAGAGTTACTCTAAATATTTTTGTACATGTGGGTTGCTTTCCTATTTTTATGATGTCTTTGGGATACAGATATTGAAGTGTTGTTGTTGGGTCAAAGAGTATGAAGATTTTTATAGCCCTTTGGGCATAGTTCCAAATTGCTCTCCAGAATGATTGGATCAGCTCACAGCTCTTCCAACAATAAATGAGTCTTTCAACTCTTCTACATCTTCTCCAGCATTTATCTACTATTTTTTCATGTTAGACAATCTTATAGGTATGGTGTGGTACTACAGAGCTGTTTTGATTTTCACCTCTCTGATCAATAGTAATATAGAACATTTTAATATGACTATAGATAGTTTTAATTTTTTCTACTGCAAATTGCCTTTTCACATTCTTTGACCATTTCTCAATTGGGTAATGACTTTTATCCTTGTAAATTTGACTCAGTTCTCTGTATATTTTGGAAATGAGGTCTTTATCATTGACACTAGCTTTAAAAATTCCTTATGTTTTAAATTATTTTTCTGCTTCCCTCCCAATCTTTGTTGCATTGGCTTTGTTTGTACAAATACTTTTCAATTTAATTCAATCAAAATAGTACATTTTGTATTTCATAATGTTCTCTATCTCTTATTTGGTCAGAAATTCCTCCACTCTCCATAAATATGACAGAAAAATTATTCCTTGTTCCCCTAATTTGTTTATAATATCAACCTTTATACCAAGGTGGGGTATCCGTTTGCATTTCATTCTCGTATGTGGTGTTAGATGTTGGTCAATGCCCAGTTTCTGCTACATTATTTTCCATTTTTCACAACAATTTCGGTCAAACAGTGAATTCTTATCCCAGAATCTGGGGTTCTTGGATTTATCAAACAGTGGACTGCTATAACCAATGACTAATGTGTCGTGTGTACATAACCTACTTAACTGATCTACCCCTCTATTTCTTTTTTTTAAATTTATTTTCAGTGTTCTGCAATCACTACCACATAATTTAGATTTTTCCCCTCCCCCATCCTTCCCTGAGACAGCATACAATTTTGTAACAGGTTCTACAGATACATTCCTATTAAATGCATTTTCACCTTAGTCATGTTGCATAAAAGAATTAAAATGAATGGGAGAAATCATCAAACAAAACAACACATAATACAAAAGGAAATAGTCTATTTCATTCAGTGATTGAATTCCATAATTCTTACTCTGGATATGGAAGGCATTTTTGACTCAAGAGTCCACTGTGAATTTTTTAAGTCCTTGCATTGCAATGAAATACTAAGTCAACCAGAACAATTCCTTGCACACTGTGGTTGTTGCTGTGCACAAAGTTCTCCTGGTGCTGCTCCTTTCACTAAGCATCAGCTCACACAGGTCTTTCCAGGCCTCTCTGAAGTCTTCCTGTTCATCATTTCTTATAGCACAATAGTATTCCATTACATTCATATACCATAATTTATTCAGCCATTCCCCAACTGATAGATATACCCTTGATTTCCAGATTTTAGCCACCACAAAGAGTGCTGCTATAAATGTTTTTGTACATGTGGGATCCGTTCCAATTTTTATGATCTCTTAGGGATACAGTCCTAGAAGCAGTATTTCTGGGTCAAAAAGTACACACATTTTTGTAGCCCTTTGGACATAGTTTCAAATTCCTTTCCAGAATGTTTGGATCAGTTCACAGCTCCCCCAACAATGAATTACTGTTCCAACTCTCTAACATCCTCTTCAACATTTATCATCTTCCTGTTTTGTCATGTTTGCCAATTTGATAGGTGTGATGTGGTACCTCAGAGTTGTTTTGATTTGCATCTCTCTAATCAATAGTGATTTAGAGTATTTTTTCATATGACTATAGATATCTTTAATTTCTTCCTCTGAAAACAGCCTGTTCATATCCTTTAACTATTTATCAATAGAGGAATGACGTATACTTGTACATTTGACTCAGTTTTCTATATATTTTAAAAATGAGGTCTTTACCGCAAAAGTTGGGGTCCTTGAGTTTATCAAACAGTACACTGCTGTATTCATTGCCTACTGTGTCTTAAGGACCTAGCATATTCCACTTTTCTACCCTTCTGTTTCTTAGCCAGTACCAAATGGTTTTGATTATTGCTGCTTTAAAATACAATTTGAGATCTCGTAGGGCTAGGCCACTTTCCCTACCATTTATTTTCATTAATCCCCTTAATATTCTGAAATTTTGTTCTTCCAGATAAATTTTGGTATTATTTTTTCCAGCTCTAGAAAATAATTATCTGATAGTTTTATTGGTATGGCACTAAATAAGTAAATGAATTTAGGTAGAATTGTCATTTTTATTGTGTTGACTGAGCCTACCCATGAGCAACTGATATTGTTCTATTTACTTAGATCTGACTTTATTTGTTTGAAAAGTGTCTTGTAATTGTGTTCGTAGAGTCCCTGCTTTTGTTTTGGCAGGTAAACTCACAAATATTTTGTAGCATCTACCCCAGCTTTAAATGGGATTTCTCTTTCTATCTCTTGCTGTTGGGCTTTGTCACTAATATATAGAAATGCAGGAGATTTGTGTGGGTTTATTCTGTAACCTTCAACTTTGCTAAAGTTGCTTATTGTTTCAAGTAGTTTTTTACTTCAGTTTCAGGGATTCTCTAAGTATATCATCATAGCATCTGCAAAGACTGATAATGTAGTTTCTTCTTTGCCTATTCTAATTCCTTCAATTTCTTTATCTTCTCTAATTACCACATCTACCATTTCTTGTATCATACTGAATAATAGTGGTGATAATGGACATCCTTGTTTCACCCCTGATCTTACTGAAAATTCATCTAGCTTATCTCCATTGAATATAATACTTGCTGAAAGTTTTAGGTAAATACTGCTCATTATTTTCTGGAAATTTTCCTTTATTCCTATGCTCTCCAGTGTTTTTAATAGGAATAGGTGTTTTTCTGTATCTATTGAGATAGTCGTGGTTCTGTTAGTTTTGTTTTTGATATGATCAATAATGGTAATAGTTTTCCTAATACTGAACCAGCCCTGCATTCCTGGTATGAATCCTAACTGATCATAATGTATTTTTCTCCTGATAAATTGTGTGTTCTTTTTGCTAAAATCTTATTTAAAGATTTTGCATCTATATTCATTAGGGAAATTGGTTTATATTTAATCTCTCCTTTGGTTTTCAGTATTTCTAATTTGGTATTTACTTGAGGATTTTCAATTTGTTCTTTTTCTAACTTTTTCAACTGCATGCACAAGTCATTGATCTCCTCTTTCTCTATTTTATTCATGTAGGCATTCAAAGATATAAAAATTCCCTTAAGAACTGCTTTTACAGCATCCCATAAGATTTGGTGGGTTGTCTCACTATTGTCATTCTCTTGAATGAAGTTGTTGATTGTTTCTATGATTTGTTGTTTAACTCACTCCTTCTTTAGGATTAGATTATTCAGTTACCAAATAATTTTTGGTTTATCTTTCCGTGGCCTTTAATTACATATAATTTTTATTGCATTATGATCTGAGAAGGATGCATTCAGTATCTCTGCCTTTCTGCACTGGATTGTGAGGTTTTTATGGTCAATTTTTGTATATGTGCCATATACTGCTCAGAAAAAGGTATATTCCTTTCTCTCTCCATTCAGTTTTCTCCAGAGATCTATCATATCTGCCTTATCCAGAGTTTTATTTACCTCCTTAACTTCTTTCCTATTTTAAAGTTAGATTTATGAAGGTAAGAGAGGGGGTGGTTGAGGTCACCCACTCGTATAGTTCTACTGTCTATTTCTTCCTCCAACTCCCCCAATCTCTCCTCTAAGAATATGGATGCTATACCACTTTGAGCATATATATTTAGCAATGATATTGCTTCATTGTCTATGGTGCCTTTTAGCAGGATACAGTTTCCTTCCTTATCTCTTCTGATTAGATCTATTTCTACTTTTGCTTTGCCTAAGATTAGGATTGCTACCCTTGCTTTTCTTATATCAGCTGAAGCACAGTATGTTCTGCTCCAACCTTTTACCTTTACCCTGTGTGTATCCCCTTGTTTCAAATATGTTTTTTGTAAACAACATATTGTTGGTTCATGGATTTTAATCCATTCTGCTATCTGTCTCCGTTTTATGGGAGAGTTCATTCCGTTCACATTCACAGTTATGATTACAATCTGTGTCTTTTCCTCTATCCTCTTTCCCACCATCTGCACTTTTAGTTCTCTCACCTCCCTTCCCCTACTCAGTAGAGTTTTCACTTTTCACCAGCACCTCCAGCAGTCTCCCCTTCCTTCTTTCAGCCCCTCTCTCTTTTACTCCCCTTTACCCTTGATACTTCTTCCCACCCTTTTAGCTTCCCCTCCTCTTTCTTCCCCTTTCCCTTTCTACTCCCTATAGAACTAGTTAGATTTATATACTTAATTAGGTTTATTGTTCCCTCCCTGAATCAAATCAGATGAGCATACCTGTCAAACAATGCTCATCTCACTCCCCTCTTTTCCTCCACTGTAATATAATTTTGTACTTCTTCCTGTGATGTAATTTACCATTTTCTGCTTCCTCTTTTTCACATCTCCTGTTACAATCCCTTTGCTTGTTTAAATCACGTTTTTGATATCACATCCTTTACTTTATACCAGTTCCTTCTATCTATGTACATCCCTTTTGTATTTCATAACAGATGTACAATTCTCCAGGTTAGCAAGTATCATCTTCCCTTATAGGGAGGTAAAAAGTTTGCCCAAATTGAGTAACAAGTTTTTCTTTTCACCTGTTTACCTTTTGATGCCTCTCTTGAGGCCTGCATTTGAAGGTTGAATTTTCTATTGAATTCTGACCTTTTTGTCAGGAACGTCTGGAAATCCCTTATTTTGTTGAATGTCCATCTCCTTACTTGAAATTTTATGCTGAACTTCGCTGCATAATTGATCCTTGGTTGTAGTCCCAGTTCCTTTGCCTTACAGAATATCGTATTCCATTTCCTTTGATTTTTAATATAAAAACTGAAAGGTCCTGTGTGATCCTGACTGTAGCTCCTCGATATTTGAATGGTTTCCTTCTGACTGCCTGTAATATTTTCTCCTTCACTTGATAGTTCTGCAATTTGACAACAATATTTCTTTTTTTTTATTTTATTTTTTTTATTTAACTTTTAACATTTATTTTCACACAATTTTGGGTTACAAATTTTCTCCCCTTTTATCCCCCTCCCCCAGACCCAAGCTTTCTAATTGCCCCTGTGACCTATCTGCTCTCTCCTCTATCCTCCCTCCCTGCCCTTGTCTCCGTCTTCTCTTTTGTCCTGTAGGGCCAGATAGCTTTCTTGGCCCCTTAACCTGCATTTCTTGTTACCCAGTGGTAAGAACATTACATTTTGTCCTAACACTTTGAGTTCCAACTTCTTTAGCTCCCTCCCTCTCCACCCCTTCCCCTTGGAAGACAGGAAATTCAATATAGGACATATCTGTTTAGTTTTGCAAATGATTTCCATACTAGTTGTGTTGTATAGGACTAACTATATTTCCCTCCATCCTATCCTGTCCCCCATTACTTCTATTTTCTTATGGTCCTTTCCCTCCCCATGAGTGTCGACCTCGTATTGCATTCTCCTCCCCATGCCCTCCCCTCTATCCTCCCCCCTACCCTGCTTGTGCCCCTGTCCCTCACTCTCCTGTATTATGAGATAGGTTTTCCTATCAAAATGAGTGTGCATTATATTCTTTCCTTTAGTGGAATGTGATGACAGTAGACCTCATGTTTTTCTCTTGCCTCCCCTCTTTACCCAACCACTAATAAGTCTTTTGCTTGCCTCTTTTATGAGAGATAATTTGCCCCATATAACTTCTCCCTTTCTCCTCCCAATATTTCTCTCTCACTGCTTGATTTCATTTTTTTTAAGATATGATCCCATCCTCTTCAATTCACTCTGTGCACTCTGTCTCTATGTATGTGTGCGTGTGTGCATGTGTGTGTGTGTGTGTGTGTGTGTACTCCCACCCAATACCCAGATACTGAAATGTTTCAAGAGTTACAAATATTGTCTTTCCATGTAGGAACGTAAACAGTTCAACTTTAGTAAGTCCCTTATGACTTCTCTTTGCTGTTCACCTTTTCATGGTTCTCTTCATTCTTGTGTTAGAAAGTTAAATTTTCTTTCCAGCTCTGGTCTTTTCATCAGGAAAATTTGAAAGTCCTCTATTTCATTGAAAGACCAATTTTTCTCCTGAAGTATTATACTCAGTTTTGCTGGGTAGGTGATTCTTGGCTTCAGTCCTAGTTCCTTTGACTTCTGGAATATCCTATTCCATTCCCTTATATCCCTCAATGTAGAGGGTGCCAGATCTTGTGCTATCCTGATTGTATTTCCACAATACTTGAATTGTTTCTTTCTAGCTGCTTGCAATATTTTCTCTTTCACCTGGGAATTCTGGAATTTGGCCACAATGCTCCTAGGAGTTTCTCTTTTTGGATCTCTTTCATGCGGTGTTCTGCGGATTCCTTGAATATTTATTTTGCCTTCTGGTTCTAGAATCTCAGGGCAGTTTTCCTTGATAATTTCATGGAAGATGATGTCTAGGCTCTTCTTTTGATCATGGTTTTCAGGTAGTCCCAGAATTTTTACATTGTCTCTCCTGATTCTATTTTCCAGGTCAGTTGTTTTTCCAATAAGATATTTCACATTATCTTCCATTTTTCGAATCTGCGTGGTATGTTCTGAGATATCTGTCTTTCTCATAAAGTCCTTAGCGTCCATCTGTACCATTCCAGTTTTGAAAGATCTATTTTCTTCAGTGAGCTTTTGAATCTCCTTTTCCATTTGGTTAATTCTGCTTTTGAAAGCATTCTTCTCCTCATTGGCCCCTTGCACCTCCCTTGCCAACTGAGTTAGGCTAGTTCTCAAGGTGCCAATTTCTTCAAGATTTTTTTGGTTCTCCTTTAGCAGGGAGCTGATCTGCTTTTCATGCTTCTCCCTCATGCCTCTCATTTCCCTTCCCAGTCTTTCCTCCACCTCTCTAACTTGATTTTCAAAATTCCTCTTGAGCTCTTCCATGGCCCGAGCCCATTGGGTGGGCTGGGACACAGAATCCTCGATTTCTGTGTCTTTGCCTGATGGCAAGCATTGTTCCTCCCCATCAGAAAGGAAGGGAGGAAGTGTCTTTTCTCCAAGAAAATACCCTTCAATAGTTTTATTTCTTTTCCCTTTTCTGGGCATTCTCCCCAACCAGTGACCTGACCTCTGAATGTTCTCCTCATACCCACCTCGCCTCCTGGTCCTCCCAGCCAGCGTTTGGGGACTGAGATTCAAATGCTGCTTCCCACCTTAGGGTTTTTGGCGGGGGCAGGGCTGCTATTCAGTGTGAGAATTAAGTTCAGGTGGTCAGGGGCAGGGCCGCCTCTCTGGCTCAGTTCCCTCAGGGGGTTTATGCACAGACCTTCCACAATGGATCCAGGCTCCCGCCCGTTTGGGGAGCCCCTGTCTGTAGCCACCTCTCAGCTTCTATCTCCTGGGGGGGCCCTAGCCATGGGGGCACCCCACTCCCCTCTCAACCCGCCAAAGAGACTCTCTCACCTACCCCCATCAGTCACCTGTTGGTGGGGGGGCTTGTGCGGCCGCTGGAGATCCCGTCTCTGGAGCCTTCTCGGATCTGTACCTCTTGGAGCCGCGGCCGCCGCCGCCGCAGGTCCATGCTGGGCTCCGCGTCTGCAGCACGACGGACCTTTTGCGAGAGGTTTGCAGGTCCCTCTGTGGGTGGGGGGACCCGCGTGGCCGCTGGAGATCCCGTCTCGCAGCCCTCTCGGATCTTTTCCTCATGGTGTCGTGGCCGCGGCAGGTCTGCCCTCTGCTCCCCGTCCCAGCGCCCAGTCCACGGCGCGAAGGACCCCCCGCGAGAGGTTTGCAGGTCTCTCCAGAACAGAAATCTCCCTCGCTCCAATATTCCGTGGTCTCTGGGTGCAGAATTTGCCCTGGCTTGGTCCCCTCTAGCCGTTCTGTGGTTTGTGGGTTCGGAGCTATGTGTATGTGCGTCTTTCTACTTCGCCATCTTGGCTCCGCCTCCAACAATATTTCTTAGTACTTTTAATTTGGGATCTCTTTCAGGAGGTAAACAGTGGATTCTTTTGACGACTATTTTGCCCTCTGGGTCTAGGACTTCTGGGCAGTTTTCCTTGATGATTTCTTGGAAGATATTGTCCAGACTCTTTTTTTCATCATGGTTATCTAGTAGGCCAATAATTCTTAAATTTTCTTTCCTGGATCTCTTTTTCAGGTCAGTTGTTTTTCCAATTAGGTATTTAATATTTTTTTCTATCTTTTCATTCTTTAGATTTTGATTGACTGATTCTTGATGTCTCATGAAGTCATCTATGACTAGGACATCATGACTAGAACATTTTCCCCAGCCTTTCTTTTCATTAATTGTTTTGATATACTGGATTTTTTGTTCTTTCAGATGAATTTTGATATTGTTTTTTTCAAGTCTGGAAAATAATTTTCTGGTATTTAGGTTGGCATGGCACTAAATAAGTAAATTAATTTAGATAGAATTGTCTATTTTATTATATTAGCTTGGCCTACCCATAAGCAACTCAAGTTTTTCCAGTTACTTAGATCTGACTTTATTTGAGTGAAGAGCACTTTGGAATTTTTTTCATATATGCACTGAGTTTGTTTTGACAGGTAGATTAAAATATTTTTTAATTTCTATAAAATACACACTAAAATAATGACTCCCAAATATTTTATAATGTCTACCATAAGTTTAAATGTAATTTCTCTTTCTATCTCTTCCTATTGTAATTGTCAGCAATATAGAGAAATGCAAACGATTTATGTGGGTTTATTTTATATACTACAACTTGCCAAAGTTTTCTTCTTATTTCAAATAATTTTTTTACTTCATTATCTAGGATTCTTTAAATAGAGCATCATTTCATCACATGCACACACAGACACAGACACACATATAAATATATATATATACATACATACACATACACACACTCACACACACACACACACTCACACACACACACACACACACACACACACACACACATATATATATATATATATACACATAAATATTATGTGTAGAGTGTACTCAGGGAGGACCAGGGCCTTTGGTGTAATGGCTGTCAAGCCCTCTTCAGGTCTCTTTCCACCTTTGGTGTCCACCCATTACATTAAATACTCACCTGTGGGTTCAAGAAGCTGCAGCATGCGCAGCAGTCACACCCCGGTAAACCATTTTGGTAGATGGGCTAAACCAGGGTGAGAGTAACTAAGGGTTTTCAAATCCATTATTGAATTAGGGGGGTGTCTTCTCCAAGCATGTAGAAACTTCCTCAGGTGGAACGAGAAGATGAGAACAATTTATTCCAATGACCATGAAGGCAGATGAATCAGGCAACGTGGAGCGCTTAGAGCTTGGTTAGACACCGAAGATGCCAAGGTCACCACCTGCATCCTGAGCAATCACCAGCAGTCTTGACTCTGTCCTGCCACTGTCCAGTGACTCTGGTGGAGAGAGTGAGGCTGACAACTTTGTGCAACCCTATCTCACTTAAATCCAGTTTATGCATGAATCAAAAGACATCAACCAAATCATTTCACCATTATGCCTCAAAGTCCTGTGGTGACAGGCAAGTGGTGCAGCAGCAGGTGCAGATACACTGGGAACTGTAGTCACAACCCTGTACACAGGAAGCCCAGGTCATAGGGTCTTTCTCACTGGAAGCGGCAGTGGGACTTGGCAACTGCCTGGGTGTCTGAGCAGCCTTTTAAGGATCGCACTGCTCACCTCCTGGTGTGAGGTAGGGGGATAGAAAAGGTGCCCTAAACACTGCTTATCCAAAGCTGGCATGATTCCACTCATCATCGGCACATAGAACATGTACACACTAAGACAACACAAAATCCAGTAGACCTGAAAGAAGAACTGCTCTTGTTGCAAGACAATTCAACAGGTATTGCATCCAAACAGTAGCCCTGAGTGAAACAAGGTTGACAAATGAAGGCCAGCTTACTGAAGTTGGAGCTGAATACAACTTTTTCTGGAGGAAGTGCAGTGAAGGGGAGTGCCGTGAAATTGGCACAGGTTTTGCAATCAAAATTAATCTAATCAGCAACCTGGTATGCCTGCCCAAAAGACAGGCTCATGACAATGCAGTTGACCACTCCCAGGGAAACGTCATGCCACCATCATCAGTGCCTATGCTCCCACCATGATAAACCCTGATGAAGTCAGTCATAAAAAATTTATGAAGATCTGGAGACCCTTATCATCAATGTCCAAAAAGAGGAGAAGCTTATAGTGGTGGGAAACTTTAATGCTAGAATAGGCTCAGACTACCAGATTTGGCAGGGAGTTCTAGAGAGGAATGGAGTCAGAAACAGCAACAGCAGTGATCATTTACTGCTAAACATTTGTGCATCGCATGACCTTTTCATCACCAACACAGTCTTCCGTTTACCTAAACACAATAAAACTTCATGGATACACCCTCGCAGCAAACATTGGCATCTAATAGACTATGCAATTGTAAGGAGAAGAGACAGACAAGATACGAGAGAGACAAAGGCAATGTGTGGTGCAGAGTGCTGGATTGATCATAGACTTATCCTTTCCAAGCTCAATATTAGCATTCTTCAAAAGCGCTGCCCCTGAGGCAAAATGACTACCAGAAGAATTAATATCAACAAATTAGAACTCTTCTCTGAGCTTGAACAGTTTGTTGCTGACTTGGAGGAAAAGTTGAGTCAACAGACAATTAGCCATAGTGGAGCAGAAAAGGAGTGTGCAGCTTTCAGAGATTTCCTGTATAGCACTGCATTTGCTCATCTGGATCAGAACACTCACAAGCACCGAGGCTAGTTTGATGAAAATGATGGGGAAATTCAGAAGCTGCTAAATGAAAAACAAGGACTCCACAGTATTTACCAACAGGACAGTTCATCCACCTATAAGAAGGCAGCATTTAACTCCATCAAAAGCAAAGTATAAACAAAGCTTAGAGAGATGCAGGATTCTTGGCTCAGTAAGAAGGCAGATGAAATTCAGTTTTATACTGATAGTAACAATCCAAAGCACTTTTATGATTCACTGAAAGCTATTTATGGAATAAGAACCTATGGTGCATTAAAACTACTAAGTGCTGATGGAGCCACATTGATTAGTGATAAGAACATGATCCTAGAGAAATGGTCTGAATACTTCCATAATGTTCTCAACAGACCATCATCAATCAATACTGAGGCCATTGACCATTTACCTGAGGTTGAAAGCAATCCCTCCTTAGCTGAACTTCCAACTGAAGAAGAGGTTTTGAGGACCATTAGGCTCCTTTCATGTGGCAAAGCACCTGATGCTGATTCCATTCCAGCTGAGATTTACAAGGTAGGGGGACTATGGCTCATATAAAAGCAGACTGAAATTTTCCAGGTTATATGGCAAGAAGTGATTATCCCCCAGGAGTTCAAGGATGCCTCCATTGTCCATCTTTATAAGGGTGAAGGGAAAATATTCTCCTGTGACGATCACAGGGATATCTCTCTCTTAGTCATTGTTGACAAAGTTCTTTCTAGAGTCCTCCTTAATAGACTGATCCTTCACCTGGAAGATGGGCATATATCTGAGAGCCAGTGTAGCTTCAGAAAGGGCTGAGGAACAGTCGATATGGTGTTTGCTGCCTGACAACACCAGGAAAAATGTCAGGAGCACAACAGAGGTCTGCACACAATGCTTGTAGATAAGACCAAGGTCTTTGACACTGTTAGTCATGAGAGTTAATGGAAAATTGTATCAAAATTTGGTTGCCTGGAGAAGTTCATCAATATTGTACATCAATTTCATGATGGCATGTTTGCCTGGGTTCTGGATAATGGACAATGCTCTCATGCCTTCCCAGTCACCAAGGAGGTGAAACAGGTGTGTATGCTTCTTCCTATGCCTTTTAGCATGATGTTTTCAGCCATGTTGCCAAATTCTTTCAATGAGGATGAACACGTCCTCAAGGTCAACTACCATGCTGATGGCAAGTTCTTCAATTTGAAAAGACTACAAGCCAAAACCAAAGTGGAGGGAGTGGTGGTGCATGATTTTCTATTTGCAGATGATTGTGCACTCAATGCAACCTCTGAAGCTGAGATGCAACAAAGTATGGATCAATTCTCTGCTACCTGTGCTAATATTGGCCTCATAATTAGCATCAAGAAAACATAGGTGCCCCATCAGCCACCACCACATCATCTATGCATGAAGCCATTTGTTAAAACAAATGGAGAAGTTTTGAATGTTGTGAATAAGTTCACTTACCTTGGTAGTGTACTTTCCAGCGATGTACATATTGACAATGAGGTTGATGCATGCATTGCCAGAGCTAGCTCAGTGCTTGGGAGGCTCTGAAGAAAAGTTTGAGAGAGAAGAGGTATGAGACTGACTACCAAACCTTCAGGTCTACAGAGCCATTGTGCTGACCTCATTGCTATATGCTTTTGAAACATGGCCGGTCTACCAGTGCCATTCCAGGAAACTGAATCCCTTCCATTTGAACTATCTTAGGAACATTCTGAGGATCACCTGGCATGATAAGGTATCAGCCACTGAAGTCCTTGCTATAGCTGATATGCCAAGTATTCAAACTGTGCTTCAGAGAGCGCAGCTCCTATGGGTTGACCACATTGTTTGAATGCAAAATTTACTCTTGCCAAAAAGACTATGTTATGGGGAGGGGCAGCTAGGTGGTGCAGTGGATAGAGCACCAGTGCAGGAATCAGAAGGACTCACATTAGACACTTGACACTCACTACCTGTGCAGCCTAGGGCGTCACTTAACCTCAATTGCCTCATCCTGAGTCATCTCCAGTCATCCTGATGAATATCTGGTCACTGGATTCAGATGGCTCTGGAGGAGAAGTGAGGCTGGTAACCTGCACAGCCCTCCTTCACTCAAAACAAAGTCAAGTGCAAGTCATGTCATTATTTCTCAAATGCCATGGTCTTCTTTGGCAATGAAGGACGAACACATACATTTTATGGAGAACTCGCATGGGGGAGGCGATCACATGGTGGCCAGAAGAAACGATACAAGGAAATTCCCAAGGTCTCTCTCAAGAACTTTGGATTTGACTGTGCAACATGTGAGACACTGGCACAGGACTGTTCAGCATGTCGTGCCCACATCAGAAAGGGTGCTATGTTCTTTGAACAAAGTAGAATTGAGATAGCAAAAAGTAAACTCAGGATGCTCAAATTTGGGATATCCACCCCAAATATTCACATGGACTACCTGTGCCCAATGTGTGGCAGAGCATTCTGAGCTCATATTAGTCTGATCAGCCACAGATGGACACATTAAAATTTCACTTTATCATGGTGATGTCATTTTGGTCCTCTTTGAAAGATGAAGGACAACAACCAACCATATGTGTATATGTACTTATACATATATGTACATGTATGTACATATGTACATATATGTGTGTATGTAAACATTTTACATATATACGTGTGTGTATATATATATATATGTAATTGCGAAAGCTTATTATTACAATCCTTAGTCATCCTGGTGTATGGAGAATGGTGCCTCTGGTCTCAGATCCTTCTTATTGTAATTTTTTGTTTTGTCCTGGGTCCAATTTCTGTACTCCTTACCCCTTCCAAGCTACAGCTAGCATTCCCCAGATCATTATTTTGGAAAGGTTCTTGCTCCCTTATAACTTTCCTGTTGCTTTCATCTTTAATTCTCTCCTCTGACATGGAACTGAGAAAAATTACTCAGCTCCTCTGCAAGTGCTCACAGTCTGCACTGTCCCTGCTCCATGCCCCACTACTTCTGCACTCAAAGGGCATGTGTTAGTTTTTTCTCACTCAGGACTTCTTCTGGGCAGAGTAGCAGGGCCTAGAGTACCTTATCAACAGAGGCTCCCTGAATCCGCCCTTGATCAGACTCCTGATTCCTTACACTGTCTGGAACATGAAAATTAATGTGACTGAGGTTAAGGCTACCTGACAAACCAGTGGCCCCCAGGGCTTCCATCTTGTTATTTCAGGGGGACTATCCTGGAGGTGTGCACATGTCATTAGCACTGAACTTCCATCCTGAAATTTTTCTTCAGATCCTCTCCTACCACCTCAGAAGGACCACTGTTATTTCTGAATTCTTATTTTTGCCATTCTGTGTTGACCCTGAGGCACTATCTTGCCTTGTTTGTGGAGGAAATATGGAGAGGTTAAATTCTTCTGACCTATTCCAACATCTTCCTCGATTCCTCTTTCAAAGAATGTTTGGAGAAATAAGCCCTCCTCTCACTGATTTCATCATGTAATAGGTCTGGCAAACAATTATAGACAAGTAGAATGTATAGAGAGTATTTTGGACACTGTCTCAAAAGGTGGGCACATATGTTAAAAATATGGTGCTAATACCTAACCATGGAAGACCCTAAACAGAGAAAGAAAATCACACACCAATTTCTCTAAATAATACAGAGGCAAACAATTAAATAAAATATTAGCAAAGAGATTTCAGCAACTTATTGAGGATAATCTGCTATGACCAGGTAGGATTTATACCAGGATTCAGGGTTGGTTCAATATTAGGAAAACTATCAGCATTTTCTCAATAGATCCAGAATAAGTTTTTTTTTTTTTAATGCAGCACCTATTCCTGTTAAAAATGCCAGAGAATATAGGAATCAATGGAGTTTTCCTTAAAATCATCAGTAGCATATATACCTAAAACCTTCAGCAAGTATTTTATGTAATGAGGATCAATTAGAAACATTTCTAGCAAGAATGGGGGCAAAAAAGGGATGTTTATTATTGCCACTTATTCAATATTTTATGTTACCTGTAGCAATAAGAGAAAAAAAGGAATTAAAAGAATTAGAATAGTTTAGAAGAAAGAAATCTATCACTCTTTGCAGATGACCTGATGGTATGCTTAGAGAATGCTAGTGAATCAAGTAAAAAACTACTTGAAATAATAAACAACTTTAGCAAATTCTCAGGATATAAAACCATCAGCATTTCTATATATTACTAACAAAGCCTAACCACAAGAGACAGAAAGAGAAACTCCATTTAAAGTTACTGAATATTTTAAAATGTTTGGCAAGCTACCTGCCAAAACAAATTCAGGAACCATATGAAGACAATTGCAAAATATTTTCACATAAATGAAGTCAGATGGAACACTATCAGGTGGTCATGGGTAGGCCCAATTAATGAAATAAAAAAGACAATTCTACAGAAAGTAATTTACTGGTTCAGTGCAGTACCAATCAAACTAACTAATTTTTTTCCAAAAATATTTTGTAGTATTAGAAAAAATAATAACAATAATCATCTGGAAGAATGAAAGGTCCAAAATATCAAGAGAATTAATTAGAAAAAGTGAAAAGGAAGGTGGCCATCTATACCAGATCTTAAATTGTTTTATAAAGCAGTGATCATTAACAGTACTTTGGACTGGCTAAGAGAGTAGTGGATCTATGGAATAGCTTAGGTACGCAAGACACAGTAGTCAATAACTAAAGTGTACTGTTTGACAAACCCAAAGATTCCATTCCAGAACTCACCATCTGACAGAAAATGCTGGGAAAATTGGAAAATATTAATGCAGAAACTAGGCATTGAGCAACATCTTACACCATATAACAAGATAAAATCAAAATAGGTACATGATTTAGACATGAAGTTTGATAACATAAGCAAATTAGGAAAACAAGGAATAGTTCACCTGTCAAATTTTTGAAGGGAAGAATTCATGACCAAGCAAGAGACAGATAACATTATGATATGCAATATGAATTATTTTTACCATAATAAATTAAGAGGGGTTTTTTTTGCATTAACAAAAGAAATACAAACAATATTAGAAGGGAAACAGAAAGTTGGGAAACACTTTTTATAGCCAGTGTCTCTGATAAAGACCTCATTTCTAAAATAGAGAAATTAGTCAAATTTCTAAGAATACAAGTCATTTCTAATTGAGAAATGGTCAAAGGATATGATCGGACAGTTTTAAGATTAAGAAATTACAGTTATACATAGTCATATGGAAATATACCCTAAATCGCTATTGATTAGAAAAATGCAAATCAAACCAATTCCGATGTGCCATATCACCCATATCAAATTGACTAGCAAGACAACACAGGAAAATGATAAATGTTGGAGAACATGTGAGAAAATTGGACCAGTAATGAATTGTTGGTGGAGATGTGGACTAATGCAATGATTCTGGAGAGCAGTTTGGAAGTATGCCCAAAGGGCTATGAAAATATTCATACCCATCAATACCATTTCAAGTTCTGTATGCCAAAGAGAACATAAAAATTGGAAAGGAACTCACCTGTATAAAAATATGTATACCAGTTTTTTTTATTTGTGGTGGCAAGGAATTGGAAATTTAGAGAATGACCATCAGTTGGAGAATGGCTGAACAAATTTGGTTTACGAATGTAATGGTATAGTATTGTTGTATATGAAATGATGAACAGGCAGACTACAATAAAACCTGGAAAGACTTATATGAACTGATGCTGAGTGAGGTTAGCAGAACCAGGAGAATATTGTACACAGTAACAGCCACCATGTGTGATGGCTCACTTTGATTGACTCAGCTCTTCTCAGCAATGTAAGGGTCTAAGACAACTCCAAAACACTCAAGACAGAAAATTCTATCCATATTAAGAGAAAGAACTTTGGAGTCTGAATGTAGATGGAAGAAGACTATTTTTCTCTCCTTTGTTATTGTTGTTGTTTTGTTCCTTCTTACTTGTGATTCCTCCCATTGGCTCTAATTTTTCTTTACAACATGACTAATGGGTAACTATGTTTAATTTGAATGAATAAGTAAATCTTATATCAGAATTCATACCATCTTGGGGAAGAGGGAGGGGAAAAAGGGGGAGAAAATTTAAAACTCAAAATCTTATGGAAGTGGATGTTGAAAACTTAAAATCAATATTTATGTATACATATACGCACATATGGATGTATACATGCACGTATAAATATATATACATACATACATATATATGTATATGTGGGTGTACATCACATACACCCAGACACAGACACATATACAAAGACATGTTAGACTGAAAATCAATCCTTCCATATGAACTATTACCAAAGTTGCAACACATCCAATATCTTTGGGTAGGGGAGTTGATATATTCTCACATGAACCAAAACAACAAAAGAATTAAAGAATTTTTCTTTTTAATAAAAGTTTTCTTAGCTCCCTCAGGAAAAAAGAAGATTCAAATTTTGAAGTTTGGGTAAATTATTATTTTTTCCATGACAATGAATTTATCCTGAAATTTGCAATCTTTCTTATAACAAACTAGGATGATGGTGAGAGTTTGTTTTTATCTACAATTCATTTATAAAATCCTTTCTGCAATGACTGGCATCTTTAAGCCTATTTGGCAATACAATGGATGCTAAGATGCAAATGATTTCTTCTCATTCTACTTTAGAGAGTTAATTTAGATAAAATATTGTCAATTCAGTCACGATTTCTCTAAGTTCAATTAGGAAAATTGCAGGAGAAACTGCTTAACTTTTCCTACATATCTTGCTCTAATTAATTTGAATTCTCCTTACTTGATACAAAAATCTATATATATTTCTTGTCCAGTATGTGTCATATACTTTATGAATCAAGTATGAGAGGTAAGAAACTTTTCAGCTGAGTGTGAGATTTAATCTTTGCACAGTTAGTCATGTCTTTCTTTAAAAAACTGGTTTTAAATCTTGTCTTTGGGTATACTAGCTCTGAACATGAATGCATAAACTAACACGTTCAGAAATGCAGAGATGATATTTACATGCCTCTGATATCTTCATGCCTACATGTTTTTCTAAATATCTTAATAAAAAATCCATATTCCACTTTCAACGAGAAAACCTCCAGATTGCCCAACTGTGAGTTCACCACTTTCTTATTCATTTTATCTATGATACCATTTGGAATTTTCTTGCTAAAGATATGAGAGTGAATTGTCATTTCCTTCTCCAGCTCATTTAACATATGATAAAATTGGGAAATAGGTGAAATGACTTCCCAAGGTTACGTAGCTAATAAGTGTCTGAGGCCAGATATGAACTCAGGTCTTCTCACTCCTGGCATGACACTCCTGGCCATTGTGTTGGCCAGCTGACCTAGTACAACCTTTAAACACTCCAAATTCACTTTGATATTAATCACTCTCTATCTCCTTAAAATACATACATCGATAAACACAAACAAACAGGCACATACTACTCAACTTTGTTTAATTTTTGCATACATATGTCACATGCACTATGAGTAAGATGTAATAATTTTAGCCTGGGAATCTACAATAGCAGAATAATGAAGACAAGAGGTAGAAATATATTCTACTGCCATTTGGGTAAAAGAAAGAAGACAGATATTATAGAACAAATAAAATAGAAAAAATCAGATTTTTTTCTTCAACCAAGAGTGGCCTTTTAGATGACTCAGAGAAATGAATAAATACACAAGTTTGGGGAAAACAAAATAACTTTGGTAACAAAGTATATTCTGAATCCACAACCTTTCTCCCAACAAGGAAAAGATGACACGGGGAGAATGAGTACTTATCCACACTTAATTTTTATGACATTAAAATAATTAGCCTATTTAAATGTCCTTGTAGTTCCTTCATTTTCATTTTTTGGAAAGCTTTTGTTTACAGGTATGATAACCCTGGTTAAAATAATGAGAAGTCCGCAGTTACAAAAAAAAAATATCTTACTATGAAAAATTAAGAAATCTAACATTATATTTACATTTATCTCTAGTTAATTTCGGGCCGCTTTGTGGCTGAAGAAAATTGATCTTACTGGAAATGTTTGGGTAATGTAACAACAATTCATAATATAGGTCTCCAGAGAGATAGGCACCTGGACGGGAAGCAGGGGAAACAGTCAATATTGTTTTGACATTTCCTACAGCCTGAGCCTTCTGCTCTGAGATGCCTATAGAGCTTATGACACTCCTTGATTCCCCTTTTCTTTTCCATAGCTCATGCTTGCCTTTGCATCAGAGAGGTGTGATGAAAAATCATGCACTAAAATTTCTGGTGTTATCCTGTCCTCTCCAGTTCACTGATAGCATATAGATGATCTCTAGAGGCATGAACACTTTTCTCAGGCTATTGAAAAAGATTGCCTTTTCATTTTCATTTCATGTAATTCAATGATTTCAAATCATTGAAAGCTTAATACAAGGATTTGATTAATTGAAACAAAGTCTCTCCTAATTTAAATATGAAATCTAAAATTTAATTGATTGGTTTCATTCCCACACTTACATAATATTATTAAATCTCAGATTTTCCCATATTTCTTTCACATTCAGATCACCTTTGGGCCATTTGATCCCATGCTGAGCAACAAGGTGCAGTCTCCTTCTCTTTACCAAATGGCACCCAGGGACTCTTCTCTACATAAAGGTCTGGTCAGATTGATGATTCACTTTGAATGGACATGGGTAGCTCTGGTGACTGTAGACGATCTAAGAGGTGAGGAATTCCTTCAGGAAATGAAATTGGAAATGACAAATAATGGTATCTGTGTGTCCTTCACGGAGAAGATCCCTGTCAGTGAGAGAAGACACACAGAATCACAGATGACATTCATGCCCAGGATCATGGCATCACCAACCAGAGTGATTTTCATTCATGGTGACACAGATTCATTAATGATTTTGAGATATTCACAATTTCCTTTTTTTTCAAATTACAAGGTATGGGTCACCACTTCTCACTGGGATATTACGATGAGACCCAAATATATTGATGGTTATAATTTCCATGGGGCACTTACATTTTCACACCTAACAAATGATGTCCCTGGTTTTAAGGATTTTCTCAAGACAGTGAACCCTGCTAAATACCCAGAGGACATTGTACTGAAAGAATTCTGGCACTCAACATTCAGATGTACAGATGAACCTGAAAAAGTGAAACAAGAAGAATGTTCACTAAATGCCTCCTTGGAGACGCTGTCTTTGCTTTACTTTGACATGACCATGTCTGACATGAGTTACACCCTCTACAATGCTGTCTATGCTGTGGCTTGGACTTTCCATGAAATGTTTCTGATGATATTAGAAAAAGAATCTATGATAGAGGAAGAAATATGGGCGCCTCATCCATGGCAGGTAATATTCCTTTAAAATTGTGCATTTTCTATTTCAGGCAATGACACCTGGATCAGGGAGTGCATAAGCAAGATTCTTCACAAAAAATATTTTATCTGGTAATCATTCACCCAACAAATATTTATTAAGTGTCTACTATGAGTCATGTACTGTGATAAGGGCTTGGGATACAAAGGAAGGTAAAAGTTTCTCTCATCTCAAGTAGTTTAATCTAATGGGGGACATTACATGCAAACAACTCTGTACAGATAATATTGACAAAGTATAAATTTGAAAAAAAAATCAATAGAGGGAATGTATTAGAATTCATGGTGATTGTGAAGGGCCCCCTACAAAAGGTAGGGTTTAAGTTAGGCTTGAATGAATCCGGAAAATCCAGGAAGCACAGATGAGGAACAATAACAATGCAGGCATAAAGGATAGTGAGAATGCATAAATATAAGAGACGGTGTGTCTTTTTGGAAGAACAATGAGGAAGCCAGTGTCACTGGATCCCAAAATATTTGTTTTGGAAAAGTTTGGGTTAGATTATAGAGGACTTTGAAGAAAAAAAAACAGATAATTTTAAACTTGATTCTGCAGTTTTAGTCACAGGAACAAATTTAATGTGGGGTTGTAAATTCAGATTTGAAATTTAGGAAACTGTCTTTGACAGCTGAGGAGAGAAAGATATATTGTGGGGAGAGACTTATGGAATGCCAATCAACCATCACACTATTGCAATAGTCCAAGTTGAAAGTGATGAGGGTGGTGGGAATATGTGAGGAGAGAACATGGAAAATATGAGAAATATTATGAAATGAAGTAAACAATATTTGGTAACAGATTGGATATTGGAAGATAAAAAATGAGTGAGGATTTCTGGATGACACCTTTGCTGCCATTCTGAGTGACTGGCAACAAAGTAGTATCCTCAACAGTGATGAGGAAGTTCATAAGAAGGAAGCATTTGGGAGAGAAAAGAAGACTCCCAGGAAAGCCAGAAGTATCATACAGGAACACTCTTAAGGTCTTTCTGTACAACTTTGGTGTTGATTATGAGACGCAGGAGATATCTGCTTAGGAATGCCCAGCATGGTGTGCCAGCATCAATGAATGCCTTCTGTACTATGATTAAAGCAGGATTCCAGTGGCTCAAAAGAAACATGATATGTGCAAATTTAGAGACATCTCCACTCCAAATTTTCATACAGACTATTTGTTCCTCATCTGTGATGGAAACTTTCAAACTCCTGTTGGTCTAATCAGTCACAGCTAGGCATAGTGATGTCATTTAGTTCTCCTTTAGCACAAAGGACAACAATCTTACTGGCACTTTATTAAAGTTTTTAAATAATATTCACTAGCAAATAGGTCTACATTTTTTCTGGTTTTGTTCTCCCTGGTTTAAGTATTGAAACAAATGTGTGTAGTATGAACAATTTCAAACTTTTTCAACCTGATTTTTAAAACCTGTTTTTCCAAGCAATTTATGTAATATTGGACTTTATTGTTCCTTAAATTTTTTAAAGTCCATCTTGTTCTATTATTTTTATCTTATGGACATCATTAATAACTTGTTCAAATATTTTTCTAAGGTAGAGTTATGCATTATATTTCTTCTGTTGTTTTGTAAAAAAAAAAGCATATATTCTTTTAAATGTTTATCCAGTTCACTTAGATTGCTAGGAGTTTTTGCATATACTTTTAAAAAAATTTTCAATAATTGCTTTTTTTTCTTATTGGTTATTAAATTACCCTTTTCAATTTTTGAGACTTGTAATTTGATTTTGTTTTTTATTTTAAAACATCAAGTTGGCTGGTAGGTGGAACCAAGATACTAGAATACAAGTAGCAACCCAGATGAACTCCCCCAACTCTCCTCTTCAAAGTACTTCAATATAATACCTTACTTCAAATTTTGGAATAGAAGACCCAACAAAATGTGAGAGTGACACATTTTTTCCAGTCCAAGATAAATTTTGGAGATCAGAAAGAGAGGTCTGTGACATTGTGATGAGGATTTTTCCAGACCATGCAGTATCAACACCGGTAACAACGGTGGGCCTTGGAAGTGGGACAGCAGCAGGAGCAGCAAAAACATCAGTTTCTGAAGTTTGAAGCCCAGTGACATTAAAGGAGAAAGCCAGCTTGTGAGGGATGCTTTCTTAACACTGGGTGTAGCTAGCATTGATATATAACTCTATTGCCTATATGCAGTTCTGGGTCACAGTTCCAGGGCAGAGAGATGTACTTCCAGTTGACAGCAAGGGAGAAGAGGCCTTGCTCAAAGTTTCAAGGCAGAAAGGAGAGCTAACTAGAACTTCTGGCTGAAGGAGAGCAAAAGGCATGGTCACAGTTCCAGGGCTAAAAGGAGTTCTAATGCTTATGGGTGCAGAAGAATAGAAGCCATTCCTGGTCAGACCATAGCATAGACCAAGAGAGAAATGATAACTCTTCTTCTTGGATCACAGCTCTTTGGAAGCACTGAAAATTTGCAGACCCTTAGAACTAGCTTCAGAAACTGTAACATGAAAAAGAACCTGAATCCACACTCCCAGGTAAGAAAAGTCCAACATTTATCTAAACAAACAAATAGGATGGAAAAATGAATGCTAAAATATAAATAACAAAAAATTGTCATAAAATAATACTGCAGTGGAAGGAAAGACATAAACTCAGAGGAAAATAGTGAGAAAGTAACTAGAAGCAAAGCCTCCAAGAAAAATTCTATTTAAACCTAAACCAACCAGAATTCTTAGAAGAGCTGATGAATTAAATGAGTGAGAGAAGAAAAATTGGGGAAAAAAAGGTTAATGGTTCAAGTATGAAAAGAAAATTACCAGCTTAGTAAAAAGACACAAAAATATTGAAGAAAATAGCACCTTAAAAACAGATTTGGGGGGCAGCTAGGTGGTGCAGTGGATAGAGCACTAGTCCTGGAGTCAGGGACCTGAGTTAATTTAAGCTTCAGACACTTGATACTTACTAGCTGTGTGACCTTGAGTAAGTCACTTAACCCTGATTGGTTTGATGGTTTAAAAAAAGGCACACAAATGCATTGAGGAAAATAATTCCTTTAAAATTGGAATTGAGTAAGAAAAAGCAAATGATTCATTCAGTTATAAAGAAACAAAAAACAAAGGCAAACAAAAGAAGCAAATGTCAAATGCATCATTGGGAAAACAACTGAACTAAAAATTCATTGTGGGGAGATAATTTTAGAATTATTGGACTGCCTAAAAGCCATGATAAACAAAAGGATATTGAAATTGTATTTGAAGAAACTGTTAAGTAATCATGTTTGATTATCTACAATTCTCAGGGCAAAAGAGAAATTTAAAAATCCACTGTGAATCTTCTAAAGATATCCCAAAATGAAACCTCCCAGGAATATTATAGGAAAATAATAGAGCTCCTACTTCAAAGCAAATAAAAAAAAGAAAAGAAAACCCATTGCAAACAGCTAGAAAGAAATAGTTTAATTACTATGAAATTACAGTCAAATTACAAGAGCTTCCATATTAAACAAAGGGACAGAAGGGAACATGACTTTCTGGAAAGTGAGCTAGGATTAAAATCAAGAATTAACTATCCAGCAAAAACGAGTATAAACTATTAAGGGGAGAATGGATATTTAATGAAATAGAGGACTTTCAGGTATTCCTAATAAAAAGCAAGAACTAAATAGAAAATTTGAAATCCAAGCCCAAGATTCAAGAGAAACATAAAAATGTAAATATGAAAAAGCAATCAAAAGAAACTCAAAAAAGTTAAATTCTTTACATTCCTATATGGGAAGATAGCAGATGTAACTCTTAAGGACTTTATCAGTACTGGAGCAGTTAGAAGGGATCTACATAGACAGAAAATGTGTGTGAGTTGATTATTCAGGGACCATATAAAGAAGTGAAGGGATGAATAAGAGGCTTTATCAGTAAGCACCCTAACATACACAGAGAGGCCTGTTATAACGGGTTCTTAGATCTGCATACATAAAAGGAAAGCAACTTTCAAAGGGTTAACAATCACTTTAATCAACCACACTTATCATTCCTTTAACCAAGTACATACATCATTCACCTAATTCAGGAGAGTCAGTACCCTGAACTTCAAAGAAAATACAGAGAAATCAAAAGTCAACTGACATGGCTTTCTCTGCCTGACCATCAATGGACAGGTCCAAATGTCTGACCATAGTCACCAGAGAGGGAAGCAACAACCTCTGGGTTTTCAAATATGGGGGCTTGTTAGTGGCTTCCCAGAGTCCATGTGTGGTCAAACACTTCCAGGCAGTAAGCCCTAAAGTAAAGTATTTGTACCAATTTTAGAGCCAGAGGGCATCACAACGTTTGAGAACTAGTGGCTTATTAATAAAAGGCATGGGCCTTCCCACAAATCTTCCCTAATCAAACTCCCCTTAATGGGCAGGACCATCAATGGATGAGGAAAATTTTTAATCACCTTAAAACAGCTAACAATACAAATACATATACTTTTTCTAGTTAAACTAACTCTTGTCTCTGTACTTTAATCCTAGTAAAGAGTCTTGATTGATAAAGGCAAGATTCGATCAGAGGCACTTGATTACATTCAAACAAAAAGAGCAGAGAAATCCTATTTTGCTTGCCATCACAGAGGCATGCGTTGATAGAAGGAGCATGTGAGAGGTAAATTGGAGAAAATTAACACACAGAGAAGAGGGATCCAAAGAAGAGTTTTTATACTGGAGAGGAAAATGTGGAGTAGTTTGTGGATAATGCTTGAATCTCAACCTCATCAAAATTAATTCAGAGGGAAGAATATAGGTATATATGAATCTATTGTATGCATACATACACACACATATAGGCACAAACGTGCCTATATGTATGTCTATATTACAGAAAAGTGCAATAAGAGGAGAAATGGGGAAAGGGGAAAGAAACAATGGAGAAATGTTTAATGGAGAGAGTGGTCAGAAAGAAAACAGACTTCTGAGAAGGGAAAGACTGAAAAGAGGGAAGTATAAATGGAAGAAAACAGAATGGAGAAAATACACTGTTAGTAATCATAACTGTGTATGTGAATGGCATGACCTCACCCAGAAAACAGAAACAGATAGCAGAATAGATTAGAAACCAGAATCCAACAATATGCTTTTGTTATTATTTTTTTTAACTAGAGACACAATTGAAACTTAAAGATTCATAGAGTTTTGAAATAAGAGACCAGAACAGAATCTATATGTTTCATTCAAAGTAAAAATAAAGGCATGATGTCAAATAGGACAAATTCAGGAACAGACCTAGTTAGAAGGAGATAATCTGGGAAGCTATATTTTACTGGAGTTGCCAGAAATAATGAAGGAATATGAAAAAATTTTACAGCAAGTTTCTCTGTTAAATGCCTCATTTCTCATATCTATATGAGAAATCTATAAAAGGAAGAGCTGTTCACTAATATATAATTTATCAATGGTCAAAAATTTTCAGCTGAAGAAACTAAAGCTATCTACAGTAATATAAAATGCTTTAAATCATTATTGATTAGACAAATTTAAACTAATACACCTCTGAAGAAATTCCTCACACCTATCAGAAATGGCAAATGCTGAAGGGTATGAGGGGAAATAGGTAAAATAATAAGTTTTGGTGGAATTGTAAACCATTCCAACTACTCTGGAGATCAAGCTGGAACTATGGCCTCCCAAAGCTATAAATATTTGCATATTCTGTGACCCAACAATACCACTACTAGTTCAATATAGAAGTCGATGAAAGAAAAAGGAAAAGGACATATTTGTAAAAAATCATAAAAACTCTTTTTCTTTGGCAGTAAAGAATTGAAAATTGAAAGGATGGTCATCAATTGGAGAACGACTGACAAAGTTATTAATATGATTATGATAGGACAATATTGTGCTATAAGAATTGGTGAGAGAGTAATTTCAGAACAAAATAAGACATGGAAAGCCCTTTATGAACTGAATCAAAGTGAAGTGAGAACTGGGAGGTCATTGTGCAGAGTGACAGCAATGTTGCAATGATGATCAACTGTGATTGACTTAGCTACTCTAATCAAGCTAATGATACAGGAGATTCCCAATGGTGAATGAATAAAAAATAATAACATCAACTTTTAGAGAGAGAACTGAAGAAATCTTAGTGGGATTCAGAGAATATTTTTGTTACTATTTTCCCCTTTGTTGTCTTATGGTTACTGAGGAAATATGTTTGTATGATTTCATATGTGCAGTTGTATGATTTTTCTTACTTTCTCAGGGTGTAGGGGGAGGGATGATAGAGAGGAAGAGAACTTCAAAATCTAAATTTAAATCTAAATTTAAAAGAAAAGAATGTTAAGCGTGAAGAAATTCTAAAAATAAAGTTAAAGAATTACCTATTAGATATGTGTGTGTGTGTGTATACCAGCTACTTCTTTTATTTATTCAGTTTTTTATTTATATTTTATTATTTTTACCTTTATTTTAAGGATTTATAATATGCTGTGGAATTTCTAATTTATCCTTATACTTGTTGTTGGATATCCAATTCATTGACGTACTTTCCCCCTCTCTTACTGATGTAGACATTTGGATATTTAATATTTCTCCTAAGTATTATTTTGGCTTCATTCTGCAAATTTTTGCATATGTTACATTATTCTTATCTTTAAGGAAATTTTTCTTATTGTTGAGATGATTTGTTGCTTAAACCACTCATTTTTTCAGATTAGATTACTTTATTGTTTAGATCATTATAATGAGACATTGTGACTTTAAAAAAAATTCACAATGATAGCTGCTGCATTTTTGTATTCACTTGATGCAAAGTAATTTTTTTTTAAATTTCCTCCTGGTTTTATTTTGTGCTTGTCTTTGTATTTTAATGTCCTTCTTAAAAGTAATCAATTCTAGGGTTTTGTTTTAGTATTCAGTTTGACAGTCTTTTTAATTTTAGTGTACTGTTTAATCCATTCACATTTAAATTTATGAGTTACATCTTGATTTTCTTTCATCTGTCTCTATTTTTTTCAAGTTAAGGTTTTCCTTTTTTCCTACTGTAAGCACATTATTATTTTCATTCATTTTTATTATTTCTGTTGAGTTATTTCAGTCATGTTGGCTATTCCTGACCACATTTGTGATTTCTTGGCAGAGATGCTGGAGTGTATTGCCATTTCCTTCTGCACCTCATTTTAAAGATGAAGAAATTAATGTAAACATGTTTGAGTAACTTGTCTAAGGTCAAAAACATATCAAGTATCTTAGGCCATACTTGAACTCCCAGTCTAGTGCCCTATCCACTGTGTTAACTAGCTGCTGTTCATTCACTTTCTTTTAATCTTCATTTAGGCAACATTGTTTCCAGTGGCACTCTTCCTCTCCAACGTAGGCACCCTTTGCATTTGTTGCCTCTTCCCCTTCAGGGTTTTCTTTATTAGTGATTTTTCTCTCCTGTTTTTGTGCAGTTGTATATTTCTTCCCTTTTTTTCTTAATTTAGAAAAAAAATCAGTGAAATTTCCCTTCCAAGTCTCCTCCCCTTTAGCTAGCCTTCTTCATTTAAAAATCAATTTTAAGAGAAGAAAAATAAATAGAAGAAATCAGAAAAGAGAATGAGGTAATAAAACTATCTCTTTTGAAGACAATAGGATAATATGGTTAGGAAATTCAAAAGACTCAACTAAAAGATTGCTTAAAACAATTAACAAATTTAGCAAATTATCAAGATAAAAAGTAAATTGACAGAAAGCATCAGCATTCCTATATATCACGAAGAAAACCCTGCATGAAGAGATCATAAAAGATTCTCAATTTAAAATAATTCTACATACTATAAAATATTAAGGAGTACATCTGTATAAACAAGTGCTGGAAATACATAAACAAAATTATTTTTTAAATTATACAAATAAAATAAGACTTAAATAATTAGAGAAATATTTATTCTTCATGGGTAGACTGGCCAATATAATAGAAGAGACAATTTTATTTAAAATAATTTAGATATTCAATGCTAACAAAATTAAATTACAAAATATTTTACAAAATGGGAAGAGGGTGAAGCCAAGATGGCAGAGTAGAAAGATACACATAGGGAGGTTCTCTCCACACAGCCGATAAAATACCTGTAGAGAGGGACTCTCAACAAATTTTGGCGCAGCAGAAGTGGAGAACAACAGAGTGGAAGAGATTTCCAGCCCAGGGCGACCTGAAAGGCCCACGGGAAACGTAGGTTGCACAGGAGGCAGAGGGGAGCCCAGCCCAGCCTTGGCCATGCAGCCACAGTGTGACTCTGAGAGGAGGAGATGGTCGCAGTAGCAGTAGCAGCAAATCCCCAGTCCCAGCAGCAGCGGGTTCTCAGATCCCTCAACCCACAGATGCCAAAGGTCAGTGACAGGGTTTTTTCAGCTGGCCAGGAAGGGAGAAGGACTTCCCATAGCTCTGACCTCAGACAACCACAGAGACCACATCTGGCAGGCGGCAGCAGTTCCCACTGCAGCCAGTACAGCCACCCGCATCCATTATTACAGCATAAAAACCCCTGGGGGCACTAAAGAGCTGAATTTTACCTCAGCTCCGTGTAGAGGCCCTGAGGGAACTGATCTTTATCACCCACTGAATGGCAGCTCTGCCCATCCAGCTTATCTGAAAATCAACCCCCAGTGTTGACTTAGTGGAACTGGAGACCAGGTGGCTGTGGAGAGGTAACTGCTAGGATTCTGGGCACAAAAATTTCTCCTGTTCCCAGACCAGTGTACATGTTTGATTGTGCCACCTTGGAGGAACTGAGATTTACAGATTCCCAGACTATACCCTACTCTTGACAAAGGACACAAAAATCAGGTAACTGGTTGGGAAAATGCCCAAAAAAGGGGAAAAAAATAAGACTATAGAAGGTTACTTTATTGATGAACAGATACCTTCTTCCATCCTTTCAGATGAGGAAGAACAATGTTTACCATCAGGGAAAGACATAAAAATCAAGGCTTCTGTATCCCAAACATCCAAAGTAAATATTCAAAGGGCTCAGGCCATGAAAGAGCTCAAAAATAATTTTGAAAATCAAGTAAGAGAAGTGGAGAAAAAACTGGGAAGAGAAATGAAAGAGATGCAAGAAAAGCATGAAAAGCAGATGAACACCTTGCTAAAGGAGACCCAAAAAAATGCTGAAGAAAATAACACCTTTAAAAATATTTTACAAAATAAAATCAAAACAATTCATTTAGAAGAGCAAAAAAGCAAGAAGATCAAAGGAAATAATGAGAAAAATGTAAAGAAAAGTGGCTTAGCTGGACCAGGCCTTAAATTACATTTTAAGGCAGTAATTATCAAAACTATGTGTTACTGGCTCAGAAACAGAAAGAAAGATTAACGTAATAGAGTATACATACAATTTACAGCAGCAAATAAATGTAATAACTCTGTATTCTATAAGTCTAAAGACTTAAGATTTTGGGATAAGAACTCATCATTTGGTAAAAATTGTGGGGAAAACTGGAAAGCAGTTAGGCAGGCAGACATAGATGAATATCACGCAACATTTGCTAAGAAAAGGTCAAAATGAATATGCAAATGAGATTTAAAGAGAGACAGCACAAGAAAATTAGACTATGTTGCTTCTCATTAGGCAAACAATTTATGAATAAGCAGGAGATGAAAAGCCAAGTTGGATATAAAATGGATTACTTTGATTACATTGAATTAAAAAGTTTTATATGAATAAAAAATATTTCCAAGATCAGAAGTAAAGCAGAAAATTGGAGGAAACATTTTATGTACAGTTAATCAGATAAAGGTATCATATCAAAAACATTTAAGTTATGTTGTCAAAACTATAAGAATATGAGTCATTTATGCCCATTTTCAAAAAGATTTCTTATTTTTCATCTCTTTATATCAGATCTAGACCCTCCTCTGATTTATCATGTCAGTGATTGACTTTTTTTCTGTATTCTTCATGTTATCAAATTTCTAATGTTTCATTCTAGGTTTTGCACTCTATGCACTTTCTGTCACTTCTTCATTGGGCTTACCCTCATGTGTTCCCCTGTTTCATTCTACCTCAGTCACAGTGCAATGTAAGTTATTGAAGGTGTTAGAAAAGACACTGCTCCATGGTAGGATACCTTCCCCACCACTAATCTATACCCTCTCTTTTAGAATTTCTTTCTACTGTAGTCTAGAAATTTCCTTTCTGTGTTCATGTTCTCCCATTCCTCCAGTGTGGTGAGATAGGAGCAAAGCCAGGAGAAAGAACTGTCATAAAAACCTAGACAGAAGAAAAAAATATCAAAGAAAAGATATTGCTTGACAATGTCAGTGGATAAAGAGAGGTCAAGAAGGGAAAGAATTCAAGCACTATTGATACTAATAAGTATGAGAACAGGAATCTTTTGGGCCAGAACATCAACAAAATTTCCTTTTGGCTTTGCCCTGGTGCCTTTAAGGGATTTGGAGCAGCCACCATCACCTCTCAAGGACACCCATTCCTTTATGAAACTCTAGTTGTTAGAAAAATGCTCCTGTCATGACATCTCATCTCTCATTACCTTACATTAAAAGTACCAAATTGTGTCCTATGGAGTCAGATGGAAATTAAATTGTTCTTCTACATGAGTGTCCTTAAAATACTTGAAAAGACAGTCATTAGCTACACCTTCTTTTTCTAGAATAAACACCCCAATTCTATCAAAATCACTCTTGTATTCCAAGGTTTAAATAGGTCTTACAATCCTTGTCCTCGTATGGACAATCTCTAGCTCGTCTATTCCCTTACTAAGTTTTTTGACTCAGAAAATACGATGACCAGAATTTCTGTCGCACATGAAGGGACATAAAGCACTTCCAACACAGTTTTTTTTTCATTTCATATGTGTAAGGACCATGAGAGTTAGTTGCTATAATTACTCTAATGATCTACGTAAAGCAACTGGGGCTGAGAAAGGTTGAAAAGGTTGCCCAATATGACAGAGTTAGTTTGTGTCTGAGACAGGACAACAACTAAAGCCTTCCTGATTTGATATTCAGCCCTCTCTCCCTTCACTCAGCATTCTATCTCAGATCAAAGTCCCAGTGCCACAGCTGGTCCAGAAAGGACAGAATTCAATGAAGTTGTTCCCCATCATATTCTAGAAATAAACTATAGTAACTAATTGAAAAATCTCACATTCCAAGAAATTCCCAAAATAAATTAGCATCAAAATCAGCTGTATCTACTCTAGAGACTTGAGGATGATCAGCGTCTGCATAAATACCCCAAAGATTAATAAGTAGAAGATATTTGCCTCAACTCCAGCAATATCATCTGCCCATAGCCGAAAAAAATGACAGTGGAGTCAGGGGTTATCTGGAGAGTTGACAGAAATATAAAGGAATTCTTAAATTGGAATTAACATGGCTATTTTTTTAAGAAATCAATATTAGACTTAAAATCACCATAGCAGCTTATTATATTTTACTTGAACTTGTGTTTGGATAGAGACTAATCCTTAGTATGAAAGTGTGAAGATGATTATGGAGAAGGATCCAAATATTCTGAAAAGATTTTGCCCTCCCCCAAATTATAGCTTTGGCTGAAATTCCTGAATTAGAAGCACCGTTTGAGTCTGAGAATTGTCTTTTTCTAAAGAACATATATACTTGCCAATATCTTTAAGATGCAGCTGCTCTATCATAATAGTTAAGTGAGATTTGAAGTTTGATGGTTTTAAATCCAGTGTTTTTACTGACAGAAAGGAACTAACTTGGTAATACAGGCCAATGGGAGCAGGGTGGACTAAGGAGGCAAGTAAGATCTGATGGCTTGATGTTAAAAATTCAATAAAGTCTGGACTCATTTGTTCTGAGAAACCACAGGAGTGATGTGTGCAGCAAGAGGGCAGTACACTGACTAGACCTTTACAGGGACAATGAAAGCAGTGATTTGATTTCAGTTTTCAGAGCAAAAGATAGAAAATAGAGAGGTAGGTTAGGTTTCCAAGGTAGCAGTACAGAATAAAACCAGTTTGAACAGGAAGCAAATGCTTTAAAAAAGAATTCATTCTTCCTAAAGATTGAAGTGACAACTGGGAAAATGTAACCCCACAATTATATCAAGGGGTTAATTAGCTAACAGCTAATCCTACCAGAACTGTGAAATAAATTCCCTTTTGTAAAAATTAACTAATATTAACAAGTTAAGTGAAATGGGATACTAATTACAGGTCATTATGTTTGCTGAAGGCACAATAAAATAGGTCAGGGCTTAAACTGATTTCAGTGGAGAGAACCTGCCTCAAATCCTGAACAGAACATTAAGCCTTCTTCACGAACTTGAAACACGCGTAATTATGGGAGTTTGCACAAAGCTCATAGGGAAAACATCTGTTTTATTTATATGCATCTTCTCTCTTCAGTTGTAATATAAGGGACCTTCAAAAGAGAAATGGATTTTATGTGCCTTTGTATCTCAGATTCTTCACATAATTTGAAATATATAACAGGTACTCAATTAAATCTTGTTGACTATGGACTGACTTCCTGAACAACTCACACGTCTTCATTCTGTGAGATTACTGACCTCAGACACCAGGCAGTGACAGAGATTTCTCTTCTCTTATAGCTCCATTCATTTCTAAAGAAGATCCAGTTCAACAACAGTGCAGGTGATCAGGTGTTTATGGATGAGAATAAAAACCCGGAGTCTCAGTACAAAATTCTTAACTATGTAACCTTTGATAATGAAGCTCTGGTGAAAGTCGGGCAGTTCAACCCTAAGGCTCAGCCTAATGAAGATTTTACCATTAATGAGGAGGCCATAGTGTGGGGCTGGACATATACCAAGGTCAGAAACATTTGTAATATCAATCTTATTATGTAACCATGAAAAGATATTTTACCCTTCTTAGTTCAGTACTCATTCTATTTTATGGATAGATAATCCTCATACCCCATGATTTCTTTTCCCTTAGTAGGAAAAGTTTGGGTGAAAAAGTCAAATAAGCTTTCTATCAGATGATTTTAAACTTAGGGTCTATAGCACCACTGGAGTTACAGCTGGAATGGACTTTAAAGCTCATCTTGCTCAGTCATATAATTTGTCATAAATAAGAAGCTGAGACAAAGAACGATAGTGATTAATTCAATATCCTCTAATACTATGGCCAGTGTTTTTGTCAAATATCTAGCATGTTTGTCAATGATGCCACCCAACCATTCACTTTACTTCAGTACAAGTAAAGTTATATTTGTGTTTGCCCTTTATTTTCAAAGAGGACCATGAATCAGGAAAATGATGATATGACTTGCAGTTGACTTTGATTTGAGGGAGGGAGGACTGTGCAAAGGTATTAGTCTCACTTTCTGCTCCAGAGCCATCTGGATCCAGTGAACTAATATTAATCAGGATGACTGGAGAAGGCCCAGGATGCAATGGGAAACCCTGCCTCTTTTATACTAAGTCCTTTTCAGGTACTCAGAGTGAGGTAAAGCCTATTCATTGAATAGGCATCTTTAAGAAGTAATCAAAGTATGGCCCCTTTAATTAGAAAAAGAAAAAAAAATCAAACTGGGAGGGAAAGACCCTTAGGGTTACTGTTGCAAAGAGAAACAGTTTCCATTGACTTTCACTCTAATCCAAGAGGGTCCAAAACTAACCACTAAGTGGAGCTGGGGCAGGTGACTTTGAGAATTACACAATTCTAGATAAATAAGGGCTGCAAAATAGCATTATGTTCAAACTACTCTGCTTACGAATTACAAGTTCACAGGGTTTAAAAGGTTCAGCCAGTTTTCCACAGCTAGTGGCAGAAATGGTACTAACATCCAACTCTCTGTTTTTAACGCAGGTCAGTGCTCCTTCTAGCTCAGATTCCATTGATATATGAACAATTCTCATATTTCTCCTCTAGAATTAGCTTTCGTTGATCCAAATCAATATCATTCACCCTCTGATAATGATATACCATCCTCTGTCCTGTTTACTTCCAGAGTCATCATGCATTTACTCCCTTGTCACTAGGTACCCTGTGCCATATGCAGTGAGAGCTGTGGTCCTGGATTCAGGCAAATCCCACTGGAGGGACAACCCATCTGCTGCTTCAACTGTTCTCTGTGTCCTGAAGGGGAGATCTCCAATCAGATGAGTAAGTGTCTACTGGTAGTTTTTCTTTTATACCCACTGGATATAAGAAACTGGTGTTTTGAACCAGGGTCACAAATAATTTCATCACTGTCTGAGGAAAAGGATACCCAAGAGCAAAGTGAGTCAGCAGAAAAATTCTGGTCAAGGACAAGTGGCTTGAATTAATGATACATGTCTAAAACATGGTGTTCAGCTTTACTTTTCTCTTCAAAATGAAATCCACAAATATTTTTTGAAAAGTATCTATCTTTCCCCCTGTTTTTGTAGAATATATTTGCATAGTCCTTTCAGGGTATCACATGCAGTGGAAAAGAGTTATCTAGAGAGTTGTGGAGTATGTACTCTTAAAAATATTTGTGATAAGGAGAAAATGAGTTTATGTGTCTCTTGGGTGTAAGAATCATTAGAAATTTTAGAGTAGTGTAGATTTGGGAAAACTATTCCAAGAATAAATGGGTACCCATGATATATATTTGAGGTGCTGTCATCACTACTTCTTGCCAGAATTTGAAGTTATACTTTGATAAATCATCTGGAGAGGGAATTCTATCATGAAACCTTGGTAAGAGTTTCTACATTCCCTCTAAGTCTTGTCACAGGAGACCTTGCCCTTCTTTTCAGAGTCAGCATGGGTTGGGTTACTTGGATTGTTTATGCAACCCCACTAATATAACACCCTATTATATTTACAGATTATGAAAAAGTCACACTCTTATAGTAAAAAAAAAATTAAGACTTGAAACCATGTAAAATAATAACAACGAAAGTTAATAGATTAGAATCATTCTTTGCTTCTGTACCTAAATGACTTCATAGTATTAAACCTCCTAAGGTGGTGACAGGATTAAAGAATCAGGGAATTTTTGAGGGGGAAGGGTCTACCACTGTAGATGGGGGAATAAATCACCTGGGGATGATTAATAGATAAATGGGGATTTTTTTCTTTAGTACTTGAGAAGTTTGGAGTAAGGAAGCTTTCAATAATTCTCCATCATTCTCTAGGTTTGAATTCAGTGGTTGGCATTGAGATGTAATGTGGTTCTTGGATCTGGATGTACTGACAGAGTTGTCAGCTACCTTCCTGTGGGTTCAAACTCTTGCATTAATTCTTCCCATTTATTGCAATTGTTTTTCTTGATTTAGATTTTTCCATATAGGAAGCAGTCAGTCAATGGAAAGTTCAAAACAATTGCAATTTTCTTTTCTTTTTCTTAAAATAGTCCAGGTCAAATACTTTGCCCAAGGTTACACAAGTAATAAGTGTATGAGGTCAGATTTGAACTCAGGTCATCCTGATCCCAGGGATTTTCATGACTTTGGTATCCACTATACCACCTAGTTGCACCTTGAAATTTCTTTTCTACATTTTATAAGACCACAGGAAGGCATAACCTCTGCCTTGATGTTGGTGCTCAGGAAGATGAGAGAATGCTGCTGTCATCATCCAAAATGGAACAAGGAAAGATAAAGGTCACCTTGGAAAGATATAATCAGTTCTTGGAGCAGGGATAGCAATTATCTATTCCTCAGTTATAGAGGTGATGTTGAGCCTTGAATAAGATGATTTTCAGGACATGAAACTGAACGAAAGGAGATTGGAGGCACTTAACATGATACTCTCTTGACATGTCAGTCTGTGAGATGACAAACATTCATTCAGGGGTCACTATGTTCCAGGCATTCAATCATTTCCTGAAGATATAAAGGCAAAAACAGTCCCTGTACTCGAGGAAGTCATTATAAAAGTAAGCCATTGTATAAATAACTAGGACATAGAAAATATATGTAGAACAGATGAAGGTATCTCAGAGAAAAAGCAGTTGGCTAGACTTCCCAGAAGATAGGATGCAATTCATCTCTGTCTTGAAAAAGGCTGGAGGATCCAAGAGACAAAGGCAAAAAAAGAGAGAGCATTCATGATGTAAGACACAGTGTCCTATCTGGAATATTAAGAGAAGTGTGATGAATAGGAAAAATATCTTTATCAGACTTATTTCTGAGAAAAAGGTTTGTTATACCTCAGGGATGTCAAACTTATGGCCAATAGACCACATGATGCATGTCAAACTCCCTGGAGCCAGAATTACATTAAAATGCCATTGAGAAACCTTTAGGGAAGTTAATAATAGTGTAATACTTCATAAATAATGTTAACTAGTGGTTTCCTAAATTACTGTGTGGCCCACAAGGATCAAGTTCTGTTTGACTTTTTAATCACTAAATGCCTCAGGTCACACCCAAATTACGTCCCCATTCCTACACTGTTTCTCTTCACTTGTAAGAGAAGACATTGGTGGAATTCCTTCTTCCAGACCAAGTGAGGCCCTACTTGTGTGTATAGACTGTACAAGAGGAAAAGTACTTGGAATTTGAAAATTAGTATAATAAAGAAGGGTGATCCAAAGCTACTGAAAATGCTTTAGTTAGTCTAAAAGATCTCTCCCTAGGCATGAAGTAGTGGTTTTTGTTTCCCTTCTATGCCCTTTGAAGAGCCTCAGTTCTTTGCGTTAAATACATACTCTGTGGGTAACCATTATGCAGGTGATACAAGCATGCCAGAGAAGAAGTCCAAAACTTCCTAATACTTGACAGTTAACAAGATTTCCTCAGCCTGCCAATGAAGAAGAACTAGTTAGACTTCTCACTCTACTGTTATCCTAGTAATCCATGGAAACAAGGGGCTTACCTGGAAAAGTGTCTCCTCCCTCCACTGCCAAAAACTAATGTTTCTGGTCCCAACTGTATCTCTTGACTTGCACAGGTTCCTGAAAATAAGGATAACCCCCTCAAGTCTGCCAATTCAATTTTCTGTTACATCTAGATATATGTCCATGTATTACTCACACCTAGTGAACAATTGAGGTGTATTGTCACCAGATGAAGGAATCAGGGAGTAATTTAGTAAGGGGCAGATGATTTGACTGATTTACTCATTTGACTACAACTAATACATGAAGTATGACAATGTACAGATTTACTGGACATCACCATAAAGACCATTAAAAAGGTGAAATATTGTGCCATTATCTATGTCCTATTAGAATATAAGGCCCTTGTGAGTAGGTATTGTCTAATTCTTTGAGTTTGCACCTCAAGTAACTGGCCCACAAAAGACAGTTAACTGTTGATTTATAGCTTAGTATCTACCAACACATCAGACCATCTCAATCTGAAGTTGAGTGGTTGTAATTATAGTACTTGCTACAGCATAATGGATTTAGAAAGGATTGAGAGAATGAAACGAAAAGGTTACAGTTACTATGTCACTGGACTATAGCAATAGATGCACTGGAAAAATGTGTATTCAAAAACATGTAAATAATCTGAATACTGGAAAAATAAAATCAAAATGCAAAAAATTAAGTATGGATAGAATGAACGTGGATTGGCCACTAGGTTACTTTTCAATAACAATCACCTAGCATAGAAAGAGCTCTTATGCCTTGTGACATAAGAAATACTGCTTTGAGCAATTTCATCTACTTTATGTAAATGGGGGTGGGAATGACATGTTGAATCTGAAGTCCTACGAACTGGTTTGTCTCTTGCAGATATGAAGCATTGTACGAAGTGTCCAGAAGATGAGTATCCCAATAAGGAAAGAAATCAATGCCTTCCCAAGGTTGTGACATTCCTGGATGTTTCCGAACCTTTGGGGATGATTCTGACCTGTGTAGCTCTTTCTTTTTCTCTAATGACATCTCTGATTCTCTGTGTATTTGTGAAGTTTAAAGACACCCCCATAGTCAAGGCCAATAACCGGACTCTCAGCTATACTCTCCTCATCTCCCTTACCTTCTGTTTCCTCTGCTCCCTGCTATTCATTGGCCGTCCCACTGCAGCCACCTGCCTCCTCAGACAAACAACATTTGGGGTTGTGTTTACTGTAGCTGTGTCCTGCATTTTAGCCAAAACTATCACAGTGGTCCTAGCCTTTAGGGTTACAATACCAGGGAGCAGGAGCAGGATATGGTTGCAGCCTAAGGTGTCTAACTCTTTTGTCATTATCTGTTCTGGGATTCAAGTGGTTCTCTGTGGCATCTGGCTGGGAACATCTCCTCCCTTTCCTGACATTGACCCACACTCTGAACCTGGCCACATCATCATTAAGTGCAATGAGGGCTCTGACTTTGCCTTCAACTGTGTTCTGGGATACGTGGGATTCTTATCACTGTGCAGCTTTTTAGTAGCTTTCCTGGCCAGAAGTTTACCTGACACCTTCAATGAAGCCAAGTTCATCACGTTCAGCATGCTGGTCTTCTGTAGTGTATGGGTCTCCTTCCTCCCAACATATCAGAGTACCAAGGGAAAGGCCATGGTTATTGTGGAAATCTTCTCCATCATGGCATCCAGTGTTGGGCTACTGAGTTGCATCTTTATTCCCAAGTTTTACATAATCCTAGTGAGGCCTGACAAAAACACTCAGGGAAGTATAAAGAATAAAGTAATTTCCAGGGACATGAAACCTTCTGGATCATTGTGTGCTAATTCCTCCCAGAGGCATAATCAATTTTAAGGATAAGCATACCAATATGGCAGGGGTCCTGATACATTCTCCCTCTTGTCTGCTCTCTAAGATCCCACAATTCCATACCATACCTCTTTCTATTTGTGCCTGCCCTCAGATGACTTTCCTGACCCTTCACAATATACAGAAATCACAATTTATCATCAAGTCAGGATTGAACAATGATACTGACATTTCTAATCCCCTGCCTCCTTTAGCAGAAATCTTGCCATTCACTAATGTCCTTCCTAGACTACTAATAAAATATTTTGGATACCATCATCCTCCTTTATTTTAACAATCCAAGATATTCCTTCAGAGACTTCCACTGTCATGGTGGAGGAACAAGAAAGGAACCCTCTGAATCCCTCTAAAATTTCTTGTTTGTCAATTTCCCAAATGATTGGCATCCCCTAGATTTCCATTTTTTTGCCCATGACAGATGCAGAATTCTTGGCTCAATAAGAAGGCATATGAATTTCAGTTTTATGTTGATAGTAACAATCCACAATTACTTTGATGATGTTGTGAAGGCTGTTTGTGACTCAAAGACCTATGGTGCATCTCAACTATTCAGTGTTGCTGGAGTCACATTGATTACTGATAAAGACATGATCCTACAGCGATGGGCTGAACACTTCCATAGAGTTCTGAACAGACTGTTATCATTCAATGAAGTAGTCACTCCCTTTCAATGATGAAGTCACTCACTGTTTACCTCAGGCTGAAGTTAATCTCTCCCTAGATGAAGATCCAAATTAAGAGCAGGTTTTGGGTGCTATTTGGCTCCATATGTGTGGGAAAATACCTGATGTTGATTCTATTTCAGCTGAGATTTACAAAGTAGGGGTTCCATTTCTCATACAAAAACTGACTCAAATTTTCCAGGCTATATGATGAGGAGGTTATCCCCCAGGATTTCAAGGATGCCTCCATTGTTTGTCTCTGTAAAGGTAAAGGAAATAGATTGTCCTGTGAAAATCAACAGAGGGTTCTCTCTCTTAGTCATTGCTGGCAAGATTCTTTTCTGCATCCTCCTTAATAGACTGATCCTTCACCTGGAAGATGGTCATATACCTGAGAGCCAGTATGGCTTCAGAAAGGGTAGAGGGATGATTGACATGATATTTGCTGCCCAACAACTCCAGAAGAATTCCAGGAGTAGAAGAGAGGTCTGTACACACCATTTGTAGATCATTCCAAAGCCTTTAATACTGTTAGTCATGAGGGCTTATGAAAAATTATGTCAAAATCTCGATGCCCTGAGAAGTTCCTCAGCATCATATATCAATTTAATGATGTCACGCTTGCCAAGATTCTGGATAATGGACAATGCTCTTGTGCTTTCCCAGTCACCAGTGGAGTGAAACAAGGCTGTGTGCTTGCTCCTGTGCTTTCTAGCGTGATGTTTTCCGCTATGTTGTCAAACTCCTTCAATTAATGATGAATGTGGAGTCAAGATCAGTAGCCACAACGACACTAAATTCAACTTGAAAAGGCTACAAGCCAAGGCCAAAATGGAAAGAGCGTTTATGGTTTTTTTTGTTTACAGATGATTGTACATTCAGTGCAGTTTCTGAAGCTGAGACTGAACAAAGTACATATCGATTATCTGTTGCTTTTGCCAATTTTGGCCTAACAATTAATACCAAGAAAACACAGGTGCTCCATCAGGCAGTCCCCCACGATCCCTATCTGAAACCATTGATTTCAACAAGTAGAGAAGTTTGGAATACTGTGGATAAGTTCACTTACTTTGGCAGTATACTTTTCATGGCTGTACACATTGACAATAAGGTTGACAAATGCACTACCGGAGCTAGTGCCATGCTTGCGAGGCTCCAAAGAAAAGTGGAGGAGAGAAGTGATAGTATAGTCACCAACAAATTGAAGATTTACACGGCCATTGTGCTGATATCATTATTGTTCAACTGTGAAACCTGGACGGTATACTAGTGCCATGCATCATAACTCAATAGCTTCCATGTAAATTTTTTTAAGAAGATTCTTAAGATCACCTGCCAGGATGAGATACCAGATACTGAGGTCTTTTGAACTAAACTACCAAGCACTCAAAATCCACTGAAGAGAGTGCCACTCCAATGGACTGTTTGAATGCCAGACTTTTTTGGAGAACTCACATAGGGCAAGTGTTCACATGGTTGTCAGAAAAAAAAAATATACAGGGATACTCTCAGAATCTCTCTCAAGAACTTTGTACTTCATTGTGTGACCTGGGAGAAACTGTCATAGGACTGCCCAGCAGGGTGTGCTCTTACGAGGGAAGTCACTCTGCTCCATGATGAAAGTATTGTTGACATAGCTCAAAAGAAACACAAGATGCCTAAATTTAGAGAATCTATTAAAATTTTCACATGGACTATTCCTGCCAGATCTATGGTAGAGCATTCTATGTTTGTATTGCTCTGAACAGCAATAATTGTCACATCGTAATTTGACTCTAGCATAGAGATGTCATTTTGATCTTTTTTTCAAGAATGAAGGACAACAGCAACCAATCAACCAACCCACCAATGATCATTTACTTTTGGGTATTATTTATCTAATGCATTTCACTAATATACCACTGTATTTCTTAGCCAGTAACAGATTGTTTCAATGATTACAACTTTGTAATGAAGTTTGAAATCTGAAATGATTAGTCTTCCTTCCTTCACATTTTCTTTTGTTAACTTTCTTGCTATTCTTGACCTTTTGTTCTTACTGGTGTATTTTGTTACTCTTGTGTGTTCACACTGTATGAATGGTTCTCTTTCTATGCAGAATTTGCTACTTTCTTTTTTACCCAGGAGCCCTACCATGCCATTCACCTCCCTGAAAAAGAAGAGAAAATCAAAGAAAGGAAAAGTTAAGAGAAGCAATACAAGCCAATGTAAAGTCATGATAAAAGAGAATCAATGAGAGGAGGAAATATGGCAGGTAAAGAAGTGAGAGCAAGGGTGAGAGGAAAGATGACCTGTTGCCTGAATGACTGATTCAACTATGAAACAGCAAGTCCAGGAAAAAAATGGTATGCTACAGAAAGCTCCAGAGAAAGAAGAAGAAGCATTGAGGAAGGAGTCTGTCTCCGTAGACTTGTCCAAAGATAGAGGCTTAGGGTGGGATGGGTGGAGGAAAAGAAAGGCACAAGATGGTGCCCTGTTACCACCAAATATGAAACTACCTCTAAACATGGTACAGAATCCTGGCATCCTATCCAGGAGACCTGATGATTGATCATGTTCCCACCAGATGGAGGCATGAGGCTGTGCTACTGTCTGAACAGCTTACGTGCCATTATGAAGAATGATTAAAAGTTTTGTTTTCACAAAATTTATATAATATATGACTTATGAAATCTAGGGGACCCATACATACCAGAAAGTCTTTTGACTTACAGCAAATGCAGGAAAACAAATTTGATTGAGGACACTAACAATGTGGACTATTGTTAGATTATCTTCTAGTAGAAGGAGAGGGAAAATTGAGAGATATAATGGAGAAATTTGTTTCCATAATTTCAGATTAATAATCAACAGAATGGGAGACATGATGAAGGAGTTACATCTCACACAGAAGATAACTGGCAAGCAAGGATCCAACTGGTTTTTATCTTGTTTTGAGGTTAGAAGTCAGCTAAGTAGAGTAAAAGTTAGGTCTTGCTTGGAATGGTCATGAATAATAAGCTTACGAATATTAACTTCTCCTCTGGGAGGGCTAAAGCTTCATTTTAATGGTCATACAATATATACAGTGGGAGGGGAAAACATGTGAGGGGGAACTGTCTAGTAGGCACATCACAAATTTGTACACCTTTTATTACCCAGGCAATTGAAAGAGGAGGGACTTTGCAGTTGGGGATAGGTTTTTAAGGTTTACTTTTGTTTCTGGAGGGTGTGTCTATTTTATGAGGCACCCACCACTGCAGTCACGTTAATAAACTCTTCTTTTATCTTAACCCCTCCCAAGCCTGAATTATTTTTCATACCATGATGCCAAAATGCTAGCAAAAGCCAATGGCATGAAGGCAATATTGGGCAACAAGCAGAAGTCATTGGCTGGAGGCAATGGAACATGACTGGAAAAGAAGGAAGCACCTCTCCATTTTGAAGCTTGTGGCTACAGTATGCACCTGCTCCCCCAAAGCATCCTCTTCCAAGTGCAAAGGTCAAGAAGCAATGAAACCCTAACCTTGGAGACAGAGTCCACTCCTGAGAAAGGGCTGCTAGTTGGCACACTTACTTGTAGCAACCCAGTTGAGAATCTTTGGAAAGGTGCATCTCTATACGCTACCTACATTTTTCAGGATAGGAAGCAAGCATGTTCCCATCTGGAGGAACCTGGGATCTCTAACCCACTGAACTGTTTCCTGAGGATAAACATTTCCCAGTCTATGATCCAGTTCCAGTGGACCTTTTCCCAAGATGGTCCCACATATCAGACTCATCTTAGGAGTTCATAGACGTTCTCACTCCCCATACTGACACCCAACTGCTCTTCTTCTGTTCAAACACTCTGGATACAGGAATGTACATGCATTGTGGAGATCCAGGTACAGCAAACTGTGGAATCCTTTGGACTGAGGTCATGAAAATAATTATCCTTTTTAAATGAATTATCATTAGTTTGTCATAAACACAATATTATCGTAATGGTAGGTAGCAGAGAAGCAACCAGTAGCCAAAGAAAACTTTAAGATAAGAGTGGGGATGACAGTGAGGTATATTATTCAAGGAGACAGGATTGAATGGGATGACTGGTACAAGGAGAAGAAGGAGGCGCAAGAGAATGGTCTCTCTCTTTTCTGGCTTTTACCCCCTGAATGGGTATACGCATAGGCCCGTAGTGCCTGGCATTTCCTTGACAGTGATCATTCAGGCCCTCCTTGTGCAAGGAATTCAGACTACACATTAAAATTTCAAAGAGATTGACTTTTTTGCTATTGTTTGTCATATATAATATGAACCAAAAGGTTAGCCTGATCTCTGAAACTAGAAGTCTCATTGAGTATACTGAATGAGGGACTTTGGAGCTCTCTGTTGTCAGAGCCACTTTTTCATTTTCATCACTGCTCTCCTGAAGGGCTGGAAAGTAGGTTTGGAGAACTTCCTACTCCAAGTTTGCTGTACCAGAAGAATCAGAGCTGTGTAGGAGCATCCTACACAGGATGTAGGGTGTTTGGAGATGACATCTTTCTGGTGTGGGAGGCTACTGACATTCTGCAAGACAGTCCTGGAATTGCACAGCATTGGACAGTTGTCTTCCTGAGCAGTGAAAAAAAAAACAACTGGTCCAAAGGAATTTGGAAAAAGAAAACAAACAGTGCATCAGCTGGTTCCTCTGCTACAGCTGGGTGTCTCCTCCCCCTTGACTGTGGAGCCCCCAACCCCCTACAGATCCTCCAGCTTCTTCCTTTCCTCCACCAGTGTAAGGAGAGCCAGGAAAGGGAGAATCTCTATGTGGGAGAATCTCTAGCCACGTGGCAAGACCATGTTTGCAAGAATAACCTATCCCCCATCTCCCATACTTTGAGGAAATCAAGTGTCAAAGTAGAAAGATTCCTATCAACTTGATTCTTCCTACTGTGGCATCTAACTGTCCAAAATAAGAGCAAGAACCCTGCTCCCCAATGTAACATTCACACCCACAAGCAACTTTTTTTTACCTGCTAGTCATCTAGTAGACCAGAGCTTTTTCTTAGGTCCAGAACTGTGAGCATTCTGAAATATTTCCTCTTCCCTGTGTCATTTCACATGACCTTACGAAACTGATCACTAAGCACACATTTGTCATTTCAAAATTCTGTTCTAATGGCCCTGTCATCTCTCTGTCTTCTGCAGGTCCTATATTAATATATCTTGAGCTATCCACAATTTGCCTTTATTCCAAAGTGGAAGTTGCTTCTCATCAAATCTCATGTGGACAATAAAATGAGGTTATGATACATTGTGTTGTTAGAGAACCCCATGTGTAGTGCTAGGCCTGAAATTAGGAAGACTCGTTTTCTTGAGTTCAAATCTAGCCTCAGACACATACAGGCTATATGACCTTGACCAAGTCACTTAACCATGTTTGCCTCAGTACCTCATCTGTGAAGTAGGTTGAGATGAAAATGCAAATCACTCCAGTAGCTTTTGCCAAGAAATCCCAAATGAGGTCACGAAGAATCAGAAACAATGAAAATGAATGAACAATAGCAACAGTATGTTCCTGTTTATAATTTTCATGACACTGTTACATTTTCATATACACTAAGTGAGGTTCCTGGTTTTTAGGTTCTTCAAGAGATGATGAAGTCTTCTAAATACCAAGAAGGTTTTTTTTTGTAAAGTTATTCTGTGATTTATCATTTATATTTCCCTATGAACCTAAGAAGCTGGAGAAAGATATCTTCACTGTATAATTTTGGGGTGGATCGCACTCTGTAATTCTCATCTTGATCCCACCTAACCTCCGTTATACCATCTATAATGCTCTAGTATGGACCATTCCATAAAGTGCTCCTGATGAAATAAAAGGGAGGATTAATGGGAGAAGGTGACAGCTGGATACTTCACCCATGGCAGGTAAAATTTCCCGAAAATTAGGGGTTGTCCATTCCTGATTGTTGAGACCCTGCCTGTGTAGTCTGGGCTCCTTTAACAAAATCTCTAACTGGGGAATGACCTCTGACTTCATCTAGTCCATCATATATTTGGACAGGGATCCTTTTCAAAAGAACCCTGACACATGTTTATCGAAGGCAGTGATCTAAGCCCACCGATGTGGGAGAGGGGCAGGACTTATGTTGTGGACACAATACCCCATAAGGCAGCCCATTCCTTTATGGAATGCTCCAATTTTTAACAAGGTTTTCGGTACTTCAGATCTTACTCGGACTCACCGCATATTCTATTCATTTGCTCCTAGTTATTCTACCCACTGCAATAAATGCAAAAAATACAATTCCTGTTCCATATCAACACCATTCTTGAAAATAGTTATGATACCTTTTCTTTTTCAGACTAAACGTCTGAATGTTCTATAAAATGAATCATCATTGGATTTCATAATATAAATGGTTCTAACTCCCACAGTTGTTCTCTACTTTTTTCTTGCTAAACTGTGTGACTTAGAATAATGCTGACTTTAAGTAGCATTTTAAGATTTGCAAAGCACTTTTATAGATTGCCTCATTTGATCCTTATGAGACAGACAAGAAGTTTATTCTGTTACTGTCCCCATGTTATACATGTGGTCACTGAGGCTCAGAGAGGTTGACAGGATTGCCTGGAATGTCATACCAGTATGTTCTTGCAGTAGGATCCTCCCAGGGCTTCCTGATTTAGGAACAGAAGTCTGTCCAGAAAATCATCTTGCCTCAGGAGAATGCCTCATTTCTCTTAGTAGCGTCAGCAGGGCAGAACTCACCAAAACTATAATCTTTGATGATCCTGAAACCAACACTAGAATGTAACCAGAAAAGCACGTTCCAGGAGATTACCTAACTAATTGGAGCAATAAAAACACCTGTTGCAAATGGAATCAGGAAGCTTGACATTGAGCCAGGTCTGTGTAAATATTAGAGAAATGAAAAAAGAGAGAATGTATTTGGTTTTACCACAGTTGTGTTTCTTTCCAAAGGTAAGATGAAAGATAAAAGATATTTGGGCAAAATATTTCTCTGAGTCCTTCTGGAAAATATAATGGAAAACAACAATTCTTTTTTTGACCACCTAGATAATTTTATTGTACTCAGTTATTGGGCCTGGAATATTAATATAGTTACCATAATTTGTCAAACAAGGTTGTCAGTAAATAGAGCAGGGCTGTCTTCAGAAGAGAGAGGTAATGTTCTTGCCTTTGTGGAGTGATCCAATGACTACAAAACACATTAGTGTATAATATGCCATAATGAGAGTCATTTTGTGGGGCCAAGAAAGCACCATTTTCTAAAACACACATGTCTTTTGTAGCATCCTCAGCATATGTTTGGACATGAATAATGCTTGCAGGTGTGCTTCAGTGAAATCCTTTGTACTCCTAATAGCTATCTGAGATGATCAGATTGACAGGCTGAGAATAAGTGTCTACAGCAATAGAAGGGGTAAAAAAAAAACAAATATGGCAGTATGGAACAATATCTTGAGAAGACCAGTCTGGATGGTTGGTTGAGGCACAGATTCTAGCTCAAGTATTAATGAATTACTTACTATGTTTAAAGTTCTGCACCCTCAGACTCAGTTTCCTAATTTGGAAAACAGGAATAATAATAGCTCCCACCTTCTAAGGTTGTGGTAAGGATCAAGTGGGATTCATTTAGTTAAATGCTTTGCAAACCATCAAATGCTACACAAACTTGATCTTTTGTTATTATTACTTCTTGCTGCAGATTCAGAGCTCTGAGGAAGAAAGGAGGGGCTCTTCCATTTTATTTCCAAACAGAGACTTATGGGGCTCTGGATTTATGATTTTAATAACACAATTTTAATCAATATCACATCTCTACTTGTTCTTTCAGAAAAAAAGTAGAATGTATCTCAAAACAAATGAGCTGAATATTTTTCTTTCTTAGTGTATCAATATACCAGTGACTCTTTGCACTGATAGCCTTCCCCTTCAAACTGGATCAGAGTTACCAATTATAAACCAGTTGCAATTTGTTCTCTCTGCCCCAGAACTTGTTAAGCAATGAAATGAATAAGAAACATTTGTCAAACTCTCATTGTGTTCTAAAAACAGTGCTGAACACTGGCAACAGAAATGCAAAAGTAATACTATCTCTGTCCTCAATTTGCCACCAGTCTAATAGGGGATGATCACACATAGAAGAAGGATATGCCTCTGTGGGGGCAGGTAAGAGAGTTGGGATTTGAGAAATCACAGGAATGGGAAATGTAATAAAACAGCAGCTCTATAACCTGCCTTTTAGAGGCAGTAGTAGTGGTGATTTGGTGATGTTTCTCAGTGAAGAGATGGAAAGGAACAGAGGGTTCCCAAGGAATCAGGGCAGAACATGGTGAGAGTGAACAGGGGATGGATGGTCCCAGAGAGCACTGGGCTCAGCCACCATTTTCTTCTCAGGCAGGGATTCTTGGGCATCTGTGTCTTGAGCTTTCCTGTAAAAATAACTACATTTTATAATTAGGTTTTCATTTTTGTCTGTTTTTCCTGTGTTCAGCCTATTTCTAGATTTTGGGCATTATATTAAAGGTGGGCTCTGCTGTATCCAAGCAGGGTCACTGTTCTCTTGCCACAGACTACAAGTGTTCCTCTCCTGCCCAGAACTGTGATCCAGAACTCAGTAATGAGCAAAGAAGTGGCCAACTGGCATTTGGCCATATATCTAGTGTAACCACAGTGCTTCCTCCCAATGTAAATTATTAATATTCATGTGAAACATACTAGATATCACTAATAATTAAAAAAAAGAAAATTAAAACAACTATGAAATACCACCTCATACCCATCCTATTTGTAAAATTGACAAAATGTTTAGTGATACATGCTACTGGGACTGTGAGAAAATGGACACTGATAACACACTGTTGTTATAGTGTGAACTTGTCCAGTCATTTTGAACACAATTTGAAACTATTACTAAAAGCTATTAAAAACCTGGAACTCAGTGATATATGCATGTCTAAATAACAAAGAGACCAAATAAAGAGAAAAGGGGAGCATATATAGAAGAATATTTATACCTATCTTTTTAAGGTGAAAAAGAAATAGATATGCACACACTCTTCACATACATACACATTGCTTGTTAGAGATGCTCTTTTTTGGTTAAAATTACTTAATTAACAAAACTAACAGAAACCATATGATTATCTTAATAGCTGCAGAAAAAGCTTTTGACAAAATAAAACAACCATTCCAATTGAAAACACTGGAAAGCACAGGAATAAATGGAGCCTTACATGAAATAATAAGCAGTACCTACTTAAAACATTCAGCAAGCATTATATGCAATGGGGATAAGCAAGATGCATTTCCAATAAGATTAAGGGTGAAACAAGTATGTCTATTATCACCACTATTATTCAATATGGAACTGGAAATGTTAGCTGTAACAAAAAGAGAAGAAAAAGGAATTGCAGGAATTAGAATAGGCAAAGAAGAAACTAAGTTATTACTCTTTGCAGATGATATGATGATATACTGAGAGAATTCAAGAAAATCAAGTAAAAATCTCCTTGAAATAATAAACAACTTTGGCAAAGTTGCAGTTACAAAATAAACCCAGATAAAGCATCTGCATTTTTATATATTAATAACAAAGCCCAACAGCAAGATATAGAAAGAGAAATCCCATTTAAATCTAAGGCAGGCACTGTGAAATATTTGGGAGTCTACCTGCCAAAAAAAACTCTGGGACTATATGAATACAATTATAAAATACTTTTCACACAAATAATGTCAGATCTAAGCAAGTGGAAAAACATCAGTTGCTCGTGGGCAGACAGAATCAATATAATAAAAATGACAATTCCACTTTAATTTACTTATTCAGTGCTATACCAATCAAACTATCAGATAATTATTTTCTAAATCTAGAAAATAATTTCAAAATTGATCTGGAAGAACAAAAGTTCCAGATTATCAAGGGAACTAATGAAAAGAAATGCTAGGGAAGGTTGCCTAGCTCTATCATATTTCATATTATATTATAAAGCAGCAAGTATCAAAACCACTTCTTATTGGCTAAGAAACAGAAAGGTAGACCAGTGGAATAGATTAGGTACTCAAGACACAGTAGTCAATGAATATAGCAATATACTGTTTGATAAACCCAAGGGCCTCAGCTTCTGGGATAAGAAATCACTGTTTGACAAACGTTGCTGGATAACCATGCGGTGGAAACTGGGCATAGACCAATGTCTGACACTGTAGACAAGAATAAAGTGTAAATGGGTTCATGATCTAGGTATAAAGATTGATACTATAAACAAATTAGTCGAGCAAGGAACAGATTTATGGAGAATGGAGAAATTTTTGACTAAACGAGAGACAGAAAATATTATGAAGTGCCAAATGGATAATTTTGATCATATTAACTGAAAAGTTTTTGCAAAAACAGACCCAATGCAACCAAGATTAGGAGTGAAGTAAAAAACTGAGAAAGAATTTTTGTAATTAGTGTCTGTGATAAAGACCTCATTTAAAAAAAAAATTAGAGAACTGAGTCAAATGTATGAGTATACAAGTCATTCCTCTATTGATAAATGGTTAAAGGGTATGAACAGGCAGTTTTCAGAGGAAGAAATTAAAGCTATCTATAATTGTATGAAAAAATGCTTTAAATCACTATTGATCAGAGAGATGCAAATCAAAACAATTCTGAGATACCACATCATACCTATCAGATTGGCTAACATGACAAAACAGGAAGATAATAAATGTTGGGGAAGATGTGTGAGAGTTAGAACACTAATATATTGTTGGTGGAGCTGTGAGCTGATCCAACCATTCTGGAGAGCAATTTGGAACTATTACCAAAGGGCTACAAAAATATGCATACCCTTTGACTCAGAAATACTACTTCTAGGACTGCATCCGCGAGAGATCAGAAAAATGGGAACAGGATGGAAGAAAAAGCAGAAAATTGTTGTTACTTTCTCATACTGACCTCTGAACAATCAGAAAATAGCACCCAAGAAAAACCTTGAAACAACTGAACCAGCAGAAGATGGAGTGGAGCAGGGTTTTAACCTGAGAACTTTGAGAACTGGCAAGAAAGGTTGGACTCACTCAGGTTACAGGGAAACCTATTCCGGGACAGGAACCATACAAGCAAGCCAGCTGCAATATCCACCTCAGCAAATCACAGGAGATCTTAATCCCCAGGTGGAGGTGGAGCAAGAAAACATCAACACCATGACCTCCTGCATGCTTTACCACAGTCATAAGAACCAGCAGACACGAGCTAAGAGAACCACCACTTGCTTCAGTGCAGCTCTGGGTCAACAGGCATCCTCCAGTGGCCAGATTTCCACATGTTTGAGTATAGCCCCTGGGACATGCAGGAAAACCCCACCAGGGCTCAACATATACCAGACACCACCACTAGGATTCAAGATCATCACCAGGTTAACTGTCAGAACACTACAGCCTCCAGCTGCCAGTGCATGAGGCTGCAGAACACAAAGCTACTGACCAGGCCTCTTGCAGTGAGCACAAGAAGCTTGAAGGGGAAAAGGGAAAGCAAAGGGAAGATAACTGATAGAACAGAAGGCAGACTGAGGGAAGCATGAAAAAGGGTAAGAAGTAAAACACTAGTGAGGAGGGAAAGGGTGAAAAGAAAGAGAAAAGCATAAATGAGAGAGGAGATAGGATGGTGATAAAGATAGAAATAACAAATGTGAATGTGGATTCAACAAACGCTCACATAAAACAGAAGTAGACAGCAGAACGGATTAAAAATCATAATCCTATGATATGTTGTTTACAAGAAACACATTTGAAGCAGAGAGACATACACAGAGTAATGGTAAAAGACTGGGGCAGAATACATTATGCTTCACCTGAAGGTAAAAAAAAGAAAGCAAGAGTACCAATCCTGATCTCAGACAAAGCAAAAGCAAAAGTAGGATTAATTAAAAGAGATAAAGAAGGAAACTACACATTTCTAAAAAGTATCATACAAAATGAAGAAATATACTAAACATATACACACCAAGTGTTAGAGAATCCAGATTCTTAGGGTGGAAGTCAAGTGAGTTACAGGAGAAAATATTACAAGCAGCCTGAAAGAAACAATTCAAATATTGTTGAAACATAACCATTATAACATAGCACTTATCAGCTTCACACTAAGAGATCAAAAGCCTTCGAATATGATATCCCAGCGGGCAGAGGATATAGAATTAATACCAAAAATCTACCGGCAAAATTCTGTCTCATACTTCAGGGGGAAAAATAGAACTTCAATGAAACAGAGGATTTCCAAGCATTCTTGTTGAAAAGACCACAGCTAAATAGAAATTTTGCCTTTCACATACAAGAATGAGGAGAAGTATGAAAAAGTAAACAGGAAAGAATAAAAAAAATAAGGGACTTTAAAAAGTTGAACTGTTCATATTCCTACAAGGAAAGATGATATTTGTAACTCATAAGACCTTTCTCGTTATTAGGATTTTTGGAGGGAATATGTCTGTAGATAGATAGATAGATAGATAGATAGATAGATAGATAGATAGATAGATAGATAGATAGATAGATATGTCTCTGTGTGTGTATATATATATATATATATAGAGAGAGAGAGAGAGAGAGAGAGAGAGAGAGAGAGACAGACAGACAGACAGACAGAGAGACACAGACAGAGAGACCGAGAGCATAGGGTGAGCTGAATATGAATATCTAAAAAAAAGAAAGTAAAGGGTTTTGATAAATGTACTAGGAGAAAGAGAAAGGGGAAGTAGAGTGTAGTAAATCATCTACATAAAAGAGGCAAGAAAAAGATTTTACAATGAAAGGGAGAAGGCAAAAGGGAAGGGGAAAAGTGAGCCTTCCTTTCATTGGATTTGGCTTCAACAGGGAATAACATAGATAGTCATTTGGGTATTGATGTTTTTTCTTTCCCTACAGGAAAGCATGGGGAAAGGGAAGAAGGGGAGGGGATAATAGGAGGGACAGCATATTGGGGAAAATGGTAATAAGAAACAAACAGTTTGGTAGAGGGACATGGTCAAAGGAGAGAACAGAATGTTAGGAGCAGTTTTTTAATGCAACTAGGAGGTAAGATATACAGGCAATGGTATATAAAAATCTATCTTACCCAACAGAGAAATAGAAGTGAAGGGGATGGGGGTGCGGTAATTAAAAGGATGGCAGAGTGGAGGAAAGGGCAATCAGAATACACACTGTCCTGATGTGGGGGAATGGGGATATGGGGAGAAAATCTGAAATTAAAATTTTGTGGAAGCAATTGCTGAAAACTAAAAAAAAAATAATAATAATTTATATGAAAAAATAAATAAAACTAATAGGTAGCTTTATATTTTAAAAAGCATAAAATAGACAATTCTTAAGTTAATTTGATTTAAAAAAGAAAGAAGAAAAACAAATTACCAGTATCAAAAATGAAAAGGTTGAATTCATCACCATTGAAGAGGAAATCAAAAAAATACTTAGGAGTTATTTTGCACAAGTATATGCCAATAAATCTGATGACCTAAGTGAAATGCATGAGTATTTAGAAAAAATATAAATATCCTAGATAAACAGAAGAGGAAATAAAATACGTAAATGGCCCCATTTCAGAAAAAAAGTTTTTGAATAAGCTATAAATGAACTCCCTAAGAATAAATTTCCTAGGCTAGATAGATTTGCAAGTGAATTCTTCCAAACATTTAGAGAACAATTAATTCCAATATTGTATAAACTATTCGGAAAAATAAGAAAAAAAAAGCAAGTGTTGGCAAATTGCTTTCATGATACCAATACGGTACTGATATCTAAGGCAGAAAAAACCAAAACAGAGAAAGAAAGTTATAGACCAATTTCCCTAATGAATATTGGTGAAAAAAATTAAATAAAATTTTAACAAAGAGATTACAGAAACTTATCCTGAAGACAATACATTATGACTAGGTATGATTTACATCATGCATGCAGGGTTAGTTTAATATTAGAAAAACTATCAGTATAATTGACCATATTTATAACAAAATTAATAAAAATCATATCACCATCTCAATAGATGCAGAAAAATCTTTTGAGAAAATACACCACCCTTTCCAATTACAATCACTAACAAACATAGGAGTCAATGCAGTTTTCTTTAAAATGATAAGTAGTATTTATCCAAAACCATCAGCAAGCATTAATTGTACTGGGGATGAGCTAGAAGTATTTCCAATAAGATCAGTGGTGAAACATGGATGTCCATTATCCTCATTGTTTTTCAATATTGCACTAGAAATATTACCTTTAGAATTAAGAGAAGAAAAAAATAAGTTCAAGGAATTAGAATAAGCAATGAAAAAAATAAAACTCTCATTCTTTGCAGATGATAAAGTTTAATACTCAGAAAATCCTAGAGAATCAAACAAAAAACTATTTGAAATAATTAACAACCTTATTGAAGTTGCAGAATATAAAATAAACCCACATAAATCATTGGCATTTCTATATATTGCTAACAAAGCCAAGCAGCAAGAGATGGAAAGAGAAATTCCATCTAAAGTAATGGTAGACAATAGAAAATACTTGGTACTCTACCTACCAAGACAAACCCAGAAACTATGTGAGCAAAATTATAAAACGCTTTTTTTGAAACTTGAAAAAAATTATTTTATTAGGAAACCAGCAAACAGTTTTAATATATAAACAACAAATTTGTTCTTGAAATGACATAAGTAAAAATCTTAAAGTGAGTTGTTTCTTTTGGCCAACTGTTGGCAACATAGCCCTGGTTCCTTAACTGTAAAAGTGTTTTGCTACTGTCTCAACACTTCAATCAATCCATGATGTCATCCATGAAGGCGCTCCATGGGTCTCTTCCTCTGATTCTTTTCCCTGGTCTCTCAAACAGATTCTCCACATAGCTACCTAGGATGGTACAGGCCTTTCTCTGCTTTTTACATTTTGTGGGTACTGGTCCGTCACTTATGTTGTCTTTCTATTACTCCCTGATGATTGCTACATGACTGGTCCATCAGTTTTCCCTTTGACATCATTTCTTGTGCACAGTTATCAGTGGAAATAGACATAATTGTCCCCCACTATCTATCTCTTATTTACCCTAGGGTCTCCTGGAAAACTTTGATTCTTCAGAAATCAAGGCATTCCAAGATTTTGAACATATAGGATTCTTGGAAGAACATTCATGTTGAAAAGATGATGGTATTTTATAATATATTTCAGGGTGAGGAAAGTAACACAAGATGGAAAAAAACTTATGGCTAATATCACCCCACCATCCCCAATGTGGTCCATAGAACATTAAAAACTTTTAAAATATATGGCAATTTTCACATCTTTATTAAAAAATTTGTTTTTATTTTAATATGTAAAATACAATGCTGGTCACTTATGTTGGAATGTTAAGTTTATGTATGATTTGAAAAGATATTCCAAAGGGTACAATCAAGTATTCTATTTTTGCTTTCATTTTAATGAAGAGATGCCTAAAATCAGTCTGCACCAAATTCAAAAAGTTCATCTTCAAAAAATTCCTAAGGTGCAAAAATCAATTGAACACAATATATTCCTTTTTCAACGTGGACCTGTTTGTATCAAAACACGAGCTCCAAACCTGCTGGGGGAACCACCACAGATACCAAAGTGCAATCAGAAAGTTCTTCTGCTTTTGCTAATACAAAACTGGTCTTTTGTGACTTATCAACTTTTTGAAGTTGGGACCAGTTTTACTAGGTCAAATCCAGCCTTCAGGTAAAACAAGTTTGCTTCTCCCTGAAGGGCCCTAGAGCAATTAAGGGATTTCTGTGTCCATTGTGTAAATCTGTATCAGGTCAGACACAATATCATCAATAACCAACTTGGTAAGATCTTCACTAAAAACCTGTCACCAGGGCTTTTCTGCCTCGGAATCAGTAGGCACCTCCACTTCAAAGCAAGATAGAACACTGCTATATCTATGTGCTGGGCAGAATACCGAAGGCACAATGCTCCATGATAGCTGTCCCTCAGCAGTGCCCAGGCTGCCAGAGAAACAGGAGTCCTCTCCCAGCTATGACGATTCATCCAGTTCTTTAAAGAAATAAGGTAGTGGAACAGATATTTGTGGGGATGCTGGAAAGAGACCAGGAAATGCAAAACTTTCAACATGAGTACTTCACACTGAACAATGCTGTCCCTCAGCTCCCAGAACAAGGAGTCTAACTCCAAAGGTTCACTCTTGGGATTTAAATACCTGTGAGAAATATTGATGATGTCCCTTGTCCTGAGGTGTTGCTCCTCCACTTTACCTACCAAGTAAATGACTGACATGGCTAGGAGGTAAGGGTCATATGCATTGAATTTGGCCTCGCAGAAAAATTTATGGCAAATGGCATAGGCTATGGCAATTGGACTGGATTGCATCCCTAGTTTGTCATCAGCCTCCATGATGAACCGAGTCACTTTGAAGTGGACTTTGGCCTTGGAGGCTGGGTGCCCCTCTTTTCTCACTTCATCAGTCTCTACAATGCTCTCACTCTATCTTGACTCCTTGGCTAACACCCTCACCCCCAATATATACCTGACCCCTTGGGTTCCTCAATACCAAACAAAAATTCAATTGAAATCACCAGGAAGAACAAAATGAGATCAAACAAAAGAGGAAGAAACATATACTACTACTACTATGAGGTCTTTGCAGGAATGATCTACACACGTATCATGGAAATCTTAAAACTAGGAACCTGTCAGCATTCACAAAAGATATCCTACAGCATACCACATATCTTTATAATCATCCAATTGCCTGAAAACTACAGAGAAAACAAGATTCCACTGTAGTAAGTGGTTTTTTCAGACAATAAAGAAGCCTTTGACTTCACGGATTAGAACACCATCATTTAAGGGCTCTTTTCCAATGAAGAATCTCTCAAAAGTATGTTAATACAAGATTTCTTGATGAATGCAATCAGGATATTGCTGACAAGCAACAATTCAAATACTAACATCCAACCAAGGATAAAAGATAAGAGGGATACTCACCAAAAGTAGACATCAGTGTCATGTAATGTGGTGTATACATAGTAAAAGTGGACAGTGAGGTCCTCTGATGTTCCTGTCTGTGGATTGAAGCCTTACTTTGCATTGTTTTACATATTTTATTTCCAATTATTTAGGTCTGACTTAATTTGCTTGAAAAGTGTTTTATAGTGGGGGAGGAAGGGAAGGCCTGGTGGAGGCCAAGGCTACGGTGTTGTACCTTCCCAAGAGAGCTCTCCTCCAGGTTCCTAAATAATTGAAAATAAAATATCAGTTTCTCATAACTAGATTGAGCTAATATAAAATGAAATAATTCCACCTAAATTAATTTAATTACTGTGTCGTGCCAATCAAACTACCAAAAATAATTTTATACAGCTAGAAAAATACTAACAAAACTAGCAGGAAAAACTAAACTTCAAGAATATCAATGAAATCATTTTAAAGCAGCACAAAGTAAGGTTGCCCAGTAGTATCAGATTTAAAACTGTGTTTTAAAACAGCAATCATCAAAATTTCTGGGTACTAGATAAGAAATAGAGTGTTGAATCACTGGAACAGGATAGGTATACAAGACACAGTGGACAATGGCCATAGTAATGCACAATTTGATACACAAAAAGACAAACACATCTGGGATAAGAAATCACTATTTGACAAAAACTGCTGGAAAAACTAGAAAATAGTATGGCAGAAACTAAGCATAGACCAACATCTTTCACCATATACCAAGATAAGGTCAAAATGGCTTCATGATTCAGAGGTAAAATGTGATACCTTAAACAAATTAGGAGAGCAAGGAATAATTTACCTATCAAATCTATGGAGAAGAGAAGATTTTTGGATCAAACAAAGGAGAGAGAACACTAGGCAATACCAAATGGATAATGCTGATTACCTTAAATTAAAAAGGTTTTTCACAAAGCCTATGCAACCAACATTAGAAGGAACCCAGAAAACTGTGTAATGTATTTTTTATTGTCAGCATCTCTGATAAAGGCCTCATTTCTAAACTATTCATATAACTGAGTCAAATTCAAAGAAATGCAAGCCATCCCCTAATTGATAAATGGTCATAAGATATGAACAGTCATTCAGATGAAAAAATTGAAGCTATTTAGTCATATAAAAATGTTTTAAATCACAGTTGATTAGATGCAAATTAAAAAAACGCTGAGGAACTACACCACACCTATCTAATTGACTAATATGAGAAAAGAGGAAAATTATAAATGTTAGAGATGAGATGGGAAAATTGGGACATTGTTGTTGGATTCATAAATTGATCCAATCATTCTGGAGAGCAATGAGGAATTATGACCAAAGGAATATAAAACTGTGCATATCCTTTGAATCAGTAATACCACTACTAAGTATGTACCCCAAAGATATAACAAGAAAGAGAAAAGGACACACATGTACAAAAATATTTATAACAGCTCTTTTTTTGTTGGCCAAGAATTGGAAGGTGAGCAGTGCCATTGATTGAGGAATGGCTAAATAAGTTGTTTGAAATATGAATGAAATGGTATTCTATTTTTCCATAAGAAATGGTGAGCAGGCAGATTTCAGAAAATTCTATAAATACTTACATGAACCGTTGCTGAACAGAATTAGCAGAACCAAGAGAACAGAGTTAACAGCAATATTGTCTGGTTACCAAGTTTGGTAGATTTAGTTCTAGTCAGGGATACAGTGATCAAAGACTATTCCAAAAGACTCATGATGGAAAATGCTATCCAAATGCAGGGAAGAACTATGGAGTTTGAAAGCAGATTGTAGAAAGCAATTTTCTCTTTTATTCTTCTTTCTCATGGTTTTCCCTTTTGTTCTGATTCTTCTTTCGTGACATGACTAATGTGGAAATAAGTTTAATATGATTTTGCATGTATAACTTATAGCAAATTGTATTCCACCTTCAGGAGTGGGGAGCGAAGTGGAAAATTTTGGAACACAATCCTTAAAAAAGTGAATGTTGAAAACTAAAAAGAAATATTTTAAATGTGATAGTTTGATTTTTGTTTGTCATTGTTAATTTGATTTCTTAATGAATTTCTTAAAATTTGTTTAGACAGTTGGGTTGGGAAAGCTCGGTACGAAATGTTCAATTCCTGCTACCATAATGTCTCTGTCTCCTCTTCTTATTTTTTTCAATATTTGTTTTTTTTCCCTTTTCTTTGGTTTTGTTTTTGTACAAGGAAGCACCAGGTATTTTTGCGTTTGCTTGATGAGAAGTAATTTTTCCTATCCTCTCAGTTTTCTTTCCTGAATATCTTTTTAATGTGTTTTTATAAGTACCTGATTCTATAGTTTTGTACATTGTTTGATTTGACAGTGTTGTGGTACAAATTTGTGAATGAAGAAAACTGAGGGAAAAAACTTTGAGCATGATTAATTTATTAGCAAGGCTAATAATTATCAACAAATGAGGTTAATGACTCCTTAGTAGTCAGAGACTATGACTTAGAAGAACTAAACCATGTATGTAATATATATGTAATGTATATTATATATGTACATTATATATGTAATATATATCATTGATCAATAATATGCTAATATTTCACAAGTATGATTTTCATTTTATTGAAATATTTAATACATTCACATTTGAATTTATGAGTTGGTTTATATTTTCCTTAATCTGCTTCTAATATTTTAAATTTTTTTTCCATTTTCTACTGTAAGCACATCACTATGTTCATTCACTCCCTTCCCTTTAATATTTTAGTAAAACAACTCTGTTTTTAGTGGTTCTATTCCCCTCAACACTAATCTGCTTTTTTCATTTATTGCCCCCTTTCTTCTTAGGGTTTTGTTTATTAGTTCCTTTTTCTCTTCTGTTTTTTGTAGCTATGGATTTTTTTTCCCACTTTTTTTTCCGCTCTCAATTAGATTTGCTTTTGCTCTCCTCACCTCTTCATTTTTAAAAATTTCATATTATGTCCCTTTTCAAAAAAGGGATTTACCTCACTTTCTTCTTTATTGAACATATATTTCTGTGTACACCAGACACTCATTCTCTAATTCATGATGCATATATATACACATATGTATGTATGTATGCATATCGCTCTATGTTCTTTATATATTCCAAGCTTCCAAGGTATTTATTCTAGGCACTGCACTCTAATTACTTTCTACCATGATCTTCTACAGCTTATCTTATGGATTCCTATTTTCCATTTTACCTCTCTCCAGCTGTAATATAAGGTCCCTCACAAAAGGATCTGATTTTAGCATCTCCATTTTCTAGCATTTTGCCTGACATTACTTAATATTTAATAAATGATTGTTAATTAATAAATGATTGCTGACCATGGACTGGCTTCCTCAACAACTCAACAATTACTTCATTCTGGGAGATTATTGATTTCAGGCACCAGACAATGGTTGGAATTTCTGTTCTCTTATAGCTCCATTCAATTTTAAAGAATATCCAATTTAACAACACTGCTGGTGAACAAGTGTTTATGGATGAGAATAGAACCCCTGAGGCTCAATATAACATCTTGAACTATGGTAAACTTTGATATGGATGGTGAAGCTCTGGTGAAAGTTGGACAGTTTATTCCCAAGGCTGAGACTGGTCATGATTTCGTCATTAATGAGGAGGCCATAGTGTGGACCTGGACATACGCTGAGGTAAGAAACAATTGTAATATAAAACTTTTATATAATCGTGGGAATAAGTTTTGCCCTGCTTAGCTCACTCCACATTTCTTTTTATGGGTAGAGAAAATTTTCCCCTACACTGGTTTTTCTCTCTGCAGCAAAATTCTTGGTGAAAAATTCAAGTAAACAATCAATCAAATGATTTAAAAGTTGGGATATTTAGCAGCATTAGAGATAGAGGTGGAATGGACATTAAAACTCATGTTGCTCAGCCATGTCATCTGATTTAAATAGAAACTGAGGCATAGATTGTCTCAGTGATTTGCCCAGTGCCCTCTGATTCCAAGGCCAGCATTTTGTCCACCACATGGCATTTTGTGAATGATTGCATCAGACTATTCAACTTAATTCAGTAAAAACTAAGTTGCATCCAATCATCCAAAGACTAAATCTCTATGACCTGAGCAATGTGTTCAATAGCAAATTCCTGAAATAAGTCATTTCTGAACCAATAGATTGTTTCTCTACAGGATTGTGGAATTTAACCTTTCCATTATAATTAGTAATGAAATCATTCTCATCTTTCAGTGCTCTGCACCCCATATGCAGACAGATTGTCTGTTTTAGGTCAGTCACTTTCATTTCCTTCAGTAGCTTATATTGTAACAATTAAAGACACAGACAGTGAGAATTAGAAAATGGTAGATGAACAAGCATCTGGGAAGTATCTTGTTCAAATTCTTTATCTTACAAATGTTTGAAATTCACCAAGTTTAGAATGCTTGGCCAGTTTTCCCCAAATAGTGGCAGTTATGGGACTAGAATACAAGTCTCTTTGTCTGCAGTCCCGTGCTACTTCTAGTTCATATTCCATCAGTATATTAATAATTCTCATGTTTCTCCCACAGGACAAGCTAACTTTGCCCCAAATCAATATTATACACCCTCTGATAATGACATGCCATCGCATTTTACTCCCTTGTCACTAGATTCCCTGTGCTACATGCAGTGAAAGTTGTGGTCCTGGATTCAGGCAAACCCCTCTGGATGGACAGCCCATCTGCTGCTTCAACTGTTCTCTGTGCCCTGAGTGGGAGATCTCCAATAAGATGAGTAAGTTTCTGTAGATAGTTTTCCTCCTACACCCATTAGGCAGAATAAACTTGTGTTTTAATATGGGGTAAGAAATCACTCCATCACTGCCTGAGCAACAGGATACACAGGAAGAGAATGAGTCCAGGAAAAGTTCAAGGTTAAAAAGAAGTGGCTAGAATAAATGATACATGATTAGAACATGATGTTCAACATTAATGTATTATTCAAAATGAAACCTACAATATAAAAAAAGTAACTATGTTGCCTTACCTCTTTGTAGAATAAATTTACATGGTCTTGTTATGGTTTTACATATCATGAGATAAAATTATCTGAGTGTGGAAGAATAAATACTCAGAAAAAAATATTTGTATTAGGGTGCATCAGAGCTTATGAATATCTTGGGTACTACATTCACTAGAAACTTTAGTTTAACAATGGTTTGGGAGGATTATTCCCGGAGGAAATGGGATCCCATATTATAAGTTGGATGCTTTCTCATCACTAACTTCTCCAGTATTTTAAAGTTATATTTAGGGTTAGGGTTAGGGCTAGACCCTAACCCTAAATTATTTACAAAGGAAAATATATCCTGAATTACATATAATAGTCTATATTTCCTTCGAAATCTCTGTCACAGGAAACCTTGCTGTTCTTTTCAGAACCAAGGCTGGGTTATTTGGGTATTTGATTATGAAATGCCAGTAGTGTAATAACCTATTATATTTATAAACTATACAAGAGAGACCTCGAGGACACAAGTTTCTCACCCCTAGTTTAGGGTCTTCATAGAGAAAGACAGACTCTGTAGCAGAGGTGTTAGTTAAGCAAGCTGGCTAAAATTCAGGGGTTACTATACTTCAGGTACTATATTAAGTCCTGGAGATATAAAAAAGGCAAATACAGTCCCTGCCTTTAAAGAAGTCAAATTGTAAGGGGGAGACAATGCAACTGGTAAATAGAAAAAATTATATAAAGAGGTGAATGTAATGTCAGAGAAGTCAAGAGCCTCCTCCAGAAAAGAAGACTACTTCTATCATGAAAAAGACTATGGGATTCAAGATACAATTAGTGAAAAGAAAGGGAGCATTTATGGCATGAGGTACAGCCTTGTATCTTGACTACTAAGGGAGGTGGATAAATAGGGAAAATATTTGTATCAAAAAAACGTTTTAGATAACGCTTTGGTATACATCAGAAGTGTCAAATTAATGGCCTGTGGGACATAGGTAGCCTGCCAATCACCCGAGTTTGGCCAGAACAAGATCAAAATGTCATTGGGAAATATTTAAGAACATTAGTAACATTACAATCCTTCTAAATAATGTAAATCTGTGGCTTCCTAAGTCAACATCTGGCCCACAGGGATCTATTTCTATTTCTTTGACATCATTGTATACATACACACACATATATACACACACACACAAACATACACATATATACACACATATACATGCATATACTTGCACATTCATGCACATGCACATTCACATGAGTATACATAAATTTCTCCTCATATATTCTCATTTGTAATACACAAATACACATATTTGTAAGCAAAAACATTTAATAAGTAAGTTGTCAAATGATATGAACGCATATTTTCAGGAGAATTGCAAAGTATTTACTACCACATGTAAGAATACTCAAAATCACTAATAATAAAAGACATGCAAATGAAAACAACAGAGATTTCACTTCACTTCCATCAAATTTACAAATAGTGGAATATTAAATTATTGAGGCATTGGGGGAACAGATTTTGTTGATGGAGCTGTGAATCAGTATGAGCACTTCTGAAAACAATTTGAAGTTATGAAAATTAAGTGACTAAAACAGGCATAGATTTTACTCAGAGATTCCTATTTAGACATATACTACAAAAACATCACTTATAAAAAATTGAGATAGCCATCAAAATACTTATAACAGCATTTTTTAACATTTTTTAAAATGTTTCATGTGCTTCTTTTTAAAAAAGTATTTATTATAAGCAACAAATTAAAGCATTTTATTTTCTTATCCAGTCTTTCAGCTTTTCATTTAATTGGATTGTGATCTTCCACTTTCCCAGGTGTCAATTGCTCCCAGGGGTTTTAACCCCACCTCCCCAACCCCACTCTCAAGCATGAAACCTCCAAGGCTAAATGCGGGGCATTTCATTTCATAGACCATAGGATCATTCTTAGGTGGAACTGTGTCCCACCACCAAAGTAAGGTTTGTATATACACAGTACAGGAGGTAATGAGCTCAGACTCTGAAAGCAAATGAAACAAGTGCAGGAGAGGAGAGTATAATTTATAGCTCCTGCAAATTCTTTTGGTAGAGTTCTAAAGATGTGTTAGTAGGTTTGATATTTTTTTTTCTTTTAGGTCCATTATAAAGATATGGATCAACTTTCCTCATTGTATTTTGTCTGTTCTTTGCTTTAAGTGTATATCTTGTGGTTAGTCGTTATGCAGGTGACGTTAGTATACCCAAGAGAAAGTCCAAGACATCTTGATTTTTCACAGTTATCATGAGTCCCTTGACCAAAGGAAGGAGAACTAGTCTGTGACCAAGGCTAAGGCTTAGAGCTCTACTTTTCCCTAAACAATCCATTACATTTCTGAAACTTAACCAAAACAGTCTCTCTTACCTCCAACACCAAAGAAAGTATTTCTGATGCCAGTTGGATCCTTGGAATTGTAGACTCCTTAAAATGAGTTAAATCCCCTCAACTATCCCAAACTAACTTTCTGTCACATCTATAAAGCATCCATTCACTGCTGACACCTAGCAAACAGATGAAGTGTGTCGTCAACATATTAAAAAAATCTTGGCATAGAGCATTATCAATTAATTTAAGAAGGATTGATGATTTGACTGATTTATTCGTTTCACCTTTACACTTCCATGCAAAAAGGTGTAATCTATACATTTGCTGGACTTCACCATAAAGACTACTTAAAAAGACAAATTGTTATGTTGCTTATATCCTGTTAGAATGTAAGTTCCTAATGAGTGGGTCGTGCTTCATTCTTTACATTTGTAATTCAAGTACCTAGCTCATAGTAAATAATTCTATTAACTGTTGATTCATGGCTTAATATCTGCCAAACTTTTCACATCACCTGATTACAGAGTTATTCCTACAAGATAATGGATTCATAAAGAATTAGGGGAATAGTAGGAAAGGGCTACAGTTTCTATTTCATTTTACTATAACAATAATATTATACAATAACAATCATGGGAAAAGTTTGTATTCAGTTAGAAAAGATGAATACTGGAAAAATGGAAGCAACTTTAAAAAAATAAAAAGTATAGCTAGAGTGAACTTGGATTGAGTACTATGTTACCTATCAACAATCATCTCCCCGCATAGAAAGAGGCACTGTGTCTTATGAAGTAAGAAATAATACCTTGACCAATTGCACTTATTTTCCAGGAGATTGGGGCTAATTGATGGAATCTAAAGTTTTAAGAACTTGTTTATCCCTTGCAGATATGAAGCACTGTATGAAGTGCCCAGAAGATGAGTATCCCAATAAGGAAAAAAATCAATGCGTTCCCAAGGTTGTGACATTCCTGGATGTTTCAGAACCTTTAGGGATGGCTCCAATCTGTGTAGCTCTTTCCTGCTCTCTAATGACATCTCTGGTTCTCTGCGTATTTGTGAAATTCCAAGACACCCCCATGGTGAAAGCCAACAACCGGGCGCTCAGCTATACTCTCCTCATCTCCCTCACCTTCTGTTTCCTCTGCTCCTTGCTCTTCATTGGCCATTCAACTGCAATCACATGCCTCCTTAGACAAACAATATTTGTGATTGTGTTCACTGTAGCCATGTCCTCCATTCTGGCCAAAACCACCACAGTAGTCCTGGCTTTCAGGCTCACAACACTAGGAAGCAGGGGTAGGATGTGGGTACAATCCAGGGTGTCCAGCTCTGTTGTTATTATCTGTTCTGGGATCCAAGTGATTCTCTGTGGCGTCTGGTTGGGAATCTCTCCCCCTTACCCAGACAGAGATGCATACTCTGAACCAGGTCAGATCATCATTGGGTGCAACGAGGGTTCTGTTATTGCCTTCTACTCGGTTCTGGGTTACATGGGATTCCTTGCCCTGGGCAGCTTCACATTGGCTTTCCTGGCCAGAAATCTTCCTGACACCTTCAATGAAGCCAAGTTCATCACATTCAGCATGCTGGTGTTCTGCAGTGTCTGGGTCTCCTTCCTCCCAACATACCAGAGCACCAAGGGGAAGGCCATGGTTACTGTGGAAATCTTCTCCATCTTGGCATCCAGTGCTGGCTTACTAAGCTGCATCTTTATTCCCAAGTGTTACATGATCCTGCTAAGACCAGACAGAAATACCCATGAAGGTATAAAGAATAAAGTAATTTCCTCAGGAAGGAATCACTCTGGATCACTGCCTCATCATTCCTACCAGAGACATAATCAATTTTAAGGATAAGTAAACCAATGTGTGAAGGGACCTGGGACATTTCTCTGCTTGCCTACTGTCTAGGATTTCAGAATTCCTCACTACATCTTCTCCTATTTGTTCCTGCCCTCGGATGAGTTTCTGGACCCTTCCTAAGACATGAAAATTGCAACTTAACATAAAGTGATGATGGAAGAATCACGTTGACATTTCTAATGACCTTCAGCAGGCATCTTGACATTCTCTGATGTGTTTAGTAAAATGTTTTGGACACCACTGCTCACTCTTACTTTAATAATTCCAGTTATATTGAAATGCCAGCTTCCAAATAATACCTTACCCCCAAATATCAGGTATTTCCTTCCTAATACCTGTTCTTTTCAAATCTCCAAAAAATCTACTACTTGATGGCTAAATAGTTGATGTTCCCTTACACTGTGTTCTTTGGAATGAATACTGCATAATCAACAAACTCCCTTTCACCTTAAACCTCTTAACTTCTCACTCTTCTCACATACTGCCACTCACTGAGACCTAATTCTCTCCAGATGAGCTTCCTTCCTTCATCACACTTTCCAGCATCATCTACACTCTCTGCCATGTCTCCACTCTTGTTTCTTATTTCATATGTAGGAGTGGGAGATTCAGAATATTTAATGCATCACGTTGCTGCTTCTAGGCTTTCTGTCAAAATCTACATTTCAGCAACCTCTCTCTCCTTGATGTTCACATTACCCAAAATCAATCAGCCAATCAACGTTTTCCTGGTTATTAAATAATGTGATACTTACCTTGAACATTTTCCCTCCTTCATAACTGAATACAGTTACAGATTATCTCTGCATGGCAATACCTGCTCCTATCCTATTTGATTTCAACATACCTGTTGATATGGCCTCCAATGATATAACTTCCCAGTCCCTCAGTTCATAGGATCTCTTCATCAACTATGTATCACACATATACACACATGCAGAAAAATTCATCATTAATCTTGCAAACACCCACTCATGTTCAACTCATATTCGTGGCCTCCAATTTCTTTATGTGAATAAAAACCTTATTTTGGTAGCAGCCAGCAAGTTTATTTTATATATTTTTAGACGTTATTTTTATGTTTAGTTCAAACTTCTCTACTCTCTTCCATTCCTCCATCACTCGTTGAGAAGGCAAGAAATATATCTATATCTACATATATGGGTATATATATATATATGCATATATATATACACAAGTCATAATATATATTATGTATATATATATTTCACGTTAGACATGTTCCCCCAAAAGGAAGATAAATAAAGATAAAAATATGCTTCAATCTGCATTGAGCCTATCCATTCTCTGTCTGGCAGTAGATAGTCTTTTATTTTAAGTCCTTTGATTCATGGTGAATTATTTCATTGATTAAAGTTACTAAGCCTTTCAGTTTATTATTTTCACAATATTTCTACCAATGTGTACATTGTTCTCTTGATCTTCTCACTCCACTTTGCATCAGTTCATATGAGTCTGCTTTGAGTTGTTCTTGAAATCATCCCCTTAATCTTTTTTTTTCTTTGCACCACAATAGTATTTCTTCATATTCATATCACATAAGTTGTTCAGTTATTTCTGAACAAATGGACATCTTTTAGTTTCCAATCCTTTACCACCTGAAAAAGATGAACTCGAAGTATTTTTTGTAAATATATGTTCTTTTCCTTTGTCTTTGATTGATTTGGATATATACATAAGTAGAAATTTTTAGAAAAAAAGTGTATGCAGTTTTACAGCACTTTGGGCATATTTTCAAATTGTTCTACAGCATAATTGGATCAGTTCACAACTCCACAGTGCATTAATGTACCTTTTTTTCTCACATTATCCTCAGCGTTTTTCATTTTCTTCTCTGTCATCTCGAAACCTTTTCTCATTTCGTTTGGTTTTTTTTCATATTATCCCTAAATGTGATCTTTTACTCATTTGTGATCTTCAGTCTCTCAATGGTTCCCTTGGTCATTGCACAGGTACGGATTACCCTCTTCTTCCTCTTTACACTCTCCTTCACTTTTTCATGATCAAATTCATCTCTGTGATCCACTACTCTGGAGTCACTTGCAGTGTAGATGATCACACCATGCAAAATTCAAATGTGGTTTACTTTCACAGTGAGATTCTGAATATGTAACTCACCCAAGTTCAAGAACATCATGAAGTTTTGCTCACTAGGTCCAACTCATATTTGTGTTACCTAGTTTCTATTAGGTATTCAGTGTATAAAGGCAATATTTTACTTATTCTCTCTTGATTATGTAACTCATTCACGACATCACTATTTCAAGAGTTTTCCTATCCTCAAATTGGCCAAGCAATTATTTAGCCCTCAGCTGAGGAACTTTCCTATTCCTTCCCTTCTCATTACTGCAAATGCACACTTTCTGGTGACAGTGTGACCCTTCTTCCTAATGATAAATGATCTTCATAAACCTCTGATTCCTACCTTGTCTATTATCTTAGGGACTGGCCCCATTATTAATTCCACACTCTTTAATTTTACATTTCTTCATAACTATTGGTTTACTTTTTTTTTCTAAAGGTACACCCAGATCTCTACTCTTCCTTAAAATTTCTCACTTGATCCAAACACAATCACTCAATATCATCCTACATCCATTTCTTTTCTTATTGTCTTTACAGCTAAACTTTAAAAAAGACATCTGTACTCCATGGTTTCACTTCCTCTTTTCCATCTTTTAAAACTTCTGGAATCTGACTTCACCTCATCATTCAACTTTAATTCCTTTTTCCAAAAATATACATGAGATTTTTTTAAAAATATTTTTCATTAAATATTTTCTAATTGCCTAATTAAGGTTTTTACAAATTGGTTTTTTTTTAAATTTTGTGTTGCAATTTCATTTCTTCCCTTATGCACCTCCCCCACCTTGACAAGGCAATTTGATATAGATCATATATGCTAAGTCACACAACGTCATGCAAAACATATTTCCATTTTGATCATGTTGCAAAAGAAAACTCAAAGAAAATTAAACAATACAAATCGAGTTTTAAAAAATATGTTTCATTCCACATTCAGATTTTGTCAGTTTTCTGTTTTGAGTTGGGGAATATTTTCATTGTCAGTCCTTTCGAATTTTCTTGGTTCATTTTCTTCATCAAAGTGGCTATGTCTTTCATAGTTGAGCATCCTTACAATATTATTTTTACAGTGTGCAAAGTTGCTTGGTTCCACTCGATTTTACTTTTTCACTTTTTAATTAATTTTTAATTTATGGAATAAAACAAGCATTTCTGTAACAGAGTTTAATTTAAAAAATACTTTGTATATAGTCATTTAAATCTTTCCAGGTTATTTCTGAGATCATTCCACTTGTCATTTCTATAGTATTCCATCTCAATAGGATTCCATGACAATTTTATATGACAGCTTGTTCAGTATGGCCCAGGTAATAGGCATGTCCTCAGTGTTGAATTCTTGCCACCACAAAAAGAGCTGCTACAAATATTTTTTCTACAAATAAATCTTTTATCATATCTTTGATGGCTTTTGGATGAAGACTTCATAGTGTTACTTTTGGGTCAAAAAGCACACATGGGGTGGAGCCAATGGAGCCAAGATGCCACAGTGAGAGCAAAGACTCACGTTAACTCTAAAACAAATTTCTTCAGATACCTGAAGAAGAATCTGAAAAAAAGAGAATCTGAATAAATTTTAGATAGGCAGAATCCATTAGGAGACAGAGTGTGACATATTTTCTGCCCAGAACAGCCTGGAGGGCTGAAGGGAAGGATGTGTTACACAGGGCTGAGGGAGTGCACAGCACTCTCGCTACACCAGCAAGGACTTTGTCATAGTGAAGTGCTGAAGTGGACTGAAGCAGAAGCAACAGTGGACACTCAAAAATATCAGTACCTGAAGGGAATCGAGGGGAAATTAGTGAGAGAGAAGGGCAGGACCCTCGATAAGAGCAGAACCTACTCCTGAGACAATCAACCCATAGATTAAAAGTTTGAAAGTATCCCTGGACCAAGAAGCCTCCACCATCTGTGCTACTGCCACCACCAGCCGAGCCCAGGGCCAGCCCCAGGCCAGCCCGCGGCAGCCTCTGCTGCTGCAGTCGCTGAGCCTCTGCCTTAGCGCTACTGCTGAGCCCGCCGAACTAGAACTAAGTTCCGCAAAAATTATAAAAGCAGGAAAACCCAAGACAAAGAAAACGAACAAGGCTGTTGACTTCAGTGACATCACAAATTGGCCAACACCAAGCGAATGAGTGAACAACGAATGCCAGAATGTCACCTATCAACCGAATAAGAAGCCACAAAACAGAAGAGAAAAGGAAGAGAAGATTGAAAAGAGAATCCACAAGGAAAGCAAAGAAAACCGTGAAGCGGGAGAGAATGTCAGTAAGGACGAGGCTTAGGCAAATCATCAGAGAAAGAGCTAATAAGCACCGGTGGGCGCCACTTCATTTAGATGATGTATGACCAGATAGCCAAGAAAGACCAGGATCATAGAACAGCTCAGGATCTCAGCCAGAAGCAAACAAGTCAGCACATAACAACCAACGAAACAACTCAAGAAGTTGGAGACGTGATAGAGAATACAGAGGATCAGGGCGAAGTTCCCAGTGTGGGAAGTGAAGGTCGTAATATTCTTTCAACGTCCAGGAAGAGGACGTGCCCCAGGAAGAGGACAGGGCAGAGGAAACCCTCGATTAAAATTTGAATATTCGCATGGTTATCGAGAACAACATGGTGAAAGAATTGATCAACCATTTCAACCAGAACTTAACACTAGCATGATGTATTACTATGAGGATGGCACAGGAGTTCAGACATATTCTGTGGATGAAACATTGCTCAAAGAATACATTAAGCGGCAAATTGAATATTACTTCAGCATAGAAAATTTGGCACGGAGCTTCTTTCTTAAGAGGAAGATGGATGAACAAGGTTTCTACCACATTTCTCTGATTGCCAGTTTCCACCATGATCAGGCCTTGACTAAAAATGTTAATCTTACTTTAGAGCTTTTGAAAGACAGTATGGAAGTGGATAGTGGACCAGAAGATAAGGGAAAAGGTGGAACCAGAAAAATGGTCAGTTCCTGGCCTTTCTCCATGTAATGTGCCACAAATTGACTTCTCCACAAATTGACAGCTCATCGACTGCCCAGAGTTCATACAAGGCAAAGCCTTTGGCTCATATACTGGTAACAGCTTTTCTTTTTCGAGAACAGACAGTTTATCTGTAGGAAAGGCTATGTCGTCCAATCTTCCTGTCCATTTTTTAGGTTTGTTTCTTTTTTCTTTTTTTTGGATTCAATAGAAAGAATAAAGTTCACATTCTGGCTTTTGATGCCCTGAATTTTATTCATGTAATTCCTATAGAGCTACAAACTACCCAAAACAGGGATCTGAGAGTTAAAGATGACACTGTATTCTTCACTCACCTCTCATTCTTTTAGATTATTTTCATACTTTTGGTGGACATAAAGTTTCTGCCTAACTGCTTTTGATTTTGATGATTATTTAATCATATTTTTGTAAATGAATAAGGAAAACTATAGGATTTTCAGATACAATATGACACCTTCTCCCCACCAAGTAAATTTAATAGTGGAATATTCCAGGTGTTTATCCTTGGAGTATTCTTTTGTCCACCATTCAGGTATAGTAGAGCACATGCAATTACAATGCAAGCTTCCTTTATTGTCCCTGCCAGTGTGCTTCAAATTTGACTTGAAGGGACACAGACCTTGTCTACACTCTGGTTAAGGCAGAATTAGGACCTATATTCTCACTTTGTGGATTAAAAACTGGTTGTGACTCCCACTTCACAAACTGCTTTGTGTTAGATGGTTTCCTGGAGCATCCTTAAGGCATGCGGCCTCAGAAAAATGTATACTAGAACGTTTTTCAGTCAGTGGGATAATCTTCTGATGCTCTTGGATGTCACGTGAATGAAATATGCAGTGTAATGGGTGACTCACTGAAAAGTCAATCTTATCACTTTTGGAGCTACATGATCCAGCATATCTGAAACTGAGACTGTCCTCACCTGCACAAGAAAGCCTGCTTTCCGACTCCTGTTGCAGGAGCATGGCTCAACACTGCAATGGAAAGTCTGCCTCTGACATGATGTTATGACGGACTAGAGGAGGGTTGTTTGTCTTAGAGACACTACTCATCAACATGAAAGTGGGCTACATGGGCTCCTCTTTCCAGGAAGAGGAAAAATCTGCAGCTATCATTCTGGAAATCTAGCACGTGTGTGTGTGCGTGTGCGTGTGTGTGTGTGTGTGTGTGTATGTGTGTGTGTGTGTGTGTGTTTTGCCAGGCAGTGCATCAGCAGTGTTACAGAAATAAGTGCAAATGTGAAGCCATTTTCTAAACTATGAGGCTGTCTGATCATTGGTCTACCCTTCATCAGCTGCTCACTACTGACAGAAGTTAAATATGTAATTCAATGTAGACTGATGGAATCTCATAACTATTCGTGAGTGTTATGTGTCTAAAGAATTCAAGAATGTCTTACAGAATAATTTTTCAAACACAGAAAAGGAAAAAAGAAGGCACCTTTTCCACTCATGAATTGTATTATTGATGGTGTTTCAAGGTACTTGAAATACTGGTGCAGTCAATAGTGATGTTGGGCAGTCTGCAAAGTTATTTTGATTTTTCTGATCTACCTTTGATTGTCCTAGCTGTTGATTTTCAGCTCTGTGCCTCTCTGATCCCAGCAAACACTGATTGTAACATTATTTTCTAGGAGTTAAAATGGCCAGGTGATTTTTCCAAGATTGAAGGAAAGATGACACTGTGATAAGTGATTAATGTATGTTGTTTGTGCATGTCAGAGATTGCTCTCCCTTACTATATAAAACATCATGGGATTCAAGATGAAAGGTTTTTTTAACCTGACGTAAGAACAGGAATTTCAGAATTAGTAGTCCAATAATGTTGCCATGGAAAAATACAATTTGCAGGGCAGATAGGAAATAGGTCAGTCAGATTGGAGATGCCATTAGTCTATTAATCATCTTTGCATTATTAATAAAAATAAGATAATAAAAAAAGTTTGAAAGTTACCTACTTGAACATCCAGAAACCAAGATGGTGGATAGATTCTCAGCACTCTCACCCTCCCTTTGTTGACCTTGAAAAACCCAGAGAACACTTCCCCAGGAAAAATCCTGGAATAGTGGGATGCTCAAAGGAGTAAACAGTCTCTCAGCTCAAGAGGCTAAGAAAATCAACAGGGAGATACCTACTTGCTGGTGCTGAAGGGGGTTGACCAGCGCAGGATGGGAGGTGTCCCAGACAGCCCCAGTTCAATGAACCAGAAGGTGATCTTGAGTCTCAGGAGGCTGGAGCTTATTAGTACAAATACCAAGTCCCCAGTCCTGTCTTAGCACAGTCAGGGTAATTGGGAAGACACTAGCATAGACAGGGGTACACCAACTGCAGAGTCTGCCTGTGTCCTAGCTCAGGGGAGAAAGAGACCTCCTGGTGCCAGACCACCCCTCCTGTACATCTCATGCAGTAAACTCCAGGGTAACTTCAAGGATACTCAGAAAGACTTCACATGGCCTCAGGTTTGGAACACACCAGCCAGCCCAACACCAGGTAAACTGAAGCATTTGAACTTCTATCTGAAAGAAACAGAGGCCACAACACACAAAGCCTCAATTTCCTAGCTCAGAAATGTGGGACAGAGTCTCCTATGCTCCTGAAGCAGAGATCTACTTTAAAAGCCATGAAAAATGCAATCATCAATGAGAAAGAAGCAAACCAGAAAAGTAAAGGCTATAGAATCCTATTATGGGGACAAAAACCAAAACAAGAATTCAGAAAAGGACATAATTGAGGATGTACTCACATTTGAAACCTCAAATGAGAATATGAACTGGTCTCAAGCCCAAAGCACATTATTGGAAGGGCTCAAGTAGGATTTTAAAAGTCAAACTAGAGAGATAGAAGAAAAATCGGCCAGTTACTTTAAATATACCATTGACAAAAAAAAAAAAAAAAAAAAAAAAAAAACAATTTACTGAAGAGAATAGCTCTTTAAAAAGGAAAATTGGGCAAATGCAAAAGGAAGTACAAAAGTTAGCAGGAGAAAGCAACTCATTAAAATGAAAAATTGGACAAGTGGAAAAGGAGATTTAAAAGTTAACAGAAGAAAGCAATCTATTAAAAATTAGAATTGAGCAAGTAGAAGCTAATGACTCTATGAGACATCAAAAATCAGTCAAACAAAATCTAATGAATGAAAATACAGAAGAATATGTAAAACAGCTCATGAGAAAAATAACTGACAGGGAAAATACATCCAGGAGAGAAAATCTAAGATCTATTGGTCTACTGGAAAGCCATGGTGAAAAAAAGAGCCTGGACAACATAAATCCAAGAAATCATCAAGGAAAACTGCCCTGAGGTCCTAGATCCAGAAGGCAAAACAGTCATAAAAAACATCCACCAATCACCTCCTGAAAGAGCCCAAATTAAAAACATAAAGGAATATCAGTGCAAAATTCCAGAACTACCAAGTTGAGGCAAAAATACTGTAATATCCAAAAAGAAACAATTCAAATAGTGAAGAACTACAGTCCAGTTGACACAGTACCTTGCAGCTTCTATATTAAAAGAATGGAGGGACTGTTATATTTTATTTTGTAAGGCAAAAGAGTTTGTACTACAACGAAGAATCAAACAACCAGCAAAACTGAGAATAATATTTCAAGCAAGGAGATGGACATTCAATGACATAAGAAATTTCTAAATCTTCTTGATGAAAAGACCAGAGCTCAACAGGAAAATGGATCTTCAAATACAAGACTCGAGAGACACATAAAAAGGTAAATGGGGAAAAAAACTTGTCAGTCATTATGGGCAAACTGTTTACATCCTTGTAAGGGAGGATGACACTTGTTAATCTTGAGAACTGTATATTTATTATGACATTTAAAAGGAATGTACATAGATATAAGGAGTGGCTATAAATTAATTGAAGTGTTGACAAAATAATCGTGATTAAAGGGTGTGAAGGGATTGTAATGGGAGAAAAGGCAGAGGTAGAAAAAGGTAAACTACATCATAGGAACAGGTAAAAAACATATTTTTAGTAGAAGAAAAGAGGGGACGGAGATGTGAACTGTTTGAAATTTACTTTCATCTGACTTGGTTCAAGGAGGGAACAAGATATTCAGTGAAGTATAAAAATATAACAACATATACGCAGAAGGAAGGGGAAGGGGAAAGAAAATTGAGGGTGGATAAAAGGGAGGGAACTAGTTGTAAGTAGTGGTAGTAGTAAGTAGTAAGGGGAAAAGGGAATAAAGGAAGGGGTGCTGATAGAACGGGGGAAAGATTTAGAGAGGCAGAGGGCAAAAATGAACCTCTATTGTGGAAGGTAAAAGCATAAACTGGGTGAAAAAAGAAGGACGGAAAGACAAAGGGAGTAACCAAAATTATGAATGTTAATGGCATGAATAGTCTTATAAAAAGGACGTGGATAGCAGAATGGATTAAAAACCATTATCCTACAATATGTTGTTTACAAGAAACACAATTGAAACAGGGGGATACTCACAGGGTAAAGGTAAATGGTTGGAGCAGAATATATTATGTTTCACCTGATGTATAAAAAGCAGGGTTAGCAATCCTAATCTCAGACAAAGTAAAAGCAGAAATAAATCTAATAAAAACTGATAAGGAAGGAAATTATATTTTCCTAAATGGCACCATATAAAATGAAACAATAACATTACTAAACATATATGCAGCAAGTGGTATAGCATCTAAGTTCTTAGAGAACAACTTAAGGAAGTTACAGGAAGAAATAGACAGCAACATTATACTAGTGGTGTACCTCAACCTCCTCCACTCAGAACTTGATAAATCTAACCTCAAAATAAATAAGAAAGAAGTTAAGGAGGTGAATAAAACTTTGGATAAAGTAGATATGAGATCTCAGGAGAAAACTGAATTGGGATAGAAAAGAATATACCTTTTCCTCAACAGTCCATGGCAGGTACACAAAAACTGACGATGTTCTAGGGCATAAAAACCTCAAAATTCAGTGCAGAAGGACAGAGATACTCAATGAATCCTTTAAAGATGATAATTCAATAAAATTATATGTAATAAGGGGCCATAGAAAGACAGTCAAAAATTAATTGTTAACCAAATAATTTACTCCTAAAGAATGACTAGGTTAAACAACAAATCACAGAAACAATTAATAATTTCATGCAAGAGGATGACAATAATGAGACAACCTACCAGAACTTATGGGATGATGCAAAATCAGTTCTTAAATGAAATTTTATATCATTGAATGTCTATATGAATAAAATAGAGGAAGAGGAGATGAATGAATTGCACATGCAGTTCAAAAAGTTGGAAAAAGAAGAAATTGAAAATCCCCAATTAAATACCAAAATAGAAATCCTGAACACCAAAGGATATATTAATAACATTGAAATTTTAAAGTGTTAAATTAATAAATAAAAATAAGAGTTGGTTTTATGAAAAAAGTATAAAATTGATAAAAATTTTGTCAGTTTGATTTAAAAAAAAGAAAACATCGACCCCCAATGGCAGAGTACAGAGATCAACCTGCTCTTGCTCTCCCTCCATATACCTTAACATATCTGTAAAAATGACTCTAAACAAATTCTAGAGCAGCAGAAATAATAAAATAAAACAGATATCCAGTCCAAGATGGCCTGGAAGGCCAACAGGAAAGGTTGGATGGTTGCATAATCTCTCCTGAGCCAGGCAGTATGGACAGGACTGGAGCAGGTTTCATGATGCCAATTCACAGGAAGCTGCTGTGGTTTAGAGATTTCTCAACACAGAAAAGCCAAAGACAACTTCAAAGGTCAATCAGAAAGCTCTTTCACATGGGTGAGAATAGAGCGTGGTCAGTCAATGCCCCAGCTCCAGGGCTACAAGCAGCCACTTTTGGAACTCTTGGCTTAAAGACCATGGGGAGAAACGAGCAGATGATTTGGGTCTCAGTCCTGAGTGGCCCTTCTGGGGTGAGGAAGCGTTGGAGTGGCAGAGCTGGTGACAGCTATGTAGAGGGAATCCTATGTGCAGTTGCAGGTCAACTCACAGACCAGGGCACAGGCCAGGAGAGAAGTAAACACCTTTCCCTTGATTGTGTCATCATGGAGGAACTGAGAACTTACAAGCCCCTAGAGACATCTCAGACAACAGCTGCACAAAAGCTCTGAAACCCAGGGTACTATACCCTTTACTTGACAAAGGACTCAAAAAAACGAGTAACCGACTTGACTTACCCAAAAAAGGGAAAATATAAGACTATAGAAGGTTACTTACTTGGTGAAAAGTTATTGCTTCCATCTTTTTGGATGAGGAAGAGCAAAGTATACAATCAGAAGACAACTCTGTTAAGGTCAAGGTCAAGGTTTCTGTATTCAAAGCCTCCAAAAATATGCAATGCTCTCAAGTCATAGAAGAACTCAAAATGGATTTTGAAAATCAAATAAGAGAGGTGGAGGAAAAACTGGGAAGAGAAACGAGAGAGATGCAAGAGAATCATGAAAAACGAGTCAACAGCTTGCTAAAGGAGACCCAAAAAAATGCTGAAGAAAATAACACCTTGAAATATTGAGGCTAACTGAATTGGCAAAAGAGGCTCAAAAAGCCAATGAGGAGAAGAATGCTTTAAAAAGCAGAATTAGCCAAATGGAAAAGGAGGTTCAAAAGCCCCCTGAACAAAATAGTTCTTTAAATATTAGAATGGGACGGATGGAAGCTAATGACTTTATGAGAAACCAAGAAATTACAAAACAAAACAAGAATGAAAAAATGAAAGATAATGTGAAATATCTCATTGGAAAAACAACTGACCTGGAAAATAGATCCAGGAGAGACAATTTAAAAATTATGGGACTACCTGAAAGCCAGGATCAAAAAAGACCCTAGACATCATCTTTCATGAAATTTTCAAGGAAAACTTCCCTGATATTCTAGAACCAGAGGGAAGAAAAAATATTGAAAGAATTCACGGATCATCTCCTGAAAGAGATCCAAAAAGAGAAACTCCTGGAAATACTGTAGCCAAATTCCAGAGTTCCCAGGTCAAGGAGAAAATGTTGCAAGCAACTGGAAAGAAACAATTGGAGTATTGTGGAAATACAATCAGGATAACACAAGATCAGCAGCTTCTACATTAAGGGATCGAAGGGTGTGGAATAGGATATTCCAGAAGTCAAAGGAACTAGGACTAAAACCAAGAATCACCTACCCAGCAAAACTGAGTATAATACTTCAGGGGAAAAATTGGTCTTTCAATGAAATAGAGGATTTTCAAGCATTCTTGATGAAAATACCAGAGCTGAAAAGAAAATTTGACTTTCAGACACAAGAATCAAGAGAAGCATGAAAAGGTAAACAGCAAAGAGAAAGCGTAAGGGACTTACTAAAGTTGAACTGTTTACATTCCTACTTGAAAAGACAATATTAGTAACTCTTGAAACTTCTTTCAGTATCTGGGTAGTTGGTGGGATTACACAGAGAGAGAGAGATAGAGAGAGAGAGACAGAGAACACAGAGTAAATTTAATAGGATGGGATCATATCTTAAAAAAATGAAATTAAGCAGTGAGAAAGAAATATATTGGGAGGAGAAAGGAAGAATGGAATGGGGCGAATTATCCCTCATAAAAGAGGCAAGCAAATGACTTTTCAGTGGAGGGAAAAAGAAGGAAGGTGAGAGAAAAACATGAAGTTTACTCTCATCACATTTGACTAAATGAAGGAATAAAATGCACACTCATTTTGGTATGAAAACCTATCTTACAATACAGGAAAGTGGGGGAGAAGGGGATCAGCAGGATGGGGGGATGATAGAAGGGAGGACAGTGGGAGGAGGGTGCAATTTGATGTCAGCACTCTTGGGGAGCGACAGGATCAAAAGAGAGAATAGAAGCAATGGGGGGAAGGATAGGATGGAAGGAAATATAGTTAGTCTTACACAACATGACTATTATGGAAGTCATTTGCAAAACTACACAGATGTAGCCTATATTGAATTGCCTGCCTTCCCAAAGGGAATGGGTGGGGAGGGAGGGATGGAGAGAAGTTGGAACTCAAAGTTTTAGGAACAACTGTTGAGTATTGTTCTTGCAACTAGAAAAGAGAAATACAGATAATGGGGTATAGAAAGTTATCTTGCCCTACAGGACAAAAGAGAAGATGGGGATAAGGGAAGGGAGGGATGTTGAAAGAGAGGGCAGATTGGTGACAGGGGCAATTAGAATGCTCAGCGTTTTGGGGTGGGGGGAGGGGAGAATTGGGGAGAAAATTTGGAACCCAGAATTTTGTGGAAATGAATGTTGAAAAGTTAAATAAATAAATAAATTTTAAAAAACAACCATTATCAAACAATATGCTGTTTACAACAAACACATTTGAAACAGGGGTGTACACAAAGGAAAAGGGAAAAGATTGGAGCACAATATATTGTGCTTCATCTGATGTAAGAAAAGCAGGAGTAGCAATCCTAATCTCAGAAAATCAAAAGCATAAGTAGATCTAATCAAAAGATATGAGGAAAGAAACTGTATCCTGAGAAAAGGAACCATAGGCAACAAAGCAAAATCATTACTAACATATATGTTCCAAGTGGTATAGCATCCCAATTCTTAGAGATGAAATTAAGGGAGTTACAGGAAGAAATAGACAGCAAAACTATACTAGTGGGGGACTTCAACCTCCCCTTCTCTGACCTTGATAAATCAAACCTCAAAATAAAAAAGAAAGAAGTTAAGGAGGTGAATAAAGCTCTGGATGAGGTAGATATGCTATATCTATGGGGAAAATTGAATGGGGATAGAAGGAAATATACTTTTTTTCTCAGTGGCACATGGCACACATACAAAAATTTACCATGTACTAAGCCATAAAAACCTCACAATCCAGTACAGAAAGACAGAGACAGTCAGCATATTCTTCTCAGATCATAATGCAATAAAAATATATGTAATTAAAGGCCATGGAAAGATAGACCAAAAATTAATTGGAAACTAAATAATCCAATCCTAACGAATCAGTAAGTTAATCAACAAATCCTAGAAACAATCAACAACTTCCTTCAATAGAATGACAATAATGAAACAAACTACCAAATCTTAAGGGATATTGTGAAAGCATTTCTTAGGGGAAGCTTTATATCTTTGAATGCCTACATGAATAAAATAGAGAAAGAAGAGATCAATGAATTGAGCATGCAGCTGAAAAAGCTAGCAAAAAAACAAATTGAAAATCCCCAACTAAATGCCAAATTAGAAATACTGAAAATCAAAGGAGAGATTAATAAAATTTAAATTAAGAAAACTCTCGAACTAATAAATAAAATTAACAGTTGGTTTTCTGCAAAAAGCAATAAAATTGCTACCACCTTTGGTCAATTTGATTAAAAAAAGAAAAGAAAATCAAATTACCAATATTAAAAATGAAAAAGGGTGAGGAGGAAATTAAATTTCCTCCAGTGAGGAGGAAATTAAAACAATAATTTGAAATTGCTTTGCCCAACTCTCTGCACATAAATTCGACAATATAAATGAGATGGATGATTATTTTAAAAATATAAATTGCCCAGATTAATAGAAGAGGGTGCTGAATACTTAAATAACTCCATCTCAGAAAAAGAAATTGAACAAGCCATCAATGAACTCCCTAGGAAAAAATCTCCAGGACCTGATGGATTTACAAGTGAATTCTATTACACTTTTAAAGAACAGTTACATCCAAAACTATGCAGACTTCTATCGAAAATTGGGGAAGAAAGAGGCTTTCCCAAATATGATACAAATATGGTTTTGTGACCTAAATCAGGAAGAACCAAAACAGAGAAAGAAAATTATAGACCAATTTCTCTAATGAATATAGATAAAAAAAAATTTAAATAAGATTTTAGCAAAAAGAATACAGCAACTTATCATGAGAGTAATACATAATGGTCAGGTAGGATTTATACCAGGAATGCAAGATGAGTTCAATATTAGGAAAACTATTTGCATTATTGATCATATCAACAAAAAACACTAACAGAAACCACATGATCATCTCAATAGATGCAGAAAATGCTTTTGACAAAAATCCAACACCCATTCCTTTTGAAAACATTGGAGGACATAGGAATAAATGGAATTTCTCCTAAAATAATAAGTAGTATCTACCTAAAACGTTCGGCAAGCATTGTATGAAAGAGAGATAACCTAGATGCATTGCCAACAAGAACAGGGGTGAAACAAGGATGTCCACTATCAACACTATTATTCAAGTGGTACTAGAAATGTTAGGTGTAGCAATAGGAGAAGAAAAATAAATTGAAGTAATTAGAATAGGCAAAGAAGAAATTAAGTTATCGCTCTTTGCAAATGACATGATGATATACTTAGAGAATCCAAGCTATTCAAGTAAAAAACTACTTGAAATAATAAACAACTTTGACAAAGTTGTAGGCTACAAAATAAACCCACACAAATCTTCTGCATTTCTACATATGACTCACAAAGCCCAACAGCAAGAGATAGAAAGAGAAATCCCATTTAAAACTAGAGCAGACACTATAAAATATTTGAGAATTTACCTGCCAAAACAAATTCAGGGACTATATAAACACAATTACAAAACACTTTTCCCACAAATAAAGTCAGATATAAGTAAGTGTAAAAACATCAGTTGCTCATGGGTAGGCCAAGCCAATACAATAAAAATGACAATTCTACCTAAATTAATTTAATTTTTCAGTGCCATACCAATCAAACTATCATATAATTATTTTCTAGAGCTGGAAAAAATAATATCAAAATTCCTCTGGAAGAGCAAAAGATTCAGAATATCGAGGGAATTAATGAAAAGAAATGCTAGGGAAGGTATCCTAGCTCTACCAGATCTCAAATTGTATCATAAAGCAGCAATTATCAAAACCAATTGGTACTGGCTAAGGAAGCGAAGGGTAGACCAGTGGAATGGGTTAGGTACTCAAGACACAGTACACAATGAATATCACAGTCTACTATTTGATAAACCCAAGGACCCCAACTTCTGGGAGAAGAACTCACTGTTCTACAAAAATTGCTGGAAAAACTGGATAACAGTCTGGTGGAAACTAAGCATAGTCCAATGCCTGACATCATATGCAGGAATAAAGTTCAAATCAGTTCATGATCTATGGATAAAGCTTGATACTATAAACAAATTTTTGGAGCAGGGAACAGTGTATTTATCAGATTTATGGAGAAAGGAAGATTTTTTTGAATAAAGAAGAGATAGAAAGCATTTTGAAGTGCAAAATGTATAATTTTGATCATATTAAACTGAAAAGTTTTTGTACAACCAAACCCAATGCAACAAAAATTATGAGGGAAGCTGAAAACTGGGAAAGAATTTTTGCAGCTAATGTCTATGATAGAAACCTCATTTCTAAAATACATTGAGAACTGAGTCAAATGTACAAGGATACAAGTCATTCCCCAATTGAAAAATGGTCAAAGGATATGAACAGGCAGTGTTCAGAGGAAGAAATTAAAGCTATCTGTAGTCACATGAAAAAATGCTCTAAACCACTATTGATTAGAAAGAAAATATTGAATTCTTGTGGAAATAAATTTTGAAAAGTGAAAAGTACTTAAATAACTTGAATTCTTTTGCCTTAGTATTGAAAAGTGAAAAATAATAACTTGAATTCTTTTGCCTTAGTATTACTGCTACTAGACCTATGCCACCTATACCAAAGAGATCAAAGAAAGAGGAAAAGAGCCAATGTGATTATTCCCCTATCCCTCCCCCTGCCTTAGACTGTGAGTTCTCTAAGAGCTAAGCTTATCTTTTTTCCTATCTTTTTATGTACAGCACTTTGTGTAATGCCTTGAACTTAATTGCAGCTTAATAAATACTAGTTGACTCTAAGACTGATTCTGAGTTGAACCTGAGGAGTTTGAGGGATTGGAGTCACAATGAGTTTGAAGTATAGGGACTGAGATTTTGAGATTGAGGTGGAATGACAATAGATTTTGATAAATTAGTGGAATTTCAGAGTTCATGAACACGGAAGTGATGCATTTGTGGGTGATGGCAAGATCAAGGGTGCAACCATCTTTGTGTGTGTGTGACTAAGGGATTGGAAGAGTAGGTCATAAGAAATAGACAAACCGAAAAACTTTGAGGAAAAGGTGTTTCAAGGGTTACCTATGTGTATCAATATGTAGTCCCTTAGCAAAAAGGTAGGGAGGAAAGAAAAAAATATAAGTCCAGAATTAAACTCATTGAGGAAATAAGAAATTTGATATGATAGTGGACATCGATTGAGGGAAACCTCAAAGGAAGAGAGATTTTGGAGCAATAATGTGAGATAGAAAACCTGAAAATCTATGTACAAATACATTTGTAGCTGTAGTGGCAAAGAGGTAGAAATAATGAAGAAGTACCTTAATTAGGGAGTGATCAAAGAAATTGCGGTATATGAATATAAAAGTATATTATAATGCTGAAAGAAATGATAAAATGAATTGTTTCAGAGAAACCAGAGAATGATTACAACAATATGTAAAGAAAAATGACTGAAAACATAAGAAATTGGGTCAATAAAATGAGTAACTATAATTTCACAGAACCATTAATAAAGCATATTATTCACCTCATCATCAAGAAGCAATGAACTCAAAATAGCAAATAAAATCGATATTCATATATTACTAGTTAGGGAATTTGTTTTAGTTGACTCTCTCTCTCTCTCTCTCTCTCTCTCTCTCTCTCTCTCTCTCTCTCTCTCTCTCTCTCTCTCCCTCTCCCTCTCTCTCTCTCTTTCTCTCCAACTATCTGTGGAATAAAAAGCTGCTTTCAGATCTCTTTTTATCTATAACTTCACTAGCTTTCTCTTTGTGAGGGAGGCAGTAGTGGCTATCCAGAGTCCAGTGTTCCTTTTGTATTGAAAACTGGAAAGACACAGCACTACCTGTACTATTTCTTGAGGTATGTAGAGCATGTTAAAAATTGTGTTTGGAATTAATCCAATGTAACTTTGATAAGTAATAATTATTTCTGTGGCTTCAAACATTTATTTTCTCATGATTCAGCTTAACAGCACAAGGGAGGAAGAAGACCTCTTTATCTTTCCTCTATTTGTCTTTGAAAGCCCTTCATAACTTGGCCCCTTCTGACACTTCCCATCTTCTTAAACTTCACCCAGGGTGCTCTATGAGTAGTTTCACTGGCATCCCTGATGTTTCTTGCACAAGACACTTCATCTTTCAACTCCATTTAAATTCACTGGTGAACTCCACACCTGGAATGCTCTCCCTCCCTGTCTCAGACTCCTGTCTTCCCTGACTTCCTTCAAATATTGGCTAAAGTGTCATGTTTTGTAAAAAGTCCTGCCCAATTGTATTTAATGTTAGTTCCTTTGCTCTACAATTATCTACAATTTATGCTCTATGTATCTTTTTGTATGTAGTCATTTTGATATCATTTTCCCCCATGATACTGAGCTCTTTAATAACTGGAACTTTTTTTTTCTTTTCTTTATATCCCCAGGGCTTCGTACAAAGCCTGAAAAATCATAAGTACTAGATGAATGTTTATTTTTTCCTTGACTTTTTTTTAAAACTATAAGTTCTATACTATGATTTCTACTAGAAGTATAGTATAAGTTCTCTTTTGAGAGCACAGTCTATGTCTGATTAATACCTTATTTGTCCCTCTCCAGAAACTTAAGGATAATCTTGTCATTAGTACTCTGAATCTATACTTTTTATCAAGTCTGCAACTCTGTACTACTGAGAGAAGTATTATTTGGAAAAGCAATGCTAAAAAGGAGCTTGAATAACCAATACTACACTAGTATTCATAGATTACGTCACATTTGAGGTTGAAGTGCAGGTAATGTGATGTAATGCCCAGAGCAAGGAACTGGTAACTATAACCTATGGCTTTTGGTCTTGGCACTTCCACCAATGAACCGAGTGACTTTGGGTAAGTGCTAATCTTCTACGACTTTATGTGATCTTTTAGGGAAGAATGCCTGAAATAATTATCAGATATATTTCTGTGATAAATTATGGGTGAATATAATTCTATTCATGGTAAACAATAAGGGTAATGCTTAAGGGCAACGCTCATCTCTCCCACATGAGTGATTTCACATGATTTCACTGGTATAGGATATTCTTCTAAGTCCTCTTTCAATGCAAGTCCTCTCTTCTGAAACTTGATGTCTTAGAAAGTTGCTTAGATTATTGAGACATTTGGCAATTTGCTTAGGATCATATTACATATGATTAGGAAAGAAGGAATCCAGGTTTCCTTGCTAATTCTCTATTCATAACACCAAACCACCCCTCACTAGCCGGACAACAATCTCAGAAGTTGTAAGAACAATATCACCTACTTGGGTAACCTTGCAGAGCTCGAGTAAGGTGACCATCTGGACAGCTCCTCCAATGTCTACCACAGACTTGTCTTGCTCCCAACAGTTATAGTGAATGAACTGAGTGCCCAATCAGCCATCAAAAGGAACTCTCCAAAGTTTTCTCATCACTGTGACAGGAATTGTAGGAAGTGTAGAATCCTAGGGAAATGTTGGGCAACAAATGTTGTTCCCTGTTGATCTCATCCACTGCAAATTTAGGTCAGAGCCTATTGTTAATTTCTGTACAACCACCTATTGGAGAAAGAGCCACTAACTGCTAACAAGGTCTGAAAATAGAGCCTTCATGCCTTGTTTCCCCAACTCTCGGAAGCCTATCACTTCTGTCTCTTCTTATTCTGGGGCAGTGCTGTAGTCATGCATACACTGCTTTGAAGGTCATATCTAAAGACTTCAGCTCATTTTGTATAAATTAATAACAGGCTCACTCATTCTACTTGCTCAAGTAGCACTTCCTCCTTCGGATTCCAGGCATTTAGAGGGCCATTTACTTCAAGTTTATAATGTGGTCCTACTTCTCAGAGTCATTCACTCATTTATTTGTTCAACAGTCACTAAGTACCACCCTTGAAGAATCTTAAAGTTTCAGAGTTGAAAGAGGACTCACTCACTAGACATTTGGTTCAACCTATTTTCAAAACTGACCCCCCCCCCAAAATAGCTGATGACAAGACAATATGACCACAAGGGATCAAAAATTATCCTGCTCTTAGAGAACTTATAAGCTAGAGTTGACATAATATAATAATATCAAGTCTTTTTATTTCACTCCAAGATTTGGAAAGTGCTACAGAAACACCTCATTTGGTCATCACAACAAACTCTATAGCAGTTATTACCACTTAGCTACAGCAGCTAGCATGTAGTAACTAGTATATCTAGCTAATAGTAGTTATTATTTTCTCTTTTTTTGCAGATGGCACAGTGGATAAACTACCAGACTTGGAGTCAGGAAGAATTAGACACTTACTAGCTCTGTGACCTTGGACAAGTCACTTAAATTTATTTGCTTCAGTTTCCTCATCTCTGAAATGAGCTGGAGAAGGAAATGGCAAACTATTCCAGTATTTTTGTCAAGAAAATCCCAAATGTGGTCACCAAGTCAAACATAATGGGAAAATAACAAAATTTTATAGATGAAGAAATTAAGACAGAAAGAAGTTGAATAAATTACATGACATCACCCAGCTAATATGTATGAAGCAGGATTTGAATTAAGTTCTCCAAGACTCCAGGTACAGTGCTCTATTCACTGTACTACACAGACATGCTCACATAACTGAGACAAATGTAGTGGAAAATACATGATACATGAATGGTACCCTGAGTTCAAGACATTTCAAGCAAGGGGAGATTCCTGTTTACTACAGTCATAAGGCAATCATGGTGGAGAGTCTTATAGACCTGGAAAGACAGTTATGTAGATGTATGGAATTAGAGAGGAGAGATTTCTATGCAAAGTCAACTGGAGAGAGTCTTGTTCAAGGAATATGAAGCATTTTAAGTTGCCCCCACAGAATCTATGTAAGAACTTGTCTAAATGACTTCAATTTAGCAACAAGATCCCAAACAACTTTTTACCGTCCTCATCATCTTTCTTTCCCTAAGAAGGTCAGAGAAACTTACATAGCCAAGATACCTGAAGAATGTAATTTATAACTAGGAACTGAAACACAATATAATTAAGAAATTTCTGAACATCTCCCTTATTTATGACAATATGTTCCAAAATGCTTGCAATCTGGAAAGATTTCTCAAGTAACTATTGCTTTAAAAACACAGAACTACATGCCCCAATAGGCAGTAGCTGAGTACAAGAGAATCCCAAGGCCCCCCTCCTCATTCTCTCACTAGGATCCAAACTTAGTTTCCTTGTGTTATTTGATTGTTTTCTGAGAATGTGAAATTCTGTGTCTTTTCTTCCCTGCTTTTACATTCCCTGTGATCAGAATCAGAGAGAGTGGAGACACCTCCCTTTCCAAAAGAATCCATGTTGTCAAGGAAAAGTCAGTTAAAAGCCACATAGAGTCAAAAGAGAAGTGTAGATTTGATATCACCCTCTATGGCTAAACATTATCAGTCTATTTGATCCAGTGACTCTGGACTCCTGGCTGTTCCACAAACAAGATTCTCATATCTTTTAGGTCCAGGCATTTTCTCTGTTTAATTTCCAGGCACACTCTCCCTCTTCTGCTTCATCTGCTGACCTCTCTGGCTTCCTTTAAGTCCCAATGTCAAGTTTTCCTACTGCCTTGGAGAAGCTTGGAATGAAATTGCTAACGCACATGAATATATTCCTGAAAATGCTACAGAAGAAGAGCAAATGAGCAAACTAAAAACTCTGATGGGGCTTCATCAAGAGAAATAGAAAGAAAAGAAGAAAAAGAAGCACATGAAAAGCAAATAAGATACTGAGAGTGAAGAAAAAAAGAAATACGAAAAACTGAAAAAAGCATTAAATGTTGAGGAGGCCTGGTTCCCCCATGTCAAGATCATAAGAGGAAAAGGCCCTGCAATAGCATGTATAAAGTCCAAGAGCCTACAGAAGAGGAAAGGGAGGCAGAAAGCATGAAACATCCACCAGAGGCCAGAGAACCCTGCAGCTTCTTTCCTTGTGCAGAAATGGCATGACTTGGCAGGAGATTCAGCCTACCTAACTAGTACACATATATTCTTTTCAGTCTCTTAGCAAACATGGATGGAACAAATTCTCATTTGTTTTTCTTATTGGCTGTCTTTTAAATAAATTTCTGGAACTCTCATAAAAAGTGATTCTTGATCACTTGAAGTTGAGACAGCATGTGTTTATGACCAAGAGGTAGATAAAGCCACTGAAGAAAGGATGTTTGGAGTTTTGGTTTATATGGTCCTGCACTATAAGTTCCACTGATTTATCCACTCAGAATCAGCAGTCTCAGCTTGACATTCAGAGTCTGGGATATTGTGGCATGAAAAGCAGTTTGTTCAAAATCTTAAGATGAAGCTTGTTATTGAAGTCTAGTCTTGGCCTGGGTAATGAAGGACTTCTAGGCCCACTTGACTTTTCTACCTGGACCGAGTTATGCTTAGCTCACATTTCCATCTATATACAATACCGATTAATGGAAAGAAAGACCTAGAAACACATTGTACACTTTTGTATAAGAACTATTACGAGTTATACACCTTTTGTATCTCATGAATACTGGGACAATTGGCTTTGGTCTTGTTGAGAGGTACTTGGTAACAGAGAACAAAATATTGAAATGCATAAGAAGCTCAGAATTCATGCAGGTCCACAGAATTTTCAAAAAAAATTAATACATGATTAGAGTTGGACCCTGGATGGACAATGCTTGTATCTCAACATTTACCTGTGGGTCTGCCCTTGCTTCTTCACAGGGACCCAACTTCTAAAACTAGCCATGATTGAGAAGCAATGCAATATATCCAGGTAATAAAGATTCCTGGTCTAGCCCCTTCATTTTATGCCCTTCTACTCACTCTTACTATAGAGGTATACTGGAATGGATAATCCCCTTTTCCTTTGTAGGCCTCACTTAAGTACCTAAGTATACAGATGTTGATCTGTCAAACCATATAAGATCCTATAGGATTCCTAGCAGACAAGTAGGATTTAAGTCTCCTGACCATTCCATACAGTTGGCAATTCATGAAGGATAAATACTAGAAAGTAGTGTTAGGATAAATCTCTAGTCTGGAAATGACACCTTTGGGACACAGGTTTCTTAAGAGCTAAAGGGGCTTTGTAGTAGAGTCAAACCGAAGGTTCACATAATCAACAAATGCCATGGTATTGGGGTTTGGATTTATGAAAACTGTTAAAATGAGACTTGAGATAGAATGCTAAGCCAGGGATAGAATACAATGATGGCTGGAAAGTTTGCTTAGAACCTTACATATCTGATGAGTAGTCTTAAAATAAAAAAGAAGGGAGGGGAAAAATGTTCACAAACAATTAAAAAAGATGGAGCAGCAAGTCCAACATGGACCAGAAGTACATGGAATATATGATCTAGTAAAATAACAGCAACAAGAAAAAGACATGGCTTTAGAAGTCTATATACCAACTAATGAAGCATGTCTACCAAATAATGTGAGCTAAAGTTTCTAAGACAAGTAGACAAATTTTGATTCAAGAGGAATCACTGAAACTTGATGGACTACGGCTTACGACTGTGAAACCTATGAAATATGTTCTACCCATTCAGATCTTAGAGAGTATTTATTAGAAATGTATACTTCCAAGAACTGACTAGATAAATGTGGGTGGGATAATCCTCTGTTAAGAAGTATCCTTATGAGGAAATCCAAGAGAGTACAACTTTTTGTGATTTTTTTTATTTAATACTTATTTTTCCCAATTTTCTGCAAAAAAAATTAACATTCAATTTTTTTTTCAAATTTTGAGTTCCAAATTCTCTCCCTTTCTTGCCTCCCCCCCCATTGACAAGATTAGCAATTTGACATATCTTATACATGTGTTACTGTTCAAAACATATTCATATGAAGTCATTCTGTGAAAGAAAGCACAAACACACACAAACATGAAAAATAAAGTTTAAGAAAAGTATCTTTGATCTGCATTCAGGCTCCATCAGTGATCTCTCTGGAAATGGACAGCACCCCTCACCATAAGTCCTACAAAACTGTCTTGGATCACTGCTGAGAATAGTAAGGTTAGGCAAAGTAGATCATCACACAATATGGCAGTTACTGTGTACAATGTTCTCCTGGTTCTGCTCTTTCACTTTGCATCAACTCATGTAAATCTTCCTGTTTTTCTGAGAGGGTCCTCCCCTTCCTTTCTTAAAGCACAACAGTATTTCACCATAACCATAAGAGAACAACTTGTTTAGCTATTCTCCAATTGATGGACATCCCCTCAATTTCCAATTCTTTGCCACCACTAAAAGAGCCACTAGTAGTGGTATTGCTTTATCAATCTGACAGGCATGAGATAGTAGCTCAGAGTTGTTTTAATATATATGTCTCTCAAGTAATGGCTTAGAAAATTTTATTTATATCACTATAGACACTTTTGATTACTTTCAAAACTGCCTGTTCATATCCCTTCACCATTAATCAATTGAGGAATGGATCTTATTTTTACAAATTTGTTTCAGTTTTCTATGTTTGAGAAAGGAAGTCTTTATCAGAGAAATCCACTGTGATTTTTTTAATGATTTTTTTAAAATGATTACCAACTATATATTTCCCTCCATCCTGTTTTCTCCTTGTTTATCCTACTTCATCTCTCTCCTTTTACCTGTCCATTCTCAAGTGTTTTGCTTCTTTGACATCCCCCAAACTTCTTTGCCTTTTATCACCTTCTCCATTTCTCTTATGACCTTCCCTTCTTTCCTGTATGATAACAAAGATTTCTACACTCAACTGAGTGTGTATTTTATTCCTTCCTTAAGCCAATTCCAATGAGAGTAAGGTTCCTGTGCTCCTCTCTCCACTTCCCCTATTTCCCTTGCACTGTAAAATCTCTTTCAGGCCTCTTTTATGTCAGGTAATTTATCCCTTTCTACCTCTCCCTTTTCCTTTCTCCCAATGCAGTCTTCTTTAATATTTCTTAATTTTATTTAGATAATCATACAACCACATTAAACTCACACTTATGTTTTCTGTCCATGTTCACTCCTTCTAAATACCCTCATAATAAGAAAGTTTTTAGGAGTAATGAATATCATTTTCCCATGCAGGAATATAAACAGTTTAACTGTATGAAATCCCTTCAGATTTCTCTTTCCTGTTTACCTTTTTATGCTTCTTTTGCATTTTGTATTTGAAGTCAAATTTTCTATTCAACTCTGGTCTTTTCATCAGAAATTCTTGAAAATTCTCTATTTCATTGAATATCCATTTTCCCCCTGAAGGATTATACTGAGGCTTGCAGGGTAGGTGATGCTTGGTTGTAATCCTAGCTCTTTTGCCATCTGGAAATATCATATCCCAAGTCCAAATCCTTTAATGGAGAATCTACTAAATCTTATGTTATCTGGACTGTGGCCCCACAACATTTGAACTGTTTCTTTTTGACCCTTTGCAGTACTTTTTCTTTGATCTGGGAGGTATAGAATTTGGCTATAATATTTCTGTGAGCTTTGCATCCTTTAATTAGATATACTTTAAAATGTACCTTATTTTGTAAAAATATAACTACTATGTGCTTAATAATTTCAAAAAATGAAAAAAAATACTTTATTAATTTGAAACTTAACTAAAGTCATGTGGCCTTAAAGCTGCTACACAGGTATACCTCATAGTCATAATACATATCACTATTAGAGACAATTATCAAAAAGATGGTAAGTGTTCATATAGAAACAGAAGCATTGGTCCCAAAGAGATAGTGTAGCATTGTAAAGCCAGTGCAATACCCACAGCAGCTTCTATGGATATGCAGATGTATTTACAGGGTAATTTTGCAAAATATAAACTCTCTTACTCAAAGCAGAAACCAAGATATTTATTCAGATAGCAGAAAGTCAGTTTCGCCATGGTAACAATGAAGTTGGTCCACATTAGCAATAAGGGGAGCATGGTCATCCCCAAGCCTTCCCTCCATAAAGCGTTCCCACAAACAACTCTCTTAGGCAAAATTTCTCTCTCTCTCTCTCTCTCTCTCTCTCTCTCTCTCTCTCTCTCTCTCTCTCTCTCTCTCTCTCTCTTTCTCTCTCTCTCTCTCTCTCTCTCTCTCTCTCTCTCTCTCTCTCTCTCACACACACACACACACACACACACATACACACACACACACACACACGCACACATACACTAGCTGCTTTGCTCAAGTCTTCCTCTTCTCTCCCAGTTGTGTTTCACTCTCTCTCAGCTGCACCCTCCTGCTCCACCTATTCAGGAAGCTACTCCCACCATCAGCTCCATGTGACTCAGACTGTGGGCTGGACCAAAGCTGAAAGCAGATCCCATGGGCTGATTAAGGGGAAGGGAAGATCTTCAAATCCCCTTACCATAACAAGTATTATCAAGGAAAGATCATGATAGCTAGACTAGTTCCATTTTTGACAAAATTACTAAACTGTGAGATCAGTGAAGTGCTGGAGATAAGTTTATCTTCATTTTAGAGAAGCATTTGAAGAAGCATCTCACATTATTCCCATTGAAAAGATGGAGACAACACAGTAACTGGCTAGACAATACTCCAGGCAAGTCACTAGACAATAATACAATACAATAATAGATTTGGAATTACTTATATGCCTGAACTCAAAAAGTAGCTTTAAATGCAAAAATGACATGCTTATTAAATTTTCAGATGATACAATGTTGGGAAGGAGAGGTAAGACACTGGCAAACAGTCAGGATTGCAACTGATATTGACAGGTTCAAGACAAAATTTAAAGGGAATAAATATAAAATCTTACACTTAAGTTAAACGAAAGTCTTTAGAAGCACAAGAAGGCAAGATTTGGTGTTGTTTAGTCATTTTTTTAAATTGTGTCCAACTCTTCATTTGGGGTTTTCTTGGCAGAAATACTGGAGTGGTTCGTCATGCCCTTCTCCAGTTCATCTTAGAGATGAGGGAATTGAGGCAAACACAGTTAAGTGACTAACATGGAAGCAGTGAGTGAATGTCTGAAACTAGATTTGAACTCAGGAAGATGAGTCTTCTTGAATCCAGGCCTGGTACTCTATGTACTACTGTACCACCTCCCTGCTCCTAGCTTGGTAAAACAACAGTTTATCTGAAAAAGATCTGGAAGTTTCAGTGGACTGCAAGATGGTAACGAATCAGCCACGTGATATGGCAGTCAGAAAAGCTAATATGTTCTTCAGCTACATTAAAATGCACTTTAAGACATTTGAGAAAAAGGAGAAAGTCTCCTTGTACACAGTCCTGGTAAACTATATCTGGTGAATAGTGTACTTTTAAAGACTTTTATTTAACCTAAATGGATGACTTTATACTTATTTCCTTGAAATTTCAAGTTTCCTAAGGCTACAGTGCCCATATTTTTACATTTCTCCACAAATGGTAGGTTAACTGTTCCATCAACTGATCTGTTGAAGTTTGGCAAATTTGCCATATACAGAATAAATTGTACCCTAATATGCTAAGTACAAAAATCTCATATCTTTTTAAAGTTTGCATGAGACAATACTGAGCAGGCCATGAAATGAATGTCCTTATGGGGAATGAGAAAAGTTGAGAAACCAGATCTTTCTCAAAAACAACACCTTTATTTTTCTTAAACATTCTTCATATCTTTCATCACTCCAATTTACTGCTGATCATATTATTAAGTACTATTAAGTGTTTTATACCTGCTAGTTTTTTTGTTTTGTTTGTTTGTTTTACCAATATGGCATGTTGTTTTATCTATTCTTTTTGAAATCCCTTTTCTAACTTTCCTTTCCAATGACAGATTACTAGCACAGACAGAAAAACCTAAGAAGCACCACCAATCATACTGAAAACAAAATTCTTAGGTTCAGAGGCAATTAGAATTGTGAAGTGCTTCTTTGTTGTTTCCAAGGAGGTATGGCCCACTTGTACTGTTTTACCTTTGTCTCCTTCTTGATTTATATCTAAGCCCATGACAATTTTCTCTTTTTTGTTTTTGCTTTAGTTTTTCTTTCATATATTTTCAAGTGTTCTTTTGTCAACTATCCCAGTAAAATACAATAATGATCCCCATCATTGATCTGCCAGCATTTACACGCCCAGTGAATTCTAAATTGACATGTTGTGTTGTTAGGAGCACTTAGAAGTACTACTACACCTTTAGGTTTGGGTGTTTCCTTTTTCTGGACCTCCGTCTCCTTAGGAACCACTTCCTGGTTCTACCTCACTATGCTCTGAGTTCACGATTCTTCTGAGGACATTTCTGTGCCTCCATTTTCTATCACAGGTTGAAACTTCCATGCTAACAGCTGGATTTAAGTCTTCACAAAAGAGAGACTGTCCTTGAGAAGGCTGCGCAGGTGCTCTGGGGCCTGCAGGACCTCTCCTTCAAAGACTCATTTTTCAAGAAGTGGCAACTTGTCATAGCTTCTTTCCTTCCTACATATGGAACAACTATGACTTCAAGGCTCCATTTTAGAGTTTTCCCAGGAATCGATATATGCCTCACTGAGTCGCCCGTGGCAGACTGTTCTTTTCTTGAGAATCGGAATCACGGATGTCTTTCTCAGTGCTGCAGAACCTTTCTTCCCATCCTGTTCAGTCATCATGCTGGCCAGCTGGGATGGAGAGTTTAAGGAGACCTGGCATTCCTCCGGGCAGCAGGGGGCGCGCTCAAGGCCTCCTCCGGCCTTGGGAGTCATTCCTTTCCAGAGCAAATGTCATTCTCTGGACACAGGAAGCAGTTCAGCTTCCCTGACTTGTCCTTTCTCAAACAGCCCCAGCTCTAGCGAATGGGCTTCCGGTCTTGAGATCTTTCACTCTCCATGACACAGATTGGAGGAAAGGTGGAGCATGGGGAAGGAGGCCCCGCCCCCTAGGCACCTCCCCAGGTCACGTGGCGCAAGGAAGCCTAGAGGCGACTTCCTGTTTTCTAAACGTCATTTCCTGCGCTCACGTTCATGGTCACTTCCGGTCCTCCGGGTCATGCGTCATTTGCGCGCGTCTCGCGCGTTCTGTGGGCGTCTCTTGCTCCGCCGTCTTGGGCCGCCTTGGTTCGTTTCGCCCTCAGCCGCCGCCACCAGGGTCCGAGTCCTGCGTCCCGGGTCTCGGACCAGGGTGAGTTGGGGCAGGGACCCGAGGGGGCAGGGGAGGAGACACGGCCCCGGCGGCAGGCCCGGGCTGCGGAACTCCGCAGGCGGGCGAGGGTTGGAGGCGCGCTTGCGCAGTTTGGAGCGGCGCCCCGGCCCTTCTCCGAGCGGGGCGCTCATTGGTCATCCGCAGGGGCGGGATGGGGCCCGGTAGCCAATCAAGGCCCGCTAGTGCTCTTCCTGCTCCGCGTGGCGCGTCTCCCCGCCTTCGTCCCTGCTTTACCCGCTCTGCTCCGCTTGTGCTGCGCTGCCGCCTGCCGCTGCTCGGGGCTCCCCGACCCCGCGGAGGCTCCTCTCGGCCTCCCAGAAGGCCGCCGGCGAGCGCTTAGGGAGCGCCTGCCGTGTGCCAGGCCGAGCGTCCTCCGCAGCTCCGGACCGGAGATGGAGGGCTGCCCGCGGGGGTCTCCGGCCCTCCCGGAGGGCGGGGGCGCTCCCCCTTTTGTGCCCCCGGTGCTCCGCGCACAGCCGGGGCCGCCAACAGCCGCACGTGGCCCTGCACGTGCCAGGGAGGGCACTGTCCCCTCCAGAGTCATCGCAGCCCAGGGGCAGGACAGAAGCCAAGACGGTGCCAGGGCCCCGGATGCAGGGGTGACCCCGTTGTGCCGGAGGAGTCTTCACGATCCTGGCAGGGTTTGCGGCCCCGTCCGCGGAGACCTTCCCCGGGTGCTGCGGCTGCCGCGCGTGCTGCGTGGCTTAGAGCTGAGTGCGGGTGGATGAAGGTAGAGCCGGCGCTTAGCGCAGGTGGAGAAGCCTGGAGCTGCCCGGCGCGGCCCTGTGTGCCTAATGGGGGCTTCTTTCTTCCCCAGCTCTGCCTTGTAAGGACTCGGCTCTTCTGCCCAGAAGAAGGAGGTTGGAAAAGCCCAGCATGGCCCCTGTGCTCCTAGCAGCCAGGGCCTGCCAGGTGAGAGAGGCCTTGCCACCCAGTTTAGAGCAGGAGGGGAGCTCTGCCATCATCTCTGGTCCGCTCATGTTACACAGGAGGGGACTGAGTGAACTGAGAATTCCTAAGTGTAAGTGGGGACGAGGGCCTTGAACCCGTTTCTCTTTCAGAGAACCCATTGCTTACCCTTTTATTTCACGTCATTGTCTGTTGATGTTAGAGGCAGCTGGCAGTCCAGTAGATAGAGCCCTGGGCCTGGGGTCAGGAAGACCCGAGTTCAGACCCAGCCTCAGACACTTCCTAGCTGTGTCATCCTGGACAAGTCACTTAACCCTTTGTGCTTGTTTCCTCATCTGTGAAATGAGGAAAGTAGTAGCACCTACCTTTCAGGGTTGTTGTAAGGATCAAATTTGCAAACCATAAAGTATTGTATGGATAGTAGCCATTATTATATTTAATATATACATGCCTCCTACCTCAGGCATTCTGATGTCCCAGTTCCTCCTTCTGCTTACTTCCCATGATCTCTACCTCCCCTGAGCCCTTTTCAGAGGTAATGATCAGACCCTTGACTTCACCATCACCCACAAATGTTCCACTTGAGCATCCATGAACCCCTGAAATTCCTTTATCTGGTCACCTTTTCTCATTCCACCCTGCCCTGTACGTTTGCTTCTCAACCCTTAAATTCTTGCCCAGAACATCACCCCTGCTTGGGCTGCATTGGCCTTCCTTCTGTAGCTAGAACCCTTGTTAGTTCAACTCTCCGCCGTCATGTATGCTCAGATCTCTTGTCCTGTGAGTGAGGCCGTTTCACCAAACTGCACTGTAAACACCCACCTCTTTTGTTCCTGCTCACATACTCCTGAATGGAGCAGCAGAGTCACCAAGTCCCCCATACTCTGATGACCAGGTCCAATCCAAATGTGTGAAATCATCACAACTCAGCCCTCCAGCAGCAAGACAAACCTTTTATTCTAGTTCCCCCACTCCCAGGTTCTTCTCCACCTACCAGAGGGGCTGGCCTAAACATCCTCATCTCACTGAACTCCTGAACTTGCTCCCTCCCAAACTGAGAAGGAGTCATCTAACCCTCACCCAAACATCTACTTGTATCCTCCTGAAGCTTTGTCTTACATGAAGAGTTGGCCCATTTTGCCAAGACCAGCCCCTCTACATGCACAGACCATCCTGTTCCCTCCCATCTTCTCCAGCAGATTACCCCCTCCCTATCCCCACTCTCTAGTCTTCTGTCTGTCTGCTAGCTGCTTCTCTGCTGCTGATAGAAATGTTCGCATCTCCCATGTCCTTTAAAAATACCCACTCATTGTAGCCATCCTGACCAGCCAAGTCCCTCATTCCTTTTCCCCCTCTCTGCTAAACTTGAGAAGGCCTTCTTGGGTGTGCCTGCACTTCTCCTTTCACTCTCTTCTAAACCTTCTAGAGTCTGCCCTCATCCAAAGGAAATGGCTCTCCAAAGTTACCAGGGATCTCCTAACTGCTAAATGCACTGGTCTTTTCTCAGTCCTCACCTTCCTGACCTCAAAGCCTTGGACACTGTTGACCACCCTCTTCTCCTTGAGGTTCTCCTTTGGATTTCCTCTCTGCTCCTGGGTTTCCTCTTACATGCCAGTTTCTTCCCAGCCATTTGTTGGGCTTGTTAACTGTGGATACTCCGAAAAGGGCTGTTTGGAACCTTTATCTTTCGTGGTGAGATGGCCTTATACCATCTCACTTGGTGACTTATTATTAATGCAGATAATTCCCAGATTTACATATCCAGCCTTAGTCTCCTCTGAGCTCTAGTCCCATCTCACCAGCTACCCACTGGACAACTTCCTCCATGTCCCATAAAAACCTTAAAACAGATATGGCAAAACTGAACTTACTGTCTTTTCCCTGCAAATCTTCCCCTTCTCCCAACTTTCCTCTTCCTGAGAAGCAGATCACTATTCTTCTGCCATTCTCCCAGTCCCCCAGTCTCATTGTTGTTATCCTTGACTCCTTACTCTAAGTATCCACCCAGAAGTCCAGTCTCATCATTTCTACCCTCATGGTACCTCACGTCTGCTTCCCTTTTTCTCCACTCAGATAGCCTCTAGCTTTGTGCAGGCCGTCATCACACCTGAACTCTGGCAGTAAGCTGCTGCTTGGCCTCTCTGCCTTGGCCTCCTCCTCTCAGCTGTCCAAGTGAATCTCCTAAAGCACTGACCATGTCACCTCCCTACTCAGTGAACTCCAGTGGCTCCTATTGCCTCCAGGATTGGCAATAAATACTGGCCATCGAATCCTTTCCCAACCAAACATCCTCCTATCTTTCCAGTCGTTTTGCTCCTCTCTCTGTAGGCTCCATGGTCTGGCTTCACTGGCCTTTCTGCGATGCCTTGAACAAGATACTTCGTTTCCTGCCTCTTTGCCTTTTTACTGACCGTTAATTCTCCTCTGCCTGTTCATTTCCTTGGGCTCCTCTGAAGCCCAGCTCAAATCCTTCGACAAGAAGTTTTTCCTAGTCACCTCCCTACTATGCATACCATTCCTCTGAGATTACCTCCATTTTATACTCTATGTTTGTTTTTCATGAGTCATTTTTGCATTTTGTCTCCCCAAATTGGAATGTGAGCTCCTGAAGGGTAGGAATCATGTTTGTGCCTTCCTTTGCATCCACAGAGTTTGATTCAGTACTTGGCACACGTAGGAAGCATTTCTTGCTTGTTGAGAGATGGTTGCCCACTTTCCTCCGGCTCTCATTTCTGTGGGCAGTATTTACTGATTTTCCCTCCATCCAGTCATGACCCATATGTGTAATGCTGAATTGGAAGCTTTTAGGGATGCCAAAAAATCTAAGCAAACAACAAAATTTAAATTATATTAATGGATCGTAATATGCTTCTTTAAGATACCGGAAGCTTTATTGCTCCTGTCAACACAGTTAAACTGAAAAGGTTGCTCAGGACCTTCTTAGGTCTTGGGGGCTTCGATATGTTCGATATTATAAGGTCTCACCCGTCTGTCATCTAGTACCAAATGTCCTCTAGATGGATGGTAAGGCTGCCAACACACTAGAACAAAGGCAAATCAGCTCCCATACAAGTGTTCAGAGAGCTATTTTTTGCATTTAGTTGCAGCCCCTGTTAAATAACTAAAAGCCATCTGTTTCAAAATGCTGCTGGTTTCCTTCCAGGGGTGATGAGGAAGAATGAGTCTTCCTCTTGGTCCCAGACCTTTTAATGTCATTGCAGTGATCTGTGCTGCTCAAGTGGATCATCCTCAAACCTATGTGGCAGTTGGATGAAGCCACAGGAACAGGCGTCCTGCCTTCCCCCTTCTAAGGTAGATCTGGGTGCTTCAGCAGGTTTCCGTTTCCCAGGAATTCTCTGACCATGATGGGTGGTGTGAGGAGATGATATCCTCTGTGTCCTCTCTACCATCCTCCTCCTGTTGAGAGCAAAGATCTTCCCACAGCCCCTCCAGCACTGACTGTCTCCGTCTTTTGTCATGTTGACTTAGCTTGCTGGATTTGAGGCAAAATGTAAAAGTGATTTTGGTATGACCATTCTCCATTCTTTCCTTATTTATCACTCCATAGTTTTATTTTTCTCACATTTAAACTTCTAGAAAAGGCCATTTCTGCTCATCACCTCTCCTTTTTGCTCACTTCACAGCCCTTTTTAGTAAGCTAGTTTTCTAACTTGTCACGTAACCAATGCAGTTTTCTCCCATGTTACTCCTGGTTACTTAATTAAGCCAGACCCAAAGATTCTTTCCTGACTTCTCTTCAGCCTTTGACATGTCTGGATATCCTCTTTCAGGGTTTTCAGGCCTCTGATTTGCCTTGCTTTTCCAGCCTGCCTGATTGCCTCTTCTCACTCTCTTTTGCTGGCCTGTCATCCTTGCGTCATGTTCCCTACCTGTGGGTGTGGACCTTCAGGCTCTGACCTTGATCTTCTCCTCATTGGTCACTGTGGGCTTAGCTTAGCTATGATCTCTCTGCAGATAACTCAGAGTCAGCCCTCTTCATTCTGCAGGACACCAGCCCTGCATTCCTCTGCATTGGACGGGACTTTCCAGGGGTATCTCCAGTCCAGAAGAGAGCTCATCTTTCCTCAGACATCTTCTGGGCTCCATCTCTGTGAGGCAGTCCCAGGCACAACTTTGGCACCTTTAACTCCTGACTGCATCTTCCCTTCACAAATCCACTTAGTTGCCAGATCTTGAAATTTCTGTCTCCACAGTCTTTGTCCACTCATACAGCCGCCCCCTGGCTCAAGTCCTTGTCACCACTTACTTTGACTATCTTCTCTGTAGTCCTTCCTCCATGCAGGTGCCAAAGCAACTTTGTTTACCCCATTCTTTTCCATGGGTCTCTGTGGCATTGAGGAGGACATAGACATATCTCTGTTTCCACAAACCTCTCATAAGCAGGACTTCCAGGCTGCAAGGTCTAGCTCTAGATTCTTGGCTGTATGGGGGCCCTCCCATGAGATGCTCCCATCTCCTGGCTCTGAGCCTTTGAGCTGGCTGTTTCTTACCTGGCCTGGACCATTCTCTCTCCTCTCCTTCTTGGGGTCTTTGAGCAATGCTCAACTTCAGGGAAACTGTGCCTGAACGTTTATTCCCAGAACACTTACTCTGCATTTGTTTGATATAGGCCTGCGCATGGGCTTGTCTTCTCTGTTGGGGTGGAAGCCTCTTTGGGCCATGGTCTGGTTTGCTCTTGTTTTTGCTAAGCCAGCACCTAGGTCATGCTTGGCACATAGTAGGCACTTAATTTCTTGTGTGTGCTTCAAGGAAAATTCCCATCATTCCCAGCAGTTTCTAAAGCACTTGAGCTCCCTTGGCAAGTTTATATATAAACGGGCCCTTGAGGTACAGAAGGAGAGGTGGCTTGGTATTATGGATAGACCATTGGTCTAGGGTTCTGAAGGCCTAGAGTGGAGTCCAAGCTGTGTGGCCCTGACATGTCTTTTGGCCTTCAGCTTATTCTTTAATTTGGAGATAAATGCATACATGCACTGCAGATATGTGCTTCTGTTACTGCTGTGGGATTCATATAGTAGGTACTCATACACTGGCTTTAGAATACTACAAAGCCCTCCATGCAAGTTCTGTCCTCTCCCTTACCCTCTCCCCTGCCCCCAGGCCCAGGTGATGGCTGCTGGCAAGTTTAGCACGTGTGTATTTGGTGTTTCAGGAGTCAGTGACCTTCAAAGATGTGGCCATAGACTTTACACAGGAAGAATGGGGGCACCTGGACTCTTCCCAGAAGGAACTGTACCGGGAGGTGATGCTCGAGAACTATAGCAACCTGGTGTGCCTAGGTAAGGATAGCTTCCTCCAGGACTCAAAATGTGTACATCGGGGTCTTTTGTTTCCAACATGAAATGTTTTAGAGTGTCTCATGTGATGTGCAATTATTGTTTGTCCTATGGAGACCAGAGATTATCCTTTGGGGAGCAAAAATCAGAGGTTTTTTGTTTTTTTATCAGCTATTTCCAAGTTAAAGGTATTTGCTATATATAGCTGGAAACTGGAAGCTTGATGGGGTTGTACCTCCCTCTCTGACCTTCCCCCCACCCTGGCCTTCCCTCAATTCCAAGATTCTGAGCTAAACTTTCTCTGCAGATTTCTGAAGGCAGGAAAGGTTCCTGTCCTCATAGGGTGGGAGTTTGTCTAGTGAACTCTTTTCCATTCTAAATCCAGTTGCATTTTGTGACTTATTCCCTCATAATCCAGAACATCCTTCAGTGATCCTCTTACCCACCTTGTGGGCCTTCACGTGACCACACTTTTCCCCAGGCCAGAAGGAGAGACAACTGAATTCTGAGGTGCCTCTTTTTCCCCCTTCATTTTCCCATTTTTGATGACCAGGACTTGCAGCCTGCAGACCAGACCTGATCTCCCATTTGAAGCAAGGGGAAGCCCCTTGGGTGGCAAGGAGAGACTTGGAGGCAGACACATGGGCAGGTGAGTGAGGGAGGGGAGGGAGAGAAATGCAGCTTGTGAGATGTGGGACAAGCTCCTGTCAGAGCTCGTCTGGCTTCTGGTCATTGGGGACACTGTGGTTGTAAACTGCTTCATAGGCCGTGATCCTGATTCTAGTAAATCACCTTCCTCCCTTCATGTATTTCCTAGGCTCAGAGAAAGAGGTCCCTTTGGGAAAGCTGAGAATCTTTATTCCCTTCTTACTTTGGGATAACCTTTCCCTGTTCCTCAGCAAACATTTATCATGTAGATACTGTAACTTAGCAGCTGAGGGCCGCTAGGAGCACCATAGTGCACAGAACTCTGGATCTGGAGTCAGGAAGGCTCATCATCCTGAGTTCAGATCTAGCCTCAGACACTTAAAGGTTGCGTGACCCTAGGCAGCTCACTTAGCCCTGTTTGCCTCAGTTCCTAATCTGTAAAATGAGAAAAAAAATGGCAAAGCAGTCCAGTATCTTTGCCAAGAAAACCTCAAGTGAGGGCATGAAAAGTCGGACATGATTAAAATAACTGAACAGTAACCTGCAGGTCAGGGACTGTCCTCAGCACGGGAGCTACAGAGGCAGAAAGTAAACACTCCTGCCCTCAAGGATCTCGAACTCTAGCGTGGGAGGAGCATGGACATGTAGAAGCAGAAGCAAACATAAAGGGCAGCTTTTCTTGGCGTATGAGGGAGGAGACCCCAGGCGCCAAGCAGCCAGGGAAGGTTTCACTAGAAGGTACTGCTTGATCTGAGATTGGAAGGGAATGAGGGGTTCATGGGGCAAAGGTGAGAGGCAGTGTATGAGCATGAGACCTGGAGATGAGACATTGAGTGACAGTGGGAGAAGGTCAGTGTAGACAGACTGGGGAGGGGAGAAGGGGCAGGACAGTGGAGACTGGAAAGGCAGCTTAGAACTGAGTAGACACAGGGCAGGAAATGCAGTAGATAAGTCCCCTTTGGATCCCCAGTGTAAGGAAGGGGCTTTGCAGTGCATCCTGCCAGGGATTTAGGCAGATCCCTCTGGCAGCTAAGTGGAGCATGGTTCAGAGGAGGGAGCTACTTGGGGTAAGGGGCCCAATTCACAGGCCATTGCAGACTAATTCATATTCCCATGTTCCTTGAATTCCTGTAATATTTGTGATTTCTTCTGGCATGATCCTTTTCCACACATGTTGCTCTACCACAATTTATTCAGGCATTCCCCAGTGACTGGGCACCTATTATTTCAAGTCTCTTTCACCTTTGTTCCCTCAACCTCTTGGAACCTCTCACTCTTTTGGAGGCTTACCATCTCATATCTCATCTCCAGAAGAGGCTTTTCGGATTGTTTCAGGTGTTCACCCCCCCACATCCCATCCACGCACACATACTCTAACTCACTGTATTTTTTATGTGAGTTATATGTTCCACACATTTGATTTTCAGGTGTTTGTTCATCTGTGAATCGATATCCTCCCTAGTAGGATGTACGTTCCTTGAGAGCAGAGCCAGTCTCACATTTGTCTTTGTATCTCAGTCCCAGGCCTGGTGGCCAGCCAGTATTAACTATAAATACATGTAGATTGTTGAACTCTAAAAAGGCTTCACCATGGCTTGGCCCTTTTCAAAGTGATCACAAATATAGATGCAAGCTGGTATTGTTTAACAATGCCAGGATCATAGATTCAAAGTAGGAACAGAACTGAAAGGTTGGCTTTCAACTTCCTCATTTAGAAGGGGTTCACCTCAGACATTGCAGCACATTTTCTATTTGACCCCAGAAGCCTGGCCTGAAGCAATGAGGTGGGAGCTGCAGAGGGCACACTTCATGCTGGCTTCCAGGAAGATCCTAAGGAGCAGAGCTATGTGGAACTCAGTGGTGTGTCTGGCACCTGGTTCTAGGGCAGAGGTCTTACAGAGGGCTCTCCTTTCTAGTACTGGTTGACCATGTGGATTTTTTGTTATAAGGTCACTCAGCGTCACACAAGTGGCCAACCTGAGGTTTGAACCCAAGTCTCCTGACTCCAAATCCAGAACTTTTCCCAAAACATTTCAGGCCCTGATTATATCTCACCAGCTTATTGCAATGATCTCATTAAGGTCTTCCTGACTCAAGCCATTTTTCCCTCCAGACCATATTCCACACAGCTATGAAAGCTCTGATCTTGTCACACACCCCGCCCCCCCTCCACTCGCTCACATCCCAGGGTTCTTTACTGCCTCTAGAATTACTACAGAATTTGCAAGTTAGAGGAGACTTTGTATCTTTCTAGTCCGGTTTGTTCAAGGATTCCTCACTCTAACATATCCAACAGGTCAGTTATCTAGGCCATGCTTTTGTAGGCCTTCAGAGAAGATGCCCACCACCTCTTGAAAAAAGCCATTCCAACATTTGCTCAGCTCTAAGTACTGAAAGTTGTACCTGACATCTGCCCTAAGTTTCCCTTTTTGCAGTAAAGATGTGAGTGATTTGAGAGTGGGATGGGATTGAGACAGATGGTCGTGAGTGAACCAGTAATGGGAATTCTATGTGGCACAGTGAAAGGAGTGAGCCGAATTGTAGTAGGATAGGGTTGAGGATGGGCATGAGAGAACAGAAGGTAGGGGTTAAAGGCAGCTAATTCTGAGGGATTTGAGCCAGTGGCTTAAGTAAATGAGGACAAGGAAAATAGTAATGGTGTGAGTTTATGCTGGCCACATAGGGATAAAGTTTACAGTTGTCAGAGGGTAGTTTTGCAGAAGGACACTGGGCCTTTGTTAAAGCCTTCTCTTGTTTTCTGGGTGGTCAGAACAGGAAGTGGTGCAGGGGTGTCGAGGCTGCCAGATCTTTTGGGGTACTGGGCCTTGGTTGCCCCCTTCTGTTCCACTCAGCTTTGGTAGGGGTGGAATGGACAGTGAAACAACAGGTTTCACTTGGTCACCCCTGAGTGCCCCATGATAAGTAATGTCTCCTCCTTGCTCCCATACAAAGAATTATGGCAGAGGAGTAAATAAGTCTGTACCTTATAGGATTGGCATTGAGACCATTATTAGCAAAAACATCAGAATAAAATACTGGGGCAGGGTGGGGTGAAGACAGATTGTTTCTCCCATGAAGAACTAAATCCACTCCATGAGTATGGGAAGGGATGTACAATTGTCTTTTTCATAATTTGGATGGCATCCAATTAACCAGGGTTACTCATTGTATCCCCAAACCATTACTTCAGACCACTCAGACACCTCCCTCCCCCAAGCCAGGACCAGAGGGCCAGTGTCACTGGATCAAAGAGTACGTGGTGGGGAGTAAGGTTTCAGAAGAGTAGACAAATAGAAGGGGGGGCTGTGTTACAAAAGGGATCGAAAGCCAACAGGATTTTCTATTTGATCGTAGACATGATGGGAATGGGGCATCAGTGGAGTTTGAGTTGGTGGGGAGAGAAGAGAAGTGACATGATCAGACCTGCCTTGCGCTTTGTTGGCTGAATGTGGGATGGATTGGGGCAGGCAGATCCACCAACAGCCATTTCAGTAGTACAGGTTTGAGTGATGAGGACCTGCACCAGGGTAGGGGCATTTGGAGATGGGATGTTGGAGTAAGAGAGATAGATGTAAAAATCATCAAATGGTAGTTTGATGTTCGTGATCTGCTGTGGTCACTGAGTCCAGTAGTAGAGGAAGGGGAGAAAGGTACCTCGGACAGAACCCTGATGAAACCTGTGCTTTGTAGGTATGATCTGGAGGAAAATTCAGCAGAGGAGACAGGCATGCTCAGAGAGGGAGGAGGAGAATCAGAAGAGGGTATCTAAAGCAGAATTTATCATTTCCCTCAACGTTCTCATCTTCCTTCCTTACCCATTACTATAGAGGGCAGCACTGTTCTCTCAGGCTTCCAACATAGGTGTCCTCTCCCTCTCCCACTCTTTACTATCTCTCACCTCCATGTTCAATTTGCTGCCAAAGCCTGTCAACTTCACCTCTGCAGCATCTCCTGATTATGCCCCATCCTCTCCTCTGACCCTGCTCCCATCATGGTGCAGGCCCTCATCACCTCACATCCGTACCCTGCAATAGCTGCTGGGGGGTGTGCCTGCCTCTATCCTCACTTCAGTTCATCCTCCGTTCAGCCACTGAAGGAATTTTCCTAAAGCACAGGTCTGCTCATGTTATTCCCCTACTCAGTAAACTCCAGTGTCTATCTGTCACCTTCAGAACAAATACACAATGCTTTGGTGTTCAAAGTGCTTCAGAACCTGCCACCCCTGCCCTTACCTTTCCAGTCCTTTTACTCTTTAGTAACCAGTCTGTTGGCATATATATTCGTAGCTTTATGCTCAAATGTCTTTGTCCAGGAGGAGACTCAACTATTTGTAAATATTGTCTCTGCTCATTGGTTCAGTTTTTTTAACTTTTTCAAGGTTAAAGTCTTTTCAGTATCTCTCTATCCATTGAACACAGTTTTGTACTGCCTGATTTCCAAATGACATTTTTATATCATTGGAGAAAGATTTCATGAGATGTCTTGAAAGGCTTAATGGGATTTTAGTGGAGACACTCTAGCCCAGAGCTTCTTCTTGGAGCAATAAAACATGAAAAAAGGCTATGTTGTCAGTATAGGTAAGTGAGCATTTCTCAAGCACCTGTGCTATGTCTCCCTCCCAAGGCTGTTGTGAGGATCAAATGAGATAAGATTTGTAAAGCCCTTATCAATTGCCTGCTTGTTCCAAACACTGTGCTAAGTGCCAGGAATACAGAAAGAAATAAAAGATAGTTTCCGCCCTCAAGGAGAATGCCATCTAATGGAAGAGAGGAGGGGAAAACAAATATATACAAAGTAAACTATAAGCATAAATATGAAAATATTAAGAGGGAAGACTCTGGAATTAAGAGGTGACAGAGAAGGCTTCTAGTAAAAGAAAGGATTCTAGCTGGACTGAAAAGCAGGCAGGATGGTCAGGAGGCAGAGCAGAGGAAAGTGTTCTAGATGGTTCTGTAGGCAATAGGAAATGAGCCAATAGGGAGAGATTGAGAATAAGGAAAAGGGATGGAATAGGAGGCAGTGTGTTGGAGGAGAGTGGATGGAATGGGATCACTTGAATAGGGAGAGAGATTCACGTGGGGTAAAGAGCAAGGCCACCTCATCATGTCAGACTGGTGAGGGACAAGAGGACCAGTAGATGGAGAAAATGCCTAGAACCAAGAGATGGAAAACCTTGTTTGTAAAACACCCAGGAGGCCATTGTCCCTGGACTGAAGGTAGGTGTTGGGGGAGTAAGGTATAAGAAGACTGGAAGGAAAAGAAAGGGAAATGTTGTGAAGGACTTTGAATGTCAGTCAGAGGATTTTGTATTTTATTCTGCAATCAGTAGGGAGTCCCTGGGGTTATAGAGCAGGAGAGTGACATGATCAGACTTGCACTTTAGGAAAATCTACTTTGTTTGATGAAGGGAAGGTAGATTGGAGGCAGGCAAACATTCCCTTCCCCCCTTCCACAGTCACAATAAGCCAAGCCTAAGTTGATGAAGACCTTCCCTGAACTGGTAGCATTGTCAGAGGAGAGAAGGAGGCATGTTCCAGAGATGTTGCAAAGTTGAATTCGACAGATCTTGATAACATTGGATATGGCAGATGAGAGAGAGTGAAGAATCTAAGATGCTCCAAGATAGGTTGGGAGCCTGCGGGACTGGGAGAATGGTGGTATCCTTTACAGAAATAGGGAAGTTGGGGAGGGGTGGGGATGGTTTAGGGGGGAAAATAATGAGTTCCCTTTTGAGCATAGTGACTTTATGTTTTCTACTGGACATCCAGTTTTAAGTGTCTGAAAGGTAGTTGGAGATGAGAAACTGGAGGTCAGCAAAGAAGTTTGGACAGAAAAAGTAGATTTGAGAGTCATCAGTACAAAAGATGGTCATTAAATCCATGGAAGCCAATGAAATCACCAAGTAAAATAGTATAGAAGGAGCAGAGGGCCCAGGACAGAGCCCTGAGGGATATCTATGGCATGAGGGCATCATCAGTATGGTGATCCAGCAAAGGGGACAGAAGGAAGAGTCAGAGGTAGGAGGAGAACCAGGAGACAGGGATGTCCCAAAAACATAGAGGGAAGAGAAATATCAAGGAGGAATGAGTAACAGCATCCAGTGCTGCGGAGAGATCAGAAATGTGGAACGAGAAATGACTATTGGGTTTACAACTTTAGTAACATTAGTAACTTTGGAGAGAGACATTTTGGTGGAATGATGAGGTCAGAGCCAGATTGTAAGGGGATGAGGGAGTGAGAAGAGACAAAGGTATCTCTTAGAGGATCTTTTTGAGGAATTTATCTACAAAGGGCAGAAGAGAACATAGGCCAGTAGTGAACTGAGATGAAAGGATCAGAGGTGGGTTTCTTCAGGATGGGAGAGAGGTGATTATGTTTGTAGGCAGTAGGAAATGAGCCAATAGACAGGGAGAGATTGAGTAAGTGAAAGGGATGGAATAGAAGGCAGTCTATTGGAGGAGAGGGGATGGAATGGGATCACTTGAATAGGGAGAGGAATTCACGTGGGGTAAAAAGTAAGGCCACCTCATCCTGTCAGACCGGGGTGAGGGACAGAGGGCCAGAAGGCACATATGTGAGAGGAGATGAAGAGGAGGGAAGAAGGAGTTCATGGCAGACAGCCTCATATTTTTCTGTAAGATATGAAACAATTATTTGTTTGTTTTTGGCCTTCATTCTTCCTCTGTTCACCTCTTACTGCAAGGTTTGCCGTATTTTGTATTAAGTGTTATCTCCGATTGCTTGGTTGTTCCCATTCAGATGTCAGAGCTACCCAGTAGTCATATTTGTCATTCCAGTGATCATCTGATTATTGTAGTATTTCAAAATAAAATTTCCCTATTTGGGGTCTTTTTAAATATCTTAAATTTCTGACACTGTGCCTTTATGTGTTGTCTGTGAGTTTCCTAGTATATACACAGATGAGACATGGTCCATCCAAATTGTCAGAAAGCATACAATTTAGAAACTGAAATAATGACGGAGGCCTTGGGGAAGGAGGAAAGAGAAAAAGAATGGATCGGTCTCTTTGTTTTTCCCTTAGGAATTCATCTAGAAGAACCAAAGGGAATAAAGATCAGAACTGTAGACTGAGTGTCAAGGCCACCCACCTAGTGCAGGGATACTCATGATCGTCCCTGATGGTGCTCCAGTCTCTACACTCATATTGCCCATATTCACTTTGAGTAAGTTCCTCTATCACGAGGAGGCAGCGCTAGGGGCCACAAGAGCAAAATCACCAGCAGCACTAGGATGACCAGTAGAAGATCCAGTCAAACAGTAAGCATTTATGAAGCATCTCCTCTGTGTCAGGCCCTGTGCTGTGTCAGGGATATGAAAAGAATCAGAGGACAGACCCTCCTCAAGAAGCTTCCAGTCTAGTTTGGAGAGGGGAGGAGGGGAGGGGGCAGCAGTGTGCAAATGCAAACAAATTATGTACAAGATAAATAATTATTGTTGTGTTTCCCCTTCGTTTTCGAAGAAGACCATGACACAAGGGAGGTGATGGCATGGCTTGCACTTGACTCTGATGGGAACGGAGGAGGGCTGTGCAGGGTCACCGGTCTCACTGTCTTTTCCAGAGCCATCTGGGGCCAGTGGTGAAATATTCATCGGGATGATTGGAGATGGCCCAGGATAAACTGGGAGACCTTGGCCCTTTTAAGCTAAGGTCTTTTCAGGTTCTCACTTTGAGTGAGAATAAATAATAAATAGCAGTGAAGGTGCTAGAATTAGGAGGGCTTCCTAGAAAAGATGGGATTTTAGTTGGGGACTTAGGCATGTGACTTGAATCACTTTTCTCCCAGGTTTGCTCAACTGTAGAATTAGGGAATTGAACAAGGTGAATTCTTGATTATCTTCTACTCCTGACGTTGACTCTGCAAGGCACGCCTTCCAGTTTTGTGCATCTCTCATTGACATGTATTCCTTCTTTCTGTTAAAATGAACAGGGTATCCCTCTCACTTATCCCTCAGTCTACCTCTTATAACTGCATCCAGTAGTTTACTTATAGTAAGCTACAGGTTTACATTTTTGTTGTTGTGGAAGCAGCTCAGTGGCAAAATAGAGTGTTGGACTTGGACCCAGAAGGACAGTCCCAGCTTCCTATCCTGCCTCATTCATTCACTGAGTGCGTGACGCTGGGCAGGTCACTTAACCTCATCTTGGCTAATTCCCATCTTTAAATGGGTGACAATCATAGGCCTCAATTCATAGGTTTGTGGTGAGGTTCACTTAAAATAACAAGTGAAATACTTAATGGTGATAGGCAAATGTAATCCAGTATTGATAGGAAAGTTCTGCAGTGGGTTGAAATAGAAATAGCCTTGGGCTTGGAGTCAGAAGGTGTTGCTTCAAGTCCGGGTTTTGACATTTACTGGCACTGCAACTTTGGCCAAGAAACTATATCCCATAGATTTGTTTCCTCATTTGAAAAGATAATCACTGAACCATTTATGCACATTGTGTTTGACTGTCAATATGAAAGATTTTTTGAAATATAAGTTATAGACCTAGTGATGTTTCCATTCTTCTTCTGAACGCTCCTTTTTCTTTTGAACATATCACCAGTCTTATGATCTTCTACATTCATAGTCTCAGAATTAATCTTTACCTATTTAGTCTTGTCCCTAGCAGCCAGGTAGAACTGGATAGAACCCTGGGCCTAGAGTTAGGAGGAACTAAGTTCAAATCCAGCCTCAGACTGTGACTGAGGTTTTAGCTCTGTAACTCTGGACAAGTCACGTAACCTCTGCTTGTATCCGTTATCTCAGCTATAAAGTGGGGACAGTAATGTTGAATCAAATAAGAAAAATTTTAAAGCACTGTTTTGTTATATATACATATACATGTGTGTATATATATACGTATATAGAAACAAATGCTTGTTTGTTTTTCCTTCTGCATACTGATCAGTTGCTGAGTCTTGTCTATTCCATTCTATCCAGTTTTTGTTGTTTTTTTCTACTCACATGGCCATTAGTACTTCTCACCTGGACTATTACAATAGCTTCCTAATTAAATGACCTGAGTCAAGTCTGACCTATATTTTTTGGCCTATATACATATAGTTGCCTAAGTGACATTCTTAGAGATTATGTCAGACCATGTCTTTCTTCTCAGTAAGCTCTACTGACTCCCTGTTTTACTTCTAGCTTGCAGTGCTAAATGCTGCAGTTTGAAGTCAAAAGCCTCTAGCAGTCAGTAAACATTTATTAAGCATCTTCTGTGTGCCTGGCACCATGCTAAGTGCTGGGGATACAAAAAAAAAAAAAAAAAAAGCAAGAGACAGTCCCTGTCCTTGAGGAGCTCATAGTCTTATGGGGGAGATGACATTCAAACAATTATGCACAAACATGCTATATACAGGATAAATAAGCAGTAATTAAGAAAGATGACACTAGAATTAATGGATTAGAGAAAGCTTCCTCTAAAAGATGGAATTTTGACTGGGTCTTCAAGGAAGCCAGTAGTTAGAGATGAGGAGAGAGTATTCCAGGTAAGGGAAATAGCCAGAGAAAACGATAGAGCCAAGAGATAAGAGTGTCTTGTTCATGGAACAGGAGGCCAGTATCACTAAATAGAAGTCTGTGGCAAGGTCGAGTGTAAAACAGACTAGAATAAAGTAGAAAAGAGCTAGGCTATGAAGGGATTTGAATGCCAAACAGAATTTTGTATTTGATCTTGGAGGCAATTAGGAAGCCACTGGTGTTTGGGAAGGTTGTGTGTGATATGGTCAGACCTGTGGTTTAGAAAGATAGCTGAATGAAAGATGGATTGGATTGGAGTCTAAGGCAGACCAACAAGCAATTAGAATACTCCAGGTTTGAGGTGGGTGAGGGCCTGCCCCCAAATAGGGACAGCATCAAAGGAGAGAAAGGGGGTTGAGTGATGTTGAAAAGGTGAAATATGTAGGTGTTAGCAACAGATTGGATATGAGGGGTGAGTGATAGTGAAGAGTCTAGGATGACACCTAGGTAGTGAGGCTAAGAAATGGGAGGATTAGTGTTGCCCTCTGCAGTAATGCAGTAAAAGGGGAATTAGATAGAGGGAAGGTTTAGGGGGAAAGATGAGTTCTGCTTAGGACATGATGAGTTTGAGATATCTACTGGACATCCCTTTAGAGATGTCTGAAAGGTGATTGGAGATGCAAGATTGAAGGTCAGCAGAGAGGTTAGGACAGGATAGGTAAATTTGAAAATCTTCAACAGAAATGACAATGAAATTCATGGAAACTGGTGGGGTCCGCAAATGAAGTGGTATTAGAGGGAGAAAAGAAGAAGGCCGGCCGAGTGGACAGAACCCTAAGAGACACCTACAGTTAAAGGGCAAGATCTGGATAAACTGAGCTCCAGCATACCATTCCATGATTATCATGTCTCCCATTTGTGAACTCTGTAGTCTAGCTAAACCAATCACTACCTCCTAATTCCCCGCTCCGCAAAATTCCTTTGCATTTTGAAAATATTCTCTGTATTTACATAGTCATGTTGGTTTCCCTAATAGAGCATAAGCTCCTTAAAGAACTATCTTCTTTGTCTCTGTACACACAGCACCCAGTGTAATGCTTGACACATAGTTGGAACTTAAATGAAGATAAGGCACTAATATTTATCCTACACTTTATACTTTGAAAGCCTCTTTTTCCTAATGGAAGAGACAGTAAAATACGATTAAATGTAGAGCAACATGAACAAGGGATAATGACACTTTATTTATTTCTTTCAGATTGTGAGACTGGGGCTGAAACCCAGGAATCAGCCATAAAGCTGGGCATTTCTTTAAAAGAATCATCCCCAGAAGGAATCACAAAGCATTTTTCCTGCGTCTCCAAGTTTGGAGGACTTTGGCAATGTTCTTCTAGTTTAGGGAAGCAATTAAATAATAAGGAGAAGTATGCTAAGACAATAAAAATCTCTAGAAGCAAAACTTGCAGTAATGTGAGAGGTCCTGATTGTTACAGATATGACGGAAGCTTAAGTTCATCTTCCATCCTTCTTCAACAACAAAGAGTTTCTCCAACAGAACATTCTCACCAATGTGATGCTCAAAGAAAGGTCTTCAGAGTATGTTCAGACTCTAGTAAGTGTAGTCAGATTTACTCAAGGAAGACATTTTGGAAGCCTAATAAATGTGAGAAATTCTTTGGTCACAGTTCTGGTCTTAATGAGGCCAATAAAAAACATGTTGATGAGAAACCTTACGAATACAAGGAATGGGAAAGAGCCTTCAACGAGAGCTCATCCCTTTCTATGCCTGAGACAATCCATCTAAGAGAGAAAATTCATGAACATGATGAATGTATTTCAGAACTTGATGAAAGTCAAAATATTTGTGCTGGAAAGAAAACTCATGAATGTAATAAATATGGGAAAGTCTTCCATCATGGACCAGAACATGCACAAAATCAGAGAGGTCAGTCTGAAGGGACATTGTATGAATGTATTGAATGTGGGAAAGTCTTTGCTTGGAATTCAAGACTTGCTTTGCATCGACGAATTCATACTGGAGAAAAACCTCATGAATGCAGTGAGTGTGGGAAGGCCTTCAACCAGAGAATTCATCTTACTCAACATCAGAAAATTCATACTGGAGAAAAACCTTTTGAATGTAATGAATGTGGGAAAAAGTTCAACCAGAAAATACACCTTATTCTTCATCAAAGAATTCATACAGGAGAGAAACCTTATGAATGTAATGAATGTGGGAAGGCCTTTCGAAGGGGAGAACAACTCACTCGACATCTGGTAATTCATACTGGAGAAAAGCCTTTTGAATGTAATGAATGTGGGAAGGCCTTTTGCCATAGAATACAACTTGCTCAGCATCAGAGGATTCATACTGGAGAAAAACCGTATGAATGTAATGAATGTGGAAGAGACTTTAGCCGGAGCACATACCTGACTGAACACCAGAGAATTCATACTGGAGAAAGACCTTTTGAATGCAGTGAATGTCCAAAAGCCTTCCGTTGCAAAAGATTACTTACTCAGCATCAGAGAATTCATACCAGAGAAAAACCTTATGAATGCAGTGAGTGTGGGAAGACTTTCTGCCAGAAATCAGGACTTAATCAACATCAGAAAATTCATATTGGAGAGAAAAATCTTATGAATTTAATGAATATGGGAAGTTCTTAAGTCAGAATATCAAATAATTAATGCTAGAGAAAAACCTTATCAATTCAGTGAAAATGACAAGGCCTTTGGCCAGAGAATAATCCTTATTTAGCATTATAGAAATCTTACAGGAGGAAAGTGGTAGAAATGTAATGAACATGTGGAGGTCTTTAATCAGAGAATTTATACTGGAGGGGAAAAAAAGACTATATAAGGCTTAGGAAGTTTATGTAAGTCAGAATCCAGAATTAGAAAATTTTGGAGGTGAAAGAGACCTCAGCAGCCATCTCATCCAACCTATATCTAAAAGAACTCACCACTGGGACATTCATAATGAGTGGTTGTCTAGTTTCTTTGATAACTTCCAATTATGGGAGAAGTCATGACCTGTTGTGGTTTACCATTCTACTTTTGGACAACTCATAAAATCGTCCTTTCCTAGAATAAGGCTAAATTCTCATCTTTATAAAATTAACCCATTGCTCCTGAGGCAGTTCTTACAGGCAAGAGCAATCAGCCATCCAGAATGCGTCCTTTAAATACTTTAACAGAGGTAGTAGTCCAATCCAAAACCATCTCCAAAATAAATACCCGAAGTTGTTATAAACATTGGCTAAAGTCTCTTCACCCTCATGATTTTGCCTGCACTGGATGCTGTCCAACAATACCCTTCTGAAGCCATAGCACTGAGATCTGCGCTGAGCGTTGCACATGTATTTCACTTGGGACTTGCGTAAAGAACTACTACTTTTTTATTTCTGAGTTATTACTCAATGTGATTCAAGATAAGCTTTTGCAACTTGTAAATCAGACTCGTTTTGAGCTTATAGTTTATTCAGATTTCCAGATCATTTTTCATAAACTTCTGTTGAATCATGCCATCTCCATTTTTGTTTTGAGAAATAGACTTTGTTTTTTAATTCAATCGTAAGACTTTATATTTACTTCAGTTAAATTCCATTTTAGTAAATATGACCCAGTGGTCTATATCCTTGCAAGACCTTTTTTGGTTCCTGAGTGCCATCCCATGTCTTATGTCTCCCTCCTTGATTTGTTTCATTTACAGATTTGGTAAGACATGTCATTTATCAGATCTGCTTGTTGAAAATTGATCAATGTCAATTTTGAAAGCAGAACGTTAGCCACAAATTATAGATGCTGAAAATAAGTACTGCATACAATTTAATTCAAGTTTAATAAGCTGCTGCACATTAAATCTGCTGTTGATTGCAAACAAAAGTCTTCATGCCAATGATAGTAAACTAATAAAGCATTAGAAAATACTGAAACTTTTATGACTTGACAACATTAAGCCTGTTCTCTTAAAACTGCTCTTTGAATTCTTATGATTCAGAATATCTGTTGCATCCTGGAAGTCCTTGAAGCTATATAATACTGTTACATATATCTTTGGCTTGTTTTCGCTTTCCATTCAATAAACCTTTCTTAATTTATAACTTCAGTGCAAACCCTATCTTCTCAGGTAATTATTATTATTATTATTATTATTATTATTATTATTATTATTATTATTATTATTATTATTATTTTAGCATTTTCTGCAAGTCTTTCCACAAGATCTACTTAAGAAGGCCATGTGAAAGACAGTAGAAGAACCCAGCTTCCCCATATACTGAAAGAATCATTGTAAAATGGCATCAGATGCAATGATTGAGAAAATCAGTGAGAAATAGCTGCAATGTCATCCTCCTTGGCTAAGCCTGTACTAAAATGTGGCTGGAAGACTGGGAGTGATGACAAAGAAGTTGATCAGGGAAGTCAACATGATCTGTATCAGTGCCTTAAGCCTGTTGGTACTCTGTGATAACACATCAGAGGGAGAATAAGCCATATTAGGGACATCTAGTAATTGGCTTGAAACCAACACTGCATCAGTCCTACATATCGGAACAGAAGCAGTGGAAAGAAATAGACACCATACGTTACTATGCAGGAAAGCTGGCCTTCTATACACTCATTACAGCAGTGGAAGCCACAACCAAAGACAAGGACAGCTCAGACAAGTAATGTAAAAGGAGATTAGCTTAGAATAGAAACTGGGGGAAAAAATGAAGTGCATTTGGAAACGGTTCAATCAGTACGTGAGAGAGAAAGATATCTTAGAACAAAGTCCAAAGACTGAGGGGGTTGGGTGGGGGGAGGCAGGAAGTGGAAAGTATTGATAATCAGAAACAACCAACCTGGAAAATAGGTCAAGGTGAGAGAATGTAAGAATCATCTAGTTTCCTGAAGACTGACCAAATATCCTGGGAACTGTATTTCAAGAAATCATAAAAAGAAAACTGCCCAGATCTGTGTATCAGAGGCAAACATCAAGTGAAATGATACTGTCGTTAAATATTGAACTGTGATGTTCTAAAAAATAAAAATTTACAGGTAACACACTGAATAACAGAATTCTACAAGGGAAGACATCAATTGTTAATAGAATAGAAGGTATCTGGAATCAAGTCAAGTCTAGAAAGGTAAGTACATTTGAACAATTGAAGTGACTAAGTGGAGATGGAATGCTTGCATTCGTATTGAGAGAAGAGAGAATGACCTTTCAGAATCCCAAAGCCTTCTAGGGTCACAGATAGGAAAGACAAAAAAAAAAAAAGTGGAGGAGGCAAGTGGTATTGGCATTGGGTTTTGCTGTTCTTTTGTTTAGTTTTAATTGGTGAGAGGAAAAGAAATATAGGGGGGGAATAAGGAAGAATGTACAAATGGTGAAGGTCGGACATGTTATGACCCAACTTTTATATGAATTGGAAACAGTTAAACCATTGAAACACAATTTTGTACAGAAATGCACCAAATTCAATATGGAAACCAAGAGTATAAGCCTGATTATTTGACATATATAAGGTGTATAGGTGGAAATGTAGGTGATATAAAAAGAAAACATTTAGACAAAAATAAAGAACAATTTAAATAGAACATTCAAGGGAAATTATGGGGGAAAAAAGTAGAAATGAAGCAGGAATACACATCCATACCTCAAAACTGTCATAAAGCAGTAATCATGAAGTCTTTTGGTATTTAAAGAAAATGAAATCAGTGGAATAGACTGGACATGGAAGAAAAATAAATAATGGAACTCAGCAATATGTTTAATAATTCCCCAAACACATTACCTATGAAAGATCTCCCTATTTGGTAAGAACTGCCTGGGAAAGTTGGAAAGCATTCTGACAGAAACTAAATCAACATACTGTATTTCATAAATTCAAAATGCGGCCATGACCTAAGTATTTAAAGGAACAGTTCACCTGCCTTTCGTAGTAATGACCCAGAGTTGGATTCTTAGCAAGGAATAAAGACGATTATATTAGTTAATTTTGTTTATGTCAATTTGAAAAACTTCAGCATAAATAAAATTGTCTTTAGGATAACAGAAAAACAGCTGAGGAGAAGTCTTTGTATAAATTATTTCTTTGTAAGTTTGATATTCAAGACATCAAAAATTGATAAACATACGAGTCAAAAGTCATTTTCCAAGACCTGTCAAAGGACAGAAACAGGCCTTTAAAAAAAATTCTATTAGCAGCCATAGGAAAGAATGATCCAAATGAACAATAGTAAAGAAAATACAAATTAAAACAACCCAGAGGTTTTGTTGTTGTTGAGTTGTTTCAATTGTATATTACTCTGAGATCTCTGATCTTATCTGGGGTTTGCTTGGCAAAGATGTTATGTCCATCCTTCATTTTCAGAGAGGACCATGACATCAGCAAAATGATGACATGACTTGCACTTGATTTTGTTTTGAGTGAGGAAGGACTGTGCAAGGTCACCAGTCTTACTTTCTCCTGCTGAGCCATCTGGATCCGGTGACCAGATATTTATCAGGATGACTGGAGACCGCCCAGAATGCAATGGGAGATATTGGTTTTTTAGGCTAAGGCCTTTTCAGGTACTCACTTAAAGTGAGGTAATGCCCATTCAGGGAACAGGCTATTTTAAAAAGTAGCCGGGGGATGGCCCCTTTAATAGAAAAGAAAAAAAAAATAGATAAATCACTCTGAGAGGTGCAGGTGCCTCAGGGTTGTTGTTCTGAAGAGAAACTGTTGCTATTGACATTCACTGTAAGCCGGGAGGGTCCATAAACAGCCATGGGCTTCAGAGTGCAGTGGGTCTAAGGTTTTAGGGGAGATGGAAGGAAGGAAGGGCAACTTCTGGCAATCAAAATTTACCTTCTTTTGGAGAGAAGGAAAGGGAGAGAGCTAGGTTGAGAGAGAGGATGAACTGTTACCCAGCTAACTGGATCCCTATTTGGGTAGCTTGGTTGGCATGGATACTGGAGTGAAACTGGATACTGGAACTATTTTCTTCAGCTCATTTTATAGATGAGGAAAAAGTTGACAAACAGGATTTTGATTTGCCCAGGGTCACATAGCTAGTAAGTGTCGGAGGCCAGAACTGATCCCAGGATCTTGATTACAGGCCCAGCACTCTATCCACTGTAATTGTGCCATCTAGCTGCCTATACTCTGAGGTCTTACCTCATACCTATTGACAAAAATGGCAAAAGATGACAGTAGTTGATGTGGTATGCATTGTATTTAGAGCACAACCAACCAGTCTGGAAAGCAATTTGGAATTATGCAGAGAAAGTGACTCAAATGCCTATATACTTTGACCCACAGAGTCCACTGGTGAGCATATATCTCCTTGAGGTGAGTGCAAAAAGAAAAACTGCATAAACATCAGAATAATAATTCACAGTGTCACTATGTATAATAAAGAACTGGAAACAACAGTGGTGCCCATTGATTTAGCAATGTAAAACAAATTGTGCTACTTCAAGAAATTGTGCGGGTTTTATTAATTTATTTTTAGTTTTCAACATTCACTTCCATAAGATTTTGAGTTCCAAATTTTCTTCCAATCTCTCCCCTCCCCCGCACCCCAATATGGCATGCATTCTGATTAACCCTTCCCCCAGTCTGCCCTCCCCTTTATCTCCCCCATCCTCTTCTCCCTTACTTTCTTGTAGGGCAAGATAGATTTCTATACTCCATTGCCTATATGTCTTATCTCCCAGTTGCATGTAAAACAATTTTTAACATGCAGTTTTAAAACTTTGAGTTCCAGCTTCTCTCCCTCCCTCACCACCCATCCTCACTCAGAAGCCATGCAATTTGATATAGGTTATACATGTGTAGACATGCAAAACACTTCTGTAACAATCATTATGTGAAAGACTATATTTTCCTCCTCCTATCCTGCCCCCCCCTCCCCCGGAATTTATTCTATTCTCTTTTGACCCTGTCCCTGCTCAAAGGTGTTTCTAATTATCCCCTCCTCCTATTTGCCCTCCCTTCTATCATGCCCCCACCCTCTGCTTATTCCTTTCCCTCTATTTTTCTGTAGTCTGATAGATTTTCATGCCAAATTGAGTGTGCATGTTATTCCTTCCTTAAGCCAAATCTGATGAGAGTAAGGTTCACTCTCTCTTACCTTCCCTCTCCTCCCCTCCATTGAAAAAGCTTGTTTTTGCCTCTTTTATGCTACAGATAATTTACCCCACTCTATTTCTCCCTTTCTCCTCCCAACATATTCCTCTCTCACCCCTTGATTCTATTTTTTTAGATATCATCCCTTCACATTCAAGTCACCCTGTGCCCTCTGTCTATTTGCGTATAATTCCCTCCAGTTACCCTAATACTGAGAAAAGTCTCAAGAGTTACAAATTTGATCTTTCCATATAGGAATGCAAACAGTTCAACTTCAGTAAGTCCTTTATTATTTCTCTTTCCTGTTTACCTTTTCATACATCTCTTGATTCTTGTGTTTGAAAGTCAAATTTTCTATTCGGCTCTGTTCTTTTCATCAAGAATTATTGAAAGTCTTCTATTTCATTGAATGATTATTTTTCCCGTGAAGTATTATAATCAGGTTTTTTAATATTTGATCTTTTTTAAAATTAATTTATTTGTTTTTAGTTTTCTACAATCACTTCCCATGGGGCCCTTTCCCATTTTTATGATTTCTTTGGGATACAATTCTAGAAGGGATATTGCTGGGTCAAAGGGTATGCATATGTTTGTAGCCCTTTGGGCATAGTTCCAAATTGCTCTCCAGAATGGTTGGATTAGCTCACAGACCCACCAACAATGAATTAATGTTCCACCTCTCCCACATCTTTTCCAATATTTATCATCTTCCTGTTTTGTCATGTTAGCCAATCTGATAGGTATGATGTGGTACCTCAGAGCTGTTTTGATTTGCATCTCTAATCAATAATGATTTAAAGCATTTTTTCATGATTATACATAGCTTTAATTTATTTCTCTGAAAACTGCCTGTTCTTATCCTTTGAACACTTATTACTGGGGATATTATAATCAGTTTTGCTGTGCAGGTGGTTATTAGTTTTAAACCTAGCTCCTTTGAGCTCTGGAATGTCATATCCCAAGTCCTTTGATCCCTAAATGTAGAAGCTGCTAGATATTGTATCATCCTGATTGTGTTTCCATAATACTCAAATTGTTTCTGGCTGCTTGCAATATTTTCTTATCCTGGGAACTCTGGAATTTGGCTACAATATTCCTAGGAATTTTCCTTTGGGGATCTCTTTCAGGAGGAGATCAGTGGATTCTTTCAATATCTGTTTTGTCCTCTGGTTCTTGAATATCAGGGCAGTTTTCCTTTATAATTTCTTGAAAGATGATACCTCAGCTCGGTTTTTAATCATTCAGGTAGTCCAATAATTTTTAAATTGTCTCTCCTGGATTTATTTTCGAGGTCAGTTGTTTTTCCTATTTGATATTTTACATGGTCTGCTATAGTTTTTTTTTTTCATTCCTTTGGTTTTGTTTTATAATTTCTTGATTTTTTCATAAAGTCATTCGCTTCCATCTCTCCATTCTAATCTTTCAGGAATTATTTAATTCACTGAGCTTTTGGATCTCCTTTTCCATCTGGCCCATTCTGTTTTGTAAGGCATTCTTCTCCTCATTGGCTTTTTGGATCTCCTTTTCCATTTGGGTTAGTCTATTTTTAAGGAGTTATTTTCTTCAGCATTTTTTGGATCCTCTTTAGCAAGCACTTGACTTGTTTTTCATTATTTTCTGGCATCACTCTCATTTCTCTTCCCAATTTTTGCTCTACTTCTCTTAATTTTCAAAATCCTTTTTAAACTGTTCCATGCCCTGAAACCAATTCATATTCTTCTTGGAGGATTTGGATGTAGGAACTTTGACTTTGTTGTCTTCTCTTTGTATATTTTGGTCTTCCTTGCCACCAAATTAAGATTCTATACTCTGATTGTTTTTCCGATCTTTGCTCATTTCCCCAGCTGTTTACTTGACTTTTGAGGTCTTTGTCAAGGTAGTCACCATCTCCTTTCTCTATGCCCTCTCCAACTTTTCCACCACAACAGGAAACAATTGCTTCAGCTTTCTAAAAAATATGGCTTTTCATAGTCCCTCTCTAAAACCGCTCTCATAGATCTAGAGTCCAAAGCATATTCTGTCCATGACTCCCCCTGCCCCCAGGTCCATGTGATGGTTGCTGGCTGGAGTTAGCAGGTGTGTATTTGGTATTTCAGGAGTCAGTGACCTTCAAGGATGTGGCCATACACTTTACCCAGGAGGAATTGGGGCACCTGCACTCTTCCCAGAAGGAGATGGACAGGGAGATGATGTTCAAAAACTATAGCAATCTGGTCTGCCTGGGTAAGGACAGCTTCCCCCTGGGACTCTGAATGTGTACATTGGGGTCCTTTGTTTCCAACTTGAAATGTTTCGGAGTGTCTCATATGCTGTGCAATTATTGTTTGGCCTATGGAGACCAGAGATTATACTTTGGGGAGCAAAAGTTAAAGATTTTGTTTGTTTGTTTTTATCAACTATTTCCAAGTTAAAGATATTTACTTTATACAGCTGGAACCTGGAAACTTCATGGGGTTGTTCCTCCCTCTCTGCCCTCCTCCCCCCCTCCACTTCCTGGTCTTCCTTCAGTTCCAAGATTCTGTGCTAAACTTTCTCTGCAGATTCCTGAAGGCAGGAAAGGCTTCTGTCCTCATAGGGTAACAGTATGTCCAGTGAACTGTTTTCCTTTCTAAATCCAGTTGCATTTTGTGACTTGTTCCCTACATAATCTAGAATATCCTTCAGAGATTCTCTGACCCGCTTTGGGGGTCACGTGACCACACTTTTCCCTAAGCCAGAAGGGAGATGACTGGATTCTGAGGTGTTTCTTTGTCCCCTTCCTTTTCCCATTTTCAATGACCAGGATTTGCAGCCTCCAGACCAGACCTGATCTCCCATTTGAAGCAAGGGGAAGCCCCTTGGGTGACAAGGACAGGCTTGGAGGCAGGCACATGACCACTTACCAAGTGAATGAGGAAGGAAGGAAATGCAGCTTGCGAGATGTGGGACAGGCTTCTGTTAGAGCTTCCCTGGCCTCTGATCCTCTTGGATGCTCTGGTTGTAAGCTGCTTCTTTTATCTTCACCCCAGTAAATCACCTTCCTTCTCTCATCACCACCTTTCACCACCTCCTCCTGTCTGCTAGGCTCAGAGAAAAAAGATCCCTTTGGAAGAGGGTGAGAATTTTAATTAGCTTTTTTCTTGGGTTTGGGAGATTTTATTACAGTTTAACGATATGTTTCACAAAGCATGAGGCCTGTAGTCACAAGACCTTAGTTCAAATTCATTCTCAGTCTCTTATTAGCTATGTGATCCTATGTAAGTTATTTCATCTCTTCCCCAATATCCTCATCTGTAATATGAGATCATAAAATCACCTACTCCCTAGGGTTGTGAGGATAAAATAAGATAATGTTTCTAAAATGTTTCACAAACCATATAGTGCAATAGAGATTCTAGGTATTACTATTAATTTTAACACAGCTATGGTTGTTCTTCTTTGTTCTGGAAGAAGACTAAATGACATCACTATGTTAGAGTCAAGTTACAGTATGTCAGACTGGCTGATCAGACCAATATGAGCTCAAAATGCTCTACCACAGGTTGGGTACAATTAGTCCCTGTGAACATTTGGGGTAGATTCTCTAAATTTGTTTTTCTTTAGTTTCCTTTGAGCTACTACAGTTCTGCTTTGCTCCTAGAACACAGCACCTTCTCTGATGAGGGCATGCCATGCTGAGTGGTCCCGTGCAGGTGCCTCCTGTGTTACACAGTCAATTCCAAAGTTCTTGAGAAAAACCTTGAGAGTGTCTTTGCTTCTTCTGACCACCATGTGATCACCTGCTGCATGCAAGTTCTCCAGAAAATAGTCATTTTGACAAGCATATATTTTGCATTGGAACAACGTGGCCAGCCTGCCTGAGTTGCACTCTCTGAAGCATAGTTTGAATGCTAACCAGTTTAGTTTGGGCAAGGACCTCAGTGTCTGGTACCTTATCCTGACAGATGATCTTCAGAATCTTCCTAAGATAGTTCACATGGAAGTTCTTCAGTGGCATGGTGCTGGTAAACTGTCCATGTTTCACAGGCCTACAGCAATGACATCAGCACAACGGCTCTGTAGACCCTGGAAGTCAGTCTGATACTTCTTTTCTTCCACACTTTCCTTTGCAGCTTCCCAAACACTGAACTAGTTCTGACAATGCGTGCATTAACCTCATTATCAATGTGTACATCCCTGGAAATTATACTGCCTAGGTAAGTGAACTTATCTACAGCATTCAAAACTTCTCCATTTGCTCTAACTGATGGTTCCACATATGGATGGTGTGGTGGTGGCTGATGGAGCACCTGTGTTTTCTTGGTGTTAATGGTTAGGCCAAAATTAGCACAAAGTAGCAGAGAACTGATCAATACTTTGTTGCATCTCAGCTTCAGGGGCTGCATTGAGTGCACAATCATCTGTAAAGAAAAATCATGCATAGACATTCTTTAATATTGGCAAGATAGCTATATATTCTAATCAAAGAATATATTTCAACTCAACCAAGCTAAATATTTTCATTCAACAAAAACAGTGGCCCCAAGGCAAAAAAACTGCCAGAGGACTTAATGTCAAAAGGACTAGAGCATTTCTCTGAGTGGGAACAGTTCATTGATAATTTGGAGGGAAAGCAGAGTCAACAAATGGTTGGCAACAGTGGAGCAGAAAAGTAGTGGGTACCTTTCAGAAATCTAATGTATAGCACTGCATTTACTCATCTGTGTCAGGACACTCACAAGCATCAAGACTGGTTGGATGAAAATGATGGAGAAATTCAGAAGCTGCTGAATGAAAAATGAGAACTCTGCAGGGTTTACCAACAGTATAGTTCATCAGTCTTTCTCTTAGGCAGCATGTTCCTCCATCAAAATTAAAGTACAAGTGATTTAAGATTCTTGGCTCAGTAAGAAGGCACATCACATTCAGCTATCTAATATGAATTCACATTTTGTCCTCTGGAATGCCTGCCCCAGAATTAATAAACTTTTTTTCATCTTAAACTTACTGTTTTCTGATTTGTTTCATTTTCTAGCCTTCACTGCCACAAAGATCCATCCGGAAAACATAGATTCTTTTGTTATCCTTTTCAGTTCTGACTACACTTTCCCTTACATCTCCTGATTTACTTATCATGGTAGTACTCCCAAATCTGGTCTTCATCCTCCTTATGAACCTTATTCTCTCTAACCCTCATTTCTTTCTTTTTTAATTTTTTAGTTTCTTTTATTTTTAATTTATGTAATAAAATAAGTTATTTACATAAAATAGTATAAGAAAAAGATGATAGCATAAGAAACTGTTTGTCCATTATGTACAGTTTGCTGTTCCTTCTAAATATATAATAAAGTTATTCTGTAAATTTTTTTTGCCCTTTTGCCTCTTCTACTTCAAAGATGGCTACTATTAAACAAATTATATGTGTATCTATCTATGTATCTATATATATACATATAAACACATATATGTATAATCATTCTCTACATGCTTCTGTTTATCAGTTATTTCTCTGGATGAAGATAGCAATTTTTTTCTATGTCTTTTATAGTTAATTTGGTTATTTATAATAGACAAAATGACTTATTTGCTGAAAGTTGTTCCTAAAACGACATTGCTGTTACTGTATACAGCTTTGTCTTGGTTCTGCTCATTTCATTTTTCATTATGCTGTGCAAGTCTATCCATTTTTTCTGAGATCTTTGAACTCATCTTTCTTATAGCACAGTAGTTACCATGACAACTATATACCACAACTCTGTTAAGTCATTCTTCAATTGAGGGACACCCAAGCAATTTCTAGTTCTTTGCAACCACAGAGAGAGCTGCTATAAATATTTGAGAAGTTATAGGCTCTTTTCCTGTTTCCCTAATCATCTTTGGAAATAGACCTAGTAGTGGTATTGCTTGGTCAAATGGTATTACAGCTTAATAATTCTTTGAGCATAATTCTATAATGCTCTCCAAAATGTTGGATCAGTTCACAGTCCCACCAACAATGAAATTGTATACCAATTTTTACACATCTTTTATTGCTTTCCCCTTTAATCACTTTCACCAGTCTAATAAGTGTAAAATAGCATTCCAAGGTGCTTTTAATTTGTATTTCTCTAATAAATAATGATTTAGATCATTTTTTCTTATGACTATAAATTGTTTTGATTTCTTCATTGGAGAACTACCACTTTTTATCCTTTAAACACATATAAATAGGGAAAAGACTCATATGCTTATAGTTTTGACAAAGTTCTTTATATAGTTTAAATATGAGACTTTTATCTGATAAACTATTTGTGAAATGTTCCCCAATTTTCTACCTCCTTTCTGATCCTGAATACATTGATTTATTTGTATAAAACCTTTTTTTACTTAATGCAATTGAAATTATGCATTTTACACTTCATTCTGTTCTCTATCTCTTGTTTATTCGTAAACTATTTAGCTATACATCAATCTGATAATATGTTCCTTGTCCTTCAATTTTTCTTGTACTGTGTCTCTTTATATCTATGCCTTGTATCCATTTTGACCTTATTGTGATAAATACTGTAGGATATTGCCCTAAGTCCAATTTCTGCCATACTGCTTTCCAGTTTTCCCAACAATTTTTACCAAAAAATGAATTCTTATCTTAAAATGTTGTCTTTATATATGTCAAATTCAGGATTACTATATTTATTTGCTTCTATAAATTCCATGTCTACTCTGTTCCACTGATCTATGCTTCTGTTTCTTACCAGTACCATATGTTTTTCATAATTACTGCCTTCTAATACAGTTTAAGGTCTGATACTACTAAATCTCCTTTGTTTACTTTTTTATTAGTTATTTTGTTGTTCTTCCAAATTAATGAAACTCCCTAGAATAGTGAAAAAAGGAAAAAAAATATTACCAAGTAGGGTTATTATATTGTTGGTAAGCTTAAAATAAGTTATTTTGAATGTAATATATGTAGCTATGTATTTTATGTTTATGATGTATGTGTGTGTGTGTGTGTATTATATGTACAGTGAGAGACAGACTGACAGGCAGATTATTTTTTTATTTTTTATTTTTTTCTATTTAAAAGTAAATGATTTTTTTTCTGTAACTGCTTTTAACCTATAACTGCTTAAGTCACACTTCTTTGTGTCTGAATTTAGTTCAGAGTTTACCTGCACAATGATGGATAACTTTAAAATATTCAGCTCTTCTTGCCTCAAGGAATTTAACTGGCCTTGGAGAATGTGCATGAAAGCAAGGGAATTAGGCATGATATCTTTATACCACCAAGCTATCTTTCAAGAATGTGTGGTTTGCTGTCCAAATGCCTGGGCCACTATCTTGAACCTAAATTCAAATAATAAGCAACTCTTACTCTCCTGAGGAAAGTACAGGAACATTGGTAGCCCCATTACCAAACTTGCAATCAATCATGTTCTTACCTGTGCCTCAGCTCTTCCATCAAACATGTTGCGTCATTCCCATGATGTCATCTGCTCTGTTCTATTCTTTGTTCTGTGCTCTCCAAAACCTATATAACAAAAATTGTTATCTTGCTTGGGATCTTTGGCGTAAATGGAGGCAAATCATTAACCCATTTATTGACAGGCAGAATCCACTTGGTAGTAAATATTATCTTTCTTGGAGATTTCCTTCAGTGTACCCTTTTGATAAAACTAAAAGGTATATACATCAATGTATATACTTGTTCTATTCTCTCTTAGACGTTAAACTCCTTGAAGACAGGAATGGTTTGTACCCTTTCTTTGTATCCCTTGCACTGAACGCACTGTGAGGCAATAATCGTATGATTTCTGTTAGTTTTGTTATTGATATGATCAATAATGATGATAGTTTTCCTAATATTGAACCAGCCCTGCATTCCTGGTATTAATCCTACCTGATTATAATGTATTATTCTTGTGAAAAGTTGCTGTATTCTTTTTGCTAATATCTTATTTAAAATTTTTGCATCTATATTCATTAGGGAAATTGGTCAATATTTTCTCTGTTTTGGCTCTTCCTGGTTTAGGTATCAGAACCACATTTGTATCATTAAAACACATGGTGCTTTCAACATTGAACACCTCACATTGTGCCAACAAATGTGGAGCCATATTGAGGACAAAAATATTTATGGCATCTCTTTTTGTAGTGTCCAAGAACCGGAAATCGAGGGAATGTCCATCAAATGAGAAATGGCTGAGCAAATTGTGGTATATGAATGTAATGGAATACTATTGTGCTATCAGAAATGATGAACAATCCAGCTTCACAAAAACCTGAAAAGACTTATATGAACTGTTGCTGAGTTAAATGAGCAGAACCAGGAATACATTATACGTAGTAAGAGTCACAAGGTATGAGGACTGTTTCTTATTATTTTCTCTTGTGTTGTGTTTTGACTTGTTTGTTTTTTCCTCATGGTTTCTCCCATTTATTCTAATTCTTCTATGCAACATGACTAGTGTGAAAATGTGTTTAATAAGAATGTAGGTATAGAACCCATATAAGATTGCATTTGGTCTTGGGGAGGGAGGGTGTAGAGGAGGGGAAAATTTTAAAACTTATGGAATGATTGTTGAAAGCTAAAAAAAAAAAAAATTAAGTTTTTAAAAAAGCACATGGTAGTGGGGTTTAAGATGAAGAAGCCTGAAAAATTATGGGGTGAGCCTTATGTTGAAGGACTTTGAATATAAAACAGAGGATTTCAATTTGATCCTAGAAATGAGAGAGAGAAATTAGAGTTGAAGTTAACAAAATGAAAAGTAATAGACATAATAATAAAGGATTCATGGCTCAAAAATCATCATGAGTATAAGAGGGGTGAGGCAAATTGAAACAGTGATCATTCATCTGAAAATAAAAACAATCCAGGAGTTTACGTGACTAAAGTTCAATATATGTTAACAATGTGACCAGAAAGTCCCCGAAACATAAAACCAGTGTAAGCTGAATGAAGAAAGACATAATTTCCAGAATATCAGTTTTGTTGTAGCTTCACTGTATGCTGCCCTGATCAGATCACTTGTGGAATTCAGAAATTCTTTGAGAAGGGCCTATTGTAGGTTACATGATGAAAATATCAAAAACCATCAATGGACAAGACCAGCTTCCCCAGATGCAATCTCTGGTTTCATCAGAAATATTTTATGAAGGGTCTAAGTCAATGCAAGCACTGCATTGTAGATAATATAATTGAGGCCAGACATGGTCATGTCAGAAAGGAATATAGGCAAAGCCTCCAAGGTAGTGTTTGATGCACACTCCTCTAGCTCCAGCTTTCCTTATTCATTCTTACACTGGAAAGCTGACCACCAGAATTCCTTAAGTATGATGTTTTCTGAGTCTCTATTAGGGTTCATCATCCTAAGAAAAGACTTAAAACCAGGAACCTCACAGGTCATGTATGTAAATGTGAGAGCTCCACTGAAAGTGAAATTATCAGTATAGTAGGGTCTCATGGTGATGTCCCAGTGATGTTGTGATTCACAACTTAGATGTTGAAGCAAATGGTACTTGTGAATACCTGAGGACCATGAATGGATCTGTATCACCACGAACCACAATGATCCTAGCTGAAGATCTAAAAATCTTCATGGAGTCTCTCACTGGCAGGCATCTTCTCAGTCAAGGAAGCACAGACATCATGCATTGCCATCTCCCCTGTTAATTCTTGAAGAAATTCCTTACCCCTGACATCATCTGTGGTCACCAGATCTACCCACATTCTTTTAAAATATACCAGTAAATGGACCATAACTCAAAGCAAGGAGGAGTACCTGGTTTTTGTTTACTATATTACCTATTTTATTTCTTTAATTTCTTTTTCTCATTTTATTGTTATAGCTAGCATTTTAGTACACTTTTCTACTTTTTTATTCCTTTATTTTTCTAATTTTATTGTTATAGCTTGATTTTTAGTACAATATTGAAAAACAGATGTGATAATAGACACTTTTTCTTCACCACTCACCTCACTAGGAAGATTTTACCTTTATCCCCAATACAGATAATGCTCTCACCACATATAAGTTATTTTTGTCTTTGTGGGCAAGATTTTTAAAATTATATATTTATTTATTATTTTAAAAGCTGATAAAATTAACATTTTTACTCTGCTGTTTTCATTGATGATTTCTTCAAATATACCTCTGAAAAATCAGTTTTCAAAAATCCCTTTGTGATTCAGATAGAGTTACTTGCCTACAGTTTTTAATCCCAAATCACTCCGGCTTTCATTAAATGACAAATAATAGCCCCAGCCCAAGCTTCTGTGGCTCACTGCTTAGATTTCCAGGGATAAGAATGAGTGTGAATAGTGATTGTTTTATGTTCTTCCTAGATACTTACTCTGAGGGTCTTACCCTCCCAAACTGATAATTTCATGTTGGTGAAAAAAATGTCTTGTATCAATTCTTACCTAATCTTTAGTCATTGAGTTGTCTGAGATAAACTGAGACCTCAGAAAGACCTTAATTTCAAAAGACCAGGATCACCCAAGTGAATCCTGGGTCACCTCCAGTTGTCTTGATTTTTCTCTTGCCAATGGACTTTGATGACTCTGGAGAAGAGAGTGAGCAAACAACTTTGATCAACTCTACCTCACTCAAATTCACTTCACAGGCAAGTCAAGATATCACCCTTGTGATGTCATTGGTCCACTTCAAGAATGAAGGATGAGCAAGAGTGGTAATAGTGGTCTCTGTTCCAGCTTTAGGGGGGAAGGTTGTTTTCCTAAGCTACATGCTTTTTCACACTGCTGTTTTCAGAACCAGTTCTGAAGATTTAAAAGTGCATCCAAGATGGTATGATTTCAGGAGAGGTGTGATCACTGATCTCTTGGGCTTCAGTTTCGTCTGTACTTAGGAAAGGCCCCTGATCCCTTGGGATTGCATTTGATATTCTCCTCATAGTTCCTGCTTTTTGGAACCAGTAATGACACTACTCTTCTGGACCCCTGATCCCTTTTGACTAGAAGCAATACCTTTGCTCAGGGTTTCTAATCCCTTGTGACCAAAAGAAAAATACTGTTCCTTGGGAACCCTGATTTCTCTTTCTCCTAAATGCATCTTTCCAACCTTGAACAGTAAGTCAGAAGTAGGCACAAGTAATGGAGCTGATGAATAGCATCTAGTCCTGTGCCCAGTGCTAGCACACCTCTCCTGTCATGTCTTTCTCACCAGCTGCCTGATCCTCTTCCCATCTCTTCCCCAGACATCTGCTTTCTGTCACCATCACCAAGTTTCATCACTACTGTTTCATCCACGTGGGTGCTCAGTCAATCTCCACTCCCATGCCATATATCTCTCTTTCCAACCTTCTAAGTTGTCTTAGACTGAAATAATATCTCAGCCTCAACTTTTGTTGACTCTTCCACCCTAAAATCAATTAGGGGCATTCTTTTAAGGTTGTTTGGAGGGAATGTTTGGAAAGCTCAGCTGAGAGTTCCTCTACTCCATTATCTTGACTCCTCACATTCACCTTACCTTCAGAATCAGTGACACTAGCCCCCTTGCTGTTCATGTCATGCTGACCATGTCATCTTATTCCAAGCATTTCCATTGGCCCCATGCATGATATTATTACCTCCTTATCTCTGACTTCTGGCTTCCTTCAAGTTATAATTAAAAGTTTAACTTGCACAAGAAAACTCTCTGATCCTTCTTACTGCAAGGGCCTTCCCTTTATTGATTATCACTAATTCATCCTGTATGTAGCTCATTTGTGCAGAGCTATTTGCATGTTATATCCTCCATTATCCTGTGAGGTTTTTGAGGATAAGGACTAGAGTTTTACTCATATACATACACATACATATGTGTATGAATACATTTGTACTTCTGTACATATATACGTATGTGCATATGTATTTACATGAGTTTATATGGATATACATATACATGCATATATAAGTGAATATATATGCATATATACAGACACACAGATATAGACAGATAGACGTAGATATGCATATCTGTCTATGTACTTGTTCTCTTCAATAGAAGTTAAGCTTCTTGAAAACAGGGACAATCTGTTCCCTTTCTTTGTATCCCTTGCCCTTAACACAGTTCCTAGTGTACAATAAATGCTTAATAAATGGTGATTGACTGAATGACATGAAAGCAAGAACTGTGGGATTTTTTGTACTTGTATCCCCAGTGTCTATTGCAATGGCTGGCACACAAAGACACTTATTAATTTAAACAGTTGCAGATCCATTGCCTTATTAATAATGTGAGACTTTGAGTTAATTCATTTGTATATGAAAAGTCCAATAGAGGACACAAACATGCCTAGAATATAAATCTCTACTGACTGTTTTCCTCAGTCATACAATTTTATAGACTAACAGGAGCCCTTTAGAATTTAAACAAATACGGAAACCCTGAAACCCATAAACTACTGAACAAATCATCATGGCCAGGTGATGGCCTAGGCCTCAGAGATGAGCACTTGGAAAAATTAATGGGATGGTCACTGTAAGTTAGGGTTAGGTCTTTCACTGAATGTGCCCAGTCTTGTTGCTGGAAGAGTTGTCAAAGTGAAAGGCCTGGAAGGTAGAAGTTCTAAGACCTAATGTCATGAGTGAACAGAACTTGGAAGGGTCATGTCAGTCTAAGGTTAAGGGTCTTTGATCTTTTGGACAGCCCAACATTTCATCAGCAGAGGAGTACAGATGAGGCTGGAGATAGAGGTGATGAAAAAATTCAGCTGACATCAAGGAGCAAACCCAAGAGAGTTCAATAGCATGATCAAGTCAAGAAAACCACCATATTATTGGAGAAGTAGGAGGCACAGTCTGTATGTTTATAAATTGATTTAGAAAATAGACCACAGATTTGTGAGGCCTCTATGAGGGAAGAACATCAAGGAGTTGAAATTCAAAAGGTGAAAGTTGACTTGGTCACCTGTATGCCACATGAGCATTTTACTTTGGTTTGTGTCCACTCTGTCCATGGGCACAATGTGTATTTGTAAGAGAATTCACTCCAGTGTTCCTAATGTGTTCAGTGAGATGGTTGGAATTCTTCCCAGTAGAGGAAGTTCAGAAGAGGAAGTGTTTAAGGGTCATACTGAATTTAAGATGTGTACAGGACATCCATATCAAGTTGGCCAATATACAGCAGAAGCTGCAAAACTTGAGGGCAACAGAGAGGTTAGGGCTGGATGAGAAAATTCAAGAATTTTCTGCATAGAGATGATCAATGAACCCATGGTGACTATTGAGATCAACAAGTGAAATACTATAGGAGAAAACAGAGGAAAGCTGACGACAAAGCTAGGGGGGAGTCAAGGTTAGCACGAGAGAGTCAATATCAAAAACTGTCGATAGAAGATGAGAGGATGGGTCAAATCTATCACTGAGTCAACAATCACAAGCATTAATTAAGCACTTACTATGTATCAGACATTCTGCTAAATATGGATTTACATACAAAAAAAGCAAAAGACAATCCCTTTCTCTCAAGGAGCTTCCAATGTTGGAGAGGCAACAACTGTATCCAAATAAGGTAAAGATGGAAATAAGCAGAGAGAAGTCAGTTGTAATAAGAGGAATTACTAAATGAATTAGAAAAGTCTTCCCACAGAAAGCTAAATTTTAGTCTGGACTTGAAGGAACCCAGAGAGGACAGCTGATGTAAAGCAAGAGGAAGAGAATATCAGGCATACGGGACTTTCAGTGAAAATGTTTGTAGTAGGCAGTTTTCAAAGGAAGAAATTAAAACTATCTATAGTCATATGAAAAAAAAATGCTCTAAATGACTATTGATTAGAGAGTTGCAAATCAAAACAACTCTGAGGGACCACATCACACATATCAGATTGGGTAACATGACAAAAGAGGAAGATGATAAATGTTGGGAAAATGTGGGAGAGTTGGGACACTACTTCATTTTTGGTGGAGCTGTGACCTAATCCAAACATTCTGGCATGCAATTTGGAACTATGCCCCAAAGGGCTATAAAATGGGCATACCCTTTGACCCAGCCATATCACTTCTAGGACTGTATCCCAAAGAGGTCATAAAAATGACAGAGGGTCCCTCATGTACAAAAATATTTGTAGCAACTCTCTGTTATGGCCAAGAACTGGAAATAGATGGGATGCCCATAATTTGGGGAATGACTGAACAAGTTGTGGTATATGAATGTAGTGGAATACTATTGTGCTATAAGAAATGATGAACAGGAAGTTTTCAGAGAGGCCTGGAAGGATTCTGAGTGAAAGGAGAAGAACCAGGAGAACTTTATAAACTGTAAAAATCAGAGTGTGCGAAGAATTTTTCTGGTAGACTTAGCCCTTCACAGCAATGCAGACATAAAACATTCCCAATGGACTCTTGAGGCAAAATGCCATCCACATTCAGAGAAAGAACTTTGGAACTGGAATGCAAAATGAAGCAGAATATTTCCTCTTGTGTTATGTGTTGGTTTTTCTCATGATTTCTCCAATCATTTTAATTCTTCTATGCAACATGACTAAGGTGAAAATGTTTTTAATAAGAATGTATGTGTAAAACCCACATAAGATTGCATGCTGTCTTGGGGAGGGAGGGGAGAAGGAAAAGGAAGGCAGGGGGAGAAAATCTAAAACTTGTGGAAGTGATTATAGAAAACTGAAAACAAATATATTGATAGAAAAGAAAGAAAAAAGAAAATGCTTGTAGTAGAGACAGGGAGCATTTAGTGTGAGGAACTGTAAAGAGGCCAGTGTCGTTGGGTCTCAAAGTCTATGATAGTGGGGTTTTAAAGTTAAGAAAATTACAAAATGACAAGGTGAGCAAGATGATGAAGAACTTTCAATACAAAACAGAGATGTTCATTTTGATGGTAGAAGTAAAAGGGAGAAATTGGACGTAAAGTAATAAAATGAAATGTAATAGAGAGAAAGTAAAGTGTTTCATGTGTTCAAAGAGTCATCTTCACAAGTATAAGTTGGGTTAGCTAAGTAATTGTTAATGTGAAAGAAATCGAGATTTGTAGTTATCTAAAACTTAATATATGTGAAGGCTGTGATCATAAAGTCCCCATAAGCTAAAACTAACATAAGGTAAATTGAGGTAGATATACTTTCCAGAATATAAGTTGTGTTATAGCTCCTTTGTATGCTGCCATGGTCAGTTCACTTGTGGAGTTCAAAGATTCTATCACAGAAGGCCCTCCTGTGTGTTTCATCCAAAATACCCTGAATCAGTAATGGAGAGTACCAATTCTTAAGGGAGCCTTACCTGCCAAGGATGAGGCACCCAGCTTTCTCCAGTTTCCCCAGAGACAATCTCTGATTTCTTCAAATACTTTTCATGGAGGACCCAAGCCACAGCATACATAGCATTGTAGGTGGTGGAGCTCACGCCAGATATGGTCATGTCAAAAAAGAATATAGTCAAAGCCTCCAAGGTAGTATTTGGTATATGCTGCTCCAGCTGCAGCTTTTCATATTCATCCTGGCACCATAAAACTGACAACCCAAAGTCTTTGAGTACAATGTCCTCTGGTTCATTATTAGGGTTCACCATCTTGAGAAAAGACTTACAACCAGGAACTTCATTTGTCAGTTATGTAAATGTGAAAGCTCCATTGAAACTGTAACTATCAACATAGTTGGGTCTCATAGTGATGTCCCAGTGAGAAGTGGTGATCCACAATTTATATGCTGTAGTCAAGGGCATTTGTGAATGTCTCAGAACTATTAATGAATCTGTATCACCATGCATTACAACTACTCTGAATGAAGATGCCATTATCGTGGGCATGAAATCCACCTGTGATTCTTCATGACGTCTAGCACTGATAGGGATCTTCTCTGTGAAGGATGTACAGACATCATACTTTGCCATCTCCCCTGTCACTTCCCAAAGGAATTCATCACCCCTGAGATCATCTGTGGTCACCAGACCTACCCAGTTCCATTTAAAATGTACCAATAACTGGATCACACCTAAAAGTAAGGAGGAGTCCCTAGGAGCCATCTGGTAGAGAGAAGGAAACTGGGCCTTGTCATTCAGGATGGGATCAAAAGGGCCAAAGCTGAGCTGGACAATAGGGAAATATAGAAAATGTTGAATTCTATATATGTGGTAGCAAGGATAGAATTGTGGGAAATTACAAACTTTCTTCAAGCTATCCTTTCTCTGTGTGGATAAATGCAGTGGATTTCAGGATTCTTTCCTTGTTATAGGAGAATTTTAACCCAAATTTCCATTTTTATCTCTCTCCTTCAGACACTTGCCTGCTAAAGAAAGAATTATCTGATTCTTCACTTGTGACTGATTCAACTAGAAGGTCTCCGTTCTTTCCAAATAGATTAAGATATATTTATTCTTGGCCCAAAATTGGTTGTTACACTAACATTATTAGATTTGGGATGTGGTGAGTGCAATATTTTTATGAAAACAAAAACACTGAAATCAGATGTGTATGTTGCATATATTTCTGAGGCCAAAAGTGTGACATCTTCACCTTTTTCATATATAAATTTAGTTTAAAAATATATGCTCTAAATTTTTCCTTTTTGACACTCAAATATGTATATTTGCTTTGAATATGTAATTTGTTCAAGGAATAATCACAGATATTTTAAAGTTGTTCTATACACAGGTACTGTCCTTTGGTGCTTCAAAATATTATTTAATATATTCTTTATAGGAATATGTATCTATAAACATCAAATACTAAATAAACAGGTTGAGATGGACAAGATTTACTATGTGATGATTGAATCTCACAATCAGTTCATCAGTTACATGCTACCACGTTATATACAAGATCCATGGATCTTAGAGAACACAAGAAGTGGAGGTATCACTGTGCCAACCATTTCCCTTAACTACCACTGGATTGTATTACACACTGACCATAAAAATTTCTAAAAGGAACAAAATCAGAATTCATCATATAATTAATTACAAGACAACACATTGTATCATATTTGTATTGTATACCCTTGTGGGCCATTTCCATAACCCTCTGTTAACTGTTAAGTTGATTCTACGAAGGTTGGCTGCCACTTACTACTGTCTCTCATCTCCTAAGAAGTATGCACAGGGACAGGAGCTTATGAGGGTTTCTACTTCAGTCATTTGGCCCAAGGAGTATGTTTCTCATTGATTATCAGTTGAACTTACTTAGCTTTCAGAAAAGGTATTTATTGAGCAAGTTATAATCAGGATAGTTATTAGAAAAACATTTCCCCTAATCATGGGTGCATTCTTCACTTACACCACAAGGTCTCTCAAGATAATGGACTCATATAGAGCACATGTTGCCAAGAGGTGGATTCAAATCCACAAATTCCTGGAGGTCCTTTCCTCTCTTTTGGGAGTTCTCATGAAGTTTCTTTTCAATGTGGCTCTTTCCTGGCCTCCAAGGATTATTGCCCTTGAAGAGCCCTCAAGGACAGCTAGGTGGTGTGGTGGATAGATTTCTGGTCCTGAAAAGTCAGGAAGACTCATCTTTCTGAGATCAAACTGGCCTCAGACATTTACTTGCCATGTAAGTCACTTAAGCCTGTTGCCCTCAGTTTCCTTATCTGTAAAATGAGCTGGAGAAGGAAATAAAAAACCACTCCTGGATTTTGCCATGAAAACCTCAATGGGATAATGAAGAGTCAAACACAATTGAAAAATAATCACTGAGGGGGGTGAAGCCAAGATGGCAGAGTAGAAAGACACACATAAGCTAGCTCCGAACCTACAACCCATAAAATATCTGTAAAAAAGAACTCCAAACAAATTCTGGAGCAGCAGAAGCCACAGAACAATGGAGCAGATGAGATTTCTGTTCCAGAGAGCCCTGAAAACCTCTCGCAAAAGGTCCGTCACGCTGTGGACCTGGAGCTGAGCCCAGCCCTGCCTTGGCCGCTCGGTGCTGATCCAAGCAGGCTGCACGGACAGAATCTCCAGTGGCCATGCAGGTCCCTTCACCCATGGGCCCCAAAGGTTGGTGAGAGGGTCCTCTCGGCTTGGCGAGAGGGGAGTGGGGTGCCCCCATAACTCAGGCCCCCTCAGGAGGCAGCAGCAGAGGCAGCAGCAGACAACGGCTCCCCAAGCAGGCAGGAGCTCAGATCCACTGTTGAAGGTCTCTGCATAAACCCCCTGAGGGAACTGAGCCCGTGAGGCGGCCCTGCCCCCACCTGAGCACCTGAACTTAATCTCATATTGAGTAGCAGCCCTGCCCCTGCCCAAAGCCCTGAGGCTGGGAACCAGCATTTGAATCTCAGGCCCCAAGTGCTGGCTGGGTGGATCTGGAGGCCAAGTGGGTGTGAAGAGAATATTCAGAAGTCAAGTCACTGGCTGGGAAAATGCCCAGAAAAGGGAAAAGAAATAAGACTATAGAAGGTTACTTTCTTGGTGAACAGGCATTTCCTCCCTTCCTTTCTGATGAGGAAGAACAATGCTTACCATCAGGGAAAGACACAGAAGTCAAGGCTTCTGTATCCCAGCCCACTCAATGGGCTCAGGCCATGGAGGAGCTCAAAAAGAATTTTGAAAATCAAGTTAGAGAGGTGGAGAAAAAACTGGGAAGAGAAGTGAGAGACATGCAAGTAAAGCATGAAAAACAAGTAAACACCCTGCTAAAGGAGACCCAAAAAAATGCTGAAGAAAATAACACCTTGAAAAATACGCTAACTCAATTGGCAAAAGAGGTTCAAAAAGCCAATGAGGAGAAGAATGCTTTCAAAAGCAGAATTAACCAAATGGAAAAGGAGGTTCAAAAGTTCATTGAAGAAAATAGACCTTTCAAAATTAAAATGGAACAGATGGAGGCTAATGGCTTTATGAGAAACCAAGAAATCACAAAACAAAACCAAAAGAATGAAAAAATGGAAGATATCTCATTGGAAAAGCAACTGACCTGGAAAATAGATCCAGGAGAGACAATTTAAAAATTATGGGACTACCTGAAAGCCATGATCAAAAAAAAGAGCCTAGACATCATCTTTCATGAAATGATCAAGGAAAACTGCCCTGAGATTCTAGAACCAGAGGGCAAAATAAGTATTCAAGGAATCCACAGATCACCGCCTGAAAGAGATACAAAAAGAGAAACTCCTAGGAACATTGTGGCCAAATTCCAGAGTTCCCAGGTCAAGGAGAAAATATTGCAAGCAGCTAGAAAGAAACAATTCAAGCATTGTGGAAATGCAATCAGGATAACACAAGATCTAGCAGCTTCTACATTAAGGGAGAGAAGGGCGTGGAATAGGATATTCCAGAAGTCAAAGGAACTAGAACTAAAACCAAGAATCACCTACCCAGCAAAACTGAGTATAATACTTCAGGGGAAAAACTGGTCTTTCAACGAAATAGAGGACTTTCAAGCATTCTTGATGAAAAGACCAGAGCTGAAAAGATAATTTGACTTTCAAACACAAGAATGAAGAGAAGCGTGAAAAGCTAAACAGCAAAGAGAAGTCAGAAGGGACTTACTAAAGTTGAACTGTTTACATTCCTACATGGAAAGACAATATTTGTAACTTTTGAAACTATTCAGTATCTCGGTACTGGGTGGGATTACACACAGACACATGCACATGCACACGCACACACACATAGAGACAGAGTGCACAGAGTGAATTGAAGAGGATGGGACCATATCTTAAAAAAATGAAATCAAGCAGTGAGAGAGACATATTGGGAGAAGAAAGGGAGAAATGGAATGGGGCAAATTATCTCTCATAAAAGAGGCAAGCAAAAGACTTATTAGTGGAGGGGAAAAGAGGGGAGGTGAGAGAAAAACATGAAGTTTACTCTCATCACATTCTACTAAAGGAAGGAATAAAATGCACAGTCATTTTGGTATGAAAACCTATCTTACAATACAGGAAAGTGGGGAATAAGGGGATAAGCGGGGGGGGGGGATGATGGAAGGGAGGGCATGGGGAGGAGGGAGCAATTTGAGGTCGACACTCATGGGGAGGGACAGGATCAAAAGAGAGAATAGAAGTAATGGGGCACAGGATAGGATGGAGGGAAATATAGTCTTACACAACACAACTATTATGGAAGTCATTTGCAAAACTACACAGATTTGACCTATATTGAATTGCTTGCCTTTCAAAGGGAAGGGGTGGGGAGGGAGGGAGGAAAAGAAGTTGGAACTCAAAGTTTTAGGAACAACTGTCGAGTAATGTTCTTGCCACTAGGAAATAAGAAATACAGGTAAAGGGGTATAGAAAGTTATTTGGCCCTAGAGGACAAAAGAGAAGATGGAGACAAGGGCAGAGAGGGGTGATAGAAGAGAGAGCAGATTGGTGATAGGGGCAATTAGAATGCTCGGTGTTTTGGGATGGGGGGAGGGGACAAAAGGGGAGAAAATTTGGAACCCAAAATTTTGTGAAAATGAATGTTAAAAGTTAAATTAATTAATTAATTAAAAAAGAAAAAAAGAAAAATAATCACTGAACAACAGAGTCCTCAAGCTTCCTTTGTGTGTCTTGTTTCTCATGAGTATGTCTTTCACCTCCCACTGGAGAAGTTAACATCCGGTACTGCTTGATAAAGACATTGCTATTAGCTCTAGTGTACAATGCTCCTAGTAATGATGGAACTTCCAACTCTTCTCATCATTCAAAGTTCATGACATCATCATGTGGAACTTTCTCCATCCCCCTTATTGGCAATTTCCTCTTTAGAGTATATTGTCCCTGGATTCAAACACCACTTCACTGGCATTCAGCTGGAATGCACAATTCTATGCTTTTCATATAATACAGAAAATGATACATACCTAATACACAAACTTATTTTTTTTCCATCGGACACTATTTTATGTCTGCTACTCAATGTCCCAAAATTCCTAGTCTTCTCCAATTTATTAATGCCGTATACATATTTGCTTTACTCTCTATATGTATATGTACATAATATATTATATACATAGTATAAAAATATTACAGATATCATAATTTAACATTTGTTATATATTACATATTATGTTTGTTATGTCATATCACATTATATTATATAATGATGTAGTGTAATGTTATGCTATACTATATTAATTATATTTATTATATTATATGCACACACACGTTCAGGAGGAATGTCTTCTGTGACTACAGTGTCACTGAAAATATAGTGATATGAATTGATAGAGTCTGTGACCATCATAAAATAAATGTGGTGTTAAATATATAAAGAGACAATAAAATGTCATGTCAAAATAACCCTAGGTCCAGATTTTCTGATAATGGAAAAACTGTAGATATAATATGCTCATATTTGAGCAAATAGTTGGCAAAGTCTCACTGTAGTGTCGCATGCATCCAGAGCTACAGGGTAACAGAGAGGATATTCTATTCAATCCCCTTGTTCTACTGTCAAGAAAACTAGGGCTGCAGGAGGTTTGACTCATCCAAAGTGGACAGTAAGTGGAAGGGTGACATCTGAATTCAGTTCTCTGAATACATAGCACATGGTTTTTTTTTTTCTTTCCCATGTTACTAAACTAATTCATATTATCCCACTGAAAAGACTTGAAGATGTGGACTGGTTAATATTACAATTAAATCAATATGGAAATGATTGAATGACTAGATACAGAGCATAGTATTCAATGGGACAATGTCACATTGGGAACTGGGACAGCAAAGTGGTGCTGCAGTGGATAGGTTGCCAAGTCTTGAGTCATAAAAACTCATCTTCCTAAATTAAAATATGGCCTTGCTAGCTATGTCACTCTCGGCAAGTCCCTTAACCTATTTGTTTCAGTTTCCTCACCTGCAAAATGAGCCGGAAAAGAAAATAGCAAATCAGTTTTATATCTTTGCCAAGAAAACCTCAAATGGGGTCACACAGAGGCAGATATAACTGAAACAACTAACCAATAATTGCAAAAACACTTTGGAAGGAAGTTCCCACTAGAATTCTCTAGAAAGTTTTTTCTTTGTCACTGCCATTATAGGCCCATTGTCCATGATTTAGATAAAGTCACATGGTAGTGAACTTATGATATTGCCAAATAACAGGAAGGTGGGAGTGGTAGCTCTAACATGTATGGAGGAGCAAGGAAGATCCCCAAAAGGATTTAATCAGGCAAAGCATTTGGCTAATTCTAATGAGTGAAATATAGCAGACACAAATATGTAATCTTATATTTGGATGCAAAAAAAAACCCTAACTTCATAAGTACAAGAAAGGCACATAGGAGCTAAGTGGGCAGCATTTCATGGGGGAAAAAACCTGTAAGAGTTTTAGGGGACTACAAAGCAGGCAGAAAAGCTTGGGAAATCCTAGTCTTCAATGAGAAGCAGAGAGTACAGGGTTTGGGAAAACGATGACAGCCCGCATGACTCAGATCTCTTCTGGAGTATCATAATCAGTACTCAGATTCTTATTAAACTCCAGCTCAACTGTAGTTAAAAACAACTCATTTCTGTAACATGAATCTTCTACACTTCTTAATGGTTCCCTGTCTGAGTTATAATAGGGAATATATTCATAATCCTCATCTGATGGCAGATAGGTGGCACAGTGAATAGAGCACCGGCCCTGGAGGCAAGAAGACCTGAGTTCCAATCTCAGATAAGTTGCTCATCCTTTGTATAGATTAGTTTCCTCTTTTATAAAAGGGGTATAATATTAGCATCTGTCATCCAGGTTTTTTGTGAAGAAAAAAATGAGAGAACATATGCAGTAAAAATAAAACCTAACACTTACATAATGTTTGTGATGTGCTAAGGACTTCATACATGAATAAAAGTATCAAAACCTTAAAAACTATGTAAATGTTAGCTGCTATTATTATTGTTATTATTATCATAAATTCTCAGATCTCTTACAGTATTCCTTCTATCCATCCTCTAAAATGATGACATAGCCTCATCCTTCACAAAAAACAACTGTTTTTTTTCCTTTAATGAGAGTTCCCTTTTCTTCTCCTTTAGCAAAATCACTCAGATGGCTTCACTCACCATCTCCATCATCTCTATATTAAGTGAAGAAGTAGCTTCTCTCATTGTAAATACAAATTCTCTGAACACATCCTTGATCACCTCCCATTCCATCTTCACCAGTTATCCCCCTCTATCATTTCTACCCTCTCAATGATCTGCCATCTCTTTCTATTTCCTGGCTGTTTCCTAGCTGCTTACAAATATGCCCATTTCTCTCAACCCAAAAACAACCTTCAGTGGATCCTACCAATTTGGTAGTTATTGCCCTATTTCCTTCCTCTACTTCATGGCTTAATTCTTTGACTAATTCATTTATATTCAATATCTCCTGCTCCTCTTCTCCAAATCCTCTGCGATATAGCACCTAAACTCTTTAACTGAAATTGCTCTCTGCAAAATCACCTATCATCCTGTAACTGATGAATCAGGAATCAAGTGGCCTCCTTGAAATTCTCATCCATGTTGACATCTCTGCAGCTTTGGATCCTGTTGATCATACTTTTCTCTTTGATATCCTGCTTTCTTTTTTCTGATGCTGTTTTCCTCTGATTCTTCTGCTACCTTTATGATAGATTCTTCTTAATCTCCTTCTCCACACGTGCAGCAGGGTTTGGATGAAGTAAATACAACATTGGATTTGGAATTAGAAAGATATGAGTTGAAATCTGTCTTTAGACACTTGTTGGTTGTATGACCATGGGCAAGTCACCTAATTTCTGTGTACTTCAGTTGGGAATAATAACAGCACCTGCCTCACAAGTTTTTTGGGAGGAGCAAGTGAGAAAATACTTGCAAGAGGGTATAGCACAGTGCCAGGCACACAGTAGGTACTCTCTAAAATGCCTAGTCTTTCCCCATCTCACCCCTCCACAGGGTTGAGTAATTCTCATTCTATTCTTTGTGTACAATCTGGATGTAGTACAATGAGAGGTCCATCCATCCTCTCCTAAATTGAAGGCGACTGATAAAGGTTTAAAAGTCAGCAGGCTCAATGTTACCAATCTATGGGAACTTGTAGACCTCAAGCAGGGTCCCCATCTGGACAGACAGAGCTGATGTGGCTCCTCCAATGACAGTCACAGACTTGTCCTGCCCTATACACCTGAAGTTAGGGACTAGCTGACCTCCTGTCAGCTACCTTAGGGAGGTCTCCAAGGTCCTATCATCACTGTGGTAGGCACTGTAGACCTGGAATCCCAGAGAAATGTTGTGCAGCAGAGCAGGGTCCCTGTTGATCTCTTCCACAGCAAACCTTATGGTCAAGACTTGCTGATAGTTTTTATGCAGCCTCCTGAAAGAGAGAGAATCAGAAACCACTAATAAAGCCTGAAAAGAGAATTCATTTCAGAAAAAAATGTTTCTCAGTCAAGTGAGGGTATAATCATTTTGTGTTTATGATAACAACAATAACAACAGCAACAATAATAATAGTTAAAGTTTACGCCATGCCAGGCACTGTGCTCAGTATTTGACAATTGTTATGCCATTTAATCCTCACAAACATCCTCAGAGACATGTGCTATTATTATCTCCATTTCACAAATGGAAAACTGAGGGAAACAGTGGTTTGTCAGGGTCACACACTGAGTGTCTGAGGCTGGATTTGAGCAGGTTTTCCTGACTTGAGCCCTCTCCCTGTATCCACAGAGAGAACTTGCTACCCCAAGTGGATTACTAATAAAAGGCTCCCTCATGCCTCTACTACTTGCCTTGTGTGATTCCTATGATAGGATGGTTTGCTTTAAGTTTCTAATTTGATTGTGCCTGGTAGACTAATTTATTTAATTAATAATAATGAGCAAATATGATGTGTTAGAAAATGTCAGTGATCCAGATAGTTCTTCTTCTCGGAGTGGTCTATGACATGAGAATTACACAAATACCTTTAATACAAGGTCATAGGCAATATGTGTACCTGCATGGTGGAGAAAGATATAGAAACGATGAGGGGAGGACAGCTCACTTCCAAATGAAGCCAATAGAAAATGTTTCCTGGATTCTGTCACACCTATTGAAGGATGGTCATCAGTTTATTAACAAACATTTATTAAAAATCTAGAACATGCCAAGAATGGTGATAGGCAGTGGAAATGTGCTGAATCAGATCCTGGAGACTGTCTGAATGGATAGATTGCTGGGCTTGAAGTACTCAGTTCAAATCCAGCCTCAGATGCTGAGCAAATCATTTTAACCTCAGTCTCCCTCAGTATCTTCTTCTATACAATGTGGATAAAAGTAATATCTACCTGGCAGGGATGTTGTGGAGATCAAATAAAGTAACATTGAAAAGTGTATATTATGTTGTCTGATACATAATAATCAATTAATAAATGATGGTTTCCTTCCTACTCTCAAGGAGCTCATGGGGGAGCTCCCCCAAGAGGGGGAGCAGGCAGTTAGTTGGCACAACAATTATGGCTACTGGCTAGGAGTCAGGAAAACCCAAGTCACAATCGAGTCCCAGATCCTTTTTAGATGTGACCCTAGGCAGGTCACTTAACCTCTGCTTTCTTCACTTTCCTCATCTGGAAAATGGGGATGAATAATTGCACTGATCCCCTAAAATCATTTGAGAATCAAATGAGATAATAATTTTAAAACATTTCTCAAAGTTCCTGGCACATAGTTGGTATTTATGTAGAAGTAAAGTACTTATTAATATAATTAACAGCATCTCTGGACAGAGGGAATTGTATGAAGAAGAAATAGATTGGGAATTGGGGAGCCTGTTGAATATATGCAAACAGCAATTGTATTCAGGCCTTGCCAATGTGCCCTAATTTCAAGGCCAGAATCTTGTGAAGGCTTCCCTTTTCCCCTCTCCACCTCTTTTTCTTCTCCATTAAGTTTGAAGAAAAGGAAGCAAAAGTCACCTAAATAATTGTCACCTGTAACTGGTCATTTGCCAGAAAACCCACGCTAAGAGTTTATTCTTTCCAATATTTTCCAATAGACTTACAATTTGGGAATGCTTCTCAGTAGCTCCCACTTTTAAGGAAAACTAGTCCAATTTTCTGGGAGACACCAGCTGAGAAGAAGAGAGTCCATCACCCTGCCTCATCACTCTTGTGTTCACATCCAAACTGGCTTTACCTGTAGAAGCAGCTCTCTTCCCTTGAAGAAGTGGCCTGCCAGTTCCCTGAGAATTTGACATGCTATATCCATTCTTCTGTGTCCTTTTTTGTCATCTGTTCCTAATGAAAAAGTTACCTACCCTCATAAAATCTTTATTGTCCCTCTCTACAACAGTTTCCCTCCATGCCATAAATACCTGGTATTAATTTTGGCTAAAATCTGTTTATATTCTGTCTCTTATGTTCTCTCTCCAATTAGAAAGTATGGTGCTGGATATCCAGGAGCCAAAATGGTGGAGTAAGAAATAAATCGCTCTCACTCTCCCTTACTGACCTCTAAAAATTCTTAAAATATCATCCAAGAAAGAATCCTGGAACAGCAGAAAGAGGGAGGTGCAGTAGGCTTTTAACCTGAGAAGCTTGGGGAATTAATGGGAAAGGTTTCTCTCACTCTGGTGGAATGAGAGCAGTACAGAACAGAAGTCATTTGCGGAACCAAGCAAGCCCGACCTCACCAAGCAAGTGGGCGATCCTGAGCCCCAGGTTGGTAGATGAAGAAATCCCCAACACCAGGATTCCCAGAGTGTTTGACACAGGCAGGGAAACTGGAATACTCCAGCTTAGAAAACCACCAGTTGTGTTGCTAGGCAAGCATCATCCAGTAGACAAACCTCCCTAAGCTTCAACACAACTTCAGGCAGGCAGGAATCATCCTCCAACTGTCAAATGTCCCTGTGCTTCCTCTCAGCCCTAGTGAGCAAGCATCCTCCAGGAAAAAGTCCCCATCCCTCTTTCTGAGAGCTTCAGTGTAGATCTAGGAAATGCAAAAAAAAAAAATCCGAACTCAGCACATGATAGCCACCATCCCTAGGATCCTAGCTCAGCACCAGGTAAACTGCCAGACCCCTACATTCTCCATCTTCCAGCATTTGAGCCCCCAGCTCACAAATCCAGTAACCAGATCCCTGGCCCCCAGAACAGGAAGTTTGTGAAAGTGTCCACTGTGCCCCAGCAGACAAGCTCAACTTTAAAAACCAGGAAATAGGCAAATATCATGAGCAAAAAACAGAAACAGACAATTAGCATAAATAATGACTAACTTTCTATGGGGATAAGGAAGATCAAAACACAAATTTAGAGGACGACAATACTACCAAAATAGCAATATCCTCAACCTCAAAGGGGAACACGAATTGGTCTCAAGCCCAAAAATCTTTCTTGGATAAGCTCAAGAATGATTTTAAGAGTCAAATAAGAGAGGTAGAAGAAAAATTGTGAAAAAATGAGCAGTATGCAAGAGAGAATCAATAGCTTGGAAAAGGAAGGAAAAAATGACTCTAGAAAATGAATCCCTAAAAAATTCAACTGGTCAAATGGAAAAGGAAGTACAAAAGTTAGCTGAAGAAAACAATTGCTTAAAAATCTGAATCGAACAAGTGGAAGCTAATGAATACAAGACATCAGGAATCAGTCAAACAAAATCAAAAAAGTGAAAAAATAAAAGAAAGTATAGAATGCCTCATCAAAAAAAAAAACTGACCTGGAAAATACATCCAGGAGAGATAATTTAAGAATTATTGGTCTACCTGAAAGCCATGATCAAAAAACAAAAAAGAGCCTGGAAGGTATTAGTCAAGAAATCATCAAGGAAAACTGCCCTGAAGTCCTAGAACGAGAGGGTAAAATAGTCATCAAAAGATTACATCAATCACCTCCTGAAAGAGAACCCATATTAAAAACAGCAAAGAATACTGTAGGCAGATTCCAGAATTATAAGATCAAGGAGAAAATACTGCAAGCAGCCAGAAATAAATAATTTAAATGTCATAGAACCACATTTAGGATTAAACAGGACCTTGCAACTTCTGGGTTTAAAGATTGGGGAGCTTGGAATATGGTACTCTATAAGGCAAAGGAACCTGGATTATAACCAAGGATCAACAACCCAGCAAAACTGAGGATAATTTTAGAGGAAGAGATGGATATTCAATAAAATAGAGGACTTCCCATCCTTCTTCATTAAAAAAAGCCCACATCTCAACAGAAAATTTGAGAAGAGAGTTGTAAAAAGGTAAACACAAAAGGAAAAACAAACACATGCTATTCAATAACAGCCAACTTTTTGCATCCCTACATGGGAAGATAATCATTGTAGCTCTTAAGGGCTGCAACTTGATTATGATGTTTAGAAGGAGTGTACATAAACAGAGAACATGAGTATAAATTAACATTGATGTGGTGATTTAAAAAAATAATTAAGTGGTGAAAAGGGATTGTACTGGGAGAAGAAAAAAGGAGGAGACAGAGAAGGGTAAATTACATTACATGAAGAGGCACAAAGACCTGTTACAATAAAGGGGAAAACAGAGGGAGATGAGCATTTTTGGAACCTTGGTCTCATCAGATTTAGCTCAAAGAGGGAACAACATACTCAGGTATAGAAATCTAACTTATCCTATAAGAAGTTGGAAGGGGAAGAGGAAGGAAAGGGAGGGGGTGGGTAAAAGAGAGGGAAGAATTAATAAAGTAAAAACAAAAGAAAAAGGAGGGTGGATAAAAGAGAGCAAACATAATAAAGTAAAAGGAAATAAAAGGGAGAGGGTGATGGAAGGGATGGTGAACTGAAGGAGGTGATGATCAAAAGTAAAACTCTAATGAGGAGGGAAAAGGAGAAGGAGAAATAAAGCAAAAATTGGAGGGCGGGTAGGATGAAGAGAAAGATACAAATAGTAATCCTAATTTTGAATGTGAATGGGATGAACTCTTCCACAAAAGGGAAGCAGATAGAAGAGTAGAATAAAAACTGTAGTCCTACAGTATGTTGTTTACAAGAAACATATTTGAAGGAGAGAGATACACACAGAGTAAAGGTAAAAGGCTGGAGTAGAATATACTATGCTTCAGCTGAAGTAAAAAAAAAAAAAGCAGAAGTAGCAACTGTGAGCCCAGATAAAGCAAAATCAAAAATTCAAAGAGCTAAGAAAGGAAACTATATCCTGCTAAAAGGAAACATGAACAGTGAAATAATAACATTATTTATCATATATGCACCAAGTGGTATAGCACCTAAAATCTTAGAGGAAAAGTTAAGGGAATTACAGGAAGAAACAGACAACAAAACTATACTAGTCAGAGACCTCAATCTACCCCTCTCTGAATTTGATAAATCTAACCTCAGATAAACAAGAAAGAAATTAAGGAGGTGAACAGAATTTTAGGAAAGTTAGATATGACAGACCTCTGGAGAAAATTGAATGGAAACAAAGGAATATAACTTTTTTCAGCAGTACATGGCACCTACACAAAAAAATGACAAAGTACTAGAAATAAGAGCCTTGCAATCCAATGCAGAAAGGAAGACATTAAAAGCATCATTTTCAGATCATGATGCAATAAAAATTTCATGTAATAAAGGGCCATGGGAAGATAGAATAAAAACTAATTGAAAACTAAATAACTGAAGCCTAAAGAATGAGTGGGTCAAACAACAAATCATAGAAATAATCAGTAACTTCATCCAAGAGAATTACAATAATGAGACAACTTACCAGAATTTATGGGATGCAGTCAAAGCAGTTCTTAGGGGAAATTTTGTATCTCTGAATGCTTACATGAATAAAATAGAGAAAGGAGATCAACAAATTGGACGTGCAACTAAAACAAGTTAAAAGAAAAAACAGATTTAAAATACTAAATTAGACATTCTGAAAATCAAATGAGAGATTAATAAAATTTAAATTAAGAAAAATCTCTAATTAATAAGTAAAACTAAGAGCTGATTTTATGATAAAACCAATGAATTGGATAAACCTTTGGTTAATTTTATTTTTAAAAAATAAGAAAACAAAATTAACAGTATCAAAAATGAAGTGAGTGAATTCACCTGCCAATGAAGAGAAAATCAAAATAATAATTAGCAACTATTTTGCCCAACTGTATGCCAATAAATTTGAAAACCTTAGTGAAATGGATGAATATTTACAAAAATATAAATTGCTTAGATTAACAAAAGAGGAAATAAAATAATTGCATAAACAGATTTCAGAAAAAGAAATTAAGCAAATCATCAATGAACTCCCTAAGAAAAACCACTAGGGCCAAATGGATTTGCAAGTTAATTTGATCAAATATTAAAATAGCAATTGATTCCAATAATACATAAAGAATTTTGGGAAATAGATGAAAGAGTTCTATTAAATCATTTTTGTGATAATAATATATTGCAGATACCTAAACTCGGAAGAGCCAAAAAAAGAAAGAAATTTACATATCTATTTCCATAATGAATAATGACAAAAACATTTTAAATAAAATATTAGCAAAAAGATTACAGCAACTTGTCACAAGGGTAATTCACTGTGAGAAAGTAGCAATTATACCACAAATTCAGGATTGGTTCAATATTAGGAAAACCATCAGCATAATTGACCATGACAACAAAAAAAGCAACAGAAATCATATGATTATCTCAATTGATGCAGAAAAAGCTTTGGGCACAATACAGCCTCCATTCCTATCAAAAAACGCTAGAGAGCATAAGAATAAATGGGTCTTCCTTCAAATGATAAGTAGCATCCATCTAAAACCGTCAGAAAGTGAGAGGGGAATATATTGGGAGTAGGAGAAAGAGAGAGATAGAATGGGGGTAAATTGTCTCACATAAAAGAAGCAAGAAAAGTTGTCACAGTGGAGGGGAAGAGGCAGGGTGTGAAGTGAAAGGTAATTTTTTTATCATATTTGGCTTACGGGAATAACACACACTCAGTTGGGTTTCTTATACTATAGGAAAGTAAGATGGAAGGGGATAAGGGTTGGGGAGATGATAGAAGGGAGGGGAGACTAGGGAAGTGGCAAACACTCCTGAGAAGGGACAGCATCAAAGAAGGAAATAGAATAAGTGGGGATCAGGATAGGATCGAGGGAAATATAGTAAGTCTTTCACAACAAGACTATTATGGAAATGCTTTGCATAACTACACAAGTATAACCTATATTGAATTGTTTGCTTTCTCAATGAGAGTGGGTGGGGAGGGAAAAAGGAAGATAATTTGGAACTCAAAGTTTTAACAACAAATGTTAAAAAAAAAAATTTTATATGAAACTGGAAAATAAGATTTCTAGGCAATAGGGTATAGAAATCTATATTGCCATACAAGAAAGTAAGGAGGAAAGCTATGAGGGAGAGGGTGATAATAGGAAGGGCAGACTAGGGGAAAGGGTAACCAGAATACATGCCATATGGGGGGAGAGATAGGGAGAAAATTTGGAACACAAAATCTTGTGGAAATGAATATTGAAAACTAAAAATTAATTAATTAATTAAAAACAAATATCAGCAAGACTTGTGTGTTGTGTTCATCTTTCGTTTTTGAAGAAGACCATGACATCAGAGAAATGATGGCCTGACTTGCACTGGACTTTGTTTTAAGTGAGAGAGGACTGTGCAAGGTCACCTGCCTCACTTTCTCCTCCTGAGCCATCTGGATCCAGTGACCATATATTCATCAGGATGACTGGAGATGGCCCAGGATGAAGTGCGGACCTTGGCCTTTTCAGGTATTTACTTAGAGGGAGGTAAAGCCCATTGAGTGAATAGACCTACTTAAGAAGTAGTCAAGGAATGATCCTTTTAATGAGCAAAAGAAAAAAATAATTAAAATGGTCATACAGTGGAAGGAGCTACACACCCAAGCACAGCCATGTACCACCCCACCTCTGTCTTCCCTGTTCCTTCCTGGCTTTCCCTCCATCCTCTCCCATGAGGTAACACACAGCTCACTCCAAGCACATTGTTGTTGGTTTCACATCCACTACCTTTTCCCCATATTTGTAGTCTGTCCTGACTCTGTGGATCTGCAAAACAGTGGGTCCCTTCCTCACCAATTCCCGCAAATAGGGACATCTGTATAGACCCTTCTCAGAGAAACAGTTACGCTGCTGCCACTTTCTGCTCCCAGCATCCCAATCTCCTGAAAGATAGTCTTAGGAAATGGGAACGAGAGAGAGAGAGAGAGAGAGTACTCTAGCAGTTAAGGACCATCTAGTCTGCCATTGGGTCACTTTCTTCTTTTTTTAATTCTATTTACCTTACTCTAAAATGTTATTTTAAAAAAATAAAATTTGTGAGCATTCTTTTCCCTTGCAAACAAAGTACAAAAATACCATTCTTGAGATACAGAATGCTTGGAGGTAAAGAAGAATAAAAGGAATAGTGTGTTAATGCCAAAGGTGGACCTCCATCTGCAGTACTGGCAAGAGAAAAAGAGAGACAATAGATGATAAGGTACAACGGATCTGAACCCAGAGTGTCAAGGCAGTTCAGGAAGCAAACAAGTGCTTCAGTACCTAGGGTTAGGATGAATAGATTCACTGCTTTGAGGTGGAATTAACTGATCCATAAAAAAAGAAGAAGAAACTAAAGAAAGGAGTGAGGATTGAAAGCTATGAGACCAAAGTCAAGGTCTCCTGGTTTGGTTCCAAGGAAGAATTGTTCTTCCCCACCCTCACCCTGAATATGACCAAAATCAACATGGTCTAAGGCACAGGGCTACATATTTCATATCCTAAAGTTGGCAAAAAGATCTATAGTGGTTCCTCAGGCTGCAGACTGTGACTTCGACCATTCCCAGGATTTCAGTGTGCTCAGCTCTATGAAGTAGACTTCCAGACCAAAGATGCCAGGAAAAACCCACAAACTTCTTACAATGACTCTTGGCCACCTTTTACCCCTGGGCAACAGTGACACTGGAAATCATCATAGTCTAGTACTCATTCAGATGTTCAGTATTATCCTAGCGGCTATGACTAAGATGACTGATTTCTATCCCTATGCCACCAAAGTTTTCTCCCCTGTTTGACAAAGAAAATTTTGTGTTCTCAAAGTCTGTTCTTATTTTTTTTTTTAATTTTGAGAGGCAACCAGGGTTTGGTGACTTGCCCAGGGTCACAAGGCCAGTAAATGTGTCTGAGACTGGACTTGAACTCACATCCTCCTGACTCTAGGGTGTTGCACTCTCCACTGAACCATGTAGCTGTCCTTAGTGTCTCATGCTTTTAAGACCATTGTATTCACCACCAGCAGGAAAAGTTCACCTGTTTCTGGCATAGCAAATCCAAGCCCCTCAGAGGCTACACATCATGTCTCTAAGATGATTGATTCACCTAACTCCTCAAAGAAAAATCATAACCTTTTAAACATGCAATGTTTTGTGACATAAATTGTAGTATCTAAAGTCTATCAGTGAGAAAGGAGAAGAAAGGTATGAAGTACGAAGCAGGTGATAACTAAATTCTGCCTGAGATCCTTTGGCACACAACAGGTATGGTAACTTCTGTTTGTACTGGGACCTTTTGCTGGAACTTGCAAGTTTCCAAGCAAGGGAATCTGATCAAGCTAGTATAATAATGGAAGCCCCATTATAAATAAAACCCTGCTTGGAAACCAGTGGGGACAGAAGGTAACCTGGCCAGAGACAGAAGTCTATCACTGGAAAAATGATAAAAGCTATCATATCAAAAGAAAAACTGATAAATCTATTATACATAAGAGGCTGCTAGGTAGCACAATGGATACAGCACTGGGCCTGGAGTGAGGAAGACTCATTTTCCTGAGTTCAAATGTCACCCCAGACACTCACTAGCTGTGTGAACTTGGATAAGTCACACAATCCTGTTTCCCTCAGTTTCTTCATCTGTAAAATGAGCTGGAGAAGGAAATGGCAAACCATTCTAGTATCTTTGCCAAGAAAACCCCAAATGAGGTCACAAAGAGTCAGACACGACTGAAAAGACTGAACCACAACTATAAATAAAGTATACTGATTCTCCCTTGCCCTGAATTGACTGAACTCCTAGTTGATACTATTGGAAACAGCATTTTGTGTGGGAAATAGAAGCTGCTACTTATCATCTATCACAAATTATCAACAAAATTTCCAGATTGTTCTCTAATCTTACAATGGGGAGTGAATGTTATTCCAGACATCCCACCATTTTACCAATTCACTTGAAAGCTGGACATCTGCTGTTGTGGGGGGGAGAGTGGAAAAAATGAAGGGCTTAGCAAGGTATCCTTCAACTAGTTACATGTATCCAGCTGTCTACATCCATTGTGCCAATAATAAAGCCTAATGTTAAAGCAAAACTGAAGAGGGGGAAATGTCAAATATCTTATTAGTGAGAAATTTAAATATTACTAGTATTCAGTGTTTGTATTCCTTACTATTTTTGAAGGCGTATGGAGAGGACAGAGAACAAAAAAAGGCAAGAATAGACTTTGTAAAACTGACCCAAGTTTAGCAACTGGTCTTTAGTGATACTACGTCAGACAATAAACTGTCATCCTTGTCAAGTGGATCCAGGGGTTGTTTCTAAGGTACATATTCAGTTTTACATGGCAGTTACAAAATTGCCCTATTTGCTTCTCTCCTGTATTTTTTTCATAAGCTATTTTTACTGAAGATTTTGATCATCTTTGAACATGAAAGACAACCCTGATGTACAGTGACTCTCATTGGAATTTTCCCTTGGCTTATCACAAAGGCACAGTCTCTTCTGCTTTTGATCTAGAGTTTCCCTTTTCCTATTTGAACACAATTTTACAATAAGCCTTGTAATTTATAAGCCATATTCTCCTGCTTGTGAAATCCCCATTTTGTTGTCCATTAGAAATAGTGGGAAACTTCACAAGGTTTGAGCAAGAGTTAGCTCTATAAGCTTGTGAAAAGCACTGCGGAAGACCCTTTCCCCCAAGATGGTGCCCAAGGCGAAGAAGGAAGCTGTTGTCTCCCCCAAGACAGAAGCCAACTCCAAGGCCTTGAAGGCCAAGAAGGCAGTGTTGAAGGGTGTCCATAGCCACAAAAAGAAGAAGATCTGAACATCCCCCACCTTCCAGCCACCCAAGACACTAAGACTAAGAAGGCAGCCCAAATACCCTTGGAAAAGTGCCCCTCGGAGAAACAAACTTGATCACTATGCCACCGTTAAGTTTCCCTTGACCACTGAGTCTGCTATGAAGAAGACTGAAGACAACAACACCCTGGTTTTCACTGTGGATGTCAAGGCCAACAAGCATCAGATCAAGTAGGCAGTAAAGAAGCTGTATGACATCCATGTAGCCAAGGTCAACACTGATCCAGCCTGATGGAGAGAAGAAAGCTTATGTCTGGCTTGCTCCAGACTATGATGCTTTGGATGTTGCCAAAGAAATTGGAATCATCTAAACTGTGTCCAGCTGTCTCACTGCACCTACAATAAAATGTTTTTCCCAATAAAAAAAAAAGAAATAATGATCACTTTTACAAATTGTAGTATGTTTGCAGTGGGGCTTTGAGACCAGAATTAAGTCAGAGCTTTTAGAATTTGTTGGATGCATTTTAATAGATGGTATTAAAAACACTATATCAGTTCCTGAAAATTTGGGATAATCTTTCTCTCCTCCCCAGAATTTCCCTGAGATAATATGACATTTTCCAGTTAAGGGAGTGATGGGACTACAGTATGCATAATGAACTCTGCTAAGGTGGTAAAGGAGAAAATAGGGTACTTGAATACTAATGAGAAGTGTATCTTTGAAGAGAAAAGAGAGTCAAAAATCAGTAGAAACACTAAAACATAAAAGGTCTTATTTTAAATATATTCATGACTTAAACATAAAGGAAAATAAAGATACAGAGATTTATAAGTCTGAGGCTAATATCTGATTTTTATGGTAATTTTAAGAACTTCCAAGAGAAGCTGCTCTAACTGGTATTGCCATGGCTCCCTCTGTGTATATGTCTCCATTATTTCCAGGCAAAAAAATGTCATTTTTAAATTGAAGCCAAATTCCTGCTATGTTCAGACTTTCATCCAAGGTGCTACTTGCGAAGATCATGATGAAGAAGGATATTTGGGGGTTAGGAACTTCCTATCTGGTAGCAAGACAAGGACCTGACAAATTCAAGGAAATATACATTACAGTTCATTTAGAGGTTAGGGAACCAATTTTTTGGATGTTTAAGAGAAGTTATTGCAAAGACTCTTTATTCTTTGTCCTTCCTATCTCTGATTAGGCTTAAGTCAAGAGGAAAAGATTCATCACAGCTTTGGGCTCAGGTTCTGCTTGGTTCATAGTTCCTACGAAGAACCTGTTTCTTGGATTAAGAAACTTCATCATGAGACTTGAGATATAATGGTCTGGAATGTTTGCTTAGCTTTCCCTGAGTTTGAAGACCACGATTTTGTAGGAGAGTGAAGGCTATTGGAGGTGAATGAATTGGCCTTGGATATGGGATCTGATAATGCGATCCCATTTCAATTCTGGCTATGCATTCATCTATACATTGCTTAATCAGTTCTGAATCTATAAGGTTTTTGTCTTTCTGGAACAACATTCTGGCTTCATTGCTAATGTACTACTTTTCTCTGATGGTGTCCTTCATCCACCTTGATGTGTCCCCACCTCCTTTCAAGTCTGAAAATTTCCTATAAGCCAAGAACTTCTTATGTTACTGTTGTCACACTGTGTCCATCATACTCACTTCCTCACCTGTAGTGGCAGTGGTGACAGGAGGGAGCACCAGGAGCCCCATAGAACCAACATGGACAGACAAGGGTCTGGTTCTGTAGGCCAGGTTGGACTGAACCTCCTGTATTTTCTTTTGGTAAATTTTCTTTCTTTTTCTCTTTCTTTCTTTCCATCTTTCTCTCTTCCTTCCTACCTTCCTTCCTTTCTACATCTCTATCACTACCTCAACTACACACACACACACACACACACACACACACACACACACACACACACACGCACACACTTTGCCTTGTAACAAACCAGAATACTTAAGTCAAAGAAATTGACACACTGGTCATGTCTGAAAATTTACACCTCATTCTGAACTTGATTCTATTGCTTCTTTGCCACAAGACAGGTGAGATGTTTTATCCTCAATCTTCTAAAGTCATCATTTGTCACTATACTAATCCCAGTTCTGAAGTCTTTTCTTGCTGTTTTCTTTTACATTATTGTGATTTCCCCAAAAATCTTGCAGTGCTCATTTTATAGATTCCATACATGGGACCCTATTTGGAGTCTTTATCATGGGATCGCTAAACTATAAAATCCCAGCGAGGCTTCAGGAAATCCCACTTTATTTTGATACAAATTCTGTTATGTTTTTCCTTTCATCCATCATCAATGGAATAGGGACATCTTCTATTACAAAATCCTTCCACTGATATAGTCAGTCACTAAGAATTTATTCAGTACCTGCTTTGTGCCAAGGTACCGTACCAAACATGGGGGATAGAAAGAAAAGAAAAAAACAGTCCTTAATCTCCCAGTCCAATAGGGAAAACATGCAAAAAAAAATAATGCAAAATAATGCAAAATTAAGTTATGTAGAGGTTAGAGTGGAGTTGATCAATAAGAGAAAAGGCACCTGAATTAAAGAAGATCAAAAAAGGCTTCCTATTTTTCAGTCATTTTTCAAGTGTATCCAAGTCTTCATGACGCCTTTTTGGGGTTTTCTTAGCAAAGATATTGGAGTAAATGGCCACTTCCTTTTCCAGATCCTTCTAGACATGAAGAAACAGAGGCAAACAGGGCAAAGTGACTTGCCAGGGTCTCCCAGACAACAAGCGTGTGAGGTCAGATCTTGAACACAGGAACACTAGTCTTGCTGACTGCTGACTTGGCACTCCAGTCACTGTGCCACTCAACTGCCCATGCTTCCCATGGAAGGAGGGACTTCAGCTGGGACTCATAGGACACACCGGAAGCCAGGAGACAGAGATAAGAAGTGAGAGCATTCCAGGTATGAGGGCCCACCAGCGAAAATGCCTGGAGTCAGATGGACTAGGAACAGTGAGGAAGCTAATCAAGGAATATGGGGTGGGAAGAGGGAGAGGGAGTAAAGGGTAAAGGCATAAGAAGACTAGAAAGCCTATAAAGGGCCTTAAATGCCAGAGAATGTTATATTTCATCCTGAAGGTGATAATGAAGCTACTGGAGGTTATTGAGTATGGGGAGGAGGGTAGCATGCTCAGATTTTGGCTTTATGAAGATCATTTTGACAGCTGAGCAGAGGATGGACTAGAGTGGGGAAAGACTTGAGACAGGCAGAACCAGGGGCAGGCTATTGCAATAGTCCAGGCACCAGGATAGTGACAATGTCAGAGGAGAGGAGGGGACATATTTGAGAGATATTATGAAGGTGAAATTGACAGACCTTTGACAACAGACTGGATATGGAGGGATGAGAGTACGAAGTTGAGGATGGCATTGACAAATTGTGCACCAATGTGACTGGGAGAATGGTGGTGCTCTGGACTGTAACAGGAAAGTTTGGAAGGGGTGAAAGGGTCAGAGGAAAGATAATGAGGTCCGTTTTGGACATATTGAGTTTAAGATGTCTTTAGGATATCCAGTGATTCAGATTAGTAATTACTGTTGTTTGTTATAGTAATTAAATAATGGTTAATAATAACTAACATTTATATATCACTTTAAGTTGTTAAAAGTACTTTAGAAATGTTATCTCATGTGGTCCTCACAGCCTGCGGAGGTAGGTGCTATTATTATCCCCATTTTCACAAATGAGGAAACTGAGGCAAATACAGGTTAAAAGACTTGCTCCAGGTCATACAACTAGTAAGTATCTGAGGTTGGATTTGAACTCAAAGCTTCCTGACTCCAGATCCAGAGTTCTACTCACTATGCCACCTAGCTGCATTTTTATGGATGAGGAAACTGAGACAAGCAGAGAGGTTAAGTGACTTCAGCAAGCCTTATATGTAATGGGGATATACTAGGAGCATTTCAAAGAAGATCAGGGGTGAAACAAGGGTGTCCAGTATCACCACTATTGTTCAATATTCTACTAGAAATGTTATCTTTAGCAATGAGAAAAGAAAAGTAAATTGAAGGAATTAGAATAAGCAAAGAAGAAAGAAAACTATCACTTTTTGCAGATGATATGATGATATACTTAGAGAATCAAGTAAAAATATTTGAAATAATGATGTAAAATAAACCCAGGTAAAATATTGGCATTTCTATATATTACTGACAGAAACCTAACAGCAAGACAGAGAAAGAGAAATTTCATTAAAAGTTACTTTAGACAATATGAATTATTTGAGAGTCTGCCTGACAAGACAAATTCAGGAATCATATGAATACAATTACTAAATACTTTTTATACAAATAATGTCAAATCAAAATAATTGGAAAAATGTCAGTTGCTCATAGGTAGACCAAGATAATATAATAAAAAATGACAATTCTACCTAAATTAATTTACGTTTTCAGTGCTATATCAATTGAAATACCAAAAATTATTTCATAAAGCTAGAAAAAATAATAACAAAATTCATCTAGAAGAATAAAAGATTGGGAATTTTAAGGGAATTAATGAAAAGAAATGCAAGGGAAGGTGGCCTAGCCCTACCAGATATCAAATTGTATTATAAAGCAGCAATCATTGAAACTACTTTCTAATGGCTAAATAACAGAGTGGTGGATCAGGGTAATAGATCAGATACACAAGACACAATAAACCATCAGTATTATAATCTCTTTGTGACATGCAAAGACAGGCTTCTGGTATAAGAACTCAGTATTTGACAAAAAGTGCTGGGATAACTGGAACATAGTATGTCAGAAACTAGGCATAGACCAACATCTTATACCCTATTCCAAGATAAAGTCAAAACGGGTACATGAATTAGATATAAAAGCTGATATTAAACAAACTAGGAGAATAAGGAATAGCTTACCTGTCAGATTTATAGAGAATGGAAATATTGATTACCAAACAAAAGACAGAGCACATTAGGAAATAAAAATTGAAGAATTTTGATTACATTAAATTGCAAAGGTTTTGGACAAAGAAAGTCAATGCAACCAAGATCAAAAGGGAAGGAGAAAACTGGAAAACAATTTTTACAACCAATGTCTCTGATAAAGGTCTCATTTCTAAAATATTTAGAGAACTGAATCAAATTTATATGAATAAAAGTCATTCTCCAATTGATAGTCAAAGGATATGAACTGGTAGTTTTCAGAGGAAGAAATTAAAGCTATCTATAGTCATAAGAAAAAATGTTCTAAGTCACTATTGATTAGAGAAATGCAAATCCAAAAAACTCTGAGGTACCACATCACAACTATCAGACTGACTAACATGAAAAAACAGGAAAATGATAAATGTTGGAGAAGATGTAAGAGAATTGGAATACTTGTGCATTATTGGTGGAGCAGTAAACTGATTCAACCATTCTGTAGAGAAATCTGGAACAATGGACAAAGGGCTATAAAACTGTGTATGCCCTTTGATCCAGCAATACCACTTCTAAGTCTTCAAATCAACCTACAAAATTCTCTTTCTCTCTCTTTTTACTTAAAACAAAGTCAAATTTCTATTGTCTCAACATGCCTAAAACTCTGAAGAAGGCAAAAGGGCACCAGGACCAACTATCCAGGAACAGAAGAGAGTGAAGCACATGGGTTTGCTGCTGCACACCTGCTGTATGGCCCCTACCTGTCCACAAACCTTCTTATCTACCTTCCATATTTTTGCTCAAGCCTTTTATTTTGTCTTTCCAAATCTTTCAAACCCATTACTCAGACTACCTCACATTCCTTTACATTTCAAACACATCCCTGTTTACACATACTATTATTAAACCAATGTCTTACTAAAGTCCTACCTTCCCAACCTATGGAGTTAATTTCAGCTGAGGGGATTCTGTTCAGTAATCTGCACATCACAAAATTCAGGTCTTCTCTACGAAATCAAAAAGCTCCAAATCTCTCATTCTCCCAAAAGGATATAGAAACCTTCACCCTCTGTTCCTTGTCCCAAAATGGGAAAAAGATGATGAAACAAATCCTTAAAATATTCCATTAACATGTTTTAGTGATTAGAAAAACTTTTAAGAGGCATGCTTATGTTCCTGTTGAAACACAAGAGTGGAGTTCTGACTAATTTCAGACAACATTAACAGATCACATAACTCATAGCTTGCCTACTTGACACAATTTTCCAAATTAAAAAATAGTACTCACCTTCCTTTTTGTCCTACTTCTCGTCACCTTTTGGAATCTGGTGAGAATCACCCTCAGTAATTTACAGACCAAGAGAGTGGCATTTCTCCCAAATCCTTCACCAACATTATTGATTAACAACAGAAAAGAAACAGCTTTTAAGTTTTAGCCAAATTACTGAAATCCTAAATGACTGCATTTAAGGCTATGATATAAAAGCCTTAACCATTGTCTTACAAGGTAAAAAATTATTTTACAGTTTTAAACACATAACCCTCATTCCTGATATTTTTTAGGGTGGTGCAAAACAGTTCTCTAGATTTAATTTAAGCATCCTAAAGTGGTTTGAAATGGATCATTAATTAGCCTCACTTGGGACGATGGATTTGGTCCCAAAAATCAGCCTTGACAGGCATCTGCCAAGCTGTAGGCTACTTGGTCTGAAATATTATCAGCTGGAGCTGCAAGTTAAAGACCCACCAAAGGAAAAAATAATCTTGGAGCTTTTACTTGGAGAGAAATATCCCTTCTGTGACTCCATGTCTCAACCTAACTCCTGGCAGAGTCGTACTCTGCTTTTCAGTTCTCTTACTTAACAAGGTAATCTTAGAAAACCTCACACAAATGAACACAGAGACAAACAGAACAGAACCTTAGTGACCCAGAAAGTGAAAAGTTGAGAGTAAAAATGACTTTTTTCCCTGACTTTAATATCTCCCTCACTTTACTCCCTTACTTTACTCACAGTAAGAATCCATTTGACACACCTCTGCCTGAAAAGCATAAGAATATGTATTCTCAAGGACCTATTGGCTGGGCTTACATATCTGGACACATTTTCTTAAAGATTCTTTACACCCACACACAACCACAGAGAGAGAGGGAGAAAGAGAAAGAGAGACAGAGATATCTGAGAGAGAGACAGAGAGATAGACAGAGACTGAGAAAGAGCTTGATTTGTCTTTACCTCAAAAATCTTGAAAGCAAGGATTGTAGCTTTAGAAATTCTCCAACAGAGTATTGGTGGAGATTTCACTATTTGAAGCAGTAGTCCTGAAAAAGATCTTTTTCATGTAGACCCATCTGACTTGATGATCTGCCACCCTGTTAGAGTGCAAATTAGAGAAAAAAAACAGCAGCAAAAACACTAAAAACATACATATAAACACTCAATAAAATTTACTTACTGGTAAAAGGAAGGGTCATATCATGGCCAGAGTCCTAAGAGAGAACTCTTTGGGTGGAGAGACTCTCCCTGTGGGACCAACTGAGAGGAGTTATTTTTTAAGAATACATGCCAAGAAGAACGGACCTGTGAAAACTCTCCCCCATAACCCATAAAATACCTGTAAAAATGACTCCAAACAAATTCTATAGCAGCAGAAGCCAGGAAACGACAGAGTGAAAGAGATTTAAAGTCCAAGACAGCCTGGAATGCCAACAAGAAAGGTCTACAGCACTGAGTACAGAGCAGAGCACAGCACAACATGGACCATACAGCTTGGCAAGGACAGGACTGAAGCAGATCTCAGGGAGTGGAATCCCTAGCAGTTTCCAGATTGCTCAACCCACAAATGGCACAGATGGCTTGAAACGTCCTTAAGAAATCACTTACACCTGGATGATAAGGGAACACAGTCTGGCCCCACCAGTAGTAACCACTGCAGTGGTAGTGTTCATTTTTGGAGGCCTCAGCCTAAAGACCCTAGAGGAATTGAGCTGCTGATCTACGTCTCAGCCCTGACTGGCAGCCCTGGGGTGAGGAGGAGTGCTGGCTGGTGGAGCTGATGGAAGATCTGGACAGGGAATTATACTCACAGATCCTGGGCAGAAAAGCTTACCATACCTCCCAAACCAGAGCTCGGGCTAGGAGAGGAGTAAATGCTTCTCCCTTCATTATGCCACCTTGGAGGAACTAGGAACTTACAGGCCCCTAGAGTATACCCTTTTCTTGACAAAGGACTCAAAAGTCAAGTGATTGACCGGGAAAATGCCCAAAAAGGGGGAAAAAGACTATGGAAGGTTACTTTCTTGGTGAACAGGTATTTTCTTCCATCCTTTCAGATGAGGAAGAACAATGCACACCATTAGTGGAAGACATAAAAGTCAAGGCTCCTGCATCCAAAACCTCTAAAATAAATATGCAATGGTCTCAGGCCATGGAAGACCTCAAAAGGGATTTTGAAAGTCAACTAAGAGAGGTGGAGGAAAGATTGGGAAGAGAAATGAGAGAGATGCAAGAAAAGCATGAAAAATGAGTCAACAGCTTGCTAAAGGAGACCAAAAAAATGCTGAAGAAATAACACGTTTAAAAATAGGCTAACTCAATTGGCAAAAGAGGTCCAAAAAGCCAATGAGGAGAAGAATGCTTTAAAAAGCAAAATTAGCCAAATAGAAAAGGAGGTTCAGAAGCTCACTGAAGAAACTAATTCTTTAAAAATTAGGATAGAGCAGATGGAAGCTAATGTCTTTATGAGAAATCAAAAAATTACTCAACAAAACCAAAAGAATGAAAAAATTGAAGACAATGTGAAATATCTCATTGGAAAAACAACTGACTTCAAAATAGATACAGGAAAGACAATTTAAAAATTATGGAACTACCTGAAAGCCATGATCACAAAAGGAACCTAGACATCATTTTTCATGAAATTATTAAGGAAAACTCTCATATTCAGAACTAGAGAGCAAAATAAATATTGAAAGAATCCAACAATCACCTCCTGAAAGAAATCTGAAAAGAGAAATTACTAGGAATATTTTAGTCAAATTCTAGAGTTCCCAGGCCAAGCAGAAAATATTGCAAGCAGCTAGGAAGAAACAATTTGAATATTGTGGAAATACAATCAGGATAACACAAAATCTAGCAGCTTTTATATTAAGGGATCAAAGGGTTTGGAATATGATATTCCAGAAGTCAAAGGAATTAGGATTAAAACTAAGAATCACCTACCCAGCAAAACTGAGTATAATACTTCAGGGGAAGAAATGGTCATTCAATGAAATAGAGGACTTTCAAGCATTCTTGATACAAAGAACAGAGCTGAAAAGAAAATTTGACTTTCAAACACAAGAATCAAGAGAAGCATGAAAAGGTATAGGTGTAGAGGAAGGAAGGCAGAAAAGTTGGAACTCAAAGTTTTAGAAACAAATGTTGAGAACGGTACTTTCATGCAACTGGGAAATAAGAAATACAGGTAATGAGGTATATAAATCTATCTTGCCCTGCAAGAAAAGAGAGAATATGGGGATAAGGGAAGGGAAGGGTGTGATAGAAGGGAGGGCAGATTGGGGAAAGGAGTAATCAGAATGCACAGTGCTTTGGAGTGGGGGACGGGAGAGATGGGGAGAGAATTTGGAACTCAAAATTTTGTGGAAATGAATGTTGAAAACTAAAAATAAATAAATAAACAATAAAAAAATATATAGTGAATAGATGTGGTCTCTTTGTGGTTAGTCATAACTGTGATGTTTAAAGTTTTGAGTGACACAGTTTCAGGATAATTTAGTAATTTTTTATTAAGTTCAGAAGGTTTTCTATTAATAAAAGGATGGTAATTTGTCCATTTCTCTTAGACCATAGATGGTGGTGGGATCAGAGTTTATATACCTTTCAAAGAGGAGGTGTTCCCAGGGAGTGGAGATCAGCTCAGACTGGCTAACACAATAACAGATGTGGGCTATATTAAAATGAAGGTCTTGGAGCACTTGACTTAGGTCACTCAAATCTTGGTCAGTGACACATCAATTTCCAAATAGCCTGTCTTGAAAGTAGGGAAAATCAACTATTCCCCAGGCCAATCTGAGCAAAACTCATACACCCATTAGATGATTTCTTTCCTATCTGACTAGATCTTGGTCAGGCTAAGATTTCTCACATTGGTTGGTTTCTAGATGAGAAAGTTAAAAAGGAAGTCCAAAAAACCTTGGTACTGATACAATAATTAGTCATTAAATATAAGAGAAATATTTATTTCTCACAACCTTCCTGTAGAAACAAATATCAAACTTTCACACATCACTCAATTCAATATCAGAGAACCTCAGATATCTCTAAATAGGATGTGTCTCATTATTAGTGTTTTTTTTAAACAAATTCTCAAGGATCTATATGTACTATAGCTGGTTCCCAATCATGCTGCTGTCTTCCCAAGAAATCCAATGCAAATGATTTCCCCAGTTTCCAAGCACAGCTCAGGCTAGAACAATCAGCCCTATTAGTCTTCCCTAGTCTAGATCATAAAGACAACTATACATAGTGTCAGTGTGGACACTGAAAGTCAAGATATGGGAGGAGGGGTAATAAATGACAGAGAGTCTAAGTAACCCTTATCTCTGTACCTTTTCAAGGACATGGCCCCTGAGGAAGGAGGAAAAATGCAGGAGAGAAGGAGAGAGACAGAGACAAAAAGTGACAGAAATAAAGAGAGAAGAAATATAGTGATAGAGGTGGAGACAAAGGTAAAGAAAAACAGATGGAAATTGAGAAAGAGACATGAAGGCAAAAACAGACAAAATGAGTGATATAGACAAGGAAAAAAACAGAGACAGAGAAAGAAAGACAAAGTGGCAGAGAGAGGCAGATACAGACTCAAAAACATAAATAAAAAGATGATTTCCTTTCTTTAGCATTGTAAGACTATGAAAGAAATGAAACCTAATTTACAGGAGTAAAAGTTGGAGAGAGGAAGCTGTGGGTTAAGTGGCTAGGCCTTCCCTGTTTGCCATTTCTTTAAAAACAAAATGCTTTCTTTAAAAAAGTCACTCACTGAAAATGTACTCTTTGATACTCATAGGCACTTACTGATAAGTCCTTACAGTCTTTGTTAGGCTGACTTGTAAAAAGTGCTGCTCCTGTGACTTCAGTGACTCACTGCATACAGGGGAAGAAAACTCACCAGGTCCCCATCTATACTGAGGCTGGAGCTGATTTTGTGGAAGCAGAGAGGCTCCTCTGTTCTGCACACAGAAGCAGGAAACTGCAGGAGCAGTGTCAAGAGCAGGGTAGGAAGTAGCCAGAAAGTGACTCTCTGAAGCAGCCAAACATCAGCCAAAGTCCCAAACCTGGGACGAGCCAAGGAGCTGCCTGGACCAGAGCAAAGTCAACTGCTTGGGTCATTGACTGGTGGGGAACTGTCCAGCAACACAAATATTGCTTATTTACAATCTTAGTCCTCCATTTATATCTGAGCAATCAAAAAAGAGCACGAACCAAGCCTTTGTCCAGGACAAAGACAATGATATAAAACCAAGGGCTAAATTTATAGGGCTTCCTTCGTTGTTTGACAGCACTATCTCTCAGCAGCCTCATTTCAGTTACAGGGAGGGGCACCTTGCCTGGTACTCCAGGCTCCAAAGTGATATCTGGGCTGACTAGGAGATGTACAGACTGTCTTTGCCTGGAGCATCTCCAGCTGTGTCTCTGCATCCAAGAGAAAAACATAAGTTGAATGACATGGTTTGGCTTCTCCCTGCCTGCTCCCAGCAGAGCTCATCAGATGGCTGAAAATTTGGTGTCTTGGTGACTCCTCAACTTGTCCATGTTGTAACTTCAGTGAGAACATTCTTGGAGGTGATGATGGCTCTCCCTGTTTCAGATATTATTCCTTGTGAACAGCAAACAACAAAAATTTTCAGATCAGACAACTGATCTGTGAGCTGACCAGTCATAGCTATTATGATTTCATGATGTGTTGTGAGGATCATCTCAAAGGAATTCACACTTACACCATCTCAGATTGAAGCAAAAGTAGTTATTGATAGTGACCCATCTCAGGAATGAACTGAGTTCTGAGTGGAACTAGAAACTTCAGTAAGATAAGACAGGCAATTTTATTGTGTAATGATTCTGAATACACAACAGAAGTTATGAATACTGAAAAGGCAGGAAGGGCTTGTTAAGGGAATAGTTAATAGGGGAGGGGTCCCAGCCTCCTTCAAACTATATATTTGGTTACCCACAATGCATGGAGAAAATCCCAAACCAGTGGAGGACACTGATATATGATGATGATATTATAATAATACTCTTGCCATAAGTTCACCTAAAGGACAGCTTTAAATGGTTACTTAGGGATAGTTCCTTCTATAGTTTTGTGTCTACTTCCTTCTCAGCATACTGGAGGTGCTGCTTTATTAATGCCTGGCTATTGTGGTCCTTAGATAGATGTGGTTGTGTTTGAGTGCATGGGACAACCTTCTATTTCAGTGAATAATATGAGAAATGGGTCTAGAGGCAGTGGCTAGCTAGAGGACCTCGTTGGAAATCCATCATACGGACACACAGTCTCTTCTAGTGGGACATGAGTTCGTGGACATGACATGCCTACTGGTCTGGTGAGGTAGTGAGGTTCATATGAGGTAGTTATGGTACTGAGTTGGGGGAAGGAGCTAGGTGGGAGCAGTGGCCCTACTGTTCAATGAGGCCTATGATTGAGTCTGTTGCCCTGGGGTGTGACTAAAGTCAGATTGTTTGGTTAAATCAGGGCATGCCTGCTATTCAGTGAGGCCATTAAGGAAGTTACAATATCGGGGCTTGGAGTAGGTTTATTAGGATTCCATCAATAACTGTAATGTCCAATATGTTGACTGAGCCAGAGGTCATATATACCAGGACCCTTGTACCCAAAATGCAGACTAATCACTTCCTAAATACTGTACTTTGATGTGCTCATAAAATTCATTTATTGCCATGCTCAGGACTATGGAAGCTTAGAGATGGAGTTTTCCTAATTCAGTTTGTACCAAACAGAAATCCCTTCTTCAATGACAAACATTGGAGATACATCAGTACCTCAGTTTTCTGCCTCAGTAGAGCCATACTCACAGACTCTGGGGACATGTATTTTTCTCCCAAGACCACAGACTCTTAGAATTCAGGGCTGAGAGGAACTTAAAGGTAGTTTTACATCCTTGTCCTCAATTTAAAGTGAAGGAGACCTAGGCCAATAGACATCATGTGACTTGCCTGACTTTATACAATAAGCAGCAGAAGAATAATTCAAATTCAGGGTATCTGCTCCCAAGCCCAGGGCTCCCCGACTAGGAGTGAAAGTACACAAGCATGTCCCTTCTAGTGACAACTTTCCCCTCAGAAGCTACATTCACTTCTGACCCTTCATGTAAAGAGATTTGTCTTCAAGAACCGCTGGATGATACCAGCCAGTACTTGGAAAGGCCTCAGAATCATCAGGCAATCACTGCTGCCTTAACTAGGGATTCCAACACCTGGGAAAGATTCAGTTGAGAAAGGAGGGAACAGAGAGATGTTGGGACATTCTAAGGTCTCTAGATGGGAGTCCAGATGGTGCCACTGTAGTTGATGATCCTGGAAATCCCAGATGACATGGGTTCACATCTCCATTGGCATGATAGAGTGTCTGCCCTTTTTGGAGGTAAAGAAGTGGTATTGTGGAAGAAACATAGGACTTGGGTTCAGGCAGAACTGAGAGCAAATCATACTTTAGACACTAATTTGCAGTGTTTCCATGGAACAGTCATTTAACTTTGTGTCTCACTTTCCTGATCTATAGAAGAGAGATAACAATAGCATTTCCGTGATAGAGTTATTGTGAGATTCAAAGCCGATAACACAAATGAAGTGCTTTCCAAACTTAAATCACTGCCTAAATGCAGGTCATCATAATTATTATTCAAAGGATTAATATACTGGAGCAAAAGAGAGGAGACCTGAACATCAAGACAGGTATGTGATGTTGAAGGGGCTCTGAATGATGGGTTGTTCCAGGACCAGGTGGAGCAGAAGAGTCAGGATATAGAGGAAAATGGTCATAAAGGGGCAGCAACATGGGGATTAATCTTATCCCTCATGGATATGGAAGCCACGGGGCAGAGGTCAGGTCAGCCCAATACTACATGACTCCATGAAACAAACTGAATAGGAATCCCCCAAACAACATGCTAGATAAGTATTGAACCAGTTGCTTCTAAAATACCTTCAGTAACCAAGAGATTAATCTCTTCTCATTTTATCCATTATTATAAATTCTGCTGTTAGGGTCTGGCAAAATCAAGTGAAATCAGCTGACATATGGTCACCATTTAAATATTTATAGACAGGGAGGATTCAGAGGAGACAGTGGAATAAGACAGGAAATTACTTGTCTTTCTTAAATTCCCCCCAAAATACAAGATAAGTGTCCAATGTAAGCAACTTGAGAAGACATTAGGAAAGATCTGAAGTCCCTAGATGGTGTTCTGCCCTGAATTATGAGGACATACCTTCCCTCATGTACCATTCCTAATCAACAAACAGTAAACCCTAGTGGAAGTCACACTTTCAAAAACTTTTGTCCCATGAACAATGTGAGAGTCAGATATCTGATCAAGGGAAGATGGCAGGGTACTCATCTAAGGTGGACTGGGGTCCTTGAGAAGTCCCCTGGCTGTGGCTATGGGAAAGAAGTACCAAGTACATGCTGCTGACTGGGGTTGCAGAGAGGAACGAGTCCTGCTGGCTATAGTTACTTGCAGGAAAGTGAAGCCCCTGGTTTTGGTTTCAGGACAGAGTGGTAAGCTGAAGTTTGAAACATCTCTTTAAAAAACCACTGACCTGGAAAACTGATCAAGGAGAGACTACCTGACAGTTATGATTTTCAAAAAATCTAGACACTAAACTTCAAAAATACTTCAAAAGAGTTGCACAGAAATTTTAGAACTGGAGGTTAAAACAGAAATTGACTAAACTCACTGATTATCACCTCAGAGAGTTCCCAGAGTGAAAACTCACAGGAACATTGTAGCTAAGCTTTGAAACTTTGAGGTCAAGGATAAAATACTGTGAAAAACTAGAAAGAAACAATTTAAATACTGTGGAGTTACAGTCTGGATAACACAAGATTAAGTTGCTTCAACATTAGAAGATTGAAGGACATGAAGAATAATATTTCAGAAAGGAGAGAAGTTGAGTTTCCAACCAAGAATTAATTTACCCAGTAAATCTGTGTAATCTTTCATGGGAAATAAAATGATTATTTAACAAATTTAAGAGCAGAACTACATGGAGAATTTGACCTACAAGAATAAGGGCAAATATAAAACAGTAACCATGAAAAATAATCATAAGGGATTTTAAAAAATTAAACTGTTTACTTCTTACATGGGAAGATGTGATCTGTACCTCTGAAGAAATGTTACCATTATTTAGTCTCAAAGAGCATATATAGATGGAAAACTATGTATATGTATATACATGCATATGTATATAGACATATATGTGTCTGTGCATCAATGGGTGGCCTTACCCAGTGTGGATTTGGGAAATAAGGAGGGAGATAGTATTAAAATAAAATTCAACCAAAAATAAATAAAATTATATTTAAAATAAAGTTAAAGACAGCCATTGTGTCCCTTTTCTTGTTTTCTCCAATTAAACATTTCCCTCAGAAACTTCAGATAATCTTCATATGGCAGAGATTCCAGGCATTGTTACTAGATACAAATTTTCTTTTTTTCTCAAACTGTTAGTCTCATGCTGCTGAGATATAGTGTAAAATAATGTAGAGCAGAATCCTTTTCCTTTTTTATAGATGAGTTTTCCACTTCCTGTAAGACATTGGTGTTGTGTGTAAAGACTGTCATTCTCACCTTCCTGATGCATTTCACCTTTGCAAACCTTACAACTCTGGTTATCCATTAATGTTTATTAAGAATAAAAAAAATGATTACTTGGATTGAACACTACATTCCAGGTTTACTCTGAGCACATACTGGTATAAAAAGACAAATCCTTTGCAAATCACAAAGCAATAAGAGTTATATTTAATACAAAATACTAATGTAAAGCTAAACAATCCAATATTAAATAACCCATGGTTTAAATAATAAATTGAAGAAAAAGTCAATAATTGCATTGATGAATAATTACAATGAGACAATATTTCAAAACTTGTGGAACATAGCAAAAGCAATAATCACAGGAAAAATTTTATATCTAAATGCTTGCATAAATGAAATAGAGAAAAGACCAATGAATTGCATATACACTTTTAAAAATTTATTTATTTTTTAGTTTTCAACATTTACTTCCTAAAGATTTTGAGTTCAAAATTTTCTCCCCATCTCTCTCCTCCCCCACCCCAAGATGACCTGCAATTTGATGTAGGCTCTACATATACATTCTTTTTGAACATACTTGCACATTAGCCATGTTGCAAAGAAGAATTATAACCAGTGGGAGAAATCATAAGAAAGAAGACACACACACACACACACACACACACACACACACACCAGAGAGAGAGAGAGAAAGAGAGAGCAAAAGAGTAAATAATATGCTTCCATCTGCATTCAGACTCCATAATTCTTTTTTCTGGATGTGGACATTTTCCATCATGAGTCCTTTGGAGCTGTCTTGCATCCTTGTGCTGCTAAGTAGAAATAAGCCTATCAAAGCAAGTCATTGCACATTGTGACTGTTATTGTATACAATGTTCTCAATTAAATCAAGTCTTCTCAGGTTTTTCTGCAGTCTACCTGCTCATCGTTTGTTATAGTACAATACTGTTCCATTAAATTATGTAACATAACTTGTTCAGCCATTCCCCAACTGATGTGCATCTATTCAATTTTCAAATCTTGACCACCACACAAAGAGCTGCTATAAATATTTTTGCAGAGGTGGGTCCTTTTACCCATTTTTATTATCTCTTTGGGATATAAAACTAGAAATGGTATTGCTAGGTCAAAGTGTATGCACAGTTTTATAGCCCTTTAGGCATAGGGCCAATCTCCAGAATGGTTGGATCAGTTCACAAATCCACCAGCTATGCATTAATGTTCTAATTTCCCCACATCTTCTCAAATATTCATAATTTTCCTTTTGGTCATGTTAGCCAGTGTTCTAGGTGTGATGTGGTATCTCATATTTGTTTTAATTTGCATTGTACAATCAATAGTGATTTAGAGGGTTTTTTTTAATAACTACAGATAGATTTAATTTCTTCATCTGAAAATTGTCTTTGCATATACTTTGATCATTTATCAATTGTGGGATGACTTATATTCTTATAAATTTGACTCAGTTCTCTATATATTTTATTTTTTTAATTAATTTGCTTGTCTTCCATTTTCAACAATTGCTTCCATAAGCATTAAATTTTCTCCCTCTCCCTCTCGCCTCCTCCCTGAGGCAGCATGCGATCTTATATGACTTCTACACATATGTTCTTATTAAACACATTTTCACATTAGTCATGTTGTATAGAAGAATAAAAATGGATGGAAGAAACCATGAGAAAAATCAAAACAAAACATAACGCAAGAGAAAATATTCTGTGCTCCAATTCCATTGTTCTTTCTCTGAATGTGGATGACATTTTGCTTCAAGAGTCCTTGGTAATGTTTTAGGTCCTTGAATTTCTGTGAAGAGCTAAGTCTATCAGAACCAGTGCTCACACACTGTGGCCGTTACAGTGTTCTCCTGTTTCTGCTCATTTCACTCAATATCAGATCATATAAGTTCGTCCAGGCCTCTCTGAAGTCTTCCTGTTCATCATTTCTTACACCACAATAGTATTCCATTACGTTCTTATACCACAACTTGCTCAGCCATTCCCCTATTAATGAGCATCCCCTGGATTTCCAGTTCTTGGCCACCACAAAGTTAGCTGCTATAAATATTTTTGAACGTGTAGGAGGTTTTTCCATTTTTATGAACTCTTTGGGATACAGTCCTAAAAGCAATATTACTGGGTCAAAGGGTATGCACATTTTTGTAGCCTTTTGGGCATAGTTTCAAATTGTTCTCCAGAATGGTTGCATCAGTTCCCAGTTCCACCAACAATGAATTAGTATTCCAACTCTTCCACATCTTCTCCAGCATTTATCATCTTCTCACTTTGTCATGTTTCAGTTCTCTACATACTTTAAAAATGATGTCTTTGTCAGAGACACTGGTTGCAAAAATTCCAAGTTTTCTGCCTTCCTCCTAATCTTGGTTGTATTGACTTTGTTTATCCAAAACCTTTTCAATTAAATGTAATCAAAATTATCTGTTTTGCATTTCAGAATGTTCTCTGTCTCTTTTTTGGTCAAAAGTTCTTTCCTTCTCCATAAATCTGGTAAATAGTTCCTTGCTCTCCCAGTTTACTAATAGTATCAGCCTTTATATCTAAATCATTTACCCATTTTGACTTCATTTTAGTATATGGTGTAAGAAGATACTGGTCTACACCTAGTTTTGGCCATACTATTTTTCAGTTTACCCGGCAGTTTTTGTCAAATAGTGAGTTCGTATCCCAGAAGCTAGAGGCTTTGGGTATGCCAATAAGATTAAAGTTCTCATTGATTATTTTGTCTTGTGCATCTAACCAATTTCCCTGATCCACAGCTCTATTTGTTCATCAGCACAAAGTAGCTTTGATAATTACTGCATTATAATACAATTTAAGATCTAGAATGGCTAGGCCACCTTCCCTTGCATTTATTTTCATTAATTCCCTTTAGAATCTGGACCTTTTGTTCTTCCAGATTAATTTTGTTATTATTTTTTCTAGTTCTGTAAAATAATTTTTGGTGGTTTGAATGGTATGGCATTGATTAAGTAAATTAATTTCAGTAGAATTGTCATTTTAATTACATTAGCTCAGTCTAGAATAGGGTGTACACATAAAAACAGAAAAAATAACTAAAAATCCCCAATTAAACAGTAAATTTGAAAATTCTAAAAATTCAAGATAAGGGTGATAAAATTGAGCATATTTAAATTAATAGATAGAACTAGAAGTTGATTTTCTTTGAAAAAACGCACAGAAAAATAAAGATTGTCTAACTTGATTTAAAACGAGAAAAAAACCAAATTACTAGTATGAAAAATGAAAAGGGTGAATACTGTCACTAATGAAGATGAAATGAAAGCAATTAGGAACTATTTTGCCCAGTTGTATGCCAAAAATTTATCAATTTAAGGGTAATGAAGAAAATTTCCAAAAATATACATTGGTTGCATTAGTAAAAATGAAATAGAATATTCTAATATACTTATTTTAGAAAAAGAAACTAAACAGGCCAGAAACGTTCCTTCTAAGAAAAAAAGCTTGAATTCCAGATGGATTTACAAGTGAATTCTAGCAAACATTTAAAAATAAGTTGATTCCAACATTTCATAAATTACTTAGAATAACAGGCAAAAAGAGAAACTACCAAACTCCTTTTATGAAACAAATATGATTGACCTATAAACCAGGAAGAGTATAAACAGAGGGGGAAAGTATAAACCAATTTCATTAATGAATATGAATGCAAAGATCCTTAATAAAATACTTGCTAAAAGAGTACAAAAATATATTACAGAGATTATACATTATGACCAATTGGGGTTCAGACCAGTAAAGGTAAGGTGATTTATCATAAGGAAAGCCATTAACATGATTGTATTAGTAATAGATGTTAAAATCATAAAATTTTATCAATACAGACAGAAAAAAGATTTTGATAAAATACAACACTTGTTTCTATTTAAAACACTTGAATGTATTAGTATAAATGAATTTTTCCTTAAACTAATAAAAATTATCTAAAATCGTCACTAATCTTTGTTCAGAACAGAGATAAGCTAAGAGGCTTTCCCAGTAAGATCAGGTTTGAAACAAAGATGCCCACTGTCACCAATAGTATTCAGTCCTGTACTGGAAATTCTAGCAATAGCAATGAGAAAAAAATAAATGAATTATAATAGGGAATGATGTAATAAAACTATTTCTTTTTGAAGATGATATGATAATGTATTTGAAAAATGCCAAAGACTAGAGTCTTTGAAGCCAGTGATAATTTTAGAAAAGTGACAGGATGAATATCAAGTAAATCCACCTAAATCATTAGCATTTCTATATATCACAAACAAAACCTGGGAAGAAGAAACAGTAAGATATGTCCTATTTAAGATAGCTCAAAATAGTATAAAATATCTGAATAAGTTGTTGTCCTTTGTTCTGCAACAGGATCAAAATGGCATCACTATGTTAGAGTCAAGTTATAGTTTATCCAACTGTGGCTGATCAGACTGAAGCGAGCTCAGGATATCCTGCCACAAATCAGGAACAAGGAGTCCACATAAACATCTGAAATGGATTTTCTACATATGTATGTCCTACATTTCCTTTGAGCTCTTTCAATTCTGCTTTGTTCATAGAGCACAGCACCTTCTCTGATGTGGGCACACCATACTGAGTGGGAGAAAGACCTTTGGAGGCTTTTACTGAAGTGGGCATGCCTGCTTCTGCTCTCCCAGTTAGGTTCTTTGCCAGCTGCTTCTTCCCTCTACCCTCTTCAGCCTCCCCAGTCGTGCCAAAATGTTGGAGCTCAGTCTTGAGTGGCGATGTACACTTTCTCTTTTTCTATTCCGTCTTAACTATTATCTACTATTTGTGTGTATACACTTGCTAACTTGCACTATCTATAGTAATAAAACTTAATTGCCTATTAAACTTGTTTTAGTGCATGTCATTGTATCTTTAGATCCAAACCTAAAGTGAAATTACTGCATAGTCTATGTAATCCCTTTTGATTACAAATATTGACTAACTTTTCTAGGTAACCAAATTTTGGCATAATTTTCCATAATTCCTCATGACTGACAGTATCAAAGGCCTTGTTCAGGTCTATAGACATTGTGTACAGACCTCTGTTCTGCTCTTGACATTTCTCCTGGAGTTGTAGGGCAGCAAACATCTAATCAACAGTTCTTCAGCCCTAAAGCCACACTGATTCTCACCATCTTCCAGGTGAAGGATCAGTCTGTTAAAAAGGACTCTGGCAAAAATCCTGCCACTAATGAATAAGAGGGAGACCTCCCCTCAGTGATTGCCACAGGACAATCTATTCCCTTTACTTTATAGCAATGGACAATGGAGGTATCATTGAAGTCCTGGGGGATAACCTCTTCTTGTCATATAACCTGGGAAATTTCATCCAGCTTTTTGTATGAACAATAGACTCCCTACTTTGTAAATCTCAGCTGGAATACAATCAGCACCCAGTTCTTTTCCACCCAAAAGGAGCCTAATGGCATTCAAAACTTCTTCTTCCTCTAGGGAGAAATTGATTTCAATCTGAGGAAAACAGTCAACAGCTTCAGCACTGATTGATGATGGACTGTTGAAAAATATTATGGAAGTAATTACCCCATCTCTCTAGGATTATGTCCTTATCACTAATTGATGGGGTTCTTTCAGCACCGAGTAGTTGAGATACACCTTAGATCTTTGGCCCAAAATAGCCTTTGGGGCCTCATAAAATTACTTTGGATTGTGACATGAAAGTCTCATTTATCATAGTAGGCCTGGACACAGTTGCTATCAATATCATCAAATTACTACAATAAATGAGCTTACAAATACAACTTAGTAGTCCTTCTAAAATTATACAAGAGGTTTTTTGAACTTCATAGAATTTTATTTTTGTCCAATTACATTTAAAAGTAGTTTTTGATGTTCACCCTCACTCCAAGATAACAAGCAGTCTGATATAGGTTATAAATGTACAATCATGTTAAATATATTTCCACGTTAGTCATGTTGTGAAAGAGAATGTCTCTCTCCCTCCCTACTTCCCTACCCCACCCTGGGGAAGGCCACCCATTGATGCATAGGCACACATATATCTATAAACATATATAAGTGTATATATAAATATACATCTACATAGTTTTCTATGTATGTTCTTTCAGATCATAATCCACCTAATAAAATTTCCTGAGAGTTACAGATTTCATTTTCCCATATAGGAAGAAAATGGTTTAACCTTTTTAAATCCTTTATCATTGATCTTTCATGTTTACATTATTATATTTCCCCTTATTCTTGTAGGTCAAATTTTCCACTTAGCTCTGATCTCACAGCTGAAAGTCTTTTAATTTGTTAAATGACCATTTTTTCCCAAGTAGGATTGCACAGATTTTCTGGGTAAGTTAATGTTTGGTTCCAAACTCAACTTTCCATACTGGAATATCATGCTTCATGCCCTTCATTCTTTTAATGTTGAATTTTTTAATGTTTAATGGTGCAGGTTCTTATTTTTGTGCTATCCAGACTGTACCTCCACAGCATATAAGTCATTCTTTCTAGTTGTTTTCTCCTTGCCCTCGGAGTTTCAGTATTTAGCTACAATGGTCCTGTAAGAGTTCCTCTTGGGAACTCTCTCTCAGGTGATCCTTATTAGTCAATTTCTCTTTTATTCACAGTTCTAAAACTTCTGTGCAACTCTCTTAAAGGATTTTTTGATCTTTAGTATCTCTACTCTTCATACATAGAGAGAGATGTAGATATAGATATATATAGATATACTTCATAACTATCAGGTCATCCAACAATATTTATATTGTGTCATCTAGATCTCTTTCCCAAGTCATTTGTTTTTCTAAAGAGATGCTTCACATTCTCTTAAACTTTTCTTTTTTATTTTTTTAAAATTATTTCTTGGTCTTTTATGAAAACATTATCTTCCATCTGCCAATTCTAACTTTTAAGAAATTACTTTCTTCTACAAGTTTTTGGATCTCTTTCCACTTGTTTGACTTCATGTTCATAGCTTTCTTGATTTTCTTGCATTATTTTTATTTTTCTCAACATCTTTTATTTGACATTTAAGGGAGCCTATTTTGGGGGGACTATTTTTTGGAAGAAGGCTGTTGTGCCAGATGAGATTCTGGGTAGCTGCTAAGGAGCTCCCTGCTCTTTGAAAACAGATGTTGGTGCTTCTCTCTCTGGTAAGGAGGGAGAGATGCCTGCCAAAGATGCAAATCAGCAGTTTACTCAAAGAAGAACTCCTGTTAATGAGTACAGTCAGGCTAACAGGTACTGCCTTGGGGAAAATGAATGCACATAGTTGACCTGGCATTTTGCCCTGAAGTCATGCTAACATTGACTCAAAAATTCATTCTACAATTTTATCTTTGCTTCTGCTCAGAAGCATTCAGCCTACAAAATTGATCTTTATCTTATGTCACAACTGTAAACTGTTACACTGTTCACATCCATTTTCCAAACTGAGGTCATAGACATAAATTAATGGTGTCCAAATCAGTGTTTTTCATGTACAAACTCATCTCTCCCATGAAGAATATATAGTTTGGCTGATTGGCTGTAAGAAAAAGGCATTGGATCCAATGCTCCCAGGTTCCTCATCAAACATAGAGCTCTATGGGGGTAACTTCTGTGTATCAGACCAATGGAACTTTCCAATAACACTGGACATAGATACACTGTCTAGACCCAGCCCAAGACTTCTGACTAAAGAAAGGTTACAATATAGTCATTTATTCTTAGAAAAAAACAATTTCCTTGTGATTGATATTTTTATGACACCAGAAAGCATTTCAGCTACTTCACAAAAGTATGACTTGTGGACAATGACCAACATTTAATCAGATGTTACTTTTTTGGTTTAATTCCCAGCTCCATAACTAAGCCACTCTATGACCTTGGGTAAGATACTTCATGTCTCTGCATCAACTTTGTTTTAAAAATTACCCCCTTGTACCTTGTAAGAACAAGTGAGGTCATGGGAAAGAGGGACAAATACTTTGCCAAAAAAGGTTCCAGATGAGTGGCAACAAAGTAGAATATATTTTAGACTAGATCATAGAACTAAATTATCTTTTCATTAAATGCCAAGGAATGAAATGCTTTGAAATGATTCTGGAAATAATAAAGTTGGTCTCTCAGACAGTACTTAGCAAATTTATGTGGCCATGGAATAGGTTTTGGCCTGAAATATATTGCTTTAACTCAGAAATACTTGGAACAGGAAGGGTAAAGTTGAACAAGAAAGAGGAAGTCTAGAAGAATCCTCTTAAGATCAAGGTGGAAAAAGAGAAAGGAAATTAAGCTTATATTTATATAAAATTATGATATGCAATAAGTACTTTTCAAAAATACATAATTTAATATTTAATATTTTTGAAAAAATTTTATGAACATTAATATTTCCCATGGAATTTCAATTTTACATGCAAGATCTATGAAATGCACCTGGGAATGCTGTCCTAGAAATTATTTTGGGACACTCCATTTTATTGTTATTCAACAAATTCCACAATCTTCAGAATTATGTAGAACCACATAGCTGGAACCAACTGATGCTAAACTTGTTATTCTTTGTCAGAATATAGCGATCTAGGCAAGTACTATCTATCAAGTCCCTCTGTACAAATTAATCTAATCCATGCTGAACATATATCCTTTAAAATAACAGTGATGATCCCCTGAGCTACTTTAAACATTACTTTATTTACTAAAATATGTGTGGATCCAAATGGCGACATAGAGTTTGAGAATCTTTTAAAAGTGGCTAAGCAGAAAGTTTTGAAAAAGATTATAGAAAGCACCCCAAATGATAAATGGTCAAAGGATATGAACAAGCAGTTTTCAGATGAAGAAAAACTGCTCTGAATCACTACTGATTAGAGAAAGGCAAATTAAAACAACTCTGAAGTACACCTTGAGACATATCAGATTGGCTAATATGACAGAAAAGGAAAATGATAAATGTGGGAGAAGATGTGGGAAAATCAGGACACTGATAAATTGTTGGTGGAGTTGTGAAGTGATCCATCCATTCTGCAGAGCAGCTTGGAACTATGCCCAAAGGGCAACCAAACTCTGTATACCTTTTGATCCACCAATATCACTATTAAATCAGTATCCCAAAAAGATTATAAAAAAGAAAAAGGATCCACATGTACAAAAATATTTATAACATCTCTTTTTGTGGTGGCAAAGAATTGGAAATTGAAGGAATGACCATCAACAGGAGACTGGCTGAACAAGTTACGGTATATGAATATAATGGAATACTATTGTGCTATAACAAATGATGAGCAAGTGGATTTCAGAAAAACCTGAAAGAACTTACACAAATGGATGCTGAGTGAAGTAACTGAAGTCAGCAGAATCAGAATATTGTATACGCAGTAATGGTAACACTGTGCAATGATCAACTATTATTGATGACTTAGCTCTCCTCAGCAATACAGTGATCCAAGATAATTTCAAAAGACTCATGATGGAAATACTATCCACATCCAGAGAAAGAACTATGGAGTCTGAATGCAGATTGAAGCATATTCTTTTCACTTTTGGGGGGGAGTGTTTTGGTGGTTTTTCCCTTTTGTTCTGTTTCTTTTTTCACAACACAACTAATGTGGAAATATGTTTAATATGATTGTACATGTATAGCCTATATCAGATTATTTGCTGGGTTAAGAAGGGGTAAGGGGAAAGAGGAGAGGAGAAAAAAATTGGAACAAAAAATCTTATAAAAGTAAATGTTGAAAATTCAAAATAAATTTATTTTAAAAAAAAAGAAATTTAAAGACCTTTTGAAGCTCTTCCAAGAATTTTGGGGTACTTCACTTTTTCTTTAAAGTAGAAGCAGCTATTTTACTTCATTGTCTTTTCTTAAGTCTGAACCCAGATTTTCCTTATCATGATAGCAGCTATCAGAGGCAGGGATTTTTCTCTTTTCCTTATTCAATTTAAGCAGCTTGTTTCTTGGCTGTTAATTTTGTGTTGGAGTAGGGCTCTAGTCCTGAGGCGTAGGGAATAATGTGTCCAGCTCCAGATTTTTCATGCTTCTGTTTTCTGGGTTCTATCTGGGGACCTGACGTCAAGTCTTTCTCTCTACTCCTGAGACGTGAACAGAGCACCCTGGAATGCTGTCACTAATAATGTGCTTACTCTTTGTCCTCCTTCCCCCTGTTGCAAACTTTAACTCATCACTCTGCTCTGGAACCAAAACCTGGCACTTCATTTTCCTTCAACTAATCTTAGCCAGAAGAGCCTCTTCCCCTCCATAACCCCACTTTCCAACAAGTGCTTGGTCATTCTTGTCCACAGTCACAGCCATAGACTTAATTTAGTCATTGCACAAAAAGCCATGTTCACCCTGAGATGAGGGCTCTGCAACATTCCCTTGATCAACTATGTGACTTCTACACTGTTCAAGACCAAAAGTTCCTGAAGCTGTGACTTACACAGGGACATTTTTTTTTTTTAGGAATGGTCCATACCCAAATGTATGTGCATCTAATTCAGGCTAGACCACCATCTTGGGACTTCAGATCTTTCCTGAAGTGTTCTCAAGTTGTCTTATGTTGAAAAGCGGCCTTATACTGATTTTTATTTTAAATTACTTGTGCCAGAATTCAAGAAAGGCAGGTAATTTTCTCTCTTGTTCCACCATCTTCCCTGAAACCTCCTATAATGCCAATTATGGCAGCACACCTAAGAACTGCTGCTGTGAATAATTTTAAGATCTAATTGCGTAGTATAATGAATTCTCTTTTTAGCAATAAGCCAAACATTCTTCAATAAAGTAAAGCATAACATTCATAGCCACATCCTTAAACAAGACACATCATCTAATACATATATGTATCCCATAACATTCAAAATGTCATATGGCATCTATCACATATCATTGCATCCCCAAAGTCAGGGGATCCCAGGCTAGTGTCTTCTCTAGCAAGACACATCCTTAACAGGTAGCAGAAAATACCACACCATCCACTCTTGTCACTGTAAAGACAATCTCCTTAATCAATACACAGTGTCCAAGTAAAGTTCACTCTCATCTTGACTGGAAGCTGACTTCCAAAACCCATGGCTCCTCCTCCATGGGCTGACTACTCCCAGATCTTGCCTGGGTTCACACATAGGCAGCTCTCTGCACTTGCTCCTTGTCTCAGTTCACTGGGACATTCCACTCCAAACTCTTCCTGCTTCTGCCTGATGACAGGTTCCAGGGGCTCCTGCCTACAGTTTCTGTTTCTAGGAAAATGAGACTAAACAGAGCTGTCACAATATTTATACACATTACCAGCACCATCATCTCAATTCAGTTTAACAACTTATAAGCTTCTCAGCACAACAGCAGCCCTTCTTTCTCCACAGTGATCAGCTTTGACCCTTGACTCCTCAGAAACCACATCAAAGGAAGCCACAGTTAGCATTGATCTTGGCACCACTTACTCCTATGTAGGAGCCTTCCAACATAGTAAAGTGGAGATCATTGCTAATGACCAAGGAAACAGTACATCCTCAATCTATGTTGCCTTCACCAAAGCAGAACTTTTAATTGGTGATGTTGCAAAGAATCAAGTTGCAATGAACTCCACCAACACAGTTTTTGATGCCAAACATCTGATTGGTCACAGATTTGATGATGTAGTTGTACAATCAGACATGAGGCACTGGCCCTTTATGATGCTGAATGATGCAGACAGACCTACGGTACAAGTAGAGACCAAAAGTTTCTATCCAGAAGAAGTATCTTCTATGGTCTTGGCCAAGATGAAAGAAATTGCTGAAGCTTACCTTGGGAAGACTGTCACATATGCTGTGGTCACAGTACCAGTGTATTTCAACAATTCCCAATAACAGGTCACCAGAGTTGCTGGAACCATCACTGGTCTCAATGTGCCCTGAAGTATCAATGAGCCAACTGCTGCTGCTTTTGCTTATGGCTTGGACAAAAAGATTGGTGCCCAGAGAAATGTGTTGACCTTTGACCTTGGAGGGTATCTTCCATGTCTCCATTCCATTGAAGATGGGATCTTTGAGGTCAAGTTCACATCTGGGGGCAACCACCAGCGTGGGGAGGACTTCAAAAACTGAATGGTCAACCATTTCATTGCCAATTTCAAGCAAAAGCACAAGAAGGATGGTAATTTGAATTAGAAAATCTTTCCTATTCATTAATAGGTCCATTAAGTCATATGGAGCCTGTGGTGGGAGTAGTTTTCTGAATGGATGGAGTAGGAAGAGGCAGAGTTAGAGTAGAGCTGAGAGAAAGTTAGTCTTGAGAGCTGTCAGAGCTAGTAAGGATGCAGGCTCCTAGGTCGTTTGAGTGATTTTGTGATTGTGATTTTCTTTAAGAGAACCTGCTTGTGATGAATGTAATGAGTAGGATAGGTTTAGTGAAGACTTCTCAGATTGTAATTCTTCCCCCAGGGGTGAGGTAAGGCCTAAAGGCTCAAGGTTACAATATTTTTAGAATAGAATAGCTCCATATAAGGATATAAAACTGTGTAGTGTATTAGGGTCTCAATGATTGGACAAAACTCACATAATTCCTCGATGTCTTCATGTCAAAAAGGATTGGCTAGATTTCGTGTCTAGAATGTAAGACCATATTCTCAGCTAATGAGGATAATGGTCAGTGGGGGGAGGAGGGACTTGCGTTAGGGTCTATATAAATCACTGCCCTTTTCTTTGTCTTCGGCTTTCCTACTCCTACAGGTTAGCCCTGCTTCTCGAGAATCAAATAAATCTCTTTTCTGTCATCACTTTGAGAGGTCTCTGAGTAATTGATTTATGTAGGGACCTGAGCCATCCCACAAGGTAATGTACATGGTTTGTGAGAAGTCTAGCAGGGGGAAGGCTGTCCTCTGCATTGTTATTGTGTATAGATTTTTGTTGCTGTAATGGATTTGCATCTGAATAAATGTTTTGGTTTTGCCTTCCACATGGAAAGTCTGTGGTATTTTGCGATTCTGAATTGTTCCTTGATATTCATGGCTTCCTTGGGTGCTGTGAATATTACATTAGCATTACAAGACATCAATGAGAACAAGAGAGTTGTTCTCCATCTTTGCACTGCTTGTGAGAGTGCAAAACACCCCCTCTCTGCTAGTACCCAGGTTCCTATTGAGAATGACTCCCTCTATGAAGGTATCAACTTCTATACATCAATCACCCAAGTCCATTTCAAAGAGCTGAATGCTGATCTATTCCATGGCACACTGGAACCTGTGGAAAAAGTCTTAAGAGATGCCAAGCTAGATAAATCACAGATTCCTGAAATTGTCCTGGTGAGTGATTCCACTTGAATCTTCCAGAATCCAGAAGTTTCTGCAAGACTTCCTCAATGTCAAGAAGCTCAACAAGACTCAATCCTCATGAGGCTGGTGCTTATGGTGCAACTGGCCAGGCTAAAACTCAGTCCAGAAAAACAGCAACAAATCCTGCTTTGCTTGCCATTACACTGCACACCTCCAATTACAAGTGACTCTACAAGATGAATATGCAAAGTATGCACACCCTTAGGATTTTGGTCTAGGAAACTCCTTTCACCTGGAGTTCAATATACCCCTTTGGCAAAGTAGTTGTTAACTGTATATTGGGCTTTGTTAGAAACTGAACAACTGATTCTGGGCTATGAAGTAATACTAAGGCCTGGAATCCTAATTATGACCTGGGTAATGAGTACTCCAGCTTCTGAAAGAATTGGACATGCACAAGACGCTGGTATAATTAAATGGAAAGGACATATTCAAATTAAATCTAAAACAGGCAAAAGTGGAGTTTCTGTTCTATATGAATCTATAGCAAACATACTGAGGGAAATCATACACTGCCTGAACCAAAGCAACTGTTGGTACAGTCCTTGGTAAAATAGAATGAGGGATATGAGTCACATGGAAGCCTGAGTCATATGAGTCTGGTGGGAGGAGCTTGCCAAATGGGTGGAGCAGGAAGGGTGGAGCAGAACTGAGAGAAGTTGGTCAGAGCAGTTAGAGCTGAGGGAGACAAAGGAAGCAGGACTCAAGCTGTGAGTGTTCATTTGTGGGAAGGCCCTAGCAGGGGGATGGCTTGGGATTGATTGTGCTCTATGCATTGTTACTGTGTATAAATTTCCTTGTTGCCTTGATGGATTTGCCTTTCTGGTGTTGGGATTCAGCTTTCTGGTGTTTAAATAAATGTTTTGGCTCTCTCTTCCACGTGGAGAGTCTGTTTTGTTTTACAATTCAGTATTACACCATCACATTCATAGCCGCCTGGTTGGTATGATCCAGTGGTTTTTGAGGCAACTCTTCTGACATGGAGCATCAGAAATGGATGTAGCTCCTGAGAGGAAAGTTGTTACTAGAAAAAGTTGTGTACTTCCACTCCTAGTGGAGAAGCTCTGGGCTTGGGGTCAGATGCCCTAGATTTGCATCATTCTTTTGCTACTTACTATGTAAATTTAGGCAAATCACATTATGTCTATTGGCCTTGTTCTCCTTAACTTTAAAATGAGGGTAGGGATGTTAAACTGCCTTTAAGTTCCACTCAGCTCTGAATTGCAAGAGTCTATATATGGTCTTGGGAGAAAAATACATGGCCTCAGAAAGAAAACTGAGGTATCTCCAATGCTTGTGATTGACAAAGGGATATCTGTTTGGTACAAACTGAATTAGGAAAACTCCATCTCTAAGCTTCCATTATCCTGAGCATGGTGAGAGATGAGATTTATGAGCATGTCAAAGGACAGAATTTTGAAAGTGATTTCCCTGTATGTGGGGTGCAAGGGCCCTGGTACCTATGACCTCTGATTCATGCAACCTTGTAGACACTCCAACCATTGATGGAATCCTAACAAACCTGCCCCTAGCTCCAATATTCAAAGTTCCTTAACGGCTTCACTGAACAGTATGTCCTGATTTAACTAAACAATTTGGCTTTAACCACAACTCAAAGCCCCAGACTCAGCCATAGGCCTCACTGAATGGTAGGCCCAATGACCCTAGCCACTACCTCTCCCCGCAGCTCAGTAACCTAACTTATCTGTACTCATCTCACTTCTTCAATAGAACATCAGGTATGTCCATGAATATTTATGTCCTATTAGAAGAGACATTGTATCCTTATGACGGATTCCCAACCATTGCCTCTATCTAGTTTCTGCCCTCAGACCCTTAAATTTGTTATGTAAATAGCTGGTGTGTCCACCACTCAAACACAAAAACATCCATTCAATCTTAGGATCACAATAGCCAGCCAATCAGAAAGTATTACTGCCAGTAGCCTGAGCAGGAAGTAGATACAAAAATTATAGAAGGAACTTTCCCTGAGTAGGCACCTGTGCAATAATAGAAAACAGTGTCCTTTAGGTGAATTTATGAGGTAGAGAGGATTATTATAATATAATTATAATATTCTAATATCATATAGAATATTATAATATCATATATCAATGTTGTATCAATATCAATATTGTATCAATGCCCCAACTCCCATTTGGGCTTTTCCATATGCATTGTGGATAATCTCCTGTGCAGTTCCAATGAGGTTTGGACATCTACCCTATTACCTAATCTCTTAACATACACTTTCTGCCTTTTTAATGTGCATAACTTCTGTTGTGTAATCAGAACCATTACACAATAAAATTGCCTGTCTTATCTTACTGAAGTTGTCCATTCCACTTGGAACACAGTCCATTCCTGAAAGTATCACTATCAATAATTGCTTTTGCTTGGATCTGAGATAGTCTGAATCTGAATTCTTTTGTGACAATCCTCACACAGCACCATGAAACAGCAACAGCCATGACTGGTCAGCTCACAGCTTTTCTGCCTGATATGAGAATTTTTGCTGCTTTCTGTTCACATGGAATGCTATCTGAAACAGGGAGAGCCATCATCCCTCCCAGAGTGTCCTCACTGAAGTTACAACATGGGCAGGCCACAGCATCAAGGCCCTATAGCCTTGTGCAGATCCAGGAATATACAAGTATCTCTAGTTGAAAAGGCATCACCGAAATCCCCAATTTTCAGTCTTCTGTTGAGCTCTGTTGGGGACAATCAGGGAGAAGGAAAAACATGTTATTTGATTTCTGTTTTTCCCTTGGATGCAGAGACACAGCTGGAGGTGCTCCAGGCAGGGGCTTTCTTTAACTTTCCCAATAGACCCAGATTTCCCTTTGGAGACTGGAGTTCAAGAGGAGGGAAACTTTCCTATGAAGTAACCAGCAGGCTATTGAAAGACAGTTCTGTCAAACATCAAGGGAAGCCTTATGAATTTAGCCCTTGGTCTTACATCATTGTCCTTGTTCTGGACAAGGGCGATACTCACGTTCCTTTTTGTTTTCTCAGACAGAAACAGAGGACTCAGGATTGAACATTGGCACCATTTCTGTTGCTGGACAGTTCCCCATCAGTCAATGACCCAAGCAGTTGGCTTTACTCTGGTCCAGGCAGCTCCTTGGCTCCTCCCACATTTGGAGCTTTGGCTGATGTTCAAGGAGATGGTGCTTCACATTCAGAGGAATACTCTCTGGCTGCTTCCTACACTGCTCTTGATCCTGCTCCTGCAATGCAGGACAGAGGAGCCCATCTGCTTCCACAAAATCAGCCTCAGCCTCAGCAGAAATGGAGACCTGGTGACTGGAAGCTTTCTGCTTCTGTATGCAGTGAAAGTCAGCAAAGTCACCAAAGCAGTACTTTTTACAAAACAAAGATTGTAGGAAACAAAGATTGTAGGAAATTATCAGTAAGTGCCTCTCAGTATAGAGGAATTCATTTTCACTGAGTGGATTTTAAAATGTATTTTCTTTTTAAAGAAATGGCAAACATGGAAGCCCCTGCCACAAAACTCGCACCTTCCTCTCTCCAACTTTTGTTCCTAAAAATCATGTTTCATTTCTTTGATAGTCTTACAAAGCTAAAGAGAGGAAATAGTCTTTTAAATTATGTTTCTGTTTCTGTATCTGCCTTTCTCTGCCTCTCTGTCTTTGTGTCTCTCTGTGTGTCTCTGCTTTTTTCTTGTCTATGTCACTGGATGCTTCAGTTTTTTCTTTATGTCTCTGGCTTTGTCTCTATTTCTGTCTGTCTCTCTTAAACTGTATCTATCTCTACATTTCTTCTCCTTTATCTCTGTCTCTCTGTCTTTGTCTCTGTCTCTTTCACTCTTACACTTCTCTTTCTGTCCTCTGGGGCCATGTCCTTGGAAAAGTTCAGAGATAAGAGTTACTGTCATTTATTACCCCACCTCCCCTATCATGTCCTTCAGTGTCCCTACTGACACTATGCATGTATGCCTTTGTGTTTCAGAGTAGAGAACCCTAACAAACTGACTGGTCTAGGCTGAGCTGTGCCAGGGAACTAGGGGCATCATTTATGTTGGATTTCTTGGTTGGGAAGAATTATGTTTGGGCACCAATTATAGTAAATATGAATCCTTAGGGACAAAAAAATGGATGATGAAATATCTGTCATATTTAGTGATATCTGAGGTGCTTTGATTTTCTATTGAGTGATTTTCAAGGGTTTTGTGTTTGTTTCTCCAGGAAGGCTGTGAGAAATGAATTTTTCTCTTATATTTAATAACTATTACATTATAACCAAAGTTTTTTTTTTCTCTTTTCTACTTTCTTATCCAGAAACCAACCAGTGGGGGAAATCATACCCAGGCCAAGTTCTAATCAAACACTAAAAGAAATTCTAAGTGTGGGCTAATGGGTGTATTCCAGCTCATTGTATTTCCTCAGACAGGCCTGGGGAAAGGTTGATTCTCCACCTTATCAAGACAGGTGATAAGGAAATTAACCACTGTTTGGGTGACCTAAGTCACTTAACCCAAGACCTTTATTCTAATACAACCAACACCTGCTGTTGTGTTAACCAGTACTTGTTGATTGTCACCCCTTGGGAACACCTCCTCTTCAAAGGGTTTATAAATTGTGACTCCACCACCATTAGGAGTCTTTAGTGTAAGAGAGATCACCAAATAACTGTCCTTTTATAAATAACCTGATGGCCTTATTAACAAAATGACTAAATTACCCAGAAACTATGTCTCTCAAACCTTTTAAATGTCACAATTATGGCTAATTAAAGAAGGCACCAGAGCTTTTCACTCTAAATTCTTAACAAGGAGGTCCCCTCACCTGGGCCCATGGGGAGAGATTATCCACAAAGAGAGTTCTGTGTTAGGACTCTGGTTCTGATCATACTCTATCTTTTACTAGTAATAAATTTTATCCAGGTGAGCATATATGTGTCTCTCTGTGTGTTTTTTTGTGTTTGTGCAACAGCTTTTTTCTAATTTTCCCTCTTACAGGGAGGCATCAAGTCAGATGAGTCTACTTGAAAAAGGTCCCCTGAGGTACATTGTATGGGGATCGGAGAGAGAAAGTTCATGTTCACAGTAAGGGCCACCTGGGAAAGTTGGGGTGTTCTGGATATTAAGCTTATGAAACCAATTCCTGGTAAACCCCAAAGTACTAGCAATGTATTCTGAATTTTTTGCAGGAGTAGGGTATCGTATAGTAAAATATAGGCCAATATTCTGTGAGACAGTTTCTAAAGCTACAAGCCTTGCTTTCAAGTTTTGGGATTACATATAAACTAAACTGTGTGTGTGTATATGTGTGTGTGTGTGCATGTGTAAAGTCTCTTAAAGTAAACATGTCCTGGTGTGTAAGGCTACCCAAGAGGTGCTTGAGAGGACCTACTCTTAGTCTTTTTCAGGCAGAGATGTGTCAAAAGAATTTTTGCTGTTAGGTAAAGTGAGTAAATTGAGGGAGATATTAAAGCAAGGAAAAAAAGAGTGGTTTTTAATCTCAATTCACTTTCTAGGGCACTAAGGCTCTCCTCCATTTGTGTGAGGTTTTCTAAGATTAGTTGCTAAGTAGCAACTGAAAAAAAACAGAGTGCATCTCTGCCAGGAGTTAATTTGGGATGTGGAATCAAAGAAGGGATCTTCCTATCTGAGCAAAAATGGCAAGTGTTTTGTTTCTTTTTTTCCCTTTGGTAGGTTCTTAACTTGCAGCTCCAAGCTGATAACATCTCAGACCAAGCAGTCTATGGGCTCTCCTGTAACCAACTAGGACTGATCTTTAGGAGCAAGCCCATCATCTTAAGTGAGGTTAATTAATGACCCACTCCCACCTACTTTAGGGTGCTTAAATCTAAAGAACTGTCTTTGACTTACATCCCAAAAAATATATCAGGCACCAGGGTAATGTGTTTAAAACCCCCAAAATAATTTTATTTGTCTTGTAAGACAATGATCAGGGCTTTTATATCATAGCTTAAATACAATCATTTAGAATTTCAATAATTACTCTAAAATGTAAAAGCTTTTTTTAAACAAATAATGTTGATGAAGATTGTAAGAGAAATAGAGTTCCATTGATCCCTAAATTATTGAGTATTGATTCTCTTCCAATTCCAAAAGGTGAAGAGCAGTGAAACAAAGAGGAGGGTGAGTGTGGTTTTTGATTTGGAAAACTGTTTCAAGTAGGCAGTCAAGCCTTTTGTGATTATTAATACTCTTGTTTTTCAGTGGGAACATAGGCCACTGCATGTCTCCTAAAAGGTTTTTAATTACTAAAACATGTTAATGGATTTCTTTTAAGGATTTATACCACAAACTTATTCCTATGTTGGGACTAGAAACAGACAGTGAGGGCTTCTATATCATTCTAGGAGAATGAGAGATTTGGATCTCTTTGATCTCTAGAGAACACCTGAATTTTGTGACATGAAGATTAATGAAGAGAATCCCGTAGGTTGAAATTAATTCCACAGCTTGGGAAAGCAGGGCGTTAGTAAAACACTGGATTAATAATAATATGTGCAGGCTGGGATGTGGGTGAAATGTAAAGGAAGGTGGGGTAGTCTAAGTAATGGTTGGAAAGATTTAGAAAGAGAAATATAGGCTTGAGCAAAAGTCTTGAAGGTAGATAAGAAGGTTTGAGTACACGTGAGGGACACACCCTGCATAGAGCAAGTGGGCAGCAACAGACCCACATGCTCCAAGCCCCTCCTGTCCCTGGACAGTTGCTCTAGGTGCCCTTGTGCTAGCTTCAGATGGTGTAAGCATGTTGAGAGGGTGGGAGGAAGTTGGACTGTGTTTTAAGTAAATAACAAGAAAGAGAATTTTGTAGCATAATTTCAAAGTCAGTAGACAAAGTTTTAGAGGGCTGGTAGGAATTAAAATGGAAGACACCATGTGCTTTAAGCCCCTCTTTTTATATACCATCATTTTAAAATCTTTGGCAGTAGATTAACTGGAAATAGTGAATTCCATTGTATAAAGTGTTTGTAGTCAATAGGCTTATATAAAAGTTAATACTAAATAACTGAAATTTTAAAGTGACATTCTGTAGGAAAATAGATCCAGGTGTAAATGAATTTATTCTGGTCTCATTTTAAGTGAAATTTATTATTATCATTACACTTTATAGGAAATTTGTTAACTGTGGTTTTAAACCACATCACCCCAGTTATGTTATTCACAATATGCATAAAGTTAATGTCTACCATTAATTTGGTAATTTAGTGTATTAAAAGGATTGTTAGAAATGTGAACTCATCCTTAAAACTTTTGGTTTATAGATTTAACTGTCAAGAACTGATATAAAAATTTTAATAATAATGAAATAATAATTTAAAAATATTTAGTAGAACATTAGTAAGTGAGTTAGGGTGTCAGTATTTTAAGATTTCAGGATCTAGCTCCAATACTTGGGTGGTTAATATGTTGTGATTTGACTTCCATTAGGAATTAGAAATTGCAAAGGAAAAGATTTTTAGAAATCAGTCTTATAAAACAGGTAACATTACCTAGGAGGGTTGCTAGCATAGTTTCATTCTTGTTTTAGTCAGACAGGAAGATAGCTTCGGAGGAATTAATAATCTTACTTTATTCTAGTCTAGTCTTCTCACAAGAGAATTTGCTGATAATAGGAAAACAAACTCCTTCAGCATTCCTTACTCACCCTTCTCACAGCGGCCTTGAGAAGGGGGCAACTAACCTAAACCCCCTCAAGCCTCAATGGGGGCCATTTGAAGCCAATACAGATTCCCCCCCCCCCGCAAGCCTTGATGGGGGCAGTCAAGACACACACAGCACTCCAGCCCGTACATTCAACCCTAAAATTTCCCAACTCACTGACCATTGCCCACTTGCTTTATAGAGCAAAAGACAAAGAAGGCATATTATCAGCAATAGCCTCAAAAGTTTCTGTCATCACATTGCTATTTCTCACTGCACAGGTGCAGTAGATATTTTACAATTTAAGCACACATGTATGGGGGGACAGCCAGCATCCCTGAGTGGTTCAGTGAAGTGGTGACAAAGAAAAGAACAACGAGTCTGGCGGGGAAAGTAAAGGACAATTCCCACATATTAACTGAGGCCAGGAGCTTATATAGACCCTTACAAGCAAGCAAGTAAGAAAGCAAGGTAATTCCCATGAGAACACTTTTAGTTTAGTTTTTAGACATCCCATTCCCAGGGTAGATATCTTCAAGAACTCTTATCTCTTCCCTCAGAGTCCTTGTACTCTGCGTGGTCTCTGGGTTCCTATGGATACAACGAAGGAAGAGGTCATGGAGAGCCATAACATATATTTGTGAGCACAGATTATAACGCAGGCTTCAGAGAAACTCTGGCCTGGACTTTACCTGTACTCCACCTTGGCCCTCAACACACACGTTTATATTATTTATCATTATACAATGCTGTGCAAGCATGGTAGAGATGTTTACAAGTCATGAGCCTGGAGAATAGAGATTTTTTATAGCCATGGATCCTGGAAAACTAAACTCTAAGAAAGAATAACAAAAACTCACCTTATACAAGTAAAAAAACTACTTGAAATAATGAATAACTTTGGGAAAGTTACAGGTTACAAAATAAACCCACACAAATCTTCTGCATGTGTATATATTGCTAACAAAGCCCAACAGCAAGAGACAGAAAGAGAAATCCCAATTAAACTACAGTAGATACTATAAAGTATTTGGGAGTCTACCTGCCAAAACAAACCCAGGGAATATATAAAGATAATTGCAAAGCACTTTTCACACAATTAAAATCACATCTAGGTAAGTGGAAAAGCATCACTGGCTCCTGGGTGGGCTGGGTCAATATAATAAAAATAACAATTCTGCCTAAATTAATTTTCTTTTTTAATGCCATACCAATCAAACTATCAGATAATTATTTTGTAGAGCTAGAAAAAATAATATCAGGATTCATCTGGAAGACCAAGAAGTATAGAATATCAAGGGAACTAATGAAAAGAAATGTTAGGGAAAGTGGCTAAACTCTACTGGATCTCAAATTGTATTATAAAAGAGCAATTATCAAAACCGCTTGGTGCTGGCTAAGAAACAGAAAGGTAGAGAAGTGGAATAGGTTAGGTATCCAAGACATAGTGGTCAGTGATTATAGCAGTCTACTATTTGATAAACCCAAGGAACCCAGCTTCTAGGATAAGAACAAAAATTGCTGGGAAAACTGGATAAGAGTGTGGCAGAAAGTAGGTATGGACCAACACCTTACATCATGCACAAGAATAAAGTAAAAATGGATACCTAATCTAGGTATAAATATTGATATTGTAAAGAAATTAGTGGAGCAAGGAATAGTGTATTTATCAGATTTATGGAGAAGGGAAGAATTTTTGACTAAACAAGAGATAGAAAACATTATGAAGAGCAAAATGGAGAAGCTTGATTACATTAAATTGAAAAGGTTTTGCGCAAACAAACTGAATGCAACCACAATTAGGAGGGAAGCAGAAAACTAGGAAAGAACTTTTGCAACTAGCATCTGTAATAAAGGTCTGATTTCTAAAATATATACGGAACTGAGTCAAATATAAAAGAATACAAATTATTCCCCATTAGATTAGTGGTCAAAGGATATGAACTATCTGTAGTCATATGAAAAAAATGCTCTAAATCACTATTGATTAGACAGATGCAAATCAAAGCAACTCTGAGATACCATTTCACACTTATCAAATTGGTTAACAGGACAAAACAGGATGACGATAAATGATGGAGAAGATGTAGGGGAGTTGGAACACAAATTCGTTTTGGGTGGAGCTGTGAACTGATCCAACCATTCTGGAGAGCAGTTTGGAACTATGTCCAAAGGGCTACAAAATCATGCATACCCTTTGACCCAGCAATACCACTTCTAGGACTGTACCCTCAAGAGATTATAAAAATGAGAAAGGGACCCACATGTACAAAAATATTTATAGTAGTAATCCTTGAGATGGCCAAAAACTGGAAATCAAGGGGGTGCCCATCAATTGGAGAATGGGTGAATAAATTGTGGTATATGAGTGTACTAGAATACTATTGTGCTACAAGAAATGATAAACAGGAAGACTTCAGAGAGGCCTGGAAAGACTTATATGAACTGATGCTGAGTGAAAGGAGTAGAACCAGGAGAACTTTGTACACAGCAACAACCACAGTGTGTGAGGATTTTTTCTGGTAGACTTAGAATTAAATTGCAATGCAAGGAGTTAAAAAATTCCGAATGGTTTCTTAAGGCAACATGCCTTCCACATCCACAGAAAGAAATATGGAATTCGATCACAGAATGTAGCAGATCATTTTCTTTTGTATTGCGTTTGGGTTTGTTTTATGATTTGTCCCATTCATTTTAATTCTTCTATGCAACATGACTAATGCGAAAATGTATTTAATAGGAATGTATGTGTAGAACCTATATTAAATTGCATACCATCTCAGGGAAGGGGGAGGGGGGGAGTGGGGAAGGAGGGAGAGAAAGGAAATCTAAATTATATGAAATTGATTGTAGAACACTGAAAACATATTAAAGAACAAAATAAAATAAAATTGTGTAAAGAAAAAATAAAAGAAGTGCTGAAGAGGGCCACCTGTGCCCCAAAAGCAGAATTATACTTAAAAAATCATGAAAAGGGTGATCACCATGAGCAAGTAGTAAACCAGAAAAGAAAAGACCATAAGATCTTTCTATGGGGACAAGGACCAAAACATGAACACTGAAGAGGTCAGCATTGACACTATACTCTCATCTGAAACTTCAGAAGAGAACATAAACTGAACTCAAGCCTAAAGAACATTCTTGGAGGAGCTCAAGAAGAATTTTAAAAGCCAGATTAGAGAGGTAGAAGACAAATTAGCCAATGATTTTAAAAATATGATAAAAGAATTCACTGAAGAGAAGAGTTCCTTAAAAAAGAAAATTGGACAAATGGAAAAGAAACTGAAGGAAATAACTCCTTAAAAGGAACAACTGGGCAAACAGAAAAGGAGATGGAAAAGTTAACTGAAGAAAACAATCTGTTAAACATTAGAATTAGGCAAGTAGAAGCCAATGACTCTATAAAACATCAAGAATCAGTCAAATGGAATCTAAAGAATGAAAAGAAGAAAAAAATGTAAAATATCTCATTGGAAAAAACACCCGACCTGGAAAATCGATCTTGTAGAGAAAATCTAATAATTATTAATCTGCCAGAAAGCCATGATGAAAAAAGAGCCTGGACAATATCTTCCAAGAAATAATTAAGGAAAACTGTCCAGAGGTGCTAGGTATAGAGAGAAAAATAGTCATTGAAAGAATCCACCATTTACTTCCTGAAAAGGATCCCAAACTGAAAATAACAAGGAATGTTGTTGACAAATTCCAAAACTATTAAGTGAAAGAGAAAATACTGCAGCAGACAAAATGAAACAATTCAAATATTGAGGAGCTACAGTCAGGATCACACAGGACCCTGCAACTTCTACATCAAAAGATCTGAGGGATTGGAATATCATATTCCTTAAATCAAAGGAGATGAGACTACAACCAAGGTCAATTGTCCAGCAAAACTGATCAGAACATTTCAGGCAAAGAGATAGATATTCAATGAAATAAAGGATTTCCAGACCTTCCTGATGAAAAGTCCAGAACTCAATAAAAAAAATTCAGTCTTCAAACACAAGTCTCAACAGAGGTATAAAAAGGTAAACAAAGGGGAAAATCTTATTATTCAATATGTGAAAACTGTTTACATCCCGAAAAAGGGAAGATTATACTTGTTAATCTTGAGAACTGTATACTTATTTTCATATTTAAAAGGAACATACACAGAGGAAGTGGATATAAGTTAAATGATGTGATGATAAAAATATGATTTAAGAATGTGAAGGGATGGTAATTGGAGATGTGAGGAGGAGAAAATATGAGTTATATCCCAGAAAGAGGCACAAAAACAAATTACAGTAGACAGAAAGAGGGGAGGGAGATGAGCATCTCTTCTGAGATTTACTCTTATCAGATTTGCTTCAAGGAGGGAACAACAATCTCAATTAAGTATAGAAATCTAACCAGCTCTACAGACAGTAGCAGGGGAAGGGAGAAAGAAAAGGGAGGGGTGGCTAAAGGAGAATGAAAAAAGTAGTAATAATGGAAAAGTGGAAATAAAGGGAAACGGGCTAAGAAGGGAGAGAAGACTGAGGGAGGCGGTGGTCAAAAATTAAAACTATTGTGAAGGGGAAGGGAGAAGGGAGTACTAAGAGCATAAATATGGGGAAAGAGAATGGAGGGAAAGACCCAGATAATAATCCTAACTGCGACTGTGAATGGGATGAACTCTCTGATAAAATGGAAATGGATAGCAGAATGGATTAAAAACCATAATCCAACAATAGGCTGTTTACAAGGAACACATTTGAAAAGGGGGATACACAGAGGATAAATGTAAAAGGTTGCAGCAGAATATATTGTGCTTGAGTTGATGTAAAAAAAGAGTCAGGGGTAGCAATCTTGATCTCAGACAAAGAAAAAGCAGAAATAGATCTAATAAAAAGAGATAAGAAAGGACACTTTTTCCTGCTTAAAGGCACCATAGACAATTAAGCAATATCATGTATGTAGATAGATAGATAGATAGATAGATAGATAGATAGATAGATAGATAGATAGATAGATAGATGCTACAAGTGGCAGAGCATCCAAATTCTTACTGGAGAAGTTAAGGGAGTTAAAAGAAAGAATAGACAGCAAAACTATACTAGTTGGGGACCACAACCTTCCCCTTTCTGAACTTGACGAATCTAACCTCAAAATAAACAAAAAAGAAGTTAAGGAGGCAAATAAAACTCTGGATATGGTAGATATGATAGATCTCTGGAGAAAACTGAATGCGGATATAAAGGAATATACCTTTTTCTTGGTGGTATATGACACATGTACAGAAATTGACCATGTACTAGGCCATAAAAAGCTCCCAATACAGTGCAGAAAGGTAGAGATGCTCAATGCATTCTTCTCAGATCATAATGCAGTAAAAATTATATGTAATAAAAGGCCATGGAAAAATAAACCAAGAATTAATTGGTAGCTAAATAATCAAATCTTATAGAATGAGCAGGTTAAATGACAAATCATAGAAACAATCAACAACTTCATTCAGGAGAATGACAATAATGATACAAACTTCCAAAACTTATGGAATACTGCAAAAGCAGTTCTTAGGGAAGGTTTTACATCATTGAATACCTACATGAATAAAACAGAGAAAGAGGAGATCAATGACTTGGACATGCAGCTGAAAAAGCTAGGAAAAGAAGACATTGAAAATCTCCAAGTAAATAGCAGATTAGAAATACCAAAAACCAACGGAGAGGTTCACAAAATTGAAATTAAGAAAATTATTGAACTAATAAACCAAGATTTGGTTTTATGAAAAAAAACATTTATAAACCTTTGGTCAATTTGATTAAAAAAAGAAAGAAGACAATCAAATTACCAATATCAAAAAAGAAAGCAGTGAACTCACTTCCAATGAGGAGGAAATTTTAAAAATATTTAGAAATAAATTTTCCCAACTGTATGCTCATAAATTTGACAATTTAAATGAGATGGATGACTATTTTAAAAAATATAAATTGCCCAGATTAACAGGAGAGGAAGTTGAATTTATAAATAACTCCATCTCAGAAAAAGAAGTTGAACAAACCATCAATGACCTCCCTTGGAAAAAATCTCGAAGACCAGATGGATTGACAAGTGAATTCTATCAAACATTTGAAGAATAGTTAATTCCAATATTATATAGATGATTTGGGGAAACTGGTGAAGAAGAAGTCTTGCAAAATTCTTTTTATGATACAAATATTGTTCTGATGCCTAAACCAGGAAGAACCAAAGCAGAGAAAGGAAATTATAGACCAATTTCTCTAACGAATATAGATGCAAAAATTTTTAATAATATATTGACAAAAAACAGCAACTTAACATGAGAATAATAAATTACGATAAGGTAGAATTTATACCAGGAATACAGAGCTCATTCAATATTAAGATAACTATCAGCATTATTGATCATATCAACAATAAAACTAACAGAAACCACGTGATTTTCTCAATAGATGCAAAAAAGCTTTTAACAGAATACAACACACATCGCCATAGAAAACACTGGAGAGCATAAGAATAAATGGAACTTTCCATATAATAATAAGCAGTGTCTATCTAAAACCGTCAGCAAGCATTATACGCAATGTGAATAAGCTAAATGCATTTCCAGTAACATCAAGGGCAGAACATGGATGGCATTATCACTGCTGCTATTCAATATGGTATTAGAAATGCTATCTGTAGCAATAAGAGAAGAAAAAGAAAATGAAGGAATTAGAATACGTAAAGAAGAAACTTAGTTATCATTCTTTGCAGATAATATGATTATATACTTAGAGAATCCCAGAGAATCAGGTAAAAAATTACTTGAAATAATAAACAACTTTGGCAAAGTTGCAGGTTACAAAATAAACCCAGATCAATCATTTACATTTCTGTTTATTATGAACAAAGCCCAACAGCAAGAGATAGAACAAGAAATCCCTTATAAAGTTACAGTAGACACTTTAAAATATCTGGAAGTCTACCTGCCAAATAAACCCAGGGACTATATGAACACAATTACAAAACACTATTCGCACAAATAAAGTCAGATCTATATAAGTGGGAAAACATCAGTTGCTCATGAGTAGCCTAAGCTAATGTAATAAAAATGACAATTCTACCTAAATTAATTTAATTATTCAGTGACATACCAATCAAACCACCAGATAATTGTTTTCTAGAACCATAAAAATAATATCAAAATTATCCGGGAAGAACAAAAGTTCCAGAATATCAGGGAAACTACTGAAAAGAAAGGGTAAGGAAGGTGGCCTAGCCCTACCAGATCTCAAATCGTATTATAAAACAGCAATCATCAAAAGCACTTGGTACTGGCTAAGAAATAGTGGGATTGATCAGTGGAATAGGTTAGGTACTCAAGACACAATAGTCAATGAATATAGCAAGTGACTGTTTGATAAACCCAAAAACCCCACTTTCTGGGATAAGAACTCACTGTTTGACAAAAATTGTTGAGAAAACTGGATAACAGTGTGGCATAAACTCGGTGTAGCCCAATGGCTGACATCGCACACAAGAATAAAGTCTAAATGGCTTCATGATATAGGTATAAAGACTGATACTGAAAACAAATTAGGTGACATGGAGTAGTGTATTTTTTCAGATTTATGGAGAATGGAGAAATTTAAAACTTTTTATTTATTTTTCACTTATTATTTTTTTCCATGGAAGATATTGTCCAGGCTCTGTTTTTCCTCATGGCTTTCCTGTAGACCAGTAATTTTTAAAGTTCTTTGGGAGAGCTCAGTTGATTGTTTCCTCTGCTCTACTATCTTGGGTCCCCACCTGCAGATTACTTTCAAAATCAGTGTCACTGGCTTCCTTGCTATTCATTTCACTTTATATTTCACCTCCTAACTAAGCATTTTCATTGGCCCCATATCTCATAATCTCTCCCTCCTCCTGTCTGCCTTCTGACTTCCTTCACATACTGGTTAATCTCATCATTTACAAGATTTCTCAAATGCCTCTCAATGAGAATGCCTTCCCTTTGTTGATTACCTCCAATTGTTCCTATGTATAGCTTATTTGTGCCTAGTTGAGTTGTTTGAATGTTACCTCCCACATTAGTGTGTGAAGAATGAGGTCTGGTGTGCTTTCTTTTCACTTCTGAAAAATCTCCTGTCCCTTGCCCAGTCCCTGGCATAAGGTAGGAGTTTAAATAAATGTTTATGACTCACTGAAAGGTTCAGCTCTAGTTATTTATGAGAAATTATATAAAACCTGTCAAATACATTCTTTAAAAGAGAAATAACTACCAATAAGCAGAAGTTTGGCAAGGACTTGTTAAAGACAACCCACCATCTGATCAAAGGTCTCATGTTCTCCCTCAGCATGGAAGAGCCACAATTCCCCAATCCTATAACTCTCGTGGCCAGACAATGCCTTCATAGAGGCTGTTACATTTATGTTCCCCTGCCTTTGCCAACTGATTCTGTGTATGCTTATCTGCTTTGCCTGTTGCATCTGCCACCTCTAGTGGAATGTAATCTCCTTGACTCCAGGGACTATATTTTCTTTTATTCTCGTGGTGCATAGTGCCTTGACTATATTAGATAAGTAAAATATTTGAGGGATTGGAAGCTACCAGATGATCTGGGAGAATGTTCCCCTCCTCTCCCTAGCTCATGCTAGTTTGGCAATCACGCTCACCTCAATTTCCACTCCCACCATCATTGGAAGATTAGGTTCCCAGAAGCTAACTGCCTATTTTCTCCATAAATTCTAGGGGGTAATACTGAAGATTTGAATTTCTCTTTAAGACAACTCAGGAGTCCTGTTATGTATCATTCTCATAATTTAACTAATAGAACTCCAATAACTTTTTATAAAAAGAGTTTTGGGGAAGATAGCAAGAACAGAAGTTATGGAGTTGTAGACTTCTAAGAGCTAAGATGGTGGAGTAGGCAGTAAATTGAGGTAACTCTCCTATATTCACCTCCAAACAACTATAAAATTGAGCTCCAAACAAATCCTGGAACATCTAAACCATATAAAAGATAAGGTGAAACAATCCTTGAGCCCAATAAAGATGGAAGATTGGCAAAAAAGGTCTATTTCAGTTAAGGAAAGGGGAAGTGTAGGCTAGGACAGGAAACATCCAACAAGCCAGCAGCAAGTCCCCACACAGCAAAACAGTGCTAGGTCCTGAGCCCCAGTGAAGTGGAGCAGGCAAACACCTAAATCACATGCACAGTACTAAACAGAAGGTCCCCCATGAACCTCAAAGTAACATCAATGCAACACAAAGTATTAGCCAGGGTCTGCAGCCCCTGGCACAAGAAGCCTGAGATAATGCCCATTTCACACCAGAACCAGAGATCATATTTAAAAGAAAGGAAAAAGGACAAATAAAGTGATTTAAAAAGCAATTAAAAATAATGTAACCATAAGAAAGCCATTGTGGTGGCAGGGAAGACTAAGACACAAACTCAGAAGAGGAGAACAAATCCAAACATCTATGGGCAAAACCCCAAAGTAAAACGGGAAGTGGTCTCAAGCCCAGAAAGAACTCATGGAAGAGCTCCAAAAGGAGCTTAAAATCATATAAGCCTAGTAGAAGAAAAAATAGGAAAATAAATGAGAGTGATACAAGAGAATTATGAAAAAGAGTCAGCAGTTTGGACAAAGAAAATAATTGTTTGAAGAGTAGAAATGGCCACATAGAAAAGTAGATACCAAATTCCAATGGAGAAAGCAACTCTTTAAAGAGTAAAATTGGAGAAATGGAAAAGAAATTACAAAAGTTCATTCAGGGAAACAGTTCCTTGAAAGTTAGAATTGTTCAAGTGGAAGCTAATGACTCTATTAGACAAAAAAAGTCAATCAAACAAATTCCAAACAATGAAAGCATAGAAGAAAATGTAAAATACCTCATGGGAAAAACAGCTGACATGGAAATTAGATCCATGAGAGATAATATTAGCATCATCGACTACCTGAAAGCCATCATCAAAAGGAGGACCAAGACAGCATCAAGAAACTATCAAGGAAAACTACCCTCATGTCCCAGAACCAGATGGCAAAATGGGCTTTGATAGTATCCACCATTAATTTCAGAAAAGTTCCCAAAATAAAAACCTCAAAATCAAGTATAAACAGGCAGAAATACTAAATTATCCTTTTTGGATTATAATTCAATAAGAATTCTATTCAAAAGATGGCAATCTGTATTAAAAATTAATTGGAAACTAAATAATCTAATCATAAAAAGTAAGTAGGTAAAAGAACAAATCATAGAAATAATCAATAATATCATTAAACAGAATTACAACAATGAGACAGCATACCAGAATTCACAGGATGCAACCAAAGCAGTACTTAGGAGAAATTTTCTTTTTTAAAAATTCTCACATCAACGAAGTGGAAAAAAAAACAAATCAATGAATTTGGAATGCAAATAAAAAAACCGGAAAAAGATCAAATCAAAAATCCCCAGTTGAGCACCAAATTAGAAATCCTGAAAATCAAAGCAAAGATTAATAAGACTGAAAAATTAAAAACAATATTGAGTTAATAAATAAATTTAGAAACTATTTTTTATTAAATAAACAATAAGATAGATAAACCATTAGTTAATGTGATTTGAAAGAAAAAAAGAAGAAAACGAATTACCTGGTATCAAGAAACCTTGAAAGGGGGGAGGAGCAAAGATGGCAGAGTAGAAAGACACTAATACAGAGGCTGCCCCCACCAGCCCATAAAACACCTGTAGAGAAGGACTCTCAGCAAATTTTGGAGCAGTAGAAGTGGAGAACAACAGAGTGGAGAAGATTTCCAGCCCAGAGTGACCCAAAAGACCCACAGGAACCATCAGTTGCACCAGATGCGGATCAGAGCTCAGAGCTTGGAGCCCAGCCCAGCCTTGGCCTCCTGCACACAGCTAGTGAACAGCCCTCCGGGGCAGAATCTCCAGTCGCAGAATCCCCAGTCCCAGGAACAGAGGGTCCACAGATCCCTCAACCCACAGGAACCAAAGGTCAGTGACGGGGTTTATTCAGCTGGCCAGGAAGGGAGAAGGGCCTTCACATCGGCAGGAGGCAGGAGTTCTCAGAGCAGCCTCTACAGCAGCCTGAGACCATAGCTGGATCGTAAACGCCCCTGGGGGCACTGAAGAGCTGAATCTTACCTCAGCCCTGTGTAGACGCCCTGAGGCAACTGGTCTTTGTCTCGCACTGAATGGAGGCCCTGCTACCGAAGCTTCACTGAAGCCCACCCCCCCAGTGCTAACTTGGTGGAACTGGAGGTCAGGTGCCTGTGGAGACAAAAGGCTGCTAAGATTCTGGGCACAAAAATCCTTCCCTCCGCCCAGACCAACACATACTTGATTGTGCCATCTTGGAGGAACTGACATCTTATAGGTCCCTAGAGTATATCCTACTTTGGACAAAGGATCCAAAAGTCAAGTAATTGGTTGGGAAAATGCCCAAAAAGGGGAAAAATAAGACTATAGAAGGTTACTTTCTTGGTGAACCAATATCTCCTCCCATCCTTGGTTGGTTATCAATAACAAAACCAACAGAAGTCACATCATGACTTCAAAAGATAATATATTTTGACAAAATGCAATACCCATTCCTTTAAAAAAGTACTCAGGAGTATAGAAATGAGTACAGTTCACCTTAAAATGATAATAAAATAAATAAATATAAAATTAAAAGATAAAGTATCTAAAACCATTAACAAGCATTATTTGGAAAGGTGATAAACTGGAAGTCTTCCAAATGCCATAGGGGTAAGGCAAGAATGTCCACTATCACATCTATTGTTTAATATTGAACTAGAAGTGTTAGCTATAACAATAAGAGAAGAAAATTAATTAAAGGTTTTAGAATAAGCAATAAGGAAACAAAACTATCATTCTTTGCAGTCGATATGATATTACACTTAAGAAATCATAGGAAATCAACTAAAAATGCTAATTGAAATAATTAACAACTTTAGCAAAGCTGCAAATACAAAATAAAACTACATAAATCATCAGCATTTCTAAATATTACCAACAAAGCCCAATACAAAGAGATAGAAAGAGAAATTCCATTTAAAATAACTGTACAAAATATGAAATACTTCTGAGTCTACTTGCGATGACAAACTCAGGAACTATAGGAATACAAACACAAAACACTATTCACACAAATAAAGCCAGATCTGAAAAACAAGAAAAGCATTCATTGTTCATAGGTAAGCTGAGCCAATACAATAAAAATGACAATGTTCCCTAAATTAATATGTTTATGCAGTACCATACCAATCAAACTTTCAAAAAATTACTTTATAAAACTAGAGAAAAACTGCAAAACTCATCTTGAAGAACAAAAAGTCAAGAATATCAAGGGAATGAATGAAAAAAAAGTGAAGGAAGGTGGACTAGCCATATCAGATCTCAGAGTGCATTATAAAGTGGTAATTATCAAAATAATCTGATAATGGCTAAAAAAATTGAGTGCAGGGTCTGTGCAATAGATATAGACAGACGGAGAGACAGACAGACAGACAGACAGACAGACAGACAGACAGATAGATAGATAGACAGACAGACAGACAGATAGACAGACAGACAGACAGATAGATAATTTTTTTATTGCCTAAACTTAGAGAAGTGATGGAGAAAATCTGAATCATAGAATTCAGGGAAGATGGTGTAGCAGATAGGAAAATTCCAAGCTCTCAAAAATTTCTCCCACAAAAGAAATGAAATAGCACCTCAGAGCAAATACTGAACAATAAAAACAAATAAGAATGGGGCAGAATATAGAACATAACGGAACAATCAGAAAATACCTGAAGAAAAGTCCCAGGATGAGATTTGGTCTATGTGAAGAGTAAATACTCTTAGGCTAGGTCCTAGGTTCACTTAACAAATGGCAAGCCACTAAAGTCATTGTTTTGGGAGCCTACCTAGACCCAAGTCAAAGGAACTTTTACTTTTGGGACAATGAGAGGTGTTGAGTATCTGAGCTTGGGAAGATAGAAGAAACCTCTGACAAAGAATGCCAAACCCAGATGTTCTGTGGGGCACAGTGGAGGTGAGAAGGAACCTGCACATTCCTGGGTGAGTGCCAAAGAAGTGGGGTAGGGATGCTGCTGGTTGTGGGCACTTATAGGGGGCTTAAGGTCTTGGTTCCAGGTCCATGACATAGGGAAGAATGGAAGGAGGATTTAAAACCAGAGGCATCATCCCCCATAAAGCAAGACTAGAGGTGATTTTGAAAATTAAGCTACTACAATTAAAAAAAAAATACACTGGCAAAGGAGGAAGAAATCAACCATAGAGAGGTACTATGAGAATAGGGAAGACTGAGGTTCATCATCAGAGGAGGGTAATGAAGCAAAGAAAGCCTCTTCTACCCCCACAGAGTAACATCAAAAAGTCACCTGTTGAAAAAGAATTTATAGAAGAACTTTAACAAGACTATAATAATCAAACGAGATTGAAGAACAATTTGTAAAAAAAGAACACTCCAAGAAAACGAGATTATGAAAAGAACAACAACCAACTAGGAAAGGACATCCAGAATCTTAAGGAAGAAAACAACTCCTTGAAAATCAAAATTGGGAAAAGGGAAGCCAATGAAGTTATAAGAATGCAAGAAATAATTAAAAAAATGTAAAGAATGAAAAAATTGAAATGAATGTGAAACGTCTCATAAGAAAAACAACTGCTCTGGAGCAGAGATCAAGAAGAGAAAATATAGGAAAAATTGGGCTTCCTGAAAGCCACGTTCAAAAAACAGAAGCTTCATACAATAATACAAGAAATAATTAAAGAAAATTGCCCGGAAGCAGTCGACAAGGGGAGAAATAGAAATAGAAAAATTCCACCAATTATCACCTCAAAGAGATCCTTTGAGGAAACCTCATGGCCAAATCATGGTCAAATTCTGAAACCTCAAGCTCAAGGATAAAATAATACAAGCAATAAGAAAAAATAAATAAAAATGGCGCCACAGTAAGAATCCCATATTTAATAGCAATGGCACTAATAGACCACATGTCTTAGAACACTATATACTAAAGAGCAAAGGAATTGGAGGTTCAGTTTAAAATATCCTACCCAGCAATTCTAAGCATGATCCTGGATGGAAAAAAAAAGTGAACATTGGATGAACTGTCAGACTTTCAGGATATCGTTTAAAAAAACTGAATTTATTAGAAGATTTGACATGAGTCAAGAGAAATATAACATACATACAAAATATTAATTCCAAGGAACTCAATAAGGACAAACGGTTTACCTTTATGTATGTAAAACATATGCCTGAGACTGTTATCAATAACTGGGCAGTTCATAAGAATGATTGGGGTAGACAAGATCATGATACAACTTTAAAAAGTAAAACTTATTAGGAACAACTAAATGGAGTAATTATTTTAAACAAATGAAATGGGAGAGGATGAATTGACAATAAAGAAATTAAATGGTGGAAGAGGAATGTACCTTCATTGGGAATGGGTTCAAAAGGGAACAATACATATATATCTAGAAGAAAATAGAAGTCTTCCAAATTCAGAAAGAAATAAAAGTGTTGAGGGATAGGGATTTGGAAAGGATAAGGGAGGTATCTTTATGTATTTTAGGAAATGAATCTTTCATCTGTCATTTTTCATCCAGTACATATAGGTTGATGCATGGTGACACTTAAACCCTTGCTTGTGCCCACTATGCCAATAGCCATAATACCTCATAGTCAAAGGATTTCTGAGATTGGAGTGTGCAAACTTGCTGAGAAGGAGAAAATGTGCCAAGTCATCCAGTATGACTATGTTGCTATGAACAGGAAGCTTAAAGGCTCTGAATTGAGAAGGAATGCTGATTATTGGAACAAACAATCAAAAAGCTGAGTACCCTGCACTGACATTAGGGAATGAGCAAGGAGAATGTCCTCCAAGAACCTCAGCAAGACACTTTAACTTCAAATGTAATTTAAAGGTGTACATCTAAGGCCAGGAATCCAGAGAGCTACTAATAACATGGGGTTCCCAGACAAGAGGAAGAAGGAATTGAGACATTATATTTTGCAAAATTTCTTATGACCTTAGAAATAGTGCTCTTTGAAGGAGTTAAGATGCTTTCCTCCCACAGTCATTATTACTGCTTATTTCATCAAATTTCTAATCAATTTTCACTTACCTGAAAACCTGGGCTTCTTTGAGATCTACTGATAGATCGGTTCTTGTCATCCATAATCGTCAATATTTAATTAAGTGATGTGAACATCTCAAGAGTGAATCGCAGGGAAAGGTTGAGCAGATAGACTTGTAGTGGATAGAGGTACAGCAACAGGCAGTGGATGATTCTTTACTCATGGAAATGGCCTTTTTCTTTTTCTGTGGTCAGCATTTTTTTATTTTTTAATTAAATTATTTTATTTATTTTCAGTGTTCGACAATCACTTCCATATACCTTAGATTTTTTCCCCTCCATCCTCCTCATTCTCCCTTCCCTCCCCACTCCATCCCTGAGATGGCATACAATCTTATACAGGTTCCACATATACTTTACTATTAAATATGTTGCATAGGAGAATTAAAATGAATGGGAGAAACCACAAAATAAAAAAAAATAATTCAAGAGAAAATGGTGTGTTTCTCTTTGCGATCCAATTCCATAGTTCTTTCTCCGGATATGGAAGACATTTTGCCTCAAGAGTCCATTGGAAATTATTCAAGTTCATGCATTTCCATGAAGTACTAAGTCTACCAGAAATATCCCTTGTGGACTGTGATTGTTGCTATGTACAAAGTTCTCCTCGTTCTGCTCTTTTCACTCAGCATCAGTTCATATATCTTTCCAAGCCTCTCTGAAGACTACCTGTTCATCATTTATTATAGCACAATAGTACTGCATTATATTCGCATACCACTATGTGTTCAGTCATTACCCAACTGATGGGCATCCCCTTGACTTCCAGTTTTTGATAACTTACTTTCTTCTTTGCCTATTCTAATACCTTCAATTTCTTTTTCTTCTCTTATTACTACAACTAACCACGAAGAGAGCTACTATAAGTATTTTTCTACATGTGGGACCCTTTCCTGTTTCTGTGAACTCTTTGGGATTAAGTTCCAGAAGCAATTTTTGTAGCCCTCTGGGCATAGTTCCAAATTGCTCTGCAGAATGGTTGGATCTATTCACAGCTCCACAAACGATGAATTAGTGTCCCAACTCTCCCACATCTTCTCCAACATTTATCATCTTCCTGTTTTGTCATGTTAGCCAATCTGATAGGTGTGATGTGATACCTTAGAGTTGTTTTGATTTACATTTCTCTAATCAAAAGTGATCTAGAGCATTTATTCATATGATTATAGATAGCTTTAATTTCTTCCTCTGAAAACTCTCTATTCATATCCTTCGACCTTTTATCAATCAGGGAATGAGTTGTATTCCTGTATATTTTTCTCAGTTCTGTATATATTTTAGAAATGAGGCCTTTATCATACACACTAGTTGCAAAAATTCTTTCCCAGTTTTCTGTTTCCCTTCTAATCATGGTTGTATTGGGTTTGTTTGTGCAAAAACTTTTCAATTTAATGTAACCAAAATAATCCATTTTGCACTTCATAATGTTCTCAATCTCTTATTTGGTCACAAATTTCTCCATTCTCCACAAATCTGACAAATACATTATTCTTTGCTCCACAAATTTGTTTATAGTATGAATCTTGATACCTAGATCATGTATCTATTTGAAGTATATTCCTGTGTACTGTGTCAGACTTTGGTCTATGCCCAGTTTGCACCAAACTGTTGCCAGTTTTCCCAGCAATTTTTGTCAAACCGTGAGTTCTTATCCCAGAAGCTGGAGTCCTTAGGTTTATCAAAGAGTAGATTGCTATATTCATTGACTACTGTGTATTGAGTACCTATTCTATTCCACTGATCTTCTCCTCCATATCTTAACCAGTACCAAGTGGTTTTGATGATAGCTGCTTTATAGTACAATTTGAGATCTGGTAGGGCTAGGCCACCTTCCCTAGCATATCTTTTCATTAGTTCACTTGATATTCTGAATCCTTTGTTCTTCCAGACGAATTTTGATATTACTTTTTTCTAGGTCTAGAAAACACTTATCTGGTAGTTTGATTGATATGGCACTGAATAAGCATATTAATTTAGGTAGAATTGTCATTTATATTATAATGACTCGGTCTATCCAGGAACAACTGATGTTTTTCCACTTACTTAGGTCTGACTTTATTTGTGAGAAAAGTGTTTTGTAATTGTGTTCATATAATCCCAGGGTTTGTTTTGGCAGATAGACTCCCAGATGTTTTATGATGTCCACTGTAGCTTTACATGGAATTTCTCTTTCTATCCCTTACTTTTGTGCTTTGTTAGTAATATATAGAAATGCAGATGATTTCTCTGGGTTTATTTTGTAACCTGCAACATTGCCAAAGTTGTTTGTTATTTCAAGTAGTTTTATTTTTCATTTGATTCTCTGAGGTTCTCCAAGTATATCATCTGCAGAGAGTGATAACTCACTTTCTTCTTTGCCTATTCTAATACCTTCAATTTGTTTTTCTTCTCTTATTGCTACAACTAACATTTCTAATACCATACTAAACAACAGTGGTGATAATGCACATCCTTGTTTAACCCCTGATCTGATTGGAAATGCATCTAGCTTGTCCCCATAGCATGTTATGCTTCCTGATGGTTTTAGGTAGATACTGCTTATTATTTTATGGGAAATTCCACTTTTTCCTATGCTTTCCAGTGTTTTCAAAAGAAATAGATGTTATATTTTGTCAAAGAGTTTTTCTGCACCTATTGAGATTATCATGTGGTTTCTGTTAATTTTCTTGTTGATATGATCAATAACGCTAATAGTTTTTTCTAATATTTTACTACGTTTGCATTACTGGTATAAATCCTACCTGGTCATAATGTATTATTCTCGTGATAAGTTGCTGTATTCTTTTTGCTAATATCTTATTTAAATTTTTGCATCTATATTCATTAGAAAAATTGGTCTATAATTTTCTTTCTCTGTTTTGGCTCTTCTGCATTTAGGCATCAGAACAATGTTTGTATCATAAAAAGAATTTGGTAGGACTCCTTCTTCAGCCATTTGCCCAAATAACCTATATAGTATTGGAATTAACTGTTGTTTAAATGTTTGATAGAATTCACTCGTAAAACCATCTGACCCTGGAAATTTTTTCCTAGGGAGTTCATTGATGGCTTGTTCATTTTCTTTTTTCTGAGATGGGGTTATGTAAATCCTCCACTTCCTCTTCCATTAAGGTGGGCAATTTATATTTTTTAAAATGATCATTCATCTCATTTAGAATGTTGAATTTATGAGCATATTTGGGCAAAGTAATTCTTCTTATTGCTTTAATTTCTTCCTCATTGGAGGTTATTTCACCCTTTGCATTTTTAATATTGACAATTTGGTTTTCTTCTTTCTTTTCTAAATCAGACTGACCAAAAGTTTATCAATTTTTCATGAAACCACTCTTAGTATTATTTACTAGTTTAATAGATTTTTCTTTATTTCAATTTTTTAAATCTCTCCTTTGGTATTCCGTATTTCTAATTTGGTATTTACTTGGGGGTTTTCAATTTGTCCTTTTTCCAGCTTTTTCAGCTGCATGCCCAATTCATTCGTCTCCTCTTTCTCTATTTTATTAATGTAGGCTGTCAAAGATATAAAACTTCCCCTAAAAATGCTTTTGCAGTATTCCATAAGATTTGGTAGGTTGTCTCATTATGTCATTCCCTTGAATGAAGTTGTTGATTGTTGCTATAATTTCTTGTTTAACCCACTCATTCTTTAGGGTTACATCGTTTACTTTCCAATTAATTTTTTGGTTTATATTTCCATGGAGTTTCATTGCATGTAATTTTTATTGCATTATGATCTAAGAAGGATACATGGACTATGTTTGCCTTTCTGCACTGGATTGTGAGGTTTTTATGGTCTACTACATGGTCAATTTTTGTATGTGTGCCATGTACCACTGAGAAAAATGTATATTCCTCTCTATGCCCAATCAATTTTCTCCAGAGACCTATCTTATCTACCTTTCCCAGGTGTTTATTCAACTCCTGAACTTCTTTCTTTTTTATTTTGAGGTTAGACTTATCAAGTTCAGAGAGGGGGAGGTTGAGATCCACCACTAGTATAGTTTTGCTGTTTATTTCTTCCTGTAACTTCCTTAACTTCTTCTCTAAGTATTGGGATGCTATACCACTTGGAGCATACATATTTAGTAATGAAATTCCTTCGTTGTCTATGGTACCTTTTAGCAGGATATAATTTCTGTCCTTATCTCTTTTGATTAGATCTATTTCGGCTTTTCCTTTTTCTGAGATTCAGATTGCTACCCCTGCTTTTTTTTACATCACCTGAAGCACAATATACTTTGCTCCAACCTTTCACCTTTACCCTGTGTGTATGCCTCTGTTTGAAATGTGTTTCTTGTAAACCAGAAAGTGTTAGATTTTGTTTTTCAATCGATTCTGCTATCCCTCTCTGTTTTATGATAGAGTTCATCCTATTCATATTCACAGTTATGATTACTATCTGTTTTCTCTCCATCCCCTTTCCCCCCGTTTATGCCTTTAGTTCTCCCTTGTCCCTTCCCCTCCACAATAAAGTTTTAATTTTTGACCACTGTTTCCCTCAGGTTTCCCTCCCTTCTTTAATCCCTTCTCCATTTTAATCCTCTTTTCTCTTACTATTTCTTCCCTCCAATTTATCCTCCCCTCCCTTTTCTTTTCCCTTCCCCTCCTACTGCCTATAGAGCTAGTTGTATTTCTATACTTAACTGAGTTTGTTCCTTCTTTGAACCAAATCAGATGAGAGTACCTCTCAAACAATGCTCATCTCCCTCCCCTTTTTCCCTCTACTGTAATATATTTTTGTGCCTCTTCCTGTGATAGAATTTAATTTTTTTCTGCCTCATCCTTTTCACATCTCCCATTACAATCCCTTTGCACCCTTCAATCATATTTGTTATCATCATATCATTTAATTTATACCCACACCCTCTATCTATGTATATGCCTTTTACATTTCATAATAAATATACAATTCTCAAAATTAGCAAATATCATTTTCCCTTAGAGGGATGTAAAAAGTTTGCACATATTGAGTAACAAGTTTGTTTTGTTTCCTGTTTACCTTCTTATGCCTCTCCAGAAACCTGCGTTTGTAGATCGAATTTTCTACTGAGTTCTGGCCTTTTCTTCAGGAAAACCTGGAAATCCCTTATTTCATTGAATGTCCATCTCCTTACCTGAAATATTATGCTCAACTTTGCTGGGAAATTAATCCTTGGTTGTCATCACAGCTGCTTTGCTTTATTGAATATCGTATTCCAATTCATTCGATCTTTTAATGTAGAAGTTACAAGGTCCTGTGTGATCCTGACTGTAGCTCCTTGATATTTGAATTCTTTCTTTCAGGCTGCTGGCAGTATTTTCTCCTTCACTTGATAATTCTGGAATTTGGCAATAGTATTTCTTGGTGTTTTTAGTTTGGTATCCCTTTCGGGAGGTGAACGGTGGATTCTTTCAATGACTATTTTGCCTTCTGGATCTAGGACTTGTGGTAAATTATCCTTGATGATTTCTTGCATGATATTGTCGAGGCTCTTTCTTTCATCATGGCTTTCTGGTAGAAAAGTCCTTAGATTTCTCTCTTGGATCTATTTTCCAGGTCAGTTCTTTTTCCACTTACATATTTCACATTTTCCTCAATCTTTTCATTCTTTGGATTCTGTTTTGCTGATTCTTGATGTCTCATAAACTTATTAGCTTCTACATGTCTGATTCTAATTTTTGTCAAATTGTTTTCTCCAGTTAACTTTTGCATCTCATTTTCAATCTGTCCAGTTGTTCCTTTTAAGGAGTTATTTTCTCCAGTTAGGTTTTTGTACTTCTTTTTCCATTTGTCCGACTGTCCTTTTAAATTCTGTGATTTCTTTTTTCATATTTTTAAAGTCATTTGTCAGTTTTTCTTCTGTTTCTCTAATTTGACTTTTAAAATCCTTCCTGAGCTCTTCTGAGAAAACTCTTTGTGCTTCAGACTAGTTCATATTTCTTCTGAAGTTTCAGAAGACAGTACAGTCTCAGTGCTGACCTCTTTTATATTTGTTTTGGTCCTTGTCCCCATAGAAAGATTCTAAGGTCTTTTCTTTTCTGTTTTGCTCCTTAATCATGATAATCACCCTTTTCCTGGCTTTTAAAGTAGATCTCTGCCTCTGGCGTACAGAGGGCTCTGTCCCACAAGTCTTGTGCCTAAAATTTGAGGCATTGTGCATTGTGATCTCTAGTTCTTTCAGCTAGAAGCTAAAATGCTGCAGCTTACCTGATGCTGAGTTGACTGGTGTTGGAAAGCAGAGATGAGGTGAGGTCATTTTGGGTTTCCCTGCATTTACCCTGGAACTAGCTCATTAAGTGTGGAGAGGGTGATCTGGTTTCAGGAGATCTCCTCTGCTTTGCTAGAGGATAGGAAAGCTCAATGATTGGTGATCCCATCTTCACTAGTGTCTTCCTGATTCTCCTAGGGTGTTCAGGCAAGCTTGGGGTCTTGGTATTGACAGTTGCTGACTTCACCCACCTCCCCAGGGCTCAGGATTTTCTCTCAATTTGTTGAGGTGGTGCTGTCTGGGACAGCTCTATTCCTGCACTGGTCCCCTTCATCCGCAACAAGAGGGACACTGCTTAGCAATCTTCCTAGCCTCATGGGCTAAGAGTGTGTTTATCCCTTCAGCTGCTCCCACTGTTCCAGAGTTTTTCTCAGGGAGATATTCTCTGGGCTCTTCAAGGTCAACAAAGGGAGGGAGATAACAACTACCAATCACTCTGTCATCATGGCTCCCAGAACTAGAAATTTCCCTACTCTTCAGTATATTTTCTTCAGTATCTTTTGTAGCTTCTTTATCAAGCCAAGTACTCTTTTCTTATTATTTTCTTTCATCACTTTCATTTCTCTTCCTACTTTTTTCTCAATTTTTCTTACTTGATTTTGAAAATTCTTTTTGAGCTCTTCCATGGCCTGAGACAAATTCAGCTTCGTCTTTAAGGTTTTGGACGCAGAAATTTTGACTTTGCTGTCCTACTCTCAGTGTGTGTTTTTATCTTTCTTGTCACCATAGTAGCTTTCTCTGGTCAGATTTTGTTCTGTTGTTTACTCATTTTCCAGCCTATTTCTTGATTTTTAATTCTATGTTGAAATGGGGCTCTACTTCCCAAGTGGAGTGGGCATGATCCCAAGCTTTAGGTTTTCTGTGCAGCTATTTTCAGAGGTAATTCTAAGGACCTGTAACTGTTTGACTTTTCCAAGGAGGTATGATCTAGGGAGATGTGTGTTTACTACACTCCTCTACTGTGAATTTGTTTGTGATCCACTCCAGACACTCTTTTCAACCTGGCTCCCCCGCAGTCTCAGGCTCTCCACATTGGGACTAAGACCCAGGACTGTGACCCAAATCCAAGTATAGCCAGTGAATAGAGTCTGGCCCATTGTCCCAATAAAGGGACACTGTAAATCTCCTTTTGATCAATTGTCCAATCCCTTCATCATCTTTGAATTGAGATGCCTGAAAATGTCACTGCTGCCACTAATTCAGTAATGGTGAAGCCTGTTCCTGGTTTTCTGGGGCCCAGTTTGTGCTGGCAAGACCTACACTTTGCTTCTCTCTTACCTTGGTGCAGCAGACCTTTCCTGCCAACCTTCTAAATTGTCCTGGGCTAGAATGTCTTCTTCCATGTTTTCTGGGTTCTGTCACTCTAAAATTCCTTCCATCATTATTTAAAGGTGTTTAGAAGGGTTTGGGAGAGAAATCAAGTGCATCCCTGACTCTATCCTGCCATGTTGATTCCATTTCCTTTTTCCGTCACTGAAAGGGCAAGAGTAAAGAGTAAACAATTAATCTCTTTCTGTTTTTTGGTTGTGGTCAAAATTAAAAGAAATAGAGAAGGGGATCTTTTCCTCCAATTTATAGAACTTCAACATTGTAAACTAATTAGAAATAATTGGGACTTCCCTAAATTGTGCAATGTATGCAAAAATTATACTAGTGAGTCTGAAAACTTCATTCTTTTAAATTTATCTTAAGAAAGTTAAAGACAGAAGTCATATCTGAAGGTAATATCAGTGAAGTTTCAAGGAATTATGCATGTGCTTCCATTAATAAATACCAAGCGACTCTTCCTACCTTGTGGTCAATTAGCAAGGATGAGAGGATGTGGTAATAACTTGACTTTTGCCCCAGCCCACTCATTTGTTTAGGAAAGGCGAAAATGTCTGACTGCTTTAGCCCTCTTCATGACAATCACTAGCATAATTTGAGCATCTGGCCCATGACCCACTTTCCAGATGAAACTTTTATACCCTTGGGAGGAACTCCTGAAACCCTAAATAAGGGAATTCTTAGAAATTATATTTTTAAAACCTGTGTAAGAAATATATATAATATATATACGCACATATATGTGTGTGTATGTGTATATATGGATATGTATAATATATGTGTGTGTATATATGAGCATGTAGATATGTGTGTATACGTATGTATATATGTGTTTTTGTGTATACATATGTGTGTATGTATATACATATGTGTATATGTGTAGCAGTAAGCACCCCAACAAACACAAGGGAGCTTGCTATCACAGGTTCTTAGATGTACATTCGTAAAAGAAAAACAACTTTAAAGGGGTTAACAATCACTTTAATCAAGCACATGTATCAATTCGTTAACCAAGTACATATATCATTCAGTTAGTTTAGGGAGTCAATACAATGAATTTCAAAGAAAATACAGAGAAATAAAAAGTTCAACAGACATGGCTTCCTCTACCTGAATTCAACAGACAATTGGACACCAACTCTCTGACCTTTGTTAACAGAGAGGGAAGCACAACGTCTGCTTTTTCAAAGGCAGGGAGCTCCTTAGCTGCTTCCCAGAGTCCTCATGTGGAACTCAAATCTTCTTGCCAAAAACTAAGCCCCAAAGTAAAATCTCACCTCAGAGTATTTATAACTCTTTAGAGCCAGAGGGCATCAAAATCTTTTGACCCAGTGCCTCAGTAGAAAAAATAAAAGGTACCTGAGACCCTCTTACAAAACAAGACCCCTAATCAAACTTCCCTCAATGGACAGGGCCATCAATAGGTGGGAAAGATCTTTAATCACATTAAAATAATGAACAATAAAAATACATAAACTGGTTCTAGTTAATAAAACTCTTTGTTTCTCTACATTACTCCTTGTAAAAACTCTTGATGGATAAAGGAAAGATTCAAGCAGAGGCACTTAATTATACTGAAAAAAAAAACAGCAAAATATTCTATTTGGATAGGTATCACAATATGTATATGCATATAAGTGTGTTTGCATGCATATATGTTTGTACATATACACATATATATGGTTGTATAATACTTGTGTGTATGTCTATATGTGTGATTGCCTATATGTATATATGTGTGTATATGCACATACATACATATATAGATACATGTGTAAACATGCATGCATGTGCTTGTGTGTATATGCATGTATGCACATACATATATCACACATAAATGCCAATATATGTATGCATATGTGTATGCATGCATATATGCATATATATAATCCACACATCTGTATACAAGTGTACACACATAAACAACATACATATATGTATATACATACATATACTATACACATAGGTGTATGTGTGTATATATACACATATATGATATGTGTGTTCATGTGTGTACCTATATAGGCAGATATATACATAAATGTGTGTGCAAATATACATACATGTGTGCATATATTTGTTTGTGTGTATATATGCACATGTATATGCATATAATGTAGATCCAACCATAGTAAAAAGAGGATGCCTAAAGGATCTCCCAGAGAATCACTCCTCATTGCATGTGGGACAAGAGAGAAGTCCCCACTGAGTCAGGGATGAAAAAAAGCAACGATTAAGTTCTGTGACATAGGGCCTAAAACAACAACTGATACAGCTGGGGAATCATTGTGACCCAGGTATGGCTCTTTTAACTGTCAGACCATGGGTTTTAAGGTCAGTTACAGGGGTCAAAAATCTTAAGCAATTAAAGTATTGGTACCTTTGGAGTAGACCAATATATCTGGCCACTAACATTCAGGCCCCAGATGGCATCTGGTTTCTCTATAGTGATAAAGGTTTCTCTAGATTGACCTTAAATACAATTGATTGAGAATTTTAGCAATTTAAGTCTAAAATGTGTTCCCATTGTAAAAACTTTTAGTATAAAGAATATTGTTGAGGATTTAAGAAATAATTCTCTTGACTTGTCAATTACAGAGTATTAACTCTCTATAAATTCTGAAAAATGAATAGTAAGGAAAAAGGAAGAGAGTAAATTTTGACTTAATTTGGAAAAAAAATACTTTGTAGACAACGTAACAGAAGGTAGTTGTCCATTGTGTGAGAAAGAGCAAAAGTTAAGGTTCTAATGTGAGTTATTGTCAATTGATGAAGTCATGGAGAATACATTAGACTATAAGAAGGCCAGCAGACTGAAGGAGGACTGAACCAATCAAAAGACAGACAGTGGCCTTCCGAAAATTACAAAGTTTTTAATAAAGGAACCATATCTGCAGCTAACTTGAAATAGCCAAGAAAAATGACCTAGAGTTACCTAGAGAAGGTTTTTCTTCACTGCTCTTGCTTAACAAACTTCATGCACATGAGTAGACACACCCCATATAAAATTATCCCTCCATTTTCTGATCATGGGTCCTATGTTAGACCATGTTGGGGAGGGGGAAACCAACTAAGGGATGGGGGTTATGTAATGGGCATGTAGAAAAAATGGTGATCTAATGAAGGATGGACCAATCCATCTCCTGGTGAGAGTATCTGTCTTGGAGTAATGGTATATAGCTCATCTCGCTTCTGTATCCAGTGCTCCCTCCTCCTCCTGAAAAGAGAGTGTGGACCAACTTTGACCAAAGTGTTCAATTCTTCTGACCTCTGCTGCAAAAAAATGTTCCTTGATACCTTTTTAGTGTCAAGTGTGTGTCTAACAATTGGGAAATCAAGTCTTCTGTATGCTGTTAAAAAAAAAAAGCCTGAGAGAATCCAGATCCCATTTCTGGGTTTTAACAGGACATAAGCAGACCTCCTAAAAGATTTTGTAATTTTAAAGAATATCTTAGCGGATTTTTGAGAGATTTCTCTCATAGACTTCTTCAAGATATTGAGACTAGGAGCAGGCAGTTCAGATTTCTAACTCCTCTGGGAAGAACAGGAGAAATTTGAAATTCTTTAATCTCCTAGAAAATGCCAGAATACCACTCAAGAAATAACTCAACAAAGTTTGGTGATATAGGTAAATAAGTTTTCTTTTTTAAATTAAGGGTTGATGTTTCATTGAAAGAAGAAGGGAAAAGGAAGCAGGGAAAGGAAATTCTAATCTGCCCCTCAAGACCTGACCCCTCCTCTGTCACTTAATGACAGGAAAAGTAAGAAAATGGGGACAAGAATCAGACCAGACTCTTTGGGTGATTTGAAAGCAATTAGAAAAAAGCATTTGTGAGATCTGCAAATCTCACATGTTTAAAAATGAATTTATTGACAGCAATGGGCTCTCCTTTTTGAAGCTTTATCAGCAAGTGATCCTTAGTCAAAATGAGATCTAAATGATTTGGGGACTGATTCTGAACTCAGATTTCATTTGGATCAAAATATGTCCTCAAGCTCAATCATAATGTCCTCTTAAAAGTACTCCTGTTGTAGGATATTTATAGAAGATTGGAACATTAAAAAAGAAAAACAAATAGGGATTGCCACTTTGAATTTTTGGCAGTGGATTAGCTGAATATGAAATAATTGAAATTCTTAAGCATGATTTATATGCAACTTGGGAATATACATCCAGGTATAATTGAATTTATTCTGGTCTCATAATAGGTGAAATGTTCTCTCCTATAAGTCATTGTACTATTTTTTCATTAAGACAAATTGGAAAAAATGTATGGATCAAGGAATTTGTTAGTTGTCTGATCTTAAGACAAGTTGCTTCAGGTTGCCAATTGGATAATTACAGGAAAACAGTGCCTAACATAAATATGACAGTTCATAATATTAGAAACGTGAATTACAAAAATGAACTCAGATTCTTTTCCATTATAGATTTTATTGTCAAAAGATTTATGTAGATATGTTTAAAATGAAAACTCTTTAGAAAAAAATAGAAGATGATAATAACATTTTTATGAAATTCAGAAAGCTCTTTGATAAACAATTGCTGGCCACACCTGGGTGTCTCTGACAACATATGGAGAGTTGAAAAAAGAATCAACGGAAATTCAAATATCAACAAGCAGGCGAAATATAGGCATCCCACACTGATGTGGAATGTTATTGAAGCTTTTTTAAGTCTCTGACAGGAATTATGAGGAAATAGGCTTGGAGTCCACTTTTTTCTTTATCCCTTCTTGGGTGTTCCTTTCTGACTTCAGCAGGATCACATAACACTTGGGAATAAAGACGCAGCCCAGTAACCCAGCACTGGAGGCCAGGATGGAGAAGATCTCTACAATCACCATGGCCTTGCCTTTGGTGCTCTGGTATATGGGGAGAAAGGAGACCCACACACTGCAGAACACCAGCATGCTGAATGTGATGAACTTGGCTTCATTGAAGGTGTCAGGCAGGTTCCTGGCCAAGAAAGCCACAGTAAAGCTGCCCAGGGCTAGGAAACCCATGTAGCCTAGGACACAGTAGAAGGCAATATCAGAGCCCTCATTACACAGAATGATGATGTGACCAGGTTCAGAATCTGGGTCCACATCTGGGAAGGGAGGAGAAATTCCCAGCCAAATACCGCAGAGAATCACTTGAATGCCAGAGCAGATGAGGACAACAGAGTTGGACACCCTTAATTGCATCCACATCCTGATTCTACTTCCTGGTCTTGTAGCTCTGAAGGCCAGAACCACCATAATGGTTTTTGCTAAAATGGAGGACACTGCCACAGTAAAGACAACTCCAAAAGTTGTTTGTCTGAGGAGGCAGGTGGCTGCAGTGGGACGGCCAATGAAGAGCAAGGAGCAGAGGAAACAGAAGGTGAGGGAGATGGGGAGAGTATAGCTGAGAGTCCGGTTGTTGGCCTTGACTATGGGAGTGTCTCGAAACTGCACAAACACCCAGAGAACCAGGGCTGTCAGGAGAGCAAAGGACAGAGCTGTCAATGTCAGAGTCACCCCCAAAGGCTCGGCAAGACCCAGGAAGGTCACAACTTTGGGGAAGCAGTGATCTCTGTCCTTATTTGTATATTCATTTTCTGGGCACTTCTCACAGTGGTCTGCATCTGAAGAGGAAGGAAATCCAGTCAGATCCTGTTGTTTGCAGGAGGATCTGCTGCTAGTGACCTCCTCTATAAGATTGCCTTGTATAAATAAGTTATTCACATAATGCCTTCTCTATTAAAAGGTAAACTCCTTGAGTGCAGAAACTAGTTTTCCCCTTCTTTGTGTCCACAGCAGTGAGCCATGTTTACTAAATCCTGCTGCCTACTGAATGGTCTGTAAATAATGAACCAGTAAGTAATTTTACTGGTAGTGGCTCTTATTATGATTGCCTTAATGCATGATCCAAGAGCCCAGACAAATAGCCAAAGTGTTCTAGAACCAGCTTAACTCTGACTGGATTTCAAGAGCTAATTTGTTACATAAGATATACTGGAGTAGATCATATTTTCAGATGCTATATTAACACACAATTGAAAATAACCACAGTCATTATCCCTGAGGGACTGCATTATGAATTGTCATCTACACTCAGAGAAAGGTCCATTAACTGCTCCCTTTTTTCCCCTGTACAATTTAACTCTTTTTATAATCAGACATGTCTTCACTATTGGAGAAGATAATTCACTAGCTGAGAATTTCGTGTTTTGTTTTGCTTTTTAAAATCAGACTGTGATTTCATCAGCATTGTAAATTTTTCTCATTTCTTTGCGTTGGCTTTTTGAGGCAGGTAGGAAACAGAAAGATTTGGGTTCAAATCTGGCCTCAGACCTTTATTGGCTGAGTGATCCTGACAAAGATCATACTATAGGTATGTTGTGAGCCTAGGATATTTGTGAACATCAAATAAGATAAAAGTGTTTTGTAAATTTCAAGAACAAGCTATCATTCTTTACCAACACAGGCAGAAGTGGCTTTTCCACAAAGTGCAGTTTCAGAGCACTGATTTTTAACTTCATGTTCCTAGATCTCCAAGTAGGTTTGTGAGTATATTTCAGAAGGCCCATAAATTTGGATGCAATAAAAGATATTATTTTTATTAATATTACCTGAAATTTAGTATTTCCTACATTTTAAAGAAAAAAAACCCTCAAAAGTGGTTCATAATCTTCTCTGGTTTCCATAACAAATAAAACGCAAAGAAATTCTGTGTTAGAAAGTTCCTGGGGGCACAGAGCAATAAATGACTGTGCCCTGTAGATGGGACTGAACCAAAGTTTTCTAGACTCCAAGGCCAGCTCTCTTTCTGCTACTCCATTCCACCTTTCTCTGGGCTCATGATTGTGATAATCACCTTTGAGATGTAGTATCTCCTTAACAGTGTATATTGTCCTGCTTTATTCTGAATCTCTGACCTGGTATATGAACTGCCAGTTGGCTGGTTGGTTATTGTCTTTCCTTCTCGAAGAGGACCAAAATGACATCATCAGGAAAAAGTGAAATTCCAGTGTCTGACTGTGGCTGATTAGACCAATATGAGATCAGAATGCTCTACCATCGGTTGGGCACAGATAGTCCTTATGAATGTTTGAGGTGAATACTCGAAATTTGTACATTCTACATTTACCTTGTGCTCTCTCAATTCTGCTTTGCACATAGAGGACAGCACCCTTTCTGATGTGGGCATGCCATGCTGAGCAGTCCTGTGCCAGTGTCTCCCATGTTGCACAGTCAAATCCAAAGTTCTTGAGAGAGACCTTGAGAGTGTCCTTGTATTGTTGCTTCTGGCCATCATGTGGTCACCTGACCCATTTGAGTTCTCCATAAAATAGACTTTTTGACAAGCATATATTTCACATTCGAACAACGTACCAAACCATCGGAGTTGTGCTCTGAAGCGTAGTTAGAATGCTTGGCAGTTCAGCTCAAGCAAGAACTTCAGTGTCTGGTACCTTATTCTGCCAGGCGAGTCTCAGAATCTTCCTAAGACAGTTCAAATGGAAGCTATTCAGTTTCCTGGCAAGGAAGGTAGACAGTCCATGTTTCACAAGCATGTAACAATGAGGTCAGCACAATGGCTCTGTAGACCCTCAGTTTAGTAGTCAGTTTCATACCTCTTCTCTGCTAAACTTTTCTTTGGAGCCTCCCATACACTGAGCTATCTCTGGCAATACATGCATAAACCTCATTGTCGATGTGTACATCCCTGGAAAATACACTACCAAGGTTAGTGAACTTATCCCCAGCATTCAAAACTTCTCCGTTTGTTGTAACTGATGGTTCCATATATGGATGATGTGGTGGTGGCTTATGGAGCACCTGTGTTTTCTTGGTGTTAATTATTAGGCCAAATTTAGAAGAAAGAGTTCTAGATCTAAAGTGAGGAAACAGGAGTATTAGCCATAACACAACCCCTATTAGATCTGAGGGAGTCATGTCATCTCTACAGGTTTCCTAAATAAAATGAGACGTTGCAAAAAGATTATAGCCAAGATCCCTTCCACCTACAAGATTATATAATTAGTCCTCCAGTTAATCACCCTTGGTTGGCCTGTTTCAGTGACACTAATTCCATTCACCTGGGATTTTTTTGCAGATGAAATCAATGCCTTCCAGAAAAAAGTGAAGATTTTAAGCATTGTCCATTCCACCCAGAAGAATTCACACTCCTTCCCAGAACATTTGAAATGAGAATCTCTTACTCCATTAAAAGTCATTTTTGTACAATATCACTCATTCTCGATTTTCAGTCACTACTCACCTAACTAGAACTCTCTTCCAGATTCCTTTGCTCCTGATAACATAATTTTGCCAAGAGGGAACACCCCCTCTTCAAATCACCCTCAAACCTCAGAACTCATCCCAACCGGGTGCTAAGAACCAATTCAGCCTTTCTGCCTTGTTGGGGGTGTAAGGTCAGTTCCATGTGGACAGTCTCGGACGGGTAAAGGTGGGAGCTTCTAAATCTTAGAGTTCTCATGAGGCCCCCCAGGAAACAGCAGGGAACTGAGGAGTGAGATCTTGTGCATTTCCACCTCTTCCCGTGAGAAACGTGATGGGAGAGAGCTTCCTCGCCCTCGAGATTGGCCCAGGTCTGAGCATACCTATTGTGAGATTGCCCCGGATCTGGGCACACCTATTGTTATCTTACAGGCACGGTATTCAGGTGCAAACTATGCGGCAGGACAGCTTAAGTAGGGTCAGGAAAGCCCGAAGGCGTTCTTAGTGCTGAGAGGCCCTTACAGGACAGAAGGCCCCTTTTCCTCTCTTCACTCTTCCCTCCCCCCTCTCTCCCCACTTCCACTTCTGCTTTCATTCTCTTACTGTAAGATCTTTGCCTCCTTGGGAGATTTCTCTCTCCTAAGGAGGAATTCACCCTGCACATGTAACCAGGACCCTGAATAAAGCCTAACCCTTGTTCGACTCCGGAAAGTCTCTTCTCTCATACGTTTATCCGGTTTGGCCAGCCGAAGACCTGTGATAGGTAAGGTAAGACTCGGGTAGCCCTCAGGCCTCTAGGCCTGGCACTGCCTAACTGAGCCCCCTTCAGTGGGATCAACTCCTCCTACCCTACCTTGGTCAAATTCCCCTCCTGCACTTTCTGTCCAAGAGGAAATGCAACATTCAGTGCCCAATCTCTGCTTCTCCAGATCATACGTATTCATTAGCAGACATAAGTGTCTACATGTTAATCACCTTCATGCAAGTCTATGATGGTCAAATTTTAACATGTAGATTTTGGAGGGAAATGTATGCACAAACCACTTGTAAGATGAATAATTAGTCTACTCAACAAATAAACCAAAGCCTAATTTGTAACACTGGTCAATTTACCTTGTAAAAAGGTTCATATGGGATATGTAACATTTGCCTCTGAAAGCTGGGTGGAAGCTGACTGCAGCACACCCCTATTCCCTATCTCACAATGCTCAACCCCAGTATGAGGCCAGTGGTTCCTGAGTCACAAAAAGATAAGGGAAGAATCCCTCTCTGTCCCTCTCTGACTGTGTCTGTCTGTCTGTCTCTCTCTCTCTCTCTCTCACTGTCTATCAATGCATATGTATTTAGATTTATGTAGCATATGTGTATACATACATACATGTATGCCTGTATACAAGTAGTATGTGTGTGCACATGCACACACAAAATCACATAGTTTACATAATTCTATAATGCCTGATACCATTCTCAGACTGTCATGGTTTCACACCATTTCCTTGTCGCAGACATTTCCTCTTTCTCTCCTTGGTTGTTTGTATCCTCTTACTTGGGCAGTGATGTTACTGCAGGTTGCGTATGATTCCAATAGCTCAACCCTGCTGTTCTGTGCCAATAGGCCCCATAGAGGCACTTACCAATTCTTTTGGAAATCTCCCCCTCTGGACACTGGGAACAGCTGAAGCAGCAGACAGGCTCTCCCTCGTTAGTTGTCTTCCTATATCCACGGCCACAGCTGTCACTGCACACAGATTGGGGGACCTGAGACGTTAACTGGACAGTGGAAAGTACCCCATTAACTAGAGAGATAGTTATGATAGATGATGCAGGCCAACAAACTGTATTCTCTAAAATAGCTCTGACTAGTGTATTTGGTTCATGTGTCAATGGATATCACTAATGCAAATGTCCAAAGAATCTCCTTTCTGATGCTATTTCTGTCACCTGCTGTGATACTTGGATTGAAAATGCTAACCTCTGAAGACTTGAGTTTTATCATGTGTGAAATGACAGCTTTGGATTGAGTGATCTTAGGACACTTACATTCTGTACTGCTAAATATACCCTGGATCATTTTAATAGTAATGGCTCAAGCTGCTTAATGAAGGCGGGCTATCATTTAAAATTACAATTATTCTTCTAGTGTGAACAGATCATAAGCTTGTAGTATGGAAATTAATTCACTGTCTCATAAGGAGAATCTGGTCAATGATACCCATCTCCCCAAAGGATAAGTATTGTGCTCTACCTCTTGCCCATCCATATGAAATAGAATAAAATGCTTATTTCCAGAAAAATGGTGATGTTGGATAATGGAAAAGTCTATTGCCCATTACAGACATCCCCTGAAATTCTGACTGTTTGAAAACCCCTTCTTATATGAAAAAGTGATGCTATTTAATTGGATACTGAGATAGAACTGAGAATGTTTTTCAAAAGTCATTAACTGACCAACATTGTTTCTCTTTTCTACCTGAATGTAAGACATGCTGTAACCCTCTAAGTAAGTAAAGGCTGGAGGCCCCTGCCACCCATGGTCAACATGTGGCCAGGTTTTTTTTCTTGTATTTTGCCACTTTGTGTGTCTTCTTTCTTGTTTTTTGGTGGGAGCTTCACAAGGTTGGGAGAGTGAGTCTTTATAAATCCAGTGAAGAGATTATAGAACAGAATACAGTTTGACCATGGAAGCATACAGCCTGAAGAAGGAAGAACCATATCTAGCCATAGCAGAGGCAATGGTTTCTTCAGTAATGATGCTAGATTTTGAAATATGCTTGGTGGAGCAAATACTTTCCAAAAAATATTTTAATGGACTACATGAAAACCATGATCCAAAATAGAGTATAGATATCATCTTTCAAGACACTATTAATAAAAACTGCCCTGATATTCTAGAGCCAGAGGAGATAACAGAAATTTAAAAAGATTCACAGACCCCTCATGAAAGAAATCTCAAAAGGACAACTCCTAGGAATAGGGTAGCCAAATTCCAGAGTTCTCCAGTCAAGGAGAAAATATTGCAAGCAGCCAGAAAGAAATAATTCAAATGTGGTAGAAATGCAATTAGGATAACACAAGATTCAGCAGCTTATATATTAAGTGATTGGAAGGCTTGGAATGTGATATTCAGGAGTCAAAGGAGCTAAGATCAAAACCAAGAATCACCTGCCCAGCAAAACAAAATATGATTATTCAGGGAAAAAAATGGAGATTCAATGAAATAGAAAACTTCCAAGTATTCTTGATGAAAAGACCAGAGCCGAATGGAAAATTTGACTTTCAAATACATAACGAGAGAAACATGAAAAGGTGAACAGGAAAGAGAAATCATTATCATAATAATAATGATAATAAATTTGAACTGTTTACATTTGTACATGAAAAATTGATATTTGTAACTCATGAGACCTTTCTCAGTGTTAGGATAGCTGGAGGGATTGTGTGTGCATGTATATGTATATGTATATATATATATATATATATATATATATACATGTGTATGTATACACACATATATACTTATAAACATAGATAGATAGATAGATAGATAGATAGATAGATAGATAGATAGATAGATAGATAGATAGATAGATAGACAGACAGACAGATAGACAGATGTGAGTTGAATATGAAGGGATGATATTTAAAATAAAATTAAGGTGTGAGATAGAGGAATGTACTGGGATAACGAGACAGGGAGAGATAGAATGGGGTAAATTATCTCACATAAAAGAGTCAAGAAAAAGCTTTTACAGTAGAGAAGAAGAGGGGGAATATGAGAAGGAATGAGCGAACGTTTTATCAGATTTGGCTTAAGGAAGGAATAACATACACAGTCACTACACTGTGGAAATCTTTCTTGCCCTACAAGAAAGTAGTGGGGAAGAGGAAAAGAGGGGAAAGAAGGAAGGACAGATTGAGGAAGGGGGTAAATAAAAAGGAAACAATTATGATGAGGGACAGGGTCAAGGGAGAGAATAGAGTGAATGGGTCAGGATAGGATGGAGGGAAATATAGTTAGTCTTTCACAACGCGACTATTATGAAACCATTTTACACGACTTCACATGCATAAATTCTTTAAAACTGCTTGCTTTCACAATGAGGGTGGAGGAGGATGGAGGGAGGAGAGAAGTAAGGAGTCAAAATTTTAAAAATTGAGCTTAGAATTTGTTTTAACATGTAATTAGGTGATAAGTTATACAGACAATGGAGCGTAGGAATCTATCTTGCCCTACAAGAAAATAGGAGGCATCTAGGTGGTGCAGTGGATAGAGCACCAGTGCAGGAGTCAGGAGGACCTGAGTTCAAATCTCACCTCAGACACTCGACACTCAGTAGCTGTGTAACCTGGACAAGTCACTTAACCCCAATTGCCTCATCCTGGGTCATCTCCAGTCATCCTGATGAATATCTGTCCACTGGATTCAGATGGCTCTGGAGGAGAAGTGAGGCTGGTGACCTGCACATCCCGCCCCCACTCAAAAAACAAAAGTCAAGTGCAAGTCATATCATTATTTCTCTGATGGCATGGTCTTCCTCGGCAACGAATGAGGAACACACACAAGAAAACAGAAGGGGAAGGGGCTAAGAAAATGCGGGGTGGTGGAAGGGAGAGCAGATTGGGGAAAGGGACAATCAGAATGCATACTGTCAGAGTGTAGGAGGGGAGAAATGGGGAGAAAATTTGAAACTGCATACGTTGTGGAAGTGAAAGTTGAAAATTTAAATAAGATAAGAAAAAGTAGTTTAAGTTTGCATCTACTATACCCAGTTGCTTTAAGGAACAACAGATCCCCAAGTGCTGGTTCAGGAGAAATGTCTGTACTGTTATCTTCACTCTGTCTTCTCAGTAAACATCCCTTTATAAAAGCTAATTGATGTCACTTGGTGAGACAATGCTGAGGTGCTGATTCTGCAACTTATATTGGGTAAAAATCCCTAAATTGAAACCTGATGGAGTTCTCAGTGAATATGTCACCAGGACCACTCACGGTGACCCTGGAGCCCAGAGGGAGAGATTGTAGCCTTGCACTAGGTGCCCGAATCATCAGTGTGAAAAGAAGGAAGATGAGAACTTTCAGAACTATACATATGTATGAGAATGTAATGGAGATATAGCCTATGAGAGCACATCCAATATTTGGCCACTTTGGGGAAATGTACATCATGCCAATTTCACTTTCCATAGGAACAAAACTACCCGGTAGTTGAATGAAATTTCATCTTCAATCAGCTGAAGTGAGTGAAAGTTTCACCATCAGTCTTGAAGATGCAGGAAAATGGCTTTGGGGCCAACAGTCCCTGGGTCAATCAAAAGCTTTCTGGGAAGTAAAGCAGCATATAAATAAACCTTTAAAGTGCCTTCATCTTTCAACTCCTATGATGATAACTACCATGCTATTTGGAAACCTGATAGGTTATTTATTTCATAAAACAGTGTGCCTTAAAAGCAAAAGGGAAAAAAGAGCTGGGTGAGGTTTTCTATGCATTAATATAGAATTATTAGTGAGGTAAGTAGAGTGAGACTTATGTTGGAGTGAGTTCTTATGACTGAACATGTAAGTTGATCTGCAAGTAATCTCTAACCTTTGAATGCATCCATCCCCAGTTGATGGCTTCCTCACATATGGTGACATCTTGAGCAGGTAGAGCACTGGGGATAAATTGGCCCACTTTTAGCAGGAATTCAGTATCATTAAGATAGAACACATAGTTCTTGATGTCATACTGAGCCTCAGAGCTTCTTTTCTCATCCATAAACACCTGATCACCAGCACTGTTGTTAAATTGAAGGTCCTTCAGAAAGGAGTGGAGCTGAAAGGGGAGAGAAATTGCAGTCATTTTGTGGTGTCAGAGCTCTTTAAGAAGTAAGATTTTTTTAATATGCCACAGATGCTGTGGCTGATGAATGGAGGTTTGTGCCACATTTTGGAGGGATGTAATTGCAATTCAACCTCACATACATTGGCTAAATATTCTTGTTAGTTATCATCTCTTCTCTCCTCAGTAAAATGAAGTAATGACACCTAATAAGATGCCAAAGCTCATTGTAGATCTTAATAGTCTATAAAAATATTAGGTATTATTCTTAGTTGCCATCATTACATATCCTTATCCCAGTCTGGAAAGGGAAATTTTGTCTTTGTGGGAAATCTGTGTATGGAGAAGTGAGGTGTTTTGCGACGTGCCATGGTCTTGGTGGTAACTAGTTCATAGAATCATATGTACAGGAAAGGGACAGCTTATTCATAAGGAACCAGATAGGGTATCCATTTGTTCATCAATTTTAAGAAATAAAGTTGAACAGTAAGTTGGACTGGATTCAGGTACCTTTCCCTGAAACACAGAGTCCACAAAACTTGAGATTTAAAATATCTCTGAATGGCAGATGTTTAATATAAATTCCCATTGTGCCATCTGGCATTCCTACCTATAATTAACAAAAGTCTTTTCACCTTAAAATTTACTTTTATGTCATTCATTTCATCTTCCACCCTTCACTGAGGCATGTCTCTTTTCCAAGGACACTGCTTTCTTTGTTAGCCTTTGGAGTTCCTCCTTTACTTTCCTCCCATAGCTCCTGATTTCCCAGGCATATTGGGAGAGTGAGAATATTCCTCACTCTCCACTGCCACTTCCAGATCCAAATGTTACAAGTTTTCCTAACTAGGTGGTCAGAGTGATTGTGATTGTATTCTTTAGTTTAAGCTTAATATCAACTCCTTAAAGCAGCAGAGAAGGAAACAATGGATTATTATATTTGCTCTTATAATCATTTAAGGTAATTTGAACCCCCATAAGGGCCAAAACCTGAACCAATCAAACAGAAGAAGCTCCTTGGCCTAACAGACATGCCCTTTTTCGTCCTCTGAGTAAATCCAGAGAATGTCTCCTCTTGGATCAGCAATTCCAAGGCCAGATGGAGCTGACTAAGCATTTTCTTTTGTTAGCGGTCATTAAGGATGAGGTGTCTTAACCCAAGACATCTTGAATAATGAGACTTTTAATATTTGCTCTGCATATACTATGTTATGTCTTGTTGATGGTAAAGGAAACACGAATATCCTGGGTTGCATTTTCAGTTGACACTTCGTCAACTCTCTTATCTTCTTGTATTTACAGCCTATTCAATTAAGAATATTCCTTTCTCGTGCTGTGGCGAAACACATATGATGGTAATAAATCTGAGGGACACAGACATCCTGAGGTGGGATTGTTCTAAAATGTATGTAAGACTTGTCATTCTGTAATTGATCAGAATTTAATTTCTGGCTGCATGTACACATGTACTACCTAACTTTGAGGGAATAAACAATATGAATTTATGTACCGCCTACCCTGTTTGTGTCTGTTCCCAAAACTTTCAGGTCAACCGTACCTAGGCAAAAGAATACACTATTATATGTACATATATGTGTATGTTCATGTTTATATGTATGTATGTGTGTATACATATATATATTTGTATTTGGAGACTTAGAAAAATGATGCCTCTGCGTGAGTGTATGCGTGTGTGGTTGTTCTCATCCACATTAAATGTAAAGCTGCGTGAAGACAGGTATAGTTTGTTCCCTTTCTTTTTATTGAACTGAATGCAGTTTCTGCAGTATAGTAAATGTTTAGTAAATACTGACTGACTGAATGATCTAAAACACAGAACTGTGTGATTGTACTTGCATCCCAGTGTTCACTACAATGTCTGACAAAAAGATGGCACTTATTAATTCAAACAATTTTTGATTGATTTGTTAAGAATGGGAGACTTTGAGTTACATCATTTGCATACGAAAACAACTTCTCCAAGTGCTAAAACTAACATAAAGTGAGTGGAAAAAGACATAATTTTCTGAATACGAGTTTTGTGATAGCTCCACTGTATATTGTCCTTGTCGAATCACTTTTGAAGTTCACAGATTCTGTAGAGATGGCTTTACTGTGAGTTCCATCCAAAATATCAGGAATCAGCAATGGATAGGACTAGTTCTTAAAGGAACCTTACCTGCCAAGGATGAGGCACCCAGCTTTCTCCAGCTTCCTCAGATGCAATCTCTGATCTCCTCAGAAGAGTTTCATGAAGGGCCCAGGCCACAGCATACACTGCATTGTAGATGGTGTAACTCAGGCCAGACATACTCATGTCAAAAATGAATATTGGCAAAGCCTCCAGGGAAGCATTTGATGCACACTGCTCTAATTGCAATTTTTCATACTCATCCTGGCACCAGAAAACTGATGACCAGAACTCCTTAAGCACAATGTCCTCTGGGTCTTTATTAGGGTTGATTGACCTGAGAAAGGACTTAAATCCAGGAACCTCCCTGGTGAGGTAGGTAAATGTGAGAGCTCCATAGAAATGGTAACTATCAGCAGAGTTGGGCCTCATGGTGATGTCCCAGTGAGAAGTGGCAATCCACACCTTATATGCTGGGAAAAAGTGTGATTGTGAATGTCTCAGAACCATTAAGGAGTCTGTATCACCGTGAATGACAACTACTCTGGATGACGATGCCATTATCCTGGGCATGAAACCCACTTCTGATTCTTCAAGTCTCCTCTCACTGACAGGGATCTTCTCTGTGAAGGCTGCACAGACATCATACTTTGCCACCTCCCCCATCACTTCACGAAGGAATTCCTCACCCCTAAGATCATCTGTGGTCACCAGACCTACCCAGGTCCATTTAAAATGTACCAGTAACTGGACCACCCCTCGGGGCAAGGAGGAGTCTCTGGGAGCCATCTGGTAGAGAGAAGGAAACTGGGCCTTGTCACTCAGGATGGGATCAAAAAGGCCAAAGCTGAGCTGGAAAATAGAGAAACATGGGAAAAGTTGATTCTATAAATGTGGTAGTAATGACAGAATTTTGGGAAATTACAACTCTCATGAAACCATCCTTTCTCTGTGGGGACAAATGCTGTGGGTTTTGGAGTACTCTCCTTGTTACAGGGGAATTCTAACCAACATAATTTTCCATTTTAATCCCTCTGACTTAGCCACTTGCCTGGCAAGAAAGAGTTCCTTGAGTCTTCAGTTGTGATCGACTCAGCTAGAAGGTCTTCTCCCTCCTTCCTATATAAACTAAAATATATATATTTTGTCTTGGCCCAGAATTGGCTGTCATACTAATACTGATAGGTTTCAGATTTGGTGACTGCAACATTTTTTTATGAAAAAAAAAACACTGAAATGTTATGTGTGTTGTGTCTGTTGCTTAGGTTTTTGAGGTCAAAAAGTATGATGCCTTCACCTTCACCTTTTTATATACAAATTTTGCTTAAAAATACACAGTCTAATGAGTTCCTCTTTGACACTGGAATATGCATATAGTTGCTTTGAATGTAGAGCTTGGTCAACAACAATTGGAAGTCAGGTATTCCAAAGTCTTGCTCAGTACACAAATGCTATCCTTTTGATGGTTCAAATATTATTTAATAGATTCTTATTCAGAACAGTTATCTGGAAACATCAAATAGTAAAGCACTAAGTTCAGATTGGTATGACTCACTGCGCAATGATTAAATGTCACACTCAGTTCATCAGTTACATCCTTCTAAGGTACATGCAATGTACATCGTTCTTACGGAATGATAAATAAAGTTATCACCATGGGAGGAGAAGCCATGCCAACCATTTTCCTCAAATGCCACATAATGGGTATTACACATTGATCACTGTGAATTCTAACCGGAGCAAAATCAAAATCCATCCTGTAATTCTTAGACAACACATCAAATCAGATGTTTGTAGCACATCCTCATGGGCATTTTTCCCAACTCTCCCTTAATTGTTAAGTTGGGTCTGCAAAGTCCGGCTGCTACTGATTATTCCCTCTTGCCTCCTAAGAAAGATGGAGAGGGGCAGGAGGTTGTGGGAGTTTCTAGTTATTTGAGTCTAAGTCCCCAAATGGTATGTTCCTCATTGATTATCAACTAGACTTAATTAGCTTTCAGAAAAGGTTTCTCCTAAGTAATTAAAGCAAGAATAGTTATTACAAAAACATTCACCCTACCATGGGCACACTCAACATGTACACCACAACGTTCCCAAGAGATTTGGCCCGAACACAGAGAACACATGAGGCTAAAAGTTGAATTCACATCTCTACATTCCTGGACATCCTCTCTGTCTCTCTCTCTCTCTCTCTCTGTCTCTCTCTCTCTCTCTCTCTCTCTCTCTCTCTCTCTCTCTCTCTCTCTCTCTCTCTCTCTCCTTTCCTCCCTCTCTCACATTCTATTCCACTTTAACTCTCTCTCTCTCTTTCCCTCCATTTCTCCCTCTCTCTGTTTCTCTCTCACCCCTTTTCTCTCTGTGTGTCTGTCTTTCTCTGTCTTTGTCTCTCTCTGTGTCTGTCTCTCCCCACCCTTTGTGTCTCTCTTCTTGTGTGTCTGTCTCTTCCTCTCTCTTTCTTTCCTCCTTTTTTCTCTTTGTGAAGTCCTCATGAAATTTCTCCTCAGTATGGCTCCTTGCTGTGTTCCAAGGATTTGTACTCTTGTAGAATCTTCAAGAGCAGCTAGATGGCACACTGGATAGACTGCTGCTCCTGGAGTCAAGAAGACTCAGCCTTCTGAGTTCAAATCTGATCTCAGACTTCTACTATCTGTGTGGCCCTGGAAAAGTCATTTAACCCTGTTTGCCTCAGTTCCTCGCCTATAAGTGGAGCTGGAGAAGTGAATGACTAAAAATGTCAGCATCTTTGCCAAGAAAACCTCAATGAGGACAGAAAGAGTCAGACAACTGAAACAATAACTGAACAACAGCAGAGTCCTCAAGCTTCCTTTCTTTCTGCTTCTCATTTCTCATTAGTGTGTCTCTCTCCTCCCATTAGAGAAGTTAGCATCTGGTACTGCTTGATATAGGAAATGCTATTGTCCCCAGCGTACAGTGCTGTGAGTGACAATGGAAATTTAAACTCTTCTCACCTTTCAAATTTCATAACATTATTACATTGAATTTTCTCCTTCCCCTTTAATGACAATTACTTCTTGAGAGTCCTTTACGCAAGACTTATTATGTAATACAGAAACTCATACATAAACTTATTTTTTCACTAAAACACAATGTATTTTATGTGTTGGTATCTGGAGCCTCTATGATCCTTTCCAGTTTATTAATGTCTTCTTTATATTTCTCTTGTAATTATACATATATATGTATATGGCATGCATGTATATATATATGTATGTATATGTGTGTATATATGTATATGGACGTGTATATCTGTATGTATAAGTGCACACACACACATTCAGCTAGAATGTCTTTGGCAATTTCATTATCATGAAGAATATAATAATGTGAATTGGCAGATACTCTGTAAGTAAAAAGTAAATGTGATTTTTAGGCCATATCAAGACTCAAATCTGTCCTTAGGCACTTTCTGGTTGGATGACCATGGACAAGTCACCTAACTTCTGTATGCTTCACTTGGACATGGTAACAGCACCTGCCTCACAAGGTTGTCAGGAGGATCAAGTGAGATAACATTTGCAAGAGTGTATAAGACAGTGCCTGGCACAGAGGAGGCACTCCCTAAATTCTTAATCCTGGACCATACTCCATAGGATTAGGTAACTCTAATTCTATTCCTTGTGTACAATCTGGAAGTAGCTCAATGAGAGGTTCATGCACCTAAATTGGAGTGTCCAGATAAAGGTTTAGAATATATCAGGCCTAATATCACGCACTTGTGGGAAGTTATAGAGCTCCAGCAGGGTTCCCATCTGGACAGAGAGAGCTGACGTGGCTCCTCCAATGACAGCCACAGACTTGTCTTGCCCTCTGCAGCTGAAGTTAGGGACAAATTGACCCTCTCCTGTCAACCACCTCAGGGAGCTCTCCAAGGTCCTCTCATCACTGTGGTAGGTGTTGTAGATGTGGAATCCCAGAGAAATGTTGGGCAGCAGAGCAGGGTCCCTGTTGATCTCCTCCACAGCAAACCTTATGGTCAAGGCCTTCTGGTAGTTTTTATGCAGCCACCTGAGAGAATAAAAATCAGAAATGGCTAACAAAGACAGAAAAGAGAATCCATTTCGAAAGGAAAGCTTTCTCAATTATATGAAGTTCAAAACTCAGCTCTCCAGCTCATTTTGCATTTGTAATAACAACAATAGCAACAGAATAATTAATAATATCTAAATTTAGATAGTGCCAGGCATTGTATTCAGCCACTTACAACTATTATCTCATTTAATCCTGACAACAACCCTGGGAGATAGGTGCTGCTATTATCCTCATTTCACAAGCGGAAAAATGAATGAAGCAAAGATTGAGTGACTTGTCCAGGGTCTGAGGCTGGATTCAATCACAATCTTCCTGACTTGAGGTCTGTCCCTTCATCCTGCATGGAACCTTGAAGATGCAAGCTGATTATTAATAACATGCTTCCTCATTCCTATACTCCTTCCCCCAATGGGGTCATCTCCAGTCTTCCTGATGTATATCTGGTCACTGCAACCAGATGACTCTGGGGAGAAAGTGAGGCTCACTGCTCAGCACAGCCCTTCCTCACTTTTAGCCAGGTCACTTACATGACCTGGCACCACCTCCCTGACATCATGGTCCCCTTCATGAACAACTTCCTCATGTGATTCCTATGATGTATAGGACAGTTTACGTTTTGCTCTCTGTTTGACTGGGCCTGCAGAATTCACCCGTTTGTTCAAATAATAAATTGTAAGCAAATATGATGTACTAGAAACTGCCAGTGACCAAGATGGCCCTTGTATCCAGAGGGGTCTAGGATACAGTAAATGAGGCACGAAATGCCCACATACCTTAAATACAAGGTGGCAGGAGGGATGTGCACATGCATGGTACAGAAAGATGTAGATCATGAATAAGAAAGAGTTCACTTTGAAATAAAGTCATTAGAAAAGGCTTCCTGGATTTTTTCATGCCTACTGAAAAAAGGTGACCAGTTAAATAACAAGCATTTATGAATATTTACCATATTTCAAGAATGGGAATAGCACTGGAAATGTGAAATATAGGCAGAAACTGATCCAGGATGACTGGGACCAGAATACTGGGTTCACATCCAGCCTCATACCCTAGGGTGGTCACTTTAGCCTCAGTCTGCCTCAGTTTCCTTGTCTAAAAAATAGGGATAATAGTAGCCCTTACCTGCTAGGGTTGTTTTGGAGATCAAAGGAGGTAATATTTGAAAAGTGTATAGCACAGTGCCTGATCCATAATACCCACTGGATAAATGCTTGTTTTCTACCTTTGTGCTCTAAGGAAATTCAGGGAAATGAGTAAGAAGGGAGCAGGTACTTAAGTGGCTCCTGGATGAGAATCTGGAACACCAGAGTTGAAATCAAGCCTAATATTCTTAACTGTGTGACCCAGGGCAGGTCACTTAGCCTTTTTCCCCTCACTTCTCCTGATTTGTAAAATGGGAATTGATTATACTCCATCCCTGCGCAGATAAGATAATAATTGTAAAATACTACGTATAGGTTAGCTACAAATTTACTATCATTATCATCATCTCTAGGCAGAGGGAACTGTAGAACAAGGATCAGAGGCAAGGTGGGAAATAGGAAGCCTGCCAGACTTGTACAAACAGCATCTATTGTCAGGCCTTGATAATATGACTTGTTTTCAAGGCCAGGGTTTGTGAAGGCCTCCCTTCCTCTATCTTCATCTCTTTCTCTTCCCTGTTAAGGCTGGAGAGGAGAAGGAAGTCAAAGGCACTCAAATACTGTCACCTGTAACCAATTTTTAACCACACAACCCACAGCAAAGACCCTTTTTGTTCACACCAACATTCCTCAATAGATTTACAATCTGGAAATATTCCTCTGTCAACTCCCACCTTTGAGGAAAACAAGCTGAGTTTTCTGGGACACAGCAGCTGAGGAGAAGAGAGTCCATCAGGCTGCCCCATCCCTCTTGTGATCACATCCAAACTACCTATACCTGCAAGAAGCGACTCTCTTTTCCTTCGTGAGAAGTTGTTTGCCAGGTTCTTGAGAAGTTGAGATACTGAGTCCACTCTTTCCATGCTTTGTTATCAGCTGTCTCCCAAGCAAAAGGCACACCTCCTCACAGAGCCTTTAGTGGCCGTCTAAGCTGCTAATCTCTTCCATCCCATAAATACCCGGTATCCGTTCTGATTAGAATCTATTCATATTTTCTCTTTCAGCCTCTCTATGCCTCAGAATGTAAAGTCTTAAGGAGCTGGCACACAGTAGGTCCTTAATAAATTCCAGCTAGTTTGGTTTCTCAATCTCTCAAATTCTCTACCATTAGAAAGAAACACTGCACAATGAGCTCTTTTGTCTCCATCAAGGACCACTGTTCAAAAGTCAAAGGTGACAGAAAAAAAGGAAATGTGCCTCCCAGCAGAACCTTTGTCTGAAAGTACATACAGGCCAAGAGCACTTTCCTCTCTCCAGAGACAACCATTACCATCCCTGGCAGAGAATAATGAAGGCAAAGGAAACGACAGTGAACACCTTAAAGCATTTGGAGAAATATACGTGTATAAGAAGGAGCAGCTAGGTGGTGCAATGGATAGAGCACCAGTGCAGGAGTCAGGAGGACCTGAGTTCAAATCTCACCTCAGACACTTGACACTCACTAGCTGTGTGACCCTGGTCAAGTCACTTAACCCCAATTGCCTCATCCTGGGTCATCGCCAGTCATCCTGATGAATATCTGGTCACTGGATTCAGATGGCTCTGGAGGAGAAGTGAGGCTGGTGACCTGCACAGCCCTCCCTCACTCCAAGCAAAGTCAAGTGCAAGTCATGTCATTATTTCTCTGATGGTATTTAGAATCGAGGGTCTTCTTTGGCAATGAAGGACGAATACACACATCAACATGTATAAGACTCTAAGAGCCAGAATTTCTATAGGGCTTTAAGGTTGGAAAAGAGCTCTTCATGTGTGTGCAATCTCAGTGAATCCTCATAGCAGCCCTGGGAAAAGGTTCTATTATTATCCTCATTTTATACATGGAGAAGCCGAGGCACAGACGGGTTGACAGTTTTGCCCAGTTATCACAAACCTCGTGTCTTAGGACTGGAATTCAGGTCTTTCTGACTCTATGGATTAGAATTTGCTTCCATATTTTGGACAAATAATAGAGAAATATTGAAGTAGAAGTGGCAGCACAAAATGAAACAGAGAAATTCTGAGGGTCCTCAGTAGTAACAGGAAGACAGAGATACTAGAGATATGCAGAGAGAGAGATCCAAAGGAAGACATCAGAATATTCATCTGATATGGACCATTGGGCTTTTCCCATAATTCATCTCCCACAATCCTAACACACATTTTCCTACTACCTTTTAATTCATCAGCTTCCTTCCTGTGAAGCTTCTTCTAAAGGAGTATTTGAGAGGAGAAATGTATGTATGCATGTCTGTGTGTATGTGTTTAAATCTGGACTCCCCTAGCCCTATCTGCCTAAAAGTGTAGATTCACAGAGGCTTACATTATAGGTTACTTTGCTAGAAAAGCATTCCTACTATACTTATCCTTTAATATGCAACAGGAGCAGAGTCAAGAAATAACTCTAGTCACAGCCTGAGAAAGGGCAATGTCCAAAGAGTTAAACAGAGTTTTGGAAGAAAGTTCCAGTTCCGATTTTCTTTCCCCTTTTGAGCTCAGCATAACCTTGTGATACTGAAAAAGACATAATTTCTGAGTAATTTAATCATTTCATTGACAAAGCCAGCATGTTATTAATAAAATTATGATCATTTGGTCATTTTTCTTAGATCACAGATCCTTAATTGTGGTGGAGCTCCAGTTTATATATGATTTGAAGAAGAGGTGTTCTCGACAGGTGGAAATCAGCTAGGATTGGTTAGCAAAATATCAGGTGTCATTTATAGTAAAGTGAATGTCTTGGGTTAGGTCACTCAAATCTTGGTCAAAGAAACATGAATTTACATATCACATGTTTTGATAATTGGGCAAATCAACCTTTCTCCGGGACTAGATGAGCAAACCCAATAAGCAGAAATACACACCCTTTAGCCTATACTTAGTTCAAATGTTAGCCTGGGAAAGATTTTTGCATAATGAGTTGTGTCTGGATGAGGAGGAAGAAAAGAAGAAAAACTGTGGCCCTAATATAATAATTAGTTATTAAATATATGAAAAAACATTAAATTCTCCCAACTTTCCTGTAGAAACACCAAACCCTCATACATCACTCAATTAAAAGTGAGAGCACCTTGGATATCTCCAAATATGACATACATTTCATCACCAGCTTTTATATCATTAATGATTCATGTTTGCCATACCCAATACCTGAATATGTTTATGTTGTACCAAGAATTCTAACACAAATGATTCCTCCCATTCCTAGGCACAGCTCAGGCTAGACCAGTCAATCCTGTTAAGTTTCTCTAGTATGGAACACAAGGACATCCTTGCATAATCAATATGGACACTGAAGGACAGAATAGGGCAGGTGAAGTAATGATAAACAGAGAATCCTAGTAACCATCATCTCTGTACCTTTTCAAGGACATGGCCCCTGAGGAAGGAAAGACAAGTGCAAGAGAGGGAGAGAGAAAGAAGGATAAAGAGACAAAGATAGAGAGAGAAGAAATATAGAGATAGACACAGAGAGCAAGGTAAAGAAAAATCCACCGAAATAGAGCCAAAGACAGAGGCAAAAGGCAAAAACTGAGGCAGACAGTGAATAGACTGAAAAAAAGAAAGACAAAGAAAGATAGAGACACAAAGAGGCAGAGAGCAGCACAGAGACATCAAAAGAAAGAAGATTTCCTCTTTTTAGCTTTGTAAAACTGTCAAAGAGATAAAATCTAATTTGTAGGAACAAAAATGGGAAAGGGGAAGGTGGGGGAGCAGTGATTGGGGTTTGCCTGATTGCCCCTTCTTCACAAAGAGAGTGCTTTTTAAAATCCACTCATTGAAAATTTGCTCCTTCCTACTGATAGGAACTTACTGGTAAGTTCTACAGTCTTTGTTAGGCTGACTTGTAAAAAGTGCTGCTCCTGTGACCTCACTGATTTTCACTGCATACAGAGGCAGAAAGCTGCCAATCACTAGGTCTCCATCTCTGCTGAGGCTGGGGCTGATTTCGTGGAAGCAGAGCTCCTCTGTCCTGCACACAGAAGCAGGAAACTGCAGGAGCAGTGTCAACAGCAGGATAGGAAGAAGCCAGAAACTGTCACTCTGAATGTTAAGCACCATCTCCCTGAACATCAGCTGAAAACTTGAAACCTAGGAGGAGACAAGAAGCTGCCTGGATCACAATAAAGTCAACTGCTTGGGTCATTGATTTATGGGGAACTGTCCAGAAAAAGAAATATAGCTTGAGTCCTTCATTTATATCTGAGGAAACAAAACAGAACATAAATCATGTCCTTGTCCAGACAAGGACAAGAATATAAAAACAACTGCTATGTTTATAAGGCTTCCCTTGCTGTTTGACAGCACTGTCTTTCAGTAGCTTCGTACTAGTTACTGGGAGGCGCCCCTCTTCTCGAACCTCAGTCTCCAAAGAGACATCTGGGTCCATTGAGAGATCTAAGGACTGTCTTTTCCTGGAGTGCCTCCAGCTGTGTCCTTAAGTCCAAGGGAAAAACAGAAGTCAAATAACATGTTCTGGCTTCTTGCTGCCTGTTCTCAGCAGAGCTCACCAGGCAGCTGAAACTTTGGAGCCTCAGTCACTCCTTCTCAGCTAATGATACTTGTGCATTACTGTATTAGCCCAAGGCTACTCTGTGGCTGACCCAGGTGGTAATTTCAGTGAGAACACTCTGCGAGGGGATGATGGATCCACTTATTTCAGATAGTATTCAGTGTGTACAGACAACAACAGAAAGTTGTTGTTTGGAGGAGGCAATAATCAGAGGTAAAACACTTTTGAGGAGGGACAAGGTGAAAGGAGAGGGAGAATACAATAAACAGTGGGGAAATATGATGAAAGGAAATACAGTTAGCAATCCTAACTGTGAAAAAAAATTTGAAGCACAATTTCTCTGAAAAAGATAACATCTCTCTGACATATGGAAGTACGAGTAAAATTTATAAAAATAAGAGCCATTATTGCAATAATAAAGGATCAAAATATTTGAACAGTTCATTTTCAGATGAAGTAATCAAAGTTAATTCCAATTCCTTACTACCAGAAGCTCTTTTCTGGTAGTAAGGAATTGGAAGTTGAAGGGTTTCCCATCAAGTGAGGAATGTGGCATATGATTGTGTGGCGTATGATTGTGTGGGAAAATGATGAGCAAGATGCTCTCAGAGTCACTCAGTTAAGAAAGGAGTGAGGCTAGATTTGAATTCAACCTTCTTGATTCCTATCTGACTTCAAAAGCCAGAGTAAAGACCTGAAGAAATTTTACTAGATTAATGAAATTATAATCTGATCTAAAAAAAAAAAAACACTACCTTGATGGACTGTGGGTCTTGACAAGCTATAATCTGCTTTATTCAGCTTCAATTATTCAATTACATTCACTTATTATTCAATAATAGAAGGTGTACCCTGTATACCATTATGTGAGGGCCCAAAAGAGTGTTGGAAAAATTAGGAAAAATTAAAAAGCTTTGGTTATGAACAAGGGAAACTTACCTAGTAAAGTATAATACTGAATGAAAAAATGGGCATTTACCAAACTCAGAGACTTTTAGGTTTTTTGAAAAAACCCCAGAAAGTGTGTGTGTGTGTGTGTGCAGGTGTGTGTGTGTGCGGGTGTGTGTAGCATATGTTGTATTATATATATATTATATATATCTTACATATATAATATATATGTTCTATATAGAGACATATATATGTACATATGTGTGTATGTGTGCATATATGTATTGTGTGTATGAATATATGTGTACTTACATATATACATTTATATTTAGGGATTTTCTTATGATTGTCATCATTTGGATATTTTGAAAGATAGGCTTGGGTTGAGCTGAGTATTATGTAGTGATTTTAAAAAATGTATAATTGTGTAGGGAGAGACAAAAAGGAGGAATTATCACATACAAATGAGGCATAAAAGGAAAAACTGATATACAAAAAGTTAGTATGGGGGAGGGAGGGTCATGCTGGAACCTTACTCTCTTCGGGAATGGGTTAAAGAGGGGACAATATCTATATCAAAGAAAGGGAAGTCTTTTAAATTCAGAAAAATAGGGCAAGGAGACAAGGTTGGGGAAGAAGATAAGGGAGGGATTCTAAAACAAAAGAGTAGGTTAAAGAATAGGAAGGCAAGGTAGCAGATGGAAGTTAAGATGAGGGATCTGGTCAATAGAGTGAGAAGGGTAATGAGGAAAAATAAGAAGGAGGAAAATACACAAGTAATTGTAGCTTAGAATGTGAATGGGAAAAATTTATTCATAAAATGGTAATGGATAGCTGATTAAAAATTTGAATTCAACAATATATTACTTTCAAGAGCCATTATAAAAATGAGACACACACACAAAGAACAAATGAAGGGCAGAAGTAGAATATGATATGTTAAAAAAAGTCAGGGATAGTCATCATGATCTTAGAATCTACCTTTGGAGAAACGGATGATAGGAGAAAATGGACATGGTGCAATCTTGCATATATGTGCATGTTCATAGACATTTATGCATATGCATATTATATATGTGTGTGTGTGTCCACACAGACAACTCAAATATATATATGCACTTCATTGCAGCCTTCTTGGGTGGATACGTAGGAGAAAAAGTAAAAAGGGGAACAGCAGAGATCAAAAGAAAACTAATAAGGGAGCAAAGAAAAGCTGGACTCCTTTAACAACAATATGTAGCATTAATTATATAGGTTTTCTGGAAATGAAAATTCATTATTTTATATTTTATCCTACTTTGTACATGACAGTTTCTTCTTTTCTCATTCGGTATTTAAGTTAAATTTCTTTTTAAAAATTACGAAAAATAAAATATCTAATGCTCAGATAATAAAGTGTGACATCTGATAATGAAGTCATGTTTGGTTATGAAAAAATGCATTCTATAGGAGAAAGTAAGGAAGCATCTCTAACCCCTTCTTTGAATCTAGATGACTAACTTCATGATTGAGTCCTTCAGGGATTGATACTGGGCTTACTTTTATTTTTCTATTAATAAAGCAGATGACAGAATGTAACCCATGGGTTTCTGAAGGCCCCAGACTAAGCTGATTCAAGAACACGTTGCTCATTTTGCTGAGACATTGGGTCATGAGTGATGCCAATCACAACAAAAGCCGCCACCAGCAAAATTTAGCGCATTATTTACAGACGTACAAGGGGCAGCAGGGTAAATTAAACATCTACTACTTGCAAAGCTTAGTGCAAAGTGCAGTGGATACAAAGGGCCAAAATAGTTCTTGCATTCAAGAAGTTCACCTTTTGATGGGAGATAATTCCAAAAAGTAAGTTCCTAGAAGCCACCACAATTGGGAATGACCTGCTCTGAAGATAGGATCTGAATGGAATTTTTTCCTCTTCAAATGTGGACCACTGTATGAAATGCCCAGGAGATGAGTATCCAAATAAGACAGAGATTATTGCTTCCCCAATGTTGTGACCTTCCTGGATCTTGCAGACCTTTTGGAGATGACTCTGGCATTGACAGCCAGTGTTCTTTGCTCTCCTGACAGCCCTGGTTCTCTGGGTGTTTGTGAAGTTTCACAACAATTCCATAGTCAAGGCCAACAACCAGACTCTCAGCTATACTCTCCTCATCTCCCTCACCCTTTGCCTCTGCTGTTTGTTCTGCATTGGCCATCCCACTGTAGTCACCTGCCACCTCAGACAAACAACTTTTGGAGCTGTGTTCACTGTGGCCGTGTCCTCAATTTTGGCCAAAACCCTTATGGTGTTTATGGCCATCAGGATAACAAGACCAGGAAGTAGAGTCAGGATGTGGGTGCAATGTAGGATGTCCATCTCTGTTGCCCTTATCTGTTTTGGCATTCAAGTGATTCTCTGTGGTATCTGACTGGGACCTTCTCCCCTTACCCAAACGTGGACCTACCTTCTGAACCTGGTCACATCATCATTCAGTATAACGAGGGCTCTGACATTGTCTTCTATTGTGTCCTGGGATACATGGGCTTCCTAGCCCTGGGGAGCTTCCCTGTGAATTTCCTTCTCAGAAGCCTGCCTGAGTGAGCCTTCAGTGAAGCCAAGTTCATCACATTCAGTATGCTGAGGTTCTGGAATGTGTGCCTCTCCTTCCTCCCCACATACCAGAGCATCAAGGTCAAGGTCATGGACACTGTAGAGATATTTTCCATTTTGGCCTCCATTGCTGGGTTACTGGGCTGCATCTTTATTCCCAAGTGCTATGTGGCCTTCTGAGGCCAGAAAGGAACACCCACGAAGGGATAAAGAAAAAAGTGGATTTCAAGGACAGAATTTATTCTAGGACATTGCCTCACCATTCCTACCAGAGGTATGAAAGGTTTAAATGATACCCCATCTATGTTTCAGACACCTGTATTCAATTGTCTTTTGATTAATGAGTTTCAACTAGCTCCTTTTCAAACTTCTCATATATTTTCTTTTCTTTTTTTTAAGCTCACACTCCAAAATTATGGCAAGAAGATCCACAATCCCAGCAGTTGCCTTATGGATAGGATTTCTGGTAGCAAGACCAGGCCCCAGGGCTCTCTCAGAATAGCAGGGCTGAGAATCACCCTCTAGCACAGTTGAGTCAGATTGGATAAGGATGTTTTTTATTTCCTCCTTGGAGGCCTCATCGACATATTTTTGGTAATAGGCATCCCGGGCTTTTAGAGAGGGACTGCCTGATGATATAAATCTGGGTGATATGGGCTGCTCCTTTCACACGAACCCAGCAAAACGTACCTAGTAGGAGGACAGGCTCCATGAGCTTGAACTGCAGAGTGCCAGGATCAATCATCTCCAGTGGTTGCCCATTCATCTTGAGATAGCCCCTCTTGTGGGAAACAGCGGCGGCAGTTTTCTTTCTCCACAAAACATGGCCAAACTGGAGTAGCCCCTGGAATCCCATGTAGCTAGCGGGCAGCAGGTCCAGAGCAGGGCTGGGGGCCGAGAGGCAGGCAGCAACAATGACTGTAGTGGAAGACGGAGACTGAGCTCCTCCTTCCTGGGGCGCTGAAGAACCAAAGGTACCATAAATGTTCAAAGATACCCAAGGGATGGTAGCAAATTCTAACAAAGAGCTCTTTGTAAATGTCCCACAAACTTCTTCATTTAATCTATATCGTTACCTTTTCTTTTCTCACTACAACTTAAATATCCAATAGAAAAAGGAAAATAAACGTATTATAAATACAAATATTGAAACAAGTACAAAATAAGAAAAGCAGACACTGAGAATGTAAGAGAGGATTCAAAATACATGGCAATAAATCTCCATTTCAAGAACGTCTACATAATAAACTATTTGTGTGGTGTTGAGAGCTATCCATCTTTGCTTGAGTGTCAGGTGTTTCCTTTTGTTGTTTTCTGCTGTGTACTTTTCACTTGGCTCTCCCCCCATCCACTTGAAGGCTCCAATTAAGTATGGATATATTTATATAGAGATGTATGGGTACACATATACTTATATACATACATAGACATACATATATAGACAAATTCTACTTCTGATCTTTGCTTGCTTGTGTGTATCCCTTATTTCCTATTCCTCCTAACTCCTCTATTTTATTTCTACCCTCTACCTTGCCTTCATATTATTTAAACTGCCCCCTTCCCCTTCTCCTCTCATTCCCTTAAATCTAAAAACCTTTCGAATATCCCACCTTTGACCTATTCCTTATTCCCCCCTCTAAAGTTCCCTTCCTTATCGTTCAAAAGGTCTCTCTCTTGTCCTCCTATTCCCATTAATTTAGACATCCTTCTATACCTCCATTTAACCTATTCCCTCATTTTTGTCCTAAAGATACCTCCCTTATTCTCTCCCACTCTCTATCGCCTTCCATTTTTATTTCTTTCTGAATTTAGAAGATTCTTAGACTCTTCTACACATATATACATTGTATCCTCTTGAACCAATTCTTCATGAAAGTAAGTTTCCACAACTAATAGCCCTCCTCCCCTAATTCCTCTGTCACTTCTTCCTCTCACATTTCATTTCATTAAAATAATTACTCTCTTTAACTGTTCCTAAACAGTTTTACTTTTTAAAGTCATATCATACTCAGTTCTACCCCAATCTTTTTTATGAACTGTCCAATTACAGATAACAGACTCAAGCATACATTTTACATTTTACATAGGAAAAGGTATACAGTTTGTCTTTATTGATTTTCTCGAAATTAGTCTTTGGTATGTAGCTTATATTTGCTTTGTCTCTTATATGTCAAATGTTCTATTAATTTCAGGTTTTATTTTTAAACAATATCCTGAAAGTCTGACAGTTCATCAAATGTCCATTTTTTTCCATTCAAGATTAGGATTGCTGGGTATGATATTTTTGGTTGGAACCCCAATTCTTTTATCCTTTAACATACAGTATTCGAAGACCTTTGGTCTATTAAGTCATTGCTGTTCTGTCTTGTGTGATTCTTATTGTGGTACCACTATTTAAGTTTTTCCCTCTTGTTGTACATAATATTTTATCCTTGAGTTTGGAGTTACAGAATATGATGGCAATATTCTTATGGATTTTCCTCATAGGATCTCTTTCAGTTGTTGATTGCTTGGTTTTTTTTCTATATTTATTTTCCTTCTTGTTCTACTACTTCAGAACAATTCTTAAAAGTTATTGTTTGTATTATTATATCAAGTTTCTTTTTGATCATAGCTTTCAGTCGTCCAAGTTTTCTTATGGTTTTTCTTCTTGGTCTCTTCGCCAGAGAACTTGTTTGTGTTATGAGATGTTTCACATTTACCTCAATTTTTCATTCTTTAAATTTTCTTTTATTATTTCTTGTTCTCTTATAAATTCATTGACTTCTCCTTCTACACTTTTTATTTTTAAGGACTTGTTTCTTCCTTAAGATTCTGGATGTCTTCAGAGACAAGATGGCAGAGTAGAAAGACAAATATATTCTAGCACTTCCCCCACAGCCCACAAAATATTTATAAAAAGGAATCTCAGCAAAGTCTAGAGCAGCAGAAGCCACAGAACAACACAGAGAAAGACACTTCCAACCAAAGGTAACCTGGAAGGCCAACAGGAAAGGTGTGTCCATGGGATGCTGAACAGAGTACAGCACAGCCCTGGCCCAGCAGTACTGGGAGGAACAGGACCTGAACAGACCTCAAGGAAGAGTTCCTAGCAGGGAATGGTCCAGATACCTCAACCCACAAGTGACAAAGAAAGCTCCAAAGGTCAGTGGAGGAGGGCTCTCCCAGCTGGACCAGAGGGAATAGGGGTTTCTCCAGCAATAGCCCCAGGTGATGGCAGAGGCCTCAGCAGCAGATTGTAGGCAGCTATGGTGACCAGGAAGCAACTTGGATCCGTTGTACAGGCAGCTCAGATCAAAGCCTCCAGTGCTAGGGAGCAGGTGATCTAAACCTCAGCCCACAGTGATGGCCCCATCCCCACCCAAAGCCCAGGGGAACAAGCAGTTGAGTCTAATCTCTTGACAAAGGATTCAGAAGTCAAGTAATTGGCTGGGAAAATGCCCCAAAAAGGGGAAAAAAATAACCCCATAGAAGGTTACTTTCTTGGTGAACAGGTGTCTCCTCCCATCCTTTTGGATGAGGAAGAACAAGGCTTACTGTGATAAGGCTTAAGACTCCTGCCTCCGGGGCCTCCAAAATGAATTTAAACTGGTCTCAGGCAATAGAAGAGATTGAAAAGAGCGTCAGTAGCCTGCTAAAGGAGAACCAAAAAAATGCTGAGGAAAATAGCACCTTTAAAAGGAGGCTAACTCAATTGGAAAAAGAGATGCAAAAAGCCAATGAGGAGAAGGCATTAGAAAGCAGAATTAGCCAAATGGAGGAGAAGGTTCAAAAGGTCACTGAACAGAACAGTTCTCTGAAAGAGAGAATGGAGTTCAGGGAAATGAATGACTATGAGATAAACCAAGCAGTTGGAAAACAAACCAAAAGTTTGAAAAAATAGAAGACAATGTGAAACATCTCATTGGAAAAACAATTGATCTGGAAAATAGATCCAGGAGAGACAATTTAAAAATTATGGGAGTACCTGAAAGCCGTGATCAAAAAAAAGGGCCTAGATATTATCTTTCATGAAATAATCAAGGAAAGCTGACTTATTATTCTAGAACCAGAGGGTCAAATAGATATTGAAAGAATCCATTGATCACCTCCTGAAATAGGCCCAAAAAGAGAAACTGCTAGGAATATTGTGGCCAAATTTTAGAGTTCCCAGATCAAGGAGAAAATACTACAAGAAGCTAGAAAGAAACAGAGTATTGTGGAAATACAATCAGGATAACACAGTATCTGGCAGCTTCTACATTAAGGGACTGAAAGGCTTGGACTAGAATATTCCAGAAGTCAAAGGAACTGGGATTAAAACCAAGAATCACCTACCCAGCAAAACTGAATATAATACTTCAAGGGAATAAATGGTCATTCAATGATTTAGAGGACTTTCAAGCATTCTTGATGAAAAGACCAGACCTGAAGAGAAAATTTAATTTTCAAACACAAGAATGAAGAGAAGCATGGAAAAATACAAGAAAGAAAAATCATAAAGAACTTTCTAAAGCTGAACTGTTTGCATTTGTACATGGAAAGATAATATTTGTAACTTGAGACTTCTCTCAGTATTTGAGTAGGTGGAGGGATTATACAGAGAGAGAGAGAGAGAGAGAGAGAGAGAGAGAGAGAGAGAGAGAGAGTTGGAGTGTACAGGTTGAGTTGAATCAGAAGAGATGATATCTCTAAAAAAATAAAATAAAAGATTTTGGAAGTTCTTTTTTAGTTGGTTGATTTTCTTTTCATAATCTTGTTTTTCTGGAATTGTTCTTTTTTTTAAAGTGTTCTTCAGTCTCTCTCATTTGATTATGAAAGTCTTTGTAAAGTTCTTCTATGAATTCTTTTTGAGCAGGTGACCATTTGATGTTACTCGTTGGAAGCTGAAGAGGGTTTCTTTGCTTCAGTATCCTTCTCTGATGATAAGCCTCAGTCTTCTCTATTCCCATAGTACCTCTCTATAGTCTATTTTTTTTCTTCTTTGCCAGTGCATTTTTTTAAATTTATAATAGCTTAGTTTTTAAAATAACTTCTAGTAATGCTGTATGGGGGATGATGCCTCTGGCTTTAGATCCTCCTTCAGTTCTTCCCTATAACATAGATCTAGAACCAAGACCTCAATCCCCTATAAGTGCCCACAACGAGCAGCATCCCTGCCCCACTGCTTCTGTACTTACCCAAATGTGTGACTTCCTTGTGTGATGGGGGTTCTTTCTCACCCCCACTGTGTCCCACAGCACAGCTGGGTCTGGCATTCCTTGTCAGCAGAGGTTCCCTCTATCTTCCCAAGCTCAGATGCTCAACATGCCTCATTGTTCCAAGGGTAAAAGTTCCTGTGTCTGGGGCCAAGGCAGCCTCCCAACCCAACTAATCTCAGAGCTTGCTGTTTGTTGCTTAAAGTGAACCTAGGACCTAGTATGAAGGTGTTTATTCTTCACGTGGACCAAATCTCATCTTGGGACTTTTCTTCAGATCTTCTCTGATTGTCCCATTAAGCCCCCCATTCTGGCCCTACACATTTCTTTTTACTACTCAATATTTGCCCTGAGGAACTATTTCATTTCTTTTGTGGGGGAAAATCTTATTTTCTTCAGCATTTTTGGGGGGGGGGTCTCCTTTAGCAGGGTGTTTACTTGTTTTTCATGCTTTGCTTGCATGTCACTCAATTTTCTTCCCAGGTTTTCCTCCACCTCTCTAACTTGATTTTCAAAATCCTTTTTGAGCTCTTTCATGGCCTGAGCCCATTGAGTGGGCTGGGATACAGAAGCCTTGACTTCTGTGTCTTTCCCTGATAGTAAGCATTGCTCTTCCCCATCAGAAAGGAAGGGAGGAAATATCTGTTCACCAAGAAAGTAACCTTCTATAGTCTTATTTTTTTTCCCTTTTCTGGGCATTTTCCCAGCCAGTGACTTGACTTCTGAATATTCTCTTCACACCCACTTGGCCTCCAGATCCGCCCAGCCAGCACTTGGGGTCTGAGATTTGAATGCTGCTTCCCAGCCTCAGGGCTTTGGGCGGGGGCAGGGCTGCTATTCAGTGTGAGATTAAGTTCAGGTGCTCAGGTAGGGGCAGGGCTGCCTCACAGTCTCAGTTCCCTCAGGGGGTTTATGCAGAGACCTTCAACAATGGATCAAGGCTCCTGCCTGCTTGGGGAGCCCCAGTCTGCTCCCACCTCCACTTCCTCCCGATGGGGCCTGATTTATGGGGGCACCCCACTCCTCTCTCGGCAAGCCGAAAAGACCCTCTCACCAACCTTTGGGGCCCGTGGGTGGAGGGACCCACGCAGCCACTGGAGATTCTTTCCCTGGAGCCTGCTCAGATCCGCTCCTCTCAGTGCCGCGAGGTCAAGGCAGGGCTGGGCTCAGCTCCGGGTCCCACAGCGTGAAGGATCTTTTGCGAGAGGTTTTCAGGCTCTCTGGAACAGAAGTCTCCTCTGCTCCGTTGTTCTATGGCTTCTGCTGCTCCAGAATTTGTTGGGAGTTCTTTTTTACAGATATTTTATGGGCTGTGGGTTCAGAGCTAGTGCATGTGTGTCTTTCTACTCCGCCATCTTGGCTCCACCCCGCTGTGGGGGAAAATCTTGAGAACTTGCAGTTTTCTGACCTGTTCCACCACCTTCCCTGAATCCTAGCTTTCAGATATTCTCCATCACTGTGGTTATTTTAAATGGAATTTATCATTCTATCTCTTACTGCTGGGCTTTGTTGGTAAGATATAGAAATGCTGATGATTTGTGTGGTTTTATTTTTTATCTACAACTTTGCTAAAGTTATTAATTTTTTCAAGTAGCTTTTTTAGTTGATGCCCTAGGATTTTCTAAGTGTAACATCATAAAGAGTGATAGGTTTGTTTCCTTATTGCCTATTCTAAAATCCTTTATTTAATTTCTTCTCTTATTGTTATAGCTAACATTTCTGATACTATATTAAACAATAGAGGTGATAATGGGCCTCCTTGCTTCGCCCCAATTGCATTTGGAAGGCTTTCAGTTTATCCCCTTTACAAATAGTGCTTGCTAATGGTTTTAGATAATTATTACTTATTGTTTTAAGACACTCTTCATTTATATCTATGCTCCTGAAGGTTTTTAATAGGAATGGGTATTATATTTTGTCAAAATCTATTATCTATTTAGATAATATGATTTCTATTGCTCTTGTTATTAACACAGTCAATTATTTTCATAGTGTTCCTAATGTTGAAGCAGCCCTGCATTCCTGATTTAAATCCCACCTGGTCATGACATATAATCCTTATGATATACATGTGTTTATATATACACATATATATAGCTGCAACATGCATGCTAGAATTTTGTTTAAAATTGTTGCATTGATATTCATTAGGGAAACTGGTCTATAATCTTCTTTCTCTGTTTTATCTCTTCCTGGTTCAGGTATCAGCACCATATTTGTGTCATAAAAGGAACTTGTTACGACTCCTTTGCCATTTTTTTCCAAATAGCTTGTCCTTGGTAGGGTTTACTCATGAATCCATCTGGCCCTGGAGATTTTTTCCTGGGGAGTTCATTGGTGGCTTGCTCATTTTCTTTATCTAAGATGGGTTTCCTTAGGTATTCTATTTCCTGATATGTAAATCTAGGCAATTTATGGATTTTTTGTAAATATTCATCCATTTCGCTCATATTGTGAGATTATTGGTAGATAATTCGGGAAAATATTTCCTAACGATTGATTTAATGCCTTCATTGGTAGTGAGTTCACTCTTTCCATTTTTTGATAGAAGGTATTTGGTTTTTTTCTTTCTTTTTTTAATATCACATTAACCAATGGCTTATCTACCTTATGGTTTTTTTTTAATAAAACTAGCTCCTACATTAATTTATTAGCTCAATAGTCTTTTTTTAACTTTCTATCTAATTATTCTCTGCTTTGATTTTCAGGATTTCTCGTTTTGAGCTCAATTGGGTATTTGAATTTGTTCTTTTTCTACTTTTTTTATTTTCATGACAAATTCATTGATTTTTTTTTTCATTTTTTGAGTGAGAATTCAGAAAAAGAAAATTTCTTCTAACTATTGCTTTGACTGCATCCTATAAATTTTGGTATGTTGTCTCATTATTGTCATTCTCTATGATGAAATTGGTGATTTGTCTAGGATTTGTTCTTTGACCCACTTATTTTTAGGATAAGATAATTTAGTTTCCAATTAATTTTTAATCTTGATTTCCACTGCCCTGTTTTGGAAGTAATTTTTATTGCATTATAATCCAAAATGAATAATTTAATATTTCTGCCTTCCTATATTTGATTTTGTGGTTTCTATTTTGGGAACATTCCTAAGGTGATCGGTGGATACTTTCAGTGTCCATTTTGCCCTCTGGTTCTCAGAAATCAGAGCAGTTTTCCTTGATAATTTCTTGATATTGTCTAGATTCTCCTTTTGACGATGATTTTCAGGTAGTCAATGATGCTAATAGTATCTCTCCTGGATCCAATTTCCATATCAATTATTTTTCCCATGGAGCATTTTACATTTTGTTCTATGTTTTTATTGTTTGGAATGTGTTTCATTGATTTTTGATATCTCATTGAGTCATTAGCTTCCAGTCAACCAATTCAACCTTTTAAGGGATTGATTTCCTGAATGAGCTTTTTTGATTTCTTTTTCATTTGGCCTTTAAAGAGTTGCTTTCTACAGTGGATTTTAGTATCTACCTTTCCATTTGGCCATTTCTATTTTTTAAGCTATTATTTTCGGTTTCCAAGCTGTTGACTCTTTTTTCATAGTTCTCTTGCATCACTCTCATTTATTTTCCCAATTTTTCTTCTATCTCTCTTACATGATTTTTAAGTTTCTTTTTTTCTCTCTTCCACTAATTCTTCATGAACTTCACACCACTTTCCATTTTTCTTTCAAGTTTTTCCCATAGGTGTTTTTGCCTTGTTGTCTTCTTGTGAGTTTGTATCTTGATCTTCAATGCCACCATAATAACTTTCTTATGGTCACATTGTTTCTTTTATAATTTTCGTCATCTTTTTTGGCAAAACCAAGAAAAGGATGATACCCACCCAGAGCAACTTAGTAGTTCTCCAGGAAATGTCTGTCTCGTTTGAGTAAGAGGACAAGGAAGTCTAGCATACACTGAGCCCAACAACCCAGGACCAAGGCCCTGAATCCTAACATGAATCAAGCAGTAGTGGGACAGAGTCAGTATAAGCCAGTAGCAGGCTTTGAGGGACAATAAATCTGCTGTACTGGATAGAGGAAGAAGGAGTAGGTGGATAACACTTGAACGTTATTTTCATTGGAATTGTCTCAAAGACAAATAACATACTCTCAGGTGTAGAAGTCTTAACCCTACAGGCAAGTGATATGTGTGGAGTATTCAAGAAGGACTAGAACTTCTGATGTGAGGGTCTGATAAACCCTTTTCAGGGCTACTCAGCAATTTTTTTGTGTCTACCTTGCACTAAACCTGAGGTTTCAAGAAAATGTATCATGCTTAGTGGCCATACTGTTGTAAACCATCACAGCAGATGAGCAAAATCATATTATGGGTAACCAACAGGCTTCAAACCCATTGTTCAGCTTCAGGGTGGTTGTTGGTTACCCCAAGCAGGCGCAGCCTTGTCCCAATCAAACTAGTGAACAAGAACAATTTGTTTCCATGGCCACGAATGTGGGTGAAACAGGTATTATGGAGCACTCAGAGCATGGTCAGGCATTAAAGATGCCAATTCCCAGCATGCAGAACAATTTCTAATCATCTTGCCATTGGAATTTTATGATTCTGGAAGAGAGTGAGGCTAATGACTTGGCACAACTGTGCCTCACTTAAATCCGATTCGAGTCAAGACCACCTTGTGATGTTATCAGTCCTTTTCAAAAACAAAGGACAAATGATGACACCAAACACAGAAGTAGGAGAGGAAGGGGATTTTTAAAAAGTGTGTGGAGGGTGATAGAAAAGAGGCTGGATTGGGAGAGGTCTTGCTCAAAAGCAAAACACTTTGAGGAGGGATAGAGTGAAAGGTGAAAGATAAATGGTATGGGGCAAAAGCAGGAAGGAATCATCATTGTGAATGTGAAAGGGATAAACTGTTCCATAACATGGAAGCAGATATCAGAGTATATTGAAAACTAGGATCCTACAATAAGATGTTTTCAAAAAATTCACTTGAAGCAGAGACACAGAGTAAAGATAAAGGGCTGCTTCAGCTGAAGTAAAACCAGGGGGGTGGAGGGGTAGCAATCATGATCTCAGATAAAGCAAAAGCAAAAAGTGATCCAATTTAAAGATATAATCAGGGAAACTTCTTCTTGCTAAAAGGTATCATAGATAATTCAGCGATAGCAATACTATACATATATGTGCAAAATTGTATAGCCTTCAAAATTTCAAAAGAAATGTTAAATTAGTTACTGGAGGAAATAGACAGTAAAACCATACTAGTGGGGAGCATCAGCTTGCCCCTTTGAAAACTAAATATATCTAACTAAAGAATAAACAAAGACGAAATTAAAGAAGTAAATAGAATTTTAGAGAGGTGACATATGATATGTTTCCGAAGAAAATTGGAATAGGAAGGAAGATAATTTTTTCTGAGTGGATCGTGACACCTACAAAAATGGAGACCATGTATTATGGCATAAAAACAGCATGACCAAATGAAGACAACAGAAATATTAAATGCATCCTTTTCACATCATGTTTAAATAAAAATTATATTCAGTAAGGGGCTATGGAAAGATAGATTAAAATTAATTGAAATCTAAATCCTCAGGAATAAGTGGGTCAAAAAACAAATCACAGAAACAACAGATAATTTCATTAAAGAGAAGGGAAACAGAAATCTGGGAAACAATTTTTATAGTCACTATTTCTTTTAAAGTTATCACTTCTAAAATAATTAGAGAATTGAGTCAAATTTGTAAGACTGAAAGTCATTCCCCAATTGAGAAATGGTCAAACGATATGAACAGTTTTCAGATGAAGGAATTAGAGCTATCTATAGTCATATGAAAAAGTTTTCAATCACTATTGATTAGAGAAATGAAATCAAAACAGCTCTGAGGTACCACATCACACTTATCAGATTGGCTAATATAACAAAACAAGAAGATGATGAATGTTAGAGAAGATCAATGTTACAGAAGACCCATATATACAAAAATATTTAAAACAGCTCTTTTGGTGATAATGAAGAACTGGAAATAGAAGGGATGCCCATCAATTGGGGAATGTGTTATATTAATATAAGGAAATACTATTATTCCATAAGAAACGATGAGCAAGTCGACTTCAGGAAAACCTGAAAACATTTACAAGAACTGATGAAATGAGCAGAACTCGGAGAACATTGTACACAGTAACATCATCATTGTGCTAATGACCAGCTTTGATAGGTTTAACTCTTCTCATCAATACAAAGATCTATTACAATTCCAAAAAATCAAATGATATACACATACAGAGAAAGAACTACAGAGTCTAAATGCAAATGAAGGCATAATAATTTCTCCTTTTTGTCTTATTTCTCATTGTTTTTCCCTTTGGTTCTAGTTCTTCTTTACAACATGACTAATGTGGTAACATGTTTAATGTGGATGTACATGTATAGCTTACATCAAATTGCATGACATCTTGGGGATGAGGGTGCAGAGGGAGGGTGAAAAAAATTAAAACTGACCACCTTATAAAAGTGAATGTTGAAAATTAAAAGCAAATAGATAAAGAAAACTAAAAATAACTTCATTGAGGAGACATAAGGCAACATATCAACAATTATGGGATGAAACCAAAGCAGCATTTAGGGGAAAAATTAAATCTTCAAATTCTTACGTTAACAAATTAGAGAAACAGCACATCAATGAATGGGGCTTGCACCCCAACAAATCTAGAAAAAGAACAAGTTAAAAATTTCTAGTTAAACACTAAATTGGAAATTCCAAAATTCAAAAGAAAGCCTAAAAAAATTGAAACTGAGAAAGTATTGAGCCAATAAATAAAACTGGGACCTAATTTTAAAAATGAAAAGCAATTAAGTGTGTAAACTACAGGTTAATTTGATTTCTAAAAAGAAAGAAATCACATTATCAGTATTAAAAATTAAAAAGGCAAAATTCATCACCAATTAAGGTGAAATTAAAGCAATTATTAGTAGTTATTTAGCCCATATATGCCAATAAATAAATAATCCAACAGAAATGGATATTTTTTAAAATACGTAAATTGTCTAGATTAAGAGAAGATGATTGGTTGTTGCCCTTCATTCTCAAAGAGGATCACAATTACATCACTGTGCTAGAGTCAAATGTAAATATGTCCTACTATGGCTGATCAGACCAATATAGACTGAGAAAGATCCTATATATACATATGTGTGTGTGTGTATGTGTGTGTGTGCCTCATAACACTCAGTGCTATATATCATTACATCCCCAAAGTCAGGAGGTCCCAGGCTAGGGTCTTCCCTAGCACAATGCATCCTTAAGGAGTACCAGAAAATACCATACCATCCATTCTGAGCACAATCGCTGTAATCAACACACAATGTCCAAGAAAAGTCCACTCTCATCTTGACTCAAGGATGACTTTGAAACCCCACAGTTCTTCCTCTGTGGGCTCCTCCTCCCTGGACCGACAGCTGGCACAAGTTTTACAATGAAAAATAAACTAGCCAATAAGCATGTTTGCCTCCCAAAAGGAGGGAATAGCAGGTTCATGAACAACAGATTCACGACAATGCAATTGCTGCTCGCCAGAGAGTAACATGGCCAGCACCATAAGTGTGTATGTTGTCACTATGATGAATCCCTATAGGGTCAAAGAAAAACTTTACAAAGACCTGGAGACTCCCATCATCAGTCTCCTCCTCTTCCTGCTACAAGACAAGCTTATAATTATAGGTGACTTTTACTCAAGAGCAGTGGCAGAGTATTAGATATGGCAGGGACTCCTTGAGAGGAATGGAGTTAAAAACAGCAATAGCACTGGTCACTTACTACAGAAGAATTGTACATACCATGACCTGCTCATCACTAATACTGATCTCCATGTACCTAAACTCAATAAATCTTCATGGATGCAACTTCACACATGTGACGTTTAAAAAATTTGAGTCGTATGACTTCTGAGTATTCATTTTTTAATGATAATAGCATATTATATTTTAGAACATATAGATTGTTTTCCATTTTCCCTGATCATCTTGGGAAACAGATCTAATAATAGTACTGCTGTGTCAAAGGGTATAGGCAGTTTAATAATTCTTTGGGCGTAATTCCAAATCTCTCTCTAAAATGGTTGGATCAGCTTACAGATCCACAAACCAGGAAATAAGGTTCCACTTTTTTCCATATTCAGCCCAACATTTGCAATTTTCCCTTTCTATACTTTGAGCCAGTCTAATAAGTTTAAATTATATCTCAATATTGTTTTTGACTTAGAGCATTTTGTATGACTACAAATTGTTTTGATTTCTTCATCAGAAAACTGTTCATATTCTTTGATATTTTAGTCATCAGGGAAAGATTTGTATTCTTAAATATTTGACAAAGTCTTTCATATATTTGAGATATAAGACCTTTATATGAGAAATTTTTTGTAAAATTTCCCCTCTAATTTTCTGACTTCCCTTCGATCTTGGCTATATTCATTTTATTTGTACATTTTTAAAAAATTATTGTAATAAAAATTATCCATTTTACCTTTCACAACACTTTATCTCTTGTTTGTTCAGCACTGACTCTGTACTCACATCTGAAACCTCCAAAAGGACTATGAACTGATCTCAAGCCCAAAGAGCATTCTTAGAAGAGCTCAAGAAGGATTTTAAAAGCCAAGTTAGAGATGTAGAAGAAAAATTGGCCAGTGACTTTAAAAATAGAATTGACAAAATGAACAAAGAATTCAATGAAGAGAACAGCTCCTTAAAAAGAAAAATTGGGCAAATGGAAAAAAAAAGTCAAAACCTGACTGGGAAAATTGGATAAATGGAAAAGGAGGTATAAAAGTCAACTGAAGAAAACAATGTATTAAAAATTAGAATTGAGGAAGAAGATGCTAATGACTCTATGAGACATCAAGAGTCGATCAAGCAAAATCTAAAGAACGAAAAAATAGAAGAAAATACAAAATATCTCATTGGAAGAACAACATACCTGGAAAACAGACCCAGGAGAGAAAATCTAAGGATTATTCATCTACTGGAAAGACATGATGAAACAGGAACCTGTCCAGTATCTTCCAATAAATCATCAAAGAAAATTACTATGAAGTACTAGATCCCAAGGGTAAAATAGTCATTGAAAGGCTCCACCAATCACCTCCTGAAAGGGACCCCAAACTGAAAAACGCCAGGGGAATATTGTTGTCAAATTCCAGAAGTATCAAGTTAAGGAGAAAATACTCCAAGCAGCCAGTAAGAAACAAATCAATAGTCAAGGAACTACAGTCAGGATCACACAGGATTTTAATGTAGCTTCTATATTAAAAGATCAGACAAAATGGAATATGATATTCTGTAAAGCAAAGGAACTGGGACTATAATCAAGGATCAATTACCCAGCAAAACGGAGCATAATATTTCGAACAAGGAGATAGGCGTTCAAAGAAATAAGAGATTTCCAGACCTTCCTAATGAAAAAGTCAGAGATCAATAAAAAATTCGATCTTAAAACACTAGTCTCAAGAGAGACATAAAACGGCAAACAAGGGGAAAAAAGAAAAAAACTTTTTATTCAATATGGGCAAACTGTTTATATCCCTATATGGGAGGATGTTACTTGATAATTTTGACAAATGTATAGTTGTTATGACATTTAAAAAGGATATACATAGAGAGAGGGAACGGGTATAAATTAATTGATATGATGATAAAAATGAAACTAAACGGTGAAAAGGGATTGTAATGGGAGAAGAGAAAAGAAGGAGGCAGAAAAAGGTAAATTACATCACAGGGAAGAGGCACAAAAACATATTACAGTAGAGTGAAAGAGGGGAGGGAGATGAGCATTGTCTGAGATTTACTTTCATCTGTTTTGGCTCAAGAGGGAACAACATACTTAGTTAAGTATAGAAATACAATTTCCTTGCAGGCAGTGAGATGGGAAAGGGGAAAGAAAAGAGAAGGGAGTTAAAAGGGAGGGAAGAAGTAATAAGGGAAAAGGGGAATAAAAGGGAGGGGATTCATAGAAGAGAGGAAAGATTGAGGGAGGTGATGGGAAAAAATCATGTCTCTTCCCACATTGTCCTTTTTTTCATAATGTATTTTTGAGGGGAATCCTAAGTCTTGTGAACATAAATGACCTTAGTCTATAACTTTTTTTAAATGTACCTTAAAGGGGACATTTTCTTTGATATTTCATAAAGCTATATTTCATATAAAAATTTTCCCTACTAAAATCATTATGATAATATACAAAGGTTTTGTATAAAGCAACCTGTATATTAAACAAAGTTCTGATTATGATGTGCACAGCTATTATCTTTTTCTTCTTTTATCATCTTTGGTTTTACCCAAAGAAAATATTGATTTTCCTGAAAATCATAAAAGTTCATATATTTTGGAGCAGAATGCTATGGCAGCTGCAATGAAAATTTCATCATCTTATTGTATAACAAAGTTTTGTAAACAGAATTCAGATTTTTTGTTCAAGAATTCGTTGAATAGAACCAATCAATTGAGTTCTTGAACTTCCAGAGTCCAAAGGAAAGCAGCACTCATGTAGTCCAAAATAGCTGAAACAGTAACATCCCTAATTTATCAGAATGAACTTTGTTAAACCAGTCCCAAAAATGTAGCTACGGTAAAAATTATATCTGACTACACAGTTATTGGATCTGAATTCACCCGGGAAATGACATACTAATGTTCAGCTATTATTTTTGACAGCTAAAATTTGAGCAAAGTTTATCCCATTCATAAATGGGTAGGTTTTTAACTTGTCCATGGCAGTGTAATTCTGAATTGGTTAGGACTATTACAAAAGTTGTGTTATACCTTTTTAGTACTCCAAAGGAATATATTTTACTTCCAAGTAAGAACAAATCCATTCAGCATGTTGTCAGTTAACTTTGTCTTTAGTGTTTTCCTGGGGATTTTTCTGTGCTTTTCTGTGGTGTCATGACACCTTCATTGCACACTGGTGGCAACTGTCCCACCTTTGTGAAAGCTGATATATAATTGACTTCCTCCAGCATAGCCAAGTAATTTGTGTGTGTCTGGATATTATACCTGTCTTCTGCAGAAATCTTCTTGAAAACCTTCAGTTTCACCGGAGAACCACCCTTCACTACTCTGGCAAAAGGTACAATCCATTGTACGCATTCTGAAATGTTGTCCCAGTCTAAGCCTGAAGCTTTCTTAATGACTTCAGTGGAGGTAAAGTGGCATAAAGCAGCTGCAGCCAATATTCTACAATGGAATTCCAATCAATGAAAAGAATGCACAGATCCAGGAGCTGAGCTATTTGAATGAAATTTTCCTGGAAGTACTGAGGTAGGAGTACTTTAGGAACATCTTTTAGAGCATCGCCTTGGAGAAAGACATTTAGCTAGGCAATAACTGTTACTGGAAAGAGTTCACCCTTTAATGCCTTTAATATAATGTGTTCTATCCCTAGGATATCATCTTCACTGCAAGCACCATCAGTGTCATGAGCAAATTCTTGTAATTTAGGAGCATAGATTTCCTCAAGCTTTGAAGCAACGAATAATGATGTAATTCCAATGCACTGAAATATATTTTTGTTTTTATCTCTTTGTGTCAGCATAAATCTATCAAAAAAAAATCTTGAATAAGATAAAACTTTTCCCTGTGAAGTGTATGTACTGTATATACTTCTAAAAGCCAGTCCAGAAATATGGACCTCATCTGTGGTTCTAAGTCAGAGTGTAGCATTTCAAAATGTTTGTCATGAACATACTTGATCTCATTTTCTAACATATTAAACCAGACATCCTTAGAACATGCCCAACTTAGGTCAGGCAGAGGTGAAGGATTTATGAAAAGGTTTTAAAACCTATAATTAGTAAATCTGGAGAAGTCACTGGTGACAGTTTATTTCTGTGGCATTTCAATAATAATGCAAGGAGTGATAACCCCAGATAACACAGATGCCAACAATTCCTAATTTCATATTGCTGTCTCTTGGCCACAGTCTCCCCTTTTCTTTTCTTTACAGCCTGAGCTGTTTTTCTCTTTTTGACTTGAAGGAACTGAGTTTCCTGGGGGGAATCTGTTTGACTGGTCTGGGGCTGCTACTTCTTCTTGACATTTTTTACTTTGGGTTCCTCAAAGTTTCTGCTCCACCATCAGTCCAACTGAAGATCCGTTCTCCCCTGAATTTTATTTTTTTAGATATCATTTCTTCCTATTCAATTCACCTTGTGCTGTCTGTCTATATACATACATACATACATACATACATATATATAGGTGTGTGTTTGTGTGGTATGTGTGGTGTGTGTGTGTGTGTGTGTGTGTGTGTGTGTGTGTAGAATCCCTCCAACTACGCAAATACTGAGAAAAATTTCAAGAGTGCTTATTTTCAAAGTCATTTTTAATTGATTCTCTAAGATTCTCTGAGTATACTATAATATCATCTGTAAAGACTGATAGCTTTGTTTTTCCTTTGCCTATTCTAATTTCTTTAATTTTTTTCTTCTCTTATTTCTGAAGTTAACATTTCTAGAACAATATTTGATAACATAGTGGTGACAATGGACATCCGTATTTCATTCCTAATCATTTGGAAATGCTTCCAGCTTCCCCCCATTACATATAATGCCTCCAGTTGGTTTTAGATAGATGTTACTTATCATTTTAAGGAAGAATCCATTTATTTCTATGTTCTCTCATGTTTTTAGTAGAAACGATTGTAGTATTTTCTCAAAAGTTTTTTTCTACATTTATTGAGATAATCGTGATTTTTGTTAGGTTTGTTCTTGACATGGTCAATTTTGCTGATAGTTTTCCTGACATTGAACTGCCCAGCATTTCTGATATAAATCCTACCTGACCATAATGTACTATCTTTGAGATATGTTTCTATAATCGCTTTGAGAATATTTAATTTAAAATTTTTTGCATCTGTATTTATTAGGGAAATTGGTCTACAATTTTCTTTCTGTTTTGCTCTTCCAGGTTTATGTATCAGCACCATATTTTTATCATAAATAGAATTTGGTAGGACTTCTTCAATTATTTTCTTATGTCTACATAATATTGGGAACTATTGTTCTTTAAACATGTGATAGAATTCACTTGTAAATCTTCTGTCCCTGGAAATTTCTTCTTCAGGAGTTCATTGTTGGCTTGTTAAATTTTTTTTTTTTGCTGAAAAAGGATTATTTAAGTGTATAATTTTCTCTTCTGTTAATCTAAGCAATTTGCATTTCCTCTTTGCAGGTGATTGTGTACTCAATGAAGCCTCTGATGCTGAGATGCAACAAAGTATGAATCAATTCTCTGCTGCTTCTGCTAATTTTGACCTAGCAATTATCACCAACTAAAACAGGTGCTCTGTCAACCACCTCCACACCATCCATATGTGGAATCATCAGTTACAACAAATAAAGAAGTTTTGAATGCTGTAGATAAGTTCACTTACTTTGTTAGTATACTTTCCACTGAGGCATACAGTGATAATGAGGATGAGGCAAGCATTACCAAAGCTAACTCAGTGTTTGGGAGTCTCTGAAGAAAAGTAGGAGAGAGAAGAGGTATTACACTGCTTACCAAACTGAAGGTCTACAGAGTCATTGTGATGACCACATTGTTATATGCCTGTAAAACATGGACAGTCTACCAGTGTCATGCCAGGAAGCTGAATCGCTTCCATTTGAATTGTCTTAGGGAGATTCTGAAGATCACCAAGCAGGATAAGATACCAGACACTGAGGCCCTTACTTGAACTGCCAAGCATGCAAACTATGCTTCAGAGAGTGCAGCTCCGATGAGCTGGCCATGTTGCTTGAAAGCAAAATCTACACTTGCCAAACAGACTGTTTTATGGACAAGCAATCACATGGTTTTCAGAAGAAGTTTTACAAGGACTCTCTCAAGGTCTCTCTCAAGAACGTTGGAATTGATTGTGTGGCCTGGGAGACACTGCAACAGGATGTCCCAGCATGGTGTGCCCACATCAGAAAGGGTACTGTGCTCTATGACCAAAGCAGAATAGAAACAGCTCAAAGAAAACACAACATGTGTAGATTTAGAGAATTCACCCAATTGTTCACATAGGCTATCTGTGCCCAACCTGGGGTAGAGCATTCTGAGTTCATATTGGTCTGATCAGCCACAGTCAGACTTATTGAAAGTTGACTCTAGCATAGTGATGTTATTTTGGTCCTCTTTGAGAACAAAGGACAACAACCATTCAAGTACTTGTCCAGCACGTTTGGGGGATTCTTATTCAGTTTGTTTCATGGAGTCATATGATGTTGGGTTGATCTGAACTTTGCCCTATGGCCTCCATAATGGGATTCCTCCCTATGTCCCTGCCCCTTTATGGCCATTTACTTCTATATCCTGCCTTTTCTGTGCCACCTGGCCCTGGACCAGCCCTTCATTCAGAGCCTCTTCAGTCATACACCTAACTTGAAGTCTTTGTTTCCTCTCCTTTGCTCCAGTATAATAATAACCCTACTGATAAAAATAATGATAGCCTGCACTTACACAGTGATTAAAATTTTGAAAGCACTTACTTGTGTTATCAGTTTTGAGTCATACAATAACACTATAAGGGAAAGACTACCCTTATCTCTCTTCTACAGATCAGGAAAGTGAGAGATAAAGTTAAGTGACTAGCCCAGGGTAACACAGCAAATAAGTGCCTGAAGTAGGACTTGAACTGAGGTCTGCCTGACCCCTCCAAACAGGGCAAAAAACCTGTATCATGCTAATGGGGTTGGGATCCCACTCTATCTGGCTTTCCCAGGATCAACAAGTACAGTGGCACCATTTGCACTCCCATCTAGTGACCTCAGAGTGTAGTAGCATCACTCTCTTCCTTCTTTTCTCAACTGAATTTCTCCCAGGTGCTGGAATTCCTAGTTAAGGCTCCATGAATTTCCTGATGACTCTGAGGCCCTTCTAGGTCCTGACTTGTGTGATCCAGTGGTTCTTAAAGGCAACTCTCCCAACATGGAGGCTCAGAAATAAATGTAGTTGTTGATGGACACGTTGTCGCTAGAAGCGACGTGCTTGTGTACCTCCACTCCTTGTGGTGGAGCCCTGGGCTTGGCATCAGACGCTGCTACTTACTATGTAAAGTTAAGTAAATAACATTTTGTCTATTGGCCTCAGTCTCCACTTTGAAATGAGGTTGAGGATGTTAAACTACCTTGAAGTTCCTCTCAGATCTGAATTCCAAGAGTCTATGGGCTGTGGAGAAAAACATGCTTTGCCAGAGTCTGTGAGTATGGCCTTAATGAGGCAGAACACTTGAGGTCCTGATAGGTCTCCAGTGCTTGTCCATGAAGAAGGGATTTCTACTTGATACTAGCTGAATCAGGAAAACTCCACCTTTAAGCTTCCATGATTCTGAGCATGGTGAAAGATGAGGTTTATGGGAACATCAAAGGATGGGATTTAAGAAGTGATTACTCTGTATTTCAGGTACATGGACCCTGGAACATGTGACCTCTGGTTCACTGAACGTTGTAGACACTACACCCATGAATGATCAGCTCTCAGCTCAGTGTTTCATATTGAATACTATCTGAAACAGGCAGATCCAATATCCCTCCCAGAGTGTCCTCACTGAAGGTACAACCTGGGCCAACCACAGAGTCCCTGTAACCTTGTGTAGATATAGGAATACATGAGTATCTCTAGCTGAGAGTAAGTCACTGAGACTCCAAAGTTTCAGCCATCTGGTGATCTCTACTGGGAACAGGTAGGGAGAAGCCAAAATATGTTATTTGACTTTTGTTTCTGCAGAGACACAGCTGGAGATGCTCCAGCAAGGACAGTTATTAGATCTCTCAATGGACCCAGATGTCTCTTTTGAGAATGGGGTTCAAGGGGAGGGGCAACTCCCTATAACAAACATGAGGATGCTGAGAGACAGTTCTGTCAAACAGTAAGGGTACCCTTATAAATTTAGCTCTTAGTTTTACATCATTGTTCTTGTCCTGGACAAAGGCCTGACTTGTATCTTTTCTTGTTTCCTCAGATATAAGTGGAGCACTCAAGACTAGACATCAACAATATTTCTGTTGCTGGACAGTTTCCCATAAAGCAATGACCCAAGCAGTTGACTTTGTTCTGATCCAGGCAGCAACTTGGCTCCTTCCAGGTTTGGGGCTTTGGCTGATGTTCAGGGAGACAGTGCTTCACATTAAGAGAGACACTTTCTGGTTGTTTCCTTCCCTGCTCTTCACGCTGTTCCTGCAGCTTCCTGTTTCTGTGACCAGGACACAGGAGTCCACCTGCTTCCACAAAATCAGCCCCAGAATCAGCAGAGATGGGGACGTGGTGATTGGAAGCTTTCTCCCTCTGTATGCAGTGCAAGTCAGCAATGTCACAGGAGCAGTACTTTTTACAAGTCAGCCTAACAAAGACTGTAGGAATTATCAGTAAGTGCCTATCAGTATGAAAGTTAATTTTCACTGTGTGGATTTTAAGAAGTATCCTCTTTTTAAAAAAAATGGCAAACAAGGAAACCCCAGCCACTAATCCCCCACCTTCCTCTTCCAACTTTTGTTCCCACGAATTGAGTTGCATCCTAAGTCATCTCATGTTGTCCTGATGAATATCTGACGACTGGAGAAAGTGAGGCTGGTGACCTTGCACAGCCCTCCCTCACTCAAATCAAAATCAACTGCAGGTCATGTCATCTTCTCCCTGATGTCATGGTCCTCTTTGAGAAGAAAGGGCAACATAACAACCTCCTGCAAACTAGGTTTCCTTTCTTTGATAGTTTTACAAAGTTAAAGAAAGAATATTTTCTTTCTTTCTATGTCTTTGTGTCTTTCTCTGCCTCTCTATGCCTCTATGCTCTGTCTCTGTCTCTATCCTTATCTGTCTGTGCTTTTTCCTGTCTGTTTCACTACCTTCCTCTGTTTTTATCTTGAAGTCTGATTCTTGTTTCTCTTTACCTTTATCTCTGTCTCTATCTCGTTATTTCTGATCCCTTTATCTCTGTCTTTGTCTCTGTATCTCTCTCTCCTGCACTTCTCTTCCCTTTTTCAAGGGCCATGTCTTTAGAAAGGTATAAAGATGAGGGTTTCTAGGATTCTCTATCATTTATTACCCCACCTTCCCTATCCTACCCTTCAATGTCCAGACTGACACTATGCATGGATGTCTTTGTGTTCCAGACTAGAGAGGTCTAACAAGCTGACTGGTCTAGCCTGAGCTGTGCTTGGAAACTGGGGATGTCATCTTTGTTGGATTTCTTGGGAGGACAGAAGTATATTTTGACACTAGCTATCATAAATATGAATCCTTGGGGATATAAAAACTGATAATGAAAGTTCTGTCATATTTAGAGATATGTGAATTGCTCTGTTTTCCAACTGAGTGATGTCTGAGGGTTTGGTGGTTTTTTCCTCCAAGAAGGTTGTAAGAAATGGATATTTCTCTTATATTTAATAGCTAATTGTTGTATTAGGACAAAGGATTTTCCTCTTTTCTACTTCCTTATCCAGAACCTAACCAGTGTGGGTTGTGGCTAAGGTCAAATCGGACAGTATAAGAAATTCTAAGTATGTGCTAATGGCTGTATTCCTGCTGGCATTTCCTCAGACAGGTGTGGGGAAAGGTTGATTTTCCCTATTATCAAGACAGGTGATATGGAAATTAACATCTCTGTGACCAAGAAATGAGTGACTTAAGTCACATACCAAGACTTTCATTGTTATTGTGTTAATCAATCTGAGTTGATTGCCCCCCTTTCAGAACACCTCCTCTTGGAAGGGTATATAAACTCTGACTCTATCACCAGTAGGGATCTTTGGTTTAAGGGACATAACCAAATGACTTTCCTTTTATTAATAATCTACTGACTTTATTTTGAAAAGTGATTAAATTACCCAGAAACTATGTCTCTAAAAACTTTTAAAAGGTAATAGCTACAGCTAAGCAGGAAGGGACTAGAGCTTTTCATTCTAGATTCTTAAGAAGGAGGCCCCCTCAATTGGGTCCAGAGGGAGAGTTTCTCCACAAGGAGAGTTCTCTGTTAGGCCTCTGGCCATGATCTGATTCTCCCTTTTATAAATAATCAATTTTATCTGGATAAGCATATATATGTCTCTATGTTTATTTTTAGTATTCGTGCTGTGGCTTTTTTCTAATGTTCACTCTCACAGGCAGGCCAATCATCAAGATGGGTCTACTTAAAAAATATCCTCTGAAGTAAATTACATGGTGATGAAGGAGAGAAAACCTGTGTGCACAGTGAGGGCCACCTAGGAAATCTGGGGTAGTCTGAACATTAAGCTTATGAAACCAAATGCTACTAAACTCCAAAGGTACTAGCAATATATTCTGATTTTTCTTGAAGCACTAGGGTTTCAGATATTGAAATCTGGATGAATACTCTGTGAGAAAATCTCTAAAGCCTTCAAGTTTTGGGGTTACATATGATTTGACTCTGTGTGTGTGTGTGCGTGTGTGTGTGTGTGTGTGTGTGTGTGAAAGGACTCTAAGTAAAGGTCTCCAGGTGTGTAATCATGCTCAAGAGGGCCTGGAGAGGACCCATTCCTAGTGTTTTCAGGCAGGGGTGTGTTAAATGGATTCTTGCTGTCAGGTAAAGTGAGTAAACTAAGGGAGATATTAAAAAGCAAGGAAAGAAAGCAATTTTTAATTATGACTTTTTACTTTTTGAGTCCCTAGGGAATCTGTTCTCTTTGTTTCTGAGTCAATTTGTGTGATTAGCTTGTTAAGATTAGCTCCTTAAGTAAGGAAAGTGAAAAAGCAGGGTGAAACTCTGCCAGGTGTTATTTTGAGACACTAAATGAGAGAAGAAATCTTTGTCTTGGAGTGAAAATGCCAAGTTTTTTTTTCCTTTGGTAAGTTTTTAACTTGCAGCTCCTAACTCATAACATCTCAGACCAAGTAGCCTGTAGCTTGACTGTAGCCAGCTTGGGTTGATTTCTAGGAGCAAACCCATCATCACAAGTGATACTAATTAAGGATCCACCTAAACGCAAATTAGGATGTTTAAATTAAATCTAGAGAACTGTCTTTGCCCCATGCCCAAAAAAAATATTAAACAGAAGGCAGTGTATTTAAAACCACAAAATAAGGTGGTTTTTCATCTTTTAAGATGATGATCATGGCTTTTATGTCACATTCTTAAATGTAATCCCTTTAAGATGTCAGTTAATTTGTTTAAAATGTGCCTATATTCTGTAAAAAGATTTTTTAATAAGTAATGTTGGTGAAGGGTGTAAGACAAAGGCAGCTCTCTTGATCTTTAAATTATTCAGTGTTACCTCTCTCTAGATTCTAAATAGTGAAGAAAAACAGGAGAGAAAGGAGGGTTAGTATGATTTTTAATTTGGAAAACTGTGTTAAGGGGGCAGGCAAGCATTTTGTGATCTGTTAACAGGGTTTGGGAGGAACCAGGACCCCTTGTATTTTAACAGGAACGTAAACTGTTGCATGTCTCCTAAAAGGTTTTGTAATCACTAACACTTCATAATGGATTTTTTTAAGGATTTATTCCATAAACTTCTTCTGGATCTAGGAATAGACAGTGCAGGATTCTATATCCTTTGGGGAGAATGAAAGATTTGGAGCTCTTTGATCTCTAGAGAACACCTGACTTTTGTGATATGCAGATTAATGGAGAGAATGTCCTGGTTTGAAGTAGGGTTGTTGTAAGACCTTGGTTTAATAATAGTATCATCCCAGCAGTCTGATATATGGATGAATGTACTGATAATGCATTTTTTGTTTTAGTATAATCAAGTGCCTCTGATTGAATAAAGCCCTTAAAGAAGATCTTCCCCAGTAATTAATGGGCCTGGGAAGATTTGTTGAAAGGCCTACACCTCTTGTTAATGAGCAACTGGTTCTCAAGGGTTGTGATGCCCTGTGGCTCTGAAAAGTGAATAAATACTCTGAGTTGAGATTTTACTTTGGGGCTTAGTTTTGGAAGAAGGTTTGTGTGCCAGATGAGACTCTGGGAAGCCGCTAAGCAGCAGCGCCCTCCCACCCCAGCTTTGAAAACTCAGATGTTGGTGCTTCTCTCTCTAAAAAGAATGTAGATATGTACTATGGTCAAACAGCTGGATCTGTCTGTTGCTCTATGATGCATGTATTGCTTATGTCAGACAATTGGAAGTCATGTTTGTTGACTTTGATTTCTCTGCATTTTCTCTGAAGTTCAGGGTGCTGATTTTTTCCCCCTAAACTAAATGAATAATACTTGTGCTTGATTAAAGTGATTGTTGACCCCTCAAAAGTTAACTTTCCTTTCACAAAAGCAGATCAAAGAACCTGTGATAGCAGCCCCCTAGTGTAAGGTGGGGTACTTTCTGTTATAATGACATGTTAAAGAAAGTGGGATAGTCTGAGGAATGAGTCTGAAATATTTAAAAAGAAAAATAAAGACTTGAATGAAAATATGAACAGGCAGGGGACATAAGCTGTGCACAACAGGCAGGAAGCCCCAATACCACGTGCTCCTAACCCCTCCTGTCACTGGACAGTTGTTCTGGGTGCCCATACGTTAACATCAGATGATTTAAGCGTGTTGAGAGGGTAGTATTAAGGTGGACTTTGTTTTAGGTAGGAAGAGTGAGAAAGAGAATTTTAAAGCTTAATTTGAAAGTCAATAGAGAAAGTTTTAGAGGGCTAGAAGGAATCAAAATAGAGGACACCGTGTGTTTCAAGCTTCTCTTTTAATGGAGCATCACTTTAAAATCTTTGGCAGTAGATAAGCTGGAAATAGTGAATTCCATTATATAAAATGTTTGGAATAAATAGCCCTGGTGTAAAAGATAATACTACATAATTGAAAGTATAAATTGAGGTTCTATATGACAACATTTGGAAGATAGATCCAGGTGTAAGTGAATTTTTTATGGTCTCATTTTAAGTGAAATTTATTGTTCTATATCAAGAAACTTGTCAACTGTGTGGTTTTAAGTCATGTTACTCCAGATATGTAATGTGTATAAAAATAATGCCTAACATTAATTTGATAATTTAGTGTGGTAGAAACATTGTTAAAATGTGAACTCTTCTTTAATTCTTTTAGGTTTATGTATTTAACTGTTAAAAGATTGATGCAAAATAATTAATAATAATAATAATTAATAATAACCAGTAGTGACAGTGGTGCACAAGAGTAAACCTAATTATCCACCACAACAGGCTCTGGAAACCCCCTTGAACTCTTCTTGAATCTTCCTCCTTGGTTTAGTGTTCCTCTGAGGCATTAATCTCCTCCTTTAGTCTTTCATTATCACTTTGCCCAATTTTCTGTTACCCTTAACCTATCCCAGGCTTTCATTGTCTCTTACCTCCAGATTGCCTCTGGTTACTTCCCACCCTTGATCCTATCAAAACTCCATTCTCTTGGCTCCTGGCATCAAACTTCTAGACACCCCAGCCTACTGGCCACCCTCATCAAAATCCTCCCTAGACCCCTCCTCCAATCACCCAGTCTTCTTGGCCAACCCTAGATCCCTCCTACAGTGTTTCTGTATATAAAATCCATCTCAGCCTCCATGAAGGTTCTCAATTTCAATCTAACCTACTTGCCAGTACAAGCAACACAAATGCTCAGCTTCTTTAAGACTCTAGACAATGCTGAGATTCCTTAAGAGTCTGGCCAATATGAAGGATTTTTAATAAACTTTGCTTTAATTTAGTTGAAAGAAGACTTGGGTCGAATTCATTGGGGCAGGAGCCATGTGGCACTATGCTGGGGTCCCAGAATCCCTAAACCTCAATAGTAGCAGATTAACAACTGAGTTAAGATATCACTATTTTAAGATTTCAAGATGTAACCCCAGTGCCTAGGTGTTTAAAGTGAAATGATTTGACTTAAATTAAGAACAAAAAATTGCCGGGGAAAAGATTTTTAGAAATCAGTCCATAACCAGCTTTACTCTAAAAGTAAGGTTAGATAATCATCTGGTTAACCATGTCCACCCATCTTTCAGGAAAAATCTGTAGGAAGGCCATATTAAATCTAACACTATATAAATACTGGATATGGCAAAGATATTGGTTTGCTTTGCGATTATTATAGAAAATTGTTATTATTATAGAAAATTTATATCAATATATTATATTGCCTATTATATATAATAAATATTTACTATATCAGTATTATTATATAAAATCTTAAATTAAACATTCCCTTGTATTGGTCAATTATTTAATTATTATTTAAGTAGCTTTCTGAAAGCTCTTAAGATTTCTGCCTGGGGAAACTGGTCAACACCTGTCAGCATTTAATCAAATTCTTTATATCTCTTTGCATGGTCCAAAAGCAGCAGATCCTTAGAATCTTGGGATATTTTAGCCCAGCACATTTTAAGCTAACATGATGATAACAGATGTGATTTCAAACTCTTTTGTAAAACTTTATATGAATTTCCTAGTATATGCAGCTTGAAATTCCCCAGAGGATGGAAATACGGAGCTGGAATCCTCTTTATCTGACAAGTCTCAAAGGGGATCCTAACTCTACCAGAAAGTAGAATAAAAGCTTATATGGAACTGAGAACTGAATCTGGGAATTGTTACCATGTTGTCTTTAAAAAATAATAAAATATGAATTAATGGATAAGAATCTTTTCTTTTAAAGTGCTAAGAATATTGGGCCTCAGAAATTAAAATGTTACCATTAGTAATTATAAATCTATGTTTGATTTGATTTAAGTCAAAATATGTCTTGAAGCAAAAAAGAATTGGGTCTGAATATGCTCTCTTTATCAGGATTATTATGGTAAATTACAATCTCACATCAAAAGATATTTGCTATTTGAGATTAAGAAATTTATTCATTGTATGGCCCCAAGAAAGTATCATTTACCTCAGTTTACTGTTCTGTAAGGGGATTATTAAAAAAAACTCTCTCCCAGGATTGTTGTGAGGATCACATAACTGTAAAGTGCTTGGCATAGGGCAAGCACTATGTGAATGTTAACTGTTTTTATTATCTCTTTTAATAAAATGTTACTGCCTCATATTTGATAACTTTATTTGAGGTTTTAGATGTGATCCATACACATTGCCAATGGTGATGAGATGAGTGAGATTTTTGCGTAAGGTAATTTGTAAATACATTCAAATAAATTAAAATCATCTGATTGTTAATGGTTTCATTTCGATTTTTTTTAAAGTATTGGTAAACTTTTTTATTGTGACATGGCTAATTTAATTGGGTATGTTCTTTTTGACTTAGAAAAACTGAAACTCTTCCCCATTATGAATGCTTTTTAATCAGAACAAGATGGTACTTAGGAATTTGGGATGAGTAGAAAATTACTTTGTTGTTACAGTACTTTGAGGATTTGTTTCTGTTTCTCAAAGATATTTTCCTTGAACTTAGTTTTGATAAGTTCCAGTTTTGAAGATTTATTTTTGTTTTAAAGGTGAATGAGAGATATCTGTTGTTTCACAAGTTTCCAATTAATTTACTTCATGAAAGTTTAGTGATTATTCTTTTTAAAGTCAGGATAAATTTTAAGCTGTTTTTAAGAAAAAAAAATATGTTAAGAAGGGATACTTAAGTTAAAAATTTTTGATAAAATTTTTGTGTGATTTTTTTAGAAGGCCTGCCAATTTTTATTTGTAAGCTAATTTTTTGCAATGATGTGATGATACTGATAACAATTGTGTCCTGACCAAGCATGATTAATGGAGACTTCAGAGTTTGAAGAGAAAGCTCTTGGGGGGTAGGAAATGCTCTTTGAATTTCATTCCTAGGTTTCTTGTGTGGTTGGACTGGCCTTAAATGGGCTCATAAGAGAAACATCAGTAGTCAGCAGCTCAGAGAAAGCAGCATTTGAGATTTAAGGCTAGTGAACCCCTGTCCATATCTGTCCCTGGGAATGAGGAACAGAGGTGAAAAAAAGGCTAAGGTTGGACTCTTCTAGATTGATTCTCCCATACAAGAAATCAGTCTACCTGGTTCTATATTCTAGACTATTCATAACGGCGTAGGCCTTCAGGACCAGTTTTGGTGCCGTTGTGACTATGTCCCTGCTAATAACTTTCATAGTCAATTTCTATTATCAAAGTAAAAGTTTGTTTCTGCAATATTTAATCTATTAGTTATCAGATTAATATTAAAATATCTATATTACTGTAATAAGCTGCAAGTGGGGAAGATCTTGTTACTTTGAATTAAATTTGTTTATATTCTGTGGCCTAAATAAGAGTTCAATTGGTGCTTGAACTCATCGTATGCATAAGATTCCATTCCTGAAGTATCTCATTCCTTCAGAATGATATGAACATAATTAGCCAAAGGTAAACAAGCTTGTGAAACAAAGATGTAAATCTATTAAGTCGGGAGGTTAAAGTCAAGAACCTCTTTTGTTTATATTTTAATGTTTATATTTTAATTTCAATACAGTCAATTATATTAGCAAAGAGCAGTTGCTCCAGAACTATCTTGTTACTTTCCTTTGTTATTTAATCTGGCATTAGACTATGTGTAGAAATGCATGCAAACTACTTACGGGTCACCTTGAAGATGTTCTCATGTTATCTTCTGTGCCCAATCTGTGGTAGAACATTCTGGGCTCCTATTGGTCTGCTCAGCCACAGTCAGACACATTGAAACTTGACTCTAGCACAGTGATATCATCTTGGTGCTCTTTGAGAATGAAAGACAACAACCAACTAACGAATCAATTATAAGTTTCTGAACAAAGTGCCTGGCGCCATATAAATGTTAGCTATTGTTGTGGTGGTTATTGTTGTTGTTACTAACACAAAATGAGCTGGACTGTTTAGTTTGGACTTTCACATAATTAAAGAAGCTTTCCTTCTGAAATGCCTGTTTTATTTAGGCTTTGTTAGTCAATTCTGTTTCTTTCCCTTGCAGGTGGCTGTACAAAAACTACCAGCAGGCCCTGACCATAAGGTTTGCTGTGGAGGAGATCAACAGGGACCCTGCTCTGCTGCCTAACATTTCTCTGGGATTCCAGGTCTACAATGCCTACCACAGTGATGAAAGGACCTTGGAGAGCTCCTTGAGGTGGTTGACAGGAGGGGGGCAGCTAGTCCCTAACTTCAGTTGCAGAGGACAGGACAAGTCTGTGGCTGTCATTGGAGGAGCCACATCAGCTCTATCTGTGTAGATGGGGACCTTGATGGAGCTCTACAAGTTCCCACAGGTGGGTGATAATGAGCCTGCTACCTTCTAAACCTTTATCAGACCACTCCAATTTAGGAGAGGTTAGATGGACCTCTCATTAACCTATATGCAGACTGAACACAAAGCATGGAATTAGGGTTACATAACCCTGTGGAACAATGAGTGGGGAAGGACAAAGCATTTAGAGAGTGTCTACTGCGTGCCAGGTATTGTGCTAAACACTCTCACAAATATTATATCACTTGATCCTCTCAACAACCTTGTAATTCACATACCGCTATTATTCCCAACTGAAACACATAGAAATTACATGATTTGCCTATGGTCCCTCTACCAGTAAGGGTCTAAGGACAGATTTGAAATCAGATCTTCCTGATTCCAAATGCAGTGATCCACTCACTGCTTCCAAAATCTGTTGCATATGTAGCAAAAGAGATGAAGAAGAATCAGTTATAAAAGTAGCAGAAGAAACATAAGAAAATAACATCATAAAACCAAGAGAAGACAAGACATGAAAGAGAAGAGTATGATCAGTAGTATCCAAAATTGCAGAGAAGCCAAGATGGATGAAGATTTCAAAAAGTCCATTTGATTTGACAATGAAGGGATCATAGTTGACTTTGGAGGGAACAATTTCAGACAAAGACTTTAGGCAGTATGTTGCAGAGTATTTAGCAGAAAGTTAAAGGACAGGAACAGGAGGTGTTGAATATAGACAAATTTGTCAAGAAGTTAAGCCAGGGAGTGCAGTAGAGGTATAAGACAATAACTACCAGGGTTGGTAGAATCCAAGGAGGGTTGCTTATAGGATTAGAAGAGAGGGACATTCCAGATATATTTAAACATCTGGGAAACTGCCAGGAAGTAGGGAGAGATTGCAGTTTATTGAGAGAGTGAAAATGACAGAGGGCTCAATCTGTTTAAGAAGATGGATTGGGATGGAATCAAGGTTTATTCAAAGACGTTTGCCTTTACACTCAGAGAGGCTGTCTCTTCATATTATACAGATGTGGAGGAAATAGTAAGGGAAGACATCTAAGTGATTTTACTTAAGGAAGAGAAGAGAAAATGGAACTTTCTTTTAAAAAAGACAGATTTTTTCCTTTTTAGGTGAAGTGTGGGGCAATGTCATCAGTTAAAAAGATCAGTGGTAGAAATACTGCAAGAGATTCAAAGATTCGATATGGGTACCCTTTATGTAGCATCTTCAGATTTCCGTTGTAGCACACAGCTTTAAAGTGATTGGCATATAACTTATATTATTTAATTGTTAGCTTTTATCTTTATTACATATTTTATTTCATTTGATCCTCACAATAAACCTGAAAGGTAGGTGCCCTTGTTATTCCCATTTTACAAATGAGAAAACTAAGTTATACAAGGGGTAATTGACTTACCTCAGATTTGAGCTCAGGTCTTGCCTACTCCAGGGCCAGTGCTCAATTCACTGTGCCACTCAGCAGCCAACTGAGGAGAATTCTTGTAATATTCCCAGTATTGAGTGAGATAGGGAATCAATTAGGAAGTGTAAAACAATCATGGAAAAGTAAAATGTATGTCTAATATTGTTATTAGAAGAAGAAAGATTGGGATAGACCTAAGTATGATATGATTCTAAAAAATGAAACCTTTTAGGAAAAGGTAAAAAGTGATCATCTTATACAAATGAGGTGTCAGGGGAAAAGGTAACAAAGAGAAATTGTATAGGGGTGAGGGACTGGTAGTTCTGGTACCCTGTTCATCAGGAATGAGGTAAGGAGGGAATAATACATATTTGTCTAGAAGGGTATAAAATCTTCTAAAATCAGAAAGAAACAAAAGGCTAAGGGGATAAGGAAGGAGAGAAGATAACAAGGGGATTTTTAGAGGTGAGAGTGAAAATATAAAATAAGGTGAGGTATACAAGAATATTTAGATTAAAAGGAATAGGAGGATAAGGGAGGGATCCTTACAGGGGGTAAGTTATAAAAGGGCAAGATAGTGTGCAGAAGTAAAGTAGAGGAGTGAAGCAGGATAGAAACTAAGAAATGCATGCAAACATAAAATAAAGATCAACAATAGAATATATTACAAAAATAAGTAAGGTTAGTAATCATGATCTCTGAGAAAGTTAAAACTAAAACAGGTTTAATCAAAAGTGAAAAAAGGGAAGTCACACTACATGGCAGCCATATTCATGGATATTGTTATCTAAAATAACTAAGCAAAATGCATTTGGAATATGGCTGTGGTGTAGGAAGTGATGAGTTAGTGGACTTAAAAAATCTTGAAACCTCAGATTTATGAAGGAAGAGATGATCCACCCTTATAGAAACTGCAGGCAAAGAAATAGTATGGTCTTGCATAGATGTATATGAATGTATACATCTATATATTAGGGTGACTATAGATCGTTAAGTCTATCTATTGAGCTATCTATATCTGCAATTCCTTGTAGCCTTCTTGGGGAAGGTAGCAAGAATGGAGAAAAAAAACAAAGTAAAAGGGGCACAACAGAATACAAGAGAAAACTGACAAGGAAGCAAAAGAAAGGTGGATAGCTCTGAACATAATGCATAGTATTTATTATACAGCTTTTCGTGAAATGGAAACTTATTGCTGCACATTTTGAATCTTCTCATACATTCTGCTATACCTATGGCAATGCTTTCCTTTCTTATTTTGTGCTTAAGTTTGAATATTTAAGTTTATCATGTTTCTTTTTCTTTTCTTCTTGTACATTTAAGTTTGAAATAAATTAATTTTTAAAAAAGAAAATAAAAAGATTTACTTCATTTATCCACACAGAGAAAGAATGGCTTGATGAGAGTTTATAATTTCCCTCAATACTATCCTCACTACCAAATTCAAAGAATTCAACTTTTCCCATGTTTTCCTATTGTCCAGCTCAGCTTTGGCCCTTTTGATCCAATCCTCAGTGACAAGACCCAGTTTCCTTCTCTCTACCAGATGGTTCCCAGAGACTCCTCCTTGCTGCGAGGGGTGGTCCAGTTACTGGCACACTTTAAATGGACCTGGGTAGGTCTGGTGACAACAGATGATCTCAGGGGTGAGGAATTCCTTCAGGAAGTCATAGAGAAGATGGCAAAATATGATATCTGTGCAGCCTTCACAGAGAAGATCCCTGTCAGTGAGAGACGACATGAAGAATCAGGGGTGGATTTTATGCCTAGGATCATGGCATCTTCATCCACAGTAGTTGTCATTCATGGTGATACAGATTCATTAATGATTCTGAGACATTCACAATTGCCCATTTTCCCAATACATAAGGTGTGGATCACCACTTCTCACTGGGACATCACCATGAGACCCAACTATGTTGATAGTTGCAATTTCCATGGAGCTCTCACATTTACATACCTTACCAGGGAGGTTCCTGGATTTAAGTCCTTTCTCAGATCAATCAACCCTAATAAAGACCCAGAGGACATTGCACTTAAGGAGTTCTGGTCATCAGTTTTCTGGTGCCAGGATGAGTATGAAAAACTGCAATTAGAGCAGTGTGCACCAAATGCTACCTTGGAGGCTTTCCCAATATTCATTTTTGATATGAGTATGTCTGGTCTGAGTTACACCATCTATAATGCAGTGTATGCTGTGACCTGGGCCTTTCATGAAACACTTCTGAGCAAATCAGAGACTGCATCTGAGGAAGCTGGAGAAATCTGGGTGCCTCATGCTTGGCAGGTAAGGCTCCTCTAAGAATTAGTCCTGTCCTTTGCTTACTCAGAATGTTTTGGATGGCACTCATGGTAGGCCTTCTCTTACAAACTTACAAAATCTTTGAACTCCACTATTGATGTGACCAAGACAGCACACTGTGGAGTTATTGCAAAACTCAGATTCTATCAATTAATTCTTTCTCCATTCACCTTGTTAGTTTTAGGTCTTACACACAAAACATTTTTCTATCTCTATTATGGTTCATTTTATTATCCTAACTCCAATTTCTCGCTTTTGTTTTTAGGATCAATGTGAACTTCTCTGTTTTGAATTCAAAGCCCTTCATCATCTGGATTACCTCATCAATGTCTAGGGTTTTTTACACCTTAAATCTCACTGTCATGAACTTTGAGACCCAGTGACACTGGCCTCTTTATAGTTCCTCAGAAATGTTCCATTTCCCTATTACAAGCATTTTCACTGGCTGTTCCATGTACCTACAATTCTCTCCCTCCTTCTTTACATCTCTGTCCTCCCTGGCTTCTTTCACTTCCATACTAAAATTCAACTTTCTGTGGGAAGATGTTTCTAATCCCTCTTAAAGCTACTCACTTCCCTCCGATGCTTATCTCCATATCCCCCCCCCCATATACCTTTTTGTGTTCATGGTTGTTTCCATGTTGTCTCCTCAACATTGGAAGCTGTTTGAGAGGAGGGACTGTTCTTTTGCTTTTTTGTGTAAATTGTGTGAAGCACACAGTAAGTGCTTAAGCAATGCTTGTGGAGTGTTGACTCAGTGACAGATTTGACCCATCCTGTAATCTTCTACAGACTTTTTTGGATCTTGACTCTTGTACTTGGGTGTCCTTGGGTGTTCACCAGGGTTCTGTCCTCAGCTTTCCTCTCTTCTTTCCTATAGCACTTCACTTGATTATCTCAATAGCTCTCATGGTTTCTATGATCATCTCTATGCAGAAGGTTCTTAAATTTTTGTAACCAGCCCTAACCTCTCTGTTGATCTCCAGTCTTACATCTACAGTTTTCTGTTGCACACTTTGAAGTGGATGTCCTATACATATCTGAAACTCAACATGACCAAAACTGAGCTTATTATCATTCTCCTTAGACACTTTCCCTTCTAAACTTCCTCTACAGGCAACATTCAAACTGCCTCACTGAATACTTTTGGAACACTGGTATGTGATCCTACAAATACACACTGTGCCCATAGACATAGTGGACACAAACTCCAAGAGCAATGCTAATGTGGCACACAGGTGACCAAGCAACTTTCACCTTCTGAATTTCAAGTCCTTGATGTTCTTCCCTCATAGAGGCTTCACAAAGCTGTGACCTGTTTTCTGAATGAATTAACATACAGACTGTGCCTGCTTCTTCTACAGGAATATGGTGATTCTGTTGGCTAGATCATGCTGTTGGATTTTCTTGGATTTGCTCCTTGATGCTAGCTGAATTCTTCATCACTTCCATCTCAAGGCTCAGCTGTACTTCTTTGCAGGGGAACTGTTGGACTCTTTGCAAAAGAGCAAAGATCCTTAGCCTTGGACTTACAGGAGCCTTCCAAGTTCTTTTCCCTTATGATGTCATCTCTTAGACTTGCCACTTCCCAGGCATTTCACTTTAACAACTCTTTCAGACCCAAGACTGGGCTAGTTCAGTGAGAGACCTAACACTAACTTACAGTGACCATCCCATTGATTTTCTAAATCCTCATCTCTGCAGGCTAGGCCATCACTAAGCAAAGATGATTTACCCATTAATTTATGGGTTCTGTGGTTTTGCCACAAATTGTACAGAGCTCCTGTTGAACTGTACAAATGAGGAGCTAGGGAAAAGGGCCAGAAGAGAGCTATACTCTCGGGGCAAATTTGTTTCCTCTATGGGACTTTTCTTATGCAAGTGAAGTAACTCAAAATCTCACTTTCTTAACAAATCAATCAACAACTATTTAAATTAATAAAGTCTTTCTTTGTGCCAGGCATTTTACTAGAACTGGGGATACAAGTACAAAGAATCACACAGTTCTTACTTTCAAGTCATTCACTCAGTCAGCATTTATTAAGCATTCACTGTATTTTGGGAACTGTGTTAAGGGAGAGAACATAAAGAAAGGGAACAAATTGTCTTGTCTTCAAGGAGCTTAACTTCTAATGAAGAAGTGAACAAGTATGTATATTTATGTATCTATATCCACACACACATTGTTGGGGGTGTAAGCTCAGTTTTCACGTGGACAGTCTTAGGCAGGTAAAGGTGAGGACTTCTAAACCTCAGAGTTCTCACGAGGCCCCCCAGGGAACAGCTGGGGATTGAGGGGTGAAACATGGGCTATCTCGTGCATTTCCACCTCTTCTCAGTGGAAACTTGCTGGGGAGAGCATCCCACCCTTGAGATTGGCCCATGGTCTGAGCACACCTGTTGTTGATTAGCTAGGGGCTGAGAGCACGCACAGTATTCAGGTGCAAACTATGCAGCGGGAGAGCTTAAGTAGGGACAGGAAAGCCTGAAGGTGCTCTTCTTGCTGCGGGGCCCTTGGAGGGAAGAGGGTCCCTCCCCTCTCCCACTCCCATCCTCTTGCTGTATGATCCTTGCCCCTTGGGAGGAGGAGGATCCTCTCTCCTGAGGAAGAATTCACCCTGCATATGGATATGTAACTAAGACCCTGAATAAAGCCTAACCCTTGTTTGACTCTGGAAAGTCTCTTCTCTCAACACGTTTACCCGGCTGATCACCAAAGACCTGTGAAAGGTAAGAAGGCTCGGGTAGCTCATCGGCCTCAAGGCCGAACAATGCATCATAAACATAAGTTCCTAAAATCAAATATAATACTTATAGTAGCATCATCTTTTGTCTAAGAACAACACAATAGTCCTTTTGGATCAGATTGTTTTCTTCTCTTCTGCTCTAAAGAGGTGATTTTAAGCTCAGACTTAAGAATACAGTGACAATCACTCTAACTTGGTTAGATAAATTCCTAATTTGGGGATATGTAAGGGGAGTAAGGGGAGTTCTGAATTCCCCAGAATGATTAAGAAATTGGGAGATATGGGGGAAAGTGCAATCAGAACTAGAAAGAATAACAAAAAAAAGCAGTGTTTTCAGGACTGAGGCATGCCTCATTGAAGGGTGGGAGATGAAATAAATGAGAACAAAATTAGTTTAAGGTGAAAAATGTGGTAATTATGGGGCAGGAATACCAGAGATCATAATGGGAATTTATATTAGATAAATGCCATTCAGAGACCTTTAAAATGTCCAGTTTTGTGGATGCTGAGGAAGAGGTATCTGAATCTAACCCAACTGAGTGTTCAACTTGATTACATGTAAGTGGTGACCAAATTGATGCTCTGTCTTGTTCCCTATGAATAACCTTTTTCCTTCCAAGTACATATGCTAGCTATGAATCAGCTACCACCAAGATCATGGCATGCCTCAAAGCACCTCAATTCTCTGCCCCCAGATTTCCCCACAAGGAATAAATTTCCTTTCCCAATTGTGATGTTCCTTTCAGTTTCATTGGAATAAGGAAATATAATGATTAAAAGAATAATATTTATCATTTTGATAACTCTTTAAGACCAACAGAGTGCTTTGAGATATTATTCTATTTGATGTTTTACTTCATTTTAAAGAGGAAAAAAATAGAGGAGATGAAATAAGATAAATGACTTGCCCAAGGACATTGAGCTTATAGGGTGTGTGAGGCAGAATTTCAACTCACAAATATCATTCCTCCAAAACGTGACACAAACCTCAGTTCACTAACTGTAGCATCTCTGGAAAAATACAGGGGTTTCACTTCTTGGACAACCCTGATACCAAGAAATAATGGAGATTTCTCTTCCTTTTCAGCTCCACTCCATTCTGAAGGACATTCAGTTTAACAACAGTGTTGGTGACCATGTATTTATGGATGAGAAAAAAAGCTCTGAAGCTCAATATGACATTAGGAACTACGTGATTTATCATAATGATACTGAACTGATGCTGAAAGTGGACCAATTTATCCCCAGCGCTCCACCTGGTCAAGATTTCACCATGTGTGAGGAAGCCATTGACTGGGGATGGATAGGTTCAAAGGTCAGAGATTATTTCCATGTCAACTTACACATTCAGTCTTAAGAACAGGTCTCACTCTACTTACCTCACTGAACATTCAATATTTATGCATAGCAAATCTCACCTAGCTCCCTTTTTTCTTTTGCTTTTGGGGCAAACTGTTGGATGAAAAAATAAGCCATCAGGTTTCCAGGCATTGTGACAGTCAGCATCAGAGGAGATGGAACAGAGAGGGATTTTAGAGGTCACCTTGTCTACCTCTTTATTTCACAGAAAATCAAAAGGAGACCAGAAAGCTTTTGTTGGGTCCAAGGACCTTTGACCCCAAAGCTATTCTTCTTATCCAATTCCCTGTATCTTCATGAATGATGGTGAAGCTTCGACACGCTTCAATTGAGTTAAGACAAAATTTCATCCTGTTGCTAGGCAAAGTTTTGTTCTATGTAAGCTAAAATTAGTGCAATATGCTTTCTCAAATTAGCCAGATATCAGATGTGCTCTAATAGTCTGTATTTCCATTACACTATAGTTCATATATAGCTCTGAAGATTCTCACCTGACATCATTTTCATACTGAAGGTCTGATATCTCTAGTACAAGGCTAAAACCTCTCCCTCTGGGTGCCAGGAGTCACCTGGAGGTGTCTTGGTGAGGATGTCTTCACTGAAGTTACATCAGGTTTCAATTTTGATATTTTTGCCCAATATGAATTACAGGGATCAGTGGCCCAGTATTTTTCACCAATTAGCATCAATTAGATTTTATAAAAGTATATTTACTGAGAAGACATAGCAAAAAAAAAGAGTACAATCATTCCTCCCTAGACAATGTTTGGGGACACACTCTCTCTTACACCAGTTGGGTATGGGGGAACCAAACTTGAAATATTGTAAAAAAATATTTGCTCAAAAAGTCTTTCTCCAAATTCTGGGAACCAAGATGATGCAATAAGAAGTCACTATCACTCTCCCTTTTTGACCTCTTAAAAAAACAGGAAATAGCATGCCAGCAAAAATTCTGTAACAGCAGAGCCAGCAGAAAGTCAGAGTGGAGCAGTCTCTTAGCCTGGGAAATTTGGAGGTTCAGCAAGAAATGTCCTCACCGTTAAGGTAAAAGGGGAGTTCATTCCAGGAAAGGAAATGAGTGTCCCACCATGACAGCAGCAAGTTCCCCCTGAGCAAATCAGCAGGAGATCCTAAGTCCCACGGTAGTAAAATGGCAAACACCAACACCAGGACCCCCCACATGCCTTAGAGTAGCCAAGGGAATCAGCAGACTCCAGCTTACAGAGCTACCATGTGTACTGGTGCAGCCCCCAGCAGGTAAGGGTCCCCCAGCAGCAGACCTCCACACTATTCAGTGCAATCTAGGGTGCATAGGCATCTTCCAGAAGGCAAATCTCCCTATGCTTTCACAAAGTACTGGGGAAATGCAGAAAACCCCCACTTGGCCTCAGTACACAACAGATACCACCACTAGGACCCCAGCTGAGCACCAGGGAAGGTGTCAGACTCCTAAAACCCCCAGCTGCTAGCACCTGAAGCCCTAACACATGAAGCAGGTAACTAGGCCCCTGGCACCCAGCACAAGATCCTTGGGACAGTGCCCCCTATGCTTCAGCAGGAGAGCTCAACTTTAAAAGCCTGGAAATAGGCGAACATCATGAGCAAGAAACAGAAAAGAACACTGATGACAGAGAATTATTATGGTGACAGGGAAGATCAAAATACCAACTCAAAGGGAAATATGAGTTTGGATTCCAACCCCAAAGAGCCTTCTTTGATGAGCTCAGGAAGGATTTTCAAAGCCAAATAATGAAAGTAGAAGAAAAATTTAAAAATCCAGCATCACAACTGGACATATGTTTGCCTCTGTTATGACCTGATTAAGGTCTTCCTCCTCAGAGCTGTGTTGCTTCCAGGGTGGAATCCAATTCAGTTCTAGACTCCCATCACTGGATTTATGGTAGCTCACTTTGTGAAGCTCAAATTTCCAAGGCTCCTTCACCTAAATGCAAGAAAGAAGAAATAAAAGAGGCAAAACAAAGGGTCCTGTAGTCACTGGCCACATGTTGGTCACTGGTGGCAGGAAGGTGAAGCCTTTATTTGCCCAGAGATTTATAGCGTACAACTCCCAAAAAAAAAAAAAGAAACGGTATTGTCCAGTTACTGCCTTTTGAAAACAATCTCAATTCTGACTCAGCACCCAACCAAGTAGTCCCTCTTTTTCATACATTACAGGGGTTTTGGACGATCAGAATGTCAGGCGATGCCTGTAATGGGAAACAGATTTTTTCCAATAGAAAACATCTCTTTTTTCTGAAAGAAAGTAACTTAGTCTCTTCCACATGGTTTGGTAAGAGGTAGAACAGAGTACTTACCCTTTGGGGAGATCGGTATCATTGACTAAGTTCCTGTTATGGGACAGTCCTACATGTTTATATCTTTTCCATACTACACAAAGAAAGTTTGAATGTAATTTTGGATGATCATCAGTCTTTCATTCAGCAGCTTAGGTCATAACTATGAGAATGATTCAGGGTATATTTAGCAGTATACTTAGTGTCCTAAGATCAGCCAGCCCAAAGCCCTCATTTAACAAATGATTAAATTCAAGTCCCCAGAGGGCAATAGTTTTAGCCAAAGTACCACAGCAGGTGACAGAAATAGCACCAGAAGGAGATTCCTTAAACATTCTATCGGTGATGTCCATTGACGCATGAACCTGGTATACTACTCAGGGTTGTTTTAGAAGATACACTTTCTTGGCATTCCCCATCCACCCTAAATATCTCTTTAGTTATTGGGATACTTCCCACTCTCTTGTTATTGGCTCAGGTCCCCAGCTCTGTGTGCAGTGACAGCTGTGGCCCTGGATACAGGAAGACAACTAAGGAGGGAAAGCCTATCTGCTGTTTCAGCTGTTCCCTGTGCCCAGAGGGGGAGATTTCCAATACAATTGGTATGTGTCTGCACGGGGTTCCCTTGTGAGCTTTGTGACACAGAACAGTGAGATTGGGCTACTGGAGTCATATGCAATCCACAGTAACATCACTGCCCAAGTAACAGGTTATAAACAGTCTAGGAGAATTCAGGGCAAATGTATGAGATAAGGAAACAATGCAGGAAGTAACAGCCTGAGAAGAGTATCTGACATCACAAAATAATGTAAATTATAATTGATTATTTTTGTGTGTATATATAACATATATACCTGCGTCTACATGTATATGTACACACATATGCTACATAAATCTATTCATTTAGTACTTACATTCACCCCATGCTAGGAGGGCAGGGACCTGTTGTCCAATCTCTGAACTCAAGAATATATTGGGCTTGAGGCTTGGTCTTTGAGCAAGAAATCTAGCAGGAAACCCAAAATAAAAAAGGCAGCTTTTGGCCATGGAAGTGTACCTTCCCCTGGTTGGGGGATCCCAGGAAAGGAGGGAGAGAAGGGGAGGGAAGTGAAGGGGAAAGGAAAGGAACTCCTACTCACTCACAGGTTGTATTTGTGTTTCATTCTCAAAGAGGATCGTGACATTAAGATGATGAGTTGAATTGCAGTTGACTTTGATTTGAATGAGAGAGAGATGTACAAGGTCACCAGCCTCACTTTCTCCTCCAGAGTCATCTGGGTGCAGAGGCCAAATATTCATCATGATGACAGGAGATGTCCCAGGGTGCAATGGGAGACCTTCACCATTTCAGGCTATCTTGTCAGATTCTCATTTTGAGTAAGATAGACCCTTTCAATGAATAGGCACCTTTAAGTAGTTACTCAAGGGATGGCCACTTAAAAAAAAAAGTCACACTGGGAGGGGAAGACTCTCAGAGTTCCTGGGTAAAGAGAAATAGTTATTATTTAGTGTTTACATAAATTTATAAATTTACAAAATTGAATTTTGATGCAGTAGGTGATTCTGTTTTCAAGTGTTGCTGGGGTGGAGTGCCATTTCCTCTGGGTGGAATGGACTATTCTTAAAATGTTCGCTTTTTTCTGGAAGATTTTGGTATGCTTTGCAATGCAGACAGACTGAAATCAGTGTCACTGAAACATGCCAACATAGCGTGATTAGCTGGAAGATGACTCACAGGGACCTTTTCAGATGTCTCCTTTTATTTATGAAATCTGTAAAGACGACATGACTCCCTCAGATCTGATGTGGGCTGTGCCAAGGTTAATACTACTGTCTCCTGACCTTGGGCCTAGAGTTCTTTCTTCTACACTGTATTGTTCATTTCATGTACGAAGTCAGAGATTCAGAATAAAACATGATTACATCAGGAGAATAACATAACTCACAATCATGAGCCCAGAAAAGAGAGGAATAGAATAGCAGAAAAGGAGCTGGCCTTGGAGTCCAGAAGACCTCAAGTCAGTCCAATCTCCAAATACTGGTTTCATGTACCAGGTCAAGTTAATTTATCCCCCTGTGTACCAAGTTAAGAAAGAAGTCCTTAGCATTTTACATGTCATGTTAGTCCGGGAAGATTATGAAACTCTTTTCAAGATATTGTTCTTTTTTTATTTTAAAATGTAGTAAATACTAAATTTCAGGCATTATTAGTAAAAATAATTATGTATTTTCTTACATCGGAAGTTGTGGCCCCTGTGAAATGCACCAACAAACCTAGTTGGGGATCTATGGACTTTAGCTTAAGAATCACTGCTCTAACACCACACTTTGCAGAAAAGAAATTTCTGCCTGTCCTGGTAAATAATGATAGCTACTAAGTGGGATAGGTTTAGTGAAGACTTCTCAGACTGTGATTCTTCTCCCAGGGGTGAGGGAAGAAAGAGAGGCTCAAGGTTACAATATTTTTAAAATAGAATAGTTTCATATAAGGATATAAAACTGTGTAGTGTATTAGGGTCTCAATGATTGGATAAAACTTACATAATTCCTCGATGTCTTCATTTCAAAAGGGATTGGTTAGATTTCACATCTAGAATGTAAGATCATATTCTCAGCTAATGAGGATAATGGTCAGTGGGGGGAGGAGGGACTTGCGTTAGGGTCTATATAAATCACTGCCTTTTTCTTTGTCTTCAGCTTTCCTACTCCTACAGGTTGGCCCCACTTCTCGAGAATCGAATAAATCTCTTTTCTGTCATCACTTTGAGAGGCCTCTGAGTAACTGATTTATGTAGGGGCCTGAACCATCCCACACACTACCATTCATGTTGTTCTTGAAAGTTCACAAAGCACTTGAGAAATATTACCTTGTTTGATGCTTAGAAAAACTCTGGGTGAGGAACTGCAAGATCTTTTATACGTGAAGAAACTGACACAAACAGAGGTTAAGTGACTTGGTCAGGATCACTCAGCTAGTATAGATCTGAGGCAAGGTTTGAACTCAGGTCTTCTTGATTTCTATCTGCTTTCAAATGCCAAGATAAAGGACTTGAGAAAGTCTTACCATCCTGGTGAAATCATGGTCTGATTTTAAAAAGCAAAATAAAATACGAAATTCTCATTTAATGAAGTGTCATGTCTGATGGTTGACAAATCTGATTATGAAAAGAACTGAATTATACAGAGATGGAAAAAGAGCTATAAATAGGCTCTTCTCTGAATGTGAATGACTCAGTTCATGACGAAGTCCCTTAGGGAATAGAATTGGGGTTGTTTTCATTTTTATGTTAATAAAGCATCTGAAAGTATGATATACTACAGTGAATCTTACATAAGAAATGAACCCCTGAAGTCTAGTCAGTTAAGCTGGTTCTAGAACACTTTGCTTATTTATCGGGGGTCTTGAGTCTTCATTAAACTAATCACAAAAAAATGTGGTTCACTATTTACAGACCATGAAGTAGGCAGTAGGGTTTGTTAAACACATACTCTGTGCCAAGCTTAGTGCTAAGTGCTGTGTATACAAAGAAGGGCAAAACTAATTCCTGCACTCAAGGAATTTACCTACTAATAGGGAAGACACTATGTGAATAGAATATTTAGGGAAGGTAATCTCATAGAGGAGGTCACTAGCAGTAGATCCTCCTGCACTAGACAGGATCTGACAGGATTCTTTTCCTCTTCAGATTCAGACCACTGTGAGAAATGCCCAGAAGATAAGTATGCAAATAAGGACAGAGATTACTGCGTCCCCAAGGTTGTGATCTTCTTGGACATTGTAGAGCCTTTGGGCGTGACTCTGGCACTGATAGCTGTGTCCTTCTCCCTCCTGGCAGCCCTGGTTCTCTGGGTGTTTGTGAAGTTTCGAGACACTGCCATAGTCAAGGCCAACAACCGAACTCTCAGCTACACTCTCCTCATCTCCCTCACCTTCTGTTTTCTCTGCTCCTTGCTCTTCGTTGGCCGTCCCACTGCAGCCACCTGCCTCCTCAGACAAACAACTTTTGGAGTTGTCTTCACTGTGGCCGTGTCCTCTATTTTGGCAAAAACCATTATGGTGGTTCTGGCCTTCAGGGCTACAAGACCAGGTAGTAGAGTCAGGATGTGGGTACAATCTAGGGTGTGTAACTCTGTTGTCCTCATCTGCTCTGGCATTCAAGTGATTCTCTGTGGCATCTGGCTGGAAACTTCTCCCCCTTTCCCAGACATGGACCCACACTCTGAACCTGGTCACATCATCATTCAATGTAATGAGGGCTCTGATATTGCCTTCTACTGTGTCCTGGGCTACATGGGCTTCCTAGCCCTAGGTAGCTTCACTGTGGCTTTCCTGGCCAGAAACCTGCCTGACACCTTCAACGAAGCCAAGTTCATCACATTCAGCATGTTGGTGTTCTGCAGTGTGTGGGTCTCCTTCCTGCCCACATGCCAGAGCACCAAGGGTAAGGCCATGGTGATTGTCGAGATCTTCTCCATCCTGGCCTTCAGTGCTGGGTTACTGGGCTGCATCTTTATTCCCAACTGCTATATGATCCTGCTGAAGTCAGAAAGGAACACCCAACAAGGGATAAAGAAAAAAAGTGGATTCCAAAGGCAGAAATTATTCTAGGACCTTGCCTAAGAATTCCTGCCAGAAGCATAAAAAGATTTCAATAATAACTCTTGTCATTTTGGGACATTCATTTCACCATCTTTTGAATAATTTCAATATGACTAATTTCAGCTGGATCTTTTTCCAGTTCCCCACATGTTGTCAGAGACATCCAGGTGTTTGCTGGTAATTGTTTAGGAAAGAGCTCTCTGAACTCATTAAAAAAAAATTATTACTATCCTCCATTTTTCTAAAGAGTTTTTTTAATTTTAAACATTTATATCAGTCTTTTAACAATTAAATTCAAAAGAATCAGAGTTCACTTATCTAATCCATATTTTAATAAATACAAAATTGTATCACATTTATATGAGGCACTATTTTCATACAGTTAACAAACTGGTAACATGAGGTAACTTGGGTCAAACACACCCACCTACCAACTTTCCTGACCCATACATTTTCCCTATTTGTCTTAATGCCAAATTGTACAGTAAATTCTAGGAGAAATGTACTTCACTTAAAAGGAGACCAAAACAAATTCAACTACTCCTGGACCTATATTCCCAAAAGCTATAATAGAGAATACTTAAGAAATAATTTCAATTATTTAATATTGTTCTTTATAAGGCCTATTTGTTTCAAGAACTTCATAGAACCTAAATTTTCAGTTAATCTTCTGCCCAAAAATTTAGTGTCAATCCCTGGTTTTCTTAGGGTCTAATGTACCATAATTATCTTACTAGAGGAACACAACATGGAGGGAACTCTGATTTTTATAATAATCAGTATGATATGTGAAATGACTATACCAACATATCTAATAGATTAGATTTTGCAGAATTACCTTGTCCAACTTATGAGTCAGACCCAATGTAGCTTGAACTGATCGATCAGTGCTTGACAAGGCTCACACTCACTGACATCCTTTTGCCTGCCTACCTGAAGTAAAGCCAATCCAAGATTGTAGAACCTGTTCCTGTCACAGGATTCTTGTTCTATAACTATAGGGGAGGTCACAACCCCTACTGACTTGACTCCAAAACTGTTGTATTGTGGGACTTGTAGATTTCTTCAGGGAAACACCCTAAAGGAATGTCTGTGATCCACCTTCCCCCCTCCTCCCTCAGTTGGAATTTAAGTGTGTACCTGTGCTTTTATTTCAGCTAGGAGAATATTCCTCATCCTGAAACTGATTAATTCAACTGCTTGATTACTGACAATGCCATACAAAGCAGGCTCAGTAAAAATCCTATTAACCACAATGAAGATCACGTTCTGATTAAGTTTTAGGACATATTTTGTATCAAATGAAATCTGGGTTTAGAATCCAAACCAGGAGCAAATTCTATTTCCACAGACTTGTGGCCTAGTACAGTCAGATTAAAGGTCACAAACTTGTGTGCAGGTTTGACAAGCTGTTTGAGGGAGAGCCTATTAGAGAGCAAAACATGAAGTCACATGGCCCATGGAGTTCAAAATTCAGAACAATATAAATGACTGACATTGGTCTGAACAAATTGTAGTCTTCCTGTAGCCTTACTTGGAAGCCACCCGTTAATTGAGGGGGAATGAACGTAGAAGGCATTCCCTCCTCCTGAAGAAGGATGGGGTCAGCTTTGGCCAAAGTGTTGAATTCCTCTGAACTCTGCTCGAATGAATTTTCCTGGATACATTTTTGGGTGTTGAGTGCATCTCTAACAAAGCAGTACTAAAAATATTTCAGTCTCAATTTGTCTAAGCGTCATTGGCTGTCAAAGCTTCAAAAAGAGAGCTCACTATTGCCAATAAACTCGTTGTAAATGACACTTGACTGCATGCCCAGCTCTAACCTTCTTGTTAATTCCTTTGAAATGGCCCAAAGAGCCTGACCAGGTTCTACTTCCCATCCTCTTACTGTTACTGCCTCCCTATTCCCTTAAGGTTTTATTTCTTTCTGAATTTATACACATATGTATATATATACACATACATATATATTTGTGTGTGTGTATTTTCCCCTCAAAACCATTACCAGTAAAAGTAGTTTTCCTGAACTAACAACCCCCCTGCCCCATCTAATTCCTCTATATTGGTTCTTCCTCTTGTATGTCATTTGTATAGGATGATAACTCCTCTGGTTGTTCTGGAATGATTTTTCTTTTTAAAGTCATATGATACTCATGTCTACCCCATTCTTTCTTATAAGTAACCTAATTACTAGTAACAATGTTAGACATAGGTTTTACATCTTCCTTACATAAAAGATAAACATTTTATCCTTATTTAGTCCCTTATAACTGGTCATTGGTATACACCTTATATGTCTTGTGGCTCTCATAAGTCAAATCTTCTATTGAGTGTTTGTTTTTTTAAGAGTCCTGAAAGTCTGACAGTTGATCAAATGTCCATTTTTCCATTCAAAATTATGCTTAGCTTTATTAGGTGTGATATTTTTAGCCAGAGGGTCAGTTCTTTTGTTCTTCAATATACAGTGTCCAAGACCTGAGATCTTTTAGGGTCAAGCTAGGAGGGAAAGACCTTCAAGGGGTTTTTTTTTTGTACTTTTCTTTCTAATTAAAGGGGCCATCTCTTGACCCATTTCGTAAAGAGGTCCATTCACTGAATAGGCATTACCTCATTCAAAGTGAGAATATGGAATGGTCTTAGTTTAAACATCAAGGTCTCCCATTGCATGCTGAGCCATCTCCATTTGGCCACTGGACCCAGATGGCTCAGTAGGAGAAAGTGAGGCTGGTGATCTTGTATAGGCTTCCCTCACTCAAATAAAAGTCAATTGCAAGTCATGTCATTACTTCCATGATGTCATGGTCCTCTTTGATGGCGAAGGACCAACACGACAACAACAACCTTTTAGTGTGACCAATGCTAGGTCTTGTGTGATTCTGTTTGTGGTACTATCACATGTAAATAGTATTTTTTTTCTAGTTGCTTACAATATTTTGTCCTTACCCTTGGGGTTTCAGAGTTTAACCATAATATTCCTGTGAGTTTTCCTTGTAGGATCACTTCCAGGTGGTGATTGGTGGATTTTTTTCTATTTTTACTTTCCCATCTTGTTCTAATGTTTCAGGACAATTTTTTTTAAAATAAAAAAATTTTTTATCAGAACTTTTAGGTAATACAATTATTCTTATGCTTTGTCTTCTTGATGTGTTCTCTGGATTTATTGGATTTTTTATGAGATATTTCACATTCTGTTTTATTTTTTTCATTTTTTACATATACATACGTGTAGCATGCAGGTATGTATGTATGTATATATGTATATATTTTTATTTCATCTGTTATGATTTTACTGGCTTCCCCTTCCCCAATTCTGATTTTCAAGGAGTCATGTTCTTCCCTGAGATTCTGGATCTCTTTTTTAATTGTTTGATTTTTTTTTAGTCATAATCTTCTTTCTTTTCTTGTATTATTCTTATTTTTCTATTTAATTTTCCTCAATCTCATTTGATTTTGAAAGTCTTTTTTAAGTTATCCAATGAATTCCTTTTAGGGAAGTGACCATTTGACATTACTCTTTCGAATAGAAGAGGGGTCTTTGCTTCAATATCCTCCTCTGAAGTCAAATCCAATCTTCTCTATTCCCATACTAGTTTTCTGTAGTTGGATTCTTTCTCCTTTGCCTGTGCATTTTTTTGGGTAATAATTTAGTTTTTATAACCACCTCTAGTCCTGGGGGATGGGGGATGGTGCCTCTGACTTCTGATCCTCTTCAGTTCTCCCCTCTGACCTTGAACTCAACCCAAGACCTCCAACCTTGTAGCAACAATGAGATATTCACAGTGCCTATGTAAGTCATGAATGTCCTGGTGCAGTTCTGAATCACAACATACCACACACTCTCTACATATAAGGCAAAACCAAAGCATTTATTCAGACACTAGAAAACCAAATCCATCACAGTAACAAAAATCTCTACTCAGTAACAATGCAGTGAACAATACCATCCCCAAGATGGTGTTGCTAGGCTTCCCACAAGCCAACTCCATTAAACAAATCACAAGCAGGTTCTTTCACTCACATTAGCCTGCAGTCTGCTTGCCTGCATGCTTCCTAGCTCTGACTAGGCTCTGACTAATTTCCTATAAGCTCTGCTCTAGCTCTGCTTCTTTCTGTTCCACCCATTCAGCAAACTCCTCCCAGCACAGGCTCCATGTGACTCAGGCTCATGTGACTCAAACTTCCATGGGCCCAGGCAAGCTTCCATGGGCCCAGGCAAGTCACATGGGCCTATTAATGAACAGGAAAGATCTCCCCATTTAAATTACCATAACAAGCCTCTTATAAGAGGCCACAGCCTTGAAACTTCAATTATATTACTTTCAAATCTGCCTGTATGTTTTTAACTTTCTTAAAATGATTTTCAAAGGATGCTATTTTGAGACTCACTAATATAATTTTAGCACACAATGCACAATTTATGGAAACTCTACTAATTTCCACTTAGTTTATGATGTCAAACTATAAATCTGGAGAAAGATCCTCTTCTCTTTTTTTTTTTAAATTTTGCTCACAATCCAAAGAAAAAAAGATTTTAAAAAAAGGTTTTCTCTTCTACTCTTGCCCTTTCAGAAAGGAGGTAGAGCCAAGATGGTGGAATAAAGGCAGGGTCTCCTCTGATCTCCCCCCCAAACTCCTCCAAGTATCTTTCAATAATGACTCTAAACAAATTTTAGAGTGGCAGAAACCACAAAAAGATTGAGTCAAACAATTTTCCATCCAAAGACAACTTAAAAGTTGAGTGATAAAAGTCTGTTGCAATAGCGTAAGAGTGGAGCACAGTCAACCCAGGAAGCACCTGCACAGTCTGGGCCCAAGAAAATCTGGAGAAGGCTTTGGGTCAACTGAATCAGAGGTAGAAGGCTTTGGGTCAACTGAATCAGAGGTAGCAGTGATGGTTTTCAGACCTATCAACCCACAGACAATAAATGGATTGGACAACATGTCAGAAGGAGACTTATAAGGGTCCCTTTGCTGGGACCATGGGCAGCATCTCTTGCATTGCCTATACATGGATCTGGATCATAGTCCTGAGTCTCAGTCACAGTGTAGGGAGGAGCACTAGCACAGTAGAGTTTGCAGCCACAAGGCAACAGGGATCCTGATCACAGTTACAAGATTGAAAAGAATGCTTGTGGTTGCTCACAAACCAGTGCACAGTACAGGAGAGTAGAAAATCCACCTCTCCCTAGATCATACCACTTTCAAAGAGTCGAAACCTTATGGGTCCCTAGAATTACTTCTGAAGACAATTGCATAAAATACCTGAAGCTTGAGACAGTGTCCCCTCCACTTGGGAAGCAGAACCTCACTTTAACAAAGAGTTAAAAGTAAAGAAATAGGCTGGAAAATGAGCAAACATAGAAAGTTACTATGGTAATAAGGAAGATCAAAACACACACTCATAAGAAGATGACAAAGTCAAAATCCCTGCATCCAAAGTCTCAAAAATTATGAATTGATCTCAGGCCATGGAAGAGCTCATCTTTTTTTTCAAAATCAATTAAGAGAGGTAGAGGAAAAATGGAGAAGAGAAATGAGAGTGATGCAAGAAAAACCTGAAAAAAGGAGCCAATAGGTTGGTAAAGGAGGCATAAAAATGGTAAAGAAAATAACACCTTACAAAACAAAATATGCCAATTTATAAAAGAGGCCAAAAATCTAGTTAAGAGAAGAATGTCTTGAAAAAGAGAATTGCCTGGAGCATAGATTATCATGCTCCCTCCTTCCCTTGCCTCATTTTTTCCATCCCGCACTAGAATATCTCATCCAAGTCCCTGTGCAGGCACACTACAAAAGCTCATCCTGTACACCCCACAACCCCACCACTGCTGCTGTTGCTGCTGCCACCATGCCTCTATTGATACTGTTGCCTCTGCAGTGACACTGGAGATCAGAATACAGCTTTTGCACTCTACTGGTAAAAGTGGCAGAGCCCTGAGTCATGTCCTGAGGACTAATGAGTATTTTCCAGTCACTGACTTGAGATGACTGCCTAGGCACAGCACAAGTATGATGGAGCCAGGGGCTCCACACTTTCTGCAAACCTTCAGTTTTGATGAGACCATAGTGAACAAAAACAGCAACAACTCAGTGCATGCACTGAGCTAGCCCAGAAGCTGCCCAACAGCCTGTGGTCCATATTCCCAGAGGGCTTTTACCACAAATACATGCATAAAGTCTTCAAATACCTGGGTAAGCAGGGCATAAAGCCACAAGATTTCTGCAAAGTCTATGAGGACATTCTGCTCTGTCCATGCATGACTGACCTCTTCTAGTTCCTGATCGCATAGGGCAGCTGCTCTGGGATCATCTTTCTCTGAGAGACCAACACATTCAGTATAGAAAACTCCCTGATGGTTTCAGCTACTGCAACTTCTTCAAAAAATCATTAGCAAGCTGTTTGACTGAGATGAGTGTGCCATATTGTGTCACAGCCCTTCCACAAGTACTCCTGCACTGGCTGTCCTGCTAAAAGGTGCAACTAAAAAATGCCAGTGGCATATCTGCATTTGAGGGTTCAGGAAAGGGTGCACTTTGAGAATCTCTTTTACTTGGGCCATGGTGCCAATGACTTTTGACCCATGGGTCTGTGGGCAGTCAGCAACTTTCCAGTGTTATGGTTGTGCTCTGACTTATCCAGAAGACCCAAAATACTGAGCTCTCCTCAGTCTGCTGGCAGTTTTCCAAGATATTTTCTTGAAAGATGACATCTAGGCTCTTTTTTATCATGCCTTTGAGGTAGTTCAATAATTTGGAAATTATCTCCCCTGGATCCATTTTCCATATTATTTGATTTTCCAATGAGATATTTCATATTGTCTTCAATTACTTTTATTCTGTTGGTTTATTGTTTCTTCACTTCTCATAAGGTAATTAGCTTTCATTTACTCCATCTTAATTTGCACTGATAGTCTAATAATGTCCTGATATTCTAGAAGCAGAGGATAAAATAGAAATTCAAAGAATCCACAGATTACCTCCTGAAAGAAATCCCAAAATGAAAACTCCCAGGAATATTATACTCAGATTCCAGAGTTCCCAGGAGAAGGAGAAAATATTGCAAGCAGCCAGGAAGAAACAATTCAAGTATCATGTAACCATAGTCAAGATAACATAAGATTTAGCAACTTCTACATTAATGAACAGGAGGGCTTGGAATATACCTTGCAGGGAAAAGGACCTAAGATTACAAACAAGAATCATTTACTCAGCAAACCTGAGTGTGTTCCTTCAGGGAGAAAAATGGACATTCAATGAGATAGAGAATTTTTAAGCATTCCTGGTGAAAAGCCCAGAGATGAATAGAAAATTTGATTTTCAAATAAAAGACTCATAAAAAAGTAAACAGGAAATGGAAATCATAAGGCAATTACCAAGGTTAAACTGTTCACACTCCTGCATGGGAAGATATTTGCAACTCATAAGACCTTTCTCGTTATTAGGGTATTTGGAAAGAGTACATATGGACAGAAGGTACAGGTGTGAGCTGAATATAAATGGACGGTACATAAAAATAAAATTAAGGGCTGAGAGAGGAATGTACTGGGAGAAAGGGGAAGAGAGAGGTAGAATGGGGTAAATTATCTTATACAAAAGAGGCAAGAAAAAGCTTTTACAATGGAGGGAAAGATGAAGGAAGTGAGAGGGAGTGAGTGAATGATCAGAATCAGCTCAAAGATGGACTAATATACACACCCAACTGGGCATAGAAATCTATCTTACCCTACAGGAAAGTGATAGGGAAAGGGCATAAGAAAAGTGGGGGTGACATAAGAGAGGGCAGGTTGGGGTAAGGGTTGTCAGAAGCAAAACACTTTTTTAAATACATGATTTTTCAGTTCTCAACATTCACTTCCACAAGAATTTGAATGAAAAATGTTCTCCCCATCTCTCCCCACCCCACTACCCCAGAACAGTATGCACCCCATCCATCCCTTCCTCCACTCTGTCTTTCCTTCTATTACACTCCATATTCCATCCCCCTTCTCTCTAATTTCCTGTAGGGCAAAATAGATTTCTATACCCCATTGCCTGTACAACTTATTTCTCAGTGACATGCTAACACAATTTTTAACTTTTGTTATTAAAGCTTTGAGTTCCATATTCTCTCCCTTCCTCCTTCTTCACCCACCCTCATTGAGAAAGCAAGCAATTCAATATGTCGTACATGCATAAACATGCAAAACACTTCCATAATAGTTGTGCTGCAAAAGACTAACCACATTTTCCTCTGTCCTGTCGTGCCCTCCATTTATTCCATTCTCTCCCATGACCTGTCCTCTCACAATAATGATTGCTTGTGATTATTCCTTTCCCCAATTTGCTGTCCCTGCTATTGTCTTCCCTCTCCTATCCCCTTTCTCCCCGCTCTGACTTCCTGCTGGGTAAAATAGATTTCCATATCCAATTGAGTGTGTGTTATTCCCTTCATAAACCAAATGCCATGAGAGTAAGGCTCACTTATTGCCTTTCCTCTCCCCCCTTTTCCCTTCCATTGTAAAAGCTTTTTCTTCCCTCTTTTATGTGGAGATGATTTACTACATTCTTCCTCTCTCTTTCTATTTCTTCCACTACATTACACTCAACAATAAATTTTGTTTTTAGGCATTCTCCCTTCATATTCAGGTAACCCTGTGCCCCTCCATCTGTATATGCATACGTATATACACACATACAATAGATATATACATATATACAACACATACACATACAATATAAACATATGTACATACCTATACACACACACACACACACACACACACATATATATATGTATGTGTAGGTAGGTAGGTAGGTAGGTATAGATAGATAGATAGATATATCCTCTAATTACCCAAATGCTGAAAAAGGTATCAGGAGTTTCTGATATCATCTTTCCATGTAGGAACGTAAACAATTCAACTTTAAAGAATTCCTTAAGGCTTTCTTTCCTGTATATCTTTTCATGTTTCTCTTGATTCTTGTATTTGAAAGTCAAATTTTCTGTTCACTTCTGGTCTTTTCAACAGGAATGCTTGGAAGTTCTCCATTTCACTGAAATTCCATTTTTTTCCTTGAAGTATTATACTCAGTTTTTCTGGGTAGGCTATTATTGGTTTTAATTCTATTGCCTTTGACCTCTGGAATATCATATTCTGAACCATTTGATCGCTTAGTGTAGAAGCTGCTAGATCTTGTGTTATCCTGATTGTGTTCCCACAATACTCGAATTGTTTCTTTCTGGATGCCTGCAATATTTTCTCCTCGACCTGAGAACACTAGAATCTGGCTACAGTATTCCTAGGAATTTTCCTGCTAGAGTCTCTTTCAAGAGGTGATTGGTGAATTCTTTCCATTCCTATTTTACCCTCTGATTCTAGAATATCAGGGCAGTTTTCCTTCATAATTTCTTGGAAGATGATGTTTAAGCTCTTTCTTTGATCATAGTTTTCAGGTAGACCAATAATTTTTAAATTATGTCTCCTGGTTCTCTCTTCCAATGAGATATTTCACATTGTCAGCTATTTTTTTCATTCTTTTGGTTTTGTTTTATCATTTCTTGATTTCTCATAAAGTCATTAGTTTCCCTCTGCTCCATTCTAAATTTTAAAGAACTATTTTCTTCAGTGAGCTTTTGGACCTCCTTTTACATTTGACCATTTCTGCTTTTTAGGGTATTCTCTTCCTCATTGGCTTTTTGGACCTCTTTTGCCATTTGGGTTAGTCTGTTTTTAAAGGTGTTATTTTCTTCAGCACTTTTGGGTTTGCTTTAGCTATTGACTCGTTTTTCATGATTTTCTTGCATTGCTTTGATTTCTCTTTCCAATTTTTCCTCTACCTCTCTTTCTTGATTTTCAAAATCCTTTTTTTGCTATTCCATGGCCTGAGACCATTGTATTTTTTGGAGGCTTTGGATGTAGGAGCCTTGACCTGGCTGTCTTCCTCTGACTGTATGCTTTGCTCTTTCTCATATAAAAGGATGGAAGAAAACACTTTTTCACCAAGAAGGTAACCTTCCATAGTCTTATTTTTCCCCTTTTCGGTAGTTTTCTCAGACAATTACTTGACTTTCAAGTCCTTTGTCAAGTGAAGATTATACTACCCGAAGCCTCAGAAATTTTGTGCAGTTGTTTACAGAGACATCTATAGGGACCTGTAACTTTTCATTTCCTCCAAAGTGGTATAGTCAAGAGACATATGTTTACTCCTCTCTTGGCCTGTGCTCTGTTCTGTGAGCAACTTCAAGCACTCTTTTCTGCCCTGGAACTGCAAGTAGGATTCCCTCTCCACAGCTGCCACCAGCTTCTCCACACCAGCACTTCTCCTCACTCCAGGACCATCCTTCAGGATTGAAACTCAGATCAACTGCTCAGTTCCCACGGGGTCTGTAGGCAAAAAAGTGAACCCTGATGCCTGCCACAACGACTGCCACCACCCTGGGGCTAGGGCTAAGGCCTGACCAGGCTTGCCTCTCACACAGGTGAAAGAGTTTTCTTGCCAGGCCTAGAGGCCTGTGTGGGCTACCCGAGTCTTTCTTACCTCACCTCCGAGGTCTTCGGCTGGCCACACCGGATGCACATATGAGAGAAAGGACGTTCCAGAGTCGAACAAGGGTTGAGCTTTATTTCAGGGTCTAGTTACAAGTGCAGGGGGGTCTTCCTTAGGAGGAAGAGGGGGAGATTTCCTAAGGAGGCTAGGATCTTAAGGGCTTGGAAATAGAAGTACAAGCAGGGAGAGAGGGGGAGGGGAGAGAGAAGAGAAGAGAAACGGAGCCTACTGTCCTCTTGGCTCCTCATGTGCTAAGAGAGCTTTCAGGCTTCCTCAATCCTACTTAACCTTCAGCCACACAGTTTGCATCTCAATACCGTGCTGTTAGATAACAATAGTGTGCCCAGATCCGGGACGACCTCGAAGGCAGGGAGACTCCACCCATCACATATCTCCCAGGGAGAGGCGGAAATACCCGAGCTAGCCGAGCTAGCTCAGTCTGACCTTCTCGAATCCCCGCTGTTCATGGAGGGCCTCGTAAGACTCTAAGATTTAGAAGTCCCACTTTTACCCGCCCAAGACCGTCCACACGGAATTGAGCTTCCAATCCTCACATTTTCTCACTGACCTTCGAAGCTGTCTTTGCTGTTTGTGGGTTGAGAAATCTGAAAACTGTAGCAGCTGCCCATATTTCAGTGCCCTGAAGCCTGCTCCAGTCCTGTCTGTGCTGGAGCAGCCCACAGTGGACTGGGCTATGCTGTGCTCTGATCCTGGTGCAATAGACCTTTCTTGTCAGCCATCCAGGCTATCTTGGGCTGGAAATCTGTTTCATTCTCTCATTTTGTGGCTTCTGCTGCCCTAGCATTTGTTTAGAGTCATCTTTACAGGTATTTTAAAAGGGATTTGGGGGGAGATCTAGAGCTGGTCTGTGCTTCTACTCCACCATCTCGGTTCTGCCCCAGAAGGAAAACAGTTTTGAGGTGGGAGAGAATAGAATGTAGGGACAGGATAGGATGGAGGGAAATAGAGTTAGCAAAGTAATTGTGAAAAAAAATTTGGAAGCAAGTTTCTCCATGAAAGCCCTCATTTCTCAAACATGTAGAGAACAAAGTGAAATTTATAAAAAATGAGAGCCATTCTCCAATTCATAAACACTTGAAAGATGTGATCAGTTTTCAGATGAAGTAATCAGAACTATCTGTAGCTGTATGAAAAAATATTCTAACTCTCTATTGGTTGGAGAAATGAAAATTGAAACAATTCTAAAGTACTACCTCATGCTTATTAGGTTAGCTAATAAGACACAAAAAGTAAAGGACAAATGTAGGAGGGGATGTGGGAAAAATGAGACATTAGTTCACTGTTGGTGGAGTTGTGGACTGATTCATCCATTCCGTAGAGCAATCTTTCCCAAAAAATCCCAAATGGGTCACAAATAGTGAGATATTGCTGAAACAGCTCAACTATAATTTAGGTTTGTGGTATTTACAAATGTCTTTTTTTGCTTGTCTTCACGTGACTTAATAAAAAATGAACAATCACAGTATAGGAAAAGAAAGAGAATAGGATTCTAAGTCAGAATATATTAGGGAAATTCATTAATCAAAGATGAATGTCTTGGTAAAACTTTACTATTTATGGTAGCTGATAAAAAGAGTTTTAAGGAAAAGGTGATATTCTCACAGACTGCATATCAGGAACTTCAAAAGTATTCAGTTATGCTTTCTATACCATTATATGAGGGATCAAGCATTTTTGGAAAAAATGGGAAAACAAACTGCTTGAAATAAAATAATTGATTCCTAAATCATTACAATGGTCAAATTGGTTGACTGGTTGGTTGTTGTCCATCTTTGAAGAGGACCAAAATGACATCACCATGATAAAGTGAAATTTCAGTGTGTCTGACTGTGGCTGATCAGATGAATAAGAGCTCAGAATACTCTACCAGAGGTTGGGCACAGATAGTCTGTGTGAATATTTGGGGTGGATATCACAAATTTGCACATCCTGCATTTATCTGGTACTGTCTAAATTCTGCTTTGCTCAGAGCACAGTACCCTTTCTGATGTGGGCCTGCTATGTTGAGTGATCCTGTACTAGTGTCTCTCATGTTGCACAGTCAAATCCAAAGTTCTTGAGAGAAACCTTGAGAGTGTCCTTCTGTCATTTCTTCTGGCCACCATGTGATGGCCTGCACCATGTGAGTTCTCCATAAAACAGTCTTTTTGGCAAGTGTACATTTGGCATTCTAACAATATGGGCAGCCTATCAGAACTGCGCTCTCTGAAGCATAGTTTGAATACTTGGCAGTTCAGCTCGAGCAAGGACTTCAGTGTCTGACACCTTATCCTGCCAGGTGATCCTCAGAATTTTCCTAAGACAGTTCAAATGGAAGTGATTCACTTTGTTGACATGGCACTGGTAGACTGTACATGTTTCACAGCATATAACAATGAGGTCAGCACAATGGCTCTGCAGAACTTCAGTTTGGTAGTCAGTCTAATACCTCTTCTCTCCCAAACTTTTCTTTGGAGCTTCTCAAACACTGAGCTAGCTCTGGCAATGCGTGCATCAACCTCATTGTCAATGTGTACATCCATGGAAAGTACGCTACCAAGGTAAGTGAACTTATCCACAGCATTCAAAATTTCTCCATTTGTTGTAACCAATGGTTCCACGTATGGATGGTTTGGTAGTAGCTGATGGAGCACCTGTGTTTCCTTGGTGTTAATTATTAGGCCAAAATTAGCAGAGGCACCAGAGAATTGATCCATACTTTGTTGAATCTCAGCTTCAGAGGCTGCACTAAGTTCACAATCATCTGCAAACAGAAAATCATGCACCGCCACTCCCTCCACTTTGGTCTTGACTTGTAGCCTTTTCAAATTGAAGAACTTGCCATGAGTATGGTAGTTGACCTCGATGCAGTGCTCCTCCTCATTGAAAGCATTTGTCAATATGTCTGAAAACATCATGCTAAAAAACATGGGAGCAAGGACACAGCCCTGTTTCACTCCATTGGTGAATAGGAAGGCAAGAGAGCTTTCTCCACTATCCAGAACCTGGGCAAACATGCCATCATGAAACTGACATACAATATTGATGAACTTCTCTGGCCAACCAAATTTTGACATAATTTTCCATAACCCCTCATGACTAACAGTGTCAAAGGCCTTGGTCAGATCTACAAACATTGTGTACAGACTTCTCTTCTGCTCCTGGCATTTGTCAAGAGTTGTCAGGCACCAAACACCATATCAACTGTTCCTCAGCCCTTTCTGAAGCCACACTGGCTCTCAGATATATGACCATCTTCCAGGTGAAGGATTAGTCTATTGAGGAGTACTCTAGAAAGAATTTTTCCAGCAATGACTAAGAGAGACAGAGATCCTCCTGTGATTGTCCTTTACCCTTATAGAGATGGACAATGGAGGCATCCTTGAACTCCTGGGAGATAACCTCCTCTTGCCATATAACTGGGAAAATTTCAGTCAGTTTTTCTATGAGCAATGGTCCCCCTCCCTTGTAAATCTCAACTGAAATAGAATCACTACCAGGTGCTTTGACACATGAAAGGAGTCTAATGGCCCTCAAAACCTCTTCTTCAGTTAGAAGTTCTGCTAAGGAGGGATTGACTTTAACCCGATGTAAACAGTCAATGGCCTCAGCATTGATTGATGATGGTCTGTTGAGAACACTGTGGAAGTGTTCAGCTCATCTCACTAGGATCATGTCCTTATCATTAATCAATGTGGCTCCATCAGCACTGAGTATCTGCGATGCACCATAGGTTTTTGGTTCATAAAGACCTTTCAGAGAATCATAGAAGCACACTTTGAATTGTTACTATCAGCATAAAAGTAAATTTCATGTGCCTTCTTACTAAGCAAGGAATCTTGCATTTCTCTAAACTTTGCATGTACTTTGCTTTTGATGGAATTAAATTCTGCCTTCTTAGAGGTGGATCAACTATCATGCTGGTAAATCCTGTGATGTTCTCGCTTTTCATTTAGCAGTTTCTGAATTTCCCCATCATTTTCATCAAATCAGTCTTGGTGTTTGCCAGTGTTCTGACCCAGATAAACAAATGCAGTGCTGTACACTAAATCTCTGAAAGTGGCCCACTCCTTCTCTGCCCCACTGTTACCAACTCTGTGTTGGCTCACCTTTCCCCCCAAGTCAGCAACAAACTGTTCACATTCAGAGAAGAGTTATAATCTCTTGACTTTAATTCTTCTGGTAGTCATTTTGCCTTGGTGGCAGCACTTTTGATGAATGTAAACATGTAGCTTGGAATGAATAAGTCTATGATAGGTCCAGCACTCTGCACCACAGATTGACATACATTGTCCCTCTCACATCTTGTCTATTTCTTCTCCTTACAATCACATAATCTATTAGATGCCAATGTTTGCTGTGAGGGCACATCCATGAAGTTTTAGTGCATTTAGGTAAAAGGAAGGCAGTGTTGCTGATGAGAAGGTCACACGATGCACAAGTCCTCAGTAACAAATGACCATTGTTGTTGCTGTTTCCAACTCCATTCCTCCCTAGGACTCCCTGCCAAGTCTGGTAATCTGAACCTACTCTAGCATTAAAGTCACCCAGAATTATAAGCTTGTCCTCTTTTGGCACATTGACGATAAGGGTTTCTAGGTCTTCATAAAATTTTTCTTTGACTTCATCAGAGTTTCTCATGGTGCGAGCATAGGCCCTGATGATGATGGCATGGTGTTTTCCTGTGAGTGGCAATAGCATTGTCATGAGCCTGTCATTCACTCCTTTTGGCAGGCATACCAGCTTGCTGATTAGGTTAGTTTTGATTGCAAAACTCACTCCAGTTTCATGGTGCTCCCCTTCACTGTGACGACTCTAGAAAATGGTGTATCCAAATTCAGTAAGCTGGCCTTCATTTGCCAACCTTGTTTCACTCAGGGCTGCTACTTGGATGCAATACCTGTTGAGTTCTCTTGCAACTAGAGCAGTTTGTCTTTCAGGTCTACTGGATTTTGTGTTGTCTATTAGTGCGTGCATGTTCCATGTGCCACTGGTGAGTGGAATCATCTTTGCAAATGCTTTTGTACATTTTGTACATTTTTTGTGTGTGCGTTTCTACTACATAGTGGAATTCCCCACCTGCCACAGTAATCAGGCCAGGGACAATGTTCAAACAGAGAAATGCTAGACAGAATGTATTATTATTTAAGTCTCTTAGGACTGTCAAAGAAATTCTTAGGCAATGAACCACAATACTTTTTGTCCTCAGAATCCACTTTCTTTTTCATCCACTCCTGGATACTTCTTTCTGTCCTGAGTAGCATTACATAGTACTTTGGAATAAAAATGCAGCCCACTAGCCTAGAACTGGAGGCCAGGATGGAATTTTCCTCAATAACCACAGCTTTCTATTTGGTGTTTCCATATGTGGAGAAGGAAACTCAGACGTTGTAGACCACCAACATGCTGAATGTGATGAATTTGGCTTCATTGTAGGTGTCATGAAGAGTCCTGGCTAGAACAGCTATATTGAAGCCACCCAGGGTTAGAAAACCCAGGTAACTCAGGGCACAGTAGAAGACAATATCAGACCCCTGATTACAGTGAATAGTGATGTGACCAGATTCAGAGTCTGTGTCTGGGAAGTGGGAAGTGGTTCCCAGCCAGATGCCACAGAAAATCACTTGAATCCCAGATCAGATGACAATAGAGTTGGACACCCTAGCTTAAGCCCACACCCTGTTTCTACTCCTGGTCTTATAACCCTGAAGATATCACCCACTGTAAATCCATTTTTTCCTATCTAAAAGTCCTGTGGTGACAGGAAAGTGGCAAAGAAGCAGGTGTAGGTACTCAGGGAGCTGTAGTTACAACCCTGCATGCTGATGGTCTAGACGATAGGAAGCAGCAGTAAGATTTGGCATACCCTGGGTTGTCTGAGAAACGTTTTCAAGGTCAAGCTCTTCACCTTCTGGGGTGAGAAAGGGCCTGGAAAAGTTGCCCTAAAAATTATCTGCTTTACCCCACACCTGTTTGCTTACTGCAACAGGTGGGGATTCCACCCTTTTGTGGTTGAAGCACACAAAAGATGTACAGAAACTTCTGCAAAGAGCATTCTGCTTAACACTGGTACATGTCATATTGGTAATAACTAATTGGTCTCTTGTTGTAAGGTCTGCAAGGCTAAGATACATCCAGTCGGGGAGGTTGACAGTCTTCACACACAACATCAATGTCTTAAAACAAATGAAAAATCCATTTATAAAGATAGAAAGGAATACTCCTCTTCCATTATGTTGCAGTATCTCTCAGCAGCCTATGACTAACAGTTTAGGCAAGAAAGAGACATGAATATCTAGGAACAATGAAGGTGATGAGCACCCTGGAATCCCTGTCATATGAAGATTATTCTAAGGTTCTGGGAATGTTTAACAGCAGAAGAGATAACAAGTGACACAATGGCTGTCATTTACTATTTATCTAGTGTTGGGGGTGTAAGCTCAGTTCCATGTGGACAGTCTTGGGCGGGTAAAGGTGAGAGCTTCTAAACCTTAGAGTTCTCATGAGGCCCCCCAGGAAACAGCAGAGAATTGAGGAGTGAGATCTTGTGTATTTCCGCCTCTTCCCGTGAGAACGTGATGGGAGAGAGCATCCCCGCCCTCGAGACTGGCCCGGATCTGGGCACACCTATTGTTATCTAACAGGCACTGTATTCAGGTGCAAACTATGCGGCAGGACAGCTTAAGTAGGGTCAGGAAAGCCCGAAGGCTCTCTTAGCGCTGAGGGGCCCTTACAGGACAGAAGGTCCCTTTTCCTCTCTTCGCTCTTCCCTCTCCCCTCTCTCCCCACTTCCACTTCTGCTTTCATTCTCTTACTGTAAGATCTTTGTCTCCTTGGGAGATTTCTCTCTCTCTCCTAAGGAAGAGTTCCCCCTGCACATGTAACCAGGACCCTGAATAAAGCCTAACCCTTGTTCGACTCTGGAAAGTCTCTTCTCTCATACGTTTACCCGGTTTGGCCAGCCGAAGACCTGCGATAGGTAAGGTAAGACTCGGGTAGCCCTCAGGCCTCTAGGCCTGGCAATCTAGACATTTCATTTTATTTATGTTTTGTTACATTTTAAGTTCTGAACTGTCTCCCTCCCTTCCTCACACCCACATTAAAGGAGGCCACCATTGGACACAGACACACACACTCACATAAAATTCTGCTCTACCTATGCCTATGTATCAGTTCTTTCTCTTGATCTGTAGATATGATAGCATCTTCCTTCATAAGCCCTTTGTAATTGATTTGGGTAAAATATTCAGAATCATTTAGTCATTCACAGTTACTATTTGAGCAATATTGCAATTATTGAATACAACTTTCTCTTGATTCTGCTAATTTCATTCTTCATCATTTTATGAAAGTCTTTCTGTATTTTTCTAAAACTATCATGCTCATCATTTCTTTTTTTTCTTTTTTTCTGGTTCTATGCTATGGAATTTTATTTTTCAGTGCAAATGATATATAAAAAACATAAAAAGTACAATAAAATAATTTTAGAAATGGCAATTACCTGATTCCCTGTAACAGTCAAATTTGTTCCAGGCAGTCCCAGGGCTACACTGCAGCATCCCCAGGGGTAAAATACAGAATATTAATAGAATGTGTATGACATAAAACCTTAAAAAAATTTCTGTGTATATACATATGTGTACATCTATGTCCACATACACACACACACACACACACACACACACACACAGCCAGAGGTGTTGCAGTTTAATAATCTATTATAACTATTACCCAACTAAAGAGGACCATGAGAAAGGTTTCCAGCAATTATTATTTTACACTGACATCTTTCCTAGGTTCCACCTGTACTGAGTACTACCAAATAATAGGGGTACTGAAATCTCTGCAGCATGACTGATTTAGAGAATAAATCTGAAAGCTTGATCTCTGGAAGGAAAGGACTTGGAAACTCACAATGCAGGAAACTAAAAGCACTTCTGGATTTACACAGCCCTGATCCCTGACCTTGGTCCTTTGAATCTTCTACTGTGAGAAGCCTACATGAGCATGTAAAGACATTGTTCCCAGGGAGATGCCAACCAGGTGCTTTGTCAGGTTGGTGTAATTTTTCTTCTGTTTCTTCTTTCTGACTTTTGACTTTTCACTTTGGGAAAAGGCATTTTGAAGGCACTCAGTGCATGGAAAGGCTGGTTATAAAGGTGTCATGCTGCAAGGCACACACTAAGGAGACTTTCTGCTGAGGATGAAATGGAGATTTTTTGAGAAAGTCCATGGACAAGTGTTGCACTGTAGAGCCAGGTGAGGTCAGACTCTGATTAAGGCATCAACAGAAGCTGACTGAAATAGAATTCCATCTGGAGGCAACATTGCCAGTGAAAGAAATTGTGGGCTGTTTCTAAATCCAATCTTCTTTGTAAGTTTATTTTCTTTCACTTTAAGAAGTTGGTCACACAGCCACTTTCATGAGGCTCTCTGGTCATCTTGTGTGACTGCCCACACAGCATTCCCATCAGTAAAACTTGCACGATGTAGTTTTAGCTTGGCTTCTAAAGATTGCAACGAAAGGAAGTGACAGAGACAGGCAGCTTCAAGAAAGCAGGAATCGGGTCCAAGCCTCCCTCTTTCACTTCCAGAGTTTCTAGTTGAAGAATCTTGTACTTAAAAGAAGGCTCAGTCAATTTGCCTAATTCCCAATATTCTTCTGGGAGCTTTGCTGCATGAGTAACTACTGTTGCAATATTCTTATTAACCCTTTCTACCTCACTGAAAGCGCTGGTTTAGACATTGTGCCTTGGAACACATTACTCAGCTTTGAAGAATTCTGAAGAAGCCCACATGTGACTTTTTGAATGGACACAGAGACAAAGTGGGCACTTGGATGCTGCATACTTTTTATCTGCGTATGAAGAATGGTCTTCTGTAATGAGAAAGGGTCATAAAGAAAAGGAGAAAGTTGCCCTTTCACCAAAGCCAGCTGTATCCATTCTAGTAAGCCTAAGTCAGTGCTGGGAGATGCATAAGCAACAAGCCTAGAAAAAATCCTGCAGCTTCACTGGAGATGGCTGGTATTCCTCCATTGAACCCAAAGGAGTTCTCTAGCCACTTGTCCATCATGTATTTTCCAGTACTTCACAACACTATCTAAGACTTCAGGGGGTCATCACCAAAATGGGACAGCCAGTTCAGGAGTCCCAGGATCCTCTGGTGCTTTCTCCCTTCGCTGATGGAAGTTCTGGAGGTGAGACTCATTCTATGAAGACTGTATCCAGAGCAGGCACATGGATGTAGTCATCACCGCACAGCACAACAAAGAGAGGCCCCGGTGGCAGGGACCTTAATCACAGCCAGGTGTTTCCGTTCGGAGGACAAGCAACCCTCACTGTCCATGGTTAGTGCGGGCCAGTGTCCTGACGTCTCTGGGGCCTTCTGAGGAGCGCTGGACAAGGCCTACAGGAGGAGGAAAGGCCCACCCGGATCTCCTGTAAGGAGTTGGAAACATCACAGCCTCCACCCACTACCACACCCAAGCGGAGCGCGATCGGAGGAATCTGTGGGTGAAAGAGTCCGTCTCCTCCACGCTGGGACCGACACACAGTCGATGGAAGAGCTCAGGGCGTCAGCGATCGCTGCCGGGCGCCTCCACTGCAGAGCCAGGACGAACTGCCTGCTGGGATCTTCTACGTCATCAGCACCCACCCCCAGACTGGCGGTTGGAGGAGTGGCCTGCTGCGCCTCGCGCGCCAGGAGCCCAGCTGCCGGAAGTGCCGCAGGAACGCGGCTAGCGCGAGAGTAACGGCAGATAAGGCACCGGAAGTGACCGGATGTGACGTGTTCCACGGGGTTCCGCCCTGCCAGGTTCTGTGGCCCGCCATTGTTGGCCCTCGTTGAGGGCCTGGGGTGACCCAAGAAAGGGCGGGGAGGCTCCCATGAGAACCGAACGGGTCCCGGGGTCGGCCCCCAACCTGCTCCCGCCTCCTGAACCATCATGGCCGCCTCCATGCCCCTCCCCCACCGCTCATCCTTCCCTACAGCCGGGAGGATGCGCCCCATCATGAACCCAAGCCACGGCCGTCCGCTCCGCTCCGCGTCTGCTTCTTGCCCCCACAAGGCCTGCTGAAGGCGCTTTAGAAATGTGACTCCTGTTGGGAGGTTACGGGCACCTGCCGTACGTGCCCCTGGGCACGGGCACCTGCCCCACGTGCCGGGCACGGTCACCAGCAGTGTCTTGGGCAGCTCCTCCACTGCTTGGCATTTTCCCCTTCTACGGCTCTGAGATGATATCTCAAAGTTGTTCCCTTTAACCCTCTAGAGGCAACTGTTTAGAGCATTTTATATCAATAGATATCAATCGATAGATCAATATGTGTCAATATTTCTACATAACTACGCCTGCTAATCTATCCTTGACTTCTTTGTAATAAACTACCTGTTCATGTCCCCTGATTGTGTATCAATTATTGGGGGAAAGCTCTTACTCTTATCCATTGGATGAAGTTCTCTACATTTGGTATATGACGCCTTTACCCACCCAACCCCCCAACTTGCCCTCAATTTTACTCTTTCCTTCTCATCTTGGCTGCCTTACGTTTATTTGTATAGACCCTTTTTGATTGAATGTAATCACAATTATCCATTTCACATCTCACAGGGTTCTCTATCTCTTGTCATTTCAAAAATTCTTCTCCTATCCATAAGTCTTATGGACATCGCTTGCTATCTCTTCTTGCAGTGTTGTTTCAGATCTATAGGAATTTTGACGATTTCTGTGGATTTATTTTATATCCTGCTACTTTGCTAAAGTTATTCATTGTTCCAACTGACTTTTTAATTGAGTCTTTAGGAACCTTCCAAGTATGTCATTATATTGTGTGCAAAAGGAGACAATTTTAGTACCTCGTTTCATATTCTGATTCCTTCTATTTCTTTTTAATCTCATTGCTATTGCTAGGATTGCCAATTCGATATTGAATAATATTGATGAGAGTGGGCATCCTTGTTTCACACCTGATCTTTTCTTGCTGATGCTTTTAGATAAATGCTTTTTGACAATTTAAGAAAAAACTATGCTTTCAAGTAATTTTAATAGAAATGAATGTTATACTTCAAAACTTTTTCGGCTTCTCTTGATATAATCATATTTTTAAAACTTCTATCATTAATATAAGAAATTATGTTAATATTTTATCTTCTGTTAAATTTTCAAAGAATTTTATATGAGATACCTTCTTTGAAACTCAAATTAATCCTAAAAGTTGTGTGCTATTGTTATGCCATTTTACAAATCAGAAAAGTTAGGTAAAGTTAAGTGATATGTCCACAGTCATAAAGCAAGTAAGTGTCTAAAGTAAGATTTTAACTCAGGTCTACTTGATGCCAAGTCCAGTGCTCTAGGTGCAACACAATCTAGCTGACCCCAAAATAGATAGATTATCCATATCATGCCACTGGTGCTAGGAATCCATGTCCCCTGGGATTCTTAGGACCAGCAGTTGAAGTGGTATTTCATGGATGCCCAGCTCGTGACCTTAGGATGCACTAGAATCACTCTCTTCCCTCTTCTCTAAACCAAATTTTTCCCAGGTGCTAGAGTTCCTAGTTAAGGTTCCAGTGATTACTTATTGTCCTCTGAGGATCCTTCCGACTGTTTCTAGAAGGGAACTTTCTTGACATGTGTGCTACTCACAGCAGCCGCCATGGATATACAGGTGTATTTCCAGGATAAATTCACAAAATATAAATGCTCTTCCTCAAAGATGAAACCAAAATATTTATTCAGATGCCAGAAAGCCAATTCCACCATTGTAACAAGGAAGTTTGTACACATTCCCAACAGAGGGAGGATTTCCCTCCCCAAGTCTTCCCTCCTACAGACCTCCTCACAAATAAGCTCCCATAGGCAAAATACCCCTCTCTCACCCAGGCTAGTTGCTCTGCTCAGATCAGCTCTGCCTGCTGTCTCTCAGCTCCACCTCCCTCTCTCTTCCTGCTGTACCTTTCCTGCTCCACCCATTCAGAAAGCTCCCCCCACTACGGGCTCCATGTGACTTAAGCAGTGAGCTGGGCCAAAGCATAAAGCAGGTCACATGGGCCTACTAAGGGGAAGGGAAGATCTTCAAATTTCCTTAACATTATACATGGAGAGTCATAATTGGATATAGTTTCCATAGGGAACATTAACGATAGAAGAGATCTCCTAGTAGAGAGAATTCTGTAGTTGGAATCATATCCCCTGAACTTGAATAATTCCTCTGCTGCTTACTATATAACCTCACATAGGTTTTGGGCCTTAGTCTCCTTATCTTTCAAATGGGGATGAAAAAGACTGTTTTTAAGGTCTTTTCCCATTCTAAATCCCATAATTCTATTATCTAGGGAGAAAATGTGTATCCCTAAAGTTTGTGAATATGGCCCTACTGAGGCAGAGAACACGAGACAGTAATGTGTCTCCATGGCTGTTCTTTGTAAAAGGAAATTTTGTTTGGTACAAGTTGGACTAGGCAATTGCCATCTCTAAACTTCCGTGATCCTGAGAATGATGAGAGAGGAGATTTATGAGCTTATCTGTAAAGACGATTTAGAGAGTGATTACTCTGGATTGTGGGTACAGGAGCCCAAGTACACATGATCCCTTACTCAAGGAATGTGGTGGATACTGCGGCCATGAATGGTCAGTTATCAGTGCAGCTGTCTGAACTGAGAGTTTGGTCTTGTCTGTTCACATCCAGTCCTATCTGATACAATGAGATCCAGGATGCCCTACTAAAGCCTCCTCTCTGAAGTAGCAACATGGACATGCCACAGAGTCCCTGTAGCCATGTTCTCCCACAGAAACACACATGAGTACCCCAAGTTGACAGGGATAAATGAGACTCCCAAGTTTCACTCAACCTGTGAGGTCTGCTGGGAAATGTTAAGGAGAGGTCAAAACATGTTATTCCATTTCTGTTTTTCCCTTGGATGCAGAGACACATCTGGAGATGCTCCAAACAAGACAGTCCCCAGAGCTCCCAATGATCCCAGATGTCTCTTTGAGGAATCAGAGGGTGTAAGGGGCAGAGGACATGGCTAATGGAGGAACTCCTTGCTTACCTAACTACAAGGGACTAAGAGACACAGTGCTATCAAATAGCCAGAGAAGTCTTATAAATTCAGCCCTTGATCTTGCATCCTTCTCCTTGTCCTGGACAAGGACCTACTTCACGTTCCTTATTATTTCCTCAGTTTTGGTTAGAGGACTTAAGACTGCACATCAGCAGTATTTCAGTTGCTAGTCAGTTTTCTACTAGTCAATGACCAAAACAGTTTACTTTGCTCTGTCCAGGCAGCTCCCTAGTTTAGCTGATGTTCAGGGAGATGGTTCTTCACATTCGAAGAGACACGTTCTGGCTGCTTTCTGTGCTGGTCTTGATGCTGCTCTTGCACCTTACTGCCTTAGTGTGCGGGACTGAGAAGCCCCTTTGTTTTTCCAAAATCAGCCCCAGCCTCACCAGAGACGGGCACCTGATGATTGGAAGCTTTCTCTGTATTCAGGGAGAGTGAGTAGTTTTACAAAAGCAGAAGTTTTCACAAGTCAGCCCAACAAGGACTGCAGGAGTTATCAGTAAGTACCTCTCCATATGAAAAGGCTCATTTTGATTGAGTTGATTTCCAAAGCATTCTTTAAAAAAAAAAAAAGAAATGGCAAAAAGGAAGCTCCAGTTACCATGCCAAGTGATAATCCCACCCTTCCCTCCCCAACTTTTGTTTTTGCAAATCAATTTTCATCTCTGATTGCCTTACAAAGCTAGAGATAGAGAATATTCTCTCTCTGTATCTTTCTCTGTTTTTCTGCATATAACAGTCTTTCTTTTGTTTGTCTTTCTTTCTGGCTTTGTTTCTGTCTCTATCTCCATGTATCTTTTTTGCTTAGCTTTGTGTCTCTGTATCTCTGTATTTCTCCCCTTCGCTTCTTTCTTCCAGAAGATTCTTGCCTCTGAGAGTCTCCAGAGATAAGTTACTATAGTATTCACTGTAATTTGTTCCTCCTCGGGTGGCCAACTCCAGTCATTCTGATCTATAACTTGCCACTGGACCCAGATGGACTTGCCCCTGGGGGAGAAAGTGACCCTGGGAAATTTGCAGAGCCCTGCCTCTCTTACATCCAAATCACTTGCCAGTCAGTGCATAACTTATCTGATGTGATGGTTCTCTTCTAGAATGAAGGACAATCAACAATTCCTCCACCTCCCATATTCTGAACCTCAGTGTCTGTATTGAAACTATAAACCCAAGTCTTTGTGTTTCAAACTAGAGAAACCTGACATGGATGGCTAGGATTCAGTTGAGAACTGAAAGATCATGAGGGATGCAACTCTTGGGATGATCGAGGTATGTTTGGGCACCAGCTAGAGTAAACATGAACCCTTGGAAGTATAAAATCCTTGTGATGAAATGTCTATCGTACTTAGAGATATGTAAAATGTTCTGATTTTCCCTTGAGTGATGTGTGAGGATTTGGTGTTTTTTTCTCAAGTGAGTTTCTGCTACGCTCAAAGCAGAAGACAAATTGGAATTTGACCTTGCTTCCAGAATTTTATTAGAATACAGGAACATTTTTCTCATGGCTATTCTCATGGAATTTTGTCTGGGCCCTGCTCCTGTTGCATTCTGAGGAGTAAATGCAGTAGGAACACTTTGCCTAGCAATGTAGCCTCAGATGTAAATATCTATGAGTCTGCCCATCGTGAACCAGGGAGAAGGTGGTGGGATCTAGATTTGAGTACACGCACACACACACACACACACACACACACACACACACACTTCTGCACAACATTTCAATTCAAGAAGCTTCACTATAAGGTGAATGAGGGATTAGAGGATGGTCCAAGATTGTGTGGTAGGAATATTGGAGGTGGATTATGGAAAAATACAAATGGTCCATGTCAGATGGGCATTCTGATGTCTTCCTCTGGATCTGTGTTTCCAGGGCTCCTGCATCACTCTGTCTCTCCACTACTGAGCTACCTTTTCATTTCTCTATTTCATTTTCTGCCCCTCCTTCCCCTTCTCCCTAATTGTATCTCCTTTAATTGTCCAAAATAAGGGACCAAATTATGTAACCTGGAGCTGAAAAATATGAGTTGAATCCTGTGTCAGTTATTTACTAGGTTTGTGATGTAGGGCAAAACACTAAACTTCTCTGTTTCTCTGTAGATAAGAACAGCACCTACTTCTCTGGCATCCAGTGAGGATCAAAGCAGATTATATACATACAGACATATGTACATACATATATATACACACACATACATATGTGTATGTATATATATATATATATGTACATATCCTTCGAAAATCTTAAAGCACTATATGAATACTGGCTCTTCTGTTCTTGCTAATTTTTTATTTCTTAAATGTTTCAGCATCTTTTTCTCTTCCTTCCTTCTTCACCTGACAGGGCTGATGATGGTTGACTTTAAAGGGGGAATATGTTCCTGACCTCTGTGCAGTTTAGACCAAGGTGCTGCTGTGAATCAAATTTCCTTCTTATCTATATGTTGCCTTTGACCAACTTTCTTTATGAGCCATGATTCTGGATGGAGACAAAAAGCTTATTCTGCAGTGCCTCATTCTAATTGCAGAGAATAATTACCTAGAAAGTAATCAGTCAATTCAACTGGCATTTATTAAGTACCTACTATTAAGCAAGACTGCTATGAATAATAATCTTGGGGCAGAACGATACAACTGTAGAGAGATGGACAGGCCTCAAGTCAGGAAGATTTGTGTTTAAATCCACTTATTGGTTGTGTGACTGGACAAATCACTTAACTTCTGTTTCCCTCAGCTTTCCACTTAAGAAATGAGGATAATAGTGGCATGTATCTCCCAGGGTTGTTGTCAGGATTAAATGAGATAGTCATTTTGAATGGCTGAATACAGTGCAGAGCACTATATAAATGTTAGGTACTATTATTGTAGCTATCGCTATTATCATAAACACAAAACGAGCTGGAGTGCTTAGTGGACCTTTACATTACTGAAGAAGCTTTCCTTCAGTGATTCACTTTCTGGTCTGGCTTTTTCAGTGGTTTATGGATCATTCCCCCTCAGGTGGCTGCATAAAAACTACCAGCAGGCCATGACCATAAGATTTGCTGTGGAGGAGATCAACAGGGATCATGTTCTGCTGCCCAACATTTCTCAGGGATTCCAGGTCTACAATGCCTACCACAGTGATAAGAGGACCTTGGAGAGCTCCCTGAGGTGGTTGCATGGAGGGGATCAGCTAGTCCCTAACTTCAGCTGCAGAGGACAGAACAAGTCTATGGCTGTCATTGGAGGAGCCACATCAGCTCTGTCTACGCAGATGGGGACCCTGCTTGAGCTCTACAAGTTCCCACAGGTGAATGATCTTGGGCCTCATACATTCTAAATCTTTATATGGACCATTGCAACTTAGAATGGACGGACCTTGCATTGAATTACACAAAGAATAGAATTAGAGTTGCCTAATCCTATGGAGGGTTAGGGTGGGGTAGGATTAAGCATCACAACAATTATCTCACTTTATCCTCTTACCAACTTTGTCAGGCAGGTTTTGTTGTTATTCCCAACCGAAGCACACAGAAATTAGGTGACTTTTCCTATGATCACCCAACCAGTGAGTGTCTAAGTAAAGATATGAACTCAGATCTTCCTGATTTCAGATCCAATGCTGTATTCACTGCTTCCAAAACCTGTTGTATATGTAGTAAAAGAGACAAAGAAGAAGCCGTCATTCAAGTAGAAGAACAAGAAGAAAAGAGCATCCTAAAAACGAGAAGATAAGACTTGAAGGAAAACAGTATGATCATGAGTATCCAAAGCTACAGAGAAATCAACACAGATGAAGATTTTGAAAAGTCCATCATACTTGACAGTGAAGCAATCATGGTTGACTTTAGAGAGAACAATTTCAGATCAATACTTTAGGTGCTATATTGCAGAGAGTTTAGTAGAAAATACGAGAAGAGGAATACAAGATGTTGAATATCATGAATTTGTTAAGGAATTGATCCACAAAGAGAAGATGAGGTATAGGACAGTAGCAACTAGTATTCCTAGATTCAATGAGTATTGTTTCTAGGATTTGAAAAGAGGGATATGAGCATATTTGTAAGTAGCTGGGAAATAGCATAGAGAGAGAGAGAGTGGGAAAATGACAGACAAGGCAATCTGTCAGAGAAGGTTGAATTGGATGGGATCAATGATGTATTTAGAGAAGTTTGCCTTTACAATGAGAGAGGCTATCTCTTCACATTATGCAGAGGTTAAAGGGATAGATAGTAAGGGAAGATATTTCATTGGTTTGCCTTATAAGAAGTGAAAAGAGAACTCATTAAACATGACATGTTTTTTGATAAAGTCTGAGACAAGGTTATCTGTTGAGGGTGTAGGTGGATGGAATACTGCAAGGGACTTTAAGAAGGCTAACATTCATACAGGGTTTTATGATTGCATTTTATTATAGAAGGATAAGGTGTCTGGCACACAATGAACACTATATGTATTAGGTATTATTTATAGTGAATATATTATCTCTGTTGAGCTTCACAACAGGAAGGTAGGTGCTATTGTTACACTCATTTGACAAAAGAGAAAACTAAGTTATATAAACAATAAGTGACATACCTGAGATTTGAACTCAGGTCTTCCTGACTCAAGGGCCAGTGCTCTATTCACTGTGGCACCTACCTGACATTCAGTGAGAATTTTTGGAATAGTCACTTTAGCCAGTGAGATAGGGAAACAGTGAGGAAGTGTAAAAAAATTGTCTTACTGCAATGAGTTGTTTTGGTTTCCAGGTGAGTTGTTTAATAAGAATCTGTAGAGGACCAATCAGCATCATTTTCTTATTTTCTCCAGCTCCTTTCAAGAACATGGAAATAGAAACAAGAGGGTGAATGGTGGGAGGAATCCAAAGTTGGGGTCTGCCAAGGTAAAATTGGTGCTAGGCTAAGGGATTTCGTTGATTGAGTGAAGAGAATATTGCAGAGTGGAATTCATTCACCAGTGAGATGAAATAGAGCAAAGAGGAGAGAATGGGCAAAATGGGGTTGATGGACTGGGAAAGATAATCTCTAGATTATCAGTATTCTTCCTAAAATAGTATTTGTCCTTTCCAGTACTGGTCAGGATGTTCTGGATGTGGTCGGTAATGCAGACTGAGGTAGTTTTCTTTTTGAATACTCTGCTTCTCACTGAAGACTAAGACTTAATGAGTTCTTGCAGCTGCTCTGACACACTGGGGATGCACATTGAGATTGTAGTCCACTAATACTGTCACATCCTCTTTCATATGAAATGCTCCCTACTTGACCCCTTTCTGCCCTTCTTGTACTTATGGAGTTAACTTTTTTGAACCCACATACCAGACTTTACTGATTTCTGGTTTATTTCATTTCTTAGAAAGAGCCCACTGTTCTAGCTGATTAACCCCTTTTTGAGCCTTCTTCACTTTGCCATTCATGTTGAAGTTAGTACTCACAGCTTTCTGTTATTTGCACACTTAGCACCATGGTCTGGCTTTACCTAAATCATTGATAATGGGGTAAAATGTCCAGGACAAAGAACAGCTTCCTGGAACATTCTGTTGGAGACTCCCTTCCAAGTTGACATTGTCCCATTAATGACCATGCTCTGGGTCTATTCAACCATTTCCACGTTAACTTAATTGTACTATTGATCACATCCCATTTTCCCATTTCCCCCATGCACAGAAATAGCATAAATTAGGTTACTATAGTGGAAGGAACACTTGCTCTGAATTCTGAGGCCTGGTTTCAAATCTCACCTTTTAGACTTAAGTACTTGCAGATATTTGGACAAGTCAACCCCCACCCCTCTCCAGCCCTTGCTTCCTTGCCTGTAAAACAAGGGGATTAAATTGAATGTCTTCTCTGATCCTTTGTAGTTTTGTATCTACGAACCTATGCAGTGAGATTTTGTCAAATAATGTGTTCAAATTTGAGTAAATTATAACTACATATTTTTCCTTATCTGACAATCTGTTTATAAGGAAAATTTTTACATGACATTTTTATTGAGTCTTTTTATATCCTAATAATTACATTCATTTTCTGATGTTCAGAAACTCTCTGCTAGTTCAAATTATTATAGTCTCAGTGACAATGTAATCACAGAAAACATTCCAGCTAACCATGTAAATCAATCAACAGTAGAGCATATTTAAGCGAGGCATTAATCAGTTTGAAAATACAATATGGGCTTTGGGTCAGTAAACGACATCATATGAAGTAAATCATGTTTGACTGAAAAAAGAAAACGTGTCTCTGGATTTATGCATTATGCAACAAGCCATGGCAGAATTGTGCATTGTAACAGCAGGCCAGCCACTTGGTATTTGAATCCAAGGTTAAGGGACTCCTGAGAGGTAATGACCTGTGAGGAGGGAAGGATAACCTTTCCACATGATGACCTTATTAACTTTGAAAGGTCATAAGAGCTGGATTTTCTCTCATCACTAGTAGCATTGTACACTGGAGTCAATAGCAATGTCTGTGTCAAGCAGTAGAAGACATTAACTTTGGCAATGGGAGGCAAAAGACACATTAACAACAAATGAGACATAAAAAGAAAGGAAGCTTGAAAATTCTATAAGGCCACTAATCCTGAGAACTCAGCAGAAAGCCACACTGAAAAGGTACTTCACGAAGACTCCACAGGGGGAGAAAAGGACTTCCAGAATCCAGGAGATGTGAATTAACCTTTTGGTCACTCCTGTTCTCCCAGTTTGACCCAATTATCTTCAGTTACCTTGAGTGTAAGTGCAAAGGTTGCCCATGCTTAGGGGGAATGTTATGGTAAGAACTGTCTTTGCTATACCTGTTTGGTAAACAACTATTCTCAAACCTCATTATGTCTGGGTGATAATCAATGAGAGGTACTCCATTTGGGGCTCATGATTCAAAGTACTAGAAACCTAGATAACCCCATGCCTTGACCTATCCTTCTTAGCAGATGAGAGGGAGAAGGGGAGAGACAGAGACAGAGACAGAGAGACAGAGACAGAGACAGAGAGACAGAGACAGAGAGAGAGAGAGAGAGAATTTAGTAGCACCCATCCTTTTGAGAACTAACTTGACAACTTAATGGAAGTTGGGGCACGTTGTTTCAGAGTTGGTGCTAAACATAAGTGATTCAATGTAAGGTCTAGTGATTACGTGATGGCTTCTGATTTTGCTCCTTTTAGTCCTCTCTGTGGTCAGTGTGTAACACCATAAAATGGAATATCAGGAACGCCATGGGCATGGCCAGTATTCCCATGGTGATCTCTTTGTTTTTCATGTTCTCTAACATCTATATACTTTGCATGTAAGTAGGTAGCACTTAACTGTTGGAGTGATGGTAAGATTTAAACCATTGCACATCTAAACCAGCATGATTAATATTTGATGTTTACAAATCAATGCTCTGAATAAGAAGCTATTAAGTGATATTGGAAACATCAAAATAACTATATTTGTGTTCAGCACAAGAATTTTGAATATTTATTACTTATTTCCAAATGTCTTCGAACAAAATATATATTACAAGTAAAATACATATTTCTGTGTCAAAGAAAAAACCATTACATAGTCTGATTTTATCTTATTTATGCAATAAAACAAACATTTCCTCAACAAAGCCCGATAAAAAGATGATTGCACATGCACGTGCAGATCCACTATGTACAACTTGCCATTCCCTTCAAACATACAACAAAGTTATCTTGTAATTATTTTTCCTTCCCTCCCCTATCCCTGCCCTAGAGATGGCCACCATGAGACACAAATTATGTGTATGTGTGTGTGTGAGGGAGAAAAAGAGAGACACTGTGTGTATGTATGCATGTAAATGTAAAATTATTCTGTACGTAGTTTTATTTATCATTTCTTTCTCTAGATGCAGATAGCATCTCATGGTCTTATGTTCCTTATGGTTAATTTGGGTTTTTATAGTAGTTGAAATAACTTATTTGTTTAAAGCCACTCGTAAAACAATAATGCTGTTATGATTTAAAATGTTCCTTTTGTTCTGCTCATTTGCTCTTTATTATTTCTTAGAAATCTTTTCAGGTTTTTCTAAGATCATTGAGCTCATCACTTCTTATAGTACGGAAGTGTTCCATAGCAATCATAAAGCACAACTTGTTGGACCACTCCACAACTGATGTACATCCCTGCAATTTTCAGTTCTTTGCCTACTCTGAAGACAGCTACTCTAAACGTTTTAGAGCATATATGTTTTTTTCCTTTTTTTTTCCTCTAATCAACTTTGGGAGTAGACATAGTAGTGGTACTGCTAGGTCAAAGGGCATAGACAGCTTAATAACTCTTTAGCCAGCTGAAGAGGAATTTCATGAGAACAGCACAATAAGAGTTCTAAGTGTGAGTCAATTCTCCTTTAGGACCTTGTTGTAGAAGTGAAGAGTGGGCCATGGTCAAGGTAAAGGTTTTTGTAGCAACTGTTTTTGCAGTACCTGCTTAGTAAATGCCTTTTCTGAAAGCTAACTAACTCTAGTTGATAATCAATGATGAATCCATTTGTGGCTCATGACTCAAAATACTAGCAACTCCCATAAACTCCTGCCTCCACTCATCCTTGTTAGGAGATTAGAGAGAGAGTAGTTAATAGCGGCCACCCTTTGGAGAACCAACTTAATGGTTGAATGAGAGTTGGAAAAGTGACCTCTGATGGGGTGCTATGGACATGTCATTCAGTATGTGGTCTTGGGATTACAAGATTGCTTTTGGTTTTGTTTTAGCATTTACTATGATAGAAGGATAACACCATCAAGTGGCAGTTGAGGAAAAAGATTGGCATGGCCATTACTTTCATGGTGATAGTGTCATTTATCATGTTCCCTAACATCCAAGTACATTGCCTGTAACTAGAGAACATATATCTGTTGTAGCGATTGTGTGTGATAATTATTGCAAAACAAGTCATGCCCATTTCAACAGCTGGTTTACTATATGATATTTACAAATAAATGCTCTGAATGACAGCATTTGTGTCCTACAAGACCTTAAAATATTTATTAATTATCATTTCTAAATGTCTGTAAAGAAGTAAAATACATATTTCAGTGTCAAAGAGGAAATCATTACATTGATTTTAAACATAATCTTAATGTATTTTTAAAAAGCGTACGTGCCATACTTTGGCCTTATTAAACGTGCAACACATAATTCAAGTGTTGTTTTCACAAAAATACTGCTATCACTATCCCACCAAGATCCTGCCATGTCCCAAAGCACCTCCTTTCTCTGCATATACATTTCCTTTCCTAATTGTGTTGCCCACTTTTAGATTTCATGGGGAATAAGGGAATGTAATGATAAGAATTAAGAATAACAGCTGTCATTTTTAAAGCACTTTAAGATCGACAGTGGATTTAGATCTATTTTCTTATTAGGTGTGTTTTACAGAGACAAGTAAGATCGAGAGAAGATAAGTAACTTGACCAAAGTCATGTATAGCTAGAAAGTATGTGAGATCAAATTCCAACTTACATGTCATCTCTACAAACAGGTCAGAAGCATCAGTTCACCAGCCCCAGCATCTTTGTCATATTACACAGGTGTTACTTCTGGGAAAGTCCTGGCTTTAGATACCAGGAAATGACAAAAATTTCTCTTCCCTTTCAGATCCACTTCTTTCTGAAGGACATTCATTTTAATAATAGTGTTGGTGACCAGATGTTTGTGAATGAGATAAGAAGCTCTGAGGATCAATATGGCATTAGGAATTATGTGATTTATCATAATATTACTGAATTATTGTTGAAAGTGGTTCAATTTATCACCAGTGCTCCACCTGGTCAAGATTTCACTGTATGTAAGGAACCCATCAACTGGGAATGGGTAGATTCAAAGGTCAAAAGCTATTTCACATAAATTTATGTGCTCAGTCATATGAACAAGTTGCGCTCTACTTCCCTCACTTCACATCTCATATTTATGCATAGGAAATCTTTCCAGTTGCTTTCTCCTCTTGCTTTTAAAATTTTTTGTTTACCATTTTATTTTTCATCAGTTACATGTAAAAACAATTTTAACATTAATTATAAAAACTTTGAGTTCCAAACTCTCTCCCTTCCTGTCTCGTCCACCCCTCTTCTTTAAGAAGACAAACAATATGTAGTCACAAAAAATATAATAATCATTTTGTGAAAGAAAACATAGACCAAAATACTCAAGGAAAATAAAGAAAATAAAACACAGTATTCTTCCTCCGGTATTCAGACACCATCAGTTCTTTTCCTGGACATGGATAACATGTTTTACTATACCTTCAGAGTTGTCTTGGATTTTTGTATTGCTGAGAATGACTGAGTCATTCACTGCTGATCATCATATAATATTGCTGCTACTTTGCACTAAGTACATTTCACTTTGCACCATCCCATGGAAGTCTTTCCAGGTTTTTCTGCAAGCATACTGTTCATCCTTTCTTATAATACAATTTTTTCCATCAAAATAATATACAACTCATTCAGCTATTCTGCAATTGATAGGCATCCACCTCAATATCTAATTCTTTGTCTCCTGAAAAGAGCTGCTCTAAATATTTTTGTACATGTAGGTCCTTTTCCTTTTGTAAAAAAAAAAGTCTATTTTGGAATATAGACCTAGCAGTGGAATGCTAGGTCAAAGGATATTCATGGTCTTATAGTTCTTTGGGCATAGTTCCAAATTACTCTACAGAATGTTTGGATCCACCATCCCACCAACAATACATTACTGTCTGATATTTTCCACATCCCTTACAACATCTGTCATTTATATGGAAGTTTTCATGTTAGGATTTCCTTCAGGAAGTGATCAGTGGAATCTTTCAATATCTATTTTACCCTCAGATTGTACAATATCAGGGCAGTTTTTCTTGATAATTGCTTGAAAGATTATGTCTAGGCTCAGTTTTTGATCATGGCTTTCAAGTAGTCCAATAATTTTAAATTATATCTCCTAGATCTATTTTCCAGATACTTTTATTTTTAAGTGAGATATTTCACAGTCTTCTATTTTTTTTTTCATTTCTTTGGTTTTGTTTTGTTGTTTCTTGATTTCTTGTAAAGACATTAGCTTTTGTTTCCTCCATTCTAATTTTTAAGGAATTATTTTTTCAGTGAGCTTTTGGACTTCCTTTCCATTTGTCCAAGTCTGCTTTTTAAGGCATTCTTCTCACTGACTTTTTGTACCTTCTTTACTATTTGGCCTAGTCTGTTTTTTAAGATATCATTTTCTTTAGCATTTGTTTTGTGTCTCCCTTACTTACCTGTTGACCCATTTTTCATGATTTTCTTGCATCATTCTCATTTCTCTTCCTAATTTTCCCTCTACCTCTTTTACTTGATTTTCAAAATCCTTTTTGAGCTCCTACATGCCCTCAGACCAATTTATATTTTTCTTGGAGACTTTTGATATAGGAGCTTTGACTTTGTCACCTTCTTCTGAGTGTGTGTTTTGATGTTCCTCGTCACTATGGTAACTTTTTATAGTTATGGTTTTATTTTTTCTATTGTTTGCTCATTTTCCCAGACTGTTACTTGACTTTTCACTCTTTTTTAAAGTAGGACTCTGCTTCCAGGGTGAAGTGTCTTCTTGTCCCAAGCTTTAGAGGCTTTTTTCTGCTATTTTCAGAGATACTTCTAGGGACCTATAAGTTTTCAGTTCTTCCAAAGTGATATGACCTAATGAGAGATGTTTACTACTCCCTTGGCCTGTGCTCTGGTGTGTGTGTGACCACAAGCACACTTTTCTGCCCTGAAACTGTGAGGAATGTTAACAGGATTTTAGTGAGCCAGTCTCTAACCTGAGAATGATGAAACAGGCCAGAGATAAAGTGCCATTAATCAGGTAGCCATTTAATTAATGAATTTTATTATGAGGAATAAATTTACAATTTGGGAATTCTCCTGATCAGAATTCTACCTGGATGAAGTGAAGACAGGAAGTGTATACACACGTGATGGGTCACAGGACCAGAATTCTGTGACAGGAATGGATTCTATAGTCTTTGATTGCCTTCACTTCAGGTATGCAGGCACAGAAATGCCAGTGATTGTGAATCTTGTCAAGGTTTGATTGATCAGTTCAAGCAGCATTATGAGTCTGACTCACTGGTTGGAAAGGCAGTTCTGAAAAATCTAATTAATTAGAGTATTATTATAAAAATCAGAATTCTATCCACTGGAATGTCCCTGCTCCACTATGCTCCACTATGGCTGCAAGCTCTGCTATGCTAGTGCTCCTCCTCACCCTGGGACTGACACTGCTAGGACTGTAATCCAGATCTAAATATGGCCAAAACTATAGTGTCCTGCCTCAGTGCTAACAAAAAGCTCTGTAATCTCCTTTTGACCAACTAGTTGTTTGACCCCATTATTGCCTATGGGCTGAGAATTCTGGAAGCAGCTCCTGCCATTGCCACTGCTGATTCAACCACGCCCAAGCCTGCTCCTGGTTTGCTGTAGCCAAGCCTCTGCGGGTGCACCTTGCACTAGACTGTGCTCCTCTCTTATCCTGGTGCAACAGACCTTTTCTGCTGATGTTCTAAGATACTTTGACATCTGTGGGCTGAAAGTTGTGGAAACTGCTACTACTGCCAGTGATTCAGACACCCCAAAGCCTGCTCTGGGTTTGCTGGGGTCAAGTCTGTGCTGGCATGGCACATGCTAGATTGTGTTCCTCTCCCACCCTGGTGCAACAGACCTTTCCTACCCACCTTCCAAGTTGTCTTGGGCTTCACACTATACAGAGGTGAAATTTGTTTCACTCCGCTCATTCTGGTGCACCCAGACTTGTTTAGAGTCATTTTAAAAAGTATTTGTAGGGGGTTGGCAGAGATCTTAGGCAAGTCCCTGCCTTTATTCTGCCATCTTGTCTCTGCCTCCTCTCTTTTGCTTTTTAAATAAACTTTCATATAAACAAAATGGAAAAATAATCCATAAGGCAGGTATTTTCAAACAGTGCAATGGTTAACATCATAGGAAACAGAACAGAAAGGGACTTTAAAGATCATGTTGACTACCTCTTTATTTGACAAATAAGAAAACTATGGCCCAGAAAACTTTTGATTGGCCAAGGCCCTCTAACCCCAAATTCAATGACTTTAGGTGCTATATTACAGAGGTTTAGAAGAAAGTTAGAGAGGAAGAGGAGGTGTTGGATATAGATTAATTTGTCAAGAAATTAAGTCATAGAGTGGATGAGAGGTATAGAACTAGGGTTGGTAGGATCCAATGAGGGTTGTTTTTAGGATGACAGGAATGAACATGGGCCTATATTTAAGCCGTTGTGAACCAGCCAAGAAATAAGGAGAGATTACAGATTGGTGAGAGTGAAAATGACCAAGGGGACAACCTGTTGAATAAGATGGATTGAGATGGAATCAAGGGTGCAGTCAGAGTACTTTGCCTTTACCATGACAGAGGCTACCTCTTCACACTAGACAGAGGTGAAGAAGAGAGAAAGGGAAGACATTAAATGATTAAGGATAAGAGAAAAGGGAACTTTCATTAAGAATGACAGGTTTTTTTGTGATGCATGAGGTGAAGTCATCGCTTAAGAACATGGGTGGAAGGAATGTTAAAAGCGATCGGATTTCTCTTTCCCTGCTTGCTTTAGATATCATATTTATTTCATAAAAGGTGTTTGGTAAGATCTACTTTTTTGCCTGTTATTCTAAATAATTTATTTAATATTGGAATTTAATATAAATGTTAATTTAAATGTTTGATACAATTAACTTGCAAATCCAGCTGGTCCTGATGTTTCTTTCTTAGAAAGCTCACTCATGGCGTGTTCAATGTCTTTTTCTACAAGAGTTCTATTTATTCTTTTGCTAACCTAGGCACTTTATATTTTCATAAATATTCTTAATATTCTTCCACTTCACTTAAATTGTTAAATTTAGTGGCATACAATTGGATGAAATAGCTCCTGCTTCTTTTCATTTCATCTTCATTAGTGATGGATTTGCTCTTGCCATTTTAAATTTTTTTTATTTGCTTTTCTTCTCTCTTTTTTTAAATACAATTAACCAACGCTATATCTATTTTATTTTTTAAAAAGAAAACAAGCTCCTACTTTTATTTATTAATTCAATGTTTTTACACTCAATTATGTCTCACCTTTAATTTTTAGAAGTTTCAAATTTAATTTTTAAATGAGTATTTTAGCTGAGTTTTTTCTATTTTTCAAAATGCTGATCCACTTCATTAGTCTTTTCTTTATTATATTAAGGTAAGCATTTAGGGATATAAATTTTCCTGTGATCACTGCTTTGTCTGTATTCCATAAGCCTTGTTATGTTGTCTCATTATTGTCTTTCTCTTTAATGAAATTATTGATTTTTTCTATAATTTTTTCTTTAAACCACTGCTTCTTTAATATTAATATTGTTTACCATTCATTACATAGTATATTCAATAGCATTAAATTAATTTAATATTTAATATGAATGAATATTGTTTAGTCTCCAGTTAGTTTTGATTCTATGTTTCCATTGACCTTTATTAAATATAATTTTAGTCAGGATTGTGATCAGAAAAGAATTCATCCCTTTAGAAAAGTCTGTGCTTAGACTACATCTGGAGTGTTGTGTTCAGTCCAAAGAAATACTTTTTATTAATAAGCATTAATGAGTACCCATTTGTAAGGTTGTAAGGTTCCAGTATAATAATAATCCTATTGAAAATAACTATGATAGCCTGTACTTATATTGTGATTTCATTTTGGAAAGCACTTTATTTGTGTTATCAGTGTGGAATCTCACAATAACCCTATAAGGGAGGGGCTATTCTTTTCTCCCTTCTACAATTCAGGAAAGTGACAGAAAAAGTTAAGTTACTTGCCTAAAGTAACAGCAAAACAGCGTCTGAAGTACAATTTCAATTGAAGTTGGCCTGACCCCATCTCCAAGACTCTTTTCACTACGCCACCTTCTTGCTTTCAAAAGAGGTTAGACAACCTGTATCATGCCCATGGGATTGGAAGCTCATGCTGTCTGGGATTCCCAGCATTGGTAACTAGAGTGGCACCCCCTGGACTCCCATCTACTGGCCTCCCAGTGAACCAGCATCACACTCCACAAACTTTTCTCACCTAAATCTCTCCCAGTTGTTGCAATTCCTAGTTAAGGCATCAGTGATTCCCTGATGACTTTGAGGCCTTTCCAGCTCCTGGCTAGTGTGATCCAATGGTTCTTGAAGGCAACTCTCCTGACATGGAGGTTCATAAATGGATGTAGTTCCTGAGGGGAAAGTTGTTACTAGAAGGGATATCCTTGTGTGCTTCCCACTTCTAGTGGGGGGAACCCTGGGCTTGGGATCAGATGCCCTGAATTTGTATCATTTTTCTGCTGCTCACTATTTAAGTTAAGCAAGTCACATGATGTCTTTTGGCCTCAGTCTCTGTCATTTGAAAATGAGGTAGGGATGTTAAACTTCCTTTACATTCCTCTTTGCTCTAAATTCCAATTTTCTATGGCCTTGGGAGAAAACAAACACATCACCAGAGTCTGTGAGCATGGCCCTATTGCGGCAGAAAACTTGAAGCACTGATGGGTCTCCAATGTTTGTCCCTGAAGAAGGGATTTCTGTTTGGTACAAACTGAATTAGGAAAACTCCACCCCTAAGCTTCCATGATCCTGCACATAGTGACAGATGAGATTTATGAGCACATCAAAGGACAGCATTTAGGAAGTGATTATTCTTTATTTTGGGTACATGAGCTCTGGTAAGTATGACCTTTGGCTCAGTGAACATTATAGACACTGTGACTATGAATGGTCAGCTCTCAGCTCAGTGTCTGAACTAAAAGTTCCTGTTGTCTGTTCACAATGAACACTATCTGAAACAGACAGATCCAGTGTTCCCCCCAGAGTGTCCTCACTGAAGTTACAATCCAGGACAGCCACAGAGTCCTTGTGGCTTTGTGCCTATCCAGGAATGCACAAGTATCTCTAGTTGAGAAGTCACTGAGACTTCAAAGTTTCAACCACCTGGTTGGCTCTGCTGGGAGCAGATAGGGAGAAACCAAAACGTGTTATTTGACTTCTGTTTTTCCCTTGGATACAGAGACACAGGTGGAGATGCTTCAGGCAAGGACAATCCTTGAATTTCTCAGGGGACCCAGATGTCCCTTTGGAGACTGGGGTTCCAGGGGAGGGACCCCTCCTTGTAACTAACATGGGGCTACCGAGACACAGTTCTGTCAAATAGCAAGGGAAGCCTTATAAATTTAGCCCTTGGTCTTACATCATTGTCCTTGTCTTGGACAAGGGCATGACTCATGTTCATTTTTGTTTCCTCAGAAATAAAAGGACGACTCCACACTGGACATCAATAATATTTCTGTTGCTGGACAGTTTTCCATCAGTCAATGACCCAAGCAGTAGGCTTTGTTGTAATCCAGGCAGCTCCTTGGCTCCTCCCAGGTTTGGGGCTTTGGCTGATGTTCAGGGAGATGCTGTTTCACATTCAGAGAGACACTTTCTGGCTCCTTCCTATCCTGCTGTTGACACTACTCCTGCAGTTTCCTGCTTCTGTGTGCAGGACAGAGGAGCCCTTCTGCTTCCACAAAATCAGTCCCAGCCTCAGCAGGGATGGGGACCTGGTGATTGGCAGCTTTCTCCCCCTGTATGCAGTGAAAATCAGTGAGGTCACAGGAGCAGCACTGTTTACAAGTCAGCCTAACAAAGACTGTAGGACTTATCAGTAAGTGTCTATCAGTATTAGAGTCACTGAGTGGATTTTTAAAAGTATTCTCTTGTTAAAGAAATGGCAAACAGGGAAGCCTAGGCCACTTAACCCCCACCTTCCACCTCCAGCTTTTGTTCCCACAAACTAGGTTTCATTTTTTGATATTCTTCCAAATCTAAAGAAGGAAAATATCCTTTCTTTCTACTTAGGTCTCTGTGTTGGTAACTGCTTCTTTCTGCCTCTTTGTCTCTGTCTCCATCATTCTCTGTCTCTTTTTTTTCCTATTTCACTATCTGCCTCTGTTTTTGGCTTTATGTCTCTGTCTTTGTCTCTATTTCTGTCTCTCTTTTCCTTTGTCTCTGTCTCTAGTACTATATTTTTCTCTCTAGCTGTGTGTCTCTGTCTTTGTCTCGGTCTCTCTCTTTCCTGCATTTCTCTTTCTGTGACCTGGAGCCATGTCCTTGAGAAGATACAGAGATAAGGGTTACTAGGATTCTCTGTCATTTATTACCACACCTCCCCTATCCTGCCCTTCAGTGTCCATACCCGTACTATGCATGGGTGTCTTTGTGTTCCAGACTAGAGAAGCCTAGAGGGGCTGACTGGACTAGTCTGAACTGTGGCTGGGAACGGAGGAAATCATTTCTGTTGGATTTTTTGGGAGGATAGTAGTATATTCAATCACCAGCTATAGTAAATATGAATCCTTACAGATATAAAAAAAAGTTGGTGATGTAATGCCTGTCATAATCAGAGATATCTGAGATTTTCTGATTTTCATTTGAATGATGTGTAAGTGCTGGTGTTTGTTTCTCCAGGAAGGGTGTGAGAAATGAATATTTCTCTTATATTTAATAACTAATTATTGTATTTTGACCAGAGTTTTTCCTTTTTCTCCTTTCTTATCCAGAAACCAAACGGTGGAAAATCTTAGCCATGTCAAGATATAATTTGATAGTAAAAGAAAAGGGCTAATGTGTGTATTTCTGCTTATTGTGTTTGCTCAGATAGGCTTGGGGAACAGTTGATTCTATTATCAAGACCAGCGATATGGAAACTGATGTTTCTTTGACCAAGATTTGAGTGACCTAAATCACATACCCCAAGACCTTCATCTTAATACAGCCCACCACCTGTTATTATGCTTGACCACTCCTAGTTGACTGCCCCTGCTCAGGAGTACCTTTTCTTAGGGTATAAAATGTGACCCCCGACACCATTAGGGGTCTTTGGTCTAAGAGAGATGGCCAAATGACCATCCTTTTATTAACAACCTGCTGGCTTTATTAATAAAATTATCAAATTACCCAGAAACTTTATCTCTCAAACCTTTTTAAACATCACAGTTATAGCTAACCTGGAAGGGGTATAGAGTCATTTATTCTAGATTCTTTACTAGGAGGTCCCCTCAATTGAACCCATGGAGAGAGTTCCCTCTTAGGATTCTGTGATCTGACTCTTTTACCAGTAATTAAATTCTATTTGAGTCAGCATATATCTGTCTATATTTTTGGTTTTAGTGTTTGTACTGTAGCTTTTTTTCTCATTTTCACTCTCACAGGGAAACAGATCATCAAGTCAGATGGGTTTACTTCAAAAGATCCACTGAAGTAAACTATATGGGGATGAGAAAGAGAAAACTGTGTACATACTGAGGGCCACCTGGGAAATTCAGGGTGTTCTGGATATTCAGCCTGCAAAACCAATTTCTACTAAACCCAAAAGTACTATCAATATATTCTGAGTTTTTTACGAATAGGTTTTTGAATGGTGATATCTGGACCAATACTGTGTGAGAGAATCTCTAAAGCTGCAAGCCTTGTTTTCAAGTTTTGGGGTTACATATAAATTAAGCTGCCTGTGTGTGTGTTTGTGCAAAAGGACTCTGTAAGTAAAGGTGTCCAGGTGTGTAAGCCTGCTCAAGAGGGCTTTGAGACGACCTATTCTTAGCCTTTTCAGGCAGAGGTGTGTCAAAAGGATTCTGTCAGGGAAAGTGAGTAAACAGAGGGAGGGAGATATTAAAGCAAGGAAAAAAGTAGTTTTTTTAAATTATTTTATTTGTTTTCAGTGTTCTACAATCACTTCCATATATCTTAGATTTTCCCCCTCCCTCCCTCTCCTTCTCCCTTCTGTCCCCACTCCTTCCCTGAGATGGCATACAATTTTATATAGGTTCTCTACATACATTCCTATTAAATACATTTTCACCTTAGTCATGTTACATAGAAGAACTAAACTGAATGGGAGAAATCATAAAACAAAACAAAACATAATACAAAAGACAATGGTCTGCTTCATTCTGCGATCCCATTCCATAGTTCTTTCTCTGGATGTGGAAGGCATTTTGCCTCAAGAGACCAATGGAAATTTTGTAAGTCCTTGCATTACAATGAAGTACTAAGTCTCCCAGAAAAATTCCTCTCACACTGTGTGCAAGGTTCTCCTGCTTCTGCTCCTTTCACTCAGCATCAGTTCATATAAGTCCTTCCAGGCCTCTCTGAAGTCTTCCTCTTCATCATTTCTTATAGCACAATAGTATTCCATTACCTTCATATACCGCAACTTGTTCAGCCATTCTCCAACTGATGGGCATTCCCTCAATTTTTAGTTCTTGGCCACCACAAAGAGAGCTGCTACAAACATTTTTGTACACATGGGACCCTTTCCCATTTTTATGATCTCTTGGGGATACAGTCCTAGAAGCAGTATTGCTGGGCCAAAGGATATGAACATTTTTGTAGCCCTTTGGGCATAGTTCCAAATTGCTCTCCAGAATGATTGGATCTGCTCACAGCACCACCAACAACTAAGGCTCTGTTCTCTTTGTCTCTGTGTCCATTTGTGCAAGGTTTTTGAAGACTAGCTTGTTAAGTAAGCTTGAAAAAAGTAGCCTGAGACTCTGCCAGGAGATAATATCTCAGACCAAGTAGCCTGTAGCTTGCATGAAGCCTGGTAGGACTGATTTTTAGGAGTAAGCCTATCATCTCAAGTGAGGTTAGTTAGGGATCCACTTAAAGTCACTTTAGGCTGTTGCAATTAAATCTAGGGAACTCTCCCTCACCCCTAATACGTCTGACATCAGGACAATGTGTTTAAAACTGCAAAAATATGTTTTTTTGTCTTGTAAGACAATGATCAGGCCTTTAATGTGATAGCTTCAAATGTAACCACTTTAGGATTTCAGTAATTGATTCAAAACATATATTAACATTGTAAAAGCTGGTTTTCTTATATTAATAATGTTGGTGAAGGGTGTGAAAGAAATACACCTCTCTGATTTGTAAATTATTAAGTGTTAGTTCTCTCTAGATTCTAAGCTCTGAAGAGAAGCAGGACAAAAAGGGGGTGAGTATGATTTTTAATTTGGAAAACTGCATCAGGGAGGAAGTCAAGCCTTTTGTAATCCATTAATGGGTTTTGCGAGTAGCCAGATCCCCAACCTTGTGTTTCAACAGCAGCATGAACAACTGTATGCCTCCTAGAAGTTTTGTAATCACTAAAAACATCTTAATGGATACTTTTTTAAAAAAAAGGAATCATCCAACAAACTTCTTCCTATATTGGGACTAAAGATAGTCAGAGTTTCTCTCTCCTTTTGGGAGAATGAGGGATTTGCAGCTCTTTGGTCTCTAGAGAACACCTGAATTTTGTGATATGTAGATTATTGAAGAGAATCCCCGGGGTTCAAATTAACTCCATAGATTGGCAAAGTAGGGCTTTAGTAAGACAGTGGTTTAATAATAGTATGTTCAGTCTGGGATGTGGATGAAATATAAAGGACAGTGGGGTAGTCTGAGTAATGGGTTTGAAATGTTTAAAAAGACAAATAAAGGCTTGAGTGAAAATAGGGAAGGTAGATAAGAAGGTTTGGGGACAGATGAGCAACAGCAAGCCCAGGTGCTCCTAGCCCACCTGTCCCTGGATAGTTGCTCTGGGTGCCCTTATGCCAACATCAGATGGTTTCAGCATGGTGCAAAGGTGGGAAGAAGTTGGACTGTGTTAAATAGAAAGAGTAAAAAAGAGAATTTTGTAGCTTGATTTGAAAGCCAATAGACAAAGTTTTAGAGGGATAGGAGAAATCAAAACAGAAGACACCATGTATTTCAAGCCTCTTTTTTCATATACTGTCACTTTAAAATATTTGGCAGCAGATGAGCTGGAAACAGTGAATCCAATTATAAAACGTGCTTGGAATAAATAGCCCGTGTGCAAAATATAATACTAAATAAATGAAATTATAAATTGAAGCTCTGTGTGACTTTTGGAAAAGAGATGCAGGTGCAATTGAATTTATCGCTTTCTCATTTTAAGTGAAATTTATTATTATTTCTATTGCTATAATTTGTCAGGAAACTGTTACTTGTGTAGTTTTAAATCACCTTACCCCAGTTATCCGATTTGTAATTTGTATGAAGCTAACGCCCAACATTAATTTGGTAATTTAGTGTATTAGAAAGATTTTTAGAAATGTGAATTCTTCCTTAATTCTTGTGGATTATGGATCTAACTGTTAAATACTGATGTGAAAGCCTTAATAAGAATTTAATAATAACGAAATAATAATTTAATAAAAATTATTAGAGGGTTAGTAACTGAGTTAGGGTGTCAGTATTTTAAGATTTCAGGATCCAGTCCCCATTCTAGAGTAGCTAAAGTATTGTGATTTGACTTCTAGGATACGACAAATATGGTTATTGTGATTTGCAATTATTATATAAAATTATAAAAAATTATATTTTCATATAAAATTTATTATATATCGTTTATGTTATATGAATGTTGTATAAATTATATATTATATTAAATCTTAAATGTTTCTTTGTACTGTCAAATTACTTATTTATTATTTAAGTAACTTTCTGAAAGCTCTTAAGATTTCTCCCTGGGGAACCTGGCCAAGCCTTGTTGGCATTAAATCAAATTCCTTCGATCTTTTTGCTTGGTCCCAAAGCAACAGGTCAACTTAGAATTTGGGGATATTTTTACCCACCGCATTTTAAGCTGATCCGATGAATACAGGTGTGATTTCAACCTCTTTTGTATAACTTTACAGGTGTTCTCTACTATGTACAGCTTGAAGTTCCCAGGAGGATGGGAATGGGAAGCCAGAATGTGCCTTTTCTGATTAGTCTCAAAAGTAGAGGCAGGGGATCTTGAACAAGTCTATATGGATCTGGGAATTGTAACCATGAGTCCTTAAAAAAAAGGAAATATGAATTTGTGGACAATAATCTTTTCTTTTAAAGTGCCAAGAGTATTAGGCCTTAGAAATGAAAACATTACCATTAGTGTTTATAAATCTAGATTTGATTAGATTTAAGCCAAAATACGTCCTGAAGCAAATGAGAGTCAGGTATTAGTACGCTCTCTTCTTCAGGATTATTATGGCAAATTACAATCTAACATAAAAAGACACTTATTATTTGGTATAAGAAATTTATTAGCTGTATGCCTTCCTTCCCAGAAAATACTATTTACCTCAGCTTACTGTTCTGTAAGTGGATCATAATAAAACCTACCTCCCAGGGTTATTGTGAGGATCACATGACTGTAAAGTGCCTGGCATAGGCCAAGAACTATATAATTGTTAACTGTTTTATTATCTCTTTTAATAAGATGGAATTGCTTCATATTTGATCATTTTATTTGGATTTTTACATGTGATCCATACAATGCCAATGGTGATGAGTGATTTTCTGTGTAAGGTAATTTAGAAGTGCATTCAAATAAAGTAAGGCCATCTGATTGGTAATGGGTTTGTTTCCAATTTGAAATACATAATGTTGTTTAGGGTATTAGCATATTTCTAAATTTTCTTATGTTGTGTAATTGGATAAACAATTGTATCTACTATGGTGTTAGAAAAGTAATTTCTCTTATAATCTAGATGTTGTTAGATTTAGAATTGTACTGTTTTAAAAAAAAATGAATGGGTTAGGATGCAGTTAGGTCATTCTATCAGCTCTGCTGACTATGTGTTGGTAATATTCTGAAGTACTGTTATTCAAGAGGAAGTTCACCTAAATTTATTTGGCTATCACTTATGAAAATGATGAGATTGCTAACTAAGTTTTATGGATTTATTATTTTAATCAAGTATTTACATGGGTATTTTCAAAAGGAAAATTGGTAATTATACAAAGAAAAGACCTTATAAAAATCTCCTTTGTAAACCTAGAAGGATTTTTAGAACCATCTAGGCATAAATTCATATCAACTCTGTGCAGGAGTTTCCTGTGTTGTGGAATTCTTACTGAGTAAATGGGAATGCTTCCTCAAAATGGGGGTGTGATTTTCAAGCCTGCTTCATCTAAGGAGATACACACACACACCCACACACATACACACACTCTCACCAGCTAATTTGGAGGTTTACAGAAATTAACCAGTGTTAATTTTCTAGGGGATTTAAGTGAACTATCACATATTCATTGTCTATATAGGATAAGAAAATGAAATTATTTTTATTAATTTCTAGTGATATATTTTTAGATGAAGGGAAAAAGATATTGAATATTTTTTAAAGGCAAGGTAAATTTTGTTACTGTAATAGGGCTAATTTAATTGGATATATTCTTTTTGGCTTCTTAGAAAAACTGAAATCCCCTTGGAAAACACCTTTTGATGAGAATGGGATGGTATTTAGGGATTAGTGATGAGTAGAAATTGTTATAAAACTTTAGGGATTTATTTTTGTTACTCAGAGACATTGTACACCAATTTAGCTTTGATAGCTTTCAGTTTTAAAGATTTGTATTGAATAAGAAAGCAATCTGTCATTTCAGAGGTTTCCAATTAATTTGCTTCATGAAAGGTTAGCGATCATCTTTTTAAAATCAGGATAGTTTTTAAGTTCTTTTTCAGAAAGAGAAATACTTTTAGGAAGAAATATTTAAGTTAAAAAATATTTTTGTAGAAAAATTTCGTGTGATTTTTTTAGAAGCCCTACTAATTTTATTTGCAACCTAATTTGTTGCAATAATTTGATGCTATTAGTAACAGTTGTGTCCAAACCTAGTACTATTAGCGAGGCTTTATAGAGAAAACTCTTTGGGGGAGGGAGACGCTTACTACTCTTTGAGTTTCATTCTTGTTTCTTGTGTGCTTGGGCTGGCCTTAAGTGGGCTCTTTAAGGAAACATCAGCAGTCAGCAGCTCAGTAGAAGCAGCATCTGAGATTTAAGGCTAGTCCATATCTGTCCCTGGGGATTAGGCACGGAGGTGACCTTCGCAAGCTAAGGTTGGACTCTTCTTAATTCATCTTTCCCTACAAGAAATCGGTCCACCTGGCTCCACATGGCAGGCCACTCGCAGTGATGTAGGCCTTCAGGACCAGTTCTGATACCGTTATGACTATGTCCCAGCTTAGAACTCTCATAAATTTCTATTTAAGGGTAGACAAAATGGAAGTTTGTTCCCTCAGTACTGAATCTATTAGTTATTAGATTGATACAAAAACATCTAAATTACTGTAATGAAAAGCAAGTGGGAAAGATCTTGCTACTTTGACCTGAATTTTTTGTCATTCTGTGGTGGTCAGGGCAGAGTAGAGAGGATGCAGGAAGGTGCGAGGCTCAGGCCCGTGTTTCTTTGCTTGTGAGGAAGCCCCAGCAGAGGTGGAAAGGTTTGGGAATGGCTTTGCCCCCCGTGATGATCATGTTCATTAACTTCTTGGTCACCATGACAAATTTAACTTTCTGGTTCTGGGATGTAGCTGTCTGGTGTCTGAATAAATGTTTTTCTTCTGCCTTCTGTATGGAGAGTCTGGTATACTTTGCCACTGAGAACTACACTGGCTTTTTCATAGTCACCATCAGTGCTGTGAACATGGCCTTGCCCATACATCAAGTTCTCCCTTTGTCTGCCTCTCATCCTTGACGTGTTTGTAATATCAATCAGTAATTCATTGAAAAGTCTTTATCTCTCAGTCAGAATCCAAAGGGGGAATGTGAGAAATGAGTATTTCTCTTAAATTTAATAAGTAATTATTGTATTAGGACCAAAGATTTTTCCTCTTTTCTACTCTCTCATCCAGAAACCAACCAGCATGGGAAATCTCTCTTAGAGACCTATGCAGGCCAACATCTAATCATACAGTAAAAGAAATGCTTAGTATGGGCTGATGGTGGTAGGCCTGTGCATTTTATTTGCTCAGATAGACCTTAGGAAAGGTTGATTCTCTCTGTTATCAAGACTGGTGATATTGATGTCTCTTCAAACAAGGTTTGAGTGACCTAAGTCACATACCCCAAAACACTTATATTAATATAGCCCACACCTGTTATTGTGTTGACCAATTCTAGTTGATTGTCACCTCAGGAATACCTGAGGATGGTAAACTGATATTATTCTAAGTCTGACTCCAGGTATGATCCTCAAGGAACACTGAGTCACCGAGTCTCTGATCTGCGGTGGCAGCAACCTTACGGGATTTTACATGCATGAGCTGTAAGTGGAATCCTTATGGGAAAAAGTTGGGAGAATGGCATTTGGCATGGGGTGAAGTAGGATTCTCCTCACTCAATTTCCCAGTGAGACATTTCCTCTTGAAAATATCCCACCTGGCTGACTTTAAACATGGCTCAGTGCAATTGGCTACCTACATAATTTTTGCCTGGAGTTGGCATGAAGTTAGGAAAGCATAATTTCCTTACTATGTCATTATTTTCCTTTTCTTCTTTTATGGAAAATTTCTATAATCATATTAAATAATGAGTATGAACACAATATTTTATCTAGCATAAGCTAATACTGGAGCACATCTGAGTTACTACAATAAGATGTAAGTATAAGATTTGAACTATTTGATGTAGAATTTTAGTCCTTTCTGCGTTCCAAACAACTAATTATTTAGCATTGACATTTGTTACTAGCTATGTGTTCCTGTGTAGGTTAAGGTCCTTTAATTTCTCACAGTGTAATGGTGATAATTAAGCAAATGATGCAAAGATTTGTGAAACCAGAATACGTGCCTGGTATTTAGTCAATATCATAACTATCTTAGTCCCGTGTTAAAGGAATATCACCACATTTAATTAGCTTAGAAGAAGAATGCTTTTTCTATTTTGTAAAAGCCTTAAAGAGACATTCACTTTTCTTAGGGATTATTCATTTGAACATGGCTAGAAGTTGATAATGTTTTACTGCACATTACTTACTTGATATGGACTATTTTGAAACTGATTATTTAATGTATTCATATATATCATCCCTAAATCTTTTGTTACAAATGAAGTTAATCTGACAAATTTTAAATGAATTCATTTTTGTATTAGAGTCCATCTTCTTATAAAACATGCTTTGTTATTAATTCCTTAATGGAATTCCATTCTCCAAATGGGGGGATGAATAATGTCAAAAAGAAATATTGGGTTCTAAATTTCCTGTTTGTATTTGAATTTTTTATATGTATCAATAGAATAATTGGCTAATCTAAAACTGTAAATTCCCTGATCTAAGATTCCAAATTTAATCTTATAATCTCAGAGACATAAGGGTTGAGTTGACTTTCATTGTTTGACCTTCTTATTGGCAAAGTAACTTTAAAATATGTTAAGACCAATTTTGTAGGAGATTTTTAGCAGAGAAAAGGATTTCTACAGATAGCCTGGGTCTGAGAAGGCAGTCAGCTGGGGATGGCTCAGATCAGATTGCTGCATCAGTGTCCTGAGAATCACAGGTGTATAAGATGAGAATTCTGAGTCTTATATGGGGATTTTTTTTTTTTTACTTTTTACTTTTTTGCTTTGTATTCTTTATCTGTAAAGTCTGCTTACTAAAGCAGACAGTCACCTATGGTTTTGTCAGTGTGTCAACCAATTGTAATAGTAATTCATATGGAAAGAGCTTTCTCATTCATTAATAGGCCCATGTGACCTGCTTGAATCATCTGGAAACCTAAGTCACATATGGTGGGAGGTGGAGCAGAACACAAAGTAAACTGCCCTACACTAGACAGGAAACACACGAGGGAAGCTGCAGTTGTTGCTTGTCCTTGTTCTTTTTTTTAAGCTTCTTTTATTTTTTTATATTTATTTATTTAAGTTTTCAACACTCATTTCCACAAAATTTTGAGTTCCAAATTTTCTCCCCATTTATCTCCTCCCCCCACTCCAAAACACAGAGCATTCTAGTTGCCCTTATCACCAATCTGCCTTCCCTTCTAACATCCCTCCCTTCCCTTATCCCCATCTTCTCTTTTGTCCTGTAGGGCAAGATAACTTTCTATACCCCATTACCTGTATTTCTTATTTCCCAGTTGTGTGCAAGAACAATAATCAACAGTTGTTCCTAAAACTTTGAGTTCCAACTTTTCTTCCTCCCTCCCTCCCCACCCATCCCCATTGGGAAGGCAAGCAATTCAATATAAGCTATATCTGTGTAGTTTTGCAAATGACTTCCATAATAGTCGTGTTGTGTAAGACTAACTATATTTCCCTCCATCCTATCCTGCCCCCCATTTCATCTATTCTCTCTTTTGGCCCTGTCCTTCCCCAAGAGTGCTGACTTCTAATTGCTCCCTCCTCCCACTGCCCTCCCTTCCAACATCTCCCCTACCCTGCTTATCCCCTTCTCTCCCACTTTCCTGCATTGTAAGGTAGGTTTTAATACCAATATAAGTGTGCATTTTATTCCTTCTTTAGTCGAATGTGATGAGAATAAGTTTCATGTTTTTTCTCTCACCTCCCCCCTTTTTCCCTCCACTGAAAAGTCTTTTACTTGCCTCTTTTATGAGAGATAATTTGCCCCATTCCATTTCTCCCTTTCTCCTCCCAATATATTTCTCTCTCACCCTTTAATTTCACTTTTTTAAGATATGATCCCATCCTATTCAATTCACCCTGTGCTCTCTGTCTCTGTGTGTGTGTGTGTGTGTGTGTGTGTGTGTGTGTGTGTGTGTGTGTGTGTAATCCCACCAACTCCCCAGATACTGAAAACAGTTACAAATATTATCTTTCCATGTAGGAATGTAAACAGTTCAACTTCAGTAAGTCCCTTATGATTTCTCTTTACTGTTTACCTTTTCATGCTTCTCTTCATTCTTGTGTTTGAAAGTCAAATTTTCTTTTCAGCTCTGGTCTATTCATCAAGAATATTTGAAAGTCTTCTATTTCATTGAAAGACCATTTTTTCCCGTGAAGTATTATACTCAGTTTTGCTGGGTAGGTGATTCTTGATTCTAGTCCTAGTTTCTTTGACTTCTGAAATATCACATTCCATGCCCCTCAATCCTTTAATGTAGAAGCAGCTAGACCTTGTGTTATCCTGATTGTATTTCCACAATACTGGAATTGTTTCTTTCTAGCTGCTTGCAATATTTTCTCCTTTACCTGGGAACTCTAGAATTTGGCCACAATGTTCCTAGGAGTTTCTCTTTTTGGATCTCTTTCAGGAGGTGATCAATGGATTCTTTCAATATTTATTTTGCCTCCTGGTTCTAGAATATCAGGGCAGTTTTCCTTGATAATTTCATGAAAGATGATGTCTAGGCTCTTTTTTTGATCATGGCTTTCAGGTAGGCCCATAATTTTTAAATTGTCTCTTCTGGATCTATTTTCCAGGTCAGTTGTTTTTCCAATGAGATATTTCACATTATCTTCCATTTTTTCATTCTTTTGGTTTTGTTTTGTGATTTCTTGATTTCTCATAAAGTCATTAGCTTCCATCTGTTCCATTCTAATTTTGAAAGAACTGTTTTCTTCAGTGAGCTTTTGAACCTCCTTTCCCATTTGGCTAATTCTGCTTTTTAAAGCATTCTTCTCCTCATTGGCTTTTTGAACCTCTTTTGCCAATTGAGTTAGCCTATTTTTAAAGGTGTTATTTTCTTCAGCATTTTATTGGGTCTCCTTTAGCAAGGTGTTGACCCACTTTTCATGGTTTTCTTGCATCTCTCTCATTTCTCTTTCAAATTTTTCCTCCACCTCTCTTATTTGATTTTCAAAATCCTTTTTGAGCTCTTCCATGGCCTGAGCCCATTGAATATTTATTTTGGATGTTTGGGATACAGAAGCCTTGACTTTTATATCTTTCTCTGATGGTAAGCATTGTTATTCCTCATCTGAAAGGATGGGAGGACATATCTGTTCATCAAAAAAGTAACCTTCTATGTTTTATTTTTTTTCCCTTTTTTGGGCATTTTCCCAACCAGTTACTTGACTTTTGGGTCCTTTGTCAAGAGTAGGGTATACTCTGGGGATCTGTAAGATCTCAGTTCCTCCAAGGTGGCACAATCAAGTGTGTACACTGGTCTGGGAGCAGAGAGAGATTTTTGTACCCAGAATCTTAGCAGTGTTTCCTCTCCACAGCCACCTGGCCTCCAGTTTCACCAGGTTAGTACTGGGAACTGATATTCAGATAAGCTGCATGGGCAGGGTCTCCATTCAGTGTGAGATAAAGATCAGCTCCCTCAGGGCCTCTACACAGGGTTGAGGTAAGAATCAGCTCCTCAGTGCCCCCAGAGTTTTTACCATCCAACAATGGATGCAGGCTGCTGTAGGGGCTGCTGTGGGAACTGCTGCCACCTGCCTGATATGGCCTCTGCCTAAATTTGCAGCTATGGGAAGGCCCTTCTCCCTTCTTGGCCAGATGAAAAAACCCTGTCACTGACCTTTGGCGCCTGTGGGTTGAGGGATCTGCGAACCCAGTACTGCTGTGACTGGAGATTCCGCCCCTTGCGACTGTTCAAGAGCCTTGTACCACATGGCCAAGGCTGGGCTGGGTTCTGCCTCTGGTGCAACAGACATTTCCCACTGGCCTTTCAGGTTACCCTGGGCTGGAAATCTCCTCCACCCTGTTATTCTCCATTTCTGCTACTCCAAAATTTGTTCAGAGTCCCTCTCTACAGGTATTTTATGGGCTGTGTGGGGAGAGCCTGCATATGTGTGTCTTTCTACTCCACCATCTTGGGTCTGCCCCCTCTGTTTGTCCTTTATTCTTGAAGAGGACTATGACATCAGAGAAATGATGCCAGGCCTGCAAGTGAACTGAATTTAAGTGAGGGAGGGCTGTGCAAAAACCACGAGCCTCACTTTCTCCTCCTGAGTCATCTGGGTCCAGTGGCCAGATATACATCAGGACGATTGGAGATGGCTTCACATGAGGGAAGTAGGACAAGGAAGAGGAAGCGTGTTATTAATAATCAGCTTGGCTCAGCAAGGTTCCACATTGGATGGAGGGACAGACCTCAAGTCAGCAAGACTGATTAAATCCAGCCTTACACATTTACTGGCTGTGTGACCCTGGACAAATCACTCAAGCTCTGTTTCATTCATTTTTCCATTTGTGAAATGGGGATAATTGTAGCACATATCTCCCAGGGTTGATATCAAAATTAAATGAGATAATAATTGTAAGGTTCTGAACACTTCTGGCACCATATAAATGTTAGTTCCTATTGTTATTGTTGTTATTAGAAATGCAAAATGAACTGGAGTGCTGAGTTTCAATCTTCACATAGCTGGGACAACTTTCCTTCTGAAATGATTTCTCTTTTCGGGCTTTGTTAGTCATTTCTGATTCTCTCTTCCTCAGGTGGCTACATAAAAACTATCAGCAGGCCTTGATCATAAGGTTTGTTGTGGAGGAGATCAACAGGGACCCTGCTCTGCTACCCAACATTTCTCTGGGATTCCAGGTCTACAATGCCTACCACAGTGATGAGAGGACCTTGGAGAGCTCCCTGAGGTGGTTGACAGGAGAAAGTCAGCTTGTACCTAACTACAGCTGTAGGGAGCAGGACAAGTCTGTGGCTGTCATTGGAGGAGCCACATCTGCTCTGTCCATCCAGATGGGGACCCTGTTTGACCTCTACAAGTATCCACAGGTGGGTGAAATTGGGCCTGCTGCCCACTAAACCTTTATCAGGCCACTCCAGCTTAGGAGAGAGGGGATGGACCTCTCGTTGTACTACATCCAGATTGTATACAGAAAATAAAATTAGTTACCTAACTCTATGGAAGAGTGAGTGGGGAAGGACTAAACATTTAGATCGTGCCTGTTGTGTGCCAGGCACTGTGTTAAAAGTCTTACAAATATCTCACTTGATCTTCCCAACGACCTTGTGAGACAGGTACTGTTATTCTACCCAAATGAAGCACACAGAAATTAGGTGACTTGCTCATGGTCACCCAACCAGTAAATGTCTAAGGACAGATTTGAACTCAGATCTTCCTGATCCCAGATGCAATAATCTATTCACTGCTTCAAAAATCTGTTGCACGTGTTACAAAAGAGACTAAGAATCACTCATACAGGTAGCAGAAGAGCCAGAAGAAAATAGTATCATAAACCCAAGAGAAGACAGGACATTATGGAGAAAAGCATGATCAACATTATCCAAAACTGCAGAGAAGTCAATATGGATGAAAATTTTCAAAAAATCAATTGGATTTGACAATGAAGGCATTATAGATGACTTTGAAGGGAAAAATTTCAGATAAAGTCTTTAGGTGCTTTGTTGCAAAAGGCTTAGTAGAAAGTGAGAGAAAAAGAAGAGAAGGTATTGAATGTAGATAACAAGAAATTAAGCCATAGAGTACAGGAGAAGTTTAGGAAAATAGCTACCAGGGTTGGTAGGACCCAATGGAGGTTGTTTTTAGAATGAAGGGGGAGGGACATGGGCCTATATATAAGTAGCTGAGAAACTGCCAGGAAATAGGGAGAGATTACAGATTATTGAAAGAGTGGAAATGACAGAGGGGAAAAATCTGTATAAGAAGATGGACTGGGATGGAATGAAATGTTTCTTCAGAGAAGTTTGCCTTTATGTTGAGAGAAGCTGCCTCTTCACATTATACAGACATGAAAGAGATAGAAAGGGAAGACAATTAAGTGATTTTACTTAAGGAGAAGAGAAAATGGAACTCTCATTTAAAAAACACAAAGGTTTTTGGTGAAGTGTGGGGCAGTGTCTTTGGTTAAGAAGATTGATGGAAGGAACGCTAACGATTCAAAGAAGTTCAATAACAATAATGGGGAGCACATACATAGTACTTTAAGGTTTTTATTGTAGCATGCAGGTTTAAAATTTCTGGAATGTAATTAACAATAATCAAGTGTTGGCTATTATTTTTATTACATATTCTCAAAATAAACCTGGAAGATAGGAGCTATTGTTATACCCATTTTACAAATGAGCAAACTAAGCTATTCAAAGAATAAGTGACTTTCCTCAGGTCTTGTTGACAACAGGGCCAGTGCTCAATTCACTATGCCACCTAGGTGCTACTTGTTGAGAATTCTTGGATTATTCTCAGTATTAACTAAGATAAGGAATCAATTAGGAAGAGTAAAAGAATTATCTTACTGAACTGAGTTGTTTTTTTTATTATAGGAAGACTCTATAGTGGACCCAGTCAGCACAATTTCCTGATTTTCTTCTGTTCCATTCATAAGCATACAGATAGAAATAAATTTGTAATGCAGGGAGCAATCCAAGGATGGGCCTTCCAAGGCAAAATCAGTGATAGGATGAAGGGTCTAGTGGATGGGGTGTGGAGAATAGTACAGAAGTGAGCTAATTCACCAATGAAATGAAATAGAGCAGATGAGAGAGTGGCCAAAGTGGGGCTGATGGCCTGGAAGAGCCAATCTCCAGATTATCAATTTCCTTTTTAAAATAGCATTTGTCTTTCCTAGTACAGACTGTGCCACTCCAGATGATGTTTTCTTACTGAAAACATGAGCTTTTGGGGCTACTCTAACAGGGGGGATACACATTGAGTTCATAGTCCACTACAGCTCTCAGGTTTTTCATGTGAAATGTTGCTTACTTATTCCCTTCTTGTACTTATGAGGTTAACTTCTTTTGTGCCCAAGTGTAAGATTTTACATTGATTTCTGTTTTATTTCATTTATTAGATTTAGCACAAAGTTCTAACTGATTAAGACCATTTGAAATCCTTCCTCGCAGTGCCATCCATGTTGGGACTAGCATTCTCAGCTTTCTGTTATTTGCAAATTTAATACATGTGTCATCATCTGGCCTTATCTAAATAATTGACAATGGGCCTAATATGTCAGTGACAAAGAAGGGCTATCTGGAGCATTCTAATGGAGACTTCCTTCTAAGGTACTTTTGTTGTTGTTCAGTCTAACGAATTGTGTCTCACTCTTTGTGACCCCATTTACGATTTTCTTGGCAAAGATAACAAAGTGGTTTGTCGTTTCTTTTTTTCAGCTCATTTTACAGATGAGGAAACAGAAACAAACATGGTTAAATGAATTGCCCAGGACCACGTAGTAAGTGTCTGAGAGTAGATTTCAATTCTGGAAGATGAGCCTTCCTGATTTGCAGCCTGGCAACCTATCCACTATCTCATCTAGGTACACAAGTCAGTGCCCAAGGTGACATTGTGCTATTAGGTACCATGCTCTGGATCTAGGAATTCAACTATTTGACTTAATTGTACTATTGACTAGTCCACATTTTTACATCTTTTTTACAGGAATAGCATGGCAATGCTTAGTACAGTAGAAAGACTATTAGATCTGGATTCAGAGGACTGAGTTCAAATCTGACCTCTTTCAATAACTTGCCCATTTTGGACAAGTCACAACTTCCTTCAACTCTAGATTCCTTCCCTGATGAACAAGAGGATTGAATTGAATGTCCTTTCTGATCCCTCATACCTTTGGACCCATGAGATTCTGCAGTGAGACTTGGTGATATAATCTGCTCAAATATGGGCAAATTACAGCTACAGCTTTTTCATGATCAAAAAGTCTGGTATTAGGGTTATTTCAATATGACACTTTTATTGTTTCTTGCTATGCCTTAAAAATCACATTTACTTTGTGTTTTCAGACTTTCTGTCAATTCAAGTTATTATATTCTTAATGACAATGTACGTATATGTATATATATATGTATGTATATGTGTATATCATTAGTGAGTGAAATACAAAGAAGCTGTATATAAATTGGAGAAAGGCAGAGGGTCTTTGGGTCATTAGATACCAACATATAAAATAAATGCTTGAATAAAAAAGTAAGTTTATATATGAGTTTTTGTATTACATAACAAACTATGGGTAAACATAATGATCCAGGGAAAACAGACTGCAGAGTGGTAATTGCCATTAAGATGGAAGGAGAAATCTCAACAGGATGACTTTATGAACTTTGAAAGGTGAGAACTGGAGTTCCCACTGTCAGTAGCAGTATTGTACACTGGAGACAATAGCATTACCTTTATCAAGCAGTACCAGATGCTAACTTCTCTAATGGGAGGAGAAAGACATACTAATGAGAAATGAGAAACACGAGGAAAGGAAGCTTGAGGACTCTGTTGTTGCTCAGTCATTATTTTCTGTAGTGTTTGACTCTGTGACACCACTGAGCTTTTCTTGGCAAAGATACTGGAGCCGTTTGTCATTTCTTTCTCCAGCTCATTTTACAAGTGAGGAACTGAGCAAATATGGTTGTGTGACTTTCTTAGTCACATAGTTAACAATGGTCTGGGATCATATTTGAACTCAGAAAGATGAGTCTTCCTGACTCCAGAACCAACAATGGATCCACTTCATCACCTAGCTGCCCTTGAGGACTCTACAAGAGCACTACTCTTTGGAGGCCAGCAGAGAGCCATACTGAAGAGGAACTTCATGAGAATTCCACAAAGAGAAGAAAGGACTTTCAGTAATATGGAGATGTGAATTCAGCTTTTGGCTACATGTATTCTCTGCGTTTGAGAAAATTCTCTTCAGGAACCTTTTGGTGTAAGTGAAGAGTGTGCTCGTGCTTAGGCAGAATGTTTTTGTGATAACTATCCCTGCTTTCCCTGTTTAGTAAATACCTTGTCTGAAAGCTCATTAAGTCTAGCTGATGAGGAACATGCCATTTGGGGCACTGGACTCCAATAACTAGAAACCCTCTCAGCGTCCTGCTGTTGCCCATGTTTCTTAGGAGATGAGAGGGAGTAGTTAGTAGCAAGCAAACTTTGTAGAACCAACTTAACAGTTAAAGGAGCACTGGGGAAATGGTCCATTAGGGTAGGCTACAAATACATGATTCTCTGTGTTTTAGTAATTCTCTAGTAAGTATGATGGATTCTGATTTTGCTCCCTTTGGACCTCTCTATGGTCAAAGTGTAATACCCATCATGTGGCAGTGGAAGAAAATAGTTGGCATGGCCAGTTCTCCCATGGTGTTAGATTCATCTCTCATGTTCCCTACAATCCATGTAATTTTCATATAACTTGGTAGCATGCAACTGTTGAACTGATCAAGAGATGTAACCATTGTACAGTGAATTGTGTCCATCTCAACCAGCTTACTTAATACTGGATGTTTACAGATACATATTCTGAATAAGAATCTATTGAATAATGTTTGAAACATCAAAATGACAACATTTCTGTATAGCACAAAGTGTCAAAGTACCTATGATTATCTCCAAGTGTCTTTGAAGAAACTGCCTGCTCGAAGTAAAGATGGATATTCCATTGTCAAAGAGGAAGCCATTTGATTGCCTATTTTTAAACATAACTTTTATATATAAAAAGACATAGGTGTCATACGTTTGGCCTCAAAAACGTATAACACACCTGATAACTTTTTTTGTTCTGCAACTACCATGTGCAAAACATAACAGTGTTAGTGTAACAACCAATTCTGGGCCAACAACAAACATAATTTAGTCTGTTTGGGAAGATGGGAGAATGGACTTCTAGCTGAATCAGTCACAACTCAAGAATCAGATAATTCTTTTTTTACCAGGCAAGTGGGTGAATGACAGGCATAAAAATGGAGATTTGGGTTGGTTAAAATTTCGTTGTATCAAGGAGAGTACTCTAAAATCCACTGAATTATTCCAAGAAATAATAATACAAAATATAGAAAATATTTCTATATTTAATATAAAATAGATAAGAACATGAAACATCTTGCAGAAAAGCAACTGATCTAGAGAACATATCAAGAAGAGAAAACATAATAATTAGACTACCTGAAAGCTGCAATAAAAAAAGAATCTGGATATAATAATACAAGAAATAATGAAAGAAAATTGTCCTAAAGTGTTTAAACAATAGAGTAATACAGAAATAGAAAAAACTCAACCAATCACCATGTGAAAGAGATTCTATAAGGAAAAGCTGCTGCAATATTATAGTCAAACCCTGAAACCCCCACCTCAAGAAGAAAATATTATGAACAACAAGAAAAAAAATAAGTATGACAGTGCCATAATTAGAGTCACACAAGACTTAGTAGTGGCTACACTAAAAGACAGCAGGTCTTGGAACACTCTGTATCAAACAGGAAAAGAACTGGCATTGCAGTACAAAATATCATACTCAGTAAAGGTAAGGAGAATCATAAATTTAACAAAAGGACAATGAATGAATTGCCAGACTTTCAGGATAGTGTTAAAAATAAAACAAACTTGAACTTAATAGAAGATTTGACATATCAGATCTAAAAGAAATATAAGGTATATATCAAAGATTAATTAGAAGGAACTCAGTAAAGACAGACTGTTTCTTTTTTTTATAAGGGAAAATGTAAAATGTATGTCTTAAGTTTGTTATTAGTAATTGGGAAATTCAGAAGAAAGATTGGGGTAGACCTAAGTATAATATGATTCTAAAAAATAGTAAAAAATTAAAAAGGTTAAAAAATAATTAACTTATACAAATGAGGTATGAAAGGAAGAAATGACAAGAAGAATTAGATGAGGGAGGAGGGCTGGTAGCTTTGGAACCCTCCTCATCGGAATTGGTTAAAGAGGGAACAATGCATATATGTTTAGGATGGTATTAAAGTCTTCTAAATTGAAAGAGGAATAAAAGTCTAAAGGGATTGGGAGGGGGAGATGATAAGAGAGGGATTTTTAGAGGGGAGAGTGAGGGAATAGGATAAGGGGCTATAGAAAGGTGTTTAGATTCATGGGAATGGGAGGATACGGGAAGGATCTTGGGTGGGTGGATAGGTTAAGTAATAAGAGGGCAGGATAATGGGTAGAAGTATAGTAAAGGAGTCAGAGGGAAAGGAAATAAGAGATACACACAAACATAAAATAAAGATGAGGAGTAGAATTTATTATAAAAAAAAAAGCAGGGAGAGTAATCATGATCTCAGATAAAGTTAAAGTTAAAATAGATTTAATCAAAAGAGAAAAATAAGGAAACTACACTATATGTTAGTCATATTAATTAATATCATTTTAGACCATTTAAAATAACTAGACAATATAATGTTGCAACGCTGCTGTGACGTAGAAAATGATGAGTTGGTGGATTTAGAAAAATAAGGAGAAAAGAAGAATTATGAAGGAAGAGGCTATCAACCCTTATAGAAATGGAGGACAAGTAAGTAGAGTACAGTCTTACATAGATGCATATGAATGCATATGTCTATCTGTGAGTATTATCAATATTTAAATATATGTGTGTATATATATACATATATATATATACATATATATACAGACACATACAAATATACCCATAATTGTAACTTTCGTGGGGGAGGAAAAAGAGAAAAGGGAGGGAAAAAATGAAGTAAAAAGTACACAACTGTGAACAAAAGAAAACTTACAAGGAAGCAAAGATGGACAGCTCTGAACATAATGCACAGTACTTAGTACACAAGAGTTATTGAAATGAAAACATATTGCTGTATACCTTGAGTCCTCTCACATTCTGCTGTGCACATGGCAATGCTTTTGTTTTCTTTTTTATTGTATATTTAAGTTTTAATATTTGAGTTTGAAATAATTAAATTTTGAAAAAAAAAAGAAAAATCCTATGTATTTATCCCCAGAGAGAAAGGACAGATTGAAGGGAGTTTGTGATTTCTCACAATTCTACCCTTATTACCATATTCATAGAACTCATGTTTCTCTATCCAGCTCAGCTTTGGCCCTTTCGATCCAATCCTCAGTGACAAGTCCAAGTTTCCTTCTCTCTACCAGATGGCTCCCAGAGACTCCTCCTTGCCCCGAGGGGTAGTCCAGTTACTGGTACATTTTAAATGGACCTGGGTAGGTCTGGTGACTTCAAATGATCTCAGGGGTGAGGATTTCCTTCGGGAAGTGACAGGGGAGATGGCAAAGTATGATGTCTGTGCATCCTTCACAGAGAAGATCCCTGTCAGTGAGAGAACTCATGTAGAATCAGAGGACAATTTCATGTCCAGGATAATGGCATCTTCAGCCAAGGTAGTTGTCATTCATGGTGATACAGATTCGTTAATGGTTCTGAGACATTCACAATTGCCCTTTTTCCCAACATATAAGTTGTGGATTACCACTTCTCACTGGGACATCACCATGAGGCCCCACTCTGTGGATAGTTACAATTTCTATGGAGCTTTCACATTTACCTACCTCACCAGGGAGGTACCTGGTTTTAAGTCTTTTCTCAGGTCAATCAACCCTAATAAAAACCCAGAGGACATTGCATTTAAGGAGTTCTGGTTGTCAGCTTTCCGGTGTCAGGAGGAACCTATAAAGCTAGAGCTAGAACAGTGTGCACCAAACTCTACCTTGGAGGCTTTGCCTACATTCCTTTTTGATGTGATCATATCTGGCCTGAGTTACACCATCTACAATGCAGTGTATGCTGTGGCCTGGGCCCTTCATGAAAAGCTTCTGAGGGAATCAGAGATTACACCTGAGGAAACTGGAGAAAGCTGGTTGCCTCACCCTTGGCAGGTAAGGTTCCCTTAAGAATTGGTCCTATCCATTGCTGATTCCTGATGTTTTGGATGAAAGTCAAAACAGGGCGTTCTCTCACAGAATCTTTGAACTCCACAAGTAACCAGTGCAGCGTACTGTGGAGCTATCACAAAGCTCATATTCTGGAAAGTATGTCTTTCTGCATTCACCTTATTTTAGGTCTTGGATACTTTCTGGTCACATTCTTAACATACTTAAGCTGACTTTAGCCAATTTAAACTCTGGATTTTTTTTCTCATAAACTGTTACTTAGCTCTTCCATCTTATGCTTGTGAAGATCACTTTTTGAACACATGAAACATTTTTCTGCCTCTATGTCATTTAATTATTCTAACTTCAATTTCTCCCTTTCATTTTCATAATCAGTTTGAACTTCTCCATTTGACATTCAAAGTCTTTCATCATCTGGCTCACCTCATCATTTTCTAGTTTTCTTACATGTCAAACCCCACTATCATAGACTTTGAGACCCTCTCTCACACAAAATACTCCCTCTCCCTACTACAAGTTTTTTTCGCTGACTGTTCTGTATGCCTGAAATTTTCTCCCTCCTTTAATCTGCTGTCCTCCCTAAAGTCCATGCTAAAATTCAGTTTTCTATGGGAAGACTTTTCTAATCTCTCTTAATGCTACTGACTTCTCACTGATGATTATCTCCATTTACCCCCATATATACATCTTTTGGTAAATGGTTGTTTTATATTGTCTCCCCAACAATAGGAGCCACTTGAGAGAAGCAACCAGCTTTTGCTTTTTTTGTGTAAATCCACATTTTGCAGAATGTCTGACACATAGTAAGTGCTTAATCAATGCCTATTGAGAGTTGACTCAATGACAGATATGATCTATCCTCTAATCTTCTACAGCCTTTTTTGGATCTTGACTCTCTTGTGCTAACCTTGGGTGGCCCCCAGGGTTCTGGCCTCAGCTTTCTCCTCTTCTCTCCTATAATGTTTTACTAGGTGACCTCAATAGATCCCATGGGTTTAGTGATCATCACTATGCAGAAGATTCTTGAGTTTTCTTCTCCAACCCTAACCTCTCTGTGGACATCCGATTTTGCATCTTCAACTGTCTATTCAATGACTTTAACTGGATGTCCTGTACATATCTTAAAGTCAACATAACTAAAACTGAACTTATTATTATTCCTCTGAGACACTTCTCCTTCTAAACTTCCACTACAGGGCAGCGTTCAAACTGTCTTACTGAACACTTTATGATCCGTGGGATGACTTCTCCTGCAAATACACGTTGTGTCCATAGACGGAGTGGACAAAAGCTCAAAGAGTGATCCTCATGTGGCACACTGGTGACTGCATGAACTTTCACCTTCAGAATGGCAGATCCTTGAGTTCCTATTGGCCTCGTGAACTATGACCTATTTTGTAAATGACTTGATCAACATACAGACCGTGCCTGCTGCTTCTCCAAGAATACAGTGGTTCTGTTGGCTAGATCATGCTGTTGGACTCTCTTGGGTTTGCTCCTTGATGCCAGCTGAATTCTTCATCTCCTCCATCTCCAGGTTCCTTTGCTTGGGAACTGTTGGGTTCTTTCCAAAACAAGGACCCTTAGCTTTGGACTAATGGAAGCCTTCCAAGTTCTCTTCCTCATGACCTTATCTCTTAGACCAGCCACCTCTCAGGCTTTTCACTTTGACAGCTCTTCCAGACTGGGACTGTTCAGCGACAGCCCTGACCTTTACTTCCAGTGACCTACCCATTAATTTTCCAGACCCTCATCTCTGCAAGTTAGGCTATTTGCCAGTCAATAACAATTTGCCCAATAATTTAATGAGCTTCAAGGTTCCCCAAGTTTTTTAAATTCTAGAGGGCTCGTTTTGGACTATACAAATGAATGGCTGAGTTAAAGGGCCAGTAGAGATCTATGCACTAGGAGCAAGTTTGTGTCCTCTTCAGGAATTTTCATATGCAAATGATATAACTCAAAGTCTTGCTTTCTTAACAAGTCAATCAATCCATAATTCTTTAAATTAATAAGTGTTTTCTTTGTGCCAACACTGTACTAGACATTGGGGATACAAGTATAAAGACTCACAATGTTCTTACTTTCAAGTTATTCAGTCAATCAGTATTTATTAAGCATTTACTCTATTGTATGAACTATGCTAAGGGAAGGAATACAAAGAAAGGGAACAAATTGTTCCTGTCTTCAAGGAACTTAACTTCTAATGAGGAAGAAAATAGGTATATACATTTATATACACCTCATAAATATAAGTCCATAGAAACAAATATAATACTCACAATAGCATGGTCTTTTGCCTAGGAACAACACAATCGTCCTTTTGGACCACATTGTTTCCTTCTCTGCTGCTTTAAGGAGTTGATATTAAACTCAAACATAAGAACACAGTGACAATCACTCTGACAGCCTAGTTAGAAAAACTCCTAACATTTGAATCTGAAAGTGGCAATTAGGAGGAAGGAGAATTCTGACTCCCTCAATATGACTAAGATTTTGCCCACCAAGAAAAAATTTCCTTTCCCAACTGTGTTGCTCCTTTCAGTTTCATTGGAATAAGGAAATGGAATGATGACAGTTAATAATAGCGATAATTTTAATAGCCCTTTAAAATCTATAATGAGATTTTGTATCTTATTAGGTATTATTACCTTATTTTACAGAGGAGACAAGAGAGAGGATAAGTAACTTGCTCAAGAACATTTAGCTAATAAAGGTGTGAAGTAGAACTCCAGCTCACGTGCATCATACCTCCAAAGGGGGGGTGCAAATCTCTGTAAACCTCTGACTCTCTCATTTCTGGCATAGTACAGAGGTCTTACTCCTTGGAGAATCCTGATACCAAGAAATGACAGAGATTTCTCTTCCTTTTCAGCTCCACTCCTTTCTGAAGGACATTCAGTTTAACAATACTGCTGGTGACCAGGTGTTTATGGATGAGAAAAAAGGTTCTGAGGCTCAATATGACATTAAGAACTATGTGATTTATCGTAATGATACTGAATTGCTGCTAAAAGTGGGCCAATTTCTCCCCAATTCTTCACCTGGTCAAGACTTCACCATGTGTGAGGAAGCCATTGACTGGGGATGGATTTGCATGTCAACTTACATGTTCAGTCAACGAGAACAATTCTCACTCTATGTTCCTCGCTAAATATTCAATATTTATACATAAAAATCTCGCCCAGCTCCTTATTTTCTTTTGTCTTGGAGGCAAACCATTGCATGAAAAGAATAACCCATCTGGTTTCCAAGCACTGTGATAGCATCATAGGATACTGAACAGGAAAGCACGTTAAAGGTCACCTTGTCTACCTCTTTGTTTCACAAAAAAGGAAAATGAGTCCCAGAAACCTTGTGATTGTCCTAAAGACCTTTGACCCCAAAGTCATTGTTCTTATCCACTTCCCTGTATCTTCACAAATAAAGGTGAAATTTCCACTCTCTTCAAATGAGCCAAGATAAAATTTCACTCAGCCTCTGGGCAAAGATTTTTTCTTTTTTTCTATGAAAATTAGAATTAGTATGACCTGTATTTTCCCAAATTGGTCAAATATTGGATGTGCTCTAACTGTCTCCATCACACTCCATTTCGTATATAGCTCTGAAGAATCTCCTCTCACCTCATTTTCACAGATGATTTGGGGTCTCTAGTGCAAGGCTACAATCTCTTCATTTGAGCTCCAGGGGTCACCTTAAGGTATCTTGGTGAAGATGTCTTCACTGTTAGCTGAATAAGGAATTTTGTTATATTGGCTCCAATATAAATTGCCATGGATTAGGGCCCAAGTTTTATTTCAATAATTTACATCAATTAGGTTTTAGAAAGAGATATTTACTGAGAAAACATCATGAAGATAACAGTACAAAAATTTCTCCCTAGCTAACACTTGAAGACCAACTCTTCCTTATACCAACTGGGGTATAGGAGACACAAACTTAAAATGTTTTTTTAAAGTATTTGCTCCACCAATCAAATTTTAAAATCCAGCACCACTACTGGGCAATTCTTTGCCTCTGCTATGGCTAAATTTGGGTCTTCCTCAGCAGGACTGTGTTTGTTCCTTAGTGGAATGCAGTTCAGTTCTAGACTCCCATCACTGGATTTATGGTGGCTCACTCTCCCAACCTTGCAAAGCTCACAATTTCCAAGACTCCTTCACCTAAAAGCAAGCAAGAAGAAATAAAAGAAGCAAAACACAGGGGTCTGGGGTCACTGGCCACATGTTGGCCATGGGTGGAATGGACTTCAAGCCTTTCCCTGCCTAGAGGGTTACAGCATGTCTCTCACTCAGATGGCAAAGAGAAACAACCTTGGTCAAGTAATGGGATAGTACCCCATGCTGCCTTTTGAAAGAATTCTCAGTTCTGGCTTAACACCCAATCAAAGAGCACCTCCATTTCATGTAACAAGGGGGTCTCAAACAGTCAGAGTATTAGGGGATGCCTGTAATGCAAGAAAAAGTTTTTTTCCATCATTATCCAGCATCACCTTTTTTCTGGAAATAAGACTTCCACATGGACTGGCAAGAGTCAGAGCACAGTTCTCACCCCCTGGGGAGATGGTTATCATTGTAAAATTTCCTATTATGAGACAGTCAATTCACTCCTATTCTATATTCTTATGGTCTTTACGTACTACACAGAGAAAATTTAAACGTAATTTTGAATGGTCATCAGCCTCTTATTCAGGAACTTGGGTCATTACCATCACAATGATGCAGGGTATATTTAGCAGTGCTGAATGTAAGTATCCTAAGATCGTTGATACCAAAACTTTCATTTTGCAAATGACAAACCTCAAGTACACAGAGGTCAACAGTTTCAGCTAAAGTACCACAGTAGTTGACAGAAATAGCACCAGAAAGGAAATCCCCTGAATATCCCATAAGCCATGCTCATTGACACATCAACCAGGCATACCAGTCAGAGCTGTTTTAGAGGATACAATTTCTTGGCATGCACCATCTACACCAAATATCTCTTTAGTTAATGGTGTACTTCCCACTCTCTTGCAATGGCTCAGGTTCCCAGATCTGTGTGCAGTGACATCTGTGGCCCTGGATACAGGAAGACAACCGAGGAGGGAAAGCCTGTCTGCTGTTTCAACTGTTCCCAGTGCCCAGAGGGGGAGATTTCCAATAGAACTGGTAAGTGTCTGCAAGGGGCTTCCCTTGTGAGTCTTCTGGAACAGAACAGTGGGATTGTGCTACTGGAGTCATATTCAACCCACAGTAACATCATTGCCCAAGTAACAGGATATAAATCACCAAGGAGAATTTAGAGCAAATGTCTGAGATAAGGAAATATAACAGGAAATAGCAACAGTCTGAGAATGTTATCTGACATTACAACATTACGTAAGATGCAATTGATTTGTGTGTGTAGGTATGTATGTCTGTATTACATGCATATGTGTATGTGTGTATACTTACACATATGCTACATAAATCGGTGGGTGAGTGGGTGTATGTGTGTAGATTGACAGGTTGATAGAGGTCTTCCCTTATGTGTTTGTGGCTCATGAATTACTGGTCTCATTCTGGGGCTGAGCATTGTGAGACAGGAAATAGATTTGAGCTGTAGTGAGCTTCCACCCACCTCTCAGAGGCAAATATGAAATTTTCCATGTGACCAGTTATATAGAAGTAACTGTTCAATATTATAAATTTTAATTTCTTTTGTTTTTTAATAAACTTAAGAAAAGGATGTCAAAAATATTAATAATGCACATTAAACTTACAAGTGGGTTGCGCATGCATATCCCACAAAAGCCAATTGCTAAAAATTTACCACCACAGCCTTGAAAGAAGATGGATAGAATGTTTGTCAATGGATACCTATGATTTGGAGGAAGTGAAGCAGTATAAATTCTCTGTTTGTTTGTTTTTCTTGGATAGAAAATGCAGAAGAGGAATTTGACCAAGGTAGGGATACAGGAAGAGATTCCACTGAAGGGGGCTCAGTTAGGCAGAAAGGCTGATCTGTTGCTAGGACCCAGCGAGGATGAGTTCAATCTGGGAGTCTGAGGTTTAAGAGTGATTTGGAGAAGGGGGTGGTTTAAGATAAAGATTAGAACATGTTGAGAAAATAATATTATCAGAAATAAAGGAATTTGGGAGAGAGTTCTTTCAGGTGGGTGGTGACTAAAAATGAGAATGAGGAAAGGTGAAGAAAACTGGCTTTTAATGGAGTAGATGATTCTCATTTCAAGTGTTCCTGGGAAGAAGTATGAATTCCCCTAGGTGGAATGGAAAATGCTTAAAATATTCATTCTTTTCTGGAAGGCTTTGGTATGGTTTGCAAAGAATCCCTGATGACTGGAAGCATGTCACTCAAGCATGTCAATCGAGGGTGGTTACCTAAAGGATTCGTTATAGAATCTCACTAATGGAAGGGATCTTGGCCATCATCGTTTTCAGATGTCTCATTTTATTTATGAAACCCATAGAGATGACATGATTCCCTCAGATGTGATGTGGTTTATGCCATGCCTAATACCTTTGTTTCCTGACTTTGGGCCCAGAGCTCTTTCTTTTAAACTCTGTAGTTCAGTTCATGTACCAAGTTAGAGATACAGAATAAAGCAAAACTACATAAGGTGTTCAGGAGAATAATGCACCTCACGGATGATCATCCCTGTCATGAGCCCAGTGAGGGGAAGAAAGGTGTAGCAGAAAGAGAAATGGTCCCAGAGTCTAGAATACCTTGGGTCAGTGCTGTCTCCAAATGTTGGCATTGTGCCCCAGGGCAAGGTCATTTATTCCTCTGTGCCCCAAGGAACTTTCTAAGACAGAAGTTCTTGGCACTTTTTATATCCTGGCAACTGGGGAGGATTATGAACTGCCTTTCCGCTTTTCATGTTCATAAAATTTAAAATACAGAAAATACTACATTTCAGGTAAGATTAGTAAAATGATGATGTATTTTATTCACATCTAAATTTGTGGGCCCTCTGAAATTCTCTCATAAAACTCCTTGGAGATCTGGGTACCTTTGGTGAAAAATCATTGCTCTAAGATCACACTTTGTGGAAAAGACACTTCTGCTTGTATTGGTCAATAATAATAGCTAGCATCTATATTGTTTTTAAAAATCTACAAAACACTTTACAGATATTATCTTATTTGATGCTTACAACTGCCCTAGGCAATAGAGTATATGATCTCCATTTTACACATGAGGAAATTGACACCAGTAGTGGTTAAGTGACTTGGCCAGGATCACTTAACTAGCAATGGTCTGAGACCAAACTTGAATTAAATTATTCCTGATTCTAACCTGCCTCCAAAGGCCAAGGTAATGACCTGAGAAAGTTTCACTCTACTAATGAAGTCATAGTCTGATTTGAAGAGAAAAACAAAACAAAATACCCAATTTTTAGTTAGTGAAGTATCATCTGAAGGTATGTATGATTATAAAGAGAACTCAATTGTGTAGGGGGGTAAGGGAGCCATAAACAGGCCTTTCTCTGAATGTAGATGACTTGGTTCATGATGAAATCCCTCAGGAATTAGCGCTCAAGTTATTTTTATCTTTTTTTTCTTTCATTTGAAAACATTATTCTACAATGAATCTTATGCAACAAATTAAGTCCTGAAATCGAGTCAGAGTTAGGCTGGTTCTAGAACTTTGTTTATTTGTCTGGTGTTTTGGGTCTGCATTACGCTAATCACATCAAGCTCAATGCTAGGTGCTGTGGAGACAAAGGGCAAAATTCATTCTGCACTCAAGGAGTTTACCCTTAAATACGGAAGACACTATGTGGATAGCATATTTATGGGAAAAAATCCCAGAGAAGAGGTCACTAGCAGTAGATCCTCCTGCCCAAGACAGGATCTGACTGGATTTTCTTCCTCTTCAGATGTGGACCACTGTGAGAAGTGCCCAGAAGATGAATATCCAAATAAGGACAGAAATCACTGCCTCCCCAAGGTTGTGAACTTCCTGGATCTTGCAGAGCCTTTGGGGATGACTCTGGCATTGATAGCTGTGTCCTTCTCTCTCCTGACAGCCCTGGTTCTCTGGGTGTTTGTGAAGTTTCGAGACACTGCCATAGTCAAGGCCAACAACCGGACTCTCAGCTACACTCTCCTCATCTCCCTCACCTTCTGTTTCCTCTGCTCCTTGCTCTTCATTGGCCGTCCCACTGCAACCACCTGCCTCCTCAGACAAATAACTTTTGGAGTTGTCTTCACTGTAGCCGTGTCCTCCATTTTAGCAAAAACCATTATGGTGGTTCTGGCCTTCAGAGCTACAAGACCAGTTAGTAGAGTCAGGATGTGGGTGCAATCTAGGGTGACCAACTCTGTTGTTCTCATCTGCTCTGGCATTCAAGTGATTCTCTGTGGCATCTGGCTAGGAACTTCTCCCCGCTTCCCAGACATGGACCCACACTCTGAACCTGGTCATATCATCATTCAATGTAATGAGGGCTCTGATATTGCCTTCTACTGTGTCCTGGGCTACATGGGCTTCCTCTCCCTGGGGAGCTTTACTGTGGCTTTCCTGGCCAGAAACCTGCCTGACACCTTCAACGAAGCCAAGTTCATCACATTCAGCATGTTGGTGTTCTGCAGTGTATGGGTCTCCTTCCTTTCAACATACCAGAGTACCAAGGGCAAAGCCATGGTTGTTGTAGAGACCTTCTCCATCCTGGCCTCAAGTGCTGGGTTACTGGGCTGCATCTTTATTCCCAAGTGTTATGTGATCCTACTGAGGCCAGAAAGGAATATCCAAGGAGTGACAAAGAAAAAAGTGGATTCTAAGGGCAGAAATTATTCTAGGACCTTGCCTAAGAATTCCTGTCAAAAGCATAGAAGATTTAAATAATAACTATTGTCAGGTCTGTTCTGTTACCTACAAAGCAGTTTTCCAAATTAAGTCATAATTACTTCTCCATCTGAATCAGTTGTTTTAGACGAAATGTCATCAAAATTAATCACTTGCTTTTTTGTCATCCTTGACTCAATGGGGACTTCTCCCTTATCCCAGGGCATGCTATGAAGAGTCTTTCTAAGGGCTGTCCTTTAGACGCCCTCTATTTACTATGGTTGGCTCCCACTATTTAAAAAAATTCTTACTCAGTCTTTTAAAATACAGTTTTCAAGAATACCTTTTCTGAAGGATTCAGGAATCCCCCCCCCAGGGGGTCACATTATTCATCTGGAAAGCTTCACCACTGATAACTCCAAAATGTAAGGGTACAGGGGGGTCTGTCTCAAAAGAATTTAAACACTCAAATCTTCTTTCAGTCAAAGTAACAAGGTTTATTTGTGATAGTAATAGAAATAGAATAGATTCTAAGTGAATCTGTAGTATTGTAAAGTCAATAGGAACAGGCAAGATTCTGAGTAAATTTACAAGTGCGAAGAGGATGAGACTGATATTTATATACAGAAAAAGTGAAAGGGGTCACTGAAAAAGATTTTGGTAGGATTAAGGAGTGGTGAATAGCCTGGAGTGTGCTAGGTACAACAGTGGAAAGATCTAGACTCCCAGTAAATTTTTCCCCAATCCATGATTAGTGAAACTTGTTGTATGAGGTAAAAGCTCATGGCACCATAAGTGATTTTGAATTGTTGGATGGATCATAACAATCCATCAATAATCAATAGTCAATACATCATCTTAGAGAAATGCCACAAGTTAGTCAAAGAAAATGTGATACATGTGGAGGTCTACATCTGGAAAGGATTAGAGGACAATTTTAGCCTCAGTCTAAGATGGGATCCTCTTGGCTCAGATTATTGTGTTCCTTTGAAAAGGAAGGTAACCCACCTGTCTATTGCCAGCACTTACATCTCAAATTTAAATTTATCTTGGTGTAAAAGCCAATCATTAGAGATCATTTGTATATGCTTGCAAATTCTCAGGAAGCCAAGTTCATTATTTAAGAATTCCATTAGCCAATCTTTTTGGGAAGTTTACAAAATAAGGGAATTGTTTGCTGCCTGTGCTAATTTTGGCCTGATAATTAACAACAAGTAAACACAGGTGCTCCATCAACCACCACACCATCCATATGTGGAACCAATATTTATAGCAAATGGAGAAGTTTTGAATGCTGGGGATAAGTTCACTTACCTTGGTAGTGTAATTTCCAGGAATGTACACATTGACAATGAGGTTGACACTTGTATTGCCAGAACTAGCTCAGTGTTTGGGAGGCTCCAAAGGAAAGTTTGGGAGAGCAGAAATATTAGACTGACTACCAAACTGAAGGTCTACAGAGTCGTTGTGCTGACCTCATTGTTGTATGCCTGTGAAACATGGACAGTCTACCAGGGCCATGCCAGGAAATGCAATAGTTCCCATTTTAACTCTCTTAGGAAGATTCTGAAGATCATCTGGCAGGATAAGGTACCAGACACTGAGGTCCTTGCTCGAACTGGACTGCTAAGCATTCAAATTCTGCTTCAGAGACCACAACTCTGATGGGCTGGCCATGTTGCTTGAATGCAAAATGTATACTTGCCAAAAAGACTTTTTTATGAAGAACTCACATGGAGCAGGTGATCATATGGTGGTCAGAAGAAGTAATACAAGGATGCTCTCAAGGTCTCCCTCAAAAACTTTTAATTTGATTGTGCTACATAGGAGACGCTGGCACTGGAGCGCTCAGCATGGCATACCCACATAAGAAAGGGTACTGTGCTCTATGAGCAAAACAGAATTGGAACAGCTCAAAGGAAACAGAGGATGCGTAAGTTTGAAGTATCTCCAAATGTTCACATGGACTATCTGTGCCCAGTCGGTGGTAGAGCATTCTGAGCCTGTATTGGTCTGATCAGACACAATCATATGCATTGCAACTTCACTTTATCATGGTGATGTCATTTTGGTCTTCTTCAAGGAGAGAGAGAGAGAGAGACAGAGACAGAGAGAGAGAGAGAGAAACAGAGAGAGAGAGAGAGAGAGAGAGAGAGAGAGAGAGAGAGAGAGAGAGATTACTTAACAAGGCCCAACAGCAACAGATAGAAAGAGAAATTTCATTTAAAGTATCTGTAGACAGTACAAAATACCTGGCAAGACAAACTCAGGACCTGTTGAACATAATTACAAAGATACTTTTCCCCACAAATAAACTCAAATCTAAATAATTGGAAAATTATTAATTGCCATAGGTAGGCTGAGTTAATACAAAAAATGACAATTCTACCTAAATTCAATTACTTATTCAGTGTCATAGCAATCAAACTGCCAAAAATTATTTTATAGAGCTAGAAAAATAACATCAACATTTATCTGGAGAAACAAAAGGTCCAGAACATCAAGGGAATTAATGAAAAGAAATGCAAGAGAATGTGGTCTAGAACTAACGGATCTTAAATTGTATTATAAAGCAGCAGTCATCAATGATGGTGGCTAATCCATGATACTGGCTACGAAATAGCATGGTGGATTAGTGGAATATGATAGGTACACAAGACACAGTAGTCTAAGACTATATCAATTTACTGTTTGATAAACTCAAAGACTCTAGCTTCTGGAATAATAACTAATGGTTTAACAAATCTGCTGGGAAAACTAGCAAAGAGTATGACAGAAATTAGTCATAGACCCATATCTTCCCTGTACCAAGATAATTAAAATGAGTACATGATTTAGATACAAAGGCTGATACTATAAGCAAAATAAGAGAGAAAAGAGTAGTTTACCTGTCAGATTTATGGAGAATAGAAGAATTTATGACAAAACAAGTGAAAGAGAACATTATGAAATACAAAATGGATCACTTTGATTACATTAAATTGAAAAGGTTTTGCACAAATAAAGCCAATTCAACCAAGATTAGAAAAAAGCAGGAAAGTAGAAAACATTTTCACAACCAGTGTCCCTGATAAAGGCCCATTTCTGAAATATAAGGAGAACTGCATCCAATTTATTAGAAAATAAGTCATTACCCAATTGATAAATGGTTAAAAAAATTTGAACAGGCAGTTTTCAAAGGAAGAAACTAAAACTGTCCTATGAAAATTTGCTCTAAATCACTATTGATTAGAGAATGTACATAAAAACAACTCTGAGGTATCACATCACACCTATCAGATTGACTAACATGACAAAATAGGAAAATGATAAATATTAGAGAAGATGTGGGAAAAGCAGAACACTGGTGCATTGTTGGTGGAGTTGTGAACTGATCCAACCATTCTGGAGAGCAGTTTGAAACTATGACCAAATGGCTATAAAACTGTGCATACCCTTTTGACTCAGTAATATCACTGCTAAGTCTGTATCTTGAAGAGATCACAAAAATGGAAAAAGAACCCACATGTACAAAAACATTTACAGAACCTCTTTTGATAGTGAACAAGAGTTGGAAATTAAGGGGATCAACCATCAATTAGAACGCCTGATCAAGTTGTTGTATATGAATGCAATGGAATACGATTGTTCCATAAAAAATGATGAGTAGGTAGACTTCAGAAAAACCTGGAGAGACTTACATGAAGTGACATTGAGTGAACTGAGCAGAAGCAAGAGAATATTGTATATTAGTAACACAAACATTGTGTGATGACCAACTTTGATAGACTTAGCTCTTCTCAGCAATACAAGGCTCTAAGATAATTCCAAAAGACTCATGATGGAAAATGCTATCCACATCCATGCAAAGAACTATGGAGGGAGGGTGGGGCCAAAATGGCAGAGTAAAAAGATGCACATGCTCTAGCACTTACCCCACAGCCCACAAAATACCTGTAAAAAGTGCTCTCAACAAATTCAAAGCAGCAGAAGCTGCAGAACAGCAGAGTGAAAGAGGTTTCCAGCCAAAGATAACCTGGAAGGTGGACAGAAAAGGTCCATCTCACAGGATGCTGAGTGGAGCAGAGTCCAGCCCTGACCATGCAGCACTAGGAGGAACAGGACCTGAACAGACCTCTGGGGCAGAATTCCCAGCAGAGAGGGTCCAAAATCCCTCAACCCACAAGAAACAAAGAAAGCTCCAAAGGTCAGTGTGGGAGGTCTTTCCCAGCTGGGAGAGAGGGGAATGGGGTTCCTCCACCACTGGCTTCAAACAACAGCAGCAGCAGCAGCTGGTGGCCAGCTACAGCGGCCATGGAAGCAGCCTGGGTCCATTGTCCAGGCAGCTCAGCTTAAAGCCTCTGGGGAATTGAGCAGCTGATCTGAACCTCAGCCCTCAGTGGCAGCCCCACCCTCACCCAAAGCCCCTAGAGGAGTTGAGCAGCTGATCTGAATCTCAGCCTTGAGCAATGCAATGGGGAGAGGAGAAATATTAGGACCCTCTTCTTGACAAAGGATTCAGAAGTCAAGTAACTGGCTGGGGAAATGCCCAAAAAAGGGGAAAAAATAAGATCATAGAAGGTTACTTTCTTGGTGAATAGGTGTCTCCTTCCATCCTTTCTGGTGAGAAAGAACAAGGCACACTGTCAGAGGAAGTCAAGGCCTCTGCCTCCAGTATCTTCAAAATGAGTATGAAATGGACATAGACCATAGAAGAGCTTGAAAAGCGTGTCAGTAGCCTGATAAAGGAGAACCAAAAAATGCTGAAGAAAATGACACCTTTAAAAAGAGGCTAACTCAATTGGAAAAAGAGGTCTAAAAAGCCAATGAGGAGAAGGAGGCTTTAAAAAGCAGAGTTAGCCAAATGGAAGAGAAGGTTAAAAAGCTCACTGAACAAAATATTTCTTTAAAAAAGAGAATTCAGTTCAGGAAAGCTAATGACTATGAGATAAACCAAGATGTTAGAAAACAGAACCAAAAGTTTAAAAAATTAGAAAATAATGTGAAACACCTCATTGGAAAAACAACTGACCTGAAAAATAGATCCAGGAGAGACAATTTAAAAATTATAGGACTACATTAAAGCCATTATCAAAAAAAGAGCCTAGATATTATCTTTCATGAAATTATCTAGGAAAACTACCCTGATATTCTAGAACCACGGGGCAAAATAAATATTGAAAGAGTCCACTGATCACTTCCTGAAAGAAACCTAAAAAGAGAAACTCCTAGGAATATTGTAGCCAAATTTCAGAGTTCTCAGGTCAAGGAGAAAATATTGCAAGCAGCTAAAAAGTAACAATTCGAGTATTGTGGAAATACAATCAGGATAACACAGAATCTGGCAGTTTCTACATTAAGGGATTGAAGGGCTTGGAGTAGGATATTCCAGAAGTCAAAGGAACTAGAACTAATACCAAGAATCACCTACCCAGCAAAACTGAGTACAATACTTCAAGGGAATAAGTGGTCATTCAATGATATAGAGGACTTTCAAACATTCTTGATGAAAAGACCAGAACTGAAGAGAAAATTTGACTTTCAAACACAAGAATCAAGAGAAGCATGAAAAGGTAAATAGGAAAGAGAAATCATAAAGGACTTTCTAAAGCTGAACTGTTTACATTCCTACATGGAAAGATAATATTTATAACCCTTGAGACTTTTCTCAGTATTTGGGTAGGTGGAGGGATTACACACACACACACACACACACAGAGAGAGAGAGAGAGAGAGAGAGAGAGAGAGAGAGAGAGAGAGAGAGAGAGAGAGAACAGATTGAGTTGAATCAGAAGAGGTGATATCCATAAAAATAAAATAAAATAAAAATCAAGGGATGAGAGGGGAAAATACTGGGAGGAGAAAGGAAAAAAAGGAATGCGGCAGGCTTTAACTCATAAAAGAGATGAGAAAAAGCTTGTTCAATGGAGGAGAAAAAGGAGATGGTGAGAGGGTAAAAGTGAAGCTTACTCTCTTCACATATGGCTTCAGGAGGGAAGGACATGCTCACTACATTTGGTATGAAAATGTATCTTACACTACAGGAAAGTAGGGGAGGAGGGGACAAGTCAGGTGAAGGGGATGATAGAAGGGAGGGCAAAAGGGAGAAGGAAGTAGCTAGAAGTAGACACTTTTGGGAAGGAACAAGGTCTAATGAAAGAATAAAATAAAAAGGAGGGACAGAGTAGGATAGAGGACAATATAGTTAGTATTACACAACATGACTATTATGGAAGTCTTTTGCAAAATGACACTTATATAGCTTGTATTGAATTGCTTGCCTTCTCAGTGGGGATAGGGAGGGAGGGAAGGAGAGACAGAAGTTGGAATTCAAAGTATTAGAATAGAATGTTGAGAATTATTATTGCATATAACTGGGAAATAAGATACACAGGTAATGGGGTGTAGAAATTTATCTTGCCCTACAAGAAAAGAGAGACGATGGGGATAACGGAAGGGTGAGGTGTTATAGAAGGGAGAGTACATTGAGGGAAGAGGTAATCAGAAAGCAAGGTATTATGGGGTGGGGGAGGGGAGAGATGAGGAGAAAAATTGGAACTCAAAATTTTGTGGAAATGAATGTCGAAATCTAAAAATAAATAAATAAATACAAAAAAGGAAAAGAAAAAAAGAACTTTGGAGTCCAAATGAATATCAAAGGGATACTATTTGCTCTCTCTCTTCTCTTTCTCTGTCTCTTGTCTCTCTCTGTCTCTCTCTCTGTCTCTCTGTCTCTATCTGTCTCTCTCTCTCTCTGTCTCTCTCTCTCGGTTTCTTCTTTCTCAAGCGTTCCCCCATTGGTTTTAATTTTTCTTTATAACACAATTATTGTGAAAATATGTATAATATGAGTGTATATGTAGAGCCTATATCAGTTTGCATGCTGTCCTGAGGAGGTGGAATGGGGGGAAGAGGAAGAAGGGGGAGAAAATTTAGAACTCAAAATCTTATGGAAGTGAATATTGAAAATTAAAAAGAAAGAAAAAATGCAATTATTCTTTTCCAAATACATGTGAAATAATTCTTTATATTGATTTTTTAAGTTTTTGAGTTCCAAATTCTCTTTTTCCCTCCTTAATGAGAAGGCAAATAATCTGATATGGGTATATATGTATATATGTATATATACATACATATATACATACATATATGTGTTATGATAGAGGTTACATATTTGATATAGGTTATATATGTATGTATATTTATATATGTATATATACATATTTGAGTCATGGAACATATATGTACATATTTTTCATGTTGTGAAAGAAAGTCGATAACAAAAATAAAAATAAAGTAAAAGAAGCATGCTGGCATCTTCAGTCAACCTTCATTAGTTTTTTCTCTAGAGATTGGTAGCATTTTGTCATCTCAAATCCTTTGAAATTGTCTTGGATTCTTGTATTACTGAGAGTAACTGAGTCATTCACAGTTGATCCTTATAAATATCGCAGTCACTATGTACACCATTGTGGTTTTGCTCATTTCACTTTGGATCTCTTCATGGAATTCTTTCTTGGATTTTCTAAAAGCATCATTTCTTATGATGCAATAATATTCCATCATAATCATTTACCACAAGTTGTTCAGCCATTACTCAATTGATGGGCATCTCTTCAATTTCTAATTCTTTGTTATTATGATAAGAGCAGCTATAAACATTTTTGTACATGTGTCTTTTGTCTTTTCTTTTTTAATCTTTTGAATTACAGAGATGGTAGCATTATTGAGGGGTTAAAGGGGATACACAGTTTTATAGCACTTTAGGCAGAGTTCCAATTTGCTCTGCAGAACTGATGGTTCAGTTCACAACTCCACCACTAGAGCTTTAATGTTCTCGTTTTCCTATATCTCCTCTAATATGTGTTATTTTCTTTTCTGTCATATTAGACAATCTGGTAGGTGTGACGTGGTGTCTATGAGCTGTTTTAGTTTACATTGCTCTGATCAATAGTGATTTAGAGAATTTTTTCATATGACTATGGATATCTTTGATTTCTCCATTTAAATACTTCTTGTTTCCCTTTCATTTTCTTCTGCCTACTTATTTGATCCCCTTACCATCTGTGGGCTGAGCATTCCAGAAGCTGTCACTGTAAATTTAGTGACCCCCAAGACCTGCTGCTGTCTTGCCTGGAAGTAGCCTGCACTCCACTCTCTTCCAGTGAGGCAGGTATTTTCTGGCAACCTTCTATATTTTCTTGGACTGGAAAAGTTATTTCACCACATCCTTTTCTTCCTTCTGCTCCATCAGAATTTGTTTGGAGGAATTATTATAATGTTATTTCAATGAGAATTTGGGGGAGTTCAGAAGAGTCCTTCACTTTACACCACTATCTTGGCTCTGCCCCTTAGACATATATCTCTTAATAAAACACTAGATCATATTAGCTGGTCACATCACAATACTGACAAAGAGACTGTGATTGTATTAACAACCTCTCCCTTTCTGACTTCCCCCCTCAGAACTGCTTTCAGATGAGCTGCTACATAGGAATGCCTCTCCTATCTTGTACTTGGGAGGTCTACCTTTTAAATCAATATATAACAACTTATACTTATTGGTACTGATTTTCAGCTGACTCATTTCCCCTGATTTTACACCAAATAAAGTTGTTTTGAAAACTTCAGGACTCAGTTCTCAAGTGTATAGTTATCTTTCAGGTTTATGTTATTTAGGGCAGCTTGGTGTTCCAATAGCTAGAGGGCCAGGTCTGGGTTCAGGAAGACTCATCTTCCTGAATTCAAATCTGGCCTCAGACATTTACTGACTGTGTGACCCTGGATAAGTCACTGAATCCTGTTTGGTTCAGCTCCCTCATCTGTGAAATGAGCTGGAAAAGGAAATGGCAAACCAGCTCAGTATCTTTTCCAAGAAAATCTCAAATGCTGTCACAATGACATTACTGAAATGACTGAACCATAATTCAGGTTTGTGCTATTTAGATATCTACATATGCCTTTTTTTTTGCTTTCTTCCATGTGATTAACAAAAAATGAGATAGTGCAGAAGAAAGAGAAGAGGATTCTAAGTCAAAATATATGAGAAAGATTCATTAATCAAAGCTGAAAGTCTTGGTAAAAATTTTTAAGATGTATGGTGGCTGATGAGAAGAGTATTAAAGGAAAGGTGACTTTTTCACAGATTGCATATCAGAATCTCCTGAAGTACTCAGCTATGCCTTCTATACCATTATATGAGGGGCCCTAATGAGTAGTAAAAAAAAGTTAGGAAAAATAACTGAAATAATTAAGTGATTTCTAAATCATTGCAATGGTCAAATAGAGATATGCTAGACAGATGTGTATTATTATTTAAGCCAATTAGGACTCTAGCAGAAATTTTTAGGCATTGAACCACAATCATTTTTGTTCTGGGAATCCACTTTCTTCTTTATCCCTAGGCATTTCTGTCTGGCCTCAGCAGGATCACATAGCGTCTTAGAATAAAGATGCAACCCAGCAACAGCTCTGGAGGCCAGGATAAAGACCTCCCCAGTCACCATGACTTTCTTTTAGGTGCTCTCATATGTGGGGAGGAAGCAAACACATACACTGTAGAGCACCAATATTCTGAATATGATGAACTTGGCTTCATTGGAAGTGTTAGGCAGGGTCCCAGCTGGAACAGACACTGTGAAGCTGCCCAGGGCTAGGAATCCCATGTAACCCAGGGCACAGTAGAAGACAATATCAGAACCCTCATTGAAATGCATAGTGATGTGACCAGGTTCAGAGTATGTGTCTGTGTCTAGAAAGTGGGGAGTAGTTCCTAGGCAGATACCACTGAGAATCATTTGAATCCTAGAGCAAATACGGACAACAGAGCTGGAACCCTAGATTGCCATTACATCCTGATTCTATTCGTGGTCTTGTAACCCTGAAGGTGTCACCCATAGCACTTATACCTATTTCAAAGTCCTATGGCAACAGGCAGGTGACAAAGAAGTACCTACAGGTACACTGGGATCTGTATTCACAACCTGGCCCACAGGCAACACATATCATAAGACCATCATCTCACTGGAAGCAGCAGTAGGATTTGGCATTCCCCGGGTGCCTGAGAAGCCTTAAATATATGCATACATACATACCCACATGTGTATGCATGTATGTACATATATATGCATGTGCACATACATGTGTGCATGTGCATGTATATGTATGTGTAGGTGTGTATATGTATATTTGCTTATCTATTTATTTTTAGTTTTCAACAAGCACTTCCACAAGATTTTGAATTCCAAATTTTCAACTTATCTCTCCCCTCTACCCTTAACAAGACAGCATTCATTCCGATTACCACTTCCCTAATCTGTCCTCTCTTCTATCACACCCCTCCCTTCTCTTATCCTCATTCCCTCTATTTTCTTGTAGGGCAAAAAAGATTTCTATACCCCATTGCCTATACATCTTATTTCCCAGTTGCATGTAAAAACAATTTTTACCATTCATTTTTAAAACTTCCACATTCTCTCCTTTCCTCCCTCCCCATACATCCCCACTGAGAATGTAAGCAATTCAGTATAGGTTATACATGTGTAGTCAGGCAAAACACTTCCATAACAGTCATATTGTGAAAGATTAACTATATTTCCCTCCATTCTATCCTACCCCTCATTTATTCTATTGTCTCTTTCAACTCTATCCCTCCTCAAAAGTGTTTACTTCCAATTACCCCCCTCCTCCCATTTAGCCTCCCTTCTATCATCCCCCACCCCACCATTATCCCTCCCTCCCTACTTTACTATGATGTAAGACAAGTTTTTATATCAAATTGAATGTGCATGCTATTCTCTCCTTAAGTCAAATGTGATGAAAGTAAGGCTCACTCTTTTCCTCTCACCTCCCCCCTCTTCCCCCCCAATGCAATAGCTTTTTCTTGCCTCTTTTATGTGACATAATTTGCCCCATTCTATTTCTCCCTTTCTCTTACCAATATATTCTTCTTTCACTCCTGAATTTTATTTTTTAGATATCATTCCTACCTATTCAACTCACCCTGTGCTCTCTGTCTATATGTATATAATCCCTCCAACTACCCTAATACTAAGAAAGGTATCAAGAGTTACAAACATGATCTTTCCATGGAGGAATGCAAACAGTTTAGCTTTAGTAAGTCCCTTATGATTTATCTTTCCTGTTTACCTCTTTGTGCTTCTCTTGATTCTTGAGTTTGGAAGGTAAATTTTCTATTCAGCTCTGGTCATTTCAATAAGAATGTTTGAAAGTCCTCTATTTCATTCAATAACCACTTTTTCCCCTGAAGTATTATACTCTGTTTTGCTGGATAGGTGATTCTTGGTTTTAATCCTGGTGCCTTTGACCTCCAGAATATCATATTCCAAGACCTCCAATCCCTTAACGTAGAAGCTGCTAGATCTTGTGTTATCCTGATTGTATTTCCACATGCTCAAATTGTTTCTTTCTTTCTGCTTGCAGTATTTTCTCCTTGACCTGGGAGCCCTGGAATTTGACTAAATATTCCTAAGACTTTTCCTTTGGGAATCTCTTTCAGGATGTGATAGGTGGATTCTTTCAATAACTATTTTACCCTTTGGTTCTACAACATCAGGGCAGTTTCCCTTGATAATTTCTTGAAAGATGATGTCTAGGCTCTTTTTTATCTTGGATTTCAGGTAGTCTAATAATTTTTAGATTGTCTGTCCCAAATTTATTTTCCAGATCAGTTGTTTTCCAGTGAGATATTTCACATTGCTTGCTATTTTTTCATTCCTTTGGTTTTGTTTTATAACTTCTTGATTTTTCATAAAGTCATTAGTTTCCATCTGCTCCATTCTAATCTTTAAGGAATGATTTTCTTCAGTGAGCTTTTGGACTTCCTTTTCCACTTGACCAATTCTGCTTTTTAAAGCATTCTTCTCCTCATTGACTTTTTGGATCTCTTTTGCATTTGGGTTACTCTATTTTTTAAGGTGTTATTTTCTTCAGCATTTTTGGGTCCCCTTTAGCAAGCAGTTGACTCATTTTTTTTTCATTATTTTCTTGCATCACTCTCATTTCTCTTCTCAATTTTCCCCCCACTTCTCTAGGAAGAGAAGGTTTTCAAAATCTTTTTTGAGCTCTTCCATGGTCTGAGACCAATTCATATTTTTCTTGTAGTCTTTAGATGTAGCGGCTTTGACTTTGTTGTCTTCTGTTTGTATACTTTGGTACTCCTTGTCACCAAAGCAAGATTCTATAGTCTGATTCTTTTCCCAATTTTCATCATTTTCCCAGCTTTGATTTTTCAGCCCTTTGTCAAGGTAGTTCTCTGCTTCCAGGGGATGGGGAGTATACCTTCAGCAGCTTGATCAGTCCACAATCTAAAGGGCCTAAAGTTCCAGAAACAGCTGCTGACTGCTGATGCCCCTGCCCCTGCTCCTGCTGTCAAGGGCTCCTCCTCCATGGACTCTTCCACTTCTTCCATCTCCCTGGCGCTGAGACCAGACCACTGCTTTTTCACACAGATCCCACAGGTTTTTTTTCCACTTACCTTCCAATTTGTCCTCCTCCTGTTGGGGTCATGAAGTCTGGAAACTACCTCACGTGCCCTAGATTCAGTCCCCCAAAGCCTGCTCATGTCCTATCTGTGCTGGCATGCCCCACAATGGACTGTGCTCTGCTGTCAGCATGGCATGAGAGATACTTCCTGGCGACCTTCCAGGCTGTCTTGGGCTGGAGATTTGCTTCACCTTTTCATTCTTTGGGTTCTAAAGCTCCAGAATTTGTGTAGAATCATTTTTACAGATATTTGGCTGGATTTATGGGGACAGCACTAGCAAGTCTGTGCTGTTACTCTCCCTGGGATTAGCTCCACCCCCCTGAAAAGCCTTTTAAGGACCAAACTACTCACTTCCTGAGGTGAAGAAGAAGCTATAAAAGGTGCCCTAAAAATTGTCTGATTCACCCAACCCTGGCCTTCTCACCACAGCAGTGGATATCCCACCCTGTTTTGGTTGAAACAAAAAAAGGACAGAAACTTTTGCAAAGATAATTCTACTCACCACTGGTACATGGGATATTAATAGTCACTAATGGGTCTCTAGTCTTGTAAGGTTTGCAAAGCTGAAATGCATCCAGTTTGGGAGGATGACAATGTTTACAACAATGTCACTGTCTTACAATAAATGGAAAACCCACTTATAAAGATGGAAAAGGATCCTCCTATTCCACTATTTTGCAGTATCTCTCAGAAGCCTACAACTAGCAGTTTGGGCAAGAAAGAGACAAGGGTATCTAGTAACAATAAAGGTGTTGGGGAGCCTGGAATGTCTTCCGCATGAAGATTGTTTGAAAGTTCTGGGAATGTTTAACTGCAGAAGGGATGACAAGGTACACGATGGCTGTCATTTACTATTTATTCACTTAGACAAGTTTTTGGATCTCTTTCCAATTGATTCATTTTCTTTTCATAGTTTTCTTGATTTTCTTAAATTACTCTTACTTTTCATAATTTTTCCTCAACCTCTCATTTGATTTTAAGATCTTGTTTAACTCTTCCAAGAACTCTTTGGGGCCATTTAACATATTTCTTTGAAGTAGAAATAGCTGTTTTGCTTCATTGTCTTCTGAGAATGAACCCAGATCTTCTCTATCATGATAGCAGCTGTCAGTATTGGGGACCTTTCTCTTTGCTTGCTCAGTATTTAATCAGTTTACTTCTTGGCCCTTAATTTTATATTTGAGTTGGGCTCTACTCTTGAAGGAGGACTGTCTCAACCTTCAGTTTTTTAAGTTACTGTTTTCTGGGTTCTGCCTGAGTGCCTGATACCAGATCTTTCTCTCTGCCCCTGAGATATGACCAGGGCCTCCACCAACTCTGTCACCAAAACTACACTTACACCTTGTGATCCTTTCCCTTGTTGCTAATGTCAGCTCACCCCTCTGCCCTGGAACTAAAACCAAGGACTTCACTCTCTTGCAAGTAAACATAGCCAGCAAAGTCATCTCCCCTCTGCAACCCCACTCAGTAGCATGTGTTTGCTCTTTCTTGCCCATAGCCAGGGACTTTGTTCAGTTAGTGCCCAAGGACTCCTATTCAGTACCTGCTTAGGGCACTGAAATCTCCCCTTTATCAGTTGTCTGACACCACACTGTTTATGGAGCAAAAGTTCCTGAAGCAGGGGCTTCAACCAGGGCTTTTCTTTCTCAATTAGGAGCAGTACATGACTGAAGGTATAGTCACATAATTCAGACCATACCATGATCTTGGGAGTTCAGACCTGTTTTAATGTCTTCTCAAGTTGTCTTAAATTGGACAACTCCTTTATACTGCCTTTTATTATTTTAAATCATTTGGGGGAGGGGGATTTAAGAAAACTGGGTAATTTCCTGTCTTGTTCCACCATCTTCTCTGAAACCTCCCTGTCATAAAGTATCTAAAGGGTTGCCATAAGTCAACTATTTTCATTTGATTTTGACAGGCCCTAAACAGCAGAATTTGTAACAGTGGATGCAATTAAAAGAGACCAGTTTATTTTTGATATAAGGAATAACTCCCTGACTCTCGGAACCATCTGAAAGTATAATGAAGCCGTTTCAGGAGGCTACGATGTCTTGATTACTGAAGATATTTTAGAAGTGACTGATTGAATATTTATCAAGCATATTGTTTGAGGGATTCCTATTCAGTTTGTTCATGAAGATATATAACGGGGGGACCTAAGCTTTGTCCCCTGACTTACAAATCCATGAAGAATAGGATTCATCCCCATGTCACTGTCCCCTTATGGCCCTTTGCCTCTATATCCTGTGTCCTCTGCTCCACCTGGTCCTGGACCAGACCATCATTCAGAGACCTCTCTTGAAGTCTGGGTTTCTGCTCCATTATTCCAGGTTATAATATTAACCCTTAGCCTGCACTTCTGTAGTGATTTAAGTCTGGAAAGCACTTTATTTGTGTTATCAGCTTGAAATCTCACAACAACCATACAAGGAAGGTACTATTTTTATCTCCTTTTCTACAGGTCAGGGAAGAGAGAGATAAAGCTAATTGACTTCCCCAAGGTAACATAGCAAATGACTGTCTGAAGAAATATTTCAACTCAGGTTTGTGACAGCAAGTCCAGTGCTGTTAGCCATACCACTTCACGACCTCCAAACAGGGCAGACAACCTGTATCATGCCAGTGGGGTAGGGAACCCATGTCACCTGGGATTCCCAGGATCAGCAACTCCAGTGGCACCCCCTGGACTCCCATCTAGTGAACTTAGAGTGCACCAGCATCCCTTTCCTGCCTCTTTTCTCAACTGAATTTCTCCCAGATGTTGGAAATTCTACTTAAGGAATCAGTGATTGCCTGATGACTCTGAGACCCCTTCCAGGCCCTGCCTTGTATGATCCAATGGTTCTTGAAGGGAACACTACTGACATGGAGGGTCAGAAAGGGATGCAGCTCCTGAGGGGAAAGTTGTCACTAGAAAGGAAATGCTTGTGTACCTCCACTCCTAGAGGGGCAGCCCTGGGCTTGGGAGCAGATGCCCTGAATTTGAATCATTCTTCTGCTGCTTACTATATAAAGTTAGGCAAGTTACATGATGTCTATTGGCTTCAGTCTCTTTCACTTTAAAATGATGTCAGAGATGGGAAGCTGCCTTGAAGTTCCCCTCACCTCTGAGTTCCAAGAGTCTATGGTCTTGAGAGAAAAATACACATCCTCAGAGTCTATAAGCCTGGTATTACTGAGGCAGAAATCCTGAGACACTGATGGGAATCCTTGTCCTGGAAGAATGGATTTCTGTTCAGTACAATCTGAATTAGGAAAACTCTATCTCTTAAGCTTTTGTGATCCTGAGCATGTTGAGAAATGAAATTTATGTGCATATAAAAGGACAGGATTTAGGAGGTGATTATTCTGTATTTTGGGTACATGAGCCCTGGTACACATGACCCCTGGTTCAGTGAACATTGTAGACAATGTGATCATCAATGGTCAGTTCTCAACACAGCTACCTGAATTAAAAGTTTTTATTGTCTTTTCACACTGAATACTCTGAAACAGCCAGATGGAACATCCCCTCCTAGATTGTCCTCAATGAAGTTACAACATGGGCCAACCACAGAGTCCCTAAGCCTTGTGCTGATCCAGGAACACACAATTATCTCTAGGTGAGAAGGAGTCACTGAGACTCCAAAGTTTCAGTCATCTGGTGAGCTCTGCTGGGAACAGGCAACAAGAAGCAAAAACACGTTATTTGACTTCTGTTTTTTACTTAGTTGCAGACACAGCTGGAGATGCTCCAGCAAAGGACAGTCCTTAAGTCTCCCAATGGACCAGATGTCTCTTTGGAGTCTGGGGTTCAAGGTGAGGGGCCCCTCCCAGTAACTAACCATAATGTTACTGAGAGACAGTGCTGTCAACAGCAAGGGAAGTCTTATAAATTTAGTCCTTGGTCTTACATCATTGCCCTTGTACTGGACAAGGGCCTGGCTCATGTTCTTTTCTGTTCCTTCAAATGTAAACAGAGGACTCCAGACTGGACATCAGCAATATTTCTCTTGCTGGACAGTTCCTCATCAGTCAATGACCTAAACAGTTGACTTGGTTCTGAGCCAGGCAGCTACTTGGCTCCTTCCAGGTTTGGGGCTTTGGCTGCTCTTCAAGGAGATGCTACTTCACATTCAGAGAGACAATTTCTGGCTTCTTCCTATCCTGCTGTTGACACTGCTCCTGCAGTTTCCTGCTTCTGTATGCAGGACAGAGGAGTCCATATGCTTCCACAAAATCAGTCCCAGCCTCAGCAGGGATGGGGACCTGGTAATTGGAAGCTTTCTCCCTCTGTATGCAGTGAAAATCAGCAAAGTCACAGGAGCAGCACTTTTTACAAGTCAGCCTAACAAAGACTGTAGGAATTATCAGTAAGTGCCTGTCAGTGTGGAAGAGTTCATTTTCACTGAGTGGATTTTTGAAAACATTCTCTTTACAAAGAAATGGCAAAGAGGAAAGCCCTAGCCACTTAACTCCCACCTTCCCCTCTCCAACTTTTGTTCCTGTAAATTAGGTTCCATTTCTTCAACAGTCTTACAAAGCTAAAGAGAAGAAATGTCTTTCTATTTGTGTTTCTAGGTCTCTATCTCCCTCTCTCTGCCTCTTTGTCTTTATCTTTCTCTCTGGTTCTCTGTGTGTGTGTGTGTGTGTGTGTGTGTGTATACACACAGTGGCTGCCTCTGTTTTTGTCTTTATGCCTCTGTCTTTGTCTCTATTTCTGTCTGTTTCTCTTTAATTTTGTCTCTATCTCTATATTTCTTCTCCCTTTATCTCTGTCTCTCTTTGTCTCTGTTTCTCTTGCTCTTCTGAACTTCTCTTCCCTTTCTCAGGGGCCATGTCCTTGAAAACATACAGAGGTAAGGGTTACTAGGATTCTCTGTCATTAATTACCCCACCTCCCCTATCCTGCCCTTCAGTGTCCATACTGACACTATGCATGAATGTCTTTGTGTTCCAGACTAGAGAAGTCTAACAGGCTGACTTGTGTAGCCTGAGCTGTCCCTGGAAACTGGAAGAATCATTTGCATTGGATTTCTTGGGAGAACAGAAGTATGTTTGGGCACCAACTATAGTAAATGTGAATCCTTAGGAATATAAAAATGGATGATGAAACTCCTCTCATATTTAGAGATATCCAGGCTCTCTGATCTTTAATTGAGTGATGTCTGAGGGTTTGGTGTTTATTTCTCCAGGAAGGTTGTGAGAGTTGAATATTTCTCTTATGCTTAATAATTAATTATTATCTTAAGACCAAGGCTCTCCTCCTTTTTTAACTTTCTCAGCCAGAAGTCAATCAGTGTGGGAAATCTTAGCCAGGCCAACATCTAATCAGACAGTAAAAGACATTCTAAATGTGGTCTAATGGATATATTCTTGTTCATTGCATTTACTGTGACAGGCCTGGGGAAAAGTTGATTCTCCCTATTTTCCAGAGAGTGATACAGGAATTGATATCTCTTTGACCTAAGTCAGAAACTCCAAGACCTTTATTTTAACATAGCCCAAACCTATTTTTGTGTTGATCATTCCTAGTTGATTGCCACCCCTTGGGAACATCTCTTCAAAGGGTATGTAAATTGTGACCCCACCACCACTGGGGTCTTTGGTGTAAGAGAGATGGCCAAATGATCATTCTTGTATCAATAACCTACTGGCCTTATTAATAAAATGAAAATTTCAAAGAAACTATTTTTCTCAAACCTTTTTAAATGTCACAGTTTTAACTAACCATGAAGGTACCACATCCTGTCACTCTAGATTCTTAACAAGGAGTTCTCCTCACCTGGGCCCACAGGGAGAGATTCTCCACAAGGAGGGTTCTCTGTTGGGAATCTGACTCTCCCAAATATTATCTGGGTAAGAATATAAATATATATCTATGTCTGTTTTTAGTGTTTGTGCTGCAGTCTTTTTTTTTTCTAATTTTCACTCTCACAGGGAGGCAGATCAAGTCAGGTAGGTCTATTTCAAAAAGATCCCCTGAAATAAGCTACATGGGGATGAGAGACAGAAACCTGTGTCCACAGTAAGGGCCACTTGGGAAATTCAGGGTGTTCTGGATATTCAGTTTATGAAACCAATTGCCAGGAAACCCCAAAGTATTAGCAATATATACTGAATTTTTGGCAGGACTAGAGTTCTGTCAAATAGAGAAATCTGGGCCAATACTCTTTGAGAGAATCTCTAAAGCTATAAGCCTTCTTTTCAAGTCTTGGGGTTACATATAAATTAAGATGTGTGTGTTTGTGTGTGTGTGTGTGTGTGTGTGTGTGTGTGAAAGGACTCTTTAAGCAAAGGTGTTGAGATGTGTAAGTCTGCCCAAGAGGGTCTTGAGAGGACCTATTCTTAACCTTTTCAAGCAGAGGTGCTTCAAAAGGATTCTGTCAGGAGAATAAACTGAGAGAGATATTAAAGCAAGGAAAAAAGGTAATTTTCAACCTCAGCTTTTCACTTTCTTGGTCACTAACGCTCTGTTCCATTTGCCTCTATGTCCCTTTGTGTAAGGTTTCCTAAGATTAGCTTGTCAAGTAAGGGAAGAGAAAAAGCAGAGGAAGACTCTGCCAGGAGTTAGTTTGGGATGTGGAATCAAAGGAGGGATCTTCTCTGAGCAAAAATCCAAAGATTTTTTTTGCTTTGATGGGTCTTCAACTTGCAGCACCTAACTGATAATATCTCACACCAAGTAGCCTGTAGCTTGGCTGTAGCCAGTTTGAGTTGTTTTCTAGGAGCAAGTCCATCATCCCAAGTGAGACTAAGTAATGATCCACCTAATGGAAAGTTAGGATGTTTAAATTAAATCTAGAGAACCGTCTTTGCCACTCAAAACAATCAGACATGAAGGCAGTGTGTTCAAACTGCAAAAATAAGTTTTTTGTCTTGTGAGACAATGATCAGTACTTTTCTTCCATAGCCTTAAATGCGGTCAGTTAGGATTTCAGTACTTTGCATGAAACATATATTAACATTGTAAAAGCTTTTTATGTAAACAATGGTGTAGAGTATGAGAGAAATACCTCTCTCTTGATCTGTATATTATTAAGAGTTAATTAACTCTAGCCAGATTTGAAAAAGGCAAAGAGGAGGTTGAGTATGATTTTTAATTTGGAAAACAATTAAGCAGGCAGTCAAGCCTTTTGTGATCTCCTAACACTCTCGAGTTTCAACAGGAACACAGGCCACTGCATGTCTCCTAAAAGATTTTGTAATCCTTTAAATATCTTAATGAATTTTTTTAAGGATTTATCATACAGCCTTCTTCCTATGTTAGGACTAGGACCAGATAATGAGAGTCTCTATTTCTTTTTGGGAGAATGAGAGACTTTGGAGTTCTTTGATCTCTTGAGAGACAGCATCGGAATTTTGTGATATGCAGATTATTGAAGACAATCCCCTGGGTTGAAATGAACTACATAGGGAGCGGGGCTGTGGAGCGGCAGGGGCTGCCACCTGGACCCTGGAACCTCCCCCGGGATGGCGGGGAGGCTGACGAGGAGACGGAGCTGGATATGTCCCACGCCTCTTTCCGCATCCCGCAGTCTCCTGGGGACAGCCCCAAGATGTGTAGCCAAAGAATTGAACTGGCTTGCCAAAAACACAAAGTGTTTGTGAAAAGCTCTGTAGCATGCAAATGGAATCTAGCTGAAGCTCAGCAGACACTTCGTAGTTCAGCACTGCATAACTCCGAGCCCCCGCATCAAGAACATGCCAAAGCACAACAGCAGCGTCCAAACTGAGGCAAAGGGAATAAGCGTGGAGACAAAAAGAAAAGACCCTGATATAGTCAGAGAGAACGTGTTTGTGGAACATGGACAGCATGGATGTTTTCAATCAAGATGAAAGTAAAGAAATAGAAGATGAAGATAAATCCAAATCATTTATGCAGAAACATGAGCAAAAGATTAGACATTTTGGTATACTAAGTCGATGGCATGATAGTCAGAGATTCTTGACTGACTGGCCACACCTTGTGTGTGAAGAAACTGCTAAGTATGTCTCTTGTGGTGTTTTCATCTAGAAGCTGAAAACAAAGGGACTCCAATGGAACAAGTATCAAGTCGTTGTAATGCAGTTTATTATGGAAATGGCCAAAAGTTGTAATGTGGACCCACGAGGATGTTTTCATTTATTTTTCCAGAAAGTCAAAGGTGAAAAATGAAAGCCTTGAAAAATGAACTTGAAGCATTCAAGTCAAGAGTGAGACTCTATTCTCAAACACTAAGTTTTCAGCCTGTGTCAGTTCAGAATCATGTTCCTCCCATTGGTGTTGGATCTCTAGGTATATCAGAATCTTTACCACAGAATCCAGATTATCTTTAGTGTTGTACAAATACAGCGCTCTGCACCTTAAACTCAGTGGTTCATAAAGAGGATGATGAACCGAAAATGATGGACACTGTATAGTTCAGTTAAGACTGCTGAGGCCAAGTGCTATTTTGTTACAAGAAAGAAAGAACTTGGCTATTTTCTTGACACTTTTATGGTGCTGCACTTTATTTTTGTTTGGTTTTTGATGGGAGGGGAAGAGAGTACTGAAATACTTTGTAATTTTTTTTTCTCTTTTTTTGGAAAATATGCTGCTAGGCTTTTTGTTTTGTTTTTGTCTTTTTGGGGGAGAGGGTTTTTTCTTTCCCTTGGAGGGAGAAGAGGTACACCATTTGTTACAGGATGTGAAACTGAACTCGTTTTTGGCTACTAAATTTGCCTTTAATCTTATTGTTCTCAATTTTGGAGTCAAAGTATGAAAACCTGCCCAAATACAATGCACAAATCTGCACAATACAATGTTTACAAGAACTAGATTCTAGGAGGCATCTGCTACAGTCTTTTTATATAGACATTCATGTCCTACTCTACAAAGACAATTAAAGATAAAATATACTTGCATCATATTGCTAACTTAGATGTGAAATCTGGTGTTTCATCATTTTAAAAGCAATAAATCAGTAACTGATATCCACAAAAAAATGAACTACATAGATTGGGGAACTAGGGTTTTAGTAGTAGGTTCAATCTGGGATGTGGTTGAAATGTAAAGGACAATGGAGTAGTCTGAGTAATGGGTTTGAAAAATTTAGAAAGAGAAAAAAGATTTGAGCAAAAACATGGAAGGTAGATAAGAAGATTTGGGATCAGGTAGAGGGGGACATGCCCTGCACACAGTAGGTGGACAAGTCAGTCCATGTCCTCCAAGTCCCTCCTGTCCCTGGATAGTTGCTCTGAGTGACTTTGGGATGAAGCTGGACTTTGTTTTAGGTAGGAAGAGTGAGAAAGAGAATTTTGTAGCTTGATTTGAAAGTCAATAGACAAAAGTTTTAGAGGGCTGCTAGTAATCAAAATGGAGTACATCATGTGTTTCAAGTCCCTCTTTTTATATATCATCACTTTAAAATTTTTGCAGCAGATTAGCTGAAATAGTGAATTCCATTATATAAAATGTTTTGAATAAAGAATCCTTATGTAAAAGATAATACTAAATAATTGAAATCGTAAAATGAGTTTCTGTATGATAACATTTGGAAAATAGATCCAGGTGTATTTGAATTTATTCTGGTCTCATTTCAAGTGAAATTAATTAATTAATTAGTATTATACTGTATCAGGAAACTTGTTAACTGTGGTTTTAAGCCACCTTACCCCAGTTATGTAATGTGTAATATGTATAAAGTTAATACCTAACATGAACTTGGTAATTTAGTGCATTAGAAAGATTGTTAGAAATGGGGATTCTTCCTTAATTCTTTTGCATCATGGATGTAACTGCTAAAATACTGATGTAAAAAATTAATAACAATCAGTAGTAGATTAACAGTCAAATTAGGGTGTCAGTATTTTAAGGTTTCTTGATCTAGCCTTAGTGTTTGGGTGGTTAAAATGTAGCAATTTGACTTCCATTGAGAACTAGAAATTGCAAAGGAAAAGATTTTTATTTTTTTTATTTTTAGTTTTCAGCATTCACTTCTACAAGATTTTGAATTCCAAATTTTCTCCCCATCTTTCCCCTCCATCCACCCCAAGACAGTATACATTCTGATTACCCTTTCTTGCAATCTATCCCCCCTTCTCTTATTCCCTTACCTTCCATTTTCCTGTAGGGCAAGATAGATTTCTATACTCCATTGCCTGTATACTTTATTTCCCATTTGCATGTAAAAATAATTTTTAACATTTATTTTGAAATCTTTGAGTTCCACATTCTCCCCTTCCTCCTTCCTCATCCACCCTCGTTAGGTAGGCAAGCAATTCAATATACGTTATACATGTGTGATCATGCAAAAGACTTCCATAACAGTTATGTTGTGAAAGACTAATTATATTTCCCTCTATTCTGTTCCACCCTCCATTTATTCTATTCTTTGACCTGTCCCTCCTCAAATGTGTTTGCTTCTGATTACCCCTTCACCAAATCTGCTATTCATTCAATTATCCCTCTCTTTTCCCCCACCCCAGGGTAAGATAAATTTCCATACTCAATTAAGTTTATATGTTATTCCCTCCTTACGCCAAATCATCAAGAACCCTTGGAAGTCCTCTATATCACTGAAATTCCATTTCCCCCCCTGAAGGATTATGCTCAGTTTTGTTGGGTGGGTGATTCTTGGTTTGAATCCTATTTCCTTTGACCTCTGGAATATCATATTCCAAGCCCTCAGATCTCTTAGTGTAGAAGCTAATAAATCTTGTGTTATCTTGATTGTGTTTCCACAATATTTTAATTGTTTCTTTCTGACTGCTTGCAATATTTTTTCCTTGAGTATAATCAGCCCCTTGATGCCCTAGCCATCTGTAGGCCAGGAGCTCTAGAAGTGGTCCTTTTCACTAATCAATATGGCTAAATCAGAATTGAGTAGCTGAGATGAATCATATGTCTTTGGCCCATAAATAGTCTTCAGGGCATCATAAAAGTGCTTTGAATTGCTACCATCAGCATAAAACTGAATTTCATCTGCCTTCTTATTGAACCAAGACTCCTTCATCTCTCTAAGCTTTGTTTGTACTTTACTTTTGATGGAATTAAATGCTGCCTTCTTAGAGATGGATGAACTATCCTGGTGTAAACCCTGAGGAATTCTCATTTTTCTTTTAGTAGCTTCTGAATTTCCCCATAATTTTTGTCAAACCAGTCTTGATGCTTGAGAGTTTCTGACCCAGATGAGCAATGCAGTGCTATAAACCACATCTCTGAAATCTGCTCACTCCTTTTCTTCTCCACTGTTATCAACTGTGCGTTGGCTCAGGTTTCCCTCCAATTTAGCAACCAACTGTTCCCACTCAGAGAAGAACTCTGATATGTTGACAATAATTGTGCTGGTAGTCATTTTGCCTTGGGGCTGCCCTTTGCTTTTGTTGAATGGGAATATTTAGCTTGGAGAGGATAAATCAGTGATCAGTCCAGCACTTTGCACCACACATTATGTTGTCACTCTTGCATCCTGCCTTTCTTCTTCTTACAATCTTATTATCTATTAAATGCCAATGCTTTCTGGGAAGGTGCATCCAAAAAATTGTGTTTATGTAAATGGAAGACAGTGTTGATGATGAGAACGTCATGAGATGCACAAGTCTTCAGTAGTAAGTGACTATTGAGGTTACTGTTTCCAACTCTACTCCCCACTAGGACTTCCTGCCTACTCTGGTTGTCTGAGCTTACTCTAGCACTAAATTTTTTCTTTGACCTCATCATGGTTCATCATGGTGAGTGGGAGCATAGGCACTGATGATGGTAGTGTGTGTGTGAGAGTGTGTGTGTGGCAAGTGGCAATCACATTGTCACAAGCCTGTCATTCTCTTCTTTTGTTAGGCATACAAGCTTGTTGACTTGATTAGTTTTTATTTCAAAACCTACATCAGTTTCTCAACACTCCCCTTCACTGCAGCCACTGCAGACAAAAAAAAATGTGTATCCAGTTCAAAATTTGGTAAGCTGGTTTTCATTTGCCAGCCTTGTTTCACTCAGGGCTGCTATTTGAATGCAATTTCTACTGAGGTTTCTTGCTACAAGAGCTGTTTGTCTTTCAGGTGTACCAGATTTTGGGTTGTCTATAAGTGTGCATACATTCCCTGTTCTGATGGTGAATGGAATAGTCTTTGCAGATGTTCTTGTACATTTTTTGTATTTTGACCATAGAATGGAATTCCCCACCTGCCATCATAATCAAGCCTGACAATTTTTAGGACACCTTTCCTAGCCCCTTTCTCACAGTAGGAGGTGAGGAATGGGATCATGAAAAGGCTGTTCAGAAACCCAGGGGGCTGCCTAATCCCACTGCTGCTTCCAGTGAGAAATGAGTCTGTAGCCTGGGTGATCTGTGTGCAGGATTGTAACTACAGCTTCCAGTGTATCTTTACCTGCTGCTTTGTCACTTACCTGTTGCCACAGGACTTTGAAATAGGCATAATGGTAAGATGGTATGGGTGATGTCTTTTGACTCTTTTATAAATCGCACTTAGGCAAGGCAGAGTTGCATGAAGTTGTAGACCTCGCTCTGTCCTCCAGTCCTCACAGTCCAGGAGCAGAACAGAATCAAGATGACTGGTGATGGTTCGAGATGCAGTGGATGATTTTCAATGTCTAACCAAGCTCTAAGCACTCCACAACACCTGTTTCAGCTGCCTTCATGGGCACCAGGGGAAGTCTTAACATGCTTGGAGTGGACCCTCTTAACTCACTGACAGGGTTGGTACCCCTCAGTTACAGTCAACCTGGTTTAGCCAACCTGCCAAAACGTTTTACTGCGATGTGGATGCTGTGCATGCTACAGTTTCTTGGAGCCACAGGTGAGAGTTAAGTGGAATAGGTGGACACAGAAGGTGGAAAGTGGCCCTGAAAAGAGGTTGGCATTCTTTACACCATAGGTACTAGTCTTCTCTGAACATCCCCTATACCCCAAGGAACTTCTTCAAAGATAGCCACATGTCAGTGACATACCAACAACATGGCTATTGCTCACAGGTATCACTGTCAAAATCATCAGCAGGATAATGACATGCCAGTTAGACAATAGCAATATGCTAATATTTTACTGTGAAATCCAGCAACAACATGCTAACTACATGCCAACAGAACAACACATTACTCTGAAAGTCACTAGCACCATCTCCAAGAGTAACAAAAGTACTAACTCCATCACCAGCACCAACTCCACCATCCCCTCCACCATACCCAAAAGCTGTAGTGCCACTAGTCTCAGTAGAGTCTCCAGCTCCAGCACCTCCAGCACTAACACCACCAAAAATACAGCAGCAGCAAGAAAAGCAGCAGCAGCACCAGCAACAACAGAACAGCAAGGTCAGCAGCACCACCATCTTCCACTCTACCACCAAATCCCCCACCAACAGGAGCTTTGGCACCACTACCAGCAGCAGTATGTCAGCACCAGGACCAGCAACACCAGCTCCACCAAGACAACCAGCAGCAGCTCCAGCACCAGCAGGACCACCAGCAGCACCAATTTCAAAATTAGCAACATGCCAATTACATGCCAGCATAGTGCCAAGTATTCACAGACATCACGCAGTCAACACCATCAACACAGTAAGGACATGTCAATTACACACCAATGACACACTAATACTTTACTATGAAAGCCAGGAACAACACAGTAATTAAATGACAACAAACTAATAACACATTCCTATGAAAGCCACCAGCACCACCACCACCACATGCAACTCTAACACCACCAACAGTTCTAGGATCACCACCAGCACCAGCTCAAGCACCAACTCCACTATGAGAACCGACTCCACAATCCATTCTATCGCAGCAGCTCTAGCACTAACTCTAGCAGGAGAACCAACTCCACCAGTACTTGCTGGTTGGATAAACATGGACAAGTCACCTAATTTCTGTGCGCTTCAGTTGGGAATAATAATAGCGCCTGCCTCACAAGTTTGTTGGGAGGATCAAGTGAGAAAATATGTGCACCATCAGCCGCATCTCCAGCACCAGACTTTCTAATAGGAGAGAGAATATGAGAGACAGAAGATGAACAGACTCTTGCTGAAATGAATACCAGGTGTTTATGGCATGGAGGGTGCCAGCTGTGGAGTGGGACTACAAAGTCTTCGTGAGGGACTGTGCCTTTTTCATTGGGACAGATGACAAAAAGGCAGGGGAAAAATGAATGTAGTATCTTGATTCTCAGGGATCTGGAAAGTCACTTCTATGACAGAGAAGAACTGCTTCCTACAGGTGAAGCCAGTGTGGATGTGAACCCAAGAATGAAGGGCCAGATTGAGGGATTCTCTTCTCCTCAGCTGCTGCCTCCCAGAAAACTGGGCTAGTTTTCTTTAACAAATTGTCCATCTATTGGAGAATATGGGCAAGAGCAGAAGAAAACTGCTTTGTTTCTGGTAAAAGATTGGTTACAGCTGACGATCATGTAGGTGATTTGGCTTGCTTCTTTTCATCATTAAGAGAGAAGACAAAGATTTAGAAAGAGAGGAATGGAGGTCTTCACAAGACTGTGGCCTTGAAATGAACATCACTTGGCAAGATCTGGCTACAATCATTGTTTGTGCAAATTTAGCAGGCTTCTATTTCCCAATCAGATCCTTGTTCATGCAATTCCCTTTTCTAGAAATGTTGCTAATTATATCAATAAATAACTCACCTCTCCATAAATGCCTACTATGTGCCAGGTACTTTGAGAAATGTTTCACAATTGTTATCTCATTTGATCCCGACAACCATTCTAGGAGGGAAGTGCAATTATTTATCTCCTTTTCCAGATGAGGAAATTGAAGAAAAAAGAGGTTAAGTAACCTGCATAAGGTCACAACTAGTAAGAATCTGGGGCTCGATTTGACTTGGGTATTCCTGAATCCTAGACAGTAGCCATATTTCCTACACCACCTGATTGTCTCTTCCCTCGTACTGATGTACATGAGCTCATGGATAGTAAGAAGGAAATCAACATTTATTAAGTAATAAATCAATGTGTATACACCATAAAGTACACTTTTCAAATGTATTTATTATTTAATCTCCATGATATCCTGGGCAGGTAGACATTATTATTACCCCCATTTCAACTGATGAGGCAGACTGAGATTAAAGTGGCTTCCTCAGTTTCTGAGGTTGAATTTGAAATCAGCACTCCAAGACCAGAAATCTGTCCATTCAGACCAGGATCTGATTCAGTCTTCACTTCACATTTCCAATGCCTATCACCTTTCTTGACACATGCTAGATATCTAATATGTGCTCGTTAACTGGCTAATCATCATTCTTAAATAGATGTGACAAAATCCAGGAAGTATTCTCTAAGGGCTTCATTTGAATGTGAACTACCCTCCCCTCATCATTCCTGTATCTTTCTCCATCATTCAGGTACGTATATTGCCTACTACCTTGCATTAAAGATATGTTTGTAATTCTTGTGTTTTATACTCTATCATAGACCCCTTTGAGAATGAGGACTATCTGGATCACTGACATTTTCTATCATATCATATACGTATGTATATGTATATATACATATATACATATAAGTATACGTGTGCATGTGTGTATATGTATATATGTATACATATTCCTATCACATCACACATGCATATTATATGTATGTGTGCATATGTACATATATGTATACTTAATATCATGAATTGAATAAAGTATTATGACAGGTCCAATCCAATTAGCAACTTAAGGCAAACCATCCTAACCATCATAAAAATCACAAGGGGAGTAGTACAGGAATGAGAGAGTCTGTTATTAACAATCAGCTTGGGGTAGCAAGTCAGGAAAACATATGCTGAAATTCAGCCTCAGACACTCCCTGGATGACGCTGACAAATCTGTTTCCCTCGGTTTCCATTTGTGAAATAGGGATAATAATAGTCCATGTCTCTGAGGACTGTTGGGAGGAATAAATGGCATAACAATTGTCAAGCACTGAGCACAGTGACTGGCATGACATAAATGTTAATGGACATTAGTATTGCTGCTGTTATTGTTGTAGTCATAAAGACAAAATGAGCTAGATTCCTTGGATTATACCCTCACTTGACTGAGAAACATTTTCTTCTGAAATGAATTCTTCTCAGGCTTTCTTAGTGGTTTCTGATTCTCTCTCCCTCAGGTGGCTGCATAAAAACTACCAACAGGCCTTGACCATAAGGTTTGCTGTGGAGGAGATCAACAGGGACCCTGCTCTGCTACCCAACATTTCTCTGGGATTCCAGGTCTACAATGCCTACCACAGTGATGCAAGAACCTTGGAGAGCTCCCTGAGGTGGTTGACAGGAGAGGGTCAGCTAGTCCCTAACTTCAGCTGCAGAGGGTGGGACAAGTCTGTGGCTGTCATTGGAGGAGCCACATCAGCTCTATCTATCCAGATGGGGACCCTGATGGAGCTCTACAAGTTCCCACAGGTGGGTGCTTTGGGCCTCCTACTTTCTAAACCTTTATCAGGCCACTCCAATTTAGGAAAGAATGAATGGATCCCCAGACTACATACAGACTGTACACGAAGAATAAAATTAGGGTTACATAACCCTGTGTAGCAGTGAGTGGGGAAGGACTAAGCATTTGGAGAATGCCTGCTTTGTGCCAGGCACTGTGCTATACATTCTCACAAATATTTTTTCACTTGATTCTCCCGATAAACTTGTGAGGAAAGTGTTATTATTATTCCCAACTGAAGCATGCAGAAAGTAGGTGACTTTTCCATGGTTATCCAACCAGCAAGTAGCTAAGGACAGATTCAAACTCAGATCTTCCTAATTCTAAACCCAATACGTATTCACTGCCTCCAAAACTTGCTTCATTTGTGGCAAAAGAGACTAAGAAGAATCAGTCATACAGGTAGCAGAAGAACCAGAGAAAAACATAATCAGGAAAAAACCAAAAGAAGACAGAATGTCAAAGAAAAAAGTATGATCAACAGTATCCAAAGATGCAGAGAAATCAACATTGATGAGGAAGTCAGAGAGTCCATTTGCCAAGGCAAAAATCATTTGATTCAACATTTAAAAGATACTAGGTGATTTTGGAAAGGGCAATTTCAGTCCAATAGTTTAGGTGCTATAGAGCAGAGAGTTTAGAGAAAAGGAGAGTAGAGGACCAGGAGATGTTGAATATGGATGAATTTATCAAGGAATTAAGTCATGAAGTGGAGAAGTGATATATAGGACAATAGTTGCCAGATTGGTAGGACCCCATCATGGTTGTCTTTAGGATGAGGCAAATGGATTTGGGCATATTTGTAAGCAGCTGAGAAAAAGTCATGAAATAGGGAAAGATTACAGATTTTTTTAGAAGAAATGTTAGAGGGAGGGAAATGAAGAAGATGGAATGGGATGAGATCAAGGGTGTATTCAGAGAAGTTAACATTTACAATGAGAGAGGGTACCTTTTCACATAATATAGAGATGAAGGAGATGGTGAGGGAAGACATCTAAATGATTTCGCTTACAGAGAAGAAGAGAAAAGGGAACTCTTTTTGTTTAAAAGGTGGCTTTGTGCGAATTATGAGCCAAGATTATCACTTACAAAAGTGAGTGGAAGGAATACTGTAAGAGATTTGAAGAAATGCAATAATAGTTCAATAATAACGTTAATAATGAGGTTAAAGTGACTTCCTCAGCTTCTGAGGCTGAATTTGAAATCAGCACTCCAAGCCCAGAAGTCTATCCATTCAGACATTCTTCAGGATCTGATTCAGCCCTCACTTCACATTTCCAGTGCCTATCACCTTTCTTAGCACATGCTAGATATGTAATACATGCTTGTTAATTGGTTAATCATCATTCTTAAATAGATGTGACAAAATCATTTACATAGTATTTTAAGATTTCCATGACTCTATTCATGTATAAAGTGTTTGCCACATAATAAACACTCTATGGGTGTTAAGTCTTATTTTTACTACAGATGCTCTTTGTTCCTCACACCAAACCTGCATGGCAGGTGCTAATATTATACCCCATATTTTATTCCCTTTGACTCGGCAATACCACTTCTTGATCTACATGCCAAAGAGCTCATGAAAATGGGAATTTGATCCACATACACAAAAATGTTTATTGCAGCTCTTTTTCTGGTGGCCAAGAATTGGAAGTTGAGGAGATAGCCATCCATTGGGGAATGGTTGAACAAGGTGTAGTTTATGAATGTAATGGAATATCATTGTTCTATCAGAAATCATCAGCAGGTAGACTTCAGAAAATCCTGGAAAGACTTACATGAACTGATGTTGGGTGAAGTGAGCAGAACCAGAAGAACACTGTACACAGTAACAGTAACATTTTGCAATGATTAACTTTGATAGACTTAGCTCTTCTTAACAATGCATCTGAGACAACTCCAAAATTCTCCTGATGGAAAATGCTATCCACACACAGAAAAAAGACTATGAATTCTGAATACAGATTGAAGCATACAATTTGCACTCTCTCTTTTTTATTTCTTCTTTCTTGTAGTTCCTCCCATTGGTTCTACTTTTTTTCACCAGATGACTAATCTGAAAACATGTTTAATATGAATGTATATTTAGAATCTATGTTATATTGCAGGCCATTGGGGGGGAAAGAAAGAGAAAATTTTGGAACTCAAAATCTTATGGAAGTGAATGTTGAAAACTAAAACTAAATTAATTAATTAAGAAAGATAAATAAAACAGAAAACTAAGCAATACAAAGGATGTAACTTACCTGAGATTTGAACTTATGTCTTACTGACACCAGGACCAGTGCTCTATAACTCTGCCACCCACCTGAGATCAGATGAGAATTTTTGGAATATTCCCTATTATAACTCAGATGAGAAGTCAATTAAGAAGTGTAAAAGAACTATCTTACTGCAATGAGCTGGTTTTGACTCAAGGTATTTAATAGGAAGAATTTATAGTGGAACCACTCAGCACAGTTTCCTGATTCTCTCCTATTTCATTCATGAGCATACAAATAAAAGTAGGACAGGTAAGTGGTGGAGCCTGCCATCCTGCTGGAGACTAATCCAAGGTTGGGGCCTGCCAAGGCAAAATCAGTGATAGGACAAAGGGTCCAGTGTATGGAGTGTCAAGGAAAATGTGGAGGTAAATTGATGCACCAATGAGATGAAAGAAAGCAGAGAGAAAAGGATAGTCAAAGTGGGACTGATGGCTTGGGAAACAATCTCCAGATCATCAGTTTTCTTTCAGAAATGGTATTTGTCTTTTTGAGTACTGATGCTGACACTCCAGATGAGGTCTGGTTTATGCAGATGCTGATAATTTTCCCTAATCCTGGGTACTCAGCTTCTCACTGAAGAGTAGGATTTCATGAGTTTTTCTGGCTGCTCTAACACACTGGTGACAGCCACTGAGTCTGCAGTCCACTAAAACTCTCATGGTTCTTTTCCTATGAAATTATGCCTACTCTGCCTCCTCTACCCTTCTTGTATTTATGAAGTTAAATTTTTTGTACCAAAGTGTAAGATTTTACATTGTTCTCAGTTATATTTCATCTATTAGAATTAACCCACTAGTCTAGCTGATTAAATACTTTTTGGGAATCTTCCTTGCTCCATCATCCATGGTGGAGCTACCACTCCCAGGTTTCTGTTAATTGCAAATTTAAAAAGTGCGCCATCATCTGGCTTTACCTAAATCATTGACAATTGGCCTATAATGCCAGTGGCAAAGAACAGCTTTCTAGAGCATTCTAGGGGATGCTTCCAAATTGTTTTGTTGTTATTATTCAGTTGTTTCACTGGCATCAGATTCTTGGTGACACAAACTGAGGTTGTTTTGGAAAAGATATGAGTAATTCGCTATTTCTTTTTCCAGCTCATTTTTGATATGAGGAAATATAATGGTAATTTAAATGGAGAGATCTTTCATATTCATTAATAGGCCCATGAGACCTGCCTGAGTCACATGGAGCCTGTGGTGGGAGGAGTTCGCTAAATGTGTGAAACAGGAAAAGGCAGAGCTTGGGCAGAACTGAGAGGAAACTTGGTCAGAGGTAAGAAAGATGCAGGCTGCTGGTGGGCATGAGAGAAAGAATGTGTTTGTGATTTTGTTTAAGGGGGTCTGCTTGTGATTTGTTTAACCAAACTGGCTTGTGGAAAGCCTAGCAGGGAGATGACTTGGGGATGGTGTTGTCTTCTGTATTGTTACTGTGTATAGATTTTTGTTCGGGCAGCTAGGTGGTGCAGTGGATAGAGCATTAGTGCAGGAGTCAGGAGGACCTGAGTTCAAATCTCACCTCAGACACTTGACACTCACTTGCTGTGTGACCTTGGGCAAGTCACTTAACCCCAATTGCCTCATCCTGGGTCATCTCTAGTCATCCTGATGAATATCTGGTCACTGGATTCAGATGGCTCTGGAGAAGTGAGGCTGGTGACCTGCATAGTCCTCTTTCACTCAATAAAATAAAGTCAAGTGCAAGTCATCTCATTATTTCTCTGATGGCATGGTCTTCTTTGGCAACAAAGGACAAACACACACACACAGATTTTTGTTAGTATGATGGATTTGGCTTTCTGGTGTCTGAATAAATATTTTGGTTCTGTCTTCCACGTGGAGAGTCTGTTGTATTTCATGATTTGGAACTGTGCCAGGGTATTCATGACCATTGTAGGTGCTGTGAATATCACATTCATGCTAAAGTAAACTGAAACAAACAGGGATAAGTGACTTTCCCAGGATGACATAGCTAGTAAGAGCCCGAGGCCATATTTTAATTTAGGAAGATAAGTCTTCCTGACTCCAGACCTAGCAAATTTCCACTGCAGTGCCACCTGACTGCCCCAGTACCCAAGGTGATATTGTCCCATTAAACACTATGCTCTACATAGACTCATTCAGCCATTTCCATATTGCTAATTAAAGAGTCCATCCCTTGACTTTCTTTCTCTTTTTGTATTAATTTATTTTTAGTTTTTAACATTCATTGCCGCAAGACTTTGAGTTCCAAATTTTCTCCCCATTTCTTGCCTCCCCACCACCCAAGAATGGCATGCATTCTGATTACTTCTTCCCCCAGTTTGCCTTCCCTTCTATCACCCTCCTTATCCCCTTCTCCCTTGCTTTCTTGTAGGGCAAGATACATTTCTATACCCCATTGTCTATATATCTTATTTCCCAGTTGCATGTGAAAACAATTTTTAACTTTTCAAATTTTCTTCCTTCTTCACTCCCCACACACCCTCATTGAGAAGGCGAATAATTCAGCATAGATTATACATGTGTAGATATTCAAAATACTTCCATGAGTGGGATGGGGGTGGAGCCAAAATGACAGAGTAACAGCATGGACTTCCTAGAGCTCTGTCCTCAAGCCCAGCCAAATACCTGTAAAAAATGACTCTAAACAAGTTCTGGAGCTGCAGAAGTCACATAATGATGGAGTGAAGCAAACCTCCAGAAGAAGAAATCCTGGAAGGTTGACAAAAGCATCTATCACACCAGGCTGGGAGCAGATCACAGTCCAGTGCCAGCACAGACAGAACCTGAGCAGGCCTCAAGGGGACTGAATCTCTCACACCTGTGGCAGTTTCCAGACTTCAAGACCCCAAAATGCCAAGGACAAATTGGAAGGTCAGTGGAAAAAAACTTGTGGGACCTGTGTGAGAGAACTGAGTGTCAGGCCTCAGCCCAGGGTGGCAGAGAAACCCTCAGCAGTCACAACTGCAGCAGGAGCAGGTGCAGCAACCATTTCTGGAACTCTAAGCCCATAGATTCTATGGAAATCAAGCAACTGACAGTACACTCCCCACCCCTACCAGAGGAGAGAAGTACCTTGACAAAGAGCTCAAAAGTCAAGTAAATAGCTGGGGAAATGAGCAAAAACCAGAAAAAGAATCAGACTATAGAATGTCACTGTGTTGACAGGGAAAACCAAAATATACAAACAGAAGACAACAAAGTCAAAGCTCCTACATCCAAAGCCTCCAAGAAAAATATGAATTGGCCTCAAGCCATGGAAGAGCTCAAAAAGGACTTTGAAAATCAAGTAAGAGAAGAAGAGCAAAAATTGGAAGAGAAACGAGAGCAATGCAAGAAAACCTTGAAAAAGAAGTCAACGGCTTACTAAAGGAGATCCCAAAAAATGCTGAAGAAAATAATATTTTAAAAAATAGACTAACCCACATGGCAAAAGGGATCCAAAAAGCCAATGAGGAGAAGAATGCCCTAAAAAGCAGAATTTTCCAGATGGAAAAGGAGGTCCAAAAACTCACTGAAGAAAATAATTCCTTAAAGATTAGAATCGAGTAGATGGAAGCTAATGACTATGAAAAATCAAGAAATTATAAAACTAAACCAAAGGAATGGAAAAATGGAGAAGTTTTAAATGCTTTACAGACTTTAAGTCTTAAGTTCACTTAACTTAGTAGTGTACATTCCAGGGATGTACACATTGACAATGAGGTTCATGCATTCATTGTCAGAGCTAGCTCAGAGTTTGGGAGCTCTGAAGAAAAGTTTGGGAAAGAAGAGGTACTAGATTGATTACCAAACTGAGTGTCTACAAAGCCATTGTGCTAATGTCATTGTGATATTCTTGTGAAATATGTACAGTCTACCAGTACCATGTCAGGAACCTGAATTACTTCCATTTGAACTGTCTTAGGAAGATTCTGAGGATCACCTGGCAGAATGATGTACCAGACACTGAAGTCTTTGCTCGAGCTGAACTGCCAAGTATTCCAACTATGCTTCAGAGAGGACAGCTCTAATGGGCTGGGCACATTGTTTAAATGCAAAATGTATGCTTGCCAAAAAGACTTTTTTATGTAGAACTCACATGGCGCAGGCAATCACATGGTGGTCAGAAGAAGTGATACAAGAACACTCTCAAGGTCTCTCTCAAGAACTTTGAATTTGACTGTGCAACATGTGAGACACTGGCACTGGACGGCTCAGCATGGCACATCCACATCAGAAAGGGAGCTGTGCTCTTTGAGCAAAGCAGAATTGAGACAGCACAAAGTAAAAGCAAAGTGCGTAAATTTGGGATATCACCCCAAGTATTCACAGGGACTATTTGTGCCCATTCTGTGGTAGAACATTCCAAGCTCATATTGTTCTGATCAGCCACAGTTGGACACACTGAAATTTCACTTTATCATGGTGATGTCATTTTGGTCCTCTTGGAAGACGAAGGACAACAACCAACCAACCAGAATATTAAGGCAGTTTTCTTTGATAATTTCTTGAAAGATGATATCTAGGCTCTTTTTTTGATCATGCCTCTCAGGTAGTCCAGTAATTTTTATCCTATCTCTCCTTGTTTTATTTTCTAGATCAGTGGTTTTTCATGTGAGATATTTCACATTGTCTTCTATTTTTTCATTCCTTTTCTTCTGTTTTATAATTTCTTGATTTCTCATAAACTCATTAGCTCCCATTTGTTACATTCTAATCTTTAAAGAATTATTTTTTTTTCACTGAGCTTTTAGGCCTCCTTTTCCATTTGGCTAATTCTGGCTTTTAAGGCGTTCTTCTCCTCATCGGGTTTTTTACCTTTTTTGCCATTTATGTTAGTCTATTTTTTAAGGTGTTAACTTTCCTTAGCACTTTGGGGGAGTCTCCTTAAGAAATTGTTGACTAGTTTTTCATGATTTTCTTACATCACTCATTTCTCTTCCCATTTTTTCCTTTACTTCTCTTACTTGATTTTCAAAATTCTTTTTGAGCTCTTCTGTGGTCTGAGACCAATTCATATTTTTCTTGGAGGCTTTTGGTGTAGGACCTTTGACTTTCTTTTCTTCTGGTTGTATGTTTTTACCTTGTTTTCACTAAAGTAAGATTATATTGTCTGGGCGTTGTTTGTGCCATTTGCCTGTTTCCCCAGCCAAATACTTGATTTGTTAACTCTTTGTCAAGGTTTTTTTTATCTGCTTCCAGTGGTGGTGTGTGTGGAGGTGGGTGTCCTGTCCCAGACTTTGGTTTTAATTTTATCAGTGTTCAATCCCCCACTGTCTGTGGGCCCAGAGTTCTGGAAGAAACCACTGCTGCTGCTGCTGCTGCTGCTATTGCTTCCAGCACCACCACCACCCCTGCCCTTGGACTGGGGTCATACCTCAGTCAGTCTACATTCCTCTTTCACCCAAGTCCCACAGAGTTTTCCCACTGACTTTCTATGTTGTCTTTGGTGTTTGTGCATTGAAATGTTTAGAAACTGCCAAAGCTACCAGTGATTCAGTCCTCTGAGGCCTGCTCTGGCCTTGTCTGAGCTGACCCAGCCCACTCTGGACTGCATTCCACTCCCAGCCTGGTGTGATATTCTTGTTGTCGATCTTCTAAGTTGTCTTCTTAAGAAAGGTGAGACAGTAGGTACTAACCTCCAGCCTTTGTAGAACCAACTTAACAGTCGAGAGAGTTGGGGTAGAGACCCATAAGGGTGTACTATATACACATGATCCAATGTGTGGTCTAGTAATTATATGATGGATTTTGATTTTGCTCCTTTTAGGATTTTCTATGGTCAATGCATAATACCATCCAGTGGTAGTTGAAGGAAATGGCTGACATGGTCCATACTCCCATGGTGACAATATCATTTCTCATGTTCTCAAAGACCCATGGACCTTGTATGTAACTTGGTAGCATGTAACTGATAAACTGCTGGTGAGATTTAATCTTTGCTCAGTGAATCATGCCCATCTCAACCTGTTTGCTTACTATGTGATATGTACAGATAAATGTTCCAAATAAGACTCTATTAAACAATATTTGAAGCATCAAAAGGATAGCTTTTGTGGACAGCACAAAAATTAAAATATCTATGAATATTTTGCGTTCATTAAAATTGCCCTGTAACAAGATGTATATTCTACAATCACCTCAATTTATTCCCATAGAGAAAGAACAGCTTGATGGGAGTTTATAATTTTACATAATTCTATCCTTACTACCATATTCATAGAATTCAACATTTGCCATATTTTGTTATTGTCCAGGTCAGCTTTGGCCCTTTTGATCCCATCCTGAGTGACAAAGTCCAGTTTCCTTCTCTCTACCAGATGGCTCCCAGAGACTTCTTTTTGCCCTATGGCATGGTCCAGTTACTGGCACATTTTAAATGGACCTGGGTAGGTCTGGTGACCACAGATGATCTCAGGGGTGAGAAATTCCTTCAGAAAGTGACAGGAGAGATGGCATAGTATAATGTCTGTGCAGCCTTCACAGAAAAGATCCCTGTCAGTGAGAGAAGCCATGAAGAATCAGAGATGGATTTCATGCCCAGGATCATCAAGTCTCCAGTAAGTGATTCATGGAGATACAGATTCATTAATGGTTTTGAGACATTCACAATTTCCCTTGGTCCCAACATTTAAGGTGTGGATCACTACTTCTCATTGGGATATAACCATGAGACCCAACTATATTGATAGTTACAGTTTCAATGGAGCTCTCACATTTACATACCTGACCAGTGAGGTCCCTGGTTTTAAGTCTTTTCTAAGGTCAATCAACCCTAATAAAGACCCAGAAGACATTGTACTTAAAGAGTTTCTGGTTGTCAGCTTTCCGGTGCCAGGATGAATATGAAAAACTGGAGCTAGATCAGTGTGCACCAAATGCTAGCTTGGAGGCTTTGCCTGAATTTCTTTTTGACATGACCATGTCTGGTCTGAGTTACACTATCTACAATGCAGTGTATTCTGTGGCTTGGGCCCTTCATGAAAAGTTTTTGAAGAAATCAGAGGTTTTCTCTGAGGAAGCTGGAGAAAACTGGGTGCCTCAACCTTGGCAGGTAAAGTTCCCTTAAGAACTGGTCCTGACCATTGCTGATTTTTGATATTTTGATACAACTCACAGTAAGGCCATCTCTCACAAAATCTTTGAATTCCCCAAGTGATCTGAAAAGGATCACATAATAGAGCTATGGCAAAATTCATATTCTGGAAAATATCTCTACGTCAATTTACCTAATGATAGGTTTCGTTTTGGGGATTTTATGGTCACACTCTTAGCATATTTTAGGCTTTAGTCAACTAGAACTCTTTTTTTTCACACTAATTAACCATTGCTTAGCTGTTACAATTGCTTCACCCATGTTCCAGCTGTTAAGATGACTTTTGAACACAGGAAGCACTTTATTTTCTATTTCTATTACATTTCATTTTATTACCCTAACTCCAATTTCTCCCTTTTACTTCGAAGATCAAATTGAACATCATTGTTTTGCATTCAAAGCCCTTCATCATGTGACTCACTCCATAATTTTCTAGTTTTCTTACATCTTAACCCCAAGTATCATTGTTTGGCCTAGAGGCTGATGAGCTACCCAAGCCTTCTTACCTTTCACAGGTCTTTGGTGGCCAACCAGATAAACGTATTGAGAGAAGAGGCTTTCCAGAGTCAAACAAGGGTTAGGCTTTATTCAGGGTCTTAGTTAAGTGTCCATATGCAGGGTGAGTTCTTCCTCAGGAGAGAGGAATCCTTCTCCTCCCAAGGGGCAAGGATCATACAGCAAGAAGATGGGAGCGAAAGAGGGAAGGGACCCTCTTCCCTCCAAGGGCCCCGCAGCAAGAAGAGCCCCCAGAGGGGACCCCACATCCAGAAGAGGGCCTCCAGGCTTTCCTGTCCCTACTTAAGCTCTCCTGCTGCATAGTTTGCACGTGAATACCGTGCGTTCTCTCAGCCCCTAGCTAATTAAGAACAGGTGTGCTCAGACCATGGGCCAATCTCAAGTGTGGGATGCTCTCCCCAGCAAGTTTCCCACTGAGAAGAGGTGGAAATACACAAGATAGCTTGTGTTTCACGCCTCAGTCCCCAGCTGTTCCCTGGGGGGCCTCGTGAGAACTCTGAGGTTTAGAAGTCCTCACTTTTACCTGCCTGAGACGGTCCACGTGAAAACTGAGCTTACACCCCCAACATATCATGAACTTGGAGTTCCAGTGACACTGGCCTCTTTACAATCCCTCAGAAATACTCCATGTCCCTACTACAAATGTTTTCACTCCTGGACAACACAGCTGACATTCTCTGCCTCCTTCTTTACATCTGCTGTCTTCCCTGGCTCCCTGCAAATCCAGACTAAAACTAAGTTTTCTGCAGGAAAACTTTTCCAATCCTTTTCAATTGCCTTCCCTCTTATTATCTCCATTTTCTCCTATATATACTGTTTTTGTACATGGTTTTTTGCATGTTGAGAGAAGGGACCGACATTTGCTTTTTCTGTGTGTAAATTCTTATTTCACAGAATGTCTGACAGGTAGTAAATACTCAATCAATGCTTGTTGAGTGTTGCTCACTGACAGGTTTGACCCATCCTCTAATATCCTACAACTGTTTTTGATTCTTGACTCTCTTGTGCTTACCTTGGGTGGCCCCCAGGGTTCTGTCCTCAGTTTCCTCTCTTCTCTCCAATAACTCTTTACTTGGTGATCTCAATAGCTGTTATGGTTTCAATGATCATCTCTATGCAGATAGATATCTCCATCAAATTCTTGAATTTTCTTCTCTAGCCCTAACCTCTCTACTGATCTCCAGTCTTGCATCTACAGCTGTCTATTGGACAACTTGAACTGGATGTCCCATACACGTCTTAAACTCAACATGACCAAAACTGAACTCATGGGTCCCTTGAGTCACTTCCAAACTCCCTTTACAGGGTCACATTCCAACTGTCTCACTGAACACTCTAGGAACACTGGCATGAATTCTCTTCCAAATGCACGTTGTGCTCATGGACATAGTGAACACATACTCAAAGAGTGATGCTCGTATGGCACACGGGTGGTCAAGCCAACTTTCAGCTTCAGAGCTGCAGGGCCTTGATGTTCATCCCTTAGAGAGGCCTCACAAAGCTGTGACCTGTTGTGTAAATGACTTGACCAACATACAGACTGTGCCTCCTGCTTCTCCAAGAATATGACAGTTCTGTTGGTTAGTTAATGCTGTTGGACTCTCTTAGACTTGCTCCTTGGTGCCAGCTGAATTCTTCATCACCTCCACCTCCAAGCTCAGCTATACTCCTTTACTGGGGAACTGCTGATTCTTTCCAAAAGAGCAAAGACCCTTAGTCTTGTACTGACAGGAGACTTCATAGTTCTCTTCCCTCGTAACCTCAGTTTTTAGACTTGCCACCTCCCAGACTTTTCACTTTGACAGCTCTTCCAGACTGGGCCTGTTCAGTGAGAGCCCTAACCCTTACTTACAGTGACCTTCTCATTATTTTTCCAAACCCTCATCTCAGCAGGCTGGGTCATAGCCAGGCAAAGATGTTTTGCCCAATAATTTATGGGTTTCAAAATTATACAATTTGTTTAAATTTCAAAGGCTCCTGACTTGATTAATACAAATGAATGATTGAGGAAAAGGGCCAGAAAGGATCTCTGCTCTAAGGACAAATTTCTTTTCTCTCCTGGCCTTTTCATAGGCAAGTGAAGTAATACAAAATCTCACTTTCTTAACAAGTTAATCAATGAACAACTGTTTATATTAACAGGTGCTTTCTTTGTGCCAGGCATTGTACTACACAACAGGATACAATTACAAATATTCACACAGTTCTTGCAGTCAAGTCATTCTGTCAGTCAGCATTCATTAAGCATTTACTATATGCCAGTAACTCAGTTAGGGGCAAAGGATACAAGGAAAGAGAACAAACTCCCTGTCTTCAAGGTGTTTAACTTGTTTTGAAAAAGAGAACAAGTGTATACACACACACATATACCCATGTGTGTGTGTGTGAACATCATAAAGATAAGTGCCTTAATTCAAATATAATACTTTTACAATAGCTTGTTCTTTTGCCTTGAAACAATACAATATTCCTTTTGGACCACGTTGTTTTTTTTCTGCCACTTTAAGGATTTGGTATTAAACTCAAGCTTCATGTTTTTGTTGTTTGTCCTTGGTTATTGGTGGACGATGACATCAGAAAGGTGATGTCATGACTTGCATGTGAATTGGAGTTGAGAGAGGACTGGGCAAAGTCATCAGCCTCACTTTCTCTTCAAAGCCATCTGGGCCCAGTAGCAAGATATAAATCAGGATGACTAGAGATGGCTCCTAGATCCAAACTTAAGATTACAAGGACAATGACTCTGACAAACTGGTTAGGACAATTCCTAACATTTGGATCTGGAAGTGGCAACGGGGAACAAGGAGTACCCTGATTCCCTCAGCATGGTTAGGAAATCAGGAACATGAGAGAAAAATATAGGAAAAAGTGGAAAGAGAAGCAAAGAAAGCAGCATTCTCAGGACACGGGCATGCCCCAGTGAAGGGTGGAAGATGAAATGAAAGTGAAAAAGTCAGTTTAAATTAAAGAGAAATTTGTTAATTATGGGGCAGGAATAACACAGGGCACAGGGGGAGTTTATACTAGATAGCTGCCATTCAGAGACATTTAAAATCTCAAATATTATAGACAATGAGTACAAGGGAGAGGTACCTGCATCCAGCCCAACTTGCTATTCAACTTGATTACTTACAATAGCTGAATAAATTGATGCTCTATCATGTTCTTTGTGAGTAACCTTTGCCTTCCCAGTACATATACTTCTATGAACCATCTACCACCAAGATCATGGCATTTCCCAAAGCACCTCATTTCTCTGCATACAGATTCCACCATAAAGAACAAATTTCCTTTCCCAATCGTGTTGCACTTTTCAGCTTCACTGGGATAAGGAAATGTAATGATGACAAAACAGTATAATAACTATCATTTTTATTGCCCTTTAAGAACTACAATGAACTTTGATGTCTTATTAAGTGTTGTTATCTCATTTTACAGAAGAGACAAGAGAGAAGATAAGTAACAAAGACATTTTGCTAATAAGTGTGTGAGGTAGAATTTGAACTCACATATATCATCCCTCCAAACAGTGGCCCAAACCTCCATTCACCAGTCCCAGCATCTCTGCCATAGTACAGAGTACTTACTTCTTGAAGAGCCCTGATACCAAGAAATAACAGCGATTTCTCTTCCCTTTCAGCTCCACTCCTTTCTTCAGGACCTTCAATTTAACAACAGCGCTGGTGATCAGGTGTTTATGGATGAGAAAAGAAACTCTGAGGCTCAATATGACATTAGGAACTATGTAGTCTATCTTAATGATACTGAATTCCTGCTGAAAGTGGGCCAATTTATTCTCAATGCTCCACTTGGTCAAGATTTCACCATGTTTGAGGAAACCATCAACTGGGAATGGTTCGATTCAAAGGTCAGAAATTATTTGCAGGTCAACTTACATATTCAGTCATAACAACACATCTCACTCTACTTGTCTCCCTAAATATTTTGTATTTTTACATAAAAAGTCTCAACCAGCTCCTTTTTTTCTTTTACTTTTGAAGCAAATTGCTGAATGAAAAAAAAAATAACCCATCAGGTAGGTATCTCTAAAAACTGGGAGCATCATAGGAGATAGAACAAGAAGGCACTTTAAAGGTCACTTTGTCTACCTTTTCAGTTCACAGGAAAGGAAAATGAGCCCAAGAAATCGTGTGATTGACTCAAAAACCTTTGACCCCAAAGCCCTTGTACTTATCCACTCTCCTGTATCTTCATGAATGATGGTGAAACTCCCACTCACTTCAATTGAGTTAAGATAAAATTTCATTCAACTACTGGGCAAAGTTTTCTCTCTATGATGAGTAAAATTAGTGTGACCCACATTTTCCCAAATTGGTCCAATGTCTGATGTGTAGACTGTATCACCATTATATTCTAGTTCATATGTAGCTCTGAAGATTGTCATCTTGCCTCATTTTCACACTGATGATTTGGGGTCTCAAGTGCAAGACTACAAACTCTCCCTGTGACCTCCAAGAACTATTTTATTCAGTGAGCTTTTGAACCTCCTTTTCCATTTGGCTAATTCTGCTTTTTAAAGCATTCTTCCCCTCATTGGATTTTTGAACCTCTTTTGCCAATTGAGTTAGCCTATTTTTAAAGGTGATATTTTCTTCAGCATTTTTTGGGTTTCCTTTAGCAAGGTGTTGACCCACTTTTCATGATTTTCTTGCATCTCTCTCATTACCCTTCCCAATTTTTCCTCCCCCTCTCTTACTTGATTTTCAAAATCTTTTTTGAGCTCTTCCATGGCCTGAGACCACTGAATATTTATTTTGGATGTTTGGGATACAGAAGCCTTGACAAAATTTTATGTCTTTCCTTGATGTTAAGCATTGTTCTTCCTCATCTGAAAGGATAAGAGAAGATATCTGTTCACCAAGAAAGTAATCTTCTATAGTCTTATTTTTTTCCCGTTTTTTGGGCATTTTCCCAACCAGTTACTTGACTTTCAGGTCCTTTGTCAAGAGTAGGGTATTCTCTGGGGATCTGTAAGATCTCAGTTCCTCCAAGGTGGAACAATTAAGCATGTACACTTGGTGTGGGAGCAGGGAGAGATTTTTGTGCCCAGAATCTTAGCAAAGTTTCCTCTCCACAGCCACCTGGCCTTCAGTTCCAACAAGCCAGCACTGGGGTCTGAGATTCAGATATGCTTCATGGGCAAGGCCACCATTCAGTGTGAGATAAAGATCGACTCCCTCAGGGCCTCTGCACAGGGCTGAGGTAATAATCAGCTCCTCAGTGCCCCCAGGGGTTTTACGATCCAACAATGGATGTGGGCTGCTGTGGGAACTGCTGCTGCCTGCTCAATGTGTCCTCTGTGGCTGCTACCTAAGGCCAGAGCTGTGGGAAGACCTTTCTCTCTTCTTGGCCAGCTGAAAACACCCTGTCACTGACCTTTGGGGCCTGTGGGTTGAGGGATCTGCGAGCCGCTGCTACTGCAGCTGGAGATTCCACAGCCCTCCCCCACCCAGGGTTGTTCGTGAGCTGCGGGCTGCGTGGCCAAGGCTGGGCTGGGCTTTGCTCCACATTGGTACAACCAACATTTCCCATGGGCCTTTCGGGTCACCCTGGGCTGGAAATCTCCTCCTCTCTGTTGTTCTCCTCTTCTGCTGCTCCAAAATTTGTTGGAGTCCCTCTCTACGGGCATTTTATGGGCTGTGTTGGAAGAGTCTGCATATGTGTGTCTTTCTACTCTGCCATCATGACTCCACCCCCTGGAATTTTTTCTTCCGTGAGCTTTTGGACCTCCTTTTCCATTTGGCCAATTCTGGTTTTTAAGGCATTCTTCTCCTCATTGACCTTTTGGACCTCTTTTGCTCTTTGTGCTATTTTATTTTTTGAAGTATTCTTCAGCATTTTGGGGATCCCCTTTCTCAAGCAATTGACTTGTTTTTCATGATTTTCTCGCATCACTCTCATTTCTCTTCCCAATTTTTTCTCTCCTCTTATTTGATTTTCAAAATCTTTTTTTGAGATCTTCCATGGCCTGAGACCAAATCATACTTTTCTTGGAAGGTTTGGTTGTAGGAGCTTTGACTTTGTTGTCTTCTAGTTTGATCTTCCTTGTCAAAGGAAGATCCTTGTCAAAATAAGATTCTATAGTCTGACATTTTTCCTGCTGTTTGGTCATTTTCTCCACTAATTCTTTGACTTTTGAGTTCTTTGTCAATGTAATTCTCCACTTTCAGTGTGTGAGGAGGTGTACTATCCCAAACTTCAGGGATTTTGTGCAGCTCTTTTCAGAAATGCTTTTGGTGACCTGCTAATTTTCAGCTCTTCCAAGGTTGTGTGATCAAAGGAGAGATGTTTACCCCTCTCCTGATTTGTGGTCTGGTCTGTGAGTGAGCTCAAGCACTCTTTTTTGCCTTGAAACTGTGAGACAGATTCCCTCTTCACCACTGTCACAGGCACTCCTTCTTGCCCTAGGACTGCCACCCACAACTATGACCCAGATCCAAGCAGGGCAAAGCAAGAGAATCCCACCTCAGCACTGGCAAATAGATCCTTGCAATCCCCCTCTCACCAGCCATTCCAACACCTCACAATCTGTAGGCCTATAGTTCCAGAAATAGCTGCAGCTGGTGATGCTGCTGTGACTGAAGTGGCCTCTGCCTCATCCTTCACTTCCCTGGGGTTGGGACTGGACCACATTCCTCTCTAGCACAGGTCCAACAGACTTTTTCTACTAACCTTCCAAGTTGTCCTTGGCATTTTGGGGTTAAAAAGTTTGGAAACTGGCACAGCTGCCAGTGATTCTCTCCCCTGAGGCCTGCTCAGGCCTTGTCTGTGCCAGTGTAGCCCACACTGGACTGGGCTCAGCTTCCGGCCTGGTGTGACAGATGCTTCCTGTCAACTTTACAGGCTTTCCTGGGCTGGAGATTTGTTTTACTCAATCATTTTGTGGGTTCTGCAGCTCTAGAATTTGTTTACAGTAATTTTTTACAGGAATTTGGAGGTGTTTGTGGGAGAACTCAAGCAGCTCCCTGCTTTTACTCCATCATCTTGGCTCCACCTCTTCAATTCAACTTTTTAAGGCATTTTTCTCTTCATTGGCTTTTTGGACTTCTTATATCAATTTGCAGTCTTTTTTGTAAGGTACTTTCTTCAGTATTTTTTGTGTATTCTTCACCAACCTGTTTGCTCATTTTTCGTTATGTTCTTGCATCACTCTTATTTCTCTTCCAAATTTTCCTCTACTTCTCATACTTGATTTTCAAAATCCCTTTGGAGCCCTTCCTTACTCGTCAACCAATTCGCATTTTCCTTGGAGGTCTTGGAGTAGGAGCTTTGACTTTGTTATCTTCTTCTGAGTGTGTTTTTCTTACCTTACTTATCTTCACAATAATGTATTGTGGACTGATTTTTTCTGTTTATTCATTCTCCCAGCCTATTATTTGACTTTGAGGTCTTTGTTAAAATAGGGCTCTGCTTCCATAACGGAGAGCCCACTGTCTCAAGCTTCAAGGATTTTGTGTGACTCTTTACAGAGATACTTCTAGGGACTTAAACAAGTTTTCAGTAGTTCCATGTTGGTATGATCCAAGGAGGTGTATGTTTACTACGCTCCTGACCTATACTATGGTCTTTTCCACTCTTTTCCACCCTGGAAGAGTGATGAGAATCCGTTCTCCCCTGAGGCCACAAGCTCAGCTATGCTAGTGCTCCTCCTCACCCTGGAATTACTGCCCAGGACTGTGACCTGGATCCAAGTTTGGGCAAAGCAACAGAGCCTAGCTTCAGTACAAGTAATGAGATCCCTATGATCTCCTTCTGACCCATTGTTTGACTCCCTTATACTTTGTGGGCTGGGAGTACTGGAAGCAGTTACTGAGGATGATGATTCAGTGGTTTGAAGGCCTGGTCATGGTTTTCTAGGGAAGGGGCTGTGCTAACCTGGCCTATACTGGATGGCACTCCTCTTTCACCTTGGTGCAACAGATCTCTTCTGCTGACCTTCTTTGTTGTCTTGGACTGGAAACTTGTTTCACTGTTTTTTTTATTTCTGCCACTCTAAAATTTGTTTAGAGTCACTATTTAAAGGTATTTGAAGATGTTTGAGGAAGAGCTCAGGTGAGACCCTGTCTTTAATATCCAGCATCACTTTTGTTCTGGAAGTAAATAGCTTCTCATATTCCACATGGAGTTGCTAGAGGTACAACATAGTAATGGGAAGATAGGTGTCACTGAAAAAGCTCCTATTAAATCTAGAAATGCTGAGGGTATTCCCCTCCCACATTGATTTTATTTCTTGTATTTTGTGTTTTTGTTTTGACTAGGCAAAAGAAGTCATTTTGCCTTATTTCCTGCCTAGAATTAATCACTGAATGGGCACTGCCTCAGTCAAACTGAAGTCTGGGACATTAACTAAAAGGCCAAGGTCTCTGTCTGCATTCAGAGCCATCTTCAGTTACCTTATACATATATATGGCTCCAGAAGAGATAACGAGGCTAGTGATTTTGCATACCCCTCCCACCCTTAAATCTAATTTACTTGCAAGTCATGCCATCACCTTCCTGGTGTTATGAACCTCTTCAAGAATGAAGGACAAATAACAGCCATAACACTTATGGGACAGTCAAGCCCTGATCCTACAAACGTCTCTTCTGTGCACACTAGAAGTTTAATGGTATTTTGGACTGTCACCAGGATTTCATTCAGCAATTTGCGCAATGACCAAAGGATGATCCAGGTTATATTTTGAGTACAGAGCATAAATGTCCTAAGGTCATGTAGCACTAACTCTCATGTAACAAATGATAAAACTCAGGTCCTCAGAGATCAAAAGTTTCAGTCAAAGTTCCACAACTTGTAACAGAGAGAGAACTAGAAAGGAGATCCCCTGAACATTCCATTCCTGATGTCCATGGACACATGAACAAGCTACACTAATCAGAGCTTTTTAGTGGATACAGTTTCTTGGCCTGTACCAGCTATCATAAGTATCTCTCTAGTTAATAGAGTACTTTCCTCTGCTCTGTTAATGACTCAGGTCCCCCAGTCTGTGTGTAGTGACAGCTGTGGCCTGGGATGCAGGAAGACAACTAAGAAGGGACAGCCTGTCTGCTGCTTCAGCTGTTCCTGGTGCCCAGAAGGGGAGATCTCCAATCAAATTGGTAAGAATCTACAGGGGGCTTCCTTTGTGAGCCTTCTGGCACAGAATAGTGGGGTTGGGTTACTGGAGTCATACGCAACCCACAGTAACATTCACTGCCCAAGTAACAGAAAATAAGCCATCATGGATATTCAGGATAAACGTCTGAGATAAGGAAAAGTAGCTGGAAATAGTGACTCACAGCCTAAGAATGATATGGGATGTCATAGCATCATGTAAAATACACACACACACACACACACACACACACACACATCTCCCTTTATCCATTTTTGACCCATGAATCGTTGACCTCATTGATGGGTTGAGCATGGTGAGATAGGGAATGACTTCCACCCATCTCTCAGAGACAATGTTAAATTCCCCATGTGAGTATTTACTCAGAGGAACTTGGCTAACATTATAAATTAGGGTTTGGTTTGTTTGTTGAATAGACATAAGAAAAGGATGTAGAAAATATTAATAAAGGATATTAAAGTTACAACAAAGGGGTTGTATATACATTTTCTCCCAAACAAAAGCCAATTGCTAAAATCTACATTCACAACCTTGAATGAAGTTCACTAGGCTATTGCCAACAGATGTTTATGATTTGGAGGACCTGAGACTGAGCACAGAATCTTTTTGGAATGAAAGAGCAGGAGAGGAATTTGACGAAGGTAGAGTTGGAGGAGGTGATCCCACTGAAAGAGGCTCAGTTAGGCAGAAAGGCTTAAGTAGGTGTAATAACCCAGAGGGGATGAGTTTACCTGGGTTTCTGATGTTGGGAGATATTTGGAGAGGGGGGATTTAAGATAAAGTTTGGAACATGTTGGACAACGATTATTCTAACAAAGGAATTTGGCAGAGAGTTCTAGTCAGGTGAATTGTGAGGGAAATTGGAGAGTGAGGGATATTGCATAAAATTGACTTTTAATGGAGTAGGTGATTTTCATTTCAAGTGATACTGGGCAGGGGTGTGAATTCTGGGTCGAATGTACAATGCTTAAAATGTTCACTCTTTAATGGAAAGCATTGGTCAGGTTAGCAAAGGAGGAAGGCTGACTGGAATGATTGTCATTCAAGCATGCCCTTCAAGGGTGGTCAGCTAGAGGACTAATTATAGAATCTCACAGGTGGGAGGGACCTCTGTCCTCATCTTTTCCAGATGTCTGATTTTATTTATAAACTCATGGAGATAACATGACTCTCTCTTATCTGATGTGGGCTGTTAATACTCCTGTTTCCTGACTTTAGGGCTCTCTCTTCTAAACTGTCTTGTTCAGTTGATCAAAGGTCATCGTCATCATTATCTTTAGCCCAGCTGAGGGCAGAATGGTGTAGCAGAAAGGGAACTGGCCCTGGAGTACAGAAAACCTTGAGTCAGTCCTGTGTCCAAGCACTGGCTTTGTGCCCTAGTGTAAAATCAGTGATCCTTCTGTGCCCCAAGGATCTAAGACAGAAGTTCTTAGTATGTTCTGCTTCATGGAAGTCTGGTAAGATTATGTACCCTTTCCAGAGCATTGGTTTTTCTTAAAATTTAAAATTCAGGAAACACTAAATTTCAGGTAATATTAATAAAAATAATGCTGTATTTTTTGCATCCAAATAAACGGCCCCTCTGAAATGCACCCACAAACCTAATTGGGGATCTCTGGACCTCTGGTTAAGAATCACTGCTCTAAGACCACAGTTTGAAGAAAAGACACTTCTGCCTGCATTAGGAAATTATGATAGCTAACATTTAGATTGTTCCCTAAAATTCACCAAGAACTTTATAGACATTATCTTATTTGATGCTCACAATTCAAGGTGATAGAAGGTACATGTGAGGAAACTGATACAAACAGAGGTTAAGTGACTTGGTAAGGATCACTCAGCTATTATTGGTCTGAGGTCACATTTGAACTCAGATTTTCTTGATTTCTACCTGATTTTAACAGACAAGCTAAAGACTTGAGAAAGTTTGACTGAACTGGTGAAATCAAAGTCAGATTGTAAAAGGCAAAACAAAATACCAAATTCTTAGCTAGTGAAGTGTGATGTCTAATAGTAAAGACATGTTTGATGATGAAAAGAACTGAATTGTACAGATGGGGAAAGGAAGGCATAAATAGACCCTGCTCTGAATATAGGTAAGTCAACTCATAATGAAGTCCCTTGGGTTATTTTCATTTATATGTTACTAAAGCAAATGAAAGCATTATGCTAAAATCTTACATAACAAATGAGCCCCTGAAGTCCAGTCAGAGTTATTTGCTGCATTACTAATCACATTACAATCCATCTCCAGTAAAATGTGGATCACTATTTGCAGACCATGCTAGAGACAGTAGGGTTTATTAAATACCTATTATGTCCCAAGGTCAGTGATAAGTGTTGTGGATACAAAGAAGGACAAAGTAGTTCCTATGCTTGTTTCCCTTTGAATAGAGAAGGCAATATGTGAATAATGTGATGATTAAAAAGGCTTGAGATGTAGTTTCTGTGTAATTGAATCATTTTATTAATAAGAGCAGAAGGTTGTTAGTAAAAGGATGGTCATTTGACTTTCTCCCTTAGACCAAAGACCCCTAATGAGTGCGGGGTCACAGTTTGTATGCACTTTGAAGAGTAGGTATTCCTGCAAGATGGCTACTAACTAGGACTGGTTAACATAGTGGGAAGTGTGGGCAATATTAAAAGGAAGGTCTTAGAGTGTTTGACTTAGGTATTTGAAATCCTGGTTAAAGAGACATCAATTTCTACATCACCTGTCTTACAACAAGAGAATCGACCTTTCCCCAGACCTGTCCAAGCAAACACAATGAGCAGGAATATACCTATTAACCCAAACTTAGAATTTATTTCAATGTCTTATTAGATATTTGCCTGGGTAAATCTCTGAGAAATTTCCCACACTGGGTGGTTTCTGAATGAGGAAGTAGAAAAGGGGAAAAAACCTTGAGCCTAATACAATAACTAGTGATTAAATTTAAGAGAGAATTATTCATTTATTCGTAATAGCATATTTATGTAAGATAATCTCAGAGAAAAGGTCACTGGCAGCAGATCCTCCTGCACAAGACAGGATCTGACTGTTTTCTTTTCCTCTTCAGATGTGGACCGTTGTGAGAAGTGCCCAGAGGATGAATATCCTAATAAGGACAGAGATGGCTGCCTCCCCAAGGTTGTGACCTTCCTGGATCTTGCAGAGCCTTTGGGGATGACTCTGGCATTGGTAGCTGTGTCCTTTGCTCTCCTGACAGCCCTGGTTCTCTGGGTATTTGTAAAATTTCAAGACACTCCTATAGTTAAGGTCAACAACCGAACTCTCAGCTATACTCTCCTCATCTCCCTCACCTTCTGTTTCCTCTGCTCCTTGCTCTTCATTGGCCGTCCCACTGCAGCCACCTGCCTCCTCAGACAAACAACTTTTGGTGCTGTCTTCACTGTGGCCGTGTCCTCCATTTTGGCAAAAACCATCATGGTGGTTCTGGCCTTCAGGGCCACAAGACCAGAGAGTCGAATCAGAATGTGGGTGCAATCGAGGGTGTCCAACTCTGTTGTCCTCATCTGCTCTGGCATTCAAGTGATTCTCTGTGGCATCTGGCTGGGAACTTCTCCCCCCTTCCCAGATGTGGACCCAGATTCTGAACCTGGTCACATCATCATTCTGTGTAATGAGGGCTCTGATATTGCCTTCTACTGTGTCCTGGGCTACATGGGCTTCCTAGCCCTGGGGAGCTTCACTGTGGCTTTCCTAGCCAGAAGCTTGCCTGACACCTTCAATGAAGCCAAGTTCATCACATTCAGCATGCTGGTGTTCTGCAGTGTGTGGGTCTCCTTTCTCCCCACATACCAGAGCACCAAAGGGAAGGCCATGGTGATTGTCGAGATTTTCTCCATCCTGGCCTCCAGTGCTGGGTTACTGGGCTGCATCTTTATTCCCAAGTGCTATGTGATCCTGCTGAGGCCAGAAAGGAATACTCAAGAAGGGATAAAGAAAAAAGTGGACACCAAGTTCTGAAATTATTATAGGACATTACCTTACAATTCCTTCCACAGGTATAAAAAGTTCCAATAACTCACATCAGCATGGGATGCTTATATCTAGCCCCCTTGCTGATATTTGAATTTTGGCCAATTCTTTTTCCACCCCTTCATATGTTGTCAGAGATACTCAGGCATGTGCTTGCAATTGTTTAGCAAAGAATGCTCTTAACTTCAGAAAAAAATACAAAACAAAACATTATTACTATCATCTATTTCTCGGAAGGGTTTTTTTTTATTTGAAACATATTTACATCAGTCTTTTAACAATTAAATCTAAAACTCAAAGGAATCAAGGATTTCATTTTTCCAATCCATATTTCTAATACAATTAATTATCAAATCACACACTGTTTGCAGTTAACAAATTGGTAACCTTTAGTAATTTGGCTTAAGACCGCACAATTAAAAAGTTTCCTGATCCATACAATTTCCCAATTTCTCTTAATGCTGAATAGTACAATAAATTCTAGAAGAGACATATTTCCCCTAAAATGAGACCAGAATAAATTCAATTACACCTGCATATATGTTCCCAAAAGTTATCATAGATAATACATAGAAACTTATTTCATAGTATTTTTTACAAGACCTCCTTATTTCAAGTACTTCATACACCCTACAATTTTTAGCTAATCTACTGTCAAATTTTTAATGTTGCTATTTCTTGGCTGTCAAGACCTAGAGGAACATACTCATGACCACATTCTGAATTATCTTGAGGATATAATTTGACCCAAAGTAAACTGATATTAGAATCAGTACTCAAAAAATTTAAATCTCAATTTCTCTGAGTCATTGTATTTGACTAAAATAAATAAGAAACATCTGTGAGGTTCTTACTCGAACTAAACTGACAAGCATTCAGACTATGCTTCAGAGAGCATAACTCCACTGGGTTGGCCATGTTGTTCCAATGGAAAAAACATACACTTGCCAAAAAGACTATTTTATGGAAAACTCACACACAGGGAAAGCATTCACATAGTGGTGAGAAGAAGTGATACAAGGACACTGTCTAAGTCTCTCTTAAGGCTTTGGAATTGACTGTGTGATATGGAAGACACTGGCACAGGATGGCTCAGCACGGTGTGCCCATGTCAGAGAAGGCATTGTGCTCTGCAAGAAAAGCAGAAATGAAACAGCTCAAAGGAAATGTAGGATACACAAAATTAGAAAATTAATTTCATATGCTCACGTGGACTATTTTTTCCCAACCTGTGGTAGAGCAGTCTGAGCTCATATAGGTCTGACCAGCCACTGTTGTATATACACGAACTTGGCCCTAGCGGAGTGGTATCATTTTGATCCTCTTAGAAAACAAAGGGCAACAACCAACCACCTCTCCCTCCACATCTTTGATGTCTGGCTTCCCTTAAATCCTACTTAAAATCTCAACCTTCGTAAGGAGGTTTACCTAATCCTACTTAATACAAATGCCTTCCCCCTACAGATTATCTCCAATTTCTCCTGTATGTAGTTCATTTGTGCACGCTTATCTTTGTGGTGTCTCCTCCATTAACCTGTGAGCTCCATATGGCCAGGGACTGGGCTTTTTTTCTTTTTAAAATTTCCTGTGCCCAGCACACTTCCTGACACATATTATAACCTTAAATAAATGTTTACAACTAACTGACAGGGTCAGTCCCAGGTATTTGTGAGAAATTATATTAAACCTATGAAACGTATTCTTTAAGAGAGTAAACAATTCAGTTAAGGAGAGGTAAACAGAGACAGGTTAAAGACAATGCACCTCATATGAAAGCTTGATGTTTTCCTCTCCTCCTCAGCTGAGAAGAATTACAATTCCCAACTGTTATAACTCTTATGACCAGAAAACGTCTCACAAGAGTCTCTTATGCTCCTGTTCTCTCCCTACTTGAAGCATCATGCCAATACTTACCTTCTTGCCTGCTGTATCTCAAACCTCCAATAGAATAGAATTTCTTGAGAGCAACACTATATTTTTCTTCTATCCTCACAGCCTTGCGCAGTCTTGAATATATTAGACAGTTTTCTTTTATTTATTATCTGTTTCTCTTTAAATATATTTTTATATGTACATAGATTTATGAACATATTATCTCCATTAAAATGTAATCTTCTCCCAAGGGTTAATTTCATTCACTGTAGCCCCAGCACCTACCACAGTGCCAGAATATAGTAGTTACTTAATAACTGTGTTGATTGATAAATAACTGACTTATTGACATGAACTGAAACCCCTTTGACATACTAGTTTTCCTCTTTTAGTGATCTCCAGCTGATCAATGTATTTCCTTAAAGGTGGTGCCCAAAATTTAACATAATGGGCTAATATGTAGTTGGACCAAGTAGATTATCATGGTCCTGTCATTCTTCTGTTCTGAACACATAACTTTTAATGCAGCCTTGAATCACATTAGTTTGCCTGACTACTAAATTATGACGTTTTCTCATGAGTTTCTGTTTTTCCACTGTTGGTCTCTTTCCATCTCACCCATTCACTCCCACAGGAATTTTTTTTGGATGAACTGTTGTATACTGATTTGTCACCATAGGACAAGTTTGAAGGTATTTTTTTGAATAAATGTATAATACCTTAATCTTACTCTTCTAAAATTTCAAGTGAATCAACTGTGCCTCATGTTCTATCCAATAAATGTAATTTGGCAAACTCAGGATTCTGTCATTGAGTATATAAGCTATCTTGCTCAGGCTTCTGTTTTCTGAAAAATTTTTGCACTAATCCAAATCATGGGTAATAATGTCCTGAACATTACAGAGAAGAATACATTACATTAGACTGTAAGTAAAGATATAGGAGGGTGACTCATTGTTCCAGATAGAGGGATCTAAACTTTGTGTCTGGCAAATCAAAAATATTCAATAGGCGCTTCTAGAACATCATGTGAGGGACCCTAAAAAGTGGTGTAAAAACAAGGGTTTTGTTGGAATCGATTTCTACCACCTCTGGATAGTTGATTGTTAAATTTTCAGTGAGAGCAATTACAACTTGGAAACTGGAAAGTATTACAAAGAGGGATTGATTACTTGTTGACTGACTAGATTTAGGGAAGTGGTGAAACATGAATGATCCAGATTAAAGAAAACAGTTGGTGCATTTTCAAAGAGCTCTTTGTTACAGATTTACCAGCACAAAGCTAGGTGACGCTGACAAAATATGGGAACTTGGAAAAAGAACGAGTGGAAATTCATTAATCAAAAGATGGCTAAATATAGGTATCCCAAACTGATGTGGATTATCATTTAAACTTCTCACAATTCTGGTGGTAATTGTGAGACAATTTCCTAGAATAATTTCAGTGCTTGGAGCCTACTTTCTTCTTTATCTCTCCTTGGGTATTCCTTTCTGGCCTCAGCAGGATCACATAGCCCTTGGGAATGAAGATGCAGCCCAGTAACCCAGCACTGGAGGCCAGGATGGAGAAAATCTCGACAATCACCATGGCCTTCCCTTTGGTGCTCTGGTATGTGGGGAGAAAGGAGACCCACACACTGCAGAACACCAGCATGCTGAATGTGATGAACTTGGCTTCATTGAAGGTGTCAGGCAAGCTTCTGGCTAGGAAAGCCACAGTGAAGCTCCCCAGGGCTAGGAAGCCCATGTAGCCCAGGACACAGTAGAAGGCAATATCAGAGCCCTCATTACACAGAATGATGATGTGACCAGGTTCAGAATCTGGGTCCACATCTGGGAAGGGGGGAGAAGTTCCCAGCCAGATGCCACAGAGAATCACTTGAATGCCAGAGCAGATGAGGACAACAGAGTTGGACACCCTCGATTGCACCCACATTCTGATTCGACTCTCTGGTCTTGTGGCCCTGAAGGCCAGAACCACCATGATGGTTTTTGCCAAAATGGAGGACACGGCCACAGTGAAGACAGCACCAAAAGTTGTTTGTCTGAGGAGGCAGGTGGCTGCAGTGGGACGGCCAATGAAGAGCAAGGAGCAGAGGAAACAGAAGGTGAGGGAGATGAGGAGAGTATAGCTGAGAGTTCGGTTGTTGGCCTTCACTATGGGAGTGTCTTGAAATTTTACAAATACCCAGAGAACCAGGGCTGTCAGGAGAGCAAAGGACACAGCTATCAATGCCAGAGTCATCCCCAAAGGCTCTGCAAGATCCAGGAAGGTCACAACCTTGGGGAGGCAGCCATCTCTGTCCTTATTTGGATATTCATCTTCTGGGCACTTCTCACAGTGGTCTGCATCTGAAGAGGAAAAGGGAACAGTCAGATCCTGTCTTGTGCAGCACATAGGTCATTCCCAATTGTGGCTGACAGTAGTAACCTCCTCTCTGTGATAACCTCCTATCTGCCCTGAACATATCCATGAGTTACCTTGCTATTGATTTATTATCTCCCTATTAAAAGAACTCCTTGAATAAAAGGACTGTTTTGCCCTTCTCTGTATTCTCCCACATGTAGCACAGTGCCTGGCACCTAGCAGATATGTGATTAATCCTACTGCCTCTTGCTTGGTCTATAAATAGTGCCCTAGATATTGCTGGTGGTGACTCGTATTGTGGTTGGCATCATGCATGACCCAAGGACCCAGCAAAATAAGCAAGCTGTCCTCGAATCCACTTTGTCTGGGGAAATCAGGAGCTCATTTGCTACATAGGATAGACTATAGAAACATGTTCAGATGCTTCGTCAACACAAAAATAAAATGAAGCCTCCACTAATCCTAGAGGTGATTTTGTCTTCTACATTCAGAGAAGATCTTATAAATGTTTCCTTACTTTCTCCTGCACAGTTCAGTATTTTTCGTAACCAAACATGATTTCATTATTAGACATGACACTTCACCACCTGAGCATTTGACATTTTGTTCTGTTTTGTTTTAAATCCAGCTGTGATTTCATTAATATTGTACGATTGACTCAGGTCTTTACTCTTGCGTTTGAAGTCAGACAGGAATCATGAAGACGAGTTCAAATGTGACCTCAGACCTTTCTTTAGTGATAGTGGACAGGTCACTTACCCTCTGTTGCTGCCAGTTTCCCTACGTGTAAAATGGAGATAATACCACCTATTACCTAGGGCAGTTGTGAGCATTAATTAAGATAATATTTGTGAAGTGCTTTCTGAACTTTTGAAGAGCAATATAAATACTAACTGTTTTTATTCTTACAAGCAGAGAGGTGTCTTTTCTTCAAAGTATAGTTTTACAACAGTGATTCTTAACGTGGTGTCCACAGATGTCCAAGTAGATTTGCAGGTGGATTTCAGAGTGTCCACAAATTCAGATGCAAAAAAAATACATCATCATTTCTTACTAATTCTACCTGAAATTTAGCATTCCCTTTGCTTTTAAATAAAGGAAACAATACTCTAAATAGAGGTTCATAATCTTCACAAGTCGCCACAACACAACAAGGTAAAGGAACTGTCTTTTACAGAGTTGTCGGGGCACAGAAGTAATAGTTGACTTGCCCTGGAGCACAAAGACAGGACTTAAGACAGGACTGACCCAAGGTCTTCTGGGATCCAAGGCCAGCTCCCTTTCTGCTACTGTACTCTTCTCCTCTCTGGCTTATGACTTTAATAATCATCTAGGAGTGTGTCATTCCCCTTCAGAGTGTTTGTTACTATCTGTTTTTCTGTTTGTCCCACTTGGTGTCTCCCCTGAACAATATGGATGGATAGATAAAGCTCTAGATCCACAGTCAGGAGACATGGGTATTAGTCTTGGCGTAGTCCACATCGAATCTGGGTGAGTCGAGTTACTTCTGTGGGGTTCACAAATAAAATGAGATATTTGAAAAAGATGTTGACTAAGGTCCCTTCCAGCCATGACATTCTGTGATTCATCCTCTGTCTGCCTTTCCCTTGACTGGCATATTCCTGTCAGCAGATGTTCTTTGGAAACCACTCCAATCATTGCAAAAATGACTGAACGCTTTTGAGCATTGTCCCTTCCACCCAGAGGAATTCATATCCCTCCCCAGCTACAATTAAAGTTTGAATTCCCCACTCCTTTAAAAGTGTGTCCCTGCGCCATCCCTCATTCTCCATTTTCACTCACAATCTTTGGACTAGACTTCTCTCTCAAATTCCTTCCACTCTGATAAGATTATTTTCCCATCAGGGTTCAATCTTCATCTTGAATTATCCCTTCTCCAAATCATTCTCCATCCACAAACTTTCACCTAGAACATTCTAGGTTAGAATGCACCCTTGTGCATTCTAACACCCACTTCAGACTTTCCGCGTACTAAGCTCCTTTCAGTCTATAATACCTGCTCCAGTCCTACCTGGGTCAAATTCTTCTACTGAACTTTCCACTCAAAAAGAAATCTGAAATTCTGTGCCCAGCCTCATCTTCACCACACCACGTATTTCCACCTAGAAACATATCTAGATGTTAGCCACCTTCACTGAGGGTTGTGATGGAAAATTTTTAACAAGTGTTTTTTTTATTATTTATGCACAATCCATTTGTAAGTTTAATACATATTATTAACATATTCTACACCTTTATTTCCCAAACCTAGATAATCAATAAATGCACCAATCACTGATTTATAACACTGGCTTATATTCTCTGTGAAAATATTTACGGTGAAAATTTAACTTTTGCCTCTGAGACATGAGTGTGAGCTGGCTGTAGCACAGCTCTATTCCCTATCCCATTATGCTCAGCCCAGAAAGAGGACAATGGCTCGTGATTCATAAAGGGACAGAAGGAAACAGCCTTTAAATATTTGTGTGTGTGTGTGTGTATGTGTACATACATGCTCCCATTCACACACAGAGAAATAAATATCTAGATGCTGTTCCTCATACTTTACATGATGTTGTGATGACAGGTGTCATTCACTCCTTGTGCATCAGCGTTTCCAGCTATGTGTCCTTATCCCAGACACTTATCCTGATTCTCCTAGTCCGTTAATATCCTCTCACTTGGGCTATGATGTTACTGTCTGTTCCATATGACTCCAGTAGCCCAACCCTACTATTCTGTGTCAGAAGGCTCACTAGGGAAGCCCCCAGCAGACTCTTACCAATTCTATTGGAAATCTCCCCCTCTGGGCACTGGGAACAGCTGAAACAGCACACAGGATTTCCTTCCTCAATTGTCTTCCTGTATCCAGGGTCACAGCTGTCACTGCATACAGATCGGGGGGCCTGAGCCATTAAAAAGAGAGTGGGAGATATCTCATTAACTAAAGATATATTTAGGGTGAATAGTGCATGCCAAAAAAGTGCATCCTTTAAAACAGCTCTGACTATTATGCCTGGTTCATGCGTCAATGAACATGGCTGATGGAATATTCTGGGGATCTCCCTTCTGATGCTATTTGTGTCACCTACTATTTGGCTGAAACTGTTGACCTCCGGGGACTTGGATTTTATTGTTTGTAAAATGACAGCCCTGGGCTGGCTGATTTTAGCATACTTATATTCTGTACTGCTAAATATACCCTGGATCATTCTCATGACCATGACCCAAGATGCTAAATGAAAGGTTGAATGAAAGATGGTGACCATCTAAAATTACATTTAAACTGTTATAACAGGGGCAATGATTTCTCCAGGAGTGTTGCTGGATTTGGGCATCTATTTGGTGGAACAAAATCAGTTAGAAACTATTTTACATTTCAGTCCCTTATGTCCACTTGGTATAAGGAAGAGTTTGCCCCCAAGTGTTGGCTAAGGAGAAATGCCTGTACTTTGATTTTTGCTATGTCTTCTAAGTAAATTTTCTTTCATTAAAGTAAATAAATTTTAATTGGTCAAGTCAAATTGGAACACTGCTTTCAGGTAACCTATATTGGGAAAGCATACCAAAATTGGAAATTGAAGAAACTGTTAGTGAAGATATCCTCATGACCCCTCAAGGTTACCCTGGAGCCCAGAAGAGGAGATTGCAACCTTACATTAGAAGACATCAATGTGAAATAATGACTTGGGATGAGAAACTTCAGAGCATTACATGAGCAAGAGTGCTGTGGACACATAGTCTATTAGAGGACATTCAGATATTTTTCCAAGTTGGGAAAATGTATATCATAAGATTTTCCTTTCCATAGAAAGAAAACTTTGCCTAGTTGCTGAATTAAATTTAATTTTAGCTCAGTTAAAGTGTGTAGAAGTTCCAACATTGGGCAGAGCCAAGATAAAGGAGTAGAAAGACAGACTTCTCTAGCTTACCTCCTATAGCCCATAAAATACCACACAAAATAACTCTAAACAAATTCTAGAGCAACAGAAGCCACAAAATGACAATGAAACATATTTCCAACCCAAGACAGCCGGGAAAGCAAGCAGGAAAGATCGATCACACAGGACTAGGAGCAGAGTGCAGCCCAGCCAGGATCATGTGGCATGGGCACAGAAAAGACTGGAGGAGGCTTCAAGGTAGCAACTGCAGTTCTGAGATTTCTCAACTCACAGATGCCAAAGATAACTTCAAAGGTCAATAAGAAATCCCTTTCACCTGGGTGAAAGGGGAGCATGGTCTGGTCCCAGCCACTGTCACAGGGCAGCAGCAACTACTTAAGCTGTGCTGCAGTAGCATCCACTTTTGGAGTGCTCTGCTTAAAGACCCTGGGGTAATTGAGCAGCTGATCTAGATCTCAGACCTGAGTGGTGGTCCTGAGGTGAGGAAGAAAGCTGGTGTGTTGGAGCTGGTGGTGGCTGTGGAGAAGGGACCCTACTCACAGTTACAGGGCAGAAAAGAGTGCTTGTGGTTGCTCACAGACCAGAGTGCAGGCCATGAGAGAAATAAACTTCTCACCCTTGATTGTGCCACTTTGGAGGAAGTGAGAACATACAGGTACCTGGAGTATAGCCTCCACTGGACAAAAGACTCAAAAGTGAAGTAACTGGCTGAGAAAATGTACAAAAAAGGAAAAAATAAGACGATAGAAGGTTACTTTCTTGGTGGAAAGGAATTTTCTTCCATCTGTTCAGATGAGGGAAAGCAAAGCATGCCATCAGAGAAAGACATAAAAATCAAGGCTTTTACATCCAAAACCTCCAAAAAATATATGTAATGGTCTCAGGCCATAGAAGAACTCAAAAAGGATTTTGAAAATCAAGTAACAAAGGTGGAGGAAAAATGGGAAGAAAAATGAAAGTGATACAAGAAAACCATGAAAAGCAAGTCAACAGCTTGCTATATTAGACCCAAAGAAATGCTGAAGAAAATAACACCTTTAAAATAGACTAGCCCAAACAGCAAAAGGGATCCAAAAAGCCAATGAGGAGAAGAATGCTTTAAAAAACAGAATTGGTCAAATGGAAAAGGTGGTTCAAAAGCTCACTGAAAAAGTAGTTCTTTAAAAATTAGAATGGGGGGACTCTATCCCAAAGATATCATAGAAATGGGAAAGGATCCCACATGTACAAAAATAGTTATATCAGTTCTCTGGAAATCAAGGGGATGCCCATCAATTGGGGAATGGCTGAACATGTTGTGGTATATGAATGTAATGGAATACTATTTTGCTATGAGAAATGATGAACAGGAATACTTCAGAGAAGCCTGGAAAGACTTATATGAACTTATGATGAGTGAAAGGAGCAGAACCAGAAGAACTTTGTACACAGCAACAACTACAGTGTGTGAGGAATTTTTCTGGTAGACTGAGTATTTCATTGAAATACATGGACTTAAAAAATTTCCAATGAATACTTGAGGCAAAACACCTCCCACATCCAGAGAAAGAACTATGGAATTGGATGAGCAGAAAGAAACAGACCATTTTCTTTTGCATTATGTTATGTTTTATGGTTTCCTCCATGCATTTTAATTTTTCTGTGCAACACACATCTAATAGGAATGTGCGTGTAGAACGTATATAAGATTGTACACTTCTCAGGGAAGGAGCAGGGAGGGAGGGAGGATACAGAGGAGGGAGTGGAAAAAAAATCTAAGATATATGGAAGTGATCGTGGAACACTGAAAACAGATAAAATAATTCAATTTTAAAAATTAGAATGCAGCAGATGGAAGCTAATGACTTTATGAGAAACCAAGAAATTATGAAATAAAACCAAAAAAATGAAAAAAAATACAAGACAATGTGAAATATCTCAGTGGAAAACAACTGACCTGGAAAATAGATCCAGTAGAGATAATTTAAAATTTATTTGTCTACCTGAAAACCATGATCAAAAAAAGAGCTTAGACATCATCTTCCAAGAAATGATCAAGGAAAGCTGCCATGATATTCTAGAACCAGGGTAAAATAGAAATGGAAAGAATTCACCGATCACTTCCTGAAAGAGACTCCAAAAGGAAAGCTCCTAGGAATATGGGAGCCAAATTCCAGAGTTCCCAGATCAAGAGAAAATATTACAAGCAGTCAGAAAGAAATAATTCAAGTACTGTAGAAATACAATCAGGATAACACAGAATATAGCAGTTCTACACTAAGGGATCAAAGGGCTTGGAATATGATATTCCAGAAGTCAAAGGAGATAGGATTAAAACCAAGGATCACCTACCCAGCAAAACTGAGTATAATACTTCAGGGGAAAAAATGAATTTCATTGAAATACACGACTTCCAAGCATTCTTATTGAAAAAACCAGAGCAGAAAAGATAATTTTACTTTCAAACACACGAATCAAGGGAAACATGAAAAGGTAAACAGGAAGGAAAAGCCTTAAGGAACTCACTAAAGTAGAACAGTTTACATTCCTACATGGAGAGATGTTATTTGTAACTCATGAGACCTTTTTCAGTATTAGGATAGTTACAGAGAATATATATATATAAGCATGTAGGCATATATATGTATGTGTAGATTTTATATGGTTAGGTATGTATATGTACATGGATGTATGTGCATATATGCATATATATGTCTATATGTATGTTTATAAGTATATATGTACGTATGTATGTATGTATTTGTGTGCATGTATATACATAGAGACAGGGCATAAGGTGAGCTAAATGTGCAGGGAGAACACCTAAAAAAAATAAAATTGGCTGTTGAATAGAATGTACTGGGAGTAGGAGAAAGGGAGAGGCAGAATGTAGTGAGTCATCTCACATGGAAAAGGGATTAAGGACCTTTCACAATGGAGGAGAGGAGGGGGGAGATGAGAGGAAATGAATGAGCCTTGCTCTCATGGGATTTCACTTAGGGAGGAATAACACACACTCAATTGGACATGGAAATATATGTTGCCCCCAGGAAGGAAGGGGATATGAGAGGGAAAATAATACAAGGGACAACAAATTGGGGAAGGGGATAATCAGAAGCAAGCACTATTGTGGGAGGACAGGTCAGGGGAAAGAATGGAATAAACTGAGGACAGGATAGGACAGAGGGAAATGTGGTTAGTCTTTTACAACATGACTGTTGTGGAAGTGCTTTACATTGGTACACATGTATGACCTATGTTGAATTGCTTGTTTTCTCATTGGGGGTAGGTGGAGAGGGAGAGAGAGAATATGGAACTCAAAGCTTTGGTAAAGAATATTAAAAATTGTTTTAGCAGGTAACTAGAAATTAAGATGTACAGGCAATGGAGTATAGAAATCTCTTTTGTCCTACAGGAAAATAGAGGGGAAAGGGGATGGAAGAAGGGTGGGTGGTGGGAGGACAGAATGGAGGAAGGGGTGGATGGGGTGCATGCTGTCCTGGGATAGGCGGTGGGGAGAGGTGGGGGAAAAATTTTGATTTCAAATTCTTGCAGAAGTGAATGTTGCGAACTGAAAAATAAATTGCATATTTAAAAAAAGAAGTTCCAACATTATCCATGAAGATATAGAGAAGTAGATGATAATGTGGAATTTGAGGTCAAAGGGCCTTGTGTGCATCAAAGCTTTTCTGGGCCTCAGTTTACTTATCTGTCAAAGAGGTAGTCAAAGTGTATTTTAAGACCCTTCCTGTTCTATCTCCTATGATATTAACACTTGCAGTATTTGGAAATAGCTGCCTAATGGATTGTTTTTTCCATTCCGTCTGTCCAAAAGTTTACTTAAAAAGCAAAAGAGAATAAGGAACTGGCAAGATTTTCTATCCATAAATGAAGGAAGAGAAGCAGAGTGAAACTGGTTCTTGTGAATGAACGTGCAAGTTGATGTGAAATAATCTCTGACCTTTGAACCTACCCATCCCCAGTCAATGGCTTCCTCACACACGGTGAAATCTTGACCAGGTGGAGCACTGGGGAGAAACTGGCCCACTTTCAGCAGCATTTCAGTATCATTACGGTAAATCACATAGTTCTTAATGTCATATTGAGCCTCAGAGATTCTTTTCTCATCCATAAACACCTGGTCACCAGCACTGTTGTTAAAGCAAATGTTCTTCAGAAAGGAGTGGAGCTGAAAGGGAAGAGAAATCTCTGTCATTTCTTGGTATCTAAAACATGGACTTCCCCAGGGCTCTTCCAGAAGTAACCCCTGTGCTCAGTGGAGCTGGTGAACTGAGACTTATGCCCCTGTTTGGAGGAATGATGCATGTGAGTTGGAATTAAATCTCACACACCTTTTGGCTATGGCTGACCTTGAACAAGTTATTCATCTTCTCTCAGCCTCACTTATCTCCTCTGTAAAGTAAAATAATAACACCTAATAAGAGAATATATCAAAATCCATTGTCAGTCTTAAAGTGCTATAAAAATGACAGCTCTTATTCTTAGTTGTTTTCATTACTTTCCCTTATTTCCCATGAAACTTAAATTGAGGCAATAGATTTAGAAATTTAAATGTAATCTTTATGAGGAAATGTGTGTGGAGAAAGCAGGTGTTTTGAAACATGGCATGATCTTGGTGGGATTTGGCTCATGGCTAGAATATGTCCTTGGAATAGATACTTTACTCAAAAGGAAAAAGATACAGGATCAAACTTGGTTATGAATTCTAAATAATCAAATTATCTTTAAGTTCACATTTAAGTTCCCATAAATTCCCATTGTGTTGTTGGTGTTCACTTGTTCAATCATGTCTGACTCTATGTGATCCCATGAACCATAACACACCTGACCCTTCTATCTTCCATTGTCTCACAAAGTCTCTCCAAGTTCGGGTTTATTATTTCCATGATACTATCTGTCCACCTTATCTTCTGCTATCCCCTTTTTCTTTTGCCTTCAATATTGCCCAACAATAGAGTCTTTTCCAATAGTCTCATCTCATTATGTGACCACATTACTCAAGTTTCAGCTTCATTATTTGACCTTCCAGTGAATTAATTTCCTTAAGTATTAACTCCTGTGACCTTTGTCGTCCAAAGGACAAGGGCAAGAAGAAAAAAGAGAAGCAGAGCGAAACTGGCTCTTGTGACTGAATGTGCAAGTTGATGTGAAATAATCTCTGACCTTTGAATCTACCCATAGTATGTTTGGGTGGATTGAGGGATGTGGTTATAACACCTCCACTGTGTATAAAAACACTGAGCTAGTTGAAACTTGGAGACTTGAAAGTCTGGTGTGAGAGAGAAAAAATGGGTATATCAAGAGTTGAACCTCAAACCATTGCCAAGACAGGGGCAAAACCCAAAGAATAATGAGAAAGTAAATGAGGTAGATAAGGGAGGGACTGAGGAAGGTCATCTGCAGAAGGCTATAGTTAACTTTCTCAGTTGGAGCAACCTTTTCAAGGACTGAAAAAAGGTTGAAAGTTAAGGTCTCATCCTTTCCCAAACAAACTCTTCCTAGTAACAGTCCATCGACAGGCACTGTAATATGCTTTGGAGCTTCTTTACCCAAATGTTTCTGGTAACTTGAATTTTGCCTGGTCAGATGTGCCAGAGATTGGCTACATAGATACAAATGTAAATTACATCAGAGAGTCCAACTTCTGCCCAAAATTTGAAATTCTACTAACCAGGTTCTCACAGTGATTGTTTTTCTACTATTAAGTCAGATTTTAATTGAAACTTCCTAAAGCAGCAGAGAAGGCAACCATGTGGTCTAAGAGGCTGTTATGTTGTTCCTAGGCATAAAAGAAGCCAACTCTTAGGAGCATTGTATTTGTAGTTACGCATGTTTAAGATACACAGATTAGTGCATATATGCTTGTTGTGTTCTCCATTAGAAGCTGAACTCCTCAAAGACAGAGACTGTTTCTTTTCTTTGCACCCTCTGCACAGCACACATATTCTGTCCCTTTGCCCTAGCTATTCATTTGCATAGACCAACTGGAGCACTGTAGAATTTTTTAAATTGGACAATTCTAAAGTTACATGGAAAGACAAAAAACAGTCCCTTCTCTCAAGACATTGACAGCGTTGGGGAAGACAAGTTGGAAAAAAGGGGTTATCAAAAGGGGGGAATGTATATAATCATCAGAGGGAAGCCACTAGCATAAAGAAGGATTGGACAAAGTCTCCACAGAACTAGGAATCTAAATCTGGAATTGTAGGAACCAGGAAAAACAGCAAATGTAAAAGAAGGAGGGAGAGAATTTCAGCCACAGGGCACAGTCAGGGAAAATATTTAAAGTAAGGAGATGAAGGGATTTGAGTGAGAAACTGTTAGGAGGCCAACGTCACTGGATCTCAAAGTACATCACATTGGAGTTTAAGACATAAGAAGACTGGGAAGTTATGGGTGAGCTGGATGCTGAAGGACTTTGAATAAAAAACAGATGATTTCAATCTGATACTGGAGGTGAAGGGGAGATATTGGAGTTAGGATTAACTAAGCAAAATGTAATTGAGATAAACTCAAAGGGTTTCCTGAGTTCAAAAAATCGTTTTCACAAGTAGAAACTGGGTGAACCAATTTAAAGCAGCTATGCAATGATTCAGGTAAAAAAATATGCAGAGTTTTAGTTAACTAAACATAATATATGCTAACACTGTGACCAGAAAGAACCCCAAAGCTAAAACTATCAAAGTGAACCAAGACAGATACAATTTCCAGAATATGAGCTTTTGATTGCTTTTGATGCTTCTGTTGTAAAGTTCACAGATTCTGTGAGCTCCATCCAAAATATCAGGAATCAGCAATGGACAGGACCAATTCTGAAGGGAACCTTACCTGCCAAGGATGAGGCACCCAGCTTTCTCCAGCTTCCTCAGATGCAGTCTCTGATTTCTTCAGAAGTGCTTCATGAAGGGCCCAGGCCACAGCATACACTGCATTGTAGATGGTGTAACTCAGGCCAGACATGGTCATATCAAAAAGGAATTCAGGCAAAGCCTCCAGCGTAGCATTTGGTTCACACAGCTCTAGCTCCAGTTTTATTGATTCCTCCTGGCACCAGAAAGCTGACAACCAGAACTCCTTAAGGGCAATGTCCTCTGGGTCTTCATTAGGGTTGATTGACCTGAGAAAAGACTTAAAACCAGGAACCTCCCTGGTCAGGTATGTAAATGTGAGAGCTCCATAGAAATGGTAACTATCAACAAAGTTTGGCCTCATGATGATGTCCCAGTGAGAAGAGGCGATCCATAACTTATATGCTGGGGAAAAGGGAATTTGTGAATGTCTCAAAATCATTAATGAATCTGTATCACCATGAATCACAATTACTCTAGCTGAAGATTCCATTATCCTGGACATGAAATTGTCTTCTGATTCTGCATGTTGTCTCTCACTGACAGGAATCTTCTCTGTGAAGGCTGCACAGACATCATACTTTGCCATCTCCCCTGTCACTTCCCTAAGGAATTCTTCACCCCTGAGATCATCTGTGGTCACCAGACCTACCCAGGTCCATTTAAAATGTACCAGTAACTGGACCATTCCATGGGGCAAAAAGGAGTCCCTGGAAGCCATCTGGTAGAGAGAAAGAAACTGGGCCTTGTCACTGAGGATGCTATCAAAAGGGCCAAAGCTGATCTGGACAACAGGGAAACATGGAAAATGTTGAATTCCATTAATCTGTCAATAAAGATAGCATTGTAGGAAATTATAAACTTTCACCAAGTCATTTTATTCTTTCAGGGGTTAAGTGCAGTGGATTTTGGAATACATTCCCTTTTACAGGGGAATTTCAACAAACCCAAACTTCTATATTCATCCCATTCATTTCATGACTTGCTTGGTAAAAAAGATTTCTCTGATCCTTTAGTTATTTTTACTTCAACTTGGAGGTTTTTTCGATCCTTCCCAAACGGACTAAAATATATTTCTTCTTGGCCCAGAATTCCTTGTAACACTAAAACAGTCATGATTCAGTCATTGAGATGGCAGTATTTTAATGAAAGGAAAAGCACTTTAATCATGTGTTGCATATGTTTATTAAGCCAAAGAAAGGCACCTATTTTTTCGAAAAAATGTATTAAAGTTGTGTTTAAAATCAACATAGTAGTTTCCTCTTGGACACCAGGATATGTATTTTACTTGTTTAAAGACATTTAGACATAGCAATAAATAAATATTTTATAGCACTGTGGTATAAACATGCTGTCATTTTAATGCTTTGATTATTATATAGATTTTTATTCAGATCATTTATTTGTAAATATCATGTATTATGGCAGTTGTTGAAATGGGTATGATTTAGTGTGCAATGATTAAATGACACAGTCAGTACATACACATGGCCCTTAGCTGTTGGCAATGTACTTGAATCTTAGAGAACATGATAAATAACATTATAACTGTGGGAGTAATGACTGTGCCAATCTTTTTTTTCAAATGTCACTTGATGGTGTTGTACTTTGACCACAGTAAATACTGAAAAAAAACAAAAGCAACCTTGTAATCCATACACCATTCCTTGAAATACATATGTGTAGTACCCCATCCGGGGTCACTTTTCCAACTCCCACTCAACCATCAAGTTGGTTCTCCAAAAGGTGGCTTCTACTAACTACTCTCTCTCATTTCCTAACATGGATGGATGGGGACAGGAGGTTATGAGAGTTTCTAGTATTTTGAGTCATGGGCCCCAAATGGGCTCCTCATTTATTATCAGCTAGAATTAGTTAGCTTTTAGAAACGTCATTTACTAGGCAGGTATTACAAAAACAGTTGCTAAAAAAAACCTTCACCCTAACCATGGGCCACTCTTCACTTGCACAACAAAGTCCCAAAGGAGAATTGGCTCACACTTGGAACTCTTCTTGTGTCATCACCATGAAATTTCTCTTCAGTGGGACTTGTTGGGCTGTAAGTATTACTGCTCTGTAGAGCCCTCAAGCCTTCTTTCTTTGTTTCTCATTTGTGATTAGCATATCTTTCACCTCCCATTGCAGAAATTAGCCTCTGCTACTGCTTGACAAAAACATTGCTTTGTTGTCAGTGGATAATTCTACTAGTGATGATGGGAATCCCAGCTTTTCTGACCTCTCAAATTTCATAATGTTGTGACATGGACCTTTCTCTGTCCCCCATAAAGGCAATTACCTCTCAGAAATCCTGTATCCCTGGATTCAAACACCACTTGAATGGTCTGGTGCTGGAATACACAATTCTGTAGTCTTTCATTATGCAATACATAAGAACAGACATGTGTCACTTATTTTATTCAAATACAGTTTATTTTATTTGCTATCTAGGGACCCAAAGCCATTATTATTTTTCCAAGTGATTAATTATATGTACTTTACAGTTGATTGATTTTATATATTAGGCTGGAATGTCACCTGTAACTACATTGTCAATGAATATATATGAATTTGAACTGTCAGAGAGATTGTGAACATCCTAAAATGAATGTGATTTTTAGGATATAACAAGACTCATTAAAAACGGCCTTTCAAAACTACCCTTATACAAGACTCTCAGATAACGGGAAAATTTTAGATTTAATATATCAATATTTGAAATAATTATTTGACAGAACCTTACTATATACTCTCCTGCGTGTGTTCATCCTTCATTGGCAAAGAAGAGCATGCCATCAGAGAAATAATGACATGACTTGCACTTGATTTTGTTTTGAGTGAGGGAGGGCTGTGCAGGTCACCAGCCTCACTTTCTCCTCCTGAGCCATCTGAATTCAGTGACCAGATATTCATCAGGACAACTGGACATGATCCAGGATGAGGCAACTGGGGTTGAGTGACTTGCCCAAGGTCACACAGCTAGTGAGTGTCAAGTGTCTGAGGGGAGATTTGAACTCAGGTCCTCCTGACTTCTGTACTAGTGCTCTATCCACTGTACCACCTAGCTGCCCGTATAGTCTCCTGTATCTAGAAGTACAAGGGATCAGAGAGAACATTCAACTTGATCCCATTGTTTTACAAACAAAAAAAACTAATGTTCAGTCAAGTTGTGACTTACACAAAGTCATACATCTAGTAACTGAAAGAGGTGAGATTTCAATCCAGTCCTCTGAATCCAGAGTATATCCTACTAAACTACTTCATGCTATTCCTATGGAAGAGAAGGAAAAATGTGAGCTAGTCAATGGTACAATTAAGTCCGTTTGAAAACGATTGAATAGAATTTTAGATGAACTGGATATGATAATAGAGAAACATGGAGAGAAGTGAAAGAAATACTTTTTTTTTACAGAGGTTCATTATTTCTTTACAAATATTAGTACATAAAAATAATCTTAAGGAATGAGTGTGTTAAAGAACAAATGATAGAAATTATCATTTCACTAAAGAGAATGAGAATAATGATACAATATTTCAAAACTTATGGATTTCAGATACAACAATGATCAGAGGAAATTTTACATCTCTACTTATATCAATAAAAAAGAGAAAGAGCAAACCAAAAAATTAAGAATGCAATTTCAAAAAACTGGAAAAAGAACAAACAAAAAACCTCAATTCCTTTCAAGAAATTACAACCGAAAAACTTGTCCTAATGTTGTAGAGCCACAGGGTAAAATAGAAATTGAAAAAATCCACTGACCACCTTTTAAAAGAAATCTCAAAATTAAAACTCACCGAAATATGATAGCCAAATTCCAAATTTCCCAGGTCAAGCACAAAATATTTCAATCAACCAGAAGGAAATAATTCAAGTATCATAAAGTCATAATCAGGTTACCATACACAAGATCTAGCAGCTTTTCTCTATATTAAATGATCTGAGGGACTGTGATATGATATCCTGGAGGACAAAGGAGCTAGGTTTACAACCAAGAATCACCTACGCAACAAAACTAAGTATAACCTTTGGTGCGTGGGCTGTGGAATGAACGTTCAGTGACAATTTGGATGTAGTATAATGAGAGGTCCATCCACTCTTTCATAAGGTGGACTAGACTAAGAAAGGTTTAGAAGCTAGGAAGCCCAGTATCACCTACCTGTGGGAACTTGTAGAGCTCAAGCAGAGTCCCCATCTGGATAGACAGGGTTGATGTGGCTCCTCCAATGACAGCCACAGACTTGTCTTGTCCTCTGCAGCTGAAGTTAGGGACTAGCTGACCCCCTCCTGTCAACCACCTCAGGGAACTCTCCAAGGTCCTCTCATCACTGTGGTAGGCATTGTAGACCTGGAATCCCAGAGAAATATTGGGCAGCACAGCAGGGTCCCTGTTGATCTCCTCCACAGCAAACCTTATGGTCAATACCTGCTGGTAATTTCTGTGAAACCACCTAAGTAGGAGAGAATATGAAAACACTGACAAAGCCTGATGAGAAAATGTTTTTCAGAAGGAAAGCTTTCTCAATTATGTGAAAGTCAAAACTAAGCACTCCAACTCACTGTTTTTAATAGCAACAATAACAAGAGAAATAACTATACTAACAAACATTTACATGGTGCCTGGCACTGTGTTCAGCAACTTACAATTATTATCTCAGTTAATCCTCATAACACCCCTGGGAGATTTGTGTTACTACTCTCCCCATGCTACACCTGGAAAAGTGAGGAAACATTAATTTGTCCAAGGTCATATGGCTAGTAAGTATCTGAAAGGGGATTTAAACACAAGTCTTCCTGACTTGAGGTCTGTCTTTCAATTCACTGTTGGGTCTTTCTACTCTGAGCTGATTATTAATAACCACCTTGCTCATTCCTGTATTATTCTCCTCATGTGATAACCATGTTTATGGTCATTAGTTTTGGCCTCCTAATTAGAATGTGCTTCTCAGACTCACTCATTTATTTAACTGATAGATATTAAGCAAATATGATGTGCTAGATAATGTCAATGATCCTATGGTCCTTGTTCCCAGAGGGCCCTAGGATATGGTAAGGGAGACAAGAAATGCCCACGTGCCTTTAATACAAAGGAGCAGATGAAAGATGCACATATATAGCATATACAGTAGAGAAAGTACAGGGATAATGAGTACAGGGGAGTTCACTTCCAAATGAGGCTTCCTGGATTTTGTCATAATTTTTGAAGGATGGGGCTTAATCAGTCAGCAAGTATTTGTTAAACATCTAGCATATTTAATGGGTGATAGTAGGCACTAGGAATTCAAAGTAAAGACTGAAAGTGTTCCTGGAGACTAGCTGAATGAATAGATTGCTGGATCTGAGCTGTTGAGTTTAAATCCAGGTTCAGACTCTGGGCACATCACTTAAAAAATCTGTCTGCCTCAGTTTCCTCCTCTGTAAAAATGGGAAAATAATTGCTCCCAGATGTGTTGTGGGGATTCTTTTGAGGTAAAATATGAAATGTGTATAGGAGATATATGTGATACATAATGCATACTGAACAGATGGCTCTTTCTTTCTTGGTCTCCAGGAGTTGATAGAGTGAGTATAAAGGAGCAGGGGGGCAGAGTGGAGCTCCCTACTGACCAGGATTCAGGAAGACTTGAGCTGAAATCCAGTGTCAAACTCTTATTAGCTGTGTGACCTTGGCAAGTGATTTAACCTTTGGTTCACCAATGTCTTCATCTGTAAAAAGTGGATAATTATAGCACCTCTCTGGCAGGGTAGTTGTGAGGATCAAATGAAATAATTGTAAATCTTATAATGAGTAGCAGGCACTATGTGGCACTTTAGAGGGCACTACCTACAGATCAGCTACTTCAAAAAGTCATCATTGCCATTCATTGAGGAGAGAACTACATGAACAGGGGCAGAGGCAGATTGGGAAACTGGAATCCTGCCAAACTTGTACACACAGCTTTTGCAGTCAGTCCTCGTGTCCTCATTTCAGCACCTTATCCTGGCTTCTATGGCCTGTTCCCCACTTGTTTCTCTTTCCTGTGAAAGAGGTAGAAGAGCAGAAGGTCAAAGACTGCCACTTTGGTTATAACCAATCTTTAACCAGAAAAGCCACAGCAAACAGCTCTCCTATTTATGCCAGCATTATACAAAAGATTTACGATCTAGAAATGTTTCTCAGTCAACTCTCAATGTAAGGACAACAGAGTAACTTTCTAGGAGGCAGTAGCTGAGAAGGGAATCTCTCAGTCTGCCTCTTCCCTCTTGGGTTCACATCCCGACTGATTTGACCTGCAAGACGCAGCTCTTTTGTCCTCCATGACAGGCTGTCTGCCAGGCCTCTGAGAATATGGGATGTAATGTTCATTCTTTCCAAGTTTTTGTTTGATCAGCTGTCTCACAAGGCACACCCCTCACACATCCTACCTTGGCTCCCTGCACAGTAAGTGCCCTCCATACCTAGCATTCATTTTGGTTACATTCTCTTCATATTTATATATGAATATGTTCTCCTCTCCAGAGACTATCACATTTTCTTCCTTGTGTCCCCACAGTGCAGCACAGGGCCTGGCACATGTAGGTTCTCCACAAATGCCGGCTGAACTGATTGATTTCTTTCTAGGTCACTCATATTCTCTACCATTAGAATGAGGCCCTGCACCTGTCTCCATCCATGACCCTGGTTCACAGGGAAAGTTGATCAAGGGCAAGATAAGAAGGAAATTGGATTCCCAGCAGCACCTTGGCCTAAACTGCACAGAGGCAGTTACATTTCCCCTCTAAAGCCAGCCATCATCCATCCTGTCAGGGAGAGAATAATGAAGAAAGTGAGAAGGGCACTGAACATCTTGAAACATTCAGGAAATATAAATGAGTAAGAATATAAGGGCCAGCATTCAGATGGTGCTTTAAGGTTTTCAAAGGGCTTTAAATTCACAATCTGATTTGATCATAACAAGAACTCTGGGAGGTAGGTGCTGTTATTACCCACTAGAGGTGCAGAGAGACTGAGTGTTTTCCACTGCATCACAAACCTAGTAGATGTCTAAGATAGGATTTAACTCAGATGTTTTGACCCTCAGTAATAAAATTTGTTTCCTTAGGGGGAAAGGGAAGGAGGTGCACAAAGTGAAATAGAGAAATGCAAAAGTGTATTGATAGTAAGAGAAAGAAAGATGCAAGAGGGATGCAGACAGACAGAGCTCCAGAGGAAGAAGTCAGAATGTGCATATGACAAGCACCATTTGCCTTCCATTATCCAGACCCCTTAACTCAATGCGACAATACTGTATGGCCCTTCAGTTCCTCATCCACCTTACAGTGAAACTGCTTGGAAGGAAATACTGCAGAGAAGAAGTGTGTGTGTGTGTGTGTGTGTGTGTGTGTGTGTGTGTGTGTGTGTGTGGTTGTTCCAGTTCAGATCCCACTGCCTCCACCACAGTTCGGAAAATGCAACCTCACAGATATTTACATTTCAGGCTACAATGCTAGACATGGGGTTCTTGTTGTATTCACTCTTCATGGTGTAACAGGAACAGAGCCCAGACAACATTGCAGTTTCAACCTGGTCATGAGAACAATGTTCCTATAGCCTAACAAAATTCTGGAAGTAAAGTCCAATTCCAACTTGTCTCCTGTTTTGAGTTCAGCAGAAGTGTTCTTGAGGAAAAAAGAAAATCCTATCACATCACTCAAGGGTAAATTGGAGCACTTTACATATGTCTAAGTAGAACAGAAATTTCACCATCAGTGTTTTATATTCCTGAGGACTGGTGCCTGAACATGCCATTGTCATCCCAAGAAATACAACAATGATAATCCTCCGGGTCCTAGCTGATGCCTAGTCAATCATATCCAGGTTCTCTAGTCTAAAACACAAAGACACAGATTCTTACTGTCAGTATGGACATGTAGGGTCAGGGTATGGTCTGTGGAAGAATAAATCCCAGAGAATTTCACTAACTCTTATCTCTGGAACTTCTCAAAGGTTAGGGTTAGAATCATAGGCACTTGAGGTTAGGGCTAGAACACTTGAGAAAGGAAAAACAAGTACAAGATAGAAATACAAAGAGATAGAAAAAGAGCTAAGGAGAGGAATTTTGTAGAGACAGAGAAAATGATACAGACAGGAAGACGACAAAGAAAGACAGAGACAGAGAGAAAGACTATTGTTTCTCTCTCCAGCTTTGTAAGACAATCAGAGAGATGAAAATTAATTTGAAAAATAAAAGTTTGGGAGGTGAGGGGAGGAATGCAACTGAACTTAGTAGCTGGGTCCTCCATATTTCCCTTTTCTTTAAAAAGAGGATGATTTGACAAATCGACTTAGTTAAGATTAACTCTTTAAGACAGAGAGGCACTTACTGATAACTCCTGCAGTCCTTGTTGGGCTGACTTGTAAAAACTGCTGCTCTTGTCAAACTACTCACTTTCACTGCATATAGAGGGAGAAAGCTCCCAATCACAACATCCCCATCTCTGGTGAGACTAGGGCTGATTTTGGAGAAGCAGGGAGACTCTTCTTTCCTGCAAACAGAAGCAGGAAACTGCAGGAGTAGTATCAACAGCAGGATAGGAAGGAGCCAGAAAGTGTCTCTCTGAATGTGAAGCACCATCTCCCTGAACATCAGTCAAAGCCTCCAACCTGGGAGGAGCCAAGGAGCTGCCTGGACCAGAGCAAAGTCAACTGCCTGGGTCATCCAGGGATGGAGAACTGTCCAGGTCCTGAAATGTTGCTGAGTCTCCATCTGTTTCTGAGAAAAAAATAAAGGAATACACAGCAGACCCTTGTCCAGGACATAGACAATGATGGAAGACCAAGAGCTGAATTTATAAGGCACCTCTGCCTATTTCATAGCACTCTGTCTTACAGTACCCTTGTAATTAGATAAGGAAAGAGTTCCTCCTCCCCACCCCAGACTCCAAAGAGACATCTGGAGCCTCAGAAACTCATGGGACTGTCTTTGCCTGAGGGATCTCCAGCTGTGTTTCTGCATCCAAAGGGAAAACAGAAGTGGAATAACATGTTTTGACCTCTCCTTACCATTTCCCAGCAAAGTTTACAGAATGGGTGAAACTTTGAAGTCTCAGTGACCCTTTTAAGCTTGAGATTCTTGTATGTGTTTCTGAGTGAGAAGGTTACAGGAGCTTTTGAGTCTGACCCATGTTGCTACTTCAGGGATGAGATTTTGAAAGGGCATTCTGGATCTGGCTGTATCAGATAGGACTTTGAGCCAGAGACCATGTGTATCAGAGCTCCTGCACCCAAAATCCAGAGTAATCACTCACTAAGTCCTCTCTACAGATATGCTCAAAAAGCTCCTCTCTCATCATGTTCAGAATCATAGAAGCTTAGAAATGGTCATTGCCCAGTCCACCTTGTACCCAACAGAATTTCCAGCTGAGACACACATCACTGCCCCAAGTGCTCTGACTCAGTAGAGTCATATTCACAAATGCTTGGGAAGCACATTTTCTCCCAAGATCATGGAATTTAGAATGCCAAAGTACCTTAAAAGCACTCTACCATTCTCATCCCCCTCTTAAAGATAGGGAGTCTGAGGCTCATAAAGGCAAAGCAACTCATTTAAGTTTACATAGTAAGCAGCAGATGACTCATTCAAGCTCAAGGAATCTGTTTCCAAGTCCAGTCTCTCTCTCTCCCAGGAAATCTCTCTTATTGCCAATATTCCTTGCAGAAGCTACATCCGTTAATTATTCTCCATGTAAAGAGAGTTCCCTTCTAGAACCACTCATTTACATAAGCTAGAACTTAGAAGGGGCCTCAGAGGTCGTCAAGCACTCTCTGAAGACTTCACTGGGAATTCCAGAATCCGGGACAAACACAGTTGAGAGAAGAGTGAAGAGGGATCCCTATACATCTTGAGGTCACTACCTGGGAGTCCATGGAGTGCCACTTAGTAGCTAATGCTGAGAATGCCAAGTGGCATGGATACCCAACCCTGGTGCCATGATACAGATAGTCTGCCCCATTTGGAATCCACTGGGTGGTGTGGTGGGTAGAGCACTGAACTTGGAATATAGCAGATCTGAGTTGAAATCCTACTGCAGGCTCTTATTTGCTCTGATACTCTGGTCAAGTCACTCATTATTGAAGAGCCTAATTCTCCTGATCTGTAAAACGACAAAAGTGATAGCAACTATCTGATAAGGCTATTTGACTTTCAAAAGAGATAACACATATAAAGTACTGTGAAAACTTAAAATACTGTATAAATGCCAGCTATCATATTAATTATGATTATTATTGTACTGGAGCAAAGGAGAGAAAACCCAGACTTGAAGAAAGGTTTGTGATGTTGAAGGAATTCTGAATGGCAGGCTGCTCCAGGGTCAGGTGGAGCAGAAGAGGCAGGATATGGAGGCAAAGGGACATAAGGGGGCAGGGAGAAAGGGAGGAATTCTATCCCCCATGGATGTGGAAGGCATGGTGAAGAGGGCAGGTCAGCTCAACATTATATGGCTCTATGAAACATAAAGAATAGGAATCTCTCAAACAATGTGCTGAATAAGAATTCAGTGACTCCCTTGTAAAATATCTTCAGTAATCAAGAGATTACTCCTCCTGAAATGACCTCACTATACTTTTGGATGGTTCTGGCAGCCAGGAAGTTATTCCTTTTATCAAAATGAAATTAATCTCTTCTCATTTCATCCATTGGTACAAGTTCTGCTGTTTAGAGAACTTGGGCCAAGCAACATCAAGTTAAATCAGATGACATATGGTAACCCTTTAAATACTTAAGGACAGAAAGGATTCAGGGAATATGGTGGAATAAGACAGGAAATTACATAGCATTCTTAAGTTCCCCAAAACTTATTTAAAATAATAAAAGTCAATATAAGGCAGGTGTCCAATGTAAGACAACTTGGGAAGACATTAGGAAAGATCTGAAATCCCAAGATGGTAGTCTGGCCAGAATTATGTGCACATGCTTTCAGTCACATACCATTCCTGATCAACAAAAAAAACAAGCCCTGGTGGAAGCCTCAGCTTTGAGAACTTTTGCTCCATGAACAGCGTGGGAGTCAGACAGCTAATAAAGGGAAGACTGCAGAGCCTTCATCTGGGGTGGACAGAGGAACCTTTGCACTGACTGGATGGAGTCCTTACCTGTGGCTGTGGGCAAGAAGAAGCAATCACATGCTGCATAATAGGGCTGCAGAAGAGAGGGGGCCCTGATGAGCTATAGTTACTTGCAGGAAGACGAAGTCCCTTGCTTGGGTTCCAGAACAGAGGGGATGAGGTGAAGTTTGAAACAGGGGGAAGAATCACAAATAGTAAGACCATTTTTGTGACAGTGTTGCTGTGAGACCTGGTCACATCTCAGGGGTAGAGACAAGGACATGGGGTCAGGTCCCCAGAAAGAACCCAGAAAACAATAGCACAAAACTTCTGAAGCTCAAGACATGATCCCTCACACCTCGGGACTAGTGCCGAACTCCAACCTCTTTTTGTTTCTTTTTTACCTTTTTATGTTTCCTTTCAGTCCTGCATTTCGATGTCAAATTTCTAATTCAGCTCTGGTCTTTTAATTAGGAATGCTTGAAAGTCCTCTATTTCATTAAATGTTATTTTTTCCCTGAAAGATGATATTTAGTTTTGTTGGGTAGGTGATTCTCGGTTGTAATGCTACCTGTGGTTCTTTAATATGAAGCTGTCAAATCCTATGTAATCCTGACTGTAGCTCCACAATATTTTAATGGTGTCTTTTGGGCTGCTTCTGGTCCTTTCTCCCTCATCTGTGAGCTTCAGAATTTGGTTATGATGTTCTTTGGAGTTTTCATTTGGGGATCTCTTTCTGATGATGATCATTGAATTCTTTCCATTCCTCTTTTGCCCTCTGGTTCTACTCTACCAGTCCAGTTTGCCTTGATAATTTCTCGAAAGATGTGCAAGTTTGTTGTTTTAGTTGTTTGATCATGATTTTTAGGTAGTCCAATAATGATTAAATTATTTCTCCAGTATCCACTTTCTAGGTCAGTTGTTTTTCCAATGAGAAATTGCGCATTTTCTTCTACTGCTTTTGATCTTCATATTTTATACCTTGATGTCTCATAGAGTCATTAGTTTCCACTTGCTCAATTCTAATTTTTAAGGAGTTATTTTCTTCAGTGAATGTTTCTGTAGTTTTTGCATGCTGTTGACTTTTTTCATGATCCTCTTAGAGTGTTCTCATTTCATTTCCCAATTTTTCTTCAGTTTCTCTAGTTTACTTTTTAAAATTCTTCCTAATCTCTTCCAGGAGTTCTTTTTTGGACCTGAGTCCAAATTACAATTTCTTTGAGGTTTTAACATATAGCAATTTTGACACTATTGTCCTTTTCTAAGTGTATGCCTTGATCCTCCTTGTCACTGTAGTAACTTTCTACAGTCAAGTTCTTTTTAGGTTTATGGTTTGTTAGGGTTTTTTTCTATGTATTTAGTGACTTGGTGTTATAATGTAAGAGTTGAGCTCTGGTGCTGCTCTACTCCAGGTTTTGTGTACTGGAACTCAGTCATTCATCTGCTTTTCATTTGGATTCAGGAACTAGCTTTTTGCTTGCACTAGAGGGCATGCTGGCCTTCTGGATTTTACCAGGAGTATAACTCCCTGTTGATCTTTCCAAGGTCTGGGGTTTCTCTACTGGCCTGTCCCAGTGAAGATCTCACTACTGGGATGCTATGGAAACAGTCTTTCTGCTGATTGTCCCTGGGGGAGGGACCTTGTTGTTGTCCAGGGGAGCCGAGGATTGCTGAAGAAAGATGGCCTCTCTAGGAGAGGGCCTTGGGGTGGATCAGAGCCTCACTACTTGTTAGGAAAGAGACAAACCCTGGCAAGAGGCTTGTTCTAAGACCTGGGGTTCTTGTTGTGCTTCAGAGAGTGCTGGCTTGCATAGGGGGGTGCTGGTTTGCAGATGGGTATGGCCTCCCTGGCGGATTGCCCCAGGCTCAGAGACCTGCCTCAAACCCTCTCCTTCGAGGTTGGCTGCTGCTGCTCTCAGACTTTGCTCTCCTTCCACCCCAGTGAGACATACCTTAACCCTGTGCTGGTAAGCTGTTTCTGTGCTCCTAGATCATTTCTGAGGTGGTTTTCAAGTTGTTTGGAGGGAAATTTCAGAGACTTTCAGAGGGTTCCTTCCTCATTTCACCATTTTTGCATTGCCACCCTCAGAAACACCACTCTTTCATGGCATATAAGCCATGATCTTGCCGCCATGATTGACTTTGGCATTTGAGAGTGCCACTGACTCTTAATTAAGAATGCTGCATTTTACACAAATTGACTAAATATCCAGAAATTATGTCTCTCGAACTTTTTAATTGTCACAGAAATAAAAATGTTTATTTGAGACCATTCCCAAAGTCTATAAAATTCTTCATACCTTTTCATCAGGTAATACCATGTCAACCTTGTAATACAATTTTCTCTGAATTTTTGCAACATTTTTTCCAACAAGTTTATTTAGGAACCTGATCTGAGATGAGAGAGATTAACAAGGTCAGAGAGAAGGAAATCTCTGAACTGGGGAAGTCACAGGAGATTTTTGGTTTGGACAATGTTTTCTTCTTTTCTGGTCAAGAAAGGGTTAACAGGAGGTAGCTATAAAGTAAAAAATGTAGGCCTATTTTTTTTCTCTTCATGTTGGGATTACTTCCAAAATAGCTGCTTCCTGCCTTTTCATTAGAACAGTAAGGTTATCAGTCTTTGGGGGAGGAGAGGAATTATGTAAGTGTCATTGGCTTTTATACAATTTGATTCTTGCTCTCCTTAAAACAAATTTTACAGAGTGGTACCCCAAAACTCACTAAGATATTTCAGAAGGGAATGAGATCCTGGAATTATCCAAAGTTTCAGGAGTTTCATAAAATCTTAAAATGATTCATCTTGAAACTCCTTAACGATTAATCCCCAAACCTCAAAAATACTCCAAAAGGTTCTTGACAGGCTTATAAATTTTGATTATCTGACTTTGTTTCTTTAATTTCAACATGGCCAAGGCTGAAATGACAGGAAAAAATGTCTTTCAGCCTCTTAGCAGCTTCTCTGGCTGGTTGCCTTTTACCTTTTAGAAATCTTTCAAGGTAACAGAATCTAAAAACAACATAAACAAGTGTCAAGACAAAGATTTTCCTGTATTTTAGAAAGACTCAAACACAGACAAAATGATAAGATAGAAAAATAGACAAATTATAATGAAGAAACCACTTTTAGGGGGAGGCAGGCAGAAACTATCTTTAAAGTTACCAAGCAAAACCAAAAGATCACCGGGAGTCAGCACAGAGTATTGGCGAAAAACACCCAAGAACAGAGGAGGAATTAGGATCACAAGGTGCTAAGAAGAGAGGATTCAATTAGAAAGATACTTACTGGAACACCAAGGGAAAGATGGCAAACACAACATCTAAGGGGACAAAATCACCTGGTATCCTCCTCCAGTGATCACAAAGAAGCCCCTTACTATTCTGATTCCCACTGCTGACACCAGAGATATCAACCACGTGAGGCCCACCCCTCAAAATCCAGAGGAGTCCAAGCTGAGGTGATAGCAGAAAAGTTTCATTGGAGGGAAAATCAGACATTAGTTCCACGGTACCCAGTACAAAGCACAAAGGAGATTTATGTTTGCAAACCACAAAGGAGAGGTCCAGGGAAGGTTTGGGAACAAGAATTGACAATTCATCCCAGGAACAGGTGGGACAAAGAAGCAGGAAGTTTGCAGGAACTGTAGACTGCAAGGTTGGTTTGGGTCAGTTTGGGGGTGAGAAACAGCTCAAGAAAGACAGCCAATGAACACCAGCAAAGTTATCTGGGAGTAAGCAAGACTGACTCACTGTAGGCTCCTGATTGGCTCTTTTTGGCAAACAGGCTTACTCTGTGTCCAGTGCACCTTCCTGGTAAGGTAACTCTTACAAAAGAGATATATTAATCTTTGGGATACTTTCACAAACACTACTAGGTCTTTATCCCAAAGAGATTTTAAGAATGGAGGACCTATTTGAACAAAAATATTTCTGGCACCTCATTTTGCTGTGGTAAAGAATTGGAAGTTGAAGTGCTGTCTATCAATTGGATAATGGTTGAGCACATTGTGATACATCATTGTAATGGAGTACTATTGTGCTATAAGAAATGAAGACTGGAATGCTTTCACAAAACCCTGCAAAGATTTAGTATTACATTGTTTAGGAAAGGGAAGGTTGTGAGTTCAGTCCTTGCAGTCTCATCAGGCTCCTACTGCACATTTCCAAATGGATATAATATAGACATCTCAATGTCAACATGTCCAAAACAGAATTTAATTTTTCTTCAATATCCACCCTAAGCTCTTTCTATGAAACAAATATGATATTGATGCCCAAAGCCAGGAAAAGTAAAATCAGAGAAAGAAAATTACACACTAATTTCATTAATGAATATGAATGCAAAAATCCTAAATAAGATTTTATCTAGGAGATTGCAACAATATATTATAAAGATTGTACATTGTGACCAAGTGGGATTTATACCAGAAATGCAGTGATGCTTTGCCACAAGGAAAGCTATTAGCATAATTGATTATATCAATAATAAAAGTCTGAAAAATTCACATGATTGTATATCAGATAAAGCTTGTGATAAAGTACAACACTCATTTCTATTAAAAACATTTGGATTTTTCCTTAATTTGATAAGAAGCATTTAGCTAAAACCATCAGCAAGTACTATTTGAAATGGAGATAAGCTAAATGCCTTCCCAGTAAGATCAGTTGTGAAACAAGGATGTCCACTGTCACCAATACTATTCAGTATTGTATTGGAAATCCTATAATTATAGAAGAAAAAATAGAAGGAATCAGAACGGGTAATGATATAATAAAACTATCTCTTTTTGCAGACAATCTGGTTATATACTTGGAAATCTTAAAGACTCAGCTAAAAAGTTAGTTGAAGCAATATTTTTAGCAAAGTAGCGGCATATAAAGTAAATCCACCTAAATCATCAGCATTCCTATATATCACAAACAAAACCCTGTAAGAAGAGATAGGAAAAGATACTCCATTTAAAATAATTCTAGAGAGTACTTGGGAGTGCTACCTGCTTAAACTAACACAGTATCTACATGAGCAAAATTATTTGGAAGATGGTTTAGCAGTACCAATTCTTAAACTATATTATAAGGTAGCAATTATCAAAACTATTTGGTACTGGCTAAGAAATAGAAAGGTAGATCAGTGAAATAGAGTAGATATAAAATCCACAATAGCAAATGACTATAGTAATCCTATGTTTGACAAGTATAAAGATATCAAGTTTGGGGGATAAAAATTAATTTTGGTAAAAGTAGTTGAGAAAGCTAGAAAGTAGTCTGGCAAAATTGAGCATAGACCAATATCTTGCATCATTTACTAAGATAAGGTCAAAATGAATATATGACCTAGTTATAAAGCGAGTTATTGAAGGAAAATCTGAAGAACATGGAACATATTACTTATCAGACTTGTGGGAACAATTTATGGATATGGAAAGCAGTGTGAGATGTAAAATGAATTATTTCAATTACACTAAGTTAAAAAGGTTTTGTACATATAAAACCAATGTACCCGAGATTAGAAGGAAAGCATAAAATTAAACGGAAAAAAATTGTAGACAGCTTCTCAGATAAAGTTTTCATATTGAAAATATATAAAGAGCTTTTTGAAATCTATAAGAATAGAAGTCATTCTCCAATTGATAAATAGCCAAAGGATATAAAGTTTCCAGTGAAAAAATCAAAGCAATGTATAGTCACATAAAAAAATTCTCTAAATAATTATTGATTGGAGAAATACTAATTAAAATGACCTTGAGATATCATTTTACATCTATAAGATCGACGAAAATGACAAGAGAAAAACTGGGACACTAATTCACTGTTGGTAGAACTGTGAACTGATTTAACCATTTTATACAATAATTTGGAATTATGCTCAAGAGTTATTAAACTGTTCTTTACAAGGAAGAAGAAAGGGAAGAGAGACAGACAGAGGCAGAGATATGGAGACAGAAGAGTTGTGGAGATAGAGACAGAAACAAAGACAGACAGAAGCAAGAAGACGAAAGTGGGAACAAAGACACACAATGAAAGAAACAAGAAGAAACGTAGAGACAGAGAGAGGAAGAAAGACACAAAGAATATTTCCTCTCTTCAGCTTTGTAAGATAAGCAGAGAGATAAAAACCTGATGTGTAGAACAAAAGCTGGAAAGAAAAGGGTGAGGATACTGCTTAGCTTAGTGGTTGAGGCCTCCCTGCTTGCCCTTTCTTTTTAAAAAAAAGAGGAGTCAGGGGTGCTTTTTAAAATTCACTTAGTGAAAATTAATTTTCATACAGACAGACACTTACTGATAAATCCTACAGTCCTGGTTAGGCTGACTTCTAAAAGTGCTGCTCCTGTAACTTTGTTCACTTTAACTGTATACAGAGGAAGAAAACTTCCAAGCATCAGGTCCCCATCTCTGCTGATGCTGGGGCTGATTTGGGGGAAGCAGAGGGGCTCCTCTGTCCTACACACAGAAGCAGGAAGCTTCAGGAGCAGTGTCAAGAGAAAGATAGGAAGCAGCCAGAAAGTGTCCTTCTGAATGTGAAGCACCATCTCCCTGAACATCAGCCAAAGTCCCAAACCTGGGAGGAGCCAAGGAGCTGCCTGGACCAGAGCAAAGTCAACTGCTTGGGTCCGCGACTGGTGGGGAACTGTTCAGCTACCGAAATATTGCTGATGTGCAGTCTGAAGTCCTCTATAACTGAGGAAACACAAAGGAACATGAGTCAGGCCCTTGTCTAGGACAAAGACTATGATGTAAGACCAAAGACTGAAAGTATAAGGCTCCTCTGCCTATTTGACAGCACTCTATCTCTCAATATCCTTGTAATTTGATGAGAAGGGACCTCTCCTTTGGTGCCAGCCTCTAAAGAACCATCTGGGCTCATCCGGAGCTCTGGGGACTATTCTTGCCTGAGGCATCCCCAGCTGTGTCTTTTCATTCCAGGGAAAAACAGAAGTGGAAAAACATGTTTTGACCTCTCCCTACCATTTCCCAGCAAAGCTCACAGGATGGGTGAAACTTTGGAGTCTCAGTAACTCTTTCCCAGCTAGGCATACTTGTGCATTCCTGTGTCAGCACAAGGCTACAGGGACTCTGGGGCTGACCCATGTTGTTACTTCAAAGAAGAGGCTCTAGGAGGGGATCCTTGATCCAATTGTATCAGACAGGATTCAATGTGAACAGACAACATGAAGGACTTTTGGTATAGACAGCTGAGCTGAGAGGTTCCTACTCATGACCACAGTATCCACCATGTTCTCTGAGCCAGAGGCCAAGTGTACTATGCCTCATGTACTCAGGATCCAAAGTAATCACTTCTACATTCTTACAAATCTCATCACTGACCATGCTCAGAATCATAGAATCTAAGAGATAGAGTTCAGTTTGTACCCAGCATATAGCCCCTCTGCAATAACCAACATTAGAGACACATCACTCAAGTTTTCTGTCTCAGTAGAGCCATACTTACAGACTGGGGATGAGCATTTTTCTCCCAAGACTGGGGGAGATCAAATTCATGGAGTATGATGTGAAAGATAAAGAGACAGGCCCATAGACAGAAGTGACTTGCCTAAGTATGCATAATAAGTGACAGATGGAAAGATTCAAGTTCAGGAGATATAGTGGCAAGGGACAATAAAATTGCAGGGACAGAGAGATGAATCATATCCCTCATAGAACAAAGCTTAGATGACCCCAACATTATATGGCTGAACTGAAACACTGAATAGGAACCACCAAAGCAACATGCTGAACAAGTATTTATCCAGTCCCTTCTAAAATCTCTTCAGTAATTAAGAGCTCATGACCTTCCAAGGTAACCTCATTATAGTTTTGACAGGAAATCACTGCTTATATCAAACTGAAATCGATGTCTTCCACTTCCACTCCCTGTGCCTAGTCTAGGGCCAGGCAAAATCAAGTGAAATCCTCTGACATATAGCAATCCTTTGAATAGTTTAAATCAACCATTTTGTCCCTTGTCTCATCCTCTCTAGCTAACCATTCCCATCACCTTTAGATAATCCTCATTTGTCGAGGGTTCCAGGCTTCTACTCACCCTCATTGTCACGAGATACCAAAGTCTCTTTCTTATTCAAACAACTAGTCATATGTTGTTGAGAAATAATGCAAAATAATGGAACATCAAGTTCCTTTTCCATCCTTGTAAATGGGTTTTCCATTAGCTTAAGACATTAATGTTGTATATAAAGACCGTCACTCTCCACTTTGGATGCATTTCAGCCTTACAAATCTTACAACACTAGAGACACATTGGTGATTATTGATAATAAAAAATTATTCCCTAGGTCAAACACAATGCTCCAGATGCAGTCTGAAAAGAGAAGTGTCCAAAAGGATGATCACCTCCCTTGTTTTCTATACTGTGGCTTTGTTAATGCAGTCAAAGATTGCATTAGCTTTTTTCTTCAATAAAAACCCAATCTATGGCCAAGACATTTGGTTGGTTGGTTGGTTGTCGTCTTTCATTTTTGAAGAGGACCAAACTTATGTCACTATGTTGGAGTCAAAGTACAGTGTGCCCAAGTGTGCCTGATCAGACCAATACAAAGTCAGAAAGCTCTACCATAAAGCAGGCACAATGAACATTTGGAGGGAAGATGTCTCCAAATATATGCACCACATGTTCCTTTTGAACAATTGACATATCTCCATTTTGTGTCAACCCCTCCAATGTCTCACAATCAATTTCAAAGTTCTTCAGAGAGATTTTGAGTGTCTTTATATTACTTCTTCTGACCTTCAACTAAGCATCTACCTTGTGTGCATTCTCCATAAAATAGTTTTTAAGCAAGCATACATTTGGCATTTGAACATGTCCAGCCCATCAGAGTGGTGCTCTCTGCAGTAGAGTTTGAATGCTTATCCATTCAGCTCTACAAAAGACTTCAGTGTTCACTACCTTATCCTGCCAGGTGATCTTCAGAATCTTCCTGAGACAATCCAAATGGAAGTGATTCATTTTCTTGGCACAACCCTAGTATACAACACAATGGCTCTGCAGACCAGCAATTTGGTGGACAGCCTAACACCTCTTCTCTCCCACACTTTCTTTCAGAGATGCCCAAATACTGAGCTAACTCTAACAATGTTTGGGTAAGTCTTATCATCTATGTGTACATCCTGGAAAAGTATACTGCCAAAATAAGTGAATATATCCACAGCATTCAAAATTTCTCCATTTGCTGTAACCGATAGTTTCACATATGGATGATGTGGTACTGGCTGGTAGAGAATCTGCTTTCTTGGTGTTAGTTGTTGGACCAAATTAGCACAAGCAACAAAGAATTGATCCATATTCTGTTGTATCTTAGCCTCAGAAGCTGAATTGAGTGTACAATCATCTGTGAGCAACAACCAAAAAAAACTTGTATCAACCCTCCCTCCACTTTAGTCTTTGTCACTCCAGAAAAAGATGCATCCAGCTTTAACTTTGGTAAGCCAGCCTTCATTTGCCAACCTTGTTTCACTCAGGGCTGCTTTTTGGATGCAATACCTACTGGTTTCTCTCCCAACAATAGTTGTTCATGTTTCAGGTGCACTGGATTTCTCATTGCCCATAAGCTTGCACATATTCCTTGTACCAATGGCAAATGGAATCACCTTTGAAAAAGTTTTTGTACATTTTTGTGTTTTCTGACTGCAAAGTGGGATGCCTCTCTGCCACAGTAAGCAGACCAGGTTAGGATGAAGCAGACAATTGTGGGTGGACACTTTTTCTAACTCCAGGAAGAGAACATTGCCGTCCTTTAAAAAAAAAAAGGGTTGTTCAGACACCTAGGGCACTGTTGAATCCCACTGCTTCCTCAGTCCAGTGAGAAGATGATCCTATAGCTTGTGCTACCTATGGGCAAGATTGGGACTACAGCTCCCAGTGTATGAGCACCTGCTGCTTTACATTTGCTCATCACTACAGAACTTTTAGGTAGGTAAAAATGGTAAAATGGTGTGGGTGATGTCTTTTGATGAGCATAAATTGTATTTAAGTGAGGCAGAGTAGCTCAAAGTTGTTGGCCTCACTGTCTTCCCAGAGTCATCAGAGTCCAGGGGCAAGACAAAAGTTAAAATGACTAATGATGGCTCAGGGTGCAGTGGATGACCTTGGTGTCTTGGACATCTAACCAAGCTCTATGAACTCCAAAGCCCCTGTTTTAGCCACCTCCATGACCCATTGGAACAAATTGTTCACATCCACACATTCCACCAATGGAAGTTTTCACATGTTTGGGATAGACACTCCGCTAACTTACTGATGGGTTTGAGGCTTGTCAATTATCCTAACCTAGTTTAACACATCTGCTGAAAGGTTTTGCCAGAGTGTGGCCACTTTACATGCTACAGCTTCTTCAAGCTACACCTGATTCTTCAAGGTGAAACTTGGGTTGTCTAGTGGACACTAAACGTGGAAAGCATCCCTGAAAAGGACTTGGAAACCCTCAAACCATAGATACCAGTCTTCCTTAATACTCACACATCTCAGACATTTGATAGGACTTATTTCAGTGAAGGAACCTAGTCCATTACCTGTTACCCAGAACCTATACAAACATATTCTCATAAAACTGGCATACAATACCCATGAACATCTCTGGGCAACCAAATTTTTCCATGATCTTCCATAGGCCTCTGCAATTGACAATATTAAAGGCCTTGGTTAGATCAATGAATATTGTGGACCTACTTCTGTTGTGCTCCTGTTGGAGGGACTCTCAAGGATAGGGGGTGGGGTAAAGAATCAGGTGGAAGAGTAGGTACAAGGCATGGAGGCAAAGGACCATAAATGTAAATGGACAGTGGGATGAATCATACCACCATTCCCCATGGATGAAGAAGTCATAGGGCAAATCATCCCGATATTATATGACTCCATGAAACATACTGAATAGGAATTCCCCAAACAACATGCTGCATAAGTATTTCTGTCAATCCCTTCTAAAAAATCTTCAATAATCAAGAGCTCCTGAGGCAGCCTTCTTATACTTTTGGATGTCTCTGACTGGCAGGAAGATATTACTTATATCAAGCTAAAATCTATGCCTTCTACTTCTACCAATTGTTCTTAGTTCTGTTACCTAGAGTGAGGCAAAATTTGGTTAAATTCACTGACATATGGCAACCCATTATGCTGTTAAATTTCAGCCATTGTATCCCTTGTCTTCTCTTCTCCAGCTAAACATTCCCAGAATCTTCAAATAATCCTCATCTGGTTTGAAACTTAACATCAGAATAATTAAGATCTTGGCAACTGCTCCCATCACCTCTTGGCAAATAAATGAAGAAGAAATGGAAGCAGTATCAGATTTTTAATTTGTTGGCTCAAAAATCACTGCAGATGGCAACTATAGCCATAAAATTAATAGATCTTTGCTCTTTGGAAGGAAAGTCATGACAAAACTGGACAGAATACTAAAAAGCAGAAACATGAGCTTGCCAACAAAGGTCTGTGTGGTAAAAATCTATGGTTTTCATTTAAAAATGTAAAAACAAGAGGAGTAGAGCCAAGATGGCAGAGTAACAGCATGCACTTTCTAGAGCACTCCCACCAAGCCCAGCCAAATATCTGTAAAAATGGCTAGAAACAATATCTGGAGCTTCAGAACCCACAGAATGATGGAGTGAAGCCCAAGACAGCCTGGAAGGGCGCTGAGAAGTGTCTATCAAGCCACGATGGGGACAGGACACAATCCAGCATGGGTCGCCCCAGCACAGACGGGACCTGAGTAGGCCTTGGAGAGACTGAATCTCTTGCACCTGTGGAAGTTTCCAGACTTCAGGACCCCAAAATGTCAAGTACAATTGGAAGGTCAATGGAAAAAGCCTGTGGGACCAGTGTAGGAGAGTGGAGTAGTGTGACCCCAGCCCCAGGGCAGCAGAAGAGGAAGAAGACAGAGGAAACTACAATAGCCACAGCAGGAGCAAGGACAGAGACAGTAACTGCTTCTGGAGCTCTAGAGCCACAGATTGTGGGGGGGTTGAGCAGTTGACAGTCCACCTCCCTCCCAACCCCCACTGTAAACAGAGATCTACCTTGACAAAGAGCTCAAAAGTCAAGTAAATGGCTGGGGAAGTGAAAAAAACAAACAAAACAAAAAAAGAATCAGACTATAGAATCTTACTTTGGTGACAAGGAGGATGAGAACATGCAAACAGAAGACAACAAAGTCAAAACTCCTCCATCCAAAACCTCCAAGAAAAATGTGAATTTGATCTCAGGCCATGGAAGAGCTCAAAAAGGATTTTTAAAATTAAGTAAGAGAAGTAGAGCAAAAACTAGGAAGAAAGATGAGAGTGATAATAGAAAATTATGAAAAATAAGTCAACTGCTTGCTAAAGGAGACCCAAAACAATGCTGAAGAAAATAGCACCTTTAAATATAAACTAACCCAAATGACAAAAGAGATCCAAAAAGTCAATGAAAGGAATAATATCCTTAAAAGCAAAATTGACCAGATGGAAAAGGAGGTCCAAAAGCTCACTGAATAAAATAGTTCCTCAAAGATAAGAATGGAGCAAATGGAAGCTAAGAACTTTATGAAAAATCAAGAAATGATAAAACAAAACCAAATGAATGAAAAAATAGCAGACAATGTGAAATATCTCATTAGAAAAACAACTGACCTGGAAAATAGATCCAGGAGAGGCAATTTAAAAATTATGGAACTACCTGAAAGCCATGATCAAAAATGAGCCTAGACATCATCTTTCAAGAAATTGTCAAGGAAAACTGCCCTGATATTCTAGAACCAGAGGGTAAAATAAATATTGAAAGAATCCACCGATCACCTTCTGAAAGAGATCCCAAAAGGAAAACACCTAGGAATACTGTAGTTATATTCCAGAGTTCCCAGGTCAAGGAGAAGATATTGTATGCAGCCAGAAAGAAACAATTCAAGTATTGTGGAAATACAATCAGAATAACACAAGATCTAGTAACTTTCACATTAATGGAATGCAGGGCTTGGAATATGATATTCCAGAAGTCAGAGAAACTAGGATTAAAACCAAGAATCACCTATCCAGCAAAGCTGAGTATAATACTTCAGGGGGGAAATGGTCTTTCAATGAAATAGAGGACTTTCAAGCATTCTTGAAGAAAAGACCAGAGCTAAATAGAAAATTTGATTTTCAAACAAAAGAATCAAGAGAAGCATGAAAAGGTAAACAAGAGAGAAAAATCATAAAAGACTTACTAAAGTTAAACTGTTTGCATTCCTACATGGAAAGATAATATGTATAACTCTTGAGACTTTTATCACTATTAGGGTAGTTGGAGGGATTATATACATATAGACAGAGGATACAAGGTGAGTTGAATAGGAAGAAATGATACCTAAAAAAATAAAATTATGGAATGAGAGAGGAATATATTGGGAGGAGAAAGGGAAAAATAGAATGGGGCAAATTATCTCTCACATAAAAGAGGCAAGAAAAAGCTTTTTCAATGGAAGGGAAGAGAGGGGAGATGAGAGGAAAAAAGTGAATCTTACTCTCATCACATTTGACATAAGGAGGGAATAACATGCATATTCAATTTGCTATGAAAATCTATCTTACACTACAGAAAAGTAGTGTAGAAGGGGGTGGGAGGATGATAGAAGGGAGAGCAAATGGGAAGGAGGGATTAATTAGAAGTAAATACTTTTGAGGAGAGATAGGGTCAAAAGAGAGAATAGAATGAATGGGGGCCAGGATAGGATGGAGAGAAATATAACTAGTCTTCCACAACATGACTTTTATGGAAGTGCTTTGCATGACTATCCATGTATAACCTATATCAAATTGCTTTCCCTCTCAATAAGGGTGGATGGGGAGGGAGGAAGGAAGATAAGTTGGAACTCAAAGTTTTAAAAGCGAATGTTAAAAATTGTTTTTACATGCAACTGAAAAATAAGATATACAGGCAATGGGGTATAGAAATCTATCTTGCCCTCCAAGAAAATAGAGGGAATGTGCATAAGAGAAGGAAGGGTTGTGATAGAAAGGAGAGCAAATTGAGGAGAAAGGATCATCAGAATGCACACTGTCTTGGGGTGGGTGGAGGGGGGAGATGGAGAGAAAATTTGGAACTCAAAATCTTGTGGAAATGAATGTTGAAAACTAAAAATCAATTAATTAATTAATTAATTAGAAAAAAAATCTATATTTTTTTCCAGGAGCAATGTGCTGCTGTTAGAGTTGGATTGTAAGTAAAATTTTGTACTTCGGAATCCATACTTTAAAATTATGGTGGTGGAGAAGACTTTTGAGAGTCCCTAGGAAGTCGTCAGTCAATTCTTAAACAAATTTACTCAAGCTATTCACTGGAAGGTCAAATACTGAAGCTGAAGTTTAAATACTTTGACCACATAATGAGAAGACGATTCAATGGAAAAGTCCCTGATGCTGAGAAAGATTAAAGACAAAAAGAAATGAGTATGGAAAATGATGAGATGGATAGATAGTGTCATGGAAACAATAAACACAAACTTGGGCAGACTTCGAGAGATAATGGAGGATAGAGGATTGGCATACTGTGATCCATGGGGTCACAAAGAGTGAGAGACAACTCAATGAATGATCAACATCCTTTACTTTATTTTCATTGATTCCTTTGTTATTCTTGATCTGTTGTCCTTCCAAATAATTTTGCTTTATTTTTTTCAAGTTTAATAAAATAATTTTTGGTAATGTCATTGGGATGGCATTGAATAAGTAGATTCCTGTAGATGAAATTATATTTTTTATTATATTGGCTCTGTCCATCCATGCACAGTTAATATTTCTCCAATTATTTAAATCTGACTTTAATTGGATAAAAAGTACTTCATAATTACACTCATCTAGTTTCTCAGTTTGTTTTGGTAGGCATACTGCCAGGTATTTTATGCCATCTACAATTTGTTTGGGGGTTTTTTGGAGGAGGAGTTAAATGCATTTTATCTTAGACAAACTGCATGACTTTTTTTAAAAGTGCCTCTGCTTCAAATTAAACAAAAATAAATGAATAAAGTTAAAGATGACATCAGTCCAAGTTTGTCCAAGTCCTGGTATTGTGTAGGACTGTAACAACCAGTTATGAATACAGGTGATTCAAAGTAATTAACTGAATGTGTTAGCATTTCTCCATTTCTAAACCACCTTAAAGAAAATCACATATGGGGTCACACCATCCTCACAGAAGTCCAAGAGAGTCACCATGCCATCTGGTTTCACGTTTTTACCTATGAAGAACTGCTAGTTTTTAAAATTAGCAAGGATATATTTGATTTGCTCTGAGGTCCTGTCATAAAAGGTTTTACTCTACCTGGTTTGTGTACTTCAAGTCTGCCTTTAATTGATTTCATGTAGTCTTTGGTGTAACTTTTGTGGGATTATTTTGTGAAACTGGTTTCTTGCAGATGATGGTTTATTACTATGTCAACTCCTGTGATTACAGTGGCATCTGTTCCTACACCCTCAGGACCTTAGCCCTCAGCCTCAGGAGGCTGAATGAATGAATAATCAATGGTACCCTCCCTCCTACTGACCATTTTCCCTTCCACCTCCAGACACAGTCTGTTCAAGATGTCCTAGATCTTGTAATTGTCAGAGAACATCTCATCAGGACTGATGAGATCTTACTAGATGATCATGATGGCATAAGGAGGGAGGGTGCCATAGCGGCTGGAGTCCAGAGCTTAGTGTGAGCACAAGGCAGCCTGAGTGACCCTTAGGGGTGGAAGGGAGAGCCGGCAGAAAAGCTGCAGTCATTTTAAATGGGATATCTCTTACTATCTCTTTTTGCAGGGTTTTGTTGGTGATATATAAAAATGTTGATGTTTTTATTTTATATCCTGCTACTTTGCTAAAATTTTGAATTATTTCAACCAACTTTATAGTTGAATCTTTAGTATTTTTGAGTATATCAACATGTCTGCAAAAAGAAATAGTTTTATTACCTCATTGCCCATTCTGATTCCTTCTATTTCTTTGTCCTCTTTTATTACTATTGCTAGCATTTCTAGTACAATATTAAATAATACTGATGACAGTGGACATCCTTGTTTCACTCCTGATATTACTGGGAAGGCTTCTAGCTTATCCCTATAACAAACAATGCTTGGTGAAGGTTTTAGGTAGATGCTTCTTACATTTTAAGAAAAAAAGACATCCATTTATACCTATGCATAATAGATTCTACTTTAGCCTTTTTTTTCTCTGTGTGTATCACTCATTTTTAAGAATGTTTCTTGTAAAAAAAATTATGGAAACACTTGCATAAGTAAACACTACATAAATTCACACCCCATCTAAGAGCCCCTCCCATGTCTTCTGCCTTTACCTTTCTATTTCTTGATCTATACATCTTTCTAGAAGTCCATTCTATATCCTATTACCCCCCCCATTCCTCTTATATCTTTGTAAGTTAAAAATACTTTTATGCCATGATAGATGTATATGTTATTTCCTCTTGTGATGAATGAAAAGTCTGAGAAAGAGTTTCTGGATAATTAATAATCAATTTATTAAATAGGTTAGCAAATAATCGATAAATTGATGGTTGGTGGTCTCTATTGGTAACCAAAGACAAAACCATAGAGATCTCTGAACACTTAAATACCTTCGGAAAAGGAGGTGTTACTGACAGATGAAAATTAAATTACAATTAATGAGTGAATAATTGAATGGACATATTAATGAGGAAGTGGACTGGAAATCTTCAGCTCCTCCTGCTGAGAATGTGATTTGATCATGAGACTCAACCACTTGCAGCAATCTGGTAAAAGGAATCTTTCCTTCATCTGTTTTCCAGCTCAGTTGTTTTTCTAATGAGATGGTTCACATTTCCTTCTATTTTTTTGTTCGATTTTGTTGATTTTGTTTTTGTTATTTCTTGGTGTCTCATGAAGTTGTTGGCTTTCCCTTGACCAATTCTAATTTTTAAAAAGTTTTCTTCCTTGAAGTGTTTTCTTATGTAAGTTTTTGGATTTCTTTTTCCAATTGGCTGACATTCTTGTCATAATTTTCTTGATTTTCTTGCTCTTAATTTATTTCCTAATTTTTCTCAACCTCTGTTACTTGATATATTTCCTTTTTAAATTTTTCCAAGAATTCTTTTTGTAACCATTTAACATTTTTCTTTGAAGCAGAAGTAATTGTTTTAACTACCCCATCTTCTGGAGTTTGAACTGAGATCTTCTCTATCACAACAGTAGCTACCAATGATAGGGGCCTTTCTCTTTCTACTTATTCAATTTTTTAAGCAGCTTATTTTTTGGTTTTCTGTTTTCTTTGAGTTTCAGTTGTGCTCTAGTCCTGAGGTATGGAGATAACATCTCAGCAGGTACTGAGAGGGCCACAACCAGGGCTTCCAGCAATGCTGTCATCACCACAAATGCTCTTTGTCCCCGAGGACTCCCTAGGCTACAAACTTCAGTTCACCCTTCTGCCCTGGAACCAAAACCAGGGACTCCACTCTCCTGCAGGTGCCCACAGACAACAGGGCTCCCTCCTCTCTGCAACCATCCTCACAAATTGTACTCAGTCCTTCTTGCCCACAGACAGAGCCCAGGACCTTGTCTGGTCAGTGTACCTGGGCTCTGCATCTAGCACCAGTAAAGGTCTTCCCCTGATCAACTATCTGACCTCCACACTGTCAGTGGGTCAAAAGTTCCTGAAAGTGAGGCTGTTGCTTACCACAGATGATCCCAGGCTTGTTATTTGTTGACTCATCATTACCAGCCTGGAGGTAGCTACGCTATGGCAATCATGCCATACACTGGGAGGTCAAGTCTTTCCTAACATCCTCTCAAATTGTCTTAGGCAGACAGCTATTTCCCTCAACTTTTAATTATTTCTGCCACTCAAAGTTCAATTTGAAGAATTATTTTAAGTTATTTGTGAATTGAACATCTACAAAGTCATTGTGCTGACCCCATTATTGTACACCTGTGAAATCTGGACAATCTACCAGTGCCATCCCAGGAAACTGATCCACTTCCATTTGAATTGTCTTAGGAAAATTCTAAAAATCACCTGGCAAGATAAACTACCAGATGCTGAAGTTCTTTCTCAGTGTGAGCTGTTGAGCCCTCAAACCTTAGCACAGAAAACACAATTCCAATGGACTGGTCATGTTGCTCAAATGTCAAACGTGCATTTGTCTAAGAACTCACATAAATTAAGTAATCAAACAAAGGTAAGAAGAAGCAATACAAAGACATTGTCAAGGTCTCTCTGAAAAACTTTGAAATCAGTTGTGAGGCACGAGCATGGCATGCCTGCATCAAAGTAGGCGCTGTGTTCTATGAGCAGAGCAGAATTGCAGTAACTCAAAAGAAAAGTGAGATGTGCAAATTTAGAGACACCTCCACACCAAATATTCATATGTACTATTTGTGCCTGACCTGTGGTAGACCCCTCTGAGGTCATATTGATCTAATGAGTCACACACTCAGACGCACCGTACCGTAACTCCAATATAATGACATCATTTTGGTCCTCTTTGAGCATGAAGGACAACAATCAAGCCACCAACATAAGCCAAAGCAATGGATTTTAGAGTATACTCCTTTATTGGATCTAAGTGAACAAACTTCTGAACAACAGCATTCAGATAGATATCAAAAGCAACAAGGTGTTCATCAGAATTTCATGGAAATTTTTCCAATCTGTTTGTTGTTGAGCATCTTGCTCTAGGGTATTTTTTTTTACATTTCTATTTATTTATTTATTTATTTTCATTTTCAACATTCACTTCCACAAGATTGTGAGTTCCCAATTTTCTCCCCATCTCTCCCTTATCCCTACCCTTATGACATTCTGATTACCACTCTGCTCTCCCTTCTATCACCCCTTTTCTCTTATCCTCTTCCCCTTCTATTTTCCTGGAGGGTAAACTAGATTTCTATACCCCATTGCCTGTGTATTTTATTTCCCAAGTTACTTGTAAAAATAATTTTTAACATTCACTTTAAAACTTTGAGTTCCAAATTCTCTCCCTTCCTCCCTCCCCATCCACCCTTATTGAGAGGGAAAGCAATTTGATATAGGTTATACATGGATAGTCATGCAAAACACTTCCATAATAGTCATGTTGTGAAAGACTAATTATATTTCCCTCCATCCTATCCTGCCCCCATTTATTCTATTCTCTCCTTTGACCCTATTCTTCCTCAAAAGTATTTGCTTCTGATTGCCCCCTCCTGCAATCTGCCCTCCTTTCTATCACCCCCCTCTTATCCCTTTCCTCCCTACTTTCCTGTAGGGTAAGATAGATTTCCATACCCAATTGAGTGTGTGTATTATTCTCCCCTTAAGCCAAACCTGATGACTGTAAGATTCACTCATTCCTTCTTACTTCCTCAATCTTCCTGTCCACTGTAAAAGCTTTTTCTTGTCTCTTTTATGTGAGATATTTTACCCAATTCTACCCCTCTCTTTCTCTTCCCAGTACATTCCTTTCTCATCCATTGATTTTATATTTTAGATATCATCTGTTCATATTCAACTCACCCTGTGCCCTCTATATATACTATATATACTCCCTCCAACTACCCTAATAATGAGAAAGGTCTCATGAATTACAGATATCTATCCATGTATGTAATGTAAAAAGTTCACCTTTAATAAGTTCCTTATGATTTCTCTTTCCTGTTTACCTTTTTATGCTTCTCTTGAGTATTGTATGTGAAAGTCAATTTTTCTATTTGGCTCTGGCTTCTCAAGAGTGCATTAAATTCCTCTGTGTCATTGAATATCAATTTTTCCCCCTTGCTGATTATACTCAGTTTGGCTGGGTAGGTGATTCTTGGTTTTAATCCTAGTTCTTGTGACCTCTGGAATATCATATTCCAAGTCCTCCAATCCCATAATGTAGAAGCTGCTAAATCTTGTGTTATCCTGATTGTGTTTCCACAGTACTTAAATTGTTTCTTTCTGTCTGCTTACAATATTTTCTCCTTGACCTGAGAACTCTGGAATCTGGCTATAATATTCCTGGTAGTTTTCCTTTGGGGATCTCTTTCAGAACATGATCTATGAATTCTTTCCATTTCTATTTAACGCTCTGGTTCTAGAATATCAGGGCAGTTTTCCTTGATAATTTCTGAAAGATGATGTCTAGGCTTTTTTTTAATTATGGCTTTCAGGTAATCCAATAATTTTAAAATTATCTCTGCTGGATCTATTGTCCAGGTCATTTGTTTTACCCTTTATGAGAGAGCTGGCAAGTACAATTAGGAAAGGGGACAATGGGATGTCATTTTCTCACTCAAATTTAACTTTGTGGTAGTTAGTGGCTAAATTCTACACACATTATTAGCAAATTATTTCATATTCACTTTAAATTTTATACTTTATATTTAGAAATATTGTGTATTCATGGGTATAAACCTCCAGAATGTAAATATTTCTCAATTTCTTCTTAATTGGTTTTTATATCAAGATGTGTTTAGAAAAACAAAATGATTAATGAATGCTTTTGGAAAACCCTTGTATATATTCAATAAGTACTGTCTAAGAATGTTTTTTTCATTGTTATTTACTGTTAACCAAACATATTGTAACATGAAAAACAATTGAATCTTTCTCTATAAGAACTATAAGAACTGGAACTTGATATGTGGGATAGAACTGTAATTTTACTTGTTCTAAGTTTTTCAATTCAGTTGTAACTATTTTCTTAAACCAGTATTCCACCATTCAAGAGAAATGCTATAATCTACTCCGAGAAGGTACCTACTGAAAACTTCTGTTGGCGAATGTTAATGACTGGGAAGTTTGAGAAAATGGCCTTATGATTGTAATGACAGGATCCTCTTGACTCAGTTTCCCCACTGCTCTATCTTCTTTCTTAACTGGAATTTTCCCACCTGACTGATTCTGAGCCTGGCTATAATACCCTGTAAATGACATGGAATTTTGTAGTATGATTGGTTGTTTCAGAATGTATTTATGAATTTGGCCTGAAATCTGACAGAAATATAGGGATTTTAGCCTGGTATGTCTGTGGTAGGTCAGCCTATTATTTTAGGGTTAGGCCTCAGGAAATAGTGTTAATTGTATGTAATATAAGCGATATCTGACTGAAGCATTTGGGGTTGGCTACCAGTAACAGGTTGAATCAAGGAAGTTAGGTAATTCTGTTACATAATACTAATAACTTATCATATCGATTTTGCTTTGCAGTTGTATGCAGTGCTTCCCGACATGTCTATCTGGCTGTGGAAATGCTTGTTAAAACATTTGCATTAAGGCATCCAGAGAAGAGTTTGATAGGATGTACCAGACTATTGTGGACGTGCACATGTCACGTGATCTATCAGTGGCAAGAGAACTCCCTGTATTGGCTGTATAATCAATAAGGGAGCGAGTCACATCCCTAGCTAGACCCTGCGTAATTTAGTTGATTCATTGGTTAAGTGATAGAAGCATTTCAGGAGGCAGGGAGCTGGTCCCGCCAGCACGTGGCCTCGGGCCACGGTGCAGAGAAGGCTGCCAGGGAGGTTGACCAGGAAGCCTGTTTTCACTTTCCCGGCACTAAGCCTGCACAGAAACCTCCGCCAGCTCACCGAACTACGTTTCCCAGAAAGCTCCAAGTCCTCAAAGGCTGCCCCATGGTAGTCATGGAAACAGTGACAGGCACAAGCCGCGGACCACATGCGGTCCGGGGATTGGTGGAGAGGGAAGGGCGGGGCCGAAGACACTGGGGTTTGATCCTGAGGCCTCTGCGGGTCCTGGAACATCATCCTAGGCCCACTAGAGGAAAGCCAAAGAGCTCCCTACCCCACCCCCACCCCCACCCCAACCCTGTGGGGCCGTTCCGGGCGAGGGGAGGGGCGGGCAGGCCACCGGGCGTCTAGTTCTGAGCCCTCCGGGAAGAGGAGGGAGGGGAGGGCGCGTGCTCATTGCGTCTTCAGAGGCTCCCCAGTGCCCCCTCTCCTACTTCATTCTCTGCACCTTTGCCCTGCCCTCCCTTCCAGGCCCCACACTGCCCTGTGTCCTTGGAAGCATCCACTGGTCACCTGCTACCCAGCTGGGCCAGCTGTGGGCGTTTGGACCCTGGGCAAAACTCAACATCCGTGCCTCAGTTTCCCCAGCTCTAAACAGACCTATGATCTAAACAGATCATAGAAGATCCTTGCTCTCCACCTTGTCTCACCCTCCCAAGGTAGGGTCTGGATGGGTAGGGCAGGCTCTTCAGCTGCTCTGCTTCCCAGACCAAAGGAGGGCATGGCCCCTGTGCTCCTGAATGCCATCACCCAGCAGGGCAGTGGCAGTGTGCCATCTTAACCCTTTCGAGTTGAACATGGAAATTAAGATTGTATTTTTAAAAGGCTTCTTTCCGAAGCATGGGGCTGTGCCTATTATTCTCATTCCCTTCAATGAGTACAGTTTTCATTGTGTTTTTAAAGGAGGGGTTTGAGGTAAGTCTTCTTGGTAAATGTTAAACAAGCAGTGCTTGTGTGAATACCACAGCTTGCTGAGCACTATGCATGTTTGCTGAGGTTCCCATCCAGAAGTCTCCAGGGTCCTGTTCAGTCCAAGTTCTGCTTCTTTAACTTGGTGTTTAATCCATCAGGCTCTGAGGGGGCACATGTATATATAGTAAGATCTGGCAGCTAGGTGGTGCATAAGGCACTGGGCCTGGAGTCAGGAAGAAATAGTGCCTCCCTCCCCCTCTCCCCAGCTGCTGGAGCCTTCTCATCTAAGGATAAGTCTCATTTGTCCGTGTCCTGTAATATCTGTTATGTGTCTCCACGGTTACATTGTAAACTCCTTGGGGGTAGAGACTTTTTATTTTTTAACTTTGTATCCCCGGTGCTACCTGACACTTAATAAGTGATTACTTGATTCATAAGTTGTTTGTCTCTCTTCTTGCCTTTTCTAAAATCAAGATCGCAGCTCCTACTTTGAGAGATTCAGCTAATTCATAATAGTTTTTATACACCCCTTCACTTTGAATGTTTTTGAAAGTATACCTTAGATGTTTTCTTTTAAGCAACAAATTGTTAGGATTTTTCTCTTTACTTTTTATTGGTGAATTCAATCCACTGATATTCAAAGTTCTAATTTTTAAAATAGGTTTTTGTTACTTTAGATTGCATTGTTTTCTTCTAATTTCAGAATGAGGTAAGCGGTTAGCTTGTATTTGCATTGTTAATCTTTTGAGTATAGAATCCTGTTTTTTCTGATTACTAATAATAATGACTAACGTTTATCTAATTCTTACTATGTGCTAGGCACTGCTAAGAAATTTACAAATATTATCTCACAACAACCTTGGGAGGTAGGTGCTATTATTATCCCTGTTTTACAGATGAGGAAACTGAGGCAAGCAGGGGTTAAGTGAACTGCCCATTGTCACACAGCTAGTCAGTGCCTAAGTCTGAATTTGAATTCAGGTCTTCCTGACTCTGCCCATTTAGGTGGCACAGTGGATAGAGTACTGAACCTGGAGTTAGGAAAACTCATCTTCCTGAGTTCAAATCTAGCTTCAGACATAATGACTCTGGGCAAGTCACTTCAGCCTGTTTGCCTCAGTTTCCTCATCTGTAAAATGAGCTGGAGAAGGAAATAGCAAAACAGTATCTTTGCTAAGAAAACCCCAGAATGGGGTCATGAAGAATTGGACACGAGGAAACAGCCACATGACAACTCCCTGACTCTAGGCCCAGACCTCTGGGCACTATGGCGCCATATAGCTGCCAAGATCTATAATCATTTATCCATTCTACATGAGCTGCCAGGACCTGTATTGTCTCTTGTTACATCATTTCTTTCCAAATCCAGCCCTAGTAAAATTTGAGAGTCTTACCCTGGCAAGGCTGGTTACCTTTGCCTATAATGGAACCAAAGGCTAGTGGCAGGCCATTATCGTTGGTATTCTTCATACAAATGCATCAAGCATCTGCCCTAAACCTAAAGCATATATATTAAGCAAATTTTGATCTTGGAACTCAAAAGCCATCTTTTGCAGGTGACCTACTAAAGTAAGTGGCACCTTTAAAATGGGCTTAGAATTTGGGGAGTTCACCTGTCACTTCCAGTTTAATACTGTAACATGGAGCTAACATGGGGTAAATTGCTCTGACCACCAACAGACAGAGATAGCTAGGCTTTGTTGATACTTGGCAATATTGACCATTCACTTCCTTACCTGAAGTGGGCAGGGCAGCTAGGTGGTGCAGTGGATAGAGCACCAGTGCAGGAGTCAGGAGGACCTGAGTTCAAATCTTACCTCAGACACTTGATACTCACTAACTGTGTGACCTTGGGCAAGTCACTTAACCCCAATTGCCTCATCCTGGGTCATCTCCAGTGATCTTGATGAATATCTGGTCAATGGATTCAGATGGCTGTGGAGAAGAAGTGAGGCTGGTGATCTGCACAGCCCTCCCTCAGTCAAAACAAAGTCAAATGCAAGTCATGTCATCGTTTCTCTGATGACATGGTCTTCTTTGGCAACGAAGGACTAACACATTGAAGAGGGCAGAAGTTAAATATTAGAACTATTTTATTTCTTTTCTACCCACTGTCCATTTTTAAAGGCTTTTCCCTTCAAATTCTTAGAAGGAGCAAAGGTTTGAGGGGTGAATTGATATGTTTTGTTTTGACTCAGCAGTTACTTAACAGTAAACACTCTGCCCCCAACAAAAACATTCCCCATTTTAAAAAGTTAAGGTAAGAATCCACGGCTTACAGTAGCCTAAGTGAAGAAAATGGTGTGCTAGGTGTGTTTTTTAGTATGGGAAAGCCTCATTCAGCACTGGTTCATTCAGCTAAGGCATACTGTCCTCCTGTCTGCTGAAAGGAGATGTCCTACATATTTTATGTCAGATAAGTGATACTGCAGTTTGTCTAAAGATACCCTTATGTCCTTGCACAGCCAAAAGTTTAAACAAGGCAAGAGTATTGGTCTTAATTTGTTCTTTGTTTTCAGAAGCCATTAGCAAATTATTTATGTACTGAATTAGTGCACCCTTTAAATATTCCTGTGAATGTTTAGAAAACAGGTTTATGTTTTCATAGAACAAAACAGACTGTACTTGTAAACTGCAGATTGTCCTTCCAGAGCTACTGACACATATCAACCTCTGTTCCCAAAATATTGTCTTATTAAGGAAATGCCTGAGTTCTGGAAAATGATTACCATAAGCAGAAATTGTTTGGGAGTGATTATGCCTGTATAACTGGATCACTGCTTCAAGTATTCCTTGTAGTCACTGACAGACTGCCTGGATGCATGTACTCTGGAAATACGTCCCTTTCTCCACAAGAATAAATCTTATTAAGTTGTTTGAGGCTTCAGGAATTTATCAGGTGTCTCCTGTGGCTTTTCCCTCTAACAATCTTGGTCCTCTTACACCTTACTCCCAGAAAATCCATCCCTCATTCAACCATCATTTGATTTAATTTAAAACATTTAATAAATGTTTGCCAACAATGACAAATACACCTAACAGCCATATATCAAAGAGGGAAATGGAAAGAAACTGCAGAAATAAGGAGAGACTATTTTCAATAAGTGTTTTAAAAAGGATGTTGAACTGAGATGACCATGAGCTGATCTTGCCTGAACCCACAGCTACAAATTGCCAACTTAAAAAGAAAAATGGGGGTCAGGGGCTTTCTGCCAAGATGTTGCTGCTCCCTAGCCTCCCTAGCCTTTTCTATGGCCTTTTGGTTGTTGTGCAAAACAACCTACATAACAACTTCTTGAGGCTCACGAGATTCTCTCTCCTATTGAAATGTATTTAACTCTGCACCTCTCTGCCTCTCTTGGACAATCCAGTACTTCGGTGCTGCGTGGTGCCCGAAATTGCAATTTTCTTGCCTCAATTAAAGATGCTAGTTTTTGCTACTTCAAAGTCTTCTTTATTTCATTTTGACATATGGTGTCAGAAGAGGGATTCGAAGACTGCTGCTGGTTTCAACCTCAAACACCTGGTACCAGCAGGGGCCCCTTATGCACAGTTCAGACTGGATTTGGCGATTCAGCTTGGGTAAGTGATCTCTCCAATTCCTGAACTCCCATCACTTTTTTGGTTGAGTTCCTGACTTCTTGATGTAAGGTTTCTTAGAAGACCCATGGGCACTTCTGGATCCATTCCAGCAGGAACCCACAAAAATGGAACAGCTCCTAGGTCTATGTTCTATTCTTTTGTCTGTCTTTGTGGAGTGCCATTTGTGGGGTGTGCTATGTGTGTCCTTGAGTAAAAAGCAAACCAATTTTTTTTCCTCTCTTCAATGGGAGTTAAAAATCTTCCCTGCCCATTAATAGGCCTTAGGTGGGGTTATTAAGGGAAGCTTGATTAGAGGAGGCTTGTTTTGTATGAAGGCTCACACCTTCTGTTAAATGCTTATGAGGCATCAAAAAGTGTATATATACTCTGAGGTGAGGTTTTGCTTTGAGGATGAAATCACTGGAAGAGTGTTTGTGTCATTAGGCCAGAAGAGACTCTTGGTAGCTGTTAAAGAGCCCTCCAGCTTTGAAAACCCAGATGATGGTGCTTTTCTGTCTGGTAATGATGTATGTAATTGTCTATGGTTAGACAGTTGGAAGCCCGGTCTGTTGGTCTTTCTGTTTGTATTTTCTCTGACGTTCAGGGTGCTGACTCTTCCCCTGAATTAAGTGAATGATAAGTGATAATAAGTGAATGCTTGATTAAAGTAAGATTGTTTACCCCTTTTGAGGTTGTTTTCCTTAGAACAGCATATCTAAGAACCTGTGCAGCAGGTCCTCCTGTGTGTGCCAGGGTGCTTGCTTTTATATTCTCACCTTCTTGGTCCAAACAATAAGGGAAAATGGTGTGATAATGCTGTATGCTTGCCTTGTTCTAGCTGTTGTGGAAACTGAAAGGGTTAAGCCTGGGTAACCTTTAAGAATTATTACAGATAACGGGAGCCAAAAGTAGTGAGAAAGAAACCTTTTGAGACAAGCATTTGATGGCCTTTTCTCCAGATGCTTCGCTTTCTCTTCCCCAACAATTAGTTTGAATAAGCCCCTTTCCCTCCATAATGTTGCTCCTGGAGCTATGGAAATCTCTCTGCCACTGTAGGAGAATTTATGGAAAGGTATTTTATGCAGAGAATCAGTTAGAATGTGATTACAGCTTAATTTTTACCTGCTTTTTATTTACCCAAATAATTTGGATACTTTGTTTTGAACTAATTAAAATTTTAGTTGATCTTGAATTAGTAAAATTGTAGAAATTTTAAATCCAGGTTAAATTGAACCCTAAAATTAATGTTTATAGATTATGCTCATTTTGAATCTGAGGAATAATCTGGCTTCTTTGTCACCAAACAGTTTTAAGCGTTAACTCATGGAAAAGAGAAAAGTTTTCATGAGTTGGGTACCAACCAAAAGGTAAAGTAAGATTTGATTAGAAAATCTAGTTGGGAGTTTTACAAATCAAAAGTGAAGTAGAAGTCAATTTAGAAATAATTTTTGAATTGGTGTGTGTTTTGAATTTATAATAGATTATGGATTTGAAATACTATGGAATCTATAATAGATTTTGTATTTGAATTTTTGAGGACTCATTTGCTTCTTGTCAAGCTTATTAAGAAAGCAACTTGAAATTTATTTGGAGAATGCTTTATATTACTTATAATATGCCAGATTAACATACTAGAACTTAATTGTTCTTTGAAGAGAATTTTTGCAAGGTGTTAAAGTTTTTATAATTTCTAAAAAAATCGCAAAGTATTTTTGGTACTTCTGTCTTTTGGGAAATAATAAAATTGTAACTGGTTGGATTCCACACAAAGTAAAAGTCTTTAACAAGTTATTGGTTTTACTTAACAACACAGGAATTCAGTAAAGATTAGAGAATAATAGTCTGAAATACTATTGGAATAAGTAAGAAAGACATGGTTTTCCGACTTTGGGAGAGATGTAAACACAAGAGAAGACTCTGAAAGAATGATTTGAGGAAAGTTTTGAATTTGTTTAAGTGGAAAGTTTGTATAAAACTTTAGAAACTACTTGGTTTGAAAGCAGACAGAGAGCTGTAAGTAAACTGAAAGCAGTGAGTTCTGACTGAGATTTTAAACATTGCCATTAGTGATTTTAAAACCCAGGTTGGAACTAAATTAAATTGTGCTTTTTAAGTAAGATGATTGAAATAGATTAAAGCTTAACACCAGACTGCCACTTTAAAAATCTTAGGCAACAGATTAACCGTAAATAGTGGGTCTATGCCATGAAATACTTTGTGAAACATATAATACAAGATAATTAAAATTATACCTTGAGATTCTGTGTGATACATTTGGGAAATAGATCCAGGAGTAAATGAATTTATTCTGGTCTCATTTTAAGTGAAGTATACCTCTAGATAAGATGCTTTCAATAAGTCAGGATTTATTGTACTGTTTGGCATTGAGACAAAGTGTTTAAAAAAAAGTCTGGATATGGAAATTTGTTAGTTGTGGGCAACTAGGTGGTACCCTGTCATGCTCTTGGCTGCTTATGCAGTTCTTACTGGAAATCAGTTGGGACTAAGGATGCTTGAATCATTCTGTACCCTTGGGTTTCAGCCTAGAAGCGACTGTAGTGGTGCCAACCTGCTTCTTCCTGTCATCCCAAAATCTCTATAAGTGAGGCAAGCCCTTCACATAACTGCTATTGTAATATCTTAGCACTGCAGCTGTTTTCAGCCTGAGATTCCATACTCTGAACAACTAAGTAAATGAGTATTTGTCATCTGTTTGTAATTATATATTCATGTGTAAGATCAACTTTTCAAAATGTTATGGGAACAATTAGATGATGATGTAAGAGTTTATGGGGCAAGAACGTGTGTGTGTGTGTGCGTGTGTGTGTGTGCGTGTGTGTGTGTGTGCATGTGTGTGTGCGTGTGTGTGCGTGTGTGTGTGTGTGCGTGTGTGTGCGTGTGTGTGCGTGTGTGTGTGTGCGTGTGTGTGTGTGCGTGTGTGTGTGTGTGTGTGCGTGTGTGTAATTCCCAAATATCTTCAGTTTTGATTTTTTTAACTTTTAAATACACACACACATGATTTTTTCCCCAATTACATGTTAAAAAAAATTTTTTAACATTAAATTCTGAACAGGAAGACTTCAGAGAAGCCTGGAAAGACTTATATGAACTGATGCTGAGTGAAAGGAGCAGAACCAGGAGAACTTTGTACACAATAATAACCACAGTGTGCAAGGAATTTTTCTGGTAGATTTAGTACTTCATTGCAATGCAAGGACTTAAAAAATTTCCAGTGGACTCTTGAGGCAAAGCGCCTTCCACATCCAGAGAAAGAACTATAGAATTGGATCACAGAGAGAAGCAGATCATTTTCTTTTGTATTGTGTTTTGTTTTGTGATTTCTCCCATTCATTTTAATTCTTCTATGCAACATGTATTTAATAGGAATGCATATGTAGAACCTATATAAGATTGTACGCCATCTCAGGGAGGAAGTGGGGAAGGAGGGGGGAAAATCTAAGATATATGGAAGTGATTGTTGAACACTGAAAACAAATAAAATAATTTAATTTAAAAAAAAAAATTAAGTTCTGAGTTTCAAATTCTTTTCTTCTCTCCCTCCTCCCTGAGATGCTAAGCAATCAGATAGATCACAATCACTTTTGTGTGTACCCCTAGACACTTACCACTGCTTGGCTCAGTGTAAGCACTTAACAAAACTTGTTGACTGATTGTGTGGCTCAGAATCTAGTGTTTTTCAGAAATATCAGTTACTCCAATAATTGACATTAAGCGCACTGGAGCCTTAGTTTCCTAGAGAACGGTTTCCTCCAGTTTTGGAATACCTGACCATTGCTTGCACCTAGGACTTATATGAGGGCTGCTCCCTGAATAAACATTTCATTGACATTTTCAGGAATCAGTGACTTTCAAGGATGTTGCTGTTGCCCGGACAGAATGGCGGCACCTGACCCCTTCTCAGAAGGAACTGTACAGAGATGTGATGCTGGAAAACTACAGGAATCTAGTCCACCTGGGTAAGGACAACTTTCTGTAATAATTCAGATCTGCCCTTTTTTGAGGGGAGGGAGAAATAGCACAGGGTTCAGTGCAGAGCTGAGGGGGTGGCAGGTAACCACTGAGGGTTATCTTGAGGGTTGAGCTCCTCTTTTTGGAATGCAAAGACCAGAAATTGTTAATCCTCTTCTGTCCAAGAGATACAATGCTTTTGAAAAGTTTTTCTTCATACTGTTAAAAACTGGGGCCCTGAAGTTTTACCTCCCTGTTCTGTTTTCTGAAATCAAAAGTCAAATAATTGAAGACATATGAGGTTCCCCCATCTTAGCAGTTTGTAGATCAAAAGAAATGAATATTTTCTGATATCAAATCCACTACATGACCAATACTTCCATTCTAAACACCATGATCCTCAGTCTACTTCTGATACAATTCATGGTGCTACCTTGCATGATCTTGTGTGCCTCCTAGAAGAACGAGAGTACCATTAAATTCTGGAATGGCTCTGAACCCAGTAATTTTTCTTTTCCAATGAATAGGACTTACAGTTTCCAAACCAGATGTAATCTCCCAGTTGGAACAAAGGGAATCACCCTGGATGCTGGGAGGGATCCAGAGAAACTGCTGTCCAGGTGAGTGGCTCACTGTAAACAACCGTTCACTTGGCCAGTTCTAAAATGTTGGATGGACCTTGATCTATCTCGCTTACATCTTGGACTTGGGAAAAAAGTTAAGAGTATATGGCATTAGCCCCTTCCTTATCATTAACAATTCAGTACCCTGTCATCTTTTCCTCATTACTTTCCTCTATTGTCAGAAGATAGAACTTTCTCTTCTACCTCATCCTGCACATAATTGGAATGGGATCACACACAGCTCAGAGCCATTGTGCACTTTCTTTTTTATGGGCTGCCATAACTAATCAGCCTAGTGGCAGCTGGCCTGTCTGTGTTCAGCAAGACTTGTGCCAGGGACACCTCTGGAGGATGAACGTTCATTGTTGGGAAGTGTGTTTTCTTGTTAGAATTGAATTTGCCTCTGAATCTTCTTTATTCTTCCCAGTACGTTTTCATTCTCATCTCCTTTTGCATCACTATTACTGATTCTTCTTTCCTCCCCAAATTCTATCCTGTCCAATTTCATAATCCTAGCTAAGCCAAACAAATGCATTTATTGACTCTGCATAGTGAGATAAATGATTATTAAATAACAAATTATTGGAGAAATCTCTGACCTTTCCCCAAAATTTATCCCATGTAGACTATCTTACCTAGGTGGAGTTATTGCCAGTAGAGGACCTCACAAAGAATTGAATCTAAGGGCACACGATGTCTAGACAGGTGATGGGAGTATAGACAGGTCTCTTTGACCAACACTGAGTGATCATAGTCACATCCCCCAACCCCTCATTAGAATAGGTCCACCTGTCATTACAATATTTACTCTTTTCATTAATAGTTAAAACAGTTGCCACCCTTAGGAATATCCACTCTTCCAAAGGCACTGTAAGCGTTGAGTGGGTTACTTGAAGGGTCTTTGGCATTTAAGAGTGTCCCGGACCCCTTTTCCTAATTATTACTGGCATGATTAATGAAGTTATTAATTACTCAGAGATTATATCTCTCAAACTTTTTATATGTCACAGTAGGGTTGTTTGGCTCATTAAATCTGCCCTTCAAGGCAGTGGGTGGTGGCAGACTTCCTTGTCAGTCTGCATTGATCAGAGTTCTTTGAAATTGTTTTCTTTATACTATAAAATAAATTTCCATTTCCAATCACTGTACTCTGCGTCAGCTTTTATAATTCAGGTGTCTCTGAATCTACAATTCCATCATTTCTTATGGCACTAATAATCCATTACATTCTGATACCAGAGTTTGTTCAGTCATTCTTGAGCACCCACTGTTTCTAGTTCTTTGGTATGAGAAAAAGTGCTGCTATAAGTATTTTTGCACATAAGGGTTCTTTCTTTCTTTTTCTGATCTCTTGACAGTATGAACCCAGTAGTCACTACCACTAGATCAGAGGCTATTAAATCTAAGAACTTCCTGCTTTAGCTCTTGATTACTTTGCAGAAAAGACAGACCCACAGTGCACTAGTGAGCTGGTTTTCCCACAGTCCCTTGACAGTTGTCATTTTCCCTTTTTTAATCATTTCTGCCAATCTGATGGATGTCAAGTCAGCATTTTTCTAATAGTGTTTAGGAGCATATTTTCATAGAGCTTTTAATTGCATGGATTTCCTTCTTTGAAAGTGATCAGTCAATCAATAAACATTTATTAAGTACCTGTTATTTGTCAGGCACTGTACTAAGCACTAAGGATACAAAAGAAAGACAAGAGACAGTCCCCTCAGGAAGCTCACAATCTAATGGAGAGCTAACATGCAAACAAATATATACAAAGCCAGCTGTATACAGAATACATGGGAAGTAATTAACAGAAGGTGCCAGAATTAAGAGGGGTTAGATAGGGCTTCCTGTAAAAGATAAAATTTTAGTTGGAACTTAAAGGAAACCAGAGAGGTGAGTAGGTGGAGAGGAAGAGACAGAGTGCTCCAGGTAAGGAGGACAGAGAAGGCCCAAAGACCCCAGATGGAGCATTTGGTTTGTATAATAGTGAGGAAGCTGATTTCATTGGATCAAAGAATACATACTGGTCAGAAAGTAAAATGCAAGAAGGCTAAAAGGGGCTAGAGGGGCGGAGCCAAGATGGCGTAGTAGAAAGACGCACATACACATAGCTCCGAACCCACAACCCATAGAACAACTATAAAGAAGTAACTCATGGCGAATTCTGCACCCAGAGGCCACAGAACATTGGAGCGAGGGAGATTTCTGTTCCGGAGAGACCTGCAAACCTCTCGTAAAAGGTCCTTCGTGCTGCAGACTGGGCGCCGGGACTGGGAGCTGAGTACAGCCCTGCCGTGGCCGCGGCACCGAGAGGAACAGATCCAAGCGGGCTTCAGGGACGGGATCTCCAGCGGCCGCACAAGTACCTCCACCCACAGGTGACGGGGGTCGGTGAGAGAGTCCCTTTGGCGGGTCGAGGGGGGAGTGGGGTGCCCCCATGGCTCGGGCCCCCTCGGGAGACAGAAGCTGAGGGGCAGCGGCAGACCAGGGCTCTCCAAGCAGGCAGGAGCCTGGATCCATTGTTGAAGGTCTGTGCATAAACTCCCTGAGGGAACTGAGCCTGAGAGGCAGCCCTGCCCTCACCTGAGCATCTGAATTTAATCTCACACTGAATAGCAGCCCTGCCCCCGCCCAAAGCCCTGAGGCTGGAAGCAGCATTTGAATCTCAGACCCCAAACACTGGCTGGGAGGATCAGGAGGTGAGGTGGGTGTGAGGAAAATATTCAGAGGTCAAGTCACTGGCTGGGAAAATGCCCAGAAAAGGGAAAAGAAATAAGACTATAGAAGGTTACTTTCTTGGTGAACAGGCATTTCCTCCCTTCCTTTCTGATGAGGAAGAACAATGCTTACCATCAGGCAAAGACACAGAAATCAAGGCTTCTGTGTCCCAGCCCACTCAATGGGCTCAGGCCATGGAAGAGCTTAAAAAGAATTTTGAAAATCAAGTTAGAGAGGTGGAGGAAAAGCTGGGAAGAGAAATGAGAGACATGAAGTCAAAACATGAACAGCAAATCAGCTCCCTGCTAAAGGAGACCCAAAAAAATGTTGAAGAAAATAACACCTTGAAAACTAGCCTAACTCAATTGGCAAAAGAGGTTCAAAAAGCCAACGAGGAGAAGAATGCTTTCAAAAGCAGAATTAGCCAAATGGAAAAGGAGATTCAAAAGCTCACTGAAGAAAATAGTTCTTTCAAAATTAGGATGGCACAGATGGAGGCTAAGGACTTTATGAGAAAGCAAGAAATCACAGAACAAAGCCAGAGGAATGGAAAAATGGAAGATAATGTGAAATATCTCATTGGAAAAACAACTGACCTTGAAAATAGATCCAGGAGAGACAACTTAAAAATTATGGGACTACCTGAAAGCCATGATCAAAAGAAGAGCCTAGACATCATCTTTCATGAAATTATCAATGAAAACTGCCCTGAGATTCTAGAACCAGAGGGCAAAATAAATATTCAAGGAATCCACAGAACACCTCCTGAAAGAGATCCAAAAAGAGAAACTCCTAGGAACATTGTGGCCAAATTCCAGAACTCCCAGGTGAAAGAGAAAATATTGCAAGCAGCTAGAAAGAAACAATTCAAGTATTGTGGAAATACAATCAGGATAACACAAGATCTAGCAGCTTCTACATTAAGGGATCGAAGGGCATGGAATAGGATATTCCAGAAGTCAAAGGAACTAGGACTAAAACCAAGAATCACCTACCCAGCAAAACTGAGTATAATACTTCAGGGGAAAAATTGGTCTTTCAATGAAATAGAGGATTTTCAAGCATTCTTGATGAAAAGACCAGAGCTGAAAAGAAAATTTGACTTCCAAACACAAGAATGAAGAGAACCATGAAAAGGTGAACAGCAAAGAGAAGTCATAAGGGACTTACTAAAGTTGAACTGTTTACATTCATACATGGAAAGACAATATTTGTAACTCTTGAAACATTTCAGTATCTGGGTACTGGGTGGGATTACACACACACACATGCACACACGCACACACACATAGAGACAGAGTGCACAGAGTGAATTGAAGAGGATGGGATCATATCTTAAAAAAAAAAATGAAATCAAGCAGTGAGAGAGAAAGATATTGGGAGGAGAAAGGGAGAATTGAATGGGGCAAATTATCTCTCATAAAAGAGGCAAGCAAAAGACTCATTAGTGGAGGGATAAAGAGGGGAGGTGAGAGAAAAACATGAAGTCTACTCTCATCACATTCCACTAAAGGAAAGAATAAAATGCCTACTCATTTTGGTATGAAAACCTATCTTACAATACAGGAAAGTGGAGGATAAGGGGATAAGCAGAGTGGCGGGGGATGATAGAAGGGAGGGCATGGGGAGGAGAGTGCAATTTGAGGTCAACACTCATGGGGAGGGATAGGATCAAAAGAGAATAGAAGTAATGGGGGACAGGATAGGATGGAGGGAAATATAGTTAGTCCTATACAACACAACTATTATGGAAGTCATTTGCAAAACTACACAGATTTGGCCTATATTGAATTGCTTGCCTTCCAAAGGGAAGGGGTGGAGAGGGAGGGAGGTAAAGAAGTTGGAACTCAAAGTGTTAGGATCAACTGTAATGTTCTTACCACTAGGAAATAAGAAATACAGGTAAAGGGGTATAGAAAGCTATCTGGCCCTACAGGACAAAAGAGAAGACAGAGACAAGGGCAGAGAGGGATGATAGAAGAGAGAGCAGATTGGTCATAGGGGCAATTAGAATGCTTGGCATTTGGGGGGGAGGGGAGAAAAGGGGAGAAAATTTGTAACCCAAAATTTTGTGAAAATGAATGTTAAAAGCTAAATAAAAAAAAAATGAAAAAAAAAAAAAGAAGAAGGCTAAAAAGGAGGGAAAGAGGTTACAAAGTGCTTTGAATGGCAAACTAAGTATCTGGTATTCAGTCCTGGAGGCAATATATAGTCACTGGAGTTCATGGAGTAGGGAGGTAACAGGACTGGATCACATTTTACGAAAATCACTTTAGTAGTTGAATGGAGAGTGGATTGGAGTAGGAAGAGACTTGAGGCAGGAAGACCCACCTTCAGGCTGTTACAGTACTCTAGGCATGAGGTGACAAGTATGAGGATTGGAAGCTCAATTCCGTGTGGACGGTCTCGGGCGGGTAAAAGTGGGACTTCTAAATCTTAGAGTCTTACAAGGCCCTCCATGAACAGCGGGGATTCGAGAAGGTCAGACTGAGCTAGCTCGGCTAGCTCGGGTATTTCCGCCTCTCCCCGGGAGATACGTGATGGGTGGAGTCTCCCTGCCCTCGAGATTGTCCCGGATTGGAGCACACCTAGTTACCTAACAGCACAGTATTGAGATGCAAACTGTGCGGCTGAAGGTTAAGTAGGATTGAGGAAGCCTGAAAGCTCTCTTAGCACGTAAGGAGCCAAGAGGACAGTAGGCTCCGCTTTTCTTCTCTTCTCTCTCCCCTCCCCCTCTCTCCCCGCTTGTACTTCTATTTCCAAGCCCTTAAGATCCTAGCCTCCTTAGGAAATCTCCCCCTCTTCCTCCTAAGGAAGACCCCCCTGCACTTGTAACTAGACCCTGTAATAAAGCTCAACCCTTGTTCGACTCTGGAACGTCCTTTCTCTCATATGTGCATCCGGTTTTGGCCAACCAAAGACCTCGGAGGTGAGGTAAGAAAGACTCGGGTAGCCCACACAGGCCTCTAGGCCTGGCAGACAAGGACCTGCACCAGGGGTGGGGGTGTCAGAGGGTAGATGGGAGAGATGTTGTAGACGTTAAATCTACCAGTATTGGCAATAGATTGGACCTGGGCGAGGAAGGAGAGGGGAATAGCCAAGTGTGGAGTCCGGGTGACTCCTAGGCTGCAAGTTGGGGGAGAGGGAGACTGAATGTCAGAATTTAATCAGAGTAACTTGCTGCAAAGATTTTTATCCAGTGAACTGTTTCCTAAGTTTAACTATATTGCTTTTGTTTGTGCAGAAGCTTTTCAATTCTGTATAATCAAAACTATCCATTTTTCTTCTGTGATCTTCTCTACCCTTTCTTTGGCCACAAATGCTTTTTTCTTCAAGCCATAGCTGTAAATCTCTATCTTTCATGTGTTATGACCTTTTATTTCTGGGTCATGTATCTATTTGAAGGCTACTGAAGTTAATTTTGTGCAGTTTTTATCCTTGTTCTCCTAGAAGTTCAACACAAAGGGTCATCTAACACTAACCCTAATTCTAAGTCAATCCTTGCTTTGTCCTAACATCACAGAGGTACCGTCACAGCACTCTCTTATCATCCTTCCACCTTGCTGCAGGACAAGCTCAAATTCCTCCATGTAGTGCCCTTTATTCTTATATTTCATAGTTGGTTATGTATTTTAACCTCTTTACACCCATTACATGCCTCTCTGTTTGCTGAGTTATAGACAATTTGGTTTCCCATATGTTGGTGTCATAGCAGTGCTGGTAAAGTGTTATCGGTAAATGTGCTTTTCTTTTCATGTTTCTCAATTACATTTTAATCTGATTGAGGTTCCACTCAGGAGTGTTGTAGGCTGCTTGTGGCCAGCAAGTTGCATATTTGATTCCTCTGATTTGAAGTGCACAAAGTGACAACAAAATGCTTAAAATAATTGGGAGTGAAAAACCAAAGACATAAATAAATCTGACCTAAATAATTAAGACCAGATTAACAGAAAGATCTAAGTAATTGGAAAGGGATTAAATTTGTTTGAATAGAGGGAGGGGGAACCTATGACCTCAAGGCCACATGTGGCCTCCTAGGTCCTTGGGTGCTGTCTTTTGACTGCGTTCAAGTTTTACAGAATAAATCCTTTCAGTAAGGGAATTTGTTCTGTGAAGTTTGGATTCAGTCAAGGGGCCCCACTTGAGAACCTAGAGGGTCACATGTGACCTTGAGGTCGTAGGTTCCCCACACCTAGAATAACATATGCTTATATAAAAGAAAGGACAATACTTTTATGAGTAAGTCCATAAATTTGATATTATTCTCATCTGATTGCCAATGTGATACTGAATAGATTTAGACAAAATAACAATTCATATGGAGGGTATAAATTGTTAAGAATATTAGGAAAAGCAATACAAATATGAATGAAAGAAATCTAAATTGTATTACAAAGTAGTAATTATCAAACACATCCAGTGCTAATTAAAAAATAGAAAAGTACATAAATGGAAGTGATTCAGTGAGAACCAGACCCCTACAAACTAATGGGACGGGGGGAGGATTTTTCATGAAATAAGAACTTATGGGAAAAGTAGAAAGAAAGCAGATTAGAACAACTTTTCTTCTGGATGATACAACTACTTATGGCTACAGCAGAAACAATAGAGGATATTTCTTTTTTTATTTCATTCAGATTGGGAGTCAACGGAGAAGTTCACTCTAAAGTTGGGGATTTCATTGGAATGATCGTACCAAGAAAGAGTCACAGAAAAGGGTCCTCATTTTTCCACTGTACAGGAAGCCTGGGAATATGATGCCATAGTAAAAAGACACCAGAGTAATGAGGAAAAACGTTCTTGGAAAATAAAAATAGCCCAAAAGAAACATGGAAATAAAATGAGAGGCTGCAAATATAGCAGAAGCTTCAGGCTAGGGCACATCTCTTTTATAGGAGAGAAAACATCTGTAGGAATGAATCTCCTTAAATGTGATACACATAGAAAGTACTTAAGACGATCCACTAACCTAAGAAAATATAATAGACTCCATTCAAAGAAGATATTCCCAAAGTATAATGAACATGGGAAATTCTTTAAATATAATTTAGAATTTTTTGAAAATGGGAGGCTAGATAATGAAGAGAAATGTTATCAGTGTCATGAATGTGGGAAAGGCTTCAGCCAGAGGGCCATTCTTATTCAACATCATAGAATTCAGACTGGAGAGAAGCCTTATGAATGTAAGGAGTGTGGGAAAGCTTTCACCCAGAATTCAGGCCTCTCTTTGTATAAGAGAATTCATGCTGGAGAGAAAACTTATGAATGTGAAGAATGTGGGAAGGCCTTTCGTTAGAGGGAACAACTTACTCAACATCAGAAAATTCACACTGGCAAGAAATCATATTCATGTACTACACATGGCAAAGCCTTCCACAGTAGCACATACCTTACTCAACATCAAAGAATTCATACTGGAGAGAAGCCTTATGTATGTAATGAATGTGGGAAGGCTTTCCCACAGGACTTTCTTTGCATAAGAGAATTCATGAAGGAGAGAAACCTTATGAATGTGATAAATGTGGGAAGGGCTTTTGCCAAAGCTCACAACTTACACAACATCAGAGAATTCATACTGGTGAGAAGCCATATGCATGTAATATGTGTGGAAAGGCCTTCCACAGTAGCACTTCCTTACTTAACATCAGAGAATTCATACTGGAGAGAAACCTTTTATATGTAGCAAATGTGGGAAGGCTTTTACCCAGAATGCAAGACTTTCTTTGCATAAGAGAATACATGCTGGAGAAAAACCTTATGAATGTGATGAACGTGGAAAGACCTTCTACCAGAGCTCACAACTCACTCAACATCAGAAAACTCATACAGGAGAGACACCTTATGAACATAAGGAATGTGGTAACACCTTCTGACAAAAACAACAACTTATTCAACAACAAAGCCTTCATACTGGTGAGAAATATGAATGTAATCAATGTGGGATGGTTTTTAGCCTGAGTAGAAAGGACTCAGAGTGGAGAAAAGCCTTGTGAATGTCATGAACGTGAAAAAGCCTTCTGCCTCAAGGCTCATCTCACTAAGCATGAGACAGTTCACACTGGTGAGAAGCAACTTGGATGTCATAAATGTGGGAAGGTCTCCTGCCAGAGGACAAGTCTTACTGAACATCAGACAATTCACAGTGATGAGAAATCATTTGAATGTAATGAGTGTGGCAAGGCCTTCCACTTGAGAACACAGCTTATTCAACATCATAGAATCCATACTGATGAGAAACCATATGATTGTAATGTATGTGAGAAGGCATTTAGTCAAAGGACAGAATGTAATCGTCATTATAGAGTACATATGGGAGAAAAACGTTACGAGTGTAATGAATGTGGAAGGGCCTTCCACTTCAGCACACACCTTACACGGCATAAGAGAATTCATCCTGGTGAGAAACTCTATGAATGTAATGAGTGTGGAATGACCTTCCACCTGAGGGCACTATTTACTCACCATCAGAGAATTCACACTGGAGAGAAGCTTTAAGAAAATTGGGACTGAGGGAAAGCTTTCCTCTGGAGAACTTTGAAATCATCATTTATACTAATGAGAGAAAACTTGTCTATATAATGAATGTGAAATGCCTTTTTGTAAGAGCACAAGACTTGGAAAACATCAGGCAATTCATACTGAGAAATCTTATGAAAATGATCAACGGAAAATTAAAGAATCTGAACAAACATGAAATCCCAGGTGAAGTGGGTCCTTCTCTCCTTTCCCACTGAAACTGTTCTAAACCTTCTTCCTAAACTTAGGCACCATCTTCCTTTCCAAAACTGAATATATAGTGCACTTGACTTAAACACAACACTTGTTTCTATGTAAAATTGACATATAAGCCATCTGAAATAAGTACTGGAATTTAGGGGAAGATAGAAATAATTGGTTTTTATAAAAATGCTGAAGTGTGGACAAAGTTGCGATTAGAGAATGGATAGGTTGCCAATTTTGTGCACATATAGCAAGTACAAACTTTTTACCAAGTACTCCCCACATTTGCTTGTTTACAATAAAAACATGTTTTTCACTCATTTGAAGCATGAGTTTTTTAATAATGAGCAATTTGGAATACTCATATGGTTGTTAATAGTTTACAATTTTTTTGAGAACTGTTTACATCCTTTGATCACGTTTCTGTTGGGAATGGTGCTGGGTCATATATCTGATTGTTGTTTGTAGATATATAGGGAGTATGTGGCCCTTCTTAAAGATGCTTGGTACAATCAACCAATTACCTTATCCTAGATCAGGTGTGCACAACCTGTGGCCTACCAAAGGATTTTGGGTGGCCCACGAAAAATGCAGAGGATGTTTTCCTGATTTTTTCCTCTACATTTTTTGAGGGCTGCCTGAAATCCTTTGGTGGGCCACAGGTTGTGCAGGTCTCCTCTAGATGTATTAAAATTTTGTTTGTAGAAAAAAATCTTCAATTTTATGTAATCAGTTTAATCTTCTAATAATGATTACCTTGACTGTTTAAGAATTCATCTCCTACCCAGTACCAATTAAAATGCAAATCAAAACAACCCTCAACCATCACTTCACCCAGAAAATTAGCAAAGTTGCCAAAAGATGAGAACATTCGAGGTTGTAGAGGCTGTGGAAGGATAGACATACTAATGCACTGATCTATAAATGAATGCAACCGTTATGTAGATTACATAAAGCAACTAAAATGCTCATTTGCTCAGAGATTCCACTATTAGGCATATAGCCTAAGGAGTTCATTGATAAAAAGAAAGACTTTGTATATACCAAAGTACTTATAGAAGCACTTTTTGTTATAGCAAAGAACTGGAAACAAAACAGATAGTCAAGAAATAGCTAAATAAATTTAGGTACCATAATATAATGGAATAATATTGCCTTATAAGAAATTATGAATATGATGAATTCAGAGGATTATATAAATTGATACAAAGCTATGCAAGCGGAGACATAAATATAAAATACACTGAATTGTAGCAGTGTTCATGGAAAAAGCAACCACAAAATAAATTAGGTGCTGCAAAAAGTAGAAAGAATAAGATGGTTCCCAAAGAAGAGTTTTGAGAAGACATATCCCTGCTCCTTTATAGAGGTTAAGTTCCATAGGCATAGGATACTGTATCTGAGATAAGATTGTTTTTATACGTAATTGGTTTTATTTTGGTTTTCTGTGAAGAAGAAAAAAGGCCCTGCTGCAAGTAAAATGTGTCAGGTGCGGCAGAGGTAGGAATGCAGGGGAGAAGGTAAAAAACAAAAGATATCGAAATCTTTTTTTTTAATGTGATTCTTGGTATGGGGCATCCCGTATTAAACTTATGGTCAGAATTGAAATCTGCAATTAGTCCAATGTATGAGGAGAGATGGAAACTAGAATGCTATGTTGCGAACATTGGGCCTCAGAATTGCTTTTCCCCTAGCTCTTCCTGAAGTAGCAGATTGCCCAGAATGGGCTCCATGCTCTCTCCCTTTTTTTTTTCTTTTAGAATATCTTATTTTTCCTCAATTACACATTAAAGCAATTTTTTAACATTTGGGGTTTTTTAAGTTTTGACATCCAAATTCCATCCTTCCCTCCTCCCTTCCTGAGATGGTAAGCAATAAGAGCTAGGTTATTGTAATGGCAAAGAAAATAGGATCTTTTGCTGCTTTTGTTTTACTATAAGTGCCTCTGATTGAATGGTGTGATTTAGGAGGATCTTCCCCACCCATGGATGGGCTTGCTGGGAAATAATGAGATGGCCATCCTGGACGCTGCCCTTAAAAGCAGCATCTGAGAGGAGTTCTCCACTCTCTCCAACCAAAGGGAGATGGGGTCCCAAGGGCTTGGGGTACTAAAGAGGTATGAGGTTCAGAGTTGATATGCTTCTGCAGAATGAGGAGATTCTAGAGGACATAATGAAAATTCAGGAATGCAGCTATATGGAAAAAGTGGGCTGAATGAGTATGCTCTTGAGAATATCACTTCCATTCAGCATTTGGATGAAGAAGTTAGCTCCCAGGAGTTTACAGTTGACTACACTGAACAAAGTTGTCTGTTTGCTACAGTCATTTCTGGACTCAGTTCAGGTTCACCTGGGATTAGCTACACACTGACCTTCAGGTAGCACAGGCCCAGGAGATTCAGCATAGATGTAGGACAGAATTAAATCAGCAGCCTAAGTAGCACCAGTACCAGGGACTTTAGCAGGCAATGGCAAAAAGGATGACCTTGGCAGAATGGTCAGTGTCCAAAGCAATGGCAACGGGAGCACAGTTCAGGACTCAGAAAAGTGAGATGCATTGTAGATACCAGGAATGGACTGCATTACTGGTAGTGTTCACAAATAGGTTGTGCCTGTAGGAGACTGAGGTCTCCACCTCAGTCTTGATGACCTGCATGGAGTCAGTAAAATGGGCTGCAATAGCCTACAGGGACTTGATTCCTAAGATTCATGGTCTTCTCCAAGAGAGGCCCATGTGGATGGATCTCCTCACCATTAATCTAGTAACAGGGGATACTCTAGAGAAGGATGTCCTAGTAATTCTTTCTAGTGGGCTGAGCTGGATAGTCAGTGTGTCGTGTTGCTTGTCCTTCATTCTTGAAGAGGACCATGACATCGGGAAGGTGATGCCATGACTTTCAAATGGATTGGATTTAAGTGAGGGAGGCTGTGCAAAGTCACCAGCCTCACTTTCTCCTCCAGAGTCCTCTGGTTCCAGTGGCAAGCTATAGATCAGACTGGAGATGGCACCCAGTGAGAGATCACTGAAAGACCAGATACATATGATATTTGTAAACACTGATGCTGTGTGGTGGCCCCAGTGGAGCTGAGTGGCCTGGGAGAAAGAGAACCTGACAGCTAAGGATTCTTTCTTTAGATGCCACTACTAGTGGAGAAATTTTGGAGCTGATTTTGGATTTGGAGGCTGATGCCTCCAGTCACTCATATATTCTTGTTGGGTATATCGCTGTTTGTTGTTCAGCCATTTCAGTCGTGTCTGAGTCTTCATGACACCACTTGGGGTTTTCTTGGCAAAGATATAGGCATGGTTTGCCATTTCCTTCTCTAGCTCATTTTACAGATAAGGAAACTGAGGTAAACAGGGTTGAGTAGCTTGTCCAGGATCACACAACTAAGTATCTGAGGCTGGATTTGAACTCGAAGATGACTCCAGGCCAGGCGCTCTATCCGCTGCACCACCTCCCTGCCCTGGGCATATCATTACCCATCAGAGATATGAGACAGTCCTTACTAAGCTGAAGAATCAGGTTGATGTTCTTTCCCAGAATAGCAGAAGTTTTGGGGAGTGGTCCACTACCAATGGAGGTTGTAACCAAAAAATCCCCCTAAATGAAGATGAAGCAACACTTTCTTCCTATTGGTGCTCCTGCGTCCTTCAGAAAGAGAGGTATAGACAAGCAAAAGTCCCAAAGTTTACTTCTGGTAAGCTCAACAAATTTATCAGGGAATTCCACTGATTGATTGACCCTTCTCCCATACACTTATGAAAACTTTGGAAAATGTGGTTAAGCATCAAGAAATGAAAGAAGACAATATCTTGCCCCTCCTGAGGATGACTCTACCCTGAGGCCAACTTGATGATTTGTGAGTCCTTGCTAGGAACTCCCATATTAATAAAGTTCTAGCTACAGAGTTCACCTCCCTTTTTTCCAGTCTGTGCCACCTATTCTCCAGCAACTTTGCCCCAATGAGGGGGATCCCTGCCCCTGCTTTTGTCTTTTCCCTTTAGAAGGCAACCTCCTTGAGAGTAGGGCCCATCTTGTGTCTGTATCACTAGCATACATAGTAAGTGTGTAATAAATGTGCTAACTATCCATTCAGAAACTTCATGTTTACATACCACGAATTCTTTCTTCCAGAAGAGTAACCACCAGAACTAACTCGGACTCCTGCGGTACGCTTTGCACCCCAGCCATTATCATCTGATCAATCACTGAACCCTCCAGACTCCGTGGCCTTGTCATTCCTCCTGTGACTTCACCCAAGGGACCACTATGCCTCTTGATCTGCCTATGGATGAAACTTCTACTCATGTTGTCTCTCCTTGAGGGCAAGAACTGTCTCATTCCGTTTCCATTCTCAGTACTTAGCACAAGTTTGGCACTCATTAAAGTCTTAATAAATGAGGCTTCCCAGTTCTTCATTTTAGAAAGTGGTTTTGTTTTGGGTTTTTTTTGTGCAATAAGATTGTCCACTTCTCAAAGTAAAGATGAAAATGAACATCTAATTCGAACAAGAAACAAGACGAATAAGAACTGGCAATTAAGAATCATTTCAATCTGATCTGTTTAAACAGATCATCAACGTGGACCAATAGGAAAATGGGAAGTTGTTAATTAGAGAAATTGAACTGAGACAGAACAATCATCACCATAGGCTAAAGATAATTCAAAATTTCCTGGGCCAGGCTGGGTTTTGGTCAGACCAGTTCGATGCTACAGGTTTGGAACTGGATGGAAATGAGACACTCATAGACCATGAAACAGTTAACAAAAGGAGATTTTGTGGGATATGATACCTGTGGGACTGGGGCGGCATGAATTTATTCCCCCATATTCCCACACCAGTTGGAGCCATTGTGAGCAAGGAATTGTTGCCGGGTGTTGCTGGCCTAGGGCAGTTGGAGTTGTTTGTTTCCAGGTGAATTGATCCAGGACCCAGTTATGGACCCTTTGGGCAAGGAAAATATAAAAATAGATTTTAGGACTTTGTGCGAAGCTCCTGAAACTCAGGGGAACCTTCTTTCCCACTGCTTTTAAACTCTTTCATTTTTTTTTTCTTCCTGAACTGCTTTTAACTGAATTGAAAAATGCTTCCAACTGGGAGAACTAGAATGTGTGTGTGTGTGTATGTGTGTGTGTGTATGGAGATATATAGATGTTAGTAAAAATGTTTATTTGAACCTTTAGGTTCTGAGTAATGCACTGAATTAGATGTGGAAGTGTCAGTGGAACAGGTTTACTTAGCTAGAGCATGAAAAGGATGCTTGGAAACAGTCCATTCAGTCTAGCAGCATCCCTGTCTCAATGTCTGTTATGCCATTTGGCCTGACAAGCCTTGGAAAAGACAACTCCTGCCCCACGTGGGCTAGGCTTCATACATAAGGTCAAGAGGCTTTGTATCCATTGCCCAAGACAGTCCCATGACCAAAGGAAGTCTCTAGGAGGATTTCAGTACATTTTAACGAAAAACTAGTCTGGGCTACGTCTCCTACTGTACCTCACTCTTTGGTAGCAAAGACCTAAAAATCCCTAGAGGATCTTCCACCACTTAAATGGTTTTAAGGACATGACTGGAGAATTCTTACCTGAGGACACAGGAAGCCTGACATAGGCAGCACAAAAGATGAAAAGAAAAATAAAGAAAAAGATAATGAAACATCAGTAAGAAGCAGTAAGACTAGCCTGACAGTCTCTAGGCATGGGAAAATACCAACAGTAATATTTTTAAGGTTAACACAACTATAGATCCCAAAATAATATCCTGTCAACCAACTACCTGTTTGTTTCCTCCACGTACCTCTGTACCTCACAAATCCCATGTACCCTGAACTTTGACACGCAAATCAGCCAGCCCAGTAAGCTACTAAAATCAATGTTTAAGTATCCCACTCTCAAAAGGGCACTTGGAAACACATCTCCCCTTCCCTTAGGGCACACAATTCTGTGGGTACAAGCCTTCCCAGCAGAATGGACCTGGGTCTCTATGTTCCCCAATGCAGTGCCAATCTTACATGAGTTTTGTTCTGTGTGTCTGAGCTTTACTTCTGGTTCTCTCTCTCTCTCTCTCTCTCTCTCTCTCTCTCTCTCTCTCTCTCTCTCTCTCTCTCTCTCTCTCTCTCTCTCTCTCTTTCTCTCTCTCTCTCTTCTCCCTCTCTCTCCTCTCTGTCTCTCTCTGTCCCTCTCTCTCATTCTCTCTCTTTCTCTCCCTCTCTCTGTCCTCTCTTTCCTCTTTCTCTTCTATCTCTCTTTTCTCTCTCTTCTCTCTCTCCTCTCTCTCCCTCTCTCTCTTTCTCTTCCTCCTCCTCCTTCTTCTCCTTCTCCTCCCTCTTTACCACTCTTCTGATTTGCCAAGAAAGCTTAACATTGAATTGGCCCCCTTTGAAATTATATATTATTCTTGGCATCCAAACCCGTTTGTTTTCCCTGAAGTATCTGATTGGCCCATGGGCCTTTCCTTAGACTTAAACTGGATCCTGGGACATGGACTTCATCTATTGTCAACCACACCTACCCTGGACAGGTGTGATGATGTGAACCCAGTGATAGAAGACATGTCCTCCCAGGAGGGACTCCCATAAGCCAGAGGAATTTCACAAGACAGAAGCAATGAAATGACTACCTGAAGGAATGTATGCATGCATGTATGTATGTGTATGCATGTATATATATGTGTATGCATGTATATATAAAAGAAAATTATAATGATGAAATAATATACTGAAAGGTAAGGATGCACCTATAGCAGTCCTTGGGGAAAAGCCACGTCCCTACAGACATACATTAATAGGGGATTGATGAAGTATGCATTTTAAAAATTGAAAAGTGAACAAACCTACAATAAGCATGGACAAAGAAATACTAAAAATTAGAGGATAAATAAACTGGACACCATAATATAAATGATAAAACAGAGATAGTTCTTTGAAAGACCTAATAACATTGATAAACATTTAGTCAGAAGAATAGAGGGCAGAAAATCAAATGAACAAAAGAACAAGAAGATTCTTGTACCTTTGTCCATTGGAAATGCCGAGCATGAAAGCTTCTTGGGTCACAAGCTTAGGCGGCCGGTGCTGTAATGTCATGGTGTATAATGAGAAACACTGATGGCAAGTTCTTCCATTTAAAAAGGACACAAGCCAAGACCAAAGTGGAGGGAGTGTTGGTGCATGATTTTCTGTCTGCAGATGACTATGCACTCAATGCAGCCTCTGAAGCTGAGATGCAACAAAGTATGGATCAATTCTCTGCTGCTTGTGCTAATTTTGACCTAATAATCAACACCAAGAAAGCACAGGTGCTCCATCAGCCACCACCACACCGTCCATATGTGCAACCATCAGTTACAACCAATGGAGAAGTTCTGAACGCTGTGGATAAGTTCACTTACCTTGGTAGTGTACACAGGGATGTACACATCAGCAATGGGGCTGATGCACGCATTGCCAAAGCTAGCTCAGTGTTTGGGAAGCTCCAAAGAAAAGTATGGGAGAGAAGAGGTATTAGACTGACTACCAAACTGAGGGTCTGGGGAGCCATTGTTGTACACCTGAGAAACATGGACAGTCTACTAGTGTCATGGCAGGAAACAGAATCACTTCCATCTGAATTGTCTTAAGAAGATTCTGAAGATCACCTAGCAGGATAAGGTACCAGACACTGAGATCCTTACTCAAACTAAACTGCCAAGAATTCAAACTATGCTTCAGAGACCACAGCTCTGATAGTCTGGTCATGCTGTTCGAATGCAAAATGTACACTTGCCAAAAAGACTATTTTATGGAGAACTCTCAAGGGGCAGGCGATCACATGGTGGTCAGAAAAAGCAATACAAGGACACTCTCAAGGTCTCTCTCAAGAACTTTGGAATTGATTGTGTGACATGGGAGACACTGGGACAGGACTGCTCAGCCACGTCAAAGAAGGTGCTGTGCTCCATGAGCAAAGCAGAATTGAAATAGCTCAAAGGAAACATAGAATGTGCAAATTTAGAGTATGCACCCCAATGTTCACATGAACTATCTGTGACTAAACTGTGGTAGAGCATTTTGAACTCGTATTGGTCTGATCAGCCACAGTTGGACACACTGAACCTTAACTTTATCATAGTGATGTCATGTTGATCCTCTTTGAGAATGAAGGACAACCACCAACCAGTGTAAAAGGGGCTTGCTCTGTGCCTTAGAATGCCTAGGTTTCCTAACACAGAGGCACACTACTTCCCTGAATTCCATTACCATGTGGGTGATAGTAGCCATTGACATGGGTGGGAGTAGCCTGCTTTGTAGCCAGAATAGGCTGTATCTTTCACACTGGCTAGAATGAGACACTGCTTCCATAGTGTGATGATCATAGTTCATCCACAGCTCAGTAACCATGAGCTAAAATGGTGGGGTTCGGGAGGAGGGGGAGATCATACTGATGAGGGTCAGGAAAGATAGAGAAACCCCAAGACTGGAGTTCCCTGCATGGGCAGTCTGGAAAAGAATTCACAGACTCAAGCACTCGACATCAAGTTGGTAAAGATTCACTATGCTTTTCAGCAGGCAAGAGTTCTTAGGGAACCTGTGATTTGAATGGGATACAGGTAAAGTTTATATAGGATATTCTATAGTATACCATGAGCCAAGTGTGCCAAGTATGCTAACCAAGGAGGGATTAGGGAGTGGCTAAGGAGTGGTTCGGTCTTAAAAGAACATGCACTTTTAATATCATGTCATTTCCTTGCTTCGCTAGACACAGGGCTCTGCTCTGGGCTTGGGTGGCCCCATGCTCTCTGTCCTTCCCTGAGCAGAACTGGAACCCAACTTCCTTAGAGTCATTAGCTTCCTGAGAAAACCATCCCAGAACAGGCCCCACAACATTGGACCAGGGATGAGCTGTGGTTGGAATCCAGTCTTTGGGATTGGCCATACCCCCATGCAGAAAGCATAGATTGCTTCTGTGGCCTTTGTCTTTAACTTTGATAGAGAAACCCTGCCCCAGTCAGTCATGGCTACTGAAGAGGCCAAGGAGGGGGCTCCAGGGAAGGAGACCTTAGGAAGACGCAGTGAGTAACTGCTCTGTGACTGATGGGAAGCTTCCCTACCCCTGACACCAGGGGGTAGGTGGGGGTGGGGGGGGAGGTAGCAGGCCAGGCCTCCCCCTTCATCTCACTGGCTAGAAGAGTACCAGGCTCCTCTTTTCCAGCTGACATTGAGCTCTGGGGACATGGACATAAGTGTAGACAGAAGCTTGCTGTAGAGCCAGGAAGACTGGAAGCCCAAGGAACTGGGTTTGAATCCTTGCTGTATAATAAGCCAAGTGGCCATGGGCCTTGGTCTCCCTGTTTGTCAGAGCGGCTCCCTATGAGCCATGGGAGCTGTGGGTTTGGACCAGCTCCCCCAAAGCTCTTCTCACTAGGACCCGCCAGTAGGGCCAGTGTTTTGGAGGGTGCCGGCAGTCCCATCAATTCTCTTCTTTGCTCGTTCATGTACCCTACACATCATCCCATTTGTTCCTCCTTTTAAGGCAGGAACTACTCTTAGCCCTATTTTACTGATGAAGAGAAAGCATTACTATTGACATCAACCCTGAGGCTCCTGCCCCTCCCAGAGTGATGTATCTCTTTATTTTTCTTTCCTATTAAAGGGGCCATCCCCATGACTACCTTCTAAAGATGCCTATTCACTGAATGGGCATTACCTCACTTTAAGTGAGTACCTGAAAAGGCCTTACCCTAAAAGGTCAAGGTCTCCCACTGCATCCTGGGCCATCTCCAGTTATCCTGATGAATATCTGGTCACTGGATCCAGATGGCTCAGGAGGAGAGAGTGAGGCTGGTGACCTGCACAGCCCTCCATCCCTCAAAACAAAGTCAAGTGCAAGTCATGTCATCATTGCTCTGATGTCATGATCCTTTTCAAAAATGAAGGATGAACACAACAACAACAAGTTTACACAGAGTTCATAGGGAAATAGCCCAAGGTGGGACTACATGGTAGTTTTAGGCCTGAAATGTTGCTAAGTCAACTAACGGTCAGGACTGACTAACTAATAGCCAGGTTGCTCCCATCAATGTCTTGTTAGACAAGTAAATGTAAGGGAGTATATGTACGATTGATCAGTGAGTAGTAAATGTCTTTATGACCCAGTACACAACCCATTCAGCCAGTACACAGCTGGTTTAAACTAATGAATTCTATAGTTCCTATTGTATCAGGAAGAGAGATGATGGTTTTTGCTAGGGCAGGTTGTCCTTAGACTGGGGAGAAACTACCTGGGATAGTGTTTTGAAGCTAGAGAGAAATGTGATTTTAGGGAGAAATGTGATTTTAGAATTGGGGTCCAAGCACAGGCACCCAAGCACCCCATCAATACTATTTCTGGCAGCTAGGTGGCGCCACAGTGGATACAAAGTTGAACCTGGAAACAGGAAGATCTGAGTTCAAAACTTATTAGCTCTGTAACCCTGGGCAAATTGCAACCCTTGTCTGCCTCACTTTCTTCATCTTTTAAAAGAGAATGATGATAGCACCTTCCTTCTAGGTTGTTGTCAGAATAAAATGAGAAAGTGTTTGTCAAGTGCTCCACAAAGTTTAAATTGCTATGTAAATCCTAGGTACCATCATCATCATCATCAGTCCTTTGGAATCACGGATGGCGATCGTATCGATCATGAATTCCTGCAGTTTTCTTTATAGTGGTTGCCATATTCGGCCTCACTGCTCAGGTTAGGGCAAAGAACTAGGTTCAGGGATTTATAGGAAATAGGTACTTAGGAAGCTAGCACAATATGAGCTTTATTATTATTCCACATTAGCAAAAAAAGCATACATATATGCAATGCAGACAGAGGTTTGGTCCACGGACGCAAAGGAACTCACCCAGCCTGAGGGAGATGGAGATATGTGCTGTGGCAAAAGATCTCAGTGGAAGTAGACACTGTATGTATGGGTAGGGGATAAGGGGAGTGAGCAGAGAATTTTTTTTTATACCTTAAAAATGGGTAATCAGGTAATCAGGATGTGATGTGGGATTCCTAGTCACACCCAGTTGTGGTGGGGAAGTTTCTAAGTCACTGATCAATACCATACTCAGGTGGGGAGAAGTTTCTTTATTGGGATCAGAAATTAGGTGAGGGTTTGAGTTTGCAATCAAACAAGCCAGGAATGAGTATGGATCCAAGCTCTTGAAGGCTTATCTATTCGGGAACTTTGATCAATTAACTGCTTGACCCAGGGTCAGAATGAGTCAACAGTTGAGCTGTCTTATTATTTATATTTTTATGGTCAGGACCATTTTATCTAAGTGATTTCATATTGGAGTCCTATAATTTGTAATTCAACATCAAACAATATATTTCAAAAATCTCAAGTACCAGTGTGGCTGTTATAGTATCAAAAGCTCTCCTAGTTTGCTCATTTCATTTTTAATCAGCCTATAAAAGTCTTCAAAATTGTTTTTCTTTATGATGTAATTATATAAGTTGTTGTCCTCCTTCTGATCATTCTCTCAGCATCCGTTCACACAAGTCTTCCTAGGATTCTCTGAAACCATGCCCTTCATCATATTTACAGCAATAGTGTTGAGAGTGAATTTGGGGCAGAACATAACTGACTCCGTCTTGTTCTGTATCAGCTGTGTTGCTAGATGTGGCCCCCCAAGAACTGCAAGTTGCAGCAGCTGGTATCCTTTAGTGGCTTTTTTCCTTCTCTTGTCAGTACAAAAAGACTTAACTGCAGAAGGTGGAGGATGTCAAAGTCCTTAAAATGTTCTCCTGCCTTGTCTGGTGTAATGGACAATTCTCTTTGATTTATTGAAACTAGCTATACTACATAACTCCCTCCTCTATCCCCTCTAGCAAAAACATTTTCCTTTACCAAGCATATTATTTTTCTTTGTATACCCACCTGCATTTTAATGAATACTTCTTTTTCTTTTGTTCATACAATGTATAATGTTGCTTCCTGAATTGTGAATGACCGTCAACTGCTGGTAGACAATGCCACACTGAAAGTCTCCTGACATTCCAGCTTACTGGCTTTAGCTAGTGTATGTAAGGAGAATTTTAGTGTAAGTAAGGTGAATTTTAGTGTGTGTAAAGTGAATTTTTGTTATTTCTCAGAGTTCAGTTTCCCAGGATCTATATAGTCATAACAATCAACAGTTCTCAAGTATTAGATACGAGTTCCCACAGCTATGGTTCAAAACATCTCGACCACACTTGCACGTAGTTATATAATGGTTAATAGCATAAACATCCACTGCAGCTGATACAGGAATGAGGTGATGTAAACTTGTGAGGCTGTTGCTGGCAATACGCCTTCTTTGTCTGTTGGGCTATAAAGTAAGTAGTCACTAGACCGTGAATGGGGAAACCTTTAGGGCTGAATGCACAAATGTTGTATGTGCCTCAACTGGCCCCCATTGAGTCTTGGGGGAACCCTGAGGATTGAGTGCACAAGCTGGAATGCTGTGCATGCCTTGATCAGCTCCCATCAAGGCTTGGGGGGAATCCGTGTTTGCCTCAACTGGCCCCCATTGAGGCTCGAGGGGATTTAGGAGGAGTACAAGTTGTGCCTGTCTTGATTGACCCCATGGAGATGTAGGGGCAGTTGCCCCTGCTTCTCACCAGCCCCTGTGAGAAGGGTGATTAAGGAATGCTGTAGGAGTTTGGGCTCTCATTATCAGAGAAACCAGACTAGAATAAAGTAAGATTGTTAGCCCTTTTTAGTGTCTCTCCTGTCTGTGAACCTGCGCTAGCAGCCCTCAAGCGTGCTGTGTTGTGCAGCATGCAACAACAGGAGCCCGTCCCTTTGGTCAGCCTTCATTGCCCTGTCAACCTCCAAGTCTTTGCCACCAGGAAAGAGCTGCTCTGATTGTGGGCACAGAGGTCCGGGCTTTTCTGCTTCCTTTGATCGCCCTGGGGGCAGATTCGATGCCGACCCGCCCGCCTGCGGGGCAGGGCTCCAACTTTCCTCCCATTAGGACTGGTCCAGGTCTCAGCTCCCCCATCAGCGCAGGACAGCCCCTCCAGCCCAGGCAATGTTCTTTATGTCGGGTGAGCCAGTCAGAGTTGTCCTCACTGGCATTTCCCTGATGAGTTGTGATTTAACACCATTTCCTAGGGCAAAGGGTGGCTTGGGTTTCCTCCTCTGGAAACCGCCTGTTCTCCTCCTTAACCACCCGGAGCGGCTCTGGGACTTGAATGTTCCAATCTGTCCTTAGCCAGCTCAAAGGGGAGACCGCGAGGAGGCAGAAAAACTCCATTTCCCAGAGGCCTCTGCAGCTTCCGGAGTCGCTCCACAGCGAGGCTCCCCGCGGTAACTATGGAAACGGAGAGAAGCGGGCTCAGCAGAGAGGAGCCTTCAGGGGATTGGTGGAAAGCCGAGAGGCGCGGCCGGAACAGGCGGGACTAAGACGGCCTGGTAACACATCACTTCCGCATTTTCGTGGGGTTCTACCTGCTGTTTGGGGTGCGCGTTCGGAACCGTGCCGACTGCACTCCGATTTCAGCCTCCTCCGCAGCCGCCGCCGCTGCCAGGGCCCGAGCTCCGCTCCCCCGGGAAGGGTGAGGCCGGAGTCGGGGCAGGGGCCCAGACCGGGAGGAGCGAGCGGCGGGGCGCCTGCGTTCGGTGCTTCCGGGGGAAAGGGGCGGGGTCGGGAGGAGGCGGAGCCAGCGCCGCGCGTGCGCAGTGCGCGGCTCCCTCCTGGCAGTTCCCAGTTCTCTATTCAGAGGCACCTGCCCTGGCTCCCCGGTGCCGCGGTCCCGCACCCTTCCCTGGCTCAGCCTGCGGGGGTTCACCCCCCCAGAAGCATTCATGCGGCCCCTACTGTGTGCCCGGCCTCACAGCGCTGTCTCAGGGGTGCCGGACAAGAGCTGGTGGGACCCCGGCCAAGCCCCTGGTCCTCCCCGCGTCCCTCACCTTCCTCAGCGGCCCCGGGTCGGAGCTCGTGCCCTGTGTGCGTGTGTGTGCGGACACGCGTGGACCCAGGGGTGCGGGGGGGGCAGCAGAGGGGCGGGGGCCGAGGAGCCGGGCAGACCCAAGGGGGCCGGGGGGCCGCCCCCCCACTTCCCCTCTGAGGGCTCCCCCAACCCCGGGGGTCCCACCCTGCACGCAGCACATTCCCATCAGGGCCAGCCTTGCCCGTTCCTGGCGCTGGTTAGTTAATGTCATTGATCTCCAGACGGCCCCTTAGCTCAGCGGGGGGCCCCAGGGCCGGCCCGGGTCTCCCTCACGGCCCCCCTTCCTCCGCAGCTCTGCCTTCGGACCTGAAAGGGAAGCATGGCCCCCGTGCTGCTGCCCGCCAGGGCCCCCCAGGTGAGTGGCAGCCTCCCCGCCATCCCTCGTCCCCTTATATCCATTTTCTGTGAGAAGAGCTTGATCGTCTCCGTCCCTGTGGCTTGGGCCGCGTCTCTTCATCATCTGTACCATTAGTCACGCTTTTTATCCTGTTTTGGTGTCTAAGATCTGTCTTTCTGCCCTGTTTGGCTTTGGTTTCCTGACCGCTGAGCAGTCTGTGTGAGTGCAGTGACAGCCGGAGAAAAAGTCTCTGAGTCTGTGGAATAGTTTTTTCTCAATATTTTATTTAAATCCACAATCTCCTCCTGTAACTCTCCTTGGGATTCCTCAAGTCCGACAGAGATCTTAAGATTACCTAGAGTTAGTGTCTTTTTTTTTTCACCTCTTTCATATTTCCCGAAAGACCTTAGTTGACATAATAATTCAGTGCATTAAATAGTGATTTATTTTTTTTATTTTAAATGTTTATTTATTTATTTTTCGTTTTCAACATTCATTTCCACAAAATTTTGAGTTCCAAATTTTCTCCCCATCTCTCCCCTCCCCCACCCCATAATGCCATGCATTGTGATTACCCCTTTCCCCAGTCTGCCCTCCCTTCTATCACACCCCTCCCTTCCCTTATCCCCATCTTCTCTCTTTTCTTGTAGGGCAAGACAGAGTTCTATACCCCATTAACTGTATTTCTTATTTTCCAGTTGTATGCAAAAACATTTCTCAACATTCGTTCCTAAAACTTTGAGTTCCAACTTCTCTCCCTTCCTCCCTCCCCATTCATCCCCACTGAGAAGGGAAGCAATAAAATATAGACTATATGTGTGTAGTTATGCAAAAGACTTCCATAACAGTCATGTTGTGTAAGACTAACTATATTTCCCTCCATCCTTTCCTGCCCCCCATTTATTCTATTTTCTCTTTTGACCTTGTCCCCCAAAAGCGTTTACTTCTAATTCCTCCCTCCTATCATCCCCCCTCACCCCACTTGTCCCCTTCTCCCCTACTTTCCTGTAGTGTAAGGTATATTTTCATACCAAATTGAGTGAGCGTGTTATTCTCTCCTTAAGCCAAATGTGAAGAGAGTGAGCTTCACTTTTCCCCTTTCACATCTTCCCTTTTCTGCTCCATTGGATAAGCTTATTCTTTCCTCTTTTATGAGAAATAATTTGCCACATTCCATTTCTCCCTTTCTCCTCCCAATATATTCCTCTCTCTCCCCTTAATTTTTTTTTTAGATATCATCTCTTCTTATTCAACTCATCCTGTGCTCTCTTTCTATATATATATATTTATACACACACATATACCCATATATACACACACATATATACATATATAATATATACATACATGTATATATTATATATGTATGGATATGTGTGTGTGTCTATGTGTATAATCCCTTCAACTACCCAAATACTGAGAAAAGTCTCAAGAGTTACAAATATTGTCTTTCCATGTAGGGATGTAAACAGTTCAACTTTAGTAAAGTCCCTTATGACTTCTCTTTGCAGTTTACCTTTTCATGCTTCTCTTGATTCTTGTGTTTGAAAGTAAAATTTTCTTTTCAGGTCTGGTCTTTTCATCAAGAATGCTTGAAGTTCCTCTATATCATTGAATGACCATTTTTTCCCCTGAAGTATTATACTCAGTTTTGCTGGGTAGGTGATTCTTGGTTTTAATCCTAGTTCTTTTAACTTCTGGAATATCATATTCCAAGCCCTTCCTTCCCTTAATGCAGAAGCTGCCAGGTGCTATGTTATCCTGATTGTATTTCCACAATACTTGAATTTTTTCTTTCTAGCTGTTTGCAATATTTTCTCCTTGACCTGGGAATGCAGGAATTTGACTACAATATTCCTAGGAGTTTCTCTTTTTGGGTCTCTTTCAGGAGATAATTGGTAGATTCTTTCAATATTTATTTTGCCCTCTGGTTCTAGAATATCAGGGCAGTTTTCCTTGATAATTTCATGAAAGATGATGCCTAGGCTCTTTTTTTGATCATGGCTTTCAGGTAGTCCCATAATTTTTAAATTGTCTCTCCTGGATCTATTTTCCATGTCAGTTGTTTTTCCAATGAGATATTCCACATTATCTTCCATTTTTTTCATTCTTTTGGTTTTGTTTTGTAATCTCTTGGTTTCTCATAAAGTCATTAGCTTCCATCTGTTCCATTTTAATTTTTAAAGAACTATTTTCTTCAGTGAGCTTTTGAACCTCTTTTTCCATTTGGCTAATTCTGCTTTTTACAGCATTCTTCTCTAATTTCACTTTTTGGACCTCTTTTGTCAGTTGAGTTAGCCTATTTTTAAAGGTGTTATTTTCTTCAGCATTTTTTTGGGTCTCCTTTAGCAAGCTGTTGACTCACTTTTTGTGATTTTATTGCATCGCTCTCAATTTTCTTCCCAATTTTTCCTCCACCTCTCTTACTTGATTTTCAGAATCCTCTTTGAGCTCTTTCATGGCCTGAGACCATTGCATATTTATTTTGGAGGTTTTAGTTTTACATGTAGAAGCCTTGATTTTTAGGTCTTCCTCTGAAGACCTAAATTGTTCCTCCTCATCCAAAAGGATGGAAGAAAATACCTGCTTACCAAGAAAATAATCTTCTCCTGTCTTATTCTTTTTCCCTTTTGGGGGCATTTTCCCAGCCAGTTACTTGAATTTTTATTTCTTTGTCAGGGCCCTTCTCAGGGCTGAGATTCAAATCATCCACTCAATTCCCCCAGAGGCTTTAGGCATAGGTCCCCCAGAGCTGCCACTCAGGGCTGAGATTCAGATCAGCTGCTCAGTTCCCCCAGTGGCTCAAGGGGAGGGCTCGAAAAATGGAAGCTGCTGCTGCAGTGGCTGCTGCCAGGGGTGGGAGTCCAGACAGTGCTTCCCTCCCCTGGGTGAAGCAGTCCTCCCACTAACCTTGGAAGCTGTCTGTGGCATTTGTGAATTGAGCAATCTGGGAACTGCTGCTCCTGGTGGCTCCCTGAAGCCTGTTCAGGGTCCTGTCCCTGCCAAATCAGGGTGCACTCCACGCTTCCTGGGCTGCGCTGGGTCAATAATGATTTTCCAGACACACAGACTGACCATGAATTGCACTTGCCCAGTCAGTAGACTCCAGGAGTTACAGATCTTCTGACATTTAAAGCTTTTCTCATTCAGGCCCCTTCCTACTACTCTGGTCTTCTTCCCAGTTGGTCCTGTCCCTGGCCTGTGGTCCCGTGGATCCTCCCTCACAGTGACCCACTTCAGTTTCTTTGACTTGGCACACATTGTCTTTCCTCCTCACACTATTCTCCTTCTGTTCCTCTTCTTCTCAGAATTCCCAGCTTCCTTCAAAACTTAGCTAAAGCACCTACTGCTACAGGAGACCCTGGCTGACTCCTCCTCCCTCCTCCATCCCCACCTGTTGCCCTTTTCTGATCCAAGGTTGCCCTTTATCTGGTTTGTATGAGTCTTGTGTGCACATTTGTTTGTGGGCTGCCTTGTCTGTTGGGGTGTAAGCTCCTCACAGGTAAGGACTGTTTGGGTTTTTGGCTTCTTAGCAAACTCCCTGATATGCGGCAGATGCTTCATCAGTGCACATGGACTGATCAATTGATTCAGGAGGGTCTTGATCTAGTTTTGCTTGGTCTGCCTTCTGTGATAGCTCTCTCACTCTGGTCCCTCCCTGAAATCAGGGTTGCACCTGCTGTTTGTGTGGATCAGGTTAATTCAGAACAGGATTAATTCCAGTCTTTCCTTCACTTTGAATTTGTATGAAACCCTGTGCTTTGTTTAGGGTTCTTTTAAGCAGCGCAGTGTTTGACTCTTGTTTTCTCATTCATTTTCTTTTTCAGTGTTCATTTTGGTAAATTCAGCTCCATAACATTCAAGATGATAATTGTTCAAATTAGGTTTTGTTCTTTTAGATCGTGTTGTTAATTTGTTTTCTTCTTTCAGTGTAAGATACCCTACTCTGATTGCTTTTCCTCCTTTGTTTTTGCACTGATACATACTTATTTCCCAGTAGAAATCTTATTTGTTTCAATTTGTAATAATTTTCCCAGTGATTTCTTTGGTTGATTTTTTGTTTTGTTTTGTTTTTTACATTCTCACAGCATTAGTGAGATTAATATTTTTTCCTTGTAGCATTTAAACCCAAGGCTTTTTGCCTTTTCCAGCAAGAAAAATTTTTGAAAGCCTAGTGGTAAAAACTCTTGTCATTGACTCATCCTTTGTGTGGATGTCATCCCAAGAGCCTGACTGCTTTTGCCTGATGGTGATCGCAACAGTTTGATCCACTTCAACTCCTTGGGCCTTCCTACACAGGTTACTAGTATCAAAAGTTTTTGAAAGAATAATTTATTCACCTCATCCACTTCCTCCAGTGAGAAACCAAAAAAAAACAATACCCTTGTTATACAAATGTATAGTCAAACAAACAAAGAAATCCCACAGTAGCCATGGCCAAAAAAGGAATGTTTCCATCTATACACTGAATTCATCAGCTCTCTGTTCGGAAATGGGTAGTATGTTTTATCGTGAATCCTCTGGAATTCATAGAAAGTTCACTGTGTTGTCTTTAAGAGTTGTTCATATGTCATTATTATCTTATAAATTCTTCCCATTGTTTTACTGACTTCATTCTGTCTCAGTTCATCCAAGCCTTCCCAGGTTTCTCTGAAACCATCCCTTTCATCATTTCTTATAGCCCAGTAATATACCATCACATTCCTATACCATATCTTGTTCAGCTTTTCCCCAGTTGATGATCACCCCTTAACTTTTCTAGTTTTTTGCCACCACAAAAATAGCTGCTGCAAATATTTTTGTACATATGGGTTCTTTTCCTATTTCTTTGTTCTCTTTGGGGTATGGAACTAGTAGTGATAACACTAGATTAAGGGGTTTAATAACTTTTAGAGTTTTTGCGGACATACTTCCATATATCTTTCCAAAATGGCTGCACCATTTACAAGTCCACCAACAGTGCATTAATATGCCTAGCTTTCCACAGCCAGTCAATATTTGCTGTTTTTTTCAACATTGCCAGTCCATTGGGTATGAAATGTTTATCAGTCATCACCTGTGTGCCAGGTACTGTGCTGAGCACTGGGGATAAAAAAGAAAGCAAAACACAGCCCACCACAAATAGCTCACAATCTAACTGGGGAGACAACATGCAAGCAACTATATACAAAGCAGGCTACATGCAAGATAAATAGGGAATAATTAATAGAAATGAGGCACTAGAATTATAGGGGATAGTAGAACCTGTAAACTGCCTTCTCCTTTCCTTTGACTATTTATCACTTTGAAAGTAAGAAAGAAATGAGCAACCCAAAACCAGCAAAAGAAGAAGAAAGCCCCCCCGAGGGGAAGAGGGGTTCCTTTCTTCTCACTCTCAAGTCTCTCTGTCTTTCGGGAGAAAAGGCAGCTGGACACCACTACCCAGCTCCCCTCAGCAGATGGGGTTCCTACCACCACAGTTCCGAGGAGGTGGTGCAGTGGATAGAGCACCAGTGCAGGAGTCAGGAGGACCTGAGTTCAAATCTCACCTCAGACACTTGACATTCATTAACTGTCTGACCTTGGCCAAGTCACTTAACCCCAGTTGCGTCATCCTGGGTCATCTCTGGTCATCGTGATGAATATCTGGTCACTGGATTCAGATGGCTCTGGAGGAGAAGTGAGGCTGGTGACCTACACAGCCCTCCCTCACTCAAAACAAAGTCAAGTGCAAGTCATGTCATCATTTCTCTGATGGAATGGTCAGTCTTCTTTGGCAAAGAAGGCCAAACATGCTTGGAAAGTAGCTGTTTGAATGGTTTCCCAATACATCTCAAAACTGAGTCCCTAATGAAAGAAATTATTATTTCTCTATTGTTTTACTAACTAATTATTGAATCAGAACCAAGATTTTCTCCCTTTTCTCCTTCCTCCTCCAAAAATTAACCAGTGTGGGAAATCTTTCTCAGAGACTTACCCAGGCTAAGATCTAATGAAAGACAGTACAAGAAATTCTAAGTTTAGGCAAATGGGTGGATTCCTGCTCATTGGCTTTACTCAGGTCTGGGAAAGTGTGGATTCTCCTTTTTGTCTGACAGGTGATAGGGAAATTGAGAAGTCTCTGACCAAGATTTGGGTACTCAGTGTCATGTGCCCCAAGACCCTCATTGTAATATAGCCCACCTTTCATTGTAATATTCATTCTTTCATTAATTGTTAGCCAATCAGAGTTGATTGTCCTCCTCAGGAACACCCACTTTTCCAAAAGCATGCAAATTGTGAGCCCACTACCATGAGGGATCTTTGACATTCAAGACTGCCACTGACCTCTTTTATTAATACCATGCTAACCTTATTAATAAAATGATTACGTTACCCAGAAACTATGTCTCTCGTACTTTTTGAACATCACATCAGAGATACTTTCTGCAAAGATTTTTCTCTTATTTACTTGTTTCTTTTTTAGCGTCATTGGATTTATTTGTGCAAAAACTTTTTAATCTTATGTATAATGTTATGTTTAATCTTTCACATGTCCATTTTATGTAGTATTCTCTTGTTTGGACATTGTCGATAGACAGTCAGAACTTTCACAAAATTTATGTGCAAACTATATTTATTATAAGAGAAATACATATGCATGTGGAACCCAAAGAGTTCACAATTCATACATAAGTTTCCATATTTATGATATCAGGACAAAGGGAGGAGGAGGAAATGCAGAACTCCACTAAAGAGGTGTGACATGGGAGAGAAAAAGTGTAGTAAAGGTAGAAAAAGGACAAAACCCCTCCCAAATGGGAGGAGCAAAGCATTGGCAAAAGCCACTTCCCCTGGGAACTTCCAGACTATGAAGCTAGGATGGTCTGCGTTTCAATAGGATTCCCATTCACAAGCAGGTTTCCCAGTCTGGCACAAACAGACTAATGCCTATCTTGACTCCGAGGGACACAGAGAGAGTCCAGTTTGGGATGCAAACAGCAAATCATGTCGGCTTTGTGGGGCAGAGGACTTCATCCTCGACACGTTCAGAGCCTCTGACATGCTCTAAGTCCAGTGTTTCTGGAACATATGGCAACTCAAAAAGACAAGTTCAGGGGACCCCTTAACAGTCTTTACCAACATGAATTTTTCCCCCCTCCACAGATTTAACTGGGTAATTTCCTTGCTTCTCTAATTTGCTGATGATGTCACCCTTTCACTCTCATTGGTTAGAATTCCTTTGTCTTAGGACTAATCTTTCTCTTGATCTATATTCCCTTGCTTTTGGTCTTTTTCCCTCCTGTCCCCATCTCAGGTCAAAGAAGCAGAGAAAACATGGACCACTTTCAACGTGACACACAGTATTTAATATCTAGGAGTTCTTGAAATGATAAGTTATCGCTCTATATTCTGAATCCTCGCCTACATTCTGCTGGGCACGTTTTTCTTATTTTATATTTAAGTTTATAATGTTTCTTTTTCTTTTCTTATTATATATTTAAGTTTTAGTATTGGTCTAAAAGAAAAAAAATTAAAAAGAAAAGGTAGGGGAACCATGGGTATGGAGCATGGCACACTTTCTCAAATGATTGTCATTGGTTTTGCTTAACTGATTTTTTTTTTTAATTACAAATGATGGCCCCTGGTGAGGGGCAGAGAGAAGAGTATATATGGGGATAACTGATATAAAAATTCACACATTAATAAAACTTTAAAAAATAAATTTCAGAATAAGAAGGGGGAAAGAATCCTACAATGTCTAACTTAATCCGATGAATATTTTATTCCTACAAAAATATCTTTCTCATTCTAACTTATCTGTTATCAAATCTTATCAATATATGTATTCACTAAATGTATAGATAATTTAGGCATAAAAGAATATTTATGCTAGCTTAACTGTTAGTTAGCTCTTCTAAAGGAGGGAAACTTAATCCTACAATCAAAATAAAATAAGTTATCGATACTAATTTGGAAGTCATTTTTTTCACTTCCCAAATTTTTGTAATTTTGTCTCTGTAAAGTAATACCTTGATAAGCACTAAATATGTAAATGACTTAGGGAGTAGGGTCATTTTCATTACATTAATGTAGCCCTGTCATGATCACAGTAACCTACCAATTATTTCATGTTTTTTGTTTCTTCAGAAAGTGTTTTGTCTTTGTGTAAACAAGTCTTGTATGTGTTTTGGTGTAGTGTCTTCCTAATATTTATGCATTTTATCATCTTGAATAAAATCTCTTTTATTTCCTCCAGATTTTTGTTATTGCTATATAGAAATACTGATGATTTTTGTAGTTTTATTTTGTGTCCTGCTACTTTTACTTTATGCATCTGGTAACTAGAGAGAGAGCACTGGACCTAAGGTCATGAAGACCTGAATTTAGATCCAGTATCAGACGTTAGCTGTGTGGCCCTGGACGAATGATTTAACCTTTTATTACTGAAGCTATTTCCTGGAAAATCTGTTTTATTCGTTCTCTGGAAAACTACCCCTTGGGCAGCTAGTTGGTGCAGTCGTTAGAGTGCCAGACCTGGAATCGGGAAGATTCATCTTGAGTTCAAATTTGGCCTCATACACTTATTAGCTGTGATTCTGGGCAAGTCACTTAACTCTGCCTCAGGTTCCTCATCTGTAACATGAGCTGGAGAAGGAAATGGCAAACCACTTCAGTATTCTTGTCAAGAAAACCCCCAGTGGAGTCACAGAGAGTCAAATATGGCTGAAATGACTGAACAACCACAAAAACTACTCTCCCTTTTGCAGATATCATTTTGTTTCTTCTTGGCCTTTCTTTCTCAAGTCAGAGTGCTATAGCTATCTTTTCTAGTGCTCTTTCAAAATAAAAATTTACTCAATGGGCTATTATTGGGATCGTTTTTAGCGTTTCTGTTACACTTAGCTTTTGGAGACAGTAATGTTTTTAATTATTTTAAGGGAAAGTAATTTTATTTTACTGCTTTTTAATATCTTAGAATAAGGAAGAACTGGTATCTTGTGGAAGACCTTTCCTACATCAGTTGAAATTGTGTAGATTTTGTTGACAGCACATCTACCCAGTCCCCTGAAACTTCCTGCTCTCTCCTTCCCAGGTTATTGGGCTAGGCAGATAGTGAATTTGAGTCTGGTTGAATGTCTGCCAACAAGAAATTTTGGGCATCCAGGGCCAGATATGTTGGTGATAGTCCAGCTGTCATCTTTGTTTCCTTTACATCTCCCATCAGAAATCGTTGTTCCAAACTTATATGTGTTTCTTACATGATTGTGATGGATATATGGAGTGCTCAGGGAGGAGTGGCACCTCTGGTGGGAGGGCTACTGAGCCCTTTTCAGGGCTGCTCATTCACTTTTGGTATCCACTTGTCACCCAACTCTCATCAGGCTCCAAGAAGCCATAACATTTGCAGTGGTCACACCCCAGTAAAATGATCTCCTTAGACAGCTAAACCAAGTTGATGGTAACTGAGGGGCCTCAAATCCTGTCATTGAGTTAGTGAGGTATGTACTCTAAGCATAAGAAGACTTCCCTGGCAGCAGAAGCAGGCACTGCAGAGTGCTTAGAGCTTGATCAGAAATGAGGACACCAAAGTCATTCACTGCTCTTTCCAGGGATGTCCACATAGAAGATGAGGTTGATGCACTTATTGCCAGATCTGGCTCAGTGTTTGAGAGGCTCCGAAAGAATGTGTGGGAGAGAAGAGGTATTAGGCTGCCTACAAAACTGAAGGTCTACAGAGCTGTTGAGCTGACCTCTTTGCTGTCCGCCTGTGAAACCTGGGCGTAACACCATACCAGCAAAATTGAACTGCTTCCATTTCATTTGTCTTAGGATGGTACTGAAGATCACCTGGGAAGATGAGGTACCAGATACTGAGGTCATTTCTTGAGCCGAACTGTCAGACATTCAGACTCCCCTGCAGAGAGCACAGCTCTGATGTACTGGACATCTTTGAATGCCAAACATCCATTTACCTAAAAGACTTTTACAGAGAACTCACACAAGGCAGGCACTCACATTGTAGTCAGAAGAAGTGATACCAGGGCACCCTCAAAGTCTCTCTCAGGAACTTTGGTATTGATTGTGAGACAGGGGAGACATGGGCACAGGGTCATCCAGCATGGCATTATTTACTTAATTACTTTCAGCTGTTTCAGTTGTGTTGATTTTTCATGACCCCATTTGGAGTTTTCTTGGTAAAGATACTAAAGTGGTTTGCCATTTCCTTCTCCAGTTCATTTTGCAGATGAGGAAACTGAGGCAAACAGGGTTAAGTGAATTGCCCAGGGTCACACAGCTAATAAGTACCTGAGGCCAGATTTGAACACAAGAAGAAGAGTCTTCCTGCCTTCAGGTTGAGCTCTTTATCCACTGTGCCACCTAGTTGCCCCAGCATGGTAGGCTCACATCAAAGAAGGCACTGTACTCCATGAACAAAACAGAATTGCAGTAGCCCAAAAGAAATGTGAGATGCACAGATTTAGAGACATCTCCTTCCCAAATGGTCATAAAGACTATTTGTGCCTGACCTGTAGTAGAACTCATATTGGTATGATCAGCCTTAGCCAGATGCACTGCATGTTGACCCTGCCATGTTAATGCCCTCTTGGTCTTCTTTGAGCATGAAGGACAAACAGCAGCGTGATTGTAAATGCCAGGAAGGTTCTTAACCTATCACTATTATCTCTTCCAGGGGTGGAGTTGTTATTGCCCCACTTTTGTTCCTTTTTTCTAGAGGTTTCTCTAGAAATATTGGACCTGGTTTTTAATCATTCACTTCTTTAGGTGTTCTGCTGATTTTTCATTTTTAAATGTAATTTCCTTTCCCCTAGTTTGTGTTTATTGTAAATTAATACTTTTGACATTGTTTTTGGGTGTGTCCTTGGGGCTAGATTTAGTCATGATCACTCCACTATTTGCAGAAAGTCCCACTGAATAAAGTATAAGGTACTGACAGGTTAGAATTTTGAGTGGATAATAAAACTCTGCAATGTCCAATTGACAAATGACATATTACCCATTTCCTTCCCTTCTAATCTAAAATCAGAGAACAAAAAATACCTGATGGATATTTTTTACTCTTATAGTTCTTCACAATAATTTCCCATATAAGTCAGTAAAAAAAATATTGTTCAGAGAAAAAAATATGTAGAACATTCAACATTTTTTTTCCCCAATCTTTTCTAGTTCTTGAGCTAGTTTAAGGATTAAGTGGAGGAGGGAGAGGGAAAAGGGTTTGAGATTGGAGTTGGTGGAAAAATGTAGGAAGGAGAGCTGTCATCAGGGTTGGAACTTAATTCAAAAAAGCCAGTTTGTAAAATGGGTATTCGGAAAATCAAGGTAAGACCTAAATGGACAACACAACCAACATTGAATTGGGCTGGTTGGGAATGGAAACCAAAGCAAACTATTGCTACATAAGTTGGTCTCCAGGAAATAGTTCCATACTCAAGTTCAGGAGCCACCCCATTTTTATTCCCACCTCCATCACTTAGTGTGTCCATGATGCTCTTTGGAGTAAAATGGGAGAGGTATTAGTGTCTTGTCATTTGCGCTACATTGGTGAGATGGCTCATTTGCATGAACTTGAGCTGTCAAGCAATAGGCAACATGATTTAGGCAAAGAGGCAGGACCACAATTCCAGGCTTGTTTCTGGTTCTTATTAGCCATGTGAGTCCACTTCTCTGCATCTCCACCTCTTAGAATCCCCAGCTTCCTTCAGATCTCAGCTCATTTCCCACCTGAAACATGATGTCTTTCAGGATCTTCCCGCCCCAACCTCCAATTATATTTTTTAGTTACTTTGCATATATTTTGTGTTTACTCCTACGGGTAAATGTTCTTTCCCCTGTTGGAATACTGGTTCCATAAATACAGGGGCTATGTCTTTCTTTGTATTGATAGCCAAGCCCCTCCCAATGGTGTGTATCACATGTGAATCAGCCCTTAAGTGCTTATGGGTTGTGGCCCATATTGTTCCCATCTAGCTTTTTCTGGATTGAGCTTTGTCATATGTAAATTGAGGATGAAATGAGTCATTTTACACCCCATATAACCGAATTGTCCTGAGTTATGCCCTCTGCAGAGCAAAAAGGGCAACTGTTAGTCAATGACTAGAGTAATGTGCTGCTCAAGAAACCCAAAGACTCCAGCTTCTGGGATAAGAAATCACTATTTCACAAAAACTGCTGGGAAAACTAGAAAATAATATGGCAGAAACTAGGCATGGGCCAACATCTTACACCACAAACCAAGACAAAGTAAAAATGAGTCCACAATTTAAACAGAAAGGCTGATGCTATAAGCAAAAAAGGACAAGGAATAGTTTCCCTATCAGATTTATGCAGAAGGGAAGAATTTATGACCAAACAAGAGATAGAGAACATTATGAAATGCAAAACAGATAATTTTGATTATATTGAATTGAAAAGGTTTTGTACAAACAAAGCCAATGCAACCAAAATTAGGAGGGAAACAGAAAACTGGGAAAGAATTTTTCCAAGCAGTGTCTCTGATATAGACCTCATTTCTGAAATATATAGAGAACTGTGTCAAATTTATAAGAATACAAGTCATTACTCAATTGATAAATGGTCAAAGGATATGAACAGGCAATTTTCAGAGAAAGAAATTAAAGGTATCTGTAGTTATGAAAAAATGCTATAAATCACTCTTGATTAGAGAAATACAAATCAAAACAACTCGGAGTTACCACATCACACCTATCAGATTGGCTAACATGACAAAACAAGAAAATGATAAATGTTGGAGAAGATGTGAGAAAACTGGAACACTAATGCATTGTTGGTAGAGTTGTGAACTGGTCCAACCATTCTGGAGAGTAATTTTGAAGTATGCCCAAAGGGCTATAAAAATGTGCATACTCTTTGACCCAGCACGTCTAGGGCTGTATCCCAAAGAGATCATACAAATGGGAACAGGACCCACATGTACAAAAATATTTATAGCAGCTCTTTGGTGGTGGCCAAGAATTGGGAAATTGAGGGGATGCCCATCAGCTGGGAAATGGCCGAACAAATTGTGGTATATGAATGTAATGGAATACAATTGTGCTATAAGAAATGATAAGCAGGAGGACTTGAGAAAAACCTGGAAAGACTTATGAGTTGATGCTGAGTGAAGTGAGCAGAACCAGAATATTGTACACAGGAATAGCCACATTGTACAATAACTAACTTTGATAGACTTAACTCTTCTCAGAAATGCAAGGATCTGACAACTCCCAAAGACTCATGATGGAAAATGCTGTCCACATCCAGAGAAAGAACTTGGAGTCTGAAAGGAGATCAAAGCAGACCATTTGATTTCTTTGTTGTTGGTGTTTTGTTTTGTTTCTTCTTTCTTGTGGTTCCTCCCATTGGCTCCAGTTCTTCTTTACATGATTAATGTGAAAATATGTTGAATACGAATGTATAAGTAGAGCCTATATCAGATTGCTTGCTGTCTTGGGGAGGGGAAGTGGGGGAGAAAATTTAGAACTCAAAATTTTACTGAAGTGAATGTTGAAAACTAAAAATTGAAATTTGAAAAGAGAAAGGGCAACTGTTGTCTCACTCATATGAATATAAAATCCCAATCCTAACCCTTGTATCTCCCCTACCATTTAACAGTGTTTGACAGGAAACATTTCACACCTATTAGTTGTATAGTTCAAAATCTAGAACATTTCTGTCATACAGTAATTACTCATACAATTGACATGAAACACACTAGAATCAATATTCTTCAGAACCACACCCTCCAATTCCAGGGCACTACCCTACTCTTTTCATCCAATTCTGAGGGCTAGTCCATGATTAAGAACAAATTTATTCTCTCTTTCAGGAATCGGTGACATTCAAGGATATTGCTGTGGAATTCACCAGGACAGAGTGGCAGCACCTAACCCCTTTTCAGAAGGAGTTATACAGAGATGTGATGTTAGAAAACTATGGGAATCTGGTCCACTTGGGTAAAGACAACTTCCTGCAGTGATTCAGATTCTGCCTGTTGGGATGGTGGGGATGTGGATGGGGGCAGTGGGATCTGCCTTAGTAAATGTTGAGGGTTCTCTTTAGTGTCAGACAAGCATTGTTGGGATTGCAGAGACCTGAGATCATTAACCCTTTTCTAAGAGATGGGATAATTGTGAGATGTTTTGCTTTATGCTGGTTGAAACCGGCTTCTGGATTTATTGATGAGTCTTTCCACTCTCCGTCCCCTGTAATGCAGGGTCCATTAGTTGAACCCATGAAGAGCTCCCACCTCTGAACAAATCACAGGAAATAGGAAATGTCTTTTCTCTGACATCTAGTCTACCATGTGACCCATCTTCCCACTCTCTTAAATATCCTGGTAGCCTGTTTCCAAAGTCACTGTTTGGGCCTTAACTAATATGTTCTTCCCCAAAAAGTGGGGTGAGGGGGGAAGTAAAATTAAATTCTAGAATGGCTCTGTTCCCAATAATTTCCCTTTTCCAATGAATAGGACTTGCAGTTTCCAAGCCAGATGTGATCTCCCAGTTGGAGCGAAGGAAAGAACCCTGGACACCAGGAGAGATCCAGAGAAGCAGATGTTCAGGTGAGTGGGTCTCTGTAAACAATTGTTCACTTTGTCAGTCTAGGAAAGCGCTAGTAAAACTTTGAACGTGGATGTCTTCTCTTGGCTGCCTGGGTTTGGGGAGAAGAACTGAGATTGTATGGCCTTGGCTGCCTCTTGGAGACTCATCTTGATGCCCATATCTCAGGGTACTGACATCTCTCCCCTTCTAATGTCCCTCCAGTGTCAGACAAGGGGATGCCTAAACAGGGGATACAACTTCCTCTCCTCCCTTTCTGCCCCTTTTCCTGATGCTTTCTTTTCACAAGTAGAAGGGGGCTGCAGAGGAGGAGAGCCTGTGTGTAGTTTCTTTTTTTATAGCTGCTAGTTCATGACCAAGTGATCAGCCTTGTGGTGACCAGCCTCTCCATACTCATCTGGGCTTATCCCAGGCCTCTCATACCTGCCCTCCCTAGAAGATGGTTGTAATTGTTGGGTAGTTTTGTGTAATGTTAAGCCTTGATTTACCTCTTTCCAACAGCTACCCATTGCTTCTAGTTTTGCCCCGGGACCAAACAGAACTAGTTGAATTCATTTCTCTCTAGTGTGTCAACCTTCCACAAACCCAACAACATGGTGTTGTCCCTGGCCCAGGTCTTCTATTCCGACTAAACACTCCCAGTTGCTTCATTGAGTTTTTTGATGTCAGGAACTTAAGGTCCTCCAACCTTCTGCTTTCCCACCTCTGGACACTTCTTTACTGAACTGCCCAGAAATGAACATGCACAAATGAACAGCATCCTTAATATCAGACAGGGAGCCTGGCAAACCAGGAGATGGTTGGGAAACAAAAACTTTGGTAAAGATAATTCCATTCACCATTGGTATGTGGAATGTGTGCATGCTGATAGACAACATGAAATCCAGAAGACTTGAAAGAGGAATGGCTCTTGTTGTGAGAGAACTCAGTAGGTATCACATCCCAGCAACAGCCCTGAGTAAAACCAGGCTGACAAATGAAGGCCAGCTTACTGAAGTCATAGCTAGATACACATTTTTCTAGAGTGGCCACCATGATGGGGGATGCCATGCAGTTGGGCATGTATTCTGAAGTCAAAACTGATTTCAACAAGTTTGTATGCCTCCCAAAACAAGTGAATGGCAATGCGAATGCCACTTAGAGAAAAGCACCACACCACCTTCATCCGTGTATATATTCCCACCATGATAAACCCTGATGAAGTCAAAGAAAATTTTTATGAAGATCAGGAAATCCGCATCATCAACGTGCTGGAAGGGGACAAGCTTCTAATTCTGGGTGACTCTAGTGTGAGAATAGGCACAGACCACTAGACATGGCATGGAGTCCTTTGAAGAAACAGTTGAAAATATCAGTGCAGTCCTTTACTACTGAAGACTTGTGTGTCTCATGACCTCATCCCCCATGCTGTCTTTTGTTTACCTAAATAAAATAAAACTATAATATATATTATTATCCTGTATATGCATTATCCAATAAAACTGGATACACCCTCCCAGAAAATATTGGCATTTAATAGAGTATATCATTGTAAGAAAAAGAAGCTGACAAGATGTGAGAGTAACAGAGATGATGTGTGGTACAGAGTGCTGGACTGATCCAAGACTTATCCTCTCCAAGTTAACATTCGAATTCAGCAAAAATGGCAGCTCCAAGGCACTTAATATCAACAGACTGGAACACTTCTCTGACCTGAACTGCCAAGCACTCAAATCCTACTGCAGACAGTCAATTTCAATGGGCTGGCTGCATTTGAATGCCAAATATACATTTGCCCAAAAGACTTTTAGAGAGAATTCACACAAGACAGTCACTCACATGAAGGTCAGAAGAAGCAATACAAAGACACTCTCAAGGTCTCTCTGAAGAACTTTGGTATTGATTGTGAGACATGGGACAGGACTTCCCAGCATGGTGTGCGTTCATCAAAGAGGGCACTATACTCTTGAGCAAAGCAGAATTGCAGCAGCTTAAAAGAAATGTGAGATGCACAAATTTAAAAACAGATCTAATCCAGATATTCCTATGGACTGTTTGTGCCCAACCTGGATTAGAGTCTTTCAAAGTTATCTTGGTCTGATCAGCCATACACACTTGTACTTTGACCCTGACATAGTGATGTCCTTTTGGTCTTTTTGGAGCATAAAGGAAAACAACCAATAAGTGGATGAATCTTTACAAAATTACCACCCATTTAGCACATTTCAGAAGTCATTGTTTATGGCGCAGTAAGCACATCTGCTGGTTCTTTTGTTACCTGAGGAGTGATTTTTCTGGCCCAGGTGACTTGAATTCAGCAGGGGTAACAACTCAGAGTTCTCTTAGGACATCCTTATGTCTCTTAGGTATCAATTCCCCATTAATTACTCTTATTCTGGCCTTTCTAGCCCAAAGTTCATTCACTTTGGTAGACAGAGTGGAGGCAGAATAGTAGTTGACCGATTTTACATTCTTCCCATGCAGACTGAACAGCAAATCTGTCTTTTCTGATTTTCTTTTTCCCACTGTAGCTTTTAAAGAAACATATTTCTTGTTTGCATAGCTTTTGTCAGCAGTTTCAGTGCATTCAGCGAATTAGCTGTATGGACAGAACCAAAAGAATGTTGTATAAAGTAATGACGATATTATTCAAAGAATAGCTGTGAAAGAGTAAGTTATTCTGAGGATTCTAAATACTCAAACCAACTACGAAAGACCCAGGAAGAACAATGTTAGCCACCTCCAGAGAAAGGACTGACCACTAGAAGGATGTCATATGGTTTTATGTAGGTATATATCTGCATCAGATGGTAGCCTTCTCCAGTAAGGGTAAGGGAGAAGAGAAGGAGAGAGTTTGGAACTTAAATTAAAAATCAAAAGTATTGACATAGCGTTCCTTTCAGCTGCTGCCGCGTTTTTATGTTTTGTCTTCTTTCAGTTTACTTTGGCTTTTTCCCTTTTTGGTGTCATTTAAAAACCAAGGTTGATGGGTGAGCTCCAGGCCTCTTTAGACAGCTCTCCTCTTTCTACTTCCAAGTTGTTCCCTTTGTGTCTGGAGAAGGTCATTTTCAGAGTTTTCTATCTTTAACCCTTCCTATCCTACCCAGTCCCTGAAATCTGCTTTTGCGAAGTCTAGGCAGTATGGAAGCCAGGAATAGTATGACTTGGAAGTTGGAATATTCCTTCTTCCCATTGTTCCCATTATTTACGCCCTAGCAATCAGTTCTGCCTTGTTGGGGAGAACCACATATAGAGGAGCATTTCCCCTTGTTGATACTTCCAACTTTTGAAGAATCAAATTATTAATGCAAGTCAAGTGTAGTTTTCCTGTTCTGTTTTAAAAGTCCGTAAGCGTTTATTAAGTGGCTACTATGTACAAGGAACTGTGCTAAAGACTAGGGATAAAAAGAAAGGCAAAAAACAGCCCTTTCCCTTAAGGAGCTCACAATCTAATGGGGGAGAGACAGGTCATAAAAAGAAGCTGAAAAGAGAGGAGGAGGGGGAGGAAGCCTAAGGAAGTCCAGAAAAGTGCAGCTAGCCAGGTGGGAAATGAAGAGATGGTTGCCCTGGGTACCTTTTTGTAATGGAGGATCTGGGAAGAGTTTTCACCCTCATCAGTTAGAAGGAGGAAGGGCCCCAAAGGCAGGGGGTACTGAGGAGAGAAGCGAGTGTCCATGTTGATGTGATCTTGCAGTATCATGAGGTACCAGCAAGCATAAGGAAAGTCCAGAGAAGTAAATGCAGCTGAGTAGGAAATGAAGAGGTGACCACCCCAGGCACCTTCTTAAATGGAAAATGCAAATCATGAGCATTTCCATATACTGGAAAGGATGGAAAAAGAGGATTGCATCTAAAACCCTAAATCTTTCTTATGCCTCATGCAGTTTGAATTTCATTTAAAATAACATAATAGGGGGCAGAGCCAAGATGGCGGAGTAGAAAGACGCACATACACATAGCTCCGAACCCACAACCCACAGAACGGCTAGAGGGGACCAACTCACGGTGAATTCTGCACCCAGAGGCCACGGAATATTGGAGCGAGGGAGATTTCTGTTCCGGAGAGACCTGCAAACCTCTCACGGGGGGTCCTTCGCGCTGTGGACTGGGCGCCGGGACTGGGAGCTGAGTGCAGCCCTGCAGCAGCCGCAACACCGTGAGGAAAAGATCCGAGTGGGCTACGGGGACGGGATCTCCAGCGGCCACGCAGGTCCCTCCACCCACAGAGGGACCTGCAAACCTCTCACAAAAGGTCCATCGCGCTGCAGACGCGGAGCCCAGCCCTGCGGCCGCGGCTCCAAGAGGTACAGATCCGAGCAGGCTTCAGAGACGGGATCTCCAGCGGCCGTACAAGCCCCCCCACCCACAGGTGACGAGAGTCAGTGAGAGAGTCTCTTTGGCGGGTCGAGAGGGGAGTGGGGTGCCCCCATGGCTCGGGCTCCCCCGGGAGATAGAAGCTCAGAGGCAGCTGCAGACAGGGGCTCCCCAAGCGGGCGGGAGCCTGGATCCATTGTGGAAGGTCTGTGCATAAACCCCCTGAGGGAACTGTGCCTGAGAGGCAGCCCTGCCCCGACCTGACCATCTGAACTTAATTCTCACCCTGAATAGCAGCCCTGCCCCCGCCAAAAGCCCTAAGGCGGGAAGCAGCATTTGAATCTCAGTCCCCAAACGCTGGCTGGGAGGACCAGGAGGCGAGGTGGGTGTGAGGAGAATATTCAGAGGTCAAGCCACTGGCTGGGGAGAATGCCCAGAAAAGGGAAAAGAAATAAAACTATTGAAGGGTACTTTCTCGGAGAAAAGACACTTCCTCCCTTCCTTTCTGACGAGGAAGAACAATGCTTACCATCAGGCAAAGACACAGAAATCAAGGATTCTGTGTCCCAGCCCACTCAATGGGCTCGGGCCATGGAAGAGCTCAAGAGGAATTTTGAAAATCAAGTTAGAGAGGTGGAGGAAAAACTGGGAAGAGAAATGAGAGGGATAAAAGAGAAGCATGAAAAGCAGATCAGCTCCCTGCTAAAGGAGAACCAAAAAAATGTTGAAGAAATTAACACCTTGAAAACTAGCCTAACTCAATTGGCAAAAGAGGTTCAAAAGGCCAATGAGGAGAAGAATGCTTTCAAAAACAGGATTAGCCAAATGGAAAAGGAGATTCAAAAGCTCACTGAAGAAAATAGATCTTTCAAAACTGGAATGGCACAGATGGACGCTAAGGACTTTATGAGAAAGACAGATATCACAGAACATAGCGAGAAGATTCGAAAAATGGAAGATAATGTGAAATATCTTATTGGAAAAACAACTGACCTGGAAAATAGAATCAGGAGAGATAATGTAAAAATTCTGGGACTACCTGAAAACCATGATCAAAAGAAGAGCCTAGACATCATCTTCCATGAAATTATCAAGGAAAACTGCCCTGAGATTCTAGAACCAGAGGGCAAAATAAATATTCAAGGAATCCGCAGAACACCACATGAAAGAAATCCAAAAAGAAAAACTCCTAGGAACATTGTGGCCAAATTCCAGAATTCCCAGGTGAAAGAGAAAATATTGCAAGCAGCTAGAAAGAAACAATTCAAGTATTGTGGAAATACAATCAGGATAACACAAGATCTAGCACCCTCTACATTAAGGGATCGAAGGGAATGGAATAGGATATCCCAGAAGTCAAAGGAACTAGGACTAAAACCAAGAATCACCTACCCAGCAAAACTGAGTATAATACTTCAGGAGAAAAAATGGTCTTTCAATGAAATAGAGGATTTTCAAATTTTCTTGATGAAAAGACCAGAGCTGGAAAGAAAATTTGACTTTCTAACACAAGAATGAAGAGAACCATAAAAAGGTGAACAGCAAAGAGAAGTCATAAGGGACTTACTAAAGTTGAACTGTTTACATTCCTACATGGAAAGACAATATTTGTAACTCTTGAAACATTTCAGTATCTGGGTACTGGGTGGGAGTACACACACACACACATGCACACACGCACGCACACATAGAGACAGAGTGCACAGAGTGAATTGAAGAGGATGGGATCATATCTTAAAAAAAAATGGAATCAAGCAGTGAGAGAGAAATATTGGGAGGAGAAAGGGAGAAGTTGAATGGGGCAAATTATCTCTCATAAAAGAGGCAAGCAAAAGACTTATTAGTGGAGAGATAAAGAGGGGAGGCAAGAGAAAAACATGAGGTCTATCTCATCACATTCCACGAAAGGAAAGAATAAAATACACACTCATTTTGATAGGAAAACCTATCTCATAATACAGGAGAGTGGGGGACAGGGGCACAAGCAGGGTGGGGGGGAAGATGGAGGGGAGGGCATGGGGAGGAGAATGCAATCCGAGGTCGACACTCATGGGGAGGGAAAGGATCATAAGAGAATAGAAGTAATGGGGAACAGGATAGGATGAAGGGAAATATAGTTAGTCCTATACAACACAACTAGTATGGAAATCATTTGCAAAACTACACAGATTTGGCCTATGTTGAATTGCTTGTCTTCCAAGGGGAAGGGGTGGAGAGGGAGGGAGCTAAAGAAGTTGGAACTGAAAGTGTTAGGATCAAATGTAATGTTCTTACCACTGGGAAATAAGAAATACAGGTTAAGGGGTCAAGAAAGCTATCGGGCCCTACAGGACAAAAGAGAAGACGGAGACAAGGGCAGGGAGGGAGGATAGAGGAGAGAGCAGATTGGTCACAGGGGCAATAAGAATGCTTGGGTTTGGGGGGGGGGAGGGGAGAAAAGGGGAGAAAATTTGTAACCCAAAATTTTGTGAAAATAAATGTTAAAAGTTAAATAAAAAAAATAAAATAACATAATAGATTTAAGTTTCAAAGTTGTCCTTGTCTGTGCTTCCCTCTCTGTCTCATCTCTTGTGCATTTAACAAAATAGTGCAATTGCCTTACTTCCTTAACTTTCTTCATGTTAATTTTATTATTTCTAGTTCCCTCTCCTCCCAAATTCCACTATAAGCCTTGTAGAAAGTAAACACAGCTGAGCAGAATGTATTCAAACATTAGACCATGTCTAAAAACATGAATCACTGTGTATCTTGAGACACAATACATCTGTCAGGCATCAGGTAGCTGCTTCGTCTTTTGTCGTCAGTTCTTCATTTATGTCTTTTCCAGATTTTTGATGATCTGTCCCTTTCATTTCTTAACATAATATCATCATTTCCTCACATTCCTCAGTGGATTGACACTTTATTGTTCATTTCTACATAAAAAGTGATTATATTAATATTTTGTGCATATGGGTCCTTCCTATTTTTTTCATCTCTTTATATTAACCAAATAGTGCTTAGAAGATTATGTATATTTTAATGACTTTCTGGCTATGGTGCCGAATTGTCTTTCAGAATGGCAGATGGTTTCACAGCTCTGCTTTCAGTGCATTAATGTACCTGTTCTCCTCCAGCCTCTCCAGTAATTGACATTTTCAGTTTTTAATCAGCTCTTCTACCTGAGTGTGAGATGTAGCCTCAGAGTTCTTTATAAATTTATATTTTTCCAATTATTGAAGATATGGAGCAGTTTTTCCATAGGGTTCTTTATAGCTTGGACTGTTTTTTGGCAATTGCCTGTCCATGCCTTTTGATCACTATCTATTACAGAATGGTTCTTATTCTTATAAATTTGAATTAGTTCTTTATATTTCTTGGATCTTTATCAAAGAAATGTAGTGCAGAGATTTTTCCCCAGTTAACTATTTCCCTTCTGAGTTGATCTGCATTGATTTTGTTTAAAAGGAAGCTTTTCAGTTTTATTTAATCAAAATTGTCCGTTTTATCTTCTGTCATTCTTACTCACCCTTATTTGGTATTTCCCTCTCCATAGTTTAGAAAGGTAAATCCACCAAAAGACTCCATCTTCTGGAATAAGAACTCACTATTCAACAAAAACTGCTGGAAAAACTGAAAAATAGTATGGCAGAAACAGGGCAATATCTTACACTGTATATCAAAGTCAAAATGGGAACACAATTTAGATATAAAGGCTGATACTATAAGCAAACTGGGAGAGCATGGAATAGTTTGCCTGTCGGATCTATGCAGAAGGGAAGAATTTATGACCAAACAAGAGATAGAGACCATTATGAAATGCAAAATGCATCATTTTGATTATAGTAAATTGAAAAGGTTTTGTACAAACAAAGCCAATGCAACCAAGATTAGGAGGGAAACAGACAACTGGGAAAGAATTTTTACAAGCAATGTGTCTGATAAAGACCTCATTTCTAAAATATATAGAGAACTGGGTCAAATTTGTAAGAATACAACTCATTCCCCAATTGATAAATGGTCAAAGGATAAGAACAGGCAAGTTTTCAGAGAAAGAAATTAAAGTTATCTATAGTCATATGAAAAAATGCTTTAAATTACTATTCGTTAGAGAAATACAAATCAAAAAAAATCTTAGGTACCACATCACACCTGTTAGATTGGCTAACATGAGAAAACAGGGAAACTATAAATGCTGGAGAAAATGTGGGAAAATAGGAACACTAATGTATTGTTAGTGGACTTGTGAAAGGATACAACCACTTTGGAGAGCAATTTTGAAATATACCAAAAGTGCTATAAAAATGTACATAGTCTTTCACCCAGCAATACTACTTCTAGGGCTATATCCCAAAAATATCATACAAAGGGCAAAAGGAACCACATGTACTAAAATAATTATAGCAGTTGTTTTTTTGTTTTTGTGGTGGCCAAGACTAGAAATCAAGGGGATGCTCATCATTTGGGGAATGGCTGAACAAGTTGTGGTATATGAATGGAATGGAATACTATTGTGCTATAAGAAATGATGAGCAGGCAGACTTCAGAAAAACATAGAAAGACTCATGTGAAATGATGCTGATTGAGGGGAGCTGAACCAGAACATTGTACACAGTTACAGCCACATTATGTGACGATGAACTTTGATAGACTTGGTTCTCAGCAATGCAAGGTTCTAAGACAACTCACTCATGATGGAAAATGCCATCCACACCCAGAGAAAGAATTCCAGAGTCTGAATATAGTTCAAAGCAGACTATTTGCTCTCTTTTTTGTTTTGTTTTGTTTTTTCTTTCTCATGGTTCATTGAATTGGTTTTAATTCCTCTTTACGACATGACTAGTGTGAAAATACGTTTAATATGAATACATACTTAGAGCCTACATCAGATTGCATGCCATCTTGAGGAGAGGGGAGGAGGAGGAGAAGAAAATTTAAAACTCAAAAACTTGTGGAACTGAATGTTGTAAACTAATAAATAAATTTTTTTAAAAAAGTAACTCCATACAGCTTTTTCAATCCAGGGTCATGTATTCATTTGAAACTTGTTGTGGTACATAGTGTGAGGTGTTCATCTACTTTCTGCCAGATTGCTCTAATAAATCACAACCCATCTATACTAGTCCATCCATTTCAACTTTTATTCCTGTCTTTACAAATGTTTACTATGGTAGGTTCTCCCAACATCACAAGGGTCTCAGTGGAACACAGTAGGTGTTCAAATCTAGTCAACAGAATTCTTCATCCATTTGGTTTTTCTTGTATGGATGAACAGGCCAAACTCTCTTGAAATATTACATATCTCTTCTAAGAGGCTCTGAAATATCTGGGATTTGATGTTGTTATCTGCAAGTAGAAATATCTGGAGTATGTAAATTAAGTAAAAAAGCTGATATCAATAAGTAAACTCATCAAGACATATATAAAACTTATATTTAGGAGTAAAAAAAAAAGAATTGATTAGAAAACAACTAAATGTGTGTGAATGGGATGTTCTGGAATAATACAAATGGTAATGCTTCTAAATTAATCTGCAAATTTGATGATTTGAATTACCAAGGGGATACTTGTATATTTAGGTAGAATAATAACAATTCATATGAAGGTGAAAATTTTTAAGAATATCAATGGAAATAATGACTAAAGGAGGTCTAGGTTTCCAAAAATCTCAAAATTATATTGTAAAGTAGTAATCAAAATATTTAGTACTGAATCTGAAGTAGAAAAGCATAAAAGTGGAATGGACTAGATAAAACTCAGAACTGTAATCTTTGACAAATTGAAGAACATAAGCTGCTTCTAAGACTTTTTATTTATTTATTTATTGATAAGGAATTCTAAGAAAAATAAAAAGTAGTTTAATAGAAAACAGATTTAGAAAATAATTTTTCCTGATGGGGAATACAAAGAATGCAAAACACAGACAATACTATGTATGTATATACCAAGAGTAACAAAGAAAGCATTTGCATTGTTTTTCATCTCATTTCAGATTGGGAAGCTACTCCAGAAACCAAGCAGTCACTTCTGAAGCTGGGCATTTCAGTAAAAGACTTATCCCAGAAAGGAGGCACAAAGAAGAACCTATTAAAAAAAGGTTTCTCCACATTAAAAAAAGTCTGGAATTGCAATGCCACAGTAGGAAGGCATCAGAGCAATAAACAAAAACATTGTCAGAAAGAAATAATAACCAAAAAGAAACCTACAGATAAATCTAAAAGTCACAAATATAATAAATGTTATAGAAGCTTCACTCAAGGACACATTTTTTTGGCACAACAAATATCTCTAAAAACAAATCTTTGTAAACATGAGGCCCAAAGAAAGGGTATAAAACAATCTCAAAAACTAAGGAAATGTAAGAAAATATATTCAGAGAAGATATTTTCGAAGTATAATGAATACAGGAGATGCTTTAAGTACAATTCATACCTTACTGAAAACCCTAGGCTACAAAATGGAGAAAAACGTTATCAATGTAATGAATGTGATAAAGCCTTCAACCAAAGGGTCAGTCTTATTCAACATCATAGAATTCATACTGGGGAGAAACCTTATGAATGTGATGTGTGTGGGAAGACGTTCCGACAGAGCACTGGACTTACTCAACATCAGACAATTCATACAGGAGAGAAATATTATGAATGTAACAAGTGTAAAAAAGCCTTTCGCCTGAGATCACAGCTTATTCAACATTATAGAATTCATACTGGAGAAAAACCTTATGAATGTAATGAATGTGGGAAGACATTCCGCCAGAACTCACAGCTTATTCAACATCAGACAATTCATACTGGAGAGAAACCTTATGAATGTGATGAATGTGGAAAAGCTTTCCGCCTGAAAATAGAACTTACTCAGCATAATAAAATTCATACAGGAAAGAAACCTTATAAATGTAATGATTGTGAAAAGGTCTTCCGACTCAGTTCACAACTTATTCAGCATCAGACAATGCACAGTGGAGAGAAACCTTATGAATGTAATCAGTGTGGTAAGGCTTTCCGCCAGAGTACAGGACTTACTCAACACCAGACAATCCATACTGGAGAGAAATGTTATAAGTGTGATGAATGTGAGAAGGCCTTCCGCCTGAGAACACAACTTATTCAACATTATAGAATCCATACTGGAGAGAAACCTTATGAATGCAATGAATGTGGGAAGGCTTTCCACCAGAACTCACAGCTTATTCAGCATCAGACAATTCATACTGGAGAGAAGCCTTATGAATGTAATGAATGTGGAAAGGCCTTCCGCCTGAGAATAGAACTTACTCAGCATCATAATATTCATACTGGAAAGAAACCTTACAGGTGTAATGAATGTGGAAAGGTCTTCCGCCTCAGTTCACAGCTTATTCGCCATCAGACAATCCATAGTGGGGAGAAGCCTTATGAATGTAATCATTGTGGTAAGGCTTTCCGCCAGAGTACAGGACTTACTCAACACCAGACAATCCATACTGGAGAGAAACAGTATGAGTGTAATGAGTGTAAAAAAGCCTTCCGCCTGAGATCTCAACTTATTCAGCATTATAGAATTCATTCTGGAGAAAAACCTTACAAATGCAGTGAATGTGGGAAGGCTTTCCGCCAGAACTCACAGCTAACTCAGCATCAGACTGTTCATACCGGAGAGAAACCTTATGAATGTAATGAATGTGGAAAGTCCTTCCGCCTAAGAATAGAGCTTGCCCAACATCATAAAATTCATACTGGGAAAAAATCTTATGGATGTAATGAATGTGGAAAGGCCTTCCGGCTGAATTCACAGCTTATTCAACATCAGAAAATCCATAGTGGAGAGAAGCCTTATGAATGTAATGAATGTGGGAAGACCTTCCGTAAGAGTGCATATCTTACTCAACATCAGAAAATTCATGCTGGAGAAAAACATTTTAAGTGTAACGAATGTGGAAAAACCTTTGTTCAGAGGGCAGTTCTTACCCAACATTATAGAATTCATACTGGTGAAAAACCTTATGAATGTAATGAATGTGGGAAGGCTTTCCGCCAGAGCACAGGACTTGCTCAACATCAGGCAGTTCATACTGGAAAAAAACAGTATGAATGTAATGAATGTGCAAGTGCCTTTAGTCAGAGGGCAGATCTTATTCGACATCATAGAATTCATACTGGTGAGAAACCTTATGAATGTAGTGAATGTGGGAAAGCCTTCCGTCTGAGTACACAGCTTACTCGGCATCATAGAATTCATACTGGAAAGAAACCTTATGAATGTAATGAATGTGGGAAGGCGTTTCGCTTAAAGACACGTCTTAATGAACATCAGACAGTTCATACTGGTGAAAAACGCTTTGAATGTAGTGAGTGTGGGAAGGCATTCCGCCAGAAGACACATCTTACTGAACATCTGTCCATTCACAGTGGTGAGAAACCCTTTGAATGTAATGAATGTGGGAAGGCCTTCCGCTTGAGAACACAGCTTACTCAACATCACATAATTCATACTGGGGAGAAACCATATGAATGTAATGTATGTGGGAAGGCATTTAGTCAAAGGACAGAACGAAATCGGCATCATAGAATTCATACTGGAGAGAAACGTTATGAATGTAATGAATGTGGAAGGGCTTTCCGCCTGAGCACACACCTTACACGGCATAAGAGAATTCATACTGGTGAGAAACCTTATGAATGTAATGAATGTGAGATGGCCTTCCGCCTGAGGGCACAGCTTACTCATCATCAGAGAATTCACACTGGAGAGAACATTTAGGAGAGTTATTGAGGAAAGGGTATCCTCCAGAACAAATTCGTCATTTAATACTAAATAAAGAAAACTGTATGTAGTAAATAGGAAATGACTTTTAGCAACAGCACAGGACTTAGGAAATGCCAAGTAATAAATTCTGAGAAGCCATAAAAGTAACTACCCCAAGGATTATTGCCAGATATATACTACTTCAGTGAAAATTAAAGAATTTGAACTAAAGGAAATCCCACATCTGAAGTAGAGCCTATCTACTTTCCCATAGCTATTTCATACTTTTTTCTTCCTCTTTGAATTCCCAGCCTTCTTTCTCCACAGACCTCAGTACTCTGAGATCGACAGAGTTCTCTTAGAAAGCTTTTGCTTAATCCAATTTCAACTTAATAGACACATCAGTAAGTGTGGGCTCTTTCCCCTAATTAGTTTCTTACTCCTCAAAATGGCTTTAGACTAAAAGGAGCCTTTCACAAATATATTATAATAATCTTCAGTCTGAAAAGTAAGGTTTATTAGTTGAGGTTTCCCACTCTCTAAGGAGATCCTACTTCTCTAGGTCTTGTATTGTGAATACTTGTCCCGGAGCCAGTATATTTTACATTCTGTACATTTTTCTTGGGCAGACTGCAATCGCTCTTGGACCGTAAGCAGCCCACAATGTAGTGCAGGCCTGACTTTGAGAAATTTCTTCACCAACCACTCTTAAGGGGTAGACTAGGAGCCTTTGCCCCTTAGATCTCACTTTGTCAGCAATCCAGTTATAAACTCAAGCCACAGATAGCTAATTTCCTGAAAGGACTATGGGAGAAAATAAAAGACAAGGTTACCCATCATTAATTAGGAGGTATAGAAAGCTGATCTCTTGGGGACATCATCCTTTAGCCTACACTTTTCTCATGCTTTTTTACTGTGTATGGGATATAAATTCTCATGGTCACAAGGGAAGGCCCTTCACACTGCATTGCTCTGTCTCCTCCTTAGGTGGATTAAGGGTGACAGGATATCTGGTCCCATAATTAACATTTACTGGGAGTCTTCTATTTTGCAAATACTTGGGCCTCAGTTGTGCTTAATTAAATGTGGGTGCCTCTGAAGCAGTAGGTTTTCAAAGTCTTATGCATTTAAAGTAGGACTATCAAGTTATTTTTTTTTTCTCCATTAAGAAGCACTTTCTCTCCCCTCCTACACCCTCCTCAGTTGGAATGTGGGAATTGGAAGAAGGTGTGGGAGGCTGGGGGTAGTTGGGGGAGGGGGAGAAGAATAAAACTGTTGTAATACATATGCAGTCAGGCAGATCATCCAGTGGCCACATCCACAAATGTGTGTCTGTTCTGCATCTTGAGTCCATCACCTGCCTGTTAGAAGGCAGGCAGCATGTTTCGTCACTGATTTGCTGAAATTCTGGTTGGTCATTGCATTGATCAGAGTTCTTAAGTTATGAGATTGTTAGTATATAAATTATTGTTCGCCCTTCAGTCTGTTCATACGCCTTTACAAGTTTCTCTGAAATCATCCCTTTTGTCACTTTCTAAAGCAGAATAGTATTCCAAGTACATTCAAATGTAGGGCTGGCTAGGTGGCACAATGGCTGGAGTGTCAGGCCTGGAGTCAGGAAGACTCATCTGTCTGAGTTCACATGTGACCTCACTTTACTCGCTGGGTGACCCTGAGCAAGTCACGTGACCCTGTTTGCTTCAGTTTCTTCATCACTAAAACAAGCTGTCGTAGACAATGGGAAACCAGTCCAGTGCCTTTGCCCAGAAACCCCTAAGAGGTGTTACAAAAAGTCGGACACAACTGATAAATAATTGAGCATTCAAATGATACAGCAACATTGAGGGAGGGCCCCAGAATCTATAAATGTGACTAGACTAGCTAATCTTCGGGTTGATTTTCTGGCCCTAAGACAATTCAGCCAATGCTAACATCCTGACTGTCCTGGCCTTTAAAGTCGGAAAAAGAGATGATTAGTCATTGCAATTCAATGACAACGGTACGAGGCATACGGAGTGAATCACTCAACACCTTTGATGCCATGGAGGACAAACCATAGTTTAACAAATGATTTTCCCTGTGGGCAAAACCCTGTCCAGACCTCTGCATTAACTGGAGGAAGGCCAGGTGTAGACTTTGGCCTCTAGAGGTCCCAGCTTCATTGGTGGATATGAAAACAAAGACTACTCTTTTTGCAGCAGGGCAGAGCTTATCCTGACTGAGGGAGGAAAAAAGGGAGAAGGACAGACTGAAATGTCAGAAGCCCAGCCAAGAAGTCAAGTAACAAAAGGTTTACAAAGTAGCTGAGTTGGTAGGAGTGTTATGGATAACAAAGGTTCAACGGATGGTAGTAAGATTGGCCAAGCTTGGGGGAGAGGCCAAAGTTAGACCCTCGGGTTAATTAGGGCAATAAGGAACCAGATTGTGGAAGATACCCCTTGCCATTGTGTGCAGGATGGATTCAAGATTAGACCCCATATGGAAAGCCAGAGTGACACCAGCTTCAGTGTAATCCCAAAATGACTGAACATAGCTCTGGCTATGAATCACAACCTTAAGAGTTGGAACAGATCTCTGACATCATCATGGTCCTCATACTTGAACAATAATCTCTATCACATTCCCAGCAAGGGGTCATCCAACTTTGCTTGAAGACCTACTATCAGTATTAGCCCATTCCATTTTTCAATGGTTCTACTTTTTAGGAAGCTTTTTCCTTCCATCAAACTAAAGCTCCCTCTTTGAAGTTAGTTTCCTCCCATTGTTACTATTTATGCCCTTCTAGGACTATTCTGGAACAGACCTAGCTTAAGGATAATCTAGTGATTCTGGCTTGGGAATGGAATGCAACGAGAGGATCATGGACTACATCCTACAGTCAAAACAACTATTGTTGTGTTTGTCCTTTGCTTTCAAAGAGGACCATGACATCAGAAAAATGATGACATGACTTGCACTTGACTTTGTTTTGAGTGAGGGAGGGCTGTGCAAGGTCACCAGCCTCAGGATGCAATGGGAGACCCTGGCCTTTTCAGGTACTTACTTAAAGTGAGGTAATGCCCATTCAGTGAAAAGGCCTGTTTAAAAGGTAGTCAGGGGGATGGCCCCTTTAATAGAAAAGAAAAAGTAAATAGATAAATCACTCTGGGAGGGGCAGGAGGCTCAGGGTTGTTGTTTGGGAGAGAAACTGTTACTATTGACGTTCACTCTAAGCCAGGAGGGTCCAAAACCAGCCACAGAGTGGAAGTTGGGCAGGGACCCTTTGTTGTCCAAAAACCCAAGAGAAAGCATTACCCTTTTCCTCTCTGCTTTAACCATAGCAGTGGCCATGCTATATCTGACAGATTTCCTTGCAGAGCAGAATAGGAGTTAAACTAAGACTTTCACACTAACTCCCAGCAAGGTAGGCCTCTTAAACCTCAGGTACCCAAGGACTCAGAATCACTGATAATCCCCAGAAGAGCCTTCTGTAAAGCCAGTCATGGCGGCACACCTGAGGACTGCTGCTGTGAATCATGTCAAGGGTCTAATAGCATAGTATAATGAACTCTATTTATTCAGCAACAAACTAAACGTTCAATAAAGTAAAGCATAGCATTCATAGCAATATTGTCAGTAAAACATATCATTACATATGCATACATATGTATATATAACAATAGCAACATCCTTAATAGCAAGTATCCAAGTAAAGTCCTTTTTCAAAACACCACACCATCCACCCCTAGGTCACAGTAAGAACAGTCTTCTTAATCGATACCACATGTCCAAGTAAAGTCCTCTTTCATCATGATTCACAGTTGACTTCCAAGTCCCAGAGCTGCCACTCCTGACTTTCACCTAGATTCACACATAGGCAGCTCTGCTCCTCTTCCATGTCTCAGTTCAGGAGGACTGTTCCACTCCACAGCTTCTGCCTCTGGGAAAACAAAACTCAACAAGCCACCAATAATACTGCCACATACCACCAGCACCATCATCTCAATTCACCTCCAAAGTCCAAAGGCTCTGTGATAACAGCTCAGTTCACTTTAATAGAAAAGGGACTAAGCCTCCTTCTCATGGATGTGCGTTTGCCCTACAGCTCTATTCCCTTTCAAAGTTCAGAGGCTCCTTCGGCAAGTCTCTGCCATCAGAGGTCTCCTCCCTCAGCCCTCAGAGGAGCTCACAGAGGTCTCCTCTCAGCTCTCTTCTTCTCAATGCTGGCTCACCCCTTCAATACTGGCTCTCTTCATGTCTGCTTTGTCAACCCCAGCTCTCTATATACAGTTCTACTCAGCATTTGATTGGTTAGAGCCCACATGTACATATCTGGTTGGCTAAAATTCAATCCAGAAAAACAGCAAAAGATCCTACTTTGTTTGCTGTTATACCTTCTCTTCCCCCAAAGAGAAACCAGCCCAGCGTACATGACATCACAACCCTCAGTAGCAAGGTCCCCAAAGTTTTCTAGATCATCTTCCACCACGAAAATTTAAACAATTCTGACCTCAGAAAGAAGGCTAATATAAGTAACACTGGATGGGGCACTTAATAGAAATGACAGTACAATCTTCTAAAAAGTATAATTCCTACAGTGTGTGACGTCAAGGGAAGCTTGGGGTATGTTGATATAAAAGTCTGGATGAACACAAGCAGCATTGACAACTTCAGGTGCCCAGCACAGCGAGTAGTATAATGGACCTGGGTAGCAGGCACAGAATGAACAATGTCATGGCCCTTGACAGTGCATAGCATTGAGGATGTGTTCACTTATAGACTAATTCTGCTCAAAGCTTACCTCTCCAGTTTTGTCCCAAGATCCTGCCTCATTTGCTGATACAACTGGCCCTGGCCTACAAGGATCCAGTTTCTAAAGACCATAGTTTTGCCCAGTTCATTAAGATCTCTGTTCCACTGTAAGTGGCACATTCAACTGGTTCTTTGGTACTGCCCAAATCAGAAATGGATATGGTTTTACAAGTGTAAATGACATTTTGCCACGGCATGGGACCTTGCAGCTGAAACTTACTTACATTTCCATATACTCCTCAAGAGGTTGATAGTCAAATGGATTCTTTAAACCATCATTTCATCTTCATGACCAGATACTAGGATCCCTTTTCCAAGAACTGCCATCTCTGCAATGATTCAACAACATGCCAGGAAGGGGGAAGGCTTTCAGCTTCAGCTGTTTTTTGGATATGCCTTTGAGGAGAACTTATCTGATAATTATGAACTTTGAGACATAATTTCAATTAACCCTTTCTGACCCATCTACAGTGCAGAGTTGCCTGAACTTTGAGGTCCCTGCTCCTTTAAAGAGCTCTACATACTCCAGGAAGTGGTTCAGGTGCCCTACTCAATTGGCAAGTTTTTCCCAAGAGATGGTTTGGACACCTTCCCATAGAAGACTTAAAGAATCAAGGGGTGAATTTTTTTGAGGGATGGAAAGATGGAGAAGGGTGAGGGCTGAGGATAGTCTTGCTTTCTAACCACGAGAGAGTTGTTTATATGTTTAGTAGTAGAGTATAGTTTCAAAACTACACTGAGTGTGAATTTATCCAAAAGAAAAGAGATACCTTACCAACTTTGTGGTAATGCTGAGTTCCTAGACAAGAATGAGGGAGAGTCTTCATAGCCCCAACAAGAGTCAGTTCCTCAGCAGAGGCACCTAAAGGGGCAAAGATTTGTTATTACATTTCACACACATGCCCAAGGGGCTCCCAGGCATTGGGAGTTTCTGGCTAGTGCGTTCTAGAACACTGAATGTAACTCAGTATCACCCCAGCATGACTTGTATGCAAAGAGTTATTACAGATCAGAGGCAGCAAATTATGGCCTTTAGGAAAACCATTCTTAGCTGACACCCTAAAAACAGGTGGCTAGATCTGGCCCATGAACTATAGTTTATGCCTTTACTATAGACAGTGGTGACCCATGATGAGCATCAATGACTGTTCAGAAAGTATCAGTGTTGTACCTCTGATTAACCCAAGGCTGTTCCTGCCCATCATTTTCACGTTGTTATCTGGAGGTCCCATGGGAACTGCCCTTTACGTCTCTCACACACAGCCCATTGAAATCTAGGGCATATTCCTTGAGAAGTGGGAAAAGCTGGTCTCTCTGGTCTTTAGGGGTTCATTCTGTACTTCTTATTGGCATTTTCCCCCATTGATACCTACAGCAGGCTTTTCACATTCCAGAAGTCAGGTACCCCTTAAATACAATACAGGCCTCCTTAATACAGCGTAAACTCTGTCAGCAGAGAGTCACACTTTTGTATTTGCAAATGGTAGACTCTGGAAATGCTTGTTGATTGATTGACTAAATGACTGATGAGGGAACTTCCTGCTCGTAATGTATTATCCTATTAAATTGTTCATGTGAATTCCAGTTCAGTTCCATAGTTTTTCAGTAGCATCCAACTCTCTGTGACCCCCTTTGGGGTATTCTTGGCAGAGACGCTGGACTGGTTTGCCATTTCCTTCTCCAGCTCATTTTACAGATGAGGAACCGAAGCAAACTGAGGATTAAGTGACTTGTCCTGGTCACACAGCAAGATCTGAACTCAGAAAGATGAGCCTTCTGATTCCAGCCCAGGACTCTGCACTCCACCAAGGAGCTGCCCCCAGTGTGAGCTCCAACTAGCACTGATATTCAGGAAGCTTCCCCTCACAACCCCTGGACAAGTCGATTATCTTCTCTTTCTTATTTCCCCTGCTGTTAAGCTATAAAGCTCTAAACACATGGCTGTGAAAGTTGGACTTCAAGCTGAGCCCCGCAGAATCCACACCTTCACGCTGTGGTGCTGGAGAAGCCTTTTGAGAATCCCCTGGACCTCAAGATCAAATCAGCTGATGCTTAAATTAATTGGGGTTATTTCATGGAAACAAGGGCATGCACTGGGGCAGACGGAGGGAAGGGCCTGGCACCCCTGGGCACAGGAAGAGTCCCATGTGGGTCAAGCGCACGGGGCTCGCCCACCTGGGAGGTGGGTAGGCTTGGGCCCCTCAGCAGAGCCCCAAGGTGGGAGGGCGTGCCAAGCAGAGCCAAGGTCCGGCTTGGGGGAGGCAGGATGGCCAAGGTGCCTCTGTCTAGAACCCAGGGTCGGGGCTGATGATCGGGTAAGGTCACCTAGGGGCAGACGAGCCCAGAGAGACGGCATGGCCCCAGGGGCTGGAGGGCCTGCGGCCAAACGTAGGAGGTGCAGTCGGTCCTGAAGCTCCGCGGGCAGGCGCAGGCCTTTACAAACCTCCGGCTGTCCAGGCTTCCTGGGGGGTCGGGGCTGCTGGGCACAAGCGGCCGCTGGACAAGGGCCTCGCTGTTCCACGGCCGGGGAAGCCGTGCCGGGTGCGCGGACTACGACTTCCAGGGTTCTCTGCGGCCGCCCGGCGCCAAGCGGTGGCCATGGAAACGCAGAGAGGCGGGCTCCGCAGAAGAGCTTCAGAGGATTGGTGGGTGGGAGAGGCGAGGCCGGAAGAGGAAGGATCCGTTCAGACAGAAACGTAGCGTCACTTCCGCTTCCATGTGACGCTAGCGTCTCGGACGCGCTTGCCTCTGCTTTGCCTCCTCTCCGGTTTCAGCCACCACGGGACTAGAGCCCCGCGTCCCCGGCGGAGTGAGTGGGACCCGAAGGTCGGGAGGGCCGGGCCGGGCTGGGCGGACGGGAGACCAGAATGCGCTTGCGTCTAGTTTCGGAGCCCCCGGGGATGTGGCTGGGGAAGGAGAAAGAGAAGGGGGAGCGGCCCAGAAGAGTCGCGCGTGCGCAGAGCCCGCGCGCCTTGGTGTGGCCACGCCCCTTGAGCGAACGGATGATCTGATAGGCTAGGCCAGCGCCGTCGCCCCGCCCCCGGCCCCGCCCCGCGGGCTGTCTGACCCCCGGGACGAGTTCCCCTAACCCCACCTCCTGTGACTCTCCTCCCGGGGCTGCTTCCTGCCTGCCCCCAGCAGCATTCATTGAGCACCTACTGTGTGCCCAGCCTGGAGCAGGGGCAGATGGGCAGTGCCATGGCTAGCGTCCAGCCAAACCTGCCAGCATTTATTCAGCCCCCACTGCATATACACGCTCCCCTCGCGGAGCTCTGACTAATGGGTGCAGGGCAGGGGTTGGAGTTCTGCCTCGGACCCCGGTAACCCCGGTGCCCCCCACCCCGCAGGTCCGAGGTGTTCCGCGAACCTTGGAGCGCCCCTTTAGCCAGGCAGAGGACAGGCCCTCGGGGTCTCCCCCAGGAGGGGCCGAGGCCGGGTCCTGCTCACGGTGCCCCCTTTGTCTGCAGCTCTGCCTCGGGACCAGAGGGAGGGCATGGCCCCCGTGCTCGTGACGGCCAGGACCCAGCAGGTGAGCCGGACCTCCGTCCTTCATCCTTGACCCCCTCGTGCCCTGAGTCCGTGTGGCTTCAGGCCGCCCAGCTGCCCCGTGGTGACACTGCATGAGGCTGCCGGCAGCTGTGGGGCAGGCGGCTTACCTGGCCGGGCTGGGTCCGGCTCCATTCCAGCCTTCCCTGCGCTTTCTTTGGGGTTTTTAAAGCCACAAATGCTTTGATTTCGTTTGTTTCTCCTCTGACTCACCTTCGTGTTGGGGAATTCGCCCCTTTAACCTTCAAGAGGATAGTTTTTAAGATCGATTCTTGTTCCCTTAGACGCTACGTGCATTTTGCTTTTTCCTTTCAGTGTGAGATCGCTCCCTCTGCTTGCTTTTCCTCCTTTGTCTTCACGGTCACACGTGGATTGGCTTCTAGAATCTTCTTTGCTCCAGTCTGAAATCATTCTCCCAGGGATCTCTTTGGTTTGGCTTGACTTTCTTGTAGCTTCAGTGAGGCTGAGATCCATTGGCATCCATTAGTCAGTAGGTGTGTGCTGTTCTCAGCACCGAGGATCCAAAAGCCAGCCCCTGCCCTCAGGGAGCTCGCCCTCTAACGAGGGCGACCGAGAAAGCCAAGATGAGCGGACAGGTTTTCTGTGGGATGAATGGGAACTGAGGAGCGGAAGGAAGGTGCTAGCATGAGGGGGGCCTGGGGAGGGTTTCTGGAGAAGGTGGGACCTTGGCTGGGCCAAGGGTGGAGGTAGACTCTTTCTTCTGCTTTCTTTCCTCTTTTCCTCTGCATTACTTCTCTGAATTTCTGTGTTTGTCATTTCTCATGGCACTATACCATTGCATTTACATTCCACAGCTTTTTAGTCAGTCCCTTGCCTTTGCACGCATAGTAGATTCCCAGCTTTTTGCTGCTGCAAATGTTGTATTTAAAAGTATTGGTTATTTATGGAACCTCTCTGCCATTAATGTAGTTGGGAATAAATCTGAGAATGGGATCACTGGATTAAAAGGGAAAGGGTAGAAGAAAGTAAGCATTTGTGTAATACCTACGACGTGCCAAGCATTGTGCTGAACCCTTTACAAATATTATCTCCTTGGATCCTCACAACAACCCTAGCAAGAGGTGCTGTTGTTGTCCCATTTTCACAGTCTAGAAAACTGAGGCAAAAGTCAATTGGTTTGACCCAGGGTCATATAGCTAGTAAGTGTCTGAGGCTGGATTTGAACTCGGGTCTATTATGACTTCAGACTGAGTGCTCTGTCCACTGAGCCACCTCAGTGTCAAAAGGATATGATCAGTTGAGTGACTTGTGTTTTAGAATGCTAAGTTGTTTTCCAGATGAGTGTATCCCAGGTCCACTTTGTGGGTGGGCTGTAAGATTCCAAATCCTGCAAGAAGTAGGGTTCTGATTCTGTCCAACTTCTCCCCCTTCCACTCCAAGGCCAGACGAGAAAGAGAATAGCTGGTGGATATTTGTTGGTCTTGGATTTCTGAATATTAATTGCCCAGATAAGTCAGTATTAGAAGTGATTTCTAATTTTTTTATTCCCAGTTTCTCCCCCTTCCCATCTAAAACTAAAGGAGACGATAACTGGTGAATGTTGATCTTCAACATAGAAATTTCCCAAATAAATCACTACAGGAAGTACAGTATGTATCAAGAGAATGTTGTCATCTCTTGCTTCATTTATTCTTTCTGCCCAGGAGAGGCAGAAGTGTCAGAGACCCAGATAGGCAAGAGATGAGAGAACAGACCTTGGCAGCAGGTTGGATGGGAGGGAGCCATGGAGGATAATTCCTGAGGAGCCAGGAGTATGGTGGTGCCCTCGACATTACTAGGGAAGGTAAGAAGAGAAGAGACTTTGGGGGAAAGAGAATGAATCCAGTTTCGGACCTGAAGCATTTAAGATTTCTATGAGTCATCCGGTTGGAGATGTCCCATATGCAGTTGAAAACTTGAGACTAGAGAGGAGGAGGAGAGGATAGGGCTGGATAAATTGATCAGAGAATCATCAGCATAGAGATGATAATCCATGAGACCCCTGGGAGCTGATGAGATCACCAAATGAAGTAGGATGAGGGAGAAGAGGAGAGGGCTCAGAACAGAACCCTCAGGGACACATATGGTTAGAGGGCATGGTCTGGAGGAGGATTCTGCAAAGCACACAGAGAAGGAGCACTCATAGAGGGAGGAAGAGAGCGTGCCTCAAAAGCCTAGAGAGAAAGGAGGGTCCAGGAGAGGAGGGTGATTGATAGTGTAGAGAAGTCAGGAAGGATGAGAATTGAGGAAATGACATGAAATTGAACATTGAAGAGTCCATGCCCGTTGGTAGCCTTGGAGACAAGTTTCAGTTGAGGGAGTTTAGAAGCCAGACTGCAAAACATTAAGAGGAGATGAAGGGAGGCACAGCCTCCTCAGGGAGTTTCACCATAAAAAGAGAAGAGAGATGGGATGGAGCGAGCAAAGATGTGTGGACCAGTTGAGGATTGTTTGAAGATGATGGAGATCTTTGTAGGCAGCAGGGGGAAAGCTAGTAGATGGAGAAATTAAGGTGGGCGAGAGTGGCAGTGACGGGGGGAATCTTCTGGAGAAGACAGGATGGAGTGAGATCTTTGGGCATCTAGAGGAGTTCACCTTGACAACGAGAAGGGTGGGGTGGGGGCAGCTAACTGAAACGAGATACAGGGGAGGAAGAGGGAGCTTTTAGTGAATGGCCTCCAGGGAAGTAGGAGGCCAGATTCTCAGCAGAGGGGTGGGGAAGAAGGGAGCTTGGAAGACTTAAAGAGAGATGAAAAGATTCAGCGAGCCCAGCAGAGATTATGAGGTTCCAGTTGGAGAACGCTAGGGCATCTGGGTACTGTGGACCACCGAGAAGCTGGTGGGTGAAGGGGAAAGCTAGGACCCTGCTCACACTCTGGATAATGCCCAGCAGAGGCCATAGTAGCACAAAAGTGCCATATGATTACAAAGTGTGACCCCTGTGATTTTGTTGTCTCTCTCATTAGAAGGTTTGTATCTGACACTGAACACCACGTCTTGCACATAGGGAGCACTTAATAAATATTTATTGGTATGGTCAGAATGTAGTAAACTAGAGGCCCACTGGGTTCTCTGGTGACAGGGCTGGATTCCGCTGGAGGCTGAGCCTTGGGTGCATGTTAACTTGTTTTCTCTTCAAGGAATCAGTTACGTTCGATGATGTTGCTGTGGAATTTACTTGTGAGGAATGGAGACACCTGGCCCCTCCTCAGAAGGAGTTGTACAGGGATGTGATGCTGGAGAACTACAGGAATCTAGTCCGCCTTGGTAAGGACAACTTTCTGCAGTGATCCAGAATCTGCCTTGTGGAGGGGGGAGAGGGGAAAATAAATTTGAGCAGCCACTGTGTGCAGAAACCACAAATGTTCATCTTTGGTAGCCAGGAAGCAGTGTAGTTATGAAATGTTTTGTTTTGTACAACCACAAGCTGGCACTGGGGTGTATTTTCCCTGAAGTTTTATCTCCTTTTTATTCCCTGAAGTCCAAGGTCAGATAATTGCATGAAAGTTTCCATGCCCTCAAGTCAAAGGAAATTACTTTTTCTGGGACCAGATCTACTCTGTGAGGTTTCCCCCATTTTCTGCATGTTGTGAAGGTCTTTTGTAGCACTTTCTGGACCTTACTATCGTACCTACTTTTTCGCAAAGAAAAGCATTAAATTATCAAATGATTCTGTGTTTCCAATAATTTCCCTTTTCCAATAAATAGGACTTACAGTTTCCAAGCCAGATGTGATCTCCCAGTTGGAGCGAAGGGAAGCACCCTGGATGCCAGGAGAGATCCAGAGAAGTAGCTGTCCAGGTGAGTGAGTCACTGTAAACAACCATTCACTCGGTCAGTTTAGGAAAGTGCTAGTAAAACTTTAAATGTGGACATCTCCCCTTGGCTGCCCAGGCCTTGGGAGAAAAGCTGGGATTGTATGGCCTTGGCTCCCTCCTGAAGACTCATCCTGACGTCCACAGCTCAGGGTCTTGACATCTCTACCCTCCTAATGTCCTTCTAGTGCCAGAGAAGGGGATTTCTCAGCAGGGATAGGGCTTCTTCTCCCCTTCTGCCCCCTTTCTTGATTCTCTGCTGTTTTCACCACACAAGAACTAGTTGAGTTCATCTCTCTCTAGTGTGTTGGCCTTTCACAAACCCAACAACGTGGTGTTGTCCTTGCCCCTAGTCTTTTCTTCCCACTGAAGAAGTTGCTTCATTGAGCTGTTTGATGGCAGGCACTTAAGGCCCCCCAACCTTCTGATTTCTATAGTGCTAAAGCGATATCCACACTAGCCGCCATGAATATGCAGGCATGTTTTCAAGGAAATTTAGCAAAATATAAACTCTTCCCCAAAGACAAACCAAAATATTTATTTACATACCAGAAAGCCAATTCCACTATGGTAACAAGGAAGTTTGTACACATTACGAGTAGAAGGAGGACGGCCATCACTAAGTCATCCCTATGTCAGGCCTCCACACAAATAAGCTTCCTCAGGCAAAATGCCCTTCTCTTACCCAAACTTGCTGCTGTGCTCTGCCTGCTGCCTCTGTCTCAGCTCAACCTCCCCCTCTCTCTTCCTGCTCCATCCATTCAGCAAGCTCCTCCCACCATAGGCTCCATGTGACTCAGGCTGTGGGCTGAGCCAAAGCTCAGAGCAGGTCACATGGGCCCATTAAGGGCCAGGGAAGATCTTCAAATTCCTTTAACATTACAGTTTCCCATCTCTGGACACTTCTTTACTGAGATGCCCAGAAATGACTGTGCACACAAACAGCTTCCTTGGTATCAGAAGATAACTGGAAAATGATCTGGGGCTTTTAGTGGATTGCAAGCTCAGATGAGTCAGTACTGGGCTGTGGTGCCATTAAGGGAGCATCGCTGAGAAGGGGGAGGGGAGTCTCCTTGTGCCCAGCCCTGATCAAATCCCTCTGGAGTGTTGGCTTCTGGTGGCGAGATTCAGAGGCCAAGTCACTGCCCTCTACTTTGCAGGATCCACTCGCTGCCTTTTCTGTTTTTAATTGGGACATTTATCCTTTTCTAATCCAGTAATATCTCTCCCATTCAACCTGATATTTATTCGTAATGTTGGTTTTTTTGTAGCCGAAAGACAGAATACTTGGGAAATGTTTTGCTTTATGTGACTAGAAACTGGCCTCTGGAATGTGTTACCCCTGAGGTTTTTATCTCCCTCTCTTATTTCCCTAAAGTCCAAGGTCAGATAATTGCATGAAGAATTTCACCCTCTTAATAAGTCAAAGGAAATGACTTTTTCTGAGATCAAATCCACTGTTGACCCATTTCCTTGCTATTTCAGAGGACTGTGGAAGGGGCTTAGTCATCCCACCTGCTGCCTCTCCCCATGGGATGTAATACACCTCGGCCAGGATATAATATACCCATGCACTTCTTCCAAGGCAGCCGAGGCTCTCTTAAGTTCTCAGTAGTTATATGAAGTATCTCTTCCTTTTAGTCAGTCTAGTTCAGTCCTTTCCAGACCCAAGGTCATTCTTCTTGGCCAAGAAAGGTGAAGAAGAGCTGCTTTCTCTTTTTTCCCTTCTAATCTTAGAATACTCCTATCTTCTTTTGGATCTTTCTTTCTCTGACTTAACTTAAAACAATCCCTCATTTTATTTATTCCAATGCTGTCCTCTACAGCTTTCATGCTATCATCGTGTTGCCTGTCTCTGTTTCCCTTTTCATGTGTTTTACAAATGTCAGTGGGGTGGTGAGTTCCATGTGCATGCATAACCATCTCTTTTAAAAGCTTCCCATCACACTTGTTCATTTTGTAATAAGTAATAACCATTAGCACTGATAGGGTGCTTTGAGGTTCACAGAGTGCTCTATAAACATTCTCTCATTTTATCCTCTCAACTCTGAGAAGTAGGAGCTCTTATTATCCCCATGTTACAGATGAGGAAACTAAGACTGACAGAGGCTAAGTGATTTACCCAGGTTCACATGCTAGTAAATGTTTGAGGCTGGATTTGTATTCATGCCTTTCTGATTCCAGATCCAGCAAGTCTGTGCACTGCTCTACCTAGCTGTGCCTTGAGAATGTCATCCTTGAAAGCTTTCTGTCTTTGATGAATAATTTCATCTTGGACAATTTTGACCCATGTGATACTTGTGGTTTTTTTTGAACCTGTTAAAATCTGTTCTCCCAAAGTCTAAGGTTCATGAAAGGTAGGAGTAGACTCTTCTACTACAAGTTCCAGTGTAGAGTATTCTTTTCTTCCCAAGATTCTCATCATTTCCATTCCAGAACCCAGTTCTGCCTTGTTGGCAAGAATCCAAGTGTAGTTGGTACCTCCATGTTTTGAAGGATGGAATTTTGGAGGTGGTCTAGAAGTCATTAGCTGTATTCTGTTTTAGAGAGAGAGAGAGAGAGCATCAGCAGATGTCCAGATAATTAAAGTCCTTTTGTCATGACTACATCCTGCCAGGCTTGCCATCTGTCTCATTTTCTAAAGTGGAATTCTTGTTATTTTTAACATGACAAGCATGACCATTTCTCCATAAACCCAGATGGAGAGGACAGTCCATACTCAGCTCTGGCCTTTTCATCAATAGTATTTGCAAGTCTTCTGTTCCATTTTTTCCTCCCTTGAAAATCTTTGTTGTAGGGTAAGCAGTTCTTGGGTGTAGCCCTCCCTTGTAGAGTTTTGTGTACGTTACAAGATCTCTTCCCATATTCATATTAGAGGACTCCCGAGCTTGTAGAATCTTAACTCTACTTCTTAGCTACTTGAACTCAATTTACAATATCTGTCATATTTTTTATTTGTTTGAGGACAATAGATCTTGACAGTGACATGTCTGAGACTTGTGGCTTGCTTAAGGGGATGATTGTGGATCCTGTCTTTACTTTGCCTCTAGTTTTAATGGATATCTGCAGTTTTTTTTTTTTATTGTATCTCAAAATAGTATCCAGGCCCTTTTTTTTTCCCCTGTGGTTTTTCAGGGATTCGAGTGCTTTTTAAATTTTCTGTCTTTGACCTGTTTTCTAGGTTGTTGGAGGTTTGTTACGTATCAGTTTACATTTTTATTTTTTCAGCGTTTTGATTTTTTTCTATTTCTTGCTATTTTATGAAGTCATTGGTTTATATTTGGGTAAGTCTAATTTTCAGGAAGTCCTTTACTTTGGCAGAGTTTACTACTTTTCTAAGCTATTTATTCTCCTATTCATTTCATCAGAACTTATATTTCACTTTTTTATCTATGGCTTAATTTCTAGATTGTCATGTAGTCTTTGTGGGAAAATCCGTTTTCTAAATCTCTAGAGTTGTTTCAGAATTACTTATATTTTCTCATAAGGTTGTTGACAGCTTAGATTTCTTCCTTTGAAAAATAGCAAAAAATAATTGTATTTTATAGCGTTTTTCAAGGTTTTCAAAGTGCTTCACAAATAATGTCCTCACAAAACCTGAGAAGCAGACTCTGTTATTATCTTCTTTTGCAAAGGAGGAAACTGAGCCAGAGGGAGTTAAAGTGATTAGCCTAAGTTCACACAGTTAGTTATTGTCTGAGACTGGATTCAAATTTGAGTCCTCCTCCCTCCAGGTCCAGTGCTCTATCCACTGCACCACCTTGCCTGTTCGTTCCTTTAATCACTTCTCTGTTGGGTAATAGCTCTTATTTTTAGATATTTGATCACTTCATTATATATCTTGGGTATGAGAATTTTACTAGAGAAATTTGCTGCAGATTTTTCCCCATTCTGTTCTTCTAAGGGTAGTCGCATTGATTTTCTTTCAGCAGAAGCTTTTCCATATTGCCTATTTTATCTTCTGAGCCATTTGGTCTCATTTGGTCATGAACTCTTCCCCTAGCCTTAGTTGATAAGGGCATTTCCATTTTTGCTGCTCTAATTTGTTTAGTACACGACCTATTGAGATAATGGATTTATTTGAAGCTTATTGTGCCATATGGTATGAGTGCTTCATCCAAATGTAATTTCTGCTAGAATTACTTCTCCAGTTTTCCTGGCATTTTTTGCAAATCATCCTCCCACCAATGCAGATCATAACCAATTTATTCCTACTCTCTGTGTGAAACCATGGTTCATGCTCTATCATATGTTCACCACCTAGTGCTGCCAAAATGCCAGATGTATTTCTTGCTTTCTCCCAACTTCATGAATGGACCAATGCAGTACTCTGTCTCTGTCATACTCACTCTTGCCATGTGATTAACTATAACAAAATATCTTGATGAAGCCCTTTACTCAGGTTTTTCAGAGTTCTTCTTTGGTTCCTCTGCATTTTTCTTTGTGTGATATTCACCTTTGGTTCGTCTGAGGCAATGGTGATCCATATTTCCCTGCCATAAAGCAATATCAGCAAAATGCTAATTTATTAAAGTGCCTTTGTTTTTACGGGAAGCTTTATTGTTTGCCAAAGGCCATCCATATTGTTCAGCTTTTCAGCTGTGGGACAAGTTCATTTTTTGTGCTATCACTGATAATACATCCTTTTGGACAAGCTCTATAAGGCAACATCCAAATGCATGTTAAATCTGGCAGTATGCCTTCATTCATTCTCTTGGTCTTTTGTGGATGGATAGGTCAGACTTTAAGTGATTTTTAAATCTCTTCCACAAGGCTTGCATACAGCATCACAATGTTACTTCCACAGTTCTTAAAATAACTAGATGTACACGTACCAAGATATATATAGGGCCCATAATTAGGACTTGAAAACAATTTTGGCAGAAATAAAGGAAGTCCTAAATAATTAATAAGTAATTTTGTGGGTAGAATATGCCAACTTTAATAAAAATGACAATGCTTCCTAAAATGATTTACAGATTTGATGTTATATAATAGTCAGATTACCTTTAAGATATTATGTAGATTTGAATAAAACAATAACAGATGTCATTTGGAAGAACAGAAGATCGAGAATGGCAAGAGAAATAATAAAGATTGTAATAAATGGGGTCTAGCATTATCAGAATTACATTGTAAAGAGATAATTATCAGAACTCTGAAATACTGTTTAAAATAAAATAGTGAAGTCCAGTAAGTAAGACTCATAATCCAATGTGTCTAGAAGCTGAAGAACACACACTCCTAGGGGAGGATTGTTTTAGAGACAATACTGGGAAAAATAGAAAGTTTGATAAAGAATATTTAGAAAGTAATTTCTTGTCATGGGGAATATGCAAGGCAGGTCCCTGTATATGTACTGCAGGAGTAACAGCACAATTACATTTTTTTCTCATTCAGATTGGGAGGCTACTCGTGAAGCTCAAGAGTTTGCGCTAAAGCTGGGGATTGCAGTAGAAGAATCATCCCAGGAAAGAGGCATGGAGGAGGTTCTCCATTTATCCACCTTACAAGAAACCTGGGAAACTGATGATGCTACATTAGAAAAGGAGCAGAAAAATGAGGAAAAACATTTTTGGCATGTAAAAATAACTCAAAAGAAAGGTGCAAATAAGGCAAGAAGCTACAAATATGATAGAAGCTTTGGTCTGGGTCACATTTCTTTCGTGCGACAGAGATCATCTTTAGGATCAAGCCTCCTTAAACGAGATACAAAAAGAAAGCACTTCAGGCTTTCTACAGACCCAAGAAAATATAATAGAATGTATTCAAAGAAGATATTTTCCAAATATAATGACTACGGGAAATTCTTTAAACATAATTCAGACTTTACAGAAAATCATAGGATGTATAATGAAGAAAAACGTTATCAATGTAATGAATGTGGAAAAGCCTTCAGCCAGAGGGCCAGTCTTATTCAACATCATAGAATTCATACTGGAGAGAAACCTTTTGAATGTAACGTGTGTGGGAAGACCTTCCGCCAGAGCACTGGACTTAATCAGCACCAGACAGTTCATACTGGAGAGAAACGTTATGAGTGTAATCAATGTGGAAAGGCCTTCCGCCTGAGAAAACAACTAATTCAGCATTATAGAATTCATACTGGAGAAAAACCTTATGAGTGTAATGAATGTGGGAAAGCCTTCCGCCAGAGTTCACAGCTTACTCAACATCAGACAATTCATACTGGAGAGAAGCCTTATGAATGTGCTGAATGTGGAAAGGCCTTCCGCCTGAGGACATTACTTATTCAACATCATAAAATTCATACTGGAAAGAAACCTTATAGATGTCATGAGTGTGGGAAGGCCTTCCGCCTCAGTTCACAGCTTATTCAGCATCAGACAGTTCATAATGGAAAAGACCCTTATGCATGTAATGTATGTGGAAAAGCCTTTCATCAGAGAGCCCAACTTAATCAACACCAGACAGTCCATTTTGGGGAGAAGCCTTATGAATGTCATGAATGTGGGAAAACCTTTCGCAATAGTACATGCCTTATTCAACATCAGACAATTCATACCGGAGAGAAACCTTATGAATGTCGTGAGTGTGGAAAAGCCTTCAGATTGAGCTCTTATCTTACACGGCATCAGAGAATTCATACTGGAGAGAAGCCTTATAAATGTGATCAGTGTGGGAAGGCTTTCTGCCAGAGCTCACAGCTCACTCAACATCAGACAATTCATACTGGAGAGAAGCCTTATGCATGTCATGAATGTGGGAAGGCCTTTAGTCAGAAAACAGAACTTACTAGGCATCAGACAATTCATACTGGAGAGAAACCTTATGAATGTAATGAATGTGGGAAGGCTTTCCGCCGGAAAGCAGGACTTGTTGAGCATAAAATAATTCATACTGGAGAGAAAACTCATAGATGTAACGAATGTGGGAAGGCCTTTCGCTGGAAGACAGGACTTACTATTCATCAGAAAATTCATAGTGGAGAAAAGCAATATGAATGTAATGAATGTGGCAGTGCCTTCCGCCTGAAAAGACAACTTACTCAACATCAAAGGCTTCATACTGGTGACAAACTTTGTGAATGTGATCAGTGTGGGATGGTATTTAGCCAGAGCAGAAACCTTATTCGACATCAGAGAATCCATAGTGGAGAAAAACCGTATGAATGTAACGAATGTGGGAAGGCTTTTCGTTTGAAGGCACGTCTTACCAAACATCTGACAGTTCATACTGGTGAGAAACATTTTGAATGTAGTGAGTGTGGGAAGGCCTTCCGCCAGAAGACACATCTTACTGAACATCAGACAATTCACAGTGGTGAAAAACCCTTTGAATGTAATGTATGTGAGAAGGCCTTCCGCTTGAGAACACAGCTTATTCAACATCATCGAATTCATACCGGTGAGAAACCATTTGAGTGTAATGTATGTGGGAAGGCTTTCAGTCACAGGACAGAACGTAATAGACATTATAGAATTCATACGGGAGAGAAACGTTATGAATGTAATGAATGCGGGAGGGCCTTCCGCTTGAGCACACACCTTACACGGCATAAGAGAATTCATACTGGTGAGAAACCTTATGAATGTAATGAATGTGAGATGGCCTTCCGCCTGAAAGCACAACTTACTCATCATCAGAGGATTCATACTAGAGAGAACCTTTAACAAGGTTATCACTTAGAAAAAACTTTCTTCTGGAACAAACAATATTAATACAGGACAAAAAAAGCTTGTCTATATTATAAATACAGAATGTTTTTTATGAAATAGTAAGAATTTCTTGCTGAGAAGCCATATGAATTTAAGCAAAGGAATAAGTTAAAGGATTGAACAAAAGGGAAACCTCATAGGTGAAACAGATTGTTTTCTGTTTTTCCCTCAGTAGTGGGCCCTTTTTCTTTCTCGTCAAAGCCCTCTCCAACTTCCCATACCCCAGCGATTGATTTAGATTTTTAATTGACGTAGACAGTTATATCATGGAACCTCAGCTTCATCTACAATTCAGGAAGTATGGATTCTTCACTTTCTGTCAAACTCCCTGCAAAGGTTTATTTAGAATAAAAAGGTCCATTTTCCACTGGAAATAGTTTGTTATTGTTGTTCAGTCATTTCAGTCACGTTCTCTGTAACCCCATTTCATATATTCTTGGCAAAGATTCTGGAGTGGTATGCCATTCCCTTCTGCAGCTTAGTTTACAGATGAGGAAACTGAGGCAAACAGGAATAAATGATTTGCTAGTGTCTGCATCCTGATTTGAACTCAGGTCTTCCTGATTTGAGGCCTGGTACTATCCACTGCAACACCTAGCTTCCCTCAAAATATTGTAAGAGTTTATAAAATTCAGTCTAAAAATATATTCTAAAATAATTATCTGAAGCTCCCTAAGTATGGGTATGTTTACCCTCAGATCAAACTTTGTTTCAGAATAGTGCTACTGTGCCTTGACCTTGGAAAATTATAGTTGAATCAGCATGTGACAACATGGGCTCTTGATCTGCCAGTGTTAGGAGGGATGGGGATGAGTAGACACCTCCAAGTGGATCCTAGTTCTCTAGGTCCTTTATTGTGAACACTGGATCCAGTGCTGCCAGGGGGCCAGACGTAAGCATTTGCTCATTCTCTCACTTAGCAGTTCTTTTACAATCATAATTCTGTTTCTAATCCTAATTACATGAAGATATGTAGAGAGGGAATAAAAAAACTTGAGGATCCTCAGCTCTTCCTTTGGACTGTGGGAAGCTGTACTCTTAGGAACATGGGTTCTGAATTGTGAGTATGATATAATTTCTCGGTCTTAAGGAAGGGACCCCTCAGGGTCCATGTTTTCTACTGACCTCTTTTTCCTTAGTTCGGGAATAGATGGGAATTGCATGTCCAATTCACTGATCTGCTCTTTATCTTATTGATGTAAGCATAAAGAAATATAAAATGTCCACTAAGTACCGCTTTGGGAGCATCCTTTAAATTTTGGTATGTTGTCTAATCATTTAATGAAATTATTTATTCTATGATTTGTTCTTTTGACACATTTATTCTTTAGGATTAGATTATTTAGTTTCCAATTATTTTAAGTTTGTTTCCATGGCCCTTTATTGAACATACTTTTTGTTGCATTATGGTCTCAAAAGGATGCATTTAATATTTCTGCTTTTCTGTATTTGGTTATGAGGTTTTTGTGCCCTAATACGTAGTCAGCTTTTGTGAAGGTGCCATGTACAGCAGAGAAGAAGGCATATTTCTCTTTATTCTTACCCAATTTCTTCCAGTGGTGTATCATATCTAACTTTCCTAAATTTTTATTCATCTCTTTAACCATTTTCTTGTTTACCTTATAGTTAAATTTATCTAGTTCTGAGAGTGGGGAGTTGAGGTTCCCCTCCTAGTATTAGTTTTACTATTTTCTTCTTTAACTCATTTAACTTTTCCTTTAAGAATTTGGATGCTACTCCATCTGGTGTATATTTGTTTACTATTGATATTACTTCATTGTCTATGATACTTTCCAGCAAAATGTAGTTTTCCTGCTTATCTCTTTTAATTAGGTCTACTTTTGCTTTGTGTAAGGTGATGATTATTAACGCTGCTTTTTTTTACCTCATCTGAAGTACAATAGATTATGCTTCAGCCTCTTATTTTTATTCTGTATATATCTGTTTCAAATGTGTTTCTTGTAAACAACATATTGCTGGATTCTAATCTGTTCTGACCACTTCTGTTTTAAGGGTGAGTTCATCCTATTTATATTTCTTTCCTTCCATCCTATTTTCTTATCTTTCTATCCTCTCTCTTTTTACCCTGTCCCTCCTCAAAAATCTGTTTTGTTTCTGACTAATCCACCTTAATCTACCCTCCCTTCTATCAGTCTTCCTCCCCTTCTCTTCTCCCCTTTTCCTACTTCCCTGTTGGGTAAGATAGGTTTTTATTGCCAGTTAAATATATTATTCTCTTTTTGAGCCATTTCTGATGAGAGAAATGTGAGCATTGCCCACCACCTCTCTCCCATCTTCCCCTCCTTTGTAAAAGCTCTTTTGTGCCTCTTTTACGTGAGATAATTTTCTCCATTTTTCCTCTCCCATTCCCCTTCTCACAATGCATCTTTCTTATCCCTTAATTTTACTTTTTTTTAAATTATCCCATCATAGTCAACTCATATTCATGTCTATGTATACTCCTTCTGCCGTAATAACAATAAAGGTCCTAGCAATTATAATTATCATCTGCCAATATAAAAATGTGAACAATTTAATCTTATTGATTCCCTTATGATTTTTTTCATGTTTACCATTTTATGCTTCTCTTGAATCTTATTATTTGAAAGTCAAATTTTCTATTTTGCTCTAGTCTTTTCATCAGGAATGCCTGAAAGCCCTCAGCTTCATTGAATGTCCATTTTTTCCCCTGAAGGATTATACTCAATTTTGCTGGGTAAATTGCTCTTGGTTGTAATCTTAGCTCCTTTCCCTTCTAGGAGAACATATTTCAAGCGCTCTGATCCTTTAACATGACAGCTGCTGAATCTTGTGTGATCCTGCTAGTGGCTCCACAATATTTCACTTGTTTCTTTTTGACTGCTGGCAATATTTTTTCCTTGACTTGAGAACTTGGGAATTTGGCCATAATATTCCTGGGAGTTTTAATTTTTGGATCTCCTTCAGGTATTGATCAATAAATTCTTTCAATTTCTCTTTTACCCACTGGTTCTAGAATATCAGGGCAGTTTTCTTTGATAATTTCTTGAAAGGATGATGTCTGGCTTTTTTTCTTTTTGATAATGGGTTTCAAGTAGTTCAATAATACTTAAATTTATCTTTTCTACTTTTCTAGGTCAGTTGTTTTTCCTTTGAGATATTTCACATTTTCTTTTTTTTTCACTTGTGTGGTTTTGTTTTATTGTTTTTTGGTGTCTCCTAGAGTCATGAGCTCCCTCTTGCCCAATTCTAATTTTTAAGGATTTCTTTTCTTCCCTGGATTTTTGTGCCTCTTTTGCCATTTGCCAAAATCTGTTTTTTAAGGTGTTATTTTCTTTAGTATTTTTTTTGCCTCTTTTACCAAGCTGTTGACTGTCTCTTCATCATTTTCTTGTGTCACTTTCATTTCTTTTCCCAGTTTTTCCTCTCCCTCTCTTGATTTTTAAAATCTGATTTGAGCTCTTCCAGAAATTCTTGGACATGTATGTATCCAATTGACACTATTTTCTTTGAGGCTTTTCTTGTAGCAGCTTTGACATTGTCTTCTGGGTTTGTATCTTGATCTTCCCTGTCATTGTAGTAATTTGTTATGGTCAGGTTTCTTTTTGTTGTTGTTTGCTCATTTTCCAGCCTATTTCTTGAGTTTTAACTTGATGTTAAAGTTGGGCTCTGCTCCTGGGGTGGAGGGGACACTATCCCAACCTTTAGGTCTTTTAATGGTACTCTCTTCAGAGTTAATCCGGGGGGTCTGTAGATTTTTGGTGCTTTCAAGGCAGTGTGATCTAAGGAGAGATGTGGTCATGCTCTTTTGGCCTTTACCCAGGAGAGGACCTTGTTTCCCTGTAGTCACCATTGGTAGCCCTTCTCCTGGCTCTGGGACCATGGAGGCCCAGGGTCTCCACTCTCCTACAGCCACAATTGCTAGTGCTCCCCTCTGTCTTTGAAGTGAGAACAGGGTCCCTCTTCCCCTGAGAGAAACCATAAGCACACCTTCCCACCCTGTAACCGAGACCCTCAGGGCCCCTTCTGCCCTGAAGCCTCAAGTGCTATCATTCCTTTTGAATGATGTGGACAGTGACCTAGAACTGCACATGGGTATTGCAACAGGGTCCTGAAATCAGTGGTTACAAAGGATCCCTGGCAACCTCCTACTGACTGGTTGTCCAACCTCACACACACACACACACACACACACACACACACACACACACACACACACACTCCATAGGCTGAAATCTGAAGATGTTGCTACCACCAGTGTGACCATCTCCAAGGCCTGCTATTGGCCATCTGGTGTTGCCTGTGCTGAGTGGTCTGTGCTGCTGCCCTTTAGGCCTGACCACCACCTGGTGAAATAGACCTTTCCTGTCGACCTCCTCAGTTGTCCTGGGCTGGACAGTTGTTTCACCTGACCTTTTGTTGGTTCTGTTGTTCCAGAATTCAAGTTGAGCCCTTAGAATTATTTAGAGAGGAATTTGGGAGAGCTCAGCTGAGTGCTTTTCTGCTCCACCATATTTTCTCCCTGAACAAGACTGTTTATGACACCTCCCAACATGTGGTCATCCAGCTATTACTTGAAGACCTCTTATCAATAGGCAACCCTTCCTATTTTTCAATTGGTCTGTTAGAAAGTTTTTATTTCAAAGTTGAAGTTGCATCTTTATAATTTCCTGATATCATTCTTACTTGTTTTTTTTTTTTGATTTGGGTCAGGGCTAGTTTAGTCTAAGTAAGCTTGGGGTTCAAATATGTTGAAAAACTTATGAACCATGAATGCAATTAACACTTTTAAGATTTAGAAGGATACAATTCAAATGAAATGACAATACACCCCTCTGCCTCCATCATGGCAGTGATTGTGCTAAGTCAAAGACATCTGTGAAAGACAATGAGTTCTCTTAAATTTTTGGCACCATATCCCCACAGACAAAGTCTCTTATGCTTCAGGCAAAAAAAAAAACAATGGCCCTTCTATACTCTACTTGTGGGTAAGGTCAGAAAAATTCCCGAGAGGATCTTTCGCCATTAAAGTAACAATTTTGAATTCAGGATGAAACCTAGCATAAGCAGCTTTGGAGATGACAATACAAATAAATAATTATCTAGAAAGTACAGTTGCTGGAGTGGAGGCAACACGAAAGGCAGTTAGAAGAATGTCTCATTACAAAAGCAGTGATGACCAGGAGCAACGTCAGGAATATCCAGGTCACAGCCAGATCAGGAGCATAACTTAAGTGCTCCAATTGTTTCCCTCACAAATACTTACCTGTCCTGAGTCTCATACGTGCACCCTGACTTCAGACAGCACTTATGCTGAACCCCTGCCCCACAACCATCCCTGTTTGGAAGACCCTTTTTGAGGATAACAAACTTTCATCCCTTTACATGTTCCTGTGGCACTTGTGTGGAAATTACCAAGAATTTGGTAATCACTTTTTACAGGCCATTTCCCATTATGATTATGAAAACAATTTCATCTCCCCCATAGCTTTCAAAAGCAAGGCACCTTCCAATAATTCCACTCCTTTGTTGTCCAGAGCATTTCTAGGAAGTTGTCTAAGTTACCGATTTAGGGGAGGGAAGAAGTCAAATAGGTGAAAATTAAGGCAGGGTGACATCCTTTTCCATAGGTTTTATAAAATCTTGTGAGATGACAATAGCCTCAAGCCTGCAGGACTACATGGGAATGAGTAAGGAAGAGCTGGAAATGGTTCAGTGGCTTCATATCTCAAAGCAGTCCTCCTTTGTAGGTGACTTCCTGAAGGTGAGGTCTAAGAGAGTACAGGACCAGAGAGCCCTCCTGCCTTCAACCCTGAGAATCAGTTGTATGATGCTAAAGGCCACTGCCTAAGGATAGTATGAAAGAACGAAAATAGCAAATGTGATAGCCACATGCTTAATCTTGGACCCTCTTCTGGTAACCTGAGCACCCTGATTAGAGGTAACAGTGTCTATAAAAAGTAAGGGCGTTAGTGACTCCAGGCTGAGTCTTCCATGTACCCTGTGGCTGCAGGAGCCAAGCCAAAGAAAGCATTCTCAAGGTGATATGGGACAAGTCCAGTACATGACTCCCTTATTGAGAACAACAGCTCTTAAGATAAACCAGCTCCAGCCTTTGCCCAACCAGAGAGAGTAGCTCATGGGCATTGTGTTATGCTTCTTGTAAAGAAAAGCAGTCAACCATAATTTCAGATGAAGCAGCAGTACATATAGACAAGATAAAATGAGATAAGGGGGGAATTTGCAATATGCTTGAAAGGCAGCAGATAATGAATCAGTATTAATAATATATATATATATTTACCTAATAACACTGAATCAAAATACTTAAAGGAAAAAGCAACCAAAATCTAGGGGGAAATAGTTCTACTCTAAGTGGTGGGACTTTATTATACTCCTTCCAGACCTAGACAAATTAACCAAGATAAAAGACCTGAATAAAAGAAAAATAGAGATGATAGATTTCTAGTAATTAATGTGAATAGAAAGGCATTTACGTGTTCTCAGCTACATATGCCATGTACTGAGCCATATCTAATCAAAAAACTTGTACCTCCCCAAAATGTAGAAAAGCAGAAATACTATACATATTACTGATCACAATGTAAAAGTGACTGGCACATGATAGGTATTTAATAAATGCTCATTAATTGACAATATTCAATAACAGACTGAAGACAATTCAAAAATCTGATAAGTTAAAGAACAAATTATAGAAATATGAAATTTCATCAAAAAATAAAATACTAAGATAGCTTATCAAAACTTATGAAATGCAGGTGAAGTAGTTTTATGGGGTAAATAATTTCATCAACAACAAAAATAAATCAACAATTTGAAGGTGTAGTTTTTAAAGTGTTACTAGTAACAAATTGAAAGCCCTCAACTAAGTAATAAAGAAATTCTGAAAATTAAAGATGAATAAAACTTGAAAGCAAAATGACTGTTGAACTCATAAAAATAGGAACTGTTTTTAAGAAAACTCATAAAGTTAGTTACTGCTTGAAGAAAAGGGTGGAAAACCAAACTGGTCATATCAAAATGATAAAGGAGAACTCAAAACAATTAAAAAATAAAATTATCAGAGAATACTGTACCCAATCAAGTGCTAAGCAAAATGGACACCTAAAAGAAATAGACAAATAACTTACAAAATATAAAATACCAAGATTAACAAAAGAATGATTACTTAAATAACCTAGTATCAGAAAAAGAAATCAAACAATCCAAAAAATGAGCTCTTAAAAAAACTTGAGACCAAGTGAATTCTCTGAACATTCAAAGAACAATTCCCATTAATGAAGAAATAATATTTATAAAAAGTGCTTAGCACAATGCTTAGCACATAGGCACTTAACAAATGCTTATATACTTATATGCAAATGCTTATAAACTCTTTGTAGAATCATCACCATAAAGATGGTAATTAAATCCATAAGAGCTAATGAGACTACCAAGTGAAGTACTATAAAGAGAGAAGAAAAGGGGGTCCAGGACAAAGCCCTGAGGGACACCTATGATAAGAGGACATGATCTGGAGGAAGATCCAGCAAAGGAGACAAAGAAGGAGCAAACAGGAGCACCAGGAGAGAGTGGGTGTCCCAAAAAACTAGAGAAAAGAGTCTCAAGGAGGAGAGAGTGATCAACTGTCAAAGGTTGCAGTAATGGCATAGTTCAGCTGATGTGACAAATCTGTAGTGCATCCATTCAATGTGATTTCAGAATCTTCTCCACCTTTGTTTGGCAGAATGAATAGGAGAAGGAAGACTCTGGATAGTGGAACTAATCCAAGGCTGCAATTTGTCAGGGCAGGATCAGCAGTGCAACGGGCAAGGGATTCAAGAGAAAAGGATAGTATAGAATTGAACTGATTCACCAAAGGGTCAAGATGGAGGAGAGTGTAGCCAGTGCAAGAGTGATACTCTGGGACGGAGGGGTTGGAGGTCCTGATGAGAATGAAGAACACTGTTAGGGTTTGCAAAGCAGAGGGAAAGGTGGAACAATAACATATTATGATCAGATAAGGGATATCAGAGCGCATGAATGCGAAAGTGGTATATTTGAGGGTGTACCATCTCTGTGCAGCTGATATAGGGTGGAGGAATAGATCATGGAAAATGCTTATGCTGAGGAACTGAGGAGATAAGGGTGTTTAAGGGAATCACAGTATGTATGTTGAAGTTCCATAATATAAGGGTTGTTGTGTACTTGTCCTTCATTTTTGAAGAGAACTGTGATTTCAGGGAAATGATGACATGACTTGCAGTTGACTTTGATTCAAGTGAGAGAAGGCTCTGCAAGATCACCAGCCTCACTTTCTCCTCCAGAGCCATAGGGGTCCAGTGGCCAAATATTCATCAGGAAGACTGTAGATGACCCAGTATGCAATTGGCCATTTTAGGCTAAGACCTTTTCAAGTACTCACCTATATAGAGATAATATTATATACATACATACATAACACACATATGTTATATAATATGCATACATATATAATATATATGTATATACATACACACACATACATATATATGGGTAGACACTGAGGAGAGAAAGAGAAGGAGGGAGAAGGTGTTTCTATCTGCCTGGGCTGGAAAAAAATTACACATTATGATTGTTGATTTTCCTGCTCAGAATTCAGTATGTCACAGGGAGTTGTTCAGAGGATTATATTGAGAAAGCTAGAAAAATTGCTCAGTTCACTTTGACATCAAGATTCTGCCACCCACCTACCCTGGGGTTTGAAATAAAGTAAAAAACAATCCTTGCCTTCAAGGAGCTTACAAGCCTATAGTGGAGACACCATACAAAAAACAATGCCTTGTCTTATGGCTATAGTGAGCACTTCTCCATTACATCCAATGTGTGCTCCAGATTTTAGACAGATATTGCTTATATTAAGGAAAGGCTATTTTATACAGAAATGGGTGTTAGATTTTTCTAAAAGTCTTTAAAGCATTTATTGATATATCTGTAACAAAGCAGGGCAGATACCAATAGAGTTTTGTCAAGATAACTCGTGGGTCACATCAAACACTTTTTCAACAGTCCAAAAGGTGATTCCACATGTGGACATCACCAAATGGTCACTATAGAGGGTCAATATAATCAGATTTGATTATATACTTTGCAGTCAAAGGTTGGAGAAGCTCTATGCAGTCAGTTAAAAGAAGACCTGAAGCTGACTGTGGCTCACAGCATCGGCTTCTTCTTGCAAAATTCAGACTTAAATTGAAGAAAGTAGGGGAACCATCAGACCATATAGGTGTGACCTAAACAACATCCCTTGTGAAAATGAAATGGAGGTGATGAATAGATTTAAGAGATGAGATCTGGTAGACAAAGTGCCTGAAGAACTATAGATGGAGGTTCTCAATATTCCATAGGAGGCAGAAAACAAAAAAACATTCCAAAGAAAAAAGAAAGATAGGAAAGCAAAATGGCTGTCTTGATGAGGCTTTATAATTGAAAAAAAAAAGGAAAGCAAAAGGGAAAGGAGAAAGGGAAAGATATACCCTAGTGAATGTAGAATTCCAGAGAATAACAAGGAAAAAATAAGATTTTCTTAAATGAGCAAGGCAAAGAAATAGAAGAAAATAAAACAGGGAAAGCGAGTTACCTTCAAGAAAATTAGAGATAGCCAGGGAAAATTTCATGCAAAAATAGGCATGATAAAAGATAAAAATGGTAGGGACTTAACAGAAGCAGAAGAAGTGTCAAGAATACACAAAAGAACTATACAATAAAGATCTTAACATCACCTGTCACCCCAGTGTTGTGGTTACCGATCTAGAGTCAGACGTTTTGGGGAATGAAGTCAAATGAGCTTCTGGAAGCATTGCTCACAAGAAGACTGGTGGAGGTGAAGGAATTCTAGCTGAGCTATTTACAATCCTAAAAGATGACTGCATTCAATGTCAGCAAATTTGGAAAACACACCAGTGGCCACTGGATTGGAAAAGATCAGTTTGTCCCCTTCCTAAAGAAGGGCAATGCCAAGTTCAATGTTCAAACTACCGAACATTTGTTTTCATTTCACACACCAGCAAGATTATGTTTAACATCCTGCAAGCTAGGTTTCAGCAATATATGAACCAAGAATTACCAGAAGAGCAGGCTAGCCTTCAAAGAGGTAGAGGAACTAGAAACCAAATTGCCAACATTCACTGGATTATGGAGAAAGCAAGGGAATTCTAGAAAAATATCTACTTTTGCTGCATTGACTACACTAAAATCCTTGACTGTGTTGGATCACAACAAAATATGGCAAGTCCTCAAAGAGATAGGAGAACCAGATCATCTTACTTCTCTCTCAAAGAACCTTTATGCAGGCCAAGAAGCACAGTTAGAATTAGTCATGGAACAACTGATTGATTTAAGATTGGAAAAGAACAAGGCTGTATATTGTCATCTTATTTATTTACTTATAAGTAGAGTACATCATGTGGAATGCCAGGCTTGATAAATCAAAAGCTGGAATTAAGGTTGCTGGGGGAAATATCAACCATCTCAGATGTGCAGATGATACCACTCTGATGAACATAAAGTGAAGAATTAAGAAGCTTCTTGAAAAGAGTAAACGAGGAGAGTGTATAAGCTGACTTGAAGCTTATTACAAAAATACTAAGATCTTGGCAACTGGTCCCATCACTTCCTGGCACATAGAGGGAAAAGAAATGGAAGGGGCGGAGCCAAGATGGCGGAGTGAAAGCAACGACTCACCTAAGCTCCTGGAAAAACTCCTCTGGATATCTCCGGGGGGAGAGTCTGACCAGACTTTGGAGGTGTAGAATCCAGTGGGTGACGGACTTTGACGGATTCGGAGCCCAGGCTGGACCGGAGGGTCCACGGGAAGGATCTGTTCCGCGGGGGTAAGACCCCAGCACACAGCACAGCGCGGTCAGCGCGGCAGGGCGGAGGGGACCAGAGGAGCCCAAGAGTGGCGGGCGAGACCAGCAGAGCAGGAGATAAGCCAGGCCAAGCCGGTGAGAGCCACTGAGTGCCAGACATCAGCGCAGCAGCCCTTGAAATCTTCAGCCTGAAGACGGATTTCGGTGGGTCACTACTTGAACTTCCAGGAACTGGGATGGCAGAGTGATCAGTAAGTGCTCTCTCCTCCCCCCTGATGACCGTGAGGGAACCATAAAATTCTTCCCCAGATTAATCCTGGATCAGCGGGAACAGCAGAAGGGGGCGGGTGGTCTCATAACACCAGAGGCTGGAAAAGTGGCAAAGGGGGATTCTTCCTACTGTGGTGGAGGCGATCTGGAGGGGCAGATGACCCAGGGCAGAGAAAATTCGCACTGAGACCCAGGCAAGCCTCAGAGCCGGGAGACGAGCCCCAGGAGGGGCGGGAACACGCGTTAGCTTCTAGGCGTGCCCCAGCCCTCCAGGGGAAAAGGGAAGACAATAGGGAAGCTGGGATCACCATCCCCTGACCTTGCTTTTGCCTCAAGTCAGCTGAGGAGATATCCTGAGACCAGACCACACCTCCCACACACCTAACAAGCTAACTCCAGGGTTGATCTGGGAAACAAAAAACAAAAGCCTGCTTTTAGCCCAGACACACATCAGCTCAACTTAAAGATCAGTACCTTCTGACTGAAAGAACCAAAAGCTACAACACTCAGCCAACATCATGAATCGGAAAAAGCAGACGAAAAGTGAAAAAACCATAGAATCTTTCTATGGGGATAAGGACCAAAACACAAACACCAAAGAGGTTAGAGCTGAGACTGTACTTCCATCTGAAACCTCAGATGGGACTATGAATTTCTCGCAAGCACAACTAGATTACCTGGAACGTCTGAAGAAGGACATAAAAGAAAAACTGGCCAATGATTTTAAAACTATAAAAAAGGAATTCACTGATGAGAACATCACCCTGAAAAAGAAAATTGAAGAAATGGAAAAGGAAGTTCAAAAATTAACTGGAGAGAATAATTCCCTAAAAGGAAGAGCTAATCAAATGGAAAAGGAAACCCAAAACCTAACTGGGAAAATCGGTCGAATGGAAAAAGAAGTACAAAAATTAAATGGAGAAAATAGCTCCTTAAAGGGAAAAATTGGTCAGATGGAAAAGGAGATGGAAAAGCTAACTGAAGAAAACACTACGATGAAGATTAGAATTGGGCAAGTAGAAACTAATGACTCAATGAGGCAACAAGAATCAGTCAAACAAAATCTAAAGAATGAAAAGATAGAAGAAAATGTAAAATATTTAATTGGAAAAACAACTGACCTGGAAAATAGATCCAGGAGAGAAAATCTAAGAATTATTGGCCTGCCAGAAACCCATGATGAAGAAAAGAGTCTGGACAATATCTTCCAGGAAATCATCAAGGAAAACTGTCCAGAAGTACTAGACTCAGAGGGCAAAATAGTCATCGAAAGAATCCACCGTTCCCCTCCCGAAAGGGATCCCAAACTCAAAACCCCAAGAAATATAGTTGCCAAATTCCAGAGCTATCAAGTGAAGGAGAAAATACTACAAGGAAAAGAAATGGAAGCAGTGGTAGAGTCTATATTCTTGGGCTCAAAGATCACTGCAAACTGAGACTGTGGCCATGAAATTCAAAGATGTTCCTCCTTGGAAGGACAGTTGTGACAAATCTGGACAGCATACTAAAAAGCAGAGACATTGCCTTGCCAACAAATGTCCATCTAATCAAAGCAATATCTTGCTGTGAGAGTTAGACTGTAAGGAAAGTTGAATACCGCAGAATCAATGGTTTCAAAGTGTGTTGCTGGAGAAACCTTTTGAGAGTCCCTTGCACATCAAGGAGGTCATATCAATCAACACTTAATTCAGGTCATTTCCTGAAAGGTCAAATATAGAAGCTGAAGCTTAAATACTTTGGCTACATAATGAGAAGATGGGACTCATTGGAAAAGACCCTGGTGTTGGGAAAGATTGAAAGCAAAATGAAAATGGGATGGCAGAGGATGAGATGGAGTGATAGCATCACATGAACATGAACTTGGCCACACTTGGAGAGAGTGGAGGATAGAAGGGCCTGGTGTGCTATGGTCCTGGAGTCATGAAGAATTGGACACACTGAATGACTGAACAACAATAATGACAGCTAAAATCCCCCAGGCCTCCACTCTGTCTAAGGACCAAGGATGTTACAATTTACACCTTTCCCAGGGTTCCTTAGTACCTTTGAAGGGGGCTTACAGGCTTCTAGTCTCTTTGTCTTTGGCTCTAGGTCTCACCAATGGCATTTCCTGAATTCTAGGAGGTTTCCTGCACTTCAGTTCCATTTAACTACTTCAGTCAGAATAGCTTTTACAAAAGGGATATTTACGTCAAAAGTCTAACAAGAATAAACATAGGAACATTCACCCTTAAATTCACCTTAATCTCTGGGGAAGAGAGGAGGATTAGGTTCTCAGTTTAGCCCACTTTCTGAATAGCACAGTCCACTTGGATTGTAGTGCCCTGGTTTCTCCGGATCTTCCTGCTGACCTGGTTACAACATCTGGTCTGGAATTCTGCCTGCAAAGTCTCCATGATCTGGGCATTCTGGGGAGTACTGCCTGCTCCTGGAACAGATAACACACCAAAACAAAACCCAAAGTCTGATTCTTTCAACTACAGGGTAAAAAGGAGAGCGCATTTTATTGTCCCAATGTAGTCTTTTCCCCCTGCCCTCAGTACATAGGTGAACTAGACTTTGACCTCTCTGGGTGCTGTGGAAAAAACTTTCTCTATCTGGTGTATTATAAGAGGATTTTGTTGTTATTTTTAAATCACCTTTTCTATTGCCTTGAGCAAGGCTATTTAATTTGTAGGGAAAATCATGTAGCCAGCTGAGGCTACAGAATTTGGCAGAAAGTTCCAATAATTAACTCATGATGATTATTAACTGGTTAGGGGTAAAAGAACTCTCATCTCTGTTTTAAGATAAGCTTCTGTTAGACTCACTCATATCAGTTTCCCAGACGCAGCTTTCCCCTTCGATGTTTGACGTGTAGACCCCTTCCCTATTTGCTCCAATCCGTTTTCCAAGCTATCTTTGAAGGTAAATCCTAGTTGTATATTCGTTTTTCGGATGAAACTGGAAATTCGCTTTAGCTTCAGAAGAATTTTGTCTTAGTGGAACCCGACTCTGTGCTGCAAGAATATAATAAAAGCCTGCTTTTTGATAAAAATGACTGGTAGCCGCCGCTAGCAGTGAATGCTTGGACAGCTCCATCCCAGGGAGCGTGAAGACGCAGCCCATCTTGCACCCACAGCCGAAGCCTGGCAGCTCCAGAGCCCTGCCCCAAGACAGTGCGTACCGATAACAAAGAGGTGATTATCTAACATGACCGTGTTGAGTCAGATCCTGCCCTTCTGACGTAAGCCTTCCTCCGCCTCCTCGTGGGGCGGCCGCGCTGCCAAGGGGCCAGCGATCAGGCCGCTCGTTGGGGCTGGGGGCCCGCCGCCTCGCCCGCTTGGCCCTCAGGCTCCAAGGTCTCCCTGTCCCTCTGGGAGCACGTGCTCTCCGTCCGGGATCCAGACCAAAATCCACCACCAGGGGGCGGGGCGGGGGGCCGACGCTGGGCATGCGCAGACGTCGCGCTCGCCTGGCGAACTACTTTTCCCAGCGGGCTCTGCGACTTCAAGCGTGAAGCTCCTGTGCGGTGGCCATGGAGACGGAACCGGCCGGTAACGTGAAGGGGCGCGCGCAGCGTCTCTCGAGGATTGGTGGGGAGAGGGAGGCGGGGCCGGAAGGGGTGGGCTCTGGCGTTCCTTCCGCATTGTCGGGGCAGCCCTGGAGCTGTCCGAAGCGGAGCCGACCCCTGCTTGATTGTTGGAGTGGATACGGTCCGGAGACCGGAGCGCCGCCAGCGTGGACGAGGAGGCCTGACCGGGACCGGCCCGCCGGGCTGCGGAAGCGGACTTCGAGTCCTACCTCTGCGTCCAAACCCCGCCGGACCATGGACCCCTTGCCCCGCCGCCAGGTGAGGGGGGGCGGGGGGAGGGGGAGCTGCCCCTGACCTGGCACTGGGAGCGAGGGCTCCGGGGACTCCCCATCGCTGCGCTCGCCTCCCAGGGGGGCCCGTGAGGAGCCTGGGGCGGACCGGGCTGCGCCTCCGGGACCAAGTGGCGCTTGGGTCTGTGCATGTGTGCCTCGAGCGGGCCGCGCACGTGCCGGCGCCGGCATTGTCCTTCCCGGGGCGCGGACGTTGGCTTCGTGATCGTGGGGTTCCGTCTGCTTTCTTTACCGGTGAATTCGGCCCGTTAACGGTCAGCCTTCTCGTTTTAAAACGGCCTAACATCGTGGAGGCCCCAGGCCAGGTGTTCCAGTTATCGATTCATTTTCTCTCCTTCTTTAATGGAAATTCCCTGTGTTACCAGCCTTGGCGGGATGTTAGGCCTGTAGTGGCGTCAGTCAATGCCTGTGTTTCCATATTTCATTGCCTATGGCTGGTTCTCTTCCCCATCCCCGTCTCCATTTTTAAGTCAATCCTGCCCAACTGTTCGTTGCAACCCTTAGAACTTAGAGTTTTACGTTTTTCCATTTTGTGCTTAACTGGAAGAATGATTTTATTTCTTAACTTTGTAAAAACCAGTGAGTTTCACCTGAGGTTTTTTTGCCTTTTGGGGTTGTTTCCTGTCCTGTATTGTTCTCTGACTTTGGGTTCCTGAACACACATTTATTTACTCCCTGTTTTTGTCAGATCCCCTGCTGAGCTACAAGAGCGAAGTCAGCATTGAGCGACTCGAGCCGAGTAACGTTAGCAGATGCATACGATGCAGTTACACAAAATAGTTACCAGGCCATTAGGGAGGAGGGAAGGGGCGTTCGAGCTGAGCCTTAAAGGAAGGGAGGGATGCTGATGGGAGCATATGTTCCAGGCAGTGGCATGTCCACTGTGGAGGCGGGAAATGGAGTGGAGTGTATGGGAAAGAAAAGACCAGTTTGGCTGGACTGTAGTGTGTGTGATGGAGAAGAATGTATAGCCGCGTCTGCCTTTGTGTGGTTCCGTCAGATCCAAGTCTTTGTGACCCCAGTGGGGGTTTTCTTGTCAAAGATATTAGAGTCGTTTGCCATTTCCTTCTCCAGCTCAGTTCATAAATGAAGAAATTGAGGAAAGCATAGTTACGTGACTTGCCTGGGATCACATAGCTAGCAAGTGTCTGAGGTCAGATTTGAACTTAGGAGAAAGACAAGTTCGGAACTCTATCCACACAACCACCTAGCTGCCCCTATGACCCCTACCCTAGCTTGTATGTTTGCCCTAAAGCCGGGTATCTCTTAGAAATGTATTCATTTATGCCATTGTGGACATAATATATTTCATTCCTTTACTTCTTTTATCACTTCATGTGAGTTTTTCCTGGTTCTCTGAAATTTTTCCTATTTGGTATTATAGCACAGATTTTAGTATTCATGTTCTACAGTTTCTTCAGTCATTACTAATCATTGGACACAGAATCTATTTTCAGATTTTTGCTGTTGTAAGGTTTGCCTCAACATTTTGGTATATTTGGAACCTTTCCTAGGAAGCCTCACAGATAACCCAAGTGGAATCACTGCATCAGAGGGTGTGGTCAACCCAGTAACTTTTATTGCTAAATGCTAAGTTGTTCCTCCACCAACCATGGATGCGAAAAAAACTTTTGTTTCATGTCATTGAAATGATCTATTTGATCTTTTGTGATGACCCCACCCCTGCTTTTTAAAAAATTTCCCCCTACCCATCATCATTAAAGGTACTTCTATCCACTTTCTGCCATTATTTAATATTTAGGTTATTTAGATCTTATTTCAACATAAGGTATGAGATGCTGACAGAATCGACTTTTTGCCAAACTGTTTTCCAGTTTTCCTGGCAGTTCTTGTCAAATAGAAATTTCTTCCCCAACTAGTCGATGGGGTTTCGGGAACTCTGCGGTAACCTGTTTCCTTGTTTTTATTCTTGCTCACTTCTTTGTTCTACTGATTTACTTTTCAGGTTTCTAGCCAGGACAAAATGGTTTTGATAACAATTGCTGTACATGTGTTGTAGTTTGGAATCTGGAAGTACTCTTGGCCGCTGTCCACTTTTTTTCATCTTCATTCCTTTGAATTTCTAGACATTTTTTTTTCTCCAAATCAATTTTGTTACTTTCTCTTGTTATATAAAGTAACACCTTTTTAAGCTGATTAGCATATCACTAAATCTGGAAATGTATTTAGAAAGTAGTACTACCATTTTCATTATATATTGGTGGGGACCAATCACAATCAGTTAATATCTCTCTGTTTATTTAAGTCTTCCTTTGTTTCTCTCTTTTGTTGTTATTTTTAGGCAATCTGAGTTAAGTAACTTGCCCAGGATCACACAACTAGTAAGTGTTAAGTGTCTGAGGCCAGATTTGGACTCAGGAGGACCTGATTCCAGGGCTGGTGCCCTATCCACGGCCCCACATAGTTGCTACACTTTGTTTCTTTAAAGGGTGTTTTTTAGTTCTATGTATAAAAGACCTGTCTGTGTCTTATCACTTCCAAGATATTTCATGTATTTTGTAATTATTTATATTGGGAGTTCTGTTTCCTCTTGATTTTTGTCAATACTATATTGAAACACTGATGATTTTGGTGTATTTAAGTTATCTCCTACTACTTTGCTGTTGCCTTGAAAAACGTTTTTTTTGATTCTCTCACAGATCATATTTACAGATAGACATCATTTTCTTTCCTCTTGGCCTGTACTTATACTGTTCACTTAATTTTCCAGCTTTATGGCTCTGTTTTTTCAAGCATTGTTTCAAACAGAAGTGAGCATCTCTGCTTTACCTGGATCTTATTGGAAGTTCAACCCTAAAGCTGTTCTTAGATGTTATTTAAGTCTCTTTTAACTATTACAAAGAGGGCTAGCTTTGGTATCAAAGTGGATATTTTTATATTAAAGAAAAGTCATTTCTGTGCTTGTTGTGTTTAACATAAATGATTCATTTTCTTCATCTTGATATGTATGTGACTCTTAAATTATCTGTTATTAATATCTTCATGGTCATTTCCACATCTAGATCTATAATCCTATGAATAGGATTTAGAATGCTTGTTGTTTTTATTATGTTGGGCCAACCATGCATACTTGACAGAAGTACAGGTTAGTCATAGTGAATAATTCCACACATTTTTTGTAGCCTCATTCCTGTTCGGCCTTGAGGCCGATGGGCTACCCAAGCCTTTTCTTACCTGTTGCAGGTCTTCGGTGGCCAAACCGGATAAATGTGTTGAGAGAACAGACTTTCCAGAGTCGAACAAGGGTTAGGCTTTATTCAGGATCTTAGTTACATGTGCAGGGTGAATTCTTCCTCAGGAGAGAGGAATCCTCCTCCTCCCAAGGAGGCACAGATCATACAGCAAGAGAGTGGGAGTGGGAGAGGGGGGGACCCTCTGCCCTCTAAGGGCCCCTCAGCGCTAAGAGCGCCTTCAGGCTTTCCTGACTCTACTTAAGCTCTCCTGCGGCATAGTTTGCAGCTGAATACCGTACCTGCTCTCAGCCTTTAGCTAGTCAACAACAGGTGTGCTCAGACCATGGGTTAATCTCAAGGGTGGGATGCTCTCCCCAGCAAGTTTCCCACAGAGAAGAGGCGGAAATGCACGAGATAGCCGTGTCTCACACCTCAATTCCCCGCTGTTCCCTGGGGGGCCTCATGAGAACTGTGAGGTTTAGAAGTTCTCACCTTTACCTGCCCGAGACTGTCCACATAAAACTGAGCTTACACCCCCAACACATTCCTAATAATTTGTTTAGTAATTTTATATCAGAATTAGTTATTTTGTTTCTCATTTCCTTCCTCTGCTTTATTTTTGTTTGTTTTGCTTATTGGGAGTTTGAAATGCCTTCTTTCTATTTTTACCAGTAGTTTATGTACCGTAGTAGCTATTAGTTCTTTGAGTGTTTGATAGAATTCGCTTATAAAACCATGTGCTCCAGAGGAATATTTCTTTGGGATTTCATTTATGGCTTGCTTGGTTTCTCTTTGTCATAACATGTCATCTCTCCACTAACAATTCACTTCCAGTGCATGTGTGGAAAGCATCAAGATTCCTTGAAAGTTATACCCCCAAGAATGACTTTGTTCATGACCCTGTGATTGTTAATAATCAGTAAAGGATAAAAGGGGAGGTGATCACTTACTAGAAATGTTTGGCCCCGTCTTGGCAGATGCTCAGTGGGGTCCAGATGGAAGAAGAATGCCCAGTAAGTGAGGAGGTCCTCCTGATGCTCCTGTTTGCATGTGACCTGATGCTGAATGCATCAACACCCAGAATATTGCAGATCTCTAGTCATTCAAAAGGATTTGACTGAACTCTCTGCATAGGAGGAAAAAAAATTGATGATGAACACCTGTTTAGATGCAGTTGGATGAAGAGTCCTTAGAAATTGCCCATCAGTACATGTATCTTGGGTGGATGGATGGATGGATGGATGGATGGATGGATGGATGGATGGATGGGTGGGTGGATGGGTGGATGGATATTGCAAATGAGCTGAGTACAGAATTGTATAGGAGGAATAGAATGGACTGGGTTACCTTTGGGAAAGTAAGCAGTTTTTTTAAGGGACCCTTTTTTTAACACCCAGTATTCTTTCAGTGACACATGGCAATGAATCATGCAGTGCTAGAGACTGAAGAATTTTAGTTGAGGATATGCCACAGTACAGTGGAGGCACATGTGACAAATGAAGACACAGATGTCCTCAAAGAAATGAGTGACCCAAAAACACAGGAGAGTTCTCAGAATACCCAATTCCCCCCATGACATCTCTGTTGGGTAGCAATATTGGTGGTACCCCCAAGCTTTTCCAGAATTCCTTCTGTTCCCCCACTGTATTTATTTTGTTTGTTGCTGAAATGCCTAAGCCCCATCCTTCTGCCCCCTTAGTGACTCTCAGACAAGAAAGTTATTGGAGAGGACTGTATCATTACTCAGCCCATAAAGCTTTTCAAAGGTGTTTTTTAAGTTCATCTTATCTGCCCAGTTTCCATGTCAAAGAAAACCCAACTCGCGATCTTCTTACAAATGTCTTATTTCCCTGTAAGAATACTTAAAAGTTATCTGTTTTTTAAAATACTTATTAATTCTTGTATGTTTATGCTCAACAAGTTATTCTTGAACACAGGTTATTTTCTTTTCTTAGGTAAATTTTATTCCAGATTTTCCTTTCCAGTTCCTAAACGTAACCCTAACCCTAAATGCCCATTGTATTTCTGGCTGGGGTTTCTTGGGACATTGATTTACCTTTCTTGCTAGCTGCTTATAATAGTTTTTTTTTTTTAACTCAGGAACTCAATAATAATTTATTAAACTCTTACTCTGTGTCAGGCACTAAGGATGCAAATTTAACAATAATAATCACATTTGTAGATGAGTTAAAACTCAGGTTCCTCTCCAGTGACAACCTGTGGACCACATCAGTCTATACTTTATCTGATATTTTAGCTCCAGTATTAATAGGCAATTTTCTTTTATCATTTATAAAGCACATATATATGTATATATAGACACATACACACACATATATATGTTATATATACAATTAAGTGTTTTTTATTGTATCTCTTACATGTATTCTCAAATCATTTCTACAAAAACTTTTCAAGGTCAATTTAAAAAATTTTTAAACTTGTCATTTAAACTTAAAATTTGCTGTCTTTTGAGTTTGCTGTCATATTACTTGGCATCTCACTATTTAAGTTCTGTTTCTTCCATCATTTTATTCCTAGTTTCCCTTTTCTGATTAAAGTTTTTCAGTATCTTCTCTACAGTTTTCATTAAGAGATCTGATGTCATCCTTTATCTCTTCCTACACTCCTTTAAACAGTTCCATTCTTTTGGTTATATTTGATTACACTTACGACTCTATTATTTTGCTCTAGAATTTTGCTCTGGCACCAGGGTGGTGTCAGACCTCAGATGCTAGGTGTGTGACCCTGGGCAAGTCATTTAATTCTGTTTGCCTCAGTTTCCTCATCTGTAAAATGAGCTGAAGAAGGAAATGGCAAACCACTCCAGTATCTATGGGGAAGCTAGGTTTCACAGTAGATAGGGTGCCAAGCCTGGAATCAGGAAGATTCATCTTCTTGAGTTCAAATCTGGCCTCACTCACTAGCTCTGTGACCCTGGGCAAGTGACTTCACCCTGTTTCTTCACCCTTTCAACCACTCCGATGTCTGCCAGGAAAAGCCTAAATGGGGTCATGAAGACTCAGACTGGAATGTTGTCCTAGCATTCTGTGGCTATGGAGCATCTTCATTGTGTTAGTTTTCCTTTGCTTGCTTGTTTCCTGAGTCTCTATAGGCTTTTTCCCCTCCTGTAAAGATTTCCTTGTAAGAAATTGATACCTTTTAGGTTATTATTATTGTGGGTTGTTGGGGTTTTTCTTAAGCTTACATTCCTAGCTAGTTGGAGGTCCTGAAGAGTGGTAAGTGTATATACAATTTGTAATTCAGCTTTCCTCCCAGAAACCCCTTCCCTTCAGGTCCAGATGGTGCTGGAGCAGGCTGCCCTGGCAGGTGCCTCTCTCTGCCAGGGCATCAAGGCTAGAAGAATGACCTTGAGCCTGTTGGGCAGTGAAGGCATCTGGGCGACCTTTTGGTGACCAGACATAGGAGGCAATAAGAGCCAGGCTGATTGGTGATGATCCTTCTTGTAGATATCTTCCTGTCATAGGCAAGATGCTTGTCTGATTACCATGCTTTCTTTCTTCTTCTTCTTTCATTTTTATTTTTATTCTAAACTATTCTTTGGGAGCTTTTAGTTCCTTTATTTAAGTTTTTTGTTAGTCTTCCCGTGAGTTTGTTCATGTAAAGGTTTCTGCCCTCTCTGATGTGATGGTTGTATAATTTATTGAGTATGTTTATCATTGTTTGGGGGAGTAGAACATTGTGGGGGGTGGGTGGGAGTATTGGTCGAGTACCCATACATTTTGCCTAAAGTGTTAGTGCAAAAGAAAGGCCCTGACAGGTAGGAACTTTGGACAGGTAGCTGGACGCCATGATTCCAAAACCGTGCAACGTGTTTTCTAATTATGGCCATTCTCTCTCTCTTCTGGCCCAAGACCAAAGAAGACAAAGGATCACTGATGAACATTTGTTCTGTTTGGCAGTTCTGTGTGATTTCCCAAAGAAGTCAGCATGAGAAGTACTTTATGTGCCCACAGAAAGAAGACACAGAGTGTATGATGATCTCTGAGTTCATCCTGTCCACCAGCCTTTTCTCCTTGGGCTACTTTTTTCTTGGGCAAGTCACTTAACTCCAATTACCTCATCCTGGGTCATCTCCAGGCATCCTGATGAATATCTGGTCACTGGATCCAGATGGCTCTGGAGGAGAAGTGAGGCTGGTGACCTGCGCAGCCCTCCCTCACTCAAAACAAAGTCAAGTGCAGGTCATGTCATCATTTCTCTGATGGCATGGTCTTCTTCAGCAATGAAGGATGAACACATGCACTTTTTTCTTTTCCTTCTTTTTCCATTTAATCAATTCTGCTTCTTTAAGGAATTCTCTTCATACTTTTTTGTATGTATTTTTCCATTTGGCCAGTTTTGCTTTTTAAGGCATTCTCTTTGTTGAATTTTTGTGCCTCTTTTACCACTTAGCCTCATCTGGCTTTTAAGGAATTCTTTTCTTTAGTAATTTTTTGTGCCTCCTTTACCCAGCTTGTTGACTCTTTTTCATGACTTTCTTGCATCCCTTTTATTTTTCTTCCTAATTTTCCCTCTACCTCTCTTACCTGATTTTTAAAATCCTTTTTGAGCTCTTCCATGCCCTAAGACCAAATCATATTTTTCTTTGAGGCTTTGGATGGAGGAGCTTTGACTTTGTTGTCTTCTTCTGAGTGTGTGTTTTGATCTTCCTTGTCACTGTAGTAACTCTGTAGTCAGGATCTTTTTCTGCTGTTTGCTCATTTTCCAGCCTGTTTCTTAACTTTTAACTCTATGCTCAAGTGAGGTTCTGCTTTTGCAGTAGAGGAGGCACTATCCCAAGCTTCACATTTTTGGTGCATCTGTTTTCAGAGGTCATTCTGGGGACCTGTAAGTTTTCAGTTCTTCTGAGGGGGTGTGATCTAAGGAGAGATGTTTACTACTCTGCTGTATTGTGCCCCTGGTCTATGAGTGACTCCAAGCACTCTTTGCAACCCTGGAACTATAACCAGAGTCTCGGCTCCCCTGAAACCACAAGCTCTGCTGTGCAGGTGCTCCTCCTCACCCTAGGACCGAGACCCAGGAATGTGACCCATATCCAAATATAGGCAATGCAACACAGTCCTGCCCCTGTGCCAGCAAAGGGAGCCCTGTAATCCCCTCCTGACCATTTGTCATACCTCCTTACCGTCTGTGGGCTGAGCAATCTGGAAACCACCATTGCTGCCATGGATTCAATCACCCCAAAGCCTGCTCCTGATTTGCTGGGGCCTGGTGTGTGCTGGTGATATGTGGTGTGTGCTGGTACACTGGTAAGCACAGAGCCTTGTGCTCCACTATCACCCTGATGCAAGAGACCTTTCCTGCTGACCTTCCATGTTGTCTTGGGCTGGAAGATTTTTCACTTCAAACTTTTGTGGGTTCTGCTGCTCTAGAACTTGTTTTGAGGCATTATTTTAAAGGTATTTAGGGACAACTCAGGCAAGTCCCTGCCTTTTTTCTGCCATCTTAGCTCTGCCTCCTATTTCTTGTTTTAGATGAACAACATGTGTGTTTGTACTTGTGGGTCCTTTTCTTTTTTTTAAATCTTATTTGAAGTATAGATCAAGTCGTGGTATAACTGGGTCAAAGACTATGCACAGTTTGGGGCCCATGGTTCCAAATTGCTTTGCAGAATGGCCGGACCAGTTGACAGATCCACCAGCAGTGCAGTAATATGCCTGTTTTTCTGCAGCCTTGACAGTATTCTTCCTTTTAATACTCTGGCAACTCTGCCCACCTGATAAGTGTGAGGTTGAAACTTTGAGTTCCTTTGATTGACATGTCTGTGATTTGAGCCATTTTTTAATAAGGCTTGTGATCATTTGGATTTCCATCTTTGAAAACTGTCCACTCCCTTTTACTGTTTGTCACTTGGGGATTTTTCTTAGATTTAGCATCAATTGTTTTCATTTTTTCTCTTGATTCCCATTATTTAACAGTGTCTGGTGTATAATAGGCACTTAACAGATGCCTGCTGATCGGTCAGATGAGATGTTTGTAAAGTGTGTAGCAAGTGCCTGGCACACAGTAGGCACTTAAAAAATGCTGATTCACTCCCTTCTCTCCATATGTTTCAGAATTGAGCAAATTTCAGTTGAACCCAGCTGAGCCTGTAGTCTCTTGGGCAGTCCTCCCTAAGTTCCTGAGTATGCCACTGATCCTTTCAGGTCTTTCCTGAATAAGCGCAAATGTATGTTCTGTTTCAGGGATCAGTGACATTCAGGGATGTTGCTGTGGAGTTCACCCGGACAGAATGGCGACACTTGGCCCCTTTTCAGAAGGAGCTGTACAGAGACGTGATGCTGGAGAACTACAGGAACCTGGTGTGCCTCGGTAAGGACGGGCTCCTGCACTGATTCAGAATCTGTTCACTAGGTGAGAGGGGTCTTCCTTAGTGAGAGTCAGGGTTTGTTTGGAAAGAATGCAGAGACCAGACATGATGAACCCATTTGTGCTCAAGAGATGGGGATGTGTGGAATGCTTTGCTTTATGCAACTAGAAACTGGTAACTGAGCTGTGTTGCTCCAAGGTTAGACTTTCATGCTCTTTGTACTCTGAAGTCCAGGACTGATAAAAAGGTTCCCTCTCATAACTGGAAATGAATTTATTTTTCTGACACCAAATATATTGTGTGACCTGTTTCTTCATCCTTAGCATGCTTTAAAGGTCATTTGTGGCACTGTCCTGAGATTCACCTGCTTTTCCTCCAAAAAGAAGAAATAGGATTAAATTCCCAAATGGTTCTGTGTCCCCAATAATTTCCCTTTTCCAACAAATAGGACTTACAGTTTCCAAGCCAGATGTGATCTCCCAGCTAGAGAGAAGGGAAGCACCCTGGATGCCAGGAGAGATCCAGAGAAGTAGCTGTCCAGGTGAGTGAGTCACTGTAAACAACCATTCACTTGGTCAGTCTAGGGAAGTTCTAGTAAAACTTTGAATGTGGATTTCTCCTCTTGGCTGCCCAGGCCTTGGGAGAAGAGCTGAGATTGTACGGCCTTGGCTCCTTCCTGGAGACTCATCTTGATGTCCACAGCTCAGGGTCCTGACATCTCTCCCTTCCTAATGTCCTTCCATTGTCAGAGAAGAGGATGTCTCAGCAGGGATAGGACTTCTCCTCCCCTTCTGCCCCCATTCCTGATGCTCTGCTGTTTTCACCACACAGGAACTAGTTGAGTTCATCTCTGTCTAGTGTGTCAGCCTTTCACAAACTCAACAACATGGTGTTGTCCCTGCCCCAGGTCTTCTCTTGCCACTGAATACTCCCAGTTGCTTCATTGAGCTGTTTGATGGCAGGAACTTAAGACCCCCCCAACCTTCTGGTTTCCTATCTTTGAATGTTTCTTTACTGAGATGCCCAGAAATGACCATGCACACAAACAACTTCCCTGGTATCAGAAGATAACTGGAAAATGATCTGGGGCTTTTAGTGGACTGCAGGCTCAGATGAGTCAGCACTGGGCTGTGGTATCATTAAGGGAAGCATCTCTGAGAAGGGGTAGGTGAGTCTCCTTGTGCCCAGCCCTGATCAGATCCATCTGGAGTGTTGGCTTCTGGTGGCAGGATTCAGAGGCCAGGTCACTGCCCTCTACTTTGCAGGATCCACTCGCTGCCATTTTTGTTTTTATATTGGGACATTTCTCTTCTTCCAACCCAGCAGTATCTCTGCCATTCAACTTGATGTTTCCGAGGCCACTGGCAGCGGCTCAGTAATCACACCTTCCAGCTTTTTCAGTGGGATGTAATACACCTGTGCCAGATGACGTGTACTCCTCCCAAAGAAGCCAGGGCTGTCTTAAGATCTCAGTACTTATCTTAGATATCTCTTCCTTTTAGTCCCTCTAGTTCAGTCCTCTCCAGCCCCAAGGTCCTTCTTGACCAAGGAAGCTGAAGAAGAGCTGCTTTATCTTTTGCCATCCAACCTTGGAATAGTCCAACCTCCTTTTGGATCTTCTTTTGCCCAAGCTAACTTAAAACAAGCCGCGTTTTTGTTGTTCTGTATTCAGGAGTGCCCAGGACATTTTGTTCTCTCAATGTCACAGGTTCATGAAAGTCCGGGATAGTCTGACTTCCTTGTTATAAACTCCAAAATGGAGCATTCTCCTCTTCGCTATATTCCCACGTTTTCTATCCCAACACTTAGCTCTGCCTTGTTTGTGAGAATCAGTCTCGAATAGTGTTTCATTTGTTTGGTACCTTCCATGTTTTGAAGCATAAAATTATCAAGGTAAGTCAAGACATCATTAGCTCCTACATTTTAGTTAGAACTCCACCTGGAAATCCTTTTATCATTACCGTAGCATGCCTCTGCCAGGCTTGTGATCTGTTTCTTTTTTTTTTAACATGTAATTTTCATTTTTTAAATCATTCTGAATTTGACAAACAGCAACAAACATGAGCATTTTAAAACTCAAAGAAAAACCTAAAGTAGTGCGTACATTCTATACTGTGTACAGCTTGTATTTTTCGTCAAAATTAGAGAATAAATTCAACATATTAATTTTAAAGCCATCGTGCTTGTCTTTACCTTCTTCTGAATCTCTCTCTGCTCACTTCTGGTTTTGGAATTTGCCATGCCTCTCTTTTCTTTACTCCCTTTTTTTTGGCTTTACTTGCTGTTTTCCTTTCCCCAACCCCTTCTCTGAAATCCCTTCTCAATTCAAAACTAACACTTGTACCAAGTAAGCATAATTAAGTAAAACATAGCCCTTTATTGATCATATCTGGAAATGGGATCTCAGTTTGCACTTCCAGTCTTCACCTTTCTTTCAGACAATGTACAAAATGCTTCTTCGTTGGTTTCCATGTCACTTAAGTTTTCCTAGCTGTCTCTGAATGCATCCTTTCTCCTCTTTTCTTATGATGTAACAATATACTGTACAACAATAACAAACTGTAATTTGTTCAGCCATTGCTCAGTTGATGGGCACCAACCTTATTTCTAGATATTTGCTATAACAAAATGTGATTCTGTCAATATTTTTCTATAAATAAGTCCTTATTGTTTTTTGAAATGTAGAGGCTATTCCAAATTTCACAGTGGGCATGGTTCCATGTTGCTTTCCATCTTGGTGGGCCCACTCCATAGCTCCACTTTCATTGCATTGCTGAGCCTGGATTCCCTTTTATCAGTTATCATTTCCCTTTCTGCCACTCTCAGTATGAGGTGGACCCTGAGGCTCGCTTTAACTCACATTCCTCTGGTTATTTCAGATGCTGAACATTTGTGAGTGTGTGTGTGTGTGTGTGTGTGTGTGTGTGTGTGTGTGTGTGTGTTGATAGTTTGGACTATTTTTCCTTTGAGAAAATTTCCTTCAACTATCTATTTAATGAAATGTAGTTCTTGTACTTATAGACTTGAGTCATTTTCTTGTATGTGTCAGGTGTAAGAGGTTTATCAGAGAAACTTGCTGCACAAATTTTTTTCCCCACTTAATTGTTTTCCTTCATAGTTAATGACATTAGTTTTGTTTTTTTTGCAAAAAGATTTCAGTTTATGTGATCACAATTGTCCATTTTCTCTTCTGTCTTCTCTGCATCTATATCTTCTTCCATACTCCTTTAATCTGTCTGTAATGTGGCCTTTTCTCCATTCAGAGCTTCTTGTGCTACCTGGGAGATCTTCCAGACTCCTTTCAGGAGCTTCTTCTGAGACACAAATTAAGACCTGTCTGTGCCCGCCCATGCTGTGCCCCACAGAGCACCTTCCCCACGTTAGGGGACAAGGGCCCCATTAAAGCCGTCTTGCTTTCTATACATCATGCCTTGTCATGTAAGCTGTACATCTTTCCTGTCATGTAATTCCTTGACAAAAACCTTTACTAACGAAAGTTTCTTATTGGTTATATGTCATAGCCTAATCATACTGTAGCACCAATGCAATATTCAGAGCACTCAAAGCAGCCATGAATATCCTGGTGCAATTCTGAATTACAAGATACCACAGACTCTCCACATGGAAGACAGAACCAAAACCTTTATTCAGACACCAGAAAGCCAAATCCATCATAGCAACAAAAATCTATACACAGTAACAATGCAGAGAACAACACTGTCCCCAAGCCTTCCTTCTGTTAGGCTTCCCACAAACCAGCTCTCTTCCACAAATCATAAACAAGCTCTCTCACTCAGGCTATCAAGCTGCCTTTCCTAGCCTGATTGCTCTCTGACCAACTTCTTTTCAGCTCTAATCTAGCTCCGTCTCCTGTTCCACCCTTTCTGCTCCACCCCTTCTTGTGGCATATGACTTGACTCATGTGACTGAGGCTTCCATGTGACTTAAGCAGGTAACGTGGGCCTATTAATGGATGGGAAATATCTTCCTTTTAAGAATCAAAATTACATTAAAAATAAGCAAAAATGCATTATCAATACACACACCTACCAAGGCTTCTTCATTGCCCTCAGTATGATGTTTGTCTTTGCTTCTTCAGAGGCAATGGCACACCACATCTCATTTCCACTTGACAATACAAGGAAATTGTTAGTATTGAAAAAAATGTACCTTTGCTTTCATGACAATCTTAGGGTCTGTAAACACTTTACAATTTCCTCAAAGTAATCCAGCTGGCTCAATGCCAAGCTCATTTTCTCTTTACTGTTAAGCAAGCTCTATAGGATAGTTTCAGAATATACATTAAAATCTGAGCAGTAGGCGTTGTTTATCATCGTGATCTTTTTTTCAGTAGGTAGACCAAACTCTTAAGAGTTTATAAATTTCTTCAGGAATACTCTGCATTGTCAGGAGGCTTTGATGTAATGTGCAAATGGTACATCTGGAAGATACTAAATAACTACAGAATTCTTTAAAATATTTGGGAGTGAACACACCAAGATATATAAGACTTGCATAATTAGGAATGCAACACAATTTTGATTGAAATGAAGGAAGACCTAAATAATTAGAGACAGCTAAAACACTTGTGGATGAGATGGGCCAATGCATTAAAAATGATAATATTTCCTAAATTAATCTACATATTTGATGTTGTACTAATTTAGTCATAAAGGGGGATCTTTTATGGATTGACATAACAGTAACCAAATTCATACAGTAACAATGTGAAGACTGTCAAAGGAAATAGTGAACGAATTTAGTGAAAGGGATATAACATTATAGGATCTCAGTTAAATTGTAAAGTAACAATTATAAAAATACCTAGTACTAGTTAACAATAGAAAAGTTAGTAAATGGAAAGAACTCATGTAATATCCAGAACCCTAATACTTGATGAACCCAGAAACATAAAGACCAAATGGAGGGACTACTTATTTAAACAAGAACCTCGAAGTAAAGTATAAAACAGTTTGATAGAAATAGATGTATTTAATCATTTTTCTTGATGGAGGATCCAAAAGGCAGGAAGATGTACTTGTACAACAGGAATAACAAAGAGGACATTCATGTTTTTTTATTTCATTCAGATTGGGAGGCTACTCATGAAACCAAGGAGTCAGCTCTAAAGCTGGACATGTCAGTAGAAGAATCATCCTGGGAATGTGCTGCCACGTTAAAGAGGCACCACAACAGTGAGGAGAAAAATCCTCACACAGGAAAAATAACCCAAAAGAAACCTGCAAATAAATTGGGAGGCCGCAAATATAACAACTGGGACAGTAGTTTCAGTCTAGGGCACATCCCTTTTGCACAACAGAGATTACCTGTTGAAACGATTCTCCATAAATGTGATAAAAACAGAAAGCACTTCAGACTGTCTACAGACTTAAGAAAACATAAGAGAATATATTCAAAGAAGATATTTTCCAAGTATAGTGAATATATGAAATTCTTTAAGTATAATTCACACTTTATTGAAAATGGTAGGCTACGTAATGGAGAGAAACGCTATCAGTGTAATGAATGTGGGAAGGCCTTCAGCCAGAAAGCCAGTCTTACTCAACATCATAGAATTCATACTGGAGAGAAGCCATATGAATGTAATGTGTGTGGAAAGGCTTTCCGCCAGAGCACAGGACTTAAGCAACATTGGACAATTCATACAGGAGAGAAACGTTATGAGTGTAACCAATGTGGGAAAGCTTTCCGTCTGAGAACACAGCTTATTCAACATTATAGAATTCACACTGGCGAGAAACCATATGAATGTAATGACTGTGGGAAGACTTTCCGCCAGAGTGCACAACTTACTCAACACCAAACAATTCATACTGGAGAAAAACCTTATGAATGTACTGAATGTGGCAAGACCTTCCGCCTAAGATCATTGCTTATTCAACATCATAAAATTCATACTGGAAAGAAACCTTATAGATGTAATGACTGTGGGAAGGCCTTCCGCCTCAGTTCACAGCTTATTCAACATCAGACAATTCATACCGAAAAGAAACCTTATGTATGTACTGTATGTGGAAAATCTTTTCATCAGAGAACCTTACTTACTCAGCATCAGACAATTCACAGTGGGGAAAAGCCTTATGAATGTAATGAATGTGGGAAGGCCTTCCGAAATAGCACATGCCTTACTCAACATCAGACAATCCATACTGGAGAAAAACCTTATGAATGTCATGAGTGTGGGAAGACCTTCCGACTGAGTGCATATCTCATACGGCATCAGAGAATTCATACTGGAGAGAAACCTTTTACATGTAATGACTGTGGGAAAGCCTTTACCCACAATGCAGGACTTGCATTGCATAAAAGAATTCATGCTGGAGAGAAACCATATGAATGTGATGAATGTGGGAAGGCCTTCCGACGAAGATCAGGAGTTGTTGAACACAAGATAATTCATACTGGAGAGAAAATTTATAGCTGTAATGAGTGTAGCAAGGCTTTCCGCTGGAGAACAGGACTTATCCAACATCAGAGAATTCATACTGGAGAGAAACCTTATAAATGTGATGTATGTGGGAAGGCCTACAGATTAAGCAAAGGACTTACTCAACATCAGAAAATTCACACTGGAGAAAAACAATATGGGTGTACTGAATGTAAGAGTGCCTTCCACTTGAAAAGACAGCTTACTCAACATCAAAAGCTTCATAGGGGTGAGAAGCATTACGAATGTGATCAGTGTGGGATGATCTTCTGCCAGAGTAGAATCCTTATTCAACATCAGAGAATTCATAGTGGAGAAAAACCTTATGAGTGTAATGAATGTGGGAAAGCCTTTCGCTTAAAGACACGTCTTAATGAACATCAGACAGTTCATACTGGTGAAAAACGCTTTGAATGTAGTGAGTGTGGGAAGGCATTCCGCCAGAAGACACATCTTACCGAACATCTATCCATTCATAGTGGTGAGAAACCCTTTGAATGTAATGAATGTGGGAAGGCCTTCCGCTTGAGAACACAGCTTACTCAACATCACATAATTCATACTGGGGAGAAACCATATGAATGTAATGTATGTGGGAAGGCTTTCAGTCACAGGACAGAACGTAATCGACATTATAGAATTCATACTGGAGAGAAACGTTATGAATGTAATGAATGTGGAAGGGCCTTCCGCCTGAGCACACACCTTACACGGCATAAGAGAATTCATACTGGTGAGAAACCCTATGAATGTAATGAATGTGAGATGGCCTTCCGCCTGAGGGCACAGCTTACTCATCATCAGAGAATTCACGCTGGAGAGAACATTTAGGAGAGTTGTTGAGGAAAGGGTGTCCCCCAGAACAAATGCCTTTCTCACATCAGTTAATACTGAGTAGAGAAGACTTGTCTATATAACAAATATGGAGCCACAGCATAGAACTTAGAAAATGTCAAGTATTTCATATTGAACAGCCATGTGCATATAATGAATGTGAGGATTATAGCTGGAGTACAAACTTTTGCTGAAAATTAAAGAACTTAAAGGTTTAGAATTGGAGGCAGATGTCTGTCTACTTTCTAGAAGGTTTCCTAAAGCTTTTTCTTCCTTCCTGAAGTTTCTTATCACCTTCCTTCCAAATCCCAGTGCTTACTGCAGTTGATTTAGATGCTTAATAAATTTAAATTACCTAATCTTAGCTTTGTTCAGGAAATGTGGATTCTAACTTAATTCTTTTCTCTTTCTCCTCTTTCCCCTCTACCTGTCTAACTTCAACCTATCTACTTGTTGCCTACAAACTCTCAAATCTCCTGCATCATTGAAAAGCTTCACTAGGTTTACTGCCCCTGATAGCTGTTGCCCTGTATCTCTCCTCCCTTTGACAGCTAAACCTGCTCAGAAAAGCTCAAAAACCCTTTACTGCCTCCATTTCTTCTCCTCTTACTCTTGCCTCTTTTGTTGTTGCTTCCAACCCAATAGGTCTGGCTGATTCCAAGGTTACTAGTGATCTCTCATTTGTTAACTTGGCCTTTCCTCAATTCTCTGAGTTCTTAACTCTCTGCAGTATTTAATTCTGTTGACCACTAACCTAATGGATACTTTCTACTCCCTGGGTCTTTGTGACCCTGCACTCTCCTGGTTTTCCTACATATCAGGCTGCTGTTCCTCAGTCTCATTTTGTGCATCACCATCCGTATCCCACCCTATCTTTATGAGAGTATACCAGAGATCTGTCCTGGGCTGCCACCCATCTACACTCTCTCTCTTGGATTTCTTGTCTCTTGCATGTTGAAATAGTAAATCAGTGTATATGACTCCTACATATCTCTTGAATTCCAATACCATATCTCCAACTATATATCACACATTTCTTATTGGATTCCCGGTTGACATCATAAATTCGTGAACATGTCCAAAACAAGATTTCATTATCTTCCCCCTAAAACTCCCCTTCCTAAGCTCCCTATTTCCATTGAGAGTATCTCCATGCTTTGTTGTTATTCTGTTTTGTCCAACTCTTCATGGCCCCATTTGGGATTTTCTTGACAAAAATACTAGAGTGGTTTGCCATTTCCTTTTGCAGTTCATTTTACAGATGAGGAAACTGAGGCAAACAGGGTAAAGTGACTTTACTTGGGGTCACACAAGCCAGTAAAGGTCTGAAGCCATATTGGAACTCATGAAGATGAGCCTCCCCAATTCTGAGCCTATTGCTCTACCCACTGTGCCATCTCGCTGCCTCAGAGAGCACCATTTTTAGAGTAACCCCAAGTGTACAATTCTAGAGTCATCCTTGATTTGCCCCCTCACCCTGCACACTGAGTCACTTAATCCATTTTGGCTTTGCTAGCTCTATGACATTTTTCAAATCCTTTTTCTTCTCTGAACTCATACCCTAGTTCAGATCATCCCCTCTCTCATGAAGTCTTGATGGAGTCTCTTAAATTGATATCTCTGCATATAGCCCCTCCTGTCCTCAATACAGTTGCCCAAATCCCAAAGCATAGGACTGCCATTGTCACTCCCCTGTCAAGAACCTCTGGTGGCTCCCTTTTCCTTCCAGTTTCAAATACAGACTCCTTTATCACCAGAGCTTTCAGACTTCTATCACATTACTTTCCTTTTATACACTCTACTTTTTACTCAGACAGGACTTCTTAGTGATCTTCATAGATGACTTTTATCTCCCATCTTTATGGCTTTGCATCAGCTGTTCACTGGTCTGCAATGCCAGGCCTGTCTCCTTATTTCTAGTTCATAATATCCGTAGTTTTCTTCAAGTTTTGGCTTAAAAACTACCTCTTGCATTGTTTGGTATTTAGATTGTATGTATTCTTTCTTTTTGTTTATCTCTGTCCATATTGTTTCTGCCCAGTGAAATGTAATCTCCTTCAAGGGAGGTCCTATTTGATTTTGGTCATTTTATTTCCAACTTAGAATTAGTCTCTAGCACATGGTAGGTTCCTAATGCTTGAATGAAGGAATAAAGACAAAACATTTGCCCCCTACTGCTCTAATTAAAATTTGTTAAAATTATTGGCCATTTTTTCTGCCTTCTGGTCACAGAAATATCCTTTTTCCTTGCTGAAGCTAAGTTATTGTCCTGCAGTCTTGATCTCATCCCCTCCTACATCTTCACTCTCTCTCTCTCAAATGGCCGCTTCCCTGCTGCTTGTATTTATTATTTAGTTAGACAGCATTTTAAAGCCCCTTGTATGTAAATGGCATTAATCTATGAGCTGAAGATATGGTATTCACTGTGATGTGTAGCTGTGGTGATCGATCCTTCCCTTTCTCCTCACCCCCAATAAAAACTAAACCAGATAAAAGCAAAAATTCCTGGTTCGGATTGGTTTGATTTGGTTGGCTTTTTGTCCCCAGTTCTCAGCATGTAGCAGGTTCTTGATAAATGTTTGTCCAGTATAAAGGCAAACTGAAGAATTTTCCCTGCCCCCTCACTTCACTGAGGGAGAGGATATCTAAGCAGACACAGAAATTCAAGATCACTTCAAGATGAAAGTGCTCATCATCACACACAGTGGAAACTTGGAGGAAGTTAACGATTCTGAGGGGACAAGGGGACGGCACTGGAGGCAACAGAGTCAGTGATACAGAGGAAAGATGAATGTTAAGTTCAGGAAACAGCTAACTGGGTACTTTGGCGAGAATGATATGCAGCAAAGTTAGTAAATAGGTTGGAGTCATACTATAGAAGACTTTAAAGATGACTTTAAAGAACTTCCCAATTAATAAATATTTATTAAGCACCTACTGTGTGGTCAGTTACTGCTGAGTACTGGGGATACAAATATGGAAAACACAGGTCCTGCCGTCAAGGAACTTAAAACCTACTGGGGGGAAACAAAATACGAAAGGAAGCTGAAAAGGGTCTGGGATGGAGAGTTGAAAAGGGAAACAGCTGGGAAATGAGGTGGCTGCCTTGGGCCCCCTCCTTACATGGCTGTTGGGGAATTCAGGGCTCTGCCCTCCAGTCTGAGGGGCAGAGGGTACTGAGGAGGTGTCACTTCCAAGGCTGATTGAGTCTTACAGGATGAGGAGGTTCCTGGGGTCTGGGAGAAGTCTGCAAGAAATGTATTCAGATGTGTTTTGGCCAAGGACCACCAGGGAATCACAGAATGTTTTCAGGTAGAGGGATTAGCCCTGTTATTTAGAAAGGTGGCTTTGGCATGTCTTGTAGTTTTTCAGCTATGTCCAACTCCTCATGACCCTTTTGGGGTTTTATGGCAAAGATACTAGAATGCTTTGCCATTTCCTTCTCCAGCTCACTTTACAGTTGAGGAAACTGAGACCAACAAGGTTAAATGACTTTTCTAGGGTCACACAGTAAATATCTGAGGCCATATTTGAACTCAGCTCTTCCTGAATCCAGGCCTGGCACTTTCTACAGTGCCATCTAACTGGTATCTCTACAGAAAATGAATTTGAGAAGAGAGAAACTGGAAGCTATTGCAGTAGTCTAGGTAGGAAAGTAAGGGGGCTTAAATTAGGGTCATGGCAATGTGAGTGGAGAGAGTAGGACAGATGCCAGAGAGATTGTCGAAGTGAATATGCCCACCCTGGTGATCTTTGAAGATCTGGCTGCCAAGCTGGCTCTGCCCCTTAGTACCTTTGGGGCCTTGGGCAAGTCCACCCTGTGGGCCAGTGTCCTAATGAGGAAGATCAGAGATGTACACTATGTGACCTCTAAGGACTGCTCTAAATCTGTGATCCTTTTGTGGGGGAAGAAAAAGAATGAGCTTTATTCTGCTTCGTAAAAGTCTGTCAGAGACACTTGTTTGTGATGGAAGCAACTTCAGAGAGAACAAGACCTTGAGTTTTTCTTGACAGTCATGTGAGCTCTGCCTGAAACTATTCTCAATGAACGTTTTATTAAAAATAGTTTACTGATGTGTGTTTTTATATCCTAGTTTCCCCAGCATCCCTTCCCCTCCCAGAGAACCACCCTATAAATAACAAATGGTTCGTTTTGTTTTTTAAGGAAAAAAGGGGGAAAACTCAGCATAACTGATTACTACGTTGGCAAAGTCTGAAAGTATCAGCCATGATTAACACCTGTGCACCTTGCACCTCTGAAATGGGTGGATCGGGGGTATCGTCTCATTTCTCTTCATGTGAGCCACGTTTTTAATAATGATGAAATAAAGCTTGGTATTTCTTGAACACCAAGGTTCCATAGTAGTGCTCTCTCCTCACTGCAGTCCTTTGTCTGTTTGAGGGGTTCTTCAGAGCCAATATCACTGCTAGTTGGTAGTAGGACATCTTTCTAGTTGTTCTTTCAGCCTCTCTCTCACCTAATGGATACACAGTTGTGAGTATTTGCATTCTCTCTAGCTTCTGAGACTTCAAAGTGCAAAATCAGTGAAGTACTAATAGCAAGCCCTGCTATAGCATTGTAAGGCTTGCAGAGCACTTTACAATTATTATCTCATTCGATCCTCACAATGATTTTACAAGGTAGGTACCATTATTACACCTATTTTACTGTTGAACTGAGCCAAATCAGGGTGAAGTGACTTGCCCAGATCACACAGCTAGTAACTGCCTGAGGCCAGTTTGGAACCCAAGTGTTTCTGACTCCAGATCTAGCAGGCTATCCGCTGAGCTGCCTGTGGGTAGTAAGAATGGTACTTGCCCAGACATAAGCAAGTGTTGTGTAAAACCTCTGCCATTGTTCCTGGGGGCATAGTACAAGTATACTACAAATAACACATGTTGACTCTCCTGAGGATTTTCGTTCAGTTCTGTGTTCCTAATGTGCTCATTGTGGCACTGGGGATGGCAGGGTGTGATGTTAGATGCTGTTACTCGTCAAAGCCTCCATGGTGTGTGAATTCCTTGAGCCAGCAGTGGTCCCACTTCTGTGTATCTGACAGCAGGCTGCATCAGAATTTCTGATCTCTGTCAAAGGAGCTGTATTGAACTGTTTCCTAGCTTTTGGAGTGTTCTTGGTTGACTTCTGAGTTTCATGCCATACACGTCTCTTGCTCTTTTGTTGTGTTTTTAATTCTGTGGTTTTTAAGAGTGGACATGTGCAAAATTCGTAGCTCATAGAGAAGATACTTCAGTGGCTCTTCAAGATATGGCAGAGGGTGTTTGGGGAATTTGAAGCATTTCAGGCCACATTCAAGCTCACAGTGACTAGGAGCCATCCCATCAAAGCTCATGAACCCATAGCAAACAGTGAGCTGGGAGCCAAAGGGACTCTGACTGATTCCTCTGCAGGATGGCTTCTCAGTGGTGGAAGAACAGCAAAAAAGTCACCAAAAATGTCAAAAAACAACCCCTGCTTGTGAGATATTTAGAGACTGGAGAGAAGATTCCAAAGAGGTGACTTTTACAGATTAAACTCACCTCGAGTTTTCATTCAAAACTTTGTCTTAAGAAAGCTAGGTGACACTGTCAGGTTTGATTATCTTCATCAGGCCATAAAGCATCTACGCAAAAACATCTTTGGGAATATTTTTTCCACTCTGAGTGCACCTTGGAAATCTTGTCCAAATGAAAGGAATGATGAATGCTGAATCCTGAGAAACAGAATTATTGTGGAATTTGTGAAATTCATAAGTGCAAAAGGAATGTGGCCTCGCACCACGGCACAGCTCTCAAAGGATTCAGACATTCTTCCAAGAGATGAAGATATGCATGCTTCAGTGTTCTGGAAAACGAGGCTGTAATTAAGACATTCATCAAAGATGCTGTGAGATGAAAAAACATGATTTCCTGATGAAGACCTAAAGATTCTTCTGAAATCTCATAAACTGGATGTGAAAGTCCTTAAAACAAGTAATTGTAGCAAAATGATGTTGCATATTAAGAGGTTCCTTAAGATGTAAAAAATTGTAAAGGTTTATTGTATATATGTCAATAAACTTAATTGTCTTATTTTGTCCTGAGTAATTTGCACACTATTGTAAAACTACTTTGAATGTAACTTGTTCCCAGAGATAGAAATGGATGCTTTGGTAACTCATCGGATTTCAGGGATGTTCAAGAACAAGCTCAGTTGAATTTGCTACCAAGGTTGTGCAACTGGTGACTGAGAAAATGGCGACCAGATACCAGAACACCTCTGCTGACTACCTCAGATTCATTCTGCATATACCTTGTTTGTTTGTAGTTGTTTCTTACATTCTGAGCTCTTTGAGAATAGGGACTGCCTTTGCCTTTCTTTGTATCCCCTGCTCTTAGCACAGTACCTGGCACATAGTAGGCATTTAATGTGTGTTGACTGACTGAGTAATAGAGACATTTTAAAAAGTTGTGACTTTGGGGGAAAATAGGAGTTCTGTTTCTGACACATAGTTTGAGATGCCACTGAAGACACCCACTTTGAGTAAACAGTTGGTGATGCAAGGCTGGAGCTCACAAGAGAGGCTAGGGTGATCATGTGGGAGAGGGGACAGTCACATGTCTAGGAGGATCCAGCAAAGGAAACTGAGAACTGTTTCAGAGATGAGGGAACCTAGAGAACAATGTCCTGAGAACCCCAAGAGTCTCCACACACTGGCAGATGCTGCGGAGAAGTCAAGGATGAGGATTGAGAAAACTACATTTGACTTGGCAATTAATTTATCATTGATAACCTTGAATCGATCAGTTTCTGCTGAGTGATGAGGTTAGAAATTAGACTGCAGAAGGTTTTGAAGTCTGATAAAAGTGAGTGGAGACACCTGGTACAGAGGGTAATTTCAAGGAGTTGAGTTGGATGGTAGGATCTGGTAAGGGTTGTCTAAAGACAGAGAGCAGACTTGTTTCTAGGCAAGAGTAAAAGACCCAGCAAATAGGAAGAGACTGAAAATGGGATGGGGAGTGATGAGATTATGGGAAGCGTAGTGGGGGGCAGGTCTTGGCGAATACAAAGAGGATTAGAGGAAGAGGTCGTGGGCATTAACAGTCAGGGCCATGAGACATGAGGCAAAGTGAATGACCTTGACTTTCCTGTTAAAATATGAAGTGGGGCCTTAGCTCAGAGAGTGGAGGCAGGAGAAAGACATTAAATTGAGTGACTAGTAGACAAATGGCTGTCTTCAAGAGAGTAGGTGCAGATAAATGGAGGCACCTGAAGGCAGAGATCAGAGGGTGAGTGAGTGAGCTGGGAGCAGTGAGAGGGGATGCAGAGGGCAAACTAAAAGGTGTAAATGCAGCCATATGGGATTGGAGAGGGTTATCCTTGGATAGGAGTAAGGAAGCTGGGCAAGGTAATTTTCCATCCAGCAGGATGCTCACTGCAAATCATAGATCTCCTCCATTGTCAGATTTGTTTGAAGGCATATACTTGACCACTTTCTTTCTTGCCCACCTTCCCCCCACTACCAAACTTCTTGACAAAGCCACCTGCGCCCAATTTCCCTGGTTCAGCACCTTCATTCCTTAGAGCTCACCTCCAGTGACATTCACTCTGCTTTCTGGAAGATCACCAGCAACCTGCTAGTGGCCAAATGCCACGACTTTCTCTTCTGTCATGCTCCTCTACCCTTCATGAAGGGTTGGTCATTGGTGAGCACCTTAGCCATTTGCCTACTTGCCTTTCTTGGTCTGGGTTTGTAGAAATAACTCAATTTATGTCATGATTTCAGATTTATGAGAACCTTTGGGGTAGGTCACTCAGGAATCCTGTTTTACACAAGGAAACTCAATCCTGTTATTTGTCTTTTAGGGTAGATGCAGTGGGAAAGGCTGCTGAAGACTTGAGATTCGCTCCTAGTTGTCACCACCTGGTGATTGTGAACAGATTGAAAAGACTGACAAATACAGAGTAACTTGTGTCTGAACCCACTTTGGACCAGACTCCGTAACTTAAAAGCCTTGGTTTACTCATCTGTAAGCTATCTTTTGGTTGTTTCCTTCACGTGCCCCTCCCTGCTCTCTCTGCCCACTGCCACCATTTGTAGGAGGTAGGGCAGTGTGGTGTGGTAGAAAGAGTGCTTGACTCCCAAGGCAGAGATCTGGATTTATGCTCTGCTGTCCAAATTTGCTAGCTGCGTGACCCTAGGCAAGCCACTTAACCTCATCAGGCGTCAGTTTTCTCTTCTACAAAATGGGGGTGCTGGTAATGTATGGAGCACTTGCCTGATAATGTTTTCTAGGGCCAGCCAGCATTTTCTGTTTCTTATATCGCCATGCTATCCCATCCCTTTCCCTCTCCATGAGCCATCCCATATGACAAATCGTAGTTTTTAGAGAGAAAAAAAGTCATCATAACTGTTCAATCCATTGACAAAGTCTGAAAACGTGTCCTGTGTGATACCTGTGAACCTTCCAGCTTGCCCAAGGCGTGAGTTGGAGGGAATCTCATCTGCCTTTGCTTGCATCCCATTCGATCTTGATAATTTTGTTACATTTTGATATTCTGGTGTGGGTTTGGTGTGTGATAGTAACTGTGATATTGTTTTATTGGCTCCGACCACTTCACTCTGCATATTTTTCCTTGCTTCTCAGTGTCCATCAAATGCATTTCTTATAGCACAGTAAGATTCCATTACATTCCTGCACCACAATTTGTTTAGCCATTCCCCACCCTATGGGCATTGACTTTGTTTCCATTTTTTAGCTGGCATAAAACGTGATTCTAGAAATATTTTGGAGTATATGGGGACGTTTTTGTTGTTTTCAATGGCTTCCTTTGGGTATTAACCAAGTAATGGAGTTTCTGGTTCAAAGGGTATGGACATTTTAGTCACTTTGCATAATGACAGATTACTTCCCAAAATGATTGTACCACCAAGGATCTCTTACTCACCGAATGTGATGGCCTTTTCCCAGTCTTCATCCTTGGACAGTGTCGATCATCCACTTCTCTCTAGATTTTGTAACACTGCTCTCTTCTGGTTCTCTTCCTAACTCTTTACTGTTCCCTCTAAGCATCATTTTCTTGATCCTTACCCAGATTACCCCTGCTACCATGGGGGTCCCCTAATGCTGCCCTGGGTCCTCTTTTCTTCTCCATCTATATTGTGTTATCAGTTCCCATGGATTCAACCAGTATATTTAACCAGCCTTCATCTCTCTTTTGTATATCCAGCTCTCTGTGGAATGTCTACAGCTGGATGTCCCACAGACATCTCAACCTCAACATGTACAGAGAGAAACTGGTCATCTTTCTCCATGAGCCCTCCTGGCTTCTTAATTTTCACCACCGTCTTTCCTCCCTCTCCTCTCCATGTCTTACTTTTGTAACACCTTTCAAGGACACGACTTTCTCTCTCTGACCCTCATCACTTCACAGCTAGGCTAGTGCAAACTTCCTAAATGTCTCCTGGCAGTCTTTCATTCAGTAAACTCCAGTAGCCTCCTGTCACCTCCAGGGACGAATATTAAATCCTCAGCTGGACCTTGGCACCCCTTTGTAATCAGGTCCCTTCCTGCCTTTCCGGTCCTTTACCCTTTCCTTCCCTCCCAGTGCTCTCCTTCAGTGCAGTGACCCTCCCTGATTGTCTTTGCATGTGATAGACCATCCCCTCACTGCATTCCCATCCTGCATCTCCCTCCTCCCAGCCACCTCTCCGCCCTCCTGGCTTCCTTCAAGTCCCAGCTGAAATCAAAGCCAGTTTTACACAGGATCGATAGGAAATAAGGAACGCAGAGAAGGCAGTAGACGAAGCGGAGAAGGCTTCCTGGAGGAGGTGGCGTTTCGTGGGCACTTCAGCTGAGGAGGGAGGTCAGAGGACAGAGAGCGGTGCAGGCATGGAGGATGGCACCGACTCCCCGGGGCAGAGGAGAGCTGGTCTTGTCCGTGGGACAGCCAGAAGGCCACCTCACTGGCGGCCTTGAACGCCAGACAGAATTTGGGGTTTGCTCCTGGAGGCAATAGGGGGTTCGGTGGGTGAGAGGTGAGGCGGTTGCACCCGTGCTCTAGGAAAATAACTAGTGGCTGAATGGAGGGAGAGGGACCCCCGCCAGCCCCCCAGCTTTGCTGTTCCTTGTGTCGGACGCGGGGATCCCCTTTGGGGTTTGCTTGGCAAAGATCCTGGAGGGGTTTGCATTTCCTTCTCCAGCTCCTTTGACAGGTGAGGAAACCGAGGCAAACAGGGCGAAGTGACTTGTCCAGGGTCACACACAGCTAGCAGGTGTCCGAGACCCTTTACTTGAACTCGGGTGTTCCCGGCCCGGCCCCTCGCAGCCCCGACCCAGCGGCAGCAGCGGCTGTAATCCAGGGTCCGGGTCAGAAGGGGGTGAAGTGCACCAGATTGGGGGGAGGGCTGAACAGCCGGTTGGGGGGAGAGGAGGAGTTTGTCCTTTGGGAGAGGACCCGACTTCGGGAGGGCTGTGTGGAGTCACCAGCCTCAGGTGGAGGGAGGCAGGTGCACATGCGCGCGTGCGTAGACCACCAGAGAACTACCCTTCCCAGAAAGCTTTGCCTCCCCTGGCCAGGAGTCTTTCCCGGTTCCGCTCCCGCCCACTTTGTTGGGCATGCGCTCGCAGCCGCCTCACTGTGTGAGTCGAACCTCACGTCCAGCGGCACGGTGGGTTGGGGGTCGGGGTCGAGGAGGCAGAGTCCCGGGAGGCGAAGGAAGGATGAAACGTGGACAAGAGGCCTCCCCCGACCCCGCCCCCTCCAGCAGCGCACCTTCCTATTGGTTGTCATGGGGGCGGGGTGGGAGGACAGGTCCCGCCCCGCTCTTCTGTTGGCCTTGCCCCCCTCCCCCTCCCTCTGCTCCCCTGCCTGGTCCCGCCCAACCCCCTCTTTCTCTGGGCCTGCACCTCGTTGTACCGCGCATTCCCCTCGGTCTTTGCCACCTTCTGCCAGCTTCCCATGGCATCTCGTCACCCTCCAGGATGCCCTCTCCTCCGTTCCGTCATTTCAGTCGTCCGACCCTTCCTGGCAGAGGCACCGCGGTGCTTTCCCTCTCCTCCAGCGCATTTGACAGATGAGGAAACTGAGGCAAACTTCGATCCCGGGGGCAGCGGCCTGGCACAGAGGCCCGGGCCTCGGCGCTCGTCCCGGGGCGTCTTCTGAGGCGCTGCCGGGCTCTAGGGGTGTAGACACCCTCCCCCCGACACCGACCTAGGCCGATGGAGACCCTGCAGATCCTGGCCGGGTTTGACCCTGGGGGAGCCGCGTCCGCACTGGTCACTGCCCGGGCTGGCCTCCCTCCGCCGGCCTCGCCCTCCTCGGCATCTTGGTTCCAGGGGCCGTGCCCCCTGGGAGTGCTGCCCGCCGGTGCCCCTCTCTGGGCTCTGTTTGCCCAGCATGCTGTGGGACAGTGTCCTCTGTGGGCATTCCCCGTGCCCACCGCCCGCAGCTCAGCAGGCACTTTGTGTTCCTGCCTCAGCCGCCACGAGAGCGGCTTTTCTAGAGCACGGGTGCGGCCCCGTCACCGCCACTCGGTGATCCCCAGGGGGTCCCTTCTACCCCGAGCCTTCCAGGACCCGGCCTCTCAGTGCAGAGCACGCTTGTCTCCTGGGGTGCCCCGAGCCCCTTGCGGGCGGGGCCGCCCTCCGCCTTTCTTACGTCCCCTGACAAGCTGACCACCAGACATCCTGGGCCCCAGGGGGCCTTCAGCTCTGCAGGCGCGGTGTGCGCACACGTGGTACTCCTCATGTACCTTTGCTCGATCCGAGGGGCTCCGCCGGGGGGGGGGGGGACGGGGGGGGTGATGTCGCTGACGTCACGGCCTCACCGTGTGGCGGCTTCCCTGTAACGCGTGTCTGGTCGCTGGGCGCACGTGCGCGATACTGACGGCTCGGGTCTCTTCAGTCACGTGGCCTTTCCGTGCCTTGGCCTCGCTGCCGCCCGGCTCCAGCCCTGCTGCTCCACGTGCGGCTGACCCTCCCCAGACTTCCTTCCAAACTGGCCCTTGGAACCCGACGCCCGGCCTGCGTTCCCGCGTGCAGCACGTGCTTGGCTGGGCTCCCCGGCCTGTCCTGTGCTTCGGGTCCTTTCCGTCTGTGAGGGCAGGCTGGTGAAGGCTTCCCGTCCTCGCCGGCCCCGCGGCCCGGGCGCCGCTGCTGGCTCGGACTGGGCGCCTGTGGGATGCCTTCTTCAGTCTTTAGTCCTCTCCCGTTATTCCTAAACCATGCCCTTTCCCTTCGAGTGTCCGTCCTCTGTGCCTGCCGTCTCCTGCTGCTGTTCGGTAACGTCTGCTTCTCCGTGCCCGCCCCTCGCTCTCAGAGGCGCACGTGGCCAATGGCTGCCGGGGGCACCCAGCTGGGGGCTCCTCTAAGTCTCGGCACGTCTTTCTGACGCCAGTGCCCGGGCATCGCTCCGTCACAGCCAGGGATCGCGGCAGTCCAGTCTTTCCCCGGCTGACTCCAGTTCTGTGCGGCGGTCCAGAGTCCGCTCAGCCCAAGCCCTCTCTACCGCCGACATCACGGTCCTAGTCCCGTCCCCGAGCCTAGGTGTTTGTGGAGACGGGACGAAGAATGGCAGAAAACAGGCTTCCGAAGAGACGTTCCGTGGGGCCCACGCACCTGTGGAAGAACGCCGCGGATCGCTGAAAGCGCACGCGTGTTAGTGTTAGACAGCTCCGAGGCGCGGTCACGCCCCACGCGGACCGGCCGAAGGAAACACAGACACGGACACCGAGTCTAAAACGTGACCTCTTCGAGCAGGTCTGGAAGAGCAGTCACTGCCCACAGGGGCAGCGGCGTGGTGGGGGGCCGGTTCCGATGACTCGGAGGGAAGCCCGGCTGCGGACGGGGGCGGAGCGTGGACGGGGGCGGAGCGCGGACGGGGGCGGAGCGCAGAGGGGGGCGGAGCGCAGAGGGGGGCGGAGCGCGGAGGGGGCGGAGCGCAAAGGGGGCGGAGCGCAAAGGGGGGCGGAGCGCAAAGGGGGGCGGAGCGCAAAGGGGGGCGGAGCGCGGACGGGGCAGGCCGCCGGGCCCTCCCTCCCGCCCGCCCTCCTCTGGCTCCTTGCACGGGTGACTTAGGGCTGCACACGTGCGTGTCACGTAGGTCAGACGGAGATGGAGGGAAGGAGGGAGGCACGGAGTTTGGGACTCATGACTCAGAAACAGCGAGCAACGTTAAAAATCGTTTGTGCGTGCAATTGTGGGGAAAGAGGAAGGGGTATCTTTTACAGTGTTAACTTGTCTTATTCCGAACGTCATGAATATGAAGAAAACCGGAACGTATCCGTGGACAGAGAAGAGAGAAGGAGGGTTCGGGTAACACCACAAGTTCCTGCTATGCACACTTTGCTTTTTTGAAAGTGTACAATAAATTCAACATATTTCTTTTCAAAATTATTCTGAACTTCCTTCTGTTCTGATCATTTCTAAATGCTTCCCTGACCCTCTGTCTTCTCTCGTTCCCTTCTGTCCTTCCCTCTGCTCACCCCCTCCAAATAAAAAAACCCTTTAACAAGGAAGTAGCCAAGCAAAAGGAATTCACGCATTTGCCGTGTCCGAAAATTTCTGTCTCATTTTGTACCCGGAGTCCTTTGTCGGGAGGGTTGGTAGCGTGATTCATCATCCCTGGAGGCGGCCTTGGGCATTGTAGTCAGCAGACTGCTCAAGTTTTTCCAAGATTTTTTTTCAGTGTTTCCTGGTTCTGCTTACTACACCCTACATCAATTTATATCAGTCTCATTGAATGTCAGATAATTACGCTTCAGTAAATTTTTATTCATTTTTTCACTGAATGTAATTTTTATTGCATTATGGTCAGTAAAGGGTATGTTTACTGTATCTGACTTTGCCCCAAGACATGGTCAGTTTTTGTAAAGATGCCATGAAGAGCTAAGAAATATGTATGTTCCTTTCAGTTACCATTCAGGTAATTTTTTTTTTTTCCCAGTTAGGTTTTGGGTTTCCTTTTCCATCTGATCAATTTTCCCTATTAGGTTTTGAGTTTCCTTTTCCGTTTGATTAACTCTTCCTTTTAGGGAATTATTCTCTCCAGTTAATTTTTGAACTTCCTTTTCCATTTCTTCAATTTTCTTTTTCAGATTGATGTTCTCATCAGTGAATTCTTTTTTTATGGTTTTAAAATCATTGGCCAGTTTTTCTTTTATATCCTTCTTCAGACGTTCCAGGTAATCTAGTTGTGCTTGCGAGAAATTCATAGTCCCATCTGAGGTTTCAGATGGAAGTACAGTCTCAGCTCTGACCTCTTTGGTGTTTGTGTTTTGGTCCTTATCCCCATAGAAAGATTCTATGGTTTTTTCACTTTTCGTCTGCTTTTTCCGATTCATGATGTTGGCTGAGTGTTGTAGCTTCTGGTTCTTTCAGTCAGAAGATACAGATCTTTTAAGTTGAGTTGATGTTTGTCTAGGCTAAAAGCAGGCTTTTTTTTTTGTTGTTGTTGTTGTTTCCCAGATCAACCCTGGGTTTAGCTTGATAGCTGTGTGGGAGGGGTGGTCTGGTCTCAGGATATCTCCTCAGCTGGCCTGAGGCAAAGGCAAGGTCAGGGGATGGTGATCCCAGCTTCCCTATTGTCTTCCCTTTTCCCCTGGAGGGCTGGGGCACGCCTAGAGGCTAATGCGTGTTCCCGCCCCTCCTGGGGCTCGTCTCCCGGGCTGAGGCTTGCTTGGGTCTCAGTGCGAATTTTTCTCTGCCCTGGGTCGTCTGTCCCTCCAGACAGCCTCCACCACGGTGGGAAGAATCCCCCTTTGCCACCTCTCCAGCCTCTGGTGTTATGAGACCACCCGCCCCCTTCTGCTGCTCCCACTGATCCGGGATCAATCTGGGGAAGAATTTTATGGTTCCCTCACGGTCATGGGGGGGGGGGGGGGGGGGGAGAGCACTTACTGATCACTCCGGCATCCCAGCTCCTGGATGTTCAAGTAGTGACCCACTGAAGTCCCGTCTTTAGGCTGAAGATTTCAAAGGCTGTTGCGCTGATATCGTTGGCTCGGCCTGGCTTATCTCCTGCTCCGCTGGTCTCGCCCGCCACTCTCGGGCCCCTCGGGTCGCCTCCGCCCTCTCAGGTAATTTTTTTAAAACTTTTCAAACTTTTCTTTTCAAACTTTTCTAAAAGTTTGCATAAGTTCTTAACTTTTTTCTTGTTTATTTTTTGGTTAGGTTTTTCTAACTAGTTTTTATAGTTAGATTTGTGGGACAGCTGGGATGGGACCTGGAATCAAAGATCTGAATTCAAATCCAGCCTCAGACACTAATTGTGTGACTGGGCAATTCACTTAATCTCTGTCTACCTCAGTTTCTTCATCTGTAAAATAGTGAAATATAATAGCACCTACCTCATTGTTGTCAAGATAAAATGGGGTATTCATAAAGCATTTTGCAAACCGTAAAGCACTTTATAAATGCTAGCCACAAATTTGGAACTATGTTCAAAGGACTACAACGCTGCACACCCTTTGATCCAGCAATTCCGCTACAAGGTCTGTATCCCAGAGAGCCTAAAAAAGGGAAAATGACCCAAATGTACAAAAATATTTACAGCAGCTCTTTTTGTGGTGGCAAAGAACTGGAAATTGAGGGGGTGCCCATCCATTGGGGAATGGCTGAACAAGTTGTGGTATATGAATGTAATGGAATACTATTGTTCCATAAGAAATGGCGAGCAGGTGGACTTCAGAAAAACCTGGAAAGACCTACATGAACTGATGCAGAGTGAAGTGAACAGAACCAGGAGAACATTGTACACAAGAACAGCCACATAGTGTGATCACTAGCTTTGATAGACTTAGCTCTTCTCAACAATGCAAGGATCTAAGACAGCTCCAAAAGACTCATGATGAAAAATGCTATCCACATCAAGAAAAAAAAAAAAACTATGGAATCTGAATGAAGATCAAAGCATATTATTTTGTCTTTTTGTTTTTTCTTTCTTTTTCCCCTTTTAATCTGATTCTTCTTTCACAGCATAACTAATGTGGCAATTTCATGATGACATGTTTGCCTGGGTTCTGGATAATGGGCAATGCTCTCATGCCTTCCCAGTCACCAGTGGTATGAAACAGGGCTGTGTGCTTGCTCCCATGCTTTTTTAGCATGATGTTTTCAGCCATGATGAAAAATGCTTTCAATGAGGATGAACATGGCATCAAGGTCAACTACTGTCCTGATGGCAAGTTCTTCAATTTGAAAAGGCTACAAGCCAAGACCAAAATGGAGGGAGTGTTGGTGCATGATTTTCTGTTTGCAGATGATTGTGCACTCAGTGCAACCTCTGAAGCTGAGATGCAACAAACTGTGGATCCATTCTCTGCTGCCTGCGCTCATTTTGGCCTAATAACACCAAGAAAACACAGGTGCTCTATCAGCCACCACCACACCATCCATACATAAAACCATCAGTTACAACAAATGGAGAAGTTTTGAATGCTGTGGATAAGTTCACTTACCTTGGTAGTGTACTTTCCAGGGATGTACACATTGACAAGGAGGTTGATGCACGCATTGCCAGAGCTAGCTCAGTGTTTGGGAGGCTCTGAAGAAAAGTTTGGGAGAGAAGAGGTATTAGAATGACTATGGAACTGAAGGTCTACAGAGCTGTTGTGCTGACCTCATTGTTATATGCATGCGAAACATGGACAGTCTACCAGTGCCATGCCAGGAAACTGAATTGCTTCCATTTGAACTGTCTTAGGAAGATTCTGAGGATCACCTGGCAGGATATGGTAGCATACACTGAAGTCCTTCCTTGAGCTGAACTGCCAAGTATTCAAACTATACTTTAGAGAGTGCAGCTCCAGGGCTGGCCACATTGTTTGAATGCAACATGTACACTTGCTAAAAAGACTATTTTACGGAGAATTTGCATGGGGCAAGCGATCACATGGTGAGCAGAAGAAACAATACAAGGACACTCTCAAGGTCTCTCTCAGGAACTTTGTATTTGACTGTGTAGCATGAAAGACACTGGCATAGGACCGCTCAGCATGGCGTGCCCACGTCAGAAAGGGTACTGTGCTCTTTGAGCAAAGCAGAATTGAGACAACACAAAATAAATGCAGGATGTGCAAATTTGGGATACCCACCCCAAATATTCACACGGACCATTTGTACCCAACCTGGGGTAGAGCATTCCGAGCTCAGATTGATCTGATCAGCCACAGTCAGACACACTGAAATTTCACTTTATCATGGTGATGTCATTTTGGTCCTCTTTGAAGACCAAGGACAACAACCAACCATCCAATGTGGAAATATGTTTAATCTGACTATACACATATAGCCTAAATCACATTGCATGCTGCCTTGGAGAGGAGGAAAAGTTTAGAACTCAAAATCTTATATATAAGTGAATGTTGAAAACGAAAATGTTTTTGCAAAAGTTAGCCATTATTATTGTTAGTTCTGAAAGGGTAATAACATTTGTCATTGAGTCATTTTTCAGTTGTGTCTAATTTTCCATGATCGCACTTGGGGTTTCTTGACAGAGATCATACAAATAGTCCTGCACTTCAGGGAAGGAGGTGCATTTCCTCAGCTCTTTTGCAGGGCCAAGTTTGGTCAGCTGGATTATATATATTTTTTGTTCTTTTCGTTCGTGTTGTTATATTCATTGCATATATTGTTTTCTTGGCACTGTTTGCTTCACTGCATTAGCTCATAGAACATCTTTCCAAACTCTTCCCATTTATACAATAATATTCTATCATATCATGGATTCTTAACCTTTTTGTGTCATGTCCTTTGGCAGTCTGGTGAAACTAATGGACCCTGTCTCAGAATACTTTTAAATAATTGGTGGAATTGCTAAATTTCAGTTAAAGGTTAGTGAAAACAAAGATGCAATTTTTTTTCCCAACCTGGTTCACAGACATATCTGGGTCTATGGACCCTTGGTTGAGAACCCTGCATTAAATTTATATGCAAGTGTTTTAATCATTTCCCCAGTCAATAAGATACAGGAGAATTGTTACATATTTAAAACTTAATTCCTATTCTCTCCACATTATTTTCAGTAATTGAGAAAGAAAGCATTCTTTCAAGCTTATTTTGTAAGACGAATGTCATCCTAATGCCTGACCCAGAAAGGGGTAAAACAGAAAAAAAAGAACTGTATTAACAACGTCTGTATTGTTAATTAATACGCAAATCTACCTGTGTTAGCATCGATTCAGAAAGATAGCAGAGGAGCATTTTGGTTGTCTGCCTGTCATCCTTGCCTCTTGTACATGATTAGTTCATTTTCTCTTCATGGTGATACAGTTCCTTGATGACATCTTTTACTCTTGTTCTCCCAACTTCCTTGTAGAGGGCCAAGCTCTGGACCATGGCCCCCCGGTGAGCCCGGAGACGCCTGGGGGTGAGGAGCTATGGCAGGGTATATAAGGGGGAACACAGGAAGGTCGGGAGGACGGGGGTAAGCAATAAAGTGCAGTAAGCAGCTCCTCGAGTGCACTGTTTGGTCATTCCCCTCCCCCACAGGAGGGGGCCGGAACCATTGGAAGACAGGTAAAGCAGTTGGAGAGGTAAGCTCCAGGCGACAGCTCAAGGCAGGCCCTGAGCACTTCCTTACTGATTTTGTATTCTAGCCTACTTACAGCTACAAAATGCTTTGTGGTTGCCCTCTGTTATATTTTTAGTTCATCAAAAACAGTGGTATTTGACATTTTGATGCCAAATATCAGCAGTAGTAAAATGTCTGCATTGAAAACTTGTGCCTTTATTTTCATAGGAAACTTGGAGTCTATAAAAGAACTTTTCAGTTTCCCAAAGCAGTCGTCTTCCTGCTTTCTTCTTTCTCTTCTCATCAGCTCTGGGTCCAGAACAGTCCATTTGTACTCTGAGCCAGATGTACATGCTATTGGGCAAACGCTGTATTGTGTCTATTCGAAACATGTTGAGATGTGGGCAGTAGACATTCTTCATCCAGTTAGTCTTTTCCTACGTGGATGGAGAGGCCAAATTCCCTTTAGTGATTACAGATTTCTTCCCAAAAGCTCTGCAATATCTCAGTGCTTGATGCATTCAACACAATGTCATCTGCAAACTGGAACATCTGGAAGTCCTCACCATGTCCAGGGAATCCCACTTTGAGCTGGACTTTGTGCTAGATTTCCTCCATCCCTGTGCTGAGTACTTTTGGAGAATATGTATCTCCCTATTTTATACCTCACCTGATGTTTATTACAAAGACTCACTGGATAGTTGTTTTATTACTATTTATATCAGTCATATTATTTGTTATTCAGTTATATCATTTATATTACTATTTTAATTAACTGTAAAATTAGTTCTTATTATTTGTTATCATATGTTCCAAGTAATCTTGAATGGCTTTAATATGTAGATTGGAAGCATCTTGCTGTGAAAAAGCTCTTTAAGGTGGCATTTTGTTTTATCAAATTAAAACCATTTTTGTAATCAATAAACAATAAATATAATGCATTCTTGTGTAAGCCTGCGTGTTCCCTGGTATCATCATAGAGGATGCCCTCAATTTGTATGTAGATCCTCGTAAAGATTTTGTACGGATTGATTCTGTATTAATGGTTTTCTGAATCATTTTTTTTTATATTAATGAGTCCAGATTTTTTTCTATGCCTTTGTTCTCCTTCAAATCTTTTACATATTGGTTCCTCAATGACTTCAAAATCATATTCCCTTATAACATGGATCCCTTTAGTACTTGGTCTAATGTGGCTGCTTTCCTCATCTCAATTTGCTTCCTCTCTAAAGACCTCAAGATCATGATGTTGGGGTCCAAGTGTAGTAGTTCCACTGTCCTTGGTAGAGAAAACAATTCATTGAAATTATTTTTTTCAGATATTTTTCCTTTTATTCCTGCTTGCAGTCTTTTCATTATCATCCTTTAATGTCTTTGGGATGACTTTGCTCAGTTGGATATCTTTCCAAGTTTTTTTTGTCTAGTTTTACCCTCCACCACTTCTCTCCTTTATGTGACAATACTGTTCATAATTATCCATCATCTTTCTTTGTAAGATTTTAAAAATAAATTTATATCCTGTCCTCAGGTTTACTTTTAGAGCCATTTTTGTCCATTTGGAAAGTTATTCAGATTTTTGCTTATAAAGGTGCTATATCTCGGCTCTTCCAGTTTTATTACGTATAAATTAATTTACATTGTTCTAATCTCTAGATGAAATTATTGTGGTAATTTTAATATTATTTCTATTGTCCATTTCCCATTTTTATTTTTAATAACTCATTGAAATAATTCAGGATTAAATGTTTAAATAATACACCACATCTTATTTCTCATTATTCTCTGTTATAAATTCTGATCTTCGATCTGACAAGTCAGTGGTCTAGCTGTGCTCAGATATCTGACTCAGGGATGGCTTTTATGTCTATAACAGTTGTTCTGTCTGTTAAAACATAAGCAGTTTCATTCTTGATGATATTTGGTGCCCTTCATGTCCTGTTTCTTATGTGAAGAAAGGATTCATTATGAAGATACATGAGAAGAGGCTTCTTTGTCAACTACAAGGCAGTGTCTATCCCCTGGTGGCAGACTAGATAAACAGCTGGACCTGGAGTCAGGAAGACCTCTGGTCAAATCCAACCTCAGACACTATCTAGCTGTGTAATCCTGGGCAAGTAACCTAAATTCCATTTGTCTCAGTTTATTTATTTAACTTTAAAATGGGAACAATAATAGCCCCTGCCTCTCTCAATATTGTTGTGAGGATAAAATGATATAATACCTGCAAATGTCCTTATCACAGTACTTGGTGCACAGTAGGCAATATAGAAATATGTATTGTATCCTATTCCATTCCTGAATCATACTTTCCCCTAGATTTCTTCCAAGCCTCACCTTTTTCTACCTTTGCATGGAAGTCCCTAAGTATCAGCATATGAAGGGTATTACCAAGTTCTTCATAGACTTTTCCTATCGCTTTATCTTTAGAAACCGATGTTGATGTGTAAGCTGCAATTATTTTCATGATGAACTCTTTGCAAATACTTAGTACTCTAATATGTGTTGAATTATGTTTTCCGTCATTTGGGACTACATTCTAAAACCCACTCCACCACATTTTTTTGCCCATTCAGGTAGTACCTTTGAAACCATCATTTCATCCAACTGTAATTTTTTTCATTCTTTTATCTTGTTTATAGCAAGAATACCCAGACTGATATGAGTCAGCTTCTCCAGAAGTATGTTCACTCCCTGTTAGTTACATAAGAATCTCACCTTTAGCATACTTACATCAAATTGAAGTTTGCTGATAGCCTAAAAACTGTGACTGTTAGCCCACATTGTGCCCTTTCCTTTGATGTCAGTGCCAAAGTGAAAGTGGACTTATGAGACTGAGAACCACTTCTTCTGTTTCTTGTCTCAGTCAGTGCTGTGGCCAAAATAAATACCAGCTGCATGGAGATACACCTGGCAGTGATCAGTGAGGTTGGTCTTTGGATCACAGATTTGGTCTGTCACTGACACCGTAGGTGACATCTTTCCAGTGCTGTACATCTTGCCAGAGTTGGTGCTTCACTTCCATAACCTTCAAAATGGGGCATCAGAGGATGCCTTTGTGTGGAGGATTCTTGATGAATATAGATGTTAAAGGTTAAAATAAAATTAGTTTTTGCTAAAAAAGTAGAAAAGAGAGATTCACAATATGGCTGGAATAAGTTATGTATACCATAATCCAGGGTATCAACCCCAAAATATAAATGAGGGGTAGTTTTTATTAGTAATAATTTATATAAACTTGGGGTAGGGATTTTTTTTATTTGATGAAAATTGCAGAATATTCAGAAAATAGGCTTAGAAGGTAATTGTTCTTTTTAGAAAGCAGAAGGAAAAACTATCTGTATAATGGGGGCAGGGAGGGCTCAAGAGGCAAATGATACTGACTTTTTTAATTTCTTTCAGATAGAAAGACTCAAAAACCAAAGAGTCAGCACAGAAGCTGGATATTTCAATGGAAGAATCATCCCAGCAAAGGTTCCTAAAGGAAACTTCTTGGGTTTCAAAGCTGCCAGAAGCCTGATGATGTGACACCAGGATAAAGAGATGGAAGTCTCAATAAAAATCACCCCAAAGACGCTTCCTAATCAATTGAGAGAAGCCAAGACTATAATCAAGATGGCGGAAGCTTCAGTCAAGGTGATACAAGCACAGAGAGCTTCAGTGAATGTACAGACAATGGAAGAGGATATGTTCAAGAACACATTTCCTGTATATGATAAATTTGGAGAGAAACATCATGACTATAATGAACATGAGACAGCCTTCAGCCACAAATCAGAACCTGAGAAAACTCATACTGTACAGAAACAGTAGGACTTTAATGAAGGTGGGAAAGCCTTCAGCCTCAGGACAGATGTATCTGAACATCAAACAGTTTGTGCTAGCCAAAATGATGAATATATTAAATGTAAGAAGGTCTGAGCTTGTCCAGCATCATAGAAATCCTACTAGGGAGAAACCTTATGAATGTAGTAAAAGTAGAAAGACCTTTGGCCATACCCAAGAATTGAAGCAACATCATAATATTCATGCTGGAGAAAAAACATATGAATGTAATGAATGTGGGAAAGCCTTCCACTCCCACCAAAGAGCACATCTTACTCAGGATCGGAATATTCACACTGCAAAGAAACCTTATGAATATGGAAAGACTTTTAGCCAGATTGTAGGACTTATTCAACATCAGATAATCCATAGTGGTGAGAAACCTTAGGAATGTAATGAACGTAGGAAGGCATTTTGTCTCACAGCCCAGCGTACCCAGCATCAGACAATACATACTGGAGAAAAATCCTATGAATGTAGTGCATGTGGAAAAGCCTTCCCTGTAGGGGTTCACCTTACTCAACATACGAATATTCATACTGGAGAGAAACCATATGAATATAATGCATGTGGCAAAACCTTCCATCTGAGAGCACCCCTTATTGAACATAAGAATATTCATACAGGAAAAAAAAAACTTATGAATGTCGTGAATGTGGGAAGACCTTCTATTACAGTACAGACTTTATTTGCATAAGAAAATTCATATAGGTGACAAACCTTATGAATGACATGAATGTGGGAAAGCTTTCAGCAGAAAGGCAGTACTTAACCAACACTAGACACAGAGGGACTTAGAATCGGCACAAGAGGGCAGGGTGAATTGCCACAAAACACAGTTAATGAACTTAACAGTGTTAAGGGACCAGAGGCCATGGTGTAGGTGAAGGAGGGAAGTAAAAGGACAGAAGGTTGGGAACACAAAGTTCTGGACTTTGTAGATAGAACAACTTGGGGGAATGGTGATTTTGGAAACATGACTCATTCCAGTAAATAAGATAGCTTGAAATTTGAGGTCATGAGATTTGAGGAGCTGTAGTGATAATTTAAATTCATTAATAAGCCCATGTGACCTGCATGGGTCACATGGAAGTCTGAGGCACTGTAACAGCAAAGACCCTGACATACACAAGAGGGCCTGCTGCACAGGTTCTTAGATCTGCTTTTCTAAAAGGAAAGCAACTTTTGAAAAGTCAATAATCTACTTTAATCAAACACATACATGACTCACTTAGTTCAGAGGAAAAAGTCAGCACCCTGAACTTCAGAGAAAATACAAACAGAAATAAAGACCAACAGACAGGGCTTCCAGCTGACTGACCATAAACAATACATACATCACAGTAGACAAATCCAACTGTTTGACCATACATACAGTTACCTGACAGAGAAGCACCAACATTTGAGTTTCCTAAGCCAAGGGGCTCTTTAGTGACTACCCTGAGTCTCATCTGGCCAAACAAACACTTCCAATGAGTAAGCCCCAAAACAAAACCTCACCTCAGAGTATATATATACACTTTTCAGAGCCAGAGGGCATTACAACCCTTGAGAACCAGTGCCTCATTAGAAATTAACTAAAGGTGTGGGCTTTCCTATAAAACAAATCTCCCCTAATCAAGCTGCCCTTCTTGGGCAGGCCCATTAACAGGTGGGGAAGATTAACTCTCATTAATATTACAGTCACATGGAACCTGTGGTGAGAGGAGTTTGCTGAATGGGTAGAACAGGAAGAGGTGGAGCTAGAGCAGAGCCAAGAGGAAATTGGTCACAGGGAGGATGCAGGCAAGCAGGCTGCTGGCTAGCATGAATGAAAAAGCTTGTTTGTGATTTTGTTAAGGGGCCTGCTTGTGATTTGTTTAATGGAGATGATTTGTGGGACACCCAGCAGGGGGAAGGCTTGGGGATGGGGTTGTTCTCCACCTTGTTACTGTGTATGGATTTTTGTTGCTATGAGGGATTTGGCTTTCTGGTGTGGTTCTGTCTTCCATGTGGAAGATCTGTTGTATTTCATGGTTCAGACTAGTGCTAGGATACTCCTGGCCAGCATGCGTGCTGTGAACATGACATTGGTGCTGCGGGAGCTTGGCAGACTTGAAGGCTGTCGCAAATGCTAGAAGGGTAAACAAGATGAGCGCGTAATTCCCCCAGAACCAGGATAAGGGCTGGGCTGTAGAGGATGGCTGGTGCCCTTACCAAGGGAGAAGATGAACAGGGGCGTCCTGAGGGTGGACTGCTGCAGCAGGAGAGGGTGGCGTGGTCAGCATCCTACCTCCAGGGAGTCAGGGAGGGTGCGGACCAGGGGCAGCTGAGGACCACAGGGCAGGGAGTGATGAGCTGGGCGGGGCCGCCTCGTGTAGTCATGTTCACAGTGTGAACACAACCCACCGAAAGCCGAAGCGCTCATTGGTCGGCCCAGGGAGGTGGGGGCAGACGTGGCCAATCAGGGCCGCGCCCGCCCTCACTCCCCCTCCCCACCCCCTCCCCCCCGGGGAGATCCCATTCCTTAATGTGCCTTTTGTACGTTTACTATAACCCCCAAACGCTGACTCACCACAGTGCGGGCTCTGTCCCGGCAACAACCAGAAGATAGGAAATGGCAGGCACGGCCTGGGGTTCGGCAGGGGACAAACATGCCGGGCACGTGGGAGTGCGCCCAGCCGGGGCGACCTCTGGGGACGAAGCCCCTGGGGGAGGCAGGCCGTTACCGGAGGCAGCGCCCCCACCCAAAGCACGCTCCGGGGGCAGGGCGCAGGGGCACAGGGGGCAAGGTGACAGAGGGTATTTAATAGGCGCCTGCTGTGGGTCTAGTTGTGGGGCAGCCAAGTGGTGCCATGATGCACGGTGCCAGGCTTTGTGTGACCCTGGATAAGTCACTTAGCCCTCTTTGCCTCAGTTTCTTCCTCTGTAAAAGGAGCTAGAGGAGGAAATGGTAAAACCACTCCACTGTCTTTGCCAAGAAAGCCCCCAGTGGGGTCGGAGGGACAGGGCTCGGAGGCAGCAGCTGCTACTCAAAGACCTGGAGGGTGGCATTTGTGATTCCAGCCTTAAGATCATCCCAGGACTTGAGGTTCTGATGTAGGTGTGACAGTTTTGAGGTAGATCCACTATGAGTGGGATAGACTTCGTGAAGACTCCTCAGATTGTAATTTTTCTCCCAGGGGTGAGGTAAGGCCTAAAGGCTCAAGGTTACAATATTTTTAGAATAGAATAGTTCCATATAAGGATATAAAACTGTGTAGTGTATTAGGGTCTCAATGATTGGACAAAACTCACATAATTCCTCGATGTCTTCACTTCAAAAGGGATTGGTTAGATTTCGTGTCTAGAATGTAAGACCATATTCTCTGCTAATGAGGATAATGGTCAGTGGGGGGGGAGGGACTTGCGTTAGGGTCTATATAAATCACTGTCCTGTTCTTTGTCTTTGGCTTTCCTACTCCTACAGGTGAGCCCCGCTTCTCGAGAATCGAATAAATCTCTTTTCTGTCATCACTTTGAGAGGCCTCTGAGTAATTGATTTATGTAGGGACCTGAGCCATCCCACACAGTTTGGGGGCTTTCTCCCAGGATCTGTGACCTTTCTAAGAGACGGCTGACAGCTCAGTTCAAAGACTGGGCGCCCGTGGGGAGATTTCCCCATCGTCCTTGAAAAGGGCTGCTGGGCCTCCCTCTCTGCAAGGTAACGACCCGAAGCAGACGAACTCAGTGAAGACAGAAAAGAACAGAGATAGGGACTCCAAAGACTCCGAAGCTGTGAAGTGTGTAAAAATGCCAACCGGTTGGTGTTGAAGTTTGCAGTCAGGCAACTTGTACGCGTACAACCCAGCGGTAAGCGCGGGAGGGCCTGGGGGTCAATTCGTTGAGTCTTAGATAGACTCGGGGAGAAGGAGACGACTCCCAACCAAATTAGTGGACTGCGGGACCCCAGGGTGAAGGGCCCCCCCAAAAACGTTTGCTGGGTGACTGCTGGTGATGGGCGACCCTCACCTGAGAGCTGGCAAGAGAAGCTAGCAAGGGAGCTAGCAGGAGAAGCTAGCAGGAGAGCTAGCACAATTCGTTGAGTCTCAGACTCGGAGGTGTTGGCGACAACCCTCGACCAAAGAAGCTAGCAGGAGAGCTAGCAAGGGAGCTAGCATAATTCCTAAGAAGCTAGCAGGAGAGCCAGCGGGAGAGCTAGCAAGGGAGCTAGCACAATTTGTTGAGTTTCAGACTCGGAGGTGCTGGCAACAACCCTCGACCAAAATGGGACAAAAGCAGTCCAGGAATAGAGCTTCGGAGTGGAGTCAGGAAGAAATACCGGTAAATAGTCCCTTGGGAAACCGATTACAAAATTGGCATGAATTACCAAATTATAGAGAAAAGAATGTAGAAGAAGATGATTAAGTATTGTTGTTTCATATGGGGTGAAAAGACATCGGAGGAGGAGGCACAATCTGGCCCAAATATGGTTCCTCCGAGGACCGGGTTTGACAAAAATTTAAACCTATACGTACTATTCTATTCTGTTAAATGTTTTGTCTGTATATGTTGTGTTGGTATTTCTGTGTGAATGAAAGTCTGCGTGTCTCTGTTTTTATCTGATAAGGTTGTAAATTTAGCCAGCCAGCCAGCCAGCAGGAGCAGAAAGGCTGAGCTGAACTGTCCTTGAAATTCCTGTTACTCCCTTTCTTCAACCCCTCCAGACTAGTTTCAGAGGGGCGGAGAGACAAGGAGGGAGAGAAAGGAAAAAAAAAAAATCTTTTTCCCTCAGACCTAAGACGCATGCTGGCAACCATTTAACCATTTCCTGCCTCACCCAAAAGAAGAAATTTTACTGTAATGGGAAATAACAGAAAGTTAAGTGAATTCACTCTGGTCGTATTTGGAATTGTGAATAGGTGAAATGTGTCATTCTTAATTTAATGTTTCAGACAGGTTAGAATTTATTAAAGTTTGGTGGAAGTAAGCAGAAGATTAGAAAGTAAAAGAATCTCAAGTAAGGAACTTAGAGCTGAGAGTTTTGGATTTAGGTTTAATTAGATCAATATATTTGATGCCAGACAATGTATTTAAAGTAAAAAGATAATAAGTTTAGGTTTTTCTTTTTCTTTGCAGAGTGGGAGGGCCAGAAAGGGGTGGCCTTGGGAATCCTGGCACAAATAAGAGGAGGGCAGAGACACCCAGCAGCATTTCTGCCAAAAATGTTAGATCCATTAACAAAAGGATAGGTATTTGTTAGATGCAACATTAATCTAATGTAACTGTTACACGATCTTAAATTTTGTAATTTATTACATATAGATTGGGGTTTTAAAAAGATGTGATAGAAATTTCATAATTTGAAACTTACATTTGGTTATAAAAAAAGAGCTGAATAGGTTAATGGCTTCTTTTAAGTTTTAAGTAAACTTAAATAAGTCTAAACTTTTAGGTAATCCATCTAAATATTGTATTAGAAATTGCATTGTTAAGTTAATTAATGAATCGGTTAAAAAGAGCTGTTATGAATTTTTTTTATAAGAATTTCCTTGTTGTAGCATTCTTACTAAGAAAATGAGAACACTTTAAAAATGTACATGTATATATATATATATATATGTGTGTGTGATTTTCAAGCCTGTTTCATCTGGGCATGTATTATGTTAAAAGTTTATTTCTGTTGTTGAAAAGGAAATTTTAGCTAAAATTGTTTTTGCCATGAATCAAGCATTTACTCTAAAGTTATTTTTGTAAAAGAAAGTTTATGGGCAAATGTGAAAAGGCTTTGGGTTTAGGTCTTTTCTTGTGATTTCTGTCAATTAGTTTCAAAGGGATTGTGATAAATTGTAAACTGTTCGTAAGAGAGGAAATATTTGCTGTATTAAGAAATACTTTGTAAAATCTTTCGTATGGGTTTTTGGAAGGCCTACCTATCCAGTTTGTATTTGTAAGTTACAAAAGTGGGAAGAATTTAGTTTGTCTAATAGGATATGAAAATGCAATTGGTGTCATCTGAAATTTATTGTTTGGGTTCATAGCTAAAACAATTTGTTATCACTTATGAAAATTATGTTTGCCATTTGTAATTCTAATGCTAAAACCTAAAGCTGGTACACTGTGTGAATATGTGGGGGAAAGAAGCAGTCCTCAGGCTAGTAACAAGTGCAGCCCCAGCAGCTGAGGAGATTGTGTATAGAACTTGCTTTGGTGAGAATTTGAGAATGTACAAGAAATGATCTTCAGTGATTGGCTCTTTAGGGCAAATTTAAGATCTAAGAAGTAAATAAAATCCCTGGGGACATTCTTTCTAAATCTAATAGGAATAAGTAAATATTGTATCATTGTTACATAGAACAAGACTGGAATTTAAAGTTAATTGTAATTGTATTTTATTTGCAGGGGGATTCAGGGAAAGGAATCCCTTACAAAAAAAAGGGGGGGTTGGGCCCAGGTGGTCTGGGAGCTCCAGGAATGGTCTTGATGGGAGTGGCCAGTAAACTGGAGATTTGGACTGATAGAATTGAGTGGGAAGTAGAATAGACTTGGGCATAGTGATAGAGTGGACCTTAGGAGAGCCGGTTCACATGGAAAAAACAAAAACAAAACAAGGAGTTTTCAAGGTGAAGTTCCAAGGCCTTTAGACAAATGGGACTAAAACTCTTTTGGGGTAATGGACAAAGGTCCCAACTTGGAATGAGATCTTTACATGTTACAAAATGATGTAAAAGCAATTAGTATTAAAACAATTAACTGAATTAATTACTGAGACTAAATCAGAGACATCCTCAGTTTGGGGAAAGAATTTCAGTCTAATTTTCTTAGAGGTAGGTAGCCTCTGGTAATATTTGGCATTGAAAGTTAAATGATTGTTTTGATTTGAATTCATTACATGAACATAAAAATTCAAGTTAATGTCTGAACTTATCACATGTGTAGCTCATTCTTTTAGATTGAGCAGGGTTAGAAAGGGATAAAGTAGTTTGGGAAACGGATATAAATCTACTAGAGCAATGACTTATGATTGTTATTCAGTCAGGAATTAGAACATGTATAGAAAGGCATGTAGGCTACTTAGACCTGCTTCAAAGATGTTCCTTGGCCAATGTGAAATTAGTCATGTTTGAAACTGATTATTGGAGCTTGCTATTTTAAGATTTTTGTGGGACTATTAACTGACTGTTCTTCTGAGTCTAACTCCAGGTGTGGATAGCAAGAGAGGTGGTCTGAGCCACTGATCCATGATGCCAGTAAGCCTGTGAGATGCTGGTATGAACTGCAAAAAGGTGATCTCATGGGAAGGTTGGGAGAGCGACTGTTCAGCCTGAGCTGAGGTAGGATTCTCCTGACTCAATTTCCCCACTGACACCTGGCAGACTTGAAGCCTGGCTGAACGCTAGTTGACAATCTACTCCTGTCTGGAATTGACATGAAGTGAGGGAGATGTTGTTTCCCTTCAATGTCCCTACTCTTAGTGGCAAATTCCTAAAATCAGAAGTTTTGTAAGTAAAAATACCAGACCTGTTGAATAATAGATTGTTGGTAGGGGAACATCTGAGGTTAAGTCTAAAATTGAACTAACAGGTTTAGGACTTTAGACCAACAACAATAAGTTAGGGTCCTCTAATTCTTAGTAATAGTGTGGAGACAATTAGGTCAAGGACTTGTGAGACTAGCATGCATAGTTATTATTTTGTCTTAGTTGGTTAATGTTAAATGAAAAATGGTTTGTGGACTATATTGTAAATGTTTTAAAAGAAGCATCACATGATCAGAAGTTGGAATTGTTTTATGATGTGATATGCACTGTGTTAAAAATGATTATTTATTGTATGTATATAAGTACTGGAGCCTGGTATTGACTCCTTAGTGAAATCTCATCTTCCTAATGAGGGAATGAATAATGACTTACTCTGAAATGTAGAAGCTGCATTTTAATGTGAATTTTCTTTTTTTTTAAAAAAAAAAAAGATGACAATTTGTCAAAGTTTCAATTTTGATTTTTGTAAGAATGATAGGAGTGGTAATCTAAGATGGTATTAAGTTCAGTTCTGTAGGAGAGTGGACATCTGGATTTCTACAAGAAGATGAAGAGAAGAAGATGCTGAGATGCTGTGCTGAAGACTGTTTGAAGGAGCATCCAGATCAGAAAATTGCATAAGATGATATTTTTCCCCAGACTGCTGTATGAGATGGAACCTCTAAATGGACAGTTCATTAATTTAAATCTCTGCATCTGTACTTATGACAAGGGGACTGCCCCCTGTAATTTGCTAATGTGTCAGTCAACTTTGCTTTCTTCCCATATTCATATAAAAGGAAGATAGATGAAGGGAAGGATTCATAAGGGAAAGAATGTGAAGAGGTATTTATTGATTGGATTTAGGTGTGGAAACAGGAATAAATAAGAGGAGGGGAGGAATATGGGTAAGATTGAACCTTGAACTATCTATTTCCCCATCCCAATTCAGAAAATGTTTAGCATGATTGGGAAGCCAGTAGACAAAGTTATGGAAAGTTATTGCATTTAAAAATTTTAAAGTTGTTTACTGTCATTTATAATTATTGCTATTAGTTATTAAACTCTCAAGCTTCATGCTTGGAGACACACTTTGTCAGTATTAAAAGCTCTGTTTGAAGCGTGTGTGAAAACACACACAGAATTTGGAAAGGGATAGCCAATGAGATATATATATATATATAAATTCATTATAAGTTTTGTTATTTGGGGAACTATACTAGGATTATTATTGTTTGTTCTTAACAGGATTCTCTGTTCAGCAATTGTCCTAAGCCATTAATCACAATATTTAAACAGGACTCTTCTATTAAGACTGTGTGGACTTGACAAACCGTGGGAACAATGCAACCAAAATGTAATACCCTGGGAATGTCCCTTTTAGGCCTGGTTCTGTTCCCACTGCTGGGACACCAGGCCCAAGTTATCAACCCCACTATTGAAAATAGTTTCCTGGCCCTAATTGAGACCATTGCGGACACCTTTGAGGTATCCGACTGTTGGATTTGTGGGGGGACCTCAGCGGTTAAGCCAATGGCCATGGGTAGCAGTACCGCTGAGTCCAGACTGGATTTTAAGTAATAGATCTGTAGTACATGATGGAACAAGATTCTGGACAAGCCAAGAGAAACATCAATGGTCTTTGTCCGAATCAGTTCCAGGTGAACATTGTTTAAACCAAACAGGACCTGAATTGCAGGAGACATGGCTGGGAGGAAGTAATTGTAAATGGACATTCACACGAAGGCCAGAAACCCTGGCTCGTATTGATTGTGCCCAGTATGCAAACAGATGGGATCAGAACAGTATTACCTGTTCAGATGGTAGGGTGATTCCCTGTACCCATTCATTTTTCCCATCCTCTTCATACGAAGAGAGAACAAAAGGAGAATATCACGAAAGTTGTGGGTATAAGTTTTACAACCCCTCTGATCCCAGAAAACCATGTGAAGGGGGTCACGACCATGACTATTTGTGGAGATATATATATATGAATAGTACTAAGAATAACACAGAATATAAAGAATGGGTATGGAAGTGGGAGAATGGAACACATAGGATGATGTTTTCTGGAGTGTAATCAATAGAACTGGGGAGAATTATCAACATTGTATGTGGAAGAGGAAACAACAGCTATGGAAGGGTAAGTCAGAGATCAGGAAAGGGGGACCATTAGGCCCGGATATATCCATTAAATAGATTAATCAGACTCCAAGCAGTAGTTGAAATTATAACCAATCAAACAGCAAAGGCTTTGGACTTATTGGCCGATCAAGCCACACAGACTAGGGAAGCAGTACTGCAACATAGATTAATCTTAGATTATTTACTTGCAGAAGAAGGGGGAGTTTCTGGGAAACTCAATTTATCTACATGTTGCTTAAAAATTGATGATAATGGAAGGATAGTGAAAGAGATCACCAAGAATATCAGGAAAGTTGCTCATGTTCCCATACAAACTTGGGGCTCCACTTTCAATACATCTTGGTGGTCCTGGTTTGAGGGGAGCTGGTGGAAGAGGTTACTGTGGTTTGGCCTTATAGCAATTAGTGGTATAGCATTACTTCCTATTTGTTTACCTTGTTTGATTTCACTAATTACTAAAATAGTTAGAAATTCTTTACTAAAACTTGCTAGAGTAGAAGAAAGGACTGAAGGAGCCATTCGATTGATGATACTAAAGAAGGAAGGTTAGGCACCTGTTGAGACAAGAAACATGAATGATCCTGATTGGGATGAGGAGATTAATAGACAGTGTGAGATTATGTTACAGAACTTTGGTTGAAACATCCGTGAGAAGTCTTCAGGCTGATAAAATAAGAGGAGGGATTGAGTTGGATAGACTTAGTGAAGACTCCTCAGATTGTAATTTTTTGCCCAGTGGTGAGTTAAGGCCTAAAGGCTCAAGGTTACAATATTTTTAGAATAGAATAGTTCCATATAAGGATATAAAACTGTGTAGTGTATTAGGGTCTCAATGATTGGACAAAACTCACATAATTCCTCGATGTCTTCATTTCAAAAGGGATTGGTTAGATTTCGTGTCTAGAATGTAAGACCATATTCTCAGCTAATGAGGATAATGGTCAGTGGGGGGAGGAGGGACTTGCGTTAGGGTCTATATAAATCACTGTCCTGTTCTTTGTCTTCGGCTTTCCTACTCCTACAGGTGAGCCCCGCTTCTCGAGAATCGAATAAATCACTTTTCTGTCATCACTTTGAGAGGCCTCTGAGTAATTGATTTATGTAGGGACCTGAGCCATCCCACACAACTAGAAAAAGTCTCTTGGAGGCAGGTCAGGAGACAGAAGTAGCCAGGAGAGAGGATACCTCCCCCAAGATGCTCAGGCATAAGGACAAATTCACAAAACCAAACAAGTACAAGAGAAATTTTAAAATTATGTTTCCCATTGGTGTTTTGGAGAAGTTTGTAGCATTTATATTTCTGCAGATATGCAGGTTTCAGACTGCTCCCAGACTTTTCCGAGACCCTGTACGATAAATGAAATGATCCCTGTCGGCAAGGACTCCTATTCATTGGAGGAAACAGTACTCACACAGATCAGTGACCCTGTGGGGTCCAGAATGGGGGCCAGTGCCAAGTCCCTGCCTGACCTGGGGCCCTTGGCACCCAAGGGGGAACCCTGCGTACTGACCACCTCCTTTACAGGTGCTCCTGTTTCAATCTGCATTGGGGTTTCTGCATTGAAATTTCAATGACACAATATTTTGAGACACGCTAGCCTACCTGCCAACACTTGCTTGTTAAGACCTGCTGGTGGATTTGACCACTGCTCTGTTATAACTTGCATTTTGTGTATTTTTTGGAAAATAATGTAATCACTATGACTTTAACTCTGTTACACAACAGACGAAATATGTATGAATGGTTTTTCAAAATTCTCTTCTTTCTTTTCGCTTCCATTGCCCCCTTATTTTTATTCAACATCCCCCTCACTTGTACCCAAGGCTACTACCACCCCCCTGGATTGGTCCAGCACCCCCTCAAGGGGTGGTATGCCACGTTGGGAACCTCTGGGAGGGAGGCCCACTCTCAGCATTACCTACCTGACCCCTCCCCTCACCCCATCTCCTGGGGTCAGCAAAGGGGCCAATCTTCAATTGCCTCTTCTTTTGCCTAATGCCGCCCTGAGCCACTGACACCAAGGAGACCGATCAGGACTGGCCACCATATGACCAGAGGCAGGCTCCAAGGCTCCAACCAGAACACCTCTGGGTATGCTCTGTGGATAATGGCCCTTGATACAACTACATACAGAATAAATGAATAGTCCTTCAGTGCCAAGCAGTTTGAAAGTGCCAGTGCTAGCACTGGAGATCAGGGATCAGAGGAGTTAATGTTTGAGCAGCCCCTTAAAGCAAGAGAAGGAAAGAGACAATGCATTCAAGGCATGTGAGAAGGCCGAGAAGGCCCGGACCCAGGCTCTGACTGGACTGTTGATCATGGGAAGGAGGAAGATGTAGAATGAGGCAGGCAAAGAGGTGGGGTCTGAATTGGAAAGAGCCTTAAAAGCCAACAGAGGGCCACAGGTTATTGAGTGATGTGGCTAGGTGTGAGCCTCAGGACAATCACACTTGTATGAAGGGTGGATTAAAGGAGAGACTGAGGCAGGGAGACCTGTTAGGAAACCCTGGCAGTCCTTGAACACAGGGCCTTGCCCAAGGAGGCAGCCCTGTGATGGGTATGTGGGTGGAGGATGATCTGGAGGCTGGGAGCCTTGGAAACAAAGACCAGGGTGCCCTCCATAGGAATGAGGGTCCTGCCTTGGACATTCTAAGTTCTTTTCCTCCCTAGTTTCTGCCTCCCCTTCCCCTTCCAGCTGTTGCACAGATACTAAGGTCCCTGACCCATATTTCCCAGAAAAGCCCCTCACCAGCTCTTTTCCCAAACCCTACATACCACTGCCAGGCTTTCCCACACACCAGAAGTAGTATGTCCCATGGGGAAGCCTTTCCTCCTCTTCTGCTTGCAAATGCTGAACCTCAGGGGTGAACATCAGGGCTCCCTAACTCACCAAGGTGCCCAGGATTTCCCTGGGTTATTGATTGATTTCCCTTTCAGATTATTGATTTTCCCAGTAGAATGTGAGGCCCCTGAGCACCTTGCACGTGGCCGGTATGTGGTACTGAATCCTGGAAAGAGTTTAGGAGCTCTCTTTGACTTACCAGAGTAGCGGAAGATGGGTGGGCACTTCTGGCCTCTGGCCTCTCATGGCTCCATTTTCTTTCCCAGCTCTGCCTTCCCCAAGAAGAGGCAGCTTGGAAGAGAATGGCCCCCATCCTCCAAGTAACCAGGGCCCAACGGGGGAGTGCGTGTTTTTCTTTTCCTAGAGTAACGTCTAAGTGTTTCCTGCATTTACTCATTATTGATGTATTCCTTAGTGAAACCAATGTTAAATTCTTTTTTTATGATGTAATATTTTACTTTCCTGCAGTTACATGTAAAAACAATTTTTAACAATCTTTTTTTAAATGTTGAGTTCCAAATTGTCTCTTTCCCTCTCTTCTCCACCCCCGCCTCATTGAAAAGGTAAGCAGTTTCATACAGGTTATACAGGTATAGTTATGCAAAACATATTTCCACACTAGTCATATTGTGGGTTGGAGAAAACCAGGCTCAAAAAAAAAAAAACCACACACAAGAAAAATAAAGAAAATAAAGGAAAATGCGCTTCGGCCTGCATTCAGACTGCGCGAGTCCTTTCTCTGGAGAGCGAGAGCATTTTTCATCATTAGGCTTTTTTAATTGCCCTGGATCACTGTATTGCTAAAAACTAAGTTATTCACAGTTGATCAGTTGTGGTCTCTTGAGGGTACATTGAAGGATATTGTCATGAGGGAAATTTTACAAAAAGGTAAACCAAGGCACGTTCCTCGGAGCAAGGTAATGGCCTATTACTGGGGGCACAGCCAGGCAATAAAGCAGGTCTAATGACTGCCTTAAATAGCCCAAAGACAAAGAATTGAAGATGCAACTCATTTCTATGAGCCTAGTACAAAGACAGTACAGTGACACCGTGGGGTTGAGGACAATGTAAGTGGTTCCATTAAGGGAAGGGCTTTTACACATGGAACTGGGACCACTGCTTTCAGAATGTTTTCTGAATCTGGAGGACCTCCCGGCAGCCTGAGGCTGTTGATAGTGAGCCAGCTGATTCCCAGGAGCCTGGGAGTGAGACAAGACTACCCTTACTGGGCAAGGAAGAAGAGAAAGGTGAGACTGAGTCAGCTTGTCTATTTTCAGGGATCACACAGGTGCCATAAGCTGATGTGTGCAGGTGGTACTGAGGTAATCATTCTCAGGGAATTAGAATGTTTTCTGGGAGAAATGAATCTCTAAACTTTAGCTTGGAGTTTTCTTTGGTTAAAAATGATTGTGGCCAAGTTTAAACCTTTGACATCTAAGAGAGAAAGACTGAACCCTTGAACTCATACATGAGGTTTTCTCTTAGAGCCATAGAAGAGACTGAGGTCTAGTGTGTGGGGCTCCAGAGTAAAATCCACTATGAAATATAGAGTCAATAATTAATTCTCACAGATGTGTATCTTGAGCTGTAAACCAGGAGACCAAGGGCTGCACTAACCTTACTCTCAGAGTCTCGCCCTGACCTGCCTTTTAGCCTATCCTAGATTCCGTTTTGAGATCTCTCAGATGTGAGCGGCATGTTACCTGCCTCAGGGAGTTATTTTGGGGAAGTGTTTGGTAAATGGGAAAGTGAAATATGAGTACAAGCTATTACTGTTATCAGTGTTTGGTGTGATGGTTTAAAATCTAGTTCAAACTGAGTAACACCACAGGGGCCTGGGTATGCCAAAGCCTAAGGTCTGGAGGAGTGATCTGTATAATTCCTGGAGACTTCAAGTCTCTTGCCTGGTCTGTCCATGGGATAGGCCCTGAGAAAACATGGTATATTGAGTTTTTCAGAAATCAGTGACCTTCAGAGGCATGACTGTGGACTTCACCCCAGAGGAGTGGGGCCACCTGGACCTTTCCCAGAAGGAGCTGTACTGGGAGGTGATGCTCGAGAGCTATAGAAACCTGGTCTGCCTGGGTAAGACCCCAACTCTGCAAGTTGGAGGGGCTTTGCTTGGCGAAGGGTGGAGGGGATGTTGGAGTCGTGAGCAGCTTTAATTGGATGTGCACATACCAGAGTTTCCCGATCCATTTGGGGCCAAGAAAGACACGATGCATGTCCTGTTAATTTGTGGGTAAGAAGTTTTGCTTTGTGTAACTGGATCTTGTGGCCCATAAGGTTTAACCTTCTGTTTTCTGTTCCCTGCCTTTCCTTCCTTCCCCTCCCCCCCCAAGTCTGCCAGAGAAGGGTCTTTACTTCCTGTTCTAGTGAATACTGGGAGGGTCTCAAGGCTTGAGTAGTTCTTTTTTGGCTTGTAGAGATGAAGGGTCGCTAACCCTTTTGTGAAGCTAGGCCAGGAGAGACACTGTCACTTCCCAGAAAAGATTTGGCCTTTTTTACAGTGGGAACCAGGTAGCCTGACTTTGTTGGCCTAAGTGTTTACACATTCCTGCTCTGCTCCTTAAGGATCTAAATCCCAATGCAGAACAGAGCCCGTCTTCTTAGCAGGGACCAGATCAAATGAAGGAATTCTCTTTCTAGGCCCCAATACATTCTGTGGCCCATTCTACCAGTACTGTCAGAGTGGCCATCAGCTGTCTTTTGCACAAGCCTCTCGGTCTGCTTAGCATCCCCAGTGATGCCCACAAAAACAGGCCTGCAGCTGAATTCTCAGCTGGTTCTCAGTCCTGAGGACTCCCTTTTTCAATAAACAGACTAGCGGTTTCCAAACTTGATGTGGTCTGCTAGTTGGAGCAATAGAAAGTACCTTGGAGACCTGAGAAAGATTCCCCAAGGATTGGCCATGCAGGTGACTGAATTAAGCCAGGAGGGGTAGAATGTGCGTGTTCTCACCTCAGAGTCTCAGAGTCAAGCCTGATACATCTCCTGCTCAGGATTCTCAGGCACCCTTCAAATTTGGGGGCATTCCTTTGCCATCAACTGAATCCCCCACTGGCTGTTGCCTCCATTTTTAGCAGGCCAGGATTTAGCATCCGCAGTTCCACTTGATCATTTAAGCTTGGGTAGCTTTTACAAAGGGATATTCACTATCAGATGTAGCAGGAACAGAGAAATATTTTACCTCAACATTTTGGTCCCTGAGGGGAGGAAGTAAGCTCAATTCCCATTGGTTCCCCCAAGGTCACATCCAAAGGAAGTCATGTCTGCTGGATGAGTCCTCATCTCAGCCTCTGCTAGGGAAAGAAGGCAGGGAGGAAGAAAGGAAGAAGGGAGGGAGGAAGAAGGGAGGGAGGGCAGAAGGAAGGAGGAAGGGAAGGAAGAAAGAAGAGGAGAAGGAAGGGGAAGGTGGAAGAAAGGAAAGATTTATTAAGTAGCTACCATACCTTGTATGTGCCAGGCACAGTACTAAGCCTCATTGGATCCTCACAACAACCCTGCAAGCTAGGTGCTGTTATTATCCCCATTTTACAACTGAAGAAACTAAGGTAGAGAAAAGTTCATTGACTTGCCCAGGGTCACACAACTAGTGCGTGTCTGAGGACAGATCTGACCACACTGATTCGGGGCTCGGTGCTATCCATTGGGCCACCAAACTGCTCAGGAATGAACAGGTCTTTCCTTAATTTGATTGGTGCATCCATCTAAAAGTAAGACCTAGCACCCATAAGAGGCATTAAATAAAATTGTGCAATCTTGAGTAGGCAGCTGAGGTGACTCCTTGAGTCTGGCAGCTCCTGTGTCTTCAGATGCATCCCCTGACTGGAAAGGCTGGAGCCTGGCAGTGTTGGGGAGGAGGGAGCAATGACAAGGCCAGAGCTCCATGGGAGGTGTCAATTTATTTTGAAGGTTTAATGGGCTTCTCATGTTACTTCCCTCCCTCATACTCTGCAACAGCTTTTGCAGTTACTTTTGGAAATAGTATTCTATGTGACAGAAATCTGGTGGAGATGTTTCTGGCAAAGATTTTCCCAACCTGTTCCTTTTTTTTTTTTTTTTAACATTGGAGATACTTGGATTTTTCTTGGTCAGAAACCATTTATAAGATTACAATCACTTATTTTAAGAATATTCCTGTCATTTCTTATACCATAGTCATTCCCAAAATACTTCCCTCCCTCCATAGATCCATCCTTTATAACACAGGAGAAGTTAAGCAAACCCCAACAACAGGAAGACCACCCCATATCACGGGCACCATTTGACATCTGGACTTGGAGAAGCATGCCCACATGAGACATGTCCCTAAACGCAAGATTGAGAGAGAAATCAACAGGACTGTGAGGGGCAATCTGATTTAATTCATCTCTTTACAAAGGCTTAGCCATTAAACTTAGAGATACCATCCTTTGCTTTGCTTTTTCCTTTGGTATTGATGCCTTTTGTATCATACCTCGATCATTTCCAAATACAGTCTGCCTCTCCTCCCCTCCCCTACTCCAGTCTTACCACTGGTGCACGGCCTCATCACCTCCCCCTCAGCTGGTGCAGAAGGAGCTGCCTCAGCATCTTCCTAAAGTACAGACCTGACCATTATCCCAGAGGCTTCCCATACCCTCCAGGATCAAATATAAATTTCTCTGGTGTACAGAGCGCTTGATACCCTGGTCCCCTCCCACCTGTGCAGTCTTTTGCCCTACTCCATCCCCTCCCAAGCTGTGACACCCACCTCCTGGATGGTCCTCATTTTCACAAGCTGCCCAACGTTCTGGTGAAGCAAGAGTGCCACATCTTTCCCTTTTACTTGCCCTTACACTGGAAGGGCTGGCAATAGAAATAAGAGAACTACAAGTTGGAAAGAAGCAGCAAAGAAGAGACAGAAATTTGTAAATGGTTTGATGGTTTATTTAGAAAACCCTAGAGAATCAATCTAAAGTGGAGAAAATGAATAGCTTTGACAAACAGGATGAAAAACAAACCTTCCAAAACTGACAGCATTTCTTTATACACCTACCAAAAACCAGCAGTTAAAGCTAGAAACAAAAATCCCCTTTAAATGGAGCAGAAAATGCACAAAAACCTACAAAGGCACTGACAGGTTTGTATGAATATAATCACAAAATAATTTTCATAGAAGTAAAAGAAGTCTTAAATTGGAGATATAGTCGGTGTCCATGGATGGACTGTCATGAAAAGCATGAAAAAGGAACAAAAGAATGAAAAAGAATTTCTTAAATTACGTATCAAACATCTCAGATACAAACGTAAAACCAAAGACAACCCCTGCCTTCCAGGAGCTTACATTCTGAAGAGGTGTTTAACAACAAATAGAGGAGTATTTTGGTTGGTGAAGCCACCTAGATGGTGAGCAGAGGTTGGGATACCTCTTTCCTGGAAGCAGTGGCAGTGTTGGTTTGATTATGGTTCTGGAAATGGAAAGAAATGTGCCAGGGAGGGTATTGTGTAGCTTGCTGGTATGAAGACAGTCAGGAAGTAGACAGTGATGAGAAGCGTAACCAGGGCCAGCCTGAAATAAGTTTAACTTTTACCTTTCTAGCCTTATTATACAATACTTCTCTCCCTGGGCTCTGTGATGCAGTGACAGTGACAGCCTCTTGGGTCTTCCTCAAGTTTGAATATCATCTCATGACTCCAGGCATTTTCATTAGCTGGCCACCATGTCTGGAATAGTCTCCTTCTTCATCTCTGCCTCTGTCTTCCTTCAGGTCTCAGCTAAAGGCTCACCTCCTCAAGAACCTTCCCCAGTTCTCTTTAACCTTAGCACCTTTCTACCAAGACCACCCCCAGTCATGCTGTATATATCTTATTTGTGCACAGTTGTGTTTTCATGTTGTGAGCTTTTAGAAAGCAAGGATTTGTCTCTTTTGCCCCTTTCTTTGTATCCCCAAAGCTTTGCATAGTCCCTGGATATAGTAGATGTTTAATAAATGCTAGATGACTGATGAACTGACTGACTAAAACAGTAGGCCCTGTGAGGTTCTGGATAGCTGGGGCCCCAGAGAAGATGTTCCAGAGCTAAAGAGTCTGATTTCTAGTCTGTCCATCAGGGCAGCTGTCCAGAAGATGGGGGGAGGGGTGAAGGGGGAGAATTGTAGGAAGAAAAAATGAAGTATGCCATATCAACATAATAAAAATCATATATAAAGTAAGATGTAAAGATATGCTAATCAAATTATTAAGGAAACTTGTCATATAATTAGACCACACAATAATGAGTGCAGGTAGGGATTAAGGAAATCTAGCATCACAAAATCTCAAATTTATAATTACCAAAACTATCACATAACTAGTTTAAAATAGAAAGAGATGATTAATAAAATGAATTGGAAAACTTAGACCTAGAACCAAATGAATATGACAGCCTAATATTAGATCAAACCCAAACTACTAAAATGGGTTACAGCAACTCTGCTGCAGAGGAAAAATCTGCCAGTCAAACTAGAGAGAAGTTTAAGGAGAGAGGGAAGAGGTTGAGAAAATAATTGTTCTTGATAGCAGACAACAAAGAATGGAGGCCACAGACAGCATGTGTGATGGGGAAGTTTACGTTTGTTATTTCTTTCAGACTGGGAGACTTCACATGAATCCAAGGAGTCTGCGCAGAATCTGGGCACTTCAATGGAACAATCATCTGAGGAAAGACTTAATCTAAGTGTTCCTTCTGTCTCAGAGTTTCAGGGAGCCTGGGAATTTGATGCCAGTTTGACAAAGAAGCAGAACAATGAGAACAAACATTCTTGGCAAGGAGAAAACATTCCAAAGGAACTTCTTAGTAAACGGAGTGACCACGAATATAATAAATACGGTAGAAACTTCAATCTAGAGCCAATCCTTTTTCCATAACATAGAATAAGAAAGAATTTTGATAAATGTGATATGTACAGAAAGAGCATCAAACAGTATTCAGATGTAAGAAAATATGATAAAATATGCTCAAAGAAGATATTTGCAAAGGACAGTGAATATCAAGAAAAATGTGAATCCAGTTATTGTGGCGAGGGTTTCAGACCCATGTCGGAACATCGGCTACATCAGAGCATAAATATAATGAATGTGGGAAAGCTTTCTGCCCAAGAAATGACCTTACTGAACATCAGATAAGTCATTCTACTCCAAAACCCTATCAACGTAACAAATGTGGGAAGACCTTTAACCAGGAGGTAGGACTTAACCAATATCAGACAGTTCATGCTGGTGAGAAACCATATGAATGTACTGACTGTGGGAAAGCCTTCCGTCTTAGAGTACAGCTTACTCAACATCAGAGAATTCATACTAGTGACAAACCTTCTGAATGTGACCGATGCAGAAAAACCTTCAGTTGCGGCCGAGAACTCAAATCACATCATCGGATTCACACAGGAGAGAAACCTTATCAATGTAATGACTGTGGGAAGGCCTTACGCCTGAGCACACATGTCACAAAACATAAGAGAATTCATACTGGACAGAAACTTTTTGAGTGTAATGAACATGAAAAGGCCTTTTGTTTGAGTGCACAAATTGTTAAACATAAGAGATTCCACTCTGGTGAGAAACCTTATAAATGTAATGAATGTGAAAGACTTTCATTCACAAAGCCGAACTTAAACAACATAATAGAACTCATAATGGGGAGAAATCATATGAATGTAATAACTGTGGGAAAGCCTTCTACTCAAGTACAAACCTTATTCAACACAAGAGAATTCACACTGGTGAGAAGCCTTATGAAGGCAATGAATGTGGGTTGGCATTCTAGTATAGTGCAGGCCTTAGCACAAAAGAGTTCATAACTGGTGAGAAACCTTATAAATGTAATGTGTGTGGAAAGAACTTCAGCCATAGGCCACTACTCAAACAGCATAATAGAATTCACATTGGAGAGAAAATGAGTGTAATGAGTGTAGAAAGGCCCTCAGCCAGAGGATTAGGATTTAGTCAACATCAGACAATTCATACTGGTGAGAAATATTATGAATGTAACGAATGTGGAAAGGCTTTTAGTCAGAAGATAGGACTTTTTCAACATCAGAAAATTCATACTGGTGAGAAACCTTTTGAATGTGATAAATGTGGTAAAGCCTTCAGCCATAGCCGAGAACTTAAACGACATCGTAGGATTCATACTGGAGAGAAACTTTATGGATGTAATAAATGTGGGAAGGCCTTCAGCCAGAGGATAGGACTTAGTCAACATCAGACAATTCATACAAGTGAGAAACCTTATGAATGTAACGAATATGGGAAGGCATTCTATTATAGTACAAACCTTACTTGGCATAAGAAAATCCATTCTGGTGAGAAACCTTATCAGTGTAACGAATGTGGGAAGGCCTTTAGCCAGAAAGCTGCACTTACTCAACAACAGACAAGTCATCCTGGAGAGAAACCGTATGGATGTAATGAGCATGGAAAGACCTTTAGCCAAAGGATAAGACTTACTCAGCATCATACAATTCATACTGGTGAGAAACCTCACAAATATAATGAATGTGGGAAGGCCTGCCGCCTGAGAACACAACTTACTCCACATAAAAAAGTCCATACTGGTAAGAAACTTTATGAATGCAATGACTGGAGGGCTATTCCACATGAAAACAGAGATTACTCAACATCAAATAATTCATATTGGACTGAAACTTTATGAACACCATGAATGAAGACTTTCTTCCAGAGTAAAATCCTTTTCTAATATCAGTTTATACTAAAAGAATACAACAATAACCACCAAACTGCATACAATGCGTATGAAAGAGCCTTCTGCCAGAACACAGATCTAATCAAATAGACAATTCATGTTGGAGAAAAGTCTTAATTCCCAGTTGATAAATGGTCAAAGGTTATGAACAGGCAATTTTCAGAGGAAGAAATTAAAGCTATCTATAATCATATGAAAAAATGCTCTAAATCACTTTTGATTAGGGAGATGCAAGTGAAAACAACTCTGAGGAACCACATCACACCTATTAGACTGGCAAACATGACAGAACAGGAAAATGATAAATGTTGGAGAGGATGTGGGAGAGTTGGAACACTAATTCATTGTTGGTGGAGCTGTGAGTGATCCAACCATTCTGGAGAGTGGTTTGGAACTATGCCCAAAGGGCTGCAAAAATGTGCATACCCTTTGACCCAGCAATATCGCTTCTAGAACTGTATCCCCCAGAGATCACAAAAATGGGAAAGGGTCCCACATGTACAAAAAATATTTATAGCAGCACTTTTTGTGGTGGCCAAAAACTGGAAATCAAGGGGATATCCGTCAATTGTGGAATGACTGAATAAATTATGTTATATGAAAGTAATGAAATACTACTGCGCCATAAGAAATGATGAACAGGAGAGTCCTGGAAAGACTTATATGATCTGTTGCTGAGTGAAAGGAACAGAACCAGGAGAACTTTGTGCACAGCAACAACCACAGTGTGTGAGAGTTTTTTTCTGGTAGACTTGGAATTTCACTGCAATGCAAGGACATAAAAAAAAAAAATTCCCAATGCTCTTCTAAGGTAAAGTGCCTTCCACATTCAGAGAAAGAATTATGGAATTCAATTGCAGAATGTAGCAGATCAGTGTGTGTGTGTGTGTGTGTGTGTGTGTGTGTGTGTGTGTGTGTGTGTGTATTACGTTTTGGTTTGTTATATGATTTCTCCCATTTATTTTAGTTCTTCTACACAGCATGACTATAGTGAAAATGTATTCAATAGGAATGTATGTGTAGATCCTATATAGAATTGTATGCTGTCTTGGGGAGGGAGGGGAGTAAGGCGGGGGTAGGTAGGGGGGAAAAATCTAAGTTTTATGGTAGTGATTGTAGAACATTAAAAAGAAAAAAAAGAAAAGTCTTAAGAATATAACAATCCTGAGATTTCAGAATTATGATGAATTACTGATAATTAGGCAAGTGAAACTAAAATAAAATGTCCTAAATGATGCCAATCCCTATCTACTTTCCTTGTGCTCCTGTTTACACATCATTCTCCCATAGTCCCCTAAGTTTCTTCCCACAACCTTTGAACTTCCCAAGATTTACATTTACTGAGGAAATTGAGTCAGTATGAAAAGCATTTGCTCCTTCCAATTCCACTCATCAAAATTTCTAAGATTTCTCAACTATCTTTTCATCCTTTCCATTTTAGAGTAAAGGTATCCTTCTTTGCTAAGTAATGCCTTTTCCTCTAATCTTGTTCCTTGGTACTCTAGGACATTAATCCAACAGTCATTTCCCCTTATGCACTTTGAATCTCTTTCCTCAATTACCTCTTTCCCAAGTGTTAACAATTACATTCGGTGTTCAAGTCAGTAAGCAATCATTACTTGCCCACGCTCCACAAGCCAGGTTATTAAGTGCTGAGGATAGTCATTCAACCAGCACTTACTAAAATGATTGGAGTACAAAGTTCCTGCCCTCAGGGAGCTCTCAAATGAAGGAATTAACTTGCAAAAATAAAGTCCATACAAGATACATACAATTGAAATGGAAGGTGATCCCAAAAGGAATGCACTGGAATGGGGAGCAGAGTGGGAAGGGCTTCTTGTAAAAGGGGGTATTGAGCTAAATCTTGAGGGAGACCAGGGAAGCCAGGAGGCTAAGGTAAGAAGAGAGACTGTTCCAGGTACTGAGGACAACTGATGAAAAGGCATAGAGTAGTAATACAAAAACTAAACAGAGTCCCTGATTTCTAGATCTCACTAAAGGGCAGGGAGAACTCCGACAAGCAATGAAGTGAGGAATGTTTTCTGATGGGAAGGATAAAATGAAGAAAAAGTACATGGGAGCCCTGTGGACAGAAAAACACGGAGGTGGCAGATCAAATGTTTATATGGGGAAACAGCTTCTACCATGCAGGGGGAACCTGCAGCCTCAAGGTCACATGTGGTCTTCTAAGTCCTGGGGTATGGCCTTTGACTGAGTCCATGGTTTATAGAACAAGCCCTTTGATGAAGGGGATTTGTTCTGTGAAGTTTGGATTCAGTCAAAGAGCTGCACTTGAGAACCTAGAGGACCACATGGGCCCTTATAAATAACTAGGCTAACGGATTGGGTGGACTGGCATGCATTGTTGCAAAGGATCATAAGACATACTGCTACCAGAATGGTAGGGTGGAGCTAAATTTGGGGGAACTTTAAATGTCAGGCCAAGGATCTTTTAAATCCTTGAGCTGGTGAGTATTTTTAAGCTGGCATTAGCAAGGTCAGACCTCGGCTTCTGGAAGCTTTGTTGAGTCTGGATGGGAAAGGGCAGAGCTGGAAACAGAGGAGCCGGTGAGGAGACTTGCAGTAAACCAGGTAGAGGGGATGCCATCCTGCTCAAATAGCAGCTGTTGTAATCTTTAATATGAATCAATGAATGAAAAAGCATTTATTAATCATTTACTGTTTGATAATCACTGGCTAAACTCTGGGAACACATATACAAAAGCATAGGCAGTCCCTGACTTCAAGGAGCTTATATTTTAATGGGAGAGAGGAGCAGTAGCCAAGATTGGTGAGTAGAACCATAGGAGAATGGACATACCCCATCCAGGAACAATGGCAGAGTTTATAACAGTGGTTAGAACTTGGAGGCAGGAAGATGAGTTCAAATCCTGCTTATGGGACCTTGGATAAGCCACCTAAATTCTCTTAGCCTCAGTTTCCTCATTTGTAAAATGGGCACAATAAAGCTGCCAAAGAGGATCAGATGCATTAAGATTTAAAATGCTTTCCAAAACTTTAAAGTGTGATATCAGTGCTAGCTATACTTATTACTGGGGGCATCTAGGTGGCTCAATGGATAGAGCACTGGGCCTGGAGTAAGGGAGACATAGGTTCAAATCCTGCATAAGACACTATCTGTGTGACCCTGGGCAAGTCACTTTACCTCTGTTTGCCTTAATCCATTGGAAAAGGAAATGGCAAACCACTGCAGTATCTTTGCTAAGAAAACCCCATAGACAGTATGGTCCACAGAGTCACAAAGAATTGGACCCAACTGAACGTCAATACTTACTGCTGTTCTTACTACAGGTTGGAGAGGTGTCTTGACACTTCTCTGAGCTAGGTGGCATAGGTGGGCCTAGAGTCAGGGAGACCCAAGTTCAAATTCAGCCTCAGACACTTCTTAGGTGTGCAACCTTGGATAACTCACTTCACATCTGCCTTGGTTTACTCAAGTGTAAAATGAGAATGACATTGCCTCATCAGAGACAAGCTTAGCACACAGTACCTGGTGCTATTTAATGCTCACTCCCTTCCTTCTCCCTTTCTATGATTATTTAGTTCATAGTTCCAGAACAGGTGATAAAAGAAGGTAGGGTGGGGGAGAGAGTATGTCTCACTTGCAAGGAGGGTTGTCAAGAATTATATTTTCTTTTTCACAATTCACAAGTTTTATTAGTGGTCACTAATTATCAGGAAAAATATGTTACCACATTAGGATATAGTCTTTGGGTGCTCAGAAGTCAAATGACAAAACGTTTTACAACATAGTCCAAAGTCAACTAGAGCATCTGTTCCATCTCTTTTCTTTCTTTTCAGAGAAATCATGATTGCCACATTAACACAGAACAAAGTCACACAGTTGGCTTTTCATGTATTGATGGACAACTCTTCAACTGAAAATTGAAGACTTCTGGATTTTCACTCATTTCAGCTGTGGTGAATTGACTGAAGTCCCTAGGTTTTCACAACTAAAAACCAGTGATACCTTTGCTGGTGCTAATGTGGTAGCCATTATTAACATTTTTAAAATTTAGCATTTAAGCACCACCACTCTTAGATTTTGGTAGACAGCAAAGGAAGCAGCTCAGGAGCACAGTAGATAGAGCACTGGACCTGGAATTAAGAAGACAATGAGTTCAAATCCAGCCTCAGACACTAGCTGTGTGACCGCAAGTCACATAACCTCATTTGACTAAGTTTCCTCATCTGTAAAAAATGAGCTGGAAGAAGAAATGGCAAACCACTCCAGGATCTTTGCCAAGAAAAACCCAAATATGGTCACAAAGAATCAGACACAACTGAACAACAACAAATCATCAAACAGTATGAATTTGAACCCTTAAATCACAGAAGTAAATTTTACTTATCTGGCTTTTGACACACTTTATGGGCATGCATTATTCAGAAGAAACAGAACAGGTAAATGGGAGTAAGCCTCTGGCAGGTTGCCCTCAGTCTCCTCTTCTTCCTAATCTTCATTCTCTACCCCATTCTTAAATAACCTTCACATGCTGCTATCATCCCCTCAAGCTCCATGGTCTCTCTCTCTCTCTCTCTCTCTCTCTCTCTCTCTCTCTCTCTCTCTCTCTCTCTCTTCTCTTTCTCTTTCTCTTCTCCCCCTCCCCCTCCCTCTCTCTTCCTCCCCCGGCAGCCAAGTGCAGCATTGCATAGAACACTGGGCCTGGAGTCAAGAAGCCCTGAATTCTAATCCTGCCTCAGATGCTTTCTAGCTTTGTGACCCTGGACAAGTCCCTTAAACCTCTGTTGCTTCCATTTCCTCAACTGTAAAATGGGATAATAAGAGTACCTTCCTTGCATGGCTGTTGGAAGATCAAATAAGATTATAAAGTGATTAATACCATGCCTGGCAGACACTCTATGAATGCTTTGTTCTTTTTTTAATGTGTTTTTCATAATTAATTTTTAGTTTTCAACATTCACTTCCATAAGATTTTGAGTTTTAAATGTCCTCCCTATCCTCCTCCCTTCTCCCCAAGATGGCATGCAATCTGATTAGACTCTACTTATACATTCATATTAGACATGTTCACATTAGTCCTGATGTAAAGAAGAATTAGAACTAATAGGAAGAACTATGAGAAAGAAGAAACAGAAAAAGAAATGGCAAGCTAATCATCTGCTTCCATCTTCCAACTTCTTTCTCTGGGTGTGGACAGCATTTTTCATTGTGAGTCTTTTGGAGTTGTCTTAGTTTCTTGCATTACTGAGAAGAGCTAAGTCTATCAAAATCAATCATTGCATACTGTGGCTGTTACTGTGTACAATGCTCTCCTAGTTCTGCTCACTTCACTCAGCTTCAGTTCATATAAGTTTTTCTAGGTTTTCCGAAATCCACTTGCTCATGATTTCTTGTGGAACAATAGTATTCCATGATATTCACATACCACAACTTGTTCAGTCATTCCCCATTTCATGGACATCCCCTCAATTTCCAATTCTTGGTCACCACAAAAAGAGCTGCTATACATATTTTTGTACATGTGGATCTTTTTTCTGTTTTTATGATCTCTTTGGGATACAAACCTCAAGGTGGTATTGCTGGGTCAAAGGGTATGCACATTCTTATATCCCTTTGGGCATAGTTCCAAATTGCTCTAAAGAATGGTTGGATCAATTTCCAACTCCACTAACAACACGTTAGTTTTCCATTTTCCCCACATCTCCAATATTTATCATTTTTCTGTTTTATCATGTTAGCCAATCTGATAGGTGTGATATGGTATCTAAGAGTTGCTTGAATTCGCATTTCTCTAATCAATAGTGATTTAGAGCATTTTCTCATATGACTATAGATAGCTTAAATTTCTTCCTCTGAAAATTGCCTGTCCATATCCTTTGATGATTTATCAATTGGGGAATGACTTGTATTCTTATCAATTCAACTCAGTTGTCTATGTATTTTAGAAATGAGGCCTTTATCAGAGACATTAGCTGTAAAAATTGTTCCCTAGTTACTTCCCTTTTAATCTTGGTTGCATTGGCTTTGTTTATCCAAAAACTTTTCAATTTAAGGTAATCAAAATCATACATTTTGCATTTCATAACGTTCTCTTTCTCTTGTATGGTCATAAATTCTTCCCTTCTCCATGGATATGACAGCTAAACTATTCTTTGCTCTCCTAGTTTGCTTATAGTATCAGTATTTATATCTAAATCATGTACTCATTTTGACTTTATCTTGGTATAAGTTGTAAGATGTTGGTCTGTGCCTAGTTTCTGCCATACTATTTTCTAGTTTTCCCAGAAATTTTTGTTAAATAGTGAGTTCTTATCCCAGAAGATGGAGTCTTTGGGTTTATCAAAGTGTAGATTACTGTATTCATTGACTATTGTGTCTTGTGTACCTAACCTATTCTATTAATCCACCACTCTATTGCTTAGCCAGTACAAAGTAGTTTCAATGATTGCTGCTTTATAATGCAATTTAAGATCTGGTATAGCTAGGTCACCTTCCCTTGCATTTATTTTCATTAGTTCCCTGGATATTCTGGACCTTTTGTTCTCCCAGATGAATTTTGTTGTTTTTTCTAGCTCTACAAAATAATGGTTTATTCCCTATTTTTCTCCTTCCCCCTTCATCCCTTTCTCAGTCAGACTCCCAGAAAAGAACTGTCCTCAATTTTTTTTTGGGGGGGGGGGAGGTTGGCAAGGCAATCAGGAATAAGTGACTTGCTCAGGGTCACACAGCTAGTAACTGTCAAATGTCTGGCCAGATTTGACCTCAGGTCCTCCTGACTCCAAGGCCTATCCACTACCCACTGCAGTGCCACCTAGGTGCCCCTGTCCTCGCTTGTTGCTTCTGCATCCTTCTTCTTTCCAAATCTTTGCACTATGGGCCCTGATTTTATCACTAATCTGAAACTGCTTACTCTCAAGTTAGTGAGCTCAAAAAAATGTTAAATTTTGAATTTAACTAGCAGCAAACAACATGAGCATCTCCTTATCAAAACAGAATTGAAAAGGATGTGAAATAGCCAATCTTGATTCTGTGCTGCTTGTTTTTCCTTTTAAGTACGAAATCCAACATAGAACTTTCAAGCTGCCCTTGTTAGTGTTCCCTTTTGACCTTCTTCTCTTCTGTGTATTTAACATTGACCTTTTTCTCTTTCCTTTTTTTTGGACGAGATGGGCAGTACTGTCTAAATGACTGACCAGATATTCTCCCTCTTCCCACCTCACCTCCATCAAACAAACAAACAAAAACAGAATTAGGTAATAAACGTGTGTAGTCAAGCAAAACAAGTTCCCAGATTTGCTATGTCCAGAAATGTCTAGTTCCTTTTGCACTTTGTGTTCATCACCTCTTTGTCAGGCAGCATTGGACCTCTGGAATCTTGACTGGTCTTTAGATTGTTCCTGTTTCTTAAGTCTTTCAAAGTTGTCAAGTGAGCTCTTCATAAGAAAATATGAAGTTGCATTCAAAATTACTACTGAATGTATATGACAGCTGGAATTCTTCCTGCCAAGACATACTCAGAAATCCTATTTCTAAAACTACAAAATACGTCAGAAACAAAAGAAGATGGATAATTGCAGAGATCTTAATTGCTCGCGGTTGAGTCCTGCTCATATAATAAAAACATAACAATACTACACAAATTAATTTACAGCTTTAGTCCCATGCCGATCAATATACCAAATGACTTCTTTATAGAAGTGGACCGAATAATAAAATTCATCTTGAAGAAAAAGTCAAGCATCTCAAGGGAAATAATGGGGGGAAAGTAGTTCTGAAGGGGGCCTGGCTGCACCAGATTTCAAAATCTCACAGAAAAAAGTAATCATCAAAAACTCTGGTACTGCTTTAAAATAGAGAAGTTAATCAGTGGAGTGAATTGGACAACCAAGACCCATAAGCAACCCAACATAGTAGCCTAGAGTCCAGTAAAACCCAAGGACAATGGGATAAAGACACCCTGTTAGAGCAGAAGCTGTTACAAATAAGGCAGAGATTTAGAGCATTGGCTCGGATCGCACATCTCCTCAGCGCCGTGTGTGACAGGTGTTTTCTAAGCCTCATCTTCTTGGCTTCTCTGTAGCGTTTGATACTATTGACCAAGTTTTGCTCCTGGAGGCCATCTCCTCTCTTTTGTGATACCGCTCATTCCTGGCTCTCGTCATACCTGCCCAACCACTCCTCGGTCTCTGACGTGGGGCCTTCATCCACATCATACCCACTACCTGTGGGTCAGTCAATGAACACCTACTAAGTGCTGGTCACTATGTGAAGCACTGGGAATAAAAAGAAAGGCAAAAGACAGCTCCTAATCTCAAAGAGCTTGTAGTCTAACGGGGCAGACCATATGTTAACAACTATGTACATGCAAAATATATACAGGATGAATTGGAGTAATCTCAGAGGGAAGGCACTAAGATTTAGGGGCTCTGGGAAAGGCTTCTGGCAAAAGGGTGGACTTCAACCAAAACTTGGAAGAAGCTCAGAGGAAGACATGAGGAGGAGAGGACTGGGACCTTCTCTCTGTAGTGTCTCGCTTGGTAGCATCATCTCCTAGAGTTCAGCCCTATTTTACCTGAATCCTGCATCACCAACTATTTATGGAGCATTCTAAACTAGATCAGAAACTCAGCATGTCCAAAACACAGTTCACTGATTATTTTTTCCCCACAATCCAACCCTTTCACCCAGTGACTGTCCAGGGCACCACCTTCCTCACAATTCCCCAGGTTTAATCATTGGCTCCTCACCCTCAGTGCGGATATTTGCCAAATCTTGTCTTTTCACCTCTTCTCCACTCATACAACCTTCTTCCCCTCTGACCCAGACTATTGCAACGTCTCCTATCCTATTCCCCTGACTTCCTTTCTACCCAGTCTCCTACTCTACCTCAGGAAGTTCTAGTGAACACTTGTAAGTTCTGGATAAAATGTAAATTCACTTTGGCATTAATAGCACCCCCTCTACTTTTCCAGCCTTACCAAAGGTATTCCCCCTTTTCATGTCCTCTCCAGTTCAGCCACATTGCCTTCCTTGTTCCTCACATATAACACCCTATCTCCCATCTCTACCTCTGTACTGACTGTTTCCCCCACAGCTGAAATGCTCTCCTCACCTCCAGCTCTAGGAATCCCTGGTTTCCTTCAGGACTCAGCATCACCTTCTAAGACAAATGAAAAACCCAAGAGACAGAGTTTCTGGGCAATTAATAATCAGTGTATTAATTAGGCTAGCAAATAATCAATAAATTGATGGTCAGTGGTGTCTCTTGGTAACCAAAGACAAAGACCATGGAGATCATGGAATGCTTAAATACTTTTGGAAAAGGGGTGCCCTGAGAGGCAGAGATCAACCCTGATTAGTGAACAATCAATGTGGAGTGGGGGTGGGACGGACATATTAATGAGGAGGTGAGCCAAAAGTCTTCAGCTCCTTCTGTGATTCTACAAGCATGTCCCTGGGAAGCCAAATAGAATCAAAATGAACTGTTATTTGGTCATTAGAATGCCCAATGACTTGGACAAGGTGTGGTCAAATGCTCTGCCTCCTGTTGTGGAAGAGCGACCTCAGGATATTGGAATGCTACATGCTGTCAGATAGTCTAAGTCAGTGGGGCACCTGAGGCCTTGTGGCCACAAGTGGCCTTTTAGGTCCTCAAGTGTGACCCTTTGACTGAATCTAAACTTCACAGAACAACCCTAAATAAAATAATCCTCCCCTTAATAAAAGGATTTGTTCTGTGAAGTTTAGATTCAGTCAAAGGGTCACACGAGGTCTTAGAGGGCAACTTGTGGCCTCCCACCCCTGGTCTAAGTATTGCTTTCTCTTAGTTTTCTCTTCCCTTTGTAACCAGGAAAGGGGAAGGCACAAGGATATATTTGGAAATGAATGTGACACAAAAGCAAACCCTTGATGTGTAACACCTTACAATCATTAACATTGTTTTACTTACCAAAAGGCAAAAAGTGGAAGTCATGGATGGCTAGAATGAAACCCTCTCCTGCGAGGGACCCAGGCCCTACGGTTGCTTACATTTTTAGGGGAAATCATACTTTGGGTTATTTTTGCTTGACATTTTTTTCCACATGGGATATTTTTATCTGTAAGCTTGGGGTGTCCTCTGCCCCTCCCCTCCAGAAATTACTTTGGCACAAAGGTATAAGTAGAAAGTAAATATACACATATACTACATATATACATACATCTACATATGTGCATTATATATGTGTGTGTGTGTTTATACGCATGCTCACACACATGCATATACGCATATATCCCAAGGAGGTCAGGAGAAGAAAGAAAAGTCCTGAGGTAACAAAATATTTATGTGCAGCCCTCTTTCTGGTAGCAAAATAACCCTCTAGAAACAACCTAGGGGCCCATCGGTTGGGGAAAAGTTGGACCAATTGTAGAGCGTTTCAATACAATCGAATCTCATGGCCTTAAGAAGTGACAAACATGAGGAATTCAGAGAAACGTGGGCATGCTCCTGTGGAGTGAGGCAGGACCAAGGAGTTAGCCCCCAAGCATGCTTCACATGACGTTGTTGGTTGTGTCATGGCTAGCAAGTGTCTGAGGCTGCATTTGAACTTGAATATTGCTGATCCAAGCCTGGCACTCTATCCATGGCACCACCTAGCTGCCCCCATGCAATGACTTCAGTAAGCTGAACTTTACAAAACAACCCCATTCTCATTACCAAAAGGTCTTGGTTCTAGAAAAGAGGTTTCCTTGGCTTCCTTCAGGTTGCAGTTAAAATCTTACCTTCTATAGGATGCCTTTTCCAGTCTCTCTTAATTCCAGCACCACGCCCACTGTTTATTTCCAGTTCATCCTCTATTTGGCTGGTTTTTATGTAGTTGTCTGCGTATTGTCTCTGCCATTAAACTGTGAGATTCATGAGAGCAGGGCCTTCCCTTTTGTCTTTGACACACTGCATGTGTTAATAAATGCTGATTGTCTGCTGTGGCCTGGCTTGTCTAAGACTAAGCGGTGTCCTCCCTACATAGGCAGGGACACATAATTCAGGAAAATCTGAGTTCTTTTTAGAACTATCCCATTGCCCTAGACTTTAGGTATGGACTCAAGAGAACCAGGAAAAGACTGGAAACTTCATGCGCTCACTGAGGCATGGGGTGGCAGTTCAAGGCTCAGCCATTCTAGGTGTATTCCAGGGGATGGCAAGGACATACACCTTAACTAAGCAGCTGTTCCCCTCACATCCCCTAACATAGGAATGCTGTCCACGGTGAACTGATCTTGACTCAGGAACAAGTGTTTTGCAGCATTTCAGAGTTGGGAGCGATCTCAGACAACCTAAACCTAAGGAGAATCCCCATCACAACCTTGTCCAAGAGTGGTCTTCCAGCCTTTGCTTGAGGAGCAAAACCCTAGCCCTACCCTGCCAAATAAGTCTTTCATTCTGTCACTTGGTCCAGCCCCTCTCAGAGACAGAATCTCTTTCCAGACTGGCCCCTAACTTTAAGCGGAGGGACTGATTAAGCAGTTTAAAACCATTCTGACTGGGTTAGGAATTTAACTAGAGAATAACATGCACCTGAAATATGAAATCCTGAGTCGATCCCAGTAAGACAAACTACCTTTCCCCACAATTACTCATGAGTGGGCCCCAGTAAAACAAATTATCTTTCCCCCTCACAAGAACAAGCTGACCTCTGAAGAAATTCTCTTATAAAAACCAGACTATCTCACGACCACAGAATTATCTTGTATTGATTCCCACAGTTATCCTGTTCAATCCAGAGGTCAAGCTATAGACATCAGCTCTCAAAGCAATCTTGCTACAGATGTAACAGACCCCATATACAGCCCTAAGAAAGCCCTTTCCCAGGTTTTCAGTAGTGACTGATGCCTGTGACTAAGGTTGTAGGTTATCAGCTAATTAGCGTCCCTGTCAGATACTCCTCTTCTTCTCCTATATAAGCTTTAGCATCATTCCTGTTAAGCTGCAAGTTCTCTAAGGAGCTCTGCCCACCACATTGGCATTACAATAAACCTTGGCCACCTTGACTTAAATCATGTTGGAGTCCGTGAATTCCTTCCAAACGACCCTCTTGTACTTCCATCCTTGGGCAGGTCCCTAAACCCCTTAGACTGCATCAGGGCCACTCCTGGTCAGGTGGCAGAGTACAAAAGAGAAGAAGACCTGGGGCAGATGGACAGTGCAGATGGTTTGGTCAGTGCCAGGCTGAAGAGAGCAAGGACTGAGAAAAGTCCTGTAGATCTGGCCCTGGTGGGAACCCTGAGGAACTTAGGAGAGTGGGTTCCACGCTGAGACAGAGGCAGAGAGACGGTGCGAGAGTGACAGTGTGTGCGTGTGCGTGTGTGTGTCTGTGTGCATGTGCGTGTGCATGCGTGTGTGGTGTGTGTGTCTGTGTGTGTGCATGTGGTGTGTGTGTGTGCGTATGTGTCTGTGTGTGCGTGTGTATGTGCGCGCGTGTGTGCGTGTGTGCATGGGTGTGTGTGGTGTGTGTCTGTGTGCATGTGTGTGGGTGTGTCTGTGTGAGTGTGTGTGGGTGTGTCTGTGTGAGTGTGTGTGTCTGTGCGTGTGTGCATGTACGCGTGCGCGTGTATGCGTGCATGTGTCTGTGTGTGCATCTGCGTGTGTGTGCACGTGTCTGTGTGCGTGTGCCTGTGTGCGTGTGCGTGTGTGCATGTGTGTGTGCGTGTGTGTCTGTGTGCGCGTGCGTGTGTGCGTGTGTGTGGTGTGTGTCTGTGCGTGGGTGTGTGTGTCTGTGTGTGTGCGTGTGTGTGTGCGTGTGTGTGCTGTGTGTGTGCGTGTGTGTGCGTGCGCGTGTGTGTGCGTGCGCGTGTGTGTGCGTGTGTGTGCGTGTGTGTGCATATGTGTCTGTGTGTGCGTGTATGCGTGCATGTGTCTGTGTGCGTGTGTGCGTGGGTGTGTGCGCGTGTGTGCTGTGTGTACGTGTGCGTGCGTGTGCGTGCGCGTGCGTGTGTGCGTGTGTCTGTGTGAGTGTGTGCGTGTGTGTGCGCGTGTGTGCTGTGTGTACGTGTGCGTGTGCGTGCGCGTGCGTGTGCGTGCGCGCGTGTCCGATCTGCCCAGGGGGAGGAGGGAGGAGGCGCAGGCCCGCCCTGACGGGCTTCCACTGCGGTCCGCTGCAGCCCTACGGGCAGAGTGGTGAGCCCGGCAGGGCGGCAGTTACTGCGAGCGCCGCACGTGCGGAGGCAGACTTTCTCGGCCCCTGTCGGGCTGCGTCCGCTCCCCGGGATTCCCCCGCCGCGGCATCCCTCCCTTGGACCTGCTGGACGCCCCCGTTACAAAAGAGGCGCCCCGATGAAGGGGGGGGCAGCATGGCCAGTCACCCCACCTCCGTCTGCCTCACCGGCCCCGCACACAGCAGGCGCTCTGTAAATGTCAGGAGGCCGCCTCGGACCGGACTTCGCCGGGGGTTGGGGGGCCGTCCCGAGAGTCCGCTGTTCCTGGCCGGGCTTCCCCCGGGCCTGACCATGCCTAGGACGGGTCCCCCACCCCAGGAGATTGGGGGCCATGGCAGCCTTGGGGTCTCCCAGCTCCGCCCGCACAGATGCAGACCCCCAGGACGCAGGGAAGCGAGCTGGGAGAACCAAGGGGCACGTCCAGGAGGGAGAAGGGCCTGCCGGGCGGAGGGCAGGGGCACGCGGGACCCTCCCTCCCTCCCTCCCCCCTCTCCCCGCCCTCATCCAGAGCCTCCTCCCAGGCTCCCAGCCACTGTTCCTCAGCTGCATTCTGCTGCGCATGTGCACACGGCGCCTCCGGCCCGCACACTACATTTCCCAGAAGGCGTTAATTATTCGGTCAGCGGTTACCAAGGAAACCGGGACGAGAGGGGGGCGGTGGAAAGACTCGCCCCAGATTGGTCCAGAAGCCATGATGGGGCAGGGCCAGAAGGAGAGTGAGGCAGAGTCGCTGACGTCACTTCCGCTAGGTCCCCATCCTCGGCGGCGCCGCCGTCAGCCCCGTTAGTCCCGGCCCCGCCGTTCTGGGCTCCAGAACTCCTGGGGACGCTCGCGACCGTCTCGGCTCCGCTCCGTCCTCCGCTGCCGCCACCGCCGGGGCTCCAGCCCCGCGTCCGCTCCAGGCTGGGGTGAGTAGGGCCCGAGGCTGGGCTGGGGGGCCGGGCGGGGGGCGGGAGGGGCGGGGCGCCCATCACCTGGTTTCGGAGCCCATTGGTCATCCAGGTGGGGGAGGGGAATGGCGCAGTTATCCAATCAGCGGCGCCGCCGCTCCCGTCCCCAGCCTCCCGTTCCCGCACGCATGCGCTCCGCCCGCAGCTCGCGCTCTTTCTGGGCCTTTCATCGGCTTAGCGGGGCTGCCCTTGGTCCCGCCCCCGGGGGCCCGACCTTGTCCGGGCTGGTCCCCCCGGGCCTCGGAGGCCGGGCCGGGCCGAGCAGGGGTTATGGCTGCCCCCTCCGGTCGGAGCCCCGGGGCCGAAGGTGTGCGGCCCAGAGCCCGAGAGGGAGGCCTCGGAGGGGCCGCGCAGGGCAGACCCCGGGCAGGCTGGGTGTGCGCCAGGCCTCGGGCACCAGTGTGCCCAGGCTTGGGTGAGCTGGGCTCGGCCCCTGCCCCGCCCCCGTCATGTGACCAGGCTCCGGGCATGCTGAGCTCAGAGATAATCTGCCAGTCATTAGTGCCCAGGGATGCCAGGGCAAAAAACAATTGAGCCTCCGCCCGGAAATGAAGCTTCCGCCCCCTGGGGGGCGACAGGGCACCCAAGTATCAGTGTATAGAGTAAGTACAATCCGCGTAATGCCCACAATGCCAATTTAAAAAGAAAAGAAGCAGTGCTGTGTGGTCATGCCCAGACCGCCTGGAGAGGAAATGAAAAATGTGCCAGCTTTCCAGCTCTTTGCAGCGTCGGGGCAGTGGGTGTAGAAAATACCCAACACGTCCGGCCCCTTCGACGTGCCAGGGGGTTTTCTGCTTTCACAGACTTTGAGTTGGAAGGTGCTCAGTGAGCATTGATGCCAGCTCAGTCTGACACACCTGGCAAGGGTCAACTCTAAGGACAAGAAATCTTCCACCTCTTAAGGCAACTTCCTTTGCTTTTTGTCCCCTGTAACTGTCAGGAAGCTTTCCTGGCCTCAGGCATCAGTGGACCGTAGCTGGGGCCAAACCCAATCCTCACTTCTGTACCAAATGACCACCTTTCCGATACTTGGACCCTTTGCTTCCCTGCCTGTCCACCCCTGGACACTGTAGCTTATCGATATCTTTTTTAAACTGTGGTGCCCAGAATTAAACAGGATTCTCCAGATGAGATCTGACAGGGGCAGAGGAGCTATCGCTGCCACCTCCACCCCCATTCGAGCCCTGCCACTTTTACTGCTACCCAAGAACAGATTGGTATCTTTGGCTTCCACATCACCCTGCTGATTCATTGAGCTTGCAGTCCCCTGAAACCTCCAGATCTTTTTCAGAGTAACTTCTGTCTACTTATGCCTCCCCCAGCTTAGGCAGCTAGGTGGCATCATGGACGGTGGCACGAAAGCCCAAATTTGAATCCTGCCCCAGAGATGTGAGCTGTGTGACTCTGAGCAAGTGCTCTAGCCATTTGCAGCTTTAGTTTCATCATCTGTACAGTTGGAGTCATAATAGCACCTGCCTCACAGCAGGATTAAATGGGAGGATTAAATGAGCACTTTGCAGACCTTACAGTACAACTTAAACGCCAGCAATTGTTATTTTGGGAGTCTAAGACTTTACATTTGTCCCTATTGAATATCATTTTACTAGATTCAACCCAGGGCTCTATCTGTCAAAATCCCTGTAGATTCTGACCGCCGTTCGGAGTGTTAGCTATCCCCATCAGCTTTGAAGCTCATTCTCTCCTTTGAAGCTTTTACATGCTTTATCTTCCCTCATGACTCAGCTCTGGTGCCAACCCCTCCTGAAAGGTTTCCCAGTGCTAGCCTTGTTACTGACCTCTCCCACATATTACCTTATCTTTTCTTATTTCTGTCAGTGTTTTGTTCCCCCTGTAACATGTTTACTCTTATCTCCAGTTTTGGTTCAGTCAACAAGCATTTAAGTGTTTACTGTTGCCAGGACCAGGCTCATTCTGCTGTGTTTTTGGGTGGATTGGTCAGCCCACCTTGCTGCTGACGGGGCTATCTTGGGTTCTGCTGTCCTGAGTCCATACAAAGAGCACTGAGAGCCTTTAGGTCTCCCTGGATCTTTGAAGTACAGAGCTTTGGTATTTCATTGCCCTGTCGCCTCCAGCACAGTGCCTGGTACGTAGTAGGTGCTTAGTCAATGGCTTTTGAGTGACTGGTCACTTATTCTCACTCCCCTCATCCAACCTCTTGCCTGTTGGTAGTGTCTCTTGTATGTCCCCCATATTCCTCTCTGACCCCCCCATACAGACTCTCCCATCTTACGCCTGCTGCTTGATCTTCTCCCTGCCAGTCCATCCTTCACCCAGTTCTCAAAGTGATCTTCCTAAAGCGCAGCTGCTCTGACCATGGCACCACCTCCAGGAGGTGCTAGTCTGTGCTAGTAACCCCTTTCCTGTTGCCCATGGGATTCTGGCTGATAGTTTGTGCAGATCTAGCAAGGAAGAAGTTAGCAGTTATAGTTTCTCCTTGGCTTTCATGAGCACTATTTGGTCTGATGCTAATTTAGGGATTTTTCTGGGTGGGTGGGAGAGGATGGACTGCCTGCTTCTGTTCTGGTTGCTATCAATGCTAGCAGTCCCAGCCCTGGACTCTCAGCTCCCTGAAGGACTTTCTCTTTTGTCTCTGACTACCCAGCTCCTTGTATATAGTAGGCACTTAATATTTTTTTAATTGAACTGAGTTGAGAATGTGCTCTTTATGACCTTCTGACCTTGCAAGCGTGTGAGTGGATTTCAAGTGCCTGGGTCTGGGGGGGTACAGAGGAAGGTGGGTTTCTCTCTAATAGCTCCGTTTTTTCCCCAGCTCTGCCCTCTGACCACGAAGCCCTTCCCCAGGAAGTAACTACTTTAAAGTAAAAGGAATGGCCCCTGTCTACCTGACAGCTCAGACCCACCAGGTAAGGGGGTGCTCTTTCCTCAGAGACTTTAACATGTGGTCGTGTGATTATAATTAGGTAGCTGAGCCACTCATTACTTCAGATGTCATAGTTTAATCTCCATGTTCTATTGCATCACATTTCCTTTACTGGTTGTTCTCGGTTCCTGCCAGTCTACATTGTTTTAAGTTCTTCGTGATCTAGTATTTGTTTCTTGTTACATGACATTCATTGGCGTCTGAGAGGGTCATTGAGGAGGCAGCTCGGTGACTCAATGGATAGAGCACTAGGCTTGGGATGAGAAAGTTGTTGTTTCGTTCATATCCTACTCTGTTACCCCATTTGGGGTTTTCTTGGCAATTTCCTTCTGATCTGAGTTCAGATCTAGCTTCAGACACTTACTAGCTCTGTGCGCTTGGGCAAGTCACATAACTACTATTTGCCTCATTGGCTCATCTGTCAAAGGAGCTGGGGGAGGAAATGGCAAAGCACTCCAGTGTCTTTGCCAGGAAAACCCCAGATGGAGTCATGAAGAGTCTGCCACACCTGAAACAATTGAACAGCAATAATGTCGTATATTCTTCAAGATTCCCATTTAGAAATCTCCCTGGGGCTAGCCAGTCTAGTTTTTTCAGCATTAATTAATCTATGATGGCCTTTCATCTTTCCATTGGTCATGTCAGACTCTGAGAGTAGAAAATTAAGTTTGTCTAACTTTAGTGTCTTCTTAGCTATACCATTTTTCCTTTGCTACTTTCTCCTTTAACAAATGAGTCACTTTTGGCATCCCGTAGTCATTTACCTAATAGCATTTTATTATCTACAAGGCCTTTAATCGTAAGATATTTTACCTATTTTTATCCCTTAATATTGCCTGTGGTATCTTGAAGATTGCTGCATATCACTAACAGTAAGAAAAGTTAAAACAAACCATGGGGATTGAAAAATTGACAAAAACCAGAACTGTCAGTGTTAGAAGGGCCTCAAGAAGACTGGGGGCTTTTTTTTTTTTTTTTTTTACCATTGGGTCAAACAATTTGGAATTATGTGAGAAAGGTCTCATATTTCATGCCCTTCAACCCCAAAATCCTTTTACTGATTTCAAGAAATGCTTTTTTTTACCAACCCTTCTCCCTTAACTTTCCCTTCATGTTCCAGATGATCTCATTCTTTTTGTTTCCCCTTTAAAGTTATCCCTTCCTGAAGTTCCCAGCCTTTGTTATTGTTTTGTTTATTTTCAGACATTTTATTTTGATACGATAGTTCTTTGACCCCCATGTTACTTTGCTAAAAAAATAAAAACAACTAAGCAAAACTCTGTATTACCATGATTTCAACTTTCCCTTTTTGTGATTTACTGTTTGTTACTGGAAAAGAGGGATGTGTGTTTTAGCCTCAGTTATCTGGGATCTGTGTTGTACTTGTACCTAAGATTTCGGTGCCTTTGAGTGTTGTCTCTGCTCATTTGCTTCTTGCTTTTGTCTGCACCAGTTCATATGAGTCTTCCTCTATTTCTCCAAATTCATTATATTCATAATTCCTTATGGCACAGGGATATTCTATATGAATCTTCCCAATAACTGGGCATGTAATTTGTTTCCATCCTCTTGCTAATAGGAACAGTGCTGTTAAGACTATTTGGTTATATATGGGAGCTTTCTTTCTACTGTAATGGAGACTGGCACATGTGCTAAGTGACTCTGACAGTGCCTCCTCATGGGAAAGAGGCTGGGAGCCTGTTTTGGGGAGAATTTTTGTTGAGTGCTTGGTCTATGTCTGATTCTGATCTTCTCATCAAGTGACTGAGCCTCCTTGCTTGGCTGCAGTTGCAGAACTAGAGCTCAGGGTACTTTCAGAAAGCACTGACTAGAACCTTGTTATTCTCTCTGGTTGCCTTCTCTTGGTTTCACTCCTTCATTGACAACATCCAGTGAGAGACAGTATTGTAACTTGAACTCTTTCCCCTTCAAGGCCAACATAAGACCTTGTGCAAATAGTCCTTGGTACTTTGCCCTTGCTGTTTTTCTTTTCTATTTGGTTTGAAGGAGATTTAGCTGGAAAGTTCAAACTTGTGCATTTTGAAAAATCAGGTCCAGGAGTCTAAGAATCTGGGTGTTAGAGTATATGCTGGGTTTTTCAACCAGCCCATCATCATTGTCCCAAGTAGCAAGGAGGGACCTTCGGGACCAACCTAATGGTAGCTGAAAAGAGATCTCATCTAGCAATCATGCCTCATCTGGACATGAGTCTGGTGGGGGCAATGCTTTGTAGAGATTGTGCCAAGCCTGAGACTTTCCCAAGAGACTACGGTGGAATAGGGGAGAGTATGCTCCTGAGATGTTTGGGGAGAATGCTTGTTCCAGCCTTGTCTTTGAAGTAAATATTCTTCTGTAAAAACTAATTGTTGTAAAGTGGGTAAATGGAACTGAGGTGGTAGTCACTGAAGTGGGGAGAAGGAACAGCTGGTGGGGGCTGAGCCAATTTCATTAGAGAAGAGACTGGCTGCAGCCTTCAAGGTACCCTGAGGGAGAGAAGTAGAGGCCTAACTCAGAGAACAGTTTGAACTGTACTTGTTTCTCTGTAATTGACCACTTTGAGATATAAGCTTGGAATTGAGGGTCCTAGATCAAAGAGTGGGAACACTTTGGTTACATTTCTTGCATAGTTCGGTGATCTTCAGGGACGGTTGGCCCAGTTCACAACTTTGCCAGTAATGATTAGATCCAACAATCTGCCTATAGGCCCCTCCAGTATTTCCTTATTCTCTTTGTTTGGATTTGAAATGATAACTCAAAGGTGTTTTAATTTTCATTTTTCCTGGTAGTGACTTGGAATAATTGTTGATAATTTGTCTGTTTCTTCATATACTTCCACAGCTTGTCTGATGAGAATGACTTAGTCTAATATATTCATGGTAATGCCCTTTCTCTTTTGGATATTAGACTTTTATCAGAGCTTTTAGAAAAAGAAATTTTTCTCCAATTCATAGTTTTTTTTTCCTGTTGTAGCTGCTGTGATTTTTTTTTTGTACAAATGCCCTTTAATTTCATATGAAGAAAATTATCTCTTATATAATTTTCTCTCACCTTTGTCCATAAATGAATTCTTTCCCTATTCACAGTTGTAGATTTCTCTCATATTTTATAATATTTTTATAGTATAATTTTTAAAACATTTATCATTCATCCATTTGTTCATTTTCATACTATATATTATGTTAGATAACTGATATAAAAGTTTTCATTTCTGCCAAATTGTTTCTGCCAAATTGAGTAGTACTGGAAAAACAGAATAACCTATTTCTTTAGTGACCCTGTGTCTTAAAAGCAGCCATAGACTTGTTATTTCCCTGCATAATGTTAACCTATAGTCATACTCAATTCATTACTTTAAGGCAATACTAGATTAAATTGCTTCTGTGACATATAATTTGTCACTTGGAATATCCAGACCTGCCCAGTTCTGGAGCTACTAGCAAGGAATTAAATTTGTGACCTAATTGAAAAGAAAAATTTCCTTTGGTGAAATATACCCACCCTGCAGGATAGATTATTTGGTAATGGAGGCCATTTTCCCTTGCTTTTCAGTATATCTGATTGTAGTTGTTTGGTTTTTTTTTTTTTAATCTCCTTGTCCTCCTTGGATATTCTTGAGAAATTCAAATTGGTGTCTTTGGTCCTTGACCTTTAAGCTTTGAAACTTGATGACTGCATTTGTGGGTTAGTCAAACTCAGGATTTGTCTTAGTTCTGTGAATTCTGTTTGCGCTCCACCTTCTATTTCCATTATTTCTGGGCAGTTTTCTTCTATATTATTACCTGGATTATGTGATTCAGATTTAGACCTTAGTATTTCTCAGATTGCCTGGTTGACCCTTGTCTTTCAGTTCTGTTGCTTTATTTTATAGAGATCTGAAACCATCATCTGATTCTGCCATTTAAAAAGTTTCCTCTGCTTTTTATTCCGTTTTTGCAATTTTGAAGATCTGCCCAAGCTGCCATGCTTCTCAGGGAGGCCACTGCTTCAATGAGATTTTCCCATTTTTTATTTTTGTGCTCTGTGTCCTCTTGGATTCTTCATTTTCATTATGTGATGGCTGTCGATATTCTCTAATATGCAAACTGGGCATTGAACGGTGATGTGCAGGCTCCATCTTTGTGAGATGATGATGTAGACGGTGGGCGTGGAGTTAATGAAGTGAGAGAGAGTTGGTATTGTGGAAACAGGAAACCTGGGTTTCTGACCCAGTTCCTGTAGCCTTACTGATTGCAGAAAGCAGGGGATTTCTTCTGTAACGTGATGGATGAACAGTGGCTTCGCTACTTCATGGACTGTTGTTCATTGAAACATGACTCTCATCGCTTCTTATTGTTTGGTTTGATGGTTCAGAGTCTGGCCCAGCCTCAGTCCCATTGTAGGCATTGCATGCCTGTGAGGAGTCCTAGGAACCAACTCATCTGTACTCTTCTTCCCCGCACCGTGCCTCCCACTAGGTCTTCTTGAGGGATGGTCCCAGGGTCAGCTCAGATGCCTTTGTTGTTTTAGGGGTCTGTGACCTTCAGGGATGTGGCCGTGGACTTCACACTGGAAGAGTGGGGGCATTTGGACCCCTTCCAGAAGGAGCTGTATCGAGAAGTGATGCTGGAGAACTTCAGGAACCTGGTGTGCCTGGGTGAGGAGGGGGCTGCCCCCAGGATTCAGCTGAGGGTCTTTATTTAACAGTCAAGTATTAAGCAGTTATTACTTTGTACACAAAAACCAGAGATTGCTCCTCCTTTTATAGTTGAGACATAGGATACATGTTACCTGTTTGCTGACAAAAAATTTTGCTTTAAACATCTAGAACCAAACAAATTGATTCTGCCCTAGAGGTTTGAGCTCTTCTATACGATGTTCCCTGAGGAATTCTCCCCAAGAGTCCCAGTACAGAATCCGAAATGCATGAATGATTCCCACCCTCTCAGCAGGGAGTGTGTCTGTTAAATAAACAGACTCTCTTTCTAGGCCCAAATCTGGTCCCCAGCCTCTTCTTTAATACTTGCTAGCAGGCCCCTACAGAGTGTCCTTCAGAGATCTGTTGAGCTTCTGTGAAACTTTGTCACATCCCCCCAATCCTCATAGGTGCAGGGCCTTGGATTGAATTCTCAGCTCTTTGCTGGTTCTCTGTCCCATATTCATTCAACAGGATTGACGGTGTCCAAACCTGATGTCATCCACCAGTTGGAGCAAGGAGAAGCCCCTTGGATTCCAGAAGGAGAAAGCCCAAGAAACAACTTTGCAGGTGAGCAAGCCCAGCCTGGCACCGCCCTCATTGCTGCCAAACCATGGCCTCCGTGGTCATTGAAGCTACCCAGGCCTGGGGACAAGACACCACACTGTTTGGCTTTCAGGGGCCTTCAGTCCCAACTTTCCCTCCATTAGAAAGTGCTGACCTCTCCTTCCTCCTGCACTCCCCCAGCAGCAGAAGAGGAGGGGCCTCAAGAGAGCAGACAGGCGTCTGGGAGCTGACCTAAGCTTCTGCAAGCCCCCTGGGGCTCTGCCTCCCATAGCCATTCTTTCGTTGTCCTTTTTTTTTAAAAAGTTTTATGCCTTTTCTTTTTATACCTAGGTCATGATTCCCTTTCCCCTTTCCCCAGCACCACCATGGAACCAGACATTTTAGTAATAGTTCACATTGATACCGTGCATTACAGCCCATGACAGGTGCTGTTGTCCCCATTTCACAGATGAGGAAACTGAGAGTCTGGGGTGGGATTTGAGCTTAGATCTTCCTGGCTCCAAGGCCAGCTCTCTGTTCACTGGGCACTTGTACTTACTGTATTGATTTCTCTTTTGGATTCATTTTCTTCACCCTGGTTCATTTCATCTAATCCTCTGCACATTTTGCTGAATTTCTCCTCTTTGGTTCTTATGGTTCAGTAATATTGCTGGATGTACCTAGGGGACTTGGAATCAGAAAGATCCAAGTTCCAATCCTGCCTGCATGTGACCCAGGATCACTTTGCTAACATGGCTCCTCTCTCCCAGTATAACTGTAAAGTGCTAGATCACTGGGAGGTTTCTTTGTGAATCACAGTTTGTTCAGCCAAAGTAAATGTAGGATGTGCAAATTTGGGATATCCACCCCAAATATTCACACAGACTATCTGTGCCCAACCTGGGGTAGAGCATTCTGAGCTCATATTGGTCTGATCAGCCAGTCGGACACTCTGGAACTTCACTTTATCATGGTGAGGTCATTGTGGTCCTCTTTGAAGACAAAGGACAACAACCAAATTTTATCTCCAGTTTCTTATGACTCAGAGTGTTCCTGGGAGCATTGTATACCTTGTGGGCCCTTTCTTCTGTTATTGGCACTTTTTCTTTGTACCCCCAAGTGCTGCTTACAGCACGTTACAGTCAGGCTTACTGGATGTTTGATTGATTCTTTGGACTTCAGTAATGGCAACAAACAAAACATCAGCTTCTGACTTATGTGTCTACTTTCCCATCTTTGCCCTAGTTTTATGAGAATAAGATGCACATGATGAGAATTCTTGTAGACAGCTGAGGCAGGAGCAGCCTGATTTTTATTTTAAGGAGGCCAGGAGTCTGCTGGGTTGGCTTCCTGGCCTCCTGAGGCAGGAAAGGCTCTGCCTAGGCATTTCTCTGATGCCTCTCTGGCTGTTGCCGTGGTGGATGCATAAGCAGATGGGGGAATTTTATCTGGTGCCTGTGTGATCCGGACTGGGATGGCTTTGCTTTAAGGGGCTAGATAATATGATGGGCCCAGGGAGCTGACACTGGAATTATTCACAGCTAGGGCTCTAAAATCAGGAAGACCTGAGTTCAGATCCAGCCTCACATACTTCCTGGCTCTGTGACCATGGGCAAGTCACTTCACTTCTGCCTGCCTCAGTTTCATCATATGTAAAATGGGTATAATAATAGCACCTCCCTCCCGGGGGTTGTGGGCATCAGATGATAGTATTTATAAAGCACATAGCACAGTGCCTGGCATCTCGTAGGTGCTTCATAAATGCTTGTTTTCTTTCCTTCCATCCTTATGGTCTTGGCTTCCTCACTCTCTGAAGCATGAAATACTGAGTCAAAAAATTGATGCTCTGGAGGTTTTAGTGGAATTTCCATTGCTTTATGAGAATGTGTTCCTGACTGAGAATTACTGATTGCTGTGGTGAAGGGGGAGTTGAGGGGAATAGCCTTTTATTTTTTAACTAGAAATTGTATCTTTTTTAGTCTTTCACTAGACAATCTCTGCCTTTAAGATACTTACATTCTAATAGTGAAAGCTAACGTATATAGGAAAGTGGTATGCAGGGAAGAGAGCTTTGTTTTTGGGCAAGGGGAGGGGTGGAAGGATGGAAGAAGATAGAAAACCTCCTCACCTTAAAACCTCAATCCACCCCGTGGGTTCCTCACAGTGGAACATCCCTCTGCCATACCAATCTCCTTCCATTGGTGAGTTCCTTTCGGAGCCTAAGCTTGGAAGAGAGATCCAAGGCTAGCCAACCTTCATTAATCCTCCAGGCTGTGCTTCTGATTTTCTGGACTTCAGCACCGTACCCCAGCTCCAGTCTCTCCCAGAAATCTCCCTCAGTGCCAAGGGCATCCTCACGTTGGAAGATCCATCTACCCCTCTGACCTTCTCACAATGGAACATGCCTCCAACATGCCAGCCCCCTTCTCTCATTGGTGAGTCTTTCCCAGGGCCTATTTGAGGGAATGGCCCAGGCCAGCCAACCTTCATTCCCCTCCTAGCCATGTTTCTGTCTTTCCATACTAATACCAGCACCCCATGCAGGGTACCTCTCCTCCTTCCCTTTTATGTCTTTTCTTCCAGCATGACAATGTAACCTCCTTGAGGGCTTGTTTTTGGATCCCCAGCACTTCACATGGTGCCTGGCTTTTTTGCCATGCCTTGCCCCTTTTTCAGTGGGAAGTGAGGGGGCAAGAGAAAATGGTACGTGTGTGAGCCAGCAGCTGGTGCAGTGGCCTGGGGGGATGACTGGATGGGATATCAGACTGAAACATTTGTGATGTCTTAGGTCAGCCAGTAGATAAGTCATGGGGTGGGCCTGATACAGGCTGGTCCCTTCATAGTTTTAAATATGCTGTTAGACAAATAAGACATTTATAAATCATTCAGCAGTTAAAAAGATATTTATTTAGCTATAGCAGGGAAAGGATATTCAGTAGGACTATGCAGCAGGGGCAGTGTACATTGATTTCAGTTGAACATAGCTCTCCTGTCTCCGATCTGTTCATAGTCATACAAGCCAAGTATCAGAGAGGGATAGGAGCAGCTAGTGATGTCCATGACTCCAGTCTGTAATCTTCTGAGCCAGTTAAATCTGAAGGATGGCTTCGGTGGCTTTTAAGGAAAAGAATTAGCCCTTCCACAGGGCAAGGGACTTTGGTAGATATTTTGCTAAATGGGCTGGTTTGCATATATTCAGTCACTAATTATTTGGTTTGTGCCCTAGCTTCAAAGATTGGCTTTAAAGATGAGTGAATTTACTTTACCAGGAACTGTGTGTCTAGATTCTGGAAAACCTGGAAATCCAGATCTTAGAGTGGAATGGCAGATACTGTTTATGGGGAGATGAAGCGGGGAGGAGGAGATCAGTGCCAACAGGCTGGCAGATTGCCTGGGTGAAGGCTTGTATTGCCAGGGCAATATTCATAGCATCAAGGGTGACTATGAATATGCTGGCATAGTTCTGAATTGAAAATATCCATATAGAAGGGAGAAGAAAAACATTTGGCCCCAAGATCTTTCATATTCATTACATAGGTCAGTGGGGTAACTGGTATCAACAGGATTGTAACAGGGATAACAGAATATAAGCATATAAAACAATATCTTAGGCAACTGGTGTCAACAGAACTTTACAATAATATAACAGGGATCACCCAAAATAGGCACCTAAAACAGTGTCTTAGGGTAAAACTTGAGCACAAGCACCCTATCATTCCCCCCTTGAACAAATGGGGCCCAAAATCTTGAGGTAAGGGACAAAGGTCTCTTCTTCTATAGCTACTTCCTGCTGAAATTGGATGTAGAGCTGTCCCTGCCCCAAGAGGTCCCATTCAAGAAGTCAGTTCTTTAGCTGGCATCTAGACCTTGGTCAGTACTGGATCCAGGGATGACATATCCCAGTAATGGACAGAGGGTGACATTTGGCTTAAGTAATCAGGCCTCTGCAGGTGGAGCCTGCAGAAAACAAATCTAGCAAACAAGTTTAACAGACAAAAAACCAAAAAGAAACAAAAAACCCCCAAGAAGACAATAAGCAGAAGCAGGGTAGGTAGGGTCAGCTGTGCTTCTGGAATCCATGAACTCACTATCATAGCCTCATTCACGGTAGAATATATGAGTTAAGGGTACAATTTGGTAATCATCTTCTCCTGAATAAAGAACAGTTTCAGTATTATCTTTCCCATGTGCTATAATTTTTTCAGTCTTTTGAACATTGCCTGGCTTTCGTTTTATCCATATTTCAGTTCCCAATTTTATTCTGTCAGTAGAACCCAACTCTTCAGTTCCTCTGCTAGTTATTTTGGAAGGAGGTCAGTTTTCACAAGGGGTATTGTTTCACAAGGAATAATAATCACTTGAACTATTCTGTTATTTTTACAAAACTGTATGGGTTCTTCACCTAAATTTTGGAATGTCACAACAATTTCTCCTTGATAATTAGAATCTGTTACTCCAGCCAATACATGTATTCCTTGAGCTGCTAATCCTGATTTAGGTAATATCTGTCCAAAATGATTTTTAGGGATTCTCATACATATTCCAGTAGAGATTTTTTTTTATTTCTTTTCTATCCAGCCCAGAGTCCTCTAAACAATGTAAATCATATCCTGTGGAACCAAGTGTCTCTGGATACAGTGCTGAGACATCTGGGCTAACAGTCCAGTACTCAATATTTGGGATCTTATGTGTTTGTTGTTTTCTACTTTGCAGACTTGGAATCATCATTCTGACTAGAGATGTCCTTCCTCCCATTGGTCTGCTAAAGCAGTGAACAAATTATCTTTCCAATGTTGATAAGAATTATTAGAACTTAACTTCCTTTACTATTCTTTCAATAATCCATTCATTCTTTCAGTTAACCCAGATGCTTGTGGATAATATGGAATATGATGTTTCCATTCTATGCTGTTTAATACACAATATCTCTTCATTTCCTTACCTTTGAAATGTGACCCATTGTCATTTTGGATCTGCATTGGGGTTCCATAATATAGACTTATGATATCTAGAGTTTTACAGGTGTTTTTCTGAGTCACATTCTTATAGGAACAAGCCACTAGTATGCCTGAATAGATGTCAACACAAGTACATATAAATTTGTATATTTATCTTGGGTAGTGGTCCAGTATAATCTATTTGTCAAATTTGGGCTGATACTTTCCCCCTTGCTATCTCTCTAGTTACTACCTGAAGAACAGTTCGTTCCTTTTTCAATTGACATATATAACATTCCTCTGCTACTTGTTGTAACAATGAATGAGAAATACTAATACCTCTGTCTTGTGCCTACTGGTATGTGGCCTGGACCCGTAAATGCCTGGCTGTTAGATGGACCCATTTTGCTAGTACCGGATTGTCAGTTGGTGTCAGAGTAAGGATAATATGTTGAGTAGCAATCTTTGCTAATTGATCAGCATGTGCATTGTACTCATGTTCTGGTGAGGTAAGGGCCATGTGTGCAACCACATGAAAAACTGATAAATTAGTAGCCAAAGACATGCCCCATATATCTTTGCATAATTCTTTGACCCAGACTTGTTTGCCATGAATTTCCCAATTTTGATTTTTCCACATGGGCATCTATGTAGCTAACCCATTAGCTACTGCCCAAGAATCAGTGAATATATCACACCGTCCTCCTTGTTCTGTTTTGATAGCCTGATGAATTGCCATAAGTTCAGCATATTGACTACTTCCACCTATGCCAGTAGTTTCCAAAGTCTGCCTAGTACAGGGGTTATAGACTACCATTTTCCAATGTCTTTTGTGGCCCAAATGTTTTGCTGTCCCATCAGTAAACCATGTATATCTCTTAGGTTAATCCATCACATCCTTCATTCCATTTTACCAAGGACTGTATCAACTGTTGCTTTGGTTTAGGGGGTGTATTATTTCCCTCAGTATCCATATTTGCTATAGATTTATGTAAAGCAGAAACTTCACTTTTGCCTGCTTTAGATCTATTTTGGATATACCTTTTCCATTTAATTATGCTAGCCTCTTGAGCTTGTTCAATTCTGTGAGAAGCTGGGGTACTCATTACCCAGGTCATAATCGGGATTCCAAGCCTTAATATTCCTTCATGACCCAAAGTCAGTTCTGTCTCTACCAAAGCCCAATATGCAGCTAGCAACTGCTTTTCAAAAGGGGCATATTGAATTCCAGATGAAGGGAATTTCCTAGACCAAAATCTTAAGGGTACATTTCGGCTTTGTTGTTTTTGCCATAAACTTCAGTTTGCATATTTGTCCTGTAGAGTCATTTGTAATTCCACCATGTGCATAGACACATAAATCTAGGGTCAAATGTAGAGACCTTTGCTTCTTCAAAAGCTTTACTCTGCTCAAGTCCCCAGTCAAATTCATATTTTTTTCCTAGTAATTTTCTATAAGGGTTTAAAAATTTGTGCTCGATGCAGTCTGTGATGTTGCCAGTATCCAAACAATCCTATAAACTTTTGGGCCTCTTTCTTACTGGTGGGGTAGGAAAATCCTGAATCTTTTGTCAGGAGTGCAGGAGAATCTCTCACAGCCCCTGATTCCCTTGTATACCTCAAAATTTTATGATTTAAGCTGGCCCTTGAATCTTTGCAGGGGTAATTTCTTGCCCTTTGCTTTTCATATGCTAAATTAAAAAGCATCAAATTATTCTCCACTTCTTTTACATTTTTTCCCTGTATCATAGTATCATGTATGTAGTGGGTATGCTGTACACTAGGTAATTCTAAATTATTCAAATGTTCAGGCACAATCCTGTGACAAATAGCATGTAAAAGTATATCGTTGGTCCTGCCAAGAGAAAGCAAATTGGTCCCATTGTTATCTGTTGGAATAGTAAAGAAAGCATTGGCTAAATCAGTAGCTATGTACCAAGTCCCATCATATTTCTGGGTCCTTGCTATTAAGGTAATGGTATCTAGAACAGCAGCATAGAAGGGAGGAGTCACCTTATTCATTTGTCTGTAATCCACTGTCATCCTCCAAGTCCCATCTGACTTTCTTACTGGCCAGACAGGATTATTCCATCAAGTGGTTGTAGGGACTAACACTACTGCCTCAGTATATTCCATTATAGTACTGGTAATTTCATCTTCTCCACCTGGCACATGATACTGTTTTAAATTAATTACTTCAGAAGGTTCAGGTAAAATGATTGAGTCCATTTTTATTTTACCCTCTAAAATTGTATTAATTCCTATCTTCCTTACCACAAATTGGTATCTCCCCTCAGGTAGATTTAGTCATACCTTTTAATAGATCTACTCCAATGATATATGCAGGAATGGGTACAGTTACCATGGTATATTCTTTCTTAGGTAATTGTCCAATTTTCATTGTTAGTCTGACTTGTCTGGCTGATATTTTGGCCCCTCCCAGTCCTGTGATGGTGATAGGAGTTCAATGTTTAAACTTATCAGGGTTTATGTATATAAGTGAGGCTTCTGCACCAGTATCTATTAATGCCCTAGTTGCAGTATTTGATCCATTTTTCTAATATAGGGTCAAATTGATATGGGGTCTGTAATCCTATCTGTGTATTTCTGTAATCTGAGCTGGGCCTTGACCAATTTCCTATTCTCCCTGAAGGTATGACAAACTCGGATCCCTAGGGGCAGTTCTTACTTCTCTCTTCTGTCTAGTATCAAGCCCCTCTTCTCGGTACATTCATTCTTTGGCATATATTTATGCTTCCCAAATCTACCCCTACTCTCAATACAGCAATAAATAATTTTTTTCTTGTCAATCTATTCTCACTTTGAATTCACTTGCTATTTACTCTTCTCTCTCAAGGAAATTCATCTTTTCCGCAGCCCCCTAAGTCACTTAACTGTGAAATCTTGTTCAGCACCTCCAAAAGAGGGCTCTCTATTCCCCAATTATTAGAGTCAAAACTAGGTGCTTGTAAGGAGCAGCTGTCTTCACTGTTGTATTCCTATGGGAAACTGCTAAGAGGGTATCATACTATGCATCTGCATTTCTGATCACTATGGCAGTCTTCATTACCTCCTCCTTTAACTTTCTTATACAGTCCTTAAGTGAATACCAGGGTCCATCTCCATTAGGCCACATAGAGTCAGTAGGATACTGTTTAGTGCATTCATCTGCAGCCAAAGCTAACACATTAGTCATACTGTTACGTTCTTGTATGTTGCAATCTGTAAAAGCTTGCTATACGAAAGGATTCTTACTGATACTTATAAATTTCAAGCAATCCACACCATCTATAGATGATCCTCCAGCCCCTACATCACTGATTCTGACCATCCAAGATAGTAACAATTCTTCCATCCTTTGGGTGAACTGACTCAAAATATCTGTGACCTCCTGCTGAGCAAAATCCTCAGTTGTCACACTGTGTTCCCCCACCTTCTCTCATTTTTGCCATACTATGGGACTGCTTCTGCCTGAGAAGTCTCCCTCTGTAACATTGTTTCATTTTCCATGCACTTTCCTGTCAGTCATCACTGTAGTAACTAGGCTGTGTCTGTACAAAGGTGGTACACTCACTTCTTTGGCCAGCCTTCTGCTTCGATTGCTGAGCTAAATGAACAGCCTTTCCTTCCATCTGAGTTCCCCCAACTTGCTTTTTTATTTTTTTTAAATTTTAATGTTTATTTATTTATTTTTTAGTTTTCAACATTCATTTCCACAAAATTTTCAGTTCCAAATTTTCTCCCCATCTCTCCCCTCCCCCCTCCCCATAACGCCTTGCATTCTGATTACCCCTTCCCTCAATCTGCCCTCCCTTCTAACACCCCTCCCTTCCCTTACCCCCATCTTCTCTCTTTTCTTGTAGGGCAAGATAGATTTCTGTACCCCATTACCTATATTTCTTATTTCCCAGTTGTATGCAAAAACAATTCTCAACATTTGTTCCTAAGACTTTGAGTTCCAACTTCTCTCCCTTCCTCCCTCCCCACCCATCTCTGCTGAGAAGGCAAGCAATTCAATATGGGCTATAGATGTGCAGTTATGCAAAAGACTTCCATAATAGTCATGTTGTGAAAGACTAACCACATTTCCCTCCATCCTGTCCTTCTGCCCATTTCTTCTGTTCTCTCTTTTCACCTTGTCCCTTCCCAAGAGTGTTTGCTTCTAATTGCTCCATTCTCCCATTTGCTCTCCCTTCTATCATCCCCCCACTGCACTTAGCCCCCTCCCCCTTACACTTTCCTATAGTGTAAGACAGATTTTCATACCAAATTGAGTGAGCATGTTATTCCCTCCTTAAGGCAAATGTGAAGAGAGTAAGCTTCACTTTTCCCCTCACATGTCTTCCCTTTTCTCTTCCATTGCATAAGCTTTTTCTTGCCTCTTTTCTGAGAGATAATTTGCCCCATTCCATTTCTCCCTGTCTCCTCCCAATATATTCCTCTCACCTCTTAATTTTATATTTTTAGATTATGATCCCTTCTTATTCAACTCACGCTGTGCCCTCTGTCTATATGTATATAATCCCTCCAACTACCCAAATACTGAGAAAAGTTTCACGAGTTACAAATATTATCTTTCCATCTAGGAATGTAAACAGTTCAACTTTAGAAAGTCCCTTATAATTTCTCTTTCCTGTTTACCTTTGCATACTTCTCTTGATTCTTGTGTTTGAAAGTCAGATTTTCTATTCAATTCTGGTTGTTTCATCAAGAATGCTTGAAAGTCCTCTATTTCATTGAAAGACCAATTTTTCCCCCGAAGTATTATACTCAGTTTTGCTGGGTAGGTGATTCTTGATTTTAATCCTAGTTCCTTTGACCTCTGGAATATCATATTCCAAGCCCTTCAGTCCCTTAATGTAGAAGCTGCCAGATCTTGTGTTATCCTGATTTCCACAATACTTGAATTGTTTCTTTCTAGCTGCTTGCAATATTTTCTCCTTAACCTGAGAACTCTGGAATTTGACTACAGTATTCCTAGGAGTTTATCTTTTCAGATCTCTTTCAGGAGGTGATCGGTGGATTGTTTCAATATTTATTTTGCCCTCTGATTCTAGAATATCAGGGCAGCTTTCCTTGATAATTTCATGAAAGATGATATCTAGGCTCTTTTTTTCATCATGGCTTTCAGGTGGTCCCATAATTGTTAAATTGTCTCTCCTGGATCTGTTTTCCAGGTCAGTTGTTTTTCCAGTGATATTTTACATTATCTTCTATTTTTTCATTCTTTTGGTTTTGTTCTGTAATTTCTTGGTTTCTCATAAAGTCATTAGCTTCCATTTGCTCCATTCTAATTTTTAAAGAACTATTTTCTTCAGTGAGCTTTTGGACCTCCTTTTCCATTTGGCTAATTCTGCTTTTGAAAGCATGCTTCTTCTCATTGGCTTTTTGGACCTCTTTTGCCAGTTGAGTTGGTCTATTTTTAAAAGTGTTATTTTCTTCAGCATTTTTTTTTTGGTCTCCTTTAGCAAGGTGTTGACTCACTTTTCATGATTTTCTTGCTTTGCTCTCATTTCTTTTACCAATTTTTCCTCCACCTCTCTTTCTTGATTTTCAAAATCCATTTTGAGCTCTTCCATGACCTGAGACCATTGCATATTTATTTTGGAGGTTTTGGATGCAGAAGCCTTGCTTTCCTCTGATGGTATGCATTGTTCTTCCTCATCCAAAAGGATGGAAGAAAATACCTGTTCACCAAGAAAGTATAGTCTTATTTTTTTCCCCTTTTTTGGGCATTTTCCCATCCAGTTACTTGACTTTTGAGTCCTTTGTCAAGAGGAGGGTATACTCTGGGGACCTGTAAGTTCTCAGTTTCTCCAAGGTGGCATTATCAAGGGAGAGGAGTTTACTCCTCTCCTGGCCTGACCATTGGTCTGGGAGCAGCCAAAAACTTTTCTGCCCAGAATCTGAGAGTAGAATTCCCTCTCCATAACCTCCTCCAGCTCCATAACCATACCAACGCTCCTCCTCACCCCAGGGCTGGGCTCAGGGATGAGATTCATATCAGCTGCTCAATTCCCCCTAGGGCTTTAGGCAGAGGGCTCCAAAAATGGAAGCTGCTTCTGCAGAAGCTGCTGCTGGCGGTCCAGACCACATTCCCTTCTCCTGGGTGAAAGAGCTTTCTCACTGACCTTTCAAGCTGTCTCTGGCATGTGTGGGTTGAACAGTCTGGGAACTGCTGCTGCCGGTGGCTCCCTGAAGCCTGTTCTGGGTCCTGTCCCTGCCATGCTGTGTGGCCCACGCTGGGCTGCGCTCCACTCCACACTGGTGCAATAGACCTTTCCTGTTGGCCTTCCAGGCTGTCTTAGACTGGAAATCTCTTTCCCTCTGTTGTTTTGTGGCTTCTGCTGCTCTAGAATTTGTTTAGAGTCATTTTTTACATGTATTTTGGGCTATGTGGGGGAGCTTCTACAGAATCTTTCTACTGTGCCATCTTGGCTCCACCCTTCCCAGGTTGTTTTTTTAAAGGAGAACCCAAACACTGAAAATTCCCATGCAAACCTACCTAACTCTCTAGCTTTCTTACTTTTACACATTTTTCAGTAACCTTTTCATAAAATCTAGTCTCTCCCCACCTCTGCCAGCTCTTTCCCTCGTTTTATTGGTATTCCTTGCAAACACCTTTCCAGATCTTTAGGTTCCTCCTCCTATAACCTTGGTTCCCAGTTTTCACAGTGTATAGTGTTTTAATTCACTTCCTTGCTAGGGAGGAATACCATAAATCCTCCCCTCCTGGAATATTAATGTCTTCCTGTAAATCCTTTCTGCTGCCAAATAGAGATGTTATACCCTGTGATCCTGTTCATGATGCCAAGTGTATTGCCAAGGCAATATTCACAGCACCAAGGTGATTCATACTATGAATATTCTGGCATAGTACTGAATTGCAAAATATAACAGACTCTCCATATAGAAGGCAGAAGAAAAACATTTATTCACACACTAGAAAGCCAAACTCCAACACCAGAAAGCCAAGTCCATCATAGCAACCAAGAAGTCAATACACATTAGCACTGCAGGGGACAAAGCCATTCCCAAGCCTCCCGCCTCTCTCCCTACTAGCTCCTTCCCACAAACAAAGAAACACTCATGAGCCTAGCTGTACCTGCTTGCTTGTGTCCTCTCCTCCCTCCTTCCTAACTTCTGTCACCAGCTTCCTCCCAGTTCTTCTCCACCCTTCCTTTTCCACCTGTTCAGCAAGCTTCTCCCATCACATGTGACTTAAGCAGGTCACATGGGCCTATTAATGAATGGAAAAGATCTTAAATTACCATTACATGGCTTTATGCTTCTCCAGGACCCCCCACTTCTTATAATCTATGTTCTTTGGGGTCATTTAGTTATTGTTTTTTGGGTGGAAGTTCACATTGTACTTTAACTAATGAATCCTCTTCATCCTCCCCCCATCCCAAGACCATCATACAGGTCTGGGAAGGCAAAGAGAACTTTCTCCACAAATAGATGCATTGGGGATGATGAGTAAAGGCACCACATGTATCCTATCAAGAGCAAAAAGTAATGATACTGTTCCCTGTAAGAAGCTTTGGAAATAGCTTTTGGATGGTTTGTAAAAGAAGATGATTGATGGTCAGACAATGAAGGTGTTAATAAAATTGTATAAGGACATCTGGCATTAGAACAGTGAGGGTTTTTCTTCCTTAATCAAATTAAGTATATCCCTCAAAGCCTCTGCCTCATTCCCCTGATCATTTGGAGCCAGCCAAGTCTTTGTATCCATATTTGAGGGACTGTTAGCATGATTCCACTTAGGGCAAGGTCTATGGTTCCTCAGAGGCACTGCTAGACCAAAGGGGGACCAGAAGTCATAGGCCCAAGTCACTATGGCTTAGAAGGGTGGAAGTTGGCTCCAAATATATAAAGACCTACTAGATGCCAGCACAAGGTTGCTATTATAATAGGAGATCCTTTATTCCAGTTTCCATTATGTATTAAAAGAACTCAAAATTATACGATTAAGCAGTAATTGTTGAACTATCTACAAATTAGAAGAAGCCATAAACTGTATAAACTAGGCTGCAAAGGAAATGAGTACAGCAGTTTAGTGTTGGAGTCAAAGAACACAAACATATGGAAAAGGACTCTTTTAATTTGACAGAAAGTGCTAGGAAAGCTATATAGCACTGGCAGAAAATAGTTGCAGAGAATGATGGTTCTTGATAGAGAACAAAGATAGCAGAACTTGCATACAATAGGGGCAGCAGCCATATTTACATTTTCAAATTTTCTTTCAGATTGGGAGACAAATCATGAAACCACAGAGTCAGTTCAGGAGCTGGATATTTCAGAGGAAGAACCATCTCAGGAAAAACTCACAAAAGATGGTTCTTGTTTCTTAAAGTTACAAGAAACTTGGGATTGTGTTGGCAGTTTGAAGAGGAAGCAGAGCAATGAGGTGAAACATTCTCAGCAAGTGAAAATTTCCCCAAAGAAGCATTCTAATAAATTGAGGTGGCATGAATATAACTATTGCAGAAATTTCAACCTAGGACCAGTAGGTTTTCCACAGCCAAAAGTGGGAAAGGGTCCCAGTAATTGTTACACACAAGGAAAGAGCTTCAGAGTAAGTTCAGACTTAAGAATACGTAATACAGTATGTCCAAATAAGATATTTTGTAAGTTTAACGAAGGTGAAGAGAAACTTTGTGAATATAATGACTATTGGAAGACCTTTAGGAACAGATCAGAACTTACTCAATATCAGGCAGTGCATATTGGAGAGAAATCTTACACATGTAGTGAATGTGAGAAGGCCTTCAGATACAGATCAGAGCTTTCTCAACATCAGACAATTCATACTGGTGAAAAACCTTATGAATGCAATGTGTGTGGGAAGGCTTTCCGCCTGAAAGCACAGCTGAAGCAACATCAGAAAATTCATACTGGTGAAAGACCTTTTAAATGTGATGAGTGTGGAAAAGCCTTCATTCAGAGCCAAAATCTTAAACAACATTATAGAATTCACACTGGAGAGAAACCTTTTGAATGTAATGAATGTGGAAAGGCCTTCACCCAGAGGATAGGACTTATTCAACATCAGAGAATACATAGTGGTGAGAAACCTTATGAATGTAATCAGTGTGGGAAGGCTTTCCGCCTGAGAGGGAAACTCAGTCAACATCAAACAATTCATACTGGTGAAAAACCTTTTAAATGTGAGGAATGTGGGAAGGCTTTCATTCAAAGCCAAAATCTTAAACAACATTATAGAACTCATACTGGAGAGAAACCTTATGAATGTAATCAATGTGAGAAAACTTTCAGTCGCAGAATAGGGCTTTATCAACATCAGAAAATTCATGGTAGTGAGGCATGTTATAAATGTCATGAATGTGGCAAGACTTTCAGGTACTTGACAGAACTTACTTATCATCAAAAAAGTCATGCTGAAAAGAAACCTTATCAATATAATGAATGTGGACAGGCCTTCAGTGAGAGAAAACAATTTATTTCACATTATCCAATTCATAATGGAGAGAAGCCTTATGAATGTAATGAATGTGGAAAGGCCTTTGGCCAGAAGAAGGAACTTAATCGACATTATACAATTCATACTGGAGAGAAACCATATGAATGTAATGAATGTGGAAAGGCCTTCCGCCAAAGAATGGGACTTACTCGACATCAGACAATTCATACAGGTGAGAAGCCTTATGAATGTAATGAATGTGGGAAGGCATTCAGTCAGAAGATAGGACTGAGTCGACATCAGACAGTTCATACTGGTGAGAAACCTTATAAATGTGGTGAATGTGGTAAAGCCTTCCGCCTGAGTGCATTGCTTACTGCTCATAAGAATATTCATACTGGTGAGAAACCTTATGAATGTAACGAATGTGGGAAAGCTTTCCGACTGAGAGCATTACTTACTACACATAAGAATATTCATACTGGTGAGAAACCTTATGAATGTAACGAATGTGGGAAATTCTTTCGATTGAGAGCACTGCTTACTGCACACAAGAATATTCATACTGGAGAGAAACCATTTGAATGTAATGAATGTGGGAAGGCCTTCCGTCAGAAGACAGGACTAACACAACATCAGACAATTCACACTGGAGAGAAACCCTATGAATGTAATAGATGTGGGAAAGCCTTCCGCCAGAGGATAGGACTTACTCAACATCAGACAATTCATACCGGCGAAAAACCTTATGGATGTAATGAATGTGGGAAGGCCTTTCGCTTGAGAGCAGAGCTGACTCAGCATCAGACAATTCATACTGGTGAGAAACCTTATGAATGTAATGAGTGTGGAAAGACATTTCGCCAGAAGGCAGGACTTACTCAACATCAGAGAATCCATACTGGAGAGAAACCATATAAATGTAGTGAATGTGGGAAGGCCTTCAGTAGGCGGGTAGCACTTACACAACATCAGACAGTTCATACTGGTGAAAAACCTTATGAATGTAATGAATGTGGGAAAGCTTTTAGCCAGAGGATAGCCCTGTCTAAACATCAGACAATTCATACTGGTGAGAAACCTTATGAATGCAGTGATTGTGCGAAGTCCTTCCGCTTGAGAGCACAGCTTACTCAACATCAGAGAATTCATGCTGGTGAGAAACTTTATGGATATAATGATTGAGGAAAGGTGTATTTCCAAAGTAAATTTGGAAATTTTATTTACTTACTCAACAACTATTTATGCTGTATCATAGCATAGGGGTGTCAGTTGAATCAGTCAGTCCCCCTACTCTACCTTACCTTGCTTAAAACATTTAACAATATAAAATTCTCCAGCCCTGATACTTTCATTAGTTGAAAACTTCTCTATTGAACCAATGTGGCATTAAACTAGTGGCCAAAAGTCCTTAATCATCTTGGAAGGAATGAAATTCATTGGGTGAAATGACATGATATTTATTAAATGGGAAGTTTTTTGGGATTGGCTAAGAAAATTCAGTCATGACCTGTGGGTCTTGGATAAAAGAGCAAACCAATCCTGAGTCTGAATTTTTAGTTTTAGAGCATCTTATTGAGGGAAGCTGCTTTGGCTAAGACCCTTAGAATGACTTCAGAGTAGGAGAGGACAACCTCTATTACCTTTTCTCCTCCCCATTAACTAGAAAAAGGTGTCATGAACTTCCAAAAGGTGAGAAGATTTGTGATTTTTCACCAGTGCCCTAATGATCCCTGGAACAGTAGTGACTGATAGCAGCATGTGCATCAGGAGACAAGACTAAACTAGACATACTGAAGAAAAACATTTTCAGTTCTCTCCAAGGAGCCTAAGGGGGACTTCATCAGGATACCTTAAAGGGTAGAAAAGGATTTTTAGCAAACAGGAGCTATAAGTTACTGCTTTTGCCACGTGTGCTTTTTAAGCTTAAGCCCACCTTCCCCTGAACTCTGCTTTTGTGGGAAGGTGTGTCCTCAGTTTGGGGGAGTATTTTATACCAACTGTTCTTATAATACTACTTTCATAAATAACCCTTTCTAAAAGCTAATTAAATATGGCTAGCTAATTTATATCATCTGTTAATCAGTAGTCAGGGAAGTAAATCAGTGGGGGCTCACGAGCAATAGTGCTAGGGTCTCCCAAACCCTCAACATTGTCCTCAGTTAAAAAGTAGCCAGTAGCCCTTTTGGGACTCTGTCAGTATAAAATGGCAGATACTACACCACAATTATTAAAAGAAAAAGCAGTATACAGTGAATGTGGGAAGCTCTTCAGGGCATGGAGCTCCCTGAAAAATCAGATAATGCTATCCGAGAGAAGCGTTATGTATATAACAAATAGAAGGACTTCTTTCAGAATTATGGTCCTTTATTGAAAATTAGAGACTTGACATTTTAAGTGAAGAAAATTTATGTCTGCTTTCACTCAGTGGCCAAACCAAACATTTTCCCCTTCCTATTCCCATTTCCCTCCCACCATTCATTTGTAATGAAATATTACGTGAACACTTAATTTGAGAAAATTGAAGCAATAAGGCAGCTGTTCACACTCTAAATGCTACTTGTAAAATATTCTGAGAATTCTCATCTTTCCAGTCACCAGAGTTGTTAGTCTAACTCCTTTAAAAAGATCATTTCTCTTTTTGTGCCTTTATCCAGTCCCCTCCTTCCTACTCCAGTGGTCATCCGTTATCTTTAATCAGTTGATTTTTTTGAGCTGGCTCTGTCACTTCCCTCAGTCCATTAAATACCACCTTTCCACTTAGCCAGGGTAACAGCCTTGGAATCTTATTCAGTGTCTCTTCCTCACTCCAAATCTCAGTTGCTGTGTCTTGTGGATCTTACCTCTGCATCACCTGTCACGTCCACACCCTCTCCACGTTCACACTACTGGCCTAGTACGTGACCTCATTCCTTTTCCTGGTCTGTTACAGCAGCCTCTCAGTTCGTTTTCTGTCTTCCCCTCCCCACAGCTGTTAAAGTTAACTTTGTAAAGAACAGAACCAGTCATGTCACTCTCTTACTTCAAAACCTTCAATGTTTGCTGTTACCTCAAAGACAAAGGATGGACTCCACACTTGTCATCTAAAACCTAATCTCTTCATGCACTTCAGAGTCAAGTTGATCTACTTGTAGTGTGCTGAATTTGACCTTATTTCCTCTGCCTGTGTCTCACCCCCATGCCTTGAATTTACTCTTCTTTCCTTTTTTCTAGCTGTTTCATAGGTTGCCCCTTAACCTTTTTGGTGAAATTGATCAGTTTAAAAGTCTTGAAGCTTATGGAATCCTTCTTAGAATATGTTTTTTAAATGCATAAAATAAAACATATAAGATCACCAAGGAAACTAATTATATTGAAATAAGATGTATTTGCCCCATCAAAATTTATGGACCCCTTGAAATCTACATATGGTAGCCCCTACATTAAGAATCACTGATCCAAAGGAAGCTTTTCCTGAATTATATATCTTCTAGAATCTTCATTTATTTATGTATATAAATGTTGTATAGAATATACGTTCCTTAAGGGCTTTGAATTCTGTCTTTACATTACCAGTACCTAGCCTAGTTTCTGGCTCAAAAGAAATACTTGGTAAATATCTACTGAATTGCACAGATTGATTGAAGTATTGAAATATGACTTCTCACCTTTCCCTTTGTGGACTCCCCATTTACCCTTCTCACACGTCCCCCCACATACACACACATCCCTCCTCATTTTCACATATATCCAAGGTTCTCAATGTACTGACCTAGTCAATATACTTGTGTGACTTCCTCCAGTATTCAGCAGGACATGACTAAGAGTGAAGTCACACAGTAAATTTCACTTCCATTTGGCAAATAACCAATAGTGATTAAACAAGAGGGCAAAAGGTTTACAGAGAACTCTAGAATTGAATTCCAGTGTCAAGACTGTGAAGATGGGAAAATTAGATGATCAGTGAAAGAGTGGAATGATGGAAGGTCATGATGAGGATAAAGAACAGGATTAGGTGGAGTGAGGCAAACAAAATGAATTAGAGTTCTTAACAAAAGAATGGACATTTGACCTCAGCTGTCATTGGAAATTGATGAAATGAAACCTGTGACTGGAATGTGGCTTTGCACTGGATCCTTTACTTGAAAGAAACAGATAAAATGGTTGGCTTTCTGACTCTATGTTAAGAAGATGTATATACAAGGAAGTTCAGGAACCAGAAGAAAGAAGCAGAGTGGAGAGCATTTGGGTGAAGAACATTGACAAACCAAGGCCAGTGCATCATTGAAGTCAACATCTGGACAGAAAGAAGAAACTGATGGGGAACTGAAGTTATCCAGACATGTACTGGAACTCTCTGTCAAAGCAGAGTAAATTATATAATTTTACAATTTACCTTAATAATAATTTCATCTTATAATAGGTGGAGAAGGAAATGGCAAACCACTCCAGTATCTTTGCTGAGAAAAACCCAAATGGGGTCACGAAGAGTTGGACAAGACTGAAAAACGACTCAAGAGCAATAGGTGGGGAAACTGGTGAGGGGAAGTACTGATCAGAATCTAATTCTAACAGAAAGGCACTGGTTGCCTGAATGGATGTGATGAGAACTTTGTGGCTACTTGGAGTTTGTGCTGTCAAAGTCAAAAAGGGGGAGGGCACTGACGTAAGGATATCTGTGGTCCTCATATTGACTTAGAATACTACATGGTAATATTATCTATGTTCTATTATGTTTTTATTTTATTAATATTTCCCAATTTCATTTTAATCTGCTTCTGGTGACACTCTACTTGACACCTCTCTTAGAATAAGAGGAAAGTCAGTTCACAGTTAAAGGCTTGTCATGTACTAGTCAATGTAGGAAGGATTGGGAATAAAAAGAAAGGCCAAAAGCTTTCCCTGCTAGCAAGGATCTCAGAGTCTAATGGGGGAGAAAACATGCAAGCAACAAGATACACTCAGTCTGAGTTGGAGAATATCAATAGAAGGAAGTCAGTATTAATGGGTATTAAGAAAGGCTTCTATGTCAAATGTGAAGATGTCACATGTCTGAGAGGAAAGCTAACATATCAGATGACAGTCAGGAGTCAAAAGATTATGAAGCACCAAGTAAAATAAGACAAAATTTAATGGTGATGAATATAAGGTTCTACACTTGGGTTTTTGTAAAATGACGTTGACAAGTACAAGATGGGAAGGCATAAATAAGGAAGAGTTTCTTTAAAGAAGCACCTTGGTTTTTTAAATTTTATTTTCAGTACCAAATTCTCTCTTTTTTCCCTCCACCACCTACTGAGAAGGTAAGAACAGATTTCTGTGTTTGTTCTTTGTTCTCTAAGAGGACATGGCATCAATATGATGACATGACTTGCAACTGACTTTGATTTGAGTGAAGGAGGGCTGTGCAAGGTCACCAGCCTCACTTTCTCCTCCAGAGCCATCTGGCACCAGTGGCCAGATATTTATCAGGATGACTGGAGATGGCCCAGGATGCAATGGGAGACCCTGGCCATTTTAGGCTAGGGTCTTATCAGATTCTCACGTTGAGTGAGATATACCCATTCATTCAATAGGCCTCTTGAAGAAGTTACTCAAGGGACGGCCCCTTTAATTAAAAAAAAAATCAAACTGGGAGGGGAAGACCCTTGGGGTTCCTGGGTAAAAGAAACAGTTACTATTTAGGATTTACATTCACTCTGTGCTAGGAGGCCGGGGTCCTGTTGTCCAATCTATGAGCTCCAGAGTGAATTGGGCTTGAGGTTTACCCTTTGAGCCATAAATCTAGCCAGTAAACTGAAAGGAAAAAAGGCAGCTTTTGGCCATTTGAGCTGCTGTGTCACCATTATGGTGGGGATTCTTAGATTCCAGGCTATTTCTTGATTTTGTACTTTAGAGAAGTGTGGTGCTCTGCTCACTTCTGGTGGAGGTGGTACCCTGAACTTCTAACCTCTGAACCCTGCTGCTGCTTTCCCAACTCTGTATGGGGGTCTTCAAGCTTTTAGAAAGTGTTGTGATCCAGGTAGAGGTCTGTTTCCTGCCCTCCTGATCTGAGCGCTACAAGTTTCTGACCCAGGTTTGGGTTTGGTGAGAATTTCAGTAGACTGCTTCTGAACTCAGTCACTGTTAGTCCTCTCAGAGACTCTGCAGGTTCAGAAGGACTGAACTGCTCTCTCCCTTTTGCTCTGGTACTCCTGCCCTGGTTCTTCTGTTGTAGGCTTAGATGCTCTATGGGCTAGAAATGCTCTTGGGATCAGAGCCACATGGCTACTTTTCTGTAATTTGTTCCTTGTTCAGTACACAGCACGGGCCCACTCATATCACCATTCCTCTCTGCCTTGAATCTGTGGGCCCACTCTATCACCACTCTTCTCTGCCTTGGATCTGTGGCCAGGAACTGGGTGGTGGACAACAGAGCTTTCAGTTGGCACTTGTTCAGCACTCAGCATTAGTTCACAGATCCCTTGGCATCTCTTTCCATCTATGGGCACTGGGTAATTCCTGCTTTACTGCCTCGTGCTCCTGGCCAGACCCCATCATCCACAGACATCTGTCTCCCTAAGCTGACCTGATTGGGGTCCATTCAGACACTGGAATGAAGGAGGAAATAGATGAGGTCAAGGGGTTGTGTAATTAGGTGTACACTTATAAGATGGATGTCCCACACCTCTCAACCTCAATTGATGCAACTAACAAGATGTTCTGCTCCCTGATACATTCATCAGGTGAGAGTATGTCTGAGTTTTGAGTTACAAAAGTAAGATACATACAGAACTGAATGAAAACAGATAGGAAGTCTCACAGGAAATGTCTTGTGGTGGATTGAGGACAATGTGTCATGTACTGTGGGGCTTGAATAAAATATCAAGCTGGTGAGGAATTGAGAATTCCAAAAGCTGACCAGACTAGGGACTAGTGGAAAATCAGTTAGAGCTAAGGCATTTCTTGGGACAGAAGGACTCTCAGATTCTTCCTCCCCAAATAGAGAGAAACTATGATTTTTGAAAGTTGGGAAGATTTGGCGTGTTGGAGCAGCAGAGGTTGGTAGTAGTAATAGCATTGGAAGCCAAGGACAAATTAGACATGGAGGAAGAGCAACTTCAGGACTCTACAAGGACACAGATCTTCAGACCCCTTAGAGAGCTGCACACGTCATGGTTCCATCCCATGTTCTGCAATTCTAAGGGAAGTCAGCCAGGGAGAGATGAAAAGGGCACAATTCAAATGAATGTAAATATGAGAAGATGCAAAGGGAACTCAAGGAGGAGTTGTTTGATGTTGAATGGAGTCCATCAAAGCACTCGAAATTTTAAAAGAAGTCTGTAGATTTCCCACCTTGGGGCCTCCACTGTCCTGATTAATAAAGTGGTGAGCGCAAACTCACAGGGCCTACCTACTATTTCTAAGTAGCCCCAACCATGCTTCACCTTTCATTCCAGCTATCTTATCTGCCCACCCCCACTGGTTCCTCTCCCCCCACCCCCCACTTCTTTTTCTGGGAATTGTAATCTATTACCACCTATTTCTAGTGGAAAAGGTGTATCCCTATAGCTCCACCCCTTCCTTGCTCCCATTCCTCAATATGTATTGTCAGTCCCCAAGCTCAGTGCTGGGTATGGCTATCTGAACTAATGATAGTTCAGATAGAAGGTACAAGCAAGGGTAGATAAAAGGATGAAGGCAAAACTGGACAATTTGAATATTCTCAGAAGTGCTAAAACAGAAAGTGTTGAGATTGTTAAGGACACAAACTGTTGTTACTGGGAGAAATTGGATCCGAGAAGTGCTGGGACTGGTGCTTGGAATGGAAAGGATGATGATAATCGATAAGAGAATGCAGGGCTTCTTGGCTTCACTTTTGATCTGGAAAGGCCCAAATATAAATAGGTCATAGGAATTTGGTGTGAAATGGGGGAGAAGGGAAGGGATAAACATGTACATAGATAATGTAAGTGATAAAATGCTACTAGGTGAGAACACCTTGTTACTGAATCAAATCAGAGGTCTGACAAAGCTGAAGCAACCTCTATTCAATAAATCCAAGACTTAAGAATTTTTGAATTTTATCCAAGGATAAACTAAGAAAATGGACAGGAGGGAATTTGGTCATACTCTTGTGGACTCTACAAAATGTGGAGCTAATTCAGGCCTGCGACATTTGAGCAAGCAGAGGAGAGAGCATTTCAGTTAACTCTAAGGAGGAGTCATTTGGGGGTAGGAGCTTATGCTCCCCTCCACCCTTGACTAGAAGGGCCTCCCATCTTCCAGTCACCATCCTTGTAGCATCTGCTTCAGGAGCAGAGGACGGAGTAAACACAGCTTTATAGAAAGCCCTTTAGACATGATCTTACATACTGATTCGAAGCATCATGAGGACGCCTGCAAGAAGAATTTCAGGAGGTGTAAGATAATGCTTTGGTCCACAAACTCAAAAATTGAGTCCACTTTCCCTTGGACTCAGTATATAATTGTGGGAGAGTGTGTCACAGACTTTTGAAAGAATGTTTTGCACACTTGGATGTTGTACATGTTTCCATTTCTAACATCTAATTAAGTCTGGCTGACCAACAGATAATCAGCCAACAGTCATGGTGAGAATATTATCTGTTGGAGATCATGAGCTGTTTCACTGGAAAAGTCACACCCCAATTTTCAGGGTCTGACTCTGAAGCAGTATTGTAGACATGCTGTGGGGCCCTAACTCAGTAGATCAGGTAGGAGTCGGGCTGGTCACATCAAAGCATCCTTACATGCAGACAACTGTTAAAAACATTTTTTTTAGATTTTTTGTGATTTAAGTTACGTCTGGGTAATTAAGGGTAACAGGTAAGTCTGAAGCAATGTTTCCATTCTAGATCATTTGTGAAATTCTCAAGGATATGTGAAGGTTTGTATTTGTTCCAAGAGTATCTGAATAGAGCATGAAGCTTAGAGAAAGGAAGACTCGAGGTCAAATGCAGTCAGACATTTAGTAGCTGTGTGACCCTGGGCAAGTCACTTAACCTCTGCCTCAGTTTCCCCATGTGTAAAATGGGCATAATAATAGCACCTACTTCCCAGGATTGTTGTAAAGATCAAATGAGATAATTGTAAGTGCTTTGCATGGTGTCTGGCACATAGTAAGCATTATATGATGTTAACTATTATTAGTAGTTATGTGTTACCTAATTAGCTGTTAACCTGTAATGATATGATGCATAATCTCTACCATTTTATCCCACGATCTGCATTGATCAGTAAATCCAGGCTCTGTAAGGATAGCTTTTCTATAATTTCTAGAGGCAGCGTCATAATCTTGAATCAGTATCATAAACCCTTTGTGGCCATGAAATAACTAATAATAAGAGATAACATTTGTATGGCATTCTAAGTTTTGCAAAGTTCTGTTTTCTCATGTGATCTTCATGACAGTCGTGGGAGGTAAGTGTTATAATCATTCCCTTTTTGTAGATGAGGCACCTGAGGTGATAGAAGCCAAATGACTTGCCCAGAGCCTCGTAGCTTACCCATTTAATACTTCCTTGTTAATATATTGTTGACCGAATTCATGTGGTTTTCATCAGTTGAGTTTTTTGCAATAAACTTTTTCCAGTCTTCTGTAATGCTAGTGCCTTAGACTTCCAGGTTATCTTGTATATGGCTTGCTTATATAGAGTGCTTTGGATATTGCCTTCCCCATTCGTTTATGAGCTTCTTGAGGGCAGGTTCAGTTTTGCCTTTCTTTGTATCCCCATGGCACTTAACATGGCACCTGGCACCCAATAAGTGCTTATTGATTTGACCTTTGATGGCACTCTAGTGCCCAGAATCAGTCTGCATGACTCAGCAAGTTACATGAAGATACTTTGACAACATTGTTCTTTAGAAATAAAGGAAACTACAAGTATCAGAAACTGTTCTACCCAATATCTGATAACTTAGTTGAAATGGATAAATGCATACAAAAATAGAAAATGACAATTATATTTTTAAGTAATTCAGTGACATGCAAAGAAATTGAATAGGCCACAAATGAACTCTCAAAGGAAAAAAATTACAGAACCAGGATTTACAAATTAATCCTATCAGACATTTAGAGAACATTTAACTCCAATGTTACATAAGCAATTTATGAAATAGGAAAAGAAGGAACCCTTCCAAATTCTTTCTGTAATACAGATGTGGTCTTGATATGTAAGCCAGGGAGACAGAACAGAGTAAGAAAACTACAGACCTATATTACCAATGAAAGTAACAAAAAAAAATTTACAAATAGTATACCATAACATATTAAAAAGATTACATGTTGTTAGGGGCTGCTAGGTTGGATTTGTACTGAGAATACAGAGTTGGTTTGATATAAGGAATACTAAACATAATAGTCCATACTAACAAAAATAAGTCATATGATTATATGAATAGAGGCTAAAAATGTCAAAATCTGACATCAATTTCTTTTTTAAAAACTAGGAAGCATGAAAAATAAATGAACTTGTCCTTAGTATGATGTCCAAGAACAAATGTTATATCTACTGGAGAAAAGTTAAAGGCCCTTCCCATAAGATCACAAATAATGCAAGAATGCCCATTGTCTTTCCATGCCATGTTATGGAAGTGCTAGTTTTATTCCATAAATTAAAATAAATTTGAAGGGAAAAGAAAAAAACATGTCCATTATTACCACTTCTGTTTGACACAGTGATAAAAATGCTAAATATGACAAGAAAAAAGAAATTGAAAGATATGCATACTCAAAGAAGAAGCAGGTATCACTTTCTGCATATGATATGATGGCCTAGTGAATTTTAAGTAATAAAAATTAATTGAAATAATTGTTACTAGCACAGTCGCAGGATATAAAATAAGTCCACATAAATCAGTAGCATTCTCATATTTCCCAACAAAAAGAAATAGAAAATGAAATATTTTTGAATCTACCCAGACACACCCAGAAACTATATGTATGCAACCACAAAATCTTGTTTACAAAAATTAAGATGAGCCTAAACAACTGGAGAAATTATTTTTTCTTTGGCAGGTTTGCCAATATAATGATGACAATGCTACCTAAATTAATTTACCTATTCAGCAATATACCACACAACCAAAGAATTAATTTCATAATGCTAGAAAAATATAATGAAATTCAGCGGAAGGAATAAAAGGCTAGGAATTTCAAGAGAAACCATGAAAAAAATGGGAAAGAAGGGTACTTGGGAGTACCAGATTTCAAACTATAGTACAATATAGTCGTCATTGAATCAGTTTAACACATTAGGTGTACAAACAGAAGCAAACAGTAGCATGGTATCCAATCCCTACACACCAGCTGCCAGGGTAGGGGTTCACAATGTGACAGAAACTGCTGGGGAAACTAGAAAGCAGTCTGGAAGAAATCAGGTAAAGACCAAAACCTCCCACGTACCAGGATAAACTCCACATGGATAAATGACTTAAACATAAAAGGTAATATCATAAACAGTTGGAGGAATAAGGAAGAAAGTAAACTTTCAGATGTATGGATAGGTGAAGGATTCTTATTTCCCACTTAATAGTATTTTATTTTTTCCAATTACATGTGAAGATAGTTTTCAACATTCATTTTTATAAGATTTTGAGTTCCAAATTTTTTCCCTTCCCTGCTCCAAGACAGCAAGCAATCTGATACATGTACAATCATATTGAACATATTTCCATATAAGTCATATTGTGAAAGAAGAATCAGAACAAAAGGGAAACACCGTAAGAAAGAAGAAACAGAATGTACATTCAGAATCCACAGCTCTTTCTCTAGATGTGGATAGCATTTTCCATCATGAGTCCTTTGGAATTGTCGTACATCACTGTATCACTGAGAAGAGCTAAGTTTATCGAAGTTGTTCACTGCACAGTGTTCCTGTTATTGTGTACAGTGTTCTGGTTTTGCTCACTTCACTCAGCATCAGTTCATGTAAATCCAGGTTTGTCCGAAATCTGCCTGCTCATCATTTCTTATAACACAAGAGGATTCCATTACATTCATATACCAACTTCTTTAGCCATTCCCCAATTAATAGACATTCCCTCAATTTCCAATTCTTTGCCACCACAAAAAGCTGCTATAAATATTTTTGTTCATGTAGGTCCTTTCCCCTTATGATCTGTTGGGATACAGATCAAATGGTGGCAAATTCTGAATCAAAGGGTATATATAGTTTTATAGGCCATTGGGCATACTTCCAAATTATTTTCCAGAATGGTTGGATCAATAGGGGAAGAATTCTTGATCAAAAAAGGGATAGAGAGGGTGATAGAAGATAAAATGAACAGTTTTGATTATATAAAATTATGGATAAAACCAGTATAGTTAAAAGTAGAAGTGAAACAAACAACTGGGGGAAAATCTTTTCAATTTTCTCTAATAAAGGTCTCATGCCTAATATTACGAATAACCAATTCACATATACCAAAACAAAATCCATTCTCCAACAGAAAAATAGTAAAAGAATATGAACAGGAAATTTTTAAAGGAAGAAATCAAAGCTATCAACAACCATATGAAAAAATGCCTGAAATCACTAATAACTGAATAGAAGTTTACCCCACAGCCATCAGATAGGCAAAGATGACAAAAGAGCAAAATGACAAATGTTGGAGAGGGTACAGGAAAAATTACACTTAATACACTACAAGTGGTGGTGTGAATTAATCCAGACATTCTGGAGAACAATTTGCAACTGTGCCCAAAAAGTCATTAAATTATGCATACCCTTTGACCCAGTAATGACACTTATAGGCCTAAACGCCAAAAGGATCAAAGAATGAGAAAAAGGACTCATATATAAAAAATATTTATTGAAGCCCTTTTCATAGTAGCAAAAAGCTGGATGGAAATGGAGGGACCATGTATTGAGGAATAATTGACACCCCACGGCATATTAATGTAATGAGATACTATTGTGCTTTAAGAAATGATAAAGTTCATAATTTGAGAGACAAGTGGGAAGACTTGTATGAAATGATGCAGAGTAGAGTGAGCAGAACCGGAGGAGTAATTTATATAAAAACATTATAAAGAAAAACAACTTCAAAAGACTTGAAATAGATGACTAATGAAGTAACCAACCATGATTCCAGAGCCTAAAGATGAAGCATGCTATTGGAACCCAGAAGACTCGATGCAGAAGGAAATGTGCATTTCTGGATATGACCAATGTGGAAATTTACTTTGCTTGATTATGAATATTTTTATGAGTTTTATTTTTTAACTACACAGTGGAGAGGTGAAAGGGGATAAAATAAATGCTTATTAATTGAAAAATTACACTTAAAAACATTCTTGGTTGAATTCACATGGTTATCACCCATACAGTTCCTCTCTTGGGCCTTAGTTTTCAATAACTCCACCTGGAGAGAAAATACTTTGGATTACATTTGATAAATCAAAAAGAAATGTTTTTCAACATTATATTTGTTCCAAAAGTACTTCTGTAAATGTTTCAATTGTTTGCAATGTGTTCTGAGAACTTCTCTGGATTCTCTTCCTCCTTGGAGTTGTAAGCCCGATGTAAAACATTGTACAGGTCTTTATTTGGACGCTCTGTTATTTTGCTGTGCCAAGTGTGTGTTGACTGGTATTTCATAGATTGATTGCTAGAAGTGTTCTTTCCATTATGCTTTAACGTCAGGATGCAAACCAATCTCTTTAACACACAGCCTCCACTTTCCTGAAAGCCTTACGTTCAGTAGATTCTTCTTGGAGATCAAGGTCTCACTCAGCTCTTTGCAGTCTGGCTTTTGAGCTCATCACCCAGCTGAAGCTCCTCTCCAAAGTTGCCAGCGATCTCATAATTGTCCAATGCTCTTTTCTCAATACTCATTTTTCTTGGTCCCTCTACAGCCTTGGACACAGTTGATCACCCTCCTCCTTGATACTTCTTTCTCTAGTCTTTTGTGTCACTACGGACTCCTGGTTTTCCTCCCTGTTTTAATTCTCCTCAGTCTGGATCCTCCGCCAGGTTCTGCCTACTAAAAACAGGTCTTCCCCAAAGCTCTGTCCTGGGCCCTCTTCTATCTTATATTTAACTTGATGATCTCATTAGCTAATAGGGATTGAATTTTATCTCTGCTGATGATTCTCAGATTCACTTTTCTAGCCCTAACCTCTCTCCTCACCTCCAGTCTCACATCTCCACCTACAATCGGGATATCTCAAACCATGTATCTGCTGGATGTCTTAAAAACTTTTCCAAAACTGTAAACTCACTCTCCTCTCAAGCCCTTCCATCATCCTGATTTCCCTATAACTATGAAGGGCACTACCATCCTCCCAGTCTTCCAGGCTCACAATCTAGGGGTAATCCTTAACTTTTCTCTCTCCCACTCCCCATATCCAATCTGTTGCCAAGTCCTGTAGATTCTGTTTGTAACCTATCTCCTCCTTCTTTTTCCATGACACTGCCACCACTCTGGAAGCCCTCAGCCCTTCATACTTGGACTATTGCAATAGCCAGTTGGTGGATCTACCTGCCTCAAGTCTGCCCCTACTCAAATCCATCCTCCACTTAGCTGTCAGAATGATCTTCCTAAGGTGTAGATCTGACACTAGCAACATCCCCACCCCACTCCCAGCCCCATGTGGTAGACTAATAGATCCCTGTGACCCAGAGGTTCAAATATAAAATCCTGTTTGGTGTTCAAAACCCTTTATAACCTAGCTGTTTCTACCCTTCCCAAGCTTCTTCAGTCCTGCTCCTCACTCCCTCATACTTTGCTATCTAGTGACAGTTTTTACTTGCACAAGACAGTCCTTTCACTCCAGATACTTTCTTTGGCTGTCTTCCATGTCCATGAACACTCCTCATCTCTGCTTCCTGGATTCCCTGACTTCCTTTAGGTCCAGCTAGTCTTACTTTGTTCAAGAAGCCTTTACCAGACTTCCTTAATCTTAGTGCCTTCCTTCTGTTGATTATATCCACCTTATCCCATCTATAGCTTGTATGTACATAGTTGTATGCATGTTTTCTCCCCATTAAACTGTGAGCTCCTTGAGAGCAGGGACTTTTGCCTTTCTTTGTATCCCCAGCACTTAGCCCTGTGCCTGATAATTAGAAGGTGCTTAATAAATGCTTGTTGGCTGACTGGTATTCTTCTAATTGCATAGGGTAGAAAGCCTAGGTCAGTGAACTGGAGACCCAGTCCCTCCTCCTTGACTGGCCCCCACTTTTATAGGAGGCAGCCCTGCTTGGTCCTAGCTTTTATCAGGACTGTGACTTTCTCTAATTCAAGATGCTCTCCACTCTGATCCTTTGAACCTGCAGGAGGAATGGGAAAAAACGCCTGAGGTATCACCTGTCCATCTGGACAAGCTCCATAAAGATGGCAGCCATATATATCTGAGGACAGTGGGGGTCTGGCATGGGCCTGGAGCCCCTCAGATAGTATCTTCACATGGAAAATATTGAGGGGAACAGAGTATCTCTTCTAGGAGCATTGTGATGATGTAGAAGGGAAGGGCCTTGGACAGTGGGTCATGATCAGAGATATTCTGTGATGGGTTATAATCAGCTAACCCCCATGATGGAGAGGGGGCTTTTTGATTAGCTTGAGTCATTCAAGTCTTGTCAGGATCAACCTCCTCCTCTCTTGGAAGAGCTCCATTCTCTGGACAGGTATGAAGAGGGCAGAGCCTCCCTCGGAGTCCCATCATTCCAGAGGCTGGGTTTCATAGCCAGTACAGCACAGATGACCTAAAGAACAAGAAGCAACTTCTGAGAGTGACCTTTGGAAACCTAGCTTGGTGGTAACTGAGACATAGCCTCTGGCCATCATGCCACACATGGACATGAACTTCTAGGGATCAGTGCTACAGAGGAATTGAGCTGTTTAGAGTCCAACACCTCCACCTACCTAGAGACTAAGGTGGCATAGGGACGGGGAGTTGTGTCCCCATGGTGCTGGGGAAAATGTTTGTATGTTTGTCTTTGATCTTGGAAGTAAATAACCCTTTGCTAAAACTTAAGTGATGTTAAATGGCTAAATGCTAGTCACTGGCCTCCCAGCAGATGAAGGGAATACATCCAGTGGGGATTTCAGTCAATGGCACAGAGACTCTCATAACCCTTTTTGGGTGCCTGAAAACTCTGAGGGGGAAATGTAGGAGGTCTGGCCCCGAGAGAACAGGGCAGAGTCAGCCCTCGTAAATAAATATTCTGGATTCACTTCTTCTCAGCTTTTAGTCAGTTATAAAAATGGGAATCAATCAAATCACTTTTGTTTTTTCTGGCCTCCAAGTCATAATGTCTCAGCAATTAGAAAGAGAATCTATTTCTCTTTCTCTGGTGAATACACACACACACACACACACACACACACACACACACACATAAACAGTATAAAATCGACTTCTGTCTCATATTTGTTCTATAGTCCATCATTCTGTCCCTTCCCAGACACATTAAACCCCCAAGACAGTATGGCAATGAATGATAACTTAAATGAGTGGGTTTCTTTAAAAACAAATGACAGAACCAAGTTTAAGAAGCTCTTAAAAGAGACAAGGGTTAGGAAAGCCACCCCAAAATTCTGCCAGCAGAGTGAATGGGTCTGGTTCCTGCAATGACAAAGGACAGCATTACTTGTTTTTGTTTTCAACATCAGGGATGCATAAAGCAGCTCTGCAACTGTTCCATGCGGGTTGTGCAAAGCTCAGCTTTGTCTTTGTCTTAAGGCTGTAACATTCCCTGCCTCACACTTATGGTCAGAACAGCGGCAGCATCATGGGACTGACTCAGCCCCTTCTCTCTCAGCCCATGCCTTTTTCTCTTACAGTTTGACATCATTACTTTGCTGGAGGTTTCTCTTCTCTCTCCCTTAGGAAATGAAGGTGAGATATGTCTTCCACCGGGCTGCTAGGTGGTACAGTGGATAGAGTGCTGGCCCTAAAGTCAGGAAGGCTCCACCTCCCTGAGCTCCAGTCTGGCCTCAGACACTTACTGTGTGATCCCGGACAAGTCACTTCACCCTGTTTGTCTCAATTGCCTCATCTGTAAAATGAGCTGGAGAAGGAAATGGTGAACCACTCCAGTATTCCTGCGAAGGAAACCCCAAACAGGGTCGTGAAGAGTTGGGCATGATTGAACAATAACAAAGTCTTCCACTGGTTCAGTAGAAAAACACTGGGGAATTCTCTGCCAACAGACATAGGTCCCCACTAATATCCATTTACAATAAGTACTGCCTTCATCCATTGGTTCAATTTGATTCTGATTCAAAGTCTGTGCGCTGTTCTCATTACTGAGTTCAGATGACCTTCCAATCCCATTGGGAGAAGTTTCCATGTAACAAAGTAGCTGCTGATTGTTCTTTACAGTTGAGTCCTCTAAGATATCACTGAAAAACATCCATGAACGTGCCCTCAAGGAAGTCCCTTCGAATGGAAAGATGTTGCAAGAATGTTCTGGGTCCTTGCTGGTCCTTGTAGGAACACGCCAGCCTAGCAGGACACAGACAGACAGACAGACAGGCGCACTGCACTGCAGGCACCTCCTCTGTACCTGATGGACATAGGCATCTCCCAATTCTATAGATAACGTTGTGTGTGTTTGTGTGTGTGTGTGTGTGCATGAGTGTTTGTGTGTGTGTGCGTGTGTGTGTGTTTCATAGCTACATGACCTGGAGAGTTTGGCAAAGATCAGGTAGGTTACACAGGCAGGAAAAGGTTGTGTTTTTTTGGTTTAGTTAGATTTTAAATAGGAAAAAAGCAAAGATGCTCAAACTGGTGCAAACACCAGTGGCATAATTGTTTACACTAGACGAAAGAAAATTATATTCTTCATCCATTGGTTATTTATTTAACATCTGTTAAACTCCATGGAACAGCCTTATCAGTATTAAGAGAAGGAGTTGAACTATTCAAAGTCCTAAGAGTTTTCTTTTGTAAACGTTAAGTGATTGGAGGAAGAGAGATACAGGAGACATTGGTACAGTGCCACACAGAAAAGAAACAATAGCAAATTAGCTCATGCTGGAGTCAGGTATGTTGTCCCCAAAATGCCCTTTGGACTGTTCTCCCTTTGGCTTTAAAATTTATTTTTTTAATTACTAGGCCATCTAAAGATTCACAGTACTACAAGCCAGTTATTTATATAGACCATAATAAATTTGAAAGGAATAAAAAATACATTGAGAATAGTCTAAATAAAACCTCTTAAGATTGGAGGGTTGTCATCATTTCTAAAATTCAATCACACCTTACACATATTCTAAAGCTATTGATTTAAACAATAGGAAATATCTGGCAAAATTATTCACACTCATCCATATTCTGAGGTGGTCAGACCTTAAGAGTAGGACCTTAGTGAGACCTAAGGTGCTCCCAATCACAGACTGAGATATAATGAACAATGATTCTATAAGAAATTACCAGAGGTTCTGAATTTAAACTTCCAATAGTCTTCCGAATCTAGCATCTAAGTAATTTTTCATAATGGTCAGGGCACTGTAGTAAACAACGGACAATAAACATAACTATAATCAGAAAGACAGAAGAGGACTGGGAGCAGAAATGTATCTCCATGTCTATTTCAATAACAGCTTTCTTGTTCCATTGTCTTGGGTTTAGCTACCTACTGTAAGAAGTCATCTGCTTCTAGAAAACATTTTCTCTTGGAAAATCTGTGTCAAAGGCATCTGGCCCAGACCACTGTCCATAAATTGTCCAGCTTGATTCATTCAAAATTAGAGACATGCATCCCTGAATAAATATCGCAGTCTCTTTAACTAAGTGTCAGTTGTCAACAGAACCTGTAATGGCTACCGTGTTTTTGTTTGCTGGTTTATTTTAAACCCATTTTTCTCATCTATAAAATGGGCTGGAGAAGGAAATGGCAAATCACTCCAGTATCTTTGACAAGAAAACCCTAAATTGGGTCATGAAGAGTCGGATTCAACCGTACAACACAATTCAGTAAAGTCTTACAAAACCTAATCACATTGGCCTTCCAGTAAATAATTATGTGGTAAAAGCCAGTAGAATTCTCATGGAGTCAATCTTATAAACATCAGCACTAGAGGAAGAGTAAAAGGCTTATAAAATCTCTGGAAATGTGGAGAGTTTCAGTTTTCACATACCATCTGCCTTCTGTCTTTGCCTCAGCCCTGCACACTGATATTGATAATGATCTCTATTAATTAGCAGAAATGGCTTTAAAATTTTTGAAGATCTGACTTCATAAAAAATAAGTCCTCTTTTAATGTTATTTGTCAGAGAAAGAAAATCATGGCTAATTCTATACGTGAGAGACTCAGTCCAACTTGAGACCTCATAAACAATCTAAACCATACGCATAGCCCACATAGTCAGGCATTTGTATGGCTAAATATCTGTGGCTATTCAATTGGACCTGAAAGAGATCTAGCACTTTGTTCTACCTTTTCCTATTTGCTCTCCCTATCTTCTCTATCACCTCCAGGACAAAATTTTAAATATATTTCTTAGGACCATCATTTTTACTTAGCCCATTGGTCTTGTTTTCACTGGCACAACAGCAGAATTTATGAGGTTACTAAAAACAATGGCAGTTATCAAGAGTCTTTTAAGTATATCTTATATACCCAGTGGAAACATCTGGAAGCCAATCTCATATATAATCAGTCAAATCTTACTAGTTTTCCTCAAATTGCAGTTTACTAATCCATTAAAACTAAAAATTTTATATCTTTTTAATGTCCCTCTCTTGAGGGTATATTTTATCTATATATATTTTATCAAGATATATAAATATATCTTGAGGATATATTTATATCATTCAGAAAAGATGTGCTACTTTATGGACATAATCTCCTACATGAATATGTAACTAATTAAAGCAGTAAGCAAGAAGATGGCAAGTCTAAGAACTGGCCACCTAGCCTAGGAAGTGGAAACAAGCAATGGTCAGAAATTCAGAACAATAAAAATCAAAGCCATAGTGTATTGTACATTTTTGTCTTGTATATTGTTATCTCGTTATAGTAGCGCAGAGATCCTTGCTGATTGCAGCAATGAGATTCATTTATGAAACCCTTCGTTTTCCTGCTGTGGTCTGAGAAATATGCTATGAAAGGAGGATGAAGGACATGGCGGCAGAAATATGAAGTCAAGCCCCTTCCCTTCGGTCTAAGACTAAAATTAGAGAGTGCCCTATCACAAGCACACCAGGAAAACAACTCTAGCTCTGTTAGAGATCAGGTATAAGGCATAGATACCTTTGGGGAATAGTCAATCATGGAAAAAAAGTTCTACGTTATTCACAAGACATCATAGCCAGATTCAGAATCAACAAGAAGACAAACTTTCCTGTTCAGAAAGGAAACTGCACAATGGGAAAACTGAGTTTAGAGAATCCTGCCATTACAGTCGTAAGGCTGTCTTCTCAATCTCACCAAACATTTTCATCTACCAATAGTGATTTCCAGAAGACAATCTCCGAGCAGCTCTTGGCATTTCCCCCAAATGGTAATCAACAATCAAATAATTACACTTGAATTTAAAAATCAGAACAAATCAAATTACAGTCCCAAAAGATTCCCTCTCACCAGCAAACTTCACTGCTTACAATTTAGAGCAAGATATAGTCATTAAAAAAAAAAACAACCAATTGGCTACTGTTGCATTTAAACTCCTAAGGTAGAAAAAAATATCTTTTCAACAGGGGACTGTTGGTTTGGCTAAGTTGGCTCAATTGTATCACTTCAATACCTAGGCAGTATTGAAGTAATAATCCAAAGGCGACTCATAATTTTCACAACCAGACACAGTCAGACGATATACATTGTAAGTAAACTGCAAATCATCTACTGTGGATGCACTCAGTGAGGGATTTATTGCCTCAGTAAGGGAACTGTTTCCGTTCTCAAGATGGAATTAATAAAATACACGCTTTTCTCCAAGCAGCTCCCTCTTGCTCCCCACACTGATCTCACCTGCATCAAAAGCTCCGTTCAGCAAGGTCTCATGGACAACGAGACTTCCCAAGGTAACGAGTGAACTGTGACCAACCAGCCTTTATCTGTTTCTTATACAACGGTTTCCCAAAATCATAATCCAAGGAATTACTAACAGAAAACAAGAGGTTTAAAACACAGACGCCCAAACAAAACTGTTTGCTCGTCGGATGACGTTAATTCCGTTGAGCGCCTTTCTGCACTGATGTTGCAAGGACAAACTCATGCCATGGGCCCGTTTGGCACTCCACACTCGGAGCCCTCAGAGCATTAAACTCACAAAGGACTCCGTGCGGAAACAAGCATTTTCCCAAAGAAAGTCTCCCAAAAAGTCCACAGATTTTTAAGCGTGGAAATCTCCTTCTCTAACCTAAATAAGAGCTAAAACGTCCTTCCACTTCTCCGCAGCGCTCCTGGCCTCTGTCCGGGCGCCGCCGGGTGTTCGGACAGGTGACCAGCACGAGCGATGTCCCAAATCCGGACGGGACGGAGGCACGCTCGCACCCGGCCGGCTCGCTTCTAAGAGCCCGCGGACACGTTCAGCCCTCGAGGTGGCTCCGCTTCTCACTCACCCGGACACCTGAGTTCTCATTGTTGCCGGCAGCCCCCGGGAAGCCTGGGCACGAGGGGCGAGGGGTCCGCAGGGGGCGGGACACCCGGCCAAGGAGCCGGGGGCAAAGCCCGAACCAAGCACCTCCTGCGTGCCACGAGCCTCGCAGCAGCCCTGGGGGGGGGTGCTCTTGTGTCCCCCGAAAGACCAAAGGAAGCCCAGAAGAAGCCGCCGGCCTCGGCGCCCGGGAGGGAGCCGGCAGCCCCAGCCAGCGCCGGGCTCGTCCCGTCTGGGCCCCGCGGAGTCGGCCCCGGGGGGCTGGGCGGCGGACGCCCCCCAACCTAGCTGCGTGGAGGGGGCTGGGGGGCGGCCCCACCGATACCCCAAGAGCAGGGATGGGAAGGGCAGTTTGGGGGGTGAATTCTGCGTTGGACACTTTGAAGAACAAGGACGGGCTCGGCGATTCGCGCTTTCAAAGCACATCTTTCCCTTTGGGGGGGGGGGGGAGCGAGAGGAACAAAGGGGACAAACAAACGCCAAAAAACCCGCCTCCCAGCCGAGCGTGAGCACACTCCCTCCCCTCAGGACTACATTTCCCAGAAGGCTTTGCCGGACAGGGCCTCGGTTACTAAGGAAGCCCGGGGGCGGGGCCCCAGAGGGGGCGGTCCGAAGGCGTGTCGCCGGATCGGGACCGATCCCACAGTGGGCGAGGTCCGGAGAAGGATGCGTTTGCGTCGCTTCCGTTGGATCCAACCTTTCTCCGGCGCCCGTGGCCGCCCGGGCCTAGAGGCGCCGTCCTTAGCAGCCTCCAACGCCAGGGTCCGAGACCCGATTCCCCGCGTCCCCGTGTCCCGGGCCGGGGTGAGTGCCTGCTAGAAAGGGCGGGGTACCTCTCGTGGACGGGGGAGAGGCGACAATTGGTGTCCGAAGCTCATTGGGCAGCACCGTGGGTAGGCGGGTCCGAGCAGCCAATCGCATGCTCTGGGGATGACTCGCCCCCGCCTCCCGGGGATTCTGGGCTCTCAGTCCTACCCTGCGGAGCGGAGACGGGCCGCCCCGCCCCCCGGGGAGGACCGGTGACCCAGGAAGTTCCGCCTCCTCCCTCCGCTGGGGGCGGGGTCTGTGTATAAGAACGCTGGCGAGGGCCCCCTGCAGGCCGGGCGGTTCTCTGCCCTACTGTAGAGGCCGGGTTGTGGTGGCCGTGGGACTGTCAGGGGTGGAAGGAGAGCACCTGCTGCCTTTCCCCCCCTAGACGGCCCCTTCCCCTCCCACGCCACGCCACGCCCCTTTGGGTGGGGCTCTCTGCTCCCTCCCCCTTTATCCTCCGTTATCCACAGGCACACTTGTGTCCTGATCGTGAACTCTGGCTTCACGCGCGTTCCTCTCGCTCGTGAAAAGCCTGGTTTTCACCCAAGTGTCATGTCCTTGTGTTTGGCTCCTGGCAAAGGCAGAGCCGGAGGACTGAGCGTCTCTGGGCGGAAACCCCACGGCCGGGATTGGCTGATGCGGCCGTGACGTCATAAAGAGTCCGGCCGAACGTGGCAACAGAGTTTCCCTGGGTCCAGCGCCGCCGGCAGCCTGCAAGCCTGGTGGCCCACCGCAGGGGGCCGCCCCGCGGCAGCCCCAGGAAGCTTGGCTGCTTGTCATCTCCACTTTACAGAACGAGAAACTGAGTCGCGTGGCCAGCCGTCCCCCGGGGCACGTTGGTTGGGTGCCTCGACTGTGCCGGAGGCGCTGAAGGAGTTACGTACAAGCGGGGAAACACGCAAACATTACGTCCGAATACGTCCCTCCATCCATCCGGTGAGCCACGTGCCGAGAGCAGAAGGCTGGGGGAGCCTCCGTGGAAGGTGAAGGGCACCGGGGACGCGGTCAAGGTGTCAGCGGGCACTCACAGCTTCACCAGGCTTCCGTGAAAGCCAGAGCGCGCTGGTGCAGCCCAGAGTCGCCGTCGGACGGGCGTCTGCCCGCTTATCTTGTCGTGCTTTGTGTTCCCTTCCTTACCTAAGAAGACCAGGCCTTCGGAGAGAAGTAGGGCAAAGGAAGGAGGAGACACCGGAAATGTCCACCCGAAGGGGCGTGGCATGGGCGGGGGAAAGGGGCAGTAAGGGTGGGAGAAGGACAGAACTCCCCCCAAGGGGAGGAGCAGGTGAGGGCACACAGCTCCGCTGTGAAGACAGCATGGTGGTGGCTTATCCACCCCAGTCCCAAGCCTAGAGCAGGCCGACTGGCACCTGTCGACTCCCAAGGACACATAAAAACTACACTGTGGGGTACAAGCAACACATTTTATCCGCCGGGGGAGTTGCCCTTGACACAGTAGGAGCCTCCCACATTCTCTCGGTCCAGTGTTTCTGGAAAGTGTGGAAATTCAAAAAGGCAAGTTCAAGGAACCCTTAACAGCCTTCAACAGTGGACATGGCAGAGGGGAGCTCCCCAAGCATGGGGGACTGCCAGAGGAGATGCCAGCAGCTGAGAGTCTTGTTTGTGGAGCCGCCAGATGGCCAGGGTCATTGGATTGAACAGTGTGTGTTAAGAAGTAAAGTCCAAGGAGACAGGAGAGGTCAGGGAGCTAGATCCTAAAGGGCTTTGAATGACAAAGGATCGTGGAGGTGATAGGGAGCCACTGGACTTTAGTGAGGAGGGTGATGAGTACGTCAGATCTGTGCTTTAGAAAAATCACTTTAGTGACTGAACAGAGAAGGAACTGGAGTGGGGAGACACTAAGGCGGGCAGATCCCCCAGTAGCTGCTGCAGTGTCTAAGAATGAAGTGGTGAGGGTCTGCACCAGGGTGGGGACAGTGTCAGAGGAGAGAAGTGGTGTAGTGGAGGGATGTTGTGAAGGTGAAACCCACAGGCCTTGGCACCATATTGGATATAGGGAGTGAGAAAGAGTGAGAAGTCCAAGATGATGTGTAGGCTGTAAGCCTGAGAGAGTGGGAGGATGGTGTTACTCTCAACAGCAGTAGGGAAACTGGGAAGGGGAGGAGGGTTTCAAGGGAAAGATGAGTACTATTCTGGACATGGTGAGTTTTACTGGACATCCAATTCAATATCCAGTTCAAGATATCTAAAATTCAGTTGGAGATGTGAGATTGGAGGGCAAGAGAGATCAGAGCAGAAAAGTTAAATTTGAAAATTATCAGCAGATGATAATTAAATCCACAGGTGCTGATGTGGCCTTTTTACTTAAAGAAGACCAAAATGATATCACTATGTTGGGGTCAAGGTCCAGTGTGTCCAACTATGGACTCAGAAGGCTTTACCACAGGCTGGGCACAATTAGTCCCATATGAACATTTGGAGTGGAGCTCAGATACCCAGGCCAAATTCCAGTGCTGTTTCAATCCAGTGAAAATATGGCCCTATGGCCTGGGCTGCCTATGTGCAGGGTTGTGGCTACAGCTCCCAGTGTATCCCATACCTGCTGCCTCATCACTTGCCCATCACCATAGCACCTTGAGGTAAAAATGGTAAAGTTGTGTGGGTGATGTCTTTTGACTTGTGCATAAATTGGATTTAAGTGAGGCAGAGTTGTGTGAAGTTGTTGACCTCACTCTCTTCCAGAGTCATCAAAGTCCAGTGGCAAGGCAAAAGTCAAAACAACTGGCAGTGGCTCAGGATGGAATGGATGACCTTGGCATCTTCAATATCTAACCAAGCTCTAAGTGCTCCACAGCACCTGCTCCTGCCACCATTGTGTGCTCAGGGCTTTCTACACTAATTTAAATCTCCCGGGCTCCCTACGCTAACTTTCCCTCCCTGGGCTTCGCTTGGAATCTTACCTCAAGATCTATGTCTTTATTGGTCCTCAGACGTCTCTGGTCCCTCCGGTGGGGGAGGGGAATAACTAGACAGAACACCCGAGTTGGCAGCTGCACACACTTTAATGGCTACATCACTCTCTCTGGGATCCCCCCAATGCCCCAGTATATCTTTAGGCACCCGAGCTCCTCCCATGTTCCTCCCCGTAGGCGGAGCCTATCCTGTTACTGAGGCATTCCCAGTACCTCGCAGCTTACTAGACCAGCTACCATGCCACATAAGCAGGTTAGCACCTCCAGGTGTCTCAACTTTCCATACAGGAGGCCATGGTCCAGAGCTGGGCCCTAACAATTGTGACCTGTTGGAATAAATTGTTCTCATCTGCCTATTCCACTGGGGAAGTCTTCACATGCTTGGGGTAGATACCACCCTAACTCACCAAAGGGTGTGAGACCCTTCGGTTACCTTACCCTGGTTTAGCCCATCTGTCAATACCGTTTACTGTGGTGTGGCTGCTGCTCATGCCACAGCTTCATGGAGCTATAGGTGAGAGAGTTGGGTGGCAGGAGGACACCAAGAGGTACTAGTCTTCACTCAGTATCCATACACATCCCAAGAAAGCTGATGAGATTAACAAGTAAGTAAAGTAGCATACAGGGAGAAGAGGGCATAGGACAGATCCCTGTGTTATGCCAGTTGGTTAGAGGACATAATCTGGAAGAGGATCCAGCAGAGGACACAGAGAAGGAGCAGTCAGATAGGAGCAGAACCAGGAGAGAGAGGGGGGTGTCTTCAACTACTTAACCCACAAGAGCAGAAAACACCCATTTGACAAAACTTTTGGGAAAAACTGGAAAGCCGTTTGGACAGAACTTTCTTTTCACATAGCATTTGACACTATTTCCCACAATACTTTCGACATGGTTATGCAACCTGAATATAACAGGTCTAACAACAAACAAGTATGAAGATAACTAGATTGGATACCTTCCTCCTTCAGGGAGGAAATTCTCAACCAAACAACAGATAAAATTGATTACAAAGAATAATTTAGATAACTTTCATTTCATAAAACTCAAAAGCTAAAAATCAAAGTCAACTAGCTTAAGAAGGAAAAGTCAATTGTAGAACAAAAGCATTTGCCTTGAATAAGGGTTTGATGTCTAAGTCTTATTGAACATTTACAGAAATATATAAGACCATGTGGATAAGTGCCCAAGGAATATGAATAAACAGTTCTCAAAAGAATTGCAAATTATTTGCAAACATATGAAAAATTGTTCTAAATCATTAACCGTAAGAAAAATGGAAATCAGAACAATTCTGAGGTTTCACCTCTCTAATGGAAATTATTTGTGTCATATTTTGGATTCATTTTTGTGCTTTGTTTGGCAAACCCAGCAAAGTGGCAAAGATGGAAGAAGATGGAAATTGTGTTGAACAGGCTGCAGAAAGGCAAGCACATACACTGTTGGGGGAGCATGGAGTCATTGGTCCACCTCTTCTGAAGAGCTCTTTGTAATTAAGCTTTGAAAAGTGACTGATATATCCATGTTACTCATTCTTCGATAAACATTTATTAAGCACTTACTATGCCAGGCATTGGGCTAAGCACTGGGGATATAAGAAGAGGCAGACTTCTGTTCCTATCTTCAAGGAACTAACAATCTAACACATAAACATCTACAAAGCAAGCTGTACACAGGATAAATAGGAAAGAATTAATGGACAGAAGGCCCTACAGTTAAGAAGGCTTCCCTTTAGGAGATGGGATTTTAGTTAAGACTTAAAGGAAGTCAGGGAGGTCAGTAGTTGGAGTAGAGGAGGAAGAGCATTCCAGGCTTGGGAACAGCTGGGGAACTGAGAGATGGAGGGTCTTGTTTGTGGAACAGCCAGGACGTCATTGTCACTAGTTGGAAGAGTATGTGTCAGGGAGTAAGGGGTAAGAAGACTGGAAAGGCAGGGGGGATAGATTGTAAAGGGCTTTGAATGCTGCATTTTGTATTTGATCCCAGACGCAATAAGGAGCCATTGAAATTACTGAGTAGTGGTGGAGATGACATGATTGAACCTGTGCTTTCGGAAAATCACTTTGGTGGCTAAATGAAGGATGTACTAGAGTCGGGAGATAAAAGGCAGATCAAGCTATTGTGACAGCCCACGAATGAAGTGAGCAGGGATGTTGAGGTCAGAGTTGGGAAAGCTGGTTCAAATTTGAAAGAATTCACTTAGACCTTCTCTTTAGCCAGTGGGAGCTTTATTGGTACAAAAGCCTACAAACCTGAGATTTAGCAAGGAGCTAAACAAAGGCACTGATATAGGACGAGAACCAGATTTATATAGACAGAAAGCTATACAGCCTGTAGGATGATTTTAGAGTTTCTTATGGGGGCTGGAGATTTAGGGACAGGATAACTTGCAAGATAAGGACACACAGGATGAGGATGAGGAATGATGTAAGATAAGGGAGACAAAGGAATCTTATGACGAGGGGGGTGTGGAGGGGGGGGGCTGGAGAAACAAAGAATTTTTTGGTCCCGGATAAGAGGAAGTTTTGTGGTATTTCAAGATAAGGGGAGGAGACTTTAAGGCGTCAGGAGAAGAGCAATTCTACCCTTAGGGCACCTTTGTATCAAGAGACTTTAGGGTGCCTTTAGAGGATAAACCAGGGAAAGGGCAACTCAACTCTTAGGGCACTTTTGTATCCACATCAGGGACAGTGTTAGAGAAGAGAAAGGGCCACATTTTAGAGATGTTGGAGAGGTGAAATAGACAGGCTTTGGTACCATATTGGATATGGAAGATGAGAGAGAGTGAGGAGTCCAGGATATGAAGCCCTGAACTCTAGGTTGTGAACTTGAGGGACTAGGAGGATGGTGTTGCCCTAGACAATAATAAGGAGGTCAGTAGATTGGGAGAGTTATGAAGGGGAAATATGAATTCTGTTTTAGACACTGAGTTTAACATGTCTACTAACCATCCAGTTCAACATGTCTGAAAGTTATATCAGCATAAAAATGTTAATTAAATCCATGGGACCTGATAAAATCACCAGTAAGTGTCATATCTTCATCTTCAAGTTCCCAGCTAATTGTACCATTGCCTACTCCTTTTTGGCCTTCAAGTTCTAACAAATAAAAATAATTAAGTGCAAATTTTACTCCTGTGGAGACCAACCATCTTCTCATGCAAGCCTGGACTTCTGCTGCCCAGAATTGTAGACATGAACTCCAAGGAGGTTAAAGACAGAGTTCATGTACAGCAAGTATTCACAGTAGTGGTTTGTGTTGTAATAAAGAACTGGAAATAAAATAGATTCACATTGATTGAGAAATGGTGAAGCAAATTGTTATACATTCACATAATAGAATATGACTGCTCTAAAATAAGAATATGAAGAATTGATAGGGAATCATGGCAAGACACATAAATTAAGGGGGAAGGAGGAAAGGAGGAAGAGAATTTAGAACTCACAATTTTAAAAAATGAATGTTAAAATTGTTTTTACATGTAGCTAGAAAAAAATAAAATATTTAAAAGAATATATATAAACTAAGCAGGCCCAAGAACACAATATACATAAAGACTGTAAAAGTTTAGTAGGAAATTTCAAAATTACAAAAATAAACATTAAATTCTGTGTAATTATGATAATCTATGATATCCCAGGAAAGAGTTGAAAAAATTCATCTCTCTTTTCTCTTTACAGAGGCAGAAAACTGGGTGTAACACATTGCATATGCTGTCACATACAATTGATAACATTCTCTTTTTTTAAATCTTTGTTACAAGAGTATGAAAAATAAGTATTAAGAAATGAAAATTATGTATGATCAGAAAGCTTCAGCAAAATAATTTTATGACCTGTATGCTCTAGAGGAGCAGCATGGTGTAGTGGGCAGAAAGCTCGCCTCAGATTAAGGAAGTCTTGGGTTCAAAGCAACAAGTTAGGAAAGCTGGACTTGGATTCAAGAAGACCTGAGTTCAGATCTGGAGCCAGATGCTTCCTAGATGTATAACCCTGGTGGGCAAGTCACTTCACCTCTGACTGCTCCAGTTTCCCCAACTGTAAAATGGGGATAATAATAGGGTTATTGTGAGGATCAAATGTGATCATATTTGTAAAGTGCTTAGCCTGGCACCTGACACATAGTAAGTGCTTAATAAAAGCATATTTCCTCTCTATGTTCAAATCTGACCTTTGATCCATCTTGGGTGATCCTGGGCAAGTTATGTGACTTCTCAGTGCCCCTAGGCAACTCTCTAAGACTGTAAGTTGCACATTATTTAATTCATCAAGCTCTGTCCTAGTAACCTTGAGGTTTCCTTTCTGGGAGATCGATCAACCAATAATCAGTCAATAGACATTAAGTCCCTACTATGTGCCAGGCACTGTGTTAAGCACTGAAGGTCCCTGTACCAATAAAATTGCATATCCAATTAATAAAGAAAACCTGCATTTGAGAGTTCAGGATTCCCAACTACACTCCAAATGCCATATCTCACTTCCCTATATTCACCCCAGCCACCTCTACTGTCTTCCCCACATTAGGATTCCCAATTACTCTCCAAATGCCATATCTCACTTCCCTGTATTCACCCCAGCCACCTCTACTGTCTTCCCCACACAGAAAGCCCTTGCTTATCTGTAGCTTTTGTAATCCTCATCCTCCTTCAAGATGCAACTGCCTTTTCCAGGAAGGCTGTGCAGTCTTATCATTTGTAATACCACCTGCTTCATACATCTTCCTTTTTACTTCTCTGTGCATGTTGTCTTGGCCAGTGTAATTAATGTCAGTTCTCTAAGGACAGAAACTCTTAACGTCCACATCTGGAGCACCAAGGACAGTACCTCGTACATAATCAGAACCTTCTTCTGACTTCACCAGAGTAAAGACTTGGGGGGGATTCCAAGTACCTTGGCTTGGTGGTCACAGGGAAGGCTTCGTTTGTCTCTCATGGCTCCCTTTTCTCCCTAGCTCTGCCTCCTGACAATGCAGCTTTTCCCCAAGAGAAGGCACCTTTGAAGGGAAGGGAATGGCACCTGTCTCCCTGCCAGCCCTGGCCCATCAGGTAAGTGGGGACTTGCTCTTTCCTGAAAGAACTTCTCAGTATTTCATTGTGATTATTCTTTTTAATGTAATTTTAAATTTTCTCTAATGGTCTTTGACCCACTCGTTATTTTGGGGGTCATTTTTTAATCTCATTTACTATTCCATCATTTGTTCACATGTCCTTTATTGGTTGCAATGTTAATTACATTATGGCCTCAGGGAGGAAAGGGAATAAGTATATAAGGCCTACTATGTGCCAGGCATTGTGCTAAGGCTTTATAAATGTTATCTCACAACAACTCTGTAAAGTAGGTGCTGTTATTATCCCCATCTTACAATTGAAGAAACTGAGATGAGCAGAGGTTAAGTGACTTGCCCAGAGTTATACAGCTAGTGATTGTCTGAGGCCGGATTAGAATTCAGGTTTTCCTGACTCTAGGCCCAGCACTGTATCCCGTAACTACCTTGGAATTAGAAAATGGGTTTTCAATTTCTGCATTTCTTTATTGAGTTCCTCATGCTCTAGCATTTGATTGCCTTTTCTGTAATGTTCATGGAACATATATTCTCCAAGATGTTCATCTAGAAATCTCCACTGGGCTATCAAATCCATGTTTCAGACATTCTGTTTATAAATTTCTCTTTATGTTTCCGTTTGTTTTTTCAAGCTCTGACAGAAAATGTTTAAGGTTGCTTAAATTTAGCGCCTTATTTATGTTGCTTTCATTTATCTTTTCTTGACATCAGTTTTTCTTTGTTTAGTCATTTATGAATATTCATGTTTTCCTTTATGGTTCACTTAAGTCCTGTCTTTGAAATTCAGAGTTTCTACACAGCTCTATTTTTTTAGCAGAAATACTTGAAAGTCCTCTGTTTCATTAAAGATCCATTTTTTCACTTGTAAGTAAGAATAACTTATTCTTGACTGTAATCCTATATCTTTTGCTTCCTGCAGTATTGTATACTGAACTCTCTTCTCCTGTATAGTGGTGGTTACTAAATTGTGTGGGTCCTTTGTACCTGACTTTTTTCTTTCTGACTGCTTTTAATATCTTTCCTTTGACTGGCAGCTCCAAATTTTGGAAATAATGTTCCCGGAAATTTCAATTTGGGGATTTCATTCAGGAGATTTAACAAGTATTTATTAAGCACTTATGTTCCTAGTGTTGCTGAGTTCTGGAGATACAAAGAGAGGTGGATGATAGACAGTTCCTTCCTTCAAGGACCAAACATTCTGATGAGGGAGGTAACATGCAAAAACTGTGTACAAACCAGGATAAATAGGAAATAATCAACAGAGAAAAAGCTTAAGATGTTACTTAATTTCAGGGAAGGCTTCCTGTCAAGCATGTGATTTTAGCTCGTACTTGAAAGAAGCCAGGAAGTAGATATGTGAAAGGAGAGCATTCCAGGCATGGGGGATGACAAGACAAAAGGTAGAAACTGGAGATGGGATGTCTTGTGCAGTGAACAGCAAGGAGCTCAGTATCCCTGAATTTCATAGTACATGGAGGGCAGTAAGGTATAAGGTAGGAAGGAGTCAGGTTGTGAATAGCTTTTAAAGCCAAACAGAGGATTTTTTATTTGGTGCTGAAGGCAATATGCAGCTACCAGACTTGATTGAATAGAGAATGGAGAGAGAGACTGGAGATAGGCAGACCCACCAGCAGCTATTGCGGTGGTCCAAGCATGAGATGAAAGCCAGCACCAGTCATGGTGGAGGTGTTATGAAGGGGGAGCTATCTACTGGGACTTGACCCCTGATTGGATATGGGGGTGAGAGAGATCGAGGAGTCAAGGGTGGTACCTGGCTTGTGAGTGTGATGGACTGTGGGGACTGCAGTGTCTTTGATAATAACAGGGAAGTTTGGGATTGAGGTGGGCAGATAATGACTTTATTTGTAGACATGTTAAGTTTTAAGATGTCTTTGGCATTCAGTTCATAATGTCCAACAGGCAGTTGGAGATTCAAGTCTAGAGTTTAAGGCTGGATTAGATCTGAGGATCATCACCAGAGTTGTGATGGCTGAATCATTGATAGCTGATGAGATCACCAAGTGAAATAATATAGAGGGGGAAATAAAGAGGTCCAAGACAGACCCCTGTAGGACCCCACCAGGATAGAATATTGTCATGGCAAGCTAGAAGGAAGTTTGAAGGAGAAAGAGGGTCAAGGATAGTGTCATAGGCTACAGAGGGTCAGGAAAAGGAGGGAAAAGGCTTTAGATTTGGCATCTAAAAGATCATTGGCAGCTTTGAAGATGGTAGTTTTAATTACATGATGAGACTGGAAGCCAGACTGCAGAGAATATAAGGAAAGTTAGAGGAAAGGAAGTGGAGATACTGGTTTGGGGTGAATTTTTTCCAGAAGTTTAGCTACGAAAGGACAGAGAGATATAGGATGATAACTTGTGGAGAAGAGTAGATCTAATGGGGGTTTTGTGAGGATGTAGAGGACATAGGCATGTTTACTTTCAGTAGTGTAGGAGCTCTCAGAAGAAGAGATTGGAGATTAGCGAAGGAGTGTGGATGACTGAGGGGCAATCTGCTGGGGGGAGCCTGGATCGAAGGAAGAGGACAAGGGCCTCTTGTGAGACGTGGGTTAAAGTGGAGAGTGGCAGAATCGTCTGAGTGACGCGAGATAAGGAAGAAAAGGAACTCTTGGGGAGTGGCCTCAGTGTTCAGTGAAATAGGAGGCAGCGTTCTCAGGGGAGAGAGTGGGGGAAGAGATTTAAGGAAGTTTGGAAAAGCAGCATGGGGAGTGGGACCATTAGTTGGTTGGGGAAGTATAGAGGGCTCTCTGCAGCCCTGGGATAATGTAACCCACTAGTAGTGACCTGAGCCAGTGTGGCTTCATGTTTTTCTCAGCTTTATTCATCTCTACATGAAAGGGAATAAAAGCAGAGGATGATGGGAGTGACCCAAGGCTGAAGCTTTGCAGGAAATGATTAGAATAAAGAGGCAAATGTCGCAGGAGAAGAGGAAAGTGCAACATTGCACTGGTTCACCGAGGGCTCAAGATGGTGATTGGAGGAGAGTGTAGCCAGTGCCAGGGCAATGGCTGGGATTGAAGATTATGGTGAGGATGAACATTAGAGCAGAGGGAGAATTGGAATGCGGATTGTGGTCAGATAAGGGAGCTTGCGAGGGAGTTTATAAACAGGAATGTGGAACACTTGTGAGTGTGACCACTTAGAAACTAGGAGGTTAAGATGCTCTAGGGAGGAGCAGTCCCCTAGGATGAAGACAGGAGTTTGGGAGCCAGGAAGAGAGTGGAGTGACCTGGAGGTCAGTTGAGAATGGCTGCCTAACTCTTCATTTAATGATTAATCTGGATTCAAGTCACCTTAAACGAAGAGAGAGTGCTGGCCAATGGTGGTGGAGGAGGGAGTTTGGACGTGGCAGTGGGAGCAAGGAGCATTCCAGGGAGTAGGCAGAAATGGTGGCCATGGAAGTTTGTGTCATCAGGAGGGAACCAAGTCTCAGTAAGAGCTAGAAGATGAAAGGAGTGAGAAAGAAAAGGTTTAAGATACAAGTATGTTTGTTACCTATGGAGCAGGCATTCCAGAGTGTGAAGTGGAAAGGGTGTTTAGCTTCAGTGGGGATGTTCTTGAGGCGGTAGTGGTCAGAATTAGGGTTAGTATCAGGTTAAGGGGGATAGAACAAGGGAACAGGCAGATGTTGGGGGGGGACAGATTTGTACAATGACAGGGAGCATTCAGAATCACTGGAAGAGGGAGGAAATGGCTGGCGTTGGGGGTATCAGTGCAATATGTTAATCACTGAGAAAAGTAGGTTGTCTTCATTTCCAGGGGGCCAGGCTGCTGATATGGAGGTGAGGCAGTTCAGCAATGGAGAGTAAGCATTGAGACTGAGCCTTCTCACTGTGTAGGAAGGGACTCACCAGTCAGTGAATTGGCCTCAGGGTGGGGTTCTGTCAGTGCTCGGGCAATGACGTAGCCAGTATTACAGGAGACACAAGAGTAGAGTAGAAAGAGTGTGGTCCTGGGGCTTAGAAAGCCTGGGGTTGGGAACTATTTTTTAATGTTGACTTCCTGCACACTGTCAGGGATTTCTTCTTGCCCTCCTTCCCCAAGTTCAGTTTTGTCAGCTGTCTCCTGGGGAGGATGAATAATATTTGCTTTCACTGCATGCCTCACGAGGTTGTTGTGAGCTTAGTACTTACGGAAAAGTCTCGTGCAAATATTATTATTATCACTTAGGGTAATGACAGGATCCAGCACAAACTCAAATGCTTTGTCCACACTCATTTATATTTTGCTTCAGAGGCACCAAAGCCTGACTCATCTTGAGAACTCATCTCTACAATTCCTGCCAACATTACTTTTCCACTAGACCTTGGTAAGAGATGGTTCCTATACAGTCATTTGTCTTTGGTGTTTAGGAATCAGTCACATTCAAGAACGTGGCCATGGACTTCTCCTGTGATGAGTGGGGACGATTGGCCCCTCCTCAGAAGGAGCTGTACCGGGAGGTGATGCTGGAGAACTACCGGAACTTGGTGTGCCTAGGTGAGGACAGCTTTGCCCTGGATCTTTCAGTCCCTCCATTGGAAGGGCTTTACTTCCTCCTGCAGTTCATCCTCTTTAAGTGTTGACCAGTTATTATTTTGCATACATACAAGATGGGACAGGTTTGGCTTTGTTCTTGAATCCATTGTCCTTGAGGTTTAAACTCCCTTTCCCTCTGCTCCCTAAAGGAGAAAGATCCTTAAGGTAAAAAGTGCCAGTGCAAATATATATGAATACACGAATAATTCTTAGCCTCTTAGCAAGATAAATGAACAAATCCTTTGTCTGAGCCTAAATCCATTCTCTAACCCATTCCTCCAGTAACACAATACAGAATGTCGAAGGGGTCTGGTTTACTTGCTCCTACACTCACCCTAGTCTTCCTAGACTGCCAGTCCTCAGAGAAGGAGGAGAGAGAAGGGTCTAGGATTGCATTGTCAATGCTCTATACTGAGCTCTTTCCCATTTTTATTGAACAGGACTTATAGCTTCCAAACCTGATGTAATCTACCATTTAGAGCATAGGTGTGTGCCATGGATGCCAGAAGGGGGTGGTCCAAGAAACAGCGATTCAGGTGAGTGAGCCCACCTAGGCAGATAAGTCATTGCAAACAGAAGATGGACTTTTAAAAGCAGTATTTCAGAGATAACCAATTTTATCATCACACAGTTTACTAAAAGATATAAAGAATACCACATCTCACTCTTGTGAGGTACAGAGTACTGCTTTTGGGGTCAGAGGACATGAGTTCAAATACCACCTCGAATGATTGCTATCTGTGTAACCTTGTCTAAGTTAATAAATTTCCATGGGTCTTACTTTCCTCATATTTGAAATGAAGAGTTAAAGGTCTTCCAGGCAAGATGGCATCTTAAACAGAAGCAGGCTGCCTGGCTCCCCCATATATATTCCAGCAAAAACCTAAAATTTATACCAAACCAAATAATGATTAAGAAATTCACTGAGAAACCATAGTAAATGACTTCTTCCATGCTAGAACTGCACACACACACACACACACATGCACGCACGCACGCATGCACGCACACACACACAAGAAATAATTTAAGAATCTTTGGATTTCCTGAAAACTATCAAAAAAGATCTGAAAACTATAAGAAATCATAAATGCAAACTGATCAAACTGAGAACAAAGTGATTCTTCAAATCACCTCCTGAAAGAAATTCCACAAAGATAATCCCAAGAGTTTCACAGCCAAAATCCAAATCTCCCACACGTCAAAGAAAACATACCTTAAGCAACTAGAAAGAAGCAGCCCAAGTACCAAGGAGTTGTTCAAAATGACACAAGGCTTGGCAGCTTCCAGCAGTGCCCAAAGGAGATCGTCATGAGTTCAAATCTGGCCTCCGACTCTTATTCTAGAAGAAAATACAAACATGGGGGAAGGACTGGGAGAAATGGACATCAGATTAATTTAACTTCTTACCTGAAACAGGCAGAGGAGCACTGAGCATCCACAAACACAGTTTGTTACAGTAATACATCAAACTTAACAGGGAAACAAGCAGGGATGGGGCAGTAGGAGATTACAAGGGGGGGGGGGGGAATAGTCCTAATCCTGAAGAAGAAATGGGGGAGGAGAAAGGGAAAAGAATTGGAATCTAAAAATATGCCTTACATTGCTCCTCAGGAAATTAAAGATTAACTGAACATATTGTGGGTTTTGAATGTAATAGAATATTATTGTGATCTAAGAAATAAAAAAAGAGATAATTTCAGAGAATTCTGGGAAGCATGAAGTGACCCAAAGTGAAATGAGTAGATCAGGGAGGACTGTTCATACAAGGACCACAACACTGTAAAGAAAAACTGCTTGGAAAGTCTTCAGAACTCTGATCAATGCAGTGCCCAGCCTTGTCTCCAGAGGAGCTCTGATGAAGCATGTTATCTACCTCCTGACAGATGATGGAGTCAAAGTGTGAAAAGAGACATACATTTTTTGGACATGACTGCTGTGTGGATGCAAAGGCAGCTAGATGGCACAATAGAGCACTGAAACTGGAGTCAGGAAGTTCTTAGTTCAAATCTAGCCTCAGACACTAGCCTTGTGACCCTGGGCCAATCACTTAGCCTCCATTTGCTTTAGTTCTCTCAACTGTAAAATGGAGATAATAACAGCTACCTCCCAGGACTGTCGTGAGGATCCACTGGATAACACTTGTAAAATGCCAAGGGCAAAGCAGGCACTATTCAAGTGCTACGTGTTATTATTATTACCATTTTTGCCCAACTTTATTTAACACAAAGGTCTTTTTTTTCTTTATCATCTTAAAACTGGGGTTGAGGGGGACTGAGAGGGAGACAGAGAGGAAAAATTAACAAGATTGATGCCAAACAAAAAAAAAATGAGTGCCACTGAAATATTTTTAAAAATTCTCAGAAGAGAACAGAAGGGAGAAATGACAAGCAGAACAATTTTGAAAGTCAAGTTTGACCACGAAACATATGCCCTAAGGAGGTCATAGAAAAGAAGAAAATCCCTGCATACACACCCAAATACATATAGTGGCTTTTTGTGGTGGCAGAGAACCAGAAACAGAATCAATGCTCAGTGATTGGAGAATTGACTAAACAACATCACTGTAACAGAATATATTGTACTGTAAATGATGATGTGTATGTGATCGATACAGAGAAGCTCGGAAAGAACTACATGAACTGATGCAGAGCTAAGGCAGCAGAGCCAAGTAAACCATGTATACAGTAATGACGATAACATAAATGGAAGAACCACAAAAAAGAAAAATTCAAGAGTGAAGGTTGCAAAATTAAGAATAATAGGCATAGCCCCAAAAGAAAATCTAAGAAGTGAACCTTTCTCCACCTTTGCAGAAATGAGAGGTCCATGGGTGTGGAACATTATATATATTTTCAGACTTTTTGATGTATTGGTTGGTTTTGCTGATTTTTTCTTTTATTTCTTTAAAAAATACTATTTATTACATAGAATGGTTCTGGAAAGAGAAAGGGAGTGTGATACTGGAAGAAATTCTGGTGGCAGAAAAAAGATAATAAATATGTTTTTAAATTAAAGTATTACATGAAATAAAACATATCAGGAATGGAAAGTCGTGGTCCATATATAACGCTTTTCTACATTCATGTGCATCAAACATTGCCAACTTTTTGTGTTTAAGTTCAAAATATTGAAAGTGAAATTAAAATAAACTAAAATGAGGGGTTGAACTAGGTGACTCCAGAGGTCTCTTCAAGCTATTATTGTTTCTTGACAATAAGAGTATTTTCCTCAGTAGAACAAAATGGCACCTACTAAACTCTCCTCCACTTGAGTCAGAAGGGATTTCATGAAAAGACACCCCCTTACCACATGGCCAACATATGCTCACACAGCCTACACTGGAAGATCTTCAGGCATGTATGCAAACTGTATAATCCTTCAAGGGTAGAACAACAAAGAAAAGTTTGTTTAAAAGCCCTTTGATTCCTAAGATCAAACCAGATACAAAAACAGGAGGTGGATGCTTACTGAAGGAGTTAGCTACTTTTGTGGAGGAGCTTCAGCACAGGGTATCAGTGGAAGAAAGTGAAGCCCTTCAGGCGTTTCCATTTGTGGATGATGTTGCATGGCCACATTTAACCCCAGAACGTTTTGTGACCTCCTGAATGAGATCAGTAACTACTTATTACCATGCCTACAGGAGCTATGAGTCAAAACCAGAGTGAAGGATGTAATCAAAGAAATGTAAAACTGAGAAAGAAAATGAGCTTGAATGGTGAATGTGAAGGATAATTAGGATAATTGTGATCCACTGGCATCCTTGTCATGTAAAGAGTACGTGAAGAAGACCCCTCCTCCCCTCCTGTTGGCTGAACACCTTGTTGTAAATTAATGGGAGTTTATGTATGTACAACATTCACACAGGACAGTCAGGTATTGATAGAGCTTTACATCTTTAGTTGGAGACACCTTCTGGAGGCACCAATGAGGTCACAAATCAACCTTAGCATTTTGTATGTTAAATAAAATAACAGACACCTTATTTTCTTCCTATCCTCTTCTGATCTATGTATTTTTGTTTTTATATTGTTATAATTTTATTTACCTAGTTTGAGTCAGTCTTTATCTTCAGATTATTCCTTCCTTTTGTCACTTCATGTAAGTCTTATTTGTAGGTTCACTAGTCATTACTACTTGAATTAGATAAAAGATTTAAAGCTGTTTCAATCATGTTACAAAAGGAATACTTTATAGAGTTTTGATGAAACAATAGGAATTCTCATGGAAAAACAGAAAGCCAAGAATATTGAAGGAAATAATGAATAAAGGTAGGGGTGAAGAGACACTGGCATTACAAGTTCTCAGAATTATATGTAAAGGCAATAATTATAAAAATGATCTCATATTGGTTAAAAATCTAGCTTAGTAGAATAAGCTAGAAAAAATAGACCTAGAAGGAAATACATTTATTAACATCTATCAATTTGGTATTAGGTCAACTTCAGAAAATACATCAGTTGGGTAAGAACTCTGACAAAATCTGCTTGGATACTGGGTAGTAGTTTGGCATAAAATAGGGAATGATTTTTCTTGATGAAAAACATAGAAGACAGAACTGTGTAGAAAGCTCATGAAGCAAAAGCTATTTACATTTTTCATTTCTTTCAGATCAGGGGACTTACCACCAAGCCAATGAGTCCATCCAGGAGTTGTGTATTTCACTGGAAGAATCGGCTCAAGAAAGAGTCCCAAAGGATGATTCTTCTTTTTTGAAATTTCAAGAAGCTTGGGAGTATGACAGCAGGTTAAAGAACCGATGGAGCAATGAGGAAAAACATTTTCAGCAAGTAAAAATGACTCAGAAGAAGTACCATGAATATAATAAATATTTCAGAAGCTTAAGCCTAGAACCAGTCATCAGTTTTCCACAACAGAGAAGAGAAAAGAGTCTCAGGAACAGCTGTACAAAGAAAAAATGCTTCCGAGTACATTCAGATTTAAGGAAAAGTAATAAAATATGTTTAAATAAGATATTTCTTAAGAATAGTGATGGCAAAGAGAAACTTTCCAAATATATTCAATATGGGAAGCCCTTCAGCCAGGGGACAGAACTTATTCAACATCAGAAAATTCACACTCGTGAGAAATATTATGAGTGTAATGAATGTGGTAAGGCCTTTAGCCTGAAGATAGGACTTACTCAACATAAGAGAATTCATACTGGAGAGAAACCTTATGCATGTAGTGAATGTGAAAAGGCCTTCAGTCAGAGGATAGGACTTATTCAACATCAGAGAATTCATGCTGGTGAGAAACCATTTAAATGTGATAAATGTGGGAAGGCCTTTGCTCAAAATCAAAATCTTAAAAAACATTATAGAATTCATACTGGAGAGAAGCCTTATGAATGTAATGAATGTGGGAAGGCTTTCAGGTGGAAAGCAGGGCTTACTCAACATCAGACAATTCATAAGGGTGAGAAGCCTTATGAATGTAATGAATGTGGAAAAGCCTTCAGTCAAAGGGTAGGACTTATTCAACATCAGAGGATTCATACTGGTGAGAAACCTTACGGATGTAACGAATGTGGCAAAGCTTTCAGTCAATGGATAGGACTTACTCGACATCAGAGAATCCATACTGGAGAGAAACCTTATGAATGTAATGAATGTGGAAAAGCCTTTAGCCAGAGGATAGGACTTAATAACCATCAGACAATTCATAGTGGTGAGAAACCTTTTCAGTGTATTGAATGTGGGAAAGCCTTCTGTTTAAGATCACAGCTTACTCAGCATCAAAGAACTCACACTGGAGACAAACCTTATGAATGTAATGCATGTGGGCAGGCTTTCATTCAGAGGATAGGACTTACTCACCACCAGAGAATTCATACTGTTGAAAAACTGTATAAATGTAAAGTGTGTGGGAAGACCTTCAGTCATAGACCACTACTTAAACAGCATAGTAGAATTCATGTCGGAGAGAAACCTTATAAATGTAGTGAATGTGAGAAGGCCTTTAGTCAGAAGATAGGACTTACTCAACATCAGACAATTCATACTGGTGAGAAACCTCATGAATGTAATGAATGTGGTAAGGCCTTCCGCTTGAGAGCACAGCTTATACAACATCAGAGAATTCATACTGGTGAGAAACCTTTTAAATGTAATGAATGTGGGAAAGCTTTCAACCAAAGGACAGTACTTGTCCATCATGAGACAATTCATACTGGTGAAAAACCTTATGAATGTAATGAATGTGGGAAGGCTTTCAGCTGGCGAGCAGGACTTACTCACCATCAGAGAATTCATACTGGTGAGAAACCTTATGAATGTAATGAATGTGGGAAAGCTTTCAGTCAATGGATAGATCTTGCTCGACATCAGAGAATTCACACTGGTGAGAAACCTTATGAGTGTAATGAGTGTGGGAAGTCATTCCGCTTAAGAGCACAACTTAACCAACATCAGAGGATTCATACTGGTGAGAAACCTTATGAATGTAGTGAATGTGATGTAGCCTTTCGATGGAAGGTAGCACTTATTCAACATCAGACAATTCATACTGGAGAGAAATCATGAATATAATCAGTGAATTTGGGAAGGGCTCTGTTCTCATTCAACATCAGGGATTCAACATCTTATCCTGTAAAGTAACCTTTTGAAAATTATAAATATGAGAAGGCCTGTTCTCAGAGGGCAGGAGTGATTCAATGTTAGAAAATTCATATTCATAAGAAACCTTTTGGATTTGAACAGGCCTTGTTTCATATCGTATCTAAAGGTATGGGTATTTTTGAGAGATGACTCTCAGTGACTCAGTGATCAAAGGGGAGCTTAGAAGAGAGAGGCTGGAAATAACTAGATTTCGCACAAAGATTCACTTTCCTCTGCTGTGTTTTCAGAGCAGCTGTTATTCTGGACACTTTGGGAGGCCATCTTAGTGGAAATAATGCAACAATCCTTAAGAATGTTCTTTGGACTGAGATTTACAGTGAGAGATTCTTGGGATCCCTGTTATAACAGACATAAGCCATAACTATCCAAAAAAGGTGGGGAGGGGACCCTGTTGACCTGGAAAGGGAGTTTGGTATTTAATTTGCATACCTGAAAAGGAGGTTATGTTTTATAGGTGAGCAGTGTAGGTTGCTAGAAGTCAGTCCATATTGATACCATTTGTCAGTTAAGAAACTTATGGCCAAGAGAGGTAAGCAGTCTGGTCTACTTTGACAAGAAACTCAGCACTTTGATTTAGGATTGTTTCCCAGTGGCATGTGGACAAAAGGACAGTGGGGATATAGGAATGGATCTGCTGTAATCCATCTCCACCCCCAGGGCAATGTGGACCTTTCTCTTCCAGCTTCTGAGCAACAGCAAAGTACAAAGATGGTAGGAAAAAAGCTTCCTCGGTTTTTTAAAATCAAAACTTATTTCCTTAATTGAAATAGCTTATATACACCCTAATTTTCCACCTACAGACCACTGTGGTCAAAATTGGGATGCTGAAAGGGAAAAAATAGCCACCTCCCTTTGAAGAGGGGAATAGATCTCAAAAAAGTTCAATATTTTGTTTATTTCTTTACATAAAATGGTAGAATGCTGCTGTGTTGTCTTTTGTCTGAATTTTATTCTTTTGTAATTGCTCAATGATGAGGGCAGTTAGCTATGGAAACATGTAGAACTCAAGTTTCCATTATGGAAAAAATTTTTAACTTTTTAGAAAAAATGAGCATTCAAAAGTCCTTGATCTGACTTGAATCAAAGACTTTATCAGGATTTTGATTCCTTGAAACTAAGACTCAGTCTTATTTATGGTGACCAAGCTAAGAGTAGAAGAATCTGTTTAAACTGAGAACTAGCTCTTTGTTCACCTTTCACCAGATTGAAAGGGGAGCAGTAAAAGAAGGAGTCATTGGTTTAGGGAAGATATTTCTCTAAGGATATGGCCAACATTAACCTAACTAACTGTTGCTATACTGAAGCTCATCCAAAAATGTTCAACTATTTTCCATTCTTTTACCTTGCTATCGTATCTTGCCTTTTGGTTTAGTATTACTGTGAAATATGAATGGAAACTGGTTGAGAGAAAGATAATGCCAACTAGCAGAGGAAACCTTGCCTGCTTAGCTCTCTGTAAACAGGAATGCTTGTATATAAATCAACTATTTCTGACAGACTTTGGCTAAAACAATACAGAGATTTTCTTCTATAGTTAAATGGTTCTTTGCAATCTGAATTCCAATTCCTAATAGAAACCATCCTGTATCACTCTTCAAGAAGCTTTATAGCTTCCAAATAGGTCGGAGACCTTTCAAAGCCATTAAGGAGTTTTGTTTTGTTGTTTTTCATAGTAGAACCGCCCAATTGTGCTGGCTTCTCTTTTAAGTTATAGAAACTGACTATTAGAAAAACCTAAGTCTATCAAGATCACTGAGGAGTCTTTGTGTGTATGTTCATTTCCACCTCTGTGTCTGTGACCATCTCACATTTGGCACATTTTAAGACCTAAACCGTGCTAATAAAAGTCCTTCCTATAGTGTCAACCTGATCTAAAACTAAGGTGAACCTTAGCCATCAGATGTCACCCTGTGACACCATTAAGGACAGGGAAGAGAAGGGAATAATCATTTATGTTGTACCTACTATGTGCCAGGCACTATCATAAGTGCTTTTTACAACTATTTTACCTCCAGAGGACTCAGTAGACTCCAGAGGACTCAATGACTGGATGAACATGCTTCAGAAGCAAGGGAAATGGACCCAACTTTCTGACTTGGGGACAGGGATTTTTCCTCATCCTTCTTAGCACTAGACAGAACAAGCTTGAGACTAGCAGCCGCAGGCAGTGAGCAGGAGGATTTTGTCCACCTCATTTCTCTTTGTCCAGGGTTTCCCAAATGGAATATTTATGGCAAATTTAGTTCCCCCTACCCCCTATCATTTAATGTATGTGGATTTGTTCTCTGTTTCTATATAGACTGAAAGTGCATATAAGATTATCCAGACTAGGAATTGGCAAACTGCAGTAATTCTTAGCTTGCAAGCTATACAAAGGCAGGTGGTAGGCCAGATTTGGCCTTTAAGCCATAGACAAAAAATTAATGAGGAAAGCAGAGCAGGTGTAAGAGTGGCTGGAATGAGAGGAGGTTCCTTGTCATTCATTTGAAGTCTAGCCACATTCCTGCCATCCAGGGAGGCCTAAAGCCCAATGCCCTGAGCTAGTGAGGCTTCAAACAGACTCCTCTGGTTTGATGCGCTTCAGAATGCAATGTTTAGTGGAAAAGGTTGGAAGGACTTACAGGATGGGAAATACAAATATGGAAAAATAAGGATTTTGAAGAATAAAACAGCTCTTTCCTACAAACAGCATATTATATATATACCCACTTCATGAAACAAAATCGATAATTTATAGGCAATTGGAATTGGCATATTAGAGACTACTAGAAGGCTTAAAGTTTTCAAAAGAAGGAACCTTCAATCTAAAAAAAAATAGTCTATAAATGACTGGTTGCCAGCAAAGGAAATGTTCATTTTTTTCTTTTGTATGTGTAAGGGGAAATGCAGTTCTCCTCCATCTCTCAGCTCTGAGCATTTTCTCTGCCTGTCTCCCTTGTGTGAAATGTTCTCCCTCCTCATCTTCACATTCTGGATTCCTTCAAGTCTCAACTAAAATCCCATCTTGTACTGGAAGGCTTTCCTAACTCTCTTAATTCTAGTGCCACCCCTCTTTTAATTAGTTTCTCCTCCCCTCTGTCACCATACATAGCTTGTTTGTACATATTTATTTGCTAGTGTGTCCACATGGTTGTCAAACTTGGAGCACTCCACTCCGCTCCCAGCAAAGTGAAGAGCTCTGTGCTTGATGCCTCCAGGATGTAAGCCTTAGCTTGCCTTCTTAATGTAGAGAATGGATAAATATTCGATACCTTCACGTATGCTTTAACACCCCAAGACCTTAGAAGATCGAGCCAAGATAGTGTATTGTAGGGTTAGTAGTCCTTTCTTCACAGGACCAGAATCTGAGGTTATCCCTTCCTCAGGCAGGTAGCATAATTCCTGGATTTAGGTCACTCTCACTTTCTAATGAGCAAATACCATGTTAACAATGTTTGTATTATAGTTACATACTGGGTCCCAAACCCATCTGACATTTTGGTAACTCCATCAAACTTGTCCTAAGGACAAAAATACAAAGCTTTGATTCCAGTTTTCCCATGCACGTTGTGTTTATATGACTCCCATGTTTATGGGGGCAAAGCAACTACAGTTTTGTAATTACTGTCACCATTGTGCCATCTTAGTAAATGCTCTTCCTGAGAGTTATGTCTACTTTCATGGTGCTTCATGCAAAGTCCATCCATGGGGGCTTGTGAACTTATAATTTTTTAAAGTAGAGGCTCACAGGATTACTTCTGGAGTCCCAGACAGGTGTCACTTCTAGGGACCCAACCCAAGAATGCGAGTACAAGTTGGGGGTATAACCTATGAGTATATGTAATAAAATCTGTTCAGCAAAAAACATATCCAACCACTAAAAGGATTATAGGAAGCTTTAAAAGTTGCTTTGGCTTTTAAAATTTTCTTTAGTGTTTCCTAAGGCACAGAAGCCACTGAAGCAGTCTACAGCTTTGTCATGTGTTCAAGAACTCTGTTCTACAAATGTTGCTCCTTCCTAACTTTTCTTCAGTTTGGAGGAGGAAATTTATCTTTTAATCCTTAAATATAGACTTGAAAAAAGGAGGCAACTCTGGAGGGGGGAAGGGAAGCAGGCCAAATAAGAAGAATATGACCAGCCTGACCACCCGGAACAATGTCACCTAAAAAGCAGTAGAAAGAAGAGGGGGAAATGAGGACATATCATACAGGAGCAGGTTCTTAAGAACCCAAATTGGAAAATGTTCCATGTGGCAAAATGAGAAACTGTCTGCAAATCTGGGAGCCTCATCCCTGATCGCCCAGTAGGAAAATTAGGCAGTGACTTTATAACGATTTTGTCAGAAGTGTGATACTTGTGGCACCACAAGGCAGCTAGTTTAGTTTGAGCAGTAAGGGTGGAGTGCTGAGATCTGAGCAAGGTGAGATATTTAATACGGAGGATGCTGTAATTTGTAAAAGAATGCGTGAGGAGGTGGTCTAGAGTAACATAACAGGAATATTCGAAACATGATTTGGAAGCAGAGAAACAAAGTTAGAAATTAACAGTAGAACCAAAAAGAAATCGAAATGAGTTAGTACACAGACATGCAGAAATTTGCAACTGAATTAGTCACGATTAATCAATCAGGAACTTAAAAAAGACTAAAAGAAATTAAGAGACAATTTAATAAGAACTTGCAGACTTGGAGCTAGTTGAAAAGACAGCAGAGAGATACTTGTTCAATAATGAAACACCTACCACGAGCCAGGCACCGGCTGAGCACTGGACTCAACACTACAAGAAAAACCATTCATAAAGGTAGAAGCAGAAGTAGAAACATTTTAAATCCTGACTAACTGAACAGCAAACATTGACTGACCTAGAGCCTAGACCTCTGGCTCTAACAACCTGGTTCTCCTATAGCAAGGAGATAGATCTTGGGACTTAGGGATGAAAGGTCCTCATTATTGGGTCAGTGACAGGAATCTCCAGCAAGGGTCCGTTGAAAAGTGGTCAAAAAGACAAATCCAGACCTTTAGGGAAAGCTTTGGCACCCTTGTTTTCTGTAGCATGAAACCTGTGCAGAAGAGGTTCTCTGAAATCCAATCCAATCCAAGATCACATTTGTGGAAATGACCTGACAACTGAAAGACAGAAGACCTAGGCTGACTCTCTAACCTGGGCTGCGGCCTTTTTCTACTAAGAAGCTAGGTAAGTAGGAGGCTGGCAATCCTCTTGAAACAGGGAATTTTGAAGAAAAGGTAGTTCCATTTGGGAGCATATTGAATTTAATACATTTATGACTGTCAGGAAACAGCAATGTCTAGAAAGCAGTTCTCAAAGCAGAACTGGAGTTCATTTGAAAGCTGGGAGCAGCAAGGATAGATTTTGGAGTCAATAAACAGCCATTTGAAAATGACTCTCAGGATTTGATAGTTATACAAAAGCTTGGTAACGATTCATGTGTACAATGTTGCCATTGATTACCATATTCTACCTTATAATGACATCACTGTATTTTACCAGGAAATATAGTCATGGCTCCTGGTACTAGCAATGGGAGTTTACATAAATGAAACTTCCCTGAATTATCTGATTGGACCCCGAGCACAATTCTTATTCTATTTCTTCTTCATTTGGCCAATCACAGAAGGGAGTGTGGTTACAGACAAGGCTTTGGAATCAGTAAGACTGAGTTCAAGTTCCACACATACTGGCTGTGACCCTGGGCAAAAACACTTCACCTCTCATTGGTCTAGGCAACCCCAGTTCTCACCAGTGGCTCCAAGAAGCCATAGCACGTTTCAGCAAACAGTCTAAACCAGGTTAAGGTTCACTGACAGGTCCCAAAGCATGTGAAGACTTCCCCTGGTGGAATGGGTGGATGACAACAATTTGTTCTGATGGCCATGAAGGCAGCTGAAGCAGATGCTATGGAGTGCTGGGAGATTGGTCGGACACTGAAGATGCCAAAGTCATCCACTGCCTCCAGGGCCATTGCCAAGCATCCTGACTTTTGCCCTGGCACTGGACTTCAACGACCCTGGAAGAGAGAGTGAGGTTGAAGACTTTCTGCCACTCTTCCTCCATGAATCCAGTTCATGCCCAAGTCAAAACATCATCCTGTGATGTCACTGGTCCTCTTTGAAAATGAAGGACAAGCAACAACTGTTTCCAAGGCACTGCGTTTGGTGCTGGCCATTGGGAGACAGAAATGAAGTATTCCCTACCCTCAGGGAACAGGAAAACACAAGTCCATCTCTGCCTGTACGGAGGCATGCACAAAGCTAATGTAAGAAAGCTTTGGATGGGAAGGCAGTCCAATTGAAGCACAAGTCAAGAGATCATCCTGTGAGGTCACTGATCCTCTTTGAAAAGGGACAACCATTCTCTCTGGCCTCCCCTGCCCCCAACACACTTTTAAGTTTATTTATTATTGATTTATTATATATATTATGCATGTTTATTATTTATATATATTATTATTATTCAGCTTATGTATACGTGATGTCTCCACTCCCCACCCCAACTCTTAGAATGGAAGTTTCTTGGGAGCAGGCACTGTCTTTTTGCTTGTATATTGTATGCCCAGGACTTCACAGAGTCTGGCTCCAAGGTAGCATGTGACTTCATTTGACTTGACTTGCCGGGCAAACCACTGACTCTGTGTCACAGTTACGGTTGGTTTATTACACATCAGCTTTGGCTTAGCTGAACAGTAAAGGTAACACTGCCAAAACAGTGATAAAGTGTCCAGGTCCTCTGGCCCACAGGCACTGACTAGAAAACACTTCCCTATCCTTGAATGGGGGAAGCTCTAGGGTGCAGTCACGCTTTCAATTGAGAAATCAATTAATCAGCATTTATCAAGGGCCTCTTATGTGACATGAACTGTGATAGGAGTTGGTAATATACATACAAAGAATGAAATAATCCCAGCTAGGTAGCAGGGTGGATAGAATGCTGAGATCTGGAATCAAGAAGACCAGAGTTCAAATCTAGTCTCACATACTTACTAGCTGTGTGATCCTGGGCAGGTGGATTAACCTCTGCCTCAGTTTCCTCAACTGTAAAATGGATATAATAAGAGCCACCCCCTAAAGTTGTAAAGATCAGATATGTTTGGTATAGTAGGCACTGAATGAATTCTGGCTTCCTTCCATCCATGGAGTGTAGATTATAATGGGGGAAATGAGTTTGTGTTGGCATTCAGTCATTTGGCAGTTGTGTCCAACACTTTGTGACCCCATTTGGTGTTTTCTCAGCAAAGATACTATAGTGCTTTGCCATTTCCTTCTCCAGCTCATTTGAGAGATGAGGAAACGGAAGCAAACAGGGTAAAGTGACTTGCCCGGGGTCACATAGCTTCTGAGTATCTGAGGCCACTATCTCCTCCTTCAACCCTGTCTCACATGATGAAGTGGCTTTACTCCTTACCAAAGCTAACTTCTCTCTCTGCTAAAATGATCCCATTCCACTCTGTCTTCTCCAACAGCCCGCTCCCTCTGTCATACCCCATCTATCATTTATTTTCTCCCTGTCTATGGCTGACTCCATACTGCCTACAAACATGACCATGTTTCCCCAGTCCTCATCTAGCCTTGCCAACCACTGTCCTACATCTCTTTTGCCCTCTATGGTGAAGCTCTTTTAAAAGGCAATCTATGATGGGTGCTTGTATTTTCTCTCTTCTCACTCTCTTAACTCCTTCCAATTCAGCTTCCAACCTCATCATTCCACTAAAATGCTCTCTCCACATATACCCCTTATCTTTTAATTGCCAAACCCTTTTCCCAATTCTCATTCCCCTTAACCTCTCTCTAGCCTTTCCTATTGCTGATCACTCCTGCCTGACACTCTCTTCTCTTTAGGTTTTCAAGATGCCACTCTTCTGGTTCTCCTCCTACCTATCTGACTGCTCCTCTGTATCCTTTGCTAGATCCTCATCTCGATCACACCCTCTAACTGTAGCTGTCCCATGAGGCTTTTTCCTGGGTCTTCTTATCCTTTTATACTACTTTACTTGGTAATATCATCTCTGATGGATTTAATTATTTTCTCTGTGTGGACAATTCCCAAATCTACATATCTGTCCTAATTTCTCTGTTACCCACCAATCTCGTATCTTCATAGATAGATCTCAAACTGGATGTTCAATAGACATTTTTAACTCAGCATGTCCAAAACGGAACTCATTATCTTGTAATAGCAAGGACCCCAGCATACATAAGAGGGCCTGCTGTACAGGTTCTTAGATCTACTTTTCTAAAAAGGAAAGCAGCTTTGGAGGGGTCAACATTGTAATCAAACACATAAATATCAACAGAGAAATAAAGACGGACCAACAGACAGATCCAACTGTCTGACCATTACATACATACATAGTTACCAGAGAGAGAAGCACCAACCTCTGGGATTTCAAAGCCTAGGGGCTCCTTAGGGACCACCCAGAGTCTCATCTGGCCAAACAAACAATTCCAATGAGTAAACCCCAAAGCAAAATCTCAGCTCAGAGTATTTATACACACGCTCTTTAGTGCCACCAGGCATCACAACCCTTGGGAACCAGTGCCTCCTTAGAAGTTAACAAAAGGTGTGGGCCTTCCTATAAGCTCCCCTTAATGGGCTCCACCCGAGGCCTCTTAATGGGTGGGGAAGATCTTTGACACCCCAAGACCTTTCATGCCCATAACATAGGCAACTTGCATCTGAACAGGCATTAACACTGAAGTAAATACAAAATACATGACTTATTACTAGGGCGGCCACACGGTTTTAAACAAACACAAACGGATACAACATCAGAATTCAACATACTCCAGCCCTCCTTGATCCCAACCATCTCGGGAGAGCACCGCCAAAAAGCAGACGGCGCCTTAGCTCCCTCTTTATCTTGCCCTGGGGCTGAACTCTGAGCTCCTGGTTCACTGGAGGGTCCCAAGTGGAAGAGGGAAAAGCCGCTCCCGTGAAGAAGATGGAGAGCTGAGTGCCACACTAAGGGAAAAGGGGCTGGAAAGGGTGGAGGTGAGACTAGAGGCCATCGAGGTTCGGTCCGAAGGGATTCACTTCCAGGCCTCAGCTCCTTTACCAAGATGGCCCCCGAGGTGGGAATGGGCCTGGTGAAGAACCCCGCGGGACATGCGCACAGACGCTCCCAAACTGCATCAGGTTTCCCACAAGCCCCGCGGCTGAGGTTACCATGGAGACAGAGAGCAGGGTGGGGGGGAAGGCGCCGAATCCGGGAGAGACGGCGAGGGGCGGGGCCGGAAGGCTGGGGGTGTCCTCCGTGACTTCCGTTTCCGGATCCTGCCCCACCCCAGCCTCTCCAGTCTTGGGATGGAAGGTGAGCGTGAGCCCGAGCGGAGGCGCCCAGCAGCCCCGCCGTGAGGCCAGCCGAGCGTGCGTAGTCCGTAGTCCGTGCCCGCAGCCCGCCCCCTCCGCGAGCCCACGCCCTCATTGGCCAGCTGGGGCTGAGGCCTGTCCAACCACAGGGGCCGCTGCCTCCCCGTCCCCAGTCCCGTCCAATGGGAGGGGGCGGGGAACAGGGCGGGTTTTTTGAGGGGAGGCCCTGACTCTAGTAGGGAAGCCCGGGATAAGGAGGGAGGGCGGGCTACTTCCGGGCCCTTGAGGGGAATCCCATTTTACAGAGGCGGAAACTGAGGCAGATGGGTGCAGTGACCCGCCCCAGGGCGTGCGGCTGGGCTTCTTCGCCCAGCTCCCTTCAGGCCCCCCCCCCCAGCCCCGGAAGGGCTTCCTCCCTTTTCCTGCTTGGGACGCTCCCAACCCCTCATTGTGCACGTGCTTCTCCAGTGAGGTCACGTGGATCTTAGCCCTGGCCTTGCGCCTGTCACGTGTCATAACTCGTGCTGATGTCACACGTGGATTCCTTCTCTGCCCCTCGCACCCATTGCCCCTGCAGAATGCTGAGCTGTCTGTGAGGGGGCGAGTGCCGCCCCCTAGCGGACAGAGCCGGCGCCACCAGCCCCTGCGCCCAGAGGATGGCAGCCCCTGGCAGTGCCCACGCAGGCAGCGCCAGCTCGACCCCGTGCTCTGGGGCTGGGCAGCGAAGCCCGGCTAGTCGTCCACCGACCCAGAGCTCAGCCCTCCTTCAGCCGCTGCTGCAGACGCAGGGGCGGGGGGCTCCGCGCGTGCCCTCCTGTGTGCCAGGCTCCAGGTATGGGTGGCAGCCTCCAGGAGCGCCGGTCCGCTGGGGCAGTCAGCGTGCCAACAAGTCCGATGTGGGCCAGGGGGAGAGATGGCCCTGAGCCTTCCCAGAAGGAGGGGAACCCTGGTCCCCTGGGGGAGGATGGTGTCCGCGCCCCTCCCCCCTCCCAGGACACACCTACCCCGCCCCTGCCTTACCTGGGCTGTGACCGGGGATGCCACCACCAAGGTCGTGACCTTCACCCGAGGGCTAGAAGCCTCTGCCCCTGGCTTTGGATCTCCAATTTAATAAACGTATTCAGGGACTGCTGCGTGCCAGGCACTGCGCTAACCATTGGGAGTGTCATGGAAAAGACCACATGGAGAGGGAGCTGGCCCGGGCAGGGCAGTGCTGGAGCGCCCCAGGGCCGCCCGCACAGGGGCATCTGGGTCCACGGAGTGGGGACCGAGCAGGGCTGCGGAGGAAAAGTGGCATGAAGGTCCCGCCCAGCCTTGGAGAGGAATGGGGCGCTCCAGCCTCGGGCCTCCCATCCCCCCGAGAGGAGGCCAAGGCAGGTGGCACTGCTGAGCAGGTCCAGGGTTGGGTCAGACCGCACGATCACCTCATTTTCGGAGGGCATCTTGTTTCATGGAGTTGGCACCAAGTGGGTCTGGGCTAGCCTCTGCCCCCAGCACAGTAATCTGGCGTGTCACGAATATTTGTGTAATTGGGTTACATTCTAGGACTATCCTGTGAGCTCCCTCTTTTCTGGGGACTCTGGAGAGGACCAGTGCCCCCCTCAGGGTGCACTTTGCTTCCCCAGTTCCACTTCTGACTGACCAAAAGGAGGTAGCTCTGAAGAGGAAGCCATGACTCCTGGGGCCCCCCAGGTGAGAGGTTGTCTGTTCTTTTGTGAAATGTCATCTCTGCATTTCGTATTCATTATTGTCATTTTCTTTAATGTCATTTTTGTGGTTTCTGTGATTTGAACTTGGTTTTGACTCCTTACACTGGGTGGGCATCCTGTAGGCTTCGCAAACACAGCAGGTTTAAAGCCAAATGTTTTGTCTTTCCCCTGCAAACCTCTTCCAAACTTTTCCCATTTTATTTTCCTATTTCTTTCCTGCTTCCCAACTTTCCTACTTCTTCTGAGGGCAGCACCATTTTTCCAGTTTCCACAGTTGGTAACTTCAAGGTCATCCCCAAGGCCTTGGTCTCCCACACACATATCTAGTTGGTTGCCAAATCCATTTCCATGTCAGCAACATCTCTTCCATCTGTTCTCTCCCTACCGGCTTTTCCACTCTCCCATCACTCACCTCAGTGGTCTCTTGGTCTGTCTGCCTCAAGACTTGCCGCACTCCATAGAGCTGCACAGTGATTCTTCTAAAGTGTGGGCTGACCACCTCCCTCCCCTACTCAGTGATCTCATGTCTGCCTGGAACTCCAGTGGTCAAGTATCAGTTCTTCTGTTTGACATTTAATGCCCTTCACAACTTGACCTCTGACATCTTTTCTTCCTTTTTGTGCATCATTCCCCTTTATACACTATGTCACCCAAGAAACTATTCTTATTTCCTCCCATGTTCTTGCCTTTGCACCAGCTACATCTACCCTGTGTCAGGAATGTGTTCTCTCCTCACCATTGCCTTCAAATCCCCAGCTTCCTTCAAGTCTCAGTACAGGCATTTCCTACCAGAAGCATTTCCTGGTCTTTAGCTCTTAAGTACCTTTCCAGCTCCTCATCACTTTGTGTCTCTGATGAGTCTCTTCTGTATAGGTCTATGTAGCACATGCTCTAAAATAACTCTCTCAGTTTCCACTTGTACAGATGAATAGGGGCCCCAGAACATGGTTATTAGGTCCTTTATGGTTCTAAAGGTGCCCTTGAAGGGTCAAAGTATTGTCTTTTCTTAGTGCAGTAGCTTATGAGCCCCCACCGGTGTTCTTTCCTCTATTATTGTCAGTCGATAGCATTTAGTTAACTATACTGAAGTGACTTTTAGATAATAATGAGAACATTTGGTATAAAACACTCCTCCCCCCTCCCCCCAGACACAGACAAAAGTCTGTGATGTACTTTCCTACCAGTTATCTAGAGTCCAGAGGGAAGTGGGCTCATGCTCACAAAGCACATGCAACACAGGGATAGGTTGTAACTTCTGACTTCTAGAAGTCCTTTTCCCCCCTTCCCCACTCCTGGTGCCATCTCCACAGCTCTGCATTTGATTCTGAAAGTTACAGTGCTGAGTGAAGTAAGCATAGCCAAGAGAGCAGTTTTTTCAGTCCCAACAATAGTGGAATGATAAACAGCTTTTGAAGGCTTAAGAGCTGTGATGAAGGCACTGACCAACTGTGATTCCAAAGGAGCAATGATGAAAACCCAGGCCACCCCCTGACAGAGATGATGGTCTCAGGATGTGGAATTAGGCATACATTTTTGGATATGATCAATATGGGAATTTGCTTTACTCGACTATGCGTATCTATTACAAGAGTTTCATTCTTTTTTTAGTTGAGGGAGAGAGAAATGTTTGTTACTTGAAAAAATACAAAAAGATGCAGTCACAATATCTCTAAACTCTGTGGGAGACTAGTGAAAAAGTATGACACCTGGAAAACACTGACGCTCCGAACGTTCTTGAGAAAAACTAGGTACAATTCTTGCCAACAGAATTCCTCCTCCTACATCTATGTAAGGGATGTGTCCTGGTTAACTGAGCATATTTGATATTTTAGGAGGCAGTGACATTCAGAGATGTGACTGTGGACTTCACCCCCGAGGAGTGGAAGAAGCTAGAGCCTTCTCAGAAGGAGCTGTACAAGGAGGTGATGCTGGAGAACTACAGGAACCTTGTCTGCCTGGGTGAGGACACTCCGAATTTTCCCACTGGAGCATCTTTGCTTTTTCTCTCAGTGACTGGTGTAGGGTGTCTGTGGTATTTCTTGGTCCTCTTGAGGACAAGAGAGATAGGATGGAAGTGTGACCCATTTACAAATGAAAAGTCATGGGATTCTAGATCTTGACCTCAGAGCTTCCCTGTTCCCATGCCCTCATTTTACAAATGAAGAAATAATCACAGAGGGCGCTGACTTGCCTTCCTTCCCATGGGCAGTAACCATCAACAGTAGGTTCTCTGGAGCCAGTGTTTCTTCCATGGTACCTTGCTGCCTCCAGGGATGTTTGGAGGAGGGGCTTACTTTGTATCTCTGGAACCTGATAGCTTGGTGGTGTTGTCCCTTGGTTTGCACCCCTGTTTTTCTCAGACCTAAGATTGCCCTCTCTTCCATCCCATTACAGAGACCTGAAGACAAGAAAGGTTCCCCACCTGTTCATAGTGAACAAACAGGTCACATGAATTCATTTTCTCTTCATCCATCTGTACTTCCTAGTATCAGAAACAGGTGTCTTTGCCACCTTTTGGGTCTCCCTATTGTGCTTTCTTAGCTCCAAAGAGAAAGGGCCTATGATTGAATCTTGAAGTGGTTTGCTGGCACAAAACACTTTCCCATTTGTAATGGATAGGACTTGCAGCTTCCAAACCACATGTGATCTGCCAGCTGGAACGAGGGGAAGCACCGTCAAAGCCAGCGAGAGACGTTGCCCAAAGAAGCAGCTGTTCAGGTGAGTCAGGCAATGGCTCATTGAGCCATTCAGGTGACTGTTGTGAGGGAATGCCATGACTCTGGATTTTTGTGACACTTTTTTCTCTTGATTCTCTGCCTGTTTGACCATTCCCCCTCCTTCTTTAGTGGCTCACTGGCTTAGGGATATTACCCCAAGTTCTGTCCTGCACCCTTTTCCGTCAAATGCTACAGAAAAGTCCAGAAGATTTATAAATAGGCATTAGAATGGACAATTCAGAAATGGATGGTGACTTTGGAGAGAGCAGTTTAAGTCAAATGAGTTTGGAAGCCTCATGGCAGATGGTTTAGAAGAGTGACAGGAGAGGAAGTAGAGGAAATGAATGTACCAACTTTCTTTAGGAGTTTGGCTGGAAAAGGAAAAGATCAGTAGCTTGAAGGGACATGAGGGTCCAGTGAGAGTTTTGGAGGGATAGGGATTCTTTGGTGTCTTTGTGGACAGTAGATAGGGTGATGTTGAAGATGAAGAAACTAGCTTGGTCCCTGCAGAGTAGTGGTATGACATCTAACACTGTCCCAAAGAGCTCATAAAAGCAGAAAAAGGTCCCACATGTACAAAAATGTTTATAGCAGCTCTCTTTGTGGAGGCCAAGAACTGGCAATCAGGGGGATGCCCATCCATTGGGGGATGGCTGAACAAGTTGTGGTATGTGAATGTAATGCAATACTACTTGTGCTACAAGAAATGATGAGCAGGCCGACCTCAGAAAAACCTGGAAAGATGAATGATGCTGAGTGAAGTGAGCAAAACCAGGAGAACATTGTTCACGGTGATAGCCCCAGTGTGTGAGGACTGATTTGATAGACCAGGGCTTCTCACCAATCCAGGGATCTAAGACATCTCCAAAAGACTCATGATGGGAAATGCTGTCCACACCCAGAGAAAGAACTTTGGAGTCTGAATGCAGAGGGAAGCAGACTATTTGCTTTCTTTTTGTTTTTTCTTATGGTTCCTCCCTTCTTTACAACTGTGAAAATAAAAAACCAAAAAGGAATAGTGGTGTGACCGAGTGGTCGAGCTCAGAGTCACCTGTGGCTGGCAGGAGTAGCTGAAATAACAAGTGTTACATTAGCGGAACTGGGGGAAAAGAAGAGAACGTGGGTCTGCTTGGCCGCAGCTCTGTGTGTCTTCAGGATGAAACAAAGAAAATAGTGCTGTGAATATTGCTTCCTGCAGTTCAAGATCACATTCACTCTTCCGGCAGGTACATCACATTGTGGATTCATATCCATCTTGAAGTGCATTGAAACCCCAAGATCTTTTTCAGAGCAATTACTGCCTAACCATTCTTTTCTGGTCTTTTATTTGTGAGGTTGATTTTTTTTTAACTCTCAAGAGTAAGATTTTACCCATATTCTTATGGAATGTAATCTTCTTAGATTCAGCCCAATGCTTTAGTCTGTTCCACTCCTTTTGGATCCTGACACTAATGCACTGTGTTAGCAACCCCTCCCAGCTTTGTGTCAGCTACAAATTTGATGAGCAGATTTGATCTTTGCCTTTTTCTAAGGCCTTGCTAAAAATCTTAAATGCCTAGGACTAATCAGAGAAACTTGAGGTGCCTCTGGAATCCATCTGTCAAACCATTCACAGCTATTCTTTGACTCTTGTCCTTCAGTCATTTTGGTAATCCTGCCAGAAAAGAAAAAGAAATGAGTCCACTATGACCTGTTCTTGATGAAGCTACCATGTTGGAACTTTATAATCAATCACTGTTCCTTCTCTTTTGTGATCCATTTTAGAATTTTCTCAAGGAAATGAAATCAAATTCAGTGGTCTGTATGGAGATTGTTCTCTTTTTTGAGAATTGGGGCATTTGACCTCCTCTAATTTTATGACACCTCTCCAGTTTTCCATGATCTAAAAGACACCTTTCAGTGGCTCAGCTGTCACATCTGCCGGAACTTTCAGTACCCATGTCTGTTTCATCTGGGTCAAGTGACTTGAATTCATTACGAAAAAGTAGATACCTCTTCCTTTCACTTTGCTCACACTGGGTATCAGCTGTCAATCACTTTTTCTTTTGTCCTTTCCTCGCCTTGTCTGAGAGAACAGAAACAAAATAAGTGTTGTCATCTCACCCACTCCATGCCTAGCTTCTTACCTTCCTTTGATCCTCCTCTGTCTCCCACTATAGCTAAGATGACCCCAACAGCAGCAGTCTTTTCATTGCCTGTAGCTTCCCTTGCGTGTCCGAATTCATTTTGAGGTTTAGCATACCTAACGCTATTTTTGCAGGAATATGCCTCAATTAGTCTTGTTTTTATTTTCTATACATTCCATTTTTAAATTAATTTAATTGGGGAGGCCCCTGTGCCATCCACATTAGTCTCTTCAGACAAATACCATTTTTTCCTCCTCACTCTAACTATTTCCCTTTCTATCTCCAGAATGTATTCAGTTGATCAATTAAGATGCATTTGTTAAGTGCTTACTATGTGCTAAGTAATTTGCTAAGTACTGGAGCATTCATTCTTGGACATCTTCCATCCTTTCCGGGATGACTTCTCAGGTGGCATTTTAGATCCTACTTACCTTTCCTGTGAAATCTTTGAGAGCCATTAGCATACCCCATCTCGGCCCTAGAGGAATCTAAACCAGAAAATAAACTAAAGTTAGCTATCCGAATAGAATTTTAGAGAAGTTAGATATAGTAGACCTTTGAGGAATAGAGAGGAGTATGCATATTCTTAGGTGTGTGTGGCAGCTTTACAAAACTTGACCACTTATTAGGGCCTAAAACTTTACAAATGCAGAAAATCAGAAATATTTAAACACATCATTTATAGACTACAATGCAATAAAAATATTTAATAAAAGGCTGAAGAAAGTATTAAAAATCAGCAAGATCCTGAGTAAACAGTCCTGAAGAACAGGTATGTCAAAGAACAAATCAGAGAAACTGTAGCAAGGTTCATTAAAGATGAGACAATGTGAAAATTTATTACAGGGAGACAGTATATTAAAAATTTTGTGATATACCCAAAACAGTCCTTAGGGAAATTTTATATTTCCAGACAATTTTGATAACAAGAAAAGGAAAGTATAGATCAACAATCTGGGCACAAGACTGAAAAAAAACTTAGAAAACAAAAAACCTTTTTAAAAAATCCAAATTAAAGACCAAAATAGAGATCCTGAAAGTCAAGGAAGAGAGATGATCAACATTGGAAGCAAAAAAAAAAATTGAATTCTTAAAACTAGGAACAGTTTTCTCCCTATATTAATAAAATAAGCTGATAGGTGGTACAGTGGATAGAGGGCTAGGTCTGATATCAGGCAGACCTACGGTCAGATCCAGATTCAGACATTTACTAGTTGTGTGATGGGCAAGGCACTGATGTTTTTCCTCAGTTTCCCCATTTCTAAAATGGAAATAATACGACTCAGGATTTTGAGGCTAAAATAGTATTTGTAAAACACTTGGCAAACTCTAAAATACTATATAAACGCTAGTTCATGATTGTGTTGTTAAGTCATTTTCCATCATATCTGAAGGATGAAATCATCCCTGTGGCAAGTCCAGAAGGCAGTTCACCTTTTGTCAGAGAGACAGGGTGTACATATACTTGGACAATCCTCTCCCACTACTTTGGCATACCTCTTTGCCAAGCTTTTGATTTGTTTCCACACTCCTCATCTATTGCCTTTCTGTCCAGTTGGTTTATTGTATATAAGAACATCTCTGGTTTCTTCCACATTAGACCTTCATCCAAATATTCTCCATGCTTCTCTCCTCTAGTCTACCTTGATATGTGATATTAGCAAATATTGTCTTTAAAAAAAAAATACCCAAACACAGCCATTGTTGTTTAAACATACATTTCATGCCACCAATATTTAGTTATACCTACGAGGTAAACTTGCCTTCCTATCTAGTTCCTCTTGTTTGTTGCCTATCTTTGGGTATTTGTGTTAAGAAGCTTGAGGCTACGGGTTGAGGAAAGTGCACACTACTTTTCATCCTGGTTTTTCTTTTATTTCTGTAGTTTTTCTGTGGTGGTGCCTGTCTTCACTATTCCTTGATCTACCTCAGCTATGTAAAGCAGAAAGACAGGAAAAATAAATTAGGAGAGTAATCATTGGCCAAGAGGAAACAAAAATACTTCTGTTTGAAGAAGATACGATGCTTTACTTAGAAAATTCTAGATAATCAACCTTAAAATTGACTGAGGTTATTTACCCCAGCAAAATAGTGGGATGAAAAATGGATCCTAAAAATCATCATCATCATTTCTGTTTGAGTAACAAACTGCAGAAAGTAAAGATAAATATCGAAATTCCACGTATATATCTACAAAATACATGGTAGTTAATTGATCAAGATGAAACATAAAAAATGTAAAACAATCATTAGAACCCCAGGAAAAGTAAAATCATTGGAGAGAAATTTAATGGTCATGGACGGGTCATGTTAACTAAATAAAAATAAATTTTAAAAAACTAAATACAACTTAACTTCGTTAGAATTAGACAAAAGCATATATAGGAACAAAACATCTAGGATACGATGGGGATATCATTTTTAAAATTAGGGATGGGAGGATCCTAGCACTACAAGATATGAACATTTTAAAGCAGTAATGATAAAAACTATTTGGTACTAGTTAATCAGTTTTTTAAAAATAGATTAGTGGATGGACTCAATAAGTAAGGCATGGGAATGGATATTTGTAGCAACTTTGTTGAATCATCCCCAAAAAACAAATTACTGAGAAAAACTAGAGAACGGCTTAGCAGGAAATAAAGTTTAGAAAATAATCTTTTTTACTGGAAAACACTAGGTGTCCATCAAAGGAAGAAGAGGATATTTACATTTTTTATTTCTTTCAGATTGGGAAACTGAGCATGAAAACAAGGAGTCATCACCAGAATTGGGCATTTCAATGGCAGAATCATCCCAGGAAAGACTCTCAAGAGATGGTCGCTTTTTTGCTACTTTGGGAGTAGCCCAGGAATGGGATGCCCAGTTAGAGATGCATCAAAGCAATGAGAAGAAAGGAAATGCCCAGGAAATAAGAATCACACAAAAGAAACCTTCCAAAAAGCCAAGAGAAAATGAATTTAATAAACATGTTGGAATCAGCAGTGTGATCTTAGTTCCATCAGAAAGAGGAGAAAAGAGTCTTGACAGGTGTGCTCCATACAGAAGGTACTTCAGAATGTATTCAGATCTAAGGATGAGGAATGGAACGTGCTCCAAAATGATTTTTTCTAAATATAACGAATATGGACAATCCTTTAGGCATAATTTGGGGCCACTTAAAGATCATAGAATGTGTGCTAGAGAGAAACATGCATGTAATGACTGTGGGAAAACTTTCAGGTTCAGATCAATACTTATGCAACATCAGAGAATTCATACTGGAGAGAAACCTTATGCATGTCATATTTGTGGGAAGGGCTTTAGTCAGAGGTCAGGGCTTACTCAACATCAGACAATTCATACTGGTGTGAAACCTCATGAATGTAATATATGTGGAAAGGGCTTCAGTCAGAGATCAGGGCTTACTCAACATCACACAACTCATAGTGGAGAAAAACCTTATGAATGTAATGTATGTGGAGAGATCTTCCGAGTGAGAACACAACTTATCCAACATCAGAAAATTCATAATGGAGAAAATCCTTATGAATGTAATGTGTGTGGGAAGGCTTTCAGTCAGAGGTCAGGACTTGCTCAACATCAGAAAATTCATACTGGAGAAAGATATAAATGTGATACATGTAAAAAGGGCTTCCACTGTAGGAAGGAACTTATCCAACATCAGACACTTCATAGTGGAGAGAAACATTATAAATGTGATGCATGTGGGAAGGCCTTCCGCTTGAGGAGAGGACTTACTCTACATAAGAGAACCCATGGTGGTGAGAAGCCTTACAAATGTAATGAATGTGGGAAGGCCTTCCGCTGGAAGAGAGGACTTACTGTTCATCAGAGAATTCATGTTGGTGAAAAACCTTACGAATGTAATGAGTGTGGAAAAGCCTTCAGTGAAAGATCAAGACTTACTCAACATCACATAATTCATACAGGAGAGAAACCTTATGAATGTCATGAATGTGGGAAGGCCTTTCGACAGAGAACTGCTCTTACCGAACATCAGACAATTCACACTGGTGAGAAACCATATGAGTGTCATGAATGTGGAAAAGCTTTCCGCCAGAAGACTGGACTGAATCAACATCATACAACTCATACTGGTGAAAAACCTTACGAATGTGATGACTGTGGGAAGGCCTTCCGCCAGAGAACACAACTTACTCAGCATCAGAGAATTCATACCGGTGAGAAACCTTTTGAATGTGATGAATGTGCCAAGGCCTTTGGTCACAGCCGAGAACTTAAAAGGCATCAGAGAATTCATACTGGAGAGAGACCTTATGAATGTAATGAATGTGGGAATTTCTTCCGCTTGAGCACACACCTTACTCGACATAAAAGAATTCATACTGGAGAGAGACCTTATGAGTGTAATGAATGTGGGAATGCCTTCCGCTTGAGCACGCACCTTACTCGACATAAAAGAATCCACGCTGGAGAGACACCTTATGCGTGTAATGAGTGTGGAAATGCCTTTCGGCTGAAAATACAGCTTACTCACCATCAGAGAATTCATACTGGGAAGAAACTGTGAAGTTAATAATGATTATGGGAAGGCTATCCTCCACCACAAACACTTTACCCAGTATCATTTTAGGCTGGGCTATATGATATAGGTGGAAAGCCCCTTAGCCAGGGTACATAACCTAATACATTTTCTATATTTCATGCTGCAATGAGGCCTTTGAAGATAATGAATTTAAGAATGATTTCAGCCAGCATTACAATCCTTTTTTGAGAGGGGAAACCCTCTAGGTGAAGCAAATCCACACCTGCTTTCCCATGTTGGCTATTTCAAACTTTTTCTTCCTAAAGCTCACAGCCATCTCCCTCCCAGAAACCTCATACCTATTGTACCTGCCTTTGATTCTTAATTTGCTGGGGAGATTTGGAGTAATTTTACAGGTGCTCTCTACTTGACCTCCACTCAGAAATAAACTCAAGAACTTAACTTCCTGGTAGAATTCCCTCTTTGACTAGATTGTTGGTGACAACTGGTTTTGCAGAAATCAAGTTTAGACTAGCATTTATATCATATAACACAATAGTTTCAAATGACTTGAAACCTGTATATAAAAGATTTTCTTTTACAATAATTTAGAAGAACCTGATAGGTTGTGTCTTGGACAACTTTGGATAGAGGGGAAGAAGCTTAACCAAACAAGGAATAGGTAGGTGATCATTAAAAGCAAAATAATTTTATTACACAAAATTTTAGAACTTGTCAGTGAAAATATTCTGAAGTTGGAATAAGAAAAGTCATGAGAAATTATCTGCATTAATGATCATGGATAAAAATGATTTCAGAGATACTGGGAATTAACAGATTTGTAAGGCCCAAACCCCTTGCCTAATAGACATGTTTTCAGAGTTTCATGATATGTACAGTTTGCCTTTACAGCTTTTATATGAGCTTTAGCCCTTGTTGCTCCTTTGTACGTTGCATACAGAAGCTGTCTACACACTATGTTCAGATTTTCCCAAGGGGAACTGGGCAAGGGCAAATGGGAGTCAGAGAAAAACATTGGAGGGGTCTTCCCAAGATTTTACCAAATCATTGTTATTGGCCTAGAGTCTGGCTAGCTGGGATACAGATTACATACAGATAAGGAAACTGAGAACCCTAGTGGTTGTGACTCACCCATGTTGACACAAGTAAGAAGAATATGAGGTAATATTCAAACCCAGGTCTTCCTGACTCTCGGTCCAGCACTTTTTCAGTTTTGATTCATTGTCTCCCTAGGCCATATCAGAGACAAATATATCCAAACACAAATGATTCCCAGATTGTGGGACATAAGCTGTACATTTAGAGAAGTCAACTGAGACTTTGGGTCATCTGCAGAGGCTACACTTAAACGAAGGCACCCAAGATAGGGACCACACCATCAGTCAGCAAACATTTGTTAAATAGTGTGTGTCAGGTACTGATAGAGGTAGGAGATGTCAGAAAAAGCATTGACCATCCTTGCCTTCAAGGAACTTTTGTTCAACTAAGGAAAAACAACATTTCTACAGACACAAATGCAAGATACAGAATAAATACACAATGATGTTAGGTGGATGTTAACGACTGGAAGACTCGAGAGACTTTCTAAAGGAAGGCAGTCGAGACAGGACTTGGGAGCGAGTGTGGGAGCCAACAGGAAACACTTGTTGGGACAGGGGCCTGTGTGAAACATGGGCAGAGTTCTGTTGGACATCAGGACGGAAGTGAACTTAAACTAGTCTGCCTTTCTGGGAGTGTGAGTATAACAAACTTGACCTGTCCTCTGAACTACATTTCCCAGAAGTTCTTTCCTACTGGAAATTCTTGGAATTTCCATTCTTCCATTCATTACAAGTAAGACTCCACTTCCATTACCATGGCATGGTGCAGTATTCAAGTTTCTAAACCTCCCTGTTTACTTTTAGATAGCAAGGGAAGGGAGAAGGATCCCATGTCAATTTTTTCCTTGTTCTGTTGTATCGTAGTTGAAATTATATGGTGAATTGGCATTTATTGTGGTGTGTGGTGTCAGATGCGGATCTAAACTGGATTAGAAGTTCCTAATGACTTAGTGTCAGTATGGGAAGAGAACTCCAGTGCAGTGCGTCAGGACTCTGTGCTTGCTCCTGGGCCGTTTGACATTTGATCACTGACTTGCATAAAGTCACAGATGGCATGCTCAAAAAATATGCGGATGACACAAAGATGAGAAAAATAAAGCAAATGGAGGGCAGGCTCAGGGTCTCAGGATCTTGACAACAGCCCTGGGCTGAGTATAATAAGATAAAATTTAACAGAGATAAGTGAAGAGTCACATGTCTGTATATGAAAAAGTCAACGTCACAAGTGTAACAGAGGAGCAGTTATGAAAAAGATCTGGGGGTTTTAGTGAACTGCAAGCTCCAAATGAATCTGCACAGTGATAGCAGTCAAAAGTGAATGCCACTTTAAGCTGAGTTTGGAGGAGAGGAACTTCCAGAAGTAGGGAGATGATATCCCTACAGTTTGTTCTTTGATGCCCTTTGTACTTGAGGAAGACCAGAATGACCTCGTGATGTTGGGGTCAATGTATACTGTGTCCGACTGGCCGATCAGACCAATATAAGCTTGGAAAGCTCTAGCACAAGTTGGGCACAAATAGTCTATATGAACATTTGGGATTTACTCTAGCTTTGTTAGCTCTCATATGGAGTATTGTGTTCTTGGATGTACATGGAAACTGTTAAGAACTTTGGAATTCATTATGTGACATGGACACACTGGTTCAGGACTGCCCAGCATGATGTGCCCTCATCAGAGAAGGTGCTGTGCTCATGAGTAAAGCAGAATTGAAGTAGCTCAAAAAAAAAAAAAAATGTGAGATGCACAAGTTTAGAGAATCCACCCCAAATGTTCACATGGACTATCTGTCCCCAGCCTGTCATAGAGCATTCCAAGCTCGTGTTGGTCTGATCAGCCAGAGCTGGACACACTGGAATTGAACTCTAACATAGTGATGTCATTTTGGTCCTCTCTGAGAACAAATGACAACAACCTGGCAGAGTGAAGGCTGTCCAGAGGAAGCAACTAAGGCAGTAAAGGGTCTTGAGTCACTGATGGGTGAGAATACTTTGAAGGAACTGGAAAAATTGGAAAGTTGTATGAACTGATGCAAAGTAAAGTGAGTGAAACCAGAAGACTGCTACTTTGATGAATACAGTGATCCAAGACAATTCCAAAGGACTCATGACGAAAAATGCTATCTGCCTTCAGAGAAAAAACTGAGGAACTCAGTACAGATTGGAGCACACTTTTTTCACATTTTCTTTCTTTCTTTCTGTTCGTTTTTGCAACATGCTAATATGGAAATATGCTTTTCATGACTTCCCATGTATAACTGATATTGTTTGATCTCTCAGCGAGAGGGGAAGGTGTAAGAGGGATGGAGAGAATGAAGAATTCAAGTTTTAAAAAAATAATGTTAAGAATAAATGAAAATATTTTTTAAAGTTTGTATTTTGGAGTTGGATAGGAAGTTCCATCACGAGTCTTTTGGAATTGTGGTTGGTCATTTCACTTATCAGAATTGCTGACATCTTTCAAAGTTTATTATTATATATGATTCTTATTGCTGTTATTGTATAAATCGTTTTTCTGGCTCTACTCCACTTTGCATCAGTTCATACATGTCTTTTCAGGTTTTTCTGAATCCATTTCCTTCATTATTTCTTAAAACAAAAAGTATTCCTTCACATTCATATACCATAATTTCTTCAACCATTGCCCGATTGATAAGTATCCCTCAGCTTCTTATTCTTTGCCCTCTCAAGAAAGCTCCTATAAATATTTTTGTACATGTGTCCTTTTCCTTTTCTTTGATCTCTTTGGAATATAGATGTAGTAGTGCTATTGCTAGGGAAAGGAATAGACGTGGTTTAATGGCTTTCAGGCATAGTTCCAAATTGCTTTCCAGAATGGTTAGACAAGTCCACAAGCTCCACCAACAGTGTTTCAGTGTGTCTGTTCTCTTACAGCCCCTCCAGCATTTTTCATTTTCCTTTTTTGTCATCTTAGTCAATCTGATGTATATAAGGTGGTACCTCAGGTTTGTTTGTATTCCAATTTCTCTGAGCTAGCTAGCTAAGCTAGAGATAGCTTAGGTTTCTTCTCTGAAATGGCCTATTGACCATTTATCAATAGGGGAATGGCTCCTTTTCTTTTAAACTAGAAATCAGAGAAGACTGATGTGAAGATTCTTTCCCTCTCCCGAGTTTCCTGCTTTTCTTCTAATTTGGTCTTCTTTGTGCATAAATTTTATATGATCAAAATTATCCCATTTTACCTCCTATACCCTCTCCATCTATTGTTTGGTCATGATTGTTCCCTTATCCATAGATCAGACAGGCAACTTATTCCCATGTTCCACTAATTTGTTTAGAGTGTTACCCTTTATGTCTAAATCATGTGCCCATTTTAAGCTTATCCTTGTATAGTGTGAAATGTCTAGACTTAGTTTCTGTCAGATTGTTTTCCATTTTCCCCAGAAGTTTTTGTCAAATAGCAAGTTCTTGCCCCAACACCTGCAGTCTCTTGGTTTATTAAATATCAGGTCGCCATGCTGATTTACTTCTATATATTATGTACCTAATGTGATCAATTATGCTAATAATGTCACTAATATAGAACCAGCCCTGCATTCCTGGTATAAATCCAGACTGATAATAGAGTATGATCTTTTGTGATATATTATTGTTTTAATCTCTTTGCTAATATTTAAAATTTTTGCATTAATATTCATTAAAGAAATTAGTCTACATTTTTTTTCTCTGTTTTGACTCTCCCTAGTTTAGGTATGAAGACTATATTTTTGTCAGACAAGGAATATAATAGAATACCTTCTTTACCTAGTTTTTCAAGTAGTTTCTCTAGCATTGGAATTGCTTTTTAAATGTTTGGTAGACATGTAAATCCATCTGGTCTTGGGTTTTCCCCCCTTTGGAAGTTCATTCATAGCTCATTCAATATCTTTTTTCTAAAATGATATTATTTAAGTATTTTATTTCCTGTTCAGTTGAGCTGGATAATTTATATTTTTGTAACTATCCATGCATTTCATTTAGATTGACAATTTTATTGACATATAGTTAGTCAAAAATAATTCCTATAAATAGATGCTATTTTATTTCTTCTTTGTTACTTGTAAATTTATCTTTTTCACTTTTGATCCTGGTAATTTATTTTCTTCTTTCTGTTCTTAATCAAATTAGTTAATGATTTATCTATTTTATTAGTTCTTTTCATAAAACCATCTCTTTTATTTATTAATTCAATGGTGTTTGGAGTTTTTTTTAACTTTCAATTCTGTTAACCTCTACTCTGACTTTTAGGGATTTTATTTTGGTGTTTAATTGGGAGGGTGGAGAATTTGTTGTTGTTGTTTTTTTAAATTACATGCCCAATTTGTTGATCTTCTTTTTCTCTCTTTTATTGATGAAAGAGTTCAGTGATAGAAAACTTCCCCTAACTACTACTTTGACCATATCCCACAAATTCTGGTATATTGTTTCATTATTATCATCTTTAATGAAGTTATTTCTATATTTGTTCTTTGACTCACCCTTTCTCTTGGATTAAATTCTTTAGTTTCCAATTAATTTTTAATCTTTTCTTCAAAGACCCTTTATTGAATATAATTTTTATTGTATTTTGGTAAGAAAAAAATGTGCATTTGCTATTTCTGCTTTTCTGCATTTACTTGTGAAATTTTTACTGTCTATTACATCGTCAATTTTGTGAATCTGCCATGCAAAAGTAAGAAACAGATTTTTCTCCCTTCTGTTCCCATTCAATATTTTCCAGAGGTCTAGCATATGTAGCTTTTCTAAAATTTTATTCATCTCTTTATGTCCTTATTTATTTTGGTTAATCTAGGTCTTGGATAAATTTAGGTCCCACATTATTAAAGTAAAACAATTTTTACTGTTTTTTCTTCCAGTAACTCATTTAACTTCTCCTTTAAGAACTTAGATACTATGCTATTTTTTATTTTTGAAATTTTATCATTTACTTATCTTTGGCATCTTTTAAAAAAAATTTGCATCCCAAATAGTCTTCCTCCAACTCCCCCAAGCAATATGATATCAATTATACATTTGAAATCATGCAAAACATTTCCATATTAGTCATGTTGCACAAAAAAGCAAAAATATAAAGTGAGAAAGCTATATTTCAATTTGCATTTAGAGTTCATAAGTTCTTTCTCTGGAGGTGGATAGGATTTTTCACCATGAGTCTTTCAGAATTGTCTTTCACAGTTGGTCATCACACAAAGTTGCTGTTACTGTGTGCAATGACCTTCTGGTTCTGCTCACTTCACTTTGCATCAGTTCATATAAGTCTTTCCAGGCTTTTCAGAAAGCATCCTGCCCATCATTTCTTATAGCACAATAGATTCCATTCAAATCATACACCACAACCTGTTCAGCCATTCCCCCATCGATGGGCATCCCCTCAGGTTTTAATTATTCACCCACAGAAAAGAGATGCTATAAAAATTTCTGTAGTATATATGTTTAGTATTGAGATTAATTCATTGTTTATGGTACTATTTTTTTTTTAGCAAAATGTAGTTTCCCTGCTTATCTCTTTTTATTTTTTGTATCTCTTTTAATTAGGTCTATTTTTCCTTTTACTTTGAGATCATCATTGCTACCCTTGTCTTTTCTATCTCAGCTGAAGTGTAATATAGACGCTGCTCCAAGCCTTCATATGAGTTCTGCGAATATATTTCTGTTTTAAGAATGTTTCTTGTAAATGCCATTTGCTGGATTCTGATTTCCAACTCATTCTGCTATCCTCTTACTATTTTATGAGTGAGTTCATCACATTCACATAATGATTGCTGTATATTTCCCTGTATCTTATACTTCTCTTTTCTTTCCTGCCCCCTCTTTAGGAGTCTCTTTTGCTTCTGGCTAATGCCTCCCTTAGTCTATTCTCCTTATTTCCAGCCCTTTTTCCTTAATTCTCTTCCTTTCTGTTTCCTTTTTGGCTAAGATGTATTTCTGTACCCAACTGTGTGTATATATGTATCTTCCCTCCTTTAACCAGTTTCACTGAAAGGTTCAAATGTCATCTGCTTCCCCTCTGCAGCCTCCTCCTTGTTGTGTAAACTCTTTGCACATACTATTTTGTATGAAATCATTCTCTTCCTCCCCCTTCCTCCCCTCTCCCACTGCATTCCCCTTCCCTGCCCATTGTCTTCTTCTTTTGGGATCATCCAAACACAACAGAATCACCCCCAAGCCTTCTGTTTCATTAGACTCCCTCTTTGACCCCTGGTGATGATCAAGTTAGAAGGGGTTATATGTGTCTTCTTCCCACTGAATATGCAAACAGTTTAACATTATCTAATACCTTATGTTTTTCTCTTTAATATCACCTTTTTATGATTCTCCTGATTCCTGTTTGTGACCTAGATTTTCTACTTAGCTCTAGTCTTTTCATCAAGAATGCTTGTCAACAAGTATTTATTAAGCACCTACTAAGTGCTGGGTGCTGTGCCAGGTGCTGGGGATGCAAAGCAAGGCACTCTTTGCTCTTAAGGAGCTCATAGTCTAATGAAGAAGATTCCTTAAAGGCCCCACGGACATCCGGTTCTGCCATTCAAAGTTGTCAGTTCCCCCAGGCAGATGAGTTTCCCTACTCATGTCTCTGTGCTACGTTTCTCTGCGTGTCTACTCTTTCCCCTAGACACTGTGCGTATCAATGGTGGAGTGTAGCCTAAGTCTATGAATGCACTGTTACATTTTGATTATTTCTGCTTTTCTGTTCTATTGAGTAAATGTTATGGTTATTCTTGCTTTTGACTTTTAGCAAATATTTAAGAATAAAGAAAATTGTGCTCCTCGGAAGTAAAGTCAAGCTTATTGGCTATAGTTGTAGATTGCATTCTTCCCTCCCTCTTCCCCCCTTTTTTTGGAAAAATAGGACAACATTTACCCTTCTCCAGTCTTCTCCCTGACAAACTAGTTCTGGAACAGGAGTTAAACTATTCCTTGTTCCCTACCATCACTCCTAAGATCTCCCTTTATTTACCTCCTTCACTCAGAAACTTTCCTCCAATCAAAAATTTGCACCCAATCCAAGGTATAGTGGCTGTAGTTCTCTGACCCCCAGATCATTCTCTCTTCTTGTTCAAGGAGTTCAGTACCAACCTTTACAGATTACTTTCCTTCCCAACCCCTGCCACACTTGTTGTTTAGTTGTTTTCAGTCACGTCCAACTCCCCGTGACCCCATTAGGGTTTTGTTGGCAAAGATACTGAAATGGTTTGTCATTTCCTTCTCCAGCTCATCTTACAGATGAGGAAACTGAGGCAAACAGAGTTAAGTGACTTGCTGAGGGTCACACAGCTAGTGTCTTGAGGCCATATTTGAATTCAAGAAGATGAGACTTCCTGATTCTAAGTCAGATACTTTATCCACTGAGCCACCTAGCTACCTTGATACTAGGAGACTTGGATAATCACATAGACGCACACTCAAACTCCCTAATCTCATGTTCCTCATCATCCTTAAATCTCATAGCCTACTCCTTCAGTCTACCTCATCCACACATAGGGAGATCTCCAAAAAAGAAAGCATTTTGTTCTCCCTAGTTTCACTTCCTCTTGTCACTCCAATCTTTTTCAGTCAAGTAACCAACTTTATCATTCTCCTGAACCTGCTCTCTCCAAAGTGACCAACAATTTCTTAATCGACAAATCTGATATTCTTTCCTCAATCATCATGCTTTTTAACCTGCCTGCTGCACTTGACACCACTGCTAACTTTTTCCTTCTGGATATTCTCTGGATTTTCCCAGTGTTGCTCTCCCTGGGTTATCCTTGTATGTGTTTTGAGACCTTCTCCTTTTCTTCCTCTACAGGCTCTCTCTTAATAACTCCATTCCTCACATTTTACCATCATCTTTATGCATATGACTGATATGTATATATATATATATGCTATATATATATACACATACACATATATGTATATGTGAATATATGTATATAATTTCCAGCATAAGCACTATAAATTGCATATGAGCCATTTCAAACAGGATACTCTACAAGCATCTTAAACTCACCATGCTGGAAACAGAATTCATTATCCTCCTTCCTCAAATCCCCAAAATTCCCTATTGCTGTCAAAGGCAGTGCTGTGCTTTGAGTCTCCCAGGTTCATAATCTCAGTATTACCCACTACTCTTCATTCTCCCTCATCCAACTTAACTAATCAGTTGCTCAGTTCTTGCCACTTCTACCTTTCTCAAGAAGACCTTCTACATCACCAAGTCTATATTACCTTACAGTTGAGTTAAAGACTGCCAGTGAGGAGGAACATGCTACTTCTTAAGGCAGTACATTCCAATTTTGGACTGACCTGATTATAATTAAATTTTTCCTTTTATATCCAGCCAAAATCTGTCAACCGTTTCCCACCATCTTGACTTTGACTCTACCATCATGTCCCAGGTACTTTCCCCTCCCCCTCTCAGCTTTCCTTTTATGTGTTGTTAGATTATAAATTCCTTGAGGGCAGTGACTTTTTTCTCTAAATTTGTGCATCTCACATTTCTTTTGAGCTATTTCATTCCTGCTTTGCTTAGAGAGCACAGTACCTTCTCTGCCATGGGCACACCATGCTGGGCAGTCAGTCCTGTGCCAGTGTCTCCCATATCATAAAATCAATTCCAAAGTTCTTCAGAGACCTTGAGACTCTCCTTGTATTGATTCTTCTGACCTTCGTGTAAGCATTGCCTTGTGTGAGTTCAGAATCTTCCTAAGATAAATCAAATAGAAGCTTCTCAGTTTCCTGGTACAGCACTGGTGTACTGTCCAGGTTTCACAAACATGCAACAATGGGGTCAGAACCATGGCTCTGTAGACTTTCAGTTTGGTAGTCAGTCTGATACCTCTTGTCTCCCACACTTTCCTTGGAGCCTCCCAAACACTGAGCTAGCTCTGGCACTGTGTGCATCAATTTCATCACCTGTGTGGACATCCCTAGAAAGTTTACTGTCAAGGTAAGTGAACTTATCCACAGTATTCAAAACTTCTCCATTTGCTGTAAGTGATAGTTCCATATATGGATGGGGCAGTGCTTGCTGGTGGAGAAACTCTATTTTGTTGGTGTTATCAGGTCAAAATTAGCACAAATAGCAGATAATCAATCCATACTCTGTGGCATCTCAGCCTCAGAGGCTACATGTGAACAAAACTGTCACACACCAACTCTCCCTCCACTTTAGTCTTGGCTTGCAGCCTTTCAAGTTAAATAATTTGCCATCAGTGTGGGAGCTGACTTTGAAGACATTTGTAATACAAAAAAAAAATCAAGTAAGGCTATTCACTTCAAGGTCAAATGCTGAAACTGAAGCTGAAATATTTTGGCCATGTAATAATGAGAAGACAGGGCTCACTGGAAAAGACCCTGATGTTGGGAAAGAATGAAGGCAAATGGAAAGGGGGATGACAAAAGATGAGCTAGATTGTATCATGGGAACAACAAACAGGAACTTGGAAAGACTTCAAGAGAGAGTGGAGGGTGGAAGGGTCTGGCTTGCTCACAAAGTGTTGGGCATGCCTCAACAACAGCTTCCTTACTTCCTTAGTTAGATGGTAAGCTCCTTAAAAGCAGTCTTTGCTTGTGTTTGCATTCCCAGCACGGCACATAACATGGGCTTTAAAAATGCTTGTTGACTGTGACAGCTGCTTTTCTCAAACAAAGTCATCGTTATCTTCTTAAAATGATTCTCAAGGGACACGATCTGGAGGGTCCTTAATCATGCCGGTTACAGTCTTCTATAAATAATCTCTAGTTTATCAATAATCAGCACGTCAAGAATTCTCTCCTCAGCTTTCGTTATGAAAGATATCTTCATCTACTTTCTTCCACTTAAAAAAATATGACCTTTTCTAATCAAATCAGGTGTCAGCACTTCCTGTAGGGTGCAGTGTAACGGGCTGGTCTAAATCTGTTTTTTTTTCCAAATTGCTCTGCAGTTTTCTCATCAGTTTTTGTGGAACTTGGAGTCGGTCCCCAGCCAGGTCCGGTTCTTGGGTTTATCAGGCATTCCTCCAGAGCTCAAACGCTTCTGAGTGCTTTGTGTGCAGCCTCTTTCACTAACGAGGCGTATATTTTTAGTGATAACACAAAAGCTCTGAAGACTGTTCGCTTACAAGTTTTTAAAATGAAAAGCTCTTTAAAGACAGGCATTTATTATTTCCTGCCCCCCCCCCCCCATAAGGCACAATCGTAGCCACAAATGCACCTGCATGGGCACATGGACTCCAGCTCTGCGCACGTGCTCGGGCGCCCCTGGATCCTCGAGGCGGTAAAGCCTGGACAGACGGCCTGGGGGCCTCGCCCGCCTTTTCTTTATTTCCCCAGTGCCTTCCCCAGGCTCCCCGGGGGAGTTTCTCCTTCCTCCGCCCGCTCCCCAAAGCCAGGGAGGGCTCTGCTTGTGCCTCGGCCTTCGTGGAAGCTGCTCCGACTCTGAGCGCCCTTTGAGAAAGGGGAAACTGAGGCCCAGGCGCTGGGGTTCTCGGGGTCGGCCGATGGTCAGGACGTCCAGGTCCCAGCAAGGTCTCCCAGGGCCCGGGGAGGTCAGGTCAGGCCAGGCTATGTGGCGGGCCTGGGCGTCGGGAAAGCGAGGAGGGGGAGTCACCCTCGCGGACCCAGGACCGCTCAGAGGACCAAGCTCAGAAAGCGCCCGCACAGGGAGGCGGTATCCGAGCATGCGCACGGCGTCCCGCGGGCATGCGGACTACGTTTCCCAGAAGGCGTTGCTGTTAGCAATAAGGAGCAGGCGGCCGGGGCTGGGGAGCGTGACGTCACCTCCACTTCGCTCCGGGCCCCCGGGTTCCTGCTTCTCCTCCTTCTGCTCTCGGCCCCAGACCCCGGGCGTGGCCGGGAGTCAGGGAGGAGCGGCCCGAGAGGTAGGAGGGGAGGGGGCGGCCCAGCGTCCTCGCCCTACCCCCCACCTCCCCCGGACCGCCCCCTGTGGACCCTGGCCCTAGCGCCCGGCTCCGGCCTCAGTTTCCATTTTTGTAAAATGGAAGCGGAGCAGATTTGATGACCTGGAAGCCCCCAGTTACGGATCCTGCCTCCCTCCGTGCCCCCGGGGGGAGACGACCCCCCCAGGGCAGGACCCCAAGCTTGGGCTCCAGGACTGGAGGTTTGGGTGGGGAGGAGGCCCCCCTCTTAACCCCCCCTCCGGGCAGGACTTCCCGTGCACAGCGGGGGAGGGAGGGGGGAACCTCCCACGGATCCTGGCCCCGGGCCCTTCCCCTTTGCCCCCCAAAACGGGAGGCGGGGGCGGGGCCTGGGAGCGGGCCTGGGTTGTGGTGGGGCGGGGCAGGGATGAGGCCCGGTTCAGGTGTCCGCTGGGTCCTGCCTACCTGCGAGCTGCCTGCGGACTGGTCCGGGGGAAGGCGCTACATTGTTGCAGATGACTGGGAGACTCTCCCAGGGCCTCCTGGGGGAGGCTCTGTAAGGAGGTGGTGTAGACACTGAGAGAGGAAAACCCGGACCAGAAGGGACCCCACGCTGCCTGAGAGGGAGCCCCCAGAGTCTGCTGAGGCTTGGGGGGAGACGTGTGTAGACACACAAGCCGGGTCTGAGTCTGCAGCTGCTTCTCCAGGTTGAGTGGGAGCTGCTGAGCTGCCTCTGGGGCATCCCCAAAGGATCCCAGCCATGTCAGGCAGCCCCCAGCCCCCCAAGTCCACAGCCCTGCTCCCCGTAAAGAAAGGAAGCGCTGGCCTCTCTAACGGCTCAGCTTGGCATCCCGGAGCCCAGGGTCTCCACGCTCAGCTTGGGCTGGGGCTTGAGGGCGGGGACTGCCACAAAACCAGACTCCCCAAAGTCGGGGAAGGATACTTATCCAAGCCACCTGACTGGGTGGAGCTGAGGGCCATTTCCCTCCCCTCACCTGACGGTCGTACAAAGCATAGTAATCCCTCTCCTGGTTCCTTTTCTTCCACAGCTCCATCTTAGACAACTATATTCAAAAGGAAGCAACCCTCTCCTGAAGAGGAGAGAATGACCCCTGTACTAATGACCGCCCCGGGCCGCCTCCAGGTGAGGTTTTCTGTTGTGTTCCTATTGTTTCCATGGTTTGGTCTTTGTCCTCTCATTGTTAGGTCCCAAGATGCTTCAGTCTCCAGTTTTGCATCTTTTCATTTTTCCTTTATTGATGACAATTTTATTATGTTATAATCTGATTGGTTTTAACTCCCCCCCCCTTTTTGTTGGTATTAAATTCTTTGTGCCCTAACACTTGATCATTTTTTATCTGTGTGTAAGTTCCATGAGAGCCTGAGAAGTGTGTGTATTGGCTAAAGTTTCCATTTAGAAGCCTCCCTTGATTTAATAAAATTAGTTTTTTATTTCAGGTTGTTTACCCTTGTGTTGAATTTGTCAAGTTCTGATCGATGATTTTTAAGGTTCTCTAGCCTTAAGGACCTGTCTACCTTATGTTAAAATTCCACTTAGTTTTCTTCTAAGAATGTGGTTGCTTTAATATTAAGTGTATGTGTTTTAGATCAGTATAGACTTTAAGCATAATATTATTTTATTCCCTGCTTGTTTCTCTTAATCAATAAACATTTCTCAAGCCCCTACTATGTGTTAGGCACGAGGAATACAAGTACACAGAATGAACAATCTCTGCTCCCATGTACATATATAAACATATGTAGCATAAACATAAAGTGTTCTTATTAACACATGTATATGCAAAGTAATTAAATCCAAGCTACTTTAGGAAGGAGAGCACTTGCCAGTTTTGTGGATCCATCAACAAGCATTTATTAAGTGCTTCCTGTGTACCAGACACGAAAGGCTTGGCATTACAAAGAAGGCAGAGGCCCTGCCCTTAAGGGGCTCATGGGCTAACAGGAGAGACATCGTGCAATCAGCTGTGACCCGGAGAAGTTGAAGTCAGTGAGCAGAGAATCATATACATCATTAAGGGGAATCCGGAAAGGAGCCAAGAGGCAGAGGTGAGGAGAGAGAACATTCCAGGCACGTGGGATAGCCATGGAAGACAGCTGCAGAATGGAGATGGAGTGTCCCTGTGTGGGCAGGCCTCCTGAGCCCTTTCAAGGCTGCTCATCCACCTTCACCCAGCTCTCACTTGTGGTTCCACAAAGCCCTACATCTGCAGTGGCCACACCCAAGTAAACTCTCTTAGCAGATGGGTTAAACCAGGTTGAAAGCAACCAGCAGACTTCCAGCCCTTTGGTGAATTCAGGAATGTCTACCCCAAGCATGTGAAGACTTGTCTTGGTGGAATGGGTAGATGAAGGCAGCTGAAGCAGGTGCTGTGGAGCGAGCACTGAAGATGCCACAGTCATCCCCTGCATCCTGGGCCATTCATCCTGACTTCTGTCTTGCCACTGCACTTCAGTGACTCTGGGAGAGAGGGTGAGACTGGTGACTGTGCAGTTCTGAGGTGCTGAGGGTCTGCAGCAGGGGGTTGGCAGGGTCACAGTGGAGAATGTTTGTATGTATTTTTATACCTGGCACTTAGCATAGAGCTTTGCACATGATAGGAGCTTAATAACTGCTTCCTTCATTCCAGAGGTAAAATTCTAGGTTTTTGGCAGCTGATTGGGAGGAGAGAGGATGATGGTTGAAAACCCCCTTCGATTTTCTTGGGTGCCTTTTCTTGTCTGCCACCTACTTCCTCCTTGTTCTTCTCGGAGCTACTCCTTGGTTCTCATTCTTTAATACCTCTTAATCCTCTCTACATCTTATGTAACATTTTTTGATCTTGTTTCTTTTCCAACCAAAAAATAGAATCTAGAATACCAAAATTGTTCTCCTTCAAATTCCTTTAAATTTCCTCTTGCGTTGTGCCAAACTTTTCCTTGCCAAATTCCTCTTCTGACTGCATTCACTAGCAAAACCTCAGAGACACTTCAACGATTTCCTTCTCTTTTGTTGTTTAGTCATGCCCTATCCTCAGTAATCCCAATTGGGGTTTTATTATCAACAGTACTGGAGTGGTTCGCCATTTCCTTCTCTAGTGGATCTATTTGGTTAGGCAGTTGGAGGTTAAGTGACTTGACCAGTTTTGAACTCAGGAAGAGGAGTCTTCTTGACTCTAGCCCAGCACTCTGTGTGCTATGGCGCCCCCTAGCTTAGATTGACGTGCATGGTGGATGACTTGTGCATAGACACCAGAGATGGAATTGTGTGTGAGGAAGGCTACTGGGACCAGCTGCCAGCTGTCAAACTCAAAGACTCAGGAACCTCTAAGCTGTGTGCAAGGCCCCTGCAGGGGCATATATTGACTTAGTTTTAATTCTTTATGTTTTGTTGCATTTTAATTTATTTTGTCAACTATTTTCCAATTCCATTTTCATCTGGTTTGGGCTACACTTGGGGGGGGGGGGCCCGACGCAGCTCCATTGTTTGACTTCTCTGGCCTCAACAGAAAACTCTCGTTTCTTCGTCTCATTATCTCCTGTCATTTGCTGTCTCCTCCATCCTCCGGTACCCTCCACTCACTCTGCAGAAGTCTGTTTTGTCCCTGGCCATCATTTTTCCTAACTTCCTTCCTTTCCCATCTTGACCCACTTTTCCCGTTCAACATTACATGGCCCTCCAGATTATGAGGCAGCTGGTGCCTCAGTGCCCAGAGCTCCAGGCCTAGGATCTGGAGGATCTGAGTTCAAATCCAGTCTCAAACCATTCCTAGCTGTGTACAAGTCACTTAGCCTCTGTTTGCCTCAGTTTCCTCATTTGTAAAAACTGGCATAACAGCACCTACCTCACAGAGTTGTTGTAAGAACCAAATGAGTCATTCATACAGTACTTAGAGGCAAACTTGGATGCTCTAGCCTCATCTGGTTCTCTCTGCAGCAAGGTAATCCTGTCCTCCTTCCTCCTGTCCACAGAAGCTCTTACAAACATGGGGAGCCCCTGTCCTGGAGCTCACAGTCTAGTGAGGAATCCAGAATAATGGGGTATGCTGAAACCTTGACCCTTCTTAATCCCTGCATGATCAGGCTCTTTTTAAGCTAGCATTTCTGTAGCATTTAAGGCTTGTCAAGCACTTCACAGATATCTCACTTTGTCCTCACAACAACCTTGAAAGGTAGGTTCCTCATTTTATTGTTGAGGAAACTAAGGTAGACAGGAGGCAAGTGACTTGCCCAGGGTCACATGGCTAGTAAGTGTCTGAGGCTGGATTTGAACTCAGGTAGGTGAATTTTCCTAACTCCAGGCTTGATGTTCTCTGTAGTATGGCGCCCCTAGCTGCATGCCCTGACCTAGTAAGTTGTTAAAAAATGCCGGTAGATTGAAGGAGCTGGACTCAAACACTGCAGGACGTGATGGCTCTATGCAAGTCTTGGTCTGGGAAGCTGAGCCAGGAGTTGCAGGAAGAGGCTTAGATCTTTGGGTTTGTCAAATACTAGATTACTATGGTCATTTACAACTGTGTATTGTGTATCTAAGTACCAGACTGTTTTGAGGATTACCGCTTTGTAATACAATTTGAGATCTGGCCCTGCTGAGCTTTTGGGACAAAAAAACCCCGCTATTTGACAAAAATTGCTGGGAAAACTAGAAAGCAGTTTGGCAGAAATATTTTACACTGTATACCAAGATAAGGTCAAAGTGGGTACAAGATTTAGAAATAAAGGGTAATACCATAAGTAAATTATGGGAGTGTAAAATATTTTACTTGTCATATTTATAGATAAGGGAAGAATTTATGACCACTCGAGAGATAGCATTATGAGATGTAAAATACATAATTTTGGTTACTTCAAATTAAAAAGGTTTTACAAAATCAAAAACCAAGATTAAAAAAAAAGCTGGTAAATGGAGAAAAATACAGCAAATTTCTCTGATAAAGGCCTTATTTCTCAAACATATAGAGAACTGATTCGTATGTATAAGGATATGAGTCATTCTCCAATGATAAATGATCAAAGCTTATGAACAGGAGTTTTCAGAAGAAATCAAAGCTTTCTATAGTTACATGAAAAAATGCTCTAACTCACCATTCATTAGAGAAAAGGCAAATAAACAACTCTGAGGTACTACCTCTCATCTATCAGTTTGGCTAATATGACACAAAAGGAAAATGACAACTGTTGGAGATGTAGAAAACTTGGGACATTAATGGTGGAGGGAAAAAAATTGGATTTGTGAATTGATCCAACCATTCTGGAGAAAAATTTGTAACTGCCCAAAGGGCTATAAACGTCTGCATACCTTTTGACCCCTCAATAGCATTCTGCTAGGTCTAGACCCCAAAGAGGTCAGAGAAAAAGGTAAAGGACATATACGTACAAAAATATAGCAGCTCTTTTTGTGGTGGCAAAGAATTGGAAATTGACAGGATGCCCTTCAGTTGGGGACTGAACAAGTTGTGGGATATGGTTGTGGGATATGTGCCCTAAGAAATGACAAGCAGGATGGTTTCAGAAAAACCTGGTAAGACTTACATGAACTGATGCTAAGTAAAATGAGCAGAACCAGGAGAACATTGTATACAGTAACAGCAACACTGTACAATGATCAACTGTAAATGACTTAGCTATTCTGATCAGTACAGTGATTCAACACAGTTCCAAAGGACTTAAGATAAAAAGCTATCCACCAGAAAGAACTGATGGCATATGAATACAGATTGAAGCATAATTTTTTAAAAAACTTTCTTTATTCTTGTTTTTTCAGTCTGTGTTTTTCTTTTGCAACATGACTGGTATGGAAATGTTTTGTGTGATTGCATATATTTATTCTGTATCAAATTGCATTCTTAAGGAGAGAGGAGGAGGGCAGGGGAGGATGGAAAGAATTTGGAACTCCAGATTTTAAAAAATGAACATTAAAAAATTTTACATGCAATTGAAAAAATTAAAAATGCAAAAAAGAAAAAAAGGGTTAAACACTTTTTGTAATGCAGAACATATTTAAATAGAGCAATTATTTCATTGCATTTTTCAGAATCTAGTATACACTAAATCATAGGTGGTGGTGTTCGGTCATATATGATTCTTCATGACCCTGTTTGGGGTTTTCTTGGCAGAAATACTGGCTTGGTTTGCCATTTCCTTCTCCAGCTCATTTTACAGATAAGGAAACTGAGGCACACAGGGTTAAATGACTTGCCCGGTGTCACACAGCCAGTAAGTCTCTGAGGCCAGATTTGAACTTAGGAAGATGAGTCTTTCTTACTCCAGGCCCAGAGCTCTATCCACTGCATCACCTCGCTGCCCCTTAGTCCTAGTTACTCAGTGAATATTTGACTTCAGAATTCTCTGAATCCTGCTCCCTCTGGCTGTTCTAGCTTTGCCATATCCTAGCCCTGGGTTAACTCTTCCCCTGCTCCCTTTCGTCCTACCTGGAGGCAGTCACATGACTCTTCTCACTGCTTATACTACAAAGTAGTGTTTTTTTTAATAGCTGTGCCATGATTGCATTGATACTGGGAGCTTTCCATGAAGGTGAAGCATCCCCTGCTCAGAGCTAGGGTGTGTCCAAGGGGGGACTTTAACCATTGGGCTCAGTCCAGCTTCCCCCACTCCGGAGTCCTCTGACTGCCCAGACTGCATGACAAGACTTACCCTTCTTGGGTTGTCTGTGGACCTAAAAGACAGCTTTGTTTTCACCAGTCTTTGGTTTAGTTTCCTTCCTAGTCCCCCGTATGTATATTTTATGCATTTAAAACCACAATTCCCAGAACAGGTTTGTAGACTTCACTGGACACCAGAGTGGGGCCCTTGACAAAAACAGTTAATAGTCCTTATCCCAGAGTTTCCCTTCTTTCCCCAGATCTATTTGTCTGTACATGGTAGAGTCTCTGGATAATATTCATGTCTGGTATTTCAGGAATCAGTGACCTTTCGGGACGTGGCTGTGGACTTCACCCCAGAGGAGTGGGATCAGCTCGCCCCTTCTCAGAAGGAACTGTACCGGGAGGTGATGCTGGAGAACTTCAGGAACCTCATGTGCCTGGGTGAGAAGGCTGTACTAGTACTTGGGATCTGCCAGGGGAAGGTCCTTGCTTCTTCCCTGAGTAAATATTTTGGGGGCATCTTCAGTGTTGAGCAACTATCCTTTGACTTGAACACGTAAGACATGGCTAATTCTTTTTTGGCCAATAGACAATATTCTTTGGATGTAAAAAGTCCCTCTTTTCAAGTTAAAAGTTTTGGCTTATACACCTGGGAAACTGGCCCCATTGCCTTTCCTTAGGTCTTAGATTCTCCCTAAAGCCCCAGAGCGAGATGCCTAAAGAACAAGACTGCCCTCCTCTTCAGCACTTGATCTAGTGAGACTTTTTTTAGTCCATGTCTACTCTGAGATGCATACCACCTTACTTCCTAGTAAGACATTCTAGAGGATCCTTCTGAGTTTGTGTGTGTTCCCCTCTGGACCCTCCTAGCATGCCTAATTTCCACAAAGAAATAAGGACAGGAATTTGGTTTTAAGGTAGCTTCTGCTCCTAACACTTTCCCATTCCTGATGAGCAGGGCTTGTGGTTTCCAAACCATCAGTGATCTATCAGCTGGAGCAGGGAGGAGCACCGTGGAAGCCAGCAGGCCAAGGCTGGAGAAGCAACTCTTCAGGTGAGTCCCAACCCAGGCATTCACAGGGAGCATCTTCACAAGGTCATAGTGATGGGGTGCTTGGGTACATGTGCTTGGACCCCAATCCTAAAATCACATTTCTCTCAAAAATCACATTTCTCCCTAACCTCAAAACACTATCCCAGGAAGTTTCTCCCCAGCCCGAGGACACAGCCTGTCCTAGCAACGACCATTACCTCCCTTCCTGCTACAGTAGCTAGCTGCACCTATAGAATTTATTAGTCTGAATCATCTGTACACTGGCTGAACAGACTTTGTACTGGGTCATAATGACATTTACCACTCACTGACCAATCATATGTATCCTAGACTTAGACATACATATACTCCCTCACATTTATCTTGTCTTAATAAGACATTGATGAGAGCAGCCTGGTATTCCTTAGTCAGTCCTGACCCTTAGTTGACTTAGTGAGTTTCAGGCCTAAAACCATATATCTATGTAGCCCCCACCTTGGGCTATTTCCTGATGATTCTGGGTAAAATTCCTGTGCAGTACATACCAAAAGTACATGTTCCTTTAAGAACTAACCACTCCATAATCCTGCCCCAATTCACCTAGTTAACGTATTTGGCACATGTTTTACTATATAGTATCCTATATAAACTTTGCCTGTACCCCTCTAAGGCTGTAGGTTCCCTAAGAACTCTTGCCTGCTGAAAAGCATAGTACATCTTTACCTTGACCTCAAGAATGCTTGAATCCATGAATTCATTCCAGGCGACCTGCCCCTGTACTCTGGTCTTTGGGGGATTTCAGAATTTCAGCCATCCTGTCCCCCTTCCCAGCCCTCATCATATTTCTGGCCCCCAATGTGGGGCACAGTCTGAGGTCTCAGGCATTCTTCAAGTCGAAGTAAGCTTCTGCTGTCTTCCCCTTTCCCTTAAGCTTCCTAAGCACCCCATCAATAGGACAGGACAGTCCCTTCAGGATTCCCAGAACTGAGAGGGAAAGGTGGAGCTATCTGGCACTATAGCCCCTGTCACAGCCCCATCTCTCCATGGATGTGTTTGTCTGATTTCAAAGAAAGACGTGCCTTGGGGGGGGGGGGGTGTTGGCTTTAGTCTTCTGCTCTTTGGGGAGACCTCATTGTCATCTGTCCTCTTTGCATCCCCTGACTACTCATGCCAGTTTGTTCTCTTTTAAGAGATCTAGCACCTTAATCAAGATAATAGAAATCTGCTTTCTTCCATATCCCTTTCTGATTTATTTTTCACCTGTGTTCTTTTTAAGATTGTTCTAATTTTTGAAAGTTAGCTATGCTCAACGTGTACTTCTAGCTGTAATGATGGCAAGCTACAACATCTCTACTGTTGAACACATGGGTCATTTCCATAAATGAAGCTGGATTAGTATGTTTATTGCGGAAAGAGGGCTAAGAAGGGCATTGCTGGCTCAGTTCCTATGGACAGCTCCATCTAATTCTGTCATTGAACCTATTTTGAGGATTTTCCCCTTAATTCAATCATTTTACTTATCATTTGTTTTTTCATCACCTTTGTTTCTAAACATATCCCTCCCTTCTCCCCTACTGTATCTTTATTACAAAGAATGAGAGCGAAGTTGAGGGAGGGAGAAAGAGCAGGAGTAGCTCCCTCCTGTCCCCCCAACTGAGCACTACCTTAGCAGTGTGGGTGGTTGCAGTCTGCGTAACATGCCGTCCAGCTGTCCACCTCTGCAGAGGAAAGGTGGGGCTGATGCTCTTTCTCTTGCTGTGGTTCTTATAATTTCTGGGCATGATCCAGGTTTTTGCTTTGTTTACACTTACATGGTTGTAGCTGCTGCACAAATATACAAAATCTATTCATGAGTGCAAGGCTGTTGGGCAGATTCCAAGCCAAAGGGGAGCACAGAGGCCAGAGAGGCAGTGACCTGCACCCATTGGCTGGGCTAGGCCGTGGCAGAACCTGCTTCTTTAGATTGTTATCACTGGTTATCATCTGAAGTCCTCTGACCATTAGCATTTGATCAAACATTCATGGGGCTACTGATATTTTTTTGGAAGAGAACTGCTTATTTTATATGACCTTTTATATGGTTTGCCTTTTGGAAAATAGATTTTAAATGTTAAATTCTAGTAGAAATGCTGAGGGCAAAAGTTTTTTACTGTAAGTATAAAGAAGCGCAACCAACCGCTGTAGTGTCCGTCTCTCATGGTCTCAGGGATGTGTGTCCTGTGTCCGGTACATCCCAGGCCCCCTCAGTCCTCCCTAGAGACCTGAGTTGTCAGAGCTTTGACCAAAGTCCTTCAGTCTTGCAGGGGTTTTCTTTACAACATGGTTTTCTCTGTCTAAATTGTCCTCCTAGTTCTGCTGACTTCATTTTGTGCCATTTCATTACAGGTATTATTCGGTTTCAATGCCATGCTCTATTTTAGTTTCTATTTCCTTGCTTCAAGAAAAGAGCCACTGTTAATAATTTTGTCCATATAGGGCATTATCCTCTCTGTTTGATCTTTTTGGTTATCAGGGCCTGGTAATGGCATTTCTGGGACAGAGAGTTTAATTGGTTTGTGGGCATTTCCCAAGTGGCCAGACTGGTTCATGTCTCCGCCAGTGGTGCATTAATGTGACAATCTTTCCACAGTTCCTCCAGTGTTTGTTTTGTTTTGTTTTTGTCATTCTGATGGGTGTGATTTAATTTAATTTTAATTTAATGGGTATGATCTACTTTGATTTCTCTAATAATTAGTGATTTGGAGTTTAATGCATTTCTACACCAAGCCCTCAGTGTGTTCAGCCTATTTATCCTTTGAGTGGTGTAGACAGGGCAAGTCTGAATAATACTCTCTCCCATATCGTCTCATGTTTGTATTCTCTCCATGCAACCTCAAGAATGAAAATTAGCAATTTCCACCCCCTTCTTCATCCTTCTTCATTAGTATGTTGATTTCACTTTCTTATTCCCATCTTAACACCCTCAGATCTGAATCATTCCATCTCTTTGCTCTCTTTTTCTTAGTTCCTTCTGTACCCTTTATAACAAGAGTTCTTAACTTGGGATCTGCAGACGCTTTTGGGATAGATTTCAGGGGGTCTATGAAATGGAATGGTGAAAAATATCTTTATATTCACTATCCTCTAACTAAAATTTGGCATTTACTTTGATTATTAATTTAGGCAATAAACCAGTTCTTCCAAGAAGGGATCCGAGGGCTTCACCAGCCATGACACAACTGTTGTTAAGGATCTTTGCTTTAAATATGCTAAGGCTCTTCAGGGAGGCTTGTTTCCCCCCAGTTCAGATGTTAGCACCATGTCACATGGAATTCTTCCTGGGTGCTTAGGGATTCTTGAAAGTTTGCTTCTTTGCCTATTTTCTTAGGGTCCCTTGAAGTCTAAATTAATCTAAACTAAATTAAGTAAGCCTTAGTCTTCTCCTTTGGAATATTGTGTCACAGCATCTTGTCAGTGAGAAGAGAAGCTGCCAGGTGTTGTATGGTCCAGGCTGTGGTTGCTAGGATTTGACTGGCTTCTTTCTGGATGATGGCAGTATGACATGGGAGTGCTGGATATTGGTGGCCATTCTTGGGACTTTTAAGACTTTCTTTGAGGAGGTAATCAGTGATTTTCATTTTTGCTTTCTTGAAATAGTGTCTAAATATATTATAGTTTTCAGGGAATCCACTCATTCTTAAGTTCTCTCTCCTTGACCTGTTTTGCAGGTCAGTTTTTTACAACAAATATCTCGCATTTTCTTTTGTGTTTTCAGTATTTTTATTTTATTTGAATATTTCTTGTGATCTTATGGAGTCACTGATTTCTCTTTGGTCTATTTTCATTTTCAGAGAGAGTCCCATTTTGTAGGTAAGGTTTACTATTTTCTAAGCTACTTATTTTCCTTTTAGTTCTTACCAACAGAGCTTTTATTTCATTTTTTAATCTCTTGATACATTTTTCCTAGATATTCCAGTAATCCTTGTGAAAACCCATTTTCTTCTTTTAAATGTCTACAATTATGTTGTTATTGTGTCCTAGACTGGATCATCAGGCATATCTGGATATAGAGTACTTTTTTATACTGGTGATTTCTTTGACTTACTCATCTTTCCGATTTTAGTTCCTGAACTGGGCTTTTGGGTGGGGTGATTGGTTATCCCTGCTGGATCTAGCTTGGGCTTTCCTGCACTGATCTCCATCTTTTGAATTATACCTCCCTAGAGCTTTGAGGTTCAGGGTCCTCTATGGTATCTCAGGATACAGTGCCAGGAATCTCTAAGCTATCTTGTATGAGTACTGCCATGCTGATGTTGGTTGATGCCATTTCTGGTGTCTTCTAAGGTACCAGCTGTGAATTGCTAATCCCCTTGGAATTTTGGGATAGCCCTCCTCTCTTACCGCTTCTGGGTACAGTCCATACGACTGCCCAATCTCTGGCCTTGCTGGAATACTGGTTTATTTGCCCTGGCTCTGGCTTTACTGATGATACTCTTTCCTTTTGCCCTTGTCTGACTTAGTACTAAAAAAGTTATTTACAGCAGAAAGATGAAAACAAATTAAGAGACTGAGTATTGATGAAGAGGAGGTAGGAGTATTTTGTAGGTGATATGATAGATAAATGAGTAAGAGTTAGAAAGTCAGTCTAAAAACTAACGGAGATGACTTTATCACCATAGCAGTGTAAAAGTACATCTCTCTGGATACTCATGTTCATCCAGTGTTACCTACCTTGCTTCCTTCTACTGTGTATTTCTTTTTCTATAGAATAGCTACCATCCAGATATTGAGATAGTGTATCAGTAAGCACCCCAACATACACAGGGGGGCCTGCTATCACTGTTCTTAGATCTGCATTCATAAAAGGAAAGGCAACTTTTGAGGGGTTGACAATCACTTTAATCAAGCACATGTATCGTTCCTTTAACCAAACACATGTATCATTCACCTAGTTTAGGGGAGTCAGCACCCTGAATGTCAAAGAAAATACAGAGAAATCAAAGATCAGACATGGCTTCCTCTGCCTGAACTCAACAGACAGGTTCAACTGTCTGACCATAGGTGCCAGAGAGGAAAGCACCGATATCTGGGTTTTCAAAGTGGGGGGGGGGGGCTCCTTTAGCAGCTTCCCAGAGTCCTCATCTAACCAAAAAACACTTTCACTCAGTAAGCTCCAACATAATCAAAGATCAACAGACATGGCTTCTTCTGCCTGAATTCAACAGACAGTCCAACTGTCTGACCATAGTTACTAGAGAGGGAAGCACTGACATCTGGGTGTTCAAAGCTGGGGGGCTTCTTAAAGTGGCTTCCCAGAGTCTTCCTCTGGCACCCAAACCTTCATACAAAAACTAAGCCCCAAAGTAAAACCTCACCCTCAGAGTATTTATATATTTTTAGAGACAGAGAGTATAACCCTCTGACCCAGTGCCTCAATAGAAAAAACAAAAGATACTTGGGACCCTCCTACAAAACAACTCCCCTAATCAAGCTTCCCACTATGGGCAGGCCCGTCAATGGGTGGGAAAGATCTTTAATCACATTATTCAATCAGAGGTACTTTTAGTAAAACAAAAACAGCCAAAGATGTTAATTTGATTGCCATCACAGACAGCTAGCTGGCGTAGTGGATAGAGTGCTGTGCTTGGAGTCATTAAGACCTGAATTCAAATCTGGCATCAGACATTTACTAACTGTGTGACCCTAACAAGTCACTTAATCTTTTTCTGCCTTGGTTTCTTCATCAGTAAAATGAGAATGATAATCACCTACCTTCCAAGATTGTTGTGAGGATCAGATAAGAAAATACTTGTAAAGCACTTAGAACAAGGCCTGCACATAGCAGATTCTATATAAATGTTGGCTGTTATAGCTATTATTATGATAACCTCTTGTACTCTTCTGAGTCTGACTTGGGACGTCTGCCAAGTCTGAACCACGTGGTCAGGTCCATCCATGCCCTTAGGTGAACAGGAAGGCGCATCAATACAGCCATGGGGCTTGAACTCTAGTCCCATATGCGATTCAAGTCTTGGGGGCAACTTCCTTAGCTTTTAGGAAAAGAACTAGGCTAACTTATATGTTAAAGGAGGTGGGAAGAGGTGTTAGGGAGACTTGGCCTATTGCATCTACCAATACCACATTATTCTCACGAAAATATAAGATGACAGATAATTTTGAGAGGTATTCAGTATCCATGGATGGCCCATACCAACATAATCAAAATATTATCTTAATCTGTAGTTTTATGCTATTTTCAATCACAGTTCGAAGAAGCAGACAGTTTTAAAATAGGAACAAAAGGTCAGGTGCAACAAAGGAAATAATTTTTCAAAAAGATAAGGAACAGGGTCTAACATTATAAGAGCTCTCAATATTATATCATAAAACAGTAATTGTTCAAATTCCTATGCTGCTTAAAAAGAAAATTTTGTGGGATAGATGAAATAAGCAAGGTCTACAAGCAAACTCATCAAATTGGGGAGCACGTTATTCTTTGGGGAAAAAACCATTTTGAAGGCAGTTTTTGGAGGGAATAGGTTTAGAAAATCTATTTTTTGATGGAAAAGAAAGGATAGGATTAAGTGACAAGTAAATGGGGGATTTTTTTTTTATATTTTTCAGATTGGGAGACCCTGCTTGAAGCCAAGGAGTCACCTCCAAAGTTGGTCATCTCTATGGAAAAATTATCCCAGGAAATACTCAAAAGTGATGATTCTTTCATCTCCAAGTTGGGAGGAGTCTGGAAATATTATGCCAGGTTAAAGAACCAGCAAAGCAATGAAGAAAAACATTTTCAGCCATCAAAATTCGTGGTAGATAAATCTACAAAAAAAGTGAGAGTCTATGAATATGATAAATATAGCAAAAACTTCAGTCTGGGACCAATTGTCTTTCCAAAGCAGACAATAATAGGAAAGAGTTCTCATAAATACTCTGCCAAGAAAAAACACAAACTTTATATAGATCATAGAAAATATAATCAAATGTGCTTAAAGAAAATATATTCCAATTATAATGAATGTGAAAAATCCTTTAGGTATAATTTAGCACTTATTAAAAGTCATAGAAGATATACAAGAGAGAAACATTTTAAATGTAATGAATGTGAGAAAGTCTTCTGCCTGACCTCACAGCTTACTCAGCATCAAACCATTCATTCTGGCGAGAAACCATTTGACTGTAATATATGCGGTAAGGCCTTCCGCTTAAGAACCCAACTGACTCAGCATCTGACAATCCATACTGGTGAGAAGCCGTATGAGTGCAGTGACTGTGAGAAGGCCTTCAGCCAGAGGTCACAGCTTACTCAACATGAGAGAATTCATACAGGACAGAAACCTTTTGAATGTAATGAATGTGGGAAGGCTTTCCGCCTCAGAACACAGCTTAATCAGCATCAAAGAATTCATACAGGAGAGAAGCCTTATCAATGCAGTGAATGTGGGAAGGCCTTCAGTCACAAAACAGAACTTAATAGACATAATAGAATTCATACAGGAGACAAACCTTATGAATGTAATGAATGTGGGATGGCATTTCGCTTAAGTACACACCGTATTAGACACCGGAGAATTCATACTGGAGAAAAACCTTATGAATGTAATGAATGTGGGATGGCATTCCGCCTAAGAGCACAGCTTACTCAACATAATTATCAACATAATAAAATTCATACCACAGAGAATCGTTATGCATGTAACAAGTGTGAGAAGACTTTCCGATACAGAATAAGCCTTACTAGGCATTGGAGAATTCATACAGGAGAAAAACCTTATGAATGCAAAGACTGTGGGAAAGCCTTTAGCCAGCGGTCACAACTTAATTTACATCAGAGAATTCATACTGGAGAGAAACCTTATGAATGTAATGACTGTGGGAAAGCCTTTAGCCAGAAATCACAACTCAATCTACATCAGAGAATTCACACTGGAGAAAAACCTTATGTATGCAATGACTGTGGGAAGGCTTTTAGCCAGAGGTCACAACTCAATCTACATCTGAGAATTCATACTGGAGAGAAACCTTATGGATGTAATGACTGTGGGAAGGCTTTTAGCCAGAGGTCACAACTTAATTTACATCAGAGAATTCATACTGGGGAGAAACCTTATAAATGCAGTGAGTGTGGAAAGGCCTTCTGTCATAGGTCAGGACTTACTCAGCATCAGACAATTCATACTGGAGAGAAACCTTTTAAATGTAATGAATGTGGAAAGGCCTTCCGACAGAGGATAGGGCTCACTCTGCATCAGAGAATTCACACTGGTGAAAAACCTTATGAATGCAAAGAATGTGGGAAAGCTTTCAGTCAGAGGATAGGACTCACTCTACATCAGAGAATTCATACTGGTGAAAAACCTTATGAATGCAATGAGTGTGGAAAGGTCTTCAGCCAGAGATCACAGCTTACTCAACATCAGAAAATTCATATCGGAAAGAAATTTTATGAATATCATGACTGAGGGAAGACCTTACTTCTGAACATTCACCTTACTCAACATTGGTTCATAATGAGGAGTCATAGACAAGCAGGATGGTTTTGTTAATACCGTATTTAATATTCTCCTTAAAAAAAGAGAAACCAAACAATAACAAATTCCATTTCAAAATCTATTCTCTGTATATATGAGTTCATGTTTAATTTCATAATAAAAATAACTTTTTTTCTAAAGAATTGGTTCTTTAATAGAAAGAGAAACCTTATGTATATAATGAATGTGGAAAGCCCATCCACCAGAGCACAAAACTTACTGAATGTCAGATAATTCATACTGGACAGGAGTCTCATGAATGTAATGAACATGGGAAGGATTTCAGCCAGAGCCACATTCCTTCTGAAAAATTCCAGGCAAAAAGTATTGTAGATGAAGCAAATCAATCGTTGCTTATTTTCTCTCAGCAGCTGTTGCACATCTTTCACTTCTTTTGTCAAGACAGCCCCCTCCCACCCACATCCCCTACATTTTGTGCAAGTGACTATGTCTTAATTCTCCTAATTTATCAAGATTATTGTAACCATGTGGCAGACCTTCATGTCCTCAGCTCTGCTGCTCCTTAGAAATTATGAAAATCATCAACCAATTTCTTCTGGTTTCAAAGTTAGAAGTATCTTTACTCGTACTTATAATGAACATGTGGGTAGGATTTTAGTTCCAGGGTAACACTTGGCATAATGATTCACACTGGAGAGAAACCTGATGGCATTTATCTTGAGAGCATGGCACTCAAAAAAGGCTGCATGGTACAATATGAGAAGCACTGGGTATGGTGTCAGAAGACTTAAGTTCAAATTCTGCCTGTCACTTCGTACCTTTGTGACTAGGTCAGTCGCCCAACTTCCCTGAACCTCAGTTTCCTTGACTATAAAATAAAGAGAATGAATCTCTAAGATCTTTTCGTTTCCACCTATAACCCCCCGAGAAGAGAATCTGTGAATGTTATGTGCTGATTACTCTTATTTGGCTGTGAATAATAACATATCACCCCAATGAGTGATACGTCAGGTCCTTGCTCCTCCAATTTTACTCTCAGATTCTGAGAACTGGCTATCTCTCCTTTGTTCCCATCACAGAGGAAAACTTATCTTGACCCATTGCTGAAGTTAGTTTCTTTTTCTGTACCCTTGATCCTTTTCCAGAACTTTACTCCAATAGTCCTGTTCTTTCTTCTACTCTCTCCACTTTTCTAATGGTCTACAGTAACCATTTATCAGACTCTCCAAGTCCAAGCTTGGTGCTTAGGTGCTGGGGACATAACCTAAAAAGTCATTGGCTTCTAGGAGTGTCTTCTTTTTGGGAGAGATGAAGTGGGAAACACAAAGTGCAAATGGATTAATAAATACAAGGTCATTTGGGGAGATCCCTGATAGCTAGGTGTGTTTGGAATGCAGTCATGTTGGAGGTGATGCTTGAAATCATCTTTAAAATGGATGGAAAGGAAAGAGTGCATGCTACACATAGACACAGTCCACATAAAGGCATGGAGACTGGAGATTAAATATCATGGTCAGGCAACAGTGGATTGGCCAGCTTGGCTGGACTAGAGTGTGAAAGGGCATCAAGCTTTACATGGAAGGCTGAGAATCAATGGCTTTCCTAGAGGTAAAAGAAGCCTATGAAGGGATAATGATTTGTCTAGATTGTGTTTTGAAAAGCTTATTGATGACTGAGTAGATGACAGGTTGGATAGAGGAGATGGTGGAATACTATCAGCACAATGGACACAATGTAGCGACTGATTGGATATGATGGTCAAGGGAGGGACTTAAAGGTGACTGAGCTGGTTGGCCCCCATGCCTGGAAGGATGATGGCATATTCCACCAAAATAGGGTTGTTTGGAGAAGTCAATCTAGGAGGGAAGAGAATGTGTTCTGTTTGGGGCATATTGAGTTAGACATGCTGAAAGACTCCCTTTCTACCTCTTTGCTCTCTGGCTTGTCCTGCCTCAGCTCCTGACCTGGGGGACAGTGGGGAACAGGAATCACTGCAGGTGTTAGAGTGATCAGAAAAGCGCTCTATTCGGTCAGGTTATCAGCCTGAATTCCAGCCCTGCTGTGGTCTCAGGTCCCTTTTTCTCTGAACCTCAAGTTTTTCTTTTGTAAAATTAGCCCCTGTTAATAGCTAGATGGGGTTTTCCAGGTTGTTGCCATCACAGAAGAAAGGAGTGTAGTAGAGAGGTCCTAGTATCAGCTCTCCCAATAACCTACTGTGGAATCCTGGGCAAGGCCTTGCCTTCTCATTTGGCTGCCATCTGTATATTCAAGGTGTAGACTACCTCAGAGAGAAACAAAGATATGACTATATAAAAACCTAGAGCCATCGTAGGACTGGAGTGGGCCTAGATGAGACACAGGGAACCTGGGTGGGGTGGGCTATGTAGGAAACTTCTCTGCTTGTAGAAAACCTAGGTTCATTGAAGATAAAAATAGCTAGTCCTATAGAGCAGTCAGTTTTGCAGAACATGTTTCAAATACATCTACCCTGGGAGCTAGGTGCTGCCATTATCCCCATTACAGTTGAAGAAAGAGAAGTAGATAGAAGTTGTGACTTGCCCAGAGTCACAGAGCCAGTAAGTGTGTGGGGCTCCAGTCTTTCTGACACAGTCCAGAGCTCTCTCCACTATAGCTACCCCAAGCTGCCTTGAATACTCCCGCTAAGGGGACCTTGGGTTTCCAAATCCCTTTAGAATGTGAGCCCAAACCCCCAATCTAACAACTGAAGTGTACCCCTCTCTCCCCATCCTTTCAGGGTGCAGAGGTGTCAAGTAGAGACAGGGACCACTAAGCCATAATAAGGATCCCCGCAGGTGCAGTGACTTAGAAAGTCACATATTAACATCTATATTTTAATGTATTCTTATTTGCTTTGTTAAATACTTGCCATTACATTTTAATCTAGTTTGGCCACACTCCAGAATGGTGGGGGCCACATATTTGACACCTCTGATCTAGAAGGAATGTCCAGGGTGGAAAGGTCAGATTGGCTGCCTGATTATAAACCACCTTGACTTCACTCTGTGTCCTGGTCAGACCTTGGTCCTAGCTTTCTATGGGCAAAATAGCCCTTCTTGAATTCTACCTAACGGCACCCCAACTTATAGGAAAGTCTTATTCTAGCTCCATATATAAGAAGAATGATTAAGCATCCTAATAGGAAAAGGTTGAAAAAAACATGACCACCCTTCTTACTCGGTGTGGCAACAAAGGAAAAAGTATCATGGTGAACTGGAAAGAGCAGTAGCCCGGGGTGGTGTTGGATTATACCTGAGACGTTAGAGTTCTGGGAGCATCCTCATCCCTTCCCACTTCTATCCTGTAGAAGAGGCCTACTTTTCCCCAAGGCCCAGTGTGTGGTCCTTACTTACTGTCACTGTCTACAGTAAAACCACATCTTAAAGTAATCGCTGTAAAGAGATTTATTCACAATTAAGTCTAATGGACAGGAGATTCTCAAAGAAGTGCCAACGTTTATTACTTGGATTGGAATCATGAAGCCAGGGAGGAAGGGATCAACTGTAAGTCCACTCCCTCATTTTACAGAGGGGAGGGACTTGCCAAGATTTCACAGGAGTCATTATTTTATTTAGGTAAGATATGTGTTAAGTGCTTACCACATACCAGGCACTGGGTTTTTGTTTTTTCTGTGTGTCTGGCTAGCTCAGTGTTGGGGAGGCTCTGAAGGAAATTTGGGGGAGAAGAGGTATTAGACTGACTACCAAACTGAAGGTCTACAGAGCCGTTGTGCTGACCTCATTGTATGCCTGTGAAACAAGGACAGTCTACCAGCTCCATGCCAGGAACCTAAATCGCTTCCATTTGAACTGTCTTAGGAAGATTCTGAGGATCACCTGGCAGGATAAGGTACCAGACACTGAAGTCCTTGCTCAAACTGAACTGCCAAGCATTCAAACTATGCTTCAGAGAGGGCAACTGCAATGGACTGGCCACATTGTTCAAATGCAGAATGAACACTGTCAAAAAGACTAGTTTACAGAGAACTCACATGGGGCAGATGATCACATTGTGGCCAAAAGAAGTGATACAAGGACATCCTCAAGGTCTCTCTCAAGAACTTTGGATTTGATTGTGCGACATGGGAGACACTGGCACAGGACTGCTCAGCATGGTGTGCCCATATCAGAAAGGGTGCTGTGCTCTATGAGCAAAGCAGAATTGAAGCAGCTCAAGAGAGATGCAAGATGTGCAGATTTTGAGAATCTACTCCAAATGTTCACACAGACTATTTGTGCCCACCCTGTGGTAGACCTCATACTTGTCTGCTCACCCACAGTTAGACACAATTTTTGGTCCACTTTGAAAATGAAAGACAACTCTGTGTGTGTGTGTGTGTGTGTGTGTGTGTGTGTGTGTGTGTGTGTGGTTTCAATGATGACTTACCTTTTTATGCCAGTTCCTTACCAATATATTGCTAGTCTCCCAGAGAATCCTTTTCTTAAACAATGGCAATCAAAGCTGAAGGAAAACCAACTGAAGTAGGAATGGGGCTGGACAGCACCAGCCCGGCCCCTCAGGAAGGGCAGATGGGCAGTTATTGTCATCATGTCGCTTCAGACCCAGATGGAGGTGGCCCAACAGCCTTGGAAGAAGTAGGACATGCCCCACCCCACCCCCATCAACAAGGAAGCCACCATTGGAGAAAGGAGAGGCTGCTGGGGGGCACTGCAGCATAGGCAGCCCTAGACCTGAAGTCAGGAAGCTCTGATTCATACAAGGCCACTGGGGCCTAGGGCACCCCACAAGACACAATCAGAAAAACCTGAATTCAAATCTACCCTTGGTCACTTGCTAGCTATGTGACCCTGGGCAAGTCACTTTTCCTCTGCCCCTCAGCTAAAATGGGGATCATGACAGCACCTGACTCAGGCTTGTTTAAGGACTTAGAATAGTGCTTAGTGCATAGTAGGTGCTAAATAAAGATTTTCTTCTCCTCTCCCTCCTGCCCCCCCTCCCCAGCCTAAGGACCACTTAACTGAGGCAGCAAGCACCTCAAAGGACACACATGTGCATTGCATGTGCCAGGCAAGGCAGATGGCAACCACCTTGGTCACCACCTCTCTACAGACCCTGCTGTGGATAATCTGGAACCCTTAACCTAAGATCTCTGGAGAAAAACCCTGCCTATTTCCAGCCTGGGTCCCACAGCTATCATTGAGGAGAAAAATCTCTATGGAGAAGGTCCATCTTCTTGAGCAGCACCAACCTTGACTGTCACCAGTAGGCATTTAAGAAGGAGCAGTGCCCTCTGGGCCATGGCCCTGCCTCCATCTCTGCCTCCACAGCCATCATGCTAGCAAGTAGACCCTTTGGAGATGCAGCCTGGCCAAAGCTCCAAAAGACCCAGAGAAGAAAGTTCTCATTACCAAAGTCCTTGGCCTTGCCCAGTGGCTCAAGATTCAAAACTGGTTTTTATCAGTGGGAGGGGTATTAGAGATAGGCATTCCCAGGTGTCCTGCTGCTGCATCTGAAGGCTCACAGCCCCTGACATGTGTCATCTCTCATTCAGCTGTGCTCATTTTGGACTTCTTTGAACCTCTCCACCATGTTCTTGCTCGTCTCACCCTTTCTTCCTTCCTCATGCTTTTCAGGTTTCTTTTGTGTGTTGCCTTCACCCTTAGAGGGTAGCTAGGTGGTGCAGTGGATGGAGCATCAGGCCTGGAGTTAGGAAGACCTGAGTTCAAATCCAGCTTTAGATTCTAGTTGTGTGACCCTTGGCAAGTCACTTAACCCTGAATGCCTCAGTTGCCTCATCTGTAAAATCAGCTGAAGAAGGAAATAGCAAGCCATTCCAGTACTTTTACCAAGAAAACCCCAAATGGGATGACAAAGTGTCAGGCACAACTAAACCAAACTCTACCATGAGAATGTGAGATCCTTGAGAGAAGGGATTGTATCCCTTACCTTACGCCCAGTTCTTAGCCTAGTGGTTGGCATAGTCACTAAATCTCTATTAAGTGCCTAAGCACCAAGCATACAAAAAAAGGTAAAACACAGTTCCTCTCCTGAAGGAGCTCACAGACTGAGGAGAGAGACAACGTGTAAACAACTGTGCATAGAAGCTGTAGGCGGGATAAATGGGAAATGATCAACAGAGGGACATGACTAGGATTAAGAGTGAGGAGCAAAGGCCTCCTGCAGAAGATGGGATGTTGGCTGGGACTTGAAGGAAACTCTGAAGGTAAAAGGGAATACTGGAGCTCAGGGTAGTGTCAGACCTGGACCTTTTTTTAAATCACATTGGATGAATTAGAGTGAAGAGAGATTTAAATAAGTGAGACCAGTTAGAAAGCTATTGCAGTACACTAGGAGAGAGGGGATGAGGGCCTGTTGTGTGAATGGAAAGAAATGGCTGGATCAGAGAGGCATGATGTTAGAAATGACAAGATTTTGCAGTGGTTGGTGGTGCAGGATGAATGAAATGCAGGATGAAAGTGAGGAGTAAGTCAAGTAGGATACTGAGGTTTGAAGCCCAGGCAAGTGGGAGGATAGTGGAGACTTTGGCAGTAATAGGGAAATTGGAAGAGAAGGACATTTGGGGGGAAAGATTGTGAATTCATTTTTAGACACATTGAGTTTAATGTGTCTCCAGGACTGAGGTAGCTGAAGATGCAAGTCTGGAGGCAAGAATCATCAGCATAGAGCTGATAATTAAAACCACAGGAACTGATGAGGTCAGTAGGAGTGGAGAGAGAAGACCAGATCAGAGGGACATCTCCCCATTAGTGGACATGGCCTAGAGGAAGAACCAGCAAAGAAGATGGAGAAGAAGCCATGAGACATGTAGAAGGACCAGAACAGAGCAGTGTCATAGAAAACCTAGAGAGAATAGTTTCAAGGAGAAGAGGGTGATCACCAGTGCCAAAGGCTGAAGGGAAGTCAAGAAGATTTAGGACGCCAGACCACAAAGAGTTAAGAAGAGAGTGAAAGGAAAGGAAGCAGACATACCTATGGTAGGTAGCCTTGTTGAGATTTAGTCACTAGAGGGAGGAAAAATAAAGGATTGTTGTTGTTCTAGTCATGTCTGACTCTCCATCCCCCTATTTGAGGTTTTCTCAGCAAAGATCCTCGAGTGGTTTGCCATTTCCTTTTCCAGCTCATTTTGCAGATGAGGAAACTGAGGCAAATAGTGCTAATTGATTTGCCCAGGGTCACACAGCCAGTGAGTGTCTGAGGCCAAATTTAAACTGTAGGCTGTAGGTGGCAGGGAAGAAGCCAGCAGACAAAGAGAGACTGAATGTGTAAGAGGAGTGGACAGCAGAGGTGGTGATCTGCTGGAGGAGGCAAGGTAGAGTGGGATGGTTGTGCAAGATACCGTCCCTCTCTTTATGTGAGATGGACAAAGGAAGTGAGATGAGGAAGAGCAGACTAAAAAGTCCATAGTGAATGGCTCAGTTTCAGAAAAATATGAGGCAAGTTCTCAGCTGCTCAGGGAGGCGTGGCCATGTGGGGTTCAAGAACAAATGAAAAGGTTTGGAAGATTCACTGTGCTGAGTGGGATAGTGAGTTCATTATAAAGGTATAAAAGGATTGCTTTGCAGCAATGAAGGCCTTGTAGTATGTCACACGTTTGTGGTGGAACCAGTCCTCATGGTTTCATGATTTTCTCAGTTTTGCTCAGCAGCACATGAATAGGAGTCAAGGAAGACTAGAGAATGGAAGTAACCCAGGATGAGGCCTGGCTGCCATAAGATAAGAGGGTCAGGGCCTCAAGAGAAGAGCATAGTCTAGAGCAGAGCAGGTTCACCAAGGACTGAAGAGGAGGAAGGGAGAAAGGGTAGCCAATGGGTGATGGTTTGGGAAAGGACGGAGGGGTCAAAGGATTGGATGACACAATGAGGTTGAAGAATAGCAGTTGGGGTGCTAAGGTAGAGAGAGAATGATAAAAGATTGTTATCAGACAAAGGAATTTCAAAGTTCATGAATGTGGAAATGGAACAACTTGTAGGCAATGGCAAAATCATGCTACAATTTATACATGTCACTGCAGCAGAGTATGTCATTGAGAATGAGTACGTTAAGGAACTAGTTTGAGTATTTGTGTATAAAGTCTGTTCTGCTATAACTTGATGTGTTCCCCCCAAAATGCAAATTGCTCAATAAAAGCCATGGGGCTTATGGGGGTAATGGGGTAAGGAACATTATGTTAAAAACTTTGTCAGTGATGTAAAAAAAAAGATAGGAATTCAATAAAAATGGTAGCACAGTTTTTATAAATATTCAGTGGTTAAGAAATACACACATACTGCACTAAATAGTGGTGGTATCCATAGCTCAGCCTATGCCCCAGCTCCCATGTCCCGGGGCTGACCCTCAGCCATTGTAGAAGGAGGTAAGGTTCAGACTAGTTACCCCAGTCCATGGCTCCAGCTGCACAAGAAGATAGTATGGCACACTACCTTGAAAAACACCTGAAGTCTGCTTGGAGAAGTGGGCCCAAGGGGGGAGTCTTGAAAGTAACTTTTACTTAAATTGTTCCCTAATGTACCAGTTGTTAGAACAGATTGCATTTTCAAAACAAGTGTTGTATGAGGGCACAAGAATTGGGGGAGAGAGAGACTGTGAGCCAAGCCCTGACTCCTTCAGAAATGGGAATGTCCTTAGGGCTCAGTGGTCACCAGCATCTTGAGTGGTTAGAGGAGACTTTTTTTCAGAACAAAGTTGAGGTAGATGACCTCAGTGGTCCTTATCAACTCCAGCATTTTATAATTTATGGATTCTCTGGAAGAGCGCCTAGGATCCATTCTTCCATTTACGTGCCACATCTTTATCTCATTTGGAGTTTCATTCATAGGTAAAATGACCACATGGAAGGCATACTGACATTTTGCTTAATATTGCTTTCTTTATTAGCATGAAAATCCCTATGAAAACCTCAGAATATTTATTTTAGGGATAGGGAATAGAGAAGGTTTGGTGCTCATGGTCTGCTATAGGATAGGTAGGAGAGAAGCCCAGATTAAAAGCAGTAGCAGGAAGGGAAGCTGGAAATAGTGGGGCCAGACTAGGAAGTTGAATGTGTTCAGAGAAGACTCGTGCCTCTGGTATGAGGGCTGCTTTCCATCTTTGATGTCTACCTGATCTATCTAACTCACCTGTGGCTCCAAGAAGTTGTAGCATGTGCAGTGGCCACAATTTAGTAAAGTGTTTCAGCAAGATGGGCTAAACCAGGTTGAGGGTAACCGAGGGGTCTCAAACCCACTGATGAGTTAGGAGGGGTCTTCCCCAAGCATGTGAAGACTTCCCCTGGTGGAATCGGTGGATGAGGACAATTTGTTTCAATGGCTACACTTGGTTAGATATCAAAGACACCAAGGTCATCCACTGCATTCCAGGCCATCATCACTCGTCTTGATTCTGTCCTGCCACTAGACTGAGACAATTCTGGAATAAAGTGAGGGTGATGACTTCATGCAGCTCTGCCTCACTTAAATCCAATGTATATATGAGTCAAAAGGTATCCCTTATATATTTTTATCTATCTCAAAGTCTTATAGTGACAGGCAAATGATGAAGCAACAGATGTGGATACACTGGGATCTCTATGACCAGACCACAGGTCATCTTCCCATTGGAAGCAGCAGTGGGATCTGACAGTCCCCTGGGTGTCTGAGCAGCCTTTGAAGGACTGCCCTGCTCACCTCCTGGTATGAGGAAGAGGTTTAAAAAGGTGCCCTAGAAATTGTCTGCTTACCGCCAATCATCAAAATCACTTGAGAATGGCTAAGAAAAAGAGTGGTGAATCAGTGCTTGATAAACACGAAGACTCCAGCTTCTGAGAAAAGAACTCATTACTTAACAAGAACTGTGGAAGAAACTGGAAAACAGCATGGCAGAAACTAGGCATAGACCAACATCTTATACCTCACACCAAGATAAGGTCAAAATGGGTCCATGATTTAGACATAAAGAGTGAGAGTATAAGCAAATTAGGAGAGCAAGGAATAGTTTACCTGTCAGATCTATGGAAAAAGGAAGTATTTATCACCAAACAAGAGATAGAGAACATTATGAAATGCAAAATGGATAATTTTGATTACATTAAATTAAAAAGTTTTTGCACAAACAAAGTCAATGCAAGCAAGATTAGAAAGGAAGAAAAAATCTGGGAAATAATTTTTACAGTCAGTGTCTCTGATTAAGGCATTATTTCTAAAATACGTAGAGAATTGAATAAAATTTATAAGAATACAAGTCATTCCCCAATTGATATATGGCAAAGGATATGAACAGGCAGTTTTCAGATGAAGAAATTAAAGCTCTCTGTGGTCATATTAAAAAATGCTCTAAATCACTATTGATTAGAGAAATGGAAATTAAAATAACTGAGGTACCACATCACAGCTATCAGATTGGCTAATATGACAAAACAGGAAAATTATAAATGGTGGAGATGTGGGAAAATGGGAACACTAATGCATTGTTGGTGGAGTTGTGAACTGATCCAACCATTCTGGACAGCAGTTTGGAAAGATTCCCAAAGGACTATAAAACTGTGCCTACCCTTTGACGCAGAAATGCCACTTCTATGTCTATCTCAAGGAAATAAAAAAAATGGGCTCTTTTTGTGTTGGCCAAGAACTGGAAATTGAGGAAATGCCCATCAATTGGGGAATGGCTTAACACACTGTGGTCTATGAATGTAATGGAGAACTATTGGTCTATAACAAATGAAGAGAAGGCAGATTTCAGAAAAACGTGGAATGACTTACATGAACTAACACTGAATGGAGTTAATAGAACGACAAGCATTGTACACAGTAATAGAAACATTGTGTGATGACCAACTTTGACACAATTGTAGCTGTTCTCAGCAATATAAGGTTCTAAGACAATTCCAAAGGACTGATGATGAAAAATTCTATCCACATCGAGAGAAAAAATTATGGAGTCTGAATGCAGAATGAAGCAGACTATTTTCTCGCTCTCTTTTTTTCTTCTTTCTTGTGGTTTTCCCTTTGGCTCTAATTCTTCCTTACAACATGACTAATGTAGAAATATGTTTAATATGATTGTACATGTATAGCCTATATCTGATTGCATGCCATCTTGAGAAAGGAGTAGTAGGAAGAGCGGAGAGAAGATTTAGAACCCAAAATTTTATAAAAGTGAATGTTGAGGCTGGAGCCAAGATGGTGGAGAAGCATGGACCTGCTCAAGCTGTCCCCCCAAACCTCTTAAAATACCTGCAAAATGACTCTAAACAAATTCTAGAGAAGCAGAAAACACAAAATGACACAGTGAAACAGATTTCCAGCTCAAGACAACCTGGAAGGCCCACAGGAAGGGTTTTTGCACCAGACTCAGAGCAGAGCACAGTGTAGCATGGGCTGCACTGACACAGATGGAGTAGAGTAGATTTTGAATCACGGGTAGCTGCTGCAATTTTCATATTTCTCAACCCACAAATGCCAAAGACAGCTTCAAAGATCAGTGAGAAAGCTCTCACCTGGGTGAGAGGGGAGTGTGGTCCAACGCCAGCCCCAGTCCCAGGGTGGCAGCAGCCACTGCCACAACAGCAACTGCTTCTGGAGCTCTCAGCCTACAGACAGTAGGGGAATTGAGTGGCTGATCTGGCATTCCTGATTGGCAGTCCTGGGAGGAGGAGGAGTGCTGGAGTGGCAGAGCTGGTGGCAGCTGTGGAGAGGGAATCCTACTCACAGTCCCAGGGCAGAAAGGAGGACTTTTGGTTGCTCACAGACTAGAGTACAGGCCAGGAAGGAGTACACACCTCTTCCTTGAATATGCCACTTTGGAGAAACTGAGAACTTAGAGATCCCTAGAAATATCTTGGAGAGTAGCTGCACAAAACATCTGAAGCCTGGGGTACTATATTCTCCACTTGACAAAGGACTCAAAATTCAAAAAACTGGCTGGGAATATGCTCCAAAAGGGGGAAAAATGAGACTAAAGAAATTTACTTTCTTGGTGAAAAGGTATTTTCCTCCATCCTTTTGGTTGCAGAAGATCAAAACATAAAACCACAGGAAGACCAAAGCATAGAACTGGAGGAAGACAGAAAGGTCAGGGCTCCTACATCCAAAGCCTCCAAAAATATGCAAGAACTCAAAAAGGATTTTGAAAATCAAGTAAGAGATGTGGAGGAAAATTTGGGAAGAGAAATGAGATGCAAGAAAATCATGAAAAATGAGTCAATAGCTTGCTAAAGGAGACCCAAAAAATGCTGAAGAAAATAACACTTTTAAAAATAGACTAACCCAAATGGCAAAAGAGGTCCAAAAAGCCAATGAGGAGAAGAATGCTGCAGAATTAGCAAATGGAAGAGGAGGTTCAAAAGCTCACTGAAGAAAACAGTTCTTTAAAAATTAGAATAGAGCAGATGGAAGCTAATGATTTTATGAGAAATCAAGAAATCATAAAAAAAAAACCCAAAAGAATGAAAAAAAAGAAGACAATGTGAAACGTCTCATTGGAAAAACTGACCTGGAAAATGGACCCAGGAGAGATAATTTAAAAATTATTGATCTACCTGAAAACCATGATCAAAAAAAAAAGAGCCTAGACATCATCTTCTAAGAAATTATCAAGGAAAACTGCCCTGATATTCTAGAAGTGGAGGGTAAAATAGAAATGGAAAGAATTCACCAATCACCTCCTGAAAGAGACCTCAAAAATGAAAACTCATTAGGAATATTGTAGCCAAATTCCAGAGTTCCCAGGTCAAGGAGAAAATATTACAAGCAGCCAGAAAGAAACAATTCAAATATTGTGGAAATACAATCAGGATAACAGGATTTAGCAGCTTCTACACTAAAGGACTGAAGGGTTTGGAAGGAGGTAGGATTAAAACCAAGAATCACCTCCCCATCAAAACTGAGTATAATACTTCAGGGAAAAACAGTGGAATTTCAATGAAATAAAGGACTTCCAAGCATTCTGCTTGAAAAGACCAGAACTGAATAGAAAATTTAAAACAAGAATCAAGAGAAACATTAAAAGGCAAACAGAAAAGAGAAGCCATAAAGAATTCATTAAAGTTGAACTATTTACATTCCTACATGGAAAGAATCATATTTGTAACTCATGGGATCTTTTTCAGTATTAGGTTAGTTCCAGGGAATATATATATGTAAGTATGTATATATATACATATATACATATATATATGTGTATATACATATATACGTATATATATATATATGTAGACAGATGGCACAGAGTAAGCTGAATATGAAGGGACAATAGCTAAAAAACAAAATTTACTGTTGAGGGGAATGTACTAGGAGTAAGGGAAAGGGCAAAGTAAATGTAACAAATCATCTCACATAAAAGAGGCAAGAAAGAGCTTTTACAATAGAGGGAAAGAGAAGGGCGATGAAAGGATGTAAGTAAACCTTATTCTTATGGAATTTGGCTTAAAGAAGGAATAACACACTCAATTGAGTATGGAAATCTATTTTACCCTGCAGAAAAGCAGGGTGGAAGGGGATAGGAGAGGTAAGATGATATAGAAAGAACAGCAAATTGGGGAAAGGGATAATCAGAAGCAAACACTATTGTGGGAGGACAGGTTAAGGGACAGAATGGAATAAATGAAGGCAGGACAGGACAGAGGAAAATGTGGTTAGGCTTTTGCAACATAATTGTTATGGAAGAGTTTTGCATGGCTACACATGTTTGATCTATATTGAACAGCTTGCTTTCTCAACGAGGGTGGGAGGGAGGAAAGAGAGAATATGGATTTCAAGGCTTTAAAAATGAATGTTAAAAATTTCTTTTGCATGCAACTGGAAAATAAGATGTACAGACAATGGGGTATAGAAATCTATTTCACCCTACATGAAAATAGAGGGGAGGTGGATGGAAGAAGAAGGTGTGATAGACGGGAGGACATATTGGAGGAAGGGGTGGATGGGGTGCACGCTGTCCTGGGGTGGTAGGTGGGGAGAGATAGGAAGAAAATTTGGAATTCAAATTCTTGTGGAAGTGAATGTTGAAAACTGAAAAATAAATAAACAATTGTTTAAAAAAAGAAAACAAACAGTTAGCTTACCCAGTCCTGGCCTGTTTACTGTGGCAGGTGGGAATCCTCACTCTGGTCGAAACACAAAAAAAATGTACAAAAACTTCTGCAAAGATGATTTCACTCACCATTGGTACATGGAATGTGTGACATGGGAGACTGGCAAAGGACCACCCAGAACGGTTTACTGCACCAAAGAAGATGTGCTCTTTGATTCTGATCAAAGCAGAATTAAAGTAGCTCAAAAGAAATGAGGGATGCACAAAATGAGAGAATCCACCCTAAATGTTCACATGGGCTACTTGTGCCCAGTCTGTGGTAGAACATTCCAAGCTCATACTGGTCTGCTCAGCCACAGTTGTATGCACTGTAACTTGACTCTAACATAGTTATGTCATTTTCGTCCTCTTCGAGATCAAAGGACAATAGCCAATGGACCAATCTATAGGTCTGTGGGTTACAGTGGTTCTATAGGACTTTGCCCTCTTCCCCCTGTTCTGCTCTTGTCTCTTTTCTGCACTTACCTTGCTGTAGGCTCTTTCCAATATGAAAAGACACCACTGGCATTATGTACAGAGTCTGCATTCCAACTACTTTGTAGGTGGTGATGGTGGTAAGTGAATACATATTCCTACCACAATTGAAATGTTCTCAGTATCAAAAAGTGGTACTCAGAATGGATTTTCCTCTAATTACATTTTTATAGTGGAAGGAAAACAGAATTTGGAGTCACAGGGTACAAGTTTCAATCCTGCCCTGCCAAAAAATGCCTGCATCCATTTCAACTACTGTATTACCTCTAGACCTAGGTTTCCTTACCTGTGAATTGAAGAAATGGGATTAAATGACCTCATAAGTTTCTTTTCATCCTTTTGATTCTGTATACTTATCTCCAACTAGAATTTTCATTTTCTCCATTCTTCCAGACTTGCATCTTCAGCTTCCCAGGGAACACCTCAAAATGAATGTCCTGTGAACATTTTACACTCAACTCCAAACCCTGAACATCTCTTTCCCCTCAATCCTTCCTTTTTGCTAAATTCTCTAATACTTTTGAGGGTACCACCATTGTACAATTGACAACCAAGTGTCACCTCCTACTCCTTGTTCTCTTATACCCCCTCCAATCTGCTGCCACACCTTGTAGGTTCCATCTTTGTAACCATTCTCTCTTCTGACATTGTCACCAACCTCATCTTATACCTCCCATCAGGACTATTGCCATAGCCTCCTGGTGACTTTGCCTGTCTGCTGGTCAATCACATGACTCCCCTATTCAATCAACTCCAATGGTTCTCTCCATTGGATCACTTCCAGGATCAAATACAAAATCCTGTTTTGCATTCAAAGACCTTCATAACCTACCCCTCCTTCCAGTCTTCTTAAATCTTAACCGCCCTCCCCCCCCCCCCCCACTCCACCTTGGGGAGACTGGCGTCCTTTCTGTTCCTTGCATCTCTCAGGCTTAGCCATTTTAGCTGGCTGCCTCCCATGCTTCTCCTCATCCCTGCCCCTTGGCTTTCTTTGAGCTCCAGGTAAAATCTCACCTTTTGCAAGAAGCCTTTCCTGTTCACCCTTAAAGATAACACTTCCCTCTGTTGATCTTCTCCCATTCATCTTATCTACAGCTTGTTTATAAACAGTTGTTTGCATGTAGTCTCTCCCATTAGACTGGGAGCTCCTTGAGGACAAGGACTCCTTTACTTTTCTTCGCATTTTTAGTACTTGGCACAGGGTCCGGTACATAAGTACTTATCTGACATGGAACATGCTTGGATTTGCCCTTTCAGGTGCATTCTCTTCTTGGTTCCAGCCCACCACAGGGATATTGGGGGCCCACCACTGGTCTGTGGACTGCGAGATGGAATGTCTTGTGCAAGGAACAGAAAGGAGACCAGTGTCCCTAAGTAAAGGAGCAGTGATATGCACCAAGGCCCAATGGGCACCCTGAGAAAGGTGAGTCTAATTATGTTCCCTCTGAGTTCCCTATGCAACACTTCTCCCCAGTCACTACTGCCCCACACAGGCTGCCTTCCTCTACTTGAATGTCTGATCAGCTTGTAGTTTTATCTCCAGTTCTCAGAGCAATTTCTTGGTACATATTAAGCACATAATAAACTTTTCCACTCAGGTTCTTTAACTCTAAAGCAGAATTGGGAGGGTAAGCAGTGGAGGGAAGCTTATGTGGGAGACAATCTATATAAAAAATACAGAGTGGATGGCAGTAGCCTCTGGGGCAACAGGAATCTCCTCCTGCTGAAAATATCACTTGAACATGTTCTTGAAGGAAGCCAAGCATTCTTAGAACCAGAGGAACGAACACTGTAGGCATGGGGGGCAGTTGTTTTAGAGACAGAGAGATGGAGACTGCCTGGAGCATCACATGTGAGTAACAGCACAGCGGCCAGTATGACTAGAGCACATGGAGGGTAGTAACATGAAGAATCTTGGAAATATAGGAAGAGATCAGGTTGGGAAACAGAGAAATTCATCTTTGATTCTAGACATGGGGAGTTACTGGAATTTACTGAGTAGAGGGATGACATGGCCAGATCCGCACTTTGGGGAAATCATTTTGTATCTATTACAAAGGAAGCATTTTACTGCAGGGCGTGGAGACTGCAAGGCAATGATATTGAAGCAAAAAAAAAAAATAGCATTAGTAAAACATTTTTTAAAATATATAGAAGAGAACAGAAGCTCAGAGGGCAAAACACACAGGATAACTTTGGAATACGAATTTATTAAATATTTTTTAAAAGTTGCACACAATAGAGCCATAGTTTCATATAAAATCCTTTTTATTGTCCTTGTATATGTAAATGTTTGTCAAGTTTGAATAAGCTTTTTTTTAAAAAAAAATTCATTTTGGCAGTTGTATGGAGGGTAGATTGGGGTAAAGAGAAATTTGAAATGGGCAGACCAATAAGAAGGTGGTAGTGATGAGGCTCTAAACTAAGGTGGCAGCTGTGTGAATGAAGAGAAGGGACTGTATGTTTGGGAAGAGTTACAAGATTGGCGACTAGATGAATATGTAGGGTGAGTGAATGTGAAGTCATGATACGGAGATTACAAAGGTGGATGACTGGGAGGATGGTGGTACCCTCAACAGGAATGGTGAAGTTTGGAAAAGGGGAGGGTTTGGGGAGAATATGAGTTCTATTTTGGACTTACTAAGTGTGAGATATCTTGTGAGGGATCCAGTTCAAAATGTCCATTAGGCAGTTGATAGTATGGAAATGGAGCTCAGGATAGAGGCTAAGGTTGGGTACGTAGATCTGAGAATCACCTGCATAGATAATCAAGTCCATAAGAGACGGCAAGATCACTTATTGAGAGAGTATAAGGAAAAGAGAGAACAAATTCTTAGGGAACACCCTAAGTGTTAAGTAGGCATAAAAACGTGAAGATTTAGTAAAGAAGACTGAGGTGTGGTCAGACAGGGAGGACAACAATGAGAGAGAACCTCAAAAACCTGGAGAGTATCCCAGAGGAGAAGGTAGTCAATTGTGAAATGTTGCAGAAGGGTTGAAGATTGAGAAAAGACCATTAGATTTGGTAATTAAGCTCATTAGTGACTTTAGAGAACATTTTCAGTTTAACGATGAGGTATCAACCCAGATAGCAAAGAGTTTAGAAGAAAGTGGGGGGGGGGGGAGCAAGGGGAAGAATGGAAACACTGAGTATAAGCCACTTTTTTCAAGAACTTTACCTGAGAAGGGATAAACATGAAGTTATAGTTGGCAGCCATGATAGGATCTAGAGGTTTTTCAAGGATGAGAGAGACTGGGGCATATTTATAGCCACCAGGAAAGGAACCAATAGATAGGGAGAGAATCAATATTAGAAAGGTGAAAAGTAAAATCAAAAAGTAATGAGATTTGGGGTACACGTAGAAGAGTCGGTCTTAGCAAAAAGGGATATCTCTTCCTTGGAGTCAGAAATGAAGGAAATGGGAGGATGACAGAGCAAGAAGTGAGATCTAAGTTAGAGGACAGCTCAATCAGATTAAAACACAACTGGAAAATATTTAACAAAACAAATAAAACAACAATATAACATTAATTTGTGTTTTTCTAAATAAACATGTGGCCACAGGTATTCATTGCTATTTGAGTGTGACATCACTACTTTGGGTGAATGACTTCATTTTTTTCAGTGAGTGGGGTAGTGTAGGACACTTGAAGGGAGATGCATAGACCCATGCTCTAAGACAATCACTGTTAGCTATGTGGAGGATGGTCTGGGCTCTTAATGGGTGAGTACTCAGCCTTGCCTCACCAGGACCCAAATCCACTAGGCCTCTTCTGGGGCAACCTGCATGCCACTGCATATGCCCTTCTCACATCTCAAGCTCTAGTTGCAAACAGTAATCAAGACAAAGCTATCATCTGTAGAAAAAATGTCTGTTATTAGTCCAATGACTCTAAATCATCATTCCCTTTGACTGTCCTATCCAGAACACTCCTCCCTCAAGCCATTTCCCAATGCAGGTATTGTTTCACTTGTATTTATATCCCCAGCTCTTAGCATAGTATGTGGCACAAGATAAGTGCTTAATACATTCTTCATTCACTTCGGGCCAGGAGACTGGATAGGTGCTTATCATAATTGGCCAGGTGATAAGAACCTGAATTAAGGTGATCCTGTGTGAGTGGAATATTACAGCGCTAGAAACAGTAAGATTTGGCAATTGATTTGAAATGTGCACATGATAAATGTTTATTGAGTGAAAGAACTTAATTGTAGGCAGCTAGGAAAGATAAGACTGGGATGGATAGCCTGAAAACTAACAAAAGAGTATATGATTATTTGGATGAGGTGCTGGAGTTGGAGGGAAGGAGTGGGATCAAAGGCCTTAACAAGGTGCAAGGATACCTCTTTTCCTCTTGACTAGAAGGAAGAGTGGTTGATCATTACAATAGTTTCTGAGTAGTGGAGATAGGTGCCTGAGCAAGCACCAGATTGTCACAATTTCCTCAGCAAATCAAGAGTCTTATGCCATCTACAGTGTGTGTGCAGAATATGGTAAAGAGGTTGCTGGAGATTTCAGGAGGGAAAAGGAAAAACTACTGTAAGGAAGTACTCAGGAATTTACACACCTCACTTATGCACCTTTAGTCTGGATTCTCTAATTTTCAGTTAAGAATGCAAAGTGTGACTGAGTCAAGAATGTAAATGGAAGGGATGAGACACCAAAACATTAAAAGGAAATGTAATAAAACTATAAAGATCCAGCAAGACCAAAATGAAGATATGAGAGGACACTGCCTTCCCCTCCAACCTGCCCATTCATGGAGGTAGTAGGCCCACAGGGACAGGTGTTACACACTGCACAGATTTGGGGGTTTTTTCTGTTTGAACAGTTGTGCTTTTTTTTCCTCTCTAAGCAATACTATTCTATGAGAGGGCTTTCTAGGAGGAGGAGGGGGAAGAATATTTGGGATAACTATGATGTAAGAAAGAGAAATATCCATAAAAACTTATTTTTTTAAAAAATGATAGCTGACTGAAATCTTCATGTTTATAACATTCATAAGATTTCTCTCCGGTATAAAGTGCGTGTCATGTTGAAGGCTTCCTATTTTCATCATGAAAAGGTTTCTGTCCAGTATGAATGCTATGATATTTAAGTTTTCTTCTCTGCCTGAAGGCCTTTCCACATTTATAACGAAAAATAATATCACTTCTTTTGAGATTACAAGGGAGGAAAGAATGCTTGACAATTCCAAAGAGTTCTAGGGCATGGAGTTGAAGTGAGAGCCTGTCAGATGGTGACTCTTTTGTAATAAATTAAGTCTAAGTCACCTGCAGTACATATGGGGATTGTGGAAAGTAGGCACAGAAGGGAGACAAAAGTTTTAGAAGAGCTGTTCTGAAAAGTATACTAGAACTTCTGGGATGTATAGAATATCACTTCAGTTTTAATTCTCTTATTTTCAGTTAAGGACTGTCTGGGTGAAATTCCTCATGTTCATAACATCCATATGACATTTCAATATAAATTATCTGATTTATAGATTTGTGCTCTAACTAAAGGTTCTGCCACATTCCTCTGCATCACAAGACTTCTGTCTTCAACAGTAGCTGATGTTAAGTAAAGTGTTTGCTTTGAAAAAAAGTCTCCCTTCAATCATGACATTCATAGACTTTCTCTCCAGTATGAATTCTCTGATGTTGAGTAAGCTGTGTCTTCAGACGGAATGACAACAGACATTCACTGCATTCATAAGGTTTTTCACCAGTATGAATTCTCTTATGTCGAGTAAGGTGTGTGCTAAGGCGAAAAGCATTCCCACATTCATTACACTCATAAGGTTTCTCTCCAGTATGAATTCTTTGGTGCCGTTTAAGTTCTGGTCGATGGTTAAAGGCCTTCCCACATTCATTACATTCATAAGGTTTCTCACCGGTATGAATTCTCTGATGTTGGGTAAGTTGTGCTCTCAAGCGAAATGCCTTCCCACATTCCTTACATTCATAAGGTTTCTCACCGGTATGAATTGTCTGATGTTCAGTAAGTCCTGTCCGCTGGCGAAAGGTTTTCCCACATTCATTACATTCATACCGTTTCTCACCAGTATGAATTGTCTGGTGTTGAGTAAGTCCTTGGCTCAGGCGGAAAGCTTTCCCACAAACCTTACATTTATAAGGTTTCTCTCCAGTGTGAATTCTCTGATGCTGAGTAAGTTGTGAGCTCAAGGGAAAGGCCTTTCCACATTCATCACATTTATAACATTTTTCTCCAGTATGAATTCTCTGATGCTGAGTAAGATATGAGCTCAGGGGAAAGGCTTTCCCACATTCATTGCATTCATAAGGTTTTTCTCCACTATGAATTTTCTGATGTAGCGTAAGTCCTCTGCTCCATCGGAAGTCCTTCCCACATTCATCACATTTGTAAATCTTCTCTCCAGTATGAATTCTATGATGTCGGGTAAGTTCTGCCCTCTGACTGAAGGCTTTCCCACATTCTTTACATTCGTAAGGTTTCTCTCCAGTATGAATTGTTTGATGTTGAGTAAGACCTGTGCTCAGGCGAAAGGCTTTCCCACATTCATTACATTCATAAGGCTTCTCACCAGTGTGAATTGTCTGATGTTCAGTAAGCTGTGTTCTTAGGCGGAAGGCCTTTCCACATTCATTACATTCGTAAGGTTTCTCTCCAGTATGAATTCTATGATGTCGAATAAGGTCTGCCCTTTGACTGAAGGCCTTTCCACATACATTGCACTCATATGGTTTCTCTCCAGTATGAATTGTCTGATGCTGTGTAAGTCCTGTGCTCAGGCGAAAGGACTTCCCACATTCACTACATTCATAGGGCTTCTCTCCAGTATGAATTGTCTGATGTTCAGTAAGCTGTGTTCTCAGGCGGAAGGCCTTCCCACATTCATTACATCTGTAAGGTTTCTCTCCAGTATGGATCGTTTTATGTTGAGTAAGTCCCGTGCTCAGGCGGAAGGCCTTTCCACAGATCTTACATTTATAAGGTTTCTCTCCAGTATGAATTCTCTGATGTTGAGTAAGATATGTACTCACAGGAAAGGCCTTCCCACATTCATTACATTTAAAAGATTTCTCTCCAGTATGAATTGTCTGATGATGAATAAGTCCCGTGCTTAAACGAAAGGCTTTTCCACATTCATTACATTCGTAAGGCTTCTTCCCAGTATGGATTGTCTGATGTTGGGTAAGTTGTGCTCTCTGCTGAAAGGTCTTCCTGCATTCTTTACATTCGTAAGGTTTCTCTCCAGTATGAATTCTCTGATGTTTAATAAGCCGTGATCTCCACTGGAAGGCCTTCCCACACTCACTACATTCATAAAACTTTTCTCCTGTACAAATTCTATTTGGTTGATTAAATAGTAAACTCTGATGGAAGTTCTTCACACTTTCTTTACCTTGATAATGTTTTTCTCCAGTATATAATCTATGATTTTCAGTGAGCTCTGATGTATGCTTGAAAGATTTCCCACATTCATCATACTTAGAAAACATATTTTTTGCACAGATTCTGCTATATTTTCTTAGGTCTGTATGTAGTCTAAAGTACTTTTTAAGTGTATCATATTTACAGAGACTCTTTCCTACATATATTCTCTGTTGTGAAAAAAGGATTAAACCCCGATTGATGTTTCTGCCAAATTTATTATATTCTTGGACTCTTAATTTATTGTGAGATTTCTTTGGGGTGATTTTTACTTGTGGAGAATGTCTCTTATTGCTCTGCTGCCTCTGTAACTTGGCCTCACATTCCCAGGCTTTTTCCATTTTGGAGATACAGGTAGCATTCCCTGTGATTCTGTCTTGGAATGATTCTTCAGTTGAAACACTCAGCATTAAAGCTGACTCCTGGGGTTCAGGCCTAGCTCCCCAATCTGAAAGACAGAAGAAAATGTAACTTTATTATTCCTTTTCATATACACGGAACTTTGTTGTATTCTGTATCAAGAAAAAAACAACTAAGCATATTTTCTCACAGAGGGAGGGTGAAGTGTGATGGACAGTGCTTGGCTTTAAGTCAGATTAGGTCCAAATACCTCCTCTGTCCCTAGTTTTGTTACCAAATAACTTAACTTCTCTATACCCCCAGTAACTTTGAAACAAGAAATGGACTGTCATCTCCACTGATGGAGAGAGTTATCACTCTGATGCAAGCTTGTTAGATTGCTGCATTTTCCTTAAAGCCATATTCCAGGTGTCCCAGCAGTTCACACCAAACAGGATCCCATCCCTAGCAATTTATGCTGGGATTGTTCAAAAATACCACTTGCTTGCAGGTCTTGGGTATCTAGTCCTAAATTTGAATTTGAACTATTTGTGAAAAGGACTATGTATGAAAAGTTTTCATAGTTACTACTGTATAATATATGCTATCTGGTCACGCTAGCCCTCTTTAACTTCTACCATTTTAAATTATTTCCCTTACTATAGCTAGCTAGCACTTACAAAGAACTTTACAAACATCTCTTATCCTCTTGACAACAGTGGGAGATAGGCACTATTATTATCATCCCCATTTTACATATTAGAAAACTGAGGCAGAGAGAAGTTAAATGACTTGGCCAAGATCGTACAATTAAATATAAAAAAGATAAACAAGGGAAGGAAGAAAACAGGCCTGAGACCCGAGGAGGCAGGAGGGAGGGGGAATGGAGAAAGCCTGTGACTGCCCTGCTGTGGAAAGGACTGGGATCTACATAATTGGGGGTCTTTGTGACCCATAAGACAGACCCGAGGAGGCAGGAGGGAGGGGGAATGGAGAAAGCCTGTGACTGCCCTGCTGTGGAAAGGACTGGGATCTACATAACTGAGGGTCTTTGTGACCCATAAGACTGACCCGAGGAGGCAGGAGGGAGGGGGAATGGAGAAAGCCTGTGACTACCCTGTTGTGGAAAGGACTGGGATCTACATAACTGAGGGTCTTTGTGACCCATAAGACAGACCCGAGGAGGCAGGAGGGAGGGGGAATGGAGAAAGCCTGTGACTGCCCTGCTGTGGAAAGGACTGGGATCTACATAATTGGGGGTCTTTGTGACCCATAAGACAGACCCGAGGAGGCAGGAGGGAGGGGGAATGGAGAAAGCCTGTGACTGCCCTGCTGTGGAAAGGACTGGGATCTACATAACTGGGGGTCTTTGTGACCCATAAGACAGACCCGAGGAGGCAGGAGGGAGGGAAATGGAGAAAGCCTGTGACTGCCCTGCTGTGGAAAGGACTGGGATCTACATAATTGGGGGTCTTTGTGACCCATAAGACAGACCCGAGGAGGCAGGAGGGAGGGAAATGGAGAAAGCCTGTGACTGCCCTGCTGTGGAAAGGACTGGGATCTACATAACTGGGGGTCTTTGTGACCCATAAGACAGACCCGAGGAGGCAGGAGGGAGGGAAATGGAGAAAGCCTGTGACTGCCCTGCTGTGGAAAGGACTGGGATCTACATAACTGGGGGTCTTTGTGACCCATAAGACAGACCCGAGGAGGCAGGAGGGAGGGAAATGGAGAAAGCCTGTGACTGCCCTGCTGTGGAAAGGACTGGGATCTACATAACTGGGGGTCTTTGTGACCCATAAGACAGACCCGAGGAGGCAGGAGGGAGGGGGAATGGAGAAAGCCTGTGACTGCCCTGCTGTGGAAAGGACTGGGATCTACATAATTGGGGGTCTTTGTGACCCATAAGACAGACCCGAGGAGGCAGGAGGGAGGGAAATGGAGAAAGCCTGTGACTGCCCTGCTGTGGAAAGGACTGGGATCTACATAACTGAGGGTCTTTGTGACCCATAAGACAGACCCGAGGAGGCAGGAGGGAGGGAAATGGAGAAAGCCTGTGACTGCCCTGCTGTGGAAAGGACTGGGATCTACATAACTGAGGGTCTTTGTGACCCATAAGACAGACCTGAGGAGTCAAGGAAACAGGAAGTGCCTGAGGCCAGATTTGAACTGAGGTCTTACCGACTCCCAGCCAACTCTTTATCCTGCATGTCACTTGGCTGCCTCTAATAATATTGACCTCCTACTCCTCCATATGAATTTTGTTGCTATTTTCTTTAATTCATGTTTTGAGGTTATATCACTGCAATTATTTCCCATGACTTACCCTCCCAAATTCCGTTGAAACAGAGTAAAACAGTTAAAACCAACCAACAAACGTCCACAGATGTAACAGCCTTCGCCTGTGGTTCGTTAGTTCTGTACAACGAGGAGGAAAGTACATTTCATCACACGACTGGTCCTTACACTTGACTGAGTTAAGAGGGCTGCTAGCGCTGGTTTCATTTATATTATTAAAATAATTGTGAATACTGTTCTCCTAATCCAATAGTCTTCATTCTTCACCAATTAACAGAAGACTCGCCATGTTCCTCTGAATTCCTTCTATTTGTTGTTACTAATGGTACAATAATGTTATTATTAATAGCTAGCAAATATAGATTGCTTTAAGGTTTGCAAAGGAATAACTATTATCCGTATGAAGAAGATGCTATTATTAGCTTCATTTTGTTGTTTTTCAGTCGCTTTTCAGTGGTGTCCAACTCTTCCTGATTCCATTTGCGGTATTCCTGGCAAAATGACTGGAGTGGTTCACCATTTCCTTCTCCAGGTTATTTTACAGATGATGAAACCAAGGCAAACAGGGTGAATGATTTGCCCAAGGTCACACAGCTAATAAGTGTCTGAAGTCAGATTTGAACTCCAAAGGTTTCCTGACTCCAATCCCAGCACTCTATCCACTACGCCAACTATCTGCCCTGCAGCCTCATTTTACAAATTGGGAAACTGAGGCCAAGAGAGGGATTAAGTGATTTTCCCAGAGTCACAAAGCTAGGAAGTATCTGGAGGCAGCATTGGAACTCAGGTCTTCCTTATTCCAAGCCAAAGGACTAGCTATCCTATTACATCAATATACTAAAATATAGTTAACCATTTTGCAGTAAATGGGCACCAATTTTGTTTCCAGGGAAAGGAAGAACTACAGTCTAGACAGAATACGGAATATGTTGGAACTATTACCTTCCTTGCTCTGGAAACAAAGCTTCCTATGAAAGTAATTTTGTTTTGGCTGTCACTGTCCCCCCCAGTCCATTAAAATACCCGGATTTTTTTATTGCCACATGGCCCTGCTCCACCTGCACTGAATTCGTAAAGTTTAATTTTTGAGTCAAAGTGCAGAATTTGCTATTTAACCAACTACTAAATTCCTCATTTGTTTGAGAGATGACTATCGTTCATCACTGTCACTGAGACGTGGCTTTCACTTGTCTCCCCATGGGGATTTTCTTTTTCTGAAGCAACGAGCACTGTCCTCAAGGAGAACACCGGTCAGAGAACAGTTGCTAGGGAGGCTAACGGAGCCAGTGTCTGAACCTGTGACCTCATCCCTCTGGGGGGCTGTCAGCATTTCATCACCGGAACTCCACTCATTCTTAGAGGTTGTGCTACACTTTTTTATCCCTCCTGAATGACTTACTATCATTTTTGTTTGCTATACATGTATCTTTAAGATCCCTGATCCAGCCATATGGTCTCTTTAGATAGCTCCTCCTTTTCCTCCAAGTTGGAAAGATTTCTGGTTTCTGCCAACATTTTATTTTTGTCTCTTGAACTGAATTCTCCTGCAAAATATTAGGTGATGGGATCTTGCCTATCTCTCTCTGACCCTTTGAAACCCTCTCTACTAAAACTAATCATGCAGCCCAGACACCAAAACACAGACTATCATAGCTGTAAATTAACCCAAAAGTCATCAGTCACATCTGTATTATAATAATGAAAGCTGGCGTTTCTATAACATGACATATCGTTATATAATATCATTATTCCCAATTTGATGAGGAGATGGAGGCAGGAGGCATTTAAGTGACCTGCTCAGGGGCACTCAGCTAGAAAGTATCTGAGGTTAGATTTGAACTCAGGTTTTCCTGACTCCACTACTCTGGGCACTGTGGTGCCCCACAGCTGCCTACAGCTTGTATCTAGTTTTTTACATATGTCCTTTGGGAATAGGGTATCTCCTTGCATGAAGTACCTGATCATTAATATCTACTTGTTGGGAGACTGACAACACTTGCTAATAATACTGGCCATGCAATTTTTAATGGTTTAGATATTTTAGAAGTTTGGACAAGTACTCCTGCCCATAGAACCCTTAACAAGGAAATCAGTCCCTTGTGCAGTGATTCCCTCCTTTCTCCCAATGGACTATGTATCTTTAGAGTACCTGTATGACTGAATTTGAGACTGAGGGAGGGCAAGAGTCAAATCTTAGCATTTGATCTGAACTGTTTCACCCTAGTTGTCTAGCAATGCCTGGTGGGTCCTTCAATTTACTGGAACCCATACTGGCCAGAAGAATTCCAGCCATGTAGAAAGTAAATATGTTAGCCAAGATCATCCCTCACAGACAGTAGATTAGAAGCATTCAGGGCAGGCTTGAGATTCCAAGCTGAAGTTTGCTCCAATATCCCATGAGCCATCTCAGAATTGGCTGCCCTGTATCCAAAAACATTACTCTTACCAATTAGCGATTTCTGACAAATGAGGCCAAGTGAAAATCAAAGGACTGAAGATAAAATACAGGACAATTATACTGGAATTCAACTGCAATACCACCTTATTCTGAACTCACTGAATGATGAAACGACCAAAGTTAAGTTCTAAGTTCTACCTGGGCAAGTTCTAAGCAATGTCTTGGGAGCTCCCACTAGAGTCTGACCGTCAGACAGATATAACCAGCTACAAGACTAAGGCTAGGCCCAAGTCACATAATGAATGGTTCCTGCTACTGAAAAAGCTAAGTCTGAGAAAAGGGACATGACTTGACTCAGCAAATCCCACCTCCCACAAGCCTGATGCACCTGAATTCCCAGAGGATATGCCTCTGTGGGAAAAGGAAGTCTTGGGAGAGGGCAGCATCTCTGCCAATTCAGTATGAACTAGGGTGCCCCATCCAGCTCCATTTTCTAGCAAGTATCTTCGCTGCAGTATGATGTCTCCTTGAATAATGCTTCCGTTCTCAGTGAGTTCAGTAGCTGGCTCACAGGCTTTCTCTCCTCCTCACCTCCTGCCCTCATACTCCAGCAGTTTAATATGCTTACCTGCTCATTTCTCAGCACACACAAAGGTAGCGGTACCCTTGGTCTTGCTATCACACACAAGTATTACTGGCCTTACTGCTGCTCCTGGAGCATCACCCATCATCTCCCAACTCCAAGCATTTCCACTGCCTCTCCCCCAGACCTGGAATTCTCTCCCCTCCAGCCCATCACTTCCTGGCTTCCTTCAAGTCTCAGCCAAAGCACCACCTTCTATAAGAAGCCTCTCTCCCTCCTTTCCTCTGAGACTGTCCCCAATTTAGCCCTGCTGCATCTCGTCTGGCCATCGTTATTTGCATGTTCTCTGTCATTAGACTGAACCCCTTGAAAGAAAGGACCATTTCTACTTTGCCCTTCTTCAGACCGCCAATGTTGAGCACAATGATTGCTTCATAAACATGCGCTGATTGACATATCACTCCTCTTCTTTCTCTCTGTTCCCACAGAAATGACCCACGTGCTGCTCCCCATCCACAGACCGTCTCCCCTGCCCGCGTCCTCTGCACACCTGATCCCTGGGGTCTGGAGGACACTCTCTCCTCCCTCCACCTCTCAGAATCTTTAACTTCCTTCCAGGCATGGCTCAAGTACTCGTCTTCCTTTCTCTCCCCAACATCACAGGGGCACTTTATAAGGTACCTGCCCTTCTGGGATTATGTAAATGGGACAATAACAGCTAATGACATCATAATATGATATGACAGTAATAGTTAACATTTATATAACATTTACTATGTGCCAGGCACTGTGATAAGCACTGTACAATTATCTCATTTGATCCTCACCAGCAGTCTTGGGAGGAAGGTACCATTTTACAGAAAAAGAAATCAAGATGGACAGATGAACTGACCTGCCCAACGTCACACAGCTAGAAGTGTGTGAGGATGGACTTGAACTCAGGTCTTCCTGACATCAGATCCAGTGCTCTATCCACTGTGCTACCAACGGGGGCCTCACTGACTGTAAAGCATTAGCTGGTGGCCCTTGCACATCTATGTCCTTTGAGGAACAGCCAGTCTTCATCTCTTCTGACTGCTCAAGTAACAGCAACAAATGCTGGGCAGGAGCTTAGGAAGCCTGAGACTGATGCCAGCCCCTCACCACTTCTGTGACATACAGTTCTACCAGCTCAGTCAGTTCTCCTCCTTCTTGAAGCTGGCAGCTTGGGGATCCAGGTGCCAGCCTCTCGCTGTGGGTACCCCCTCCTTCCTCTCTTCTTACTGCCCCTTGTCCAGCTCTGTGGCTGGACCTTCACCCCTACCTTGCTCCCTAAGTGGGAATGCTGCACCCTAGCTCAGGAGCCTTTTTCTTTGGAAGACTTGGTTTAAGTCTGGCCCCTTACTAACATCTCTTCCCACCACACTCTAACCTCAAATTAATCAATCAATAATCAATAGGCATTTATTAAGTGCTTTCTATGTGTACAGCACCACAGAGTATACCAAGGACGCAACGAAAGGAGACAGACCAGTGCCAGCCCTCCAGAAGCCCACCATCTACCTGAAGGATAGATTGTGCAGACACGGACAATGTACAGGAAGATGGCAGGATGTAAATACTCTTATCTACTTTTCTGTGGATGTGCTGTTTATCCCCAACTGAATACCAGCTCTCAGAGGGAAAGGCCTGGTTTATTTCTGTTTGCACCCAGCACTAGCACAGTATCTGGCATACTGCAGTTGTTTAATAAATCCTTATTGAATAAATGAAAGATGAGGAGTAAAGCAGGGCTGTTATGGTCTATGCTACCGAGGGTTCTGGACTATTGATTACAAAGGCAAGGAAAGGCTACAGAGGCGCCACGCTGCACAGAGCACCCAGCCTGCAGTCAGGAAGACTCATCTTCCTGAGTTCAAATATGACCTCGGACATTAGCAGTGTGATCCCGGGCAAGTCACTTTTCTCTGTTTGCCTCAGTTTCCACATCTGTAAAATGAGCTGGAGAAGGAAATGGCAAACCATCCAGTGTCTGTGCCAAGAAAACCCCAAATGGGGTCACAGAGAGTCAGGCATAATTGAAAAACAACATCTAGGGCAAGTAAAAAGAAGGGGAAAAGGAGGAGGCTAAAAGATTTCCACTAGAAAATGGGAGTGTAATTAGGAAACTTAACTTCAAACAAAAATGATCTGCGATAATAAATGTGTTCCCCAAGACAGACAAGAAATCACGCCACCCCAGATCCCTAGCATTCCTGTACCCAAAGGTGTGAGGGCCAGCCAGAAGTTTAGTTCCCACAGAGTTACTCGTTGATGAAGTCACTGAGAATAAGTCAGAGAATAAGAAAGTTAGCAGACTGCTGGTGGACTCAACCAATCAGAGACAGACAGGGGCCTTCAGAAAATTACAAAGTTCTTGATAAAGGAACCAAATCTAAAGCTAGCTTAAATGAGTCAGGGAAAATGACCCAGAATAACTGGGAGAAAGCTTTTCCTCACTGTGCTTGCTTAAGGAACCTCATACATATAAGCAGACACACATCACATACAATTATCCCTCCATTTTCTGATCATGGATCCTATGTTAAAGCATGTTTGAGTAGGGGATCAATCCCACCAGGGGTGGTTACATAATGGGCATGTAGAGAAGATGGTTACCTAATGGAGAACAGACCAATCTGCCTCCTGATGGGAGGATCTGTCCTGAATTAACAATATAAAACTAATCTCACTTCTGTATTCGACACTCCCTCCTCCTGAAAAGGGGGTTAGAGTCCTCTTTGGCCAAGGCATTCAGTTCCTCTAAACTCTGCTCTAATAAATTTTCCTTGATACCGTTCAGTGTCAAGGCATTTTTTGCTTTAATGGAAACTTATTTTCAGGCAAGACACGGGTTAACGTAACACCAACTAAAATACCAACCAGTATGTTTCTTTACAGAATTAAAGTGACAGAATTTCTCGTTTTATCATTTTTTCTTGGTTTTTGTTATTGCTATGTGGAAATGTTGACTATTTTCTGTATGTATTTTATATCCCAATACTTTACTGAAGCAATCATTTTTCCCTTTTGTCCTTTACTGATTCTCTGGGTTTTCATCAGTATACAATTGTATCTACGTATAGGATAATTATCTGCTCTCTTTCCATATTCAAGTCTTAAATTTTTCTTTCTTCTATTTTTTTCTATTCCTAGAAATTTCTAGAACTATATAAGAGTGGGGTGGAGGCATCCTTATTTTATACCTGTATTTATTGGGAAACCTTCTACTACTTTGTCATAGCCAACAATACAGCTTCTGGGTTTTTGTTGTTCAGTCATTTCAGACATGTCTGACTCTTTGTGACCCCATTTGGGGTTTTCTTGGAAAAGATACTGGAGTGGTTTTTGGCACTTTCTTCTTCAAGGTCATTCCACATTTATGCATTGTAGACTTTTTAACATAAATGATTAATGTGATTTGCCAAAAGCAATTTCTGTATCTAATCCTGTAAGTTTTGTATATCTGATTAATTTTGCCAATTTTTAAAATTGCAACTTGCAACTCTGGTACAACTCCAACTTGGTCACAGTTGGTCTAGAGTTCTTTTCCTCTGAGACTATCTAGAATCACATAAGAGTGGAGAGAGGTCAGGACATACTTGTTTAAGTGATGGTGAGGATCTGAGAGACTTTCAGTTTTTCTCTCCAGGTCAGACCACCAGCAATTTATGAGGGCATCCCCCGAGTCATTGGACAGTGGTCACCTGATCTATTGCTTTCCCATGACTCAGGTTACTCACTTTGACTGCAATTTCTTGAAACTGCTCTCTTTGGTATCCAAGGTGCTTCTCCTTGTTCCAGCTGGTAGACCACATCTGGTTTGGAAACTTCAAGTCCTACTTATTGAAAATGAGAAAGTGCTGAGAACAGATAGCAACCACAGAATTCAATCCTGTCCCCTGTCTCTAAGAAAGTCCTCAGAAAGTTGCTAAGAAACAGGGAAGAATGGATGACGGTATATCAGGGTTCAAAACAGAAACAAAGACTGGGAGAGGTAAAGCTCAAAAGCAAGCAATACAACCAAACTGCCAGGTTTCATGTAGAGAGCAAAGACATTTCACCTGGGAACTGGGAGCACATGAATTCTCTTTTCTTGGCCACAAAAGTATTAGCAACCTGAGCCTGCCTGCTCAACCATCCCCACAACACTGGGATGCACTCCATCAGGGAGAACCCAAAGAAAAACCCTCCAACAGTCAGGCACTGAGTCCCAGGGGCAGCAGCAGTCCTCACCCAGGCAGACAAGGTTCCGGTAATTCTCCAGCATCACCTCCCGGTACAGCTCCTTCTGGGCAGGGTCCAGGTGCCCCCACTCCTCTGGGGTAAAGTCCACAGCCACATCCTGGAACGTCACCAATTCCTGAAAGACCAAAGACATTTATGATTATCCATGGGCTATCACTCCTGTGGATCTGCTGAGAGGCAAAGTTGGTGGGACTCATCAAAAGTATTTCTTGTGAGTGTTCAGGCTTCAGTGTGCTCCATGTCAATTGTCTGAGGACCTCCTGTAGCCCCAGTCTGTGCCAGATCCTGAATCTTACAACAAAGTGGCAGTCCTGGGGCATACAAAGCATTTTCCTTAAAACAACCTTGTGAGCCAGGGAGGGAAAGTTTTGTTATTGTCATTTCCGGTGACAAAAGTGACAAGAAGAAAGGCTGACCAAGAAACCTGGGAGACACGCACACACACACAGCTAGTAAGAATCAAAGACACTACCAGAACCCAGGTCTCATTCAACAACAGCAGGCTGTATCTTCGTTCTGAGTTCAAGGTCCCTCTTACAGGTGACTTTGCCAAAGAAGCAACTGTGTCCACTCTCCATCCCCAAAATGACATGCTAGAGATCAAGATGCTGACAGTGACATCATCTATCATGACGCAGGTAGGTAGTGCAGTGGGCAGAGTCTAGCCTGGAGCCTGGAAGACCTGATTTCAAATCCCACTTCAGATACTTACCAGCTGTATGACCCTGGACAAGTCACAGAACCTCTGAGGTCTGAGGCCTCAGTTTCCTAAGCAAACTATAAAATGAGGTGAACAGCAGCACGACCTTGAAGTGGTGTTGCGAGGATCAAATAAGAGAACATTTGTAAAGCGTTTAGCACAGTGGCTGGCACATATGAGGAGCTATGTGAAGGCTTTTATTCTTCCCTTTTCTCCCCCCTCTCAAAAAAGTAATTTCCAAGTGGAGACAACACAGCTGTTGTGGTCCATTTAAAATCTAACATTTCTTCAGAGTATCAGACAGCAGGCTTTTCTAAGTCCACTATTTCAAACTAAATGAAGCACAGTCACCACCTTCAAGGTTCTTCTTCCTTTACACCCAAATTTTAACTCTAGCCACAGATATTCTACTCAGGTATGAGAGATCAGAAGCATGTCTAGCAGGCGACTCAGACACACATGACAACTCTGGAACATGCTAATGACAACCAGGCCATTGGCAAGGAGGCTTGTGGGTCACGGACAGTTCTCTCCTTTTGATCTTTATACATACAATTGCATTTGCTAGTATTTCTCAAGTTTGGAATAAAAAAAACAATTTTTTTTTCAAGAAAAGATAAGAGAATGTGGACTGATACATAAACAGGCTAACTAAGAGCTGGCTGCACAGCCAGACCCCAAGACTAGTCAAGAACATTTCAATAGGTCTTCATTCAATAGAAGGTGGCCCTCAGGGACCTGGGCTGTCTCACAGTACTGTCACTATACTAGTGAAAGGCAGAGATGGCGTGCTAGTAGAGTTAACCTCATAGCTGTCCAAGTCCCGATTTCAGAAGATCTTTGCAGGGAAGAAGCCTGGGCTGAATCAAATAGTATGAAACTGGGAAGACACGGCAAGGCAGTTGGTCCTCTGATGGTGGACAGCAGGTCTAGGATTTTCAAGGGCAGGGAGTTAACAAGATAGGCAAGCCAGGAATGCCACTTTCACTTAGGCAAACTGAGGAAGGTAGAGCCTTCCAGACTGTGGGGGGTCATGGTCCTCCTATGGTCAATTCTAGAAGCCACATTCAGGGAGCACAGACACAAAGTAGAAACTTTCCAAAGGAGAGCAGTGAGTGGAAATAACCAGAGGAAACCTCAGGCTGGAAAAGACAAGACTCAGTAGAGGCAAGAGAGCTGTCTTCAAGGGTCATGTAAGAGGGTGGGCCTGTTATGCTGAGACAGTGAGCAGAGCTAGGAGTAACGGAAGAGTGTAGCATTTCAGCTTGTTGTCAGGAACAATCTGCAACTGGAATGGCTTTCTTGGAAGACAGAGGGTCCTCCCATACCCTGGGTGTCTTCAAGTAAAGGATAACTCATGTTAATAGGCACACTGTGGAGGGGATACTGTCAGGTCCAGGAGGGACAAGGAAGCATTGAGACACCCTCCAGCTCTGCCAGACTCCTGGTGACTCCTGGTGGGAAAGACACTGAACCAAGAGCTCTGAATCCAAGATGGGAGCTCTTGCCATACCTGGTGGCTATGGTTTCCATCTAGGTCTTCTCTTGACTTCTTCACCTAGTTTTACAACTTAGTCTCTTAGGAAAAGTCCCTGCTCACTCCTTAGTTAGCCTTTGAACTGCCTCCCAAGAAGAAAAGAGTGATATACAGGGGGGGGGGGGAAGAAACTAGTAAAGTTTTATACCATCTTCCTTCACTGAATACAATTAATCCTAAACGCCAGTACAGACTCATGTAGAACATGAAACAAAACAGCAAGGGGCAAGATCAACAGAGAATGAATAGCCATTCCTAGCCTCCTTTTCTGTCTCTGAACTTGCCATCACCCCAGCTTCCTCTGAAGTCTAGACCTTACTCTTTGGAACCTTCCAAAAGAGAAAGAAGAGATCCTAAGAGAAGCCTCCCTGTACATCTTTAAGACAGTCAGTCAGTAAACATTTATTAAACATCTACTCTGAAAGCACAGATTATAGAAGAATATTATGCAAGTGATCAGTCACTTACCTGGTCAGACCTTCGAGCCCAGAATTGTCCCACTCCCTTTCCAAGGAGCTCAATCACACAATGAAGTTTCATTTGTCCCCAAATAGTCATATCAACACCATTTGTAGATGGGAAACAGAAAAAAAGAACCCAAATATTTGATACCTGCCATCCCATTAAAAAAAAAAGGCTAAGCAACAATCCCATTATTGAATGGAACATGACAGTACCTGTAATTTTTTTTTTGCAGTTACTGCTTACTAACAGCAAGGGGAAGGGAATGTTTTGTTTTTAACATTAGTCATTTAGAGTCACTGATTCCCATTGTACTTGACTTGAATTGGGTGGTATATAGTGGATCGTGCTGAGACTGGAATCAGGAAGGCCTGTGTCTGCTGACCACAGATCAAATGAGACCATCTGGAGAAAGTCCCTGGTGAACCTTAAGGAGCTATCATGATCATGTCATGACCACGTATATCATTCTGTTGCTCTTTCTTTCACAATTTTTTTTTAATGGGATGGCAATACATGGGGTGCTTTTTATTGGTAAGTAAATAGAGTATAAAAGCAAAATGTAGGCATATTACAAACCTCAATGACAGAAATTTGAGGAAAATATTCCTTGGGAAAGGCAGAATTACAGATGATCAGGGAGAGACGGGATGGCACAGGAGAAGGAGAGGTGTTCCATCCCCACTCCAATGAATCACAGGAAGCCTAGAAAACTTTTCTGTATCAATTAAAAGTATATGAACAAGCCTTGAATTTGAGAAGATTAAAATGTTTTGATGATTTAGAGAGATGACATCCCACAGAAAACATCAAGTGACTGGCCATCTGAAGGAGGAAGCAGATTGTCTCAGAGCCCAAAGAAGACCCACACCAAAGGAGAACTTCATGAGAAGCTTACGTTTGAGGCTGTTTGTCCTAGGACCTGGTGTGTACAAAGGAAAAGCCTAACCTCCACTTTGGGGATACGATTCCATAACTACTGTCATTGCTTTTGGTGGCAGTTAGGCACAACTGTGTACAGAGCACTGAGCCTGGAGTCAGGAAGACCTGAGTTCAAATCTGGTTTCAGACACTCATCAGCTGGGTGACCCTGGGCAAACCATTTCAGTATTTTTGCCAAGAAAATTCCCAATGGGGTCACGAAGACTCAGACACGACTGAAGAGCAGCGACTTTTCGATCCAGGAACAAATATTGACGACGTGCCAGGCAATGTGCCGAGGGCTGGGACAAACGCACAAAGAATGAAGTAATGTGTATTTAAAAGGAGCTTATATTTTCAGGAAATATCCTTTCATAAAAGCTAGGCAGGGCCGTGGGGAGAGTGCTGGGCCCGTAGTCAGCAAGCGTCATCTTCCTAAGTTACAAAGTATCTGTCCTCAGATACTTTTTAGCTATGTAGCTCTGGACAACTCCCTTACCGCTGTTTACCTCAGTTTCCTCATCCGTAAAATGAGCTGGAGAAGGAAGTGGCAAACCACTCCAGTATCAGGGTCAGCTGGCTGACGGATAAGGGGGAGCGCACAGGTCGGGGCTCCGGACAGACCCCTAAGAGGGGCCCACCTTGCTGGTACCAGCCCACAGTGTGGGCTACAACCACATTTTATAAAGCACGCTCCTGGACGACGTGAAATGAAGATTGCATTCCTCCAAAATACAGAAACGTAGGCTTTTCCAGTAAAGCATCCACTCCTTGAGGGCACGAGGGCACATTCTATTTTCCCTCTGTGCCCCCCCCCCCGCGCCTGGCACAGGGAAGGCACCTAATGTACCTAATGGGCGCTTCACTGAACTAAAACGAGCCTGTGTTTCCTGGGCTCCCGGCTCCCGTCAGACGCGCACCCCGATGCCCGGGGGCTGCCCCAACCTAACCCAACCCGAGGGGCCAACGTGCCTACTACGTGCTAGCCCAGGGGGTCTGCTCACCTGGCGGGCGGAGGCCATGCCCCCTGCTCCTCTTCCTCCTGGGGGGCTCCTGAGGGGCCAGGGTCATCCGAATGGGCGTCGGGTGATGAGCCTCCCGTACCCACGAAGAAAGGGGGGCCCGAGGAGCCTCCGAGCCTGGACCAGAGCAGGAGTCCCGGGAACTGAAAACGCCAGGAGCTGCCGGGCGAGGGGGCGGGAATAGAGCTCCCCGGGATGGGCAGGGCGTAGCCGATGATTGGCCGGGAGGGCCGGCCCCGCCTCGCAGAGCCGACCAATAGACTGGCTGTGGGCGGGGCGGCCGGCTGCGCACGCGCCGGGCGCGGCTCTTTCCTCTTTCTGTCCTTTCTCCCGAAGCTCCGAAACTAGGGTCCGAGCGCTCCGCCGCCTCCAACTCCCGGCGTCTTGCCGGCCAGGCCTCCGGCTGCCCCTCTCCGTGGAGCAGGCAGGAGGACTCGCGGCCCGGCGGCGACGAAGAAGGACGGAGCGCAGCGCGGCGAGGGAGGCGCGCCCCAGGCGGCGGAGGCCCCCAGGGCGGACGTGACGTACGCGCTGCGGTACCGCGCTGGCGGGCCGGCGAGGCTGGCGGAAGTGGCCCCACGCGTCCGCTTCCCGCCTCTCCCAGTCCGGCCAGTCCAGTCAAAGCGCCGGGTCCTGCTGTAGGGTCGGAATCCAGCCCTGCCCCTCGGGGTAAGCGCACAGGGTAAGCACGGCCTTCTGGGAAACGTAGTCCCGCGGCCAGGGCCGGCCAGTGCGCATGCTCAGCCCGCTAGCCGTCCCGTCCTAGGTCCACGACCCCTTCCCCGGCCGGGGGGTCCCAGGTGCCAACGCCTCCAGCGGGGTCTTGAGCCAGGGTGGGGGCGGGGCTCGGCACCCTTTTCTCCCTAATGGCTTAGTCTGAGGTTCCCAGATCGCAGGAGGACAGAATGGGGAGGGGATGAGGGCGGGTGCCCCAAAGTGAAGCTTTGAACCCCCGTTCCCCGGCTATCCTGCAGACGCTCCCGAAGCGCCTGCTCCGTGCTAGGCACCGGGAGACAGACGTGCGAACCAAGCCATACAAAGGAAGCCCCGAGGGGAGGCGCTGGGATGGACAGGGATGGGAGGTAGGCTTCTGGGGGAGCCGGGGAGGGCCGTAGGTAGAGCCCAGGACAGCCAGAGAGACTGCCCGGATCCTCGGGATGGGGGGTCCAGGCTCCTTGTACTGAAGAGGGCACGGTGGGGGGGAAGGTGCAAGAAGACTGGAAAGGGGGGAGGGGCCGAAGAGCATTCTGTATGTGTTCTTGGAGGCCATAGGAAGCCCCAGGAGTTTATTGATTGGGAGAGGGTTGGGGGGTCACGTGATCTGACTTGCACTTCAGGAAAACCACTTATAGACTGTAGTGGGGAGAGAGGTGAGGCAGGGAGACCCACCATAGACCAGGGATGGGGTCAGCAAGGCCTAGGCCGACCTCTAGGGTCAAAACACTAGGGTGTTTTGCACCGTATCAGAAGACAGGTGAGGGTGCATTCCCTCAGGCGATGTTATAGAGATGAAATCTACAGGCGTTGGCATCATCTTGGATATGAGGGGTGAGAGAGATTGTGGAATCCAGGATGACTCCTAGGTTGTGAGCCCAGGACAGTGGGAGGATGGCGTTGCCCTCCACGGTAATAGGGAAGGTAGGGGTGGGGGCAAGGGCTCTTAGGAGAAAAGATGCTATGTTCTGTTTTGGATATATTGAGTTTCAGATATCTACAGAACATCTATTTCTAGATGTCTGAAAGGCAATTGGAGATATGAAATTGGAGGTCAGCAGAAAGCTTGTAGTAGACTAGGTGGATTTGAGAGTCATCAGCATAGAGATGGTAATGAAAATCATGGGAGCTGATGAGCTCACAAGGAAAGTAGTATACTGAGGGGGGAGACAAAAGGGCCTGGAAATGTCATGGGACACCTATGATTAGAAGGCATGATCAGGAGGCTGATCTACAAGAGGAGGCACAGAAGGAGTTATCAGATAGGAAGGAGAAAATGATGTCCCCAAAACCTAGAGAGAAGAGAACATCAAAGAGACTGATCAAGAATGTCAAAGCCTGCAGAGAAGCCTAGGAGTATAAGGACTGAGAAAAGGTCCTTAGACTTGGCCACTTAGAGATCATTAGTAACTTCAGAGAGACCAGTTTCAGTGAAATGATAAGGTCAGAAGCCAGATTGTAAGAGGTTAAGAGAGTGAAAGGAGAGAAAGCAGAGGCATCAATTATAAATGGCCTTTTCCTGGAGTTTAGCGATAAAGGGCCAAAGAGATACAAGATGATAGCAGGGATGGAAGACACAAGGGAGAATAGGAGAGGCATCGGGCACATTTGTAGGTAGCAGCAAATAAGCCAGTAGCAAGGGAGAGATAGAAACGTGAATGGACAGGGATACCAGAAGATGGCAACCTGTTGGAGGAGATGGGATGGACAGGCCTTGGTCAGGAGTAGGCACCCTCACCATAAGTAAGACTAAGAGTTATTATCCAACAGATAAAGGATATGAAGAGTTTCCAGAAGAAAGATGACCAACAACTGCATTTAAAAATGCCTTCAATCACTCATTAAAATAATGCAAATTTAAAAAACTCTAAAGTTTCTATTCATATCCCATCAAATTACCAAAGATGAGAAAAGAAAATGGCCAGTGTTGGAAAAGATGAAGGACAGCCACTGTTTGTGGAGCTGTGATTTCATTCAGCTACCTTGGAAAGTTATTCTAGAAAAGTAACTAAATTGTTATCTTTGAACAGTTAATTGGTCAATAAATATTTATCAGGCACCTTCTGTGTGCCATGACACAATGACATAAACTGCCTACTGGACTCTGTCCTCCAACCTCTTGTTCTGATTGCCTGCATCAGGGTTCCAGGCTTCTATTTTCAATGGATCCTCTTAACTCAAAGAAAAAACTTCAGTAAGCATCCTGAATGTGCCATGTACCAGGTTTCACTGCTGGAAATACGGACAGAAATAGAACAGTACCTGCACATTTTCCCAGTGGCAAGGGAACCAAACATTTAAAACAATAAACAAACGAGATATTTGAAAAGGAATAAAGTATTTCTAAATGGCAAGAGCAAAAAGGACTTCACCTTGGAGATTGCATGTTACTTGAACCTTAGAAGCCGTAGCTTCTAAGAAATGGAATTTATAGAGGAAGAGGTTTTTGTGCGTGGTGGCCAGCATGAGCAATAGCCCAGAGATTGAAGATGTTATATTGAATTTAGGGTAAGCAAATAGGACAGTTTGGTGAAATGTAAAATGTTTGCAGAAGAGTAATGTGAAATGTTAGGAATGGTAGGCTGGAACCTACCATTAAACAAGACTTTAAATTCCTAGGCACGGAATTGCTATTTTACAAATAATGAGAGGCCAACTTGAGTAGGAGAATTGGACAGAAGCCCTAGTCAGCTTATTTTGGTCATCCCATGAAAGAGGCAGAGGCTGGAAGCTGAGAGTCTAATTAGAAGACTATTGCAGAACTTCACATAAGATATGACAAGGGCTTGAATGAATGTGGTTGCCATATGAGGGGGAAAGAGATGGATGTGAGCTCTGCCAGTAGAATCAAAAAGACTCACCCACCAAATGGACACAGAAGTGGGGGAAAAGTCCAGGATACCTCAAAGTAAACTTTAGAGCCTGGAAAAAAAGGAGAAGGTGCTATTCACAAGAGAATTAGGAAAGTTTGGGAAAAGGTAAGTTTAAGAGGAAAGATGAATTCCCTTTTAGATATATTGAGTATAAGATGCTAATGGAAGAGGCAGTTTGGTACAGGGGAAAGATCACTGGCTCTGGGCTCAGAGTTCTCATCTCTGACATTTTCCGTCCCATCACCTTGTTGGACCTCAGTTTCCTCATCTTTTTTATGAGGAGGTTGGGTTAGTTTGGCTCTGAAGTCCCCTCCAGTGCCTCATCTAGGGTCCCACGGAGTTAGAGAATCAAGCATCTGTGCTAAGTCCACAATAAATTTATTATCTAATAGCTGATTCCTCACCTCTGGAAGCCAGTCCTTTTATTCCTAATCGATTCTCTAATGTACTCCCCTCGCACCTCGTCACCGTTACTGCCCATGTATCAAATATATTCAAGCAAAACAAATCCTCAGACGCACTTTTCCTCTCACCTCCACCTCAGACTTTTAGCTTCCTTCACTGCGCAACTGCATGGCCCCCTGCTATGGGGATCTCTTTGATTGAGTCTGATCTATCCATCTTCACATTGTCTGTCTACTTCATGACGTGCCCAGCATGATTTCTTAGGTTTACATATTGTCTCCTTTTTTATTTTCATTTTTTTTTGGTTTTGTTTGATTGTTTCTTGATTTCCCATGAATTTATTCGCTTCCATTTGCTCCATTCTAGTTTTAAAGAATTATTTTCTTCAGTAAGCTTTTGGATCTCCTTTTGCATTTGCCCAATTCTGCTTTTTAAGGTATTAATTCTCCTCATTGGCTTTTTGGATCTCTTTTACCATTTAGCCAAGTCTGGTTTTTAAGGTATTATTTTCTTCAGCATTTTTTTGTGTCTTCTTTACCAGGCTGTTGCCTTGTTTTTCATTATTGCATCACTCTCATTTCTTTTCCCAGTTTTTCCTCTACTTCTCTTACTTGATTTTCAGAATCCTTTTTGAACTCTTCCATGGCCTGAAACCTATTCATATTTTCCTTGGAGGCTTTGGATGTGGGAGCTTTGACTTGGTTGTTTTCTCCTGAGTGTGTGTTTTAATAGTCACAACAGTAACGTTCTGTAGTCAGAGTATTTTTCCGTTGTTTGCTCCTTTCCCCAGCCTATTAGTTGACTTTTAACTCTTTGTTAGAGTATGGCTCTGCTTCCAGGGTGGAGGGTGCATTGTCCTAAACTTCAGGGGTTTTGTGTAGCTGTTTTCAGAGATGCTTCTAGGGATCTGTAAGTTTTCAGTTCTCCCAAGGTGGTATGATCTAAGGAGAGGTGTTTACTACTCTCCTAGCCTGCTCTGATCTTTGAAGGACCACAAGCACTCTTCTGTTCTGTCACTGTGAGGAGAGTCCCTGCTCCACTGCTGCCACAAGCTCTGCTATGCTAGTGCTGGGACTGCCACTCAGGACCACCAGCCAAGACTGTGACCTAGAACCAAGTGTAGTAACAGGGTCCTGCCTCAGTGCTAGCAAAAAGACTCCTGTAATATGCTTCTGACCAGTTGTTTGACACTCCCCACCCTGTTTACCATCTGTGCGTTGAGCTCTGGAGGCAGCTGCTGCCACTGCTGATTCAATCAGTCCCCAGGCCTGCTCCTGGTTTGCTTGGACCAGGGCTATGCTGGGGCAGCCTGTGCTGGACTGTGCTTTACTCTCACCCAGGTGCAACAGACCTTTCCTGTTGACCTTCTAAGTTGTCTTTGGCATCTGTGGGCTGAGAGGTCTGAAATCGCCACTGCTGCCAGTGATTGGCTCGCTCCAAGGCCCATTCTGAGTTTGCTGGGGCCTCTTCTACATTGGACTGCACTCCTAATACACCTTGGTGCCACAGACCTTTCCTGCCAACCATTCAAGTTGTCCTGGGCTGGAAATTTGTTTCACTCCATCTTTTTGTGGTTTTCGCTGCTCTAGAATTTGTTTAGAGTTATTTTTTTAAAGGTATTTGGAGGAGTTTATGGGGAAAACTCAGGCAAGTCTCTGCCTTTACTCCACCATCTTGGCTCTGTCTCCTACATTTACATAAATAGTTAGGAAAAACTTTTCTTGACTTGGACAGTTTAACTGTAGGCCAGTGAGATTGACTCAATTTAGAGGAATTAAGTAAAAATGCATCACTGCAAGAGTGATGTCCTGGAGTCAGCAGGAGGGAATAGAATTAAGAGGACAGAGAAGAAATAGTCTTGAAGAAGAGGAAGACTATTTCTTTTGAAAGGAATGAGTGTGGTGGGTAGTCCTCCGACTTTTGAGTAAGCCAGTTCAGGCAGTATCTGAGACTTTTCCCAGTTTTCTTAGTAAATGAAGAGACTAAGTCACATGGAATAAGTGTGGCATTGTGGATTTCAGGATTAATAGGATTTGACTAGCCACTGGGAAAAAGGGTTTTTCTGAGTTTCAACTTCCTATAAAGGAGGTGAACTCTGGCTTAAATGGTTCTTATATTTGTTAATCTTGTCTCCTCACTGTTTCTTATCCCCCATATTCAAACTGTTGCCAAGGAAGGCCCATCCACTGCACCTTTGCAGCATTTCTCAAATATGATGACACTATCCTCATCACCATGCCTGCACTATGGCAATCACCACTGGTGGCTCTGCCCACCTCGGGTCTCTCCCTAGTCCCCATTCTAATCCATCCTCCCTTAAGATTTTCCTAAAGCACAGGTCTGATCAGGTCACCCCTGCCTAATCCATTTAACCCCCTACCTCTCTCTCTGCATCTCACAGCTCCTTTACATAATTTATCAAGCTCTCCTCTATACAGATGAAGGGGGTGGCCCAGGAGGCATTTCTCCTGTGTTCTCTTGATCCTGGCTGCTCCAGGCTTTTCTACTAAATTAACCTCCTCCAGGCATTTCCACACTAATCTTCAACCTCTATAAATCTATTGGCTCCTTCCCTGCTACCTACATTTTATCTCTGCCTTTAAAAAAAAACTCTAAAACCAACTGTCCCCTCAGGCTAATGTTCTGTGTCCATCCATTGCACAGCAGAATGAATATACAGAAAAGCTGTGAATTCTCTTTCTTCTCACTTCACAACCCTTTGCAGTTTGGTTTCAGGCCTCACTACTCAATAAGGCTCACTCAAAAGTTTCCAGTTATGTCTTACCAAGAGCAAACACACAGCCTTGTTTCACTCCATTGGTGACTAGAAAGGCACAAGAGTATTATCCATTATCCAGAACCGGGGTAAACATGCCATCATAAAACTGACATACAATGCTGATGAACTTCTCCAGGCAACCAGATTTTAACATAATTTTCCATAAGCCCTCATGACTAACAGTGCCAAAGACCTTGGTCAGATCTACAAACATTGTGTACAGACCTCTGTTCTACTCCTGCCATTTCTTCTGGAGCTGTTGGGCAGCAAATACCATATCAACTGTTCCTTGGCCCTTTCTGAAGCCACACTGACTCTCAGGTAGATGACCATCTTCCAGATGAAGGATCAGTCTATTAAGGAGGACTCTGGCAAGAATCTTGCCATCCATGATTAAAAGAGAGACCTCCCCATGCACATACCCATGATTGTTACAGGGCAATCTATTTCCTTTACCTTTATAGAGATGGACAGTGTATGCTTTTTTTTAGCATGTTTTCAGCCATGTTTTCAAATGCTTTCAATGAGGATGAACACGGCATCAAGGTCACCTACCACATTGATGGTAAATTCTTGAATTTGAAAAGCATAGAGCCAAGCCAAAACCAAAGTGGAGGGAATATTGGTATATGATTTTCTGTTTTGGGATGATTGTGCACTCAATGCGGCCTCTGAAGCTGAGATGCAGCAAGGTATGGCTCAATTCTCTGCTGCCTGTGCCCTAATAATTAACACCAAGAAAACACAGGTACTCCATCAGCCACGACCACACTGTTCATATGTGGAACCATCAGTTACAGCAAATGGAGAGGTTTTGAATGCTGCGGATAAGTTTAGTTACCTTGGTAGTGAACTTTCTAGGGACATACACATTGATAATGAAGTTGACGCATGCATTGCCAGAGCTGACTCAGTGTATGGGAGACTCCAGAGAAGAGATATTATTAGACTGACTATCAAACTGAACCTTTGTGCTGATTTCATTATTGTATGCCTGTGAAACCTGAACAGTATACCAGTGACATGCCAGGAAACTGAATCACTTTCATTTGAATTGTCTTAGGAAGATTCTGAAGATCACCTGGCAGGATAAGATACCAGACACTGAGATTCTTACTTGAACTGTCAAGCATTCAAACTCTGCTTCAGAGAACACAACTTCGATGGGCTGGCCATGTTGTTTGAATGCACAATGTACACTTGCCAAAAAGACTTTTATGGAGAACTCACACAGGACAAGCATTCACATGGCAATCAGAAGAAGCAATACAAGGACACTCTCAAGATCTCTGAAGAGCTTTGGATTGACTGCCTGATATGGGAGACACCGGCACAGGATTACCCAGTATGACATGCCCTTATTAGAGAAGGTGTTGTGTTCTATGAGCAAAGCAGAATTGAAAAAGCTCAAAGGAAATGGATGCGCAAATTTAGAGTATCCACCCCAAATGTTCACACAGACTATTTGTGCCCAACCTGTGGTAGTGCATTCTAAGCTTGTATTGGTCTGATCAGCCACAGTCGGAGACACCGAAACCTGACTCTAGCATAGTGATGTCATTTTACTCCTCTTCAAGAACAAAGGCCAACAACCAGCTGACCAAGGCTAATGATCTTTTTTCATTCCTCATCTTACTTGATTTCTGTGCTGTGTTAGACATTATGAATAACTCTCTCTTGCTGGAAACTTTCTCCCAAAGAGATCATAGAAATGGGAAAGGGTCCCACATGTACAAAAATATTTATAGCAGCTCTGTCTGTGGTGGCCAAAAACTGGAAATCAAGGGGAAGTCCATCAATTGGGGAATGGCAGAACAAGTTGTGGTATATGAATGTAATGGAATACCATTGTGCTATGAGAATCAGTGAACAGGAAGATTTCAGAGAAGCCTGGAAAGATTTATATGAACTTATGCTGAGTGAAAGGAGCAGAACCAGGAGAACTTTGTAAACAGCAATGACCACAGTGTGCAAGGAATTTTTCTGGTAGACTTAGTACTTCATTGAAATGCATGGAATACATGGAAATTAAAAATTTCCAATGGACTCTTGAGTCAAAACACTTTCCATATCCAGAGAAAGAACTATGGAATTGAATCACAGACAGAAACAGATCATTTTCTTTTGTATTGTTATGTTCTGTTTTGTTTTATGGTTTCCCCCATTCATTTTAATTCTTCTATGCAACATGCATTTAATAGGAATGTACATGTACGTTGTATACTGTCTCAGGGAGGGAATGGGGAGGGAGGGAATGGAAAAAAATCTAAGATATATGGAAGTGATTGTCGAACACTGAAAACAAGTAAAATAATTCAATTTTAAAAAATAAAAATAACCTTCCTACAAAAAAGCTCTGTACATGTCACCCTTCTGCTCAAAAAACCCAGTGGCTATGTATATCTCCCAAGAATAAAAAAATACCAACTCCTCACCTTGGGATTTAAAAGCCTCCACAGTCTATTTACACACTCTGCATTCCACTAAAAGTCAGTAACCATTTATTTAACATGAGGTACCAGACACTGTGTTAAGTGCTTGTGGATACAAAAAAAAAAAAAAAAAAGGCAGAACAGATGATAGTTTACAGTGGATCAGAGACTAGCAGGGCAGTGTTGAAATTATCATGTAAAATTCTGAATAAACACACAAAAATCCCAGTCTATTAATAATAGAGGTTTACTGTTCGTGTTCATCCCTTTTTCCGTTCTTTGTGCAGGGCAGGTATTCTTAACCTGAAGTCCAGGGGTAGATTTCAGGCAATCGAGGGAAATTACATCTTTTATTTTTTACAATTTCTAAAATTTAACATTTTGATTATGAATTAAAAAAATAAACATCCTAAGAATTGGATGGAATTGACTAGGCTGCCAAAGGAATCTATAACATAAAAAAGATTAAGAATTTCTGGTCTAGGGAAATGTTCATGTTTTTGATGTTTGCCAAGTACATAATAACAAAAAGGAGAAATTATTTAAAATGTTGAATTCCCCTGTGTTTGTATTTCAACTATGACTGTCTATCCTCTACCATAAAACCCTCCCTTGTATCAAGCATAGAAAAGTAAAAAAATTTATACATCTCGAAATGCATGCTTCCCTTCACTTTTTCAAACCCTGGTAGCTTCATTTAATGCTCAGCTCCACCTGTTACTGGGATCTCTTTAGGTTGCCCTTAGTTGGGACTACTCTACTCATCTTCCCATTACATGCTCATTCACTGAAGTGTCCTCTACTTTAAAAAGGAAGCTTTGAGAAGACCAGGGCTTTTTTAAAAAAAAGTTTTTGTCTGTACCTAGGAACACAGTGAGTTGCATAAAATTTTAAAAATCAGCAACTGGACAGTTTAATTGTAAACTGCTGGGAATATTCTGATCTAGATGAGTAGAGTGAAGATACATCATTGCTGGAGTAATATCCTGGAATTAGCAAGGAGGGAATGGGATTAAGGGGTGGGAGTAAGGAAATAATCTTAAAGCAAGGAAAGTATATTTTTTCCTTTGTGACAGAAATGAGTGTGTATGGTTGATAGCCCTTACATGGTTAAGTAAGCAAATTTAGGGAGCATCCAGGAGGTTGTCCTGAATTTTCTCAAAAATTGATGAGTCTAAGTCACGGAATATGTTTGGCATTGTAGATTTGAGATGGAATAGCTACTGTGAGAAAGGGTTTCCCTAAGTTTCAATTATCTAATTTTTAGTAAAGGATGATAACTCTAGCTTTAGCATTTCATTGGTTTGTAGTATTCATATTTTTATATTCATCTGATGTTGAATTAGTTTTGTGCTCTGGTTTAAAGGCTTTCCGTATTCATTACGTACATAAATTGTTTTCTGATTAATACAAGATGATGATGAGTACACAGCTTTCTCTCAATCATTATATCCATATATTTCCTTTGTAGAATGAATCTTCAGATGTTGAGTATACTCTTTCCTGAGGAGGAATGACACTTCACATTCACTACATTCATAAGGTTTTGCTCCAGAATGAATTCTTTTATGTTCTATAAGTTGTGTGCCCCAACAGAAGGTCTTCCCACATTTATCACATTCATAAGGTTTTTCTCCAGTATGAATTCTACGATGTTGATTAAGCTGTGCTTTTAGTCGGAAGGCTTTCCCACATTCATTACATTCATAAGGTTTCTCTCCTGTATGAATTCTCTGGTGTTCAGTAAGTGCTGTGCTCAGACGGAAGGATTTCTCACATTCATTACATTCATAAGGTTTCTCACCAGTATGAATTGTCTGATGTTGAATGAGTTTTACTTTCTGGCTAAAGGCCTTCCCACATTCTAAACATTCATATGGTTTCTCTCCAGTATGAATTTTCTGATGCTCTGTAAGGTTAGAGCGCCTACAAAAGGCCTTCCCACACTGATTACATTTATAAGGCTTTTCTCCAGTATGAATTCTGCGATGCTGATTAAGCTGTGCTTTTAGTCGGAAGGCCTTCCCACATTCAACACATTCATGAGGTTTTTCACCGGTATGAATTCTCTGGTGCTCAGTAAGAGTTGTACTCAGGCAGAAGGCCCTCCCACACTCATGACATTCATAAGGTTTCTCACCTGTATGAATTCTCTGATGTTCAGTGAGATTTGAACGCCTGCAGAAGGCCTTGCCACATTCACTACACTGATAAGGTTTCTCACCAGTATGAATTTTTTGATGTTCATTCAGCTGTCCTTTTTGACGGAAAGCCTTACCACATTCATGACATTCAAATGGTTTCTCACCTGTGTGAATTGATTGATGTTGGTTAAGCTGTGCTTTAAGTCTAAACGCTTTCCCACATATATTACATTCATATGGCTTCTCACCAGTATGGATTCTCTGATGTTTAGTAAGAGCTGCACTCAGGCAGAAGGCCCTGCCACATTCGTTACATTCATAAGGCTTCTCACCAGTGTGAATTCTCTGATGTTCAGTGAGGTTTGAACGCCTGCAAAAGGCCTTCCCACATTCATTACATTTATAAGGTTTCTCACCAGTATGAATTTTCTGGTGTTCGTTAAGTTGGCCTTTTAGTCGAAAGGCCTTTCCACAGTCATTACATTTATATGGTTTCTCACCAGTATGGATCGTCTGATGCTGATTTAGTTGGGCTTTTAGTCGAAAGTTCTTCCCACATACATTACACTGATAAGGTTTGTCACCAGTAAGAATATTCGGATATCCAGGAATCTCCATCCTTAGGCAAAAGGTGGTCCCACATTCATTAGTTTCATATGGTTTCTCTCCAGCATGAATTTTCTCATGAAGGTTAAATCCTTTCCTTGGCTTAGTCTTCTCACATTCATCACAGTCATAAAGCCTCTCTCTAATACATATTCTACCATTGTTAATAAAGGCTGAATTATACATAAGGCATTTCCTATATTTAGATGTTTTATTTGAGCACCTACTACTGTATTTCTTTCTATCTGTATGCAGTCTAAAGAATTCTCCATGTGTGTCCCACGTACTCAGACTCTTTCCTACTGTCTGTTGTGGGAAAAGGATTGGCCTTATATTGATGCTTCTGCAGTAACTATTATTTTCATGGACTTTAAATTTATTGGGATGTTTCTTTTGGGTAATTCTGACTTCCCAGAAATGTTTCTCTTCATTCCTCAGATGATTTTCTAACTTGGCATTGCATTCCAATGTTTCTCCCAATGAGGAAATAAGGAGACCATCCTTCTTGAGTATTTCCTGGGATGATTCTATCACTGAAATACTTAGCTTTGAAGTAGACTTCATGGATTCATACTTAGTTTCCCAATCTGAAAGAAATAAAAAATTTAAATAACCAGTGCCACTGCATACATAGTATCTACAGTACTACCTCTGAATAAATGAAGAAATATTATTCTCAAGTCATATTTTCCTGCAAAATGAGCCCCAGTTCTGATCAAATGAAGATTCCCTCCCTCTAATAGTTTCTGCTCCTGAGTGGATCCAACCCTAGAAGCCATATGCAATTACCTCGAGGTCTTTCTTCTGATCTAGTGCAAACTACTCACTGTTTTTTCCATTTCAAAAACCAACTCCAGACAATTTTCATAATGATGACATTCATCAAGTAAAATCCCTCTAAACCTATTTTCTAGCAAACTACATACTCCAGTTTATTTATTTATTAGCAATCTGGATAAAATAATGAAAGCCTCCCCTAGTAGTTTGTGCTCTACCATAGATCCAACACTAGGCTGCCATATGCATTTCCTTCTAAGTCTTCCTAATGGAGTACATGTCACTAATCTACTTTTTTAAACTTGTACCATAGAATTTATAACTTTTCAAATATAATTTTAAGATCTGATGCTAGACAACTTTTGCTTCTTATCTTTATGAATGTCGTTGATATTCTTAATCTAAAAGGTTTTCATATGAATTACATTGTTTTACATATTTCATACAAAATTGTCTTTTTAATTAGATTGGCACCGCATGATATCTGTAGATTAATTTCGTGGTATTGTGTTCATTTAGGGTATAATCTATCCATAAACACTAAGTTTCTCTGCAATCATCAGGCCTTCTTTTCTTTCTTTGAAAATAACTTGGCTGACATGTTATCCTCCCCGATATAATGGAAATTCATCTCAGACAAGGCAGCATTTCATTTTTAGTTTCTCTATCTCCTGTGCTTACCACAGCGCCTGGAACATAGTTGATAGACTATAATACTCAGTGACTTCAATGTCAAGGTGGCCACAAGAGGAAGGTGAAAAATATTTTTTAAAATGTAGCTCAGGAGGAAACAAGAGAGGCCAAGAGACAGTGAGACAACTGTGCCTCAGAAATACTTTCTTTGAGAAGAGTCAAAGGCACTGAATATGAGCACTAAAAACTACTGTAATGGTAAGGGAATTTGAAGATCTTCCCTGCCCCTTCATAGGCCCATATGACTGGCTTTGAGCTTTGGCCTATCCCACAGCCTGAGTCACGTGGAGCTGATGGTAGGAGGAGCTTAGGTGGAGCAGGAAGGGCAGAGCTTAGAGTGAGCCAGACCTAGGAGAGAGCAGGCAGAGCAGAGCAGCTAGTGTGAGTGAGAGAGGGAGTGATTTTGCCTAAGGGAGCTTGTCTGTGGGGAGGTCTAACAGAAAAGAACTGGGAATGGCAGTGGTCCTGGCATTGATAATGTGTGTAGATTTCTTTGTTACTATGATGGATTTGGCTTTCTGGTGTTTGAATAAATGTCTTGGTTTCATCTTTGAGAAAGAGAGTTTATATTTTGAGAATTTACCCTGGAAATACACATACATATTTGTAGCAGCTACAGTGAGTATTGCATTGGGGTTACAACTATCCCCAAACTGGTATAAATTATCCTTTAACATCTGGAGAATCACTCCATACTGACATGAGCATTATATCTAGAATAGTGTTGACTGGGCGGTTAGACCACCAAATATTCAGAATACTCAAAAGAAATGTAAACTATTTATAAATAGATGAAAAATATCCTCACATCCATTAAATTGAAAAGATAATATGAGATGAAAGTCATCACTGCAGGAAGAACTTTTGAGACATACTAATATAATCTGGGTGGAGCTCTGAATTGGTCCAAATACTCTGAAAAACAGTTTGGAATTACATGAGAGAAGTCCATAAAGTATACATAATTAGGAATTGTACCACTAAATACAAACTCCAAAGAGGTGAAAAACATACTTGAAAAGTCCCATATCCATACCAATATTGTAGCTGAGAAATGTTCACTCTATACCAGCAACATAGGTTATTTTCTATGGGGAAAGTGTCGTACACAGTCAGCCAATCAGGGTATACTTAGTCAGTGCTTTCTCTGTGCCACGGACAAGTGCTGGGTTCCAGGAACACAAATACCACCATCATTCCATAAGAACACAAAAAGACATGCAAACTCTTCCATGTAATGCTCCAAGAATAAGTCAAAGCCACAAGACAATAACCAGCAGAATGACAAATGTCTGGAAAAGCATCTAAAAAGACATTTTATCCATGCCTTTTGTATTTCCACAGCCACCGTTCTGTTCTTTTCAAATGGAACCCTCACTTGTGAACAAGTTGAATAGCATGGGACCAAGATCTGCTCTGAGGTTTCTCTAACAAGGGGCACCGTCCTCTCTCTTAACAAGTCCCCAGTTCCGGTTCTAAGGAGGAATGATGTGATGTTTAAAAAGCTTGAGAAACATAGTTTCTGAGTAACTTAATCATTTTATTAATAATGCTAGCATGTTGTTACTAAAAAAGGTCAGTGACACTCCTGAATGCCAAAGACCCATCAAAGACATGTCCTTGGAAGAGTGGGTGCTCCTGAGTATGTCAGTCAACTCTGACTGGTTAACAATTAACAAGAAAATGAATATTATAATGAGCAGTGAGCTCATTGTAATGAGGGTTTTGGCAGGATATAACTTGGATCATTCAAGTCTTGGTCAAAGAGACATCAATTCCTATATCACCTATCTGAAGAAAGGGAAAATACACATTTTTCCCAGACCTGTCTGAGTAAACACAATGGACAAGAATCCACCCACTTGCCTAACCTTAGAATTTCTTTACTGTCTTTGATTAGATCTTAGCCTTTATAAGTCTTTAAAGTCTTTGTCTAAGACATCCCACACTGATTGATTTCTGGCTGAGGAAGTACAAAAGGGGGGAAACCTTGGTCCTCATTAAATAACTTGTTATTAAATACAAGCAAATAATAATAATTTCTCTCAGTAGGAGTCTTGCCAGGACCTGTGGTGGTTTTTCAGTGATTCATGGTTTCAGTTCCTTTGAGGAACCCTCCATTCACATGGTTGTAGACATGGTTTAGAATGTTCTCTCTGTGCTCCTCCTTTTATTCATCTTCACTGCCTACAACTCTTCCCAGGTTTCTCTAAATTTCTTAATATTCATTCTTTTACAACAAAAAAGTCTCCTATTATATTCATATCACTTGGCTGTATAGGATATTTTCTAATTAATGGGCATTCACTTTATTTGTTAAATTGATGAGCACCCACTTTGCTACCTTTTTCTGTGAGGAAGGGGCCAGTAATTACCAACTATCAGTCACTGGGCAGGCATACCACAATGGCTAAATAGCTGGACACCCTGAGGGACAGTAGGCAGCATATGTTCAAGCCAGTCAAACCACCATCACTACTTTGATCACTGTCTCCCCTCAGATCCTGATAGTGACAGCCCAGGATGTTGGGCCCAAGAGCCTTGGGAAGAGCAGTGCTTCCAGTCCAATGCCGACAGCCATCATCCTGGGAAACAACCCCAGGGGAGATGTAGGCTGGAAACTGCTCCTGCAGGGGTTAAAGCCACAACTACTAAAGATACAGAAAGAAAATCCTTGTCACCAAGAGCCTTGGAAAGGGTATCAAATGGCTATATTACAAACAAATTTGATTTCAGCAATGGAAATGGCATTAAAGAAAAGGTCTGACCATGTGCCTTGGTGCTGCACCTTAAGGACCTTTCCCTGATTTGTAACTGAAACCTCCCCTATATGTTGATTCTCCCATTAGAATGTGAGTTCCTTGAGAGCAGAGACTGCCTGACTTTTCTGTCCGTATGCCCAGCACTTAGCACTGTACTTGGCGAATAGTAAGCACTGAAATGCTTTTTAGAAAATATCCAAAAATGCTAATGTACTTTGGTACAGAGCTTTCTACATTTCCTCAAGGCATATGCTCAGCAATAGGAGAGCTTAGTCCAGGGACAGTTTAGTAGCTTTGTTCAATTAACTAAAAACTAATATCAATAATAGTTGGACCACTTCCTAGCACCAGTAACAGTAAGTCAGTGTACCTGTCTTCCAACACCACCTGCCCCTCACTGATTCTTGCTATTTCTTGTCTCTTTGTCAGTTTTCATGGTGTAAGGTAAAACCGCTGGGGGGTGGGGGGGTGGGGAGCTGTTTCTTAGTTTTTGAAAATTGTTTATATTCTTGTAAAGAAAAATTTAATTAAAAATTCCAAAAAATTTATAAACAAAAACCATACGAAAGGAATAGGACAGCAAATGGCAGTTTCTTTCTTTGCATGTGAAATAAGACCTTTTTTTAAAAAATGAAAAAGGTTTTTGAATGCAACTTTTAAAAAGTGAGATGAAGCAAGAAAGACTGCTATTCTTGGGGCAATGCAAAAAGAAAGGAGGCAACAGATCTCCCCTTTCTGAGACCCTTCTTTGTCTATCTAGGGATAGACATCAAAGTGGACCCATATCCAGGTGTTGACTTGTTCAAGGGAAAATGAAGTCTGATAAATGAGCTCATGACAAGGAGGCTGAACATGAATCTATAGTCCAAGGGAGCTAAAAAAAAGAGGCTCTTGGTAGAAGCACAGACCTGCTCTAGCTGTCCCTCCAAAGCTCTTAAAATACCTATAAAAATGATTACAAACAATTTCTAGAGCAGCAGAAGCCACACGATGACAGAGCAAAAGAGATTTCCAGCCCAAGACAGCCTGGAAAGACAAAAAGACAACAAAAAAAGTCTATTGCACCAAGATCGGAGCAGAGCACAGCCCAATATGGGCCACAAGGCACAGACAGGACTGGAACAGACTTCAGAATGCTGAATCACAGGCAGCTGCTGTGGTTATCAGACTTCTCAACTCACAAATGCCAGGCAGCTTCAAAGGTCAGTGAAAAAGCTCTTTTACCTGAGTCAAAGTCAGGAGCTTGGTCAGAGCCCAGGGTGGCAGCAGCCACTGCAAGAGCAGTGTCCACTTCTGGAGCTCTCAGTCTTATAGACCCTGGGGAAATTGAGTGGCTGATCTGGGTCTCAGTCCTGAGTGGCAGTCCTGGGCTGAGGAGGAACACTGGCATGGCAAAAATGGTGGAGGCTGTGGAGAGGGAATCTTACAGTTCCAAGGCAGAAAAGAGTGCTTTTGCAGAAAACAGTCAGGAGGAGTAAAAACCTCTCTCTTGAATATGCCACTCTGGACGAACTTAAAACTTACAGGTCCCTGGAGATATCTTAGAGAACAACTGCGCAAAACTAATGAAGACTAGGGTAGTATACCCTCTACTTAACAAAGGACTCAAAATTCAAGTAATTGGCTAGGAAAATGCCCCCAAAGGAGAAAAAAATAAGACCATAGAAGGTTACTTTCTTGGTGAAAAGATACTTTCTTCCATCCTTTCAGATGAGGAAGAACAAAGCATACAATGAGAGGAAGACAATAAGGTCAAGGCTCCTAACATCCAAAGCCTCCAAAAAAAATGTGCAATGGTCTTAGACCACGGAAGAGCTCAAAAAGGATTCTGAAAATCAAGTAAGAAAGGTGGAGGAAAATTTGAGAAGAGAAATGAAAGCAATAAAAGAAAATCATGAAAAATGAGTCAACAGCTTGCTAAAGGAGACCCAAAAAATACTGAAGAAAATAATATCTTTAAAAATAGACCAACCCAAATGGCAAAGGAAGTCCAAAAAGCCAATGAGGTGAAGAATGCCTTAAAAAGAATTGGCTAAATGGAAAAGGAGGTCCAAAAGCTCATTGAAAAAAATAGTTCTTTAAAAATTAGAATGGAGCAGATGGAAGCTAATGACTTTATGAGAAATCAAGAAATTATAAAACAAAACCAAAAGAATGAAAAATTAGAAGACAATGTGAAACATCTCACTGGAAAAACAACTGACCTGGAAAATAGATCCAGGAGAGATAATTTTAAAAATATTGGTCTACCTGAAAACCATGATCAAAAAAAGAGCCTAGACATCATTTTCCAAGAAATTATCAAGGAAAACTACCCTGATATTCTAGAACCAGAGGGGAAAAATAGAAATGGAAATAATTCACTGATCACCTCCTGAAAGAGACCCCAAAAAGAAAACTCCTAGGAATACTGTAGCCAAGTTCCAGAGTTACCAGGCCAAAAAGAAAACTCCTAGGAATATTGTAGCCAAGTTCAAGAGTTCCCAGGTCAAGAAGAAGATATTATAAATTACAAATATTACAAGCAGCCAGAAAGAAACAATTCAAGTATTGTGGAAATACAATCAGGATAACACAGGATTTAGCTTCTACACTAAGGGATCAAAGGGCTTGGAATATGATATTCCAGAAGTCAAAGGGGATAGGATTAAAACCAACAATCAACTACCCAGCAAAACTGAGGGGGAAAAAATGGAATTTCAATGAAATAGAGGTCTTCCAAGCATTCTTGTTGAAAAGACCAGAATTCAATAGAAAATTTGACTTTCAGAGACAAGAAATCAAGAGAAACATGAAAAGGTAAACAGGAAAGAGAAGCCATAAAAAACTCATTAAAGTTGAACTGTTTACATTCCTACATGAAAAGATGATATTTGTAAATCATGAGACCTTTTTCAGTATAAGGGTAGTTACAGGGAATATATGTGTGCGTGTGTGTATATATATATGTATACATATATATATACTTATAATATACTTACTATAACATAACATACTTACTATAACATACTTATAATAGTTACACATGTGCAGATGTATAAGGGCATATATATGTATATTATATACGTGTATTATAAGAACATGGGTGTATGTGTGTATGTATGTATGCACACACACACACACATGCATAGAGGGCACAGGGTGAGCTGAATATGAAGGGAGAATACCTAAAAAATAAAATTTACTGTTGAATGGAATGTACTAGGAGTAAGAGAAAGGAAGAGGTAGACTGTAGCAAATCATCTCACATAAAAGAGGCAAGAAAGAGCTTTTAAAATGGAGGGAAAGAGTGGGGAGAAGGAAAGAAAAAAGCAAGACTTATTCTCATGGGATTTGGCTTAAGGAGAGAATAGCACACACTAAATTGGATATGGAACTCTATTTTACCCTACAAGAAGGTAGGGAGGAAGGGGATGAGAGGGAAGATAATAGAAGGGATGACAAACTGAGGAAAGGGATAACCAGAAGCAAACACTATTGTGGGAGGACAGGTCAAGGGAGAGAATGGACTAAATGGAGGGGAGGATAGGACAGAGGGAAATGTGATTAGTCTTTTGCAACATAACTATTATGGAAGTGTTTTGCATAGCTATACATGCATGACCTATAATAAAGTGCTTGTTTTCTCAATGAGGGTGGATGAGGAGGTAGGGAGAGAATATGGAAACTCAAAGCTTTAATAATGAATGTTAAAAATTGTTTTAGCTGGGAAAAAACTTAAATTATCTCTCCTGCATCTGTTTGTCATGTCAGTTATTTTTCTAAAGAGATATTTCACATTTTCTTTTACTTGCACATTCTTTTGATTTTCTTTGATTGTTTCTTGATGTCTGATGGAGTCATTAGTTTCCACTTGTCCAATTCTAATTTTCAAGGAATTATTTTCTTCAGTGAGCTTTTATACCTTCTTTTCCATTTGGCCAATTAAACTTCTTAAGGAGTTTTTTTTTCAGTGAATTTTTGTACATCTTTTTCCATAGAGCCAATTCTTCTTTTTAAGGAATTCTCTTCAATGGATTTTTTTTTCTTTTTTACCATTTGGCATATTCTGCTTTTTTAAGGCGCTATTTCCTTCAGTACTTTTTTGTGCTTCCTTTACCAAGCTGTTGACTCTTTTTTTTTGGTGATTTTCTTTTACACTCATTTCTTTTCTCAATTTTTCTTCCATCTCTCTGATTTGAGTTTGATAAGCCTTTTTTAAGCTCTTTCAAGAATTTTTTTCAGCCTGAGACCAATTCACATTTTTCTTCAACTACTTTGAGTTTGTTGTCTTCTGAGTTTGTTTTGGTCTTTCCTGTCACCAGAGTAACATTCTATGGTTAGTTTCTTTTTTTGTTGTTTGCTCATCTTTCCAGCTTATTTCTTGACTTTTAACTTCACAGGGTGGAAGGGGGCACTGTCACAAGCTTCACGTTTTTTGTACAGTTGTTTTCAGAGCTAGTCCTAGTAAGTCTATAAGTTTTCAGTTCTTCCAAGATGGTATGATCTAAGGAGAGGTGTGTTTACTACTCTCCTAGCCTGTGTTCTGGTCTCTAAGTTACTAGAAGTTTTCTTTTCCACTTTGAAACTGTTCCCAGAGTTACCACTACCACACAGTCAGAAGGTCTGGTGTGCTAGTACTCCTCATCACCCTAGAACTGAGATCCAGATCCTTGTAGGGGCAGTGCTAGCAAAAAGGACCTTTGCAATCTCCTTCTGACCAGTTGTCCAATCCCTTTACTATCTGTTGGATGAAAAGCTTTGGAAGCTGCTGCTGCTGGCTTGCAGGGACCTGGCCTGCACTGGTACAGCCTGTGCTGAACTGCATTCTACTCTTCTCCTGGTACAACAGACTTTCCTGCCAACCTTCTAAGTTGTCTTGGACTGGAAAATTGTTTCACTCCATCCTCTTGTGGGTTCTGCTGCTCCAGAATTTATTTTGAGGCATTAAAGTTGTTTGGAAAGAAATTTAGGAGAGCTCAGGCTTCCTTTTTTCCACCATCATGACCCCATCTCCTTTTCTTAAAATAAGTAGTATCTATCTAAAAATAAGAGCAAGTATTATCTGTATTTGGGATAAATAGAAGCCTTTCCAGGAAATCCTTAACCCAGTAGCTATTAAACTATGCATACTCTGACACAGCCATGGCACTACTAAGTCTATAACCCAAAGAGATCACTGAAAAGGAACTATACATATGAAAATATAGCAAAAAATTGGAAACTGGCAGGGATGCCCATCGATTGAGGAATGGCTGAAAAAGTTACCCTAAATGTGCACCTTAGACACTAAATTAGTGCCTCTGACTCGAACCCTAAATGCCTCTAACCCCAACATTACTGTTCTATAAGAAATGATGAAACAAAATGGGAAAGACTATATGAACATATGCAATGAGCAGAATCAGGAGAACATTATACACAGAAACTGCAATACTGTATGATGATCAACTGTAAAAGACTTAGCTACTCTTAATGAGAAAATTCCAGAGAACGGATGAAAAATGCTGTACACTTCCATAAAGAGAACCAAATTCTCAGTGAATGTTGAAGTACTATTTTCACTACATTTTTCTTTTTTTTTTTTTAACATGGCTAATATGGAAATGTTTTTCATGGCTTCACAAGTATATATTGCTTATCTTCTAGACAGGAGAAGGACAGAGGGGAGGGAAAGAATTTTGAACTCAAAAATTTTTTTCAAATGTTAAAAAGAAATATAACCATAAAATAGGACCAACTGTGCTAGTGCTTCCAATGATGGACCGGCCTAGTTGGATTCACTCACCTGGATGGCTAATCCTCCGCATGTCTCCCTCTGGAATCCATGGTGCTTCCCTTCGCTCCAACTGGTAGATGACGTATGGTTTGGAAAATGCAAGTCCTGCTCGGTGGAAATGGAACAGGGGTCAAGTGTAGGAACCATATTGGAATTCAATCCTAAAACCTGTTTCTCTGTAGGTGGTAGAAAGGCTCAGGACTAAGACATAACACCTCTAAAGGATACTTGAGGTATACCACTAAAAAGTACTAGGTTTAAATGTCAAAGGCTGGAAGGGCTTTGGAAAAACAGGTACACTGATGCATGGCTGAAGAAGCTATGAAATGTTCCAATCATTCTGGAGAGAATTTTGAATTATGCCAGCATTGTTATAACATTCTGAGTACCTTTTGACCCAGTGATGCCGTTACTGGATCTATACCCCATAGAGATAAAGAGGAAAAGGTGTCACAGGGACAGACAAAAAGGATAAGAGAGTAAATGTTTATAGAGAACCTACTAAGTGACAGATACCCTGTTAAACAATTAATAACTATAATCTCATTTGATCAAAGAGAAAAACCTTTCCAATGCAAAGTGAAGTACACAGAACCAGCAGCACATTGTACGTATAATACCAACGTTGTAACAGTGATCAACAGTGAAGGGCTTAGCTACTGTATTCAATATCATGATGCAAGACAATTCCAAATGACCCAGGATGAAATACTATCCACCACCAAAGAAAAAGAACTGATGAGATTCATGTAGATTGAAGTATACTTTATTTTTTTCTTTCTTTTTTTTTTGCCACATGGATAATATGGAAATATGTTTTGCATGGCTTCACATGTACAACTGATTTCATATTGCTTACCTTCTGAAAAGGTGAAGGAGGGGGTTGGAGGTAGGGAGGGAAGTAGGAACTCAAAAAAATGTAAATGTATTTTTAAATAATTTTTTAAAAAAGAGAAAGAAACCAAAAAAAGAAAAAAAAACTTTTCACTGATGAACAGGGAGCTTGTGTGTATCCAGTCTCTCTTAAACCTAAAAAGATTAGAAATCTCTGGTCTGTGCATTTCAAACATTAAGTGCTAAATATCTGAGACACTCAAAATCAAAGAATCACAGAATTCAAGTATTTCCAGGAACCCTGGGAGCCATCTATTCTAACGTATACATTCAAGAATATTTACTCAAGAAGAAAACAAATACCCTCGTGTAGGAAAAAATTTGAGTACCAAGGGAGCCTTCTTACCCAGGCAGACCAGGTTATTATAGGTCTCCAGCATTACATCCCTGTAAAACTCCTTCTGAGAAGTGTCCAGGTGCACCCATTCCTCCTGGGTGAAATCCACAGATACATCCTTGAAGGTCACTAATCCCTGAAACGGGAAATACCTTTGAGTTTACCTAGGATCTAGATGTAGACCAGTAAGAGATGGAAAACTGGTAAACAAATATGGAAATTTTGTTTCTAAATCATTAAACTGAATGCTTTAAAAAATTAATTGCACATAACACAAATTCAATTTCGCACATAATTCTTTTGTTTTGATTTTTTATCCCAGGACATTTCTACTTATTGATTAGTTTTATAAAAAGAATATACATTTAAAACATTTCATCAGAATATCACACTCTCTTTCCTTTTATCCCCCAGAACACACAGGGACCTGGCTCCTGTGCTGATGATACTGCATTCTTAGTCATGCTGTTCAATACCTGCCAAGCCTAGAGGCCTGTATTGGGCTACCCGAGTCTTTCTTACCTGTCCCAGGTCTTCGGTTGGCCAAACCGGATAAACGTATGAGAGAAAGGATGTTCCAGAGTCAAACAGGGGTTGAGCTTTATTTCAGGGTCCGGGTTACAAATGCAGGGGGGGTCTTCCTTAGGAGGAAGAGGGGGAGATTTCCTAAGGAGGCTAAGCTTAAGGGATTGGAAGTAGAAGTACAAGCGGGGAGAGAGGGGGAGGGGAGAGAGGAAAGAAAAGAAGCGGAGCCCTACTATCCTCTTTGGCTCCACACGTGCTAAGAGAGAGCTTTCTGGCTTCCTCAATCCTACTTAATCTTCAGCCACACAGTTTGCATCTCAATACCGTGCTGTTAGGTAACTAGGTGTGCTCCAATCCGGGACGACCTCGAGGGCAGGGAGACTCCACCCATCACGTATCTCCAGGGGAGAGGCGGAAATACCCGAGCTAGCCGAGCTAGCTCAGTCTGACCTTCTCGAACCCCCACTGTTCATGGAGGGCCTCGTAAGACTCTAAGATTTAGAAGTCCCACTTTTACCTGCCCGAGACCATCCACACGGATTTGAGCTTCCAATCCCAACAAATACCCATCACTCCCTGGTGCTGATGGCAAAGCTAAGGTGTCCCATGTTCCCCACTGCTACTTCCAAGTCTCTCCTTCTACCATGATAACTTAGCAAGTTTGCCTCTTGTAAGGTCTCCTCTATCCCCAATTGATGACCCAATCCCACCCTATTGGTGGCTATTATCTACCAAGCCCCAGGGCTGGTCCTACTGTGACAATTTCCTTCTCCACTCCATCAGTCTACAGGCCAAGCTGAGCCAGGTTCCCCAAACTGTTTCCTGACCTCGTTCCCAACAGACTTCTCATGTTGGCCACAACTTGACTTCTGACCGATAAATATGGCTCATAACCTTCATTTGAGGAAGTACCCATTACAGCCACACCCTCTCCATCCTAGCAATCCCATTACTCTCTTGATTCTATCATCTGCTTCTCAGCTAAAATTCTAGGAAAAGCCATCTATACAGAAGGCAGCCAATTGAGTCAATAAGTATTTACTAAACCCATATTAGGTGTCCAATATTGCGCTAAGTGCTGGGATACAAAGAAAAGAAAACCATGGTCTCTGCCCTCAAGGAGCTCATATTTTAATAAACACAACATGGAGAAAAAATTCTATATTTGATATAGACATGTACCTATGTATATATACATGCACACATACACACATATATGGGGAGGGAGAACATGGAAGGCATTAATACCATGCAGACTAGGAAAGGCCTCCAACTGAAGACTGGGTTTGATATGAGGCAGAGGTGAGTTGGCAGAACCTCATGGGGGGAGGGGTAGCCAATGCAAAGGCACAGAGATGGGCAATGACATTTCTTGGTCAAGGAATATCACATCAGCCAGTAAAGGCTGTAGGGTCAGAGCATGCATGGAGGGAAGGATACTTTATGATGGATCCTGGATGTCACAGGGGGTCACTGGAGATGACTGAGTGTATGTGTTTTGGGAGTGACGTGGTCACAGAACACATTAGGAAAATCCCTCTGGTAACTGAACAGAGAAAAGCCTGGAGGAAGTAGAGAGCTGAGGGTGGAAGATCAACCCAAACATTACTGCAGCCCTCTAGACAAGGTGAGGAGGGCCAGGAACAGGGTGGTGGCAGAATCAGAGAAGAGAAAGGAGAAGTGAGGAGAGATCTGGGGAAGATGTGAAAGGATGGAAACAGTATATAGAATGAATGTGAGGGAGAAGTCATCCAGGGAAGCACAGCTGTAAGTCTGGGGAGCAAAGACAGTGGTGGTGCCCTGACTAGTACCAGAGGAGTCTGAAAAAAGGGAAGGTTTGAGGGCAGTGACATCGTGGTTTGTTTGAACATGCTGAGTTTGAAATGCCCATAAGACATCCAGGTCAAGAGATAAAAATAAACCAACCCAGAAATGAATAAATAAATAATACTCTCCCTCTGTCTGCAGCGATCACAAAGCATAAGTGTAGATTACCATACAAATTATCAGACATTACTCATGTGCTTATTAGTTTTACTGAATTGTTTTTTTCTTCTTTCTTTTTAAATCATTGCTGAAAGGGATGGTTTGCTAGACAAGGAATGGGGGAGGGATATATCCAGTAAAGGAGAAAACAGAAAGACAAGAGATACCGATAAATATAGGACTTAAACATTTTTATCAGTAAAACAGAAGCCAATGAATGTGGTAAAGGCAACATCTCCGAAAACTGTAGGAACTTTGGCCAACACAACACAATCACATTTCCAGGACTCCCAATGACACATGCAGCCCACCTCCAGAAGGACAACTGGTGTCTCCAGAGGGCAGACAGAAAGAAGCATGTATTATAGACACGGCTGACAGGAATTTGTTATCCTTGACTAGAAGCGTCTCAAGTGAGGGTTTTGTCACTGCTTTCTTAGTTTGGGGTTCCACTGCTCCACCTGGGAAGGAGGAAGTGTGGACTTTTGCTGACACACAAACATACGCTGACAACTACATATGACTTGTACGAGGTTAAAGGAAAGGAGAAATGATCACCCCCAAATCCCTATCACGCCTCCTGGGCAGGCATCTCCCCAGCTGCCTCCAGGACCGTCCAGGGGGGCACGTATCAGGGCCAGGGCACAAAAGGCAGAGATGGGAACCAGGTGCACGGACATAAGTGCATGAAGGAGGAATGAAGAGCAGACGCCAGCGGACACGATGAATCGGGCCCAGGCCGCACCTGGCCCGGCCTGCAGGAAACCCCCTGGCAGGGCAGGAAGGCCCGGGGGGCTTCACTCACCTGCGGGCTCCCAGGGGACAGCAGCACGGGGGCCATCTTCTCCTCCCCAATTCCAGCTGCTCCTGGGCCAGGGCTGCGAAGGAAAGAGGGTCCATGAGGGGGGCCCTGGCCCCGCCCTGCAGCCCCCTCCCCACACCCCTGAGGCCGGGAGGGCACCCCGCCCGCCCCCCGGGCGCCTCCATTCCACAGCGTGCTCACACACTCACCTCCCAGGGCCAGGAAACACTGACAAGTGGGGGGAGGGAGGGATGGGGGAGGCGGGGCCAGGACGGGCACCAGGGATTGGCTGGAACCGCCACCGCCCGACGGCCAATGGGCGCCTCCGCTGCCCGAGGGGGCGGGGCTGACGCCACAGAAGGGGCCCGCGCCGCTCCTCCCACCCAGAAGGCTTCGGAACCGGGCGCCGGGTGCAGGGCGGTCCCGCCCGTCCGGGCCCGTCTTCGCGTCGCCACCTAGCCCGGCGTGGGACGCGGGGCTCGGGCTCCGGGAGCGGCTGAAGGCGGAACGAGGCCCAGGCACCTGCCAGCCTGCCCCGGATCCTGGGTGTGGAAGGAAAAGGTGGGGGTGGGGGAGGAGGAAGGGCGGATGTGACGTCAGAAGCGCCCGCCCCCGAGTCGCTCCGGATCCAATCCTGGCAGAGCCTGTCGTTTTTGTTTTTTTTTCCTCTGGGGAGGGTCACACCTGGACTGTCGGGCTCGCCCCTTTCCCCTCACCTGGGCTAGCAAAGATTCCTGGGAAATGTAGTCCGTTCGCCGACTGCGCATGCGTAACAGAGCAGAATGCCGCCGGCTGCGGCCCTGGCCTGTCTTGCCCCGCGTCTGCGCGTGTGCGGCCCGGGCTGGGAGGCTGGGGATCCCGGCTCTGTTCCTAGGGCAGCCCCGGGGAGCCCACGTGCAGACAGCCGCCTTCCGGGACGTCTTCCCTGTGTCCCGCGGATGGTTCTGAGCCCCGTGCGGCCGGCGAACCTGGGCTGGAGTCCGTGCGCGGGAGCTGCCCCGGGTTCCGGCCTCCTCCCCCGCCCCAGCGGCGTGTCTCACCTGAGCAGGTGGCCCCGCCCAGACGCGCGCCCCTCCCCCGCCGCCCAGACGCGGGCCCCTCCCCTCCCCCCGCCCGCCCCTCCCGCCCTGCTGGGGCACAGGTCAAGGCTTTCCCGGCCCCTTTGGAGGGGCGTGGGGGGGAAGGCGCGTCTTCCCCTCCTCCTGATGGGGCGCTTGGGTGCATGTGCTTGATCCCCACTTCTCCCTAGCCACACAGCGCCGCCCCGGGCCCCCGCAGCCCCAGGTGTTTCCCTTTTCTCGCTACAGCCGCCGCCCCTATGGCTCGCACAGACCCAGCTGGCCGGCCCGCAGCCACGTTTGTCTCGCCTGCCACGACGCCGATGGGCGCAGCGGGTGCTGCCGAGCCGGCCCTGACCGCTAGTTTCAGGGCTAAAACCACACTTCCAGAGGAATTGGGGGTAAAATGCCTGCGTGGCAGATACCCAAAGTGCACGTGCCTTGAACTGCCCACTCCTTGCGCGCTCCCTAATGTGCGTTTGGCACATGTTTCACTACAGAATCTCCCGTATAAACTTTACCTGTACACCTCTAAGGTTGCAGGTTCCTTCACAACTCTTACCTGCTGAAAGGCGTAACTTGACTTACGAATGCTTGAGTGCCGGCCACCTGCCCCTGGTACCCATCTTTGTAGGGGTCTCACACCCCCTTCCAGCCTTCATCACACCCAGGGAGGTTGCCAGGGCGCACGTCTGGATGGGCAAAGGCTGCCACAGTCTGTTTCCCTCACCTGCAATTGCTGTGACCAGGGACAGACCCGAAGGGCATGGGGGTCTGGGGGGCAGGGGCCCCAGTGCCACTCTCGGAGTCAGGAAGCAGAGGGCTCGGCCTGGGACGTATTTGCTCCCCAATTCAGCCCGGCCCCCAAGGAAGAGGAGTGGGAACGTGGGGTGCAGCTACTCCCTGGTCACCAGGACAGAACTGGGGTGGTTGGGAGGTGCAGCTCCGGACAAAATGCAGGACAAGATGGCAGCCGATGGACAGCGTTGCTAGTGAGCTTTATTGAACAAAGTGCAGGTGGGGTCAGGGAGGATGGCCCTCCACAGGCCAGTCTGCTGGGGTCCTGGATGGTGCTTGCAGGGTTCTCTACTAAGACAGACACCCCCAGTATTGGGGACAGGAAGACAAAGCTCAGTCCTGGGGTATACCAGGTCAAAGTTCAGCACTGGTGCTGCCCCAAGCTGGGGTAGAGGGGGGCACTTTCTGCTACTTGATGTGCCCCTGCCAACAGTGTGTGGGAGAACTTCAGGTGTTGCTGTAGTCCCTTCTCCAACAGAGGAATTGTGGGGTTTTGGAGCTCCCAGGGCTTCTTTGTTTGGCACACTCTTCATATATCACTATATGGTAGCCATGAAGGCTACCAAGGTGGGCCCCCTGCTCAGCCACCCTTCCCTGCCTCCAATCCAAGCTAACCAACTCCAAGAGTCATCTTCTTGGCTGGGCTGCCTATGTGCCCAGCGCCAGAGTGCCCTGGGAAACTCCAACCTTTGTGTCTGTTCAGATTCCCCATGAGTAATCAGTTGTGGTACACTTAACACTGGGAACAAAAACTCCAGCACTGAAAAGAACCAAGATGATTACTTCAGTGCCCTATTCTGTGCCAGGCACTTTGCTAAACACTGGGTTGAACAAACAGGCAGAAAACCATCTCTCAAAAGGTTCACCATCTTATGGGGGAGACAATAAGCAACTCTGAACAAATGGGAGTTCATCAACAGAGGGAAGGCACTAGCAAGAAAGAGGACTGAGAAAGGTTCTTGGCAGAGGCAGAATTTTAGCTGGGAAGTAGGAAGCTGGGGAATCCAGGCAATGGAGATGGAGTGAGAGCAAGATCCAGACCTGAGGGGCAGCCAGGGAAAATGCCTAACTCTGGGGAAGGGTCTTATGGAGAACCAGCAAGACCAGTATCATGGCATCTTGGAGAATGGGGGTCAGAGAGGCTGCAAAGGTAGCAAGGGGTCAGGTAATGAAAAGCTTTAAATGCTACACAGGATTTTATATTCAATCCTTTAGGTGATAGGGAGTCACTGGAGGAGATTGCATGGTGGGGTGCCATGATCAGTCCTATGCCTTAGGAAGATCAGTCTGATAGATGAAAGCAGCACAGGAGGAAGGAGAGACCTGAGGCAGGCAGACCCACCACAAACAGGCAACTGCAATCATTCAGGTATGAGTTGAAGAGGGCCTGGCCCAAAATGTCACAGGAGAGAAGGGAACAGACTCCAGAGATGTTGCCAGGGTGAAATCAATATTGGATGCAGGGGATGAGAAATCACCATCATCAATGACAACAAGAACCAGCACTTGAAGGTTTACAAACATTTTACAAATATGCTCTCATTTGACCCTCAAAGCAACCCTGTGGGGTTTTATTATTTAGTTGTTTTCAGTCATGTCCAACTCTTTGTTGGTTTGTCATTTCCTATTACACATCAGGAAACTGAGGCCCACACTTAAGTGACTTGCCCAGGGTCACCAGCTAGCAATTGTCTGAATCCAGACTTGACCTCAGGAAGAAATGTTCCTGACTTCAGACACAGTTTTCTAAGCACTGTGCCATAAATGAGTAAGTTGAAGCTGGGATGGCTTAAGGGACTTCTTTAGGGTCACACAAACTCTTACTAACTAAACAGAACATCCCTGGACAACCTTGCTAGGACTACGTAGACCTTCCCCCAATATACTTCAATGCGTTGTCTTTAGAGAACAAATGTGCCATCTCCCTCTCCCCCTCAATCCTATTTCCTATGGAATAGGTTTGGGATTTTGGATTTCAGGAAGAAAAAGATTGAAATAGACACTGAACTCTTGTTTAGGAAATAGACAGGAGGCCAGGGCCATTGGATCAAAGAGTACATTCCAGAGAGAAAGGTCTAAGAAGACTGGAAAAGTAGGATGGCACAGGTTGTGAAGCACTTTAAATGCCATATGCATTTTGTATTTTTTTTTCTGGAGACCATAAGCTACTGAAGTTTAAGGAACAGAGGAGTGACGTTTTTGGATCTGTTTTAGCAAAACTACTTTAGTGCTTAATCAAGAAAGGATTGTAGTGGGCAGAGGTTTAAGGCAGGCTGACTTGCCAGCAGGATATTGCAATAATCAAGGGCCTGTACCAGGGTGTAGGCAACTTCAGAAGACAGAAAGCAGTATTTCAGAGATGTTGCAAAGGTGACACCAACAGCCTTTGGTAACTGCTTGGAAATAGGGAGTGACAAATAGTGGGGAATCCAAGATGATCCCTAGTTTGAGACTCCTAGTCTCTGAAGGACTAGGAAAATACGACCTTTGACAGTAAGAGGTAAGGAATGAGGCAGTAGTCATTGACTGGAAAGAAAGATAATCATTTCTGTTTTGAAAATATTCAATTTAAGGTGTCCAGTATACATCTACCTTTAATAGTTTAGCATGTGTGAAAGGGAACAGGAGATGATAGATTGGAGTTAGCTGATGAAATCACCAAGTGAAGCAGAACAGAGAGAAGAGGCTCCAGGACAGAACCCTGAGGGATACCTATTGAGAGACGGCTGATTTGGAAGAGCATCGTGCTCTGGAGTAAATCTTTCTCTCAGTGAGCATATCCACATAGTTTCTCTGTAGAATGCATTTTCTGATGTTTAGTTAGAGCTGTATTCCAATAGAAGGCCTTTCCACATTCATTACATTCATAAGGTTTCTCTCCAGTATGAATTCTTTGATGCTGAGTAAGTCCTGTGATCCATCTGAAGGCTTTCCCACATTCATTACATTCATAAGGTTTCTCTCCAGTATGAATTTTCTGATGTTGAGTAAGTCCAGACCTATGTCCAAAGGCTTTTCCACATTCCTCACATTCATAAGGTTTCTCTCCAGTGTGAATTCTCCAATGTTGATTCAGCTGTGCTTTTAGGCGGAAGGTCTTCCCACATTCATCGCATTCATAATGTTTCTCACCAGTATGAATTCTCTGGTGTTCAGTAAGTCCTGTGCTCAGTCGGAAAGATTTCCCACATTCATTACATTCATAGGGTTTCTCACCAGTATGAATGGTCTGATGTTGAGTAAGTTTTATTTTCTGACTAAAGGCCTTCCCACATTCAACACATTCATGAGGTTTCTCTCCAGTGTGAATTTTCTGATGGTCAGTGAGGTTTGATTGCTTACAAAAGGCCTTCCCACACTGATTACATTTATAAGGTTTTTCTCCAGTATGAATTCTGCGATGCTGATTAAGCTGTGCTTTTAGTCGGAAGGTCTTCCCACATTCAACACACTCATGAGGTTTCTCACCGGTATGAATTCTCCGGTGCTCTGTAAGAGCTGTGCTTAGGCAAAAGGCCCTCCCACACTCATGACATTCGTAAGGTTTCTCACCAGTATGAATTCTCTGATGTTGAAAAAGCTTTAGTTTCTGGCTAAAGGCCTTCTGACATTCAATACATTCATAAGGTTTGTCTCCAGTGTGAATTCTCTGGTGTTCAGTAAGGTTTGAGCGCTTGCAGAAGGCTTTGCCACATTCCTTACACTGATAAGGTTTCTCACCACTATGAATTTTCTGATGTTCAGTAAGCCATCCTTTCAGTCTAAAGGCCTTTCCACATTCATTACACTCAAAAGGTTTTTCACCAGTATGAATCGAGTGATGTTGGTTAAGCTGTGCTTTAACTCTAAAGGCTTTCCCACATAGGTTACACTCATAGGGTTTCTCACCCGTATGGATTCTCTGATGTACCATTAGAGCTGTGCTCATGCAGAAGCCCCTCCCACACTCATTACACTCGTAAGGTTTCCGAGCAGAATGAATTTTCTGATGTTTAGTAAGGTACGTGCGGTGGCAGAAGGCCTTCCCACATTCAGTACATTTATAAGGTTTCTCACCACTATGAATTTTCTGATGTTCATTGAGATGTCCTTTTAGTTGAAAGGCCTTCCCACATTCACTACACTGATAAGGCTTCTCACCAGTGTGAATTCTATGATGTTCAGTAAGGTTTGAGCGCCTGCAGAAGGCCTTCCCGCATTCATTACATTTAAACGGTTTCTCACCAGTATGGATTTTCTGATGTTCACTCAGTTGTCCTCTCAGTCTAAAGGCCTTCCCACATTCATTACATTCGTATGGTTTCTCACCGCTGTGAATTGTCTGATGTTGATTTAGTTGGGCTCTTAGTCGAAAATTCTTCCCACATACATTACATTCATAAGGCTTCTCACTATTATGACTATACTGATATTTGGGAATATCAGTCCTTAGGCAAAAGGTACTTGCACATTCATTACTTCCATAAATTTTCTCTCCAGTATGAATTTTCTCAGGTAGAATACATTGTTTCCTTGAGGAGGCTTTCTCCCATACATTACAGTCATAAATTTTCTCTATTGTACTTCTTCCACAACTGTCAACAAAAGCAGAATTATGCTTACAGAATTTCCCATATATATTATGTTTAGCTATTTTCTTTGAGCATCTACTGCTACATTTTGGTCTGCCTCTATGCAGCCTAACGTACTTTCCACACATGTTACATGGACTTAGAGTCTTTACTACTGGCTGTCGTGGGGAAAAGACTGGCCCTGGATTTACGGTTTTGTCATAACGCATTTGGTCATGGACTCTAGATTTATTAGGATGCTTCTTTTCTGTGATTCTGACTTCCCAGAAATGCTTCTCCTCATTGGCCAGATGACGCTGTCGCATAGCACCATATTTCCTACAGTCTCCCTGTGGGGAAAGGACCAGACTATCCCTCTTAAGTATTTCCAGGGATGGTTGTTCCATTGTAATGCTCAGCTGTGGAGTGGGTTCCTGTGATTCTTGCTGAGCTTCCCAATCTGAAAGAAATGAAACATGTAAATAAACCCTGCTGCTGTTATACACAGAGTATACATAAATCTTACGAAAAAATTAAGAAAAATCATTGTCAAACTTTGTTTTCCAACAAAATGCAATCAAGCTCTGTCAGTAGTTCTGGTCTAATAAAGAGTCCTTCCCTCCAAGAGTTTCTACTCCTGGGTGGATCCAGCACGAACAGCTATATCCAATTACTTCTGGGTTGTTCTTATCTAAGACAATCTATTGACTTCTCCATTTTTGAAATGAGTTCCATGTAGTTTTCAGAATGACTACATCCATCTAGAAAAATTATTTTATAAAACTATGTTTTTAACTATCTGCACTCCTATTTGTGAGTGTCTGTGTTTTTGTGTGTTTTTAAACAATTTGGATCAAAACATGGAAGCCCCCTCCAGAAGTTACTGTTCTGGCACTGATCCAACACTGGGCTACCATATGTATTTCCTTCTAAGTCTTCCTTAGAAAGCAAGCACTAATCTGCTTTTTCTTTTTTAAACTAGCACCAGATACTTTTCATAAGAACTACTTTGGAGTATAATTTTCAGATCATCCAACACTAGAAGACTTTTTATCTCTATCTTAATGGATTAATGTCAGTGACATTCACCTTGAAGGTTGTCATGTGAATAATGTTGTCCTGTACATTTCACACAGAATTGCCTTTATAATGACACTGGCACCACATGGTATCTGAACATTAATTTTGTGGAAGTATAATCACTAGGTTTAAATACTCAGTACATGAGCACTGAATCTCTCTCTAATCATTTAGGCCTTACTCTCTGACTTTGAACACTGATTCTTTACATATTATCTTCCCCGATATAGTCCAGGCTCATTGAGGACAAGGAAGGATTTCATATTTCATTTCTGTATTCCTTGTGCTGCCAAGACACTCTGGAATCTGGTAGATTTTAATACTTCAATGACTTGAATATCAAGGTGGGCAAAGGGGAAAAAGGTGACAAATATGTAGAAAAATATGATTCGGAAAGAACCAGAGAGATGAAAAGGCTTCTAAATGAAACAGAATATAACAATGAGATAATTATAAGTCCAAAATACTTTCTTCAACAAGGTTTTCAAATTAAAAAGGAGGTTTCTTCTGAAATCAAGAAAGTTTATAAAGACTATGACAACAAGAAGAGCTCCAGAGATATACTAATGCCACGTACAAGGAAATCCAAAATGGTCCAACAACTCTGGAAAACACTTTGGAATTCCATGGGGGAATTCTCAAAGTGTACATAACCAAGGATGACACAACTAAGTACAAATGCCAAAGAGGTGAAAAACATACATGAAAAATCCTATATGAACCAAAATGCTAATTACATTTTTGAAATGCTCACTCAGTGGCAGGCTAGTATAACCACTACCACCACCACCTTGATCACCACCCTCCATTACATCCTGACAGTGATAGCCCAGGAGGTTGGACCCAAGAGCCTGGAAAATAACAATGCTTTTAGCCCAGTGCTCACAGGCATCATCCTGGGAAGCAACCCCATGGGAGATGCAGGCTGGCCTCTGTTCTTCTAGTTGCTTTTGAAACAAAGTCCTTGTCACCAAAGGCCAGGAAATGAGTGTCAAATGGGTCAACATTGCAAACTGATATGATTTTATCAGTGGGAATGACATTAAAGGAGAGGACTGATTGCCATGCCACTACACCCCAAGGACCAGGGAACTTTTCCCAGAGTTGCAGCTAAAACCTTCCCTGTCAGTGGTTTCCCTCATTAGAATAAGCTCCTGGAGGGCAGCAACTCTCTGACTCTCCTGTCTGCATCCCTATCACTGAGCACCATGCTTGGCATACAGTAAGCACTTAAAAATACTCTTTACAAACATCCAAAAATCTTGCTGTGTTTTGACACCAGTACTGGACTTTGGTCTCTTCCTTTCTCCATTTCCTTCAGAAATATGCTCAGCAGTGGGAGAGCTGGGTCTGGAGACAGTTTAGTCACTTTGTTTGCTTAACTCCATAATGAAATCAATAATGGTTGGGCCACTTCCCAGCACCACTAATAGAACATCAGCAGCCCCTCTTCCAACGCCAGCTCCCCCTCAATGCCTGTTCCTATCTCTTTGCCAGTTTCCATTGTTGTAAGGTGAAACTTCCAAAGTGTTGTTCTCTTAATTTTTGAAAATTGTTTCATTATATCCTCATACAAAAAACTGAATAACATAATTCCATATATGTTGCCAAAAAGCCATAAATATCAGAAGGAAATGGGGGAAGCAAGCAGGCCATATCTTTTATTTTTTGCAAGAGAAATAAGGCCCTTTGAGAAGTACAAAGGAATGACCAACCAAGTGATGTAAAATAGGAAAAAGTGCCTCTACTCTGAGAAGAACTGCCAAAGGAGAGAAGGGACAAAAGATGTCTCCTGTACTGAGGTCCTTCCTTCTCTCCCCCAGGAAGGGCATGCAGGGCATTGAAGTCAGGGCACTGACTTGTTCAGAAGTCAAGAAGCCTTAACGAAGGGGCACTTTGTTCAACAGTTTACAAGAGAATCTCACCAAAGGACCACATCAGCCATTGTTTGCAATGCCACACCTGCCTGGTTGGACTCACTCACCTGGATGGCTAATCCTTGGTATGGCTCCCTCTGGAATCCATGGTGCTTCCCTTCGCTCCAACTGGTAGATGACATATGGTTTCGAAAATGCAAGTTCTGCTCAATGGAAATGGGACAAGGAGGGATCAGCACAGAAAACTCCATTAGAATTGAGTAGAATTAGAATATACAGGATCTCAGCCTCAATGGGAGACCCTAGTGAAACAATTGTACTAAAGGGGAAGAGAATAAGCATTTAGATAATACCTACTATGTGCCAGGCACTCTCCTAAGCCATCTACAAGGATAACCTCCTTTGATCTAAAGGCAAAACCTTTCAATGATGAACAGGAAGCATATGTGTATCCAGTGTCTCTCAGACCCAAAAAGATTAGGCATCTCTGATTTCTGCATTCCAAACAGTCAGTGCTCAACACTTGACACATACACACCCTAGAACCACAGCATTCAAGGGCTAGAAGACACCTTATAATAGCTATTTAGTGTAGTTCTTATATCCTGTAATATTTACTAGGCTGTGAACAGAGACCTTCCACTGGGAAAATTCTGAGTACCAGGGGAATGCTATTCTTACCCAGAGAGACCAAGTTACTATAGTTTTCCAGCATCACATCCCTGTAAAACTCCTTCTGAGAGGAATCCAGGTACATCCATTCCTCCTGGGTGAAGTCCACCATGACATCCTTGAAGGTCACTGCTTCCTAAAAGACCAAATAAATATACTTGAGTTTACAAAAGAGCCACAAGTAGACCTTACAATAGAGGTAAGATGGTAAACACACCAGAAAATTCTGTTTCTTCTTAACTGAATTGAATAAAAATTTACAAAACAACTAAGTGCTGAAACAAAAGTTATTCAATTTTTATTTATTCTCTTATTGTTTTAAAAATTCACAGTTTCATATGCTTTTCATCCTCATTTTTGGTTTTGGTATACCATAACATTTGTTCATGATTTCTGTTTAGAAAAAAAAAGGACATTTAAAAACAATACCATTCATGTATTGGGCTCTCCGACAAATGTGTCCAGCAAAAAAAAAAACCCAACAACAAAACTCAAAAACGTGATGGAGGAACCAAGCAAAAAGAAAAAGCTTTAATGATTTGAAATAGCACAATACAAAGATACAGAGGAATACAAGAAAGTAGATCAAAGGCAATCTGAGGTTTAATGGAAGGAATGTGAATTAATGAACGCTGAATAACATGCTGTAGCTACATACATAGCCTCCTGTGCAGCCTTTAACACAGTCACCCTCTTCTCCACCATAACTTCTCTTCAATAGGTTTTCTCATTCCTCCTCTCTCCTGGTTCCCTGGTTCCACATGTCTGACCACTCCTCAGTCTCCTTTGCTGGATCTCCAACCACATCATGCCCACCTCCAACAACCTGAGGTCCCCCAAGGCTCTTTTGGAGACTTTTTCTTCCTCTCCCACTATACTATGTCACTGAGTGATCACATCAGTTCCCATGAGTCCCCTATCTCTTGGTGTACCATAGGAATCTGTCCTAGCCTGGTATTTGTTTCTTTCAACAATGTCCTTCAGGGACAGCATCGGTCCCTTCAGTTAAAAAAAAAAAAAATCCTGTTGGCACAAACTGCTTTTCCAAATGTTCCAACTGGTCCTTGGTCTCTGTGTGAGGCATTTTTAGCTACAGAAGTTAATTTAAAATTAACCCATAACTAGTTTCAAAACAAATGAAAGTAAAAAAAAATATTGAGTTAATTTAACATTAGATAAAATGAAAAGTCAAAAATAATGATATATTAAAACTGATCTCTTGTAGTTTTTAAGGCTGTGTTTTGTTGTAAGACTGGGCAAGCAGAAACAGAGACAGAGCATCGTGTTGGCCTTTTCAAAAAGCTCCTGGAGAGCTCAGAACATAACAGAGACAGGTCCTTCTCCCATTTGTCACAAGGCCAGGTTTCCAGCTGCCCTGGAACAAAGCACCATTACCTGACATGTGACTGGGCAGCTGAGAATAACACCAAGACCTTGAGCACCAAGGCCCATGGAAGACTTCCACCTGCCTTCATCAGCCAACCTATCCCAGTGGACACTTTCCCAAGAGTTGGCATATTCACAACTCCGCTTACTAGACCCATCTCAGTGAGAGTGAATTCTCAAACTTCAAAGAACAAACCTCATTTCCCAACCCTCATTCCCATACACCTCAATCCTAATCAGACATAAATCTTCTCTATCCACATTGATCACTCAATCCCACTCATGATCTACCATCTATCTAGGGCTGGTCCTACAATGAGTTCAGTGCTTGAGTAAGGAATTCTCTCTCCACTGCATCACAATGCAGGCCAGGCTCAGCCAGCACTCCCCAAACTATTTCCTGATCTCCTTCCCAACAGCCTTCTCAAGTTGGCCAAGACTTCAACTCTGACTGATAAGTATGCTCCCCCACCTTCAGTTGAGGAAGTACCCAGCCAGCCAAATCCACTTCATAGCAGCATCCCTGTTATTGTCTTGTATTTGTCACCTGCTTCTCAGCTAAACTCCTAGGAAAAGCCATCTACACAGAAGGACAGCCAATTGAGTCAACAAGCATTTACCAAACCCTTCTATGCTCCCAGCATTGCCCTAAGTGCTAGGATACAAAGAAAAGAAAACCATGGTCTTTGCACTCAAGGAGCTCACAGAAGATAAATTCTACACATGAAAGTACACACACACACAAAACCTTTATGGTTGGGGTTGACACTAAGGTTGCAAGGCTGAGTAACTGATGGTGCCCTAAATAGTAACAGAGAACTTTAAAAGAGGGGCGTATTGGAGGACAATGATAATCAATTCTATTCTGAACAGGTCAAGTTTGAAATTTCTATAGGGCATCTAGGTCAAGAGGTAGATCACTGTTGAAATAAATATATTTCCTTCCTCCTCCTGTTATAATGCTCACAAAATATGAGTGTAAGATGTTACACATGTTATCAGACATTTATATGATGACTGGTTTTATTAAAGTGGTTTTTAACCCTCTTTTTTTAAAAAAATCTTTTTGCCATAAATGGTTTGACAGATTGGGATTGTAGGAGGGACATGTCCAAGAAAGGAGAAAACAGAAAGACAAGAGATACCGATAAATATAGGACTTAAACATTTTTATCAGTAAAACAGAAGCCAATGAATGTGGTAAAGGCAACATCTCCGAAAACTGTAGGAACTTTGGCCAACACAACACAATCACATTTCCAGGACTCCCAATGACACATGCAGCCCACCTCCAGAAGGACAACTGGTGTCTCCAGAGGGCAGACAGAAAGAAGCATGTATTATAGACACGGCTGACAGGAATTTGTTATCCTTGACTAGAAGCGTCTCAAGTGAGGGTTTTGTCACTGCTTTCTTAGTTTGGGGTTCCACTGCTCCACCTGGGAAGGAGGAAGTGTGGACTTTTGCTGACACACAAACATACGCTGACAACTACATATGACTTGTACGAGGTTAAAGGAAAGGAGAAATGATCACCCCCAAATCCCTATCACGCCTCCTGGGCAGGCATCTCCCCAGCTGCCTCCAGGACCGTCCAGGGGGGCACGTATCAGGGCCAGGGCACAAAAGGCAGAGATGGGAACCAGGTGCACGGACATAAGTGCATGAAGGAGGAATGAAGAGCAGACGCCAGCGGACACGATGAATCGGGCCCAGGCCGCACCTGGCCCGGCCTGCAGGAAACCCCCTGGCAGGGCAGGAAGGCCCGGGGGGCTTCACTCACCTGCGGGCTCCCAGGGGACAGCAGCACGGGGGCCATCTTCTCCTCCCCAATTCCAGCTGCTCCTGGGCCAGGGCTGCGAAGGAAAGAGGGTCCATGAGGGGGGCCCTGGCCCCGCCCTGCAGCCCCCTCCCCACACCCCTGAGGCCAGGAGGGCACCCCGCCTGCCCCCCGGGCGCCTCCATTCCACAGCGTGCTCACACACTCACCTCCCAGGGCCAGGAAACACTGACAAGTGGGGGGAGGGAGGGATGGGGGAGGCGGGGCCAGGACGGGCACCAGGGATTGGCTGGAACCGCCACCGCCCGACGGCCAATGGGCGCCTCCGCTGCCCGAGGGGGCGGGGCTGACGCCACAGAAGGGGCCCGCGCCGCTCCTCCCACCCAGAAGGCTTCGGAACCGGGCGCCGGGTGCAGGGCGGTCCCGCCCGTCCGGGCCCGTCTTCGCGTCGCCACCTAGCCCGGCGTGGGACGCGGGGCTCGGGCTCCGGGAGCGGCTGAAGGCGGAACGAGGCCCAGGCACCTGCCAGCCTGCCCCGGATCCTGGGTGTGGAAGGAAAAGGTGGGGGTGGGGGAGGAGGAAGGGCGGATGTGACGTCAGAAGCGCCCGCCCCCGAGTCGCTCCGGATCCAATCCTGGCAGAGCCTGTCGTTTTTGGTTTTTTTTTCCTCTGGGGAGGGTCACACCTGGACTGTCGGGCTCGTCCCTTTCCCCTCACCTGTGCTAGCAAGGACTCCTGGGAAATGTAGTCCTTGGGGGGCTGCGCATGCCCAACAGAGCACAATGCCCCTGGCTGGGGCCCTGGCTGGTCTTGCCGGGAGTCTGCGAGTGTGCGGCCCTGCCGAGAGGCTGGGGATCCCAGCTGCGAACCCGGAGCAGCCGCGGGGAGCCCACGTGCAGACAGCCGCCCTCCGGGACGTCTTCCCTGTGTCCCGGGATGGAGTCCGTGCGCGGGAGCTGCCCCCACCTTACCCCGCTCCCGTCTCACCTGAGCAGGGGGCCCCGCCCACACTGTACCCCTTCTCCCCCGGCCCTTCCCTCCCGCCCTGCTGGCACGCCTTGGCAAGGACGAGGCCACGAGAGGGGGGCGTCTTGGCCTCCACCCAAAGGCCGCGGTCTATCTCCCTAACCTGTAGTTGGTGTGGCCAGGGGCAGACTCGAAGGGAATGGGCGTTTGGGGGGGCAGGGCCCCAGTGCCAGCCTGGAGTCGGGGAGCAGGAGGCCCGGCCTGGGACACGCTTGGTCCCCAATTCAGCCCGGCCCCCAAGGAAGAAGGGTGGGAACGTGGGTCCCCAGGACAGAGCTGGGGTGGTTGGGAGGTGCAGCCCTGGACAAAATGCAGGCCAAGATGGCAGCAGGGGGCCAGCCTACTGCCCCCTTTTAAAAACACATACTCAGCAGCCCCCTGGAAATCTTACAAGCTAGGGAACAAGTCTCAGATGAGGTGTACAATTTCACCCCAGGCTACTAGAGCCAGCCTGGATCATTCCAGAGCCCCTGGGGGGCATTAGTGCCCACTTCGGGAACCTGGCCAGTGAGCTTTATTGAGCAAAGTGCAGGTGGGGTCAGGGAGGATGGCCCTCCACAGGCCAGTCTGCTGGGGTCCTGGATGGTGCTTGCAGGGTTCTCTACTAAGACAGACACCCCCAGTATTGGGGACAGGAAGACAAAGCTCAGTCCTGGGGTATACCAGGTCAAAGTTCAGCACTGGTGCTGCCCCAAGCTGGGGTAGAGGGGGGCACTTTCTGCTACTTGATGTGCCCCTGCCAACAGTGTGTGGGAGAACTTCAGGTGTTGCTGTAGTCCCTTCTCCAACAGAGGAATTGTGGGGTTTTGGAGCTCCCAGGGCTTCTTTGTTTGGCACACTCTTCATATATCACTATATGGTAGCCATGGAGGCTACCAAGGTGGGCCCCCTGCTCAGCCACCCTTCCCTGCCTCCAATCCAAGCTAACCAACTCCAAGAGTCATCTTCTTGGCTGGGCTGCCTATGTGCCCAGCGCCAGAGTGCCCTGGGAAACTCCAACCTTTGTGTCTGTTCAGATTCCCCATAAGTAATCAGTTGTGGTACACTTAACACTGGGAACAAAAACTCCAGCACTGAAAAGAACCAAGATGATTACTTCAGTGCCCTATTCTGTGCCAGGCACTTTGCTAAACACTGGGTTGAACAAACAGGCAGAAAACCATCTCTCAAAAGGTTCACCATCTTATGGGGGAGACAATAAGCAACTCTGAACAAATGGGAGTTCATCAACAGAGGGAAGGCACTAGCAAGAAAGAGGACTGAGAAAGGTTCTTGGCAGAGGCAGAATTTTAGCTGGGAAGTAGGAAGCTGGGGAATCCAGGCAATGGAGATGGAGTGAGAGCAAGATCCAGACCTGAGGGGCAGCCAGGGAAAATGCCTAACTCTGGGGAAGGGTCTTATGGAGAACCAGCAAGACCAGTATCATGGCATCTTGGAGAATGGGGGTCAGAGAGGCTGCAAAGGTAGCAAGGGGTCAGGTAATGAAAAGCTTTAAATGCTACACAGGATTTTATATTCAATCCTTTAGGTGATAGGGAGTCACTGGAGGAGATTGCATGGTGGGGTGCCATGATCAGTCCTATGCCTTAGGAAGATCAGTCTGATAGATGAAAGCAGCACAGGAGGAAGGAGAGACCTGAGGCAGGCAGACCCACCACAAACAGGCAACTGCAATCGTTCAGGTATGAGTTGAAGAGGGCCTGGCCCAAAATGTCACAGGAGAGAAGGGAACAGACTCCAGAGATGTTGCCAGGGTGAAATCAATATTGGATGTAGGGGATGAGAAATCACCATCATCAATGACAACAAGAACCAGCACTTGAAGGTTTACAAACATTTTACAAATATGCTCTCATTTGACCCTCAAAACAACTCTGTGGGGTTTTATTATTTAGTTGTTTTCAGTCATGTCCAACTCTTTGTTGGTTTGTCATTTCCTATTACACATCAGGAAACTGAGGCCCACACTTAAGTGACTTGCCCAGGGTCACCAGCTAGCAATTGTCTGAATCCAGACTTGACCTCAGGAAGAAATGTTCCTGACTTCAGACACAGTTTTCTAAGCACTGTGCCATAAATGAGTAAGTTGAAGCTGGGATGGCTTAAGGGACTTCTTTAGGGTCACACAAACTCTTACTAACTAAACAGAACATCCCTGGACAACCTTGCTAGGACTACGTAGACCTTCCCCCAATATACTTCAATGCGTTGTCTTTAGAGAACAAATGTGCCATCTCCCTCTCCCCCTCAATCCTATTTCCTATGGAATAGATTTGGAATTTTGGATTTCAGGGGGATAAATGCTAGAATATTCACTGAACTCTTAAGAGTTCACGGAACAGACAGGAGGCTACGAACGCTGGATCAACAAGTACATTCTAGAGAGTAAGGTGTAAGAAGACTGGAGAAGTAAGATGGCACAGGTTATGAAGCACTTAAAATGCCATATGGATTTGGTATTTTCTTACAGAGGCCATAAACCAATGGAGTTTGAGGAACAGAAGGTTTTAGGAAAACCATTTTAGTGCTGAATCAAGGATGCAAGCTAACCTACCAGTAGGATATTGCAATAATCAAGGTGTGACATGATAGGGCTTGCACCAAGGGATAGACAGTGTCAGAAGAGAGAAGGCAGTGTATTTGAGAGATGTTGCAGAGGTGATATCAGCAGTCCTTGGCAACCACTTAGAAACAGGGGGTGACAGACAGTGGGGAATCCAAGATGACCCCTAGTTTGAGAACTTGAAGGTCTGGGAGAATACTATCCTTGACAGTAAGAGGTGAGGAATGAGGCAGGAGTGTTTAGTGAGAAAGATAATCAGTTCTGTTTTGGGAATATTCAATTTAAGGTGTGTAGTAAACATCTATTCCTAATAGTTTGACATGTCTGAAAGGCAACAGGAGATGTTAGCCGGGAATTCAGCTGAGAGACCAGGGTAAGAAAGATTTGATTACCATTAGCGGAGAGATGGTAAATAAATCCATGGAACCTGATGAGATCACCAAGTGAAGCAGAACAGAGAGAGAAAAGGGCTCATTACGGAAGCCTAGGGGTACTTATGGAGAGAGGGCTGATTTGGAAGAAGATCTTGCTCTGGAGTAAATCTTTGTCTCAGTGAGCATATCCATATAGTTTCTTTGAAGAATGCATTTTCTGATGCTTAGTTAGAGCAGTATTCCAGTAGAAGGCCTTCCCACATTCATTACATTTATAAAGTTTCTCTCCAGTATGAATTCTCTGATGTTGAGTAAGTCCTGACCTATGTCCAAAGGATTTTCCACATTCATCACATTCGTGAGGTCTCTCTCCAGTATGAATTCTCTGATGCTGAGTAAGTCCTGTGAACAATCTGAAGGTCTTCCCACAATCATCGCATTCATAAGGCTTCTCTCCAGTATGAATTCTCTGGTGTTCGGCAAGTCCTCTGCTCAGACGGAAAGCCTTCCCACATTCGTTGCATTCGTAAGGCTTTTCACCAGTATGAATTCTGTGATGATTAGTAAGTTCTCCTTTTAGTCGGAAGGCCTTCCCACATTCGTTACACACATAAGGTTTCTCACCAGTGTGAATTCTTTGATGGTTAATAAGTTGTCCTTTTAGTCTAAAGGTGTTTCCACATTCATTACATTGATATGGTTTCTCACCACTATGAATTTTCTGATGAACAATAAGGTTTGAGCGCCTAGAGAAGGCTTTTCCACATTCATTACATTTATAAGGTTTTTCTCCAGTATGAATTCTATGATGCCTGGTAAGTTCTGTGTTCTGACTAAAGGCCTTCCCACATTCACTGCATTTATAAGGTTTCTCACCAGTATGAATTTTATGATGTTCATTAAGATGTCCTTTTAGTTGAAAGGACTTCCCGCATTCATTACATTGATAAGGTTTCTCACCAGTATGAATTCTATGATGTTCATTAAGGTTTGAGCGCCTGCAGAATGCCTTCCCACATTCAGTACATTTAAAAGGTTTCTCACCAGTGTGAATTTTTTGATGTTCAGTAAGTTGTCCTTTTAGTCTAAAGGCCTTTCCACATTCATTACATTCATAAGGTTTTTCTCCAGTATGAATTCTATGATGCCTAATAAATTCTGTGTTGTGACTAAAGACCTTCCCACATTCATTACACTTGTATGGGTTCTCACCCCTATGAATCATCCGATGTTGATTTAGCTGGGCTTTTAATCGAAATGTCTTCCCACATATGTTACATTGATAAGTTTTCTCACTATTTTGAATGTTCTGATATTTGGGAATATCAGTCTTTAAGCAAAAGGCACTTGCACACTCATTACTTTCATAAGGTTTCTGTCCAATATGAATTTTCTGAGGAAGAATACATTGTTTCCTTAAGGAGGTCTTCTCCCATCCATTAGAGTCATAAATTTCCTCTACAGTACCTCTTCCAGAACTGTCAACAAAAGGTGAATGATGGTTACAGCATTCTCCATATTCGTTACATTTAGCTGTTTCCTCTGAGCATCTACCGCTACATTTTGGTCTATCTGTATGCAGCCCAAAGTACTGTCCATATGTATCACATGGACTCAGATGCTTTCCTATTAGCTGTTGTGGGAAAAAGACTGCCTCTGGATTGAAGGTCCTGTCATAACTCATCTGTTGATGGACTCTAGATTCATTGGGATATTTCTTTTCTGTGATTCTGACTTCCCAGAAATGCTTCTCCTCATTGGCCAGATGATGATGTTGCACGGCACCATATTTCCTACAGTCTCCCTGTGGGGAAAGGACCAGACTATCCCTCTTAAGTATTTCCAGGGATGGTTGTGCCATTGAAATGCTCAAGTGTGGAGTGGGTTCCTTTGATTCTTGCTGAGCTTCCCAATCTGAAAGAAATGAAACATGTAAATAAACCCTGCTGCTGTTATACACAGAGTGTACATGAATCTTACGAAAAAATTAAGAAAAATCATTGTCAAACTTTGTTTTCCAACAAAATGCAATCAAGTTCTGTCAGTAGTTCTGGTCTAATAAAGAGTCCTTCCCTTCAAGAGTTCCTGCTCCTGGTTGGATCCACTAGCAGCTACATCCAATTAGTTCTGAGTCTTTCCAATCTATGCAATCTATTTTGAGTCTTGCATGTTTTAAATCAGTTCCAGGATGACTATACTCATCAAGAAAAATTATTCTACAATCCTATTCTTTGGCACGTGTGTGTGTGGTGAAACCATATGGACTAAAAAATGGAAGCCTCCCCCAAGTTCCTGTTCTAACATAGATCCAACACTGGGCTGCCATATGCATTTTCTTCTAAGTCTTCCATAGGAAGTGCATGACACTATTCAGCTTTCTTCTTTTTTTAAACTAGTAACAGACAGGTTTGATAACAACTGCTTTGGAGGATAATTTTCAGATCTAACACTAGAAGATTTTTCATCCCTCTCTTAATGGACTGATAACAGTGACATTCACCCTGAAGGCTTTCAAGTGAATCATGTTGTTCTGGACATTTCTTACAGAATTGCCTTTGTAATGAGATTGACACCACATGGGATCTGGAGATTAATTTTGTAGTAGTATGATTTTTGCTAGGTTGAAATATCCAATACATGAGCACTGAACCTAATCATTTAGCTTTACTCTTTCTGAATTTAAAAATTTCTTCTTTACGTAAAATCTTCCCCAAAATAGTGCAGGCTCATGAGGGCAAAGTCATATTTCATATTTTGTTTCAATAGCCCTGTGTGTCCCACAGTATCTGGAACATTAAAATCTGGTAGATTTTAATACTTCAATGACTTGAATATCAAGATGGGCAAAGGGGAACAAGGTGACAAATATGTAGAAAAATATAATTCAGAAAGAAACTAGAGAGGTGAAAAGGCTTCTAAATGACACAGAATCTAACAGTGAGATACATGTAAGTTGGAGACACTTTCTTCAAGAAGGTTTTCAAATTAAAACTGAGGTTTCTTCTGAAATTAAGTAAATTGGAAAAGACTATGATGATAGCATCCATGCAGGACAGCTCTAGAGACATACCACTGGAACTTAGGAAGAAATCCAGATTAGTCCAACCACTCTAGAAAACAGTTTGGAATTCCGTGGGGGAATTCTCAAAATGTACATAACCAAGGATGACACAACTAAGTACAAATCCCAAAGATGTGAAAAACATACATGAAAAGTCCTATATAAACCAAAATGCTAATTACATTTTTGAAATGCTCACTCGGTGGCAGACCAGTGTAACCACTACTACCACCACCTTGATCACCATTCCCTGTTAGATCCTGACAGTGATAGGCCAGGAGGTTGGGCCCAAGAGCTTGGAAAATTGCAATGCTTCCAGCCCAGTGCCCACAGACATCATCCTGGGAAGCAACCCCATGAGAGATGCAGGCTGGCCTCTGGGCTTCCAGTCATTTTTGAAACAAAGTTCTTGTCACCAAAGGCCAGGAAATGGATGTCAAATGGGTCAACATTACAAATTGAGGTGATTTTTATCAGTGGGAATGACATTAAAGAAGAGGCCTGACTGTGCCATGACACCACACCCAAGTACCAAGGGACTTTTTCCAGACCTGCAACTGAAACCTTAACTGTCAGTGGCTTCTCCCATTAGAATGAGAGCTCCTAGAGGGTAACAACTGACTTTCCTGTCTGCATTCCTATCACTGAGCACCATGCTTGGCATACAGTAAGCACTTAAAAATAGTCTTTACAAACATCCAAAAATCCTGCTGTGTTTTGGCACCAATGCTGGTTTCTTCCTTTCTCCATTTCCTTCAGAAACATGTTCAGCAGTGGGAGAGCTGGGTCTGGAGACAGTTTAGTCACTTTGTTTGCTTAACTCCATAAAGAAATCAATAATGGTTGGGCCACTTCCCAGCACCACTAATAGAACATCAGCAGCCCCTCTTCCAACGCCAGCTCCCCCTCAATGCCTGTTCCTATCTCTTTGCCAGTTTCCATGTTGTAAGGTGAAACTTCCAAAGTGTTGTTCTCTTAATTTTTGAAAATTGTTTCATTATATCCTCATACAAAAAACTGAATAACGTAATTCCATAAATTTTGTTAAAAATCAGAAGGCAATAGGGAAAAGCAAACAGGTCATGTCTTTTATTTTTTGTGAGTGAAATAAGGCCCTTTGAGAAGTACAAAGAAATGACCAATCAAGTGATGTAAAATAGGAAAAAGTGCCTCTACTCTGAGGAGAACTGCCAAAGGAGAGGAGGGACAAAAGATCTCTCCCCTACTGAGGCCCTTCCTTCTCTGCCCCAAGAGGGGCACACAGGGCACTGAAGTCAGGGCACTGACTTGTTCAGAAGACAGGAAGCTTTAATGGAGGAGATCATGACAAGCACATGCTCCAGGGAGCTGAAAGAGGGGCTCTCTACTCAACACTAGTTCACTAGAGAATCTCACCAAAGGACTACATCAGCCATTGTTTGGAATGCCACACCTGCCTGGTTGGACTCACTCACCTGGATGGCTAATCCTTGGTATGGCTCCCTCTGGAATCCATGGTGCTTCCCTTCGCTCCAACTGGTAGATGACATATGGTTTGGAAAATGCAAGTCCTGCTCAGTGGAAATGGGACAAGGAGGAATCAGCACAGAAAACTCCATTAGAATTGAGTAGAACTAGAATATACAGGATCTCAGCCTCAGTGGGAGACCCTAGTGAAACAATTGTACTAAAGGGGAAGAGAATAAGCATTTAGTTAATACCTACTATGTGCCAGGTACTCTGCTAAGCCATGTACAAGGATAACCTCCTTTGATCTAAAGGCAAAACCTTTCAATGATGAACAGGAAGCATATGTCTACCCAGTGTCTCTCAGACCCAAAAAGATTAGGCATCTCTGATCTCTGCATTCCAAACAGTCAGTGCTCAACACTTGACACATACACGCCCTAGAACCACAGCATTCAAGGGCTAGAAGATACCTTATAACAGCTATTTAGTGTAGTTCTTATATCCTGTAATATTTACTAGGCTGTGAACAGAGGCCTTCCACTGGGAAAATTCTGAGTACCAGGGAGATGCTGTCCTTACCTAGGGAGACCAAGTTACTATAGTTTTCCAGCATCACATCCCTGTAAAACTCCTTCTGAGAGGAGTCCAGGTACATCCATTCCTCCTGGGTGAAGTCCACCACGACATCCTTGAAGGTCACTGCTTCCTGAAAGACCAAAGACACTTGAGTTTACAAAAGAGCCACAAGTAGACCTTACAATAGAGGTAAGATGGTAAACACACCAGAAAATTCTGTTTCTCCTTAACTGAACTAAGTAAGAACCATAAAATATAAAACTGCTCAGAAGTCATTCCATTTTTACTTATTATGTTGCTGTTGGCAACATTCACAGTTTCGTATGTTTGTAATGCTCCCTTTTGATGTTGGTATACCTTACCACTTATTGGTGACTATTGCGTAGGAAAAAAAGCTCATTCAAAAACAGTCTCATTAATGTACTGGGCTCACTGACTAATGTGTCTGGCCAAAAGAAAAAAGAAAAACAAAACCCTGCAAAAAACACTAAAACAAGTGATAGAGGGACAAAGCAAAAAGAAAAGTTTTTAATGACATAAAATAGTACAATACAAAGCAACAGAGGCAGATGAAGGTGTTGAGGATGAATTGACAAAATCTGAATAACATATATACGTATATATATCTCCTTCTGTGCAGTCCTTAATGCAGTCCCCCTCCTCTCCACCATAATTACTCTTCAAAGGTCTCCTTGTCCCTGCCCTCTCCTGTTCTCACCACTCCTCAGTCTCCTTTGCTACATCTTCAATCACATCATGTCCATCCCCCCCAACCACAGGCATCCCCATGGCTCTCATGGAGCCTTTCTCCCCCTCTCCCTCTATACTACATCCCTTGCTGATCTCTTCAGTTCCCATGAGTTCAGGCATCATCCCCAGGCAGTCTATCCCCATAGTTGTATATCTCGCCTTAATCTCCTGCATCTCTGTTGGACATCTCAACCTCAATAGGCTAAAACTGGCATCTGAAACTCAAACTTTCCAAAACTGAACTCATGATTTTCCCCTCTTCTTATCATCCCTATTCTTGTCCAAGACTCCACCATTCTCTCAGTTATTCAGGCTCACAGCCTCAGCGTCATCCCTGACACTCCCAACGATTGTCAAGGCTTCTCAATTCTATCTTCATGACATGCCTTCTCTGTAGTCACACAAACGCTCCCCCAATGCAGACCTTCATCATCTCATTTCTGGTTCCCAGAACATACAAGAATCTTGTTCAGTTTTTATGGGAATTAAATGGTAAAGAACAATATTGCTCAACTGATATTTACATGTTAGTGTAAAAAAATGTTTAAGGGAGAAAAGAGGGTGAGGAAGAGGGCTTAGTGGAGAAAGTGAGTGGGCCAATCATTGTGCATTTGAAAAAAGGGAGGGATGGTGGAAAGAAGGCTACTGGGAGATTCTACTCAAACGGCAAGGAGAACAGGAGCTGTCCAGGAGGAGGAAGGGGTCACCCCTCACATTCATGGTTCCCCAGGCACCACAGGCCTTGGATGGATTCTCTTATGTACTTTTATTCCCTTGAATTCTAGAATGGTCCAGAGACACCACTAGATAGATTCTAATACTTATTCATTAAATGGAAACTTCTTTCTCATTAATTACTTGCATAACTCTGTCCATTCCCTGCAATATTACTTAATGAAAGAGAGAAACTTCCTTTTCCTATAGTAATTTTTCTTATTTCTCTATGCTTAAATAAAACACTACAATTCAGAGATACGTATAATTCAACAAATATCACAGATGAGAAATATGAAGACATAAACAATTATTTATAATATTTTAACTGTGTAAAAGAATACAGTCACGTCACATGCTCTCTGGACCACCTGACTATCCATAACCACTCACCCACAGCAATGTCTTCAATAAAGTTAAAACCATTTCTGAAGCAAAGGAGATAAGACCCTCCCTCATACTCACTCACTCTCTCTCTCTTTCTCCCTCCCTCTCTCCTTCACCTCCTCTCCATTTTTCACTGCATGGGGAAAAGGGTCTTTTTCAACAGCCTCTCCAAACCTTCTCGACTGTGTCCTGAGAGAGATGAGGCCACCACTCAGAGCTGCTTCTTTTCCCTTTGTCTTCCCTGCAAAGCCCTTGGTCATCATGGCCTGCTTTCTCCTTTCCTACGCCTCTTGGAGCCTTTAACACTGTTGACTTCACTCTCCTGGATATGCTCTTTTTTCGGTTTGTGGGATACTGATTTCTTTCAGTTCTCCTTGTGGTCTCGCCCTGCTCTTAGTCTCCTCTGGTGGGTCATTAAATAACCCTAACTCTTGGTGTACCACAGGAATCTGTCCTAGACTGGTATTTATTTCTTTCAACAATGTCCTTCAGGGACAGCATTTCACTCTTCAGTTAAAATAAAAATCCTGTTGGCACAAACTGCTTTTCTAAATGTTCTACTTGGGCCTTAGTCTCAGGGGGGAAACATTTTAAGTTATACATGTTAATTGAAAATTAACCCAAAACTAGTATTGAAACTAATTAAAATAAGTAAAAAATTGAACTAATTTAACTTTCGGGAAAATGAGGAGTCAAGAATAATGAAATATTAACACTGAACTCTTGTAATTTTTAAGGTTGTGTTTTGTTGCAAGACTGGGCAAGCAGAAACAGAGACAGAGCATCATGTTGGCCTTTTCAAAAAGCTCCTGGAAAGCTCAGAACATAACAGAGACAGCTTCTTCTCTCATTTGTCACAAGGCCAGGCTTCCAGCTGCCCTGGAACAAAGCACCATTACCTGACATGTGACTGGGCAGCTGAGAATAACACCAAGACCTTGAGCACCAAGGCCCATGGAAGACTTCCACCTGCCTTCATCAGCCAACCTATCCCAGTGGACACTTTCCCAAGAGTTGGTATATTCCCACCTCCACTTACTAGACCCATCTCAGTGAGAGTGAATTCTCAAACGTCAAAGAACAAACCTCATTTCCCAACCCTCATTCCCATACACCTCAATCCTAATCAGACATAAATCTTCTCTATCCACATTGATCCACCCAATCCTGCTCATGATCTATGAAGCCCCAGGGCTAATTCCTCAGTGAGTTCAGAGCTTGAGTAAGAATTCCCTCTCCACTGCATCACACTACAGGCCAGGCTCAGCCAGCACTCCCCAAACTATTTCCTGATCTCCTTCCCAACAGCCTTCTCAAGTTGGCCAAGACTTCAACTCTGACTGATAAGCATGTTCCCCAACCTTCAGTTGAGGAAGTACCCAGCCAGCCAAATCCACTTCATAGCAACATCCCTGTTATTGTCTTGTATTTGTCATCTGCTTCTCAGCTAAACTCCTAGGAAAAGCCATCTACACAGAAGGACAGCCAATTGAGTCAACAAGCATTTACCAAACCCTTCTATGCTCCCAGCATTGCCCTAAGTGCTAGGATACAAAGAAAAGAAAACCATGGTCTTTGCACTCAAGGAGCTCACAGAAGATAAATTCTACACATGAAAGTACACACACACACAAAACCTTTATGGTTGGGGTTGACACTAAGGTTGCAAGGCTGAGTAACTGATGGTGCCCTAAATAGTAACAGAGAACTTTAAAAGAGGGGCGTATTGGAGGACAATGATAATCAATTCTATTCTGAACAGGTCAAGTTTGAAATTTCTATAGGGCATCTAGGTCAAGAGGTAGATCACTGTTGAAATAAATATATTTCCTTCCTCCTCCTGTTATAATGCTCACAAAATATGAGTGTAAGATGTTACACATGTTATCAGACATTTATATGATGACTGGTTTTATTAAAGTGGTTTTTAACCCTCTTTTTTTAAAAAAATCTTTTTGCCATAAATGGTTTGACAGATTGGGATTGTAGGAGGGACATGTCCAAGAAAGGAGAAAACAGAAAGACAAGAGATACCGATAAATATAGGACTTAAACATTTTTATCAGTAAAACAGAAGCCAATGAATGTGGTAAAGGCAACATCTCCGAAAACTGTAGGAACTTTGGCCAACACAACACAATCACATTTCCAGGACTCCCAATGACACATGCAGCCCACCTCCAGAAGGACAACTGGTGTCTCCAGAGGGCAGACAGAAAGAAGCATGTATTATAGACACGGCTGACAGGAATTTGTTATCCTTGACTAGAAGCGTCTCAAGTGAGGGTTTTGTCACTGCTTTCTTAGTTTGGGGTTCCACTGCTCCACCTGGGAAGGAGGAAGTGTGGACTTTTGCTGACACACAAACATACGCTGACAACTACATATGACTTGTACGAGGTTAAAGGAAAGGAGAAATGATCACCCCCAAATCCCTATCACGCCTCCTGGGCAGGCATCTCCCCAGCTGCCTCCAGGACCGTCCAGGGGGGCACGTATCAGGGCCAGGGCACAAAAGGCAGAGATGGGAACCAGGTGCACGGACATAAGTGCATGAAGGAGGAATGAAGAGCAGACGCCAGCGGACACGATGAATCGGGCCCAGGCCGCACCTGGCCCGGCCTGCAGGAAACCCCCTGGCAGGGCAGGAAGGCCCGGGGGGCTTCACTCACCTGCGGGCTCCCAGGGGACAGCAGCACGGGGGCCATCTTCTCCTCCCCAATTCCAGCTGCTCCTGGGCCAGGGCTGCGAAGGAAAGAGGGTCCATGAGGGGGGCCCTGGCCCCGCCCTGCAGCCCCCTCCCCACACCCCTGAGGCCAGGAGGGCACCCCGCCTGCCCCCCGGGCGCCTCCATTCCACAGCGTGCTCACACACTCACCTCCCAGGGCCAGGAAACACTGACAAGTGGGGGGAGGGAGGGATGGGGGAGGCGGGGCCAGGACGGGCACCAGGGATTGGCTGGAACCGCCACCGCCCGACGGCCAATGGGCGCCTCCGCTGCCCGAGGGGGCGGGGCTGACGCCACAGAAGGGGCCCGCGCCGCTCCTCCCACCCAGAAGGCTTCGGAACCGGGCGCCGGGTGCAGGGCGGTCCCGCCCGTCCGGGCCCGTCTTCGCGTCGCCACCTAGCCCGGCGTGGGACGCGGGGCTCGGGCTCCGGGAGCGGCTGAAGGCGGAACGAGGCCCAGGCACCTGCCAGCCTGCCCCGGATCCTGGGTGTGGAAGGAAAAGGTGGGGGAGGAGGAAGGGCGGATGTGACGTCAGAAGCGCCCGCCCCCGAGTCGCTCCGGATCCAATCCCGGCAGAGCCTGTCGTTTTTGTTTTTTTTTCCTCTGGGGAGGGTCACACCTGGACTGTCGGGCTCGCCCCTTTCCCCTCACCTGGGCTAGCAAAGATTCCTGGGAAATGTAGTCCGTTCGCCGACTGCGCATGCGTAACAGAGCAGAATGCCGCCGGCTGCGGCCCTGGCCTGTCTTGCCCCGCGTCTGCGCGTGTGCGGCCCGGGCTGGGAGGCTGGGGATCCCGGCTCTGTCCCCAGGGCAGCCCCGGGGAGCCCACGTGCAGACAGCCGCCTTCCGGGACGTCTTCCCTGTGTCCCGCGGATGGTTCTGAGCCCCGTGCGGCCGGCGAACCTGGGCTGGAGTCCGTGCGCGGGAGCTGCCCCGGGTTCCGGCTTCCTCCCCCGCCCCAGCGGCGTGTCTCACCTGAGCAGGTGGCCCCGCCCAGACGCGCGCCCCTCCCCCGCCGCCCAGACGCGCGCCCCTCCCCTCCCCCCGCCCTTCCCTCCTGTCCTGCTGGGACACAGGTCTAGGCCTTCCAGGGGCTTTGCTGGGGACGTGCCCAGCCCCCCCCAGGGCACTCTCCGGGGCCCACGTCTGCGTAGGCAAAGGCCGCAGTCTGTCTCCCACCTGCCACTGGTGTGGCCAGGGACAGACCCGAAGGGCACGGGGGTCTGGGGGGCAGGGAGCTGGGGTCCCTGCCCGGGCCAGGCTTGGCCGAAGGAAGAAGAGGGGGAACGTGGGGTGAAGAAGAGAGGGAACGTGGGGTGAAGAAGAGGGGGATCGTGAGGTGAAGAAGAGGGGGAACGTGGGGTGAAGAAAAGGGGGATCGTGGGGTGAAGAAGAGGGGGAACCTGGGGTGCAGCTGCTCCCTGGGGTGGTTGGCAGCAGGGAAGGGAAGGGTCCTGTTGGGGGCCGGGGCCCAGGGGCCATGGCCATGGCTCCGTCTGCAGGAAGCTTATCCGTGGGAGTCAGGGAGGACTCGTGGTCTGAGAGCCAGAGGGCATCCTCTGTGGCACCCTCACCCCTGAGGAGGCAAATGAGGAAGAGAAGCAACCACCCTGCTGGCCATCATCCAGGCTGGCACGTGCATGGCGTTTGAAGTTACAGAATATTCTGGAAATATCATCTCAGCCATCTGGGGTAAATGAGTGAGGAGTTCAGGGTCTCCCTAATCAGAGACCCCCCTCAGGAACCTTCTGCCACACAGCTCAGACCCCAGGTGTCCCTCCTCCCAGCCCCCTGCTCCTTCCTGAGGTCATCACTCAGTAACCCCTTTTCCTGAGGTTCATTCTTTGCACGCCATAGTCACCCTTCTCTCCAGACCCTGGTGGCCCTTTCTGTCTTCTCCCCAGGATTTCCAAGAACCCCCCCACAGTGCTTCCTTTCCAGCCCCTACTCCTTGAGGACTCCAAGAGTCCTTTGTATATAATGGCTTTCATAAACCTGCTGATGTCCCCCTCAAACATCCTGCCACTTTATTAACCTGCCAGCTCAGTTACACACAAGCCTGCCCACATCCTTGACTGAGAAGATCACTCTTCTACAAGTGCCCAGCCTTCCCAATGGAGATAGCTTAGCCTGGTGGATAAAAAGCTGACCTGGAAGACCAGGTTTCACACCTGCCAGTGACATAGACTGGCTTTGGGACCCTGCCCTGTTTCTCGATGTTGTGTACCTAGCCTGTTCCATTGATCAACTCTTCCCCAGGGAAACTGCCATCAGAGAGGAGGATACCAGAAAGGAAACAATGTGGGAGTAGTTATCAAAAAGACTGAAGTCCCCAGCAACCTCAGGATGAAGAAAACTCATTTAAAGACCTTGAGTATGAGCAGAAGCCTTTGAGAAGGTAGTAACAAGAGAGCCTGGCCTCTAGGTGAAGGAAGACGGTCCAGACCTCTATGAATAAGTGTTTCAAGATAAAACAAGATGAACCAGCACCTCGTGAGAGGACCCTGTGGATTCCCAAGAAATCCTGGAACTGTAGTGGGATGTTTCTAAATGGTTCAAAAGAGAAGGAATAAAAAGAATTATAAAAGCAGAATTGATGGCTTCCATGGTCTAAATAATTGACAGAATAGAGAAACTTGAATCCACTGTGGTAAGTCTCTCCAAAGAAAGGCAGCCAGTTGGCATCATGAATAGCGTTCCGGGCGCATTTAGGGTTAGGGTTAACCCTAAATGCACTCAACAAGACCTGAGTTAAAATCCAGCCTCACTGGTCACTTCATCTGCTTGCCTCAGTTTCCTCATCTATAAAATGGGCATCATAATAACAGCTACCTTCCTGGGTCATTGTGGGGGTCAAATGTAGTAATGTTCACCACATGCTCTGCGCAATGGCAGGCATGTAGCAAGCGCTGTATAAATGCTAAATGTTATTGTTCACATTATGAGAAAAAAGAGGAATATTCAGAAGCAAAAGACAGTCTGAATGACAGCAAAGTGAGCCACGTGAGCCAAGCACATGGATCTGGAAAATGAGATGGGGAGGAGCACGTGGAGAAGGCTCTCCTAGGAGAACAAGACACATGAACAAAGCGGAATGTCATCCTGCAGGCAATGCTGCCACGATGTGCCCGTGCTGCTCTTTTCACTGTTTCTGCACAGCTTTCTGGAGTTGGATGTTAGAACGCGGTGCTCCCTGTTGGTTTGTTCTTCTTTCCCTGAGAGAGCAGGGATGTCGCGTTGTGTGACTGCCTCTCCCTCTGGGTCTGAGGCTTTGTCTTGTCCTTGTCAGCTTCTGTCTGCTCTCCATCAACTGAGCTGTCGTCCTCTGCAGGGAGGCCGTTGTGTCGTGTTGGTGAGATTGGTCCTTGTGTTTTAATATTATTTTTTATTATGAACAACCAAAGCCAACCTTGTCTGTACAGAGAATGAGAAAATGATTGTTTCATCTTTGTACCTCCATCCCCTTGCACAGTTCCTGTGTGCGTGTGTGTACATGTGTATGTGCGCACGCTCTCATGTTTCCGTCATGTGCCCCAAACTGATCCTAGTGGATCCCAGTGGATCGTTGTTGTTCATTCTTTGTGCTCAGTGACATCACAAGAGTGTTATCTTGACTTGCACATTAACTGAACTGAAGTGAAGCAGAGCTGCACGTTCTCATCAATCTCACTCTCTCCTCCACAATCACTAGAATCCAAAAAATAAGACATCGTGACTGGCAATGGCTCAGCATGGCTAAACGTATGGTTGAGCAAAACAAGCTGGCTGGTGCTGTAGTGCCTAGAAGAATGGGCCTGGAGTCTTCCTGAGTCCAAATCTGGCCTCAGGCACTTACTATCCGTATGACCCTGGGCAAGTCATTTAACCTTGTTTCCCTCAGTTCTTTATCTGTAAAATGAGCTGGAGAAGAAAATGGCAAACTACTCCAGTGTCTTTGCCAGGAAAACCCCAAATGGGGTTGTGAAGAGTCAGACAGGACTGAAAATAGCTGAACAGCAAGTGTGTTGTCAAACTACCAGAAATCAGGAGCCATAGTTTGTCATCATTTTTCCAGCATAGCACTCAGTTGAGATTTCCTGTTGTCTTTTCTACTTTGTCCATATTAATTTTATCTTCATGAAGTCTACCCCAAGTGGATCCTCTTTTCTTTCCAGACCATGCCCCCCCTTTCTGTGTTGTCTTCCCCCATTAGAATATATGCTTCTTGAGGGCAGGAACTAGCTTCCTTCCTTTTTTTATTTGTATCCCTAATGCTTAGCACAGTGCCTGGAATATGGCTTCTGTTTAATAAATACTCTATTTGCTAAAGCCTGAAGAGGCAGAACTAATCTGTATAGTTCCTGTGAAAATGCACTTCCCTTCCAGGTCTATATGAGGTAAAAATGTTTGTTTTAGGAGTCAATGACCTTTGGGGATGTGACTGTGGACTTTACCCCTGAGGAGTGGGGGCAGTTGGGCCTTTCCCAGAAGGAGCTGTACAGGGAGGTGATGCTTGAGAATTACAGGAACTTGGTGTGCCTGAGTGAGGATCTGGGCTGAGGAGGGGAAGTTGTTTGGGGGTAGTGGAGTAATGAGCAGTTGTTAGTTGATATGCACAGAGGTTCCTGATCCTTTTACAACCAAGAAAGACAAGGATGCATGTGCTCTTAACTCATAGGTAAAAGATTTTGCTTTACACACCTGCAAACTGGTTCCTTGATTGTGGCCCATAAGGTTTAAGTTACTGCATTCCCCCTTCCTTGTAATTTAATCCTTCCCTTATGTCCCAGTACATATATCTGAAATACATGGATGTTTCCTCTTAGCAAGGAACAGGTCAAGTAAATGAATTCTTTTCCTTCAGAGTCCATTTTGTACCCATTGTCCCCCAGCTGCTTAGCAGCACTATCAAAGAGGACACCCAGGGCCCTTCCTACCACCAACCATTTAACCCCAGAGGGGCCTTCCTGAGCCCTTTCCCATTTCCAACGAGCAGGACTTGCAGTTTCCAAACCAGAAGTGATCTGCCAGTTGGAGCATGGGGGAAAGCTTGGATTCCTGAAGGAGAAGGCCTAAGATTTATCTGTGCAGGTAAGTGGTAAACCTGGCAGGTGAGTCAGTGTAAACAGGAGTCTGTTGGCCATTGTGAAATGTTCAACACGAGCTCTCCAGGCCTCGGTCAGGAGCTCCTTCATGGAGTCTCAAGGGCCCTCAGACTTAGGTCTTGGGTCCTTCCGTTTTTGCTTTCCTCCTCCACCTCATTTCAATTTGCATTTCCACAAGCATCTATTACTGTTGAGCCGTTTCAGTCATGTCTGACTGTGACCTTGTCTGGGGTTTTCTTGGCAAAGATACTAGAATGGTTTCCTTTTCCAGCTCATTTTACACATGAGGGACTGAGGCAAACAGGGTGTCACCCAGCTAGTAAGTGTCTGAGGCCAGATTGGAACTCAGGAAACTAAATCTTCCCGCCTTCAGGCCAGGCATTCTATCCCCTGAGTTCTGATCTGGCCTCAGACATCTACTATCTCTCTAACTCTGAGCAAGTCATTTTACCCCATTTTACCCCTGTCTCAAATTCCTCAAATGGAAAATGAGGATAAATAATGGCACTTCCCTCCCAGCTTTTTGTGGTGAGGATCAGATGAGATAAAAGTGCTTTTTAAACCTTAAAGCACTACGTAAGGTTTAATATAATCATTATTTATCATCATCATCATTCCACATTTGGGTCCTTTCCTTCTTTTTCAGCATTACTGAGTCCAAGGACGTGCACACTTTAATACCTTTGGGGGACATCGTTCCAAACTGCTTTTCAGAAGGGCTGGGCGGATCACAGCTCCAGTAACAGGAACTTCTTTTCCATTTCCTTTTTTGGTCATTTTTGCCACTCTGCCAGGTGTGAGATAGGGCTCAGAGTTACTTGAAATTGCATTTCTTTAATATTCATGGGGCTGTTGATAGTTTGGATTTTTTCCTTTGAAAATTGCCTCTTTCTGTGCTTTTACTCCTTATCAAGTGGAGAATGACTCTTATTCTCATAAATTTGAATTTGTTCCCTGTATATCTTCAAAATGAGACTTGCTACATAGATTTTCCCTTCAGTGAATTGTTTCCCTTCTAGTTTTGATTGCATCTGTTTTGTTTGTTACAAAACCTTTTTAATGTTATATAATCAAAATTGTCCATTTTGCCTTCTGTAATACTCTTTATTAGAATTCCTCCAGTTCATAGATCTGAAAGATAATTTCTTTCCTCCTTTGATTTGTGTATTTTGTGATCTTTTAAACTTAAATAATATATCCATTTCAGGTTTATCTTGGTATAAGGTACTGAATGTTGGTCTAAACCTAATTCCCTCCAGACTGCTGTCCAGTTTCCTCAGTATTTGTCAAATAGTCCTTATCCCAATAGTTAGTGCCTTTGGGTTTATTGAACACTAGAGTAGACTGCAAGATTTATTTGCTTCTATATGCTGTGTACCTAATCTGTTCCACGCATAGGTCTCTACTTTTTAACTAGCATCAAGTGACTGTGATGTTTCCTAATCTGTAGTATAGTTTGAGATCAGGTACTGCTAGATCAATGTCCTTCCCACTTTTATGTTCATTATTTCCCGTAGCATTCTGACCTTTTGTGCCTACAGATGAGTTGCGTTCATTTTTAATCCATCTCTGTAGTCTTCCAGTGGTTTTATTGGCGTAGCACTGAAGAGGTAAATTAGTTTGGGTAATATTATCATTTTTATGATATTGGTTTGTACTACACAGGAGCAACTAGTATTTTTCCAGTTACTCAGCTCTTTATTTCCACAAATAATGCTTATTTATGAATACCAGCTAGTGTTTGTATGTGTATATAGTTCCTGTGTATGTCTTAGTAGGAAGATGCTGGGTTTTGTTGGTAACATACAGGGATGTTGATTACTTATGGGGATTTTGTATTATTCCCTTCGAATTTGTTGAAGCTCTTATTTCAGTTAATTTCTTAGTCGACTCCAGGGTTCTGTAAGTAAATCATCACAGTAAATGCCAAAAGCAATGATTCCGTTTCCTTGTTGTCTATGCTTACTTCCTCAATTTCTTTTTCTTTTTTTGTCTGCTATAGCTAGCACTGCATCAGATAATAATAGTAATAATGGACATCTTTGGTTTACCCCGAAACTTACTGGAAATGCCTATAGTATGTCCCCATTACATATTATGCTAGCTTGTGTTTTAAGTAGATACTGCTTTCATATTAAGGAAAGGCTCATTTATTCAAATTATTTTTTAGACTTTAAGAGAAATTAGTGTTGCATTTTATCAATAGCTTCTTCTGCATCTGTTGACATAATCATGGGTTTTTGGTTATTCTTGTAATTGTCTGTTATATTTATTGTTTTCCCAGTTTGAATCAACCTTACATTTGTATTATAAATCCAAACTAGTCATCTTTTATAATCTTTTTATATGTTGCTGTATATTCTTTGTTAACATTATATTTAAGATTGGGGGGATATTGACTTACAGCTTTCTTTCTCTGTATTGATTTTTCTGTTTTGTATATCAAGACCATATTTGTGTCAAAGAAGAAATTTGGTAGGATCTCATCTCTCCCTGTTTTTATAAACAGTTTATTCAATACTGATGTTAATTATTACTTGAATTATACTTGAATAATTACTTGAATAATAATTGAAAAATGAAAAAACAGGGTTTTTTTTAGGAGTTCTTTTGTGGCTTGTCCAATTTCTTTTTCTGAGTTTTGATTATTTAAATTCTCTATTTTTTGATCTGTTAAACCAGGCATTTAATTTGTAAATATTCATCCATTTAATTTGTCATTTTTATCAGTGCATAAGTGGACAAAATAGTTTATACTCAGTTTTAGCTTTTATACTAGAATTGCTTAGAAGTTTTCTATTTCATTAAAGGTATATTTTCCCCTGTAGTATTATACTCAGTTTTCCTAGGCTGGTTATTTATAGTTGTTGTATTGAATCTTTTGCATTTTAGAATATTCCAAGCTCTACTCTCCTATATAATGGCCTCAGCTAAATCTTGTGTGATTATTCCTATGGTTCCTTCATCTTTGAATTTTTTCTTTCTTTCTGAATGCTTGCAATAATTTTTCTTTGACCTGGATGCTCTGTCATTTTCATTTTTTTTAGGAGGTGACTAGTAGATTCTTTCTATTCAATAGTTCTAATATTTCTGGGCAGTTTTCTTTCATGATTTCTTGAAATATAATATCTGTGCTCTTTTTTTTGATCATGGTTTTCTGGAAGCATAATAACTCAGATTTTTTTCCTTCTTTGATGCAAGTCATTTTTTTATATAAATCATCTTATATTTTCTTATTTTTTTAGTCTTTTGTTATTTTGTTTTAATATTTCTTATTTTCTCAGAATCACCAATTTCTGTTTAGTCCAATTCAGTTATCAGAAAGTCTTTTGCTTGGGTAAGGCAGCTAGGTGGTACAGTGCATGGAGCTCTGGACCTGCAGTAAGGAAGATCTGAGTTCACATCTGGGCTCAGATCCTTACTAGCTGTCTGATCCCGAGCAAGTAACTTAACGTCTCTGTGCCTCAGTTTCTTCATCTATAAAATGGAGGTAATAATAATATCTGCCTTCCAGGATTGTTGTGAAGATCAAATTAGATAATATTTGTAAAATGCTCAGCATAGCACCTGGCACGTAGTAGACACTTAGTAAGTTTTCTTCTTGCCTCCCAATTTTAGTCTCAGAAGACTAGCTTACTCATTATGTTCAAACACTACAGATGTGTCATTTGGACATTCTGTGTTCATGGATAGATTATACCAACCTGATAAAAATGACAGTACTACTTAAGTAACTTGTGAATTTAAAGCTATGCCAATGTAATTACAAAAGGAATGCTGGGCAAAATATATCAAATTAATACAGTGAAATGAAAGGTTGAGAGCATTAAAGGAAATGATCTGTAAAGTTAGGTATGATAGAGTCTAGCATTACAACAACTCAAGATTATCCTGTAAAGCAGACATAAAAACTACTTGCTAGTTTTAGAAGACAGAAAAGTTAGTCGGTAGCATGTACCACTTAAGGAAGACCTAAAAGCATATGCATACAATGCAGCCTCATATTGTAGCAACCCAAGAGCAAAACTAAGGGGGCAGGGGTCTTTATGTGGTATAAGCTGCTGGAGGAAAATTTGCTGAAAAAAACCTGATTAATTAATTTTTTAATGGATTCTCAGAGATAAGATTGTGTTTATCTGGGATTATAAGTATTCTTTACATTTTCCATTTCTTTCAGATTGGAAGACTCCACAAGAATCCATGGAATCATCTCCAAATCTGAACATTTCAGTGGAACAAACATCACAAGAAAGACTTGTAGTGAATGACTCTTTTTTCTCCAAATTGAGAAAAGCTTGGGAATGTGATGGCAGCTTAGAGAGGCCAAAGGACTTTGGGGAGAAACATTCCTGGACAGTCAAAACCACACAAAAGAAACTTTCTAGCATATCAAGAAACGGTGAATGTAATAGGCACAGTAGAGTCTTTAATCCTGGGCTAGTCTTTTTGCCCAACCAAGAATAGGAAAGAGTCTTGATATATGTGATACATACAAAATGAGTGTGAGACAGTATGCAGATATGAGAAAATGGAATGGAATGTGCTCAGAGAAGACTTTTTCTCACTATAATGAAAATAGAAAAATTTTGAGGTATATTCAGGCCTTACTGAAAATTGTAAAATATATACTGGACAAAAGCTTTTTGAATTTAATGAATGTGAGGTTACCTTCTATCAGAACACAGGGCTGACTGAACATTCAACAATTCACTCTGGTGAAAAACCATTTAATATATCTGGGAGGGCTGATAGACTGACAACTCAATTTACTCAGCATCAAAGAACTGATCTAGGAAAGAAACCTTATGAATGTAGTATATATAGGGAACAGTTCAGTCAGAGGTCAGAACTTACTGAGCACCAGTTAGTTCATACTGCAGGGAAACTTTATGAATCTAACAAATGTAAGCAGGCCTTCCAATGGAAGTTAGCTCTTACTCAACATCAGCCAAGTCATACTAATGAAAAATCTTATGACTGTAATGAATGTGGGAAGGTATTCCATCAGAAGAGAGGACTTATTCAACATCAGAGAAGTTATATTAGAAAGAAACCTTATGAATGTAATGAATGTGGTAAAGTGTTCTCCCAGCAAACAGGACTTACTAAACATCACACAGTTCATACTGGTGAGAAACTATATGAATGTAATGAATGTGGAAAGACCTTCTGATTAAAAGACCAGCTTACTGAACATCAGAGAATTCATACTGGAGAGAAGCCCTATAAATGTAATGAATGTGAGAAGACTTTCTGCAGGCATTCTAACCTTAGTGAACATGAGAGAATTCATACTGGTGAGAAACCTTATGAATGTAATGAATGTGGGAAGGCCTTTTTCTGGAGTGTTGCTCTTACTCTTCATCAGAGAATTCATACTGGTGAGAAGTCTTATGAAGGTAGTGAATGTGGGAAGGCCTTCCACTGGAGTGCAGCTCTTAATAAATACCAGAGAGTTCATACTGGTGAGAAACCTTATGAATGCAGTGAATGTGGGAATGCTTTCTACTGGAGCATAGCTCTTACTAAACACTAGAGAAGTCATTCTGGAGAAAAACCTTATGAATGTAATAAATGTGGGAAAACCTTCCAACTAAAAGGACAACTTAGTCAGCATCAGATAATTCATACTGGTGAAAAACTTTATGAATGTAGTGAATGTGGAAAGGCCTTCAGCAGGAAGATAAGACTTATTCAATATCAGAGAATTCATACTGGTGAGAAACCATATGAATGTGATGAGTGTAGAAAGGCTTTCTGACTAAAAGGACAGCTTAATCAGCATCAGATAATTCATACGGGTGAGAAAATTTATGAATGTAATGAATGTGGGAAGGCCTTCTGAATAAAAGGAAAGCTTAGTCAACATCAAACGATTCATACTTCTAAGAAACTTTATAAATGTAATGAATGTGGGAAGGCCTTCAGTGAGAAGACAAAACTTATTCAATATCAGAGAGTTCATAGTGGCTAAATAACAAACATGATGAATGAGAGGTCTACTACCTGAGTACCTCTCTTATGGAACACCAGAGAATTCATACTGGGAGAGAAGCTTTGAGTATAATGAATGTGGGAAGGCTTTTAGTAATGGTTGAGAACTTTAAAAATATCATGGGATTGATACTGGAAAGAAAACATATGCTTGTTAAATGTAGAGGATGGGGAAATGAATCTAACACCTGACCACACAATTCAGTAAGCATAGGAGAATCCATGCTGGAAAGAAGTAAAATGTGGAAGAGACTGCTTCTTAATCAAACTCCTTACTGAATTTTTTATAAAGTCATACTTTTTAGAAATCTTGTAGATTTAATAAATGTGGAAAGTACTTCTTGAGGTCACATCGTAACTATATTTCAAAGAATTCATTCTGGTGAGAAACAGCTTATGGGAATTCTGTCGGGAGCAGGTCAGATCTTAAATTACAAAAGAAAATTCATACTGAAGAGGGACATTGAATGACTGTCAGTTGGGGTGAAGGGCTTATGGAGCAAGACAATTCATACTGGACAGACCTTAACAATATGATGAATGTGTGGTGCCATTTCACGTGTGAAGAGAGCTTACTAAACATAACACAGAGCTAGAGCTACATGGGACCTCACAGGTTAATCTAGCCCAGCTCCTTGATTTTATAGATAAAGAAGCTGAAGGTCAGAGAATTAAACCCCTTGCTCAAGGTCACACTAACATTACTGCAGTATTTGGACCCAGATTTTCTGACTCCAGACTCCAATACATTCTGGTAAGAAACTTTGTGGATTTAATCGTTTTAGGAAAGGCTCTATTCCAGAGAAAACACTCAGCACCATTTTGACGTAATGGTTAAAAAATGTATTCATATAGTGAGGATGGAAAGCCATAACACAAAATTTATTCAACATCAAGTAATTCATATGGAGAAGTCTCATAAACTTAAAAAAAGCAAGACACATTTCAGCCAGAGTTCCTATCTGTGATAAGAACGCTATTTTCTAGGGACCTACCATGAAGTCTAGACTGACTTTTCTTAAAGCCCTTAACCTATGCATGTTTTATCAGTTTTTTCCTTAAGAGTTATTGAAACACTCCCCTAGTCTTGAGTGCTTAAGGATACTGGTTCAGGTCACTGGCATAGCTTCCTGCTCATTCCAATACAAAGGCCATGAGGAACTTCGCCTCCCTTTCAGAGGTTTCTGACTTTGAACCAATAGCATGATCAACACCAGGAAGCTACATTCAGTTGAATTGGTGTATCCTTTCTGAATACCCTTGTAGAATATCCTTCCTCTGCTAATGGCTAAGTAAACCTTTTGTAACCTGTTGAGAGAACTACATGTGTCTCATTCTTTCCAATATTAGACCTAAACTATGAGAGGACCAGCCTAAGTTGGACCTGGCCAGTGATACTAGCCTTTGCTGAAAATATGAGCATTGATATTTAAGGGAAACCCTGTAGATTATTAGAGTTGGCAAACTACATCCCAAAGGTCAAATCTGGCCCATGTCTGTTTTTGGACTATCCGTGTTTTAAGAAAAACCTTTTAACAAAATCATTCATAGCTCACAGGTTGTAAAAAGTAAGTGGTGGGACATAGTTTGTTTATTTTTGCTGTAAGTAAAGCAGAACCCTCTACTTTATTGTAGATAGTAATATATCTATTTTACATATTATCTCAGTGGCTAGTTCAAATGTTCCTCCTCAAATCCCAAAATACTTGCCTATCATAACTGTCAAACTTACAACACACAATTTAGCGTCATAATTACTGAAGAAATTGGGGACATTCACACAGAAGCTTACCTCCTGAACTCTGCTACTTTAAAAATTCTGACAATTGTCAAGTATCGCCCTATCTTGGTCACTGCCAAAAAGCTATTCCTTTCTTTATCCCCTCGAACCCTTCCCCACCTGTCTACTCCAGAACAATTAGTCCACTAATGATTTATCTTGGATCTATTCCTTTCAATTACTTTTTTCAGCAGTCTGTTGAAATTGTTTAATACAATTAGCTAAACATTTATTAAGTACCTGCTATATAGAAGGGAATACAAATACAAAAAATTAAAAAGCCCAACTCCCAAACAGACCAATCCCAAACTGACAGAAACCTACCTAGTATATACATAAAAAAAGAACTTGAGGAAGGTAACTGGGAGGATTAGGGAAAGATCCCAGTAGAAGGTGACCCATGAGCGGAGTTCCTAGTGGTGTGATTAGTTGAGGTTATGTACCATGAATTTATAGTAGGTAAAATTGGTCAGTTTCATGGCTTTTCTAACAACACTCAGCAGGAAAAAGAGTTAAGGAATTAGATGGTAGAAATTGCCTGGATACTAACATTTTCAATTTGAGGCCTAAGGGATTCAAAGGTAGTAATCAGTGAATGTAGGCAGCTAGGTGGCACACTGGATAGAATTCGTTGGGCCTGAAGTCAGGAAGACTCCTGAGTTCAAATCTAGCCTGAGTCACTTACTAGCTGTGTAGCCCTGGGCAAGTCACTTAACCCTGTTTGCCTCAGTTCCACATATGTAAAATGAGCTGGAGAAGGAAATGGTACACCATTCCAGTATCTTTGCCAAGAAAACCCTAAATGCAGTCATGAAGAGTTGGACATGACAGAAACAACTGACCCACTAGTGAATGATGAATAAAGCAGACCATAGAGTCAGTGCTGATATGGGCACAAATAAATCCAGGATAGGGAAGTTGGGGAAAGAATGTTGGGTGTGAAATTGGTAAACAGGTTTGAATTTCAGTCCTGCTGTATATACCATGTAATTTTGTGTGAGTTAATCTTTCTGAACCTCAGTATCATTACTTATTGATGGGAGATGGAGGGGGAATTTGACCTAGACCAATAGTGTCAAACTGAAAGAGAAATAAAACAAGCTATACATAAGAATCTCTACAGGCCATGTATTGACTTAGAACCACATATTAATATTATCAATATTTTATTATAGTTTTATTTATTTTGTCAAACAGTCCCCATTATATTTTAGTCAAAATAGTTTGAGCCACACTTGAGAGTGTTGTGGGTCCAAAGTGTGGTAGGTCACATGCAACCCAAAAGCTGTGCGTTTGACACCTCTGTCATAGATGACCTAAGAAGTCCCTTCCACCTTTACGAATGGTTTCCTATATAAATCAGTAAATATTTGCAGAGAGAGTGTAACTTAACCAATGGGTTCTGATGAGACCACCAATAATTTAGAAAGAAAAAAAATAGATACTATAGAAACTTAGGAGAGGGAGCATGGTTAAGGACTATGAGATAGACAATGATTCAGCAAAGAAACCTAAGGATAACTGGTCAGAGTGGAGGTGAGATTATGAGCATTATCACTTAAGCCAATGGAGAGCAGACCATCTAAATCAATCTAAAAGGAAAGACTGGTCAACATTGTCAAAAGCTGCTGAAAGGCGAAGGAGAATGAGAATTGCAAGAGCATATGGGGGAAAATTCTTAACCAAAAACCAAAAAGAAGGGTTATCAGAAAAGACAAAATATGTAATTTCAGTTATGTGAAATTAAAAAGTCTTATGTGAAAATGCAGCTAAGAAAAAAAGGAAGACCATAAATCTGAGGGATGCAGACATCTTGCATCCTAAGAAAAAAAGGACTTTTTCCATATTTTAATATTATGTGGACATATACTATGTTATGGCATGTTAATGGTAAAGAAAACAGATATCCTGAGTTGTAATTTCAACTGAAACTTTATCAACTCTGTTATTGTATTTATAATCTATCCAATTAAGAAATTCCTTTCTCATGGTATAGTTAAACACATGAAGACCATAAATCTGAGGGATGCAGACATCCTGGGATTGTCCTAAAACAGATTTAAGCCTAGTCATTCTTGTAAGTGTCAGAGATTTCCTTCTGGTTCCATGGCCATATAACCACTAACTAAGGGGATAAACAATATGCATTCAGGCTGTTTGACTTTTTAAACCAAACTTTCAGGTCGACAGCTAGGATGCTGTAAGTCGGGTTGCAACTGATGGACTAGGAGAAAACAGCTCCCCCACCTTGGCCAAGCCAAAAGATTCAGGTGCCTCAGGATTCATTTTTCCTGAAGTCTTAAACCTTGACTGGGTCGGGTAAGTCCTCCTATTCCCAGCTTCCCAAGGATGCCCTCTAGTTTGGTTGAAGTCAGAAATTTCCCTTTAAAGCTAGCTCAGGGGGCAAAGATCAAGTCTACAGTCAAACACTGTATAAATCCCCTGTACGGATGGATCTCAGGAAAAGTTAACACAAGTATTGCTAGCACTAGTGCCAATTAACTACAGATAGCCCTGAATTGTGTTGGCCACGATAAGGCTCTATAAAGTTACTTTATCTTAAAACCAAATTAAGTTTAAAGGCCAACAAAACATCTAGCCAGCAGTGGGAATGTTTCATCTTGGACTTGCTGCCTTGGCTGAGGGAGAGCAAAAGGCAGGAGCCTCTTCCCATAAGGCTCCCAAAGCTGCTTCAGCACCACCCCCATACTAGCTAAGTTCCTTCACTCCACTCTCCCCTCTTTCCCAACAATCTCATCCCCTCTTTCTCCTCCAAACTCCACTCCTCCTCTATGCTATTCCTTGCTTCCTCCCTCCCCCCTTTCCCTTAAGGATTTCCTGCAGATTATAGCTGAGCTAGCCCCCCAGCTTGCCAAAACACCAGAAACACAGGCTGGGGAGGACCTTAAAGCAAAAAGGGAGCTTTCAACAGCTCCCAGATCAAACCCACAGCCCACCCCTAATGTGGTAAGGGACCACAAAGCTGTTATTTGTCACTTTTGTAAAAAACAAGGATATTGGAAATCTGAATGTAGGACCCATCTCAAGGTTATGGAAAGTCAGGAACTTCAGGGGGGCCAATGCTCCCTTCCCCTCCAATGATCATAGAGGTGCTCGGAACAAAGGTGGCAGGATGCACCCTAATTCTGTCAGGTCTGGAATCCTTGCAACCCCTTTTCCTCGAAATAATAATGGCCAATTCATGATGGGGATTTCTAACAAGCTTCTCCTTCCCCCTGTGTCTGTTGTTAATTGTGAGCTCTGTTTGTATTTATCCTGTCATTAATTGTCAATTTGTCTGTCAGTGTATGTCTCTGTCTGTGTCATATGTGCTGTGAATGAGTCTGTTATCTTGTAAATATGAGCAGCCAGAGACTTCTAAGGGCTGCCGCTAGGGAAACAAACAAAATTTTAAGACTTTTCTTTTGTTTTTTTCTGGTCTGGCCAACCTGGAGTTACAATGAAAAATAGATAGATCTAAAAACATCTTAGTAGATTTTGTAGATTGTGGGATTAATCATTAAAAAGTTTTGGGGGGGCAGAGCCAAGATGGTGGACTAGAAAGACACATTTACGCAGGGCCTCCCCCCACAGCCCATAAAATACCTGTAGAGAGGGACTCTCAACAAGTTCTGGAGCAGCAGAAGTGGAGAACAAAAGAGTGGAGGAGATTTGCAGCCCACGGTGACCTGAAAGGCCCATGGAAGGAAACATCGGTTGGCTGGACACAGAGCCCAGCACAGAGCCCAGCCCAGTCCTGCCTTGGCCAAGCAACGCAGTGCCATGAGACTCTGGAAGGAGGACACCTGGGGCGGAATCTCCAGTCGTAGTAGCGGGTCCTCAGATCCCTCTGTCCACACGCACCAAAGGTCAGAGATAGGGTTTAATCAGTAGGCCAAGAAGGGAGAAGGGCTTTCCCATAGCTCCAGCATCAGGCAGCCGCCACAGAGCCTGCACAGCAGCCAGGATGGAAGCTCCATTGTTGGAGTGTAAAAACCCCTGGGGGCATTGAAGAGCTGAGTCTTGCCTCCACCCTGTGTGGAGGCCCTGGGAGAGCTGGTCTTTGTCTCACACTGAATGGCAGCCCTGCCCATCCAGCTTATCTGAAAATCAGCCCCCAGTGCTGACTTGGGAACTGGAGGCCAAGTGGCTGTGGAGAGGTATCTGCTAAGATTCTGGGCACAAAAATCCCTCTCTGCATCCAGACCAATACACACTTGATTGTGCCACCTTGGAAGAACTGAGATCTCACAGATTCCCAGAGTATACCCTACTCTTGACAAAGGACCCAAAAGTCAAGTAACTGGTTGGGAAAATGCCCAAAAAAGGGAAAAAATGTAAGACCATAGATGGCTACTTTCTTGGTGAACAGATATCTCCTCCCATCCTTTCAGATGAGGAAGAACAATGCTTACCATCAGGGAAAGACATAAAAGTCAAGGCTTCTGTATCCCAAACACCAAAAATAAATATTCAGTGGGCTCAGGCCATGGAAGAGCTCAAAAAGGACTTTGAAAATCAAGTTAGAGAGGTGGAGGAAAAACTGGGAAGAGAAATGAGAGAGATGCAAGAAAAGCATGAAAAGCAGGTCAACACCTTGCTGCTAAAGGAGACCCAAAAAAATGCTGAAGAAAATAACACCTTGAAAAATAGGCTAACTCAACTGGCAAAAAAGGTTCAAAAAGCCAATGAGGAGGAGAATGCTTTAAAAAGCAGAATTAGCCAAATGGAAAAGAAGGTTCAAAAGCTCACTGAAGACAATAGTTCTTTCAAAATTAGAATGGAACAGATGGAGGCTAATGACTTTATGAGAAACCAAGAAATCACAAAACAAAACCAAAAGAATCAAACAATGGAAGATAATATGAACTATCTCACTGGAAAAACAACTGACCTGGAAAATAGATCCAGGAAAGACAATTTAAAAATTATGGGCCTACCTGAAAGCCATGATCAAAAAAAGAGCCTAGACATCATCTTTCATGAAATTATCAAGGAAAACTGCCCTGATATTCTAGAACCAGAGGGCAAAATAAGTACTCAAGGAATCCACAGAACACCACCTGAAAGAGATCCAAAAAGAGAAACTCCTAGGAACATTGTAGCCAAATTCCAGAGTTCCCAGGTCAAGGAGAAAATATTGCAAGCAGCTAGAAAGAAACAATTCAAGTATTGTGGAAATACAATCAGGATAAAAAGTTTGGATACTTCTTAATCATTTGAAATTACTGGGAAAGAATTCCTGAGACTGGGTAGCTCCAGGAACTCACCTTGGTAAAACAATCCCTCCCAATCCTGATTACTTAGCATTCCCCACTCCCTCCCAGCATTAAGAGAGTATCTCAGAATGGGGATTTTTAACAGGCACAAGGGTTCACGTTAACCCCTCCCATTCCAGAGAAGAGAATGCAGGAGAAGTGTAAGGAAAACTTAAATCATCCCTCCCCAACTGGCAAAAGGAAGTGTAGGGGCAGCAATTCTCAGACTGGAAGTGATTCTAAAAGTCTTGTGCCCTTGGGCACCTTGTAGCCCACCCTGTCTAGGTAAAGCTTGGAAATGTCACCTAGAGCCTATACATTCTGCCCACTCTGTCCCAACAGCTGCAAACTACCCCAGGCTTAGTAAATTCTTCAACTGTGGGGAAAGGGATAGGTGGATGGACCAGGACTGTTGGGAACATTCCCTAAGCCCTGCCTACAAAAATTACCACCACTGGGACATCAGCCTTCCTACTCTTGGTAAATTTTACATTTTTCTGTTCCAATTGCAAAAAAAAAAACACCGTATTTTATCTCTATTTGACCTATTTGCTGGTTTGTAAAGGGAAAAATAATAATAATTGTTATGGAATCAAAATGATATAATGATTATAAAATGTTTAATATAATGACTGCTCTATTACATAAAATATTATTATTTCCCTCTAATGTAATTGTTAATTTTGAAGTGGTTTTAATTACTAAAAGTAATAAGATCAATAATTTCTGGAAGTGGAAATGATATCATCTGAAGTTATTGTTGTGTCATTTCTAAAATTGTATGGCATTTCTGAATTTCTCTTAGATTGTGAAATTTGAGAGACCACTGTGAGGAAGAAATGTTGTCAAAGCAATTTTAATTTGGATCTTGTTGTATATGAATTGGACTTTTAAAAGGAAGTGATGAAAGTAGATAATTTGATATTTACCATGATAGCAGATATTTCCATTTGAAATCTTGGCTATTATGAAAAAAATGATGATTTAAATTTATAGTTTCCACATATTATGCAAGGTGATTTAGGATTGCATTGACCTAAAGTTATTATAAAACTCTGTGCAAAAGTTTCTGGGTTGTAGAATTCCTATTGAACAAATGAGAATCCTTAGAGAAAAAAATTGGGGTGTGATTTTCAAACCTGTTTCATCTAAGGATGTATTTACGTATGTTAATTTGAAGGCTTATGCCAGAATGTATTTAATTTCTAGGGATATATTTAAGGAAAATTTGTTATTGTGATAAGGCTAAATTAATTGGCTATGTCATTCTTGACTTATAGAAACTAAATCTTCTCTCCATTACAAACACCTTTTTGATTAAGAAACTTTGTGATATCTAGGAATTCTGTAATAACTAAGAATTTAGTTTTGTTATAATATGCTAGGGTTGGAAGCTCAATTCCACGTGGACAGTCTCGGGCGGGTAAAGGTGAGAACTTCTAAATCTTAGAGTTTTCACGAGACCCCCCAGGGAACGACTGGGAATCGAGGTGAACCGAGCTATCTCGTGTATTTCCGCCTCTTCCCGTGAGAAACGTGATGGGAGAGAGATCTCCCCGCCCTCGAGATTGTCCCGGATCTGGGCACACTATTGTTATCTAACAGCACGGTATTCAGATGCAAACTAGCCGCTGAAGAGTTTAAGTAGGATCAGGAAAGCCTGAAAGCTCTCTTGGGCGGAGGGGCGCGGAGCGGACAGGACAACAAGGCTCCGCTTTTCCTCTCTCCTCTCTCCCCTCCCCCTCTCTCCCCACTTACACTTCTACTTCCAATCTCTTATTGTAAGATCTTTGCCTCCTTGGGAGATCTTTCTCTTTCCCTCCTAAGGAAGAATTTCCCTGCACTTGTAACCAGACCCTGAAATAAAGCTCAACCCTTGTTCGACTCTGGAACGTCCTTTCTCTCATACGAGCATCCAGTTTGGCCAACCGAAGACCTCGGGAGGTGAGGTAAGAAGACTCGGGTAGCCCACAGGCCTCTAGGCCTGGCAATAATATTTTGTGAATTTGTCTTACTTTACACCAGCAATAGAGCCAGGCTGATTCCTTTAAATATTATATACAGATGTATATGATTGGCTTCTAAAAATTTATCATGTTTTGGTAATAAGATCTCAAATTTGGATTTTTCACAAATATTGTATAATAGTGAAAGGTGAAATTATTTTTTCTTTGTTAAAGTACCTGTCCAATAGTTTTAAAAGGCAGATGAGTTCATTTTATGGTTGGACCCTCCTATTTTAAAAGATTCTTATACCAGGTACAGGATTTAGGTAAGGATAGAACTGCAGATGACATATAAACTGAAATTCTATGAAGGTTCCAAAAAATGGAGAACCAATTTTAAGTGACTGTGCTCATTTATGTTGTCAGAATTATCTAGGAACTTCTAGATTTGAGTCAGAGAGCTCCCTTTTTGAACTGTCCTAAGAATAAGATGGATATTTCGCATCAGACACCTGCAGGGGACACCTGGGATCCCCAAAGTGCTGTTTAAATGGATATTAAGAGCAGATTACTGGGATACAAGGAACTCAGTGTCAGCTAACACTGGAAAGAATGACTGCGTTTATTTGTGTGACTCAGGTTTAAGTCTTCTCGTTTATCTGGGTGACATGTACATCCCCTTCTCAAGAACAGTCTGTTGTGAACCATCTGACTCTGCAGTTCTGTGAGCTGCAAGAGAAGCTTTGTGGTTTTGAGCCCGCCCTGCGTGGCTGCGGACTGAACTGTCCATGGTCCTGCTTGAACCTAGCCTTGCGGACCCCCAGCCCTCTGACCACCGTGCAGCCTGGTGGGGGGTGTAGACGGGTTTGGGAGTTGGGGATAGCGGAGCTTTCGAGCTCAGTGTCCTCAGTGACTCGGGAGCAGCGAGGAGGGAGGGGACGGTCTGAAACAAGGAGGATGATTGAAGGACAAGAAGGACTGCCGGGAGACGGCGAGGTTAGCGGAGCATCCGGGGGCGCAGGAGTGTCATGCAGAGGACTACAGAGCAAAGGCAGGGAGGTCGGCATGACAGGGTCAAGGCTCTGAAGGGACAGGACAAGCTGGACAGGGCGGAGCTGAGGAGTCCGAGGAGACGGGCGGTCGTAGTGGGGCAGGAGTGAGGACCGCGCGGCCCCGGGGACTCGCGTGGGCAGAGATGATGCTGCCCAATGCGCCGCCCGAGACTGAAGTCCTGAGCACGACACCTTGGGGCGCCGGTGGGGTCCTCCCCGCAGCCCGGCGAGGGCCGAGCGTGGAGGCGGTAAATGAACAGGGCTCTGATTAATAATGAAATAATAAAGGCTGGCGGGAATGGGGAAGGACTTCAGAAGGGGGATGATCGATGTTCTCCACCGGGCCCAAGGGCTGCAGAAGCTGGGGAAGCATCCGGGACACACCCAAGCGCTGGGGCCCCCAAGGCCAGGAGGCGGGGATCGGCCTCGGCGGAGGCGGCGGCGGCTGGACCCCAGCGCAGTCCCGGCGTAGGCCAGGTGTGGGTGTCTGCGACCAGGCCGGCAGAAGAGCACCGGAAGTGACGTATGCCCCCGGCACCCAGGCTCCAATCGGATGAAGACTCTGCCCTGCGTCCTGGGCCCTGCCTCGCTGCTTCCATGGCGACCAAGGGCTGTCTTCGCAACGCCTTCTGGGAAGTGTAGTGCGTTGGCGGGGCCCCTCGCGAGCATGCGCAGTGCCACTGGGGGTGGGTGGGCCCAGGTGGGTGGGCCCAGCGGTGCGCTGAGTGGTGGAGCTCGAGTCCAAAGCTCCAGATTCGCATGGAGCCTCAGACTCCTCGGAGTCGGGTGACCCCGGCAGATCACTGCCCCTGTCTGCCTCAGTTTCCACATCTGTAAAATGAGCGAGGGAAGGAGACGACAAACCGCTGCAGTATCCGCTGTCCGGAGTGCCCCCAGCGGCGGCGGGCAGTGGGAGGACAGGGGGAGGGGCGCGTGCGGTGAGCTCGGAGGGAGGTCTGCCGTCCAAGCCAGAGAAGCGCTGTCCGCCATCCGTGGGGGCCGCGTGGGGGAGAGTGCGTGGACAGGCCGCTCCGAGGGGGAGGGGTGCGCTGTGAGGGGGAGGGGTGCGCTGGGGGGGAGGGGTGCGCGGTGAGGGGGAGGGATGCGCTGTGAGGGGGAGGGGTGCGCTGTGAGGGGGAGGGGTGCGCGGGGGGGAGGGGTGCGCTCGGGGGAAGGGGTGCGCTGGGGGGGAGGGGTGCGCTGTGAGGGGGAGGGGTGCGCTCGGGGGAAGGGGTGCGCTTGGGGGGGAGGGGTGCGCTGTGAGGGGGAGGGGTGCGCTCGGGGGAAGGGGTGCGCTGGGGGGGAGGGGTGCGCTGTGAGGGGGAGGGATGCGCTGTGAGGGGGAGGGGTGCGCTGGGGGGGAGGGGTGCGCTGTGAGGGGGAGGGGTGCGCTGGGGGGGAGGGGTGCGCTGGGGGGGAGGGGTGCGCTCGGGGGAAGGGGTGCGCTGGGGGGGAGGGGTGCGCTGTGAGGGAGAGGGATGCGCCCCGGGGGGGAGGGGTGCTCTGTGAGGGGGAGGGGTGCGCTGGGGGGGAGGGGTGCGCTCGGGGGGAGGGGTGCGCCCCGAGGTTAAAGTGAAAGCCGCGCGGGGCGGTGACGACTGCGCCATCCAGTCTGCCCAGCTCGCTTTCCCAGTCAGCGCATTTGTGACGCGCCTGCTGTGGGCAAGGCTGGGGAACATGAAGGGGCGAAGGCAGACGTTGTCCTCAGGCATGATTGAGAGGGCAGGCACTAGCACTGAGAGGGCTGGACGAAGCATCCCGTACAAAGGTGGCATTTTTCTTTGGTCGCGGCTCACTCTTCGTGACCCCATCTGGGCTTTCCTTGGCAGAGATGCCATTTCCTTCTCCAGCTCATTTTAGAGATGAGGAAACGAAGGCAAGCAAGGTGAAGCGCCTTGCGCAGGGTCACCCAGCTTGTGTCTGAGGCTAGACTTGAACTCAGGACCAGCACTCTGTCCACTAGGCATCCTGCTACCTCTGGATTTTATTGGAACTTGAAGGAAGCTAGGCAGTTACCACCCCCACCCCCACCCCCACCCCCCTCACCCTCACCACCGCCTCAGTTTGAGCCACTGGACATGAAACGAGGTATTACATTGTCCTGGGTCAAGAGAAACAGCTCTCAGTGCCTGAGTCTTTGGCTGACTACGTGGAGATGAGGCCTGAAGCCTGGACCAGGAAAGATGCCACCTACACTTGCACTCTGCTACTCCTTCTTCAACTTTCCACTGCTTTGGCCCCACTGAGCATAGTAGCCAGTGCAACCCTCAGACTAATGGAGATGTATAAGGACCCACTAATGGAGGACAAGGGGCTAACAAGGACCCAGAGAGTGGACAGATGGTTGCCATGGTGCAGAAACTGGAGCCTGTGATAGATGAGATGACGACTCTCTTTAAGTTTGTTTAACTTTTATGCCATTGAAGAAAATATGGGATTATGGATCTATCCTTTATTGAACTTTGATGGTCTAAGAGGAATGTACAAGTTTGCAATATGTAAATAAACTCATTTTCTGTCACTGATGTAATTTTGTCAATGAAAGGCCTTGTCAGAATCTTCCTAATTGTTCAGGTTTTCTCTGAGGTCTGAACTTGTGTTTGGGCATAATAAAACTTAGGTTTTTAAATCCGTAATTTCTGTGTTCTGATAAATATATACTTGGCAGCGATTATCCACCATGTGAACAAAGAAAGCATTTCTCCCCTAATGGAACAAATACTCTAGGGTAGTCAGGAAAAGGAATGAGTCTTAATGAGGAGCAGGGCTCCATCTTCTTCTGGAACACAGCACATGACAATTCTCAGAGATTTTGAGGAGTTCCAGGCACCTGTGAGATCACCCCAATTTTCTCAAAGTTAAGAATTTAAACCAAATGGATTCAATTTGGAGGTTTTGAGAAGATGTCTGGATCTTGTGGAGGAAAAAACCAAATGAATAGACTGAGGAAAAGGTAGAGAGCAATTTGAGATGTTTCCTTTGGTCCAGGGATTCTTAACCTGTTTTGTGTCATGGACCTCACTGACAGAATGGTGAAGACTGCAAACCTGTCCTCAAAATTGTTTTACAATACATAATAAAATGCATAGGACTACAAAGGAAGCCAAATACAGTCACAGAAAGTTATCAAGACTAAAGAACATACATAGACCTTAGATTAAGAATCCCTGAGTGTGTGTGTGGCGGGGAGTTCCCCCTTAGGTTTTAATTCTTTGTTTTTCAGGAATATTAGCTTGGACTAAAATGATTCTCGTCATATCCATAAAGTCGCTATTGTTTCATGTGATGCGGAACGAGTGTTTCGTTCTGGCTGGAAGTCTATCTCTATATGTACACAACTCCTGATATGATCTGAGGGCACTGAGGAACGGTTTGGTTCTGGAGCAAAGCCTTCAGTCATTGCCCCGTGGGTTCTTCCTGACATGAATTGTCTTCGTTGCATAGTCTCTGTCCTCAGGTGTAATGCCATCCCACGCTGATTACGGTCATAAGTTTTCTCTTCCTTATAACCTCTCTTAAAAGACTTCACAATTCCACCGGTTAGTAAGTTTTTATTAAATGCTTTCGGTGTTTTAGGCACTTCGCTAAGTTCCGGGAATACCAAGACAAAAGAAAAGCCTCCTCACCCTCAGGTAATTTTGATACAGCTCCATGTGTAGGTATTTCACTTTGGGGGTGTCTCTCGAATGTACCTCTTTCTCTCCCCGGATCCTGCTAATCACCTCATACCTGGCCTACTGCAATAGCTGCTAGAGGGGTGAGCCTCAAGCCTCTCCCCACTCCAGTCTACCCGCCATTCAGCCCCTACACTTATTTTATCAAAATGAAGGTCCAATCATGTAACTGTCCCCAGGCCTCCCCCCGACACTCAACAAATTCCAATGGCCCCCTATGACCTCCAGGAGCAAACACAAAATGCTCAAAGCCCTATACATCTTATTCCCCAACACATACTCTTCACTTTGACGACCCTGGCCCCCTCCTCTTGTTCATTCCACAAATGAGACAATCCATCTCCAGACTCTGGGCATTTTCTCTGGCTGTTCCCCCTGGAATGCTCTCCCTCCTGACCTCCATCTACTGGCTTCCTTCAAGTTCTACCTAAAATCCCATCTTCCTAGGAAAGCCTTTCCCAACTCTGCATTCTAGGACCTTCCCTCTTTTAGTTATTTCCTATTTGTCTGAGGGGGAGGGAGAGAAAGAAGGGGCATTACATAGTACCTACTATGTGCCAGGCACTCTGCTAAATGTTTTTACAAGTATCTCACTGGACAATATTTATTACTATTATATATACATACACATACACGTTTCAGGGACTATCATTTGCTTCTTTTTGCATCCCCAGAGCTTAAGACAATAACCGGCACACAGTAGGTACTTAATTTTTTGACTCAATGTCCCTAATTCTGACTATCAATTGCAGCTGGGTGGCATGGTGGATGGGATGCTGGGTCTTTAGGCAGGAAGATAAGTTCATATCTGGCCTCACTCACTAGTTATGTGACTTAATCTGTTCGACTCAGTTTCCTTTTCTATAAAATGGGGATGATAGCATCTACCTCCCCTCCCCCCGCCCCAATTTGTTGTGAAGATCAAATGAGATGATTGTGAAGTGCTTAGTACAGGGCCTGGGATACAGTAAGTGCTATATAAGTGTGAGCAATTAATATATGAGACATATACAAATTGCATACAAGGACAAGTTGAAGGTGAAGACCTTAGGAGCTGAAAGAACCAGAAAAGCCCTCCCATGGAAAGTGGGCTCAAAGCAGAACTGTGAAGGAAACAGCGCTGCCAAACAGCAGACATGGTGAGGGAAGTATCCCCATGTGGGATGGCATGAGGTTTGGGTGACAGCCTGTGCAAAGGTACAGATATGGGACTCGTTCACACACACTGAACCATTACAGCTGGGTTGGAGAGAGAATGAAGAGCAGTCATGTAAAAGCATGGAAAGGCAAGAAGGGGCCATGTTGTGCAGAGTTTTAAATGCCAAACAAGAGTTTATATTTTATTGTACAGGTAATGTTGAGTATTCCAAATAGGAACATTACACAGTTAGACCTGTGCCTTAGGGAAACCACTAACTAGGCAGCTATGTGGAGCACAGATCAGACTGGGGTGTCATGTGAAGTAGGATGACCAGATAGGAATCTATGGCAACTAAGCAAGCAAGTGGTGATCCGACCCTGAACTAGGGTGGTGGCCATGTTTGTCGAGATGAGGGGATAGGTAAGAGAGAATGGCTTGGCAACTGACTGAGAATGACACTGAGGTTGTGCAGTTCAGCAATGAAGGGAGGAAATACCCTCAAAAGTTAACTAGGTTTTGGGGGAAAGTTAATGAGTTCTATTTTGGATATGTGGAGTTTATCTTCACATATGGATCTTCAGTTTATAATGAATGAGCAGGTAATGATGGGAGACTGAACTCACCTGAGTGAAAGACTGGGGTTGGATATATAGATTTAGGAATCATCTATAAACATGATAAATTAACTGATGGGAGCTGAAGAGATCACTAAGTGAAAGCACTTAGCAAAGAAGAGGGCTTAAGACAGAACACTGGGATGTGCCCAGTTAGTGGGCATGACGAGAGATAATCCACCAAAAGAGAATGAGAAGTAATCAAACAGACAGAAAAAGACACAGGAGCACTGTTTTATTTATCACATTTCTTTCCAACATGAATTCTCTGATGTCTTTTAAGATCTGGTTTTCGACTAAAGGCCTTGCCACAATTCTGACAATCGTAAGGCTTCTCACCAGTATGGACTCTTTGATGCAGCTCAAGTTCTGCCTTGCGACCGAAGGCCTTACGACACTCATTACATTCATAAGGCTTTTCACCTGTATGAATTCGATTATGATTTGTAAGATGTGATTTCAGGCGGAAGGCTTTCCCACATTCAACACACTCATAAGGTTTCTCTCCCGTATGAATTCTTTTATGTCTTCTAAGCTTTCGGGTTTGACTGAAGGCCTTTCCACATTCCTTACACTCATAAGGTTTCTCTCCAGTATGAATTCTTTGATGTTCATTAAGTTGTGCTTTAATTCGGAAGGCCTTCCCACATTCTCTGCATTCATAAGGTTTCCAACCAGTATGAATTCTTTTATGTTCATTAAGAGCTGAGTTCAGGCGGAAGGCCTTCCCACATTCACTACACTCATAAGGTTTATCTCCAGTATGAATTCTATAATGTTCAGTAAGAACTGAGTTTAAGCGAAAGGCCTTCCCACATTTGGTACATTCATAAGGTTTCTCTCCAGTATGAATTCTGTGATGTTGAGTAAGCTGTGCTTTTAGTCGGAAGGCCTTCCCACATTCAATACATTCAAAAGGTTTCTCACCAGTATGAATTATCTGATGTACAGTAAGTCCTTTGCTTCGGCGGAAGGCTTTCCCACACTCACTACACTGATAAGGTTTCTCTCCAGTATGAATTGTTTGATGTTCAGCAAGACTTTTGCTCAAGAGGAAGGTCTTGCCACATTCTTTACATACATAAGGTTTCCCATCAACATGAATTTTCTGATGTCCAGTAAGGTGTGAGCACCTTCGAAAGGCCTTCCCACATTCACTACATTTATAAGGCTTCTCACCAGTGTGAATGGTCCGATGTTGATGAAGCTGCCCTTTTAGGCGGAAGGCCTTCCCACACTCACTGCACTGATGTGGTTTCTCACCAGTGTGAACTGTCTGATGTTGGTTAAAGTGTCTTTTTAGTCGAAAGGCCTTCCCACATTCATTACATTCATAACGTTTTTCTCCTGTCTGAATTCTCTGATGTCGAGGGATCTGTGTCCTTGGGCTGAAGGTACTTCCATAGTCATTATGTTTACAAGGTTTCTCCTTAGCATGAGTTCTCTGATGAAGAGGAAGTTCTTTTTTTGACAAGACCATCCCACATTCATCACATTTATAAGACCTCTCTCCAGGATGAATTCTCTGATGTTGGATAAGCTGTGTTGTCAGGACAAAGACCCTCCTGCATACATTATATTGACGAGGATTCCCTCTGGCATTAACTCTCTGTTTTTCAGTCGGTACTGTATTCTGCTCAAAGGCATCCCTGCATTCATTACATTCACAAGTCTCTCCAGTACATATTTTACAATTTCCAAGATGGGCTGGATTGTGCCAGTAGGATTTCCCACATTCATTAAATTTAGAAAGAATTTTCTTTGAACACAACCTATTACATTTTCTCACATGAGCACATGGTCTAAAGCACTTTCTGTGAGCTTCATACATACCGAGACTCTTTTCATCTCTTTGCTGTGGGAGAAGTGGTCCTTGAAGGACACTTTTTCCACAGTCTACAGTATATTCAAGGTTTTCTGATTGATGCAGAGATTTCATCTGTGTGAATGTCACTTGCCAAGAGTGCTGCTTCTCTTGGTTCTGCTGCCTCTCTATTCTGGAATCCCATTCCAAGGCTTTGTCCAAATTGGAAAAACAGGAACTGTCTCTCCCAAGTTTTTCCTGTGGTAATTTTCCTGCTGAAATGCCCAGCACTTCTTGAAATGCTTCTCTGGATTCACATGGAATCTCCCACTCTGAAAGAAATGAGAAAACGTGAATTATCTTTCCTGTCTTGGTTGTACACACAGTCCTGTCTCTGTACATCCAACCAAAAAAATCATTCCCTAAGCCTATTTTCCAGCAAAATGCACCATAATGCTAGTCAAATAAAGACAGACTCCCTCAGCAGTTTGTATTCTTGGTTGGCTGACCCAACACTAACCTGCCACATTAATCTGCTTCTGGGACTTCCATACCTTACCTAATGCCACTAATCTACTTTTCGGTTTTTAAAATGACCATCAGATAATTCTGAAAATGACTTTTTTCATGTAATTTTGAGACTTTGTAATGCCAGAATCATTTTCATTCCCTATCTCCATGTATTATTTCCCTTGATATTCTCAACCTTTTATTTTTCTATATAAAGATTTTAATAATAATCTTATTATTGTTCTGTCAATTTTGATACAGCACTACTTTCAAAATAGATTGGCACAGCCTTAAAACTGGATTCTGGAAAAATTCTCTTGTTAACATGTTGTCTCCCCCAGTAGAATGTCAGTTCCTGGAAGTCAAAGATTGTTTCTTCTCTTTGGAGGTCCTGAACAAAGCACAGTGGTTGGCAGAGAGCTGTTTATAAATGCTTGCCTTTAAAGAAACCTACAGATGCTGGCAACTTATCTTCCAGCGATTTTGTGCCTCCCCTCTTTTACATGGAACCTTTATCTCTAACTTCTCATAGTTGTACATGGAAATATTTATGCTCTTTCTGGGTTTGCTTCTTGCACTGATAATTTGCTAAAGCAAGTCTGTCAATCACTTTTAAGGCTGATTCTCCAGAGTTTTCTAAGCAAATCATTATATCATCTACAAATAGCTAGTTTTGTCTTTGCCAGCACTTCTTCCCTTCTCTTTCTTGTCTCCTCGCTACAGGCAGCACATCTAGGAGCACCTTAGATAGCAGTCACAATAGAAGACCACCGTATTTCACTCTGATCTTACTGAAGATGATTTTCCATTAGACATTATTAGTTTTAGACAAATGCATTTGATCACATTTTAAGGGAAGGTCCAGCTACTCCTATACTCTTGACTGTTTTTTTAAACTACTATTATATCATAGTTTTTTATTTACTGAATCCTTCATGTTCTTAGCAGCATACTACTGATATGCTAATATCAACAGACAATAAGAGTTCGTAGAATGCCTGCTTGCGTCATATTGCATTACTCATGACAAGCATTTGTAAAAAGGACGACCAACCTCAGTGCCAGCATCTGTTTCAGCAAAGGAGAGAACGATTACAACAAATTCAACAAGACCTTCCAATGTAAGGAAACCCTAATTTAATGCTAAGTTATTTTAATGTCAAGGTGAGAAGATCATGAAAAATGTGTTCTGGGAAAACCAAGTTATGAAGAAGAAACAAGAGAAGCTTGCACATTACACAGAATACTCACAACCATGTATCAGGAATCCTTTCAGAGGCACTGGGTAAGATGACCACAAAAACTATCTCAAAAAACGAAATGGATTATATTTGAACAGACAGGAAATAAGCTGATTACTGATATGAGAGTTCAGCTGTACCTGTGCAGTCACACTGCCAGCTCTTTAGAACAATCTTCAAAATCAATGTAAACTAATTAGAAGCATATGGAAAAATATGTTAAAAGTAAGAAAACACAAATGAAAGTAACTGAGGTTTCATTCAATCAACTCACACCTACCATGTTTACAAAGTAAATTTATCTAGCAAATTTTGTAAAAACCACAAGTCACTGATAGAGGCGCTGTGGGAACACAGGCAGACACGTACTCCTGGAAGAGCTGTGAACTGTCTCAACTGTTCCAGAAAATGATTAGGAATTCTGTGAGAGAAGTCAGTGAACTTAAATAACCAAAAATCCCACTACGAGGCACAGAATCCAAGAGGTCAAAGACAGAAAGAAAAGATCCAGTTAAGGCCAAATATTCGTTGCAACCAATCAATCACCCAGCAGTATGATACATTCTGGGGTGTATAATGCCTGGCATATAGTAAGGGCTTAATAAATGTTCATTCCTTAGCATTGATACTCTCCCAGGCACTTATACTCTAAGACAGAGCTTACATGTACATAAGTATATGCAAAACATACTCAAATACTCTCATGGTTTGGGGAACTCCTCCTCAATTCTGATGCTTCCTCACATTGCAGATTGCAGACCATCCCATGGGACTCTTGCTCATGTTCTTCACCCCAGGAAATCTACCCAACATGCTTCAGGTACTTCTAATTTTCTCCTGACATTCCAAGGATACCAGTGGAGTACATGGGCTGCCTACAGTCATCTCGCACCCTTGACAAGCAACCAGCTTTTCTTTTGTATTCATGTATTTCCCCGACTTCGATTCTTCAAAGTCCAACATTAAGGAAAGATCCATTTCTCCACGAGTAGAGAAGTGTAACCTATTCATTACTACATAGTTATGGTCAGATGGTCATTGAACAAGTGCCCTCCAATGTGGAGCTATCTCTTCCATGTAGGCTTGGTCCGATAAGGCTGCCCTGCTGTGTGTGATCTTTGCGGGCCATTGTTACATCCTCAGTAAACGTGTCTAGCAGTGCTGGGTGCAGTGAGTGGCTCTACTGTCCTTGGGGATGAAGAGTTTGTTTCATACGTTTTGGCAGATGCTGACCACTACCACCCTGAAATGCTCTTGGAGTATTCATGAGAATACCACTGGCAATAGGAACAGCATTTACAAGTCCTTGCAGCTGGCTAAGCACTCTACAAACATTACCTCATTTTATGTCCACAATGATCCTGGGAGGTGGGTGCTATTGCTACCCCCATCTTATGGCTGAGGAAACTGAGGCAGAAAGAAGTTTAGTGACTTTCCATGGGTGATGCAGCTAGCAAGTGTCTAAGGCTGGATTTAAATTCCAATCTCCCTGACTCCAGGCCCAGGGCTCTACCTGCTGTATCTCTCAGCTGTCTCCTAAGTTAGATGTAGCTCTTCTATTTTTACAATTTGTTTTAACCTTCCTGCTTTTCCCTGTTCTTAATCATGTTTACAGTTTGACTGTAAGATTTTACAAATGAGTTTCCACTCTGAGTTGGCACTGCCCTTAGGCAGCTTTCCCTCTCCATCTGGCAGATCAGTCTAGTGCTTGCCATGGGGTGTTGGGGACCCTCGGGACATGGCAGCCTGCTCTCTTGGCTCTGTTGCTCCATTTGCTTCCACATGACACACCCCTTCTCGTTTCTCCAAGTTTTTCAGAGCCACCATTTCTTATGGCCCTTCGCACTAGGGGTGTTCACTTTATTGCTAGCTTTTGGCTTCCACAAAGAAGGCAAATTTCAGTACAGATTCTAGACCTTTGTTTCTGTCTTTTACTTCCTTGGGCCATGGTTCTGGTGGTATTAGGCAGCAAAGTACAGTCAATGGAGTGCTTGGACTTGGAGTTAGGGAGCGTTGGGTTCAAATTCTACCATAGACACTTGGTACTGTGCAGTCCAAAACTGTCCCATCTGCAAGAAAAATCACTGAGGCAGAGCTCCAAGCCAATAGCACTTTATTAAAAGGTCCATGGCCCCCTCTAATGAAGTGGATCCTGGATCTTCCTCATGATTTGAGATGCTTCCTTTCTCCAGGTTCTTACTTTTATAAGATTTGATGCCCAAATATGCAAAAGAGACACAGTAAAATGCAAAATTTCATTGGCTGGTAGACCCTGATTCTGACTCCCCAGGAGGGCCAGAAATGACGCACTGGCACAAGTGGTCACAAGATGGGCAAGGCAAGGCTTGTCTCTGCTAAGTGGCCATAAGATTACCACCCCTTCATGTTGGACAAGAGAGGGTGGTCAGAGGTACAAAAACAAATTGGGGGACTTTCTGTATTACACCAGTGTCCCACCCATGCTCGGCTTGGACAAGGAACTTGAGCAAAACCAGATGGAGCTATCTTGGTCAACAATCTTGTGCTGGCGCAAGTGACCTACTAAGTGAATGTTAAGGTTTGAGGCCTACTCTAAAGGTCTATAAGAACCTATCTTATCTAATTATCCTTATATGAATTATATGAAATATATACTAATACATGTTTACTCTTATACTATTTTTAGATGACTGATTAAATGTACATAACTAAATGAGTGTATCACTAATAATTGCTAATACTCATTTTGGAATCATACTGAACTGATTAATACTGATTGGAAATGGAGGCGGGACCCAAATGAATCATTTTTCAGAGCAGCTGTTTGCCTCCAAGCAAGTTCCTCTCTCTCTGAGATCCTTCATCTGTAAAAAGAGGGGTGGACATGATGACCCCTTCAGTTCTGAATTTATGCTCCTCTGACTGTAGTGGGAAAGTTAGGTCCCAGTGTATTGAGAGCTGGGCTCAGGAAAACCTGAGTTCAAATCTGACTTCAGACGCTTATCAGCTGTGTGACCTGTGCAAGTTAAATAATCTGTCTGCCTCAGTGTCCTCATCTGTAAAATGGGGAGAATAACAGCACTTACCTCCCAGGGCTGTTGTGAAGATCAAATGAGATATCTGCAAAGCACTTTATGAACTTGAAAGCACTGTGTAAATGCTAGCTATAAATTCCAAAATGAAACCAAGAGCTGTTAGACAACTTCAGAGCTACACCAACCAAGCAACCAGCCTTTAATTAAGCCTCTTCTACATGCCAAGGTCTCTGCCAGACACTGGGAATTCCAGTACAAAAGATGGAGCAAGCCCAGCACTAGCGCCCCATGTGCCTGTCTTGCCCCAACCCTCCAACAACGATTCTTCCCTATTTTTCTTTCTGCCTGTTTACAGTGTAAGGTAAAACTTCAGAGTTGTTCTAATTTCCTTTTGAACCTTTCTGAAAATGGTTTGTTCATGTATCTGAGTGTAAAGTGTATTTTAATAAAATAATCCTAAGAATGCATAGAAGAGATTCATTAGCAGGAAAGAAGGGAGGAAAGAGGACATTTTTTACTTTATGGCAGTTTTTAAATAACCCTTAAAAAACAGCATATGAATAAATGAGCCATCAAGTGAAGTGAAGCAGAAAAATACCTTCTAATGCAGTCCCAAGAAGAGAGGCACCTTCTTCTCTGACTCACAATGGACAAATGAGTAAGGGAAGTCAAGACATTGACTCGTCCAGGAGACAAGGAGGCTCAAGAAAGCTGCGGCTCCTGCCCAGAGGCTGGAGCTGATGCTTGCAAGGACTCAGCTGCCCCATCGGGCCCACTCACCTGCATGGCTGCTTCTTGGGACTGCTCCCTCTGGCATCCAAGGTGCTCCCCCTTGCTCCAACTGGCAGATCAAATAAGGTTTAGAAAGGACAAGTCCTGCTCAACATAAACAGGAAAGAGTTCAGGTCAGAAAACTAGCTTAAATTCAATTCTGAGCACTGCTCTTTTGCATTAAGTGGTCATAGGAGGAAGTCCCCAGGGTAATATTGAAGCATTATATTGTGATGCTAAGTATAATGGTGGGTGAATGACTTGGAATCAGCAATAATTTTCATATGGTTTGATTTTGTAACAGCAATGGTCATGAACATGTACTTCTGCTGACATTATACTAACTCAGAATATCTGAGCCTGACCCCATGGAAGTGGACTGAGCTGATTTCCCCTCCGTTAGTTAGTTCTCTATCAGATGAGTACCATATTTCTTGCCAGTCATATGTGTCATTGTGTTCTTTAAAATTTTAAAGTATATTGTTTTTAAGAATGGATGTTACCCCCAAGAAAATGTGCCAAAGTTGTAGCCCTTACAGAGCACCCTTCAATGACTGTTAGCAATGTTACCACAGCTAGAGGAGTGGGCAAGTCAAGAGTCAGTGAGTCTCAAGGGTCAGGGAGCCCACAATGAAATAGGATCCCACTGAGGCACAAAGGAAGATGCCACTGAAAATGAAAAACATCAAGAACTGACAAAGTACTGCTGCAAATCAACCTAATGAAGCCCTGGAAAACAAAGACCTTCAAAAGGTTGTAACAGCTGCAGGGATTGTTCATGATTCCTCTGTAGTGCAGCACAGGTTTCGTGAAGATGGAAGAAATATGAGACCAGTTTAAAAATAAAAATCAGCTGCTAACTAATGCCATGAAGAAAAAAACGCTTGTCAAAGTCAAGACAATACAAAGGCTGGAAAAGGGAGGATTGGAAAAGGTAATTTTTACTAATGAAACTCACTTTTTCATCTAAGATCATACCAAAACCATTGTCAGATGTCCAAGAAAGTCTGTAAGATGTGAGCATTGTTGTAAGGCAGACTGACATCCATTCAAAAAAGTGATTGGGGGACTTTTACTTCCAAGGGACCTACAGGGCTTGTCCCCAATGAGAATGATGAGCCTTGATAAATATACTGGTATACTGAGAGTAGAAATGTTGCAGAATAAAAGAAATTCTCAAATAAAGACGTAATACAGCAATAAGACCTGGCACCATGCCACATGTCATGAAAGACTAAGAACCTCACCCAACATCAGGAGATCAATATTCTGTAACTGCCTGGAAAGTCATCTGATGTTAAAAAAAATGTCTTTCGTCTTGTAAGTTAAATATTAGATGCCTGTTCTGGAGGTATTTACTATCTCTCTCTCCCACTGCCCTACACCCACCAAAAGAATCATTAAAAAAGAAAGAAGAAAACATGCTTGGTGCAGCAAAACAAGTTCTCCTGTTGGTCAGGTCATTCTGCACCAGGGCTCCACTATTTCTCTGGCAGGAGATGGGGAGTGCGTCTCCTCCTTACTCCTTGAGATTCAAGGTTTCTCATTGCAGTGATCAGAGTTCTAAAGTCTCTTAAAGTTGTCTTTCTCTACAATGCTGTTGTCATTGTATGAACTGTTCTGCCAACTTCACTCTGAATCAGTCAAAGAAACATTCCCAGTGACCACTCACTTCATCATTTCTTAGAAGTCAGTAATATTCTATTATATTCATATACCATAATTTGTTTAGCCACTCTCCAGTTAATGGGTGCGCCCTTAGTTCCTAACTCTTGCCACTACAAAAAGTGCTGGTATAGATATTTTGGTACATGTGGCTCCTTTTCCTCTTTCTTTGTTTTCTTTGGGCTATAGGTCTAGTAGTTCCTATGCCAGTAGGCATTGCTGGGTCAAAGAGGATACATGGTTTGGTAATCTGTGGGGCATAGTTCCAAGTTGCTTTTCAGAATGGCTGGACCAATCCACAGATCCACCAACAGTGTACTAGTGTGAGCACTTTCCTGCAGCTCTCTGAATATCTGTAATTCTCCTCTTGTCATCTTTGCCAGTCTGAAGGCTAGAAGGCAGAACTCCAGAGCTGCTTGAATTTGCATGTGTCCCATAGTGATTTGGATATTTTTTCGTATGATTACGGACAACCTGGAATTCTTCCTTTGAGAACTTTCTGTTCCTATCCTTTAACCATTTATCTGTTCTCATGAATTTGGATTAGTTCACTGTACATCTTGGATGTTAATAACAGAAACCTGGTACAAAGATTTTTCCCAGTCACCTATTTCCTTTCTACTTTTAACTGCAATAGATTTGTTTTGCAAAATTCTATGATTATGCATAATCCTAATTGTCCATTTTATCTTCTGTGATACTCTATCTTGTTTTGTTCTCTATCCATAAATCCAAAAAGTAATTTCTTCCTTGCTCCAGAGTCACCTGATTTAAACACCACAGAAAATCTATGGGCTATAAGCAAGGCTAGACTTAGAGAAACGCTCAAGGTATGCCTAATATCCAACGTCATCAAAGTGGGCTGTCATGGAGAATAAAGAAAAACGTCAACATCTTGTGAACTCAATGTCGGATCAAGTCAGCCTGCACATACAAAGGGCCTACTGTGTGCCCAGCACCCAGCTAAGTGGAGAAACATAGAAAGACAAAACCAGTCCTTGCCCTCAAGGCACTCACAGTTTCATGGAGAGCACAAAATGCAAACAGCTACGCACAGACAAATATTGCCAGGACAAACTGGAGGGAAGCATGGAAGGAAGGCAAGTTATATAAAGCAAGTGACTGGAGCCCAAGGTCACACTGCATATCTAAAACTTTTTAAAGATAAGAAGCTAGAAGGTTTATTTCACAAGCCAACAAATGAATTCTTTTTTCCCAGTTAATCTGTACTACACTACAGTATGGAGGAAACAGAGCACAAAATGGACTTGGGTAAGGAAAGAAAAGGCATTTTCCTTGATCTGCTCCTTGTTAAGTGAAGACAAACCATTTATGTCTTCTGGCATCTTCAGGGGCTGAGGGGAGAAACTTAGATGTCAGGAAACAGACAGGAAGGGAAATTAAACCTTATGGACAACAGTTCAAGGGTCAGTTTAAACGTGTTAAAAAACAAAACCACCTTTCATCTGTGAATGAATAGTAACATGGCCTGTCTCCTGGGCACAGATTTAGAAAGGTTTTGTCTGTGCGTGCTGAGCAACAACTGCTCAATACTCAAGATACAGCACTTTCTAAGGGATGGAGCAGAAACTGGGTCATGGGGGGTACCTATCCTTACCCAGGCAAGCCAGGGTCCTGTAAGTCTCCAGCATCACATCCTTGTACAACTGTTTCTGTGAAGCGTCAAGGTATTCCCATTCCTCCTGGGTGATGTCCACAGCCACATCTCTGAATGTCACTGATCCCTGAAACACAAAATGGAGTAAGCTGGTGTTCCTTTCTGATTCCGCTGTTTACTCTGTTAAATAGAAGGCCAAAGTGACTTATTTCCTAGCACCTTATCTGAATACAATGAAGACTTTAAAGTTGACAGCTGGGAAATCTTGATACCAAGAACTAGTTGGTGACCATGGGATAATTATATATTCCCTAATTGTGGTCTGGCTGACAGGAACATGGATTCTGATTTCTTAATATCGGTTAGAGTCAAGTCATTTCACACAAAGTATCCTACTGTGGAGTAGCAGAATTTGCCAAAACCAGACAAGTTAAGTCAGAGCAGGCTCTGAGAAGAATAATCAGGGACAGAAATTGAAGAGCCTGACCATACTCAGCCCTTGTCAGACTTCATTTCAAGCATTATGTTCAGTCTGGCACGCCATGGTTTAAGAAGGGTATTAATTAGCTGGAGAACATCCAGAGGAGGGCACCCTGGAGACTGAAGGGCATTGAGTGCTTGTCACTGAGGGCAAGTAGAAGGAACTGGTGAGCTGGCTGAATGGAAATGGAGACGTCTCAGAGAGGCTATCACATCAATCTTCAGGGAGCTGACTTTCTGCGTTTGGCCTCAGGGTGCAAAAGCAGGAGCAATGGATAGGGGTACACCAAAGTTGTCACTTTTGCAGATATGATAATGCATTTTTAAGAAAACTTAAAGTCAACTAAAAATTCATTCAAATCACTAATAACGTCAGTAAAGCTGCAGGATATATGACAAAGCAGCTAGGTTTTGCAGTGAAGTGTTGGATCTGGATTCAGGAAGACAATCGAGTCCAGGCCCAGACACTTACAAGCTTGTGTGACCCTGGGCAAGTCACTAGCCCTGTTTGCCTCAGTCTTTTCATCTACAAAATGAAGATTAAAAACAGCACCACGCTCAAATGGGATGACAGCTGTAAAGTCGAGTTATTATGGCTGGTATCGCTGCCACTCTTAACAAAACCTAGCTGGAAAATCACAACCAAAAGCTATGAAATATGACAGGGTATTTCCCAAGATTCACCCAGGAACCATAAGAATCAAACTATAAAACATTCTTGGAAGAAATAAATCGAAACCTAAAATCGGAAAAACATTCCTTTTTCAGAGGTAGGCCAAGTCATTATAATAAAAATGACAGAGCGACCTAAGTTTATTCACTTACTCAGTGCTGTACCAAACTCCCAAAGGAATATTTTGTATTCCTAGGAAAAATAATAATGAAATTCATATAGAGAAAGAAAAGATCAGGAACTTCAAAGACAATCATGAAAAAAGTGAAAATAGGGTTTCTTGGTACCAGATCCCAACAAAACAGTAATCATTAAAACAATACAATGCTGCTCAATAAAAAAGAGCTCAATCAGTAGAGACAATTAGGTATAAAACATACAGAAACAAACAATATTTTATAAGTCCAAAGAACTCAGGATTTGACAAAAACTGATTAGAAAATTGTAAAGTATTCTGGCAGAAATAAGTATAGACCTATGTCTTACACCAGACACCAATGGGAGCTCTACATGGATACATGACCTAGGCATATCACAAACAAATCAGTTCTATGGATCGAAGAGAGTTCAGAACTAAATAAATGACAGAAGGAATCACACAAGACAGAACGGACAATTTTGATTATATAAAATTCAAATGTTTTTTGCACAAGCAAATCTAATGGAGTAAAAACCAGGTAACTGGGTGGCAGGGATGGGAGGAAATCTTTGCAGCATGTTTTTCTAATAAAGATCTTACCACTATGATATACAAAGAATTAATCCAAATTTGTAACAGCAAGGAGTACTCCTCCATAGATAAATGGTCAAAGAATATGAACAGTCACTTCTTAAAGGAAGCAATCCAAACTATCAACAATCATGTGAAAAACATGTTCTAGATCACTAATAATTAGAGAAATGCAAATGAAGGCAGCTTTGGGGCTTCCCCTCACTGCCATCAGACTGACCGAGATGACCAGTGAGTAAAATGGCCAATGCTGGAGGGCTGTGAGAAGACTTCTGGTGGAACTGCGAATTGGTCCAGACATTCCGGAAAGCAGTTTGGAGCTAGGCCCAGAGAGTTACTGAAATATACAGCCCCTCTGACCTAGCTATACTACATGCATGCCTAAAATTATGTCCACTGCTTCTTTTCATAGTAATCAAAAGGTGGAAATGAAGATGTCTTCCTGCTGGGGAAAGGCTAAACAAATTGTAATATAGGAATGTAATGCAATATTATTGTGCCAAAAGAAATGGATAATTTCAGAGGAAACAGGGAAGATTATTTTGAACTGATACAGTACCTAAATAACATAAGAATTTTAAAAATTCTTTTCTCAACAAAAGGTTGCTCTAGGTGTGAGCAAGACAGATGAGAGTTAAGGCTGGAATATTACAAATTAAGAGAGATGGATCAAGGATGACTGGGGGGAAAGGCAGCAGCGCAATACCTTATGTTGATAAAATGAAAAACTGGAACCTAATAATTAGAACTCATTAAGTGGTATCTAATTAAACATAATCTTGACAATTAAGGGGTGGAAAGGGTTAGAAAACAAAACCTCCAAATATGTTGCTTATAAGAAACATATGTAATGCAAAGGGATGCATACAGGAGCAAAGCAGACAGCTGGGATACAACAGCTGAGTGTGATTTTTCCAGTGAAACTGCCACATATATATACCTATACACACACATATATACATATGCACACAAATATGCCTCTCAAGTTCCCACGGAACTTTTGGAAATAATGATCACATTAGGGAACAAAATGAACAAAGCAATGGAGAAAGATGGAAATCTTAAACACATCCTTTATAGCCTCAATAAAGGGAAAATGAAGAAAGGTTACTCTCTAAGTGGACATGGACACAAACAATGACCCTCTAAATAACAAGACAGGTTAAAGACTATCTCATAGAAACAATTCAAATGATATTAAAGCGACTAAGAAAACACATGCAATATGAAGGTGGTATTTCAGCAAAGAGAGACTATCCGCTCACCTGCTGGGTCCCAGCTGTTGGGAGCATTGGGGCCATTGGATCCTCTGCAAGCTCCCCACTCCTAGGAAGGCGTGCACTCATCAGAAGGCAGAACTAGAGAAGAAAAGGGGACACTGAGTTGAAAACTGGTCCTTCCTTGCAGTTCCCAGGCCCAGGAAACTGCCATGTCTACACAGCTTTTTGCCGAGTTGGAAGTCAGAGGCATTTCCGGAATTAAATTCAACTTGTCAGAGAGATAGAAACAAGATGGCAAGGTGAGACAGAGCACCAAGAGAAAAAAGAGCCCCAAATCCAGCACAAAGGGACCTAAACTTGTGGGGGGAATGAACAGGTGCCAAGTGGCAGCTCATTCATTCACTCCCCATTTTTGGGTCACAGAGTAAGGGTGGACTGAGGAGAGGACCTGAGCCTTGGGGTGAGGATTGGTAACCATTCCTCTGGATTGTGGATTTAGCATGGAACAAGTTCAGAAGCAAGCAGCTGCCATGTGACTCTGAACCCAGGCAGGGAGCAGGGCATAATAGTAAGAACCCCCAGGATGGCGTGCTGACACAGGTTCTTTGATCTGCTTTATAAAGGAAAGACGGCTTTAAAGGGGTTAACAATCCTTTTATATATACACACACACACACATATATACATATACATACATATATATACACACACATATATGTATATATATATGCATATATATATACATATATGTCATTCTCTAGTTCAAGGGAAAGGTCAACACCCTGAATGTGGAGAAAATACAGAGAAAAGATCAACAGACCAGGGTTCACTGTATGAACAAATCAACACAACCTCCTATGTACACCACGAGAGAACACAAACCTCTGAGTAGTTGGAGGGCTCTTAACAAACACCTACTCAGAGTCCTATCCAGGGAATCAAAACGTCCTTCTCATAAGCAAAACCCCCAAAGTACAATGCCAACCTCCCAGTATATAGTTTTCAACTAATAGGCTCAGGGCCAGAAGGCATCACAACCCACATGGCTCAGTGCCTGATTACCTTAGTACCAAAAGGTGGGAAAGCCTTCCTACAAGCAAGCCTCCCCCTAAGCAAGCTCCTCCTTAAGCAAGTTCCTCACCTAATGGGCTCTATATGCCTCAGGATGAATCACATAGTTGGGCCAAAGTTCAAAGCAGTAAGACATCCTTGGTTGAACACATGAGGTCACATAAGCCTATTAATGGACAGGGAAGATCTTCCTATTCCACTAACATTATAGAAGGTCTGAGTTCTGACTTCCAGCTCAATGTGAAGCCTAAAGCAGAATAACCAAGGAGGAATCCATGACTCAAAGGAAGCATGTGGGCTTTCCAGCTTGCTGAGATGGCAGAGACTAGTAGTAGGCTCCCAGAACTCCCATCAGGGCTAAGGTTCATAACGGTGTTGCTAAGACCCAAGTTCAGGTCAGGAACTTGCACACCTCAGACAACAATGGGGAAAGATCTGACTCTGCCCTGATCAGATCACACTGGGAGCACTAAATAATAACAGGTCTCCAGTCTGAGCTGTCCCTGAGATCCAAGAATACCCCCAAAAAGCAGCAGCACCAGCCCAGGCTTTCCCCTCCAGAAGTACACAGATCCTGAGCCTAACATAAAGTTCAAGGTCAGGAACTAGGCTGCAAGGAAAAAAAACCCAAAAGAACCCCACCATTAAAAGTATTACAGTGACAGGGATGTTTAAAAAAAGAAGAGAAAAATTCCAAAACATTTACAAGCAAAGCCTCAAAGAAAATGACAACTTGTGTACATTATCAACTACAATGCCTAGAAGAGATGAAGAGTTTTTTTTTAAGAGTTTAAATTTTTAATAGATGAATATACTAGAGGAAAAATGGGGAAAGAAATGAGAGGTACAGAAGAAGAAATTGGAAAGAAAATCATTAACTTGGAATAGGAAGTATACAACCTGACTCAAGCAACAAACTCCCTGAAAATTAGAATGGACCAAATGGAAGCTCATTAATGAGACAACAAAAAATATTAAAACTAAGTCAAAAGACTGAAAAAACAGAAGAAAATGTAAAATTTCTCTTAGCAAAAACAACTCATCTAGAAAACAGATACAGGAGAGGAAAAAAATCATTAAAAATTATTGGACTACCTGAGCACCGTGACCAAAAAAAAAAACCCTAAATATTCTACTTCAACAAATCTTAAAACTGCCCAGATCTTCTAAAACAAAAGGGCAAAGTAGAAGTAGAAAAACTTCACTGGGTACCTCCTAAAGGAAACCTCAAAATGAAAACTCCTCAGAACATCATGGCCAAAAAGCAGAGCATCCAGGTCAATGGAAAAAACACTCGAGGCAGCCAGAAAGAATTCGAGTACTGAGGGGCTGCCGTCAGGATCACCCACAATTTAGCTGCCACCAGCAAAAAGAAGCAGAGAATCTGGAACACAGTATTTCAGAAGGGAAAGAATATGGTGTCACAACCAACAAGAACTTAGCCAGCAAAACTGAGTACAACGGCACAGGGGAGTAAATGGCTATTTAATGAAAGAGGCCTTCAAAGCATTTCTCATTAAAAGACCAAAGCTAAGAAGAAACTTTCAGAATCCAATACAGGAGGGAAAAGAAACACAAAGAGGCAATCAGGAACAACGATAATGTGCTTGCGTCCATGCTTTCTGGAATGATGTTTTCGATGATGTTGTCAGACGTCTTCAACAAGGATGAACGGCACCAAGGTCAGCTACCACACGGATGGGAAATTATTTAGCCATCCTGATCTATATCAGGCCAGTGGACCCAGAAGGCTCTGGAGGAGAAAGTGAGGCTGGTGACCTTACATGGCCATCCCTCACTCATCAAAGTCAACTGCAAGTCATGTCATCACCTCCCCGATGATGGTCCTCCGAGAATGAAGGACAAACCACAACAGACTCTTCACCTTGAAAAGGCTACAAGTCAAGACCAAGGTGGAGGGAGAGTTGGTTCACGACGCTTTGCTTACAGTTGATTGTGCGTTACTCAGTGCAGTTTCTGAAGCTGAGATGCAACAAAGTGGGGTTCAATTTCTCTGCTGCTTGTGCTCATTTTGGCCTAACAATTAACGTCAAGAAAACACAGACGGCTCCATCAGCTACTACCACACCATCCATCCATGAAACCATTGGTTACAGCAAAATGAGAAGTTCTGAATGCTGTGGATAAGTTCACTCATTGATGCTCTACTTTCCAGGAATGTACACATTGCTGAGGTTGATGCACACATTGCCAGAGCTACGTCAGTGTTTGAGAGTCTCCAAAGAAAAGTATAGGAGAGAAGAATTTTAGGTTTAGACTGAAGGTCTACAGAGCCGTTGTGCTGACCTCACTGTTGTATGCCTGTGAAACCTGGGCAGTACAGCACCGTGTCAGGAAACTAAATGGCTTCCATCTGAACTGTCTTAGGAAGATTCTGAGGATCACCTGGCAGGATAAGGTACCAGACACTGAGGTCCTTGCTGTGCTGAACTGCCAAGCGTTCAAACTCTGCTTCAGAGAGCACAGCTCCGATGCGCTGGCCATGTTGTTCCAATGCAAAATGTACACTTGGCAAAAAGACTATTTTATGGAGAACTCGCATGGGGCAGGCGATCACATGGTGGCCAGAAGAAGCGATACAAGGATGATCTGACTGTGTGACTTGGGAGACGCTGGCACAGGTCCTCTCAGCATGGCGTGCCCATGTGCTGTGCTGTGCTCTATGGGCAAAGCATAGAGTTGTAGCTGCTGAAAGGAAAGGCAGGATGTACAGATTCAGACTATGTCGTTTCCAGATGTTCCTAAGGATCGTTGGTGCCCAACATGAGCTGGAGCCTTCTGAGGTTGTAGAACCTGAGCAGCCACAGCTGGATCCGCTGGCCTTGACTCCAACACTGAGATGTCATTTCGGTCCGGGAGCACACAGGATGACAACCAACCCCTCATTTTAAGGCGAGGAAGAACAAGCACCTACTATGTGCCAGGCCCCGCGTGCCCAGTCTGACGGGGAGGGATCCACACCCACGGGTGCCCGCAGCCAGGCCAAGTAGAGCTGGTGGGTTTGCTTCCATCTCATCGATCCATCAGGGCTGGAAAGCTTCATTGATATGAACTGATAGGCCTTAAGGTGGGGCACGGGAGGGGAGTGTCTGGAGGCAGGACCGGCGCCCAGCTAACGTCCTACGGCCGGAGTCGGGCAGACTCCTCTTCCCGAGTTCAGACCCGGGGCCAGTCACTTCTCCTTGCCTGCCTCAGTTTCCTCGCCTGTACAAAGCGCTCCCAGGGGTCAGGGAGGGGGGCCCCGGCTGCCCCACAAAAAGGGGAGGAGGGGATGGTGGAGGGGACGGGAAGGCAGCTGGGGAGGTGGGTGGGCAGGCTGGGGGGGCGGGGAGCGAAGGCCCTGAGCCCCCAAAGGCAGCGCCCTGCACTGGATACTGGAGGCCGCAGCACGACGTCAAATGGCCCTTACCATTTCCCACCTCGATGCCTTTGCAAAGGAACCCCAGCCGGGTCACCTCCTACAGGAAGCCATTCCAACCGCACAACCGCACACCCCCCCCCCCCACCCCATCCCGGCCGGAATGACGTAAGGAACACGCGGTCCTGAGCTAACGTGGTCCCGCGCCCATTCAGCACGTCCAGCCAACAAAAGGCGCGCAGCCCGAGCCGCGAGCGGCGGAGCTGCTGATTGGCTCACGGGCCGAGTTCGGCCTCGGTTCCACCAATGGGAGTGTCCCCTCGGGAAGGGGCGGGGCGTGGAAGACACAAGTGCATGCGCCTCACTATCCACGACAACGCTCCTCATCCTCTCCCCTCCCTTCCCAGAAGCCGGTCCCCCGGCCCGAGGCGACCGCAGGCTGCCACACTCACCCCGACTCAGGCCCACGCGAGGTCGGAGGGTCGAGAGGAGCCAAGGCTGCCGCGAGCCCCCCAGGATGTCGGCAAAGAGACGGCGGAAGTGACGCCCGCGTAGCCGCGCTTCTCCTCAGATCGGCTCCAATCCCGGGAAGATCCCTGTCATGATCCCCGCCTCTTCCGGGCCGTGCCTGTCCTGGTCTCCACGGTAACCCCAGCTTTGCCCGGCAAGGCCTTCTGGGAAATGTAGTATCCCGGCAGGAACGTGTGTGCGCATGCCCAGAAAGGGGGGGTGCGGAGAGGCTTTGGGACCGCTCAGGGCCCTGTTGGCGGGATTGGGGATCGGGGCGCTCGTGCTAGGCTCTGCCACCGGGGCTCCCCCCAGAACCCCCAGTGATTGTGGGCATCCGCCAGCCCCCCGCTGTCCAGGGGTCTGCCTCTGCACGGTGGGGGGCGGTGAGGACGGGACCCCTGGGTTCTACATTGAATTGCTGCTGGTGGGGATGGGGGTGAGAAAAGCCAACCAGTAAGCATTTATTAAGCGCTTACTGTGTGCCAGCCAAAGGCAAGACAGCCTCTGCCCTCAAGAAGCCTACGGTCTGATGGGGGCAAATATCCAGGAAGCACGTTCTCCTTGGGGAAAACGAAGTGACCAGGAGGGGAGGCTGCCCCAGCATCAGGGAGGGCAGGAATCATGCCTGGAGTCCGTGCGGAGAGAAGGGGCCCCTCCCAGCAGGGCGCTGCCCCGGGCCGCTGCCAGGCTCTCCGGCAGTGGGGGCACGGCCACGGACTGACTGAGTCTTCATCCCTTAAGTGGGGGGCGGCTGAATAAGTCCTTCACCCCCCCCCTTCCCCTTACACGTCCCCCCTTTCCTCCCCATTTCTGGGCTCTCTTTCCCTTGTGTTCTTAAAATTGTAAGAAGGAGGAGGTCAGCTTGGCTTTGTCGGCCTGAAAGTCTGGTTAAAGGAGGCAAACTGGCTAAATTCCTAGTTTATTCCCTTAGAGTTAGCAGTCACGTGATCTGGAGCCAGAAGGAAGCTTCTGACTGACTGGTACCAGAGTGACCTGGTGTAAATCCGTTTTGCCGTCCAAGGGTGTCTGGGCCCCCAGATTTATGGCCTCTGTATGTGTTTAACTACACCGTGAGAAAGGAATTTTCTGAATTGAATAGGTTGTAAATATAATAAGAGAGCTCATAAAGTGTCAATTGAAATTATGACCCAGGATATCTGTTTTCTTCACCATTGACAGGCCATGACATAGTATATGTCCACAAAATATTAAGAGAAGGAAAAAGTCCCATTATTCAAGATAGTCTCTTGGGCTAAAGGTCGTGTAAAGTACGTTAAGTCAGCCCCATCTGGCCTTGTTGACGTAGGAAGAAGTATTCTCTGAGTTTACTTCGGAGAATGAAGAGGCTGTTAGGTTCAGGCCCTTCCTCTGATTGATTAGTTCAGACTCTGGGTCTTATTAAAGTCCAAAAATATTAAATGATTATTAGTTCCCATCGGGGGCATTTGGAAAGTGTGTGTTTTCCTTTAAAGGGCGTCACACCCGAAACATTTAATTGTGGAGAGAGAGTAGGTTGGAGAGGCTTGGAAGCCTGGACTGACCTGTAAGGTATATCCCACGCTCACTTGTAAGGGATGGAAGGAATTTACGGAATGGGTCACTGACAGCTTTAGTGAGGGAGCAGCCCACAAGTAGTGGGGATCCCTCTTTCTGGGTTTCGGCCTGATTTGGCCTGAAAGGATCCTCTGAGATAGTTCTAGGATAGGAGGGAAAATAGGCTTCTATATATTAAAAAAAAAAAAAAAGAAAAAAACCTTTAAAACTGGTGTGGGATGCTGCAGGCACCTGCAGATGGGAGCTGTTGGCTTTGCAACTCTCACAGAGTGGGGGTCATCTGGAAGAGGTGTGGAGCCAGGAGCCTGGACTGACGATTAGAGACTTCAGGCTAAGAGAGATAGCAGCCTGTGGATGGAGCCTCGACTGATGGTCTCCTCCTCCTCCCCCTCCTCTTTCTCCTTCCCCCCCCCCACCCCGGCCCTTTAGGCCCCTCACTGAACAGCAGGAGATTTCAGAGATGGGGCCATCTGATGGGTGCTGCTCTCTGACTCCCCTCCTGGGAAATTCACAAAACATCCCCATCCACCTGCTAACTCTTGGACCGGGAGGGAAATCTTCCCAGGCTTTCTCCAAGCTGAAATCTCCTCTGTACCCCACAGGGGCTTTCCTGGAGCAACTTGGGCCCTCCCCCCTTGGCTATCTTCCTTCTCCTTCCCAGCTCTCTGCAAACAAGCTCAGGTAAAAAACAAAACGTAAACAAACAAACAAACAAAAAAACCCAACCTGATTGTGGACCTGAAGTCAGGAAGACCAGAGTTCGAATCTGGCCTTGGATACTTTCTAGTGGTGTGACCCCGAGCAAGTCCTAAATATCTTTGTGCCTCAGTTTTCTCATCTATAAAATGGGGATACTGTCATCTGCCTCCCAGGGTTTGGGGGGATGATAGAATGAGGTAATATTTGCTAAGTGCTTCATAAAGCTAAATGTGCTATATACATGCTAGCTATCATTATTATTCTCTCCCAACCCTTGACCCCACCACAGGAATAACCCCGTGTTTTCTTGTCTTTTCTTATTTATGGACTTGTTTGTCCTGACAGGAGGCAAGGCCCTTGAAGGTAGGGACTGCTTCCTTTTTGTCTCTGTATCTCCAATCTGGCACATACTAGGTGCTTCGTAAATACTTGTTGACTGATGGACTCATTGGCTCTTAACCATCAGGTCACCCTCGCTTCTCTCTCCTCTCCTTCATTGCCAGACTTCTTGAAAGTCGCCTATAAAAAGATAACAAAAGACAAAAAGAATTGTTAGTGGGGCTGGGAAAAGACCGGCCTGTTCAATGAGAGGCAGTGAGGTGAAATCTCTGTCACACTATGTTTGGAGGGAGGTTTCAGTCCTGTCCCTGTATGTGTGACAATGGACAAATCACTTCATGTTTCAGATAGCATTTCCTCGGCCCTAGAATGAAAATAAGATGGTCTTAACTCCTTTTCTGGTGACTCTGAGTAGAAAGACACTGGTCTTTGAAAGCCAAGGACCCAGTCACATACAAGGGGCCACTAGGGAGGTGTTAAGTCACCTGAAAAAATACAGAAGGAAAGACTTGCATGGGCTGATGCAAAGGGAAGTATGCTGGGTACAAAGTAACAGCAGCACTGTAAGCGGTCTAGCTGGGGATGGCATAGCTGTTCTCAGAAATGCAACGATCCAAGACAGCTCTGAAGGACTTAGAATGAAAAATGCTTTCCATCTCCAGGGAAAGAACTGATGCTGTCTGAATCCACACTGAGCTGTTCTTAAAACAATTTTTTGGAAGTTTTTTTTTGCCCATGTTTTCTCTCACAGCATGACTATTATGGATATGTTGTGCATGACTATACAAGTATAACCTACATTGAATTGCTTGCCTTCTCAATGGGGGGGAGGGGGAGAGGATTTGAAACTCAAAATTTAAAAACAAATATTAAAATTGTTTTTACATGTAACTGTGGAAAAATTAAATACATAATAAATACCAAAAAAATTTTTTAATGCAGGAAAGAGCCTTAGACAGCTCCTTTCTGAAGAGTGGGCAAGCCCCTTGAATGAATTAGAAAGAGGTCATCCAGTCTGGTAGGAATACCATCCACTTCCTTTAGGCCAGGCAGATTTCTCCGTAAAAATGCAAGGAAATTGTCCTTTGCACTTAATGATAAAGGGGCTGGTCCCTAACTGCTGACACAGGTTGCTGGTCACCTCAGAAAGTGGTCTCCAAGCAGGAGCTACCTGAGTCTGTGTCATTGGCCCAGGGAGGCCATGGACTGGCCCCAGGAAGTATCTGATCAACTTAGCAGAGGGTGGGAAGAAGGGTCATATCCCTCTCTCCCTACATTGGCATAGGACTTTTCTCCAACCTAACCACACTGACTCTAATCCCCCAACAACCTGCAGTTCCCTGCCTCCACTGTGCAAGTTCTCATCCAGCCCTCTTCTGAGCCAGGCATCAGCCTTTGTGATCTTCTGCATCTATAGGAGGAGCTTTCCATTGGAAATCCCATCCCCCTTCTGCTATCCTCCACCTACCTCGTGGCTGCAGCAGTCAGCCTGAAAGGGTGCTGGGTTATTGACCAGTGAGTAAGATACCTGCTTCTTTTTTAATTTTCAGCCGATCAAGTGGATCACACAGGGAGAGCAGGCATGGGTAGGTGGTGATTTGCATAGCAGATAGCATTCTTTTACCTTTCCCCCTACCTCTGCCCTTTTCCCAATTTTCCCATTACTGATAAGGGCACTGCTATCATTCCAGTTACCCCCATTGACAACTTCAGTGTCTCTCACCCTTCACATAGTGCCAGGTGCTGCATCTTGTTGGTTTCTGCCATCATCGCTCTTCCATCTGTCCCCGTCTCTTCACTTGCATAGCCACTGCGCTGGTCCAGGCTCTCATCACTTCTTGACTAGACTATTAAACTCATTCTCCTGCCTCGGGTCTCTCCCCATTCCAGTCTTTCCTGCACACAGTTCCCAAAGTGATCTACCTAAAGATGCCAATCTGACCATGCCACCCCTTCCTCAGTAAACTCCAGTGGCTCCTTTTGACACCCAAGAACAACTATTATTTTATCTTAATCTCATCCTTTTTAAATTCCTATTTTAGTCAGTTTTATAATGCAGATTATTATTTTAAAAGTAGTACATGTGTACTCCAACATACTGTGATCTCATCACTGGGAATTCCCTCTAAAGATGAAGATCAAACTCCCAACCTGTGGGACTCTCAGCTATGTGCTCCCCAAGGTTCAGCACAGGCATTTCACCAGTAGTGCTGAAGGCTTCTCCCTTTCTCCCAACATCACCAAGGCCTAGCCAGTGGAGCACTCTGACCATATGCCAGTTGGCTTTCATTGTCACCAAATGGTGACCAGTGCATCTTCTCTTTTGTATATATCTTTGTTGACACTTTTGCCCTGATTCCTTTCTTCTTCATTGGTTTTATGCTGCATTGTGCTCACCCTGACCATGAGCCTTTTCATTTCCTTCTCTGAGAGGCTCACCTTTAGCTCTTTGGAGGTAGCAGGATCCCAGTGCTGCCATACAACAACATATGTCTCTATCAGAAAATGGATTCTTGCTGTTATGAGAAGCTTGAGATACTTACAAGTATCTTTTAGTTTCTTAAAATCAATCAAATATGCTCTCCTCATTGTCAAGAGTGGACCCAGATCATTTTCCATCTGCTTTGTCTGTCACAAATAAACACACAGGTTCTTTCCAGGGTGTCCATTCAGATGTAGCTGAAATTTGGTCAATAGACATTGTTCATCCATTTGTTCTTTACTGTGTAGATGGGCAGACCAAACTCTTCTGCAGCACAACAACATCATGGATCTCTTCTAGGAGACTCCACAAAATATTAGGGCTTGAAGCAAATTTGCAAAGTCATTCACAAACAGGAGCCTGTATAGGAGGACTTCAACATTCCCACGAAATCCTACTTTGAGCTGGACTCTGTGTTGGATCTCTTCCCTCACAATGGTGAGAAATTTTGGCCCGGAGGCTTCTCCTTGTTTGCTTGTGGATGCTTGTTATCTGAGCCTCATTGACCAGCATTCATTCTTACATTTTCTAGGAATCTTGAATGATCTCCATAAAAGCATAAGAGAAACCCTGCTGGAAAAGAGCTTGTAAGGTAGCATCTTGCTCTAAGATGTCAAAAGCATTTTCATAATCAACAAATGACAAGTACAATGGGATTTTAGCATGTCTTCATCTTTGAGATGGTTATGTGATGGTCCAAATGTGGTGGGTCGACCATCTTCAGTGGAAAAAACGTTTGTTGAAATATTTATTACAAATTGTTTTCCTATTTCTTCTATCTACATTTTCTATTTTCATTCTTGAATGTCCTTGGGATGACTCTGCTTATCTGGATGTCTTGCTAAGCTTCCTTTGGTCTGGTTTAATGCTCAACTGCTTTTCTCTATTATATGAGAAGATACTGTGTATTAAGTGCCCATCATCATTCCATGTAATAGTTTACAAGTGATTTTATGTTCTTACCCAATGTTGCTTTTGGCAGTCATCTCTTTTTCCACTTAGCAAGCAAGTCAAATGTTAGATCACTAAGGACCTCTCTGGGCTCCTTGTAATATAAAAGTAAGGTTTGATTGGCAAATCAATGAAATCACTCCACTCTATTTATAAGTGATATCTCAATGAGGTATGTCCCAGTCAATCAACCAACTGCTGTAAAGGAGGTGTGAAGAGTCCTTGATCAATTGGAGTGATGCTGCAAGGGAAGAATGTTTGAATTGACCATGGAGAGGTTATTTATAACACATCAAGCCAGTTGAAATACAAAGAGATTCAGAGTTGATCTAATGTAGCAGAGATGAGAGAAAGACACCTTGGAAAAGGTGGGGAGTGGTAAGAGAGAACCACAATTTCAGCCTTGGTCTCATTCACTTCCCTCCTTGGCCAAAGGAGGACTTTTCAAGCTTCAAAAGGTCAAGAGGATTTTAAGTTTTTCATCTTCCCATCAGTGTTCTGGCATCATCTCCTGACACAGAAGTAGCTGATTGAAGTGCATTCATCAGGAGCTAAGAATGGTCTTCCAAGGAACCTAGGAGAAACACAAGACCAAAGTCAAGGGAAACTCCCTGAGTGCTCCACAAAGGGTCAGAAAAGGACTCCCATCAACCATGAGTTGCCCTTTATAATATCATGTGCTCTAAATTTGAGCCTGCTTTCCCAAGACTCAATATGTACTTGTGGGAAAGTGTGTCACAGATTTTTATTTTTGGAGAAGATATGTTGTACTAATGGTTCTTACTATACCATTTTAGTAAATACTCCTTTTTTTAACAACTAATGAAATCTTACTGACTAGTTGACGTCAACTGACAATCCCCGTAGGAAGCATATTGGTGGGGGCTTGTGAGGCAAAACTCAGTGAGAAGATAACCCCCAACCCATCAGCTCTACCCCTAGAATCCTGAGGAGAGATAGAAATGACAAAGCTGTGGGGATGTTTCCCACTATTGCACTGAAGTCGCCAAGTATCAGAGTATATGTTGATTTTGGAAGGGATGTTTGTGCACCAGCTGTAAAGATTTTCATGTAGAATTTGTGTGACTCCTTAAGCATTAGTGCTGCAGAACCAGTGGATCAAATGCCCCATGAAATGTCATATATTTTGTAATGACTGGCCATGTGATAAAACGCCATCAACTCCTTTCTTTGCCTCTTCAGAAATCAGCTGTGAGCTGTTCTTTCATTGAGTCAGTCAGTCAGTGGTTGTTGTCTTTCATTCTCGAAGTGGATTAAAATGACATCACTATGATAAAGTTTCGGTGTGTCCTACTGTGGTTGATCAGACTAATATGAGCTTGGAATGCTCTACCACAGAATGGGTACATCTAGTCTGTGTGAACATTTGGGGTGGATACTCCAAATTTGCGCATCCAACGTTTCCTTTATGATATCTCAATTCTGCTTTGCTCATAGAGCACAGCACCCTTTCTGATGTGGGCATGTCATGCTGAGCAGTACTGTGCCACTGTCTCCCATGTTGCACAATCAAATCCAGAGTTCTTGAGAGAGACCTTGAGGGTGTCCTTGTATTGCTTCTTCTGACCACCATGTGATTGCCTGCCCCATGCAAGTTCTCCATAAAAGTCTTTTTGGCAAGCATATATTTTGCATTCAAACAATGTGGCCAGACTATTGGAACTGAGCCCTCTGAAGCATAGTTTGAATGCTTGGCAGTTCAGTTTGAGCAAGGACCTCAGTGTGTGGTATCTTATCCTGCCAGGTGATCTTCAGAATCTTTCTAAGACAGTTCAAGTGGAAGTGATTCAGTTTCCTGGCATGGAGCTAGTAGACTGTCCAGCAATGAGGTCAGCACAACGATTCTGTAGACCTTCAGTTTGGTAGGCAGTCTAATACCTCTTCTCTCCCAAACTTTTCTTTGGAGCCTCTCAAACACTGAGCTAGCTCTGGCAACACATGTGTCAACCTCATTGTCAATGTGTACATCCCTGGAAAGTACACTAGCAAGGTAAGTGAACTTACCACAGCACTCAAAACTTCTCCATTTGTGGTAACTGATGGTTCCACGTATGGATGGTGTGGTGGTGGCTGATGTAGCACCTGTGTTTTCTTGGTGTTAATTATTAGGCCAAAATTAACACAGGCAGCAGAGAATTGATCCATACTTTGTTGCATCTCAGCTTCAGAGGCTGCACTGAGTGCACAATCATCTGCAAACAGAAAATCATGCCCCAGCACTCCCTCCACTTTGGTCTTGGCTTGTGGCCTTTTCAAATTGAAGAACTTACCATTGGTGTGGTAATTGACCTTGATGCCGTGTTCATTCTTATTGAAAGCATTTGTCAACATGGTTGAAAACATCATGCTAAAAGCACAGGAGCAAGCACACAGCCCTATTTCACTCCACTAGTGACTGGGAAGGCATGAGAGCTTTGTCCAATATCCAGAATCTGGGCAAACATGCCATCATGAAATTGACGTACAATACTTATGAACTTCTCTGGGCAACCAAATTTTGACATAATTTCCCATAAGCGCTCATGACTAGCAGTGTCAGAAGTGTTGGTCAGATCTACAGACTTTGTGAACAGACCTGTGTTCTGCTCCTGGCATTTGTCCTAGAGTTGTTAGGCAGCAAACACTATATCGACTGCTCCTTGGCTCTTTCTGAATCCACAGTGGATATCAGGTAGAGATCAGGTAGATCATCTTCCAGGTGAAGGATCAGCCTATCAAGGAGGATTCTAGCAAGAATCTTGCCAGCAGTGACTAAGGCCCCCATGTGATTGTCGCAGGACAGTCTATTTCCTTTACCTTTATGTTGTGTGTGTTCATCCTTCATTGCTGAAGAAGACCATGCCATCAGAGAAATAATGGCACGACTTGCAATTGACTTTGTTTTGAGTGAGGGAGGGCTGTGCAGGTCACCACCCTCACTTCTCCTCCAGAGCCATCTGAATCCAGTGACCAGATATTCATCAGGATGACTGGAGATGACCCAGGATGAGGCAGTTGGGGTTAAGTGATTTGCCCAAGGTCATACAGCTAGTGAGTGTCAAGTGTCTGAGGTGAGATTTGAACTCTGGTCCTCCTGACTCCTGCATTGGTGCTCTATCCACTGCACCACCTAACTGCCCCTTCCTTTACTTTTAAAGAGAAGGATAATGGAGGCATCCTTGAACTCCTGGGGGGTAACCTCCTCTTGTCATATAACCTGATCTCAGTCAGCTTTTGTATGAGCAATGGTCCCCCTACCTTGTAAATCTCATATGCCAATATGTTCCAGGCCTGTACTGGGCTAAGTGCTTGAGATACAAAGAAAGGTAAAAGACAGTTCCTGTCCTGGAGGAATTACAATCTTATTGGGAGGACAACATGCAAGCTATATGCAAATGAGCGACCTACAGGATGGATTGGAGACAATAAACAGGAGGACCAGGCAAGGCTTCCTGTAGGATATGGGATGTTAGTTGGGACTCAAGGGAAGCCAGGGACACCAGGAGGTGGCGATGAGGAGGGAGAGCACTCCAGGTCCAGGGGATAGCCAGTGAAAATGCCTTGGGATGGAGCATCTTTTCATGGAGGCCAACAGGCCAGTGTCAGTGGATGGAAGATTACCTGCCAGGAGGAAGGTGTAAGAAGACTGGAAAGGAAGAAGTGGGGCTAGTTTATGCCTTGATATGCCAAGTAGAGGATTTTGTATTTTATCCTAGAAGTGATAGGGAATCACTGAAACTTACTGTGTAGGGAGTTGGCACAGTCTGACTTGCACTTTAGGAAGATTGCTTTGGCAACTAAGAAGTGGGGAGAGATTTGTGGTAGGCCAACTCCACAGCAGACTATTGGTGCTGTATAGACTAGGCAGCAACTGTGGGATAGAGCTCTGGACCTGGAGTCAGAAAGACCTGAGTTCAAATCAGACCTTTAGTAGCTATGTGACCCTGGGTGAGTCACTTAATCTCTGTTTGCTTCATCTATAAAATGGGTTAATAATAGAACCCACCTCCCAGGGTTGTCATGAATATTAAATGAGATGACATTTGTAAAGTACTTAACCCAGTGTGAGTCATATAGCAAGATGCTGTTTAAATGTTAGTTAGGATTATAATTATGAATATTACTAAAGTCCAAGAACAAGGTGATAAAGGCCTTATCAGAACACAGGAGGAGAGATATAGCACAGTAAAAGATTGGCAACAGATTGGACATTGGTGGGGGAAGGGTTAAGAGAGAGTGAGGAGTCAAGTATGACACCTTGCTTACAAGCCTGGGTCTCTGGGGGAATGCTGATGCTTTGGACAGTAATGGGAAAGCTTGGAAGTGGGTAGGGTTGGGGGGAAAGATCATGAGTTCAGTTCTGGAAGTGTTGAATTGAAGATGTCTGCAGGACATCCCCTTCCAGATGTCTAACAGGCACTGGGAGATGTGATGTTGGAAATCAGCAGGGGGACTGGGAGCTGGAGAAGTAGATTTGAGAATCCTTGGCACAAGAGTGATAAGGGAATCCATGAGAGTTGGGGAGATCATTAAGTGAAATAGTCTAGAGGGAGAAGAAAAGAGGCCTGAGAAAGAGCCAACCAGTGGAATACCTACCATGAGCATGATCTGGATAAGGATCCAGGAAAAGAGATGGAGAAGGTGCTGTCACATGGGTAGGATGAGTATTGAGAAAAGGTCATTAGATGTGACAATGAAGAGATTCTTGGTAACTTTGGAGAGAACTGTTTCAGTTGGTTGATGAGGTCAGGAGCCAGACTGGAGAGAGGTAAGAACAGGCCCCGATTAAAGATGGCCTTCTTGGGGACTATAGTCACCAAAGAGAGGAAAACTCTGTCTCTCCTTGGGGACGTGGAGACTTTTTGGGGTCATCTTCCCTTTCCCAAATGAATCAAGGTTATTTGGGGGTTCATAGAAAATAATTGGGAAAGAGAATTGATCAGATTCTTCTTTGGGAACATTCTTAGGGATCATAGCTCTGGAGCTGGAAGGAACCTCAGAGGTCATGTAGCCCAGGCCCCTCATTTTTACAAAGGAAGAAATCAAGGCCCAAGGAGGTCATATGACTTCCCTATTTATATTATCCCCTACATTTAACTATAAGAATTCTCTGAATGAGTGATTTTAGGATATACTCACCACTGTACAAAGGGAAATCTTAGGAAGCTGAGGATGAGATGGGGGCACCCCTCAGCTTTGTGTCTCATGTTAGGTCTCCATCAGCTAGCAGGATAGTGCAAAAGCCTTCTGTCTTGGATCAGCTAGGGGGAGAAGAGTGGGGAGAAAGATGGCAGGCAGCTCAGATGTGTGCTGATAAAGATGTTTTTAACTAGTTCACCAAAATATAATGTACATGGGACATTTTCTTCATCACTTTCTTAAGTCTAGACAGTCACTCAAGATAAAAATCAAGTCGTAATTGATAGCGTTTGCCAATTTCCCAGATGGGAATGCTCAACGCTTAACAATGGTAACTGCTCTCAGGAGTGGTTCCAGCTGGCTCTAGCACACCCTTCACTTTTCTCCTGGATTGACAGCCTGGGATGGCCAGTGTGAGATGAGAAGACTCAATCTCCTTATCTCTGCTGAACGTGCAGAGATCTGTTATTGCTAGGAGCTAGGGACTTGGGCTGACCCCAGCATTCTCACAATTTTGAAAATAGTGAAAGCCCTGTCCTACACTGGAGAAGAATGAAACAAGAATGACATTGTAATAACCTGGGTAGGGAGGGAAAACAAAGTATCCTGAGGAGTGATTGTTCCCATTGCCCACAGGGATGAACAGCCTGAGGCTGGCTCCCAGGGGCAGAACAACAAAGCCCTCATTCTCTGGATCTGTCATCTCTCCAGGGATACATTTTTCAGACATTATGCTCAAGGTCAACATTGTATTTGTAGGAGTCCAGACTTAGATAGACAGGTCTACCTTAGGAACAAGGCTACCTCCCTGTGGTGACCTGGCCTTACGCAAAGTATCCCGCTAAAGTGGCAGAGAGAATGGCATGTTGCACATACTGTCAGACAAGGTCAATGGAGGGTTGATTTTATTGAACTGTTTGGTGAGTTTTTTGTTTTGTCTTTAAATATTAAATCTTTGGTACAAGGAAAGGCTCACTGGTTGAGGGAGGGACATATCTGGAAATGAAGAGGATGTCACAGGCATCAGTGAAACTTTCGAACAAAAGATCATCCATCTGAAAGGGACCTTGGGGGCCTTCTGGCCCATTTCACAGATGAGGAAACTAAGGCCCATAGAGATTAAGTTACTTGCAGGATTTGAACCCAGGTCTTCCTACTTCAGAGCTGGTGCTCTTCCCACAACCCCACATGGAACCCAGAAAGACTTGGATAAACTGATATGGATAGAAGAAGGTAAAGGACCAGGAGAACCACTGGCCTGAGGACAACAATAAAGTAAAGAAAACCCTCAATCCAGTGACTGATCTGTACCTCGGACTGGCAGGGAGGAAGACTGACGCCCAGAGGTGGTGAGCTACTGGTCCAGAGTGAGGCATACATTGTCAGAAATAGTTATATGGCTTATTAACTGCAATTCCTCCTTCCAAGGGAAGATTTTATGGGGGAAGGAAGGATGGGGCAAATGAGGAAGAGTCCTTGGGACATGATAGCCTTGAACAAGAACAGCAATGAAGCATTATTTTTTTGTTTAAAAAGGAAGGTAATGGTCTGTAAATTATGAATTTAGGAGCTTGAATTTTTCTGGCAAAATTCTAGAAGGGGTTTTAGTTATCAGTAGTTGCTAGCATCTACAATATGGATCCTACATTGTGCCGCAGGGTTTGGAAAGTCCTGCACAAATATTTTCTCATTTGATGCCCACAACGACCCTAAATGGCAGGCACTATCGTTATGCTCATCTTACAGATGAGGAAACTGAGGCTGAAAGAGGTTCAGTCGTTTGTCCAGGGACATACAGCTGGTGGCTCTCTGAGGTTCCATGGGAGCCGGGTCTTCCTGACTCAGGTCCAGTGCTCTATTCACTGTGGGAAAGAAGTAATGCCCACACCGCCATCTTGGCTTCATCCAAAATGGGTCATGCAAATGCAAGGATTTAAGACTCAGAGCCATTCCCCCACGCATAAGTGGGCTAAGAATGGGCACAAGCTACTAACAACCGCATGAAAGAATGCTCTCAATCACATAGAGAAAGAGAAATGTCAGTGAGACAACCCTGAGGTTTCACCTCACCAACCAGCAAAATGTCAAAGATGAAAAAAGAGGAGGGATTATAGGAAGTCAGGGGCTTGGCCACACCACCATGGAACTCTCCCCTTTTGAGGGGCTGAGGGTGGAAGAGGGTCTGGAGGCAGGGGGCATTGTCTGTAAGCTTACTTTGCCTTTTCCTTTTGACAGTGCTAGGGCACGTGCCCCAAGAGAGGTCATGGTATTAAAAAATAAAGGTATCAATAAACTTCTAAAAAATGCTTCTATTTCCCAACCAGACTTCTAGAACATTCTCTCATTGCCTCTATATCTTCTCCTCCCACTCATTTTGCACACCCTCTGCATGCTCAGGTCAGGATGGGAAGGGAACTCAGAAGTCATCTATTTCAACCCTTTGATTTTTGGAGATGCGGAAACTGAGGCAGAGGTTAAGTGACCCACCCAAGGCCACACAGGCAGGATTTGAAAGCAGATTCTCTGGCTCCATCACGCTATCACACCCCGCTGCCATGGACTTTAATGGCAGCTGATACAAAGCCACAAAGGCTTCCTTAGATAAATCTGTACCATGGTTGAGCAAGATCACTACGTCTAGACTCACAGAACCTGAGTTCAAATACCAGTTCTGCTACTTACCTTGAGGAACTTATTTAACCTCTCTGGGTCCTAACACTGTTGCTGTTGTTCACTCAGTTCATTGTGTCCAACTTTTTGTAACCCCAGTTGGGATTTTCTTGGCATTTCCTTCTCCAGCTCATTTTATAGATGAGGAAACTGATGCAAACAGGGAGAAGTGACTTGCCCAGGGTCACACAGCTAGTAGATATCTGAGACCAGATTTGAACTCAGGAAGATGAAGCTTCCTGACTCCAGGCCCAGCACTCTATCCACTGTACCCCATGACTGCTAAATGCTTCTTACCTATCTCATAATAATTCTGTCAGGTAGGTGCTATTATCCTCACTTTACAGTTGAGGAAACTGAGGCAGGCAGTAGTGAAGTGACTTGACCAGTATCACACGGCTAATAAATATGTCAGGTCACATTTGAACTCTGGTCTTTTTTACTTCAGGTTCAGCACTCTATCCACCATACAACCAGCTATGTGTGTGCATGCGTGCACACATACTTGCGTACCAGAGTGTGCATGCATGCATGTGCATGTGCGTGTGTATGTGGATGTGTGTGTGGGTGTAGGTGTGTGCATATGTGCATGTGTGCATGTGTGGGGGTGGGTGGGTGTGTGGGTGTGGGTGTGAGTGTGGGTGTGTGTGGGTGTGGGTGTGTGCATTCATCCAGGAGTTAGATTTAAGTTCAACAGCAGCATTGTAAACCAAAGCTGACAAACTTGATCCCGTCTCTCCAGAGCAAGGTCCAAGCAACTTAGGAGTCAGTCAGTGAGGAATCGTTTCCTCCCCTCAAGAATGTCTGATTTCTCTCCCCTCCTTCCCTCCAGCCCTGACACCCGCCTTTGTCCCTCTCCATCGGGCAAAAAGACAGCTGTTCTCAAGTTCTTTCTGAGGGAATCCAAGAGATTGATGTAGATGAACAGAGGAGAGGATTTTCAAGGGCATACTGGGAAGAGAAGGCTGCCATGGGGATATGCTTTTCTAGATATTAAAACACGTTACAAGCTCCACCATGGCAGCTCTGCCATGAACTGGTTGTTCTGGGGACGCCTGTCCTTTAGAGAGGCTTTCTTGTTTTTTTTCCCCCTCACATTTTTTAGCTCTTTAATCCCTTCCAAAGAGCCCTGGGGAAATTTATCATAAAATTCAATTTTGGTTCTGGTCCAGGGTCTCCCCAAAACAGAGTCAGAAGGTATTAAATGTACAATGTAAAGCTACTTATTCCCTTCACCAGAAAGACATACTGAACACAGGAGGTGCTGACAAAGGCTTGCAGTAAGCAGCCGGAGCAGTAACCACTCCATTACATGGAGTAGCTGGGGGGTTGGGGGAGTGTCAGGCCAGAAGACTCCTCTTCCCAAGTTCAAATCTAACCTCAGACATTTAGTAACTATGTGACCCTGGGCAAGTCACTTGAGCCTGTTTGCCTCAAAATGGCAAAGCTCTCCATTGCCTTTGCTGAGGAAACCCAAATGAGGTCATGAAGAGCCTGAAACCATTGAACGACTGCAACTCTATCACGTGCTTTGTTGTTGAGTCATTTCAGCTGATTAAGTGACTTGCCCAGGATCACACAGCTAATAAATATCTGAAGCTAGATTTGAACTCAGAAGGATGGGTCTTTCTGACTCTGGGCCAGCACTCCATCCACTTCGACACCTAGCTGCTAATGACATACTACATACTACCATTATACTTCCTCTGGAGATTGAGACTCCGACATCAGAACATGATGCAGCTTGTAGAACTTGTTTACCCTGGCTGAGCACTATCCCAACAATCCATCCTCTCCAAGGCCAGTGTCTTCTGGCTGGCCAGGTCAGGGCTTGGGTTCATCCTCTCATCGCTGATGATTTCCTCCGAGGAGCTTGGGAGATGATATAGAGAAGGTACCTCTGAAGTCCAGCCCAGAGAACTCGAGAGCTTTGGGGGCACCTGAAGTAGATACCCCTAAAGGCTTGATCTCAGGATCCCTGTTCAGCTCCCTACGATCAGACAAAAACCAAACAGCACAAGTCCAAACAGGCAGCTAGTGGCTTAGGATCCTAGCCCAATTGAGCCCCCTAAAGGGGCAATTCCATTCCAATGTCACACAAACACCCCTGTGGATGAGAATACCCTCCTATGATTGAAAGAAGGCCTTCAGTTGGAACTTTATTTTCTCAGTTTTACCAGTTTAGAATTTAAGGATATTTCCTTTCACCCGATTTTTTATTTCACTTTTAAAAAAACTTCTTATGTTCCTTTTTTCTTCATTGGGAATATTTTCTTCTGAGCCTAGGATTTGCTGTTTGGTTTTTCCATTGGGATTTCCCCTTCTGACTCTCCCAGCATGTCCTATAGCATTCCAGATGCACTCTGTCCTGTGATCACTGGGATTATGGCCTGCAGTGATATTGATTGCGGCGACTCAGTGCTGCTTGGAGGTAACTATTCTTCAATGTGCTGTTGCTTAGTTGTAAAACCAAGTTTTTTGATCACAGCCATGGTGGTGAGGAGGAAACGCTGCATCCCAGTAAACATCAGCTGGAGAATGCTTGTGCTATGTATTCCAGTGGCATCTTCCTGGTCCTCTGGAATGTTTCTTTCTCTCCTGGTGATTGTCACCAGAGGTGAAAATTGCTCCATGGGTAAATGCCCTCCATGAATAATTGAATAAAACCAAGTAGTGTTTTATTGTACTGTATTTTTTAGTGTCACAAGAGGGATGCATGAAATTGGACATTCCCTGGAGGAGTCGCCAATCACTGCATGTAGTAGGTCTCTTTCTGACCTCAGTAGCTGCTTGCTATCCATGTCAGTGTTGTGCCTTGTTCTTTCCTTGACCATGCTGCTCACTGGCCCTAGGTGTAGGCGCTGGATCCCTTTTAGTGTGACTGCCCCAGAAAAGAGGTAAAACCATCTAAAACCATCCACCTGGTGCATTGACCTTTCATAGTCAGCCAGAGTGCACGAGGAGCTCAAATCAAAAGCATTGTACTGGCATGGCCTTATAAGCAGAGTAACTGTAAAACATTCTCACCATAAGCCGCACCCAGCATCAGTGGAAAGCGCCGGCTCACATTGCTTGTCCTCAAGGAGTTCATGTGTGAGGTGATTGCCTTGGGCATGCCCACATCTCCCAACATGGAGTCGCCATGCATCTTGCGTTTTCCTAGCACATGGCAGGGATGGCCTCCTTCAGTTAGCTGCATAGCCAGCTTGTCTTTAAACCTGGCCAGTTTGACAGTCTCTTTTCTTGCTCTTTGCTGTGGCCAGAGGGGCAAGAACAAAGTTCTCTCATAGCAGGGACCAGGAACTGAACCTGAGAAAGGGCACTGTCCTCTTGCTCACGCTCTTACCTGAGGCTTCAAGAAATGGGTCGGACAGTCTTGCTTTCTGTTCTGTTTCCTTTGCCCTTCTCAGTTTTAGGTACCAGTGGTGATCCCAGCAGACCTGGACATTCGAGTCAGGATTTCAGCTGGCCAGCTAACCCTCCAGGGAAACCCACAGAAGCTGGGGAACCTGGGACCCGAGCCTGAGTTGGGCCTGTGCTCTATGAGACCTGAGCTAAGCTAGGAACCTAACCCCCTTCACCTCCCCAGACACTGAGGTGGTGAAAAGATGAAGGAGGATCGTGTCTCCTATGTGTTAGTTTGTATGTTTGTGATTGTACCTTTTGAAGTAAACATTCCTTTGTAAAAGTTAATATGCCTATTAGTGGCTAAATGGAACTGGGAAGCAGGGCCCTCCCCTACCAGCCAGGGAACATGATCAGTCAGGGTGGAGCCATTTGAGGGTAGTGGAGAACGTGGGAGAGGCTGGAGATGTAACGTACCTGGCCATCAGACAACGGGGCCAACGTAGGTGGTGTTACGTCGGTTTTATTGAGGGCAAACACCATATACATAGAAAACCAAATGCGATAATATACTGAGTAATTCCAGGGGTAGGACATGATGATAATATGTCAGGCCCCTTGTTAATGGGGACTCCAAAGAACACAAAAGAAGGGGAGCACAGAGCGGGACAGGAGTGATAGGGAATGAGGGGCTGGGACTTGGGACCCTCCTGAGGCCTGGCTGCCTGGAAGGAATATCCCTCATTAGAATATACACATTTTACGCAGGAGTTCTTTCCTTTGATAGTTTGGCTGCTGCTAATTTGTCACCCAAAACAACAACATCCATTTATAAAAGCATTTACGACCAAATAACAGGAGAAAATAGATGGGAGAGCCTGATCCCCTTCCCTTCCCCATCACTCCTCTATGCTCAGGATAAATCTAATTCCCTGAGAAAGCTCAGCCTCCTGGCCCCATCCTCTTAATCAACCTCTCAGCCCACTCAAATCTCCCCTCCCTCCCCCACGCCACCTGTGACATCAGAGAACAGAAGAACAATATGGGGGAGTAAAAATGGCGGGAGAGATTGGGAATTGGCACTGAGCTCATCAGGAGAGAGTTCATGTTGATGTCAGGGGGCAATCAGAGGAGTCTCCTCTCCCATCATCCACTAGACAATCCATTTCCCATGATCCTGTCTGTGCCCTGCCCCTTCCCAGTGGGTCCTAGCTAAAGGACATGTACAAGCAAAGCTTCCCAGTTGGTTCTTTGGTCTCCATGACTAGGTGGCTAAAGTCCAGGCACAATGCTTTGGGCTACCAGAGCAAGCCCTTCTTGGGCCCCATCTTTGGTGACTGTGTCTAAGCAGGAAGATTGACCCACTCACAAAGCTTTAAAAGGAGAAACAACCTCTCTCTTTCTGTCTCTCTCTCTCTCCCATCTTCTTCTCCACCTCCTTCCTTTCCTTTTCTTCTCCCTGTCTTCTCCATGTGGCTCCATGTGGTGACTGCCTAGACATGGCTAGATGCCCATGTGTTTGCCTAGGTGGATCTGAGATGAAGCCTCAAGTTCCTGGCTCCCCCTTTTGGTTCTTCTCTGCTAAGCCGTGGGTGGCACTTTGGGGGAGCCCAGAGGACTCCTCTGAGGGCCTTTGGGCTCTGGGGACCTGGGGAAGCTGATCCTAAAAAGAGAAAAGTCAGGCTTTTTCTCTCACTCACTTCCTCATTATCGATCAGTCTACAAGCATCTATTAGACCCTTCATAACTGTCAGGCACCATGCTAAACCAGGCATCCAAAGAAGGCAAAAGCTGTTATGTTCTCCAAGAGCTTACATTCCAGTGAAAGAAACGATGTGTAAGTCATTAAGCACATTCAAGATTTACAAAGTTCGAATTTGGTCAAAGGGCCAAACTTGAGGACCTAGAAGGCCACATTGGTTCCCCACCCCTGGTCTTGGGCCTTGGACTCTGGTCCATTCTGCCACCAAAGTACAAATCTGACCTTGTCACTCCCCATTAATAAATTCCAATGACTTCCTATTGCCTCTAGGATCAAATACAAAGTGCCCTCTTTGGTATTCAAAGTCCCTCATAACATAATGCCCCCTCAGCCAATCAATCAATCAAAAATAAACATTTATTAAGCACCTAATATATGTAGGTATGTGCAAAATGCTGGGCATACACAAAAAAGCAAAAGCCACTCTCTGCTCTGGAGCGATTTCCAAACGAATCTCCTTATACCTTCCTCTGGACATGTTCTCTTTGACCCAGAGACAGACAGCGGCCTCCTAGCTCTTCTGTGGACAAGGACCTCCCCCCCCCAGCTCTGCACTCTTTCTGGCTGTTCCCCATACCTGGAATGCTTTCCCTCCTCTACTTTGACTACTGGCCTCTCTTGTTTCCTTTAAGGCCCAGCTACATCTCAGCTGCCACAGGAAGCCTTTTCCAGTCTGACTTCCCTCAATTATTTCCTATTCATCATAGATAGCTTGTTTGTTTGTCTCCCCATTAAACTATGAGTTTCTTAAGGTCACAGACTGTCCTTTGCTCTTTTTGTATCCTCTGCACTTAGCACAGGGCCTGGCACATGAGATGTTTAATAAATGCTTATTGACTGGCCATCTCTTTCTTTCCTGAGCAGAGGTGACTGAACGTTCATGCCAAGGTGGCTTTGCCCAGCCTCTGAAGAAACCTTATGAGGGTGAAATTCAAAGACTGGCAGTGGGGAGAGCTTCTGAACAGGGGAGATCGAGCACCATCGAGGGGAAGAGCTTAACTTCTGACCTCGCTTGTCAAAAGACTGGGCAGAGCAAGGTGAAATGTAAAACACCCATTGTGCAGCTCTGCACTAGAACTGGTCTGGGAAGGGCAGAACCCAAGCCTCCTTCTCATATTTTGGCCCATGTTCCCTTGACGTTATTTTGGTTTATCTGCATATTCTATTGATATGTTTCCTTTTGATATGGCAGACATAGCCCAACCCCAGATAATTCTCCTTTAAGGACTGCATGAATTTCATGCTTCAGAGAGAGTATGAGATGGGAGAGGGAAAGGGTAGGATTGCAGGGAGCCTGGGGCAGAGGCTGGAGGGAGGAGCATGTCACGCTTGGGGATGGTTAGGAAGGTGGTGAGGGGGTAGGGGAGAAGTCACATTTTGTTGGAACATTTCCCAGAGAACCTTGAAGGTCCTTTGTAGGACATCACACCTGGAGTGCTCTGTAGAGAAGCTGTTCCCTGGGTCTCCCCCTCTGAAGATCAACTGCTTTTCTGAGTCTGTATCTGGGCAGCCAGGTCATTCACGTAAGATGAAAGGCAAAAGGATGGGCATTTGCAGAGAAAAGGAAACAGTCCCGGGAAGGCAATGAGCCTATGCTGGATTCAGAGGTCCTCAAGGTCCAGTACCAGGAGAAAAGGGAAAGGGATTCAATCCTTCTGTCCCTTGTGGACTGGATGTGAGTCAAAGGCAGACAAGAAGCCAGGAAGGTACTCAAAGGAGGTGAGGAGAGTCAGCCTCTCATTCTCTGCCCTCCAGGCTCAAAGCTCATCCTTCTGATGTCCTCCTGGGCCATGGAAAGGGCCTGGCTACTCACCTAATCTGGCCCAGCTGCCAGCCTGGTGCCTGCTTCACAGAGTGAGCCATCCATGGGTATAGATGTCATGGTCTTGGACCATCCTCCTCAGCTGGTGCTGGATGATGGGGAGCAGGGAAGACAGCTGCACAAGGTTTGATGTGGAACCAGGTCTTGGGATTTCATTGCCACAGAACTCTTAGGGAAGGAAACTTCCTCTATCAGTGCAGGTTGGCATGGTCTCTGAAGAAGCAGTTATGGGGTATGATGGAGCTGGAGTCAGGAAGACTTTCAGTGGAATCCCACCTCACTTATGGCAAGAGCCCTGACCATCAATCAACCAACATTTCTAAGGTGCCTACTGTGGGTCAGCCTTTGCCCTCATCTGTGAAGTGGGGTTAACAATAGCACCTCACTCCCAGGGGTGTGAGGATCAAAACCCCTTACAAGTGACATATGGCTCTTCTTACTTGAGAGCTGCCTAGAGCACTGAGGGCTTCAGTGACACAGTCAATGGGTGTCAGTCAAGTCTCAAAGCCAGGTTCTCCTAACTCTGAGGCCACTTCAGGCCTTGAATAGGGGGCCCTGTAATTGAGCTGTCCAAGGGACCCTCCACTGTAGCAGCAGCAGCAGCAGCAGGAATTGGGATTATGCCAACAGGCCCTGGGTTCCACAGACTCCAGCTCCCTGTGAGTATAGGGCACTCCTGCAGCCAGTGTCCTAGTAGGGCATTTCTTGGTGTGTTCTGTTCCTGCTTGGGTTATTCTCATTAAGGACATTATTTGGAGAGTCAACTACTCAAGTTGGTGCTTGACTCGACAGAATCCTCAAGGCTTCAGCTTTACCCCAGCACAATGATGAAGTCTCGCCATGAGCACCTGCATGGTGCCCTACAGAATGTGCCAGGCCCCCTGGAACCTCTGGCAGAAGGGCACAGGGCATCACAGGCTAGACTCTATGCACAATGTTTGAGAAGATATGGTAATATCAGAGGGAGATACAGCACTTGGCTGAGAGAACACGTGGAGGAGACCTCTTTGCTGCTAGACTATGGCCTCTGTTCAGAAGAGATCAGAGGAAAACCAGCCACAGACTAGAATATGATCTGGGGATAGAGTCCTACCAGGAAAACATAGCAAAGAATGCTCTGGGGGGAAGCCACCCCTTCACCACCCAGAAGGACTGGCGAATCCAACCCTCTACAAAGTAACCAGGCGCATCACCAGTGCCTTCCAGGCAGGATGGATTGTACAGCAACAAACATTCATAAACGCAGGCGGGACTGACCCAACGCTGGCTCGGCTCCCTCGACTGCCCTGGGTTCATGGGTCCACACCTAGAGTCCCTCTGGTCCCTCTGGGTCCAGGGAGCTCTCCGAGGTGCTGACTCCGGGCCCTCCTTGGGCTGCAGAGGGGAATCCAGCCCTTCCCTAAAGCTTGATCCCCATCCCTAAAGTGCCCCAACCCCTTTGTTCCCAAAAAGTAGTCTCCAAGCCATTCATGCGCACGTCCTGTCACCCCTGGGAATCTGTGCCTTTACAGCACTTGACCTTCTGTCCCAGAATGGGGGCAGGGTTATGTGTGAAGTGTTACATGTGAGTCCTAAAAGTCAGCTCCAGAAAGCAGGAGGGAGAGACAGGCCTAGGTTCAGCTGCATCTGAAAAAGAACTGGAGGTCCCAGTGGACCGAGTACAAGTCAGCAGTGTGATGTGGCAGCCCCAAAAGCTAGTCTGATTTTCTGCCGGGATTAAGAGTTGGAGAACTCCCAGGCATAAACTATGCTGTAAAACTAAAGGGAGTTTGCACAGTCTTCTACAATCACTTTCCCTTTATTTTCTCTTTCCTTGTCCTGTAGCCATAGAGAGCCTTTCTAGAAACATGTCAAGTAACAATGGAGACAGAGGCCTCCTCCTTGATTCATCCTTGATTTCATCAGGAAAACTTCCAGAACTTCTCACATTATAAGTAACAGTAGCTCTTGGTATTAGAGAAAAATTTGTGGTCAGAGACCCAAACCAGATCTGAGCAAGGATCTGTCCCTTCTAGTGACACAGGGCCCTCCAGCCTCTGCTTAGAGATCTCTCCCCTTCCCCCTTTCCCTGGCCAGGAAGCCCTTAACATCCAGGCAGAACCCTTTCCACTTTGGGGCAGCCCTGGGTTTTTCTTTTTTTTTTTTTGCAGGAAACCTCAATTGTCCTCTTTGTTGCTTTTCTCCGTTTTCCCAGTGCTACTCTCTGGGCCAAACAAAACAAGTCTAATGCCTTTTTCTAGTCCTACCTGAAGACAGCTATCAAGCTTCCAGACTAAACATTCCTAACTCTTTCAGTGATTCCCCAGTAGAGTGATCTTGAGGCCCATTAGCCACCAAATGACTGCCCTCTGGCCACAGTCCAGCTCATTGCTGCCCTTCTTCAATGGTGGCACCCAGAATTGGACACCATGCTCCACTGGGGAGCTGATGAGGGTAAGTTCAGCAGGTCTTCTCTCACTCCCCATGCCTGGGAGTTCTCCAACTCTTAATCCCGGCAGAAAATCAGACTAGCTTTTGGGGCTGCCACATCACACTGCTGACTTGTACTCGGTCCACTGGGACCTCCAGTTCTTTTTCAGATGCAGCTGAACCTAGGCCTGTCTCTCCCTCCTGCTTTCTGGAGCTGACTTTTAGGACTCACATGTAACACTTCACACATAACCCTGCCCCCATTCTGGGACAGAAGGTCAAGTGCTGTAAAGGCACAGATTCCCAGGGGTGACAGGACGTGCGCATGAATGGCTTGGAGACTACTTTTTGGGAACAAAGGGGTTGGGGCACTTTAGGGATGGGGATCAAGCTTTAGGGAAGGGCTGGATTCCCCTCTGCAGCCCAAGGAGGGCCCGGAGTCAGCACCTCGGAGAGCTCCCTGGACCCAGAGGGACCAGAGGGACTCTAGGTGTGGACCCATGAACCCAGGGCAGTCGAGGGAGCCGAGCCAGCGTTGGGTCAGTCCCGCCTGCCACCGATGAGCCCCTGACTTACGCCGGACATTGTCCGGGGCTGGACGGCCCTCCGCCCCTGGAGCCTCGGCGCCCTCGTCTGTAAAATCGTCAAAGGCACCCCCTGCCAAGGGGTGAGGCCCACAGGAGACCCCGACCCAGAGCCCTGGAGAGCCTGAAGGTGCCATGGAAATGCTAGGCAGCTTTTCCGGAGAGGTCTGTGAGAGCGCAGTCCCACGGGCTTCTCGGAGGAGGCGGCCCTGAACTGAGTGAGCCTGGGGGAAGGGGAGGTTGCGGGAAGCCGGGGTCCAGAGTCCCTCCCTCTTTCCTCCAGTTGCTCCGGGGCTCGAGGAAGCAGCAGCATGAAGTGGGACCGCTGGGAGCCAGAGATCGGCCAGAACCCGGGCGAGGCCAGCCTGGGCATGGAGCTTGCACATTCCCCGGCCAGCCACGCCGCACTACATTTCCCAGAAGGCTTTGCCGGCCCAGGATGGCTTCTGCCATGGCAACAGCGGCAGGCGGGGCCCAAGAGGAGCCTGGGGAGAAGAGCCTTCACGGGATTGGCCAGGAGGCGACGAGAGGCGGGGCCATAAAGAAGACAGGCGGCACCCAGGCGACTTCCGCTTCCTTCTTCGCTCCTCGCGGCTCCGCCATCAGACCGGTCCGGACCGCTGCCGACTTCGGATGCTCGCGGCCTGCTCGGCTCCGCCACCTACTCGGCCAGTGCCAGTGCCCAAGCCCTGCGTCCTGGGCCGGGGTGAGTGGAAGGCCGAGGCCGGCTGTCCCTGGTAGCGCCTGGTTTCGGAGCTTTCCGAGGTCCTTGGTCCTCTGGGGAGGGGGAGGGGTGCGGCCTTGAGGGACGCGCACGCGCAAGTCCACTCCGCGCCCGGCCGAGGGCCACGCCCCCCTGGAGCGGACTCGCCTATTGGTCAGGATGGGAGAGGGCAAAGATTGAGAGCCAATCAGAAGCTCCGCTGCGCTTCCTTTCCCTCCCCGCCTCCCCAGCCTCCTCTCCCGGTCCCGTTCCACCCCCCTCGGTCCCCTACTATCCCAGTCCCCTTGCTCTGGTCCTGTCAGTCAAGAAGCACGGATTCAGCACCTACTGTGCGCCGGGCCCGGGAGCCCCCAGTGTAACGGAGCAGATCCCAGACCGAGCAGTCAGGGCCAGCGGAGAGAATCATCAGAGAGAGGGCACCGCAGTGTGGAGAGGGGGCCGGGCCTGAGGGGGAGGGGGCCCGGCCTGAGGGGGCGGGGGCCGGGCCTGAGGGGGCGGGGGCCGGGCCTGAGGGGGAGGGGGCCCGGGCCTGAGGGGGAGGGGGATGGGCCTGAGGGGGCGGGGGCCCGGCCTGAGGGGGAGGGGGCCGGGCCTGAGGGAGCAGGGGCCCGGCCTGAGGGGGAGGGGGCCGGGCCTGAGGGGGAGGGGGCCCGGCCTGAGGGGGAGGGGGATGGGCCTGAGGGGGAGGGGGCCCGGCCTGAGGGGGCGGGGGCCCGGCCTGAGGGGGAGGGGGCCCGGCCAGAGGGGGCGGGGCCCCGGCCTGAGGGGGAGGGGGCCCGGCCAGAGGGGGCGGGGCCCCGGCCAGAGGGGTCAGGGAGGTCCAGTTCAGATCCAGCCACAGACGCTTCCTGGGCGGGTCACCGCGCCTTTGCTTGCCTCAGTTTCCTTGTCTGTAAAATGGGAGTAACGCCAGCAGCCACCTTCCGCACTCGTAATAGGCTCAGACAGGACGATGATTGTAAAGCGCTTAACGCAACGCGGGTCACTGACTGGACAGTCTGGGGGGGTGCGCCAAGGTGTAAGGGGGGGAGCTGTGGAGGTGTAGACAGTGCGGGGGGCTGGGTCAGAAGAGAAGGGCTGATATGGGAAGGGGGAGAGTGAGACAGCGAGGTCGGGAGCCCGAGGACTGGAAGGGGTGAAGCCGGCCCCCCTTCATCCCACAGTAACAGGGAAGGTAGGAGGGAGGGTTAGGGGTAAAGATGGTGGATTTTATTTGGCCACAGTTCAGTTAGAGATGTACGAAAGGCAGGCGGAGATAGAGATTGGAAGTCAGGATGGGGCATTTGAGAGACGTTAGTATAGAGCTGGTGATTAAATCCCTGGGAGCTGAGCAGAATACCGGGGAGATTAGTAAGAACCCCAGTATGGAGGGAGCAGAGAAAGCCCGGATCAGATCCCTGAGGACACCTAGGGTTAGAGGCAGTGATCTGATGGAGGAGTGGTCAGAGGGGTAGGAGGAGAACCAGGAAGGAGGCCCACCCACTACCCTAGAGAAGAGGGCGGTGGAGTGTCTCAGACTCCGAGAGCCCCTCCTTCTCTCCCCACCCTCCCACCCCCTCCTCCTCCTCAGACTGCTGGCTCCTTCCTGTGGCTGTCCAGCCCAGCACTCTGTCCCCTCTTCTCTTTTTTTGTTTTCTAACTCTATGGATGCCTTTTGTCGCAGTTTCCGGATCTATCCTCCCTCCTCCCCCACTGTGAGCTTTCTCTAGTAACAAAGAAAAAGCAGTGAAGCCAAACCACCCAGTGTAGGCAGGCTACCTTCCCCACCTGATCCCCAGGCTTCCCAGGGAAAGGCAGGCTGGGGCAGGTGGCTGTGCTTCCTCCTGTGGCTTCTCTGAACCCAGGCTGGTCATTGGACTCAGGCTGCAGCGGCATCAGAGTGGCCCCTTGTCCGGCATCCTTGCAGCCACTTTGGTATTGTCCTGGCCAGGCTAGAGGGGCCTCCGGAAGGCCTCCTAGCCTTTGCTTCTTGCTGCAAGGAGATATTCCATTACATCCAGCTGTCTCCCGCCCCCATTTGATGGGCACCTGCTTTATTTCCCGTGCTTTTCTCCCCCAAAGAGTGGCAGAGTGAATGCTCCAGTTGGGAATATTGGAACTTGGGAAGGGCTTAAGAGGCTCGAGCCTGGGACCAGCCACCGGATTTGGCACCATTCTGTCCATCCGTGGGCCTGTCTTTCCCCAGCTGCCAGTTTCCTCCCTCTTGTTTCCCCTCTCCCCCTGCTGGTTTTGTCTTTGCCAGTGTCCTGGGTATGAGTATTGGAGATTTGGAGCCTTAATGGATTACAGTTCCTCTTTGGACAGCTCCTGGTTTAGCCCCATTGACCTCATCACTGGGGAATGGCTCTTGGGTTTGTCTTGATCCCTGCCCCATTCTTACTTTAGGCCCTGGCCTTTTTCCCTTTGCCCCCCCCTAAAAAAACCCAAATCTATTCCTCCTCCTCCCCCCACCATGGCCTTTTCTGGCAGCCCTCTTTGCACAATCCTCCTCCCTTGTTTCTCTATTCCTTCCCTAAACCTCTCCTCCTGGGCCCCTTCCTTTTCCTCCTCCTAGTCCTCCCCTTCCCTCCCCCTCTCTCCTCTCCCTGTCTGTGGCCCCTTTCCTCCTCCTTTTCCTCCTCCTCCTCCATCCAGCCCTTCATGTCTTCTGCCCATCCTGTGCTTTCTATTTTATTTTTGGAAACATGAGGGGAATTGATTCCGTTCATTGGTAATGATACATGTAGTCCTATCCCCAGTGGTCTTGGGGGCTCTTTTTGAAAGTTTTATTGATATGTTTGGTTTAGACATTGCAGACATGTCCAGGCTCCCTCCTCGCTACCATTGAAAGCTCTGATAAGAAAGTAAAACAATTAAAGTAAAAGTTCCTGTGACTCCATGAGCAGGTGCCTGGAGCAGCCCCTCCCCCCTCTAGTTTTAAAGTGGATTTCTCTTAATGAACAGAACCACTTAGAAAGGTTTCCTAGAGAAGAGAGGAGGTGGAAGAAGCTACGGATGGGGCCGAGATGGGAAAAGATGGGAGACAGCCCGAGAGTGTCGCCCGCACAAGCATCTCTTGTGGTACAGTTTATGGAACACTCCATTCCCCAAACCCCACCTGCTGCATTGTTTCCTCTCTTCTCAGACCTGGGTTCAAATCCTGCCTCAGATGCTTACCAACTGTATGACCCTGGGCAAGTCATCTAACTTCTCTCAGACTCATTTTTCTCATCTACAGTAGTAATAATAAGAATTTATTTTATTGAGGCAAACACAGTTAATAAGTGTCAAGTGTCTGAGGCTGGATTTGAACTCAGATCCTCTGGAGACCAGGGCTGGTGCTCTGTCCACTGTACCACCAAAGGACCCTGATAGTATTAGGATTGAAATTTGGCAAAGCCTCGTACACATATCTCATTTGACCTTCATCAGCACCCTAGAAGTAGGTGCTATCATTCGCCCCATTTTGCACATGTCGAAACTGAGGCAGAGAGTAACTTTTCCAGGATCTGAAGCAAGATCTGAACTTGGGTCTTGCTGATCAGAATGCTTTGTAAACCTTAGGATTCAATAGTCTAGCTACTATTGCCATTCTTATGATCAGCGGATTATTTCCATCTGTCCCTTCCCCTCTCTTCCAGTCCATACAAGCCCTCCTGTTTCCCAGATTTCCTCATAGACTTTGTTTCTTGCTGCACAATAATCTTTCAGTGCAGTCATTTTCCCCCCTCCCCGCTGCTGGTTTTGTCTTTGCCAGTGTACTGGGTATGAGCTGGAAGGCCTCTCTTATTGGAGGTTTGGAGCCTTAATGGATTACGATTCCTCTTTTGACAGCTCCCGATTTAGCCCCATTGATCTCTTCTCATTGGGGAATGTCTTGGGTTTGTCTTGATCCCTGCCCCATTCTTGCTTTAGTTTGCTTAGTACAACTCCTCCCTCCAGTCGGTAGGCACTCATTTTATTTCTGGTTTCTTTTTACTGGAGTGTCACATCTCTCAGATATGCTCCCTTCTCTCCTCTGTCTGGGCTGCCCCCTGGTGCAGACCCTCAGCTCCTCACATTGGGATAAAGTAGTAACTGCTGGGGGTGGGGGGTGGGGTTGACCTGCCTCCATTTTCTACCCACTCCACTCCATCCTCCATTCTGCCACCAAAGTGACCATGTCTCTCCCTACTCAATAAACTCCAGTAACTCCCTACTGCCTCCAAGAGCAAATACAAAGTCCTCTGGCATTCAAAGCCCTCTATAAACTGTTCCCCACCCAATACCCTGCCCTTTCTAGTCTCGTTATACCACTCCCCTCCATTACTCTGGACTCCTGGCTGTACCTCACATACAACATTCCCCTCTCCTCACTCCTGGTGTTTTCTCATTTCTCATCTCTGTTTAATCTTTAGCTTCCTTCAATTCCAGCTAAAATCCCCTCTTCTCTAGGAAACCTTTTCTGATCCCTCTCATTTCTAGTGCTTTCCCTGTGTTGAATACCTTGTCAGTAGGACTGACACTTAGGACAGCACCTGGTACTGATATATTGACTCCTGTAAAAGTTTGGCTCCATGTGGGGCTTTTCTGTCTTTTGCCTTCTTGGGGAACACGCCCAGCAGTGGGGGCCCAAGGTCTGAACACCTGAGCCATTGGCCTCATTCCCCGTTTCCCCCTGTCTTGCTGGTTTTGTCTTCCCTACTTTTCTGGGTGTTTGAAAGCAAAGCCTCTGACTGGTTTGGATTTGCACATCTTTCCTCAGTGTGATCTGGAACAGTCTTCCTGTGCTTGTTAATAGATGGATAGTTGTTTGGGGAATGGCTCTTTGGGCGGCCATTGTTGTCTGGATTCCCAGGTCCTTGGCCCCTTTGCTATGCTCTGGTTCTTGGTTTTAGTCACTCAAACTCCTCCCCCCTTTTCCCATAGCCTTTCTCCTCTCCTTCTGAGGCCTTTTGTTTCTGGCCTACTCCTGCCCTTCCATCTTGCCTTCTCAGACATTTGGCCTTTTTCCTTCTCCCTTCTTGCCTCTGGTACCTTCTCCTTCCTGTTCTCTAGTCCAGGGTTCTTAACATCATAACCACAACTTCCAAGGAGTTTGTGGGCCCCCTCCCCCTTCAGGGGGGGGTCTGTGAACCTGAATGGAGGGAAGTGGCCTCCATTCCCACTGATTTCTAGCTGAAATTGAACCTTTCTTTCCATGGATGGGGTCTGTCCATAGGCTGCTTCCCCAGCCTACTTGCTGCCCGGAAGGTTCCGGAATCCAGAGAAGGAAAGAGCCTTTCTCCTCTGCTCTCCACTCCCTCCAGCTGTCACCTTGATCCTCTTCCTTCTTCCTCCCCTTCCCTCTTTCCCTATACTGATAGCTTTTGTTTTTCTATCAGTCACTTCTGGACTCCCTGCCTGCCTCCCTCCCAGCCTCTCCCCTGGGATTGTAACAAAGAGAAAAAGCAGTTCAGTCCAAGCAGCCTGGGAGCCAGGGCCTGGGCCTGAGCCCACAGCAGCACTCCCTGTTGGACAGTACCACTCCTCACCCCAGGAAGGGAGCGGGGAGGACTTGGGAATGTGTTCCCTTCTTCACTGTTGTGCTTGTAGTCAGTGGGGAGGTGAGGGGGGGCAGTACGTATGTGCTCACTCATGGCAGATGGGGGGCATTTAGAGATCTAAATAGCAGCACCGTTTGTCAGCCTCCTCCCAGTTGCTGGGGACCCACCCGTGTGCTGCTGCATTTGGGGCCTTTCCTTCCATCTTTGACCAGTTTAGGGGCTCAATCCCTCCTCACACCTCCTTCCCTCATCCCCTCTTCCTGAATTTTAAAAACTTCTGTTTTCAATTTCCCGTTGTCTTCTCTCTTCTCTTTCCAGACATCTGTGTCATAAAACAAAGACTCAATAGGCTGTGTTTTATTGCTGTCTTCTCTTTTTACATCACTCTCCTCCCTCTCAGAGCTCAAACAGCCATTCAGCCCAGCTCCCAGGCTGGCAGCCTAGTTCAGCTGCTTGGACCTTTCAGGTTCTTCTTGGCTCTGCTGCCCACAGCCTGCCGTCATTCCTCTTGCTCCACTGTCCCTCCAAGCTCTGTGCCATGCTCCTACCCAAGCATGGCCTCCATTCTCACCTCGAGGGAGCTGACTTTCCTCCCTCCCACCTGGCTTGGTCTGTGCTCCCTCAGGATGCCGGTGAACTCTTTCTGGCTAAATCAGTTGGCCTTCTTTCAGTGTTCCTCTTTGACCTTTCTAGAGTATTTTACAGTGGTGATCAGCCCCAAGGGAGTTTTCAACATTGCTCTGACCTGGTGCTGCTCCCTTCTGACTCTTGCCTCTGTCTCCTGACTCAGTTGGCAGCAGTGAGTCTCCTGCTGGGTCTCCCTGCCTCCCCCCTCTCCTGTTGGTCCTTCGTTGGTCCCAGCTGCCACACTGATGGGCCTTCCCTGCTCAAGGAGCTTCAGTGATTCTTGTGGCCTCTAGGATTAAATGCCAGCTGCTGTGGTTCACTGGCTGGCTTCAGTTCAGGGATGAGGCTCACTGTATGCTCCTTGTCTTTTTCCTTTGAGCCAAACTGGATGACTTGCTGCTCTGAGATTTCTAAGCACCTTGGCCTTGTGACTGCCACTGTTCGTCCCCCATGCCAGGAGCCTTCCCTTCCTCATCCCCTTCCAGTCTTGCTTAGGTCATGGAGGCCTTTTCTGATCTCCCCTCTCCTCAATTTACCTTGTATGTACTTTCTAAATACTTTGTATTGGCTTAGTTGTGTACACATTGTGTCCCTCTCCTCCAACCTCCCCCCCCTCCCCCCCCAGTGTAAACTCCTTGAGGTCAGGAATCATTTCATTTTTCTCTGTACCCCTGGCCCCACCTGGGCCTGGTGCAGGCACTTCACAACTTGAATCTTCCTCCTCCTCCTGCTCTTGATCCCTTTCGCTTTTGTTGCTTCCTGAGCCTTTCCTTTTCCTCTCCTTCCTTGTCTTAGAGAATCTCTTCCAGGGAGCTCTGCCATGGTGAATGACCATGGGCTCCTTGGACAAGCTGACTGCCAAGGTCCCTTCCATCTCTAAGAGTCAGGAACAAAGGGAGCAGACCCCTCACTCACATTGGCATAGGCCTTGGCTTGGTGCTGGAGGGTCTTTGTGGGCTGGCTCATCTCTCTTCTTCCTCCTCACACCCCTCTGCCCTGAGGGAGCCCAACTCCCTCCTATCTGCTTCTTGATCTCAGTGTCTCCCTTCCAGTGTGTGGACAATTGCATGAGGCCATTTGGGTTCTGGACTCTGAGCCCTGCTCATTAGCTTTCCAGGCTCGTTTCTTGGACCGTCATGCTCTGAGACCTCCCAGGGCCCTCTCCCCCGTCCTCATTTGTGAAGGGCTTTGTCTCCATTTATGGGACTTTATTGAGCTGGCTGGGTATGTGAGGCATTGCTTCTGCTGCAAACCCTTGTCCATATTAGGTAATTATTGGATAATTTATTGAGCTTTGAGGAGCAATGGGAGGCATTGGATAGAGAGTTGGCTTCTAAGCCAGGTGGGTTCAAGACCTTCCTCTGACCCATCTGGGGAAGTGACCTTGGGCTAGTCTATAAAGCAACTAACTCTCTAAGACAAGAGGGTGCTGAAAAGGTTCTGTCCCTATTTTTATTAAATTGAATGCTGGAAACAATCTGTGATCTCCCTCTAATCACCTCATCAGGACTTCTGACCTGTGAATCTTGGGAGCTCAAGCATGACAAGGTAGCCTCTCTCATGTGCCCTTTTCTCCCTGGCTCTTTCCCCAGAGGATGCTGCCTTTCCTTATTTGGCAGGACCATTGATATAGATAGACTCACCCCTACGATCCTGACAGCTAGGGCTCATTCCGCCCAGTATGTGAGTGGGAGCTTCTTTCCTGAAATGACATCTGGGCCCTTCAGGTGTGAGCCCAGAGCTTTTCCATGGGGAGAAGGTGCAACAAAGGTGTGGAGACAGAAAATGGAGCCCCATATGTAAGTAGCTGCTTCACCTGGGTTCTGTGATTTGTGTTTAAAAAAAATTCTGTTTGGTTTCCTTGGTAATCCTGTGTATTTTATTGCATGTGTTTTTCATAGTCAGCCTGTCCGAGTCAGTGTTCTATATTTGTTGCCTCTACTGCTCAACTCTTAGCAGCCTGACATCTGACCCCATCTCTCAACTAAAACTCTCCTCTCCAAAGTTACCAATGATCTCTTCATTGGCAAATCCTTTGGCCTTTATTAGGCATTATAGAATTTCGCAGTTGGAAGGAACCTCAGTAGGCCACATAGTCCAATATATATCCCAAAGGAACCATCACTCTCCCATGCCTCATGAGTGACTGACCACTTTCATTCAAAGGGTGTTTTAGCTCCTTTCCAATCTGCTTTTCTAGCCTTAGGTAGTTCACCTGTCCAGTTACTTCCCTGTCCCTGGCATTCCTGCCATCTATAGTGGAGCCAAACTAGTTACTCACAGATGGTGCTCCATTCCTGTCTTGTTCAGTCTTTGTAAGCAGTGCCCCCATGCTGGAAATGATCTCCTTCCTCATCCATGTCTCTTCGAATCCCTAGTCTCCTTCAGGATTCCTTTTCCTACCACCTTCTTCATAAAGTCTTTCTGGACAGATTTCTCCCTGCCCCATCCCCTCTCCCCTGCTTTCTGAAAATATCACCTTATATTTATTTATCTCTCTGTATAGTTGATATTTTGGTTCTCCCAATAGAATATAAATCCCTTGAGAGCAGGGTTCAACTTTTTTTGTTTGAACACCTACGGCCTGGCAGTGCTATGGTAGAGGCTTAAATGGTTGTTGCTTGTCAAATGAGAAATGTAGTCTCTTCCATTCCTCTTCCCTTTCTTCCCCTGGAATTCCTGAGAACAAAGACTAATCATATCCCTAGAATCTAGCACAAAGTTTGGCACATGATAGGTGCTTAATAAATACATTGATGGAATATTTGTATTTTTAAAAATTGAATTAAGTACTAGATGAAGTTCTCAAGTGAGTTAGGAACTCAGCATTCAGATAGTCAGGCAAAGATTTATGAAGTGCCTACTGTATGCCAGGGACTAGGTTAAGTACTGAGATATAAAGAAAAAGCACAATACAGGAATTTGTATTCTAATGGGGGAGACAGTGTGAACATGCAGAGTAGGTAGAAGGTAACCTTAGAGGGAAAGTCCTAGCAGGTGGGGAAGTTGGGAATGGGGAGTGGGCATTGAGCCCAAAGTCAAGAGAAAAGCAAGGAAAGCATTCCAGGCATGGGGGGACAGCCAGTGCAAAGGCCCTGCATCAGGGAATAAGAGTATCTGAGGTAAGCAACAGCCATGAGTCAGTGTCGCTGTATCAGATAAAGGGTAGCAAAGTCTATATACAAAGACTGAAAATTTAGCTAGAGGCTAGGCTTTAAAAGATAAACAGAGGACTTTATATTTGATACTGAAAGTAATAGGGAGCCAGTGAGTGCAGTGGGGGATATGGTCAGATCCATACTTTAGAAAAATCACTTGAACAACTAAGTGGAAGAAAAATTGTAGTGGGGAAAGACTTGTGGTGGGGAGACCAACAGCCAGGTGATTAGCTAGAACCTTGTTGCAGTCTCTGATTTTGGGGGAAAGGGGAGTGGGTGGGATAAGGTAGACAACAAGCATTTATTAAATGTTTGCTATCAATCAATTTATCCTTCTTTGTCAGCTGGTTCTCTCCAGTGTTGGTGGGTGGGAGTGACCATTTAAGTTGATCCTGGATCAAAAAGACCTAAAGATGTAGAGGATAAGATAATCCCCACTCAGGAAACCATAAACCAGGGTTGTCAGCCTGAGCATAATTGGAAATGGATTTAACTTACCAGATAGGAAAATAAATCAGGCAACAGAATATGCTAGAAGTATTTTTGGACTTGGAGTCAAGAAAGACTGGATTTGATTCTACATTCTGCACTTAACCTGGTGTTAATTAATATCAACATGAGCCAATCGAATAAGCTCCCAGAGCCATCTGTAAAATGAGGTCACAACCTTGGGATGTTCTCCCTGAGTTGTAAAGATCACAGGGATGGCGAGTCCAAGTGCTTGGCAAACCTTAAATGTCCTTCATCAGTGTGGTTGTTGTTCAGTTGTTTCAGTCACGTCCCATGCTTCATGACCCCATTTGAAGTTTTTTGGGCAAAGATACTGGAGTAATTTGCCATTTCCTTCTCTAACTAATTTTACAGATAAGGAAATTGAGGCAAAAAGGGTTAATAAGTGTCGCCCAGGGTCACAAACTAGTAAGTATCTGAGGCCAGATTTGAACTCGGGAAGATGAATCTTCCTGATATCAGGCCTGGTGCTCTGTGCACCATGTCAACTAGCTGCTCCTAATGTAAAATAAACATTAGATGTTGTTATAGTAGAAAGAAAAAGGCTTGGTCAGAATTTGTGGCGAGACAGGTGTCTTCGGATGTGGGGAAGAGGCTTTCTTTCTGGATTTCTGAAGTGTTAACTGGAATATGTGTTAAAATTAAACCTATCAGGTCATATTTTCAGATTTGTGGTCATAGTCATGTTTTACTTAGTAAGAATGATGTTATTGGAAAGTCCAGAATGTTGTGGGGGTGGGGTGGCGAATCAGTGTTAGTCAGCATGACTTTTTCAGGAACATTTCATGGGAGACGAACCCTACTTCCTTAATCGACAGGATGACTTTGAAAAAGCCTTAGGTGCTATGACTGTTCCAGGGCCAAGACTGGGATGAGCTGATAAGAGTTCCATGGATTGGAACTTGAATGATCAGAAGAAGTGCCATCCAAGCAAGGGTTCCAGAGGCCATCCTTAGTTCAACATTTTTATCAGTAGTATAGATGAAGGTTTAGATGGCATGCTTGACTTTTGGCTAGTAAATTTCCATCTTTTGTATCAGTCAAATCTCTTTTGTTGGAAACTAATTGGAAAGTTTTCATTTTTTAAGAGATGGATTGAAAACCCACTGGAACTCTTCATCTGGAAGATTCTTAAGCAGGTTAAGAGATCATCTCCAAGTTTTTAAAGTGTACAGAGAGGGTTTTTGTAGATGCTAGACTTCAATTGTTTTTAGCCATGTGGAGGCCAGAGGGTGAGTCTCCAGGAAGAAGTAAAGGATGAGAATTGGCCATTGGATGGGGCAATTTGGAGATCATTGGTAATGTGAGGGGAACAGTTTGATTGAGGAGGTTGAGAATCTGGAAGAGTAGAATCTTTAAAGGAAGTAGGGATGTTTGGAAGAGGGTGGATGTAGGGGAAAGATTGTCAGTAATTCCAATCACAGCATTTCCAAGCCTACTCATTCTCTTCTATTTTTTTATTTTTAAAATTTTTATTTATTTTTTAAGTTCAGTTCTAAATTTTCCTTCTTCTACTCCGTTCCCCACCCATTGAGATGGAAAGAAATATAATAGCACACATTGTCATTTAAAATATACTTCTACATTGACCATATTCCCCCCCTCCAAAAAAAACCCAAGAAAAATAAACAATGGAAGCAAAATATTCACTCTCTATCAGTTCTTAATTTGGAGGCGGACAATATTTTACATCACGAGTCTTTGCAATTGTGGTGGATCATTGGATTGGTCAGAGTTACTGAATCCTTTGCAACTGAGTATCTTTACAATATTACTGTTACAGTTTGCATTGTTCTCCTGGACCTAAGTTTGCTCATTTCACTTTGTATCAGTTCACATAAATCTTCCCAGATTTTTCTGAAACCATCTGTTTCATCATTCCTTACAGTACAGTAGCATACCATCATATTCATATACTGTAACTTTAAAAAACATGTATTAAACATTTACTATGTGCTTAAGCACTAGCTCTGGGCTGAGTACTGGGGGTACAGAGAAAGGCAAGTCCCTGCCCTCAGGGAGGCCACACTCTTGGGGGGAAGACAGTATGTAAATCTGTAGGTACAGATATATGAGGGTACTGGAAGGGAAAGGCCTTAGCAACAGGGTGGGGGTTGGGGGTGGGGACGTGCTAGATAAGGGCTAGGAAAGGTAAGATCTTGTATTAGGGAAGGAGGGGAACTTTGGGGACAAAACAGTATGGACAATGATGGGCTAGGATCCTCCTTCCCTTAAAGTCTTCCTTCAACGTTTCCTCTTTGCATGGAGGGAATCTCTCATTTTCAAATAGTTTGCCAGTAGAGAGCAAATTCTAGTAGATTTTCCTTGGTTATCTCCAGTTTATCCCATATGTATCTTATTTATCAATAGCTTTTTGCATTTTGTCTGCCCCTACTCATTCTCTTCTATTTAACTCTCTCTCCCTGGGGACAAAAAGGAGATTAGGGGTATTTTACTCACCAACCAGTGCTTTGGAACTCTCCTATGGAGGGGCACCTGTGGAAGCCACAAAGGAACAAGGTGAGGGGAAACTGAGAAAGAGAGGACATCAGCTTTGCCAGCTGTGCTGTTTCAGGTGCCTGGCTTAAGTCACAGCTGCCCTGAACTGGGATGAATTAAAGAGCTGATGCAGTTTTGTTAGAGGGCTATTACCTCAGAGGTGAGGGCTGCTCATCTGCCTTTGGTGTTCACCTGTCATCCAACTGTCACTGGTGGCTCCAAGAAGTTGTACTGTGTGCAGTGACCACACCTCTGCAAAACTGCCATGACAAACAGGCTAAACCAGGTTGAGGGGGAATGGACAGGCCCCAGACCCATCTATGATTTAGGGGAATATCTGCCTCAAGCATATGAAGATTTCCACCAGCAAATGGGCAAATATGTTTCAATGAAGCAGGTGCTTTGGAGTGCTTAGAACTTGGTCGGACATCCCAGATGCCAGGGTCATCTACTGCATCCCAGACCATAGTCAGTCTTCTTGATTCTTGTACTATTGCTGGACTTTGGTAACTGTAACTAAGAGGGGGGCTGATGACTTTGTGCAGCTTTGCCTCACTTAAGTCTAGTTTACCACAAGGTCAAGATATCTCCCTGTGATCTCATCGGTCCTCTTCAGAAATGAAGGGTGAACAACAACACTGGAGACAAGCCCAAGATTGGCAGCATATGATCTGTCTTCCTGTTCCCCCTGACTGGTTGACCTCACTGTCCTTGGCTTCCACTTTGTAGACTGCCACTCTGGACAATTGAGTATTCCCTTTAAAAAATGGTGTCTTGATGCATTTTGTATTTTACACCTCAATTCTCAATGAATCTTTTTCTGCTGCCCAGGAGTCTTCCTTACCCTAAGTACATGCATACGTGTAGAGACGTCAACCTGCAAAACCCGGGAGTGCGGCTGGACTAGATTAAAATGTAATTGGGAAATATTTAACAAAATAAATGAAACTGTAATGCAACATGATGTTAGTTTGTGGTTTTCGAAGTCAGTGTGTGATGGGCAGGGATCCCGTGTCTATAGTTTGATAGCACTGTATGCTTCTGTGCATGCGCACAGAAATGCAGTGAACGATAGCTAGCACGTGGTAATGAAGTACAACTTAGTCTTACTGACAGTCTAACTGAAGTCCACATTTGTGGTCTCATACTGATGAATTAAGGGAAAGGAAGTATTTTTCATTATACATCATTTGGAGGCAACGCTGACAATTGTATTGGTTGGGAATTCTATTTTTTGTAGTGTTATTTGAGAAAGGACCTCAGTGTTTAGTATCTTATCCTGCCAGGTGATCTTTAGAAGCATCTAAGATGGGATGGCCACGTTGTTCAGGCAGGAGCTCCTTGCCAGAGTACATACTCTCCATGTGGCTTTCTCCAAGTCTTCACCCATTAGCCTACCTCTGTATCTTAAAATGCCACATGATAGAAGGTGAACTTACTTAGCCTTTGGCAGAGAAGCAGTGGGACCTGGTGAAAGGAGCATGGGCTTTCAAGGTGGTTGGAAGAATTGGGCATGGTTAGTCTAGAGAAGAGAAGACTGGGAGAAAAATTGCAGACAAATATTTCAAGGACTGTCATGTGGAATAGGGATTTGATATGTTCCATTTGGCCTCATGGCAGAACCAGGAATCGTGGGTTTAAGTTGCAAAGAAGCTAGTTTAGAGGCTAGATAACAGGAAAAACTTCTTAAAATTTAGAGCTGTCCAAAAGTGGATCTATTGAGGCTCCTTGGTAGTCTTTAAGGAGAGACTGGGCAACCGCTAGTTGGGTATCTTATAGGGGAAATTCCTTTGATGAGTTGGACTAAGGCCATTGGGGTCTTTTGCTCCTTTGTTTCTATGAGTCAAATGATAACCAGCTTAACATTTATTAGTATTGTAACCTTGGGTAAGTCACTAACTAAATAACTATGAGTCCCAGTTTCCTCATTTGTAAAAGGAATAACTGACCAACCTGCCTTCCATCATGGCTGGTGTGAGGATTAGTGAGAAAGCTTTTTGTCAATCATACATGGGTAATATAGATATAGAGGTTTAATGGGGTATGCTAAGATGAAGTTAGGAGTCACAAAGTCTCTTGCTTATAACACATACAAGCTGGACATACTTGGGCAAGCCTCCTAACATCAGGTAACTCTTTTCAAACTTAGTTGATCCACTGGGGGGAGGGAATTTCCTCAGTCCACTGATGGTTCTCTGAAACAATAAAATCACAAGTCCTATCCTTTCCCCTACCTCTCCAAAAAGGGATTGTACAAACTTAAGATATTACCATGTTCCCCTGTGAAGTTTCACAATGCTGTTCCTTAATGGCTGATGGAGAAGGCAGGACTAAGTAAGCAGGAATTGCTTGTCTTCCAGCAGGAAGAGCAGAGATACTTACATTTTGTTATTTCTTTCAGATTGGAAGGTGGCTCCTGAAACCAAGGAGTCATCTCTAAACCTGGGCTTCTCTATGGAACAGTCATCCCAGGAAATACTCACATGGGATCGTCCCTGTGTTTCCAGTTTGGGAGAAACTTCAGAATGTGATGCCAGGATAGAGAAGCAGCCAAGGAAAGTAGTGAGACATCCCAGGTAAGTAAGTAAAACTTACCCTAAGGCAATTTTCCACAGGAAAGAAAAAGTATAGAAAAAAAGGCTTGCTAAGTGAAAGGGAACCAGGGCTATTTACACATCTAGTTTGGGTTCACAATAGATACAGGATCACAGATTTAGAGCTAGAATGAAAGGCTTCAGACTGGAGAAAACCTCAGAGGCCCTTTAGTCATAAATGCTGTAGAAGCTGCCCTAAAGGACAGTGAAAGTGGAAAATCTTCATTAGGATTTGGACCATTTAAGTATTATTGGATTCATACTGAAGAGAGACCTTAGAAATGCAGTGTATGCCTGAAAGCCACTAACCACAGCCTCTCCATTACTTCCCTCACAGACTTGGTCCTGGAGAGAAACCCTATAAATGTAATGAGTGTGGGAAGGCCTTCCGACAAAGCTCACAACTTATTGTACATCACAGAATTCACACTGGTGAGAAACCTTATGAATGTAATGAATGTGGGAAGGCCTTCCGTGAGAGCAAAGAACTTATTCGACACCAGAGAATTCATACTGGAGAGAAACCATACGAATGCAAAGAATGTGGGAAGGGCTTCCGGGAGAGCAAAGAACTTACTCGACATCAGAGGATTCATACTGGAGAAAAACCTTATGAATGTAAAGACTGTGGGAAGGCCTTCAGGCGGAGAACTGGACTTAATGAACATCAGAGAATTCATACTGGGGAGAAACCTTATGAGTGTAATGAATGTGGGAAGGCCTTCAGGCGGAGAACTGGACTTAATGAACATCAGAGAATTCATACTGGAGAAAAACCTTATGAGTGTAATGAATGTGGGAAAGCTTTCCGTGAGAGCAAAGAACTTATTCAACACCAGAGAATTCACACAGGGGAGAAACCTTATGAATGTAAGGAATGTGGGAAGGCCTTCAGAAGGAGCACAGGACTTACTGATCATCAGAGAATTCATACTGGAGAGAAACCTTATGAATGCAATCAATGTGGAAAGACCTTCCGCTGGAGAACAGAACTTACTTCCCATCACACAATCCATACTGGAGAGAAACCATATGAATGTAGTGAATGTGGGAAGGCCTTCCGCCTGAGTGCCCATCTTATTCAACATCGAAGTATTCATACTGGTGAGAAACCTTATGAGTGTAATGTTTGTGGGAAAGCCTTCCGGTGGATCACAGGACTTGCTTCCCATCACAGAATTCATACAGGAGAAAAACCCTATGAATGTAACATATGTGGAAAGACCTTCCGCCAGAGTACACAACTTTCCAGACATCATAGAATGCATACTGGAGAGAAACCCTACGAATGTACTGAATGTGGAAAGGCCTTCTGCCTGAGCACACAACTTATTCAACACCAGAGAATCCATAACAGAATGAAGCCTTTTGAATGGTAGGGCCTCATGAAAGTAATGAACATGAGGTGTAGTTGACACAGAGAGCACTGAGATTTGGAGAAGCTAAACTGAAGTGACACCTAAAAGATCCAATCCCAGGCACATTCCCAGCAATGGCTGTCACCTCAGCCTTCCAAAGTCTGTCACTTGCCACTTCCCTAGAAAAGTTAGTGGCGATCTGACCAGAACTTGTTCCTCCAACTCTACTCATTCAAATTTCTGTGAGTTGTCACCTGCTCTTGTTTCCTTCCTTCAAGTCTCAGAAGAGTGGGTCCTACTGCTCGCTAAGACTAAATCCCCTCCCTGTACATTTGGTCTCAGCCTCTCTCACCTGTTCCCAAAGCCTCACCTGAGCAGTCATCTATCTCCCTTAGGCATTTCAGTCCATAACTCTTCACTGACTCCCTACCTGCTGCTTAGAAACATGCCTGTGTCTCACCAGTACTTTGTTTTAAAAGGCTGCCCTGCATTGTTACAGTCACTTTGTTGAAACCCTTCTCAGAAGGCAGCGGTTTTCTTCTGATCACCAAATTCAGTGGTCTTTTTTTCTTTTCTTCTTTGAAATCTTGAGGTTGGTGAGTCCCCTCCTACCTAATCTTCTCCCTGCCAGCACTTGTATCTTCCCACAGAATTCAGCTTCTGCTTTTCTGTCTCCATGGGCTCACTTCTCTGGTGAAAGTCTTATATAGTCCTTTGATGGAAACCAAGGGCTGGAAGACCTCTCTCAGAAAGAGCAGCAAAAACCAGGAGCTGGAGGGAAAGCGAGGGCATGATGGGATTGGGAAGCAGGAGCAGAACACATCCTCTCCTGCTCCCCCTACTGACCAGCGCTTTTAGAAGCCAGCCAGCTGGCTCCAGAGGGTGGCTGACAGGGCGGCATCTCAAGGCATAGAGGAGGAGAGATGCATGCTACTTCTTTAACTGGAGACTCTAGCAGGAAGTGAGGCTGATCTCCAGGAGTGCTCTAGAGGGTCAGAGCTATCATCGATAAGGTTCTGGTGACCAGGAAGTTGGTTAGTGAAATAAGACTCATCAGGGTGACAAGAAAACTGGACTGGTCATTGCAGGACAATGCAGTGGAAGACAGTAATATTTTAAAAGGGGGCAGGGTAAACAAACAGGGATGGGATGTCCTGCATCATTGTTGGACAGACTTCTGGGGATCTCTGAGCATGAAGGGGAAATGGAAGGAGTGAGAAAGGTGCCTTACTTGCTGAATAATATGTCCTGTATCAAAGAAGGGGGATTTTAGCGTGTGTGCGTGTGTGCGTGCGTGTGTGTGTGTGTGTGTGTGTGTGTGTGTGTGTGTGTGTGTGTGTGTAGCTATTTCCACATAACTACCAGCCAGAGCTATGTGGATTATTACTCTTTGGCCTGGACTGAGTGAATGTCAAAGAGCAGCCAGTTCCAAGGCTTTGAGTGTCCTCTTAAAGTCCATGACCCTTGGACTCCAGCCCTGACTCATCTTGGAGCACCAGCTGGCTCCAGGACATCTCTGGTCACCTGGTGTGTACCAGGGGCACCATCCTTCACCTTCCTTCCCAGGTTCAAACCTCGGTGCTATTTTTACCTCTTTTCTGATCTGATTCTACCTCTGTGGTCTCTCTGATACAAGTCCTTTCCTCTCTTCTCACCTGGCCACTCCCTTCCTCAGGTCCTGGTCGGATTATGCAGTTACCACTTAACAGGTCTTCCCCTTGGCCTGCCTTTTCTCTCCACTGCCACTTGGATGTTCCTAGTGACCTCATCATGTAACACTCAGAAGTCATTGACGGTTTCCTGTTGCCTGCAGAGTAACTGTCAAGCTCCTTTTGACTGATGTTTAAGGTCTTCCCAAATGTAGTGCCAAGCAACCTACCCAGGTTTGTCTCATCATGTTCCCCTCGACTTCCCCCATAGTCTAGCTCCACTGGATTGGTTGCTATCCCACAAACACACCCTCCGCTTTGGGGCTTCTTTGCTTTTGCTTGTGGTGCTTTCTGTGCCTGGACCATTGTCTCTCCTCCCTTCCACCTGCTGAATCCTTGCAGGTCCTTCAAAGCCAAACTGGATGTCACTTTCCTTGTCTTCTTTCCCCCCAGACCTTACATAGCACCTTGTCTCTACTTATGCAGTCCCTTGTGTCCGCGTCAGTCCATGAGGAGAGGGCTTGTGTTTTAGTTAACCTTTGTATGTCCCCCAGAATCTGGCACAAGGCTCTGTGCTCAGCTGCTGAATAATAAATGTTGATTGACTTGATTGTGAAGCAGGCTTTACAGAACATCACTGAATGTGTAGTGCAAGGTCACCTGGAAATGGGTCCCATGCCCCTCTTGAGTGCCTGCTCAGCCTTGACGTCTTAAGTGCTTCATAGTTCATATCAACTCCCTCTGGCTCCATGAAAGGCACTAGCCACTCAGTGTGGCATGAAGTAGAGCATTTTCATCTTCTTAGAATGAAGGGATTTGAACTTCCCCAGGAGCATTTTCCACATTCGTCCAAATGAACTTCTTTGTAACTGAGAGGTCGCAGTGCTGTTAGGCTGGGCTGAGAACCAAGGTGCAGGTCACAGAAGAGTAGTATTTACAGTCCTGCTCTGATTTCATCCAAGCTTGCTTGCTAGCAGGATTAGTGGGGGAGGTGATAAGGGAAAAGGGAGTCTGTCGTATAGATGTGGGCAGTAATAGGTCTGTGTTAGCTAATTAGGGAAAAACTTCAGGGGCTGAAATCTCCAGCAGGATATTATATACCTGGATCATTTTTTCATGTTTAAGTTGTCCTGAGATAAATATAAAGGATATTTATAGCTTTAGTCTCTGTAATGGTAATTAAAATGGGAAGATCTTTCCCATTCATTAACAGGCTCATGTGACCTGCTTAAATCACATGGAAGCTTAAGTTACATGTGGTGGGAGGAACTTGCAGCACACATGCAACAGGAAGGGTGGAGCAGAGCAGAGAGGAAGGTGGTCAGGCTAGTCAGAGCTGGGAAGGACACAGGCAAGCAGACAGCTAGGCTCATGAGTGTTTGTGAGAAGGCTTGCAAATGCCTTTGTCCCCTGCAGTGCTAATGTGTATTAACTTCTTGGTTACTATGATGGATTTGGCTTTCTGGTGTCCGAATAAATGTTTTTCCTTCTGCCTTCTATATGGACAGTCTATTATACTTTGTGATTCAGAATTATGCGGACATATTCATAGTTGCCCTTGCTGCTGTGAATATTGCCTTGGTGATATAGTCTCCCATTCAGGGAACATCTCTTCCCAAAACTGCCTTCACCATTACTTAGGGGATGGTTGAGGTGATCGGGAAAAGCGAAGGAACAAGGGGTGATTTTGGAGGAAGTGGGAATGAGGGAGATCTGTGGAGGAATCTGGCCAGCCCAGGGTGGGCTGTCAAAGTGAGTGTTCTGCTGCGCCCTCCAAGTCTTCTCCTTGAAGGATGGAACAGTTGGTCATGTTCCCCTATCCCCTTTAGGCTTCCCCCTTGAAGGACCTTGATGTTTACAATCCCTGGTTCCGAATGTCCCAGGAGAAGGAAATGTCCTGTCGACTTAATGACTCCTAGAAAACCTTGGCCATGTGATCAGAGCATGTTGAACAAGCAGGTCTTGAAACAGCACAAATTATCAGTAAGCACCTGAATATTGTTTAAATTCTCATCAGAAATGCAAATGTAAACAACTCAGTTATACAACACTGAGCTCCACAAAGCACTTTCACAGACTCAAGCCTTTTGAGGTCCCAGAGGCCATCCTGAGCTGTCCCTAAACAAGAATCTCCCTTCAATGCAACTGACAAGTGGCCTTCCAGCGTTTGCTTCAAGACCTACAGTGAAATCCCAGAGGGCTTCACTCCCATCATATTGACAAAGATGACCAAAAAATGGCATGTGGTGGAGACAGAGGACGTGGAAGGAATGGCAGGCATGGTAATACCCTGTTGGTCCAAATGTCTGGGCAGGCCACTTAGAGCTCTACTGTAAAGGTCTGTCATTACCAGTAGGTGTATGCCTCAAGGGGATCAAAGGTCTTTAAGGTTCCTGGCACTTTCTGCTTTGTGCTCATCACTTAGGGGATGAGTATATGAAGAGGCAGCCTTGTGTAGCAGATAGCCATCTTTGGAGTCAAGAAGGTCTGGGTTCATGTACCACTTCTGTTTGATAATTGGCCCTGAGACCCTGGGCAAGTCCCTTCACCTCTGAATTCCTGAGGCAATACTCCTAGACTACAGTGTAGCTGCCTTGGTAAAGGCATTGTCCTCACTGCAGTTCCTTACACATGGGAAACCCCAGGTTCAATTCCATTCCCAGAAATGACAAATCTTTAGAAGAGCCTTCAAAGATGTGTTTGAACTGGTGCTGAGTGAAGTAAGCAGAAATGAGACAACAAACTCAGTGTGGTATTGGCAAGGACAGCTGCATTAATGACTGTGATTCTGACAAAGCTTTGCCCGATTCTGACTTTAGAGGCCTCTGGCAGAGACCAGAGGTGGGGAAGAAGCAGCAGCCATGTGTTTTCCTGGCTGTATTTATTTATTAGGAGGGATGCTTACTGTTGGGAAGAGGGAGAGGGTGGGAAGGGATGTGAACTAAAACAAGAGGGGCATCAATAAAACATTTGAAAAGAAAGGCACCATTTGCTTCTAAGGATTGCTGATCAATCAGAAACAGGTCCTGGTTAGTGGGGAAGTGATTTGCTTGGGATTATACAGCTACTCAGGTAAGATTTCAATCCAGGCTTCAGGAGCTATACCATACTGCCTTGTTACATTGCCAGACAGTTAATTATATTCAGTGCTGGTTGGGGCTGTGAAAAGAGAGTGATTCTTACACTACTGGGGGATATGGGAATTGGTGCCATGCTCTTGGGAAGCAATATAGAATCATCCGATGCATCACAAAACTATTTCCCACTTTCTATAGACTCTGAGGTGTATCCGAGGATGCTGTTGGAGGGAGGACTGAGACAGGAAGCCCACCTTTTAAAGCAGTATTCATACTAGTAAAACACTGGACCCCATGTATCTTTAACAAGACCACCAGTCTGGTCTGTTGGTCAGATTGAAGTGGAAGACCAAGTTTAGGGGGTCATGATGCTTGATGAGGGCAGACCCATTGTCCAGGACTAGGAACTCAGAACCAGCCCAGTCCCTAGAACATAGGTGCTTAACAAATATTTAATGACTGTGACTGGAAGGTACTCCTTGCCATTGTATGTTGGATGCATTCAGGAGACAGGTCCTTGAGGCAGGAAGGCAGCAGAGGTGACTGGCTTTAGTCTTGAAGGGGATGATTAGGTCTACACCACAGTTCTGGCTGGAATCAAGAGTGATGCAGATCTGAGATGGGACCCTTAAATAATCAGGACTTGGGGCTTGGATGTGGAGAGAAGAGAGGAAATGGAAGGGACTGCAGAGCATGGACTGGGGAACTAGCAGAATGCTGACTGGGGAGGAGGTCGGGGACAGTTGGGGGAGATGTTGACATTTCCTTTTCCTCCCCCCTCTATGCTCTCTTGGGGACTTTTACCTGGGCCACATTCTTAGAGTATACATACATACAGCATACATACTGCTGTTGCCCCTTGTCTCCACACTTCCATCACATTCAGACAGCTAGGAGGGATTGTCTGAACTCTGACATACAAGGATGTGGGTGCTGTAGAGACCCTCAGCTGCCTTGGATGTGAGCACCTACTGAATGAAGTCTTTGGCTCCCTGAGCTCCCATATTTTCTGTCTATGGATATAGTACGGTTCCAGCCAGGGCCAGCATACTATCTCAGGTCCCTTGAGGCCATCTGACACCGTGAGTGGACGTTCTTAACCTTTTTGAGTCATAGATACCTTTGGCAATCTGGTGAGGGGAACAGATCCCTTTTCAAAATAACATTTTAAATTCATAATTGAGGCAGCACAGAGGATAGAGTGCTAGAGTCAGGAAGATCTGAGATCAGATTCTGCCTCAGACCTTAACTCTGAGCAAGTCACTGAACCTGTCTGTCCTTCAGTCATCTCACTGTAAAATGGGGTCATAATGAGAGCTACTTCCTAGGGTTGTGAGGATCCAGTGAGAAGGTAAAGTACTTTGCAAACCGTCAAGTGCTATATAAATGCCAGCTGTTACTGTATTGACAGATATGAAAAACTTAAGAGAACCAAGTTGCCAGACTCTAGGTTCAGAGCCTCTGTCTTAGAATCATATGGGAGAGTAGAAATGTCGAGGTTTCACCAAGGGCACACTGACTTAGAGCTGGGGCCAGAGGAAAAACCCTAATTTCCTGCTTCCCATTGCTCAGGTCCTGAGTTCAGATTCTTCCTGTGACCTGACAAAAGTTACGTAGCCCAGTTTAGGCTGCAACCTAATATTCAGATGCTGATGGGCCCCAGATGTTCCTGAGCAGGCAGGCCCTCTACCCTCTGGGACAGCTGAGGAACCCATCTCTTGGGGATGAGTGTTGGAGCCCAAGTGGGATCTGTGGACTGTAAGAAGGGATGCACTCAAGCTCAGCTCAGTTCTGGTGGCACTGAGCCTGGAGTAGGCATTCTCTGCTCTATGGTGGAGGCCTGGGCATGTTCCTAAGCCTGGGGCATGCTGCAAATGCCAGTCAGTTTTCCCAGGCTTTGCAGTCTCTGATGAAGATCCTGAGGCAACATTGGGCTTCAAGGACAGCTACCCCTGCCCCTGACTTCTCTCACTGCCAATTCCCAGTAACCCTGCCATCACTGACCCCCTTTCAGCCCATCCTAAGCTGAGTCAGCTTTTCATCAGGTTCACAGTGTGAGTGGTGGGAACAGAATAAACCAATTCCCTGGCATACATTCCAGGTAGCCCAAAGTGGAGATCTCCAGCTTTGAGGGAAGGGGTGGGGGGGCATTTCATTCTCAGCTTAGACCCTCAGGCCAAGCTTCACATCCTCCTGGATGGCTCCTTAGATGGCCTTGGCCTCTGCCAGTGTCTCTGAGCTATGGAGGTCTTCCTGCGTTGTTGGGCATTTTCTTACCTGCTTGTCAAGGTAGGAGAGATCAGAGATGCTAAGGGTCCCTGTGGGTCAGTGTTAATGGTTCAAGCTTTATCCTTATCTCACCCAACAGTGTCATCATGCAAGGGAAGTCCTGGAAGTGGTTATTTCATACTAGGCTAATATGGGTACAGTGTATACATATATAGAAAAACAAACTATGTTCAAAGGAGTTAGAGAGTGGTTGGGCACATGAGCTTCATGTAACTGATGATACTTGAACTGCCTTGCAGCAAGACAGGACTTCTGAGACTGAGGTGAGCAGAGAGTGCATTGGAAGGCATGGGGACCAGTCCATGCAAAGACAAGGAGGTGGATGGTGAAGGTTCTTGGAAGAGAGGGAGCCCAGTTTGGCAGGAACATAGAATGAGGAAGGAGAGTCATGTACAGTGAAGCTGGAAGGAGCCTGGGGCCAAGTTGTGAGGACTGTAAATATTCAAGTGAATGTGTCCTTTATCCTCCAGGTAAAGAAAGTCAATGACGTGAGTCGGGATATGCTATGGTGCCATCTTCTCCAGATGGGCTTCTCAGCTCTGTGATGGGTGGACTGGAGGAGGGAGAGCCTAGAGACCACTGTCATCCTCTGGGTGAGAGGTGGGTCTGCAAGGGGACAGGAATTACAGCTGTGGAGGCAGAAATGGCAAGACTTGCCAACTGATTGGTTATGTGGGGTGAGAATTTGGTTTCTGCAGGCCCCACAGCTGGAACTCCTTCATCTGAAGTCTCTCTTATCACCTCTACAGAACTTCATGGAAATCTGCTTCTGGGATGTCCCAGAGGACTCCCTGAGCTGCCTGTTCTGGGACCTGGACTGAAGAGGGCAGAGAAGAGATACTACTGCAAAATTTTTTTAAATGGTTCTTTTCCTTGAACTCTTTGGGGGCATATGTCTAGTAGTGTTCTCACTGGGTCACAGGGATGTGTGATTTTTCCCCCTACAGATTTCTGTTATTTTCCAGAACACAGACATCAATTCAGTTTCACCAAGAGGGTGCCTTGAGCCTCTCTGTCCACTGCCCCCCCCCCCATTTGCTCTTTTCATCTCATCTTTAGCAGTTTGATGGGGGTGGGGTGATACTTCAGAATGATGGTCTTCAAGCAAAGGCTGGATGACCACTGGTCAGGAGTGCAGACTGGGCTAAATGACCTCTGGCATCCCATGAAAATCAGTCTGTCAAAGTGCTTTGCATCTCACTATGCTAGACAGCTCTGTGTCTGTTATTAAGAGAGGTAAAGGTGTACCTCTGAGTTGTTTTAATTTGTATATCTCTGATGAGCTGAGAATTTGAATACATTTTCAGTTACTTGCTGATCATCTGTATTGATTCTTTTCCAAGGACTGCTCAGTCACATTCCTTGGATATTTATTTACCTGTAAGTGTATCAAATCCTTCTATGATTTGATTGAAGCATTTTTAGCAGACCTGGATGGAAGGGACAGCTCCCCTGAGAATGAAAGCAGCAAAGGACTGGAAACGATGTTGGCACTGCATTAACACTGCCTGGCGTAATAATACACATGTGCTAAATGCTAGTTACTGACTGGCATCTATGAGGGAAGGAATGAAAAGATTATGGTGTATGAACATCATTTGTAACTGGGATTTTAAAAAAACTTATAAACTTCAGGGTCTTTTCAGTATTTATCAGATAAGTGGCCATCAACTTCATACCCTCAGATGGCAGTATTTGCCCAGCTGCTGTTGAACCTACTCTTGAGGCTACCAGGATTGTGGAGACACCCTTCTTGGGGGACTGAGTGATGTCCCAAACCTGGTGGTCCCAGCTCCCTGTGTGTTTACTAGTCGTGTGATTTAGCCTGGAAAGTATCTGCCCTCTTTAGTCCATGTCCCAGAATAGGCAGCTCAGGCAGACCCCCTGGCATCTCCCAGAGGCAGATTTCCATGAAGTTCTGCAGAGGGGTGAGAGAGACTTCAGGTGAAGCAGCTCCAGCTGTGGGGCCTGCAGAAACCAAATTCTCACCCCACATAACCAATCAGTTGGCAAGTCTTGCCATTTCTGCCTCCACAGCTGTAATTCCTGTCCCCTTGCAGACCCACCTCTCACCCAGAGGATGGCAGTGGCCTCCAGGCTCTCCATCCCCCAGTCCACCCATCACAGAGCTGAGAAGCCCATCTAGAGAAGATGGCACCATAGCATATCCCGACTCACTTCATTGACTTCCTTTGCCTGGAGGATAAAGGGCAACTTCACTTGAATATTTACAGTCCTCACAACTTGGCCCTAGGCTCCTTCCAGCTTCACTGTACATGACTCCCCTTCTTCATTCTATGTTCCTGCCAAACTGGGCTCCCTCCCTTCCAAGAACCTTCACCACCCACCTCCTTGTCTTTGCATGGGCTGTCCCCCATGCCTTCGAGTGCACTCTCTGCTCACCTCAGTCTCAGAGGCCCTGTCTTCCTGCGAAACAGTTCAAGTATCATCAGCTACATGAAGCACCTTCTTCCTGCTCTGAATAGAGTGATTTTTCTGTGTATTATATGTTTAGCATTTCTGTGGACATTGTATGTGTCTGTATTTTCTGTATTTCACATACGTACTTGCCTCCTTGAGAATGTAAACTGTCTGCAGGCAGTAATTATCTGTACTTGTCCTCACCACCCAGCCCAGCGCCTGGCACATAGTAGCCATGGACTCCTCTCCTCCCAGGGTCCTTTCAGTGCCCACATGAGCTGCTCTCTCTTGGTGTCCAGTATCTGTCTTCCACTTTGCACAGGACAACAGATGTGTCGCTTCAGGGTTTCCAGGTCTGTTGGCCACAGCCCTCTGCAATGGCAGCACTTAGGATCATTCCATGTGGTGGTCCTAACAGTAGAGCATAGGGACGGTCCCCTTTCCCCCAAATCCTCATTTGTGGGTGGCATAGAACCCCCTTAGGGATCTCTACTGGCTTCTCTACTGGCTTAGGGATCTCTACTAGCTACCTCCCTGACCATCTCTGGACTGCAGGCTAGTTATGACTCAGCCATGGGACAGCTGGCATAAATGGAGTGGCCGGATCCAGGGGAAGGAAAGGGACAAACTGTACCTCAGCCTAGGATGTCTGCCCATCCACTCTCAGTCACCACCATGGCCTGAGTGGTATTTTCTGAGAGCAGAGCCCTGTCCTGACCCCTGGGGAGGAGAAGAAGCCAGAGTCATTGAGATAGTAGTCTTGGCCTCAGGATTTCCCAGCCTCGTGGTGGACTTGTGCTATGCCTATGCAAACAAAGTCAGTGTTCCTCAGAGCAGATGGTAGGGGGGTGGAGGAAAATGAAGGGATGTTCCTGGAAGGAGCTGGGCATAGGGTCCATCTGGGGAGCATCCTGGAGAAGGTAAGGGGTTGGTAGGATTGAGAGTGATCCAGGAGGGGAGGAGCATGCAGTAGTTGGCCAGACTGAAGGGGGCAGACCCTTGCCACAGGCTAGGGGCTGAGGGCACCAGACAAGGTTCTTGCTGTTGTAGCCAGGATGACTTCAGGAGATAGGCCCTTGAAGCAAGAAGGCAGGAGAGGGGGCTGTGGCCTGAGTCTGGGCAGAAGTTCATGGGAGGGGGGAGAATCTACACCAGGGTTCTGACAAGGAATAGAGGATGGGGCAGACCTGGGATATGAAGGGGTGGCTTAATGTGGGGAGAAGACAGGAAATGGAAGGGGATATGCAGGCTAGAGGCCAAGGCATGAACAGATTGGGGGATGGGATAGGGTAAGGTGGTGATGGGGATGGTGGGAAGAAGAAATCTGGGGTGTGATTGCCAGTTCCTGAAGTTTGCTCTGATTTCCATTAGAGCCAAGGAACCTTTCCCCTTGAGGGGTGGAGACAAAAGATCCCATGCAAAGGGGACTGGATTCAAGTTAATCCTGGTCCTGGTGATATTAATGCTGCAGTGTTTTCTCCACCCTGGATTAGAATCCTGGATATACACTGGGCCATGAAAACTGTTATGGAATTATCTTCTGCACCACAACAGGAGCCTTGTAGTCTCAGATGACTGTGATCCTTCTCTCCCATTTCTGGGTTCGAGACAGCTGTCCCTGCACCTGGCTTCCCTCCCTGCCCACCAGAGGGGAGTACTGGGCAAGGGTCACTGCAGGACTCTGGATGCCTTCTGGAGACCCCTGATCTGGTCATCCCCAGGTCTGGTGCCCTGATGACTGCTGGGAAGGTCATTTGTGCTGGACCCTGCTTGTCTTCCATGCTGTTGCCCAAATCTTCCTAGAAAGCTTTGGTCTGATCACACGACTCAATAAATTAGTTTATTCTACAGTTTTTCTCCCCTCTCCTGTTAATTCTTAGGCCCTCCCTCTGTTGATAACCTCCAATTTATCCTTCACATAGCTTGTTTGTATATAGCTGCTTGCACATGCCCTCCATTAGACTGTTATCTCCCTGAGAGCATGGACTGCCTTAATTTTATTTGTATCCCCAGCTCTATGCACTGTGTTTGGCACATAGTAGGTACTTAGTATGTTTATTGACTGACTCAGATATTATGTTATTTTCAATCAGTTGGTTTTGATGAATATTTTTTTCTTCTTTAAAAAAATTCCTTGTTAGATAGCTTTCTGGGAGAATGTAAGGGATTTTAAAATAAAACAAAACTACAGAATTTATTTTAGAAAGATTTCTTTGATAACTTTGGAGAGAGCAGTTTCAGTTAAATCATGAAGTTGGAAGCCACATTGCAATGATCAGAAAAGAATTTTTCCATGTTGTTTTCTAATACTTTTTCAATGATTGAATTATCGTCAAGGCAAATCAAGAATTTTTTAAATTATTTTGTGGTGGTGGTGGTTCTTTCCATTCACAAGCTAGTAACTGTGTGTATTGTTTGCTTGGCTCTGCTTATCTCAGTCTGCATCAGTTCATGGAGACCTTTCCAGGCTTCTCTGTGTTCAGAACATTCATCATTTCTTCTACAGTCAAATCCCATGGCATTCATTTGTTGAGCCATTCCCCAATTAGCGAGCATCTTCTTTGTTTCCAAAGAAAAAGTATTTCTATAAATTTTTTGCTGCATCATGGGCCTTTCTTCTTGCTTTTTTTTTTTTTTTTTTGCTTCTTTTTGCTTTCTTTTTTCTTTGGGCATGTGCCTAAAATTGGAATCTCTAAGTCAAAGAGTACACACATACTACTTTCTCTGTATAATTCTCAATTGTTTTTCTAAGTAAAATTATATTCATCAATCTATAGCTTTACTCACAATGAGCATCAAGCCTGCTCATCTTTCCATAACTACATAATATTGACTGCAAAGGGAAACTCAGGGTTATTTTGATTTGCATTCCTCTTATTAGTGGTCCCATAGGCATATTAATAATTTTAGGTCTCTTATTACCAGGCTTATAATCTGGGTCTAGGGTCACCCAGCTAGTCAGTGTGTCAGAGAATTTGAATTCAGGTCTTCCTGACTCTTAAATCTAGCACTCTGTCCACTGTGCCACTTAGCCCTCTCAGTATAATTGGTTACCTTTGTAATCTTTTGTATTTTCCCAAACTCAGAGGATCTCTGGTATATTCTGATGACAGCATCATTTTTATCTCTGTTGATCTTCACCCACACTGTTTGGTTCCTAGACTTCCTCACATGAGTATAGCTCAGTATCACCGTTCCCCTTTTACTGGGAGGCAGCATAGGGTTAGGGGAGTCTGACACTTACTGGCTGTGGGACCCCACGCAGGTCACAGCTCTCAGGTGCTCTCCAGACAATGGCTTGGAACTCTAAGTTATAAAGATGGTACAGCCTGTTCAGTCATTTCAGCCCTGTCTGGGTTTGTGACCCTACTTAGGGGTTTCTTGGCAAAGATACTGAAGTAGTTGGCCATTTCCTTCTCCAGCTCATTTTACATGAGACAATGGAGGCAAACATGGTTAAGTGACTTGCCCAAGTGTCATACAGATAGTAAGTGTCTGAGGTTGGACTTGAATTCAAGTCTCCCTGACTCCAGACCCAGCACTCTATCCATTATGCCATCGAGTTGCCCCACAGCAGATATAGCCTACTTTAGGTAAAAGGGGCTCCCTCTCTGGAGAGTTCCATATACTAATGAAATCAAAACCATAGGTCCAGTCCCAATTCCTGTCTTAGCCCTTTTTTATCTATCTTGTTTATGTTTAGTAAGATGTAATACTCTCTCTAGAAATAATTCCCTAATTCCCACTTCAATTGTTAGGACAGGGCCCCAAAGGGAAGCTGACTTCTCCCCTCAGAATTTTAGAGGTGACCCTGAAAGCCTGGAGGTTTCTAGTTTCTGTTTACTGTTTTATTGTTACTGTAGTTTCTAGTTTACCGTTTCTAGTACTGTTGCTCAGTAGCCCCCATCCATGGTGCTCCCCATTGATTATTAAGCAGCCAGAGTGAATTCAGTTTTACAAAGGGATATATCCTGAGGTGGTACAGGAAAAATAGTATAAAATATTCCCCTCAAACCAGAGTATAGTCTCCCAGTCACAAGATCGCGGGCCTTAAACGTAGAGAGCTTATTCATGGCTCTTGGTTATCGGAAGTTCTTTTTTTTTCCCTTTGTGGAGTTCTTGTGAAATTCCCTTTGGCTGTAGCTCTCCTCTGGGTTCTGGAGTTCAGGTTCTCCTTGAGAGTCCCAAAGTTGCCTTCCTTTGGTGGGTTTAGTTTGTCCTTAATGAATCTCTCAACTCCGAAGGAATACAGAGGTTCCTCTCCAGAGACACCACCACTGAGGCAAATAGGAAGTTCAAATCCTCCAATTGTTAGAAGTTTACAAGTTTGTCGTCTGGCCACTAGAGAAGTGGAAAGATGGAGATGGTCCTCGCTGCTCTAGCAGGGACCACCACTAGACTGGCTTGTTGACGTGGTCTCCTGCTAGAATCTCAACTCCAGTCTGGCCCCCTACCATAAACATGGGCCCAGAGGTGTGTCAGTGAGTTATCTAGCATTTACTAACACCTATAGAGTATCAGGCACTAAGTATACTAAGCACTGGGGATACAAAGAAGGGTAAAAACACAGCCCCTGCCCTCAAGGAACTCACATTCTGATGGGGAAAAGAGCAGACAAATACCTATGTATGTAAGATCTATGTGATGTAAATGAAAGGTGACGTTGGAGGGAGGCACTAGCCATACCAGATCCATCAGCCAGTCCCAGTATATTTCCAGTGGGACATCATTCCATGATCCATGTGCTTCATTTAGCTCTTCTAGATTTTCTAATTTGTTCACACCTCTGTTTACATTTTAAGTGATATTTTGGTGTTTCTATCATGGGATTCAAGTAGCCACATTTCACTGATACCTGTGAGATCAAATTGGTATTTAGACTCGCAGTTCATTGAATGATGCATTTAACTGAGATCTGGAATATGCTGCTACCTCACAGGAGGGGGGCAAACAATATCATCCTGGGATGCAGTTCAGTAAAGATCTCACATTGAAACTAGCAAAACAGAGAGAAAGGAATTGATTTTCCTAGTAGCCTAGTATGAAATAACCACTTCCAGGACTTTCCTTAGCATGGCATAATTGCATTAGAGAAGGTGTGTGCTCTATGAGCAAAGCACAATTGGAGCAGCTCAAAAGAAACGCGAGATGTGCAAATTTAGAGACATCTCCGCTCCAAATGTTCATATGGACTAGTTGAGCCCAAATTTTGATAATACTTCTCTGATCAGCCACAGTTGGAAACACTTACCTTGAGCTGACATAGCTATGTCATTTTGTTCTTCTTCAAGCATGAAGGACAGCAACTAAGTACTTGTGCCACCATGTGGGAATGATCCTCAATGCTGCCACTGCAAGGGACTTGTGGCCAGTGGACCTGAATCAACACCTCTTTCATCCTACTATCTATGAAGTGGAAGACAGAAGATGGAGAGGCTGGGACTAGGTACTTCACCTTCTCCCCAGTTTCCTTCTCCAATTTAGAGGGAAAGGTGGCAGAAATAATTCACGTAGATCCTCAGAGTATCTGGAAAGGAGAGGAGTCTAGGACAAGGTGAAGGCTTTCTGGAAGTATCTACTGCATGCCAAGCACCATGCTAGGTGCTGGAAACAAGTACACATAATTTCTGCTGCTAACAGCTTCCATTCTCATGGAGACAAGGACATATGTATTATATAAAAATATGGAAACATACACAAAATAGACATATAAGTAAAAATATACAAAAAATATAGATGTAATATATACACAAATATGTTACATACAGAAAACCAAACCATATTCCAAGTCGTGAGAAGGTTGGGAGCAGCAGCTTGGGGAGACTTCATATAGCTGATGATACTTGAACTGTCTTGCAGGAAGACAGGACTTCTGAGACTGAGATGAGCAGAGAGTGCACTCAAAGGCATGGGGGACAGTCCATGTAAAGACAAGGAGGTGGGTGGTGAAGGTTCTTGGAAGGGAGGGAGCCCCGTTTGACAGAAACATAGAATGAGGAAGGGGAGTCATGTACAGTGAAGCTGGAAGGAGCCTGGGACCAAGTTGTGAGGGCTCTAAATATTCAAGTGAATGTGTCCTTTATCCTCCAGGCAAAGGAAGTCAATGAAGTGAGTCGGGATATGTTATGGTGCCATCTTCTCCAGATGGGCTTCTCAGTTCTGTGGTGAGTGGACTGGAGGAGGGAGAGCCTGGAGGCCACTGCCATCCTCTGGGTGAGAAGTGGGTCTGCAAGGGGACAGGAATTACAGCTGTGGAGGCAGAAATGGCAAGACTTGCCAACTGATTGGTTATGTGGGGTGAGAATTTGGTTTCTGCAGGCCCCACAGCTGGAACTGCTTCATCTGAAGTCTCTCTTATCACCTCTGCAGAACTTCATGGAAATCTGCCTCTGGGATGTCCCAGGGGACTCCCTGAGCTGCTTGTTCTGGGACCTGGACTGAAGAGGGCAGAGAAGAGACACTACTGCAAAATTTTTTTAAATGGTTCTTTCCTTGACCTCTTTGGGGGCATATGTCTAGTAGTGTTCTCACTGGGTCACAGGGATGTGTTCTTTTGGGATTTTCCCCCCAAAGACTTCCAAATTATTTTCCAGAACACAGACATCAATTCAGTTTCACCAAGAGGGTGCCTTGAGCCTCTCTGTCCACTGCCCCCCCCCCCCCCCCCATTTGCTCTTTTCATCTCATCTCATCTTTAGCAGTTTGATGGGGGTGGGGTGATACTTCAGAATGATGGTCTTCAAGCAAAGGCTGGATGACCACTGGTCAGGTGTGCAGACTGGGCTAAATGACCTCTGGCATCCCATGAAAATCAGTCTGTCAAAGTGCTTTGCATCTCACTATGCTAGACAGCTCTGTGTCTGTTATTAAGAGAGGTAAAGGTGTACCTCTGAGTTGTTTTAATTTGTATATCTCTGATGAGCTGAGAATTTGAATACATTTTCAGTTACTTGCTGATCATCTGTATTGATTCTTTTCCAAGGACTGCTCAGTCACATTCCTTGGATATTTATTTACCTGTAAGTGTATCAAATCCTTCTATGCTTTGATTGAAGCATTTTTACCAGACCTGGATGGAAGGGACAGTTCCCCTGAGAATCACCTGCAAACCTATAAAGCTAGAACTCAAGCAATGGCCTGGGGTCCCCACCTATATGACTGGGACACACATAACTAGCCAGGGTTTCTGTGATCCTCCAAGGAAGAACACTGCATCCTTTGGTGTTAGGGAAGAGGGCACACTGACACAGGAGACATACAGCCTGAATCCCAGGCAGGGGGCTGGTGGAAGAGGCAGGAAACAAGTTGCCAACTTCTTTCTTTCACCTAAGCAGAGGATCTGGAGGGATACAACTGCAGTGAAAAGATAAGAGAGTAGGGCACCAAAGAGCAGTGCTTATGATGCACATCCAGAGTAATGAAGACTATTATTACTTGTGGCCACAAGGCAAGAGCCAAACAACAGAAAGACAGTAACCTTGTGTCACAGACACTCTTATTCTAAGCGGGGCAAGGCTACTTATTTATGGTGAAACTGAGAAGTCAAATAACATTTTGAGGCTGGTATAGAGTTGAAAGACAAAAGGGGGAATAGTATGATGCTGGGAGAAGGAGGTAGAAAATCTACAGACGGATGAAGGGGCAATCATCAGGGCAGAGAGACCCAGTGAGAGCTGCAAGGTGACCAGGTCTTCCTTTTCATTGTTCCACATGCATTCAGCATAAGTTTCCAATCAGAAAGAAAATTTTTCCTCTAGACTCTTTAGGATGGTAATGACTAGTCTTCCCGAAGAGCTTTGCAGCAATGGGAACACAATAGGAATGGACTAGAATCCTGATTCCATTAGGGTTTTCTGTATTACAAATTTGAGGGTGCGCAGGGTGTTTTATGCTCCATATAAAACCTGCTTCCTAGTCAATTCAAATTGATAAACATTTATTATCCATCAACTGGCTACACAGAACTGTGCAAGGTCTTTTTTTTTTTTTTTTTAACATTTTTCCCTAGCATGAATTCTCCGATGAAGAGTAAGTTTTGACCTCTGACTGAAGGCATCCCCACATTTATTACATTCATAAGGTTTCTCACCAATATGAACTCTCTGATGTAGAGTAAGTTCTGACCTCCATTTGAAGGTCTTTCCACATTCATTACATTCATAAGATTTCTCTCTAGTATGGATTATCTGATGTACATTAAAATGTGAACTCTGTCTGAAAGCCTTCCCACATTCATTACATTTATATGGTTTTTCTCCAGTATGCACTCTCTGATGTACAGTAAGGCCTGTCCTCAAACTGAAGGCTTTCCCACATTTATCACATTCATAAGGTTTCTCTCCAGTGTGAATTCTCTGGTGCTGAGTAAGGTGTGAGTGCCATTTGAAGGCCTTCCAACATTCGTGACATTCATAAGTTTTCTCTCCAGTATGAATTCTCTGATGTACAATGAGTTGAGACTTCTGGCTAAAGACTTTCTCACATTCTTTACATTCATAATGTTTCTCTCCAGTGTGAATTCTCTGATGTTGAATACATTGTGAGCTCTGTGTGAAGGCCTTTCCACATTCATTGCACTCATAAGGTTTCTCTCCAGTATGGATTCTCTGATGCTGAGTAAGTCCTGTGATCCATCTGAAGGCCTTCCCACATTCTTTACATTTATAAGGTTTTTCTCCAGTATGGATTCTCTGGTGTCCTTCAAGATGTGAGCGCTGGCTAAAGGCCTTCCCACATTCCTCACATTTATAGGGTTTCTTTCTAGCATGAATTCTATGATGTGGAGTCAGTTGTGAGACTTTAGGCAAAGCCTTCCCATACTCATCACATTTATGGGGTTTCTCTCCAGTATGAATTCTGTGAGGAGAAGTGAGGAGGAATCATAGTTAAAAGGGTTCCCATATTCATCATGTAGTTTCTTTTCATAATACATGCTAAGATAACCAGAAGGATATTATAATGTAAGTATTTCACACATGCATTGCTTAGGATATCACTTCCTGGAGCAGATTCTGTTACATTTGCATAGGTCTGAATAGCCCCTGAAACTCTCGCTCTGGGTAATCACATTTATGGAGAACTCTTTCCTAAAGACACTGTCCACTGAAGAAAAGGGATTGGCCCTAGACTGAAAATGAAGCCATGCTTGTTTCTCTTGTGGCCTCTCACTTGATTAGGAATTTTTATTAGGAGAATTTCTACTTGCCTAGACTGGATCTCCTCACCACACCAGTTCCTTTTTAACTGCTCATTAGGTGCTGAAGCTTCTGTCCAGTTGGAGAAACAGGGATGATCCTTTGGGAGCTGTTCAGGTGATGATTCTTCTGAATAAGTGCCAAACTTTGAAGCTGACTTCTTCGGTTCAGGGATAACCTCTGCATCTGTCAGGGAAGTATAAAAAAACCTTCAAAACCCTTTTACCCTGGCTAGCAGAAAGGTAATTTCTTGCTGTCTTATTTCTGTCTTCTCTCTTCTCCCTGAAGAATCATGGTCAAAAGGTAAAGGTAAAGACATAGGTAAAGGTAAAGTCACAGATAAAGACAACTAAGACACCACCATTTATTTACATTGACTTTTGTACTTTTTATGTAGTTGTCAGTGGTTTGTCATTCTTATTATTTACAAAGTTTTACTAGTGCATTCACATTTCTTCCAAGTTGTGACAGATGTTAAAGGCAGATGAAGATGCTCTTACAGGCCTGACAAAAACAAAGGGTTTTTATATCATTACAATGTTAAATAGCCACTGGAACTTAGGTGACAATCTGGGAAGTAAGATCCAGTATTAATTCCTACAATATCACTGAAAGTGAAATTTAAGAGTCTTCTTTTCTTACCTCTCCTAAAAACAATGCTTACAAACCCTAACGATGAGCTTTAATTTAAAGCTTTTCAGAGACAATATCATGAATAATTTGTAGGTGAAATAAAAAAATCTTGGGATTTTTTTGGAGAGTTTTATTCTAAAAACATTCAGGTTATTTTACTTACACTAATCATGAGATTTATGTGCACTTTTAACATGCACAAAAGGCTAATGATTTATAAATTTTGCTAGCACAATATTTAAAAATGAGCACATGAATATTATTCCTACCCTGTTTTTTCCCCATAAGTTATATTTGTAATAAAGCCATAAAGAAAACTATATTACACTGGGTTAATATACCCCCAGATGCTGAAAGATCAGTCTGAGGTTCAACACTCATTTTATTGTGCTTGGGTAGTTTTAATAAAACAAAGTGCCTATACTGCATCCTCACCATGTTTAGTAAGCAATAGAACATTTTCCAAGGAGAAACAAGCTTATGAAATAAGTACTCCCTTAGCAACAGTGCTTTCCCGGAAGGAAGAGCATTATACATTGTCTTTCCAACAAACTTTGGTACAAGAAACTCGATAGGAGAAGTCTGGGAGATGTAGGAGCAGTCATGGATGTGGTTCGCTCCTCACCAAAAGCCATTCCTTTAAGGAAGGGTATTTTCTGTCCATGGAGAAATAAGACCAAACTTGGGTATGACTTGCTGAAATATGAACTTTTCACCTGGCTAATCTGACATTCAGTCATTGTTTAGTCATGTCTGATTCTTCATGACCCTATTTGGGGTTTTCTTGGCAAAGATACTAGAATAGTTTGTCATTTCTTTCCCCAACTCATCTGATGGATGAGGAAACCAAGACAAACAGGGTTTAGTGACTTGCCCATGGTCACACAGATAGTAATTATTTGAGGCTGGATTTGAATTCAGGTCTTCCTGACTCCAGGCCCAGTGCTCTCTACACTGAGCCATCTAGCTGCCCTAGGCTGACTTACACAGCTCATTTTATTAAACCGTTTGGAATAAAACAGCAGATATGCTTCTTTTTTAGAATTCAACAAGATTTAAAAACCCAAAATATATTCAACTTTGTTGCTCTTGATTTTAGAAATTCATCTTTTGGAGCAAAATAGTGCCATGGCTCTAGCAGCAAATAAAAGGAAAGGAACAGTGAACACTGAAAGGTCAGTGGACAGAGAAGAATCATCCAAAATACACTCCATGGTTTGTATACCACCTTTTAGATTTCTGTCTTTGTAAATGACCACTTCGATAACTGGCAATCTGCTCTCAGTTGAGTCTCACAAGGAGATCCATGGGCATGTTGGCTTCTCATTTTGTTCCTGACTAAACAAGGAGCCCCAAAAGTCTTAGTGTACTTGTGAGCTATTAAAGCTAATCGAGCTGAAAAAGACAGTAAGACTTTGGGACATTACAATATGACTGGATCAGTTCCTAAGCATTTCTGCTTCTTCACAAAGCTCATTTAGAATAAAAAACTGTTTATTCAAACAAGTTCTTCAACTTGATCTGGAACTACCATGATGTGCCACTGTTCCCATCACACTGGACAGACCAGGATGATCATCTGCCACCCAGCCCCACAACTGCTGTCACATTCCTTTGTAATCCTGAAAACAGTTTACTTGTATCTTTTCAAAGACAGCTGGGTGGCCCCGTGGATAAAGCGCTGGGCCTGGAGTCAGGAAGAGACTCCTCTTCCTGAGTTCAAATCTAGCCTCACATCTTTACTAGCTGTGTGACCCTGGGAAAGTCACTTAACCCCATTTGCCTCAGTTTCTTCATTTGTAAAATGAGCTGGAGAAGGAAATAGCAAATTGCTCTAGTATCTTTGCCAAGAAAACCCCAGACGGATTCATGAAGAGCTGGACATGATTGAAACGACTCAGTAGCAAAGCATCTTCTAATCATTTATTTACTGTGGTATGGCTCTTAGCCTGACAGTTCCTAATATAAATTGGATACTAAGAATAATAATTACATTTTAGTGGGAGTGATTTTCCTCATTCTGTAATTTCTCTTCTTACTCTAGCTACACTGATTTATTTCATGTAAAAGCCTTTCAGTTTCTTTATGATGGCAATTTTCCATTTTTGGTCCATTTGTGATAAGGCTCTATTACTGGTTTGGTTGTATATCACTCTCATAAGCACAGAAGTGAAAGCTTGGTAAGTTTCTGAGCTCTCTTGTCTCAAAGCTTTTTAAGTGATTGTTTATATTTAAGTTCCTTTTTTCCAGCTGGAGCTTCCATGGGGTAGGATGCTTGCCAGTTTGCCCAGCCATTGTTGTCATACAGAAAATTCTTCTCCAGCAGTTTGTGTTCTTGGGTTTCAAAGAATCCCAGAACCCAGAGTTCTCTGGGACTTTGGTGGCCATCCAGCCTCTACCTGAAGACTCCAATGAAAAGAAAACTACCACCACCAGAGACAGTTAATTCTACACTTGGATAGCTGTCACTGTTTGACAGCAAGCCTAAATCTGCCCCTTTAATCCTGACATCAAGTCATCCTGGTTCTAGCCTCTGGGGCCAAGGAGAACATGTCAATTCCTTTCAAATACTTGGAGGCAGTGTGGTTTGGAGAACAGGGCATTGGACCTTGAGCTTGACCTTGGATACTTACTAGTTGTGTGCCTTGGAGCAAATCAGCTCTCTGACACCCAGCTTTTTCATCATTTAAATTCATGGATTTGACTCAAATGTACCTTTTAGGTCTGATTCTTCTCATCTTCAGGCTAAACATATTTGAGTTTTTTTAATCAGTTCTTTTCAGTCAGACCCCATATGATATGATCTGAAGGTCTCTCACTATACTGGCTACCTTTGGGACACATCTTAATTTGTGGCACCCAGAACTAAATACAGTATTTTAGATGTGGAAAATATGGCAAATATGGGGCAAGAAACGAGTGAGGGAAATGATAAATAAGTCTTCATTTCAGAAAGCTGTATCTCTTTCTCTATGGCTCAAGATACTATTGGTTTTTTAACTGCTACACCATACTGTTGAGTCATTATGAAGGAGTGGTCTACTCAAGTTCCCAGAGCTTTTTCAGATAATCTGCCATCTAACAGGCCTCCCCCATCCAGTAATGCGAGGTTCAGTTTTTGAAAGAAAAAGGGAAAGGCTTTATCAAAATTATTCCTCCCGAATTCTCTTTTACTAACTTCAATTCCTTTTCGACCCTAATTCTGTCATTCAGTGTGTTAGCCATTTCCCCCGGATTTCAGTTATCTGAAAATCTGAGAAGCATACAATTTGTTCCTTCATGCAAGTCAGTTTTTTTTAAAAAAAAACGTTAACTAGCACAGGGTCAAGCAGAATTTCCCGGCAACCAAATTGGTGATGTCCTGCCAAATTTCATTCACCTATTAAAGGCCCCTCTGAGCGTGGTTGTTCAACCAGCTTTGAATCCAACAAATTGCACGACCATTCAGACGACATCTCTACATCTTCTCCATGAGAAGAGGAAAAAATATTTTACTAAATGCTTTGCTAAACTCTAAGAAAACTACATCTTCAGCATTTTCTTGACTTACCAGTTTAGGGATTCTGTCAAAAAGGGAAATAAGGCTATGCTAACACAAACTGCTCTTCATGAAGTACTGCTGGCTCTTGGGGATCACTGCTTTCTTTGGCTACAAGGTCACTGCCATGTCTTTCAGAATCTTCTAGAATATTCACAAGAACTTAAGTCAAGGTAGTTAGCCTATAGCACATTTTTTTTTAAACTGGGAGGACCTTGACCTTTCTCCAATTTTGAGAAGCCTGTCCAGTTTTCAGTATTCTTTCAGATATCACCAGAAGGAGCTCAGCAATGACTCAGCCACTTTTTTCAAGACTCAAGGAGGCAATTCGGCTGGGTCAAGTGATGTGACTCCACCAAGGTACTTTCTCACTATCTCACATGTTGAACAACTGGCTCATGGGTTTTCTGTCTTCCTTATTCCGCTGCTCTAATTTTCCTTTTTTCATCAATCCCAAGTATTTGGTAAGTATTGCTTTAGAATATTGTTTTAGATAAGGCAATGATAAATCTTCATTCTCTACCCCTCCTTACTTACCTGAAAATTCTCAACTTTTTCTTCTTTCAGATGAATCCCCCTCCCCTCCAGTTATCTTCAGTAACCCCCATATCATTTGGTCTATACGGCCATAAAATTGTAAAGCGTTCTTGATAGTTTCATCATTTTTATTGTTATTTAGCACAACTCATTTGTGGAAAATGAAATCTTCTCAATCATCTTTCTGGTTTTTTTTATTAGTAATGCATACAACTACTATTTTTTTTTTAATGAATTTATTTACTCTGTTACGAAGTCTCTCCATTTCTTTGTTCTTTCTCTTGGATTTTCTAAGTAAACCATTATGTCTTTGACTAGGGATAACACCCCTCCTTTTCGCTGATGCTTCACTCCCTTTTTTTCTCACAGCTCCCTGCCACAGCTAATGTTTCCAACACTATGTCAAGTAATAAATCAGAAAGGAGTTACCTTTGCTGTATTCCCTGCAATACTTGGGGAAGTGTGCGATATTTCTACTTCAGAATAATACTGGCTCTTGGTTTTAGGTACATGTTTTTGATCATATTTAAGACTGAAAACTCCACGCCTATGCTTGGGGGGGGAAGAGAGGTTTGAAATAAGTAGTTTATTTTATTCAAGCCCTTTCCAATATCTAGTGACATTATCATCTGGTCTTTATTTTTATTATTTCTATTTTTTTGATGCAATGACTGCATCAAAGTTGCATTTTTTTGATGCAAGGATTGCATCCCTGATACAAAACCAACTTGATTATAACAAATAATCATTAAAGAAATTAATTGAGGGGATTAAAACTACAGCAAAGTAGGAGGCCACAAAACAAGGACACAAATGTCACTAACAAAAGGACAACAGAAAAGGGAAATGAAAGGAGGAGATTCAAATGATTAGGATAAGGACAAATTATCTGGGAAAATGTCTAAGATAAAGAAGCAAATCTGACCTCTCTAAGTCCTGTTGAAATGAGCCCTGTGATGGGAATATGGCTGTCAGGGGTGAATCTTATTAAAAAGAAACAGGAGAGGTCAAAGAGGGAATGGGTGCTCAGTGTATATTAAAGGAAGGGAAGGGAATGAGTATTTATACAGCCCCTACTATGGGCCAGGCACTGTGCTAAAGCACTTTTATAGATATTATCTTATTTGAGCCTTAGAACAAGCCTGCAGAATAGGTGCTAGACTTATTTTACAGTTGAGGAAACAGAGGCAGAAAGAAGTTAAGTCACTTGCTGAGGGTCATGCAGTTAGTAAGTGTCTGAGGCTGGATCCGAATTCAAGTCTTCCTGGCTCTGAGCCTAGTGCATTACCCAATGAACCACCATCTGCCATGTTACGTGAGGAAATGGGAGAGGGAAGCCTGGTGGCAAGTATGTGGGTGAAGATCAAAGGAAGCAGAAACAGAAATGATTTTATCACTGAGGTATAATACAGACTGGTTAGACAGAAAGAAAAAACAACAGATAAGTTTGAGAAGCATAACAAACCTGGTTCAGAGGTATGACATGGTAATGACTTTGTCCTTTTCCAGTTGTTTCAGTCATGTGCAACCCTTCATGACCCCATTTGGGGGTGTCTTGGTAGAAATACTGAAGTGGTTGGCCATATTCTCTTCTGGCTCCTTTTACTGATCAGGAAACTGAGGCTAACAGGGTTAAGTAACTTGCTCAGGATCACACAGCTTAAGTATCTGAGGCTAGATTTGAATTCAGGTCTCCCTGACTCTAGGTTCAGTGCTCTAACCACTACGCCACCTCACTGCCCAATAGAAAGGACAGGAACCTTCAATTAAATAGACATCTTCTAGAGTTTTCTCTCTCAGCCAAAAGCTGAGCAGCTAATCTTTTGATTTGTCTGAAAGACCATTTCATCCTTCTAAAAGAAGGTAAACAGGTTTGAGGAGCACATCTCTATGCTCCAGGAACCAATAATGTAAAATTCTATTTTGGACAGGATTCTCACTGAACAGGAAGAACTGGGTACTTAGGGTATAAATAATAGGGAAAACTGGGAAGAAAAAAAGACTTCTGTCCTAGAGTCTGTGATGGAAAAGGTGATGGAATCTGCAAACCATCTTTTGGGTGGTCTAGATTTTTGGAGGAAGGATTTCTAGGTAAGAATGAAAATGCTCTGAGGAAAATCAGCCTTGACCGCTGCCTGAAAAGATCAAAGAGGATGGAGTGGAAACTCACCAACCAAGCAAGATTTAAAAAAAAAAAAAAGGTACAGAAGATGGAAGGAAGGGCAGGCAACACTGGACGGCTGTAAGAACATGGGACTGTCCTGTAAAAATAGTGTCAGAAGGGCTAAGGTAACAAAAAAAAATTTTAGCTACATTGGGAGAAAGATTAAGGAAGATCAAGACTGCTGTTTGGCTCAACAGGATGACAATAACTGACAAGAGAAGAGAGAACTGATTGGTTCCTTCTGTAGTTTGTACTCTTTGGAGACTTGTCAGGGGCACCAGGAGGCTTTGACTGGCCCAGTTACACATATGTCAGAAGCATCTCTTGAACTCGGTTTTCCCTGAATCCAGGTCCTATGCTCTATCCACAGAAGAGGGGGCACTAAGACACAGGAAATGATGTACAGATTCTGTCCTTGTTTGGAATGGGATTTCTCCTTTGAATTGTTTCTTCCTTTTGGGTACTGTTGTGTGGAAATGCTGTTATTGGTGAATTTGTTTTGTATCCTGCTACTTGATGAAGCAAAAATCTTTCCTTTAGTTCCTTTGTTGATTTTTTCTAAGAAAACCACTATGCCACCAGCAAAAACGCAGAAATGTGTTTTCTCTACGTCCATAATTTGCCTTGGATTTCTTTCCCTTTCCTTATCATTAGTAGGTCTAGAACTATGTCAAGTAATCCCAAGAAAAGGGGGCATCCTGGCTTTACTCTTGAAATTACTGGGAAAAATTCTAGTCTTTCCCCATTGCACATAAAGAAAACCAGGTTTAGTTTTAGCTATGTACTTTTTAAACCATATTATAAAATTTTAAAAGTCCTTCAATGCCCCACCTGAGGAGGGTGTTTTTGTTTTTGTTTTGGTCATAAATAAGAGCTACTGAGAGCTCATTAAGAAGGGCACTGGAATGGTTAAACCTAGTACGACATCATTATTTTCTGGCAGTGTCCTGGATGCCTGACCCATTGCCTTTGTCTACATAATGTGTCACCCATGAAATGTCACAAAAACACATCACTTTTGTATATCCCCCTCTGGACCTGCACCCAGAGGCTCTTCCCACCAGTTCCTAGGCTTGTCCCATGGGTTCATAGGTTTCTTGCCTTGTGAGTTATATTTTCTTCATATACGAAGCTCCCTCACCTCTACATTTTCTTCTCATTTCTTCTGAATGAAGCAGACGCTTCCCCAGATCCATGGCAATCATGGGTCTCGTTCCACAATCTGAGGGTCACCGTGAAGATCAACTTTCCGTCTTGGTGTTGGACTCTCTAGGTCACTTTGTTTAAAGCCCAGCCTTTGCGACCCTGCGCTGACACCTGAGGCCTTCAGCTTCACAAATGACTCTGTTCTGGGAGGTCGTCTCTGGTGAACTTTCGGGTACTTCGACAGCAGCGATCCATCTTCCTACACTGCGGCATCTCCAGTTTGGGGCTTACACGGAGGCATTTGTCTCGCTCATGCTTCCTTTCCATTTTCACAGACTTTTGATTGGATTTGCAAGATGGCAGTCTCACATTTCTGTTGTGGCTCAGTGGCCTCTCTTTTCCCTTCTCTCTGCTGACCGTTCGTCCACCCTCCAACCTTCCAATCTAAGTCAAGATTCCTCTCTGACTCGTCCGCGGGCTCCTTCCAGTTCTGAGGAAGATATCATCACCCAGGAAAACCGGAATGTGAACAAGTAAGTGTTCCCGAGGGAGGCCAGACTAACTGAGGGCATTAGCAACAGGTATGCAACATAACAGACACATATGCAGTAAAAAGCAGCAAACCCATGCAAATCACTGCAAACGACCTGGTCATGTTCTCACCGCTCAGGTAATACACCCTTTACCCTCTCTGTCATGTCATTTCTTTCCCAGGGGCAGCTAGGTGGTGCAGTGGATAGAGCACCAGTGCAGGAGTCAAGAGGACCTAAGTTCAAATTTCACCTCAGACACTTGACACTCACTAGCTGTGTGACCTTGGGCAAGTCATTTAACCCCAATTGCTTCATCCTGAGTCATCTCCAGTCATCCTGATGAATATCTGGCTTCAGATGGCTCTGGAGGAGAAGTGAGGCTGGTGACCTGCACAGCCCTCCCTCACTCAAAACAAAGTCAAGTACAAGTCATGTCATCATTTCTCTGATGGCATGGTCTTCTTCGGCAACGAAGGATGAACACACACATTTCTTTCCCAGCTGAGTATCTTCTCATTACCCCTGGAGAACCACACCCACCAGCTCCCTATCTTTCCCAATGTGTTTCTCACTTACCTTGCCTTACCAACTACCTTCTCTTTACCCAAGATACACTGCCTCCTTGGGTCCTTTTCCTCCTTCAATCTGGATCTCCTTTTTTCTCTTTTAGTTCAAATCCACCTCTTTCAAGTTCTCCCTAATCTGTGCTTCCCTGGTTCAGTCCCTGGCCTTCTCCCAAGGCATCTTCACAATTCCCTGATCTTCATTCAGCCTCCCATCCTTTTCCTTCTCTAGCCCCATAATCTTCTCCTAAAGCCTGAGGTCAAAAGCAACCTGGCCACATAGACCAAAAACAACATAAATGGTCACACCTCTGACTCAATGAGCCCATCCCCTATGGAAGTGACTGAAAGGAAATGAAAACCTCAGTCTACAGACAAGTGTTTGATGGGCAGGTTATGGCTAAACAAAGTTTGGCCTACTCGAGCATTCAGTGACTGGCTTGTCACTGAAAAGCACAGACGTAAGGGGGATGGACAGTTAGTCATAGAGAGGGGAAGAAAGCAGGATCAGAGCATGTGCAATGATTATAACTAGGGAAAATAACCTTTAGGGGCGGAGCCAAGATGGCGGAGTAGAAAGACGCACATACACATAGCTCTGAACCCACAACCCATAGAATGGCTACAGGGAAGTAACTCACGGCGAATTCCGCACCCAGAGGCCACAGAACATTGGAGCGAGGGAGATTTCTGTCCCAGAGAGACCTGCAAACCTCTCGCCGGGGGGTCCTTCGCGCTGCGGACTGGGCGCCAGGACTGGGAGCTGAGCGCAGCCCTGCCGCAGCCGCGGCACCGAGAGGAAAAGATCCGAGCAGGCTTCACAGACAGGATCTCCAGCGGCCACACGGGTCCCTCCACCCACAGAGGGATCTGCAAACCTCTCGCAAAAGGTCCGTCGCGCTGCAGACACAAAACCCAGCCCAGACCTGCTGCGGCCACAGCTGCAGCACCGAGAGAAACAGATCCGAGCAGGCTTCAGGGACGGGATCTCCAGCGGCCGCACAAGTCCCTCCACCCACAGGTGACAGGGGTGGGTGAGAGAGTCTCTTTGGCGGGTCGAGAGGGGAGTGGGGTGCCCCCATAATTCAGGCCCCCCCCGGGAGGTAGAAGCTGAGAGGCGGCTGCAGACAGGGGCTCCCCAAGCGGGCGGGAGCCTGAATCCATTGCGGAAGGTCTGCGCATAAACCCCCTGAGGGAACTGAGCCTGAGAGGTGGCCCTGCCCCGATCTCAGCACCAGATCATAATCTCATACTGAATAGCAGCCCTGCCCCCGCCAAAAGCCCTGAGGCTGGAAGCAGCATTTGAATCTCAGACCACAAACACGGGCTGGGAGGATCAGGAGGTGAGGTGGGTGTGAGGAAAATATTCAGAGGTCAAGTCACTGGCTGGGAAAATGCCCAGAAAAGGGAAAAGAAATAAGACTATAGAAGGTTACTTTCTTGGGGAACAGGCATTTCCTCCCTTCCTTTCTGATGAGGAAGAACAATGCTTACCATCAGGCAAAGACACAGAAATCAAGGCTTCTGTGTCCCAGCCCACCCAATGGGCTCAGGCCATGGAAGAGCTCAAAAAGAATTTTGAAAATCAAGTTAGAGAGGTAGAGGAAAAGCTGGGAAGAGAAATGAGAGACATGAAGTCAAAGCATGAACAGCAGATCAGCTCCCTGCTAAGGGAGACCCAAAAAAATGTTGAAGAAATTACCACCTTAAAAACTAGCCTAACTCAATTGGCAAAAGAGGTTCAAAAAGCCAATGAGGAGAAGAATGCTTTCAAAAGCAGAATTAGCCAAATGGAAAAGGAGATTCAAAAGCTCACTGAAGAAAATAGTTCTCTCAAAATTAGAATGGCACAGATGGAGGCTAATGACTTTATGCAAAACCAAGAAATCACAGAACAAAGAGAGAAGAATGGAAAAATGGAAGATAATGTGAAATATCTCATTGGAAAAACAACAGACCTGGAAAATAGATCCAGGAGAGACAATTTAAAAATTATGGGACTACCTGAAAGCCATGATCAAAAGAAGAGCCTAGACATCATCCTTCATGAAATTATTAAGGAAAACTGCCCTGAGATTCTAGAACCAGAGGGCAAAATAAATATTCAAGGAATCCACAGAACACCGCCTGAAAGAGATCCAAAAAGAGAAACTCCTAGGAACATTGTGGCCAAATTCCAGAGTTCCCAGGTCAAGGAGAAAATACTGCAGGCAGCTAGAAAGAAACAATTCAAGTATTGTGGAAATACAATCAGGATAACACAAGATCTAGCAGCCTCTACATTAAGGGATCGAAGGGCATGGAGCAGTATATTCCAGAAGTCAAAGGAACTAGGACTAAAACCAAGAATCACCTACCCAGCAAAACTGACTATAATACTTCAGGGGAAAAAATGGTCTTTCAATGAAATAGAGGATTTTCAAGTATTCTTGATGAAAAGACCAGAGCTGAAAAGAAAATTTGACTTTCAAACACAAGAATGAAGAGAACCATGAAAAGGTGAACAGCAAAGTGAAGTCATAAGGGACTTACTAAAGCTGAACTGTTTACATTCCTACATGGAAAGACAATATTTGTAACTCTTGAAACATTTCAGTATCTGGGTACTGGGTGGGATTACACATGCACACACGCTCACATACATAGAGACAGAGTGCACAGAGTGAATTGAATAGGTTGGGATCATATCTTTAAAACAAAATGAAATCAAGCAGTGAGAGAGAAATATATTGGGAAGAGAAAGGGAGAAATTGAATGGGGCAAATTATCTCTCATAAAAGAGGCACTCAAAAGACTCATTAGTGGAGGGATAAAGAGGGGAGGTGAGAGAAAAACATGAAGTCTACTCTCATCACATTCCACTAAAGAAAAGAATAAAGTGCACACTCATTTTGGTAGGAAAACCTATCTCACAATACAGGAAAGTGGGGGATAAGGGGACAAGCAGGGTGGGGGGGATGATAGAAGGCAGGGCATGAGGAGGAGAGTGCAATTCGAGGTCGACACTCATGGGGAGGGATAGGATCAAAAGAGAATAGAAGTAATGGGGGACAGGATAGGATGGAGGGAAATATAGTTAGTCCTATACAACACAACTATTATGGAAGTCATTTGCAAAACTACACAGATATGGCCTATATTGAATTGCTTGCCTTCCAAAGGGAAGGGGTGGGGAGGGAGGGAGGAAGAGAAGTTGGAACTCAAAGTGTTAGGATCAACTGTCGAGTAATGTGCTTGCCACTAGGAAATAAGAAAAACAGGTAAAGGGGTATAGAAAGCTATCTGCCCCTACAGGACAAAAGAGAAGATGGAGACAAGGGCAGAGAGAGATGATAGAAGAGAGAGCAGATTGGTCATAGGGGCAATTAGAATGCTTGGGGTTTGGGGGGGGAGGGGATAAAAGGGGAGAAAATTTGTAACCCAAAATTTTGTGAAAATGAATGTTAAAAGTTAAATAAATAAATTTAATAATAAAAAAAAAAAAGAAAAAAAGAAAAAAAAAAAAAAAAAAAAAAAAAAAAGAAAATAACCTTTACACCCAGAAGAAAAGGCCAGAGACACCCAAAAGGCCTTTTGATTACTACTGTTTATAGAACATACATGTGTGAAGAGAATAACCTGATGAAGGGGAGATCACAGAATGGCTGCCCCAATGCTCAGTCTCATCTAAGGCATAACCAAGGAGGGACATGCCAGGAGAGTGATTTGCTGCAGGGAAGAGGAGGCTCCCAGGAGAGCTGCCTGGTCAATCATTTAGAAGGGCTTCCCCCACAAGAGACCAACTGCTGGTCACCATGACTCACCTGCACAGCTGCTCTGGGGGACATCTCGCTCTGGCATCCAGGGGGCTTCCCCTCTCTCCAACTGGCAGATCACATCTGGCTTGGAAAAGGCCAGGCCTGTTCATTGAAAAGATCTGTTGTCAGAGAACTCCCTCCCCCTACCCCAGATCTCCTCCCCCACCCCGAAAATAGAGCATGCTAGGAATACCCACAGGACCACTGAAGGATGTTCTAGATCTGGCACCTGGAAGCAGTGAGGAACGGACCCCTGGAATGGAGGAATGGAGCTGGGCTCAGAAAGAGACTAGGTCATTTGATCCAATCCCTGCTATTCAAGATATCTGGGATGAGAAGGGAGGATATGGAGTGGGGAGGCCTCAGGGACACCACAACCCAGCTGCTAGATTGTACCTGTCCAAGAACACTTCACCTAGGAAGAGGTAAGAAGGTAACCCTATAAGCTCTCTCTAGGCCACAGAGGGATGGAGATTCTCTAATCTCTGGATGCCAGATAGTAGCAAACACTCACGAAATCCCACAGCACTAATCAAGAGTAAAGAAAGCCCCCCATGGGGCAGCCTGCCATCCTCACCCAGGTAGATGAGGTTCCTGTAGTTCTCCAGCATCACCTCCTGGTACAGCTCCTTCTGAGAAAGGCCCAGCTGCCCCCACTCCTCTAAGGAGAAATCCACAGCCACATCTTGGAATGTCACTGATTCCTGAAAAACCAAATAGCTGAGTAAGGACTTGCTCAGGGACTATCCTTCCAATGGCCTGGGGAAGCTGACACTGTGTAATCAGGATTAGGAAGGCAGTGTTCCAAGTCCTACATTTATGGAGGCCTACTGTGTGCAGAGCTTGTACGAGATTCTTAATGATGCGACCAAATGAGAATATTGTCACTGCATTTCTGATGAGCTGACCTTTCTGTTTAACAAAGCTGGGAAGCGGGATCTGCAAACATTCCTCATCATCCCCGCTGTAAAGATGAAAAAGAAGAACCCAAGAATTCCCAGCATCTTAAGGTCTGGAAGCGGCCTTGGTAGAAGGCCACCTGGCCCAGCCTCCACCTTCTTGAGTGTCCTGTCCCTGCTGTCTCCAGTCAGGGCCTTCCAGGCTCCAGGGGAAGGTCCCCATTGAAGGGCAATCCAGAGGCGCTGACGTGGCCTACTCCACTGCCCAAGAGCTGGAGCCATGGACGAGCCTTCCTTGCCTCATGCTCCATTTGCCACTCTGACGCTAATGGACACAGACAGTGCAAGCCTCTTCTCCCTTCCACCAGAGAGTCCTTCAAATACTTGAAGGCAGATATCATAGCCCCTAAATCTTTACTTCCTTCAAGTGATCCTTGAACGGCATGTTCCTGAGGCCCTGCTCCCACCCCAACAATGATCCAAGACCTCCTTCACCTCTGATCACAATAAATGCACCACCATATCTGGTCTGATGAAAGCAGAGGCCACAAGACCATTACATTCCCAGGCCCAGATCCAGGACCTGCCAACGCAGCCTATACAGATCTGACCCAGAGAAAATTGTCCCCTGAGTTGGTCACTACCCCAGGGGGTAGTCAGTGAGTCCAGTCAGAGCCCACACTAGCTGGGGGCCTCACAGCCCTCACTCAGGCATAGGAGATGGCTCATTTCTCACTGGGTGTGCACACTCATGCCAATCAACTTTCACATGACCGTGGCTACCTTCCCAGAGATAGGTCCCTGCCACAATATGGAGACATCCCTACTTTCAGAGTGCTAGGGGTAGGCCTGCTGAGGGGATGTACACTGCCCTAATTGTCCTACCAGCTCTTGAGCCATTGACACAACCAAGCCCTCATGATGACGACATTTTAAGATCTTAAACATGACATTTACTTATCAATAAGACCAAAAATATTATAGATACTAAGAGAATTAGGAAACATAAACAGTTCCTTCTCCCTGAGCTCTCTGCACTCTTGGACGCTGTCAGTGGCCCTCTGTTCCTTGGTATTCTCTTCTCTCTGGATTTTCAGCACACCCCCCCCTTCTCTCCTAGTTTTCCTCCTCCCTCTCCAGCCCCTCCTCCTTTGTCTCCTTCACTGGATTCTTACCCAGCTCACAGGCTCTAACCCCAGGCATCCTTCAGGGGTCTGTCCCTAGCCCTCTTCTCTTCTACCCCACCCCACTTCACCTGGTGACCTGGTCAGCTCCCATGGATCTATTTCCCATCTTTATGTTGAGAATTCTCCAATCATCTCTAGCTCGGTCTCTGTGCTGAGCTCCCATATCCCCCATCTTCAAGTAAATGTGCAGTAGACATGTGAAACGCAACGTGTCCACACCGGGATTGGTTCTGTCTCCCCAACCCCATCCCTGTCTGAGGGCATCCTCTTCCTCCTTCCCCTCCCACCCCCCAGGCTCCGGACCTAGGCATCATCTGGGATTCCTCACTCCCACCCGGGACTCGCTCACCCCGCAGCTTTCACGGGACTTGTCCATTTCACTAAGTAGGTGTCCTGTCCATTTCACCTCTGCCACATTTGGCAACATTTCTCTCCTCTGACCCTGCCCCCACCCTGGGGCAGACCCTCATCACCTCCCACCTGGCCCAGGGCACGGGGTCACCCCCTGTAACCCACCCTCCACTCACGCACCCAAATGATTTTCCTCAAGGGCAGGTGGGACCACGTCGACCCCACTCAATCCTCCTGGGTCTCCTTGCTGCCTCCCCGGGATGGAGGATGTTGTTCAGTGGTCAAAGCTCCCTCCCTGCCAAGTCCCTCACCCCGCTGTTTCAACCCTCGACATCAGCCACTTGGCACACTCGCTGAGCCGGTGACCCCAGCCCCTTGCCCTTCCACAGCCAGACTCCTGGCTTTGTCTCTGGCTGTGCCCCATGCCAGGCATGCCTACCCTCCCTATCTGCCTTCAGGCTTACTTCCAGGGGCAGCTAAAACCCCAAGGCTGACCCAGGGCTGTCTGCAGGTGGTCTCGGCGGTCTCACCCCATAAACTGGGCGCTCCCTGAGGGCAGGCCCTTGCTCACATTCTCGGGGCTGGGCACCCCCAAAGTCCGTCCCCCTACCCCTCGTGCCTCCTTTGAAGCGCAGCCCCCGAGCTCGGCAGGGAGTTCCCAAGCCCCGCCCCCTTCGTGCTCCATTCCCCCCACCTCAGGCTCACCTCCCGGGAAGTGGCCGCTGAAGGCCGGGAGGCCATGCTCCCTGCAGGGCTCGGGAACGGTACGGACGCTCTACGCAGGAGCGGCGCTGAGGGACAGGGAGACCCAGAGGAGCTGGGAGGGGGAGGCCCGCCCCGCCCACTGCAGGCCACGCCCGGGTTCCTCTTTCTGCCCTGCCAACGGCCAGGCCTGCCTCTGCTCAGGCGGGGTGGCACCGCAGGGCGGGGTTTGGCACTGGAGCTTCTGATTGGCTCCTACCCCTCCCCGCCCCCTCTGGCCGGACCAACCCTCGCATTCTCTTGGGCAGCGGGCGGGAGGGGGCGGGCCTGGGTGTGCGCCAGAGGGAGCGGAAGCAAAGTCTTCAGACTCCGCCCCCCACGCAGCTCCGAGGTGCTTCCGCCACGCTTTCTGGGAATTGTAGTTCATGGAGCGGGCGGCTTCTCTTCTCCTCCTGGCCCCCAGGGCCCTCGTGCAATCCGTGCTGGGATAGGGCCGCGAATGCCCTCCCTGGGTGCCCTTCCGTTTGGTCGAGGCCCTCGGTCCCCCTGTGCGGGAACGACCCCCCGCCATCTCTCGGGTCTCGGTCCATTTCAGACCTTCCTCCCCCACTGATGGGGTGCTTGTGCCTGGACCCCAATTCCAAGATCACGTTTCTCCCCAGCTTCAGAACGCTCCCTGACCGTGTCCTCCCGGCCCAGGACACTAAGCCTGCAATGGCTCGGGACTGAGCCGCAGTGAGCCCATCTCTCCCCATGGCAAGAACCAGCTGCCCTCTGCAGAAGCTCTCCTGTAGAACCAGGACGGTCTCCTACCCGCAGAATGACCAGGCATGGATCCCCAAAGTTATGATCTTGTGAGAAAGAGAATAAGGTTTGTTCGTCCTCCGCGGAAGGAAACTTTTAGTAGCTAAGTGACGGGAGGGGCGTGCTGCTCAAAGGCCTGGCGGGAGTGCCCACCCTGGCGGGAGTGCCCACCCTGGCGGGAGTGCCCACCTTGGCGGGAGTGCCCACCCTGGCGGGAGTGCCCACCCTGGCGGGAGTGCCCACCCTGGCGGGAGTGCCCACACACAGGGGAAGCTGAGGCCAAGGCAGCCCCTCCGCTGCGCTTGCTTCATGACCTTCGTGCCTACTGACACACCGGCATAAGAGGGCGCCTCCACTTTCTGATCCTGGGATCTATGTGGGAGCACGTCTGGGAGGAGGGCACCCCAAGGACCGTTATGGGATGGAAGTGTCCTGACTAAGGGCAAGTCCGATCGCCCAAACGATTTCAACTTGTTTTTGCTTCTCCACGGACGTGCCCGGCCCGACGTGTAACCAAATTTGCCTTTCTCTGCCCACTGTCTTTGAATTATTTTCATGAGAATGGTATGTTTCAAACAATACTCAATCCAGAGATCAAGCTATCAATGTCGCTTTTCAAAGTTATCTTGCCACAGACATAACAGACCCAAAATACACCTCTCAGAAAGCCCATTCCCTGGTTTCCAGTAGTGAATGATGCCTGTGACCAAGGTTGCCTGGCATCACCCAATTAGCATATCTGCCAGGCAATCCACCACTTTTCCTATTTAAGCTTTAGCATCATTCCTGTTAAGTTGCAAGTTCCCTAAGGAGCTCTGCTCCCATATTGGCACTACAATAAACCTTTGCCACACTGATGTAAAGAATGATTGAGTTTGTGAATCATTCCAGCCTATGCTGTCTTGTACTCTGGTCTTTGGGGGGTCCCTGAACCACTTGAATGGCATCACAATCATGCCCATTCCCCTCCTCATCTCTACCTGATTCCCCACCCCCACAATCTCCCTCTCTGTTCCCCAACCCCACTCCCAGCTCCATCCAACCCAGTGCCAAGTCTTCTCCCTCCCTAGCACCTCCTGGTCTTCCCCTTCGGCCTGTACTATGGAGATAGAGCTTCCAAACTTGGCCTCTCAGTCACCTATGCCTCAGCCTTCCATCCAGTCAATGCTAGGCAACCGAAAAGCACCTACTAGGCTCCAAGCCCTGTGCTCCTTTCTGGGAATGCAAAGGCCAAAGGGAAGATATCCATGTCCCTGACAGAGCGGTGGCAGGAAGAGGGCAGCCCAGATGGGGTTTTGTTTTTGTCTGGTATGAGGGAGCAGAGGAGCTAATCCTGGAAGGGCCCTGTGGGGTTGCAGGAGATAGAAGTGTGGAGGGAGGATTTTCCAGGGCTAGGAGCAAGACTGGTCAAAGGTATGGAAGGGGTCCCAGAATAGCCATTCAAGGAGCATCCAGCAGGTTAATGTGGATCCAGAGCTATTGCCTGGATCACTCTATTTTGAGAATCACTCTATTTTGTTCCTCCATGTATGACTTTCTTCTCCCATTAGTGCTTGCAATGAGGGAAGCCCAAATAGGATGTGCCATGGTATCCTGTTGTGCAACCTAGTCTGGGGAACAGACTAGAATACCACCACCCTCCAACCTTGAAAGTGGGCAAAAGGGGCATTGCACCAGACCAGCCTTGAGTCTCAGCAACAGGGATGAATCAACTTTTGCCCAGTCTTCTTTCCTGTTCCTCACTGATAATACCTTTAGAATTCTTCTCTGCTGTTTGTTTGGGGGCGTCTGAGCCTCCCATACCGGCAAACAATAAACCCTAGTTGGTCCAGATTCTGTTTCTCTGCCTTTCTAGTGTTCTGGCATTGGCTTCATGTGGCTAGAGCATAGCAATGAGAGCCTTTCCTAATTGAGGGGGCATGTAATTATCTCCTTCCCGCACCCCCACTCTGATTTCCCACACTAGTTGATTTCTGGATGAGGAAAATCCTTCATTCAGATTGAATAGTTATTAATACAACAGAGGACTAATCATCTCTCACAGTAGGCAGCTTAATACCTCTTCTCTCCCACACTTTCCTTTGGAGCTTCCCAAACACTGAGCTAGCTTTAACAATGTGCAAGTTAAACTTCACCATCTACATGTATATCCATGGAAGGTATATTGCCAAGGTAAGTGAGCTTTTCTACAGCATTCAGAATTTCTCCTTTTACTGTAACTGATGCTTTCGTGTATAGATAGTGTAGAGCTATCTGAAGGAAAAGCTCCATTTCCCTGCTTTTGTTAGGCTAAAATTAGCACAAGCTCAGGGAATCAATTCCCATTTTGTTGCATTTCAACCTCAGAAGGTACACTGAGTACACAATCATCTATGAACCAAAAGTCACACCAACCATCTATGAACCAAAAGTTCTGCCTCCACCTTAGTCTAGGCTTGTAGCCTTTTCAAGTTAAATAATTTATCAGTGATATAGCTGACCTTGATGTACTTTTCATCTTTGTTAAAGGCATCTCACAAAATTACTGAAAATATTCCAACAAGCATGGGAGCAAGTACATAACCCTGCTTTACTTATTTGAAGGTGGGAAGGTGCTAGAGCATCATCCGTTAGGCAAGCATTATCTCAGGAAACTGAATACAATACAGATGAAGTTCTCCCTCAAATTTGGCCCTACTTTTCCATAAGCCCTCACATTCAACAACATCAGAGGCCCTAGTTAAACTGATGAACATTGTGTATGGATCTTTACTTTGCTCCAGGCATTTCTCCAGGAATTGTCGGGCAGTAAACATCATCTCGACCATTTTTTAGACCTTTCTGAAGTCACACTGGCTCTCAGGTAGATGACCATCTTCCTAGCCTATTAAGGAGGACTCTGGCAAGAATCTTGCCCACAATGACTAAGAGAGAGACCAACCCCTCCCCCCAAAAAACACACAGAGTGATTGTCACAGGACAATCTATTTCCTTTATCCTTATAGAGATGGACAATGGAGGCATCTTTGAACTCCTGAAGGACAACCTGCTCTTGCCATATAACCTGGGAGATTTCAGTCAGCTTTTGTCTGAGCAGTGGACATCTTGCCTTGCAAATCTTAGTTGGAACAGAATCAGCACCAGGTGCTTTGCCACATGGGAAAAGCCTAATGACATTCAAAAACTGTTTTTTCAGTCAGAAGTTCTGCTAGAGAGGGACTGATTTCAAGCTGAGGTAAATGGTCAGTGACGTCAGCATTGATAGACAATATATAGATGAGAATACTATGGAAGTATTCAGTCCATCTCTGCACCATCGTGTCTTTATCACCAATCAATGCGGCTCCATCAGTGATGACTTGCTCTGTAGATCTTTGGCCCATAGCCTTCAGGGCATCACAAAAGCGCTTGGGATTGTTACCATCAGTGGAAAACTGAAATTCATCTGGCTTCTTCCTGAGCCAAGAATCCTACATTTCTCTTAGCTTCACTTGCAGTTTACTATTGATGGAGTTAAATGCTCACTTCTTAAAGATGGATGAACTATTTTGCTGGTAAACTCTACAGAGTTCTCATTTGTCATTTAGCAGCTTCTGCATTTCCCTATCATTTTAATGAAACAAATCTTAAGGTTTGTAAGTGTGCTGGCCCAGATCAGTAAATGCAGTGGTGTACACCAAATCTTTGAAAGCTCCCACTCCTTTCCTGCTCCACTGTTGCCAACCATGTGTTGGCTCAGCTTTCCCTCCAAGTTAGCAGCAACTTGTACATGCTCAGAGAATGCTCAGATAATAAGTCTTCTGGTAATCATTTTGCTTTGGGACCACCACTTTTGTTGAATTTGAATGTTTATCTTGGAGAGGACAAGTCTATGACCAGTCCAACATTCTGAACAGTACATTGCCTTCGTCACTCTCATATCCTGTCTGTCTCACCTCCTTATAATGATATAGTCCATTAAATGCCAATGTTTGATAAAAGGGTGTATCCATGAGATTTTATTGGGTTTAGGTAAGTTCATGAAAATGTTGGTGAGGAGAAGGTCACAAGACATACAGATCTTTAAGAGTTAAGTGGCCATTACTGTTGCTATTTCTGAATCCATTCTCCCAGGGACTCCCTACTATTTCTGATGGTCTGCGTCTATTCTGGTGTTAAAGTCACGCAGAATTATATCAGCTTGTCCTCTTTCAGCACACTGGTGATGCGGGGCTTCATAAAATTTTTCTTTGACCTCATCAAGATTAGTCATGGAGGGAGTATATGCACTAATGATGGTGGTGTGATGCTTTCATACAAGGGGCAATTGCATCTTTATGAATCTTTCACTCACTCCTTTTGGGAGGCATACAAGCTTCTTAACTAGATTGGTTTTGATTGCAAAACCTAACCCAGCTTTGCAGCACTTCTCATCCCTGCAGCCACTCCAGAAAAACATGTATCCAGCTCTGACTTCCAGTAAACTTCCAGTAAACATTTGCAAGCTTTGTTTCACTCAAGGCTGCTATTTGGATGTGATAACTGCAGAGTTCTCTCTCAACATTATGTGTTTGTCTTTCAGGTCTACTGGATTTCCCATTTTCCATAAGCATGCACATATTCCATGTACTGATGGTGAGTGGAATCATTTCACAAACGTTTTTGTACATTTTTTTTTGACTACAGGTTGGGACCTCTGCCTGCTGTAGCAAGCTGACCAAGGTTGTGTGAAGGAGACAAATTTTAGGGTACTTTTTCTAGTCCCCTTTCAATGCTAGAAGGTGAGCAATGCAGTCCTTAAAAAAGGCTATGCAGACACCCAGGGGGCTGCTGAATCCCAAAGTTGCTTCAGTCCAGTGAGAAGATGATCCTGTGGTCTGGGCTGCCTGTGCATAGGGTTGTAACTATAGCTCCCAGTGTATCTACACCTGCTGCTTTGTCACTTGTCTTTCACCTCAGGACTTTAAAAATGGTAAAATCGTCTTTTGATTCATGCATAAATTTAAGTAAGGCAGAATTGTGTGAAGTTGTCAGCCTCCTTCTCTCTTATAGAGTCATCAAAGTCCAGTAGCAAGACAGCAGTCAAGGTAAATGGTGGTGGCTCAGCATATAGTAGTGGCTTTGATGTCTAAACAAGTGTCTGCTTCTGCCATCTTCATGGCTGCTGGAACAAACTGTTCTCCTCCACATATTCCACATGGGAAGTCTTCATACACTTGAGGTAATCACCCCCCAACTCACTGATGGTTTGAGACCCCTCGACTACCCTCAATCTAGTTTGGCCCATCTGCTGTAATGGTTTACTGGGGTGTGGCCACTACATATGCTACAGCGTGTTGGAGCCAAATATGAGAGTTGGATGACCAGTTGGACATCAGAGGTGGAAAGTAGCTCTCACACCAGAGATACCAGTGTTTCCTGAACACTGCACACCCTTGTTTGCTGGGTTTGCCCAGTTCAGGATATCTTCCTTTGAGAGAATACTGTCATTGGAGGTTTTCTTTGGGAGGCAAGCATATGATAGAAGCAAGCTTCTTAAGCCTGTTGGAGAATTTCAGGGGCTTCTTATTTTTCCTGAGAACTCTTTAGGCAGAATAACTTCTAAATCAGTGTACCTAGAATTAGAATTTATAGGTCAGTGAAAAGTCTTTACCCTGAATACCTATGATCTCTGATTAAAATTCAATTTCCAATTTTGCATTTATGATGGGAAATGACAGATCAATATCAGGCTAAAAGCCCTTCCTTAATAAACTCATGATCAAAGGAGATGGAACAAACTGTTTTGAAAGGATAGTCAATCAGAAAAAATCATACAGACACATACACACATAAACATAATAAGCTGGAGCTCAAATCTTACCCTTCATCACATAATTTACCCTGGAGAGAAACCCCACAGATGTCAAAATGTTGGGATGCCTTCAGTCTGAGTACAAAATTTGCTGTATAGCCATCTCTATGCTGGTTATTCTTAAATCTACTCACTTTAACCTCTGCTGACCTCCAAATTGCCTTTCAGAAATAGAGAAACAGATGCCCATTAAACACCTTAAACTAAATGTGTCCAAAAGTGTCCAAACAACTCAATATCTTTCACCCTAACCCCACCTCCACCCCTTCTCTATTACCGTAGGGGCAAACAGCATCCTTCTCGTCCCTCAGGCTCAGAAATGTCAGTATCCCCATGCTAAGACTACCTCTCTTTTTACTTTTTTTGCTTTCATCATTTCTTTTTTTTTTAACATTTTAAATTATTTTGTTTTCAGTTTTCTACAATCATTTCCATACATCTTAGATTTTTCCCCTTCCCTCCCTTCTCCACTCCCAGATGGTGTGCAATCTTATATAGGTTCTACACATTCATTTCCATTAAATACATTTTCACCTTAGTCATGTTGCATAGAAGAGATAAAATGAATAGTAAAACCATAAAACAAAACAAAACATAACACAAGAGAAAATGGTCTGCTTCATTCTGCGATCCAATTCCATAGTTCTTTCTCTGGATGTGGAAGGCATATTGCCTCAAGAGTGTATTGGGAATTTTTTAGGTCCTTGCATTGCTGTGAATGACTAAGTCCACCAGAAAAATTCCTTACACATTGTGGTTGTTGCTGTGTACAAAGTTCTCCTGGTTCTGTTCCTTTCACTCAGCCCTTCCAGGTCTCTCTGAAGTCTTCCTGTTCATCATTTCTTATAGCACAATAGTATTCCAGTATATTCATATACCACAACTTGTTCAGTCATTCCCCAATTGATGGGCATCTCTTTGATTTCCAGTTCTTGGCCACCACAAAGAGAGCTGCTATAAATATTTTTGTACATGGGACTTTTTCCCATTTTTATGATCTCTTTGGGATACAGTCCTAGAAGTGATATTGCTGGGTCAATGGGTATGCACATCTTTGTAGCCCTTTGGGCATAGTTCCAAATTGCTCTCCAGAATGGTTGGATCAGCTCACAGTCCCACCAACAATGAATTAGTGTTCCAACTCTTCCACATCTCCAACATTGATCATCTTCCTATTTTGTCATGTTAGCCAATCTGATAGGTGTGATGTGGTACCTCAGAGTTGTTTTGATTTGCATCTCTCAAATCAATAGTGATTTAGAGCATTTTTTTCATATGACTATACTTTCTTCCTCTGAAAACTGCCTGTTCATATCTTTTGACCATTTATCAATAGAGGAATGACTTGTATTCTTGTAAATTTGACTCAGTTCTCTTTATATTTTAGAAATGAGGCCTTTATCACAGACACTAGTTGCAAAAATTCTTTCCCAGTTTTCTGCTTCTCTCCTAATCTTAGCTGCATTGGGTTTGTTTATGTAAAAACTTTTCAATTTAATGTAGTCAAAATTATTCATTTTGCACTTCATAATGTTCTCTATCTTTTATTTGGTCAAAAATTTCTCCATTCTCCATAAATCTGACAAATACACTATTCCTTGCTCTCCTAATTTGCTTATAGTATCAGTTTTTAACAAAATCTTGGGTTACAAATTTTCTCCCCTTTTATCCCCTCCCCCCGAAACACCAAGCATTCTAATTTCCCCTATGACCAATCTGCCCTCTCTTCTATCATCCCTCTCTGCCCTTGTCCCCATCTTCTCTTTTGTCCTGTAGGGCCAGATAACTTTCTATACCCCTTTACCTGTATTTCTTATTTCCTAGTGGCAAGAACATTACTCGACAGTTGTTCCTAACACTTTGAGTTCCAACTTCTTTACCTCCCTCCCTCCCCACCCCTTCCCTTTGGAAGGCAAGCAATTCAATATAGGCCAAATCTGTGTAGTTTTGCAAATGACTTCCATAATAGTTGTGTTGTATAAGACTAACTATATTTCCCTCCATCCTATCCTGTCCCCCATTACTTCTATTCTCTTTTGATCCTGTCCCTCCCCATGAGTGTCGACCTCAAATTGCTCCCTCCTCCCCATGCCCTCCCTTCCATCATCCCCCCTACCCTGCTTATCCCCTTATCCCCCACTTTCCTGTATTGTAAGATAGGTTTTCATACCAAAATGAGTGTGCATTTTATTCCTTCCTTTAGTGGGATGTGATGAGAGTAAACTTCATGTTTTTCTCTCACCTCCCCTCTTTATCCCTCCACTAATAAGTCTTTTGCTTGCCTCTTTTATGAGAGATAATTTGCCCCATTCCATTTCTTCCTTTCTCCTCCCAATATATTTCTCTCTCACTGCTTGATTTCATTTTTTAAAGATATGATCCCATCCTCTTCAATTCACTCTGTGCACTCTGTCTCTATGTGTGTGTGCGTGTGTGCATGTGTGTGTGTGTAATCCCATCCAGTACCCAGATACTAAAAAGTTTCAAGAGTTACAAATATTGTCTTTCCATGTAGGAATGTAAACAGTTCAACTTTAGTAAGTCTCTTATGACTTCTCTCTGCTGTTCACCTTTTCATGCTTCTCTTCATTCTTGTGTTTGAAAGTCAAATTTTCTTTTCAGCTCTGGTCTTTTCATCAAGAATGCTTGAAAGTCCTCTATTTCATTGAAAGACCAATTTTTCCCCTGAAGTATTATACTCAGTTTTGCTGGGTAGGTGATTCTTGGTTTTAGTCCTAGTTCCTTTGACTTCTGGAATATCCTATTCCATGCCCTTCGATCCCTTAATGTAGAAGCTGCTAGATCTTGTATTATCCTGATTGTATTTCCACAATACTTGAATTGTTTCTTTCTAGCTGCTTGCAATATTTTCTCCTTGACCTGGGAACTCTGGAATTTGGCCACAATGTTCCTGGGAGTTTCTCTTTTTGGATCTCTTTCAGGTGGTGTTCTGTGGATTCCTTGAATATTTATTTTGCCCTCTGGTTCTAGAATCTCAGGGCAGTTTTCCTTGATAATTTCATGAAAGATGATGTCTAGGCTCTTTTTTTGATCATGGCTTTCAGGTAGTCCCATAATTTTTAAATTGTCTCTCCTAGATCTATTTTCCAGGTCAGTTGTTTTTCCAATGAGATATTTCACATTATCTTCCATTGTTTGATTCTTTTGGTTTTGTTTTGTGATTTCTTGGTTTCTCATAAAGTCATTAGCCTCCATCTGTTCCATTCTAATTTTGAAAGAGCTATTTTCTTCAGTGAGCTTTTGAACCTCCTTTTCCATTTGGCTAATTCTGCTTTTGAAAGCATTCTTCTCTTCATTGGCTTTTTGAACCTCTTTTGCCAATTGAGTTAGCCTATTTTTCAGGGTGTTATTTTCTTCAGCATTTTTTTGGGTCTCCTTTAGCAGGGTGCTGACCTGCTGTTCATGTTTTGACTGCATGTCTCTCATTTCTCTTCCCAGCTTTTCCTCCACCTCTCTAACTTGATTTTCAAAATTCTTTTTGAGCTCTTCCATGGCCTGAGCCCATTGAGTGGGCTGGGATACAGAAGTCTTGATTTCTGTGTCTTTGCCTGATGGTAAGCATTGTTCTTCCTCATCAGAAAGGAAGGGAGGAAATGCCTGTTCACCAAGAAAGTAACCTTCTATAGTCTTATTTCTTTTCCCTTTTCTGGGCATTTTCCCAGCCAGTGACTTGACCTCTGAATATTCTCCTCACACCCACCTCACCTCCTGATCCTCCCAGCCAGCACTTGGGGTCTGAGATTCAAATGCTGCTCCCCAGCCTCAGGGCTTTGGGCGGGGGCAGGGCTGCTATTTAGTGTGAGATTAAGTTCAGGTGCTCAGGTGGGGGCAGGGCCACCTCTCAGGCTCAGTTCCTTCAGGGGGTTTATGCAGAGACCTTCAACAATAGATCCAGGTTCCTGCCTGCTTGGGGAGCCCTGGTCTGCCTCTGCCTCAGCTTCTGCCTCCCAAGGGGGCCTGAGTTATGGGGGCACCCCACTCCCCTCTCGACCCGCCAAAGAGACCCTCTCACCGACCCCCATCACCTGTGGGTGGAGGGTCTCGTGAGGCCGCTCGAGATCCCGTCCCTGAAGCCTGCTCGGATCTGCTCCTTTTGGTGCCGGGCCGGGGCGGGGCTGGGCTGGGCTCCGTGTCCGCAGCATGACGGACCTTTTGTGAGAGGTTTGCAGGTCCCTCTGGAACAGAAATCTCCTTCGCTCCAGTGTTCTGTGGCCTCTACTGCTCCAGAATTCACCATGAGTTACTTTATACAGATGTTCTATGGGTTGTGGGTTCGGAGCTATGTGTATGTGTGTCTTTCTACTCCACCATCTTGTAGTATCAGGTTTTATACCTAGATCATGTATCCATTTAGACTTTATTCTTGCGTACAGTATCAGACATTGGTCTATGCCCAGTTTCCGCCACACTGTTATCCAGTTTTCCCAGCAATTTTTGTCAAACAGTGAGTTCTTGTCCCAGAAGCTGGGATCCTTGAGTTTATCAAATAGTAGATTGCTATATTCATTGACTACTGTGTCTTGAGTATCTAACATATTCCACTGGTCTACCCAGCCAGTACCAAGTGGTTTGGATAATTGCTGCTTTATAATACAATTTGAGATCTGGTAAGACTAGGCCACGTTCCGTAGCATTTCTTTTCATTAGTTCCCTTGATATTCCGGACCTTTTGTTCTTCCAGATGAATTTTGACATTTTTTCTAGCTCTAGAAAATAATTATCTGGTAGTTTGATTGGTATGGCACTGAATAAGTAAATTAATTTGGGTAGAATTGTCATTTTTATTATATTGGCTCAGCCTACCCACAAGCAACTGATATCTTTCCACTTACTTAGATCTGACTTGATTTGTGCGAAAAGTATTTTGTAATTGTGTTCATATAGTCCCTGGGTATGTTTTGGCAGAGTAGACTTTCAGATATTTTATAGGGTCTACCATAGCTTTAAATGGGATTTTTCTTTCTATCTCTTGCTATTGGGCTTTGTTAGTAATATATATAGAAATGCAGATGATTTACGTGAGTTTATTTTGTAACCTGCAATTCTGCCAAAGTTGTTTATTATTTCAAGTAGTTTTTTTACTTGATTCTCTAAGTATATCATCGTATCATCTACAAAGAGTGATGACTTAGTTTCTTCTTTGCCTACTCTAATTTCTTCAATTTCTTTTTCTACTCATTGCTAAAGCTAACATTTCTAGTACCATACTGAATAACAGTGGTGACAATGGACTCTTTTTTTTACTATTTAAGAGACATCTCATTTTCCAGAGCATTTCCCAGCAAGCGAGCTGTGCCCTGAGTTTGACGTAACAACAATCCTTTAATCTCACCCTCTGGAGGAACTCAGCAAAATCCTAGAATCATTTCACACCAGCACCAGGTGTTCTCTGAGCTTCGACAAGGTCCTATAGTACCTATGTCCTGGTTTTGAAGCCCTGCTATGAATCAAAGCTGTCTCATTGTGGTTGTAACTCCTCATCATCAGGGGTAACACTCCATAACTCACTCCATAGCCACATGTCTAGGTATTGAGATTTGCCCACACTAAAGCAGTTGCCTACTAGAAGAAGTCCCTGGACATGTGTCTACTTTCCCTCTTCCAACAGAATAAAGATGACTTTTTGCTTATGCCTACTCTTACCTCTTTGGTTTTGGTGCTTATTTTGTTTTAAATTTTTGGAGTTAAATGTGGTGGCCACAACCTATGTGAGCTCTTTGGTATTTTAGAGTTAACAGCAGATGCAAAACCTCTGTGACCCTTTGGTTATTTGTTCTCAGGGTTCACAGAACCTAGGATTCCTCCTCTCCTCACTTTCTCTCATGGCCAGATCCAATATGGTACCAAGGTCTGCAGGTCTCCCCTCTGCAGCATCTCTTATGTACCCCCTATTTCATCTGAGGGGACCAACCCCCTGGTGCAGACCCCCATCACTCACACACGGACCAGGGGGATACCTGCTTGGGGAGGTGGGGGTAAGGTCTCTTGATTCCAGAGCTCCCCTCTGACCAGGTCACCTCCCCCACTAAGCAAGCTCCAGGCTTCCCATTGATTCCAGTCTGGAAAGCAACATGGTGGGGCATCCAAAGCACTTCCTGTCCCGGCCACCTCTCTCTCCAGAAGTCTCCATGGGGAGACCCAGGCCCGGTCTGTTCCAAGAACAAGACCCTCCATCTCAGGCTCTGGTCAATTTCTCTGACCTCACCCCATGGCTGGAATGCTCTCCCCACTGCACCCCAACTCCTGACCTTCCCCAGCCCCTCCCCTGTGATAACTAGACCTGCTGGGCTAGACCTCGTCTGGCGCGTGCTTTGTACAGACTGGTCTGCATGGCTGCTCCTCGTTATTTTGTCTCCCGGAATCTAACTTCGAACCTGGCACACAGCAGGCGCTTAAGCAGTGCTTCTTAAGTCCAATGGAGCCCTGGGAGGGGCCGAGGGTCAGGCCTGGAAGTTGTCCAGGAGCAGGAGCCACAATGGGCCGCGGCCAGGTACAGAAGCTGAGCTGGGCGAGGAGATGAAGGGAAGAGAAAAGGAACTCGAAGGGTCACCCCACGTGTTTGGCGTTTGGGTGTGATTGTGGGCATGCGCACAAGGAGGCCGTGCTCTGGACTACGTTTCCCAGAAGGCCATCCGGACACTTGCCTGAGCTCGGAGCGGGGTTCCGGCTCAGCTTCCAAAGCTTGGCGTCACTTCCGCTCCTCCCAACTCCCCTCCTTTTTGACCGTTACTGCTCAGGAACTGTCCACCCGGCTCCGCCCTATTCTCTGCCCGGGTGAGTGATAGTCCGGCAGGGAGGGCCGGGTGCGGAGGGGGCGGGGCAGGAGGGGCCCCAGTGCCTGGCTTGTCTGAGTTAACGGGTAAAGGTGGGAGCGCTAGTGAGGCAGATGTTTACGCGTGCGCACTCTTGGCCGCCCGCAGCCACGCCCCGCGTTCAGGGCAATGGCGTATCCAGGCTTAGGGAGGATGGGCCACCGCCCTGCAGCCAATCAGCGGCCTCGCTGGTCTGTAGAGGCGCATGCGTATTCTCTTGGGCCGGCTGTGATCTGTGTCGTGCGTGTCTCAGCGTGTTCCTGCGCATGCGTGGTTCTGAGCTTTCTAGTTAAGCTTACCCCTGGCCACATCCAGGGCTCTGGCCTGTTTCCCAGGCCGGGGTCCGCGGGGCGGTGCTGGACCCGCGGTTTCGGCAGGACTGGGGGCTTCGTAGGAGCCGGGGCCTCCGGGGGAGGTTCTGGGTCCGGGGTTTCGGCAGAGCTGGGGTCCCTCCTGGGGGCGGTGGCTGCCTCCTCTGGAGGAGCCCTGGGTCTGGGGGCTGTCCCAGGTACCGGGTCTGGGGACTTAAGCGGGGCCAGAACCTTTGTGGGCCCTGAGGCCGGGGCTGCCACTCACAGGGCCCTTCTCTCCTTCCCCAGCTCTGCCTCCTCCGCCTGGAGCACGAGGGATGGCCCCCAGGCCCTCAGTGTCATCCACCTCCCAGGTGAGCTCCGGGGCCAAGGGTTGGGGCAAACCGGGGGCCAAGCAGGTGAGCAGAGGAGGGAGCTGCACGTGGGCCACCCGTGAGGGACACGAGGGAGACCGGTTCCGCTGACCCGGAGAGTGTGGCGAGCCAAGGCTGGGATTCCCAGTGAGAGGTGCTCGGGTTAAGTGAAGGGGCATTTATGAAGCTCTCCTGTTCTCTCGTTAAGTGCCGAGGATACAGAGAAAGGCAGAACCAGGTGTGAAAGCACCTGCCTTATCCAGGAGGGCCTGCCCTCACAGGTTCTTAGATCTGCTCTTCTAAAAGGAAAGGCACCTTTTGGGGGAGTCAACAATCCCTTTAAACAGGTGCGTGTATCATTCCTTGAGTTCAGGGGGAAAAGTCAGCACCCTGAACTTAGAGAAACAAAGATCAACCAACAAGAGAAGTTTCCAACTGTGACAGATCAACAGACAGATAACTGTCTGACCATACATACGTACATAGTTACCAGAGAGAGAAGCACCAACATTTGGGGTGTGGGAGGTCTTCTTAGGGGCTGCCCAGAGTCCAACCTGGCTAAATAAACACTTCCATCAGTAAACCTCTCCTCAGGGTAATTATGGACTTTTCAGAGCCAAAGGGCATCACAGTCCTTGAGAACCAGTGCCTCATTAACAAAAAGTGTGGGCCTTCCTACAGATCTCCTCTAATCAAACTCCCCTCAATGGGCAGGCCCATTAATGGGTAGGGAAGATCTTCAGTCTCATTAGCATTACACCAGGTTCTCTCCTTTCCAGGAGCTGGCAGAGTCTTAAGTGAGGCATCATGAAACAACCATGAACAAACAAGACGCATGCAAGCAGAGGAATGCCTTTCTGCAGAAAAAGGGATTTTAGCTAATACTTGAAGGAAGCCAGAAGGCAGACATGAGGAGGAAGAGACTTTCATGCTCGGGGGATAGCCATTGACAATGCTGGGAGATGGAGTGGCCTTTCTGCAGAATAGTAAGGAAGCCAGTGTACGCAGGTTGTGTATTAGATGTCTTTTATTTCATCGAATTTTACCCTGTAGGATTACACTCAGTTTTGTTGAGTAATTTTTAGCTGTCAGCCTATATCTTTTACCTTCCTGGATATTATTTTCCAAGTTCTTTGCTCCTTTATACCAGTGGCTGTTAAATCCTGTGTGACCCTGACTGGGACTCCTCAGATCTTGAGTTCTTTCTTTCTGGCTGCTGGCAGTATTCTTTCTTTGACCTGAAAGTTCTAGATTTTGGATATAATATTCCTTAGAGTTGTCATTCGGGGGATTTCTTTCATGAGGTGACCAGTACATGCTATTTCTACTTTATCCTCTGGTTCTACGAGATTTGGGCAGTTTTCTTTTATGATTTCTTATAATGCCTATAACTGGCAAGATATTTTGGTTATAGCTTTCAGGTAGTCTGATGATTCTTAAATTATCTGTTTGATCTGTTTCTAGGTCATTTATTTTTAATAGGAAGGTGGGGCACCGCAGGCACTGAGTGCTGGGCTTGAAGTTAGGAACATTTGAATCCAAATCCAGCCTCAGACTCTGTGACCCTGGGCAAATCACTTCACCTCACCTCTCTCACCCTCAGTTTCGTTGTCTGTAAAATGAGGGTTATAATAGCATTGACCTTCTAGGGTTCTGGTGAGGATCAGATGAACTGTCACCTGTCAAAGCACTTTGCTTTGCAAATCTTAAACCATTATATGGATGCCAGCCATTGTTCATACTCTGAGCTAACCTTATACCTTACATTTTCTTCTGCTCTATGTCCTTTGATTTTGTTTTAATATTTCTTGTTCTCTGTCATGTAGTCTTTGACATCTATTTGGACCATCCTAAAATTTTCAGGGAGTTTGCTTCTTAGGTGAGGTTTTGTACCTTGTGTAAGCTGTTAATTCCTTTTACAATTCTTTCTTCTGTAGCTCTCATTTCTTTTCCCATTTTTTTCCTTTAGTGTTTTCTTTTTATGTATAAAAAAGATTTTTTAAAACTTTTTTTCCCAGTCTCTTCCAGGAATTCTAGTTAAATTTGTGCCCGAGCTGTTTTTTCTCTGAGACTTTGCTTCGAGAGGTTATGGAGTTACTATTTATTTCTGGGTTTGTGTCTTGACCATCCCTGTCACCATAATCCTTTTTTATGGTTGAATTCTGTTTTTATTCTCTCATTCTTCCAATCCATCAGGAATTTATGTTAGGTCCAAGGTCTGCATGCTCCTGGAAGAAATGACTGGTCAGAGCTTGTGTCCTCTTAGGTCTGTCTGCTTCTTTCTTGTGATATTGAATGTCTAGGCTTTCAGAGACCAGCTTGGGGTAGGTTCTTGCAAGCTTTTGGTGCTTTCAAAATGTTATGATCAGGAAAAAGCCTGATCTGTACCCTGCTGGTCTGAGCTCTGCCATTTTCTGACCTGTATTTGACTCTGAGCAGCATATCTGTGGACTCCTCCCATTTGGAGTTCTGGGAGCCTGCTGCTGGGTTCATTCTCTCTCGGCCCTCTAGGAGGCGCTGTCGGTTCAAAAGAACAGCACTACAGGTCTGGAATTCCTTCCCCAGTTATTGTGCTGCAGGCCTCAGACTGGTCTAGAGTCCGGAACTGAGAGCAGTCCTGTTCCTAGGCTTGGAGTTGTGCTGCTGCCGCCAAATTCTGAACTCATTCCTCCATCAGTCTGCAGCCTAAAGCCTGCAAGAGCTCCTGATGCTTAAACTCTATCTCCTGATACAGGTCATTCTGCATCTGTGACTGGGAACTGGATTGGGAGCCACAGAGCTGTCCTTTGGCACTCGTTCTTGTGTTCTGCCCAGAGACTCTTCTAGACCTTGGACCTCTCCTTGTGCTGGAGTGACCTCCTTTCCAGACAGACCCTAGCCCCAACATCCATGGATTTCTCTCAGCTTTTCTCACTGTGCCAGCTTGGGCTGGAGAAATGACTTATGGTGACTTTCCACTGAATTTTCCTGTGAAGACTTGATTTGGTCCATATTCTAGCTCTTTCTGTAGGAGTTGTGAAGGGGAGCTCAGCAGGACTTCCTCCTGTTGTCCTTCCCAGGAACACTGATTTGTCAACTGAACGAAGGCTGGAAGGACTGGAGGTGGCAGACCTGCCCAGAGGCTACTGCAGTTGTGCAGGAAGGGGCTGATGAGGACCTCCACTATGGGGTTGAGAGAGGTGGGGTGCCTGCATCAGAGGAGAGACGGTATGAAGGTAGAAAAGACCAGACTTGAGAACTGAGTGGAGATGGGAATGGGGATTGGAGGGACTGAGGAGCTAAGGGTGACACCTGTCTTTGAGCCTGGGTGACTGGGAGGATGAGGATGTCCTTGACAGTAATAGGGAAGTGGGAAGCGGGTACAGTAATAGGGGAAAGACAGTGAGTTCTGTTTGTACTTATTGAGTTTAAGATATAAGTTTAAGTAGACATAGATGCAAGACTGGAGGTCAGGAGGGATGTTAAGGCCCAATACATAGATCTGTCCAAATGTACAGGAGGTGGCTTAGAGAGGGATGGTTAGATAGCGGGGTTCCCTTCTCTGGAGGTCTTGAAGCAAAGGCTGAAGGGCCACTGTCCAAAGAGGGTTCTGAGGGGCATCTCTGGACAATGATTTCAGGCTTCCTGGCTACTGGCCCTGAGGCTGCTGTATGTTCAGTACTGTGGGGCTGGCACCGTGCTAAGCCTGGGAATACAGAGAGAGACAAAACTACTCCCTGCTCTCACAGAGTACACAGTCTGATGGAGACACCATATTTCTTGTACACACTACGTGATATAAACATATTTAATTGTATATTGTGAACGTTACAAAAGAAATAGGGTAATGCTACTTAGGCTGAGCTGGCGCTGATTCTTAATCATTGATGCTGATTCTCCAATCACCTAAGTGAGAGTCCAGGCTGGGGGGGGGGCCTCTGTTTGGAGGCATCACAGGGCCCCTGATCTGGGAATATGAGCAGACTCCCAAGATGCCTTGTGTAGAGGACAGAGAGAGGAGTCCTTATTGTTATTCAGAGGCTGTGGCTGCCTTTAAGGACCCAGGAGGATGGCCCACTCTTCAAGCACTCCAAAAGGGAGATGACAGACCACCCATTGCCTTTGTACCATCAGAAAACAGAGCACTATGGAGCAGAGCAGGCCTGGGCCAGGTGAAGAGGGAAGCCTGTGCCTGTGCCCATTCTCTGCTCCCAGGGAACTGGAAATGGCCCCTTGGAGCCCTGGGAATTGGAGCTGTGAGGAAGCATCTCATCAGCAGCCTGGGAGCTGCTGCTTTGGCCTGAGCACACAGGAGGGGCTCTTGGCTGTGCCCAAAGGCCTGAGAGGCTGAGTCATGAACAGGGTTTGTGAGACCCAGCTTCTTGTGCAGAGGAAGCCCGGAGTGTCCATTACTCTCAGCAGTGTCATCCCATAATATCGCCTCCTAGCCTGACAGTCCTGGACAACACCAATCCAGGGCCATTGGGAATTCCTAAGGGTGAGTTTGGGAATCAGACCTAGAGACAGCAGATGCTTTCCTGTTGCTCCTTGGAGAAAGAAGGTGCCAGCACTGGCTTCCTGAGCAGTGGGAAGGATGACCGAGTGAACCTTCAAGTGCTGTGAGACCTTGTAGGGAGATAGCGATCCATCGGCCTGGTGAAGGGAGTCTGGTTCTCTTGGAATGAATTGGGCTTCTGGAGTGCTTGGCATGTTTCCTATCAGTTGATAGGCTCCTTTGAAGCCTGGAGTAAAGATTGCCTTGCCCATAACCATTGCCACTTTGAGGCCCTAGGATAGAGCTGGAACCCTGTTAGGCCAAACTTGGAGAAATGTAGACATCAGCACCCTTAAAAGCTATTCTTAGAAAATTTCCCAGAGTAGCTCCCACAGTGGGCAGTGAGCCAAAGAGAGTGCCTGAGATCAAATCCAGGCTGTGTGAGCCCTGGAGTTCTGGGGACCTGGGTCATGGAGTAAATTATAGTAACAGATTCCATTTAGTTCCCCAACTCCTCATTAAAGGTTTACCCTCTGCCTGGCATTGTGCTGGAGCGTATGCATCCAGAGACAAAAGCACCTCCCAGGGACAGATGGAGTCCCTATCAAAGACATCTGGGGTTAATTGTCTGAAGGGTTAGACAGCTGGGGGGATGTGCACAGGCCTTGTGTGGAGGTTGAACTTGAAGGGAAACAGGTATTCTGCAGGGTGGAGATGAAGGGGAGAGCATCCTGGGGGCTGTCTTAGTGCCTGGCCCGCTGTAAGTGCTTCATAAATACAGTATGCACATTCTCACACACTTACACACACTCTGTATCTGTCTCTCTGTCTCTGTCTCTCTCTGTCTCTGTCTCTCTCTCTCATACACACACACACACACACACACTCTCTCTGTCTCTGTCTCTGTCTCTCTGTCTCTCTGTCTCTCTCTCTCTCCCCCCCTCCCTCCCTCCCTCTCTCTCTCTCTCTCTCTCTCTCTCACACACACACACACACACACACACACACACACACACACACACACACACACACACAAAACACAGACCCACACAATGATATTGTCTCTCCTGAGCTGCCCAAGGGCAGGGGCTGCTTTGCCTGGTTCTTGGCACTTAGCTGGTGGTTGGTTCTTGTCCTTCTTTCTAGAAGAGGACCAACATGACATCACCAGGATAAAGTGAAGTTTCAGTGTGTCCAACTCTGTGGCTGATCAGACCAATACGAGCTCGGAATGCTCTACCACAGGTTGGGCACAGATGGTCCATATGAACATTTGGGGTGGTTACTCCAAATTTGCACATCCTATGTTTCCTTTGTGCTATTTCAATTCTGCTTTGTTCATAGAGTACAGTGCCCTTTCTGATGTGGGCACGCCATGCTGAGAGGTCCTTGCCAGTGTCTCCCATGTTGTACAATCAAATCCAAAGTTCTTGAGAGAGATCTTGAGAGTGTCTGTGTATCACTTCTTTTGGCCACCATATGATTGCCTGCCCCATGCAAGTTCTCTGTAAACTAGTCTTTTTGACAGCATTCATTTCACATTCGAACAGAGAGTTGTGCTCTCTGTAGCATAGTTTGAATGCTTGCCAGTTCAGTTTGAGCAAGGACCTCAGTGTCTGATACCTTATGCTGCCAGGTGATCCTCAGAATCTTTCTAAGACAGTTCAAATGGAAGTGATTCAGTTTCCTGGCATGGCACTGGTAGACTGTCCATGTTTCACAGGCATATGACAATGCCTTCACTTTGGTAGTCAGTCTAATACCTCTTCTCTCAAACTTTTCTTTGGAGCCTCCCAAACACTGAGCTAGCTCTGGCAATGCTTGCATCATCCTCATTGTCAGTGTGTACATCCCTGGAAAGTACACTTATCTAGAGCATTCAAAACTTCTCCTTTTGTTGTAACTGATGGTTCCATGTATGGATGGTGTGGTGATGGCTGATGGAGCACCTATGTTTTCTTGGTGTTAATTATTAGGCCAAAATTAGCTCAGGCAGCAGAGAATTGATCCATACTTTGTTGCATCTCAGCTTCAGAGGCTACATTGAGTGCACAATCATCTGCAAACAGAAAATCATGCACCATCACTTCTTTCACTTTGGTTTTGGTTTGTAGCCTTTTAAATCGAAGAAATTGCCATAATCATGGTAGTTGACCTTGATGCCATGTTCATCCTCATTGAAAGCATTTGTCAACATGGCTGAAAACATCATGCTAAAAAGCATGAGACTTGCATTTCATAACTGCTTAGTAAATGACAGTAGGAGAACTGAAAATAAAAGATATGCATGTTATTTAAGATGTGGTGAAACAAGCTTTGGTATGTGACTGAGGGAACATTCCTGTGCTGTAAGAGAAAGTGACCATGAGGAATACAGAGAAACATGGGAAGACTGAGGAACTGATGCAAAGTGAAGTCAGCAGAACCAGGAAAACAGTAAACACAGTGACTACAACCATAAAACAACCCAAACTGACTGCTGATGCCCTAGAAGAGATTGGAAAGGCATCAAAGATGGGGAGCATCTTTGCAGCTGTGGGTGACTTTAAGTACAGAACTTTCCACATGATGGCAGGCTTTGGGGATGTGCTGTTTAATCTTGCTGACCTATTCTTTATTATCAGGACTCGCTGCTTGGGAGGGGAGGAGAAAGGGAAACATTGGAAAATGAAGGTGATGTCAAAGTCAATAAAGATTTACCAGGATCCTTAATGTTTGTTGATGGATTGCTGTGATTTAAGCTCCTGATTGTGCAAATGAGAAAAGTGCTGCCCAGGGAGCTGAAGTTGCTTGATTCCAGTAGAAGAAGGTCTTCCAAGATGAAATACTATGTTGGCCTCATGCATCATGCTGCTCTCTCCTTGCTATGAAACTCCCTCTTTTTTCATCACCATATAAATACATAACCAAAAGAGACCAAGATTAGTGGTTGAATAGTAAAACCTAGACTGCAGGTAATTTGGTACAGGTATTAAGCATTCATTAAAGGAAGATTGAATAGAAGCTTGGTATAATTCCTTTTTTCCCAGGTATCATTCTCCCTTGCGTTTATTTAGGATTATTGGGGAGGCGGGAGGGGCAGGCTAGTAGAGGGAAAATGCCCATCTCTGTTGGCCATTAATCAAAAAAATTCTCAAGTATAGAACAAAGATCTCAAATGTGCTGTAGCCCACAACATTTCCTGAGTGCTGTCAGGACTGGATTAAAATGCCATAGAGAAATGGTTAACATAAAAATTCAGTAGAACATAGATAATACTGAGAGGTGATTTTCTAAGTCAATATGTAACCCACAGGGATCCTTATATATGGTTGAGTCGACCTCATTTCAGTTTGCATTTGCCACTAGTGATGTAAAACAGTTGTACCCTTCACAGATTATATGTAGATTGTCAGGCTAGGAGATGAGTGGGAAAGGAGAAAAGGTAGTGCAAGACAGATTTCTTAGATGGTATCGCAGTGTATACTATGGAGATTGAACTTGGAATCAGCAATGAGTGAATACATGAAAGAAACATTTAGCGTGCATGTACTGCATGTCAGTATTGTAGAGATAGAGTCCCTGCTCTCTAGTGGTGGATCGTGGCCTGGAAGGGGGCATGTTGATTTGGAAAGTCATTTGTCCTTCATTTTTGAAGAGGACAAATGTCATCACAGGAACATGGCTTGACTGGTGTGAGCTGGACGAGGCCTCACTCTCCCTGAATCATCAAAGTCCAGTGGCAAAGTGGAAATGACTGGCAATGGCCTGGGATATCTGACCATGCTCAAGTGCTCCACAGCACCTGCTTCAGCTGCCTTTATGACCGTTAGAACAAATTATTCTCATTGGTTCATTCCATCAGGGGAGGTCTTCACATGCTTGGACCATTCCCTAGCTCACTGATGGGTTTGAGGGTTGTATGGCTGCAAGGGCAGGTTAAGTAGGATCTTTTGCTGTTTTTTTATTATAATCAAATGCCTCTGCTTTAATCTTGCCTTTATCAACCAAGTGTCTTTACTAGGAGTAAACTTTAGAAGCGAGAGTCTCTTTAACTAGAAACAGTATATATATTTGTATTGTTAATGTGATTAAAGTTCTTGTTTGTTTAGGGAAGAGTTGTAGGAAGACCCACATCTTTTGTTAACGAGGTACTGGTTTTCAAGGGTTGGGATGCTCTCTGGCTCTAAAAAAAGGTATGAATACTCTGAAGGTGAGGTTTTACTTTGGGGCTTAGTTTTTGGAAGCCAGATGAGACTTTGGGAAGCCGCTAATGAGTCCCCTGACTTTGAAACCCCAGATATTGGTGCTTCCTTCTTTGGGAACTGTGGACAGACAGTTGGAACTGTCTGTTGACTTGTGAGATATGTATTTCCTATGTCAGACAGTTTGGAAGTGCTGTCTGTTGATTTCCTGAACTAAGTGAATGATATATGTACTTGATTAAAGGAGATTGTTAACCCTTCAAAAGTTGCCTTTCCTTTTAGAAAAGCAGATGAAAGAATCTGTGACAACAGGCTCCCTTGTGTACGTTGGGGTGCTCACCAATACAGTATGGCATAGTCAGTAGGATCTGCATAAATTAAAAGGAAAGTATAGGTTTTGTGGGACTGGGGTAATTGTTTTTTCCCGCCTGTGGCTATGGTTCTATGGAGCCTGGGGTGGTGGGGATGACCAGGGACTGGGCTTGAGTAGATTAGCCCGGCTCCTGACTGCAATCTGAGTTGAAAACTGCCTTCATACTGATCCAGCAGAAGTGGAAAACTGCCAGTGTGCCAATCTTGGTAAGATGAGAGCAAAAGTGGAGAACTACCAGTGTGCCAACCTTGGAGAGGTGAGAGGAATAGGAGTGGAGAGCTGCCTATGAGCAGATGCAGGCAGGGGCTGGGAGCAGTTGGCTCCTGCTGGAGGAGGAGGAACACAGGAACTCAGAGTTCAGCCCTGGGGCAATATGGGGACTGCACAGCAAGACACTGAGTGTGCTTTTTTGCAGCGTTCTCTTGGGACATTTTGGACCCATGGGGTGGAGTTACTTGTGGTGGGTGGGGGGAAGTGCCCTCTAACCCCATGGACACCACCCTGGTGACTTTATTGCTCAGCCTCCCCCCATCCTCCCCCCTCCCCCCAGACTTGGAAGCAGGGGCTGGAACATTGTTAAGACTGTGACTTGGCTCATTAGAGCCTACATCTGAGAGTGCCTGCAATGGCACAGTGGGGAGGGGAACACCTCCCTCCAGGAGGACTTTGCTCGGACATTTCTGTTTGCGATTGGAGGTAGGAGGAGCTGGTTGCTGTCTTATCAAAGAATGATATTGTTATGCACATACCTTTTTGCTTGTTTAAAGTCATATGGCCACCCTGGTAATGAGTTGCTGTTATGTATTCTTGAAATGTGAAGTCCATGAAGTGTTTATTTTGTGGGAACTATGTTGTATTTACTAAAGAAATGTTAGTGCATATTCAGATACCAGTTGCCCATGTAACCTGCTTAAATCACCTGGATTTGGGATTGCAAAGTATAATGCTTCTATTTTTTCCAAGATCCATGGCCATTTAGATTGTAAGGCCAAAGATCCTGGAAGGGTGGATTGTAAGGGCAAGCAAAGTAGGATCTTTTGCTGTTTTTGTTTTAGTATAATCAAGTGCCTCTAATTGAATCTTGCCTTTATCAACCAAGAGTCTTTACTAGGGGTAAAGTATAGAAACAAGAGTTTCTTTAACTAGGAACAGTATATGTATTTGTATTGTTAATATGATTAAAGATCTTCCCCACCCATTAATGGGCCTGCCCATTAAAGGGAGTTTAATTTGGGAAGATTTGTAGGAAAGTCTGCACCTTTTGTTAATGAGGTATTGGTTTTCAAGGGTTGGCTTTAAACAAAGGTATAAATACTCTGAGGGTGAGATTTTACTTTGGGGTTTAGTTTTTGGAAGCCAGATGAGACTCTGGGAAGCCCCTAATGAGTCCTCAGGCTTTGAAGCCCCAGATGTTGGTGCTTCCCTCTCTGGGAACTGTGGTCAGACAGTTGGATCTTTCTGTTGGTTTGTGATATATGTATTGTTTATGTCAGACAGTTTGGAAGTGCTGTCTGTTGATTTCCTGAACTAAGTGAATGATATATGTACTTGATTAAAGGAGATTGTTAACCCTTCAAAAGTTGCCTTTCCTTTTAGAAAAGCAGATGAAAGAACCTGTGATAGCAGGCTCCCCTGTGTATGTTGGGGTGCTTACTGATACAATGGCATGTTCAGGAGGACTAGCACCTCTGGAGTGAGAGCTTTCTGAGTCCTTCTCAGGGCTGCTTGCCCACATTGGTTGTCCCCTTCATTCACCCAACTCTCACCTATGTCTCCAAGAAGCTGGAGCATGGGCATGGTCTCACTCTGGTAAACCCTATAGGCAGATGGGTTAAACCAGGTTCAGAAAGTTACTGGTATGGTGGTATTGGGAGAAATGGGAACTAGATTGACTCTCTTTTCAGGAACAATTACAATAACAAACATCTCTTAGTTAGCTGAAGTTGTACAAGTAGAGAGCAAGTGGCTAGGGAGTGTGTATGTCACATGGCATCCTCAGGGGAGAGCGAATGTGGTGGTATGGACATCTCTCACTAGGCCTTATTGTTTTAGAAGGCATGTTTGTTAACTTTGTAGATGACAAAACTTGGATCTCAATAGGCGAGATGGCTACATTCACAGAGAGGTCTAATGTCTGGCAATGATCCTGCTTGGCCCTGTGTCATCAGACCACATCAGGAATATTTACTTTGTTTAGTTCTGAGCATTGGATTTCAGGGAGGACATGGATCAGTTGGACAGCAGGCAAAGAAGGGTGATGGAGATGGTGAAGTGCCATATAAGGATCAAAGATTGTTAATGTGTATTTAGCAGAGAGAAGAGAAGATGCAGGGGCCATGACATACCCCAGGCCTCTTAAATTGCTTACAGGTCTGAGAAGCTGTGATTCTTGGGTTCATTTCCTCATCTGTAAAATGGGGGTGATAGTGCTTGTAGTTCCTGCCTTGAAGAACTACTAGAACACAAGTAATCTGTTAAACAGTCAGTGAGCAAGTATTTCTTAAGCACCTACTATGTGCCAGTCCCAGAATACAAGAATACAAGGAAAGTCAGAAACTGTCCCTGTTGTTAGGAGCTCACAGTCTCACAGAAGCCAGTATGCAAACACCTGTGTATCAGCAAGTTGTAGACAAAATGAATGGGAGATAATCAGCAGAGGGAAGACACTGAACCAAAAAGTTCAGCATAATTCTATGATATGAAAATTATCATTTTGTTGTATCATTTGGAATCTAATACAATTTGCTAGCCATAAATGTCTAACGTGGAATACCCTGAATCCTCACCCCTACAAGAAGGAGCCCATACAATTCCCACCAGCTTTATCTCGTGAGATTCACCAGAGGACCAGTCCCTGGGTAAGCACATGTGTGTTTAGTTTCAGGAAGCAGTGACATTCAAGGATGTGTCTGTGGATTTCACCCAAGAGGAGTGGGGGCACCTGGCCCCTTCTCAGAAGAAGCTGTACCAGGATGTGATGCTGGAGAACTATAAGAACCTGGTCAGCCTGGGTGAGGATTGCAGGCTCCCTAATCCCTATGTGACCTAGAGAGAGGTTCTAAGTTACTACTTACCTGTTCCCAGGTGAACAGTCTTGGCTGTTGTATTGTGTTGTCCCTGAGGCTGCCTCATCCCCACTCTTGTGTTCCCTCAGGGCTAAGATCCTCCCTTCTTGTCCCAGATATCTTTAGCACATCAACAGTCTCCATCCTCTTAGCAGGGATTGGGTCAAATAATCTAGTCTCTTTCTGAACCCAGCTCCACGGTGGGGCCCATTCCTCCCTGCTTCCAGGTACCAGATCTAGAACATCCTTCAGTGGTCCTGTGGCTATTCGCAGCATGCTGTGTTTTCCCAGAAGGGCCAAAGGGACTAGGATTGGGCTCTTAGGAGGAGTTCTCTGACAAGAGATCTTTTCAATGAATAGGCCTGGCCATTTCCAAGCCAGATGTGATCTCCCAGTTGGAGAGAGGGGAAGCCCTTTGGATGCCAGAGGAAGATGTCCTCCAGAGCAGCTGTGCAGGTGAGTCATGGTGACCAACAATTGATCATTTGTGGGGGAAGCCCTTCTAAATGATTGGCCAGGCAGCTCTCCTGGGAGTCTCCTCTTCCCTGAAGGAAATTCCTCTCCTGACTTGTCCCTCCTTGGTTGTGCCTCAGTTTGGACTGAACATTGGGGCTGTCCATTCTCTGGCCTTCCCTTCATCAGGTCATTCTCTTCACACATGTATGTTCTATAAATAGTAGTAATCAAAAGGCCTTTTGGGTGTTTCTGTCCTTTTCTTCTGGGTGTTAAGGTTTTGTGGCTGTGTTACTTTTCCTAGTTATAATCATTGCACATGCTCTGATTCTGCTTTCTTCCCATCTCTATGACTAACTGCCCATCCCCTTCATGACTGTGTTTTTCAGCGATAAGCCTCTGGGTCAAGAATGCACGAGTAGGCCAAAATCTTGTTTAGTCACAACCTGCCCATCAAACACTTTGGCCCTCTCTAGAGCTTTTGCCTTTCTCATCCAACCATCAAAACTATGTTTGTAGACTGAGGTTTTAATTTCCTTTCAGTTCCTTCCTTAGGGGATAGTCACACCTGTGGGGTCATTGAGTCAGAGGTGTGAACATTTATATTCTTGGTCTATGTGGTTGGTTTGCTTTTGACTTCAGGCTGTAGAAGGAGAAGGTTATGGGCTAGAGAAGGAAATGGATAAAAGGCTGAATAAAGAGCAGAGACTTGTGAAGAAGACTTGGGAGGCTTGGGAACTGTGTAGAAGGCCAGGGACTGAACTGGGGAAGCACAAATTTGGGAGAACTTGAAGGAGGTGGATTTGAAGTAAAGGAGGAGAAATAAGATCCACTCTGAAGGAGGAAAAGGACTCAAGGAGGAAGTGTATCTCAGATCACGAGAAGGTACTTGGTAAGGCAAGGTAAGTCAGTGACAAATTGGTAAAGATAAGGAAGGTGGTGGGACATAGTTCTTACATTCTAACTCAGCTAAAATCCCACCTTCTCCAAGAGACCTTCTCCTGATCCACCTTAATGTTAGAACCTTCCTTCTCATGATTGTCTCCAATTTACCCTGTCAATTGCTTGTTTGTATATATGCATTTGCTTGTTGAACTCCCCATGAGCTTATGAGCTCCCTGCAGGTGAGCATTTTTTGCCTCTCTCTGTACCTGTGGCCCATAGCCCTAACTTGACACCAGTAGGCCTAAATAAACTCTTCTTGAGTGGTTGTGTCATTGTGTCAATTGTTTTCTTGGCTCTGCTGATTTCCCTCTGCATCAGTTCATGGAAAGCTTTCCAGGCTTCTTTGTATTCATATCATATAAATGAAAAATTAAAAAAGATAATTTTCATTATTGAAAATCTAAAATGTATCATATCAACAAAATCAGTATAGCCAGATTAAGAAATGAAGAATTAGGCAGAGGAAAGTCTTTGCATCACACATCTGTGATCTCTAATTAAAGTATATCTAGTGTCCAATATATAACGGGAACTGATAGAACTGACAGAAATATGTCAGAACAAAGAGCTGTTATCCAATAGATTAATGGACAAAGGATACATACAAATCTTTTTCAAAAATATTGCAAACCACACACAACCATATGAAAATGACTATAAATGTAAGACATTATCTCTTTTGTTCTACCCTATAACCTTTGGCAATCATGTTTCTTGAGGTGGGAGACAGAAGACAGTGCCAGATAAGTGGCAAGTGATTTTGTTCCAGTAGGGGAAATCATATTTCAGTATATATAATTTTTTAAATTTACAGATTGGGAGGCAATGCCTGAACCCAAGAAGTTGGCTCCAGTGCCTGACCCTTCAATGGAAGAATCTTCTCCTGAACGGCTCACAAGAGGTTATTCCTGCATCTCTCAGTGGAGAGAAATTTCAGAACCTAATAGCAGGTTAAAAGGGAAGCAGCATGATGAGATGCAGTCTAGGCAAGTAAAAGCCCCCCCCCAAGGAAAACTCTATTATAGTGAGAGACCGTAAAAGAAACAAGCCTGACTTAATTGTCAGTTTAGGGCCAGTACTTTTTTTTTTTCCCATTGGAGAGTGTCTGTAGGAAAGAGCTCTCCATAATTGTTATATCCAGAGAGAGAGTTTAAGTTACAATTAAGTTTATAATTAAAAATTTATAACAAGTTGTAATTCATAAACTGATACTGATATCATAGTTTTTAAGAAAAAACTTAGAAAGCAATGAACATGGGAAACCTTTAACCACAGATCAATACTTTCCCTCACAGAATTCATACTGGAGAGAAACCCCCCAAACGTGATGAGTATGGGAAGTCTTTGCTCAAAAACTCACAACTTATTACATGTCATAGACTATGTACTGGAGAGAAACCTTATAAATGTAATGAATGTAGGAAGGCTTTCAGCCAGAGGTCATACCTTGTTGTACATCAGAGAATTCATACTGGAGAGAAACCTCATCAATGTAAAGAATGTGGGAAGGCCTTCAGATGGAGCACAGGACTTATTAGACATCAGACTACTCATACTGGAGAGAGACCTTATAAATGTAATGAATGTGGGAAGGCTTTCAGCCAGAGCTCACAACGTACTCGACATCAGAGAATTCATACGGGAGAGAAACCTTATGAATGTAATGACTGTGGGAAGGCTTTTAGTCAGAGCTCACAACTTACTCAACATCAGAGAATTCATACTGGAGAGAAACCTTATGAATGTAATGAATGTGGGAAGGCCTTCAGCCAGAGGTTCAAACTTATTGTGCATCAGAAAATTCACACTGGAGAGAAAACTTATGAATGCAGTGGATGTGGGAAGGCTTTTAGCTGGCGTTCACAACTTATTCAGCATCAGAGAATTCATACTGGGGAGAAACCTTATAAATGTAATGAATGTGGGAAGGCCTTTAGTGTGAGCACAGGTCTTACAGTACATCAGAGAATTCACACTGGAGAGAAACCTTATACATGTAATGACTGTGGGAAGGCCTTCCGTCAGAGCTCGCAACTTATTGTTCATCAGAGAATTCACACTGGAGAGAAACCTTATGAATGTAATGCGTGTGGAAAAGCCTTCAGACGGAGTTCAGAACTTATTCTACATGAGAGAATTCATACTGGAGAGAAACCATATGAATGCAGTGAGTGTGGGAAGGCCTTTAGACAAAGACCTGGACTTATTGAACATCAGAGAATTCACACTGGTGAGAAACCTTATGCATGTAATGAGTGTGGGAAGGCCTTCAGTCAGAGGTCAAAACTTACTCTTCATCATAGAATTCACACTGGGGACAAATCTTGTGAATGTAAAGAATGTGGGGAAGTCTTCAGTCAGAGTACAAAATTTGCTGTTCATCAGATGATTCATAAAATCATAGAATCACAGAATCAACAAATTTGAGAATTGTAAAGCATCTCTGTCTCACAGCCTTCTTCCCTCCCTTATATGATAAATTATAACCCTAAGTTATCTGCCTCCATACTTCATCCAGTCTTACCCTATTGCAGAACCTTAGTGGAGTGCTTCCATAAATGCTCATGGCATGGCAGGCACTGTGCTAATGCTGGAAGTGGAACCAAGAAAAGCAACAGACGTTTTCCACTCTCATCCTTTTTCCATCAGTTGTTCTCTACTCCTTGCCAATGATCTTAAAAATGGAGGATTATGGAATCTCCAGATGCAGAGAGGGAAGATTCTCAGAGGCCGGGAGATGAGCCTTATTTTACAGATGAGGGAACTGAGCCTGAGGAAGTTTAGACTCAGTTCATACGTGTTCATGTACAGATCTCACCAGTGTTTTAAAAAAAATGTCAAAGCTACGTGTGCCCCTCTGGCCCTAGTTGCTATTGCAACTGTTCTACTGAAGCAGCTGTTCTATTGAAGCATCTTTTCCCAGGTCTCTAAGGACCTCCCAATTACCACAGATTGAAATCCATATTGTTCCTTCCTTTCCTTTAGGGATTTTTATTCTATTAAGTACTTGACTCTTGAGTGCCATTCCCTCCCTTCCCTCTTCTCTCTCTTTGAGACCTCACACTTAGCTCTCCTCCTTTCTCTCTATCCCTTCTTCTCTTTGCTGGGTCTTTCCCCCTCACCCGACCCATTCTTTTGGGGGTTCTTCAAGAGTTCTTGGTGCCCTCTTTGTTCATCCTTTACTCTCTCGTGGTTGGGAATCTCATGAAACCCTCTCCAGGTAACCAAGGTATTTAAAAAAGGAAAACAATGTCAAGGAGAACAGAAGGCCAGAGTCTGTTCAAAGAAAGGAGAGGGGAAATTTGAGCTGGAGCCAGTGGTTCATGCCAAGAATTGGACTTTTTTAGCTCCCTCTTTGACTTCATGTCTAACCTCTTTATTTTTCTCTTCTTTTTTTTAGGGGAGGGGGAACTTAAAGGAAGGATATAATATCTTCATTATGGCACTGAAGATTTTTATGTCCCTTCAGAATTGTCCTTACAAGGACTAAACATGCTAGGGATCAAACAGAAAATTCATATTAATTTAGCTATGTCTGCTGCCCTTGTGAATATTACAATAACTGCTGAAGTTTCAGTAATTCCAGAGAGCAAATCCATGATGCAAATTCTTTTCACATCCAGGACTAATGCTCCTCACTATCTATTGTCTAAAATAGATGTGTTGGTGGGTTTTTATATTAAATGTTGCCATTTTGAGATAAAATTGTACTTTTGATTACATAGAAAAATATTCAATGAAAACTTTCATCAAATCCTTTTTTTATGTTTCATTCGTTACTTCCTATTTTGACAGTCATTTCTGGGGACCATTCTTTCTTCCAAATCTCCTCTTCTTGTCTTCTCTACTTCTGCCAAGGGCCCCCAGATCCTTCCAGTCACCTAAATTCCCAAACTGTGAGTCATCCTCAAATCCTCATTTCCCCTCACTCCACATATTCTGTCTACTGCCATTTTTAGTCTATTGCCCTCCACAGTATCTCTCACATCTCCCTTCCCTCTACTCGTACCCTAGTAGAGGCTTTTTTCACTTTTCACCCACACTATGATAGTGGCCTCCAAATTGATCTCCCTGGCTCCAGGAGACTCTTCCTTCTCCAGTTCATCCTCAGCCACCAGAGTGATAGACCTGAAGCACATTTGACTGTGGCCTTCAAGTCAAGAACCTACAGTGGCTTCCTGTTGCCCTGGGGATGGAATTCAAACTCTACATGGACTTGGACCCCTCACACAGGATGCTCCATCCTCCATCTCTGGGCCTTTTCACTGACTTTCTCTCATGCCTGGAATACATCTCTTTCACCTGCACATTTTCCAGTCTTTTTGGTTCAAATTTTGCTTCATGGGAAACCTCCAGGGGACTTTCCTTGATCCAGTCAGCAGTTAGAACTTCCCTCACCCCCAGCTTACTTTATTTATCCACATGTTCTCCCACGGAATGTAAACTCTGTGCTTCCCCCAACACCAGGTATAGTTCTGCGTACTCCGTTGGTGGATAATAAATGTTTATTGACTTGAATTGGCTAGGAAGCAGCTTCTATATGGAGAGTAAAGTCCATCCTGGAATTCATAATATGGAGAAACCTGTACTTCTTAGTCCCTCTGTGGAACTACAAATAGTGTCCCCTTCCTCTCCTTAGATGAAGACTTTGGCTAAGGTAGAAAATGCTGAGTACATCGTCAGCACCTTTTAAATAAAGCCCTCTCTCATGTCCTGCCCTGTAATTTTTTTGAACTACTGTAATATCCCTCCAAATCCCATTTCCTAATGGATGGAATAGTTTGTGATTTCTCTACTTCTTCTTCCACCAGTATTCTGTCTGAGATTGAGGCTGCCCCATGAGTGACCTATGATTCCTAACACTGAAGGAACAGTGGTAGGAAAATCTTTAGCTGAGGGCTCACAGAAAACCCTAGTCATGTTTGTCCCTGCTACATTGGCAGGGGTTTCAAACTCCTGCCTGAGTTTTTGCTGTTGGGGTCTATAGAGAATTCTTGGGGCTGTTGCTGCTTTTGTCCAGATCTGATAAAAATGTGACATAAAAATTACATAAGGATGTGATACACATTTTCTCTCAGCGTTAGATCTGTTGACAGATGGATGATAGTTATGTGTCCAAAGAATATGACAGAGAAACCCTTGAAAGGAGCAGTATAGATAATTAGCACCTGAAAAACATGGTCAGATTCTCTGGTAATCAAAGAAATACAAATTCAAACAACTCAGAGGTACATCTTTTCCTATATTAATAATACATACTCACTTTTACTGTGCACTGAGACTTACAAATCTCTTTCACAGCGTTGCAAAGGACATCAGAGGTCCTTTAGGCTAATTTGATCTTGAAAAAAATTCCCCTTCCATTCTGCCTGCCAAGTGGTCGCCTAACCTTTCCTTCAAGACCTGTTAATTTTGAAGTTTCCCTTCACACTCAAGTTATCAAAGGTGACAAAAGATGAAAAGAGCAGATGGTGGAGAGGCAGTGGGCAGACAGGCTCACTGGTGCCTTGTTGGTGAAACTGGAAACTGATCCCAATGTTCTGGAAAACAATTGGGAATTCTATTAAAAAAAGTCACTGAATGGTACATCCCTGTGACCCTGTGAGAAAGGGTCAGGAGGACTTTCTTCTAGGGTCTCCAAGTCCCGCTTGTTCTTTCTAATTTGGCAACATTCACTTTCAGGTGTGTTGGTGGATGTGTGTGTTGGGTCTCTCCCTTTACTTTGTTGTGCTGTCCATTGTTTTCTTGGACATTGTTTTCTGCTGACTTTCCTCTTCATCACTTTATGTAAGTCATGCCACACTTCTCTGCAGTCATATTCATTTCTTACGGCACAGTAATACTCCACATTCATGTCTTGCAGTTTATTTACACTTCCTTAACTGATGGGCATCTCACTGGTTTCCAATTCTTTGGCTTCCTTGGAGTATAAACCTAGCAATGGAATCACTGGATCAAAGGGTGTGAACTTTTAAATTGCTTTATTTGGATAATCCCAAATTGTTTTTCAAAATAAAAGTACTGATTTTTAGCTCCTCCAACAATGCACTAGTGTGCTTGTTGTCCCACAACCCTTCCAGTATTGACTAGTACCATTTTTTTTGTCTTCTTTGCAATTTGTAGGGTATGAGGTGGAACCAGAAGATTTTTTCAATTTGAATTTCTCTTATTATTAGTGATTTAGGACATCCCTTCATGTGATTGTTCTATAGGCCAGGAGATAAGAAGGAGCAGGATGTAATGGTGTCTGGTACATAGTAGGGCCTTAACTGCTTGTTGATTAGTTGATGTCTTCACTCTGGCCTGGACTCGTCTCCTCCCTAGGTCCTTTCAGGGCTCACATGAGCTGCCCCTTCCTGGTGGACTACCCTTATCCTCCCCATCTCAGTCATGTCGAACCCCCAACTATCAAAGAGTAAATGCCCTCCTCTACTGTGGGCTAGCTCCTCATTCCTGTCCCTTTCAACTTTATATCCCAGTTTTTTTTACCCTCAGATCTACCTGTCCCTTCCACTGTGTTTTTCCTAATTTGTGCTACAGAATCCACAAACTTTGTCCCATGTTAAACCTTTTACTCTCCCACCCCATCTTCTTAAACTCATGAAATTGAACTATCTCCTTCCGATGACATCATCACTGGTCACCAGCACTAGCTACACTTTCATCACCCTTATTCTCCATCATTGATCCTATGGGGGGAACTGGAATACTCCTGACTCTCCATTGCCACTTACAGGCTCTCCCTCTATTGCCATCACTCAGTAAGCCCTCCTTTAAGGTCCACTCAGTCCATGTCTACCACACAATCTTTTCATGTAAATAGACCTCTTTTAAGAAGTGGGTCAAGGGATGGCCCCTTTAATTAGAAAAAAGAAAAAAAATCAACCTGGGAGGGGAAGACCCTCAGGGTTGCTTGCTGTTCCAAAGAGAAATAGTGAAATAAATTTGTGAAAGAGAGAGAGAAACAGAGAGAGAGAAAGAGAGAGAGAGAGAGAGAGAGAGAGAGAGAGAGAGAGAGAGAGAGAGACAGAGAGACAGAGAGACAGAGAGAGAGACAGAAAGAGAGAAAGAAAAGGAAATACTAAAAGGGCCAGGGTCTCCAACTGCATCCTGGGCTGTCTCCAGTTATCCTGATGAATATCTGGTCACTGGATCCAGATGGCTCTCTGGAGGAGAAAGTGAGGCTGGTGACCTGCACAGCCCTCCTTCACTCAAATCAAAGTCAGCTGCAAGTCATGTCATCATTTCCCTGATGGCATGGTCCTCTTCAAAAAGGAAGGACAAACATAACCTATGAGTAGACTAAGCTGCCTGAATGGAAACCCAGCTAACTGGGTAACTTAGCTCATCTTCTCCCTGTCTCTCTCTTCCTCTGGCCAATTTTGATGGCTAGAAGCTTCCCAGTTAACTTGGGGTTTACTGGCTAGACTCCCTGACTTCCTCCCTCTCTCCCTCCCTTCCTTCCACAAAACCTTACACTCAGTTCACTCTGAAGCCCATAGACTGGACCACAATAGGTCCCTGCCCAAGCTCCACTTAATGGCTGTATTTTAGAATGAATGTCAACAGTAATTGTTTCTCTTTGGAACAGCAACTCTGAGTATATTCCCCTCCCAGCTTGATTTCTTCTTCTTCTTCTTTTTTTTTTCCTGATTAAAGGGGCCATCCCTTGACTCATTTCTTAAAGAGACCTGTTCAGTGAATGGGCGTTACCTCACTCTAAGTGAGTACCTGGAAAAGGCCTTAGCCTAAAAGGGCCAGGGTCTCCCACTGCATCCTGGGCTATCTCCATCCATCATGCTGATGAATATCTGGCCACTGGATCCAGATGACTCTGGAGGAGAAAGTGAGGCTAGTGACCTAGCACAGCCATCCCTCACTCAAATCACAGTCAACTGCAAGTCATGTCATCATTTCCTTGATGTCACTGTCCTCTTCAAAACTGAAGGACAAACACAACAACCACTCAATCAAAGTTCAGGTACCTGTCATTTCTCAACCTCCAGGACATTCCCTTTCTTTCCTCAGTGAATTCAGTGCACAACTTCTGCTGTCATATCAGAGGACTTCGACATACATATTGAGACTATCTGTTTAGGAGTCTACATTCTATTGATGCTCCCTCAAAGACCCTAAGCTACCAGCTTGTCAACTTACTTGTTTCCCATGAGCTACTCCTCCAGCCCACCTCAGCTATGTAGAAATGATCATACTATCCATTTCTAATCCACAAATCGACCTCTTTTGTGCTCATGAATTCTGAAATTCCCTTCTCTAATTACAATCTGTTGTCACTCTTATCTCTCTCTCCTTGAAACCTCAAATTCTGCTCTTCATACATACAGGATTAAGGGTCCCTTAACCCCTCATTTATTCCTCACTGACATCACCACTGCACTGGCTACACTTTTGTCAAAAACTCAAAACATCAAGTCAGAGAGAGAATATTTTCTATATGAAAAGAGATGTTGGACAGTTTCTAGGTATAATGTTTAAAGTGTTTGAGAGATATATTTTCTGGGTAATTAATAATTTTATTAATTGAACTAATAATAATAAAAAGGGGTCATTGACACTCTCCCCTTGGAAGAGTGGATGTTCCTGAGGGTAGCAATCAACTCTGATGGTTAGCAAGTAATGAGAGAAAATGAATATTGCAGTGACAGGTAGACCCATTCTAATGAGTTGGGGGAACATGACTTTGATCATGCACTTCTAAATCACCCCCAGCCTTAGGCAATTTAATCAAAGAATCATTTCCCACCCAAACTTAAGTAGAATGAAATGGGCAGGAATTCACTTAAAGGAGATCGTCTAGGTGGCGTAAAGTTTTGGTAGAGGTCAGTTAATATCCTTCAAACATGGAATTTGAAAGGAAATGGGACAGGGAAAAAGCCAAGTTCTTCCCCATAGCTGGTTTGTTAATAATCATTTCATGGGGCTAGTACCATATATGAGAGGATGTCACCCAAATTCTGGTGCATGAGAGATCTAAGAACTGGTAACCCCTATGAGGTGATGTATTAGTAAGTACCCCAGCATACACAGGGAGACCTATCACAAGTTCTTAGATCTGCTTTCATAAAAGGAAAGGCAACTTTTGAGGGGTTAGCAATCACTTTAATCAAACACATGTATCATTCCTTTAACCAAGCACATATATCATTCACTTAGTTCAGGGGACTCAGCACCTTGAACTTCAAATACAGAGAAATCAAAGATCAACAGACATAGCTTCCTCTGCTTAAATTCAGCAGACAGGTCCAACTATCTGAGCATGGTTACCAGAGAGGGAAGCACCAACATCGGTGGTTTAAAAGCCAGGAGCCTCCTTTAGCAGCTTCCTAGAGACCTCCTCTGGCCAAACAAACACTTCCAATCAGTAAGTCCCAAAGTAAAACCTCAACTCAGAGTATATATACTTTTTTTTTAGAGCCAGAGGGCATCACAACCCTAGAGAGAACCAGTGCCTCATTAACAAAAGGCTTGGGCCTTCCCACAGATCTTTCCTAATCAAATTCCTCTTAATGGGTAGGCCCATTAATGGGTGGGGAAGATCTTTAATCATATTAAAATAATTAACAATACAAATACATATACTGTTTCTAGTTAAAGAAACTCTTTCTTCTGTACTTTATTCCTTGTAAAGACTCTTCATTGACTGAATCTTACCTTTATCAGAGGCACTTGATTATGCTAAAACAAAAACAGCAAAAGATTCTATTTTGCTTGCCATCACAGATGATCTAGGCTGGCAGCATTCTGACGATGAGGTAGGTGGTAGAGACCCAAGCCTGGATCAAGAAATGGCATCACCGTCACTAGCCCCTCTGAAGACCCTGTTGGCTACAGAAATTTCCTTCTGTAGACCTGATTAGGATGTTTAAGTTTTGTCTAGCTAGCCTTTCTTTACTCTGTGGGTGTAGTCATTAGTTTATCACACAATCACCTCATAATACTTATTTGCAGAAAATAACACAGAAGAATTAGATCAATGTCATCTTCAGCCAACTATGTGCCAGGCCTCATGCCCATCTTGAAATAGTGACAAAAAGGATGCATCCTGACCCTCTAGCCTCTGGAGACAATATATATATAGATATATATTGCATGTACATATATATGTATGTATACATATATGTATATGTACAAGAAAAATAGATAAAAGGTGATTTTAGAGTAGAGTTTCTTAACTTGGGCTCTGTAAAGCTGGTTTTAAAAATTCATAACCATTTTGATATAATTGGCTTTTTTTTAATCCTATGAATTTTATTTTTTGTACTTGAAAACATTAATCCGAGAAAGGGTCTATAGGCTTTACCAAACGCCCATGGGATCCATGGCACAAAAACAAGCTCGAATCTTATTTTAGAGGAAAGGTACTAGTCAGATGAGCATTTATTAAGCACCAACTATGAATAAGGTATTGTTCTAAGTTCTGGGAATACAGAAAAGCAAAAGACAGTCCCTGCCCTTGAGGTTGATCAAATAAGACAATATTCAAATAAATATGTACCAACAAGCTATATACAGGATAAAAAGGAAATAATTGAGAGGGAAGGCACTAGAATTAAGGGCGAGTGGGAAAAGCCTTCTGTAGAAGGTAAGATTTTAGCTGGGACTTGAAGAAAGCCAGGGAGGCAAAGAGGGAAAGATTTCTAAAGCATGGGATACTTGGCAACTGAGGGTATCAGGAAAGGCTTCTTTATATGTGGCACCTGAGCCCTGAAGAAAACCAAAGATACTGGAAGACACAGGGGAGAAGTCATAGTGGATGGCCAGTGCAAAGGCATGAGAATCTTGTGTGTGAGGGAGAGCAGGAGGGCTAATTTAGTTGGACTGCAGTGTGTGAATGGGGTGTGGATACATGTAGCAAGGGCATAGATACTATGTAACAAGGGTATAGACCCCCCCCCCCCACTCAGCAAGCATGGTCACTATGTAACAAGGGCACAGACACCATATAACAAGGGTATAGACCCCCAATGGAACAAGGGTATAGATACTATGTAACAAGGGCATAGATACTATGTAACAATGGTATAGCCCCCCGCCATGTAACAAGGGTATAGACACTATATAGCAAGGGTATAGATACTAGGTAGCAAGGGTATGGATACTATTTAACAAGGGCACAGTCTGTGTAAAAAGGGTGCAGACCGATGTAACAAGGGTGTAGGCACTATGTAACAAGGGAATGGATACTATGTAACAAGGGCACAGCCCCTCCCCCCATGTAACAACAGGTAGACACTATGTAGCAAGGGCATGGATACTATGTAACAAGGGAGGAAAGAGCAGCTAAAAAGCCACACAGAGGAATTTTTGTTCAATCCTAGGAGAATAGACCTAACAGAGTTTGTGCGGGTGGATGTCTGGGGTTCTTCCAAGCCATCCCTTTGGTCAGCATGTAAGATATGATTGAATTTTGTTTCCACAGAAATTATATAAAATTATTATATATAATATATATACTATGTATGATATATGTATATATGTATATGGCTAATGTCAGAGACAGACAAAAAAACTGCTTGTGGAGAGAGAGCAGAAGGAGATGCTGGCTACTGAGAAGGCCTCTTCCTGTACGTCAGGGGCAGGTGCCAGGCCTGACCTAATTCACAAATGATAGAGATAAGGGTCATAAACCCCACCTTTGTCATTGATATATCTTCAGACTCACCGTTTTTGTCAATTCCCTTGGCAATTGAAAATTCCTCTCCGTTTGTCTGCTCTCAGGCATAGACAACAAGACTAAAAATATAAAGATTAAAGATGTTATCAAGGGGTGAAGTTAAGTGAACCCTGGAATTCTGACCAATGGGGTTCAAGGCGTGAGATTCAACTCTGGATGAATCATAAGTCTCTTGTAACCAGCATTACAGGGGCTTGGGCCGGGCTCTGCTAGGAGGCCAAGAGCCCCTGTCTCCTTGGACATAAAATAAAACTCTTGTTTTCTAAATTCACTCATGGCCAGCTAGGATTCTTGGTTATTTCTAACCGGCCAAGACCAAAGTCTCCCAGCCAGGGTAGTATGGGTCAGGTGTTCAGACCCAGGTGGTTGCCTGTAGTGTCTCTCATCAGCACCCGCCTTTGGACGCAGCGACATTCCCCTACTTCTTCCTAGTCTAGCACTGAGCATAGCAGGGAACTGGCACACAGTAGGTGCATAATAAATGCTTCTTGCCATCTCCTCTCGCTTACCCCTCCTCAGAAACGTATCACCTCTTCCCGGTACTATCAGGAATAATATCCTAATAAAAGGACCTAATTGGTCTCTGGGTCTTCAATTTGCCCCCTCTCCAATCCAGTCTCCCCAGATAAGCCATAGCTGCCCCAGGAGACGCTGGGCATGCGGATGAGCCATCCCGGTCTCACGACTACACTTCCCAGAAGGACTTGCGGCAGGGTCCGGCGGCTCCAGGAGGGGTTTCGGCGCGATTTCCATGGGGACGCTGCGCCTAAGGGTTCTCTTTCGCTGCCTCTTCGATTCTGCTTTGTCCTCAGCTATCACTGGGATCGGGGCCGAGCCCGGTGCCCTACGTCCCAGTTTTGGGTGGGTGAAAGTCGGCGGCCAGGAGGGCGGAGGGGCCGAAGCCTCTTCCAAAGAGTGTAAACTTGGGGAAGGAGAACAGCAACTCAGGCGTGTGCGCACGCGCAGTAGTCTCCGGGCCTGCTGAAGCCACGCCCCTGTGGGAGGGAACGTGGCCATTGGACAGCCCCGGGATGGGGTCAGATCTCCTTCGGTCACGCCCCCTGTCACATGGTCAAGGGTCCTTTTTCTTCTCGGTCTCCAGCTCCGCCCGGGAGAACTCGGCCCTCCTAGCCTGGAGCGGAGCGAGGCATGGCCCCCGGGCCAGAGGTGAGCGAGCCGGCCAGCCCGACCCCCATTGCCCATCCCCTCCGTATGTGGCGTCTTCATGCCTTGAGTGCCTACCCTCCGCGCCTTTGCCTCTCGGAATCCCTGCTTCGCTGCAGCTTCTGCCAGCTGGTGTCACTTCCCAGCCTGGTGGGTGATGGCCTCTGGGCGAGTCCCGGTGTTCTTGGTCTTCCAGGGCTCCGTGACCTTTCAGGACGTGGCTGTGACCTTCACAGCGGGGGAATTGGAGCGCCTGGCCGCTCCCCAGAAGGAGCTGTATCGGGAGGTGATGCTAGAAAACTTCGGGCACCTGGCCTGCCTGGGTGAGGTCCACCCCTCTCCCCAGCCCCCCCCCCCCCCCCCCCCATTCTGCCCCGAGCAGAGTTTGTCCCTCTCCCGCTACGAAGTGAAGGGTCTTTGGCTGCTTGGGCATGTTGTCCCCTCTCACCCCCGCTGTCCCTCCCCCACTTCATATACCCCCTGTCCCAAGACCCTCCGCTTTCACCTCCAGGATCTAAACCCACCCACAACCCCGATCCATTTAGGCGGTAATAGTTGGGATGAGCTGGTCGTCTTTCTGGGCAGCATCCTCCTGAGGCTTTCCCAGCATGCCTGCTTTTTAAAAGAGCAGGGCTAGTGGAGTTCAGAGGTGGCTCCATGACTACAATAATTTTCCATATTCAATGAATAGGACTTATAATTTCCAAGACAGATGTTATCTGCCAGTTGGAGAGAGGACAAGGTCCTTGGAAGTCAGAGGGAGATGCTCCCCAGAACAGCTGTGCAGGTGAGTGAAAGAAACTTCAGTACATGAATCATCAGTAGGCAACTTCCCCTTTGGAGAGTCTTGGACCTGGACTATGACCGTGATTGTGATCCTGCAAGTCACTTCACCACTGCTTGCCTTAGTTTCCCCATATGTAAAATGAAGAGCATAAGAGTGCTCCCCCAAGAGTTAATGGGAGGATCACATGAGAATCCATGTGAGGTACTTGGTAACTCTAAAAGCACTAGATGAATACAAATTCTCTTAAAGGTCAAAGAATCAACTTCACCAGTTTACTGTGTGGGAGATGTGGCCAGGCCTCTGTCCTGGAGGAAACTAGAAGTGAAAGATTTAATGGCTTAGAAGCTAAGTATTTATCCTCAGGGCATTGTTTGTTTCTGAGTCTTTTTCAGTCACATCCACGCTTCTTGACCCTATTTTTATGGTTTTCTTGGCAGAGATACTGCATTGGTTTGCCATTCCCTTCTCCAGCTCATTTTACAGATGAGGAAACTGAGGCAAACTGGGTGAAGTGACTTGCCCAGGTTCACAGTGTCTGAGGCCAGAGTTGAACTCAGGAAGAGGATTCTGCCTGAGTCCAGAGTCAGCACTCTATTCACTATGGCGCCACCTAGCTACCATGCAGTATCTACATAGCACATGCTAATGCTGCCCATGTTCCGTGAAGAGAAGGAATAGGTAGTCTCTGTACCCAGCCCGGGCTTATCTTTGTGAGCTGAACTATGTGTATTCCTGATCAGTACATCTTAGGTGTCTTTCAACAAGCATTTTAACAAGTGCCTGTTCTTTTTTTATACTACATCAAGGCCTTGCTCATTACCACACCTCATCTTTTCCTCACAGCTCTTGGAAATAAACAGATTTAAAATTGGAAATTAATCCAGCCCCTTCATTTTACATTTGAGGAAATGGGAAGATAAGTGACTTACCCAAGACCATATAAGTAGTAAGCATCAGAAGTGGGATTTGAACTCAGTTCCTTTGACTCCAGAACCAGGGCTCTAATACTCTATTACGTATCAGATGGCAAATATTTTATCATTTGAAAGCAAGGGCTTCATATTACTCTCTGTTAGGACTGTCTCCTGCTGTAATTCACACAGTAACATATTGCCGTTTAGGACAGGCACAAAAAACATCTCTAAACTGAGGTTAGACAAAATAAGAAAGGAAATCAAATGGTGACTCATATTTGAAGAGTGAAAGATTTAAGACTGAGTTCATTGAAAATCTTCCATTAGTAAAAGCTCTGGAAATTATACTTAATGAAAAAAATTAACCCTAGTAATGAAACAAGGCAAATTCAGCACTGAATACAGCACTCGGATCCTTTGAAAAGGAGATGCCTTAACTGAAATTACAAAAAGCCTTCTTTGACTTACATCGCATTAATTGAACTAGTGGACCCATTATGATAAAACAGTAATTAAAAAATTGCATCTGCTCTCACCATCATGACTGCCTACACCCTCTCCCAAAGTTTAACAGAAAGTGTAATCGCACTGTGAGACCTGCACATCAGAACTCAAGGAGGAAAGGGGGACTTGTAAGGAATACTCTTCAGGTTAGATAGCAAGCCCCCCCCCCCCCACTCCCCAGGGCAGAAGCAGCTTAAGAGAGCTATTGAAGATTTGTGGAAGGGCATTGGAAGATTATATCAATATAATGTGGGGAAACTTGATAGAATGTCCCATTTCTCAATTAAAAAGAAATTCAGAAAAGAATCTTAAAAAAAAACCTATTAAAAATTCTAGATTGTTTTAATCAGCTATTAAAAGCATAAAGTTAACGTGATATAAGGAGTGCAGAGAGCAAAACAGGCAATCCCAAATGAATAAAGAACTTGAGAAAGGAAAGAAATCTGAGGCAAGTCAAAACTCTCCCTCAGGATGGGAGGACGCAGACAAGTCTTGTTGCCTGAATTACCACAAGAAGTTCGACACAATGGGAATGCAGGAGGGATTAACGGAAGAAGTAGAAGAAACCAAAGTTTGTGCACCGTTAGGGTAACACATGATAGAATAGTTAAATTAAGGGAAGTGACTGGACCTCTGGCTTGTCTGAAAAACGTCATCAGTAGGGCTGGGTAAAAGTCCTAATTGTTGACACTGATGCTTCTCAAGACTATGAGCTTCTTAGATGTAAACTCTGCTTCGGCAAAGGCGCAACAACTGTTGCTCATCCTTCATTTCTGAAGGGGGCCAATGACATCACAGATTATATTCTGACTGGCAAGGGAATTGGATCTAAGTCAGGCAGTCGCTTGACAAAAGACAAGAGTGGTGATGGCCTGGGATGCGGTGGATGACCTTGATGACTTGGATGTCTGACCAAACTCTACGTGCTCCACAGTGCCTGCTTCAGCCACCTTCATGGCCATTGGAATATTGTTCTCATCTGCCCATTCTGCTGGGGGAAGTCTTCATTTTCTTGGGGGTAACGGTAATGGGTTTGAGGCCTGTCAGTTACCCTCAGCCTAGTTTAGCTCTCTCCTGAGATGGCTCTAACAGAGTGTGGCTGCTGCATTTCTTGGAGGCACAGGTGAGAGTTGGTGATAGGTGGATGCCAAAAGTGGACGAGCATCATCACACTGGAGATGCCAGTCCTTCTTAAACCCTATACACCCCCATAACACAATTATAAAAGGATAAGAATACCAGTGATATAAGCCCCTTATTAATGTATGTAATACAACCTTATTTTAAAATATAAAAACCATTCTTAGCTTCAGGCCTGTACTTTTCAATCCCTGAACTGGACACTCCATTTCCTGACTCCAAGAATTTTCACTAGGTGTCCCCCTGTTCTGAAATTCTTTCCTTCATCCCCACCTCTTCTTCAGAGATTCTGTTATCAGAGAAGAGGCTAAAATTCTACCTTCAAGGAGCCTTTCCCAATCCCCCTTACTGTCAGTGCCTTCCCTCTGTAGATTTTCTTATTATCCTTTCTATAGTTTGTTTATATGCAGGTGTTTTCATGTTTTCCCCTTCATTAGGCTGTGAGCTTCTCTGAAGCAGAGACTATTTTTCCTTTTTTTATGTTTCCGGTGCTTAGCAGAAGTGCTTGGCACATAGTAGGGACTTGTAGTGCCAACCCGATATTCACAGCCTCAACAGCAGCCATGAACATGCTGATGCAATTCTGAATCATGAAACATGACAGACTCTCCACTTTGAAGACAGAAGCAAAACATTTATTCAGACACCAGAAAGCCAAATCCATCATAGCAGAGAAATCCATCACAGTAACCAAGAAGTGTACAGGTTATCAGGCCTCTCACATACACTCACAAGTCTAGTTGTCTGCCTTTCTCTCTCCCTCAGTTCTGACTGCTCTGACCAACTTCCTCTCAGCTCTCCTCCACCCTTCCTGTTCCACGGGTTCAGCAAATTCCTCCCACCATAGGCTCCCTGTGACTCAGACTTCCACATGGGCCTAATGAATGGGAAAGGTCTTCCCAGTTAAAAGTACCATTACAGTACTTTTTAAATGCATATTGACTGATGCAACAGTATAATTTTCTCATCATTTTCCTGAACTGATTATCATTCTGTCTACTTAAATATGTCCACATACAGTAAATTCATTCCCATATGATTGAAATGAATAAAAGGGGATGGCAGAATGGGGTGGTGAAATGACTGTTGGATTGGAAAGGCTTGAGTCCTGAATCTGCTGCAAATTAATTGTATGACCTCATGTGGGTCTTAGTTTCTTCATCTGTAAAATGAAGATGTTGGACTAGATGATCTCAGTTCTCTTCTGCCCTACAACAGACAGTGCTCACTGTTAGAATGAGGTTTTTAAAATAATGTTTTTCCTCAATTACATGTAAAGACAATTTTTAATATCCATTAAAAAAAATTGAGTTCCAAAATTTTTTTGGTCTCTTCCTCAACTTTCCTTTCCCTGAGATAGTAAGCAATTTGATATAGGTTATAGATGTACAATCTTGTAGCATATATTTCCATATTAGTCATGTTGTGAAAGAGGACGCAGATCAAAAAAAAAAGTGAAAAACAATATGTTTCCATCTGCACTGAGACTCCATCAGTTCCTTCTCTGGACGTGGATAGCATTTTTCATCATGAGTCCTTTGAAATTCCCTTGGATTATTGTGTTGCTGAGAAGAGCTAAGTCATTCACAGTTGATCACTGTGCAGTATTACTGTGTATGGTGATTGTAGGATTCTTCTCACTTCACTTGGCATCAGTTCAGAAAGTTCTAGGTTTTCTGTGAAAGCATTCTGCTTGTCATTTCTCATAGCACAATAGTGTTCGATCAATCACATGCCACATTTTGTTCAGTCATTCCACAACTGATGGATATCCTCTCAGTTTCTGATAGAATAGGAGTTATGTTAAACAGAAAGTAGACTTCATAGAGCTTTTTCAAAGTTGTCCTCATTCTACATCATAGAACTTAATAGAAGTGATTTCTGCTTTTTGTAGAGATGTAGTACAGTAGAATAAGCACTGAATTGGTGTCAAAGACCTTGATTCTATCCTAGCTTTGATACTTATTGGGTAGCCTTGAGTAAGTCACTCACGTTTAGCCTTGTTTTCTTTGGATAAAGAATAATGGATTGCCTTCCCTCACAAAATGGATACAAGAATCAGTGCCCACAGTCTTTAGGAATTGTAAATAGCTTTACAAACCTAAGGTAGTGTTCTTTATTTGGCCCTATACATTTTTACAATCCTTTTTCTTCATAGAGGAGACAGAAGGCTGACCAAAATAAGCAGAAGTTACCTTTTTTCTTGCAAGGGAAACAGGATTATTACACCTTATGTCTTTCAGATTTAGAGGTGATGTTTGAAACCAAGGAGTCAGTTCCAAAGCTCAGTATTTCTATGGAAGAATCATCTCTGGAGAGAATCAAAAGGGAACTTCCTTGTGTCTCAAACTTGCGTGAAACTTCAGAAGCTGAGGCTGTGTTAAAGAGACTGCAGAACAATGAGGATACACATTCTAGGTAATTTTAAAAAGTCACCTGATAAAAACCCAATGAAGTGAGAGACCATGAAATAGTAAACATAGGAACCATGAGCGGATCCAACCATTCTGGAGAACAATATGGAATTATGGCCAAAGAGTTATAAAACTGAGATAGTTTGAAACTTAAAATGTAACAAAAAATAAAGTTGAAAAAAAATGAGTAAATCTGGTAGAATCTTGAGCCTAGGGCCAATCCTTTTCCCACAGCAGAGTATTTTATAGAAAGCTCTCTGTAAAAATGATATCTAGGAAGTTTCAGAGTCTGTTTAGAGCTCTTTGTGACTACAGCAGAATCTCTTCAAAATTATTTTCTATGGATAATGAGTGTGTGAAATCATTAAGTTAAAATTCAGACCCAATTCAATATTATAGGTATATACTTAAAACTTATAAATGTAATGAATGTTGGGAAGCTTTTAAGTACATTTCATCCATTACTTCCCTTTACAGAATTCATACTGGAGAGAAATCTTACAAATGTAATGAATGTGGGAAGGCTTTTTACCAGAGCTCACAACTTTTTTTACATCATACAATTCATTCTGGAGAGAAACCTTATGAATGTATTGAGTGTGGGAAGGCCTTCAAACATCATAGATCTTACTCTGCATCAGAGATTTCATACTGGACAGAAAAATTATGAATGTAATAGATGTGCAAAGATCTTCACCCGGATGACAGATCTTATTCTACATCAAAGAATTCACATGGGAGAAAAACCTTATGAATGTAAAGAATGTGGGAAGGCTTTTCGAGGGAGCTCACAACTTACCCTATGTCACAAGATTCACATAGGGGAGAAACCTTATGAGTGTCTTGGATGTGGGAAGGCTTTCACCCAGAGCTCACAACTTACTCAACATCAGAGAATTCATACTGGAGAAAAACCTTGTGAATGTAACGAATGTGGGAAGGCCTTCCCTTGGATAACACATCTTACGTTACATCAGAGAATTCACATTGGAGAGAAACCTTACAAATGTAAAGAATGTGGGAAGACTTTTCGAAGGAGCACAGGACTTACTGATCACCAGAGAATTCACATAGGAGAGAAACCTTTTGAATGTAGCGAATGTGGGAAAGCCTTCCGATGGAGCACAGGACTCGCAGATCATCAGAGAATTCACACTGGAAAGAAACCTTATAAATGTAACGCATGTGGGAAGGCTTTCAACTGGATCCCAGATCTTATTAGACATCAGAGAATTCATACTGGAGAGAAATCTTTTGAATGTAATGAATGTAAGAAGGCCTTTACACAAATCACAGATCTTACTTGACTGGTGAGAAACCATATGAATGTAATGAATGTGGGAAGGCTTTCCATGGGAGTTCTCAACTTACTAGACATCAGAGAGTTCATGCTGGAGAGAGACTTTATGAATTCAATGAATGTGGAAAAGTGTTTCATGAGAATGAACTACTTGCCATACATCAAAGAATTTGTGATGGAGAGAAACCTCACAAATGCCACAAGTGTGGCAATTCCTCCAGCCAAAACTTAGAACTTATTCTGCATCCGAGAATTTATACTGGAGAGAAGCTTTATGAATGCAATAAATGTGGGAAGACTTTTAGTCAGTTTGCTAGATTTACTCATCAGTGAATTCATGCTGGGAAGAAACCTAATGAATGCAAAGAACATGAGAAGGCCCTTTGTCAGAGTATGCAACTTAATCAACAATCACATAATTCCCACTGGAGAGTGGCCTTTGACAGGTGAAGTCTTATGAAGGAAATGAATGAGAAAGATTTTATCTATAACGTACTGAAATTTGGAGAAACAGAACTCAAGAAAAACCCTATAAATGAAAGAACTCCATGTACAATTTCTCATAATGGTTTTACCTGCTCTCCTTAAGTTCCTAGCCACTCCCCTTCTGTCTCACATTGAAACTTATAATTGTTCATTGAGAATATTGTGGCAATCTAACCAGAGCTTCGTCTTTCAAACTCCCTTTTAACATGCTCAGAAATCATTACCCACTTTCTTCCAGTTACTGAGGAAGGAATATCCTTTCTCCTTTAAGTTGCAAATCTTCTGTCTTCCCTTGTTTATCTATTCCCTTTCTGCCCATCTAGGACCTAGCTGGAGCAGTCATTTCCTCTCTTTATGCATGTTCAATCTAGCTTCCTCTAAACATGCTTAGATCTCACTAGCACTCTTCTCCCACATACCATTCAAGGCTACTACCCCTCAAGGGCTAGCTCTAGCTCTCCTTGCTTTCCCTTCCCCAAATCTCCAAATGGCATAGACCTTTTTTTCCTGGAAAATTCCAGGCATTTCATGCTTTCCTTTACTCCTTTTTCCTTTTGATTTAGTATTTGATGGTGTCACACCTCTCCTCCCCCATCCTCTCCACATTTTTCCTTCTCAGAACTCAGGCTTTCCCCTCCCCATAGCTTTATCTTTTTCTCTTCTTTAGGGCTTGTCCTTTTCCAAACTTTTAAATTGATTGCTTCTAACGGTTTTGCTGTTGGCCTTTTTCCCCCGCTTTCTCCTATTGAGAATTTTTTTGAAACCCTGATAGAACTAATGTGTTATTTACAACAATACATCCTAGGGAATTAAAATTAGAACAGAAAGTAGGAGTCTGGAAAAAGAAAGGATAGGTTGAGTTTGAGTCACAGTAAGTTTCATTCTACAGAGTAATCACCTTTACTCTTAGAGAATATTTTAGTAGAACTAAGAAAACTATACAGTGACTGCAATAATGTAAATAAGAACAACCAGAAAAATTCATCAAGTCTGAAACTTGTACAATTTTAATGACCAAGTTTGGCCCTAAAGAAGAGACACAAGGATGCACCACTCCCCTTCCCTCTGTGAAACAGCTCCATATATTGTTATAACACATGGTTTTCTGGTGGAAGAAAGGATCAACTGAGGAAAAAAATGATGTAAAATTAAAAAAATACTAATAAATATTAAATAGAAAGCAGAAGTGATTAAAAAAACTCAATGGCTTCAGTTTTGTCTCTAGAGGTGTCTTTTCTTTAGTGTTTTGTTAGTTAAATATTTATCAAGCATCTACTATGTGCCAGGCACTATGTTTAGCATTAGGAAGAAATTAGTAGCTCTGTGGAGGATGGTTTGAAGAGGGGAAGGACACTTAAGGCATGGAAACCCATAAGAACTGCCTGTAGGAATCCTGGTGAGAGATTATCAGTGAAGGCAGCAATCTCTAAAAGGAAGCATAGTTTTATCAAGAATAGGCCAGGTCATCCTCAGTCTACCTCCTTTCTCTCTTGCTTCCCCCCACTCCCCCCAACATAACAAGGCTGGTAAGTCAGATGAATGCTTACTTTACTTATACTTTAGTAAGCCATTTGACAGGTCTTTTGTGCTCTTTGGACAAGATGGATTTAATGATAGTATAGTTGGGTGGTTTGAAGCTGGTGAGTGACTTAATCTAAGGTCATCAGTTGGATAGTGTCAACTTCTAGGAAGACTCTTGATGGAGTGTCCTTGGGAATCTGTCATCTTTAGCTTTGTATTTAAAATGTTTTTCCCCCCAGTGATGTGAATTGGGAAGTCAAGGGAATTGTACAGATGACACAAGGCTGAGGGATTAGCTCACAGATTGGATGAGGGCCAAGTTCCAAAAAGATCTCGACAGTGGGAACACTGGTTCAAATCTCATGAGGTGAGATTTAAGAGACACATGCAAAGTTACTCAACAAAATTCAAGAATTGGAGGTGATTTTATGTTTAAAAATTTATAAATATTTCATAAATGAACAAAAACACCTTCTATAACACCCCTGAAATAAGGCTGTCTAGCTTGCATTTGAAGACCACCAATGAGAGATCTTCACTTCTTCCTCCTGTTCCACTTTTAGGTAGTTCTAATTATAACCGTGTTTCTCCACAGCATCCAGCCTTAATCTACATCCCTGTAACTTCCATCCATTGCTTCTAATTATGCCGTCTAAGCAAAGAAAATCAAGTATGGGCCTTCCTTTGCATTCCAGCATCTCACATTCCCTCTAAATTTCCTCTTGTGTGGGTTCAAAAGTAATGAATGTGGAAAGGCCTTCAACCAGATCATAGGGCTTACTCTGCATCAGAGATTTCATACTGGAGAGAAAAAATTATTAATGTAATGGATACATGAAGATCTTTACCTAGTTGACATCAAAATAATTCACACTTCAGAGAAACCTCATTGAATGTAAAGAATATAGGACGATTTTCTGAGGGGCATCACAATTTTACATCTGGGAAGTCACATTGGAGAGAAAGCTCATAAATGTAGTGAATGTAGAAAGGCATTTAGCTGGATCCTAGTTCTTATTCAACATTACTAGAGAAACCTTACAAATGTCTTGAATGTGGGAAGACTTTCCATGGGAGCTCACAATTTATTTGGCATCAGAGAATTCATTCTGGAGAGAAACTTTATGAATGTGATGAATGTGGGAAGGCCTTCCATGAGAATGAACAACTTACTAGACATCATAGAATACTGGAGAGAAACTTTACGAACGTATTGAATGTAGAAAGTCCTTCAGCCAAAGCTCACAACTTGTTTTGTGTCAGAATACATACTGGAGAGAAACCTTTCAAATTCTATGAATGTAGAAAATCCTTCAAATGTAGTAGAGAGCTCAGTGATCAGAGAAGTCATACAGGAGAGTAGCCTTAAATATATATAATGAATGTGGGAAGGCTTTCAGTCGAATTTCAGATCCTACTCGAAAATCAGAGAATTCATATGAGAGAGAATCTTTGAGTGTTTTGAATGTGTAGAAAAGACTAACCACATCACAGATTTTATTCAACATCAGAATGCATAATGGAGAGAAGCCTTATGAGTATTTTGAACATGGGAAATCTTTCCATAAGACTTCCCAGCTTACTTGGCATCAAAGTTCATACTGGAGAGAAACTTTATGAATACAATGAATTTAGAAAGACCTTTCACCAAAGCTTACAGCTTATTTTACATCAGAGTATTCCTACTGGAGAATAAGCAGTTGAATGTAGGAAAGCTGTGATCCAAAATTCCCAACGTACTCAATGTCAAAAGAAGTCAGAGTAGAGGAAAAACCTTATTAATGCCTAACGAATATGGCAAGACCATCTTGCCTTGACAGTTTACAACTGCATTGTTTGATGGTGAGACAAACTGAAGAAAAATCTTATAAATATGAAGAATGTGAGAAGACCTTCAGTCAGAGAATATTTATCTACACCAGAGGATTCATATTGTGGAAGAATATTATTAATGTAAGGATGTGGAAAGGCTTTTGCCCAGATCGGATTTTATGCAACATCAGAAAATTGATGCTATAAAGAAATAATGAATACAATAATTGTGGAAAGGTCTTTAGCTAGTTCTCCCAACTTACTCTACATGAAAACACACTGGAGAGAAACTTTGTGAATGTTATACAGTGGTAAGGCTTTCATTCAGTTCATAATGCTCAATACTGGAAAGAAACCTTATAAATGTAAAGAGGATGGCAAGCCTTATGGTTAGAGCACATGCCTCATTTGACGCTGTAGAATTCATATCGAAGCCTTTGATGGGTAAAGCCTTACCACGAGGAGAATTTCAGCTAGAGAATTCAAATAGAAGGGAAACCCTACAATTAAATAGATCCCTATTTAATTCTTAACAGTAGCACTTGCAAACTTTTTCTTCTCTCTTCAAGACTCTCATCAGCTTTCTCCCCCAAACTATACACTGAAACTTATAATCTTAGAGGAGCTTATTCTCCAGCTCAACATCTCTTGAAGCAGCCCAGTCTATTGTTGAAGCTTTTCCTGCCATCAAGTCAAATTTTTCCACCTGTTGTTGCTAGGTCTGCTGTCTGAGGCCAAGCAGACCATATCTAGTCCTTTCATCTCTTGATGGCAACCCTTCAGTTGTTTAACATAGCCATTATGCTTCCACCCCTTCTGTTTGCCCTGCTGCTGCTCTGCCTTCGAAAGCAGACTGAGAGACAATATTAATGGATTACTGTCTCAGGCACTGTGCTAAGTGCTGGGGACATAGACAAGGGCAATCAAGGTTTCTATTCTAATGGGAAAGATGGTACATAAAGCAGAGCTGGAAAGTGAGTATGGAGGAGCCAGGGGCAGGAAGTGACTGTTCTGGGGGCAAAGGAAGGCAAAGTCTCACCTATAAGAGCTGGAGCACTCAGAGGTAAGAGTACAGGGAATGAGGATGATGGTCAGAGTACAGGCAGCATGATGGGAAACTAGCGTGGAGGCTGGGGCAAGTGAAGGTGAAGCTCAACTCCTTCTGCTGGGACATAAGGTGGCAATATAGAAGTCTCTTTTAATATCCAAGTCCCCATTCAGGGTGCTCACCCTACCCTGACATGTCAACCAGTAGAAATAGATTAACCTATAGAAAATGGTTTTTACTGAGAAAGATCCCCCCAATCTCAGGGTATACCATCCTGCAAACCCATCAAATCCCTTGTGAAATGGGCCCAATCTTAAAAGTAAAATGGAGTGATGTACACATGTAACCAAGAGATACCTCTCAGTTCTTATCTTAAATCCTTTTATACCTTTGTGGAGTCACAACATCCTCCTTAAGTGTAGGTCTCTGAGCTCAGTGGATCCTTCCAAGAATCCATAGCCAGCATTTCTCTTTGGCCTGAGGGATCATAATTGCTGAAGCTACCTTCCTGTGTGAGACACTATTTATACCTTCCATCTGTAGGCACTTCCTCTGTCACCAGCCACTACTTTTGTAGCAGACTTTTGCTATGGATTCAGGTTGTCAGTGGGACCCCTAATAGATTTGTCTCATCAGGCATGAATTTCCATTTCAGGATATTCATTTAAAATCAGGAAAGAATAAACAGATGTCTTCTTGGACACACAGTAACCAGGTGGGAGATAGGGCAGGTATCCTTGTTCCAACTGCCCTTACTTTCATGAGAGGTGAATGGGAGAGAGAGAGAGAGAGAGATCAGCCGCTGGGACTTTGTGTGCACACTCCCTTTCAGTTCAGGTTCTTGGACTCAGTCCTTCCAGCTGAGGTCATTTAGAAGCCTTTTTCATCATCACATATTACTAATCCTGGGTCACCATGGCTTCAACCACATCCAAAGTTTCAAATGTTGGTTTAACTGAAGGCAGAGCATATTTGCACATGCTTCAGGGACTGGGCCCTCATTAGTCAGTCTCTTTGTTTTACCTGATAAAATAATAATAGCATTTATATAGTATTTCAAGGTTGCGAAATTTCATTTGCTGTTCATAGTAACCCTGTGATCCAGGTGTTGTAATGCTCTCCATTTGAAAGATGAGAGAAGTATGAGAGAGTTTAAGTAATTTGCCAAGGTCTCAGTAAATGAGATGAGACTCAAATTCAACTTTTTCCTGTCTCCTGGTTCAATATTCTATCCCCTTTACCACCGAGGTGCATAGGCACCTCTCTAAAGTATTTTGACCGCTCTAGGCTTTTACATACCTCGCCTTAATCTTCCAAGACATCATGCTTTGTCCACTTCCTTCCTCATAGTTTAGTATATCTTTACTGGGTCTGTCTTGATCAAATGAGAGAATACTGACAAAGTTATTAGCACAGTCCATGGCATACGGTGGTCGTTGTCCTTTGTTCTCGAAAAGCAGCAAGATGACATCACTGCTAGAGTCCAGTTTCAGCGTGGCTATTGCTGGTCAGACCAACATGAGCTTGGAATATCCTACTACAGATCGAGCACAAATAGTTCATGTATGAAACAGCATAAAGTAGATTTTTAATGAATATTTTCTTTCCCCAAGCCCTTCAGTTGAGCCTTCCCCAAGTTTCTGCCCTTGGCCTTCTCTATGTCCTGTTTGGAACTTCACACAAATTTTTAGGGTAACCAGAGTAAACTTGTAGTGAGGCAGAAGTCCGGAGCCTGAAAAAAGGAAGACCAGAGGGAGTGAGCAAGAGCAGGTCCAGTTCTAAGGAATAATGTCCTTTACTTCTAGAAATACTGTGACTAGAATCTGAGAAACCAAATGCACAATTACTTGAACAATATAAACGGAAAAACACCACAGAAATGGAATAATATTAATATAACCAGACTTGGCCCCAAAGAAGGAATAGAACTTGCTTCCCTCACCACTTTTTTGAACAATTTGGAGAGTGAAATAGTGTCAGAATAGATGACTGGACTTGAAGTTGGGAAAACCCGAATCTGAACATCACCCCAAACAAAATAGCTGTTTGACCCCAGGCAAGTCACTTAACCTTTCATCCTTAGTTTCCTCATCTGTAAAATATGAATACCACCCACAAAGAGTTGTTGGGGGGGGGGGGAGGAAATAAAATATTTAGAGTCTTTGGTAAACTTTAAAGCACTTAGTATTATGTTTTCAGACTCAGTGGATACTTTTAACTTTAGTGACTTTTTCCCCACTTTTATTCTTTGTTATAAGGGGAAATTCTCTGGGTTAGAGAGGAAAGACGTTAGAAAACAAAGGTGATAAAAATAGACTAATTATTTTTTTAAAAATGCCAATAATTTTGAGAGATTTCTTGCCAGCTTCCGCTTCACCTTCAGGGATATCTAGCCAAATTATTTTTATTTATTTTTGAGAGGGTGAGGTTATCAAGATGTATTATGTCACCAAATGTTTTACTATTTGGTATTTGAAAGAACCAAGAGATATTAAGGACCAGATGGGTGAAAGATCAGTGTTTGTTTAAATATATTCAGTGCTCTTGTAGATATCTGCTATAAGTGGTTTATCAGTGAATTGAGACACTTCATTGTTAGCCTTCTTTTCACATCTAACACACACCATCCTAGGGGACTTCAACATACATATTGATTCTTCCTCAAATACTCTTACTACTCAGTTCCTCAATCTATTCACTTACCATGAGCTACTCCCCCACCCCATCATAGCCACACACAAAGATGGTCATACCCTTGCTCTTGCCATCACCCACAAATGTACCACCTTCATGTTCAAGAACTCTGAAATCCCATAATTAATTGGCTTTTCACCATTCCCTCTGCCTATATAACCCTACTTTTCATCTGTACTATGACCTCTAATCCCTTGACTCCTCAATTTTCTCTGAGGTCATTTCTCCTCCATTAGCCACTCTCTCTTCTTGCTTGACTCTTTGGTGAAACAATTCACCTCTACGCTGTCCTCCTGTCTTGAATCCCAAGCCCCTATCCATATTCCCAAGTACGCCCATCCAAGTCTCAACCTTAAATTCTACTCTTTTTGTCACTTTTGTTCTGGCTACTGACCTCCCTAACTTCCTTTAACTTCCAACTAAGATCCTAATTTCTTCTAGAACTCTTCTGCAACCTCTCAACTCCAGTGCATTCCCTCTTTAATTATTTCCTGTTTATAGACTGCTTTGTCTATACTTGTTTGCCTGTTCCTCTCGGTAGATTGTAAGCTCTTTAAGGGATGGGGCTGACTCTTGCCTTTTCTTTGTATCCCCAGTGTTTAGCAATAACCATCTCATTCACCTCCATGAATTGTGAGCTCCACAGAGAAGGGAGAAAACCAAGGATGTGTGAAAGAAAGAAAGACACCAGTCAGGCAGGAAGTCCAAAGGACCCAGGAGCTTTGCTTCCCTGTGCTGGACAAGAGGCTTCATTGGAGGAATGCCTACCTGGCTCTTGAGATTCTGGAACTTCCCTCTTCGCTGTCCAAGTTGGAACATTGTTTAGATGCTTGCCAGTTTGCAAATTCTTCCACATCAGGTTCATTGTAAAGTCTGGGAAAGAGTTGTTCTGGGTCCCACATCAAGGGAAAAAATGAGCAAGTCTTGGGTCACCATTGCTTCCTGTGGCAAAAGAAAGGCTTCCATTAGACCTCATTACTATTTTTTTTTTTAAAGGCACACTTTGGGGGGAAAAAAAAGACCTTTCAGAGAGAAATACTGGATAGCAAATGAACATAGACAGAAATGCACAGGGAGATTTACCAGAGGAGCAGAGAGGGGAAGCATAGGTAAAGACAAAGTAAGAGCCAGACAAGCTTGAGGAGGAAAGCCTGAAGGAAGAGGGAGACCCATGCAAATCAAAGGAAAGAGGGCAGGGGAGGGAGACTCCACCTCTCCAAGAAACTAATTCCACTTTGAAATAGCTCCCAAAGATTTTCCCGGTGTCATGTTTAAGTACTGGTTTGGAACCACAGGGTTTCTAGCTTGGCCGCATGGGAGCCAAACAGCCCAAGGCACTTCAACTCTCATTCCCACTCCCACCCTTTGAAGTCAACCAGCCACATGCTTTTCTTAGAGGAGTTCTACAGAAACTAAGCAAGGCTTGGCCCTATTCTGGTCACCCTTTGTTAGGCAGAAGCAGAGATTTTTTTTTAAATTAAATTATTTAATTTGTTTTCAGTGTTCTGCAATCACTTTCATATATATACATATACACACACACACATACATATATACATACATACACACACACACATACATATAAATAAATAAAACAGTGTAGGTAGTCAGAAAGAAAGTGCTTTTAACTTTGCTCTTGTGATCGGCTTTGAAAGAAAAAGCCTGGGTATAAGACTGCTGGTCTACCGTCCTAGCCAGTGTTTTTCAGTAACCTTCTTAACTGTTGAAGCCCTGGCTTCCAGGGACTTGGCTATTACTTGCTAATAGAGAGATGGAAACAAGGTGCAGACTGGTGGATCCCAGTTTTCCTGGCCATAAACACTGACAAAGTCTGGCTCCAGGATACCTCCCAGCTTGCATCTTTGGACAAAAATTCCGTTCATTGAAAGGACCAGTTAAGCACTTGCTTGAACCAGATTAATTCCAGGTCAAGACAAAATGTTCCCCAACCTGCTGCACCTCCCCTCCTCCCAGTGCTTGACTGAAAAGCCCCAGCTTTAGTTTTGTTCCTGGAACCAGATGCCTTTGACCTCCTATGAAGCACTTTAATGGGAACAAGGTGCAGAAGGACAAGTATATTTCATTAGGAAAAAAAAGCCAAGAGTACAAGAAAATCCTTGCCATCAAGCAGAGAAACAGGAGGGCAAAGTAAGATAAATTTTTTTTCATCTATTGAACCCATGTTTTGATTTCTTAAGAGACTTAAAAAAAAAAAATCTTCCTCCAAAATGCCTTTTAAAAAAGACAAACTTGGTCAAGTTACATTTTGCCCTCAGTTTGTCTGAAAAGTTTGAATGCTGGATATTTTCTCCATTCATATTGTTCTAATGAAGAAATATTGTTTTTGAGTTCAGTATTCTATGTCAGAGCAAGCTACTTAAACTCTGTGGGCCTCAGTTTACCCTCTAATAAAAAGAAACATCATCTCTTTGGTCTCTTGCCAACTGAAGACTCCTTGTTCTGTAACATAACTGTACCTGTTTTCAGGCCCCTCCCAACTTGAAGTCTATAGTCTTAGGATATGAAAAGGATCCTGAGAGCCCCTGTGGACACTGCCACCTTCAAGCTAACTTTCACTTAAACCCTAATTGCATCAAATGCTATTTTTTCTAACAAGCAGTGACTTCAGTCAGAAGTCTGTGTTCTTGGGTGATTTCACCCACCCTCCAGAAAGCTACTGGGCATGCACCACTCAGTCCAGTTCTAGCATTCCTTTTGAAAGGGACCATCTGATGACTACATGGGGGGGGGCACTTTTCTTTCCCCCTCTAAACTCCTCATTTCACGTCCCTAAAAATGGGAGAGAGAAGCGACCCCCACAGTATCCCCAAGACAGCCAAAACAAAGGAAAATGCCCTCTCCCTCCAGCCTACTGAGCTGCTTAGCCTAGCTCCTCAAAGTTGGGCCCCAAGGGCATCACTCTTGGCTACAGCCCCCAGAGAGAGCCAAGCTCCCACCCTCTCTTTTTCAATTTTACTAAGAAACTGACCTTCAAGAGCCATTCATTTCTGAGAGAGCTTGAATTAACTTCTTATTCATTCAGTCATGTCTGACTCTTCATTACCCCCTGGTCCACATCACCTTCTCCTGTTGTCATATCTTTTAGCATTCTAATAAGCCTTTAATAGGGCATTCTTGGCAAAGATAGAGAGACTTGCCTTTTCCTTCTTCCGTGGGTCACCTTTTGGCAGACTTCTCCCCTGTGCCCTGTCTTGGGCAACCCTGGAGGACAAAGCTCTTTGTCTCACTGAGCTGCCTGAGTTGCTCTACCACAACAAGGCAGTGATCCAGGCAGCTTGAATGAGGCTTGATTTATAGTGTGGAAGGAATTTTTACAAATTAAAAAAAATTAAGATCCAGTATATTGTCCTCAGGTGATGTCCATTCCCTCCCCTCCTCTCTCCACCCACCCTGCTCAGCCACTTCAGGTGTGGGAGGGGGAGGGGCTGACACTGAGGAGGCTGTTGTGCTGAGTCAGCAGATCCCAGTGAACATGCTCCAGCCTTCCCCACCAGATAGAAGGAAGCTGGATGAGCTCCTTAGTTATAGGGCAGGATTAGGTTTATGCTCTCTTTGCATGAAAAGTTAATTATGGACAAAATATCTTTTTTAAATTGTTTATTTTTCTTTCTTTTCTTTCAGAAATATTAAAGAATTTTCTCTCCTTGAGATTAGTCCTGTCAAGTGATTTCTATTTTTAAAAAACTTTCCATGTTTTTGCTTTCTCCTACAAAAATGTTCTTTTTTCCCCCCAATACATAATAATTGCATTTCCAGAGGACATAGTAAGGGAATGGGGGAAGGAGTCCTGGTGTGAAATCAGGACTGAGGGGGCCACAGAAGCATTGCTACTGGGAGGCCTCACCTTACACATCTTTCTAGATCTTACGTTTTCTCACTTTCAATTTAAAAATGATAAATGAAACCTTGCCATTTTTTTTGAGATGTAAATCTTGAGAGCCCAAGTATTGCTAATTAAGGTTATTTCTCAAATCTCCAATTGCTCTTTTGTAAAGAATTCAATACAACGCGACACTTTCTGCCCCTTGGGAGAGCTGATGAAAAGGTGCTATAAATCTGAAAAGCTGAAGAAATGTCTGGGTGAGAGGGAGTTCTCAGAATAAAAAAATGACTAAAGCTTTGTGAACCTTAACTGTAGGAGAGATATTGTCTTTTCTCTGGTCTCGTTTCTTCTGTCTGCCTCTGTCTCTGTCTCTCTGCTCCCTCTCCCTTCCCCTCCTCTCCCTTTTGATGCTAGGTTAGACTTGGATGACCACAGAGCTTTTGGCTGACACAACCTGTCATTTTATATCATCTGACTGACTACTGCTTGCAAGGAAGGTTCTAGTAGGGGTGGTTAGCTTTTATTTCACAAATGAGAAACGAGATTTGGGAGCTCCCAAATCACTTTGATTTCCCCAGGTGATGAGTGCCAGGATTAGGGCCCAGGTTCTCTTCATTCAGAATGACTTGGGTCTAAACTGTTTCTCTCTTTTAATGCCGGACTCAGTCATTCTGGAGTAAATGTAAAAAAACCAGTCTCGAAGAGGGGGGGCATTTCAAATACTTGTTGTGGGGGAGGGCACCTAGTAAGCCTGAGATCGGGAGCTTCAGTGCTATTGAAAGAGGTTGAAGCAGCAGAGTCAGAGTCAAACCCAGGGAAGAAAAGCTGGAGGGAGGGTGTGATCACAACCCGCGGTTACTAGAAGCCCAACAGGGTCTGAAGAGTCATTCAAGAAGGAAGCCATAGAAAGCCTTTTTCTTTTAGGTAAGAGAATCGATTAGACTGGACCTTCATGAAAGCCCTTCTCCAGTTATGGAAAGAGAGAACATTTTCTGTAGAGGTGAACAAATGTGGCAACCTCACAGCATTTTAGAACAGGTCTGGTGTTGACAAAGCAAGATTAAAATGGATTCTTTGTACTAACAAAGGTTTAACAGTGTTCACTTAGCGACCCCAAACTTACTAGTTTCTCTCCTGGGCTCATGATAAAATTAAGGCAAAGGGATTATCCCTGCCACCAAGGAGATCACACTCTGCAAGTATAGAATGCTGGCTTCCCTACTTCCCCACCCACTGATGGGGTTATCCTCACAAACTACAGAACACCAGCTGGGGGGTGGAGTGGAAAATGTTTTTGAGCCTATGAGGTGTTTGGAAGATATTTTAGCAAGTTTATGGACCTTGGTGGAAATCAGAGCCATTTTTCTTATCACTCTCATAAGGGTTTCAGAGTGACCGACCACATGAATACAATGAAAAGGTCTTGGTGGAAAATGAGGCAGAGTATGGTTACAGCAAGTCCATAATAAGACAGAAAACATGGATGAGAGAGGAGGGGCAAATCTCATCATGGAAATATTAGGAGCAAACATATTGGGCAAAGATGAGCGACTTGTATCAGTGTTAGAATATCATCTCTGGTGTAATCTCTGTGTGTGTGTGTGTGTGTGTGTGTGTATGTGTGTGTGTATGTATGTGTATGTGTATGTGTGAGTGAATGAGATGGGGGCATTCAGTAGAGGTAACTGGATTCTCAGCCTCTTTTTTTAAGGTCATAGGAGTTGAACTTGACTTTGAACTACTCCAAGCCCTTCTTACCTCCAATAAGGAAACTGGGGCCAAGAGAGGTTAAAGACAGAAGCATGAAGTAACAAAACTAGTTAGTTGCTGATCTGGAATTTGAACCTAGATCCTAATTCCAAACATGGCTTTCTTTCCATTGTTCTAGGGTTGAATCTAAATAAAGGACACGAAAACCTCAAAAATAATTGACAGGGCTCCAACTCTCCCTGCCTCCACCCAATCCCTACTAGTATTAATACAAGCTGATGTTAAAAGTGGTAAGGTAAGCATTTTTCCTTTTGCATGGTTCAAACCCTAACTTGTTCATGATTTTTGTCTATTTAAGTAACTCGAACTGAGAACACTCGGTGAGATTCATGAATAGGAAAGTTACTTCTCCAAGATGTCAAACACAACAAAATCTGACTCCCTAGTCATTACCCTGTCTAAATGCTAGCCTTCTTATAAGGATGCCTCCCACTTTAAAACTGATACCTGGACAATATAGTCTTTGGGGGGTTATGGTTTGTTGGTGCATTGCTCCAGGTGACATGATGAGGAAAACCTTTGCTTCCACCACGTTGAAATGGCTCCCCACAAAAGTGAAATGGGATTTTTCTCTGCTCATCTTCTAAAAACCAACCATCTGTCAATTTGCAAAAGGGAGATGTTGTGCAGGCAAATATCTAAATAACTAGAAGTTGTTGGAATTTTGGTTCAAAGTTCTTTTGGGATATTGTTATTAAAAAGCTATTTTTGTGTCAATATTCATGAAGGATAGTGGTCTATAGGTTTCTTTCTCTGCTTCATCTCTCCCCATTTTAGGTATCAAAACTGTATTTTTATCATAGTCTAGTAGTGTCCTGATTTTTGTTAACAGGTTATCTGATTTTGGAATTTTTCCCCCAATATTGGACAGAATTAACTTGTAAATCCTCCTGTTCCTGGAGTTCCTCCCTCTCCCTCATCCCTTTCAAATTTATTTCTGAAATCAGATTATTTAAATTCTCTTGATCTGAGTAGTTTCTCTTTTGATGAAGTATTCAGTTGTTTTCCTTAAATTGTTGGTTTTCCTGGCATATGATTGGTCAAAATAGTTTCTGAGAGTTGCTTCTATTTCTTCTTCACTTGTAACACATTTTCCTCTTTCAGTGTGGATATAAGCAATTTGGTTTTTCTTTATTTTTCTTCAAATTTACTAACTTTAAAAACATCTTCATTTTAATGATGAAGTTCATTTGATTTAACTCAATCATTTCTGTGATTTTTGCAATGACGCCATGGATAGGGTTTGGATTTGCTGCTTTTCTACTCCTTGTTATTATGTACCTGAATGATTTGCTCTTAACTCACTTCCTGATGGAAGATTTTGGAGCTGTGGTGATGAACATGAGGCCCAAAAGGCCCTCAGGAATCTGAGGATAGATTTCAGGGCAAACTGGGATGATGGGGGAAATTATTTTCACTAACATATTTCTTTCACATAAAACCATTTTTCTGACATATCCATAGGCTTCACTTGACCACATTGACCAGTTAAATGTTAATGTGCTTTTTGTCACAGGCTGTTTAGAACTAGAATTTGAGTAATAATACTTGACGGTTAGCTAAGATCATGGGAAAAAAAATCTTGGGAAGTGGGTTTGGTTAGGAACTTTTTTTAAAACTAGCTTGGAGATAAGGTTTAACTTAGAATTAATAGATTTATCAATATCTTCAGCAAGAGGAGAGTCTTCGCCACTGGGACAGTTGTTTTTCTTTTCTTTCCATGGTGGTTGAGGAAATCACTTGTGATGAGCTAACAATAAATTAAAGTTTTCCCCCCTTCAATAAGTCTTAAAATTATAAGCATTCATTTCAGGGAGCCCTGACAAGCATTTTCTTGGTCCCAAATTTTTACAGTCAATCTCATGATTTCTGTAATGAAAATACCCTTCCCTCCTACTGACAGATGGAGACACCAAGCACTGGGGAGCTTGTTATTTTGAATAAGTTCAGCATCTATTATGATTTTCTTGTCCATTTTCTGAGTCTCCTAGACTTGACTTTATATCGCTTGGCTCTGAAGGCCTCAGTGAGGTGAGCCAACTTGCAAACCCAAAGTTCTTTAGCACTTTGACTCCTGCACTCATGACTCTTGAGTTTTTGTTGGATCTGGACACCATCTACTCATGGCTTCAGATTGCGTTAGCAGGTGCTGAGCTGCTTGAGCTGGCACACTGGAATCTAGACAGGTTAACTGAGACTCTTGGTAGGTGGTGCCAGACTTCGCCCGGCTTAGCAGGATTGCTGGCAAGGATATTGCTGCAAGTTCACCCACCTTGTATCAGAGTAGAAACAAGAATATGAATCAAATCTGTTACATGTAATAAGCTGAAGACAAGTTGGTCCACCTTCCTTATATCAACAAAATAAAAAATTGGTTTTTAGGTTAGTACATTTTGCCAACAGAATCCCAACTGGGAGATCTAGGCCAACATTCTTTAAAAGAAATGAGAGAGAGAAGCCAGTGCCCTCTTCCTACTCCACTGATCTGGAGTTCATACAAACCAGATGGACATAGTTATTCAGTTCTTAGGTTGAAGAAGAGGAAACCATGAACCTGAAACTAGGAGAGAAATGTCCTACTTGTTCCCTATGGAGATCTTGGGTATTACTGTGGCTCACTCAAGTGGTTCTTATACCAACCACATGATCCTTTTGGAGAAAGAAGGACACACAGCGGCAAGAGCACCCCTTAGCCCACCTGATGAGAGGGCAGAGTTAGATGTGTTAATACTTGGGTCTGTTTTCAAAGATCAGACTATAAGTCCCAGTCCTTGAAACATCAGATTGCCTCAGAGAGCTTCATTTCTGACAAGATGGAAATTAGGTAAGGGAATGACAGTTAAATCTGTAGCAGTTTCCACTGGAGAAATCAAACTAATACTGGGCTGTGAGTTTCTAATAATCCAATATCTTGATTGCTGGCAACCTTGGATGAAGAATAGTAGCTTGGTAACCACTGCTCTATTGAGGGCTAGGCTCAGGGGAGCTAGCCTCCTAAGAACTTCTATAAAAGAGGACTGAGGTCTTAGAGATTTTTTCATGTAGTTAGTTTTCACAGGACAGTACTAGTGGTACTAGTACTCCACATCAGGCAGTAGTAGGATAATAGTAGATGTCTAGTTGAAAAAAAAGGTAAAATCTATCCCTTAAAATCTGGCTATCAGGTACCAGGAAACATTTTGCCTTCTACCATGGCGTCTTTTCTGAGGAAACAGAGGCCACCAAATAAAGCATCTGAGGGCTTACCATGTGCACGTACTAGGGATATAGATGGCAAAGTGATGGTACGTGCTCTTTAAGAGTCTGAATTCAAATGGGAGTAGACAAAGCATCCAGAAGGGCTCAGTTAAGGTCTGACAAAAAGATCTGACAATTCTTGGAGTGGGGGATGCAGGGAATATGGCCAGGCAACAGGGACCTTGGGAAGCACTTGGAGGGTAGATGAGTCAGTATCCAGCTGAGAGCAGGCAGCCGATGCCTGGTGGGAAGAGGTGCTGGGAGTACAGTTGGGAAGGTGCAAACTCAGGGGCTGGTGGTAGTCCTGCTGGCAGACCAGGCAGGGTTGAAATTCTATTAAGACAATGACAGTGTCAAACTTGGGGAGAGATTAGGTTTTCCATACCATATGCTAGATGAGAAAATATCTGGTTATGGTCATTGAACAACCCTTTTTAATCTCTCCTTCACTGAAACTTATGGTAACTCTATGTGGACAGCTCTGATTTGAGGCTTGCTGGAAAAGCGTTAGGTTGGACTACCAATTCACAAGTCGATGTTCCCTAGAAAACTACAAATCTTTGATTAGGGCCTCAGGAAGCTATGTGCCTTGCAACTGGTCCTGATTCTTTAAAAGTTCCAGCATTTCATCTCTTCCCGGTTTGTTGCCCCCCAAAGAGATGGCTCCCCAACTTTGTTTCCCCAAAAGAAGTCAACAGCAGTGCCCCACATAAAGCCTTATAGCAGTTTCCAGAGAGAAATGTACTGTTCTTGGAAGACTGCCTTCCAGGAATACAGAACATGTATAGAAGAAACCACTAACTCAGACTCTTCTGCCCTAACTTGAATTTGTCAGAGCCTTCATCTCGAGGCAGACAGAGTATTGCCTAAAGGGTTCTTGCTACTGAGTGTCTTGGTATCCATTGAACACTTTGCTCAGTATCCTTCAGGTATCTACTACAAAACTTTTAGGATGAAGTCATTTCTCTTGACTTGCAAGTTCTAGTCTACACCTGCTTTGTTCTTTCTTAGTTTTTGCTTCTACTCTCCATCCTTCCACTTTGTGAAAATGCTACCTAAAAGACCGCAAACTTGATCCAAACTCCATGTTGGAATCTGAGGTGAGTTCTGCTTGGAGGAGGGCTTGGAAAGAACAGACACAATGAAAATGTTGTAGCCAGAGCTCACTAGCCACTTACGGAAGGTTTCCATCACAGGGACCTCTGAAAAAGGAGACTTCTTCTACAGTCACTTACTATCTATATCCTTGACCTCTGCAGCTAGGACATACAGTTCAGCTCTTTGACCCCATGCCATCAGAGGATTGTTAGTGATTCCATAGGACTACAGAGATCAGTGCCTCTGAAACTAGCTCAGAACAAGGGAATTCTGGGCCTTGATCATCAATGCATCTTCCTTAGTTATGTCACAACTTAACGGTGATGAGCAAAGAATGTAGGCTCTGCATGGGATCTTTATAGCGGGGACAATTTTATGTCAACATTGGATAGGTGTCCTTCTATGCCCATCTCTTCCACAGGGCAGGATTGTTTCTTAATTCTCTGGGTGTTGACAGTTTTGTGACTGGACTTGGAAAAGTTCCTGAGAGCATGCCACCAGCTATATGAGGGCAGTTGATTTATTTTGGCTTTATCCAAGCTTGAGCCATTACAGAAGGAAGGATCCTCCTCAGAAGTCTATTGTCCCCATTTCTTTGTCAGTACTGAAATTGGGCCATGACTGGTTGCCCAAGTGACTACATAATCCTGTTTGCCAAAATTCTTCTAGGGAAGCAAGTTCTCTCTACCAAGTGGAAGATATGCTGTACTGTCTCTTTTGAGGGACGGGTTCATCCTGAAAGCCCCATACCTGTGGCATACATATTGCCACAAGAATAGTCTTCTTCCTGGGAAATGTCCTCAGATTCCCAAGGGATTTACTTTGAGTGAAGTAGGAGATGGCATATCTGGAGCTGTATTTTAGAAGTTACAGTTGACTGGTCTGGTGGCACCATATAAACTAGGACACCAAGAACTATACGGAAGTCAGGGAAATCATTCTGTAAAATGTTCTGTCCTACTCAGAGCCAGAGAAAAAGCTTTTATTTATTGTTCATTGTGTTTTTTGTGTTACTCATGTGTCAGGCACTGTGGGAATAAGCACCAAAAAGGCACTGGTCCCTACCCTCAAGGGACTTCTAATGGGAAGGTATAGCATCTATAAAGAACAGTTGGTGATGGGGGCGGAGAGAGCAGCAACCAGTCTGGAGATGACTAGGAGGGGCTGGAGACACCTACATGTAGGCAAAGGAAGACCAAACCTGGCTTCTTCAAACTCTAGAAGTTCTAGGGTCAGAGTCCAATTTCCCAGTAGGATGAAGTGTTGATAAAGGCCCATATGGAGACAGACCAGATGTAATGTGATGGATCAGGGATCACCTTGGCTTTTCTTGGTCAATAAAAGGAACAAGGGTCATTTCTCAGGACTAGATGATGACAGTATTATCCTTCATTGAATAGTACCTACCAGTGTGATTCCATGAGTGATAGGATATTGGGACAGGCATTTGGGGGTGACTTTAGGAAAGCTGTTGGCTGTACTTTGAGCTTGACTCTGGAGTGCCTTAAACTGACCCTGACAAATGATCCATCACTCCCAGAGGATAAGTTTGTCCTTTTACTTTGCCCTGAAGTCTGAAGTGATGGGTGTTCCACTTCATATATCTTTTGTTCATTTCATTTATCATATCTTTTGTCATATATCTTTTATTACATTTCCTTTGTCATGTTTCTTTCATCTTTCATCATATATCTATTGTAATATATTTTTTCTCATATTTCTTTTATCACATTACTTTTATCATATCTCTTTTGTCATAATTCTTTTAGATGAGGTGTCAATGACCAAGCTCTGTGGTCTTTTTTTCTTAGTTCCTCATCTGAATCTCTCACTGTGCAAAGGACCGTTGCACCACAAGGCACAGTAATAGTTAGCCTCATCCTCTGGCTGGACCCCTGAGATGATGAGGGCAACTTTGGCCCCAAGGAGGGTCCCTGAGAACTGGGCAGGGACACTTGAGTCAAGATTGCTGGTTCTGTAAATGAGTCTTCTAGGAGACTGGCCAGATTTCTGCTGGAACCAGTGCCCAGGGGTGACCACCCCTGTGCTTGAGTTGCAGGTCATGGTGACTGTTCCTCCCAGGATCACAGTCAGAGATGACTCCTGAGTCACCACAGCCAGAGAACTGGCCCTTGAAACCAACAGGACAGACAGACACATCAGGATGGTGCCAGAGGCATCCCTGCCTTGCTTCATGCTCAGCCCTGCCCTCAGTCTCCCCCAGATTTCTCCCCCAAAACCTTTGCTAAGAACAAGCCACATGATGAGGAGAGCAGCCAAGCCATGGTGCAGATACTGTGTCCTGGGGTCCAGAGCTGGTCTTGACTCTGACCAGTACCTCTTATCCCCACACTGCCCATTCTGGGAGGTTATAGGTTTGCCTCATGCAAATGCTTCTCTTCACCACCCTCTCAGATCCTACATGCCAGGCACATGTCTGGTTAGGTCAGACAGGCAGGGCTTGCCCTGGAGTTACCCCACTGAGCTCAGTCAGGAAGCAGCTGCTGGCATGGCAGGCATCCCCTGCCAACCCTAGACAGGACTGTGTGATTAATCAGTTATGATCAGACTCAGAAGATTCCTCCAAGGCAATGCCACAGTACCCCCTGCTGGAAACAAGCCCTAGAGACACCCAATGTCATTGAGAACACATCAAGAATTGTTGGGGTGTAAACTCAGTTCTCACGTGAACTGTTTCGGGCAGGTAAAAATGAGGGCTTCTTGACTGTGAGCTCTCATGAGGCCCCCCAGGGAACAGCTGGGAATTGAGGAGTGAGACTTGAGCTTTCTTGTTCCTCCACCTCTTCTCAGTGGAAACTTGCTGGGGAGAGCATCCCACCCTTGAGATTGGTTCGTGGTCTGAGCACACCTTTTTGTTGATTAGCTAGGGGCTGAGAGCATGCACGGTATCCACGTGCGGACTATGCAGCTGGGAGAGCTTAAGTGGGGACAGGAAAGCCTGAGGAGGGTCCCCTCTGGGGCCCCTCCCCTCTTCCACCCCCATCCTCTTGCTGTGTGATCCTTGCTCCTTGAGGAGGAGGGGTGTCCTTTCTCTTGGGGAAGAACTCGCCTGCACTATGGACATGTAACCAAGACCCTGAATAAAGCCTAACCCTTGTTTGACTCTGGAAAGTCTCTTCTCTCAATACGTTTATCTGGTTGGCTACCAAAGACCTGGACTAAGGTAAGAAGACTCGGGCAGCCCACGGCAATTAGGCCGGGACAAAGGATAGAGCCTACAGAAGGGGACTGAATTGCCCATTCCTCCCCTTGGAATCCCTGGCTCCTCTGCTCTCCACAGAAGCCGAGATCAGCACACTCAGTCCTCTGCTTCTTCCCAAACTCGATTGTTCATTGTCAGATACAGACTGTGCAGAAACGTGGCCGTTTGATTATATCAATAGATACAAAAAAAGCTGTTGATTCAGTTTAGCACTCTTTTCTATTAAAAAAACTTGAAAGTATTGGTAGAAATGGATTTTTCTTAAATTGGTAAAAAGGATTTATGTAAAACCATCAGCAAGCATTATTTGTAACGAGGATAATCTAGAAGCCTTCCCAGAAAGATCAAGTGTGAAAGAAGAACGTCCACTGTCACTGATGTTATTCAATATTCTGTTGGAAATCCTAACAATAGCAATAAAAGAGGAAAAAGAAATAGAAGGAATCGGAACAAGGAACGAGGTGATAAAACTCTCTCTTTTTGCATACTATATGATGATATTTTTGGAAAATCCCAAAGATTCAACTAAAAAGCTAGTGGAAACAATAATTTTAGCAAAGTAGCAGAAAAAAAAATAAATTCCCATAAATCATCAGCATTTGTACATATCCCAAACAAAACTCTGCAAGAAAAGATAATAAAAATACCCCATTTAAAATAATTATAAATGGTATAGTCTGGACTATGAGGACTCTGGAGGAGAGAGAGAGGGTGACAACTTCGTGCAACTTTGCCTCTCTTAAATTCAATTTATTCACTAATTAAAAGACATCACCCAGATCATTTCACTGTTTCACATCAAAGTCCTGTGGCAACATGCCAGTGATGAAGCAGCAGGTGCAGATACGCTGGGAGCTGCAGTCACAACCCTGCGCACAGGCAGCGCAGACCATGGGGTTGTTTCTGACTGGAAGCAGCAGCGTGATGCCGCAGTCCCCTGGGGGTGTGAGAAGCCTTTTAAGGATCGCACTGATCACCTCCTCATGTGAGGAACGGAACTAGAAAAAGTGCTCTAAACATTGATTGCTTACCCAGCCCTGGCCTTATTACCCAGGTGGGTGGGGAATCCCACTATGTGGTTGAAACAAAAAAAATGTGCAAAATGTGTGAAAACATCTGCAAAGATGATTCTACTCAGCATAGACACATGGAACGTATACACACTAATCGACAACACAAAATCCAGTAGACCTGAAAAAAGAACTGCTCTTCTTGCAAGAGAACTCAACAGGTATCACATCCAAATAGCAGCCCTGAGTGAACAAGGTTGGCAAATGAAGGTCAGCTTACTGAAGTTGGACCTGGATATATCTTTTTCTGAAGTAGGTGCAGCAAAGGGGAGTGCTGTGAAGCTGGCATGGGTTTTGCAATCAAAACTAATCTAATCAGTGAGCTGGTATGCCTGCCAAAAGGAGTGAATGACAGGCTCATGAAAATGCAATGGCACAGGAAAACTCCATATCATCATCATCAGTGCCTATGCTCCCACTATGACAAACCCTGATGAAGTCAAAGAAAAATTTTATGAAGACCTAGAGACCCTTATCATCAATGTGTCAAAAGAGGACAAGCTTATAATTCTGGGTGACTTTAATGCTAGAGTAGGTTCAGACTACCAGACTTGGCAGGGAGTCCTAGAGAGGAATGGAGTTGGAAACAGCAACAGCAATGGTCATTTACTGCTGAAGACTTGTGCATCACATGACCCTCTCATCACCAACACTGTTTTCTATTTACCTAAATGCAATAAAACTTCATGGATGCACCCTTGCAACAAACATTGGCATCTAAGAGAACATATGATTGTAAGAAGAGACAAATAAGATGTGAGAGTGACAAAGGCAATGTGTGGTGCAGAGTGCCAGACTGATCACAGACTTATCCTTTCCAAGCTAAATATTCACATTCATCAAAAGCACCTCCCCCAAGGCAAAATGACTACCAGAAGAATGAATGTCAAAAAATCAGAGCTCTTCTCTGAGTGTGAACAGTTTGCTGCTGACTTGGAGGGAAAGTTGAGCCAACACACAGTTGGCAACAATGGAACAGAAAAGGACGGGGCAGCTCTCAGAGATTTGGTGTACAGCACTGCATTTGGTCGTCTGGGTCAGAACAGTCACAAACACCAAGACTGGTTTGATGAAAATGATGGGGAAATTCAGAAGCTGCTAAATGAAAAGCGTGAACTCCACAGGACTTACCAGCAGGATAGTTCATCCATCTCTAAGAAGGCAGCATTTAACTACATCAAAAGCAAAGTACAAGCAAAGTTTAGAGAGATGCAGGATTCCTGGTTCAGTAAGAAGGCAGATGAAATTCAGTTTTATGCTGATAGTAACAATCCAAAGCACTTTTATGATTCCCTGAAAGCTATTTATGGACCAAAAACCTATGGTGCATCATAACTACTCAGTGCTGATGGAGCCACAATGATTAGTGATAAGGACATGATCCTAGAGAGATGGGCTGAACACTTCCATAATGTTCTCAACAGACCATCATCAATCAATGCTGAAGCCATTGATCATCGAACTCAGATTGGAGTCAATTCCTCCTTAGCTGAACTTCCAACTGAAGGAGAGATTTTGAGGGCCATTAGACTCATTTCATGTGTCAAAGTACCTGGCACTGATTCTGTTCCAGCTGAGATTTACAAGATTGGGGGACCATTGCTCATATAAAAGTTGACTGAAATTTTCCAGGTTATATGGCAAGAGGAGGTTATCCCCCAAGAGTTCAAAGATGCCTCCACTGTCTATCTCTATAAGGGTAAAGGGAATGTATTGTCCTGTGACAATCACAGGGGGGGTCCCTCTCTTAGTCATTGCTGGAAAAATTCTTGCTAGAATCCCCCTTAATAGGTTGATCCTTCACCTTTTAGATGGGCATCTACCTGAGAGCCAGTGTGACTTCAGAAAGGGCTGAGGAACAATCGATATGGTGTTTGCTTCCCAACAACTGCAGGAGAAATGCCGGGAGCACAACAGAGGTTTTGCACAACATTTGTAGATCTGACCAAGGTCTTTGACACTGTCAGTCATGAGGGCTTATGGAAAATTATGTCAAAATTTGGTTGCCTGGAGAAGTTCATCAATATTGTATGTCAATTTCATGATGGCATGTTTGCCCAGGTTCTGGATAATGGACAGCGCTCTTGTGTCTTCCCAGTCCCCAGTGGAGTGAAACAGGGCCGTGAACTTGCTCCCATGCTTTGTAGCATGATGTTTTCAGCCATGTTGACAAATGTTTTTAATGAAGATGAACACGACTTCAAGATCAACTACTGTCCTGATGGCAAATTCTTCAATTTGAAAAGGCTACAAGCCAAGACCAAAGTGGAGGGAGTACTGGTGCATGATTTTCTATTTTCAGATGATTGTGCACTCAATGCAGCCTCTGGAAGCTGAGATGCAACAAATTATGGATCAATTCTCTGCTGCCTGTGCTAATTTTGGCCTAATAATTAACACCAAGAAAACATAGGTTACAACAAATGGAGAAGTTTTGAATGCACTTGTCTTGGTAGTATACTTTCCAGGGATGTACATATTGATAATGAGGTTGATGCAAGCATTGCCAAAGCTAGTTCAGTATTTGGGAGACTCAGAAGAAAAGTTTGAGAGAGTTGAGGTATTAGACTGACTACAAAACTGAAGATCTACAGAGCCATTGTGCTGACCTCAATGTTATATGCTTGTGAAACACGGACAGTCTACCAGCACCATGCCAAGAAACTGAATTGCTTCCATTTGAATTATCTTAGGAAGATTCTGAGGATCAGCTGGCAGGATAAGGTACCAGATACTGAAGTCCTTGCTCAAGCTGAACTTCCAGGTATTCAAACTGTGTTTCAGAGAACTCAACTCCAATAGGCTGGCCATGTTGTTCAAATGCAAAATGTATACTTGCCAAAAGACTATCTTATGGGGAACTTGCATGGGGCAGGTGAACACATGGTGGCCAGAAGATATGATGCAAAGACACTCTGAAGAATGATTTGACTGTGCAACATGGGAGACAATGGCACAGGACAGCTCAGCATGGTGTGCCAACATCAGAAAGGATGCTGTGCTCTTTGAGCAAGGCAGAATTGAGACAGCAAAAAGTAAATCCAGGATGTGCAAATTTTGGATATCCATTCCAAACATTCACATGGACTATCTGTGCTCAACCTGTGGTAGAGCATCCCGAGTTATTTATGTATACATACACAGACATTTCAATTTCACTTAAATTGTTAGATTTATTGACAGAGAATTGGCCAAAATAGCTCCTAAGAATTATTTTACTTTCTTCTTAAGTTGTGTTGAATTCACTCCTTTCATGATTTATACTGGTAATTTAGTTTTTTTCTTTCTTTTTTAAAAATCAATTAGCCAATCGTTTAGCTATTTTATTATTCCCCCCCCCCAAACCAGCTTATTTGTCTACTTATAAATGTTCAGTGATTTCTTCCCTTCAATTTTATTTATCTCTCCTTTGCTTTTCATGATTTTCACTATGAGATTTAACTGAGGATTTTTCATTTGTTCTTTTTCTAGTTACTTTTAGTTTCATGTCCAATTCATTGATCTCCTCTTTCTCTGACTTACTGATGTAAGTATTTAGAGATTTAAATCTTCACGTAAGTACTACTTTGAATGTATCCTATAAATTTTATTATGTTGACATTCTCTTTAATGAAATGATTGATTTTAAGATTTGAACCTTTGGAGAGGAAAAATTGGGGTAAAGGAGACCTTGGGATCCCTGACCCTGAGAATCTTTTTCTTTCTTTGTAGTTCATTGTGGGGTGTGGCATTCCTGAAGGATGAATTGCCCCACTGATTAGTGGTTTGACCACTCTGAGGGCATAGGACATCCAGTGAATAGGAGTTTCAACTAGCCTTCATACTAACAGTGACTTAGAAGTTCAGACTAATCACCCAAGGCTCAGCCTTCCAGTGATGTTAACGCCAAGAGCCAAGGCCATATTTGGCTTTGAAAAAAAAATATTCATAGTGAACTCTACATTTTATTCATGTCTGCCCCAAAAGGGGGCAACTAGGTGGCTCAGTGGATAGAGTGTCAAACCTGAAGTCAGGAAGTTTAAATCCTGCATTTAAATCTAGCCTTAGACACTCAACTAGCTGCGTGACCTTGGGCAAATCATTTTGCCCTATTTCCCTCAGTTCCCCATCTATGAAGCAAACTGTGGAAGGACACAGCAAACCACTTCAGTATCTCTGCCAAGAAAACCCCAAACGGGGTCATGAAGAATCAGACACAACTGAAACGGTCGAACATCAACTGCCCTCAACAACGTTTACCAATTTCACAACATTCTATATCCAAACATTTCTAACTTTGAGAAAGAAATGTCCAGACTGGCAAAGTGTCTCCCATGCACTCACGTACACCTCTCCAGGATGATCTGAGGTGACATCCAAAGGAATATTGACCAAGGAAAATGTTATAATATTATAAAGTCATTTCAACTTAACACACCACTTTAACTAATGGAGCCAGGGGTTGTAATGAACAACCTAGTTCATGACCACTCTCCTCAGCTCTGAAAGGGTAAGGTCTGCAGCAGTGCTGAGTTTGGGGCAGTAAATTTTGTCTCAGTTCCTCATCTGAATCTATCACTGCCACCCTGATTATGCTGTTGTACCACAAGATACAGTAATAGCCTCATCCTCAGGCTGGGTTCCCGTGATGGTGAGGACAGCTTTGGCCCCAAGAAGTGACCCTGAGAACTGGGCAGGGACAGCTGATTGAAGATTGTTGGTGTGGTAAATGAGCCTCCTAAGAGATTGGTCTGATTTCTGCTGGAACCATTCGGGATAGAGCCCAGTTGTGACTGCCCCTGTGCTGGAGCTGCAGGTCATGGTGACTGTTCTTCCTGAGATCACACTCAGAGATGGCTCCTGAGTCACCACAGCCTGAGAACTGGCCCCTGAAACCAACAGGACAGACAGACAGACACATCAGGATGGTGCCAGAGGCATCACTGCCTTGTTTCATGTTCAACCCTCTCCTCAGCCTCTCCCCAAGCTTCTCTCTCAAAACCTTGGCTAAGAGTGAACATCATGATGAGGAGAACAGTCATGGCCATGGTGCAGATGCTGTGTCCTGGGGTCCAGAGCTGGTCTGGGCTCCAGCCAGTGCCTCTTATCTCACCACTGCCCGTTCTGGGAGGGTATAGGTTTGCCTCATGCAAATGCTTCCCTTCACCACACCTGTCTGATCCTAAAGGCTGGGGACACTCCTAGTTAGGTCAGAGGGTCAGAGCTTGCACTGGAATTACCCCACTGAGCCCAGTCAGGAAGCAGCTGCTGGTGTGGCAGGTATCCCCTGCCAACCCTAGAGAGGACTGTGTGATTAATCAGCTATGAGACATCTCAGGAGGAATTCTTGCCCATGGTAATATATGTCATGCTCATCTGAATGAAATTTGCTATTGCCATCCATTTAAGTTCACTGACGCCCAAGATGCTGACGTTTGTTCTTTCCATCTTCTGTTTAGCCACATCCAATTTACCTTGTTTCATAGGCTGCCTGTATGTTCATGGAATATAATATTAATAGTGATGTGGTACTCTGTATTTTAAGCTTAAGTTCAATAGAAATTATTTTATTTAATTTATGCTTACATTTCTATCTAAATATTTCTAGTTTGGGGAGAAGGATGTAACAACTCGAATTGTCCCCCATGCCCTCCAACGTGACTCTCTACACCAAGATGTTTTGAGGGAATATTTATAATAATTTTGAATAAGAAAGAGATTATAATATGGAAATTACAGTTCTGGGCTTAACATTCTAGGAGAGTTGAGAAGCAAAATCACCATCTCATTCCCTTCTGGATCACTCCTGAAGAAAACAAAGGAACTTACTGCCTTTAAAAGGTATCAATTTCATTTTTCAGCTGGGAAAAGTGGTTAAAGCAATCACCCAAGGTGGATGAGGAGGCATTGTTGCAAAGGAGAGCAGTTACTCTTTGATAAAAGATTGAGTACCACTTTAATGGGGCAGCTAGGGGAGAGGGTTAATAGAGCACTGGGCATATAGTCAGGAAGACTTATCTTCCTAAGTTCGATTCAGATACTAGCTAGCTCTATAACACTGGGCAAGTCACTTAACCCTGATTGTCTCAGTTTCCTCATCTGTGAGATGAACTGGAGAAGAAAATGGAAAACCTGCTCTACCATCTTTGTCAAGAAAATTCCAAATTGGGTCACAAAGAGTTGCACATGACTGAAGATGACTGAACAACAACACCTTTAATACATTTCACCAAGAAAGGCCTTCATATAGCAGAACTATTACCCATATTTCCAGGGGTTTTTAGCAGGAATCTGGAAAGAGTTGTAAGGAAAAGTATTATTTCTTAATATGTTCTTTTTTCTGTGCTTATAAAAAGGATGTTGATTCTTCACTCTGGGATGTTTGGCTGAACTGCCACAGCCACCCACACATTCTATTGGCAGGTAGAGCCCCGTGAATAAAATCTTATTATGTTTGGAGAGTATATGCCTCAGTCTGCATTTGTTGAATTCTATTCATGATGGTTTCCATCCATTACATCAATCTCTGGTTGTTCTTCTGATGAATTAGACTGTACAGTACTAAGGCACCAAATGCACTTAAGGACTGGGTAGTGATAACTGTCCCAAATCTTTGATGTCTTTTGATAATAGAAAATTTTGTTCATTCACTTAATCATATTTGAAAAGTGAGAATTTCAAGATTAAACTTCCAAAGAAGAATTGTCAAAGTCTAAAATCTCTTGGAACCTCCTCCCCCCCCCCACGGCCAACAACTCTGTGAATTTTATTTTCCATTGGTTGACACAAAGACCTTTTCAGAGCTCTAAGTGTTCTCCTAATGTCTGAGTCACAATGCAAGAAGTCAGCTCTCCATCCTTGGCTCTCATTTCCTGGCTACTTATTTCTAACCACTCAGACACTTACAGGACAACCCTGCTTTGATGCTTCCTGGGTGACTTGGTATCCTTCTAGCCATATTTCCCCAATTTTGTCACCTTCTCTCAGTGTTGTTGCTGATGGGGTGCTTGGTGCCTGTGCTTGAACTCCAATCCTAAAATCACATTTCTCTCTAAAAATCGCATTTCTCCCTAGCCTCAAAACACTATCCCAAGTTCTGGCACAATCCCTGTGACACAAGGGATGCCTTGGTATAGTATTCATGTATGAGTTCATTCACTCTCTTGGGACACCCTGAGGTGAGGTAGGCTACAGGCACTGATTTGGCACCTTTTGCCTTCTATACACATCTCTAAGGCTTACAGCCAAAAGGATGGGCTCACCCCCTTCCCCATTCGCCCCTAGGAACCTTGGTCTCCAAGACAGTAAAGAATGTGTCACTTGGCCTCCATTATGATCTGGAGATCCAAGCAAAAGTGTCTGATTTGTGCAGAGGATTTCTGGCAATCCTCTCTGAGTTTTTGGATTCTTCCTTTCTATGTCTGTATTTGTTCTATCTCTATATGTTCTGTGCCTGTGTCTGTGTGAATGAGAGTGCCTGTGTTGATGTAGCCAGCTCACTGCAGGTGGACTTTGGAATGTGGTTATCTCTTTCTCTCCCACTATCCCCCTCTCTCTGATTACAGCTGCATCAGAGGAGCAGATAGACAGGAGAAAGGAAGGGAGAGACAAATCTTATACTGTTTAGTTTATATGATTGCTAAAGGCAGTGTCAAGTCAGAAATAGAAAGAAATAAGTTTTGTGCAGTTTTAAAGAGACTTTAATCAAAGTCCATCAGAAGGAATAAGTATGTAGGAAAGAGAACAGCATGGCTAGAAAGTTTAAAGAAAGCATAAAAGGTTTGGAAATTTACGGAAAGTTTTTGGTAAAATTTGCTCTCTCTCTTTCTACCTTCTAACCCTGGCCAGGTTTTGGAGGTGGAGAGAAAGACAAGAAAGCGGGGAAACTTTCCCCCTCATATCAAAGAAGCAGACTAAGTAGCACTTATTTATTTCATACCTCACCTAAAAGAAAAAAAGTTTTGCATAATGGAAAAGAATCAAAATGTAGTTAAATTTATTCTGGCCATATTTTAAGTGAAGCATGTCACTCCTAATTTGATATTTAAAATAGGTCAGAATTTATTATACTGTTTGGCATAAATGAAAATTGGGAAAATGCATAGATCTGAAAATGAGGCACCTGAGAGACAAAGCTTGGAACTCTCCAGTAAAGAGGAGGGTACTAGGTGCCACTGAAACTTTGTTGGACTTCTCCTCATCTCAACTGGCAGATTCACAGCCCTCTCTTTCAAAGAAGTTTTTGAGGTGTGGACACACAGGTAAAGTTTACTTGACTAAAAATTAGAATCATTAAGATATTTCACCAAGTAATCCTGACTCTGTCTACTGAGCTAGAGCTGCAGTGAATAGTTAGAACAACTTAAACATTTTAGAAGATTCTGTTAACTCCTCTCATCCCAGATCAGATCAAGGGAAGAGAATACTAAAGAATAGTAGGGAATTTGAGTCACCCTCCCCTACCTGGCAAAAGAAAGGAGGAGAGAGGCATAGCAGTTATATTGGGGCCCCACTGACAACAGCCCTGAAGCCCACCCCTCTAGGCAAACAGAGGAACCTCTTTTCTTAAAGCCCCCATTCCTGGTTCCCACACCACCAGAGCTTGAAGCTTCTGCTCTAAATTTCTTATTGCTGAGCAACTCCTATCAGGAAGTTCATAGATTTCTCAAGCACCCTCTTCCTTATCCACCAAAGACCCCTCCTCAATGGCTTCCCAGACATTTAATTTAGGTACTGGACTCCACAACCTACCAGCACTCCCCAGTCCTTACCCTCAATTCTAACCATTGATTCTAACCCCCTTCCCAAATCCCTCACTCCCCAACAACCAGGCTCTGCAATTGTGGGGAAAGTAGGCAGTGGACCAGGGCAGTATGAGATCACAAGGCAACCAACTTCTTCAACTGGTAAAGCCAATCTTCTATTAATAATTTTACATGTGATGGTTTGGAAATGCAATTACTCTCATCTGAAATTTACTGTTTGTGTTACTATTGTGTCTCTAAATTGTCGTAAAAATTCTCTTATATTCTAAAAGTTGAATCACCACTGTAAGCCAGAAATGGTGTTACACAAAGCAATTTTTAATCTGAATTTTGTTGAAACTAAAAAATGTTGGAAAAATTATGTACAAGCTGTTATGTTGCTTTATCAGTCCTGCTAACCCTGTCTTATGTTTTATAACTGCCATTAGAAAACCAGATATTTTCACCTTTGCCTGTAGTTAAAGAGGTTACAGCTAAAACAATTTGACTATCACTTATGAAAGTTGCAAGATTGTTAATTAAGTTATTTGGGGTTACTGTTTTAATGCTAAAAACTAAAATTGTTAATTGATTGCTATGTATGGAAAGGAGGGAATTGGGTGAAAACTTTATTGAGATTGGCACTGCCCATTCAAAACAGTTCTCCTGTATGTTTGGGGCTTGGCAAGCCGGGGCACTACCATCAGTCCCCCTTCCTGAGTCCATGTCAATTCCCCTTATTTTGTAAAATTGCTAAGGCCCCTGGAAACCATCCATGTGGGCAAGGTCATCAGCCCCAGAAAAGGAACTTGTTTGATACATGCACTTCCTAAACAGTGAATATTACTTGCTCAGAAGTCGTAATATATAGAAAGGATTTTTAAACACCAGGACAAGTTTAAATTTGAGAAGGAAAGATGTTAAATGAAATCCCTTATGTATGTGAGTACTGGTAAACCTTTATTGCTTATTGCAACTCCATGAGAATAAAAATAAATGTATCTGGCTCCAAGCTGAGATTAGTGAGACTTGCTATTTAAGGTAAAAGACATTTGAGACCATGACTAATTTTTGTTTTGAGTTTGAATTTGGGTATAGTTGTCTGTATTAAATCAGTATCTGAGATAAATGCCACTAGCTGCTCAGAGAGAATGTGATCCTGTGCTGTTAACAGGTTGAAGTTTGCATCTGGAAAGTAAAGGCTGAAGGGACAATTCTAGCCTTAATCTAGGGTGGGATCCTCCTGGCTCAGTTTCCCCATTGTGTTCCCTTAAAAAGAAATGTTTCCCACCTGACTATTCCTGAGTCTGGCTATGAAACAGGTACTAGATGATGGGAGAATTTCATTCTTATCTGAATTCAAACATAGTCAAGGATGTTTTATCCTGTCATATTTGGTATTTCACATATCCCTGCTTTTTAAAATCTACAGCAAATTTCTATGATCAAGAGCAAGTAATCAGTAAAATATATGAGCTTTTTGTGTAATCTTACTGGGAAATCAAGTATCATTTTTACCTAAAATTTGAACATGTGCAGAAATTTGTGTAAACTATTTAAGACTCACCTTAAGATGTTCCCATTGTTTTAAAGGATGTGGGAAACAGTAGTATTCTCCTGTGATCAATCTCTTACTGTTAACAATGTGATATTCCATTATAATACTTTTTTTGACTAAGGCATTTTGTGATCCCTAGGAATGCTGCAATAACTAGGAATTTAGTTTATTATAATAATTTGGCAATACATATTATTTAAGGATATTTTGTAACAACTTAGTTTTAATTGATTTCAATTTTCAAGTTTTATTTTTGCTTTAAGGTGAAAAGAGAGTTATCATTTAAAAAAAGTTTTCAACTAATTTTCTTTATAAAAGTTTAGTAAGTCTCTTACCATCAGGATAAATTTCAAATTGTTTTAAAAGAAAGTGAAGTACTTTTAGAAGAAATATTTTTAAAAAAATCTCCCTTGTAAAGCCTATTATTGTCATCTGCAAGATAATATATTGCTAAATTAATGTAATGTTCTACAAAGCGGAAGAGATCTTGCTGTTTTGATCTGAATTTGTAGTCATTCCATGGCATAAGCAAGAGTTAAAATTGGTATTTGAACTTCTCATATGTAAGAAACAGCTCAGTTTGTAAAGTTTCCCTTCAAGAGTGAACATAGTCAGAGAAGGATAAACAAGCTTGTGAAACAAGGATGTGCATCTATTCAGTTGTGAGGTTCTTCAGAAACCTTTTTTGCTTAAGGCAGTACAGTTATCCTAGGGAAGAGTAATAACTTGTGAACTAGCTTGTCTGTGGTAGAAATATAGAGGAAAGTAAAGGCAGTCTGAATAATGGGTTCGAAAGATTTGGAAAAATTAATAAAAACTTCATCAAATATATAGAAGGCAGATAAGAGGTTTGGGAGACGTGAGGGTCATCCAAACCCCTCCTGTCCCTGGATAGTTACTAAGTATGTTAAGAAAGTGTGAGAAGGTTTGACAGTACTCTCATACCCTCTCCACTTCTAGTCATTTTCTTCCTACTCCTTTTGGGTCCTTGTTTGTTTAACCTCTTTCCCCGATTTGTGTCTTCTAAGTTCAGTACCCTCCACTTACAGATGACAGCAAAGGCTGGGTACCATCCTCTCTGTCCAAGACCATGACTCAGCGCCCCTGGATCCAGTGTCACATTGGCTACAGACCCAACCCCTCCAGTGGTGGAACCCTGTGAGACAGGAACAGCTCTATGTTCTCTCTCAGCATGAAGCAGTTTCAGAAGTTGAGACTTTTGTCCCTTACCCCAAAAGATTTTGGGTCCCATCTGTTTAAGGGGGGGAATGATGGGGTGCTTGGGTATCTGTGCTTGGACTCCAATCCTAAAATCACATTTTTCTCTAAAAATCACATTTCTCCCTAACCTCAAAACACTATCCCATGCAGTTTCTCTCCAGCCCAAGGACACAGCCTGCCCTAACAAAACTTTTATCTCTTTTCCTGCCACAGTAGCCAGCTGAACCTATGGAATTTATTAGTCTGAACCAGCTGTGTACTGGCTAGGTGAGCTGTGTATTGGTTCATGACGACATTTACTAATCACTGAACAATCATGTATCCTAGACTTAGACATACATATAATCCCTCACGTTTGTCTGTCTAACAAGACATTGATGAGAGCAGCCTGGTATTCCTTAGCTAGTCCTGACTCTTAGTTGACTTAGTGAGTTTCAGGCCTAAAACTGAATCTCCAGGTAGTCCCCCTTTGGCCTATTTCCCAATGAACTCTGGGTAAAATACCTGAGCAATACATATTAAAAGTGCATGCTCCTTTAAGAACAAACCACTCCTTAACCCTTCCCTAATCCCACCCTCTAAGGTTGCAGGTTCCCTAAGAACTCTTGCCTGCTGAAAAACATAATCAATATTTACCTTGACCTCAACAATGCTTGAGTCTGCGATTTCTTTCCAGGAGACCTGCCCCTGTACTCTGGTCTTTGTGGGGTCTCACCCCACCCCTTCCAGCCCTCATCAGTCACCAGAGCCAAGAGGCAGTGTTGTTGTTGCAACTGTGACCTCTCTCCAAGTGTCATTCTCAACCTATAGCCTTGAAGAGGGTTGAAATATAGAATAAAACTTAAGTGATGCTACTAAGTTGTACTTATATACAGTGCCTTCTATGTGCCAAGCACTATGCTTTGCTCATTGTAAATATTTCCTTTGACTCTTAGAACAGTTCTCAATTGTATGTCTCCATTATTATCCCCACTTCACAGCTGAGCAAACTGAGGCAAATAGAAGTTAAATACCCTGCCCAAGGCCACAACTAGCAAATATTTGATCCAGATCTGAACTTCTTGCCTCCAAGCCCACTGCTTGTATCATGTATCTGTCTCTAACAAAAGAGAAAGCCTCAAAGAGGGAGTAAGATGATTGTAAACAGGAGCATGGTGGTGAAAGTTGAAACCAGAATACCATCATTTCTAGAGTCTATTATCTGAACTCTGCACTGAGATGTGCACCAAGGAGCCTCACAGCTCCTAAGGAATATAAGAAGACCTTGATGAGCCAGTGACAGACTGACATGTGACCATTCTAGGTGATAGGGGAAGCTGGCTTGCATAGATTTACCCTTTTTGGGAGGGAGGTGGTTCTGTGACTGCCCTCATCTCCTAGCTGCCTCTTGCTTTGCACAATGGGAAATTTCATGATGGTGAAATGGATGCAGGGAAAACTGATTGTGCTGTCCTTAACTCTCCTCTCACTTCCAGCATACCACAATCATTTTTAAAATTGCCATTTGGGTAATGTCTATTATTTGAAATATTTTCTTAGAATGTATGTGTCAGTATATTGAAATCTGGCTCTGTCAGTCAAATCTGTTCCAATTCTCCCAATCTGAGTGCCAGCAGTGACATTAGAAACAAAGGGAGGACAAATTCTGGGAGGGAAATAGATTCAAAGTAATGAGTTTTATCCCAATACAACCAAGATCTCACTCCTAGATGAGATCATTGACTGGGTCTTCAAGGATCTAAATGGATCACCTTGCATGGGGACTATTCATTCTTGTTTTATTGGTTGGCTTGCTCAGTTAAACTTTCCTTCACCCTGATGGATGTGGGGTTCCTAGAGAAAGAGCACCATGATGACAATGAAAATTCCCTCTGGCCACTATGCACAACCAATCAAAAGTCCATTCTTTCAACTTAGGTAAACAAACTGGTAATAGTCACATATTCAGTCAATTAATAAACATTTATTAAATACCCACTGTGTTCTGGCACTGTTCTAAGCACTGGGATCACAGAGAAAGGCAAAAGTCGCTACTTTTGAGGTGTTCACCATCTGATGTTGAGAAAATGCAAAGAACTATAGACAAATTCTCCATACAGAATAAATAATCAGGGGAGGGAAGGCAGAAACATGAGAAGGCATTGGCAAATACCAACGCATACTCTGAGGAGGAGATCAGGCCCTCTATTACACATGATCACACATTTCTAGAAGCTGAGACCTTAACCCCTTAGTCCGCAATCTGAACCCTGAGCTGCTCTGGAAGCAGGTAGACAAAGTTCTGAGGAAGCACTCCCATTGGTCCATCCTGTTACCCTCCTCTTTACTTTATGAATTATAACTCAAAAAAGTCAAGTTTCTATCAATCTAACTGCTTTTCAAGTGATACTATGTCCAATATTTTCCTTTTCCTACTTGGCTTTTACAGAATGAACTGCTGATATGTAATGTCTATTCAAACTGTGGGGCCTGGAAATGAAGACAATGCTCAGATACAGTCAGACCCAGGTGCAACCTTATCTTAAGATTATTTTAAATTGGGAGTCACTTTTTCACAGAGGCAGTCAGATCATAGGAATTTGGAAATAACTGATGAAAGAGACATAAATAGACAACATTTTTGTCTTGGACTAATAATGATAATAATAATTTCATATTAGCTAAGATTTTTTAGTTCTTTAAAGTTTTCAGAATGTTTTACATAAGCTTACTCATTTGATGCTGACAACAACCCTCTGAGATAGGTTATTATCCTCATTTGATAGATGAGGAAATGAGTCAGAGAGAGGTTAAGTGACTTATCTAGGTTCACACAACTAGTAAACTCAGGTCTTCCTGACACCAAGTCCCACCCTCTGTCTACATCACCACCCAGCCAGAAGAAACTAGAAGAACGTTTGTCACTGGGAAAAGTGGGACAGAGGAAACACTGGTAGACTGTGACCAGCACTTCAGGCAGAGGTACTGTTAGAATGACTTGCTTGGGTCACTGCAGGAGGAAAGATCCTCCCTGTACCCTTCCCACTTATACTAGTAATTCAAAGCTAGAAAAGCCTGTTCTAGAGGACTGAGATGAAGTGACCCGCCCAATTGCAGGCCGGGGAGCAGGACCTGGGGCAGCACCTTTATCAAAGACAAAATCTAATAGGAGGTGGATAGGAAAGCTGGAACAAAGGAGGCAAGCTGAGGATCCTGCCATTGGTCCTTAAGGCCAGATGACACACCCAGACTTTGGCATTTTCTGAAGCTGTTGCCCTTTTTTATTATTCCTAACTTTCCTCCACCCATCATGTATCCTCTGCAAGTATTTCTTGTGAATATTTTCTAAGATGATGTTTGTAAAGGGTTATAGAACCACGAGTTATATTTACGATTTTCTTGTTCAAGCCATCACAAATCTGCACCCCAAAGGGACTTCAGATATCAAGAAGGCAAATTGCACCCTTTTGTAGGTAAGAAAACTGAGGTACAGGGAGACTAAGTGGCAATCAAAATCTCCTAAGTATTAAGCATCAGAGACAGAATTAGAACCCAGGCCCATGAACTCCACAGTCAGTGTTTTATCCACAGGAAGACCCTGCTCCATCGGTTGTAGCTCTTACACCACCCTACTCTAAGGTCTGTTAGCTGTAAATCTATGGTTGGTCTTGAGCCTCCCAGGATGGTGCCTCCCACAGTTTGGGATAAAAATTCGTAAGGCACTTAGAGATTCTCTTGTAAGCAATGTCATTTATCTCTCAGACTATTGGCACTTTTAGTTTTAAGATGCTAATGCCAGGATCAAGCTTGTATAGATGATGGAAAGGGAGGGAGCAAAATCAAACAAGGAGCTGGGGGGGGGGGGTGCTGCAGCAGTCATATTTTGGCAGGACCTTCTGGTTTTGCAGGAAGATCATCAAAGGTGTTGGGGGTGGAAGGTTGCAGAAAATCTCTTCAGATAAAATACCTTGTGCCTCCTTGGACCCCCCACTGGTGGTCCTCCCACTGGACCCAATCCTAGTCCTGACCAAGAGAATACTTGAGGCTGAGGAAAGAGGATCTAGGGGTGAATGTGGAAACACCCCCAAGTCATACCAGAAGCTAGAGATCTAACAGATCTCAAGTAACCTCTACAGTTGGGTACAGGCTGGGCACGACAACGTTTTTTGTCTCAGTTCCTTATCCAAGTCTCTCACTGTGCTAGAACCGTCATATTGCAATGCACAGAAATAGTCAGCCTCATCCTCAAGCTGGACTCCTGAGATGGTGAGGGCAGCTTGATCCCCAGTGAGGGCCCCTGAGAAGCGGGCAGGAACACCTGGTAGAAGACTTTTGGTATTATAGATGAGCAGCCTGGGAACTTGGCCAGACTTCTGCTGGAACCAATGTGCAGATTGTCCAGACTTTACGGCTCCTGTGCTGGATCTGCACGTCATACTGATTGTTCCTCCTGGGATCACACTCAGAGATGACTCTTGAGTTACCACAACCTGAGCAATGGTCCCTGAAACCAACAGCACAGACACATAGATTAGAAACAAAGACAGAGGCAACACTACCAAGGCCTCCAGCTTCATGCCCAGCTCACCCCTTCTTTCCCAAGAGCCCAGAGGGTCTGTACCTAACCTTGGCAGAGAGTGAGCAAGATGAAGAGAGGAGTCAAGGCCATGATGTCCATGTTCTACTCCCTGGGACCCCAGAGCTTGGCCTGGGCTCCTGCCAGTTCCTCTTATCCCCCTACCTCACTCCATCCTGGGAGGCTGGAGCTTTCCTTTATGCAAATGACTCTTGAAATTGCACTCACTGGGGCCCTGAGTGGGGGCCCCTTCTGACTGTAGAGGTAATATTGAGATAGGAGGGGCCAACTATGGCCTGGCCCTGCGGTTCCCCCACAGGGCCCAGCCAGGAAACAGCTGCAAGTGTAGCAAGCATTCCTGACCCCTCAATACCACCTCTGGTTGGGGTTTCCTGATTTGCCTTCTGTGACCATGCCCTGACATCATGCACCCATAGCAGTCCTACAGCAACCCCTACTGGAGCCAAGCTCTCAAGCCATCCTGTTGAAAAACCCCCAAGGACAGACAACTTGGAGCAGGTGCCTGGGTGTACCAGTCATCTGGTTCCATGGTCCCATCTGTTTGAACTATGGCCTTGAGATCCCATTCCATTCCTCTGGACACAGTCCTCAGGAAAAGCCCAGCCAGCCGAGCTGACTGGGGTCACCAACTCCATCTCTCGTGTCTACTACAAACCATCCCTTGGTAGTTGCAACATTAGTAGCAGGTGGCCTTCACATCCTACTTTCAGGTTTGCAAAGCATTCTATGGCTATGATCTTATGGGATCCTCCCTTCTAGGGTCATTAAGGATGGAGGAACTTTGGTCCCTTGATCAGGGATGAGGGAAAGCTCGTCTGCAGGTATTAACATCATGCTGATGTATGTGTGGAAAAAAGGCATCTGCCACTCCTCCATCATGAGTCTACCAGTACATTCATGAAAAAAAGATTAATACTGATACTGACCTCTGCATTCTGGGCAATAATTGTTTGTTAGTCTCCTTGTACTCCCAATATATCCTTTTCAGGTCAGTGAATAAGAGCCAACGTATGTTTTTGGAACCCAATTCCAAGAAAATGCATGACATCCATTCCACATGATTAAGGGGAAATTTCTCTTCATTCTACTAAGAGGACTTTCCATATATTTTTTATCCCAAGATATTTTAATTTTTTGGATCACTAAAAATTCACAAGTATTCAAAAAATTAAAATGAATAAATAAGGAAACATCAGTATACTAAATTAAAAAAAAAAACACAACATCAATTATACATGGTCAACCAGAAATTTCCTCTCATTCTTCTTAGAGGATTTCCCATATTTATTTTTTTAAAAAATACATTTTACTTCTTCTACTCAGCACAAATTGACCTTCTCTCCCTCCCATCCCTCTCCCATTCCCCCAACCAAGAAAAAGAAGAAACAAATCCCTTTTACAAACGTGTTTCCGTGCTGGGGGTGTAAGCTCAGTTTCATGTGGACAGTCTTGGGCAGGTAAAGGTGAGGACTTGTAAAACCTCAGAGTTCTCATGAGGCCCCCCAGGGAACAGCTGGGAATTGAGGCGTGGGACACGGGCTATCTCGTGCATTTCCGCCTCTTCTTCGTGGGAAACTTGCTGGGGAGAGAATCCCACCCTTGAGATTAACCCATGGTCTGAGCACACCTGTTGTTGACTAGCTAAAGGCTGAGAGCAGGCATGGTATTCAGGTGCAAACTATGCGGTAGGAGAGCTTAAGTAGGGTCAGGAAAGCCTGAAGGCGCTCTTCGAGCTGAGGGGCCCTTAGAGGGCAGAAGGTCCCTCCCCTCTCCCACTCCCATTCTCTTGCTGTACGATCTTTGCTTCCTTGGGAGGAGGAGGATTCCTCTCTCCTGAGGAAGAATTCACCCTGTACATGTAACCAAGACCCTGAATAAAGCCTAACCCTTGTTCGACTCTTGAAAGTCTCTTCTCTCAATACGTTTATCCGGTCTGGCCTCCGAAGACCTGCGACAGGTAAAGTAAGACTCGGGTAGCCCTTCGGCCTCAAGGCTGAACATTTCCGTTGTTCAGTAGTTCAGTTATTTCTGAGTCTTCAGGATGCCAGTGACCATACTACCCATGGGTTTTCTTTGCAAAGACACTGGAATGGTTTGCCATTTCATTTTTCCATAGATTAACACACAAAGAAGTAAAGTGACTTGCCCAGAGTCACACAGCTAGTAGTGTCTCAGGTTACAATTGAACTTCAAGCTCAGTGCTTTATCCACTGAACCACCTGGCTGTAACATGTAGAGTCAAGCCGGACAGATATCTTCACTGGCTATGTCCAGAAGTGTGTGTGTATGTGTGCATGTGTGTGTATACATACTCACTCACACACATTATATGCATAAAATCCTTCTTTTTTTAAAAATTTATTTATTTAACTTTTAACATTAATTTTCACAAAATTTTGGGTTCCAAATTTTCTCCCCGTTTGTCCCCTGCCCCCACCCCAAAACACCAAGCATTCTAATTACCCCTATCACCAATCTGCCCTCTCTTCTATCGTCCCTCCCTTCCCTTGTCCCCATCTTCTCTTCTCTCCTGTAGGGCCAGATAACTTTCTATACTCCTTTACCTGTATTTCTTATTTCCTAGTAGCAAGAACAGTACTCGACAGTTGTTCCTAAAACTTTGAGTTCCAACTTCTCTTCATCCCTCCCTCCCCACCCCTTCCCTTTGGGAATGCAAGCAATTCGATATAGGCCATATCTGTGTAGTTTTGCAAATGACTTCCATAATAGTAGTGTTGTGTAAGACTAACTATATTTCCCTCCATCCTGTCCTGCCCCCCATTGCTTCTATTCTCTCTTTTGATCCTGTCCCTCCCCAAGAGTGTTGACTTCAAATTGCTCCCTCCTCCCCATGCCCTCCCTTCCATCATCCCCCTCACCCTGCTTATCCTCTTCTCCCCTACTTTCCTGTATTGTAAGACAGGTTTTCATACCAAAATGAGTGTGCATTTTATTCCTTCTTTAGTCAAATGTGATGAGAGTAAACTTCATGTTTTTCTCTCACCTCCCCTCTTTTTCCCTCCACTAAAAAGTCTTTTGCTTGCCTCTTTTATGAGAGATAATTTGCCCCATTCCATTTCTCCCTTTCTCTTCCTGATATATTTCTCTCTCACTGCTTAATTTCATTTTTTAAAGATATGATCCCATCCTATTCAATTCACTCTGTGCTCTCTGTCTCTGTGTGTGTGTGTGTGTGTATGTGGGTGTGTGTGCACGTGTGCACATGCATGTGTGTGTGTGTAATCCCACCCACTACCCAGATACTGAAAAGTTGCAAGAGTTACAAATATTGTCTTTCCATGTAGGAATGTAAACAGTTCAACTTTAGTAAATCCCTTATGACTTCTCTTTGCTGTTTACCTTTTCATGCTTCTCTTCATTCTTGTGTTTGAAAGTCAAATTTTCTTTTCAGCTCTGGTCTTTTCATCAAGAATACTTGAAAGTCGTTGGGCGGAGCCAAGATGGCGGAGTAGAAAGACACACATACACATAGCTCCGAACCCACAACCCACAGAACGGCTAGAGGGGACCAACTCATGGTGAATTCTGCACCCAGAGGCCACGGAATATTGGAGCAAGGGAGATTTCTGTTCCAGAGAGACCTGCAAACCTCTTGCGGGGGGTCCTTCGCGCTGTGGACTGGGCGCCGGGACTGGGAGCTGAGTGCAGCCCTGCAGCGGCCGCGACACCGTGAGAAAAAGATCCGAGCGGGCTACGGGGACGGGATCTCCAGTGGCCATGCGGGTCCCTCCACCCACAGAGGGACCTGCAAACCTCTCGCAAAAGGTCTGTCGCGCTGCAGATGCGGAGCCCAGCCCTGCGGCGGCCGAGGCTCCGAGAGGTACAGATCTGAGCAGGCTTCACGGATGGGATCTCCAGCAGCGGCACAAGCCCCCCCCCCCCCCCCACAGGTGACGAAGGTCAGTGAGAGAGTCTCTTTGGCGGGTCGAGAGGGGAGTGGGGTGCCCCCATGGCTCGGGCTCCCCCGGGAGATAGAAGCTGAGAGGCAGCTGCAGACAGGGGCTCCCCAAGCAGGCGGGAGCCTGGATCCATTGTGGAAGGTCTGTGCATAAACCCCCTGAGGGAACTGTGCCTGAGAGGCGGCCCTGCCCCGACCTGACCATCTGAACTTAATTCTCACACTGAATAGCAGCCCTGCCCCCGCCAAAAGCCCTAAGGCGGGAAGCAGCATTTGAATCTCAGTCCCCAAATGCTGGCTGGGAGGATCAGGAGGTGAGGCGGGTGTGAGGAGAATATTCAAAGGTCAAGCCACTGGCTGGGGAGAATGCCCAGAAAAGGGAAAAGAAATAAAACTATTGAAGGGTACTTTCTTGGAGAAAAGACACTTCCTCCCTTCCTTTCCGATGAGGAAGAACAATGCTTACCATCAGGCAAAGACACAGAAATCAAAGATTCTGTGCCCCAGCCCACCCAATGGGCTCAGGCCATGGAAGAGCTCAAAAAGAATTTTGAAAATCAAGTTAGAGAGGTGGAGGAAAAACTGGGAAGAGAAATGAGAGGGATGAAAGAGAAGCATGAAAAGCAGATCAGCTCCCTGCTAAAGGAGAACCAAAAAAATGTTGAAGAAATTAACACCTTGAAAACTAGCTTAACTCAATTGGCAAAAGAGGTTCAAAAGGCCAATGAGGAGAAGAATGCTTTCAAAAGCAGAATTAGCCAAATGGAAAAGGAGATTCAAAAGCTCACTGAAGAAAATAGATCCTTCAAAACTGGAATGGCACAGATGGACGCTAAGGACTTTATGAGAAAGACAGATATCACAGAACATAGCGAGAAGATTCGAAAAATGGAAGATAATGTGAAATATCTTATTGGAAAAACAACTGACCTGGAAAATAGAATCAGGAGAGACAATGTAAAAATTCTGGGACTACCTGAAAACCATGATCAAAAGAAGAGCCTAGACATCATCTTCCATGAAATTATCAAGGAAAACTGCCCTGAGATTCTAGAACCAGAGGGCAAAATAAATATTCAAGGAATCCGTAGAACTCCGCATGAAAGAGATCCAAAAAGAGAAACTCCTAGGAACACTGTGGCCAAATTCCAGAATTCCCAGGTGAAAGAGAAAATATTGCAAGCAGCTAGAAAGAAATAATTCAAGTATTGTGGAAATACAATCAGGATAACACAAGATCTAGCACCCTCTACATTAAGGGATCGAAGGGAATGGAATAGGATATTCCAGAAGTCAAAGGAACTAGGACTAAAACCAAGAATCATCTACCCAGCAAAACTGAGTATAATACTTCAGGAGAAAAAATGGTCTTTCAATGAAATAGAGGATTTTCAAATTTTCTTGATGAAAAGACCAGAGCTGAAAAGAAAATTTGACTTTCTAACACAAGAATGAAGAGAACCATGAAAAGGTGAACAGCAAAGAGAAGTCATAAGGGACTTACTAAAGTTGAACTGTTTACATTCCTACATGGAAAGACAATATTTGTAACTCTTGAAACATTTCAGTATCTGGGTACTGGTTGGGAGTACATACACACACATGCACACACGCACACATACATAGAGACAGAGTGCACAGTGTGAATTGAAGAGGATGGGATCATATCTTAAAAAAAAATGAAATTAAGCAGTGAGAGAGAAATATTGGGAGGAGAAAGGGAGAAGTTGAATGGGGCAAATTATCTCTCATAAAAGAGGCAAGCAAAAGACTTATTAGTGGAGGGATAAAGAGGGGAGGCAAGAGAAAAACATGAGGTCTACTCTCATCACATTCCACGAAAGGAAAGAATAAAATGCACACTCATTTTGATAGGAAAACCTATCTCATAATACAGGAGAGTGGGGGACAGGGGCACAAGCAGGGTGGGGGGAGGATGGAGGGGAGGGCATGGGGAGGAGAATGCAATCCGAGGTGGACACTCATGGGGAGGGAAAGGATCATAAGAGAATAGAAGTAATGGGGGACAGGAAAGGATGGAGGGAAATATAGTTAGTCCTATACAACACAACTAGTATGGAAATCATTTGCAAAACTACACAGATTTGGCCTATATTGAACTGCTTGTCTTCCAAGGGGAAGGGGTGGAGAGGGAGGGAACTAAAGAAGTTGGAACTCAAAGTGTTAGGAGCAAATGTAATGTTCTTACCACTGGGAAATAAGAAATACAGGTTAAGGGATTAAGAAAGCTATCTGGCCCTACAGGACAAAAGAGAAGACGGAGACAAGGGCAGGGAGGGAGGATAGAGGAGAGAGCAGATTGGTCACAGGGGCAACTAGAATGCTTGGGTTTGGGGGGGGAGGGGATAAAAGGGGAGAAAATTTGTAACCCAAAATTGTGTGAAAATAAATGTTAAAAGTTAAATAAAAAAAAAAAAGAATACTTGAAAGTCCCCAGTTCCATTGAAAGACCATTTTTTCCCCTGAAGTATTATACTCAGTTTTGCTGGGTAGGTGATTCTTGGTTTTAGTCCTAGTTCCTTTGACTTCTGGAATATCATATTCCATGCCTTTTGATCCCTTAATGTGGAAGCTGCTAGATCTTGTGTTATCCTGATTGTATTTCCACAATACTTGAATTGTTTCTTTCTAGCTACTTGCAATATTTTCTCCTTGACCAGGGAACTCTGGAATTTGGCCACAACGTTCCTAGGAGTTTCTCTTTTTGGATGTCTTTCAGGCGGTGATCAGTGGATTCCTTGAATACTTATTTTGCCCTCTGGTTCTAGAATATCAGGGCAGTTTTCCTTGATAATTTCGTGAAAGATGATGTCTAGGCTCTTTTTTTGATCCTGGCTTTCAGGTAGTCCCATAATTTTTAAATTGTCTCTCCTGGATCTGTTTTCCAGGTCAGTTGTTTTTCCAATGAGATATTTCACATTCTCTTCCATTTTTTCATTCTTTTGGTTTTGTTTTGTGATTTCTTGGTTTCTCATAAAGTCATTAGCTTCCATCTGTTCCATTCTAATTTTGAAAGAACTATTTTCTTCAGTGAGCTTTTGAACCTCCTTTTTCATTTGGCTAATTCTGCTTTTGAAAGCATTCTTCTCCTCATTGGCTTTTTGAACTTCTTTTGCCAATCGAGTTAGCCTATTTTTCAAGGTGTTATTTTCTTCGACATTTTTTTGGGCCTCCTTTAGCAAGGTTTTGATCTGCTTTTCATGCTTTTCTTGCATCTCTCTCATTTCTCTTCCCAGGTTTTCCTCCACCTCTCTAACTTGATTTTCAAAATCCTTTTTGAGCTCTTCCATGGCCTGAGCCCATTGGGTGGGCTGGGATACAGAAGCGTTGATTTCTATGTCTTTCCCTGATGGTAAGCATTGTTCTTCCTCATCTGAAAGGAAGGGAGGAAATATCTGTTCACCAAGAAAGTAACCTTCTATAGTCTTGTTTTTTCCCCCTTTTCTGGGCATTTTCCCAACCAGTGACTTGACTTCTGAGTGTCCTCTCCACACTCACTTCTCTTCCAGATCTCAGAAAATCCTTCTTACTTCCAGTTCTTTGCCTCTTGATCTGGAGCTGGGCAACATGTTTCCTCATTACCCTCTGGCATTGTGATTGCTCATTATGCTGCTCAGAGTTTCTCCATCTTCAAATTCTTTGTCTTTACCATGTTGTTGTCACCGTATGAATGGTTCTCTTGCTTCCATTCACTTCATTTTGTATCAGTTCATGCAAGTCTTCCCTTCCAGGTTTCTCTGACATTGCCCGCCCCCCCTTCATGATTTCTTCTAACACAGGTTACGGTGTAAGGGATGGCGGTGCGGGTGATGACAATATAGAAGGATGGGATGGTCTACTTCCTTATTTTTCTTCTCCATCAAGTCTCAGTAAACCCTACTGAGAATGGAAGGTAGGCATGCCCCCTTTCTAAGGAGAGCAAAGGGTAGGAACAGCCCAATTAAACACTACAGTCACATAAGAGGAAGGTTCAAGTCAGTCCAGTAGATTCACCCTAACATGGCAGTTTCCTTAGCATAAAATTTGTCAGGGATCCACAAAGAAGTAGGATTGAAGCTTGGTAAGCATGTGTCCTCACTGTCTCCTGAGGATACCCAACTATATGCCATAAAAGTGACACTCTAAATTAAAGGGATAAATATGTACCAAAATATATACTACTCAGATCAAAATATCATGGATTAGAGTGCTTAACTTTATCTGAGAAAATCAATTTACACACTGTATACTCTGAAAGGAAAAAAAATGGAACCATGAAAATTGAGATGTGAATTCTAGCAAAACAACTAATGACAAACTAACTTCAGTACTATATGAATTACTAAAAAAGTAGCTTAAAAGGCTTCCCGCTAATTCCTTCTAGAGAAAAAAATATGGATTGGAAATCTAAACCAATGTGAACCAAAACAGAGAAGGAAAATAATTGACTAATATCCTTAATAAATAGCAATACAAAATAAGATTAAATAAAATATTGGCAATGAGACTGCTGCAAAATATCACAAAAATCATACATTATTGTGATACTGATTTATTCCAGGAATGTCAAGCTGGATCAATATTAGGTGGCTATAAGTGTAATTGACCATACTAATAACCAATTTGAAAAAAATCATATGATTATTTCAGTAGATTGAAGAAAAGTTTTGGAAAAATCCAGCACTCATTTCTATGAAACAAAACAAAGCAAAAAACAGAAAACCAAAAATATTAAATGGCATTGGAATAAACTGAGCTTTTCTTGAAATGATTAATTGTATCTACCTAAAACTAGGAGCTAGAATTATCTCTATCAGAATGGTACCCCCTCATAAGATCAGGGGTAAAGCAGGGTTATCCACCATCATCATAACTATTTTTCTGTATAATGCTAGAAATCATAGCTTTAGTAAGAAGAAAGAAGAAGAAATGGAAGAAATAAGCATAGGCAAAGGGGGAAGGAAACTGTCTATTTTTGCAGTGACAGGATGTTTTGCTAAGAGTACCCTAGAGAGTACCTAAAAAAAGGAAGGACTTGACAATGTCCACAGGATTGCAGGATGTAAAAGAAACCTATACAAATTATTAGCATTCCTGTATATTGCCAGAATAATCCTTCAGGAAGATGTAATATTAATTATGTTAATGAGAGTTAAAGATCTTCCCCACCCATTAATGGACCTGTCCCTTAAGGGAAGCTTAGTTGGGGGAGGCCCTCACCTTTTGTTAATTCCCAATGAGGCCCTGGTTCTCAAGGGTTGTGATGCTCTCTCTCTCTGAAAAGTGTATTAAGACTGAGGTGAGATTTTACTTTGGGGCTTACTCGTTGGACATATTTGTTTGGCCAGATGAGATTCTGAGCAGCCGCTAAGGAGTCCCCCAGGTTTGAAAACCCAGATGTTGGTGCTTCTCTCTCTGGTAAGTATGTTTGTATGGTCACACAGTTGGATCTGTCTGTTGATCTGTGATGTATGTGTTGCTTAGGGTCAGACAGTTGGAAGCCTTGCCTGTTTGTCTTTATTTCTCTGTTAGTATTTTCTCTGAAGTTCAGGGTGCTGACTTTTCCCCCTGAACTATGTGAATGATACACGTGCTTGATTAAAGTGATTATTGACCCCTCAAAAGTTGCCTTTCTTTTTAGAAATTCAGATCTATGCACCTATACAAGAGGCCTTCCTGTGTATACTAGGGTCCTTGCTGGCAGAGAAGAGAAAGAAAAATTTCATTAAAAATAATGTCAGGCAGTGCAAAATATGTAGAATTACAACTGCCAAGAAATACACAAGAACTATATGAATACCATTATAAGACACTCGTTACACAAATAAAGATAGATCTAAATGGAGAAATATTCATTGCTCATGGATAGCTGTGTTGCAAAGCAGCCTTATTTGCTGCAACTCATTTTAGTGTCAGTTTGGATTGGTTCAGAAAGGACAGAGTTGCATTTGATATCTATCTATCTATCTATCTATCTATCTATCTATCTATCTATCTATCTATCTATCTATCATCTATCTAATAAAACAATAATGAAAATAAAGGTCTCAATCAATAATTGAACAATAATATAAGTCAGAATCAGTAAATCTCAATATTTTGTCACAATCAGTAAATGTCAATAGTCATGTCACAATCAGAAAGTCTCCATATTTACCACAATTGATCAACACCTATGGGGGAATTCTCTACATCTGGATCACATGGCTGGGGAGTCCAGGGACAGCCTCCAGAGTTCCAACTTGAAGGTCCCAGACCACATGTCCATACCACAAGGCAGACTCTCCAAAGGTGAATCAGGATCACTGGTATTTCATAGTTTCATCTATAGCTATGGATAAGATTAGTTCGAGTTGGATGGTAAGCATATTGAGTGAGGTCAGAATGTCCTAATGAATTTATGCATCAAACTAGGCCAAGTCAATATCACGAGAATGACAATACTACCTAAATACAAAATAATAACAAAATTCATCTGGAGCACAAATCATTAAATATAGAAAAGGAATTAATGAAAAAGACAGTGGTAAGGTAGAACAAACTGAGGCCCTGAGGATGTTGAGGGAGACAGGATAGGCTCATTGATCCCACCCAGATAGATACAGAGGAGTGAACACAGAGCCATTGGAGGGAAGAACTGGACTAGATATAGCAGGTTGGTGTGAGTGGTGGTGCTGAGCTTCCATATGCTAGCCAGGCTAATCTTTGGGGTGCAGACTCCATCTCATGTCAGACCCCATTCAAAGAGTTTCTGGCAAAGTGAAACAACCCTAACCTGTCAGAATTCACATTCAGAAGGCAGTGGGAAGGAAGAGAATAGAGAAAAGGACCAGAAAGGAGTGGAGGGATGGTAGGATTACTCCATATTGTATGGTCTGGTCCTCAGGATTCAGGCTCCATTTTTCTGTCCATGCACACTTTGAACATTCCTGGCTAGACAACCTAACACCATATCTTGATTTATGTTGTGTCCAGCATCTATTTAAATTCTAATGCCTCACATGAACAGAAGCCCTCATTATTAGGAGTTCAGCTCACACCATCACCTGTGTAAAGCCTGTCTGGCTGCTGATGCTACATCCCACAGACCAGCTGACCCCGAGGCTGTGGTGACACCATAGAAGGAGAAGGTTGTCTGGAGTAAATAGGGAGTGAAGCCACAGGCACATGGACATGCAGCTGAGAGCTTTGGACCTCCTGCAACACCTATGTATTTGACCTTTGTTGCATCAAAACTATCCTCCTTCCATCAGCTACTTTTTGGTGTCTGAGCTGGAAAACAGATCCATCATGGGAGAGCAATAAGTGCATCCAAGACAAAAAGGGAGGTCCTCACAGGAACTTGTTTCCTTTCCAAGAGGACACAGTGCTACTGAGACAGAATGGAAGGAAAAGCATGGACCAGACATGGCTCCAGGAAGCAGTTGGTGTCGCCCTGTGCATTGTGACCTGTGGGGCTGGATCCCTCCATGAGGAAAGGGCAGCAGAGAGAAGTGGATAGAATGGTGGTCCAGGAGTCAGAAAGTCCTCAGTTCAAATCCCCTCAGTGGTGCTTTCTAGGATAAAGCTGAGTCAATCACAGAACTTTCTGAGCCTCATTTTTGTGAATTCTTTTAATGAGAGGATTGTTCTAGGTGGTTAGTGAGTCCCTTTCCTGCCCCAAACTAGTGAGTTATGATGACTTTGGGCATGTAGAAAACTCTTGGATGAGTGAAAAATAAATATTACTAGTTCCAAATAATAAAATATCTTATTCCTACAATTAAAAAATATTCTAGAGCCCTCACTGGGCACAGCAGTGGACATCTGGGGATGTTGATAAACTCCAGATTTGGGCTACAGGACAAGGAGACCATGCATGTGGACAGTCAGCGCTTCACAAGCTCAGGAGGAGATGGGAGGCATGGGAGGCCAATTTCACAAGTGACCAAACTTCCTTAGGTTTTTTCAGGAAACAAATCGTCAATTCTAGCCAGAAATCACCAGAAAAGGTGATGGAAAGTTGTGGGGGCTGGGAGGATTCCAATCTCAGGTCCCTCATGTGTTTCCATAGAAGAAGCATCTCATCTATACCATGGTGCCTGAGAATGATGTAGGCAGGGCCTGTGGCCCCACTTGGCTCCCCCTCACAGGGCTGAGGACAGAGCTCTTCCCTCTGGAGCATCATCCAGCCCCTGGTGGTAACTGAGTTAGGGAAGCTTGCAGAAGGCTTTTGTCTCCCTTGCCCATAGGCAGGGACTACTGCGTGCTTGGGATTGCTGTCATAGGACTGGAAGGAACAATGAGCTTAATCCTTGGGCTGGAGACTGACATGGTCATGAAGGCAGAGTAGGTCGAGGTGTCTTTGGAGTCAGAGACTCTCTGACATCCCTGAGAAATGGCTTCCATAGACCTAGATGATTGACTTGGGTGCCCTACCTAGTATTGCCAATACCAATCTCCAGCTGGTACCAATGTTAGTAGCCCTTTCACAGTCACAGATTGTGACCACCTGACTCATGGAACCTGGACCTGATGCTGGTTGAGTCAGGATGAACTGGGCTCAAGAATCTAGAAAGAGTGAAAGAAGTTGAGTTGTAAGTGCCAAACCAGGTATCCTCCCTCCCCCCTCTCCCCATGTAGGGGCATGAGACTCCCCCAGACACTGAGAGCTACATCTTTATGAACACTTTCACTCTAGTAGCAAGAGAAGTCCAAGTTCTGGAGAAGATACACCTAGACTCCTGCCCCCAGAGGCCCCTCAGCAGGTGTCTCTGCCAGTGTCTTTGATCTCTCACCACCCTCCCAAGAGCCCTGCATTCCTTCCTCTTCTTTGTCATTCAGCCCTGTCAGGGCCCAGAGTCTGGAACTAGAGCCATGGAGCTTTCTGAGTGAAGCAGAGGGTGGTTAACAGGATAGTGTACTCTGACTCTGCTCCTATGGAGTGGGCTGCCCAATATCCCATAGCCCATTGAGCAGAAGTCCAAGACCTGAGGGCTTGAGAGTCCCTGGGAAGATAGAAAGTCTGACGAGCCCTCAAAGCCAGTCTTCTCTGTCTCAGGCCAGTGGCATTCTGCAATGTGTCCAAGTATGCACTTGGATGAAGAAGGCCATTGTCCACTGGGCTTCCTGCTGTCAGAATCATGTGCCAAGGTCAGTTTGGGAGAGTAGCCCCAGACCTTGTGAGTCCCACTGGGCTTGGCCCGATTCCTCAAGAGACTAGAGGAGGGAATGAGACATGGAATCAAGGGGGTGAAGATGGAGGGTAGGGACTCAGAGGAAGCTCCAGGAGAATGGGCTCTATTTTCTTGGGGACATAATAAGAAAAGGCCTAAGTGCTGAAGAGTCCGGCAGGTGGAACATCAAGAGACAGAAGTCTTGGAATAACTGTTGTCAGGATTGCAAAAGAGAGGTAATTAAGGGAGAGTTTCTGAAGTGTGTCTTAGCTGCCTTTAGGGCCCAGTTCAGATTAGATGGCATCATTTTATAGTGGACCCTTCAGCTCGGCTGGTGACTCCTTGCAGCAGTGGTCAGCAGAAGGGTGTGAAGAGGAATGGAGGAGATGACGAGAGTGGGTGACGGCCTGGCAGACCTCTGAGGGGAGGACTCTGGGAAGAAGGAGGAGGAGGAGGAGAAGGAAGAGATTACATCTAGGGAAAAGGAACCAAAGGGAGAGATGGAGGAATGGAAGACTCATGGTGCTTGAAGGAGAAGTTTTCAACCATTGATGGAGAGTCAGAAGGGACCTTAGAGAGCCCTCATTTTGTAGATGAGGAAACAGAGACCTCAGGAGATTAGATGACTTGGCTACATTCGGAATTGATATAGATCAGGGGCAAGATTTGAACCCCAATCTTCTGGCTATAATCAGTGGTTTCCCCACCATACCACACCATCCGTAGAGGAGATGCCTCTTTGATACCTTGCTATAGGAAGCTAGACGTGTGTCTCCTGTTTCCTCTCTCTCTGTTAGTGTCAGACCATGGCCCTGCCCACAGGACACTGAGCAGCCCTCAGACCCTGCTGGTGACTGAGCCAGTGAGAGACCAGATCAGGACAGCTCAGAGGTTCTTGTCCCACTTCCTCATGAGCCTTGACCACTGTGTATGTGTAGCCACTCTTATAGTAATAGGATTGACAGTAGTAGTCAGCTTCATCCTCAGCCCGGAGACCAGAGATGGTCAGGGATGCACAGTTGGTGGAAGTGTCTTTGGAGCCAGAGAATCTCTCTGGGCTCCCTGAGGGTCAGTTACTATAGCCATAGATGATGAGCTTGGGGGCCTGGCCCTGGTGCTGTCAGTACCATTCCACATTGCTGCTACCAATGTTGCCACTCCTTTGGGTGCAGGACACTGTGACTGACTGACCCAGAGACCCGCACACCAGTGCTGGAGGAGTCATCACAAACTGGGCCCAAGTACCTGGAAGGTGAGAGAAAGAAATCTGTGAACCAGGGGCCAGTGGCCTCTCTTGGCTCTCCTCACCTAGGAGGGAGAGAAGAGACAGTCCCTTGGGACTTTCTCAGAGACTTCTTAGGCTGGCACCTTGGTAAACAGTGAGGAGACTGAGAAGGAGATGAATCTAGACCATAGTGGAGATGCCCCCAAATCTCTGCTCCCTGAGGCCCCTCAGCTGGTGCCAAGTCTCTCCTATCTCCCTAAACCCTCCTCCAGCCCTCCATGTAAATCTGCCACTTTTTTGTTTCTCATCCCATTGAGGGCCCTGGAAATGGAAGGGGAGGACTGAGGGCAGAGGAGGGATGGCTGACAGGACAGAGGCTCTGACTTTCCCCCTGGGAGGGCCTGAGAGGAAGCAGCTTCTGGGCCTTCTTGCAGCTTCCTTATCTTAAAGCAAGTGTGTAGGGTGGGGTGTGGAGTGAGGTAGAGCCCCTCTGACAGTTAAAATTCCCGAGTCCCCAAACATAGTCTCGCAGTGTCACCTGCTGGGCCACATGCAGATCTCATCCTGAGGCCGGTGTAAAACCTGACTTCAATTGGTGAATGCTTTGTGGTCTGATATAACCTGGGTGCTCAGGGTACTAAGGCTTTGTGGGCCTTTCTTTGTAACTTATAGTTATTTTTAAACAAGGCCATAATGCTAGAATCACATATCCAAAAGTCGGTATTGTTCCACTGATTAGGATATTGCTTCCCAAGGAACATCTCATCCCCCATCCTGGCCTGCTCAGCCCATGGACCTACGGTCTCTCCACTCACCCTTGCAGTGACTGCCCAATCCTACTTCCTACTTCCTAACACTTGGAACCAAGACCTGGATGCCATGTACTGTATTCTCCTGCCAGCATCCTTTTTCTCAGGACTAAAGAGGAATAAAAAAGACAAGGAAATTCTGAGGATAGGACTTCATTGGAGGGAGAGAAGGGAAGCAGGGGAAGGGATTTGGGGTCAGGGGAGGATGGGGACCAAGGCCAGATCTAGGAATACAAAGACCAACAACAGATAAGGTAGTGGGTCCAACGAAGGGACAGGCCCATGCTTTGTAGGGCTCCTCTTCAGGCTCTCTGAGGCCCTAGAAAGGAAGCTGATGTGATGTCTACTTCCAAAGGTCAGGTGCTTCCCTGAGTCTGGATTGGGGGACCAAGCATTTCCCCACCGTATGCAGACTGATCAAACAGAGACAGGAGGCACCTTTTCCTGGATGAGAAGCATTAGAGGTGGGAACAGGAGCTGGTGAGGTGTTGGGAGAGTGGCTGGGCTCTGAATCCATGGGTTAGGTGTGACTGAACAGCAGCGTTCATAGCATAAGGTAATCAGTGTGACAGTGTGCAATGTCCCAGTCACTTGATGTGTCTCCCAGCTGACATTTGAGTCTCTATAGCCCACGTGAGTTTGTGTGCCAGCTGCTTTAAGTCTGGTTGGTTGTTGTCCTTTGTCTTTGAAGAGGACCAAAATGAAATCACCATTGTAAAGTGAAATTTCAGTGTGTCCAACCATGGCTGATCAGACCAATATGAGCTCGGAATGCTCTACCTCAGGCTGGGCACGGATAGTCCATGTGAATATTTGGGATGGATAACCTAAATTTGTGCATCCTGTATTTACTTTGTGCTGTCTCATTTCTGCTTTGCTCAAAGAGCACAGCACCCATTCTGATGTGAGCATGCCATGCTTAGCGGTTCTGTGCTCTCCCATGTTGCACAGTCAAATCCAAAGTTCTTGAGAGACCTTGAGAGTGTCCTTGTATCACTTCTTCTGACCACCATGTGATCACCTCACCCACAAAAGTTCTCCATAAAATAGTCTTTTTGGCAAGCGTACCTTTTGCATTTGAACAACATGGCCAGCCCATCGGAGTTGTGCTCTCTGAAGCACAGTTTGAATACTTGGTAGTTCAGCAAGGACTCCAGTGTCTGGTCCCTTATCCTGCCAGGTGATCCTCAGAATCTTCCTAAGACAGTTCAAATGAAAGGGATTCAGTTTCCTGGCATGGAGCTGGTAGACTGTCCATGTTTCACAAGCATGTAACAATGAGGTCAGCACATTGGCTCTGTAGACCTCCAATTTGGTAGTCAGTCTAATACCTCTTCTCTCCCAAACCTTTCTTCAGAGCCTCCCAAACACTGATCTAGCTTTGGCAATGCATGCATCAACCTTATTGTCAATGTGTACATCCCTGGAAAGTACACTACCAAGGTAAGTGAATTTATCCACAGCATTCAAAACTTCTCCATTTGTTGTAACTGATGCTTCAACATATGGATGGTGCGGTGGTGGCTGATGGAGCACCTGTGTTTTTTTGGTGTTAATTATTAGGCCAAAAATTAGGACAGGCAGAAGAGAATTGATCCATAATTTGTTACATCTCAGCTTCAGAGGCTGCATTGAGTGCACCATCATCTGCAAACAGAAAATCATGCACCAACACTCCCTGCACTTTGGTCTTGGCTTGTAGCCTTTTCAAATTGAAGAACTTACCATCAGTACATATGGTAGCTGACCTTGATGCCCATGTTCATCCTCACTGAAAGCATTTGATGACATGACTGAAAACATCATGCTGAAAAGCATGGGAGCAAACACGCAATCCTGTTTCACTCTATTGGTGACTGGGAAGGCACGAGAGCTTTGTCCATTATCCAGAGCCCAGGCAAACATGCCATCATGAAACTGATGTACATTATTGATGAACTTCTCTGGGCAACCAAATTTTGACATAATTTTTCATAAGCCCTCATGGCTAACAGTGCCAAAGGCCTTGGTTAGATCTACAAACATTGTGCACAAACCTCTGTTCTTCTCCTGGCATTTGTCCTGGAGTTGTTGGGCAGCAAACATCATATCGAGTGTTCCTTGGCCCTTTCTGAAGCCACACTGCCTCTCAGGTATGTGTTCAATTTTCAGGTGAAGGATCAGCCTATTAAAGAGGATTCTAGCCAGAATTTTTCCAGCAATGACTAACAGAGAGATCCCCCTGTGATTTCCCAAAGGATGGTGTAGCTGCTTTGAGGACTCAGGTCAGAGTAGATGATATCAGTTGGGAGAGGATCCCACCAGCTCAGGTCAGTGACTTCTTCCAGCAGTGCTCATTGGCCATATGTGATGGTGAGGGTCATCCAGGATTGAGGTTAGGCAGGGCATTACCAACTATAGGGAAAGGGAGTGAAGAGTTTGAAAGAAGAAAAGGGTGTGAAGTGGAACAGGTTAGAGGGTCCCTACTGGAAGGAAGAAAGAGAAGCCAGAGCAGAGGTGGGTGATGGCCTCAGAGATCACCGAGGAGAGGTCACTGAGATAAAGATGATGTTGAAAGGGATAAGTCAAAGGGAGAGTGGCCTTGCGGAAGGCTGTGGCTGTTTGACTGAAGTTTCATTGAAATATGGACTCGGGGAAGAGATCTCAGATGCCATCCAATCCAAAGCTTTCCTTTTTTATTAAGGAGAATGAAACTTTAAGTGGATAAAAATCTGGCTAAGGACAAGGTTGATAAACATCAAAGACAAGATGTGAATCCAGATTTTCTGATTCTAAAATCCATGCTTTCCCCACTGTCCCACACCAGACTTCTTTCCATAGAGGATGTGCCCCGTATCGACCCTGGTCCAGGAAGATGGACTTGTGTCTCCTGTTTCATCTTCCTCCCCCGCATCAGAGTTGGCTGTCTTTGCAGAGAGCAGCATTCACACCTTGGTGGTAATGGCATCATGGACAGAACTGAGAAGTGGAGCCCAGGGGTTTTTGTCTCACTTCCCCATAGGCCTGGATCACTGTGCTTGTCATCAGAGTCATAAGATTGACAGTAGTAGTCAGCCTCATCCTCAGCCTGGAGACCAGAGATGGTCAGGGAGGCAGAGTTGGTTGAGCTGTCTATGGAACCAGAGAATCTCTCTGGGATCCCTGAGGGACGTTTACTGTCGTTATAGATGATGAGCTTGGGGGCCTGGCCTTGGTGCTGTTGGTACCAATACACATAGTAGCTACCAATGCTGCCACTGCTTCGAGTGCAGGAGATTCTGACTGACTGACCCAGAGACCCTGACACTGATGGTGGCTGAGTCAGCACATTCTGGGTCCAAGCACCTGGAAAGAGAGAGAAAGAAAGTTTTGAGTGAGGGGGTAGAGACTCTCTCTCTCTTCCATCCACAATGAGGGGGGAGAGAGGAGACAGTCCCTCTAAATCCTGAGTGCCCTGTTTCTCTAAGACCCCTCAGGCTGGCACCTTGGCAGAGAGTGAGGAGGCTGAGCAGGAGAGGAGTCCAGGTCATGGTGGAGATGCCACCACAGCTCTGCTCCCTGAGGCCCCTCAGCTGGTGCTGGATTCTACCAAATCTCTCATCCCTTTTATCCTTCTGACAACCCTCTATGCAAATCTGCTTTTTGTCTCCCATGCCAGTAATGTCCTCTAGTGGGAGGCTAGATATATAGGGGAGGATTGTGGGAAGATGAGGGTATGGCTATCAGTGCAGAGGATCTGACTATGGGAAGGGTTCTCCCCATGGGAGGGACTCAGTAGTGGGGTCAAACACCTGCTGGGCCATCATACAGCCCAGAGAATGAATGGCAGGGTCTTGACAGCCCCTTGGATGGTTAGTGAAAAAGCCATTGAATCCCAAACCCAGCCCCACACTGCCACCTGGTGGTTCACTCTCCGATGTCTCCCTGAGCCTGGTGCAGGGATTGATATGAATGGTGGGTTAAGTGCTGAGAGAGTGGGACAGGTCCTGGGGACTGGTGAAGGCCAAAGAGCAATCCTTCACTGCCACCTGGTGGCCATAACACTAACACCACCCCAAGAACACCTGTCATTTTTTAAACAGAAATCAGACTTACTGTATATATCAGTTATTACAGATGTGGCAGTTATGGGCAGTAGACACACTGGCCATGCTAGGGAAACAGTGACTCTTCCTCATTTTGTGAAGGGAGTCCCAGACTTTAGGTGAATAATACTTTCACTCTGCTTTAGGAAGTTCTGGGTCTTTGCTAGCCATCTGTCAAATCAGTCACCACAGATTACATACACACACACACACACACACACACACACACACACACACACACACACACACACTGGAGTTTATTGATCCATTGAGGAGCATTAAGCACACCATCTCCTTTCTCTCAAAGAGATCAATACAATTCCACCTAAAAGATTCCAGCTCTCATCATGACCTCACATTAGCTACTTCTTTTCCCTAGATTGAAGAGAAATATAACTCTCAGGGTCCTTAGACTTAGACCCTCTTAATCCCCACCTTGATGGAATCTCTCTCTCTCTGTCTCCCCTCCTGTCTTTCCTTGTCTCCATCCTCCTCTCTGTATTCTCTCTCTCTCTCTCTCTCTCTCTCTCTCTCTCTCACACACACACACACACACACCATAGGGCAGGTACAAATAGTCTGCATGAATATTTGAAATGGAGATGTCTCTAAATTTGCACTTCTTATGTTTCTTTTAAATTACTTTTATTCTACTTTACTCATAGTGCACAGGACCTTCTTTGATGTGGGCTCACCATGTTGAGCGCTGCTATGCCATTATCAAGTAGTTCTGAGACCTTGAGCATGTCTTTGTATCACTTCTGACCTCCATGTGAGCATTTGCCTTGTGTCACTTCTCCATTAAATGGTCTTTTAGGGAATTGTATGTTTGGCACTTGAACTCTGTGTCTGGCCCCTCAGAGTTTTAATTGATTTTAAGAATTTGTTTTTTCCTCCTCTGTTCAACCTAGAGGCCGATGAGCTACCCGAGTCTTCTTACCTTTTCACTGGTCTTTGGTGGCTATCCGGATAAACATATTGAGAGAAGAGACTTTCCAGGGTCAAACAAGGGTTAGGCTTTATTCAGGGTCTTAGTTACGTATCCATATGCAGGGTAAAATTCTTCCTCAGGAGAGAGGAACCCTCCTCCTCCCAAGGGGCAAGGATCATACAACAAGAGGATGGGAGTGGAAGAGGGGGGGGACCCTCTTCCCTCCAAGGGCCCCTCAGCGTGAAGAGCCCCCGGAGGGGACCCCGCATCCAGAAGAGGGCCTTCAGGCTTTCCTGTCCCTACTCAAGCTCTCTCGACACATAGTTTGCACGTGAATACCGTGCATGCTCTCAGCCCCTAGCTAATCAACAACAGGTGTGGTCAGACCACGGGCCAATCTGAAGGGTGGGATGCTGTCCCCAGCAAGTTTCCCACTGAGAAGAGGTGGAAATACACAAGATAGCCTTAATCCCCAGCTGTTCCCTGGGGGGCCTCGTGAGAACTCTGAGGTTTAGAAGCCCTCACTTTTACCTGCCTGAAACTGTCCATGTGAAAGCTGAGCTTACACCCCAACACTCCTCCATGACCCGAGACCAATTCATATTTTCTTGGAGGCTTTGGGTGTAGGAGTTTGGATGTTATCTTCTTCTGAGTGTGTGTTTTGATCTTCTCTGAAACCAGAGTTACTTTCTACAGTCAGAAAATGTTTTCCTGTTATTTGTTCATTTTCCCACTCTATTTCTTTTATCAAATTAAGTTTATGGATTTATTTTTGTTTTCAACATTCACTTTTACAAGATTTTGAGTTCTGAATTTTTTTCACTCCTTCCCCTGCCCTCTCCCCAAGAGGGCACAACATCTGAGGTAGGTCATACATATACAATCATTTTAAACATTTTTTCACTTTATTCATGTTGTCAAAGAAGAACCATAACAAAAGGCAACAAACCTGAGAAAGAAAAAAAAAACAAAAAAGGAGAGAAAATGATATGTCATGATCTGAATTCAGACTCCATAGTACTTTCTCTGAATGTGGATAGCATTTTCCGTCATAAATCTTCTGGAATTGTCTTAGATCATTGCATTACTGAGAAAAGCTAAGTCCATCAAAGGTGGTCACTGAACACTGTTGCTGTTCTTGTGATGGTGTTGCTGCTGATTCAGTCACTCCCAAGGCCTGTTCCTGGTTTGCTGGGGCCAGGACTACACTAGATCACACTCCACTCCCTCTCTGATGTGACAGACTGAACTTCTTGCTGAACTTCTAGCTTATCTGGGACAGGTAAATAGTTTCATAGAATCTTTTTGTGAGTTCTACCACTTGAGACATTGTATTATGACATTATTCAAAGGTATTTGGAGGAGTTTTGGGGAGAGCTCAGGTGAGTAACTGCTTTTTCTCCACCATCTTGGCTCCACCCCCACCTTCCACCTATTTCCCATCAGCTTTCTTCATCATGATACAAAAGCTTTTAATAGATACTGAGCCAGAACTGCATATATATAGGGAATTTTCAAGCAAGTGAAGTCTCCCACTTTCAAAGTGTTTAGTGCGCCAAGAGCTACTATGGGCCTCTTAGTGGGAGAATAAGGAGCAGCAATTTCCTGCCTCAGTTGCTTTACCTCTTTACCCCACTGGAGGATAGCCATGAATTCATGGCCTCTTCCTTATTTTGCTTTGTCTCTTAGTTTTTATTTTTCCTTATCTCAGATGATTTAATAAATGGGGTCAATTCAACAATATTTTGATCTTTGGAATCTGAAAGAATAGTCATTGGTCTTTTAGAATCTGTAGCCAAGTCCAGTAAGAAAACTGCTCAGAGAAGGGTGCTACTTGATCCTTAGAACATATAGCTTCTTTTCCTTTTTCCATAATTATCTTTGGAAATAGATCAAGAAGTTTAATAACTAACTGGGCATAATTCCAGATTGCTCTTCAAAATGGTTGGAACACCAACAATGAATGTGTACCAATTTTTCCATATCCCTTTCAACATTTTTCATTTTCCCCTTCTATCATTTTAGACACTCTGGTATTAAGTGATATCTCAAAGTTGTTTTAATTTACATTTCTCTAGTCAATAATAATTTAGAACACTTTTATGTGACTATAAATTGCTTTGATTTCTTCATAGGAAAACTGCCTATTTATATCCTTTGACCTTTTATCAATTGGGGAATGATTCCTGTTCTTATAGATTTGGTAAACTCCTTCATATACTTGAGATATGAGACCTTCTTGAGGAATTTTCTATAAAGATTTCCCCGCAGTTTTCTGTTTTCCTTCTGATCTTGGCTACATTTGTTTTATTTGTACAAAACGTTTTAAATTTCATGTAATCAAAATTATCCATTTTACACCTAAGTTTTCTCTCTCTGTCTTTTGTTTATTCATAAATTGTTCACTTATCCATAAGTCTGATAAGAAACATGTTCTATGTTTTTCCAGTTTTCTCATAAAATCTCTCTTTATATCTTCATCGTGTTTCCATTTTGATTATCTCGGTAAATGGTGCAAGATATGGCGTATGACCAGGTAACTTTTACTGCTGCTGTCTTGCCAGGGCATTGCCTGCATTGGACTGCCTCTCCTCTCAAGGTGTGACAGACTTTTCCTTCTGACCTATTAAGTTATCTTGGACTGTTAAGTTGTTTCCCTACATCTGTTTGTTGGTTCTTGTAATCCAGAATTTATTTTGAAGCATTGTTTTAATAAAAGTTTGGAGGTAAATTTGGGAGAACTCAAATGAGTCCTTGTCTTTTCTCCACCATCATGACTCCACCCTCCTTAAGCTACATTTAAAGGCTTCCTACTGGGGAAGATAGAACTTATTTAATGGTGAGTCTTCTCTCCACAGGAGAAAAACAAGCTACCATAGAAGCAGCAAATAACAAATCCACTTTACATACTCTAATGCTCTCTATATCTTTGGTCCTAGATTCTTCCCTTTTCTGTAGATCTAGGTGACGTACTCCATGCTCTCCTAATTTGCTTATAGTATCATCCTTTGTTTGCAATTCATGTACACATTTTGACCTTATCTTGGTATATGGTATGAGTTGCTTATACCCAGTTTCTGCTGTACCATTTTCCAGTTTTCCCAGTAATTTTTGTCAAATAAAGAGTTTTTGCTAAAATATCTTGGATTTTTGGATTTACCAAGCACCAAATTACTATAATCATTTACTTCAATCCATTGTGTACCTATACTATTCCACTGTTTCACTATATTTCTTTGTTTTGGTGATTACTGTTTTATAAGATGGTTTGAGATCTTGTGCAGCTATGCCATGTTTCTTTACATTTTTTCATTGACTTCCTTGATATTCTCGACCTTTTGTTCTTCCAGATGAAAAGGAACAAACAACAACAACAAAGAACTTGACCACTACAAGTTGCCATGGTAATAGGAAAGATCAAGACCCAAATCCAGAAGACAACACTGTCAACGTTGCTACAAAAAAAAGTCTCAAAGAAAAATATAAACTGAATATAGGCTCAACAAGAATTCCTGGGAAAACCTCAAAAATATTTTAAATCAAATCAGAGAAGTAGAGGAACAATTGAGAAAAGAAATGAGAGTCAAGAAAGACAATTATAAAGAGACTCAGAAGCTTCATAAGAGGAGCAAAAAGATTGAAGAAATTTACACCTTAAAAAACAGAATTGGCTAAACATACAAGAATGCAGACTGTATTACAAAAAAGTAATTACTTGGACTGGTAATTGATACTGTTAAAGAAATAGAGCAGTTGATCAATGGAATATGTTAGGTGCACAATACATTGTAGTGAAAGACTAGGCTGATGCTGATCTTTGGCAGCTGAGATCATCAGTGGGAGAAAAGGTCAAGGGAATCAATCAAGGTAGAAGAATAATTTGGAGTGGAACTGGTTTATGAAGGAGTTAAGACAGGAAGGGTAAGAGCATCCTCCCCTGGGATGATGACCTCACAAAAAATACAGGGGCAGAGGTGGAGGTCATTAACAATTTCTTCAATGATCCATTAGGGAATATTCCCCCAAATCAATTTTTAAAGATCTCACACTTATAATTTACTTCAAATTTCTTATTGTTACAGTATAAGATGAGGGGAAATAAGGAGGGAAAGAATTTGAGCTCCAAAGATTAAAAAAAAACAATGTTAAAATGACTTTATATGTATTTGGGAATATATACATATATTAGAAATCTGTATACCAAGTGCCCTTGAACTCTCATTCATTCCTAGTTTGCTGATTCGTGGTTTCTAGCCCTCAAGGACCTGGGGATTTCACTGGAAAGAGCCCCACTATTGTAACTGAGACAAAAAGAGGGACTCCAGAATGTGTTGGGCAGGAATGCATCAGAAGCCCTCTGTAGATACAAAATCTTCAATTCTGCCTCCAGGTCCACACTCTTAGAGGACCCCACTAGCAGGCCTGTTCTGGGAAATATGTGTAGGTCAGGAAAAAAGTGAATGGAGTGCCATCCTTGGCATAGCCTAGAGGCTTGGCTTCTAGGAGACCTTTGAGTAACCCCTCTTTCTGGGAGGAACCAGACTTGTAGAGAAGATTTTTGCCTCAGTTCCCCATATGCATTTGTCACCGTGAGCCTGAGTTTCACTGTTGCACCACACGGCACAGTAATAGTCAGCTTCATCCTCAGGCTGGGTCCCTGTGATGGTGAGGGCAGCTTTGTCACTGAGGATGGACCCTGACAACCAGGCAGGGATGCCTGTCACAAGTCTGTTGGTATGGTAAATCAGGAAGTTGGCCAGATTTCTACTGAAACCAGTAGGGATAGAGAACCAGAGGTGACCGCCCCTGTGCTAAAGCTGCAGGTCAGGTTGACTATGCCTCAAGGAATCACAGTTAGAGATGGCTCCTGAGTCACCACAACCTGAGAACTGACCACTGGAATTCATGCACTGCAATCCAGTGGCCTCTGTTATATTTTCCCAATTTGCTGATTTAATGAGTGCAGCTCTTTAACAGCAACATCTATTAGGGTTTTAAGTAGTTCGCCTGGAATTTCATCACCTCCACTAACGTTATTATTAGCAATGTTTCCTAAGGCTCCCCTGACTTCATTCTCCAGAATGTTTGACTCTAAATCAGCCACCATCATGATTACTGAGCATGTTAAGTTATCCTTGTCATCTCTTCTTAATCTCTTCTGCTTCTGTTAAATCCCTGGCATTTTTGTCCTTTATCATGCCCACTTTTGCATGAAACTTCCCTTTGATATCTCTGTCTTCAGGACATGTCTTATCTTCCCCATCTACTGTTTTCTTCTACTTCTGTGCATTGTTTATTTAAGGAAACCTTCTCATCTCTCCTTGTTATTCTCTGGAATTCTTCATTCATTTGAGTCTACTGTTTCCTTTCCCCACACATTTCCTTTTCCTTCTTTTCCTTGCTGTTTGTAAAGCATCCTCAGGCAGCCATTTGGCTTTCTTGCTTTTCTTTTTCCTTGTAATGTTTTTTCTTTCTCCCTACTGTCCAATATTATAAATCCTTATCCAGTGTCCATCAGGCACTCTGTCTAACAGGTCTAATACCTTAAGTCTATTCATCATCTCTGCTTCATATTCATAAGGGAAGTTATTTAGGTCAAACATGTGTGGTCTGATGGTTCCCCTACTTTCTTCAATTTAAATCTGAATTTTTCAAGAAGAAGCTGATGACCTGAGTCACTCTCAGCTCTGAGTCTTGTTTTAACTGACTGCATAGAGTTCCTCTACCTTTGACTGCAGAGTATGGAACCAATACGATTTCTGTATTGACTAACTGCTGGTGTCCATGTGCAGAGTCGCAGGTTATCGAAAAAGAGAGTTTGTTATTGAGATATAGTTCTCATATCAATCAATATAATATGTGTAACGAATATGCAAATAGTTTAATTTTCTCAAGAGTAGCCTCTGGCTTAGGAGTCAGAGCTCACAATGCAGCTTAAACTGATTAATCCAAACTCTGACAAAGCTCACAAGCACTGAACCTTCAGTGAAGTGAATCAAAGATTGCAGAACCTGTTCCAGTCACAGAACTCTGGTTCTGTACTTTAGGGGAGGTGGTCACAACCCCTGAAGACTTGATTCCAGAATTGTATTGTGAGATTTATGGGTTTCTTTTGGGAAACAGCTAAATAATTGTTTGTAATGCACCTTCCCCCTCATTCCCCACTTGTGATTTAAGTATATAACCTGTGTTTTTACTTCGGCTAAGAGAACATTCCTCAGCTAAGAGAACATTCCTCACTGTAAAACTGATTAAATTAATGGCTACCTGATTACTGGCACTCCCATCTCTAGACCTGCTTTGCTCTAGACTCTGAGCATTCCCAGGTTAGAGACTGGCTCAGCAAAATCCAGTTACTATTATAAAGTAAAATAAAGATTACAACAACTGAGTTATCTTGACAAACCTTGTAGTCTCTTCTGTGCTTTGATTTGTATTCCAAGGGAAAACATGAGTCTTTTTCAATTATATTTTGATTTCCTACTTTAGCATTCCAGTCCCCTATGATGAATATGACATCTTGTGTGCATGCATGCATGTGTGTGTGTGTGTGTATTATTTCTAAAGAATACTGTAGGTATTTGAAGAACTGACCTACTTGAGCCTCTTTGGCATCATTGGTTGGAGCATAGACTTGTATTACTGTGATGTTGAATGTCCTGAATTTGAACAGGTATTATTCAGTCATTTTTGAGATTATGCCTCAATATTGGTTGTCTTACTCTTCCATTGACTAGGAAGGCTACCCTATTCTTTCTAAGGAATTCTTGCCCACAGTAAAATATATAATGATCATCTGAATTAAATTCACCATTCCCATCTGTTTAAGTCCAAAAGTAAACAAGATGGTAATGGTTGATCTTTCCATCTTTTGCAAAGCCATATCCGCTGTCTACCAGGTGGAGAAAGAAAAATTCCCTCCTGTTCTTTTCCTCTAGTATAGCATTCCTACTCACTTCTGCCTTTTTTTGTAAATAGTGTTTTATTTTTTCCAATGACATGTAAAGATAATTTTCAACATTCATTTTAAAAAATATTTTGAGTTGCTAATCTTTTATCCCTCCCTCCCATTGTTGTGAGGGAGCAGCAGGACAGAATAACTGTTCCTCCTGAGATTCTCTTTGTCTTGGGATTTCTGAAACTCTCTTCCCTTTTTGCCATCAGAGTGCTACATCTGCATATGTAAGACTGATGGCATTTCTGCTGACAACCTTAATTCTGACTTTGATTCATTCTAGCCTAGAATCTCGAGTTATGAACTCTGTACACATGTTAAAGAAACAAGGTGACAATAAACAGTTTGGTCATATTCCTTTTCCAATCTTAAAACAATCGATTGTTCCATGTTCAATTCTAACTCTTGCTTCCTGGCCCACATGCTGGGTCTTTAGGAGGAAAGTAAAATGATTTGTTCTTCCTTCTCTTTGGGAATTTCCACATTTTTTCTGGGGATCCACACAATCAACGGCTTTAGTATAGTCAGTGAAACAGAAGTAGATGTTCTTCTGGAACTCTTTTACTTTCTCCATAATCCAAAAAATGTTGGAAATTTTGTCTTCAGTTCTTGGCTTCTTTGAAACCTAACCTGCTCTTCTGGAAATGCTAGATTCACATATGAATCTTAAGCATAGCCTTGCTACCATGTCAAATAAGTACAATTTTGTGATAATTTGAAACATTCCTTGGCATTTTCCTTTTTTTGAGAACTGATTTTTTTCCATCCAGTGGCCACTGTTGAGTTTTCCTAATTTCCTGGTGTATAGAGTGGAGCATCATAACAACATCAACCGTTAGAGTTTTAAATAGCTCAACTGGAATTCCATCACCTCCAGTAGCCTTGTTGTTAGCAGTGTGTTCTAAGGTCCACTTGACTTCATTCTCCAGAATGTGTGGCTCTAGATCAGCAACCATCATGGTTATAGCTGATGTTAAGATCTTTCTTGTATAGTTATTCCATATATTCTCACCTCTTCTTTTTCATCTCTTCCATTTCTGTTAAATTTCTACCATTTTTGTCTTCCACCATGCCCATTATTGCATGAAGTTTTACCTTGATATCTCTAATTCTCTGGAAGACATGTTTTTCCCATTCCAATGTTTTCTTCTATTTCTTTGCATTGCTCATTCAATAAAATCTCTCTCTTTCTCTAGAATTCTGCATTCACTTTAGCATATCTTTCCCTTTCCCCCATACTTTTCCTTTTCCTTCTTTCCCCAGCTCTTTGTTAAGCCTCATCAGGCAACTTTTCTGCTTTCTTGCTCTTCTTTTTCTTTGGAATGTTTTTTCTTGCTGCCTGCTGTACAATATTATAAACCTTTGTCCATGGTTCTTTAGAGCACTCTGTCTACCAGACCTAACCTCTTAAATTTATTCACCATTTCCACTTCACCTATATTAGGGATATTACTTGGGTCATATTTATCTGCTCTGGTGGTTTTCCATACTTTATTTGATTTAATTATGAATTTTGAAATAAGAAGCTCATGATCTGAGTCACAGTTGGATCCAGGTCCTGTTTTAGCTGACTTTCTCTACCTTTGGCTGCAAAGCATATCATCAATCTCATTTCTATATAGACCAGCAGGTGGTGTCCATGTGTAGACTAACCTTTTGTGTTGAAGAGAAAAGAGTGTTTGTTATGGTAATTGAGTTATGTTGACAAAACTCTTAGTTTTCACCCATCTTCATTTTGTTCTCCAAGGCCCGACATGTCTCTGATTCCAAATATCTGCTGATTTCCTACTTTTGCATTCTAGTCCCCTGTGATGAATGTGACTGTTTTTGCTGTTGTTTCTAGAGGATGCTGTGGATCTTCATAGAACTGATCTATTGTAACCTCTTTGTCACTATTGCTTTGATCAGAGACTTGTATTACTGTGATGTTGCATGGTTTGCCTTGATTTTAAACAGATATTATTTTGTCATTTTTGAGATTGTGCCCCAATTCTAGTAATCTTATGTTTTCATTGACTAGGAGGGCTACTCGATTCTTTCTAAGGAATTCTTGCACACAGTAAAATGTAGTGATCATCTGAATTAAATTCACTATTTACATGTATTTAAGTTCAAAACCAACCAAGCTCTTGGTGTTTGATCTTTCCATCTTGCAAGTGATCACACCCAGCTTAAGTTGGTTCATAGGTTGCCTGTTTGTTCATGGAAAAAGATTTAAGTATATAACCTGTGTTTTTCTCTACATTTTAGGCTCAGGTTTATAAAAATATTATTTAATTTATGCTTAATTTACTTTGCAAACATTTTTAGTTTGGAGATAGAAAGAGTTGTACAAACTGGATTGTCCCCTGTGCCTTCCAATAGGACTCTCTATACCCAGGAATTTTAAGGAAACATTCATAAAAAATTTTGAACTACTGAAAAAAAAAAAGGTTCCAGAATGTCTAGTCAGTTAATGGAAAGAAATGCTAGGGAAGGTGGACTAGCCATACCAGATCTTAAATTGTATTATAAAGCAGCAATCAACAAAGCACTTGGTATTGGCTAAGAAATAGAGGTGTATGTAATATGAATGATGGAATAGGTTAGGTACATATGACACAGTAATCAGTGAAAATAGCAGTCTGCTATTTAACAAACTCAAGGACCCCAGCTTCTGGGATAAGAGCTCAGTTTTTAAAAACTGCTGGAAAAATTTGAAAACAGTGTGGCAGAAACTTGCATGAACACTTGACACAATATGAAATGCAAATGAGTACATGGTCTAGGTATAAAACCTGACAGTATAAACAAATTAGGGAAGCAAGCAATAGTTTATTTGTCAGATTCATGGAGAATGGAGGAATTTGTGAACAAACAAGAGATGAAGAGCATTATAAAAGACAAAATGGATAATTTGATTAAATTAAATCAAAAAGCTTTTGCACAAAACGAATGCAAACAAGATTAAGAGGGAAGCAGAACAGGGAAAGAATTTTTACGATAGTGTCTGTGATAAAGGCCTCATTTCCAAAACATAGAGAACTGAGTCAAATTTACAAGAATACAAGTCATTCCTCAATTAATAAATGGCCAAGAGATATAGTCAGGCAGTTTTCAGTGGAAGAAATTAAAGCTATCTATAGTCATATGAAAAGATGCTCTAAATCACCATTGATTAGAGAGACGCAAATCCAAACAACTCTGAGATGCCACATCACACCTATCAGATTGGCTAACATGACAAAACAGGATGATGATAAATACTGGAGAAGATGTGGGAGAGTTGGAGCGCTAATTCATTGTGAGTGGAGCTGTAAGCTGATCCAACCATTCTGGAGGCCAATTTGGAACTATACCCAAAGGGCTATAAAAATATGCACACCCTTTGACCCAGCAATACCTGTTCTAGGGTTGCATCCCAAAGAGATAAAAAAAAATGGGAAAAATACCCACATGTACAAAAAGATTTGTAGCAGCTCTTTTTGTGGTGGTCAAGAACTGGAAAGGGAGGGGATGCCCATCAACTGGGGTATGACTGAACAAATTGTGGTATGTGAATGTAATGGAAAACTATCGTGGTAAAAGAAATGATGAACAGGGGTTCTTGAGAAAAACCTGGAAAGACTTACATGAACTGATGCTGAGAGAAATGAGCAGAACTCACGGAACATTATACACAGCACCTGCCACAGTGTGTGGGGACTAATTCTGGTAGACTTGGCCTTTCATAGTAATTCAAGGACTTAAAATATTTATAAAGGACTCATCATGCCAAAAGGCCATGCACATCCAGAGAATGAAATATGGAATCTGAATGCAGAATGAAACAGATTGTTTTCTCCTTTGTTATGTTATGTTATGTTATGTTTTTCTCATGGTTTCTCCCACTCATTTTAATTCTATGCAACATGACTAATGTGAAAATGTGTTTAATAAAGATGTATAAGATTGGAAGCCATCTTGGGGATGGAGAGTAGAGGGAAGGGGGGAAAATTTAAAATTTGTGGAAGTGATAGTTGAAAATTGAAAACAAATAAATTCATAAATTTGGGGACAAATATTAGACCAAAAAAGATCATAATATGCAAATTGCAGCTCTGGGATTAACATTCCAAAAGAGTTGAGAAATAGTTGTTATCTCATTCCCTCTTGAACCACTCCTGAAGTAAACTAAGAAACTTACTGCTTTAAAAGACATCCATGTCATTTATCATTGGGGAAAGGTGGATAAGAGTAATCACTCCAGGTGGCTGAGGACACATTGATGCAAAGATAACAGCCACAGTGTGCAAGGACTAATTTGATAGACTTAGCCCTTCACAGCAATTCAAGGACCTAAAACATTTCCAAAGGACTCATGATGCAAAATGCCATCCACATCCAGAGAAAAAAATTATGTAGTCCAAAAGCAGAACGAAAAGACTGTTTTATCCTTTGTTACATTTTGTTTTCTTCTTCTCATGATTTCTCTCATTCATTTTAATTCTTCTATGGAACATGACTATTGTGAAAATGTGTTTAATAAGAATGTATGTGTAGGACCCATACAAGATTGAAAACCATCTCGGGGATGGAGGGGGAGAAAATTTAAATCTTATGGAAGTGATTATTGAAAATTATGTGACCAGCAGCTGTGATATTTGTGATCTTCTTGTTCAAGCGATCATAGATCTTCTCAAAGGGACCTCAGATGTCATGAAGGCGAATTTCTTCATTTCAAGAGTGAGAAAACTGAGTTATAGGGAGTTTTAGTGACAATTAAAACCTCACAAGTATGAAGCATCAGAGATAGGATTAGAACCCAGGCCCATCAACTCCACCAGTCAGTGCTTTATCTACAGGACCACCCTGTTGCCCTGGTGGTAGCTCTTATACCACCATACTGTAGGGTCTCTTAGCTCTAAATCTGTGGTGGGTGTTGAGCCACACAGGATGGTTCCTCCTACAATTAGAATAAAGTTTTTTAAGGAACTTACAGATACCTCTTGTAAACAATATCATTCATCCTAAAGCAGACAGGCAAGTTGCATTGTAGTTTTAGGATTGGGAATGCCAGGCTCACCCTTATATGCATGATGAAAAGAAAGAGAGCAAATCAAACAAGATACTGGGGAGGTGTTGCAGCCATCACATTTTGGCAGGATCTAATCCATTGGTTGTGCACACAACATGCAGGAGATACTGATGATGGAAGGTTGCAGAAATAATCTTTAGATAAAATGGCTTGTACCTCCTGGCACCTCACCTGTGGCAACCCAATCCTGGTTCTGACCAAGGGAATACTTGAGCCTGAGGAAAGAGGACCTCGGGATGAATGTGGAAACATCCCCAAATCATACCAGAAGCTAGAGATCTGACAGATCTCAAGTAACCTCTGCAGTTGGGTACAGGCTGGGCAAGAGAAGGTTTTGGTCTCAGTTCCTCATGTGAATCTCTTACTGTGCCAACTACTACTACAAGGTACAGTAACAGTCAGCCTCATCCTCAGTCTGGGTCATCGTGATGGTGAGGGCAGCTTTGTCCCCAAGAAGGGACCCTGAGAACAGGGCAGGAACACTAGATAAAACATTGTTTGTATCATAGATGAGAGCCTGGGAACTTGGCCTGATTTCTGCTGGAACCAGTTTGGATAGTGCCCCTGTGCTGGAGATGCAGGTCATCATGACTCTTTCTCCTGGATTCATACTCAGTGACAGCTCCTAGGTCACCACAGCCTGAGAAAGTGTCCCTGAAACCAACAGGATAGACACATAGATCAGACACAGAGACTGAAGGAACACTGCCAATGCCTCCAGCTTCATTCCCAGCTCACCACTTCTTCCCCCCCAAGAGCCCAGAGAGCCTGTCCTTGACCTTTGCAGAGAGTGAGCAGGATGAAGAGAGGAGGCAAAGGCGTGATGTCCATGCTCTGATTCCTGGGGACTCAGAGCTTGGACTGGGCTTCCTCTTATCCTCCTACACCATCCCATTCTGGGAGGCTGAAGCCTTCCTTCAGGCAAATAACTCTTGAAATTGCATCAATTAGGGCCTGATATGGGGCCCCTGCTGACTGTAGAGTTAATATTGAGATAGGTAGGACCAAATATGGCCTGACCCTGAAGATCCCCCCTGGGCCAAGCCAAGAAATAGCAACAGGGGTAGCAAGCATTCATGAACCCTGAATGACAACTCTAGTTGTGGTTTCCTTATTTCTCATCTGTGATCATGCCCTGCCATCCTGCACCCATGGCAGTCCCACAACGACCTCTGGAGGAGCCAAAGCCCCAAGTCATTTCTTGCTTTTCCTGTTAATGGAAAACCACCAAGGCCAAATAATAGGTACCTAGGTGTGCCAGTCATGTGGTTCCATGGCCCCATGTCTTCGGGCTGTGGCCTTGAGATCCAATCACCCTCCTTTGGACACAGTCCTCAGTTACTGCCCAATCAGTCAAACTGACCTGAGTCACCAACTCCATCCCTGCAGTGTCACCTACAAACAATACATTGGTAATAGCAACACTCATTATAGTTAGCCTTCACATCCCACTTTCAGGTTTGCAAAGCGTTCTATATCTATGACCTTATGGGATCTTCACAATGACCCCAGAAGGCAGGGGTCACGAAGGTTGGAGGGACTTTGTTGCTGCCCTGCTTAGGGATGGGTAAAGCTGGTCTGCAGGTTCCAACAGCAGCAGCTCCTCATGAAGTATGGAAAGGGCACCAGTCACTTGCCCAACCTGAGGCCACCTGTATGTTTATGAAAAACATAAATACTTGGTACTGTCTCCTGCATCTTAGCCAATAATTATTGTTCTCTTTGTACTGGCAATCTCCCAATCCTGGGAGGTTAATTTTAAAAGTCAATTTTGAATCTCATCTTCTATAAAATGTATGATATCAATTCCACATGACCAATGGGAACACTTCCCTCATTCTACTAATAGGGTTTCCCTTTGCTTAATTTTTTTCAATCAGCAACAATTGCCCTTCTCTCCCTCCTGTTCCTCTACCTGACCCTAACTGGGAAGGAAAAAAGAAACAAAACTCTCCTTGCAAACATGTAGAGTCAGGAAAAAGAAATGTCTCCCTTAGCCCTGTCCAAAAGGAGACACACACGTATGGATGGATGAATGGATGGACGGATGGATGGATGGATAGAGGGAAGGATGGAAGGATACATATATAATTAATTGGCTTTTGTTCTTTGTAATCAAAGAGAACCAAAGTGTCAGGCCCTGTGTACAGTATGTACTGTGGTTGATGAGAACAATACAGATCAAAAGGGTGTGACCACAGGCCAGGCACAAAGAGTCCATATGAACATCTGGAATGGAAGTGTCCTGAAATTTGCACACCTCACATTTCTTTTGAGCTACTGCACTTAGCTTGAGGAGTGCAATGCCTTCTCTGATGTGAGCATGGCATGCTGGACAATCCTTTTGCAGTGTCTCCCATGTCTCACAACCAATTCCAAAGTTTGTCAGAGAGACATTGAGAGTATCCTTGTATCATTTCTTCTGACCTCCACATAGGAGATGTCCTTATCTGACTTCTTCCTAATATAGTCTTTTAGGCAAATGTACCTTTGGCCTTTGAGCAACATGGCTGGCCCATCAGAGGTGGGATCTCTGCAGTAGGGTTTGAATACTTGGCAGTTTAGTTTGAGAAAAGACTTTAGTGCCCAGTACCTTATCCTGCCAGGTGATCTTCAGAATTTTCCTAAGACAATTCAAATGTAAGCGATTCCATTTCCTGGCATGGTGCTGCTTGACTTTCCAGACTGTGATGCTGTGATTAGCCTCACTGAAGGCTTCCAACAGCATTGCTGAAGACATCATACTAAAAACCATGGGAGCAAGTACATAGACCTGATTCACTCCATTGGTGACCCTTCTTCAGTCCTTTCCAAGGCCTCACTGACTCTTGAGTACATAACAAACTTCCAGGTGAGGGATCAGTCTATTAAAGATGACACTGACAAGAATCTTGGAAGCAATGACTAAGGGAAAGACACTCCCAACATCCTTGAGAGTATTTTTCTTTTCTTTTGTTAAATATTTATTTATTTTTAGTTTTCAACATTCATTTTCACAAAATTTTGAGTTCCAAATTTTCTCCCCATATCTCCCCTCCTCCACCCCAGAATGTTGAGCATACTGATTACCCCTTCCACCATTCTGCTCTCCCTTCTAACACCCCCCCTTCCTTTATTCCCATCTTCTCTCTTGTCTTGTAGGGCAAGATAAATTTCTATACCCCATTACCTGTATTTATTATTTCCCAGTTGTATGCAAAAACAGCTCTCAACATTTGTTCCTAAAATGTTGAGTTCCAACTTCTCTTCCTTCCTCCCTCCCCACTCATCTTCACTGAGAAAGCAAGCAATTCAATATAGGCCATAAATGCGTAGTTTTGCAAATGACTTCCATAATAAACATGTTGTGTATGACTATTTCCATCTATCCTATCCTGCCCCCCATTTCTTCTATTCTCTCTTTTGACCTTGTCCCTCCCCAAGAGTGTTTGCTTCTAATTGCTCCTTCCTCTCATTTGCCCCTTCATCATTCCCTCCATCCTGCTTATCTCCCCTCTCCTACTTTCCTGTAGTATAAGATAGGTTATCATACCAAATTGAGTGTCATATTATTCCTTTCTTGAGCCAAATGTGATGAGAGTAAGCTCCACTTTTTCCCCCTCACCTCCCCCCTTTTTCCCTACATTGAGAAAGCTTTCTCTTACCTCTTTTATGAGAGATAATTTGCCCCATTTCATTTCTCCCTTTCTCTTCCCAATATATTCCTCTCTCACCCCTTAATTTTATTTTTTAGATATGATCACTTCCTATTCAATTCACCCCCTGTGCTCTCTCTCTCTCTATATATACACACACTTATATATGCATAAATATGTATATATACATATATATAAATATCTATATATCTATGTGTGTGTGTGTGTGTGTGTGTATAATCCCTCCAACTATCCAAATACTGAGAAAAGTTTCAACAGTTACAAATATTATCTTTCCTTACTAGGAATGTAAACAGTTCAACTTTAGTAAGTCCCTTATGATTTCTCTTTCCTGTTTACCTTTCCATGCTTCTCTTTATTCTTGTGTTTGAAAGTCAAATTTTCTTTTCAGCTCTGGTCTTTTCATCAAGAATTCTTGAAAGTCCTCTATTTCATTGAATAACCATATTTTCTGCTGAAGTATCATACTCAGTTTTGTTGGGTACGTGATTCTTGGTTTTAATCCTAGTTTCTTTGACTTCTAGAATATCCTATTCCAAGCCCTTCAGTCCCTTAATGTAGAGGCTGCTGGATCTTGTGTTATCCTGATTTCCACAATACTCTAATTGTTTCTTTCTAGCTACTTGAAATATTTTCTCCTTGACCTGGGAACGCTGAAATTTGACTACAATATTCATAGGAGTTTCTCTTTTTGGATCTTTTTCAGGAGGTGATTGGTGGATTCTTCCAATATTTATTTTGCCCTCTGGTTCTAGAATATCAGGGCGGTTTTCCTTGATAATTTCATGAAAGATGACGTCTCAGCTCTTTTTTGATCATCTCTTTCAGGTAGCCCCATAAATTTTAAATTGTCTCTCCTGGATCTGTTTTCCAGGTGAGTTGTTTTTCCAGTGAGATATTTCACATTATCTTCTATTTTTTCATTCTTTTGCTTTTGTTTTTTAATTTCTTGGTTTCTAATAAAGTCATTAGCTTCCATCTGTTCCATTCTAATTTTTAAAGAACTATTTTCTTCAGTGAGCTTTTGAACCTCCTTTTCCATTTGGCTAATTCTGCTCTTTCAAGCATTGTTCTCCTCATCTGCTTTTTGGACCTCTTTTGCCAATTGAGTTGGTCTATTTTTAAAGGTGTTATTTTCTTCAGCATTTTTTTGGGTCTCCTTTAGCAAGCTATTGAATTGCTTTTCATGGTTTTCTTGCATTGCTCTCATTTCTCTTTTCATTTTTTCCTCCACCTCTCTTACTTGATTTTCAAAATCCTTTTTGAGCTCTTCCATGGCCTGAGACCATCGCGTATTTATTTTGGAGGCCTCTGATGCTGAACATTGTTCTTCCTCATCTGACAGGTTGGAAGGAAATATCTGTTCACCAAGAAAGTAACCGTCTATAATCTTATTTTTTTCCCTGCCAGTTATTTGACTTTTAACTCCTTTGTCAAGAGGAGGGGGTATGCTCTGGGGACCTGTAAGTTCTCAGTTACTCCAAGATGGCACAAGGTCTGAAATCTGTAGGACTCCCCAACAACCCAACAAGTCTCTTTAATCGTTTCCCCTGAATTCAAAAACCTTTTAAAGGAAGAGCTCCAAGTGGTCCCCTGATGTCTGAATCACAATGCAAGGAGAATTCAGCTCTCTCCATCCTTGGTTCCCATTTCCTGGCTGCTTATTTCTAACCACCCAGACACCCACAGGCAGCCCTGTTCAGATTCTTCCTGGTCACTTGGTATTCTTCTCCACATCTTTCTGTAGTTTTGTCATCTTCTCTCAGTGTTGTTACTAGAATCAAGAAGCACTGAAGGGGGCTGGAATATAGACTAGAACACAACCAAGAATAAGAGTAGCTTGCAGTCATACACAGTGCCTTCTATGTGCCAGGCACTATGTTACACCCCTTAGAAAGATTTCTTTTTATTTTCACCACTGCTCTGCAATGTGTAATCCCTGTTATTATCCTCATTTCACAGTTGAGCAAACTGAGGCAAACAGAGGTTAAATGCCTTGCTCAAGGCCACAAATAGTAAGTATTTGAATCCAGATCTAAACTTGCCTCTAAGCCCAGTATTTCGTGTACTGTATCACATAGCTGCCTCTAACAAGAGAGAAACCCTCAAAGAGGGAGGAAAATGACTGTGAAAAGGAGAAGGGAAGGGGGATGAATGTGGAAGGCTGAAGACAGAATACCATCACCTTTGGAGTTCGTTGTCTGAACTCCAGCAACCTGCAATGAGGTGAGTACCAATGAGCCTCACAGCTCCCCAGGAATATAAGCAGACCTTGAGGAGCCAGTGACAGACTGGCCTGTGACCATCCTAGGTGATAAGGGAAGCTGCCTTGGGTGGATTTCCTCTTTTTGGAGGGAGGAGGTTCTGTTACTACTCTCATCTACTGCCTGCCTCTTGCTTTGCACAGTGGGAAATTTCATGATAGTGAAATGGATGGAAGGGAAACCCATTCCCCTGTCTTTGACTCTCCTCTCACAGAATATCATACATATCTCTCTTTTAAACTGCCATTGCGTAATATCTACTATCTGAAGTGTCTTCCTAGCATGTATGTGTCAATGTATTGAAATTTGGCTACATCAGACAAATCTGTTCCAATTCTGCCGATTTTTGTGCTAGCAGTGATATTAGAAACCAAGGAAGGACAAATTCTGCGAGGGAAATAGATTCAAAGTAATGGGTTTTATCCCCATACAAGTAAGGTTAGTGCTCCCAGGGGTTATCTTTCACTGAGTCTTCAAGGATCTTAGTGTGGCACCTGGCATAGGGCCTACTCATTCTTGCCCTCTTGGATGGTTTACTCAGCCAAATCTTCCCTCACTCTGATAAGTTTGAGGTTTTCAGAGAAGGACCAATATTATGAAGTCACAATAAAATTTTTTTTTGGGTCCTAGACACAACCAGTGAATAATTGATTCTTTCAACCCAAGGTCAACAGACTGATACCAGTCAGTTCTTCAGTCACTTGACAGATATTAAGTTCCTGTTGTGGCCTGGCACTCTTTTAGGCATGGGAGATTAATAGACAGGTAAAAAGTCCGTTTTGAGGCATTTATCATGGGAGCGAAAGAATGTGCAAACAACTGTGGACAAATTCTCTCTATATAGGACCAATTGAGACTAAGCAATCAAAGGCAGGGGCATTAAGGGGTATTGGCAAACACATGTACATGCACGGAAGTAGAGATCAAGGCCTTCCATTACACGCCATCACACACTTCCAGAAGCTGAGCCCTTAGTCCCCATCCCCCACAATCTGAACCCTGAGCTGTCTGACAGCACTTAGACAAGACTGAGGATGGAGCTCCCACTGGCCAATCCTCTCTTGCCCTCTACTTTACCTTATGGAACCCAAGTTTCTCTCAGTCCAACTGCTTCTCAAGTGATGCTATTTCCATTCTCTCCTCCTAATTAACTCCCACTGCATGGAATGCTTTTTCAAACTGTGGGACTTGAAAATGCACACAATACTCAGGTGCAGTCAGACATGGGAGCCACTGCATCTTCAGGTTATTTCAAATTGGGATTGTCACTTTTTCAGAGAGGCAGTCAGACCACAGGGATTAGGCAATACCCAATGAAAGAGAGATAAATATAAAAATATATGAGTTTTGGACTAATAATGATAGTAATAATGTTAGGATTTAATGTTTAGGATTTAATTTAATGTTAGGTCTCTTTAGTTCCTTAAAGTTTTCAGAATGCTTTCCATAAGTTAACTCATTTTAGCCTGACAACAACCCTCTGAGGTAGGTTATTATCCCCAACTCACAGATGAGGAAACTAAGTCAGAAAAAGATTAAGTGACTTGCTTAGGGTCACACAGGTAGTAAACTAAGGTCTTCCTGATTCCAAGTCCCACTCTCTGTCTGTGTCATCACCTCACTACCTCTAGAAAAGTACTTTGTCACTGAGAAATGGTGGGACAGAAGAAAACTTTATATTCTATGGCCAGTGCTTCAGAGATACTGTTAGAATGATTTGCTTGGGTCACTTCCCACTTATACCAGTAATTCAAAGCTAGAAAAGTCTGTTCCTGAAGACTGAGATGAAGTGGCCAGCCCAAATGCATGACAGGGAGCAGGACCTGGGGCAGTTACTTTATCTAAGAACAGGTATATAAGAAAAGTGCAACAAAGGAGACAAGCCTGAGGGTCCTGACCCTGGTCTTTAAGGTCAGATGACACACCCTGACTTTGGCATCTTCTGAAAGTGTTGCCCTTTTCTTTCTTTCCTAACCTTCTTCCACCCATCATGTGTTCTATGAAAGGATTTCTTGTGATTCGCTGATAAGGTTTGCAAAGGGTTATATAACCATGCATTGTTATATTTGTGATTTTCTTGTTCAAGCTATCATAGATCTCCACCTCAAAGGGACTTCAGATGTCATGAAGTGGAATTGCCTCATTATTTTAAAACTTTAATTAATTAATTAGTTTTTAGTTTTCAACATTCATTTCCACAAGATTTTGAGTTCCAAATTTTCTCCCCATCTCTCCCGTCCCTCCACCCCAAGATACCATGCATTCTGATTACCTCTTCCCTCTATCTACCCTCCCTTCTATCACACCCCTTCTTCCCTTCTTCCCATCTTCTCTCTTTTCTTGTAGGGCAAGATAGATTTCTGTACCACATTATCTGCATTTCTTATTTACCATTTGCATGCAAAAACAATTCTCAACATTTGTTCCTAAAACTTTGAGTTCCAACTTCTCTCCTTTCCTACTTCCTATCCCCACTGAAAAGACAAGCAATTCAATATGAGCCATACATGTGTAGTCATGCAAAAGACTTCCATAATAATCATGTTGTGAAAGAGTAACTATATTTCCCTCCATCTTATCCTGCCCCCATTTATTCTATTCTCTCTTTTTATTTTGTCCCTCCCCAAAAGTATTTACTTCTAATTACTCCCTCCTCCCATTTGGCATCCTTTCTATCATCCTCCCCCCACCTCACTTATCCCCTTCTTCAGTACCTTTCTATAGTGTAAGATAGATTTTAATACCAAATTAAGTGTGCATGTTATTCCCTCCTTAAGTCAAGTGTGATGAGTGTAAGCTTCACTTTTTTCCCTCTCACTTCCCCTCCCTTTTCCCTTTCATTGAAAAAGCTTTTTCATTTCTCTTTTATGAGAGATAATTTTTCCTATTCCATTTCTCCCTTTCTTACCCCAATATATTCCTCTCTCATCTCTTAATTTTATTTTTTTTTAGATATCATCCCTTCCTATTCAACTCACTCTGTGTGCTCTCTCTCTGTAGATGTATATAATTCCTCCAACTACCCAAATACTGAGAAAAGTTTCAAGAGTTACAAATATGATCTTTCCAAGCAGGAATGTAAACAGTTCAACTTTAGTAATTCCCTTAAGATTTCTTTTTCCTGTTTGCCTTTTCATGCTTCTCTTGATTCTTGTGTTTGAAAGTCAAATTTTCTATTCAGCTCTGGTCTTTTCATCAAGAATGCTTGAAAGTTCTCCATTTCATTGAATGACCATTTTTTCCCTGGAATATTATACTCAGTTTTTCTGGGCAGGTGATTCTTGGTTTCAATACTAGTTTCTTTGATATCTGGAATATCATATTCCGAACCCTTTGATTGCTTAGGATAGATGCTGATAAATCCTGTGTTATCCTGATTGTATTTCCATAATACTCAAATTCTTTCCTTCTTGCTGCTTGCAGTATTTTCTCCTTGACCTGAAAACTCTGAAATTTGGCTACAATATTCCTAGGAGTTTTCTTTTTGGGATCTTTTTAAGGAGGTGATTGGTGGATTCTTTCAATATTTATTTTACCCTCTGGTTCTAGAATATCAGGGCAGTTTTCTTTGATAATTTCATGAAAGATGATGTTTAGGTTCTTTTTTTCATCATGGCTTTGACATAGTCCCATAATTTTTGCATTGTCTCTCCTGGATCTATTTTCCAGGTCAGTTGTTTTTCCAATGAGATATTTCACATTGTCTTCTATTTTTCATTCTTTTATTTTCATTTTGTAATTTCTTGGTTTCTCATAAAGTCATTAGCTTTCTTCTGCTGCATTCTAATTTTTAAAGAACTATTTGCTTCAGTGAGCTTTTGAACCTCCTTTTCCATTTGACTAATTCTGCTTTTTAAAACATTCTTTTCCTCATTGGCTTTTTGGGCTTCTTTTGCCTTTTTGGTTAGTCTATTTTTAAAGAAGTTATTTTCTTCAGCATTTTTTGGGTCTCCTTTAGCAGGCTGTTGACTTGATTTTCATGATTTTCTTGCATTGCTCTCATTTCTCTTCCCAATTTTTCCTCCACCTCTCTTACTTGATTTTCAAAATTCTTTTTGAGCTCTCCTATGGCCTGAGATTATTGTATATTTATTTTGGAGGTTTTGGAAGCCTTGATTTCCTCATCTGAAAGGATGGAAGAAAATACTTGTTCACCAAGAAAGTAACCTTCTATAGTCTTATTTTTCCCTCCATTTTTAGGTATTTCCCCAGTCAGTTACTTGATTTGAGTCCTTTGGCAAGTGAAGGGTATACTCAGTTCCTCCAAGGTGGCACAATCAAAGGAGAGGAGTTTTCTTCTTTTCTGGCCTTAAATCTTGATCAGGTGCTCAATTCCCCCAAGGTCTTTAGGTTGAGGGCTCCAAAAATGTATGCTGCTACCATCGCCGCCACCCTGGGGCCACTGGAATCAGACCATATTCCATTCTCATCCAGGTGAAAGAGCTTTCTCAGTCATTTGAAGCTGTCTTTGGCATTTGTGAGTTGAGAAATCTGGGAACTGCAGCTGCTACCTATGGTTCTACAACTAGAAGCCTGCTCCAGTCCTGTGCCTGTCATACCATGCGTCCAAGACTGGGCTGCGCCCCACTTGGAGTATAGTGTAATAGATCTTTCTTGTTAGTCTTTCATGCTGTCTTGGTCTGGAAATCTCTTTCACTATGTGGTTTGATGGCTTCTGCTGCTCTTGAATTTGTTTAGTGTCATTTTTTACAGGTATTTAATGGGCTATGAGAGGAAAGCTGCAGCAGGTCCATCTTTCTATTCTGTCATCTTACCTCTGCCTCCCGGATTGCCTCATTTTACAGGTGAGGAATCTGAGGCACAGGGAGGATAAGTGACAATTAAAATCTCACAAGTGTTAATCATCAGAGGCAGCATTAGAACACAGGCCCATGGACTCCACAGCCAGTGCTTTATCCACAGAACCATCCTGCTCCCCTGGTTATAGCTCTTACACCACCATGCTCTAGGGTCTGTTAGCTCTAAATCTATGGTGGGTTTTGAGCCACCCAGGATGATGTCTCCCACACTTTGGAATAAAGTTTCTTAAGGAGCCTGCAGTGTTCTCTTGTAAGTAATGTCATCCATCTCATAGACTATTGGCACTTTTAGCTTTAAGATTGTGAATTCCAGGGTCCCCCTTATATACATGATGAAAAGAAAGAGAGAAAAACCAAGCAAGATACTGAAGAAGGTGCTGCAGCAGTCATATTTGGCAGGACAGAATTCCTGGTTGTGCAGGAAGGACATAAAAGGTGTTAGGGATGGAAGGTTGCAGAAAGTCTCTTTAGGTAAAATAGCTTAAGCCTTCGTGACCCACCTATGGGGACCCAATCCTAGTCCTGTCCAAGAGAAAGCTGGAGATTGAGAAAAGAGGACCTTGGGGTGAATGTGGAAACACCCCCAAATCTTACAGACAGAAGCTGAAGATCTGATAGAAATCAAGTAACCTCTGCATTTGGGTACAGACTGAGCAAGAGGAGGATTTTGCCTCAGTTCCTCTTATGAATATCTCACTGTCCTACCAGAAGCTAGAGATCTGAACAATCTCAAAGAACCTGTGCTGCTGAATATGGGTTGGGCAAGAGGAGGTTTTTATCTCAGTTCCTCATATGAGTCTCTCACTGTGCTCAGGACCATTATACCACAATGTGCAGTAATAGTCAGCCTCATCCTCAGCCTGGGCCCCCTTGATGGTGAGGGCAGCTTTGTCCCCAATGAGGGACCCTGAGAACCGTGCAGGGACACCTGATGCAAGATTGTTGGTACTATAGATGAGTAGCCTGGGAACTTGACCGGATTTCTGCTGGAACCAGGCAGGATAGTGCCCAGAGGTAACTGCCCCTGTGCTGGAGCTGCAGGTCATGGTGACTGTTCCTCCTGGAATCACAGTCAGGGATGCCTCCTGAGACACCACAGCCTGAGCAATAGTCCCTGAAACCAATAGGACAAACACATAGATCAGAAATATAGACAGTAGCAGCACTGCCAAGGTCTTTGTGCCCAGCTCACCCCTTCTTCTTCCCCATGTGCCCAGAGAGACTGTCCCCAACCTTTGCAGAGAGTGAGCAGGATGAATAGAAGAGCCAAGGACATGGTAGCAATTCTCTGCTTTCTGGGGTCCCAGAGCTTGAGCTGCACTGCAGCCAGTCCCTCTTATTCCCCTACCCCAGCCTGTCCTGGGAGGCTGGAGCATTCCTTCATGCAAATAGGTCTTGCAATTTCAGTAACTGGGGCTTGAGTTGGGGCCCCTGCTGGCTGTAGAGGTAATATTGAGATAGATGGGGCTGACTATGGCCTGGCCCTGAAGTTCCCCCACTGGGCCAAGACAGGAAACAGCTGCAGGGCTAGCAAGCATTCATGAGCCCTAAATGCCATCTTTGCCTGAGGTTTCTTGATTTCCCTTCTGTGATAATGCTCTGCTGTCTTGCACCCATGGCAGTCCCACAGCTACCCCTGGTGGAGCCAAGCCCCCAAGCCATTTCTTGTTAATGAGAAACCACCAAGGATAGATAACTTAGGTACCTGGGTGTGCCAGTCATCTGGTTCCTTGGCCTCATGTCTTTGGACTGTGGCCTTGAAATCCCATCTTCCTCCTCTGGACACTGTTCTTACATAAGGGAACTGAAGAGCCCAGTCCTCCCCTTGGAGTCCCTGGCTCCTATCCTCTCCACAGAAGCTCAGATCAGCGCACTCAGCTGTCAGCTTTTTCACAAGCTCTGTTTTTCAGTGTCAGCTACAGACTGGGCAGAAACATGGTCTTTCTGCCTGGAAGGGGCCTGGAAGTGGCCACTGTCAGGAAGGTGGCAAGTGAATTTATACATGTTGCTTCCAAACATGAGAGCAGAACACCAACCTCTGCCCTCCTGAGGCTTCCTGGAGACAGCACAGAAAAGGATGATGAGACTTGTCCTGAGGGCCCTGGCCCAGCTTTCTCTCACAGGGTGGTTCCCCAGAGGGGCAGATGCTACTTAACCTCAGGGCTAGTAAGGTTACCTAAGGAGCTGGGAGTTCCTAATCCTGCTGCTCACTAGCTCCCCCCCCCCCCCCCACCAGTTCCTTTCTTTAGATAGAGACAGGGTAGAATTACATCCATCTGCTTCCTTAATTCTAGTTCACCTGGGTGGGTGATTTTCACGTTCAGCCTATAGCTTGAATTTTATTGCTACTCATTAATGGGGGAAAGAGAACACCAAGCTTTATATCTGAAACTTGACTTCTTCTCCCACCCAAAATTAGAGAGATTTTGTGTGAATTGGTTCAATAACAGCAGCATCGAAGAGAGTCCCCAATCTCCCTCAAGTGGAAAACTCTGAAGTCTCTTGTATGAAGCTGGGATGAGGACTGCCAGCTCCTCTCATGCTGGCTCCTTCTGAGTCTTTCTCCCTTCAGTGACCTGAAGACTGTGTGGCATCACCGATGTCTTTCAAAGCTGGGAATGAGAAAAGCCTAAAGAGATTGAAGAGAGCGAGTCCCTCTTCTCTCTTGGCCTCAGCCACTCTGTGCTTCTCTCATTCACTGATCTTAGAGCGTTAATCTCCACCAGTTAGAAGAGACTCCCATACCACTGGACTTTGGATCAGGTAAGAAGTCTATACATTTTCATAGTTTTGGGGGCTTAGGTCCAAAGTGATTTCCTGAAAGGCTGGACCATTTTATTGATGGGAATAGTTAAGATGCTAACAATTTTTCATTGTACAGTATTGCGGTTACTGTGTATGATGTACACGTGGTTCTGTTCACTTCATGTTACATCAGCTCATCTAACCTTTACAGATTTTTCTGAAACCACACCCATTGTCATTTCTTATGGCACAATTATATTCTATTACAATTATATAGCACAGCTTGTTTAGCTATTCCCCAACTGCTAGGCATCTTCTCAGTTTCCAATTCTTAGCCACCATAAAAAGAGCAGCTATAAATACTTTTGTATAAATAGTTCCTTTCATCTCTTTAAAAAATGTTTTTGGGATATAGATCTTGTGGTGGTATTGCTGGGTCAAAGAGCACACACAGTTCTACAGCCCATTGGAATTAGTTTCAAATTGTTCTCCAAAATGGTTGCATCAGTTCCCACCCCCACCAACAGGGTATTAGTGTCCCAATTTTCATACATCCACTCCAACATTTATCATTTTTATTTTTTGTCACATTAGTCAATCTGATACTTTTGAAGTGGTAGCTGAGAGTAGTTTGAATTTGTGTTTCTTTAATCAATAGTGGTTTAGAACATTTTTTCACATAGCTATAGATAACTTCATCTGAAAACTACCTGTTCATATTTTTGACCATCTATCAATTAGGAAAAGAATTGCATTTTTATAAGTATGTGTTTTGTAAATTTATAATTTGTTTTAAATTTTATTATTTATTTATTTACTTTTGTAATTTTATAAACATAATTTATTGGTATACCAAGAAAATTACAAGGGAATACTTTGTACCACTGGGTGGAAATGATAACAAAATACTTTGGGCATAATTCCAAATTGCACTCCCGAAAGGCTGGATCAGCTCACAGCTCCACCCTCAATGAATTAGTGGTCCAACTTTTCCACATCTTCTCCAACATTTATCATCTTCTTATTTTCTCATGTAAGACAATGTGATATGTGTGATGTGGTGCCTCATATTGATTTCTACTTGAATCTCTCTAATCAATGGTGATTTAGAGCATCTTTTCATATCACTATAGATAGCTATAATTTCTTTATCTGAAAACTGCCTGTTCATATCCTTTGACCATTTATCATATGAGGAATGACTTGTATTCTTGTAAATTTGACTCAATTCTCTACATGTTTTATAAAATGTGCATATCCTTTGACCCAGCAATACCTCTTCTATGGCTATATCACAAAGAGATCACTCAGGTCCTCCTGACTCCTGCACTGAGGCTCTACCTACTGCACTCAGACACTTGACACTCACTAGCTGTCTGACCTTGGACAATTCACTTAACCCCAATTGTCTCATCCTGGGTCATCTCCAGTCGTCTTGATGAATATCTGGTCACTGGATTCAGATATCTCTGGAGGAGAAGTGAGGCTGGTGACCTGCACAGCCCTCTCTCACTCAAAACAAAGTCAAGTGCAAGTCATGTCATCATCTCTCTGATGGCATGATCTTCTTCGACAATGAAGGATGAACACACAAAGAGATCAAAAAATGGGAAACAGACCCACATGTACCAAAATATTTATAGGAGCTCTTTTTGTGGTGGTCAAGAACTGGAAATCGAGGGGATGCCCATCAACTGGAGAATGACTGAATAAGTTGTGGAATATGAATGTAATGGAATACTATTGTGTTATAAGAAAAGATTAATAGGCAGACTTTAGAAAAACCTGTAAAACTTACATGAGCTGATGCTGAGTGAAGTGTGGAGAGTCGGGAGAACATTGTACACAGTAACAGCCACGGTGTGAGAGGACTAATTTTGATAGACTTAGCCCTTCACTGCAATTCAAGGACCTAAAATATTTTCAAAGGATTCATGATGCCAAAATGCCATACACATATAAGGAAAGAACTAGGGAATATGAATTCTGAATGAAACAGATTATTTTCTTCTTTGTCATGCTTTGTTTTGTTATTCTCATGGTTTCTCCCATTCATTTTAATTCTTCTATGCAACATGACTAATGGGAAAATGTGTTCAATAGGACTGCATATGTAGCACCCATCTAAAACTGGAAGTCATCTTGAGGAGGGGGAGTGGAGGAAGGGGGAGGAAATGTAAGACTTATGGAAGTGATTGTTGACAATTGAAAACAAATAAATTAATAAATTTGGAGGGAAAGATTTAAACAAAAAAAGATGACAATATGCAAATTTCCTCTCTGGGATTAATATTCCAAAAGAGTTGAGAAATAAAGTCACCATCTTATTCCCTGCTGAAGTAAACTAGGAAACTTACTGCTTTAAATGATCTCCATTTCATTTCTCATTGGGCAAAGGTGGGTAAGAGTAATCACTCCAGGTGCATGAGGAGACATTGATGCAATGGTGATCAGTCATTCATTGAAAAATGACAGTGTACCAGCTTTAATGGGGCAGCCAGGTGGGACAGTCCATAGAACACTGGACATTGAGTTATGAAGACTCATCTTCATAAGTTCAATGATGGCCTCACATATTAGCTAGCTGTGCAACTCTGGACAAGTCACTTAATCCTCTTTGCCTCAGTTTCCTCATTCATAAGATGAGCTGCAGAAGAAAATGGTAAATCCATTCCAATGTCTTTGCCAGGAAAATTCCAAAGGACGTCAGAATAAGTTGGACATGACTGAAAAAATGACTGAATAACGCCACCTTTAATACATTTCACTGAGAAAGGTCTTTATATTGAAGAATGATTGCCCATATTTTCAAGGGCCTTTTAGAAGGAATCTAGAAAGATTTCTAGAGAAAAGAATTAGTTCTTAATATATGGTTCTTTGTTCTATGCTGAATCTTCAGTTTGGGATCTTTAGCTAAACTGTGGCGTTGACCCACTCTATTGACAGGTAGAACCCCTGTTAACAAAATTTTATCTTGTTTTGAAAACATATGTTTCAGTCTACTTTGCTTCCACTTTACTCATGACAGTTTCCATCAAACTTTGGTGTCAATTTTATGCATGAGAGTGAACAGTAGTTCAGCACCAAATGCACCTAAGGACTGGGAAGTGATGAGTGTCTGAAATGTTTAATGTCTCTTGCTTATAGGAAATTGTACATTATTTTATGTTGTACATTCACTTCATCAAAATTGAAAATTTACAAGATAAATTCCAAAGGAGCACATCAAGTTCTGTAATCTGTAGGACTCCCTCAAAGTCTCAAGTCTCTTGCATCTCTTTTTCCCATGACTCAAACAAAGACCTTTTCAGGGAAGAGTTCCTTGTGTTCCCCTTAATGTCTAGGTCACAATACACAGAGAAGTCAACTCTCCATCCTTAGCTCCCACTTCCTGGCCACCTATTTCTAACCATCTAGCCACTTATAGGGCTTCCCTGTTCACATTCTTCCTAGGTCACTTGGTGTCCTTCTAGCCATTTTCATCCAGCTTTATTATCTGCTCTCAGTGTTGTTACCAGAGCCAAGAGGCACTATTCTTGGTGCAACTGTGACTGTATGTCACAAACAATAAACTTTAATAGCTACCTCCTGGTTCATATGACCAAACAGGTCTTATCATTGTGAAAACAGTTGTGAGCTCATTGAATCTATGACAGATCCTATGCTACATGGGGTGGTAGCCTCCTTAGGAATAAGCATTGGACCACTGATTTTTGGGAGGATGCTCCTAAGAGATTCTCCACATGGGATTTCTTAGTGGATGTGTGAGTTTTGAGTTATCACTACCATTTGTTCTTTTTTGTTTAGACTATTGTTGCAATAGACAGCAGTTTTTAAATGTCTTTCTTCATGTTGATTTCATCTGCACATATGAAAGGGAATTGGGGGAGTAAGCCCAGGGTGTGATCCTCATGTGCAGGGCTTAGCCGAGCTCTTCAGGGGATACTAAAGGAGGTAATGAGATGTGATATGGAGGGGATCAGAGAGGGTAAGTCAGGCCTTCCAAGTGAATGTTCTCTATTCTCTCAGAGAAGATGCGAGGTCCTTGAGTGTGAGGGAGGAGGTAAGAGGTAATATGAGAAGACTGGGGAGAGAAGAGAAGCCTTGGAGTAACTACTGTGGGAATGCCCAACAGAGTTAATTAGAGTTGCTAAAATACTGTTTGGCTGCTTTGAAGGCCCAGTGCAGATAAGATGGCACCATGTGGTAGAGGACCCACCCACTCAGCTCCATGACTTTCTCCAGCAGTGCTCAGCAGCAGCAGGTGAGGGGGACTGAAGAGAGATGGTGATGGTCATTCATGAATCAGGTTAGGCAGGGCATGACCCTCCCTAGGAAAGAGGTACCAAGCTTTTGAGAGGATAGCAGGGTGTGTAGTTGGACAGGAATTGAGGGTCCACACTGTAAGAGAAGAAAGAAAAGCTAGGGCAAGGGTGGGTGATCTCCCAGGGACAGCCTGGGATACCATTGAGAAGAGAATGGTGTGGAGGTCATTGGGAAGGAAAGTACACTGAGGAGGAATAGGGAAAAGAGAGAGATCAATGTGGCTTGAAGGAGATTATCTGGGGATTTAACTGAAGAGTTGGAAGGGATTTCAGATGCCATTTAGTTTAATCCTCTCCTTTTATAGATGAGGAAACTGAGGCCTTAGGAAGGCAAAAACTTGGATATGGGTCACGTAGTTGATATCCATTAGAGAGGCAGGATTTGAGCCTACATCATCTGATTCTAGAACAAATCCTTTTTCCACTATACCATGCTATACTAACTTCCATTAGAGGAGGTACCTCCTGTAAGGAAGCTGGATGGATGTCTTATGTTTTATCTTTCTCCCCCAGGGATTTGACTGTGGCAATGCACACAGGGAGCAGTCCTCAAACCCTGGCTGTAATTGAGTCTTTGATGGAGCAGAGCAGGGGAGCTCAGAGGTTTGTTTCCTCCCTTCCTCATGGGTCTGAACCACTGAGTGACTTGTAGCTGCTGCCATTGGATTGATTATAATAATCTGCCTCATCCTCTGGCTGGAGAAGGTCAGAGAAGCAGAGCTGGTTGAGGGAAAATCTGGAGAATCCAGAGAATCTGTCTGGAATCCCTGAGGGATGACTACTCCACCCTTTCTTCCAGAAAACCATTGTCTGTGAGGAGGGAGTAGAGTTTTTAGGCATCCTTCCCACTTCATCCCAGAATACTTAAAGGACAGATGCTGAAAAGTTGAGATTTAATCCGTTGGATCATATTCACTGCTTCATGTAGAGCATTCTGAAGGAAAATGGCCACTTAAAAGACTGTGACTGTATTGCAGTGAAGCCTCCAATGAATCCTAATAGGATTTAGTATCACTCTAAGTGCTAAGGCACCACTTGCTTTCCCCATCATTGATTTTGAACCAGCACTGCAAATGTCAACACAGTTCCTCCAGAATTAACCTTGAGATTCAACTGAGTTATTCATCACTTGGGATGTTTTAGAACCAGCTGTGTGTGTCACCAAGTATTCAGTAAAAGGTCTCTGATAATTAGATGGTGCTGAAACAAGAGTAATAGAGCATTAGCACGTGCAGCCTTGCCTCAGATTTCCTCCATCCATTAGACAGAATCCAGTTCTGTAGATGACACTCTATATTTGCTGCTAAAACTTTTACTCCCAGGCCATGGAGCCTCTGGAAAATTCTGCTGCCCACTTAGGAGAGAATGAGAGTTGAAAAGCAAATGGCATCTTCTTATTGAGAAAATACTTTTGGCCTCTTTGCTTCTCTAAAAGCATATCAGGGGCCCCCAGGGATCCATGGACCACACTTGGAGAATCATTTTTCCAGGTCACAGAAAGTCACATGAGGGACCCATCACTGTCAGTGAGAATTGGCTTAGAAGACCCCAGAGATAATGGAGTCAGTCTCCTTGGGAATAAGCATTGGATTATTGGTTTTTGGAAGGATGCCTTGGAGAGATTTTCCACCTGTAACTTTGGTTATTGAATACTGGAGTTTTGAACTTCCACTAGTATTCTTCTTTTCAGGATGTGGTTGGATGGATGTCCATTTTTCAGGGCATTTCCTAATGTCAGATTTACCTGGAAGTATGACTGGGGCTCAGGAGGTTGTGATCCACATGTAGAGGGCTCAGGTAACCTCTTCAGGAGATACTAAAAGGAGGGAATGAGATATTGTATGGAAGGGTCTAGAGAAGATGTCAGAACCTGAATGTTCTCCGTTTCCTCAGAGAGAGGTTAAGTTTTTAACTGTAAAGGAGGAAGAGGGGATGTGAGAAGACTGTGCAGAGAAGAATTAGAATGCCTTCTGTGAGGGCTGCAAATAGTTAATTAAAGATTTCCCAAAGAATGGTGAAGCGACTTTGGGGACCCAGGTCAGAGTAAATGACATCAATAGGTAGAGGATCCCATCAGCTCTGCTCAAAGACTTCTTCCAGCAGTGCTCTGTGGTCACATGTGAGGAGAAGGGAAAGGGTGAGGGTCATCCAGGATTGAGATTAGGCAGGGCATGAAAAACCATAGGGAGAGGGAGCCAAGAGTTTGAAAGAACAGGGTGTGAAGTGGAACAGGTTAGAGAGTCCCCACTGGAAGAGAAGAAAGTGAAGCCAGAGCAGAGGTGGGTGATGGCCTCAGAGATCACAGAGGGATGGTCACTGAGAAAAAGATGTTGAAGAGGGATGAGGCCAAGGGGAGAGGCCATGAGGAGGGCTGATGCTTTTGACTGAAGTTTCATGGGAACATGGACTCAAGGAACGGATCTCAGATGCCATCCAATTCAAATCTTTCCTTTTCTATCAAGGAGAATGAAACATTAACTGGATAAAATTTGTCTAAGGACAAGATTGATAAACCTCAAAGACAAGATTTTATCCAGATTTTCTGATTCTAAAATTCATGTTTTCCCCACTGTCCCACACCAGACTTCCTTCCATACAGGAGGTGCCTGATATATTCCTTTGTCCAGGAAGCTGGACTTGTGTCTCCTGCTTCCTCTTCCTCCCCCAGGGATCAGACTTGTCTCTCCTTGCAGTGAGCAGCATTCACACCCTGGTGGTAACTGCATCACAGATAGAACAGAGAAGTGCAGCCCAGGGGTTTTTGTCTCACTTCCCCATAGGCCTGAATCACTGTGCTATTGCTACCAGAGACATAAGATTGACAGTAGTAGTCAGCCTCATCCTCAGCCTGGAGACCAGAGATGGTCAGGGAGGCAGAGCTGGTTGAGGTGTCTTTGGTGCCAGAGAATCTCTCTGGGATCCCTGAGGGACGTTTGTTTCAGTCATAGATGATGAGCTTGGGGGCCTGGCCCTGGTGCTGTTGGTACCACTGCACATAGTTGCTATCAATGTTGCCACTGCTTCGAGTGCAGGAGACTGTGACGGACTGACCCAGAGACCCTGACGCTGATGCTGGCTGACTCAGGACAAACTGGGCCCAAGCACCTGGAAAGAGAGAGAAAGAAAGTTTTGAGTCAGGGGCTAGAGACTCTCTCTCTCTTCCATCCACACCCAGGAGGAAGAGAGGAGACAGTCCCTCTGAGTCCTGAGTGCCCCCTTTCTCTGAGACCCCTCAGGTGGCACCTTGGCAGAGACTGAGGAGGCTGAGCAGGAGAGGAGTCCAGGCCATGGTGGAAATGTCCCCAGAACTCTGCTGCCTGAGGCCCCTCAGTTGGCACTGGATTCTGCCAAGTTCCTTTTATCCTTCTGACAGCTTTCTATGCAAATCTACCCTTTGTCTCCCACCCCACAATATCTCTTAGTCTGAGACTAGAGACAGGGGAGGATTGTGGGAAGAGGAGGGGATGGCTACCAGTGCAGAGATTCTAACTATGGGGAGGACTTTCCCCATGGGAGGGACTCAGCAGTGGAGTCAAGCACCTGCTGAGCCATCATACAACCCAGTGAACGAATGGCATATTCTTGACAGCCCTTGGGAAGGTTACTGAAAAATCCATTGGATCTCAAACCCAGTCCCACGGTGCCACCTGGTGGCTCATTCTCAGGTATCTCCCTGATCCTGGTGCAGGGAGTTACATGAATGGTGGATCAATCACTGATAGAATGAGGTGGTACAGCTCCTGGGGGCTGATGAGGCCCAAAGAGCAGTCCCTCACTGCCACCTGGTGGCAATACCACTAATGCCACCTGGAGACTTGTCCAAAAACTGGCATGAGTGTGAGGACACTAAAGTAGAAGTGATTTCCTGACCTCAGGGTACCAAATTATTGAATCTTTTCCTTCAAATTAATTGTTTTTTCTTCTACAAAGTTCCCAATGCATGCATTAAAAAAACCCTTCTGTCATTTTTTTAAAACAGAAATAAGGCTAATTATATTTATCAGTTATTACTGATGTGGCAGGTGTGGGCAGTACACACTCTGGCCATGCTAGGGACACAGTGACTCTTCCTCATTTTGTGAAGGGAGTCCCAGATTTTAGGTGAATAGCACTTTCACTCTGCTTCAGGAAGTTCAAGGTCCTTGCTAGCCGTTTGTCAAGTCAGCCACCACAAATTACACACACACACACACACACACACACACACACACACACACACACACACACACACTGGAGTTTATTGATCCACTGAGGAGCATTAAGCACACCATCTCCTTCCCCACGAAGAGATTAATACAATCCCACCTGAAAGATTCCAGCTCTCATCATGACCTCACATTAGCTACTTATTTTCCCTAGTTTGAAGAGAAATATAACTCTCAGGGTCCTTAGACTTAGACCCTCTTAATCCCCACCTTGATGGAATTTCTCTCTCTCTCTCTCTCCATCTCTCTCTCTCTCTCTCTTCCCCCTCCTTCCCCCACCTTTCTCTCTCTCACACACACATACACATACACCATAGGGCAGGAACAAATAGTCTCATGAACATTTGCACATCTCATGTTTCTTTTAAGCTACTTTTATTCTGCTTTGCTCATAGAGCACAGGACCTTCTTTGATGTGGGCTCACCTTGCTGAGCGCTGCTATGCCACTATCAAATGCACTGAGACCTTGAGCGTGTCCTTGTATCACTTCTGACCTCCATGTGAGCATTTGCCTTGTGTGACTTCTCCATAAAATAGTCTTTTAGGGAAATGTATGTTTGGCATTTGAACTCTGTGCCAGGCCCATCAGAGTTGTACTCTCTGCAGTACTGTTTGAATGATTGGCAGTTCAGCTCCAGAAAAAAAACAACTCTCAGTTTCTGGTACCTTATCCTGCCAGGTGACGTTCAGAATCTTTGGCTTCACCATCTTTGTGGACATTCCTGGAAAGTAGACTGCCAAGGTAAATGAACTTATCTGCGAGTTTCAAAATTTCCCCTTTGGCTTTAACTGATGAATGCTGTGATACAGACTAGTGGAGAATATTTACTTGATGTTAATTGTTAGGCCAAAATTAGCACAAGCAGCAGAGAATCAATGTATACATACTTTGTTAATACTCAGCTTCAGAGGGTGCGTTGAGCACCTAGTCATCTGCCAACAAAAAGTCGCATACCAATTCTCCTTCTACTTTAATCTTGGCTTGTAGCATTTTCTTTTGTTGTTGTTGTGCCATAGTCATTTCATTTTTTAAAAATTAAATTATTTTATTTGTTTTCAGTGTTCCACAATCACTTCCATGTAGCTTAGATTTATTTCCCCTCCCTCCACACTCCCTCCCTGAGACAGCATACAATCTTACGTAGGTTCTACAAGTACATTCATATTAAATACATGTTGTGTAGAAGAATTAAGATGAGTAGGAGAAATAATAAAACAAAACAAAACATAATAGAAAAGAAAATGGTCTCCTTCTGTCTGCGATCCAGTTCCATACTTCTTCATCTGGATGTGGAAGGCATTTTGCCTCGAGTCCACTGGAAATTTTTTAAGTCCTTGCATTGCAACGAAGTACTAAGTCTTCCAGAAAACTTCCTCACACACTGTGGTTGTTGCTGGGCACAAAGTTCTCCTGGTTCTGCTCCTTTCACTGGCTTGTAACCTCTTCAAGCTGAATAATTTGCGATCAGTTCTGTAGCTGACTTTGAGGTCATGTTCATCCTTGTTGAAGGTATGTGACCCCATGGCTGAAAACATCATGCTGAACATTGGGGGAGGAAACACACTGCTCTACTTCACTACACTGGTGTCGGAGAAACTGAGAGAATATCCTTCATTAGGCAGAACCCATGCTAGCATGCCGTTATAAAACGGGCATGCAATGCTGATGAACTTCTCCAGGAAACCAAACTTCACCATGATCTTTCACAGGCCCTAATGACTGACATTATCAAAGTCCTTGGGCAGATCCATAAATGTTGTGTACAGACATCTGTTCTGCTCTTGGCATTTCTCCTGGGGTTGTCAGGCAGCAGACACAACATACACTGCTCCTTTGTCCTTTCTGAGGCCTCCCTGGCCCTTGAGTAGATGACCATCATCCAGGTGAAGGATTAAGCGAGACTAGGGGGACATTTTGCTGGGAACAGAATAAGAGAAAGACTTCCTTGCACTTCTCACAGGGCAACCTGTTCCCTTTTTCATTATATAGATGAACAATGGGGGCATCCTTGCCTCCTGGGGGATAACTTTCTCTTGCCACATAAGCTGGAAGAATTTAATCAACTTTTATATGAGCAGTGAATGCTCAGCCTCATAGATCTCTGCTGGAATGGAATCAGCATGAGGTGCTTTGCCACGTGAGGGGAGCCTAATGGCATTCCAACTGTCTTCTTAGTGGGAAGTCGAGATAGAGAGGAATTGTCTTCAAAGGGAGGTAAATGGCTTCATCGTTGGTTGATGACTGTTGTTGAGAGCACTTTGGAGGTGTTTAGACAATCGTTCCAGGATCGTGTTCTTATCACTGAGCAAAGTCCAGCAGTGCTGAGTAGTTGAGATTTACCACAGACCTGTGGCACATAAATAGCCATCAAGCCATCATAAAAAGTCTTTGAATTGTTACTAGCAACCTAAAACTAATCCCATCAACTTATTTTTTTACTGAGCCAAGAATTCTGCCTCTCTCTAAGCTTGACTTCCACATTACTTTTGATGGAGTAGTTTATTTTTTCCTTCTTCAGTTCATCTGACAGAAGAGGAAATTGAGGCAAATGGGGTGAAATGACTTGTCCAGGATTACCCAGCTATTAAGTGTCTGAGGCTGGATTTGAACTCAGAAAGATGCCTCTTCTTGACTCCAGGCATGGTGTCTATCCACTGCACCACCTGGTGGTATGATATTTGCAGTCATGTTATCAAGTGTTTTCAAAGAGGATGAACATGGCATCAAGGGCAGGTCCCACACTGATAGGAAATCCTTCAATTTGAAAAGGCTACAAGTCAAGACCAAAGTGGAGGGAGTGTTGGTGCAAGATCTTCTGTTGGCAGATGATTGTGCACGCAATGCAGCCTCTGAAGCTGAGATGCAACAAAATATGGATCACTTCTCTGCTGCTTGAGCTAATTTTGGCCTAACAATTAACACCATGAAATATCAGCAGCATGAAAACACAGGTGCTCCATCAGCCACCACCACACTATCCATATGTTGAACCATAAGTTACAGCAAGAGGAGTAGTTCTGAATGCTGTGGATACGTTCTCTTACCTTGGTAGAGCACTTTCAAGGCACATACACGTTGACAGTGAGGTTGATGCATGCATTGCCAGAGCTGGCTCAGTGTTTCTGAGGCTGTGAAGGAAAGTATGGGAGAGAAGAGGAATTAGACTGCCTACCAAACTAAAGGTCTACAGAGCTGTTGTGCTGACCTCATTGTTGTTTCCCTGTGGACACTGCACAGTTTGCCAGCATCATGCCAGGAACCTGAATCACTTCCATTTGAATTGCTTTAGGAAAATTTTGAAGATCACCCAACAGGATAAGATACCAGACCCTGAGGACCTTACTCAAACTCAGTTGCCAGGCATTCAAACTCTGCTTCAAAGAGCACAGCTCCCAACGGCTGGTCATGCTGTTCGAATGAGAAATGTTCACTTGCATCAGATGGATGGAGAGGAAGCCCATTCCTCTGCCTTAGAGGCCCATCTCACTCACAGCATATCATACCTCCTTTTAAAACTGCCATTTGGTAATGTCTATTATCTGAAGTGTTTTCTTAGCATGGATGTGTCAACGTATTGAAATCTGGCTCCACCAGGTAAATCTGCTCCAATTGTGTCTATTTGCATGCTAGCAGTGACAAATTCTGGGAGGGAAATAGATTCAAAGTAATGAGTTTTATCCCTATACAACTAAGGTTAGCGCTCCTAGGGGAGATCATTCACCGAGTCTTTAAGGATTCTAGTGTGGCACCTGGCATAGGGCCTACTCATTCTTGCCCTCTAGGCTGGCTTACTCAGTCAAACCTCCCCTCACCCTGGTGGGTCTGGGCTTCCCAGAGGGACCAATACCATGAAGTCAAAATAAAAATTCTCCTGGGATGCTAGATACAACAAGTCAAAAGTCCATTCTTTCAATCGCTGGTCCGCAGACTGGTACCAGTCAGTTATTCAGTCACTTGATAGATATTAGGTTTATTTTCTGGCCTGGCTCCGGAGAATAACATATGGGCAAAATGTGCCTGTTATGGAGGTGTTCACCATTTGAGAGAGAGAACATGCAAGCAGCTACGGACAAATTCTCTTTATACTGGATAAATTGAGAATAATCAATGGGACTAATCAACCAAAGGCAGAAGCACAAATGGACATTGGCAAATACCTGGGCATCCTCAGAAGTGGAGGTCAAGACCTTCCATGACACACCATCACATGATTCCAAATGCTGAGCCCCCAGTCCCTACCCACCACAACTTCCACCCTGAGTTGGTTTGGCAGCACTTAGATGAGACTTTGAGGATGGAGCTCCCACTGACCAATCTTCTGTTACCCTCTTCTTTACCTTATGAATGACAATGCCACAAAACCAATTTTCTCTTGATCTTACTCCTTAAGAGACACTATTTCTAAGCTTTCTTTCTCCTAGTTGACTTCCTCTGCATGGAATACCTTTTCAAACTGCGGGGTCTGGAAGTGCATGCCATACTCAGACTCAGTCAGACATAGGTGCTACCTTATGGTCAGGGTATTTTAAATTGGGATTTCACTTTTTCATAGAGGCAGTCAGTTCTTAGGAACTTGGTAATAACTGATGAAAAGGAGATAAATAGAAAATATAAGGGTCTTGGAATACTACTAATAGTAATAATGATTTCATGTTAGCTAGGACTTTTTGATTCCTTAAAATTTTCAGAATGCTTTTCATAAGTTAACTCATTAGATGCTGACAACAACCCTTTGCGGTAGGTTATTATCTCCATCTCACTGATGAGGAAACCAAGTCAGAAAGACATTAAGTGACTTCCCTAGGGTCACAAAGCTAATAAATGCAGATTTTCCTGGTCCCTGAAACCAACAGGACAGACAGACAGACACATCAAGACAGACACATCCCTTGCTTCATGCTCAGCCCTCTCCTCAGCCTCCCCTAGGTTTCTCCTCCAAAACCTTTGCTAAGAGAGAGCAGCATGATGTGGAGAACAGTCAAGGCCATGGTGCAGATGCTGCGTCCTGGGGTCCGGAGCTGGGCTGGGCTCTGGCTAGTGTCTCTTATTTTCCCACTGCCCATTCTGGGAGGTTATAGGTTTGCCTCATGCAAATGCTTCTCTTCACCTCCCCTGTACAATCCAAGAGGCTGGGGACATGCCTGGTTAGGTCAGAGGGGCAGAGCTTGCCCTGGAGTTACCCCACTGAGCCCAGTCAGGAAACAGCTGCTGACATGGCAGGCATCCCCTGCCAACCCTAGACAGGACTGTGTGATTAATTAGCTATGAGCAACCTCAGGAGGAGTTCTCCAAGATGATCCCACAATGTCCCCTGCTGGACACAGTCCCCAAAGACACATACCATTAAGGACACATCAAGGATAGAGCCTACAGGGGAGAACTGAACTGGCCATTCCTCTCCTTGGGATCCCTGGCTCCTCTGCTCTTCTCAGAAGCTGAGATCAGCACACTCAGCCCTCTGTTTCACCATAAGCTCCGTTGTTCAGTGTCAGCTACAGACTGTGAAGAAACATGGCCTTTCCCCCTGGAAGGTGCCTGGATGTGGCCACAGTCAGGAATGTGGGAAGTGGATTAACACAAGCTAATTAGCGCACAGTCATGACAGCAGGGCACCAACCTCTGTCCTCCTAATGCTTCCTGGAGGCAAGACAAAAAAGAATGTTGAGAGCTGCCCTGAGGACCCCGACCCAGCTTCACTCACAGGGTGGATCCCCTGAGGGGCAGATGCTAATTAACTTCAGGGCTGGAAGGGTTACATGAGGGGCTGGGAGTTCCTACTCCTGGTACACACTAGCTCCCCCCCTCCCCATATCATTCCCTTAGACAGAGAGGGAGTAGAACTCCATCCACCTGCTCCTTAAATTATAGTTCACCAAGGGGGGGTGATTTTTATATTGGATCAATTGCTTAGACCTTATTGCTATTCATTAATGGGGGAAAAGAACTCCAAGCTTTACATCCTAAACTTGACTTTTTTCCCCACGAGACACCTGTTCCACAACAAACAAAATCAGAGAAATTGTGTGTGTTGGTTCAACAACTTCGTCAGAGTCCCAACTCTCTGAAGTCTCTTCTATCAAGCTGGGGATGAAGACTACTAGCTCCTCTCATGTGGCTCCTTCTGAGTCTTTTTCTACCTTCAATGAGCTGAAGACAGTGGGGCATCACTGATGTCTCTCAAAGCTGGGACCCAGAATAGCCCAAAGAGACTGAATCTCTCTTGTCTCTTGCTCTTAGCCACTGTGTTCTGCCACATTCACTGATCTTACAGCATTGATCTCCACCAATGAAAAGATAGTACCATACCAATGGACTTCAGGGTCAAGTAACAAGTGTACAGATTTTCATAGCTTTGGGGGCTTAGGTCCAAACTGCTTTCCAGAAAGGCTGGACCAGGTCCCAGCTTCACCAACAGTGCCTTAAAGTACATGTTTACCCACAACCCTTCCTGTTCCTCTTCTCTCCACTGTCAGTCAGATAGGTATGAGGTGGTACCTCTGAGATGTGCTCATTTGCATTTCTCCAATGACAAGCGATTTAAAGCAATAGCATCAATCTCAAATAAAATAGTGACCACTAAACTCTATGTACGTATGCCTGGGGCTCACCTACGTACTTAGAAAGCCACATATTTACATCCTCTGTGTTTTGTTAAATATTTCCTGATTAGGTTTAATCTTGTTCAAGCCTTACTCTGGAGTATTGCTGGCCAGGTGTGTGACACCTTTGTTTTAGAGCATTTGCTTACATGGCTAAGGATAGGTCCCATTTTGTCCTCTGTCAGCAAACTATCCATATTGTCTGACAATTTGTCAGTTGAGGAAATGCTTTTATTTTTGGAAATTTGAAACAGTTTGTTATATATATCTGAGAAATGAGGCCTTTATCAGGGAAGCATGTTATATTTTCCACATTTATTGACATCTCTTCTAATTTTTCTAACAGAATGTATTATGTAATATAGTCAAAGGAATAAGGTGAAGCCTAATTTCTCCCAGACTATTTTCAGGTTTTTCAGTCCAATTTTTAATTAAATAAGGAGAGTTTTTCCTAGGTAATTTATTTTTTTCAATTTATTGACACTGGGTTGTTGAGTTCCATTGCTTCCCATTTTTCCTTGTCTAGTCAGTTCCCTTGATCTACCTTTTCATTTTTCACCTATAGAAGATGCTTTTGATGACTTTGTCATACAGCTTGAAGTCTTGAAGGGCCAATTTTTTTATTCCTACCTCTTTTATTCATTTCCCTTCCTATTTTAGATCTTTTGCTTTTCCAAATGTATTTTCCTATTATTTCATCATGTTTTATAAAGTATTCCCTTGGTAGTTTCCTTGGTATACCATTAAAAACATAAATTATTAAAATACATGTCCTTTCTTAATTGATAGATGGTCAAAGCATATGAATAGGAAGTTTTCAGACAAAGCTACCTATAGTCATATAATAAAATGTCCAAAATCACTACTAATTAAAGAAATACAAATTGAAACAACTCTGAGTTATCACTTCACACTGATGAGATTGGCTAATATGACAAAAAAGAAAAAGGATAAATGTTGGAGTGGATGTGGGAAAACTGGAACACTAACACCCTGTTGGTGGGGATGTGAACTGATTCAACCATTTTGGAGAACAATTTGGAACTAGGCAAATGGGCTACAAAATTGTGTGTAACCTTTGACCCAGCAATACCACTGCAAGGTCTATATCCCAAAAAGATTTTTAAAAAGGGGGAAAGCACCTATTTGTACAGAAATATTAACAGCAGCTCTTTTTGTGATGGCTAAGAATTTGAAATGCAGTACATTGGGGAACTCCTAAATAAGCTGCGGTATATGATTCTGATGGAATGTTATCTGTGCTCTAAGAAATGACAAAGGGGTCTCGTTTCAGAAAAATCTGCAAAGATTACATGAACCGATGCAAAGTGAAGTGAACAGAACCAGGAGCACACTGTATACAGGAGCAGCAATATTTTATGATGAAGGATTGTTAATGACAACCACTCAGCCATATGACAATCCAAGACAATTCCAAAGGATTCAATCCCAAAGAACAATGAAGCACACTACTCTAGAGAAAGAGCTAATCCTGTCTGAAACAGACTGAAGCAGGCTATTTTTCTTTCTGTCATTTTTTTAACCTCAAGTTTTCCTATCCAAAATGACTAGTATGGAAATGTTTTCCATGATTGTCCATATATAAACTATGCAGAACGGCTTACTGTTTCAGGGATGAGGGAAAGGAGGGAGTGAGGGAAGGATGAAAATTAGAACTCAAAACTTCACAAAAAATTATAAATTGTTTTACCATATAATTGGTGAAGAAATAAAACATTACATTAAAAGTGTCCAATAACCTTGGTAATTCTGTGATTTTTATTTTATACTATCATAGACTAACCAAAAGTCTTGAATATTCTCCTAGTTTTTTATATAGCTCAATTTTTTTTCTTGAAAGAGCTCTATGTCATCGAATTTATACAACTTGTTTTTGTGCTTTGGTAGATCAGTTCCAAGGTATTGCACACATTTTGTAATTTCCAGTGGGATTTCCCTTTCTATTATTGCTTCCTGTGTTGTTCTATCAAAATGCTGTTGATTTTTGAGGCTTTACTTTGTAGCCTTCCTCTGAAAATATTCCAGTGACTCTTCTAAGAGAATGAAAATTCTCCAAGGCTTTTCATACCAGACTAGAAGCCTTACCCACAAAGCTTTCTGTTTTCAAACCAAAAACTATCCAATGCTTTAAATGAGGCTTGAATTCTTCAAGGCTTTACCTGAGATGATTTTCAGATAACTCATCACACTGAACACAAATAGCATTCCCAGTTCACAAAGACAGACCCAAAGCTGCAGCTTTCTTCTTTTTGCATATTCTGATCCAACACTCCCTTTATCAATAATATTTCAAATAATCTTCACTTAGATTTTCCTCCTCTGCCTCTCCCCTGCCTACCAGGTGGACAAAGACAAATTCTACCTGTTCTTAACTCTATAGCATCCTCTTTCTTTCCAAGCTGATCTGCAGATTCCAACATCGTGCTCATGTACATGTGGAAAAGGCATCAGTCACTCTCCCATCATAAGTCTACCAGTATATTTATGAAAAAATTAATACTGATGTTATCCTCTGTATTTTATGCAATAATTTTCTGTTAGTCTTCTTGTACTCCCAATTTAACTTTTCAGGTCAGTGGATGAGCCAAGGTATATGTTTTGAATCCAGTTCCAGAAGAAAATGCATGATATTAATTCCACATGATCAAGAGGAATTTTCCCTTCATTCTACTAAGAAGGCTTCCCATATATCTTTGTTTTAAAATACATTCTAATATTTTGATCATCAAAAATTGACAAATGTTCACAAAACGGAAATGAATAAAACAGTGAAGAATTACACCAAATATAAAAAATGCGAGACATTAATTACACATGATCAACTGCAAATTTCCTCTCCTTTAACTCAGAGGATTCTCGATATATCTTTGTTTTAAAATATGTTATGTTTTTAGTTAGCAGAAATTGACCTTCTTTCCCTCCAATTCCTGTATCATCTCCCCCCACCCCCCAACTGAGAGAAAGAAGGAACAAAATCCCTCCTACAAACATATCTTTGTTCTTCTGTTGTTCCATGATTTCTAAGTCACCATGACTCCATTGACCATACTGGCCATGAAAACATGTTGGCGTGCTTTGCCATTTCTTTCTCTGCTGGATGAATTAAAAAGAAGAAAAGTGACTTGCCCAGAGTCACACAGCTGGTATCTGAGATTTGATCTCAGAGTTTCCTGATTCCAGGCTTGGTGCTTTCTCCTCTGTAACCACCTGGATATAACATGTAGGGTCAAGCCAGATGTCTTCAATGGTTAAAAGTGTGTCTGTGTGTGTACACGTATACACACTCACACACACATTATACGTATAAAAATCATTCTTTATTTCCAGTTCTTTCATTCTAGATCAGGAGATAGGCAATATGTTTCTTCATTTATCCTCTGGAATTGTGATTGGTCACTAGTCTGGTCAGAGTTTCTCCATCTTCAAATTCTTTGTCTTTACCATGTTATTGTCACTGTAAAAATTGTTCTCTTGAATCTGTTCACTTCATTCTACATCACTTCATACAAGTCTTCCTTCCCAGGTTTTTTTGAAATTTCCCCCCTTCATGATTTCTTACAGCACAGAGTGCTGTGGAAGGGGTAGCGGTGAGGGTGATGGTAATGCAGAGGGATACGATGTCCTGCCTTCCCATTACTCTTCTCTGTTGAGTCTCAGTATACCCTCCTGAGAATGGAAGGCAGGCATAACCCCCGTCTAAGGAGAACAAAGGGTAGGAACAGCCCAACTGAACAATACAGTCACATAAGACGAAGGTTCAAGTCAGCCCAACGAGTTCACCCTAATGTGGCAGTTTCCTTAGCATGAAATCAGGCAGGGTTCCACAGAGAAGCTGGATTGAAATTTGGTAAACAAATGTCCTCCCTGTCTTGTGAGGATATCTAACCATATGCCAAAAAACATGATACTCTAAACAAAATGGATAAATACGTACAAAACATGTACTACTCAGATTAAAATAACGTGAATTGGAATACTTAACTTTATCTGAGAAAATAACAAACCACAGGCTCCCAAAAGAAAAAAATGAAACTATGAATTCTATCAAAATATTTAATGAAAAATTAACTCCTTTACTATAGGAATTATTTAAAAAATAGGTTAAAAGGTGTCCTACTAATTCCTTCTAGTGCAAAAATATGGTCTGGAAACCAAAACCAATGAGAACCAAAACAGAGAAAAAATAAGTGATTAACACCCTTAAAAATATCAATAGAAACTAAATAAAATAATAGCAATGAGACTGCTTCAAAAAATCACAAGACTCATACACTAAGGAGATAGTGGATTTGTAGCAGTAATGTAGAGCTGGCTCAATATTAGTCAAACAATAACTAGAATTGACCGTATTAATAGCAATATTGACAAAATCATACGATTATTTCAGTCGATTAAAGAAAACTTTTAACAAAATCCAACACTCATTTCCATAAAACAAAGCAAACCAAAAACCAGAAAACCAAAAACATTAAACGTCATTGGAATAAACTGAGCCTTCCTTAACGTGATAAATAGTATCCACCTAAAACTAAGAGCTAGAATGATCTCTCACGGGGATAAGATAGAAGCCTTTACCCCTTCGTAAGTGCAGAGATTGTTGTGTTCCTCCTTCATTGCCAAAGAACACCCTGCCATCAGAGAAATGATGGAATGACTTGCACTTGACTTTGTTTTGAGTGAGGGAGGGCGGTGCAAGGTCACCAACCTCACTTCTCTTCTGGAACCATCTGGAACCATTAATATCTCTATATTAATCAGAATGATAGGAGATGGCCCAGGATGCAATGGGAGACCTTGGCGCCTTTAGGCCAAGGCCTGTTTGGTACTCACTTAGGGTGAGGTAATGCCCATTCAGTGAATAGGCCTGTTTAGGAAGTAGTCAGGAGATGGGCCCTTTAATGAGACAAAGAAAAATAACTAAACCAGGCTGGGAGGGAAACAGCAACAGTTACTATTGTAATTAAGAGATTATTATTGATTAAGGTTATTAAGAGATAATCACTCTTAAGCCAGGAGGGTCCAGATAACAGCCCTTAAATGGAACTTGGGCAGGGGTCTAGTGTGGTACCATCTATGGCCTTCAGAGTGCAGTAGGTTTAAGGTTCTGGGAAAGGAAAGGGAAGGGAAGGAGAGGAAAGAAAAGGAAAGGACCTAGCTAGTAAACCCCAAGTTAACTGGGCATCCTCTGGCCATCCAAATTTACCTTCCTTTGGATAGGAGAAGAAAGGGGAGGGGGAAACAGACAGAAGAGGAAGTGCTGAGTTATCTAGCTGGCTGAGTCCCCACTCAAGCAGCTGGGTCTACTGACATGTTGTTGTGTTCGTCCTTCGTTGCCAGAGGAGACCAAGCCAACGGAAAAATGATATTATGCTATGAGACATGATGAACAGGAAAAATCTGGGAAGACATATGAACTGATTCTGAGTGAAATGAGCAGAACCAGGAGAACATTATACATAGTAACACCACAGTGTGTGACCACTAATTTTGATAGACTTAGCCCTTCACAGTAATGCAAGGCCCTAAAACATTTCCAAAGGACTCCTGACACAAAAATGCCATACACATACAGGGAAAGAACCATGGAATCTGAATGCAGAATGAAATAGATTGCTTTCTCCTTTGTTATGTTATATTTTGTTTTTCTCATGGTTTCTCCCATTCATTTTAATTCTATGCAACATGACTAATGGGAAAATGTGTTTAATCAGAATGTATGTTTAGCACCCATATAAGATTGGAAGCCATCTTGGGAAGGGGGGTGGAGGGAGATAATTTAAAACTCATGGAAGTGATCGTTGACAACTGAAAACAAACATGTTAATAAATTTTGGGGGAAAAGATTTGAACAAAAACGGATCATGACATGCAAATTACAGCTGTGGGATTAACTTTCCAGATGAGTTGAGAAATAGTCACCATCTCATTACTTCCTGAATTACTCCTGAAATAAACTAAGAAACTTCCTGCTTTTAAAGGTATCCATTTAATTTATCAATGAAGAAAGGTGGATAAGAGTAAGGACTCCAGATGGATGAGGAGACACTGATGCAAAAGTGATCAGTTACTCATTGTTAAATCGTGGGCACCAGCTTCAATGGGCAGCTAGGTGGGACAGTTCATAGAGCACTGGGCATTGAATCATGAAGACTCATCTTCCTAAGTTCGATTCTGGCCTCACATACTGGCTAGCTCAGTGTCTCTGGCAAGTCACTTAATGTTCTTTTCCTCAGTTTCCTCATCTATAAGATGAGCTGCAGATGAAAATGGCAAATCCACTCCAGCATCCTTGCCAAGAAAATTCGAAATGGTGTCACAAGGAGTCAGCCATGACTGAAAAATGAGTGACCAACACCACTTTTAATACGTTTCACTAAGAAAGGTCTTTATATTGCAGAAAGATCATCCATATTTCTGAGGGTCTTTTAGCAGGAATATAGAAAAATTTGTAGAGAAAAGTATTATTTCTTAGTATATTGTTACTTATTCTGTGTTGAATCTTCACTTTGGGATCTTTGGCTAAACTGTGTCATTGACCCACTCTTTTGACAGGTAGAACCCCTGTTAATAAAATTTTATCTTACTTTGAAAACGTATGTCTCAGTCTATAATGGTTCCACTTTACTCATGATAGTTTCCATCAATCTTTGGTGTCAGTTTCAGGCATGACACTGTACAAGTTAGGAAACTGAGTCACAGGGAGGTTAAGTGACAGTAAAAATCTTAGAAGTACTAAGCATCAGAGATAGGCCCATGGACTCCATGGCCAGTGCTTTATCCACAGGACCACCATACTTCCCTGGTTATAGCTCTTATACCATCGTACTCTAGGATCTCTTAGCTCTAAATCTGTGATGGGTCTTGAGCTACCCAACATGGTGCCTCCCACAGTTTAGAATAAACTTTTTTAAGGAGCTTACAGATTTCTCTTGTAAGCATTGTCACTCATCTTAAAGAGGACAGAGAAGTGGTATTGTAGTTTTAAGACTGTGAATGCCAGGCTCACTGTAATGTACATGATGAAAAGGAAGAGAGTTACCTCAAACAAGATACTGGGGAAAGTGTTGTAGCAGAACCTAATCTCCTGCTTCTTCAGGAAGACCACAAAATGTGTTGGGGGTGGAAGGTTGCAGAAAGTCTCTTTAGATAAAATAACTTGTGCCTCCAGGGACCTCACCTGTGGGGACCCAATCCTGGTCCTGACCAAGGGAATACTTGAGGCTGAGGAGAGTAGACCTTGGGGTGAATGTGGAAACATCCTCAAGTCCTACCAGAAGCTAGAGATCTGAACAATCTCAAAGAACCTGTGCTGCTGAATATGGGTTGGGCAAGAGGAGGTTTTTATCTCAGTTCCTCATATGAGTCTCTCACTGTGCTCATGATCATTATACCACAACGTACAGTAATAGTCAGCCTCATTCTCTGCCTGGGCCCCGTTGATGGTGAGGGCAGCTTTGTCCCCAAGGAGGGACCCTGAGAACCGGGCAGGAACACCTGATACACGATTGTTGGTATCATAGATGAGCATCCTGGGAACTTGGCCGGATTTCTGCTGGAACCAGTCAGGATAGTGCCCAGAGGTGACTGCCCCTGTGCTGGAGCTGCAGGTCATGGTGACTGTTCCTCCTGGGTTCACAGTCAGGGATGGCTCCTGAGTGACCACAGCCTGAGCAATGGTCCCTGAAACCAATAGAACAGACACATACATTACAGACAGAGACAGAAGCAACACTGCCAAGGCCTTCATCTTCATGCCCAGTTCACCCCTACTTCTCCCCAAAGAGCCCAGAGAGACTGTCCCTGACCTTCGCAGAGAGTGAGCAGGATGAAGAGAGGAGTCCAGGCCATGGTGCCAATGCTTTCCTTCCTGGGGCCCCAGACCATGGGCTGGGCTCCTGCTCTGTCCCTCTGCTCCAGTCCCTCTTATCCTCCTACCCCACCCCATCCTGAGAAGCTAGAGCCTTCCTTCGTGCAAATAACTCTTGAAATTAAACACACTGGGGCCAAGAGTTGGGTCCCCTGCTGGCTGTAGAGGTAATATTGAGGTAGGTGGGGTCAACTGTGGCCTGGTTCTGAGGTTTCTCCATGAGGCCCAGCCAGGAAACAGCTGCAGGGGTAGCAAGGATTCATGAACCCTCAATACCAACTCTGGCTGTAGTTTCCTGATTTCCCTTCTCTGATCATGCCCTGCCAACATGTACCCACGTCAGTCCCACAGCGACCCCTGGTGAACCAAGCCTCAAACTCATCTCTTGTTAAAGAAAAACCACCAGGGGCAGATAACTTAGGTTCTTCTCCTGTGGATTAACACAAAAAGAAGTAAAGTGACTTGCCCAGAGTCACACAGGCAGTAAGTGTCTCAGGCCACAATTGAACTCAGAGTTTTCTGACCTCAAGCTCAGTGCTTTATCCACTGAACAACCTAGCTGTAACATGTAGAGTCAAACCAAACAGATATCTTCACTATGTCCAGAAGTGTGTGTGTGTGTGTGTGTGTGTGTGTGTGTGTGTGTGTACACTAACACTCATTTATATTATGTATATATATATAGACAATCATTCTTTCCTCCCAGTTCTGAGCTGGGCAGCATGTTCCTCCATTTATCCTCTGGTGATTGGTCATTAAGCTGCTCAGAGTTTCTCCATCTTCAAAGTCTTTGTCTTTCCCATGTTGTTGTCAGTAAATAAATGGTTCTCTTGGTTCAATTCACTTCATTCTGCATCATTTCAAAAAAGTCTTCCCTTCCAGGTTTCTCTGACATTACCCCCTTCATGATTTTTTTACAGGGTGCTGTGTAAGGGGTGGCAGTGGGGGTGATGGTAATGCAGAAGGATGGGATGGCCTCCCTCCCCATTTCTCTTCTCCATTGAGTCTCAGTATACCCTCCTGAGAATGGAAAGTGGCCATGACCCCTGTCTGAGGAGAGTAAAGGGTAAGAACAGCCCAACTGTACAATACAGTCACATAGGAGGAAGGTTCAAGTCAGTCCAATGAGTTCACCCTAACATGGTAGTTTCCTTAGTATGAAATCAGTCAAGGTTCCACAGAGATCTTGGACTGAAGTTTCGTGAGCAAGTGTCCTCACTGTCTCCTGAGGATACCCAACTATATGCCAATAAAAGTGACATTCTAAATGAATGGATACATACGTGCAAAAACATATACTACCTAGATTAAAATAACATGATTTAGAGTGCTTAACTTTATCTGAGAAAAAAAATAACACAGCATAGATTCCCAAAGGGAAAAAAGGAAACATGAAATTTTACAGGTGAATTCTAGGACAGAAAAGTGTTTGATGAGAAATTAACTCCATTACTATTTGAATTGCTTTAAAAATGGATAAAAAAGGAGTCCTACTAATCCTTTCCGAGCAAAAAGGTGGTCTGGAAACCTAAACTAATGAGAACCAAAACAGAGAAAGAAAATAATTGGCTAATGTTCTTAATGAATATCAAAGAAAAGAAAAAAAATAAAATATTAGCAATGAGATTGTTACAAAACATCACAAAAATCATACACTATGTGATACTGAATTAATACCAGGAAAGTAGAGATGGCTCAATATTACAGAAACTATAACTGATTAAAATAATAACAAATTTGAAGAAATTGTGACTATTTCAGCAGATTAAAGAAAACTTTTCACAATATCTAACTCATTTCTATAAAACAAAACAAAGCAAAAAACAGAAAACTGAAGACATCAAATGGCACTGGAATGAGCTGAGCTTTACTTAAAATGATAAATAATATTTACCTAAAGCTAGGAGCCAGAATTATCTCTAACAGGAACAAGATAAAATCCTTCCTACCTATGTAAGTTGAAGGGTAAAGGTTATTCCCCCTCATAATAACTATTTTTCAGCATAATTGTAGAAATGACAGTGTTAGTAATAATAAAAGAACAAGAAATGGAAGGAATGAGCATAAGCAAAGGAGGCAGAAAGATGTCTCTTTTTGCAGGTGACATCAGTATTGCTAAGAGTACTTTAGAGAGCCACCTAAAAAACTGAAACAAGTGACATTGTCGGCAAAGCTCCAGGATATAAAAGAAATCTATGCAAATTATCAACATTCCTGCATATTCCAAATAAAATCCTTCAGGAGGAAAAAGATAGAAGAATTACATTTAAAATAATGTCAGATAGTGTAAAACAAATGGAAGTACACTTGCCAAGACACACACAAGGACTCTATGAACATCATTATAAAACACTCTTTACACAAATAAAGACAGATCTAAATGGAGAAATACTCATTGCTCATGGATAGGTCAAGCCAATATGATGAAAATGACAATGCTACCTACAATAATTTATGTATTCTTTATCATAGCATTCAGAGCAGTAAAGGGTTACTTTAGAGAATTAAGCAAAATAATAACAAAGTTCATCTGGAGTACAAAATGTTAAATATAGCAAAGGAATTAATGACAAAAGTGGTAAGGAAAAGTGTACTGAGGCCCTTAGGGGCTTGGTGATGGAGACAGAATGGGCACATTGATGCCATCTAGACAGATACAGAGGAGTGAACACAGAACCACTGGAGGAAAAAGTGGGTTAAAGATGGAAGATTGGCATCAGCGATCTGGCTGAGCTTCTGCACGCTAGCTGGGCCGACCTTTGGGTGCAGAGTCTATCTCTTGTCAGACCCCATTCAGCCAGTTTCTGGCAAGGTGAAGACCTATCAGAGTTAACATTCAGAGGGCAGTGGGAAGGAAGGGAATAGTGAAAAGATTAGAAAGGAGTGGAGGGATGACAGGATTTCTCCATATTGTCTGCTCTGGTCCTCAGAATTCAACCTCTATTTTTCTATCCATGCACACTCTAAACATTTTTGGCTGGACAACCTAACACCATATGTTGATTTATGTTGTGTCCAGTATCTATTTAAATGCCAATGCCTCACATAAACTGAAACCCTGGTTACTAGCAGTTCAGGACACACCATAACTTGTGTAAAGCTAATGTGACTGCAGATGCTACCTCCCACAAACCATCTGACCCCAAGGCTCCATAGAAGGAGAAGGCTGTCTGGGCTAAGCAGGGAGTCAAGCCACAGGCAGATGGACATGCAAGTGGGAGCCTGGGACTTCCTGCAACACCCATGTATTTGATCTTTGTTGCATCAAAATGATTCTCCTTCCATCAGCTACCTTTTGGTCCCTGACCTTGAAGACAGATGACTCATGGAAGAGCAAGAAGGGAATTCAAGATAAAAGAGGAGGTCCTCACAGGAACTCAAGTTCCCTTTCCAAGAGGGCACCATGCTGCCGAGACAGCTCCGAAGGAAAAGCATAGGTCATGGAATGCCGGACCAGACACTGCTCCAGGAAGCAGTTGGTGCTGCTCCATGCATTGTGACCTATGGGACTGGATCCCTCCATAATGAAAGGGCAGCAGAGAGAAGTGGATAGAGTGGTGGTGCTGCAGGCAGAAAGTCCTCAGTTCAAATCCCTTCTGTGGTGCTTTCTACAATGAGGCTGGGCCAATCACTGAACTTTCTAAGCCTCATTTTAAAACTTCTTTTAATGAGAGGATTGTTCTAGATGGTAAGTGAAGCCCTTTCCTGCCTCAAACCAATGAGTTATGGTGACTTTGGACAAGTAGAAAGCTCTTGGATGAGTGAAAAATAAATTTTACTGATTTCTCATCGTACAACATACTATTTCTCTCTTTTAAAAAATTTTCAGAGCCTTCACTGGGCACTGTAATGGGCACCTGGGGACTTTTATAAGCTCCGGACTTGGGCTACAGGACAAGGAGTCCATGCATGTGGATAGTCAGTCCTTCACAAACTCACGAGGAGATGGAGTCATGGGAGGTCAATTCCACAAGTGACCAAACTTCCTTATGTTTCTTCAGGAAAAAATGGGCAATTCCAGCTCACATAGCCAGAAGAAGGTGATTTTTTTTGTGGGGGCTTGGGAGATGCTGATCTCAGGAGTCACATATGTTTCCATAGAGGAAACATCTCCTCTATACCATGGTTCCTGAGGCTGATGCAGGCAGGGCCAGTGGCCCCGCTTTGGTCTCCCTCTCACAAGGCTGAGGTGAGAGCTGTTGCCCCCAGAGCATCATCCAGGCCCTGGTGGTAGCTGAGTAAGGAACCTCACAGAAGACTTTTGTCTCCCTTGCCCATTGGCCTGGACCACTGAGTGCTTGGGATTGCTGTCATAGGACTGGCAGGCACAATGAGACTAATCCTTGGTGTGAAGACTGATATGGTCATGGAGGCAGAGTAGAGTGAGGTTTCTTTGGAGACAGAGACTCTCTGACCTCCCTGAGAAAGGGCTTCCATAGACCTAGAATATTGACTTGGTTACCCTGCCTAGTATTGCCAACAGCAATCTCCAGCTGGTCCCAATGTTAGCAGCCGTTTCAGAGTCAGAGATTGTGAACAGTTCACTCATGAAACCTGAACCTGATGCTGGCTGAGTCAGGATGAACTGGCCCAAGAATCTAGAAAGAGTAAAAGAAGTTGAATTGTAAGTGTGAAGCCCGGTTCCCTCCCTCTCTGCTCTCCCCATGTAGGAGGACAAGAAGGTGAGAGTCCCCCAGATATCGAGAGCTCCATCTCTGAGCCCCCTCACTGTAGCAGGGAGAGAAATCCTAGGTCTGGACAGCCAGAAGTCTACCCTCAGCTGGTGTCTTGGTCAGTGTCTCTGACCTCTCTCATCTCTCCCCAGAGTCTTGCATTCCATCCTCTCCTTTGTGATTCAGCCCTGTCAGGGCCCAGAGACTGGGACTAGAGCCTCAGAGATTTCTGAGCGGAGAAGGAGGATAATAGAACTCTGCCCTCATGGGATGGGCTGCCCAACATTCCATAACCCACTGAGCACAAGTCTAAGACTTGAGGACCTGGGAGTCATTGGGCAAACAGGAAGTCTGACCAGCCCTGAAAACTAGTCCTCTCTCTGCCTCAGTATAGAGTCATTCTCCAATGCATCCAAGTGTGGACATGGATGAGGAGGGCCATTGTCCATTGGGTTTCCTGCTGTCAGAATCATGTGCCAAGGTCAGTTTGGGAGGGTAGACCCAGAGCTTGTGAGTCACATTGAACTTGGCCCAACTCCTCAAGAGACTAGAGGAGAGAAAGAGACATGGAATCAAGGGGGTGGAGATGGAGGGTAGGGACTCCAGAGGAAGCTCCAGGAGAATGGGTTTTATTATCTTGGTGACATAATAAGGAAAGGGCTAACTGCTAAAGGGGATGAGAGGAGGAACCTCAGGAGACTGAGAAATCTTGGAATAACTGTTGTCAGGATTGCAAAATAGAGGTGATTAAGGAATCTTTCCTGAAGGGTGGCTTAGGTCCCAGTTCAGATTAGATGGTGTCATTTTATAGTGGGCCCTTCAGCTCAGTTGGTGACTCCTTGCAGCAGAGGTCAGCAGAAATGTGTGAGCAGGAATGGAGGAGATGTTGATGAGGGTGGTGATGGCCTGAGATACCCCTGAGGGGAGGTGTCTTGGAAGAAGAAGGAGGAGGATGAGGATGAGATCACATCTAGGGAACAAGAGCCAAAGGGAGAGATGGGAGAATGGAAGACTCATGGTGCTTGAAGGAGAAGTTTTCGACCATTGATGAGGAGTTGAAAAGGACCTTAGAGGACCTTCATTTTGTAGATGAGGAAACAGAGACCTTGGGACATTAAATGACTTGACTGTAGTCACATATTGGATAACCATCAAAGGCAGGATTTGAACTGAGATCCTCTGCTTCTAGAATGAATGGTTTCTCCACTGCCCCACACTGCACTTGCTTCCCTGGACTTTGTGCCCCACAGACACCATGGTACAGGAAGCTAGCTTTGTGTCTCCTGTTTCCTCTCCCTACCTCAGGGTCACACCATGACTCTGTTCACAGGACACTGAGCAGCCCTCAGACCCTGCTGGTGACTGAGCCAGTGAGGGACCAGATCAGGGCAGCTCAGAGGTTCTTGTCCCACTTCCTCTTGAGCCTCAGCCACTGTCTACATGTAGAAGTCATTTGTAGGGTAATGGGATTGACAGCAGTAGTCAGCCTCATCCTCAGCCTGGAGACCAGAGATGGTCAGAGAGGCAGAGTTGGGGGAGGTGTCTTTGGAGCCAAAGAATCTCTTTGGGATCCCTGAGGGACATTGATTCCACTTATAGATGATGAGTTTGGGGGCCTGGCCCTGGTGCTGTTGGTACCATCCCACATGGTTTTTCCCAAAGTTGCCGCTGCTTCGAGTGCAGGAGACTGTGACTGACTGACCCAGAGACTGAGACAATGATGCAGGCTGAGTCAGCACAAACTGGGCCTAAGCACCTGGAAAGAGAAAGAAAGAAATTTATGAGTCAGGGGATGGAAACTCTCTCTCTGCTCTCCTCACCTAGTCCTATGACTTTTCTCAGAGATCCCTCAGGCTGGCACCTTGGCAAACAGTGAGGAGGCTGAGCAGGAGAGGAGTCCAGGCCATGGTGGAGATGCCCCCAAACCTCTGCTCCCTGAGGCCCCTCAGCTGGGGCTGGACTCTCCCAAGTCTCTCTTATCCCTCTGCTAGCCCTTCGTGCAAATCTGTTACTTTCTTGTTTTTTCACCCTTTTAGGCCCCTGAAACTGGAAGTAGAGCTGAGGGAGGACTGAGGGCAGAGAATGGATGGATAGCAGTACAGAGGCTCTGACTGTACCCTATGGGAGGGTCTGGGGAGGAAGCACATGCTGGGCCATCTTACAAGCCCCTAAATCTTAATAAAGGTGTGTGGCACGGAGGCGGGGGTGGGATGCAGCAATTCAGTCAATTTAGAAGAAAATCCCCCAGGCCACAATCTCACAGTGTCACCTGGTGGCTCACAGGCAGATATCACCCTGAGGCTTGTGTAGGCCCTGATTTCAATGGTGAAAGTTCAATGGTCTGCTATAACCTGGGAGTTCAGGGCACTGAGGCTTTGTGAGTCTTTTCCTAGAACTTATTTTCTTTTTAAACAAGGTTGTTATACTAGAATCAGACATTCTAGAGTCTCTACTGTGCCATTGATTAGGATATTGCTTCCCAAGGAACATCTCATCCCCCATCCTGGCCTGCTCAGCCCCTGGGCCTAAGGTCTCTTCACCAGCCCTTGCAGTAATTGCCCAATCTGATTTCCTGCTTCCTCACAGCTGGAACCAAGAACTGGATGCCATGTGCTACATTCTCCTACTGGAATCCTTTCTCTTCTTTGGACTTAAGGCTCAAGGGGAATAAAAAGGACAAGGACAGTCTGAGGATGGGAATCTTATGGAGGGAGAGAAGGGAAGAAGGGGAAAGGGTGGGAGGATCAGGACTAAGACCACATTTAGGGGCGCAAAGACCAACAAGAGATAAAGTATTGGGCTCACCCAAGGGACAGGCCCATGTTCTATAGGGCTCCTCTTCAGACTCTCAGGGTCCTAGGAAGGAAGCTGGTGTGATAATTTCTCCCTCCAGAGGTTAGATGCTTCCCTGAGTCTGGATTGGGGGACCAAGCCTGTCCCCATGATATGCAGACTGATCAAGCAGAGACAGAAGGTACGTTTTCCCAGATAAGAAGCATTTCAGGTGAGAAAAGCACCTGGGGAGGTGTTGGGTGGGTGGCTGGGCTCTGGATATATGGGCTAGGTGTGACAGAACAGCACTGTTCATAGGATAAGGTTATCAGTATGGCACAATGAGTGATGTCTCAGTCATTCAATGTGTCCCTCACCTGGCACTCGAGCCTCAGTAGCCCAGGTCAGTTTGTGTGCTGGCTGCTTTAAGTCTACTAGTAGGCAGAAGGCCACTTTAATTCCACAGAGGGAGTCCAATACCTGCGCTGTCCACCAGGGGGTGGTATACTCTACCCCAAAGGCACATTGGCCCCTCCACAGCTGCTCTGGGGCTTATGTGGAATACCCTACCCCAAACCTACAGTGTCCCCCACTGATCCCCATGGACAGTCAGCCTTCCAGTGCCTGGAGTTCCTCCCTCCCACCTTGTGAATGCAGGTTCCTTCTCCACCTAGCACAGGCCACTTTCTAACAGTAAATGAGACAATGATGAAACATTGCTTTTAAAGCCTTAAGAATAGATGTGTTCTTTTACAGTCCGGTCCTCATGACAGCTGCCAGTCACTTTGAATAGGCTGCCCTAGAGCAAGGCTGATCAGACCTCCCCCTCATTCTTCCAAGGATACCTTTGGCAGGTTGGTGGATTTTTTCTTATTCAATTGGCTATTGAAGAGAGATGGGGCCAGGACCATGGAGTTGTCCCCCAGATTGCTAAAACAGAGCAGAATCAATCTAAGCCCAGAGAGGAACTGTGGACCCAGCCCAGGGGTTCAGAACAGTCCTAGAGGTCCCACTAGGCACGGAGGTCTTTTCTTGAACTAAACTGCCAGTTATTCAAACTCTCCTGTGGAGAGCACAGCTCTGATGGGCTGACCATTTTGTTCAAACATCAAACCTATACTTGCCCAAAAGACTATTTTATAGAGAATTCATGCAGGGCAAGTGCTCAGGTGGGGGTGTGCAGAAGTGATACAGTCACACTCTCAAGGTCTCTCTTAAGAACTTTGGAATTGATTATGTGGCATGGGAGACACTGGCACAGGACTGCTCACTATGGAGTGCCCTCATCAGTGATGGCACTGTGCTCTATGAGCATCCAGAACTGCAAGAGGTGAAAAGAAACTGAAGAAAAGCAAATTTAGAGAATCCACTCCAATGTTCACATGGACTATGAATGCCCCAGATGATCTCATATTGCTTCAAAGAGCCACCATCAGACACCTTGTAACGGTGCCGTATAAGGGGTGGCAGTGAGGATTATGGTAATGGAGAGGGATTGGATGGCCTCCCTTTCCAATTCTCTTCTCCAGCAAGTCTCAGTATACCCTACTGACAATGGAAGGTAGGGCTGTTCCCTGTCTAAGGAGAACAAAGGCTAGCAACAGCCCAACTGAACAATACAGTCACATAGGAGGAACGTCCAAGTCAGCCCAGTGAGTTCACCCTAACATAGCAGTTTCCTTAGCATGAAATTGGTCAGCGTTCCAAAGAGACCTTGGACTGAAGTTTGGTAAGCAAGTGCCTTGACTGTCTCTTGAGGATACTCAACTATGCGCCAATAAAAGGGACACTCTAAATTTAAGGGATAAATATGTCCAAAAATATATACTAACCAAATTAAAATAACATGAATTAGAGTACTTAAGTTTTTCTGAGAAATATAATTAACATACCATATACTCCTAAAGGAAAAAACATGTAACCATGAAAATTTACATGTGAATTCTAGCAAAACACTTAATTAAAAAGTAACTTCATGACTATATGAATTACTTTAAAAATTACTTAAAATGAATCCTACTAATTCTTTCTAGATCAAAAGTATGTTTGGAAACCTAAACCAATGAGAACCAAAACAGAGTAAGAAAATAATTGGCTAGTATCTTACTAATTAAATAAATAAAATATTAGCAATGAGACTGCTACAATTTATCACAAAAATCATACATTATGGTGACACTGATTTATTCCAGGGATATCAAGCTGGCTCAATATTAGGTAACTATAAGTATAACTGATCATATTAATAACAAATTTGATAAAAATAATTTGATTATTTCAATAGATGAAAGAAAAGTTTTGACAAAATTCAACACTTATTTCCATGAAGCAAAGCAAAAAACAAAAAATCAAAAACATTAAATGACTTTGGAACAAACTGAGCTTTCCTTAAAATGATAAATAATATCTACCTAAAACTAGGAGTTAGAATTATCTCTAACAGGGATCAGATAGAAGCCTTTACACCCTCATAAGATCAGGGGTAAAGCAAGGTCATCCACCACCATCACAACTGTTTTTCAATATAATGCTAGAAATGATAGTTTTAGTAAGAAGACAAGAACAAGAAATGAAAGAAATAAGCATAGGCCAAGGGGGAAGAAAACTGTCTCTTTCTGCAGGTGACATGATTTTTTGCTGAGTACCCTAGAGAATCATCTAAAAAACGGAAAGAACTGACACTGTCCACAAAGTTTCAGGATGTAAAAGAAACCTGTGCAAATCATTAGCATTCCTTTATATTGCCAATAAAATCCTTCAGGAAGATGTGTTGTTAATTATGTTAATGAGAGTCAAAGATTTTCCCCACCCATTAATGGACCTGCCCATTAAGGGAAGTTTGATTAGGGGAGGCCCACACCTTTATTAATTTCTAATGAGGCACTGATTCACAAGGCTTGTGATGCCCTCTGTCTCTGAAAAGTGTATAAAGACTCTGAGGTGAGGTTTTACTTAGGGCTTATTCAGTGGAAGTGTTTGTTTGGTCAGAGGACACGCTGGGCAGTTGCTAAGGAGCTCCTCAGCTTTGAAAACCCATATAATGGTCCTTATCTCTTTGGTAACTGTGTATACATGTATGGTCAGACAGTTGGATCTGTCTGTTGATCTGTGATTTATGTACTGCTTATAGTCGGACATTGGTAAGCCCTGTCCGTTTGTCTTTATTTCTCTGTTTGTATTTTCTCTGAAGTTCAGGGTGTTGACTTTTCCCCCTGAACTAGATGAATGTTACCTGTCCTTGATTAAAGTGATCGTTGACCCCTCAGAATCTGCTTTCCTTTTAGAAAAGCAGATCTAAGAACCTGCACAGCAGCCTCCTGTGTATGCCAGGGTCCTTGCTGTTGCAGAAGAGAAAGAAAAATTCCATGAAAAATAATGTCAGACAGTGTAAAAAAATAGAATTACAACTGCCAAGACACACACACATATACACACACACACAAGAACTACGTGAATACCATTATAAAACACTCTTTACAGAGATAAAGAGATCTAAATTAAAAATATTCATTGCTCATGGAGAGGTGTGTTGTGAAACAGCCTTATTTGCTGCAACTTATTTTAGTTTCAGTTTGGATTGGTTTAGAAATGACACAGAGTCTCCTTTGATATATATGTTTAGTACTAGTATTTATCCATCAAATAATAATAACAATAAATGTCTCAGTCAATAAGTGAACAATAACACAGGTCTCAATAAGTAAGTCTCAATAGTCATGTCACAATCAGGAAATCTCAACTGTAAGTCTCCATAGTTATCTAATATTACCAGAATTGATAAACAGCTATGCAGGAATTATCTGAATCTAGATCGCATGCCTGGGAAGTCCAGGGACAGCCCCAGAGTCCTGATAGGAAGGTCCCAGACTACTGTCCACGCCACGGAGGAGACACTCCAAAGATGGCTCAGGATTACTGCTCTTTAGTAGTTCCTTCTACAAGAAGGCACTTGCCCATTAAATGTGTGATAAGTGGGAAAGAAGCTGTTCTGAAAACAACCTTGAGGGCATTTATGTTTAGAAATGTTTGGTTCCAGAAGGGGTAACTAGCCCTTCCTGGGACCAGTCATCATAAACACTCCTTCCATATTTGGCTAGGAATAAGATTAGTTAGAGCCAGTTGGCAAGCATATTGAGCAAGGTCAGAATGTCCTAATGAATTTTTGCATCAAAATAGGCCAAGCCAATATAATGAGAATGACAATACTAACTACATTTATTTGGGTATTCAATATTATACCCATAAAGGGTTACTTTAGAAAGCTAGATAAAATAGTAGCAAAATGCACCTGGAATAAAAAACATTAAATATGGCAAAGAAATTAATAAAAAAGACAGTGGTAATGTAGAGAATCCTAAGGCCCTCAGGGGCTTGGTAATGGAGGCAGACCAGGCTCATTGATCCCATTCAGACAGATACAGAGGAGTGAACACAGAACTATTGGAGGGAAAAAGTGGAATAGAGATGTGAGGTTGGTGTGGTGGTGCTGAGCTTCTGCATGCTAGCCAGGTTGATCTTTGGGGTGCAGACTCCATCTCTTGTGAGACCCCATTCAACCAGTTTCTGGCAAAGTGAAGACCTGTCAGAGCTAACATTCAGAGGGCAGTGGGAAGGAAGGGAATAGAGAAAAGGACTGGAAAGGAGTGGGGAGATGGCAGGGTCTCTCCATTCTGTCTGGTCTGGTCCTCAGGATTCAGGCTCCATTATTTTGTCCATGTACACTAAATATTTTAGGCTGGGCAAACTACTGCCACACGTTGATTTATGTTGTGTCTAGCATCTATTTAAATGTTAATGCTTCACATGAACTGAAGCCCTGGTTACTAGGTTCTGCACACACCATCACGTGTGTAAAGCCAATGTGGCTTCAGATGCTACCTCCCACAGACTGTCTAACCCCAACCCATAGAAGGAGAAGGCTGTCTGGGGTAAGCGGGGAGTAAGACCACAGACAGATAGATATGCAGCTGGGAACTTGGGACTTCCTACAACACCCTTGTATTGGACCTTTGTTATGTCAAAATGATCCTCTTTTCATCAGTTACCTTTTGGTGCCTAGGCTTGAAAACAGATGCATCACAGGAGAGTGAGAAGTGCATCCAAGACATAAAGGGAGGTCCTCACAGGCACTCAAGCTTCCTTTCCAAGAGGGCACCATATTGCTGAGACAATGGGAAGGAAAAGCACAAGTCATGGAGTGCTGGACCAGACATGGCTCTAGGAAATGGTGCTGCCCTGTGCATTTTGACCTGTGGTACTGGAAACTTCCATAATGAAAGGATAGCAGAGAGAAGTGGATAGGGTGGTGGTCCCGGAGAAGGAAAGTCCTCAGTTCAAATTCCTTCTGTGGTGCTTTCTAGGATGAGGCTGGGCCAATCACTGAACTTTCTAAGCCCCATTTTTGTAAATTCTTTTAATGAGAGGATTGTTTTAGATGATTAGTGAGGCCCCTTCCAGCCCCAAACCAATGAGTTATGGTGACTTTGGACATGTAGAAAACCTTTGGATGAATGAGAAATAAATCTTACTGGTTCCAAATCATAGAACATTCTATTCTTCCAATTAAATCCTGTTCTTCCAATTAGAAAAAATTTCCAGAGACCTCACCGGCCACTGTAATGGACTTTGATAAACTCTACATTTGGGCTATAGGACCAGGGGACCATGCCTGTGGATAGTCAGCACTTCACAACCTCAGGAGGAAATGGGCGGTCAATTTCACAAGTGACCAAACTTCCTTATGTTTGTTCAAGAAAAAAATGGGCAATTCCAGTTCATGTAGCCAGAAGAAAGTGATGGAGAGTTGTGGAGTTTGGGGAGTATGCTGATCTCAGGTGCCACATCTGTTTCCATAGAGGAAGCATCTCCTTTATACCATAGTACCTGAGGCTTATGTAGGCAGGGATGTGGCCTCACTTTGTTCCCCCTCTCACAAGGCTGGGGACAGAACTCTTCCCCCTGGAGCATCATCCAGGCCCTGGTGGTAGCTGAGTAAGGGAAGGTAATAGAAGGGTTTGTTTTCCCTTTCCAATTAACCTGGACCACTGTGTACTTGAAATTGAAGTCATAAGAGAGCCTAATCCTTGGGCTGGAGACTAACTTGGTCAGGGAGGCAGAGTACGCCAAGGTGTCTTTGGAGCCAGAGACTCTCTGACATCCCTGAGAAAGGGCTTCCATAGACATAGATGATTGGCTTGGGTACCCTGCCTAGTGTTTCCATACTGGTCTCCAGCTAGTGCCAATGTTAGCAGCCCTTTCAGAGTCAGACATTTTGACCAACTGACTCATGGAACCTGAACATCATGTTGGCTGAGTCAGGATGAACTGGACCCAAGAATCTAGAGAAAGCAAAAGAAGTTGAGTTGTGAGTAAAAAGCCAGGTACCCTCCCTCTCTGCTCTCCCATATAAGAGCCTGAGAGGGTGAGAGCCCCTCAGCTATTGAGAATCTCCTCTTTCAGAGCACCTTCATTCTGGCAGGGAGAAATGTCCAAGTTCTGCAGCAGATACAGCCAGAGCTCTGTCCACAGAGGCCCTTCAACAGGTGTCTCTGCCAGTGTCTCTGACCTCTCTCATCTCTCCCCAGAGCACTGCATCCTCTCCTTTGTGATTTAGCCCTGTCAGGGCCCAGAGGCTAGGTATAGAGCCATGGAATTCTCTGAGTGGAGGAAAAGGTGGATAACAGATCAGAGTGCTCTGACTCTGCCTCATGGAATGAACATCACATAGTCTATTGAGCAGACGTCTAAGACCTGAGATCCTGGGAATCCCTGGGAAGACATGTCAAAGTCAGTCCTCTTCCTGCCTCAGTCAAGTGACCTTCTCAAACATGTCCAAGTGTGGACATAGATGAGGAGAGCCATTGTTCACTGGGCTTCCTGTTGTTAGAATTATGTGCCAGGATCAGCTTGGGAGACTAGGCCCAGAGCTTGTGAGTCATATTGGACTTGGCCTGACTGCTCAAGAGACTAAAGGAGAGAATGAGGCATGGAATCAAGGGGGGTGGAGATGGAGGGAATGGACTCCAGAGGAAGCTCCAGGATAATGGGTTCTATTTTCTTGGTGACATGATAAGGAAAGGGCTAAGTGCTAAAGGTGCTGAGAAGTGGAACATCAGGAAAGTGAGAAATCTTGGAATAACTGTTGTCAGGATCGCAAAATAGAGGTGATTAAGGAATTCTTCCTGAAGGATGTCTTAGTTGTCTGGAGGACCCAGTTCAGATTAGAAGGCATCATTTTATAAAGGCCCCTTCAGCTCATCTGGAGACTCCCTGCAGCAGTGATCAGGAGAAAGCTGTGAGGAGGAAAGGAGGGAAATGACAAGGGAGGGTAATGGCCTGCGTCTGGGAGACCCTTGAAGGGAGGTGTCTGGGAAGAAGAAGGAGGAGGAGGAGGAAGAGGAGGAGATTGCATCTAGGGAGTGGGAGTCAAAGGGAGAGGTGGATGAATGAAAGACTCATTTTGCTTGAAGGAGAATTTTTGGTCCATTGTTGTGGGCTTGGAAGGGACCTTAGAGGGCCCTCATTTGGTAGATGAGGAAACAGAGGCCTGGGGAGATTAAATGACTTGGCTACATTCCCAGACTTGATCAAGATCAGAAGTAAGATTTGAACCCAAATCCTCTGACTCTTCAATCCATGCTTTCCCCCACTGTACCACACTCCTCTTATTTCAATAGAGGAGATGCCTCTTTTATAACAGGGTAGAGGACTTGTGTCTCCTGTTTCCTCTTCCTGCCTCTGGGTCAGAATATGGTCCTGTCCACAGGACACTGAGCAGACCTCAGACACTGCTGGTGACTGAGCCAGTGAGGGACCAGACAAGCGCAGCTCAGAAGTTTTTGTCCCACTTCCTCATAAGCCTTGGGCGCTGTGTATGTGTAGTAGCCACTGTTATAGTAGGCAGATTGACAGTAGTAGTCAGCCTCATCCTCAGGCTGCAGACCAGAGATGGTCAGGGAGGCAGAGTTGGTGGAAGTATCTTTGGTGCCAGAGAATCTTTCTGGGATCCCCGAGGGACGGTTACTATAACCATGGATGATGAGGTTGGGGGCCTGGCCCTGGTGCTGTTGATACCATTCGACATTGTTGCTACCAATGTTGCCACTGCTTCGAGTGCAGGAGACTGTGACTGACTGACCCAGAGACCCTGACACTGATACAGGCTGAGTCAGCACATATTGGGCCCAAGCACCTGAAATGACAAAGAGAAAGAGATTTGTGAGTCAGGGGCCAGGGTACTCTCTGCTCTCCTCACCAAGGAGGGAGAGAGGAGATAGTCCCTATGAATTTTCTCAGAGACCCCTCAGGCTGGCACCTTGGCAAACTGTGAGGAGGCTGAGCAGGAGAGGAGCCCAGGCCATGGTGGAGATGCCCCCAAACCTCTGCTCCCTGAGGCCTGTCTGAGGGGGCTTCACTCTCCTAAGTGTCTCTTATCCCTCTGCTAGCCCTTCATGCAAATGTACTACTTCCTTGTTTTTCACCCTTTTAGGGCCCTGAAACTGGAAGTAGAGCCAGGGGAGGACTGAGGGCAGAGGAGGGATGCCTAGCAGTACAGAGGCTCTGACTGTGTCCCCTGGGAGGTCCTGGGGAGGAAGCAGGTGCTGGGTCATCTTACAGCCCCCTAATTTTAATGCAGGTGTGTGATGTGGTGGTGGAGGTTGCAGCCCTTCAGCCAGTTTAGAATAAAATCCTCAAGTCTCCAAACAATCTCACAGTGTCACCTGCTGGCCCACAGGCAGATAAACCCTGACTTCAATGGTGAAAATTCCATGGAAAGTTCCATGAAAGTTTCATAGTCTGGTTGCTCAGGGTACTAAGGCTTCATGGGACTTTTTGTATAATTTATTTTCTTTTTTAAACAAGATATTATGCAAGAATTAGATATTCTAGAGTCTCTACTGTGCCATTGATTAGGATATTCCTTCCCAAGGAACATCTCATCATCCATTCTGGCCTGCTCAGCCCCTGGGCCTAAGGTCTCTTCACCAATCCTTGCAGTCATTACCCAATCTGATTTCCTGCTTCCTTACAGTTGGAGCCAAGTATCAGATGCCATGTGCTGTATTCTCCTACTGGCATCCTTTCTCTCATTTGGATTTAAGGCTCAACGGGAATATAAAGGACAAGGAAAGTCTGAGAATGAGAATCCATTAGAGGAGAGAAGGGAAGCAAGAGAAAGCATTTGAGGTCAGGGGGAGGATCAGGACCTAGGCCAGATACAGGGGAACAAAGACCAACATGATACATGATTGTTGGCCCACCTAAGAGACAGCTCCATGCTCTGTAGTGCTCCTTTTCAGTCTCTCTGGGGCCCTAGGAAGGAAGCTCATCTAGTGATTTCTCCTTCCAAAGGTCAAATTCTTCCTTTAATCTGTATTGGGGGTCAAAGCCTTTCCCACGATATGAAGACTAATCACACAGAGACAGGAGGTACCTTTTCCTGGATAAGAAGCACTACAGGTGGGAACAGGACCTGGGGAGGTGTTGAGAGGGTGGCTGGGCTCTGGATATATGGGCTAGGTGTGACTGAATAGCAGCATTCATAGCATAAGGTTATAAGTGTGACAGTGTGTCATGTCCCAATCACTTGATCTGTCCCTCAGCTGACACTTCAGTTTCAGTAGTCCATGTCAGTTTGTATGCTGGCTTCTTTAAGTCTACTGGGAGGCAGAAGACCACTTTAATTCCTCAGAAAGAGTCCATTATCTGAGCTGTCCACCAGGGGGTGGTGTGCCCCACTCCAATGGCACATTGGCCCCTCCGTAGCTGCTCTGAGGCCTAACACCCTTCCCTCAAAACTGCAGTGTCCCCACTGCTCCCTAAGGACATTCAACCTTCAAATGTTTGGATTTCCTCCCTCCCCCCTTGTCAGTGCAGGTTCCTTCTCCACCTGGCACTGGCCCAGTTCTAAATATAGAAGAGTAAGTGATGAAATATTGCTTTTAAAGAATTAAGAATAGATGTGTTCTTTTACAGGCAGGTCCTCATCAAAACTGCCAGTCACTTTGAATATGCTGTGCTAGAGTAAGGATGGCCAGACTTCTCCCTCATTCTTCTAGGGATACTTGTGACAGGTGGGTGTTTTTTCTCTTATGCAGTCAGTTCTTGAAGAGAGAAGGGGCCTGGATCATGGACCCATCCCCAGATTGCTAAAAAGAGTTATAACTGCCAGGCCTAGAGGCCTGTGTGGGCTACCCGAGTCTTTCTTACCTCACCTCCGAGGTCTTCGGCTGGCCACGCCGGATGCACATATGAGAGAAAGGACGTTCCAGAGTCGAACAAGGGTTGAGCTTTATTTCAGGGTAGTTACAAGTGCAGGTGGAGGTCTTCCTTAGGAGGAAGAGGGGGAGATTTCCTAAGGAGGCTAAGCTTAAGGGATTGGAAGTAGAAGTACAAGCGGGGAGAGAGGGGGAGGGGAGAGAGAAAGAAAAGAAGCGGAGCCTACTGTCCTCTTGGCTCCTTACGTGCTAAGAGAGAGCTTTCAGCCTTCCTCAATCCTACTTAACCTTCAGCCGCACAGTTTGCATCTCAATACTGTGCTGTTAGGTAATTAGGTGTGCTCCAATCTGGGACAATCTCGAGGGCAGGGAGACTCCACCCATCACGTATCTCCCGGGGAGAGGCGGAAATACCCGAGCTAGCCGAGCTAGCTCAGTCTAACCTTCTCGAATCCCCGCTGTTCATGGAGGGCCTCGTAAGACTCTAAGATTTAGAAGTCCCACTTTTACCCGCCCGAGACCATCCACACGGAATTGAGCTTCCAATCCCAACATATCCCCTTCTTTGTTATGCGCGGAGCGCACCTGGCTCTAGAGCAAACAGTGGCTGGAGGCTGAGTGGATTAGGAAGGCCTTTAGCATATGAGTACCCTACAACAAGACTTCATTCACACAGAAATCTGCAGCTAGCACAACTGACAAAGGGAGGCATCAAATAAAACAAAGATGAAACTAAATGGCTGAGGTACAACAGGGGAAGTGCAATCAACTAATCCCAAAGCATATTTTAAGAGGAGCAGCTGGTGTAGGCGCCTTACATCACCACAACCTCAGTCATGCAAATGGATCTCAACGGCCAAGCCTGAATGGCCAAGCCTGTGGTATTCAGGTGAAAAGTTGGTCACCCCTTCCCCCCACAATGTCCTGGGTTTGTGATATCAAAGTCCTCCTTCAGCCGCTGAAAAAGATGCCTAGATGGGAAGCTGTCAGCAGCAGTGTCTGCGGTTGCGATGAGTGCTGCCTCCTCTCTGGGCAGCAAGGTTAAAGCTGTCAGGAGCAGGCTCAGGTGGTGTATGATCCTTCTCCGGGGTCTCTGGGCTCTCCGGGGTCTCCGCCTCCTGCGTCTCCGCTGTCTCCGACCTCGGTTCCCACCTACGGATCCTTCTAATGGGAATCCACGCATCACCTTTTCCTATGGAGACACAAACATACCCTCGACCCCCTATTAGTATCTTAAAATGTCTCATAGCTGGAGTATTATGTGAGTTTTTTGAGACAGCTGTATCAAGCTCTGATTGTATTAGGCCTCTTGATCTTAGCTCTAATTGTATTAGGCCTCTTAATCTTCCCCTTCTTTGTTTAGCGAGGATCGCCTTTAAGGTAAAATTGATAAGAATGCATACTGGCTCTTTACTTAGGTATAGCTGCTGCCAGGTGCTCACAAATGCTTGATTAACATCTGCAAGGAACCTGAATTTCCTGGATTTTTTCTTTATAACAAACACAGGAGCATTCCAGGGTGCTAATTGCTCCTTAACCAATATTTGTAATGCCTGGAGTTTTTCTGGAGTCAGGGGCCATTGCTCCACCCAAATCGGGGTGTCTGACTTCCAATTCAAGGGTGGGGACTCCAGAGCAACAGCAATGGCCCTTACTAAAAATTTGATAACCTCATCCCGAGGCTGCTCATAGCCATTCCGGCAATCAAAACATAATCGGAGGCTGAGTACTGTAATTGATTTCCTGTAGCCTCAAACTGCCCTGTTCCTGTAAATTGCTGATAAGCCTGGGGGGCCTGAGCCCCTAGCCCACCAGCAGTGCTCTTTACCCTCTGAGAAAATTCTGATACCCAAATCACATTCTGCCCAGGGGTAAGGCAGGCTCTAGCTAAGCTCTTCCAGTCATTAGGAGTCAGAACGAACTGACCACTGAGAGTTTCAAGCATGGCTATGACAAAGGGTGAATTAGGGCCGTGCTTGGTGCAAGCCTCTTTAAGAGTCGCCACTCTCTTCCACTCTATGGGTATGTGGCTCCTTCGAACGCCACCGGGGACATTGGGGTCCGCTATTTCTAGCACAGGAAATGTCCCTACATCTTCTCCATTCTCTATAGCCTTTCTTATTCCTTTTTCCAAACTGGACTGTGGCCCTGGACTGTCTGACCAATGGAGCAGGTTATAAGGAGGCGCGGAGGGAAGGCACGGCGTATTCTCCCCTGCCTCACCTTTTCCATCCGCTAGATGGAGCTCCGAGTCTATTTTTTCTTTACGTTCCTTAACTTTCCGCTTAACTTTCTGCTTGCCTGGGTCCTCCCCTCCCCTGTCTCCGCTTCCACTCTTATTCCAATCCCGCCCTGGCCTCTCTGGCCCTTCCTTACAAAATTCTCGGAGGTCGTTTAACTCTATTGTGACCCCCGCCTCCCTGCCTTCCCTGTGAAGTGTCTCAGCCCAGACCTCCTGTTCCTCTGGCTTTATTACTGGCAATTGATTCCTCATCCCTGCCCTTTTCCCAGGGGTTTGGGAAGCTTCTCTCCACTTTCTCTCCTTCCGAATCTAGGATTCGGGACTCGCTTCTTTCACAGCCCCTTCCGGGTGTACCCCAAAAGCACCCAGGATTATCTACGCTCCCAATCCCTGTTGGGGCGCCAACTGCCAGACCTAGAGGCCTGTATTGGGCTACCCGAGTCTTTCTTACCTGTCCCAGGTCTTCGGTTGGCCAAACCGGATAAACGTATGAGAGAAAGGACGTTCCAGAGTCGAACAGGGGTTGAGCTTTATTACAGGGTTTCGGTTACAAGTGCAGGGGGGTCTTCCTTAGGAGGAAGAGGGGGAGCTTTCCTAAGGAGGCTAGGATCTTAAGAGATTGGAAGTAGAAGTACAAGCGGGGAGAGAGGGGGAGGGGAGAGAGGAAAGAAGAGGAGCGGAGCCTACTGTCCTCTTGGCTCCTCACGTGCTAAGAGAGCTTTCAGGCTTCCTCAATCCTACTTAACCTTCAGCCGCACAGTTTGCATCTCAATACCGTGCTGTTAGGTAACTAGGTGTGCTCCAATCCGGGACAATCTCGAGGGCAGGGAGACTCCACCCATCACGTATCTCCCGGGGAGAGGTGGAAATACCCGAGCTAGCCGAGCTAGCTCAGTCTAACCTTCTCGAATCCCCGCTGTTCATGGAGGGCCTCGTAAGACTCTAAGATTTAGAAGTCCCACTTTTACCCGCCCGAGACCGTCCACACGGAATTGAGCTTCCAATCCCAACATATAACAGTGTCAGTCTAACCTCAAAGAGGAATTGTGGGCCTGGCCCGGGGGTTCAGAACAGGATTTGAGGTCCCACTAGGCTTGGAGGTCTTTTCTTTAACTAAACTGCCAAGTGTTCAAAGTCTACAGTAGAGAGCATAACTCTGACGGACTGATCATTTTGTTCAAATATCAAACATATACTTGCCTAAGACTATTTTATGGAGAAGTCACCCAGGGCAAGTGCTCAGGTGGTGGGCAGAAAAGTGATACAATGGGGGCAAAACCAAGATGGTGGAGTAGAAAGACACACATACAATAGCTCTTCCCACGTACCCCATAAAATACCTGTAAAAAATGTCTCTGAACAAATTCTAGAGGAGCAGAAGCCACAAAAAGACAGAGTGAAAGAGATTTCCAGCCCAAGGCTGACAAGAAAAGTCTATTACATGGAACATGGAATGGAGTGCAGCCCACGGAGCCCAGCCCAGCCTTGGCCATGCAGTGCAGCAGGGACAGGACTGAAACAGGCCTCTGGGGCAGAATCTGCAGGAGCAGTGATGGTTATCAGCACCCTCTATGAACAATCACCAAAGACACTTCAAAGGTCAGTGAAAAAGCTTAGGTGGTGGCAGCCACACTAGCAGCATCCATTTTTGGAGCCCTCAGCCTAATGCTCCTGAGGGAATTGAGCTGCTGATCTGGGTCTCAGTCCAGAGTGGTGGTCCAGGGGTGAGGAAGAGTGCTGGCTGGCATGGGGAGCTGGTGGAGGCTCTGGAAAGGGAATCATACTTGCAGATCCTAGGCAGAAAAGCTTTGGTAGTTCCCAGACAAGAGCATAGGCCAGGAGAGTAGCAAACTCCTCTGCCTTGATTGAGCCACCTTGGATGAACTGATAACTTACAGGTCTCCAGAGGATGTCCCTCTCTTGACAAAGGACTCAAAAGTCAATTAACTGGATGGGAAAATGCCTAAGAAAGGGAAAAAATAAGACTATAGAAGGTTACTTTCTTGGTGAACAGGTATTTTCCTCCATCCTTTCAGATAAGGAAGAACAATGCTTACCATCAGAGGCCTCCAAAATAAATATGCAATGGTCTCAGGTCATGGAGGAGCTCAAAAAGGATTTTGAAAATCAAGTAAGAGAGGTGGAGGAAAAATTGGGAAGAGAAATGAGAGTAATCTAAGAAAATCGTGAAAAGAAATTCAACAGTTTGCTAAAGGAGACCCAAAAAATGCTGAAGAAAATAATATCTTTAAAAATAGGCTAACTCAATTGGCAAAAGAGGTTCAAAAAGCCAATGAGGAGAAGAATGATTTAAAAAGCAGAATTAGCCAAATGGAAAAGGAGGTTAAAAACTCACTGAAGAAAATAGTTTTTTAAAAATTAGAATGGAGCAGATGGAAGTTAATGACTTTATGCGAAACCAAGAAATCACAAAACAAAACCAAAAGGATGAAAAAATAAAAGATAATGTGAAATATCTCATTGGAAAAGCAACTGACCTGGAAAATGGTTCCAGGAAAGATAATTGGTCTACTTGAAAACTATGACCAAAATAGACCCTAGACATCATCTTCCAAGAAATTATCAAGGAAAACTGCCCTGATGTTCTAGAACCAGAGGAAAAAATAGAGAAGAAGAACGCTCACCTGTCACCTCCTCGAAGAGATCCCAAAAGGGAAATTCCTAGGAATATTGTAGCCAAATTCCAGAGTTCCCAGGTCAAGGAGAAATTATTACAAGCAGTCAGAAAGAAGCAATTCAAGTATTGTGGAAATATAATCAAGATAACACAGGATTTAGCAACTTCTACACTAAGGAATCAAAAGGTTTGGAATATGATATTCTAGAGATCAAAGGAGATAAGATTAAAATCAAGAATCACCTACTGAGAAAAATTGAGTATGATATTCCAGGAAGAAATGGTCATTTAATGAAATAGAGGACACCCAAGCATTCTTGTTGCAAAGTCCAGAGCTGAATAGAAAACTTGACTTTCAAATACAGATTGTAGTGAACCATCTCACATAAAAGAGGGAAGAAAGAACTTTTGCAATGGAAGGGAAGAGGGGGAGATGAAAGGAAATAACTGAGGCTTAGTCTCATGGCATTTGGCTTAAGAAGGGAATAATATACACTCTCCTGGATATGGAAATCTATTTTACCCAGCAGGAAGGCAAGGGAGAAGAGGATAGGAGAAGGAAGATAATAGAAGGGGCAGCAAATTTGAGAAAGGGATAATCAGGATAAAAAGGGATAAACACTATTGTGGGAGGGCAGGTCAATGGAGAGAATGGAATAAACGAAGGGCAGGATAGAACAAAGGGAAATGTGGTTAGTCTTTTTCAACCTAAATACTATGGAAGTGCTTTGTTTGCCTTGGTAAATATGTATAACCTCTACTACATTGCTTATTTTCTCAGTGAGGGTTGATGGGAAGGGAGGGAGAGAATATGAAACTCAAAGCTTTAAGAATGAAGATTAAAAATTGTTTTAGCATGCAACTGGAAATTAAGATATACTGGCAATGGAGTACAGAAATCTATTTTGCCCTACAGGAAAATAGAGGGAGAAAGGAATGGAAGAATGGTGGATAATAGAAGGCAGGATAGACTGGAGGTAGGAGTGGATGGGGTGAATGATGTCCTGGGACTAGGAGTGGGGAGAGATGGAAGAGAAAATTCTGAATTCAAATTCTTGTGGAAGTGAATGTTCAGAACTGAAAAATTAATTATATATTTAGAAAAATATTTGTGCAGCTTTCTTTGTGGTGGCCAAGAATTGGAAAGCAAAGAGATTCCCATCAATTGTGGAATGGCTGAATAAGCTGTGGTATAAGAATGTAATGCGATACTATTGTGCTATAAGAAATGATGAACAGGAAGACTTCAGAGAGGCCTGGAAGGACTTATATGAATTGATGCTGTGAAAGGAATAGAATCAGTAGATCATTTTATAGAGTAACAGGCACAGTGTTGTGTAAAAGTGAGGCATTTTTCTGGTAGACTTAGCCCTTCACAGCAATGCAAGGACCTAAAACATTCCCAAAGTACTCTTGAGGCAAAATGCCATCTACATCTAGAGAAAGAACTATGGAATTGGAACTCAGAAAGAACCACCTGTTCTTATTTCTTTTCCTGACCATGAAAATAGAAAGGCTTGTTTAAATCAGGGAGCAGTTTGAAAACAAGTAAAATTTAATTTTGTAGAATGTTTCATAAAACAATTATATTTTTTCTGTGAATGACATAACAGGACTTAATTGTTTAGGTATACTAGATGCAAAGTCACCTAAAAGAAACTGGAACGAATGGTGTCTTAAATCCAAACAGCAAGAGTATTACAATTCATTGGTATTGAATAATGAAAACTTGCTTTATTTGCAAAGGAGACATTCAGTGGAGTGAAAGTTAATTCTGTAGAAAGCATGGAATATGGTTATAAAACATGAGATGGAATTGAGAAAGTAGAAGACTGTAAGTGTAGTGTCAGATCAAACAGATGATGAAACAAGGGAGGTGCAGTTTGGGAGGGGTTTAATCAAATTCCACTTAATGGTCACTTGTTGCACTAATATCTGAGTCTTCATGATGATATTTAGGGTTTTCTTGACAAAGATACTTGAACGATTTACCATTTTGTTTTCCACTTCATTTTACAGATGAAGATTCTGAGAAAAACATGGTTGAATGACTTACCTGGGGTTAAACAGCTTGAAGGTGTGTGAACTTGGATTTGATTTTGGGTTTTCCTGACTCTAAACCCAACACTCTATTCACTGCACCACAGAGTTGCCCAAGTCCACTGGAAGCGTATACAAAAGAGACAAAGTGTGACCAAAGAGGGATGCAAGGAGGATGAGTGAAAGCTTAAAGAAAGCTGTCACCAGTTTGCATTCACAGTGAGAATGAAAGGTTAGAAACTAAAGCGCTCAGAGTTTGGAAAGAGGTTTGAGGAATATTTTTGTTCTTGTTGAGATAATGATGATGTGAAGGTTTTCTGAAAAAACCCAAAGTGTCTGTTTTGACAGTATTCTCACCAGTTACAACATTTACCTAATGGAAACCAGAGTGATAAATTTGCAACATGGAATTATTTGAGGAGAGCATATTAAAATTCTGAATTTGAAGGACCTCTAGAAGTCACATATCAGTCATGTGAGGAATAATCATTCACAATTTCATTACTTCCTAATAGAGGTTATTTGTATAGTGTCTGTGTTTCAGAGTATTATCATGGATGCCAAGAAGTATCAGACAGAGAGTATAAAAGACTGCCACTTGAAATCATTGGTAGTAGACTAGCTAAAAATAGTGGGTCATGTAATTCCAAGTGCTGGCAATAAATGGCTTTGGAAAAAAATTGATATTCTGAATGATACTATTTGTGAATATAGATCCAGAGGTGATTAATACATTAAATTCTCATTTTAAGTGAGATGAGTTCTCATATTAGGATAATTGTAATCTGCAATCCTCTATAAGTTCATAAACTCTTAATGAAAAACACTGAAATTTGCCAGTAAGACAATATGTCAAGAAACTGAAAAAGTTAAGTTTGTTGGAAGTATAATTGGATAAAAATTACTCTAGACAAGTCTTGAAGGAAATCAGAATAGAAGGCCCACACTGATAATATAAGTGATTTTCAATGTAAGACAGTTTGGAGATGCATTCAACAGAATTGATGTCCTTTAATTTCATCATATTGCCTATGTTATTATTTTAATCCTAAACTACTTTGTATTGTGAATTTTGGGAAACCATTGCCTAAGGAATAATGTTAAAGGAATGATTGATCCATATCATTTTACAGTTTACATCTGGACACTATGAAATTATTTTTTGCATGAAGTTATTTTCATGATGTTGAAACCAATCAAGTATTTAATTGAGTAAATTTTGTATTACAAGAAAGAAAAATTTAATTGGTAGGGGAAAGCTGTTTTTTAGAAAAATAAGGCCTTTAAAAGTCTCTTTATCTTCCTCAGAACCTTCTACTTGGGTAAATTAATGAAATTTTACTGGCATAGAGAAAGAAGTCACTAAGTATCATGAAATGCTAAAACAACGAATTGGTTTTCCAATGAACTAGGATCCTTTCTTCTCTCACAAACACACAAAACCAAAATGAGGTGAGGGGGGACTTCCACATTACTGTAGAGTCTAGAAGCCATTTATAGAAGCCATTTCTATGAAATTACGAAGTTAAATCTAGAATTATATATATATATATATGTTACATCTTGTGTCAACTTAGTCTCAACATACAGTAGTCTTACAGATTAATTTTTGCCTTAGGGGATTCAATACCTCAAGAGAGAGATGCCCAGCTATTAGTCTAAAGGCTTGCAGTAAGTACTCAGCATTTAGTGGATTTTGAGTGAATTGCCATATATTCATTACATATGTAGAATTTCAGAATATGATTATTCTAGTCAATGCTACTTATTAATTTTTTAGAGCAGGATGAGTTTGTACTACATGGGAAAAAAGAAAAAATTGTTGAGCATATTTTTATTTTTACTTTGGAAAGATCTGTTGAACGTTTTGTTTTTAACGGTTACTGCAACAGCTTGAGAGAAGCAATAATGATTGTACCTAACTCTAAGGTGTGATTAGTGCAAGTTTCTCTTTGAAATACAGTCTCTTGGGAATATAACTTGATATTGTTCTGAATTTTGAATTCAGGTATAATTGTCGGAGTTATCTTGAAACCAATAATCCACCATTCCAGGGAAATTCCATGAAGGAAGCAAAGGATGTGAGATCCATGAACTGCTAGAGGGCAATGTCTGTGCCTGGGAAGGTTGACAAGATGGTCTTAATTACAGAATCCTATTGACTCCATTTCCCCATTGTGCTTTTTACTTTTTGAATAGAAATGTTTCCCACCTAGTTAATCCTCAGGCTGGCTAATATAAACTGTGAATAAGGCAGAACTTCAATATACGATTATGTCTTTTTAAAAAGTTACCTAAGACTCTTAGCAGAAATCAAACAGAACTTAGGATACTTTATGCTGTTATGCCTATGTTAATGTTGTCCCTCTCTGTCATTAGGTTCAGGCTTAGAGGAAGTCTTAATATTGTTACAACCCTTCTTCCGTTCATTACACATCTCTAACCATAGCAGGTAAAAATGTTATTTTCTCTCATAATGAATCTTGTTTTTATATTATTCTACTCTCTCTGAATTACTATGAGGCTATGCAATGGATCTGGAAGAGTTGTTTGATGTTCCTTTTCTCACTCTGCTTATTTTAAAGCTAGCTCTAACACACAAGGCTGCAAAAGAGGAAAAGGAGGCAACGGAGTTTCTGAAGAATTGCAGGATTATTTGCACTGGTGACCCATGGACATTCTCAAAAGGAGAATGTCTTCTGGATAAAAAAAGACCTTGGTTCAATATGATGTCAATGGAGGAACAATGTTTAGCAAAGAGAAGTCAGAATTTTTTTGAAAAAGGGCATAAAAGTTGGAGTGACTTGGGGGAATTTTGTAGTGTCTCTCAATGTCTACCTGCATGCCTGTATTCAGCCTATAGCCTAATATGCATTCTGGTGATTGTATGTTACAAAGAATAAACTTTAATAGTTGCCTGTTGGTTGATATGACCAAATAGGTCTTATTATTTTGAAAATAGTTGTGAGCTCATTGAATCTATGACAGGGTCTCAAGGATGCCCCAGAATCCATAGACCACACTTTAACATTGCTGTAGTTCATAGAAAGACACTTGAGGATTCATCGGTGTCCATGAGAGTTGGCCTAGAACACCTCAGAGCCTGTGCTACATGTGGTGGTAGCCTGCTTGGGAATAAGCATTGGACCATTAGTTTTTGGAAGGATGCTCCTGAGAGATTCTTCACATGGGATTTTGTTGCTGGATACCTGAGTTTTGAGTATTCACTATCATTTGTTCTTTTTCTGTTGTAGACTATTGTTGTATGGACGACAGTTTTTCAGTGTCTTTCATGTTGATTCCATCTGTAAATGTGAAAGGGGATTGGGAGAGTAGGCCTAGGTTGTGATCCTCATGTACAGACCTTAGTCAAGCTCTTCAGGGGATACTAAAAGAGGGAATGAGTTATGGTATGAAGGGGATTAGAGAGAGTAAGTCAGAAATTCAGAGTGAATGTTCTCTGTTTTGTCAGAGAAGATGTGAGGTTCTTGACTGTGAGGGACAGGTAGGAGGTGATGTGAGAAGGTTGGCTAGAGAAGAGAATCCTTGGAGTAACTCCTGTGGGAATGCCAAACAGAGTTAATTAGAGGAGCTAAAATCCTGTTTTTCTGCTTTGAAGGACATTTCAGATGAGATGGCATCAACTGGTAGAGGACCTAGCAGCTCAGCTCGGTGATTTTCTCCAACAGTGCTCAGCAGCCATAGGAGAGGGGAACTAAAGTGAGATGGTGATGGTCATCCATATTTGAGGTTAGGCAGGGCATGACCTTTCCTAGGGAAAAGGTACCAAGCTTTTGAGAGGAGGGTAGGGTGTGTAACTGAACAGGAATTGAGGGTCCCCACTGTAAGAGAAGAAAGAGAAGCCAGAGCAAGTTTGGGTGATCATCCTGGGGTGGTCTGGAAGATCATTGAGGGGAGAATGGAGTGGATGTCACTGGAAAGGACATTGAGGAGGAATGAGGGAAAGAGAGAGATGGATAGTTCATGTGGCTTGAAGGAGATTTTCTAGGGATATAGCTCAAGGGCTGGAAGGGACCTCAGAAGTCATTTAGTTGAAGCCTCTCCTTTTATAGATGAAGAAACTGAGGCTTTAGGAGGGTAAAAAACTTGGATATGGTTCACATAGTTGATTCCATCAAAGAGGCAGGATTTGACCCCAGATAATCTGATTCTAGAACCAATCCTTTCTCCACTGTACCACACTGTACTAATTTTCATAAAGGAGGTATCTCTTGTAAACTTTGGTCCAGGAAACTGGACATGTATCTTTTGTTTTATCTGTCTCCCCCAGGGATTTGACTGTGACTGTACACACAGGGAGCAGTCCTCAAACCCTAACTGTAATTGAGTCTTTGATGGAGCAGAGCAGGGGAGCTCAGAGGTTTTTGTCTCCCTTCCTCATGGGTCTGAACCACCGAGTGACTTGTCGCTGCTGCCATTGATAATGACAATTTGCCTCATCCTCAGGCTGGAGACCAGATAAAATCAGAGAAGCAGAGCTGGGTGAGATGTCTTTGGAGCCAGATAATCTCTCTGGGATTCTCAAGGGACAGCTACTCCACACTTTCTTCCAGAAAACCATTTCTGTGAGGAGGGAGCAGAGACTTCAGACTTCCTTCCCATTTCATCCCAGAATATTAGAAAGACAGAAGCTGAAAGGTTGAGATTTAATCTAATGAATCATGCTCACTGTTTCATGCAGGACATTCTAAAGGTACAGTTTAAAAAACTGTGACTGTATTGTAGTGAAGTTTCCAGTGAACCTTAATAGGATTTGGTGTCACTGTCTCATGGGTGCTAAGCCACGAGGTGCTTTATCCATTGTGGGTTTTGAACTAGCACTGCAAATGTCAACACAATTCCTCCAGAATAAACTTTGAGATCCAACAGTTATTCAATACTTGGGATGTTTTAGAACCAGCTGTGGGTGTGGCCAAGAATTCAGAAAAAATCTCTGATAATTAGCTGGAACTGAGATAAGAGTAACAGCACAGAAGCAAGTGCAGCCTTGCCTCTAATTTCCTCCATCCATTAGACAGAATCCAGTTCTGTAGATGAGACTGTTTTTATTTGCTACTAAAGCTTTTACTCCCAGGTCATGGAGACTGTGGAAAATTCTGCTGCCCACTTAGGAGGGAATGAGAGTTGAAAAGGTAAATGGAGTCTTCTTATTGTGAAAATGATTTGGCCTCATTGATTCTCTAAAAGCATGTCAGGGACCTCCAGGGATCAGTGGACCACGCTTGGAGAATCATTTTTCCAGGTCATAGAAAGCCACGTCAGGGCCTCCTCAGTGTCAGTTTGAATTAGCTTACAAGGCCTCAGAGCCTGTGCTACATGTGGTGCCAGCCCCCTTGGGAATAAGCATGGAAGGATGGACAGATGTCCATTTATTCAGGGCATTTTCTCATGTCAGATTTATTTGGAAGTATGACTAGGGCCCAGGAGATTTTGATCCACATATAGAGAGCTCAGATTACCTCTTCAGAAGATACTCAAAGGAGGGAATGAGGTACAGTATGAAGGGGTTTAGAGAAGATAAGTCAGGACCTCAGAGTAAATGTTCTCTGTTTCCTCAGAGAGAGGTTAAGTTTTTAACTGTAAGGGAGGAGGAGGGGATGTGGGAAGACTGAGCAAGGAAGAATTAGAATACCTTCTGTGAGGACTGCAAATAGTTAAAGATTTCCCAAAGAATGGTGAAGTGGCTTTGAGGACTCAGGTCGGGGCAGATGACATCAATTGGTAGAGGACCCCATCTGCTCTGCTCAGAGACTTCTTCTAGCAGTGCTCAGTGGTCACATGTGAGGAGGGCTGAAGGGAGATGGTGAATCATCCAGGACAGAGGTTGGGCAGGACATGACCAACCATTGGGAAAGGGAGTCAAGAATTTGAAAGAGCAGGGTGTGAAGTGGAACACGTTAGAGGGTTCCCACTGGAAGAGAAGAAAGTGAAACTAGAGCAGATGTGGGTGATGGTCTCAGAGATCTCAGAGGGGAGGTCACTGAGAAAAAGAGGGTGTTGAAGAGGGATGAGACCAAGGAGAGGAGTCGCGAGGTGGGTGGATGCTGTTTGACTGATATTTCATGGGAACATTGATGCAGTGAAGGGATCTCAGATGCCATCCAATGCAAATCTTTCCTTTTTTATTAATGAGAATGAGGCATTAAGTGGATAAAAATTAGGCTAAGGACATGGTTGGTAAACATCAAAGACAAGATGTGAACCAAGATTTTCTGATTCTAAAATCCATGCTTTCCCCACTGTGCCACACCAGACTTCTTTCCACAGAGGAGGTGCCTCATATATTCCTTGGTCCAGGAAGCTGTCCTTGTGTCTCCTGTTTTCTCTCCTTCTCCCAGGGGTCAGATTTGGCTCCCCCTGCAGAGAGCAGCATTCACATCCTGGTGGTAACTGCATCATGGATGGAACAGAGAAGTGTAGCCCAGGAATTTTTGTCTCACTTCCCCATAGGCTTGGATCACTGTGCTGTTGCTGCTAGAGTCATCAGATAGACAGTAGTAGTCAGCCTCATTCTCAGGCTGAAGACCAGAGATGGTTAGAGAGGCAGAGTTGGTTGAGGTGTCTATGGAACCAGAGAATGTCTCTAGGATTCCTGAGGGACTGTCACTGTCACTATAGATAATGAGCTTGGGGGCCTGGCCCTGGTGCTGCTGGTACCATTCCACGTAAGTGTCATCAATGTTGCCACTGCTTAGAGTGCAGGAGATTGTGACTGACCCAGAGACCCTGACACTGATGCTGGCCGAGTCAGCACAAACTGAGCCCAAGCTCCTGGAAAGAGAGACAGAGATTTGTGAGTGAGAGGCATGGACCCTCTCTCTCTACCATCCTCACCCTGCAGGGAGAGAGGAGATGGTCCCTCTATGCCCTGAGGGCTCCCTTTTTCTATGATCTCTCAGACTGGCACCTTGGCAGAGAGTGAGGAGGCTGAGCAGTAGAGGAGTCCAGGCCATGGTGGAGATACCCCAAATCTCTGCTCCCTGAGGTCCCTCAGTTGGTGCTCCACTCTGCCAAGTCTCTCTTATCTCCCTTATCCCTCCCCAAGCCCTTCATGCAAATCTTCTACTTCCTTGTTTCTCACGCCTTTATGGCCCCGAAAATGGAAGTACAGCCAGGGGAGGACTGAAGGCAGAGGGAGGATGGGCAACAATACAGAAGCTCTGACTTTGGCCCCTGGGAATCCCTGGGGAGGAGGCAGCTGCTGGACCATCTTACAGCCCCCTGATTTTAATGCAGGTATGTGGGTTGGTGGTGGGGGGTGGAATCGAGTCCCCACTGGAAGAAAAATATCCCCAGTCCCCAAACATAGTGTCACAGTGTCACCTGCTGGTCCACAGACAGGCATCATAGCATAAGGTTATGTGTGACAGTGTGTGATGTCCCAGTCATTCAATGTGTCCCCCAGCTGACACTTGAGTCTCAGTAACCCATGTCAGTTTGTGTGCTGATTAATTCAAGGCTACTAGTAGGCAGAAGGTCACTTTAATTCCTCAGATGGAGTCCATTATCTGAGCTGTCCACCAGGGGGAGGTATGCCCCACTTCTAGGAACATTGGCCTTTCCATAGCTGCTCTGGGGCTTACATGAAATACCCTTCCCCCAAAGCTGCAGTGTCCCCACTGCTCCACAAGGATGAACAGCCTTCAAATGCCTCAATTCTCTTCACATCCAATGAACATTACTTCCCCAACTAGCACTGGTGAGACACCAAGACATTTTGAGGAAACATTCATAAATGTTTTGAATGAGAAGGAGATCATAGTATGCAATTTAAAACTCTGGGATTAACATTCCAGAGAAGTTGAGAAATAATGTCACCCTCTCATTCCCTCCTGAACTACTTCTGAAGTAAAGTAAGAAACTTCCTGCCTTTCAAAGATATGTATTTCATTTCTCAATGGGGAAAGGTGGGTAAACGTAGCATTGATGCAAATGAGATAAGTTGCTCATTGTTAAATGACTGAGTACCAGCTTTAATGGGGCAACCAGGTGGGACAGTCCATAGAACACTTGGCAGGGAGTCACGAAGACTCATCTTCCTAAGTTCTATTCTGGCCTCACATATTAGCTAACTCTGTGACTCTGGTTAAGTGACACAAGTCACTTAACCCTGTAGGCCTGCAGTTTCCTCATCTATGAGATGAGCTGGAGAAGAAATGGCAAACTCACCCCAGCATCCTTGCCAAGAAAATTCCAAGTGGCATTATGAAGAGTTGTACAAGACTGAAAAATTACTGAGCAATGCCACCTTTAATACATTTCACTAAGAAAGACTTATATTTCACAATGATTATGTTTATTTTCAAGGAGCTTTTAGTAGAAATCTGGAAAGATTTGTAGAAAAAAGTATAGTTTAGTAATATATGGTTCTTTAGTTTGTGCTGAATCTTCAGTTTGGCATCTTTGGCTAAACTGTGGCAATGACCCACTCTATTGACAGGTACAACCCTCGTCAATAAAATTTTATCTTGCTTTGAAAACACATGCCTCAGTTTACATTAGTTGAATTTTACATTAATCTCTCCTTTGATCTTCAGAATTTCTAATTTGGTATTTAATTGGGCATTTTTAATTTGTTCTTTTTGTAGCATTTCTAGTTGTGTTCCAAATTCATCAACTTCTCCTTTTTCGATTCTGTTCATGAAAGCACTTAGAAACACAAAATTTTCTCCAAGAACTGCTTTTGCTAAATCCTACAAGTTTGAATGGAGTTATTCATTGTTTCTGTTAATTTTATTTGATCTCATTCTTTAAGATTAGATTATATAGTTTCTCATTAATTGTTATCTATCTTTCCATGGCCCTTTATTACATGTAATTTTATTGCATCATGATATAAAAAGAATGCATTTAATATTTCTGTCTTTCTGCTTTGGATCATGACATTTTTATATCCCAGTACATGGTGAATTTGTGTGTATGTGTGTAGGTGCCATGTACTACTAAGAAAAAGGTATATTCCTTTCTATGCCTATTCAGTTTTTGCCAGGGGTCTACCATGTCTAACTTTTCTAAGTCTCCATTTGACTCCTGAATTTCTTGTTTTTCTTGTGGTTAGATTTTTCTAGTTCTGATAGGGGGAGATTGAGGTCCCCCACAAGTATAATTTTACTGTCTATTTCTTTCTGTAACTCCCTTAACTTTTCCTCTACACCACTTGGAGCATATATGTTGAATGTTGATATTACTTTACGACTATGGTACCTTTTAGCAGGTTGTAGTTTCCTTGTTCTTGTCTTTTTATTAGCTCTATTTTTTCATTGCCTTATCTGACAATGGAATTGCTACCCCTCCCCACTTTTTTTTTTTACTTTAGTTGAAGCATAAAATATTCTGCTCTTATCTTTTACCTTCATTCTGTCTCTCTGCTTCATATGTGTTTCTGGTAAAAAAAAATATGGTAAGATTATGGTTTTTAATCAATTCTGCTATCTTTTCCTGTCTTATGGGAGAATTCATTCCATTCACACTCACTGTTATGATTACTAACTATGTGTTTCTCTCCATCCTATTTCCCTCTGCCCATTTATGCTTTTTCTCTCCTTTCAATATTTTCCTCCTCACGAATGTTTGCTTCTGATCATTGCCTCCCTCAGTCTGCCCTCCCTTCTATCAGCCCCTCTCCCTTTTATTTCCCCCTTTTCCTTAGTACTTCTTCCCTCCCTTCTTTCCTTCATTCTTTCTACATCTTCCCTTTTCTTTCCCCTTTGCCCTCCTATTTCCTGTAGGGTAAGAAAGATTTCTATAACCTGTGAATGTGTATACTCTTTCCTCTTTGAGTCAATCTGATGAGAATAAGTTTCAAACAATGCTCACCTCCCTCCCTTCTTTCCCACTACTGTAGTAGGTCTTTGTGTCATTTCGTGTGATGTCATTTAACCTTTTCTGCCTCTTCCTTTCTTCTTTTTTTTCCAATCTTTTTTCACTCCTCAATTAATGTTTTTAACCATAAAATCAAGACTCACTCATACCCATACCCTCTGACTATGTATACCCTTTCTAAATGTCAAACTAAAGACTTAGTTTGCAAGAATTGCAAGTATCATTCTCCCATGTAAGGACGTAAATTGTTTAACTTTATTGAATAACGTGCTTTTTTCCCATTGCTCTATAGCTTTCTAAGTTTCTCATGAGTCTTGTATTTGAAGGTCAAACTTTATACTAAGCTCTGAATTTTTCCTCAGATAAATTTGATGTCCCATATTTCATTGAAAGTCCATCTGCTCTCCTGAAACATTTTCCTCTATTTTGCTAGGTAGTTCATTTTGCCTGCAATCCAATGCCTCTGAGAATATCATATTCCAAGTTTTCTAATCCTTTAATGTAGAAGCTGCTAGTTTCTGCAAAATCCTAAATGTGGCTTCCTGATTTTTAAATTGTTTCTTTCTGCCTGCTTGTGGTATTTTCTCCTTGACTTGATAATTCTGGAAATGGGCTGCTATATTCCCTGGAGTTTTCATTTCTGGGTCTCATTCAGGAGATGATTAGTGAATTCTTTCAATGACTGTTTTACTCTCTGATTCTAGGACCTTAATGCAGATTTCCTTGACAATTTCATGAAAAAAGTTGTTCTGGCTCTTTTCTTTTATCATAGCTTTCAGGTAGACCAATAACTCTGAAATTATCTCTCCTATTTCCATGTTCCATGTCAGTTGTTTTTCCAATAAGGCATTTTACATTTTCTTTTATTTTTCAATTTTCAATTTCAATTTTTCTTCTGTTTTTTTATTTTGTAAATTTTTGTTCCTCTTTTTCCATTTGGTATATTTTGCTTTTTAAGGCATTCTTCTCATTAGCTTTTTGACCTTTTTTACCACTGGGTCTGGAAAACTTTTTAGGTGTCATTTTCCTCATTATTTTTTGGGGCTCCTTTAGCAAGTTGTTGACTTGTTTTTCATGAGTTTCTTGCTTTCCTCTCATTTCTCTTTCCAATTTTTCCTCCACCAATTTAACTTGATTTTTAAAAAAATGTTTATTTATTTATTTTTAGTTTTAAACATTCATTTCCACAAAATTTTGAGTTCCAAATTTTCTCCCCATCTCCCCTCACCCCAAAACTCTGAGCATTCTAATTGCCCCTTCTACCAATCTGCCCTCCATTCTCTCACACCCCTCCCTTCCCTTCTCCTCTCTCTTGACTTGTAGGGCAAGATGGATTTCTATACCCCATTACCTGTATTTCTTTTTTCCCAGCTGTATGCAAAAACAATTCTCAAGAGTTGTTCATAAAACTTTGAGTTCCAACTTCCCTTCCTTTCTCCCACTCCACCCATCCCCACTGAGAAGGCAACCAATTCAATATAGGTTATATATGTGTAGTTTTGCAAATGACTTCCATAATAGTCACGTTGTGTAAGACTAACAATATTTCCCTCCATCCTATCCTGCTCCCCATTTCTTCTATTCTCTCTTTTCACCTAGGACCCCTCAGACTTCACCAGATTGATAATTGACCAGGGTCTACCACTAGGGGCTCAGTTATCTGACTGACTTTGCCATAATATGAATATTCTACAAGAGCATTTTGAACTAGTTCAACAAACGTATAACCCGTCGTTTTGAAAATACAGTTGGGTATTGCCATGGCTTCCAAGAAAATTATTTTAAAAAATGAGCTCTGAAGTAGCCTATGGAAGTCATTCTGAAAGTAATCATTAATCTGTGTGATGCCTGACCTTGAATCCTCAACAATATGACACTGACTGTGGTTAGAGGAAGCTAACTTGAAGCTAGAATCAAGGATAGCTCTGCAAGAATTCTCAGCTAAGGACCATGTGAAAGAGATGCCATCAGCCCAAATGTGAAAGTATCCACCTTTACAATGTTACATGAGTGGCAGCTTTTGAACACTACATAGGCATTAGCCGTACTCCATCTTTGTAATACAAATAGTTTTCCAATACAATGTGGGCAGCATATTGGTTGTTTTCCTGAGGCTGGTTGGTATAGTGTGGTTGGAGTTCTATACTTGGAGCTTGAAAGATCTAACTTTCAATTTAACCGTTGACATTTATTAGCTGCGTGATCTTACAAAGTTGTTTAACCTCTCTGCCTCAATTTTTGAATATGTAAAACAGAGATAATAACACCTTACAAAGTTACTGTAAGGTTCAAACGAAATCACATATGTAGATCCCTTTGTAAACCTTGAATTGTTGTATATTACATAAATGCTGACAATTATTATGGTAAGCCAATAAATATATACTTATATACATTAATATGCCTAAGAGAATTAATGTGATAATGAATCAAATAGCAGGTTTGATGTGGTTGCCAAGTGATGTAATGACTCACACAGCCCCAACCTGACCCAACAAGTTATATGTGAGCCATTGTCTCCTAAAACCTAGGAGTTTTGTGTCTGATTTTTTCCTGCATGGGTATTTTCTCTCTCTTTGAAGACGCTGACTGCCAACCAGGTGCCACAGAGAGCAGGAAAGCTAGCCATACTGAATCCATAAGGCATTCAGAAGGAGAGACAGGAGGTGTCAGGTGCCAGACAAGTCAAAGGACCATCATTTTGACCACCATTTTTCCTCAGACCCTAGTGGAGAAAGCCCAGGATTCTAAACATAATAACCTTAGGAATAGAAATGCTTTCCAAACCACCAAACCTATTTCCAGCCTACCTCCAAGTCATTAAGGGGAGAAATCATTGTGATTTATTACTGCACACAAAAACTTCTGACAAAAATGGGAGCATTGCCCCTCCCCACCAAAAAAACCCAAACCACCACACATGCTCCAAAATTACTACAGGACCGGCAGATGTCTAGTCTAGATTGTTACTCAACAAGCAATTATTAAGTGTCTACTATGTTCTAGGATCTGTGTTTATCAATGGCGAGACAAAGAAAGGCAAAAACACAGGCTCTGATGTCAAAGAGAAAGCATCTAATCATTTGAAGTCTGAGGATCCCAAAATTCTTAGATTTAGGAGGCTCAGAGCTTATCTAGTACAAAATGCTCCAGAAATATTCCCTCTTTATAAGTCAGCAAAGAAGCATTTATTTTTTTCTTTAAATAGTATTTTATTTTTTTCAGTTACATATGAAGACAATTTTCAACATTCATTTTTTAATAAAATTTTGAGTTCCATTTTTTTCATCCCTTTCTTTCCTCTTCCCCCCTAAGACAGTAAGCAATTTGATATGTTATATAGGTGTGATAATGTAAAACATATTTCCATATGTCATGTTGTGAAAGAAGAAACAGAACTAAAGGGAAAAAAGCAAAAAGGGAAAGTAAAAATAGTACCTTTAATCTGCATTCAGACTCCATTTCTCTAGATGTGGATAGCATTTTCCATCAGGAGTCTTTTGGAATTGTCTCATTGTATTGCTGAGAAGAGCTAAGTCAGTCATAGTTGATCATCCTGCAATGTTGCCGTTACTATGTACAATGTTCTCCTGGTTCTGCTCACTTCACCTTTCATCTGCTTCACTTCACATCACTTACAGTTCACGTAAGTCTTCCCACTATAATATTACAATTATTGTGCACAATGTCCTTCCAGTTCTTTCCACTTCACTTTGCATCAATTCATATAGGTGTTGCTATGTTTGTTCTGAAACCACCCCCCTCATCATTTCTTATAGCACAATAGTACTCAGTCATGATTATATACCACAAAGTGTTCAGCTATTCCCCAGAAGATGAACACTCCCTTGAATTCCAATTTTTTTGCTAACACAAAAAGAGCTGCTATAAATATTTTTGTATATATAGGTACTTTTCCTTTGATCTTTTTGGAATACAAATCTAGTAGTGGTATTCCTTGGATCAAATAGTTTTATACTTCTTTGGGCATAGTTCCTAATTATTCTGCAGAATGATTAGACCAGTCCATTACTCCACCAATTGTTTATTAGTCTACTTATTTTCTCTCATACCTTCCAGTGTGTCATTTCTAATGTGTTGTGAGATGGCACCTAAGAGTTATTTTAATTTGCATTTCTCTAATCAATGATGATTTAGAGAATTTTTCACATGGCTATAGATAGTTTTGGTTTTTTCATCTGAAAACTCCCTGTTCATATCCTTTGATCATTTATCAATTGGGAAATGACTTTTTTTAAAATAAATTTTGCTCCATTCTCTATATATTTGAGAAATAAAGTCTTCAGAGAAATTTAATGTAAAATTTTTTTATATTACTTCATTGCCTGAGATACCTTTTAGCAAAATGTAGTTTCACTGATTATCTCTGTTTGGTCTATTTTTGTTTTTGCTTTGTCTGAGATCATGATTGCTACCCCTGCTTTTTTTTTTTTTTACCTAAGCTGAAGCATAATAGATTTTTTCCCCAGCTCCTTATTTGTACTTGCCTGTGTCTCTCTGTTTCACGTTTGTCTCTTATGAACAATGTATTGTTGGATTTTGCTTTCTACTCCATTCTACTATCCACTTCCATTTTATGGGAAAACTCATTCCATTCACATTCAGTTATGACTACTAACTGTGTATTTCTGTCTATTCTATTTTCTTCTGGTTACCCTGTTCTCTTTTTATCCTTTGCCTCTTCAAAAGTCTGTTTTGATTCTGACCACTGCCTTCCTTAATCCACTCTCGCTTTTATCATTCCTATCCACCCAATGTCTCATCCTCTTTCTCTCCATTTCCCTATTGGGTAAGACGGATTTCTTACAGCAGCTGAGTGTGTATACTCATTCTTTTCTCTCTGAACCAACTGTGATGAGAGTAAAGTTCAAGCATTGCCTGACACCACCACCTTCAACTCTCCCTCCACTATAAAATAAAAACTTCCCCATTATTTTTCTCCCTTCCCCTGTTTCCTCGTGCATCCTTCTTTCTCACCCCTTCATTTTTTTTAGAGATCCTCTCAATATAATCAGCTCAATACCTATGACTTCTGTCTATGCAGACTCCTAATTGTCCTACTAATGATAAAGTTACATGGATCATCTTTCCACATAAGAATAGAAATAATTTAATTTTATTACGTCTCTTATGATAACTCTTCTATGTCTCTTGAGTCTTGTGTTTGAATGTTAAATTTTCTATTCCACTCTGGTCTTTTATTCAGGAATGCTTGAAAGTCCTCTATTTCATTAAATATCCATTTCCCCCCCTGAGGATTATACTCAATTTTACTGAGTAGGTTATTCTTGATAGCAATCCCAGCTCCTTTACCTTCTGGAATATCATATTCTAAGTCTTTTGCTTTTTAAATATGATAGCTGTTAAATCTTGTGTGATCCTGACTGTGACTCCATGATATTTGAATTGTTTGTTCCTGACTGCTTGAAATTTTTTCTCCTTGATCTGGAAGCTATCTACAAAGTCCTGGGAGTTTTCATTTTGAGATCTCTTTCAGGAGGTCATCAATGATTTCTTTCAATATCTATTTTATCTTCTGGATCTAAGATATTGGGTCAGTTTTCCTTGGCAATTTCTTGAAACATAATGTATATACACACACTCTCTCTCCCTCTCCCTCCCCCCCTCTCTTCTTCTTCTTCTTCTTCTTCATCTTCTTCTTCTTCTTCTTCCTCTTCTCTCTCTCTCTCTCTCTCTCTCTCTCTCTCTCTCTCTCTCTCTCTCTCTCTCCCTCTCCCTCTCTCTCCCTCTCCCTCTCCCTCTCCCTCTCTCTCTCTCTCTCTCTCTCTCTCTCTCTCTCTCTCTCTCTCTCTCTCTCTCTCTCTCTCTCTCTCTCTCTCTCTCTGTCTCTCTCAGCTTTCAGGTAATCCAGTACTTCTTAAATTATCTCTCCTTGATCTGTTTTCAAGGTCATTTGTTTTTCTGATTAGATATTTCACATTTTCTTCTATTTTTTCATGCTTTTGACTTTATATTATGTGTTGATGTCTCATGAAGTCATTACCTTCCATTTGCCCAACTCTAATTTATAAGTTATTTTCTTCAGTGAGCTTTTATATCTTATTTTCTCTTTGGACAGTTCTACTTTTAAGAAGTTCTTTTCTTCAGTGAATTTTTGTTCCTTATCTACCATTGGGTCAATTCCGTGTTTTTTAAGGTGTTATTTCCTCAGTACTTTTTGTGCTTCTTGTATCAAGTTATTAATTCTCTTTCCATAATTTTCTTGCATCACTCATTTTTTCCCAATTTTTCTTCAACCACTCATGTCTTTCTTGAACTCTTCCAGGAGTTCTTGTTTGACTTGGGCCTAATTGAATTTTTCTTTGAGGCTTTGCTTATAGCTGTTTTCACATGTTCTTTACACATGTACCTGTCATCATCATCATCATCATCATCATCATCATCATCATCATCATCACACAATTATTAAGCAGTGGCTCAGTGTTGAGGATATAAAGAAAAACAAAAACACAGTTCCTGCCTTCAAGGATCTCACATTCTAATGGAGGAACCAAAGAGTAGATAATCATGTATGTACGAGATTTAGAGGATGAGGAAGGAAAGCATTCCAGGCATGGAGGACAGCCTGTAGGAGTGGAGAGATGAAGTTTTGAGTATGATGAACATCAAAACAGCCAGTGTTGCTCTCCACAAATGTTACCTATATATGCCCACTCTTCCTAGTGATGGCATGTGTATTTGTAGGAGACTATGCCTGAGGTTTATTGGGGAAATGTTTTGTTGCTTCTCCTGTGCCATTTCATTATGTTTTTGCTTTGAACTAATTGTGTTCATTAGCTGACTATTAAAAACAAATGAATTGTTCAGAGTTCATAAATTGTGGTCCTAAGTGGGTATAAACCCACTTGAGCCCAGGGTAGATACCCTTCTCTCAAATCCCATTATATGAGTTGAGAGTGCCCCTGCACTCTCTATATACATAATACATAAACACACACATGCACACACACACACACATAAATACACACACAAACATATACATATATACATACATACATGTATTTATATGGACACCTGTGTATATGTATGTGTATATACATGTGTTATATACATACATATACAAACACATGTATGGTTGTGCGTGTGTATGCATATATACATAAAATTTAAGGTGGGTTGGGGAGTGCGTACAACTTAAATGGGATAGAATTCATAAAGAAAGTTGCACTTTGGTTTGAACCTTGAAGGAAGCTAGGGATTCTAAGAAATGGATGTGAGAAAGGAGAATGTTCCAGACAAGACGAACAGCCTATACAAAGGGATAGAAAGAGAAAATGAAGTGTCCTGGTGTGAGAATATTAAGAAGTACAATTTGGCTAGAACACAGAGTACAATGAAGTAATAAGAAATCATTCTGGAAAGGGAGGTACGGTCAGTTTGACTTTTAATATCACAAGTATAAGTAAAGCTAATAAACCAAGACACAAGTCAGGGAGACATCTAGGTGGGGATAACCAGCAAGCAAGTGGAATTGGAAGTAGAGAGATTTTGACTGGTTTTACTGAACTGCATGGGAGTGATAATTAAATCCCTGGAAGCTGATGAGATCACCAAGAGAGAGGTTACAGAGAGCGAAAAGAAGGGGACCCAGGCCAGAGTCTTGAGGGACATGCATCCCCCTAGTTATAAAGTGGAACATGAATCATAATCATGAAAAGGAGACTAACAAGGGAGAACAATCATATAGGCAGGAGTAGAAGCAGGAGAGAGCAATGTTATGGAAGCCAAAAGGGGATAAAGAGCTTCCAAGAGAAGGTGGTGGTCAACAGTGTCAAAAAGTAGGTAGAAATAGAGAGAAATGGAATGAGAAGATGACCCAGTCAGGCAGAAGCAGAAAGACAGAGAATGACTTTTGCCAAGAATGGAAGCAGGGAATGAGGGGGTGCCCTTACTGAAATGACTGGGTTCAGGTTAGTTAGGCATGGAGATGGTGAGATGTAGTAGGGGATGGCTTGGCTATGGGAATTCCAGGTCTGATGTAGCTCTTTTTAGGTTGATGACCAGAAAATGGGTGGAGAAAGATTCACTTGAGTGCACATTGTACAAAGTGGAAAATTAAGACCCAAGAAGGAGACCCAATTAGTCTAAAACTGTGTAATCTCAAGAGACCTTAGAAATCTAGTTCAACCTACCCATTGTGCATAGGAGGAAACTGAGGCTCAGAAAGGAGTGAATACAGGATCATGCAAGGACAACAGGGTAGAGCCAACTACAGTCTGGGTTTCTAGAACTCCAGCCCAAGGCTCCAGACTACCACTACTCAGTTATACTAAGTTTCTGTTCATTTATGGATCACTTCACAGCACCACTGAGGTACCTTTCAGATCTCTAAATCTGTGCTTCTCTTTCCCCAGACCTTGGGAAAAATCCTAGATGGGAGCCAAATCCCCATCTGGTTCTTTTGTTGTCCCAAGCCTGAGTTGCATCAGGCACCCAAGAACTTGATCAGTGCTTTGGAACACTGAATTGGCATCAGTACAAAGATATATATCCATTCCTAAGTGTGTTAACTTGACTTAGGCCCTGGAAACACTTCCAGTCATACCTGAGGCTTCTGCATGATAATCTCTGGAAACACCTGACCTGCTCTGTGCTGAGTGACTTTCAAGTCAGGGAGACATCAGGTCAGCTAGAGATCTTAGAGCTCTAGAAGTCCAACACCCTATCTCTATTCAGTTTTATGTAGGAGAAACTGGGGTCAGGGGAAAGAAAAGGACTCCCCTCCTCAAAGTCATATAATGAAAAAAAGTAAAATTAAATTCTTAGGCTTTTTTCCTTTCATATACCCTCCTATTGCTTTCCCTTTAGATCTCCATGTAACCATCTCATGGATGATCTCTCAAAAGTATAGGGTGTGGTATTTTCCTCTCCATCCCTATAGGCCTGATTCAGTGAGGTCAAGAAGTATGGTGCAATGGAATTCCCCCCTCGATAATCATCCCTGAGTCCCCTCAGAGCCCTATGCCTATCTTCCCTGAGGTAACAACTGGGACTAGGACTGGGACAGCAACCCACATCTGGGATCCTAAAAGACTAGGGGCTGGGGTCCTAAAACCCCTTGGGAATAGAGTTTCAGGTAGAATGCAAAGATGGAATTTCCTGAAAGTGAGGGTAGGAGATCAGGGAGTGAATAAAGGATGGGTTCCCTTATTTCCTCCCCAAGACACAGGCGTCTAGCCAACCTTTTCCACGATGTATGTGTGTGTGTATGTGGAGGGAAAGGGTTGGACAGATGAAGGGGCGGGGCCTCTGAGCAACTAGTATTAGCAATTGGATTTTCTATACTTGAAAAGGAAGCTTAGAGGCTAGACTCCTCTCTCTCGAGACTCCACAGCTCTGACAGCAGCCATCCAGGTAAGCCTTGGGTTTCCTCAGAGATCCTGCATCCTTTACCCCATGGGGGTGTTACCCCTGGTGTAAGTCCCCCTAGAGACCCACGGGTTGTGCCTATTCTGGGATTACAGGCTTTTGATGTCCCAACCACCATCCTCTCAGGGACTCAGAGTCATACCTGAGTATGCATCAGGCATCCAGGTCCATAGCTCCCACCCCTGAGGGATCTAGGTATCTTACGCCTTCATAGATCCCATGGATCAACGCCCCAGATCTCAACATCCAAGCCTGAAAGTACTTTCAGGAGCCCAGAAGTCTAGGCACCAGTTCATGCCTCCTCCAGGAATACAGGTGTCTGGTTCTCCTTGGCAAACCCCCAGGACCATTCCTAGACTGAGGTTTCTAGGATCTAGGGACTTAAGGTGAGACCAAGTGTTGGGATCAGATGGTGTCAATATTGGGACCGGTATTTCTTGTTCTGGGATTCCTACCCTTCTTCATTCCACCTCTCAGCAGGACCTGGGAGGAGCCCAAATGAAATGACTCTGAGGGACCCTCCCAATTTTCACATTCAATTTAATTCAACCAATATTTATCTTGCCCCTGCTTTGTGTCCAGCATCTTGGAAACGAGAAGACACTGGGGCTGGAGTTGGCTTGAATTTCAGTCTGCAACTCATTACCTGTATGAACCTAGGTAAGCCAAGCACTCTCATGGGTTAAGTTTCCTCTTCTGTAAAATGAGGGAGTTGAATCAAATCTGGAGTTCTTAACCTGGGGTCTGTGATTTAAAAAAAACAATCTTTTGTTTGTATGTTGACAACTGTGTAAAAGCTACCATATCTATTTTATTTTATTTTATGTAATGAAAATCCTTATTCTAAGAAAAGGTGCAGAGGCTTCACCAGTCTAACAAAGGGGTCTATGGCATAAAAAAGTTTAACTACCCTCAGATTAGAAATCCCTAAAGTCTCTTCTGATTTTGAAATTCTAGTGGAGAGTCCCACAACTGAACTCACAATCTAGCGTTCCCATCTTGTCTAATTGAAATGGATAAAACTGATTGTTGCATATTTCCAAATATTTCCCAACCCCTCAACTTCACATTTCCAAAAGTGCCTCTTATTCTTTCCTCCACCTCACCCAACCTCCACAGCGGCCTCACATTATATTGACAGACCTCATACTATACAATAGGTCACCAACTGTGATCCCAGTTCAGAAAATCTAATGAGTCATCTTTGATTCCATACTTCTCCTGTTCCTACTCCACCCCCCACACACAGACATATCCAATCAGTTGCCAAGTCCTTTTTGTTTCTTCTAAAATCCCAAGCAACTTTCCCTGCAACAGTCATATTCGCCTTCCTCTCTTCTCATCTGAATGATTAGAAATACATCTCTTACCTGATTTTCTTACGTACAGTCTACTCCCTCTTCAATCATGCAAAATGCACACAAAAAATACCCCCAATTCATCTACCTGTCATACCAACTCCTGTACTCAAAGATTTCCCAAGGCTCCCTACTACCTATTAAAAAATATTTAAAATTCTGTCCCCTGGCATCCAGGCTCTTTCACAGTCTGGTCCCAATTTACTTATTCTTTCCTTACCCACAGCTCTCCCTGTTTTCCACCAGTTGGAAGTCTCTTCCTTCAGGATCCCAACTGAAGTCACATTCTCCACTGCGAAATCTTCCTTAACCCTTCTCCCAGGGGAAAGAAATCTTTCCCTCCTCAAGGTTTTCAGAGCACATTTGCTGAGTTTCCTTTTTTTTTTTACACCAAATTAAGTGCAGTACAATTCAAAAAAACATTTATTGTGCTCAAGGCATCGGGATAGACATTGGGGAAACAGGCAAGAAAAGAAAAAGAAAACCAGTCACTGCCTTTGGGAATTTACAGACCAGGGTTCAGGGATACAACATGTATAAATTAAAAATATATTCAAAGTAATTTCAAGAGGGAAAATATTCTGGTAGTAAAGAGAGGGATAGAGGTGGGGGAGGGAGTCAGAAAAGGCCACCTGAAGAGGCTGGGAAGGGGGAATTCCTTGAGGGAAAGTTCAAGGCATAGGGGGAACACCATTGCATGGAAGCAGATGGACGTTGCTATTTCACTGCTTTCCCAACTAAAACACGATCTTCTATAGGAAGCTGTTCCCAGCCTCTCTTAATTCTAGGATCCTTCCTCTGCTCATTTTTTGCTCTGTATCCTGTATATAGGTTGTTTACATGTATTTGTTTGCATGCTGTTTGCCCAGCTAGATTGTCAGCTCTTCTAGGGAAGGGACTGTCTTTCGCCTCTTTTTGTAAACCCGGTATTTAGCATTGTGCCTGGCACATAGTCAGCACTTAATAAATGTTTATTAATTGATTGATTGATGGATTATGTATGGGAAACAGTTTGTGGGAAACTGGTTTGAGTGAAATAGAAAGTTTATAGAAGAGGGGAGTCATAATACAGAAATTTGAAATAATATTCTAAATATTATAATATTTAATATATAATAAATAATATAAGTATATTATGCTATGTAAATAACATTTTAAGTATTATAACATTTAATAAATATTATAACATAATTAAATAATATTTAAAATAATAGAGGAGAGAAATAATAATGGAAAGGTAGATGGGGACCAGATAATAAAAGGTTAAAATGAGTATATTTGCTTCTGGGAGTTAGGTAGCTCAATGGCCAGCAAGTCCTTCTAGTTTGGAGGTCAGATTTGCATCCAATCTACCACACTGCTGTATATACATACATGTGCATATACAAATGCATAAAGGAAGGAAGAGGGACGAGAGAGGGAGGTGAGGAGGAGAGAGAGAGAGAGAAAGAGACAGACAGACAGACAGAGATCACAAACAGGAAGGGACCTCAAAGGCTATGTAGACCTCATTTTACAGTTTAGGAAACTGAGACAGAGAGAGCTTACATGGCTTCCCCAATGTCTCACAAGTAGTAATCATCAAATGTAGGATCTGAATCTCGGTTCTTTGATTCCAGTGCCAGTGATCCCCATTCCACCCCATTATACTATAAACTCCAAATACTTCAATAAATTGCCATTTTTATGAGTTGTGTCAGAAGGGGTATTTGGAATTGTGGACATTCTAAAGAGAGCTAGACCACTAATTGGTTCTTTACTGCCACACAATTTTCTCTAACTCCCAAATCCCCTTCACCCTTCTCCCCACTATGAATGCATTACCAAAATGGGATGAGGCTTAGTGTATAAACCAGAAAGAAGACTTAGTTTAGAGTCCAAGTTCTAAACTTTTTCAGTGCGCCACGGACATTTTCCTTCCCACAACAATGTTTTTAAATAATTGAAGGAAATTATCCATTTCAATTAGAGGTTAGTGAAAATAAAGATGTAAAAATTTATTTTCCTATCCAAGTTCATGAATTATCTGAAATCTATCTCGTATCCTCTGGCCCTGGGTTAAGAGAATCAGAGGTTCTGATTTCCTCTCATCTGTACTTACTGTAAGAAAACCCCAGGCCACAAGTCTTTCCCCACTCCAATCCATCCTCCACACAACTGCCAAAGTGATTTTCCTAAAACATAGGTCTGACCCTGTCAGCCCTCTACTCAGTAAACTCCAACTCCCTGTGACTTCTAGGATCAAATACTATTTCTTCTGTTTGACATTTAAAGTTCTTGATGATCTGACCCCTTTCTATGTTTCCCATCTTCTAACACATTATTCCCTTCCACACACTCTCTAGGACAGAGGTTCCCAAACTTATTTAGCCTACCACTTCCTTTTTAGAAAAAGCTATTCAGCACCCTACCACCCAATCTACTTTCTTTAACCCTTTAATGTGTTTCTTGAAATTTGCATCAGTACCAAAAAATATAAAGTATTTTTCTAAATGACGCATCTTAAATTTAATAATTTATTGTAAACTTGTGGGATTTTTCCTGTCCTGAAATTTTGATGACACAATATTGCATCATGTAGACATACAGTATCATATTGCAAATAAGTTATTACATGCACATATTCCTGCTGATTCATGCTGAACTTTCTGACAATACACAACACACTTGCATGCCAATACTTGCTTATTAAGACCTGTTGGGGGATTTGACCACTTATCAGTGATAACTTGTATTTTGTGTGTGTATTTGGAAAATAATGTAACACTATGACTTTAACTCTGTTATACAGCAGGTGAAACATGAACAAACGGTTTTTCAAAATTTTCTTATCTTCTCTTCTTACCTAATGCATCCACTGCCCCCTTATTTTCATTCAAAGCACCTCAAATGCACCAGAGGACACTACAGCTCCCCTAGATCAGTGCAGCACCCCGAAAGGGGCAGTATCACTCACTTTGAGAACCTCTGCCTGGGATCTAGCTTACTTTCAATTCTCTGCATGTAACACTCAGTTTGTACTTTGTACTGACTGTCTTCTCCCTGTCTGGAATGCTTTTCTTCCTCACCTCTGCCTCAGTTTTTCTGATTTCCTTGAAAACTTGATTCAGACCCTACCTAGTGGGATGTAGGTTGGGACCTATTGTGAGTCAGTCAATGACAGCTAGAGTGATTTAGGTTTAAGGCATGGTCCTTAGAAAAAGAAATCTAGCCCACAAACCCCAGGACATCTTGTAAGGTTTCAGCAATCAAAATTTATATTCCTTTGGGCAGAGTACCTGCAGGTAAGTGTATGATTCCATGTATGAACAGAGGGAGAGGAGGGAGGGAAGGAAGGAGGGAAGGAGGGAAAGAAGGAAGGAAGGAAAAAGGAAGAAAGAAGGAAAGAAAGAAAGAAAGAAGGAAAGAAAGAGAGAGAGAAAGGAAGGAAGGAAGGAAGGAAGGAAGGAAAGAAAGAAGGAAGGAAGCAAGGAAGAAACAAAAAAGAAAGGAAAGGAGGGAGGGAGAGAGAGAGAAAGAAAGAAAGAAGGGAGGGAGGGAGGAATGGGGGAAGGATGGAAAGTATTTTGTCCTAGAGGCAATAGGTAGTCATCGAAACTTTTGGAGCAGGAAAGTAACATAGTCAGATCTGTGCTTAGGAAGATCACTTGGATACTGTGGAAGATGGACGGAGGCAGGTAGACTAATTAATTAGCTATTGCAATAATCGAACAGCTATGTGGTGCACTGAGTGTCAAGCCTGGAGTCAGGAAGATCTGAGTTTTAGATACTTATTAGCTGTGTGACACTGGTCAAATCACTTAACCTTGTTTACCTCAATTTTCTCATCTGTAAAATGAGCTGGAGAAGGAAATGACAAACTACTCCAGTACCTCTGCCAGGAGGACCCCAAATGGGGTCATGAAGAGTGGGACACAGCTGGAACAACTGAGCAATAATAATGCAGATGATCCATGCCTGAGCCAGGGTGAAGGCTGTGGGTGTGGACATTTTGTGCGGGTAGAATCAACAAGATAGTGGAGGTGAGGAAGCATAAAAGGTTGAGTGTGACTACAAGATTTCAAACTCAAGTGACTAGAAGGAGGATCGTACAAACAGGAAAGTTTGGAAGAGGGGTGGTTTGGGGGAGAGAAAAGATAGGAACTATTTGGGAATAAGTTAAATTTGAGTTGCCCGTGGAACATAAAAATGGAAATGTTCAATATGTAATTTATGGTGTAGCAGTAGAACGTAAGAGAGAGAGAGACTAGGCCTGGACATAGTATTTATTATTAAGCTACAAGTATATGCAAAGTGCCAGGTATATAAAGAGAAAAGTAAGACTGTCCATCCTCTCAAGTAACTCACATATGGAAGTGATCTACTTCAAGCCAAATGGAAAGGTCCATGGTCCTTAGGGTGCAGATGTTAATTATTCTATTTTAATGTCACTTCTACTGATAAAATCATATCAGTTTCTGATGTCAGCAATGCTGAGAACTCAAGACCCATCAAAGCAAAGTGTTGTCTCTGAAGTGCTTAGCATTGTCGACAATACCTTTGCTTGAGTAGCTGCGACTATAGCACCTGAAGGAGCAGTTGCCAGGTTGCAGCTAAAGGGTGTTGCTTCCCAGGATGATTGCTGAGGGTACTGTGCTGGAAGCCTTGTTATCTTCATGGCTCTTGGGTCCAGAGGCCTAGAATATCTCCACCAGGACTGAGGGGAGATAGCGTTCATTGCTATGGTGGTAGTTTGCCTGGTCCATGTTGACTCCTGTCTCTCCCAAATGGTGCCCAGCCATTTCACCTAAGCTAGTACTGGCAGTGGTGGATCACTAAAATAGATTAGGTACATAATACTCAGGAGTAAATGACCAGCTTAATCTAACGTTTGACAAGCCCAATGATCCAAGATTTGGAGACAAGAAATCATTATTTGATAAAAAATTCAGGGAAAACTAGAAACCAGTTTGTCAGAAACTAGGTATAGATAAACATCTCACACTTAGATGTGTGTTCGTCCTTTGTTGCCAAAGAGAACCATGCCATCAGAGAAATAATGACATGACTTGCAGTTGACTTTGTTTTGAGTGAGGGAGGACTGTGCAGGTCACCAGCCTCACTTCTCCTCCAGAGCCATCTGAATCCAGGGACCAGATATTCATCAGGATGACTAGCAATGACCCAGGATGAGGCAATTGGGGTTAAGTGACTTGCCCAAGGTCACACAGCTAGTGAGTGTCAAGTGTCTGAAATGAGATTTGAACTCAGGTCCTCCTGACTTCTGCACTGGGGCTCTATCCACTGCACCACCTAGCTGCCCCTCACACTTAGATAAGGTCAAAATGAGTACTTAATTTAGGCATTAAGAGTAGTATCATAAGCAGATTAGGGAGCATAGAATATTTTACCTGTCAGATTTATGGATAAGGGGAAAATTTATTACCGAACAAAAGATAGAGAACATTATAAAGTATAAAATGGATCATTTTGATTACATCAAAATAAAGAGGTTTTGAACAAACAAAACCAAAGCTGCCAAGATTAAAAGGAAAGCAGGAAAGTGGGGGAGGAGGGAGGAACTTTTACAGTAAGTTTCTCTGGTAAAAGCCTCATTTTTCAAATACAGTGAACTGAATCAAATTTATAAGAATTCAAGTCATTCTTCAATTGATAAATGGTCAAAGGCAGTTTTCAGAAGAAATCAAAACTATTTATATGGGGAAAATGCTCTAAATCACTATTGATTAGAGAAATGCAAATTAAAACAACTCTGAGATGTTACCTTACTTTTATTAGATTGACCAGTATAACAGAAATGGAAAATGATAAATGTTGTAAAGGATATGGAAAAATTGGGACACTAATACACTGTTGGTGGAGTTGTAAATTAATCTAACCATTCTTGAAATCAATTTGTATTTATGCCCAGAGGGCTGTAAAATCATACATACCCTCTGAGCCAGCAATCCCACTACTGAATCTGTATCCCAAAGAGATTTTTTAAAAAAAAGATTAAAGGACTTATTTGTACAAAATATTTATAGCGACTTTTTTTGTGGAGACAAAGAATTGGAAATTGAGGAGATGCCCATCAGTTGGGGAACAGCTAAACAAGTTGTGCTATATGAAAATGAATACTATTGTGCTGTAAGAAATAACAATTAGAACGCTTTTGGAAAATCCTGAGAAGACTTACATAAACTGATGGAAAATGAAATGAGCAGAACCAGGAGACCATTGTACACAGTAACATTGTATGATGATCAATTATGAACGACTTAGCCATTGTCAGCAATAGAATGATCCAACATAATTCCAAAGGACTTAGGATGAAACAACCTAGTCACTGTAGAGAAAATACTGATGGAGTCTGAATGCAGATCAAATACACTTTTTAAAAACTTTATTTTTCTTAAGGTTTTTTATGTATGTTTTCTTTTATAATATGTAAATATTTTGCAAGACTACACATGTATAATCCATATAAAATTGCTTGTCTTCTCAAGGAGGGGGGACAGAAGGGAGGTAGAGAATTCAGAACCCAAAACTTTTAAAAAACAAATGTTAAAATTTTTGTTTAAATGTAATTGAGAAAACATTAAAATTAAATGTTAATGTTAAAAAAGTGAAGGACTCCACAGTCACATAAGCAGAAGAAGACGAAGAAGAAGAAGAAATGTCGAGACGTATCTGAAAGAGCAGTACTACAAAAATACAGAGAGGAGAGAAGACCCAGAGGGAGTCAGTGGGCAGTCCTATCAGGGAGCTGCTGAGCTGTGGAAAAGCAATAAAGCCTGAAAAAAGACCACTGTGTTTGGCAATTAGATCGCTGAGAAACTTTGAGGAGAGCCATTTCAATTCCAAGATAAAGTCAGAAGCCAGATTTCAGGGGATTGAGAGGGGAGTGAGAAGGAAGGATGAATATAGACAACTTTTTCTAGGAATAGGCTATGAAATGAAGGAGAAATACAACTGTAAGAGATGGTGGTTCAAGGGAAGAGGTTCTGTTTGTTGGCTTGTTTGTTTCCTCATTTGTTATTAAGGATAGGTGTTTCCTGGGCACATTTGAGTTAGTAGATAGAGAGAGATCCAAGATCGAAAATTAAAGAAAGAAAAGGTAATTGCTGAAGGGGCTGGGGGAGCAGGGAGATGGATACCAGGGGGTATCAAAGATATAAGAAGAGGGATTAACTTTGGTAAAGAGAATCATCTCTTCATCAGAAACTGGAGAAAAGGAGCAGAGGATAAGAGATGATAATGAGGTCAGATCATATCTGGAGTGCTGTGTTCAATTCTAACATACTGATAAAACTCCTTTCAAGTAGTGATTGCTTCATTCATTGTCTGAATCTCTGATGCGTAGCACATCTGATTTTAGTTGTCTTCAAACACAAGATCCTGGAGATCCGGAAAAATGGGCTGAATGCTTCCATAGTATTCTCAACACACTGCAATCAATCAAGGCTGAAGTCCTTGACCATATAGCTCAGGTTGAAGTCAATTACTCTCTAGCCGAACTTCCGACGGAAGAAGAGGTCTTGAGGGCCATTAGAATCATTTCCTGTGGCAAAGCTTCTGGTGCTGATTCTTTTGTTCAGCTAAGATTTACAAGGCAGGGAACCTACTGTTCTTACAACAGCTGACTGATATTTTCTGGGTTATATGACGAGAGGAGGTTATGCCCCAGGAATTCAAGAATGCCTCCATTGTTCATTTGTATAAAGGTAAAGGAAATAGACTGTCCTGTGACAATCACAGGAGGCTGTCTTTCTTAGTCATTGCTAGCTAGATTCTTGACAGAGTCCTCCTTATTCGGCTAATCCTTCACCTGAATGATGATCATCAACCTGAGAGCCAGCGTGGCTATGTAAAGAGCCAAGGAATGGTCAGTATGGTGTTCACAGGAGAAATTCTAGAAACCGACTTGAGGTCTATATACAATGTCTGTCAATCTGACCAAGAACTTTGATACTATCAATTTTGAGGGCTTGTGGAAAATTCTGGCAAAACTTCATTGCCCAGAGAAGTTCATCGATATTGTATGTCAGTTTCAGGAAAGCATGCTTGCGTGGTTCTGGATAATGGACAATGCTCCTGCACTTTCCCAGTCACCAACGGAGTGAAGCAAGGTTGTGTGCTTGCTCCTGCGTTTTTTAACATGATGTTTTCAGCAATGTTGTCAGGAGCCCTCAAGGAAGATGAAAACAGCACAAAGGTCAGCTACCTCACTGACTGTAAACTCATTTAAAAAGGTTACACGTCAAGTCCAAAGTGAAGAGAGTGTTGTTGTATAACTTTTTGTTTACATATGGTTCTACACTCATTGCAGCCTCTGAGGCTTAGATACAACAAAGTATGGATTGATTCTCTGAAGTTTGTGCTAATTTTGTCCTAACAATTAACACCAAGAAAATGCAAGTTCTCCACCAGCCAACACCACACCATCCATATGTGGAACCACTGATTACAGGAAATGGAGAACTTTTGAATATTGTGGATAAATTTACCTACCTTGGAAGTATACTTTCCAAGGATGTACACATAGATGATGAGGTTGCCACACCAGCTACCAGGGCTAGCTTAGTGTTTGGAAGGCTCAGAAGGAAAGTGTGGGAGAGAAAAGATATTAGACTGCCTATCAAACTGAAGATCTACAGAGTCATTGTGCTGACCTCATTGTTGTATGTCTGTGAAAACTGGACAGTCTACCAGTGCCATGCCAGGAAACTGAATTGCTTCCATTTGAATTCTCTTGGGAAGATTTTGAGGATCACCTGGCAAGATAAGGTACCGGACAGTGAGGTCCTTTCTCAAGCTGAACTGCTGAGCGTACAAACTCTACTGCAGAGACTACAACTCTGATAAGGTGACCAAATTGTTCAAATGCCAAATGTACATGACTGTATATTTGCCTAAAAGACTATTCCACAGAAAACTCACACGAGGCAAATACTCATATGATAGTCAGAAGAAGCTATACAAAGATACTTTCAAGGTCTCTCTGAAGAACTTTGGAATCAATTTGTGACATGGGAGACATTGGCAAAGGACCATCTAGTATGGTGTGCCTGCATCAAAGAAGGCACTGTGCTGTATGAGCAAAGAAGAATTGCAGTAGCTCAAAAGAAACACGAGATGAGTAAATTTAGAGACATGTCTTCTTCAAGTGTTCACGTGGATATTTGTGTCTACCCGTGGTAGTGCCTTCCAAGCTCATATTGGTCAGATCAGCCATAGTTGGACATACCGTACCTTGACCCCAACATAGTGATGTCATTTTGGTCCTCTTCAGGAATGGAGGACAAGAAGAAATCAGTTGTCTTCAAAAACATCTTTTTTTCAAGCATGTGATTTGTATATTGTTCCTGTTATTTTGAGACTGGGTCTCTCTATTTCCCAGGCTAGAAGTGCAGTGGCCACACATGGGCCTCATCCAACCCCATGTCCCTGCTAACTGGTAACAGTGACTACTTCCTCAGGCAGGTAGTGCAAATCTCACTGTTTGGAGAATCAAACGGATAATGAAAGCAAAGCACTTCGGTAAACCTTGGGGTGCCATGTAAATGTTAGCTATGGTTATTACTGATTAATCCTCAGCAACTCAGGTATACTGTCCTTTGGAGGCCTAAGGTGTCTAGTCTCAACTATTAGACTTTAGGTATCTAGCTTCTTGGGGACTCTGGAGTTTAGTCCCATCCCAGACCCTCTAGGATTATAACAATAATAATGGCTATCATACTATAGCTTGTATGCTATACATATATCTAAATATATATCTACATATATATCTATATTTATCTATCTATCTGATAGCAGATTAAAATTTTGAATGTGTTGAATATGTTGAGTGGGGAGAAAGAAGAGGAGGAGAGCTGCTACTCACTCACAGGTTGTATTTGTCCTTCTTTCTCAAAGAGGACCATGACATTAAGATGAAGACATGACTTGCAATTGACTTTCATTTGTGTGAGGGAGAACTGTGCAAGGTTACCAACCTCACTTTTTTCTTCTGAGCCACCTGGGTCCAGTGGCCTGATATTTATCAGGACATCTGAAGATGGCCCAGGATGCAATGCCCTGCCCCTTTCAGGCTAAGGCCTTATAACATTTTTACTTTGAGCAAGATACACCCATTCAATGAATAGGCTTCTTTAAGTAGCTGCTCAGGGGATGGCCCCTTTAATCAATGGTTGAAGTATAGAATGGATAATTTTGATTTAAATTAAAATTTAACTAAAATCGTCATGTATAAATAAAACCTATGCAGCCAAGTGCTGCATCCCGTGCAGCAGAGTTTGAACAGGGGTCCCCTGTAAGGGGATAGGCGCACATGTGGGAATGGAAAAGAGCACGCAGACATCAAACTGTTCAAGGCATAGCCTGGGCAGGATCGGGAACAAGCGACTGCCCTTCAGGAGTCAACTTCTACTTAGAAATTGATGTCCTGGTTACATCCCAAGATAAGGAGACACAAACATACATTTCCTGGGAGAGCACACAGATACACAATGTATAACTTTTACAACCCTTACAATATTTAACTTTTATGATCCATTGTCCTGTCTTCATGATATAGAATTCTGTACAATTTACTTAGGGGATATTCTGCCCGGCTGGGCTCCCAAGGAGGCATGCTTGACCTCATAGTCATGTCCCTGCTGTTACAGGAAATTTGGGGGAAACTTTCATAGACATTCTCTTAGATAGAATGTGATTGGGCTGGAATCTGTCTGTGGTATATATATGCAAATATATATGGATGTTTATGGATAACTAGGTGTATATGTATATATGTGAGTATATATATATATATATATATATATAAATACATATGGGTGTCTGTGTGTGTATATGTGTGTGTATATTTCTATATCTTCCCATGTTTAACTGAAGCCTTTGTTGGGAATAGGGGGAGGCAGGGGAAAAATAAAGTAAAAATTCACAGCAGAGAAGAAAAGGAAACCTGCAAAGAAGCAAAGAAACGCTGGACAGCTTTGAAAACAATGTATGGTATTTTTTATGTAGGTTTTCTTGAATCGGACATTTATTGATTTATATTGAACCCTATCCTGTATTCTACTATGTATATGGCAATTCTTACTTTGTATTTGCTTAAAATAAATTTAAAAATTAAAAAACAAGATAAAATAAATACAAGTATCTCATTTGATCCTCACAATCACCCTAGGAAGGTAGGTCCCATTACTATTTTCATCTTACAAATGAAGGAACTAAAGCAAACAGAGGTTAAGTGACTTGCTCAGGGTCATACAGTCAGTATCTGAGGCTGTATTTGAACTCAGGTTTTCCTGACTTCAGGCCCAGTGCTCCGTTCACTGTACCACCTAGGTCCCGGAAATGGAGTTCCTTACACCTCCAGGACACCCAAATTATCTACCTTCATCATTCCCAGTTACTGAAATATCCAGCTCCCTCGAACTCCTAATGACTTTACTAACTTTTTTCCCTTTTTTTCCTCCCTTCAGTAATGTCAGGCCCCCTGATATTCTTCTCCCTCCCAGTCCTCCACTTCCTCTTCTTCATTTTTGTGACCTCAACAGTCTTTCACCTTCAACTTCGTTTCTCAAAGATGTCCAGAACATGGAAACAGCTACCAGTCCCTAAGACCTCAGCCCCTACGACTTCCTACCCTAAGAGCATCTGGACTGTGAATTCTCTAGGCCGTCTAGGAAACCAGATGGGTGAGTATGCCACTCTCTATGCCCTGGCCAAACTCAACGGACATCAGGCATACATCTTACCTGAGATGCATCGTTACCTCGCTCCCATCTTCCAGATCACTCTTCCTGTTCTCCCAGCCAGTGAAGCCAAGCGCATACCTTGGCGTACTTACCACCTACATGACTGGATGTCAGAGGAATATGGCCATATTGATGGTACTTATATCCATCTTGCCGGCTTCCTCTGTTCGTGGACTTTCTACCACCACCTCCGAGAAGAGATCCGTCGTGAATTCTCCCTACACGACCATATCCGAAAGGAGGCTCAGGCCTACCTACGGGGATTACGGAAAAACCCAGCCACTTTTGTGGGGGTCCATGTCCGCCGAGGTGACTACGTTCATGTCATGCCCCAAATCTGGAAAGGAGTGGTAGCGGACAAGGGCTATTTGGAACAAGCAATGAATTGGTTCAGAGCTCGTTACAGCGATGCTGTCTTTGTCGTCACCAGCAATGGGATGGCATGGTGCCGGGAGAACATTGATACCACGAAGGGAGATGTAATATTTGCAGGGAATGGGATTGAGCGCTCTCCTGAGAAAGACTTTGCTCTGCTGACTCAGTGCAACCACACCATCATGACCATTGGCACCTTTGGCATTTGGGCTGCCTACCTGGCAGGTGGTGAGACGATCTATTTGGCCAACTACACCCTTCCAGACTCACCTCTCCTCAAAGTCTTCAAGCCTGAGGCTGCCTTCCTGCCTGAATGGATAGGGATCCCAGCTGATCTGTCACCTCTCCTCAAGAACTGAACATGGTTCTTTTTTCATGCCCTCACCCCAGAGTCTGACTATGGTGCAGATCAATGTTCTATGGAAGTAGGGCTTGGAGGACAGCAGAGAACCATTTCTCCTATCCTCACCATCTATCCATATCTTAAGACAGAGGCCTCAACTTAATGACCTACCTCATTCCACCCTCTGCCAATCACCCAAGAGTGGATCTACACAGTGTGGTTGGGTACCATAGCAGATCTGAAGAGGAGAGCTTGGAGATTATCTAAGGTGGGCTAATGTGTCTCTAATGTGTCCGTAAAACCCAGTGGAGGTGGACATACATCAGTTGGATGTTTACATGTTTACACTGGGGGCTTTTGGGAAAAGGGCCAGGCTGATCTGTTTCAATGGACTCTTAAGTGTTTTAATAAATGCTGTCCATGAAATCCCTTTGTGTTTAGGGCATGAAGCAAAGACATTTTGACTTCCCCCCAGGTTTATGAAGGGCAGACCTCACAAAGCACAGAGCTAGCTAGTGCTCAACATTGTCTGCAAGAGGGGATTCGTTACTGATAGGTCTGGAATTAGTTCAAGTTAGAGGGAAGTAAGAATGGGCATCCTTCATTCATCTGCCAGGATCTTCTGCTTCCCTGAGGAATGGGGCAAAAGGAAAAGTTAAAACATCCAGGGACCCTCCCCCCTATCTACAGCAGCCCAGAAAGCTGAGGTTCTCTCAGCTTGTGGGAATAGATGCAAGAAGAGAAATGTTTTCACTCTTTTCTGACCTTGTGAGGTGGAAGATTATTTCCAGTTATGGGATCACATTTTCTGAAACACAATGACAAGCTGGGGAGTGGGTAAAAGATTCTAACCTAATTGGGAAGAAAATTGGAGACCAGGTCATGGGAGGGTAATTTGGAAGAACTATGAATATTTCTCCAGAAGAAATCATTTTGTACTACATATTGTCAACCTCCCAGACAGTGGTGAGATTCTAAGTGCCCATGAAATTGAGGCCCACAAAGGTGAGAGGAATAGTGGGCAGTGATTTCACAAGAGGAAGCAACTGGTTTCAGGTAGCTAGGTGGCACTGTGGGCAGCACTGGGTCTGGAGTCTGGAAGGGCAAAGCTCAAATTTGACCTAAAATACTTACGAGATGTGTGACCCTGAACAAATCATTTAACCTTTGTCTGTCTCAGTTTCCTCGGCTGTAAAATAAGGCTAATAATAGCACCTACCTCAAAAGGTTGTTCTGAGGGTCAGCTGAGAAAATATTCATAAAACTGCATAGCTCAGTGCTGGGTACATAGTAGAGATTTAATGTTTATTCCTTTCCCATCTCATCCACCTTCATTACCTGAACAACACCCACATTTTATTTCCCTTTTCGAATTCCCTAATCAGCACCAGTATCTAGTGATAGCTATCACTGAACTCAGGGTCTCCTCCTTTTAGGTCTTTTCCTTCCTCTCCTGTCCAACTAACTCCAGGTCAGCCCCCATCTACTCTGGGGAGGTTAGAACTAGAGATGGAGATGTCTGGATCCCTGAGGGAGCTTGAACCACTCTCTCCTCTTTTTTTCTGATTTTAACACAAATGGAGATTGAGTGTTCCAGATGGGAAAATATGCTTCCCATCAAATGACCACAATGACATTGCACTGCAGAATTCTTGGACACCAGTTTGGGAAGCAATGACCTTATTCATAGGGTTACAAATTTAGAGCTGAAGGGATCTTAGTAGCCATCAAGTGTGATCTCATTTTATAGATGAGGAAACTGAGGCATAGAGGCACTAAGTGATTTGCCCAGAGTCACAAATCTAATAAGTATCAAAAGGTTCTACCCAGGATCACACAACAAATCCATAATGATAGCATCTCAGAGTCAGAATAAGCCTTAGAGAATCCTTCATTTTATAGAGAAGGAAACAAAAGCCCAGAGAGAGGCAGAGATTTGTTGAAGGGTCTAAATCACAGAATCTGAGACCATTAATGGGGTTCAGAGATCCTCTTTAGTTAATTTATTCTCAGAAAAAGAAAAGCACTCACATTCAGTAATAACCTGCTTGACTATCTTGAGGGACGTGGGTGGGGAGGTAGAAAGCCAAATTAAAGGGTCAGAAATTAAGAAAACAAAAGATAAAAGATCAATTTGAGAAAAAAAATTTTCTTTCTCAGAAAACAGGCATTTTCAGAATCAGTTGAGCGGAGAAATATCCTAGACAGCCCACAGGCAGATCCTGGTCACACAGTCTAGATGGTGAGGAGCAGTTATGAAACCAACAGGAAACCCAGAATTGGGTCAGTCTCGGATCTCTTGCCTTCTTGGTCTCTATCAGCTTCCCCCTCTGTTTTTGTCCTTGAATCTCTCTTGGGGACTTGATCTGTGTAGTTCTCTCTTTCCTAATGATTCTTTCTCCCTTTGATCTATCTCCGTATCTGTCTCTGACTCTTTAGACCTTAATATCTCCATCTGGGAGTCTTTTTCTTTGAGACTGAGACTCTCTGTACCTCTACTTTCTTTCCTATCTGGGTCTCTTATTCTTCTACACTGTGATAACTTCAAATACAATTTTCTTCCAAGACAAGCATGGGAGTCACTTTTTAATCTCCTTTATATGTTTACTGTATATCTTTATGGGCTCCTGGGAGTCCTTTGCAGCTTTTGAATGCTTGGTTGCCAGTGTTTTTTTTCCCTAAACCATAGATCTAATAACATCACTCTTAATCAACTTCAAACCAAACCATCTCCACACTAGCCTTCATTTACACCTCCTCCCCATTAGAAAATCAGACTCCACAGCTGGAACCACCCTGGGTTCTGAAATATAGCTTTTATCTTGCCAGGATCCATGACCTTGCCTCATTTCCATACTGTCTCCAGATCATGCCACCACAAATGAACCCTCCCCCTCCTTCTCTTTCCTGTACCTCTTTATGTATTGTCTTCTTCCATTAGAATGCAGAATGTTAGAATGCTGAGTGAGGATAGACATACCCTTCTACTTTGCATTTGTATCCCAAGTGGGACACAAGACCTGGAACATAGTAAATGCTTACTAAATAGTTTATCTATTTATCCATATACTCAATAATACCTATCTACACAATAATGATAGTACTGGTCAACATTTATACCATATCTTAAGGTTTGCAAAAAGCTCAACAAATAATCTCATTTTAAAAGTAAGTGCTATTATTCCATTTTACATATAAGAAAACTAAGACAGACAAAGCTTAGGTGATCTTCCCAGGGTTACACATCTACCAAGTGTCTGAGGCTGGATTTAAACTTGAGGTCTTTCTAACTCCAGGTCCAGTAGTCTATCCACTATGCGACCTAGCTGCCTATTAAAAACTCCAAGGGTTCCCAGTTACCTCCAGTATCAAATACAAAATCCTCTGTCAATTAAAGCTCTTAAAAAACTAGACTCTTTCTATCTGTAAGGTCAATTAATTCTGGAAGAAACAGATCCTTCCACCAACTCTACAAAACTGCTACATTAGCCTACTTGCTGCTCCTCAAGCACAATGCTCCATCTTGAGTCTCCATGCCTTTTCAATGAATATCCCTCATGCTTGGAATCATCTCCCTCTTTACCTCCTCTAATTTTCCTAGTTTCTGTTAAAGACTCAGATTGAATTCCACCTTTTGCAGGTCTTCCCCAGTTGCTCCCTGCTACTGGTGCCTTCCTTGTTGAGATCGCCTCCCATTCTCATTCTCTAGGTAGACAGGTGATAAATGAAGAAATAAATGATAGATAGATAGAATGTACTTATTTATATACTATCTCCCATTAGATTGTGAGCTTCAAGGTAAAGTCTATTTTTACCCTTTTATCCCCAACACTTAGCACAATGTCTGGCACATAGTAAGCACTTAATAAACGTTTTCTGAAGGACTGGGGAGGGGGATGTTCTTTTCAATATGCACTTGTTACCCTGAGTGATTGTATAGGAGCTGGGAATTCTGTACTTAAGTTTGTAGAAACTTTCACTACAGTAAAACGCTGGGTGGGAGTATATGAATCAAAAGATATATTGACTGTTTTGGGGAAAGCCCCAAGATTAGATCTTATTGAAGTCTAAGGGCAGGTCTATTCTTTTTTTGTCTTTCTTGCCCCTAAATTTAACACAGTGAATTTCAAGGTACATTGTGGATACTTACTGTTTGTTGAATTGATTTGAATTTTACTTTTGTGTCCCCCTGGTTCTTTGTTTCTCTAAGTCTCTGTTGTCTTTTTTGTCTCTGCATAAAGCAACAACAGGTTATGCTACCTATCAGGGGTCCCAGTCAATCAGCTGGGTCTAAGGTACTACAAGGTGGAAGTTCCAGAGGAACTAATAGAAGGTAGTAGTATAGCCTGGAAACACACTCCACTGTGATTCCCTACATTTAGGGGCTAAGGTCTCCCACTCCAGCTTATTGTCCCAAATTTTAAAAAATGAGACTACTTTAGGGCATCTCTAGGGTCAGAAATCTCTCTTGAGTCCCTCAGGAAGAGCATCTATAGATTGACCAGACTACCTCAGGACCTTCTGGGAGAAATAGCTTTCTCCTCCTACATAGAAGGAAACTGGATAGTGTGAAGGAGTATGAAGGCCTTATAAGCCCTCTAATTTGTCAGGGACCCAGGCATCTGGATTCTTAGTACTCACGCACTCAGGGATCCAGCTATTCAGTCCTCACTCCTGATTTTTCTATGAATGGGTTATGGATAAGAAGAAATTCTGGGCCAATGTAGAGATAAGAGACAAGAGAATACAGAGGCAAGAGTCCTACTAAATTCCTTTTGTGACACAAACTTGATTTTGATACCTAAACCAGGAAGAGCCAAAATACAGAAAGAAAACTATAGACCAATTTCCCTAATATATAGATCCAAAATCTAAATAAAATATTAGCAAAGAGAATATAGCAATATATGACAAGGATTATATACTATGATCAAGGGGGATTTATGCCAGGAATGTGGAGCTGGTTCAATATTAGGCAAACTATCAGCAAAATTGACCATATCCAAACCAAAACCAACAGAAATCATATGATTATCTAAATAGATACAGAAAAAGCTTCTGACAGAAGACAACACCCATTCCTATGAAAAACACCAGGGAACATGGGAATAAGTGGCACTCTCCTTAAAATGACAAGTAGCATATAAACTATCCGCAAGCATTATCAGTAATGGGGATAAGCTAGAAACATTCCCAGTAAGATCAGGGATGAAACAAGGGTTCTCATTATCGCCACCATTACTCAATATTGTACTAGTACTGCTAGCTATGGCAATAAGGGAAGAAAACTAAATTGAACGAATTAGAATAGGCAATGAGGAAAGAAAACCATCACATTTTGTAGATGATATGGTGGCATACATAAAGAATCCTAGGGAATCAAATAATTGACAACTTTACCAAAGTGGCAGTATATAAAATAGACCTACATAAGTCATCAGCATTTCTACATATTACCAATAAAGCCCAGTAGCAAGAGATAGAGAAATTCCATGTAAAATAACTGTAAACAATATAAAATACTTAGAAGTCTACCTGCCAAGACAAACCCAGAAACTATATGAACACAATTACAAAACAATTTTCACACAAATAAAGTCACATCTAAACAATTGGAAAAATACTAATTGCTTATGGGTAGGCCAAGCTAAAACAATAAAATGACAATTCTACCTAAATGAATTTACTTATTCAATGTCATACCAATCAAACTACAAAAAACCTCTGTTTTGTAGAGTTAGAAAAGAATAATAACAAAATTCATCTGGAAGAACAAAAGGTGAAGAATACCAAGGGAAATAATGAAAAAAAATGCAAAGGAAGGTGGCCTGGTCATATCAGATCTTGAACTATATTATAACGTGGCAATAATCAAAATTATCTGGTACTAGCTAAGAAATAGATCGGTGGACCAGTGGGATAGACTAGGTACACAAGACATAATACTAAATCACTACAGCAATCTAGTGCTTGATAAGCCCAAAGATGCCATTTTCTGGAATAAGAATAAAAACTGCTGAGACAACTGGAAAACAGTATGGCAGAAACTAGGTTAGATCAACATATGCCAAGATAAAGTCAAAATGGTGCATGATTTAAATGTAAAGAGTGATACTGTAAGCAAATTAGGAGAGCAAGGAATAATTCATCTGTCAAATTCTATGGAAAAGGGAAGAATTCTTGACCAAACAAGAGATAGAGAGCATTACAAGATGTAAAATGGATAATTTTGATTATAGCAAATTTTTAAAAGTTTTGCACTAAGAAAACCGATGCAACCCAGATTTGAAGGAAAACAGAAAGGTGGGAAAAAATTTTTATAGCAAGTGTCTCTGAAAAGACCTCATTTCTCAAATATATACAGAATGGAGTCAAATTTATAAGAATGCAAGTCATTCTCCAATTGAGAAATGGTCAAAGACTATAAACAGGCAGTTTTCAGATGAAGAAATCAAAACTATAGTCATATAAAAATGTTCTAAATCACTATTGATTAGAGAAATGAAAATTAAAAGAACTCTGAGGTACCACTTCACACCTATCAGATTGGCTAATATGGCAGAAAAGGAAAATGATAAACGTTGGAGAGAATGTGGGAAAATTGGGACACTCACTAAAGCACTCAGTGGAGTTGTGAACTGATCCAATCATGCTGAAGAACAATTTGGAACTATGTCCAAAAAGCAATCAAACTGTGCATACCCTTTGATCCAACAATACCACTCCTAGATCTATATCCCAAAGAGATCATAAAAAAGGGGAAAGGACCCACACATAAAAAAAAAAATTTATAACTGCTCTCTTTGTGGTGGCAAAAAACCCCTGGAAATTGAAGGAATGCTCATCAATTGAGAAATGACTGAAGTAGTTGTGGTATATGATTTCAGTGGAATACTAATGTCCTATAAGAAACAATGAGCAGAATGATTTCAGAAAAACCCTTAAAGACTTACATGAACCGATGCAAAATGAAGTGAGCAGAACCAGGAGAACGTTGTACATAGTACACTGTGTGATGATCAGTTATGAATGATTTAGCTCTTCTCAGCAATACAATGATCCAAAACAATTCCAAAGGACTCATAACAGAAAATGCTATCCATATCCAGAGGAAGAACTGATGGAGTCTGAATGCATTTTCATTTTATTTTTGTAGGATTTTTTCCCTTTTGTTCTGTTTCTTCATTTACAACATGACTAATATGGAAAAATATTTTACACGATTACACATATACAACCTATATAAAACGGCTTTCTATTTTAGGAAAGGGATAGGGCAGAGGGGAGAAAAAATTTGGAAACTCAACATTTTGTAAAACTGAATGTTGTGGGGGGGGGGGGAGTTTGGAGCCAAGATGGCAGAGTAGAAAGAGGCACATATGCTAGTTCTTACCCCACAGCCCATAAAATACCTGTAAAGAAGAGCTCTCAACAAATTCTAGAGCAGCAGAAGCCACAGAACAACGGAGTGGAGAAGAGTACTATCCCAGAGTGACCTGAAAGACCGATGGAAAAGGTCTGTCACACACTGGATGCAGAGCCCAGCCCTGCCTTGATCACCCAACACTGAAAGGAGCAGATCTCAGCAGGCTTCAGGGACAGGATCTCCAGCAGCACCACAGATCCCTCAACTCCCAGGCGCCAAAGGTCAGTGAGAGGGTCTTTTTGGCTGGCTGAGAAGGGAGAAGGGTGTCCCCATAACTCAGGCCTCCTTAGGTGACAGCGGTAGAGGCACTAGCAGATCAGGCTCCCAAAGTAGGCAGTAGTCCACATCCATTGTTGAAGGTCTCATTGTAAACCCCCTGAGGGAATTGTGTGGCGGCCCTGCCCATTCCTGAGCAGCCCTGTCCCTGCCTAAAGCCCCTGAGGCTTTGGAGCAGCTCATCTGAATCTCAGCCCTCAGTGCTGGCTTGGCTGAACTTGAGGTGAGGTAGTTGTGGAGAGGAAACTCAGAAGTCAAGTAACTGGCTGGGAAAATGCTCAAAAAAGGGGGAAAAAATAAGACCATAGAAGGTTACTTTCTTGGGGAATAGGTGTCTTCCCCCATCCTTTCAGATGAGGAAGAACAAGGCATACTGACAGAGGAAGTCAAGGCCTCTGCCTCCAGGGCCTCCAAAGGGAACTTAAACTGGGCTCAGGCAAGAGAAGACCTTAAAAAACAAGTTAACAGCTTACTAAAGGAGAACCAAAAAAATGCTGAGGAAAATAACAGCTTTAAAAAGAGTCTAACTCAAAAAAGAGGTCCAAAAAGTGAATGAGGAGAAGGAGGTTTCAAAAAGCAGAATTAGCCAAATGAAGAAGGTTCAAAAGCTCACTGAACAAAATAACTCATTGAAACAGAGAGCTGAGTTCAGGGAAATGAATGACGATGAGATAAACTAAGCAGTTAGTAAACAAAACCAAAAATTTGAAAAAATAGAAGATAATGTGAAGCATCTCATTTGAAAAACAACTGACCTGGAAAATAGATTCAGGAGAAACAATTTAAAAATTATGGGACTACCTGAAAGTCATGATCAAAAAAAGAGCCTAGACATTATCTTCCATGAAATTATCAAGGAAAACGGCCTGATGTTCTAGAATCAGAGGGCAAAATAAATGTTGAAAGAATCCATCAGTCACCTCCTGAAAGAGACCTGAAAAGAGAAACTCCTAGGAATATTGTGGCCAATTTTCAGAGTTCCCAGGTCAAGGAGAAAATACTGCAAGCAGCTAGAAAGAAACAATTTGAGTATTGTGGAAATACAATCAGGATAACACATGATCTGGCAGCTTCAACATTAGGGGACTGAGAAGATGGCAGAGTAGAAACACACAAATACGCTAGCTCTGAACCCACAGCCCATGAAATATCTGTAGAAAAGAGCTGCCAATAAATTCGGGAGCAGGAGAAGCCACAGAACAGTGGAGCGGATGAGATTTCTGTTCCAAAGAGCCTGAAAACCTCTCACAAAAGGTTCTTTGCGCTGCGGACGTGGAGCAGAGCCCAGCCCTGCGTTGGCTGCTCAGCGCCGAGAAGAGCAGATCCAAGCAGGCTTCAGGGACAGAATCTCCAGCAGCCACGCAGGTCCCTCCACCCACAGGTGACAAGGGTCAGTGAGAGGGTCTCTTTGGCAGGTCGAGAGGTGAGTGGGGAGCCCCCATGACTCAGGCCCCCTTAGGAGGCACCAGCGGAGGTGGGAGCAAACCGGGGCTCCCCAAGCAGGCAGGAGCCCAGATCCATTGTTGAAGGTCTCTGCATAAACCCCCTGAGGGAACAGAGCCCGTGAGGCGGCCCTGCCCCTACCTGAGCACCTGAACTTAATCTCACACTGATTAGCAGCCCTGCCCTCGCCCAAAGCCCTGAGGCTGGGAAGCAGCATTTGAGTCTCAGACCCCAAGCGCTGGCTGGGAGGATCTGGAGGCGAGGTGGGTGTGAGGAGAGTATTCAGAGGTCAAGTCACTGGCTGGGAAAATGCCCAGAAAAGGGAAAAAAACCAAGACTATAGAGGGTTACTTTCTTGGTGAACAGGTTTCTCCTCCCCTCCTTTCTGATGAGGAAGAGCGGTGCTCACCATCAGGGAAAGACACGGAAGTCAGGGGTTCTGTATCCCTGCCCACTCAATGGCCTCAGACCATGGAAAAGCTCAAAAAGAGCTCAGAAAATTTTAAAAATTATGTTAGAGAGGTGGAGGAAAAACTGGGAAGAGCAATGAAAAACATGCAAGCAAAGTATGAACAGCAGGTCAGCACCCTGCTAAAGGAGACCCAAAAAAATGCTGAAGAAAATAACACCTTGAAAAATAGGCTAACTCAATTGGCAAAGGAAGTTCAAGAAGCCAATGAGGAGAAGAATGCTTTCAAAAGCAGAATTAGCCAAATGGAAAAGGAGATTCAAAAGCTCACTGAAGAAAATAGTTCTTTCAAAATTAGAATGGAACAGATAGAGGCTAATGACTTTATGAGAAACCAAGAAATCACAAAACAAAACCAAAAGAATGAAAGAATAGAAGATAATGTGAAATACCTAATTGGAAAAACAACTGACCTGGAAAATAGGTCCAGGAGAGACAATTTAAAAATTATGGGACTACCTGAAAGCCATGACCAAAAAAAGAGCCTAGACATCATCTTTCATGAAATTATCAAGGAAAACTGCCCTAATATTCTAGAACCAGAGGGCAAAATAAATATTGAAAGAATCCACCAATCACCACCTGAAAAAGATCCAAAAAGAGAAACTCCTAGGAATATTGTGGCCAAATTCCAGAGTTCCCAGGTCAAGGAGAAAGTATTGCAAGCAGCTAGAAAAAAACAATTCAAGTATTGTGGAAATACAATCCAGATAACACAAGATCTAGCAGCTTCTACATTAAGGGATCAAAGGGCATGGAATAGGATATTCCAGAAGTCAAAGGAACTAGGACTAAAACCAAGAATCACCTACCCAGCAAAACTGAGTATAATACTTCAGGGGAAAAATTGGTCTTTCAGTGAAATAGAGGACTTTCAAGCATTCTTGATGAAAAGACCAGAGCTAAAAACACAAGAATGAAGAGAAGCATGAAAAGGTAAACAGCAAAGAGAAGTCATAAGGGACTTATAAAAGTTGAACTGTTTACATTCCTACATGGAAAGACAATATTAGTAACTCTTGAAACTATTCAGTGTCTGGGTACTGGGTAGGATTACACACACACACATGCACACGCACACACACATAGAGACAGAGTGCACAGAGTGAATTGAATAAGATGGGATCACATCTTTAAAAAAATGAAATCAAGCAGTGAGAGAGAAATATATAGGAGGAGAAAGGGAGAAATGGAATGGGGCAAATTATCTCTCATAAAAGAGGCAAGCAAAAGACTTTTTTAGTTTGGGGAAAAAGAGGGGAGGTGAGAGAAAAACATGAAGTTTACTCTCATCACATTCCACTAAAGGAAGGAATAAAATGCACACTCATTTTGGTATGAAAACCTATTTTACAATACAGGAAAATGGGGGATAAGGGGATAAGCAGGGTGGGGGGGACGATGGAAGGGAGGGCATGAGGAGGAGTGTGCAATTTGAGGTCGACACTCATGGGAAGGGACAGGATCAAAAGAGAGAATAGAAGTAATTGGGGGCAGGATAGGATGGAGGGAAATATAGTTAGTCTTATACAACATGACTATTATGGAAGTCATTTGCAAAACTACACAGATTTGGCCTATATTGAATTGCTTGCCTTCCAAAGGGAGGGGGAGGGGAGGGAGGGAGGAAAAGAAGTTGGAACTCAAAGTTTTAGGAACAACTTTCAAGTACTGTTCTTGCCGCTACGAAATAAGAAATACAGGTAAAGGGGTATAGAAAGTTATTTGGCCCTACAGAACGGAGGAGAGGATGGAGACAAGGGCAGAGAGGAATGATGGAGGAGAGAGCAGATTGGTGATGGGGGCAATTGGAATGCTCGGTGTTTTGGGGTGGGGGAGGGGACAAAAGGGGAGAAAATTTGGAGCCCCAAATTATGTGAAAATGAATGTTAAAAGTTAAATAAATAAATAAATTTAAAAAAAGAAAAAAGAAAAAAAACATGAAGGGATTGAAGGACTTGGAATGGGATATTTCAGGGGTCAAAGGAACTGGGACTGAAACCAAGAATCACCTATTCAGCAAATCTGAGTATAATATTTCAAGAGAATAAATGGATATAGAGGACTTTCAATCATTCATATTGAGGAAAAGACCAGATTTGTATAGAAAATTTGACTTCCCAAGGCAAGAATCAAGAGAAGCATGAAAAGGTAAACAGGAAAGAAAAATCATAAAAGAATCTCTGTAACTGAACTGTTTACATTACTACACGGAAAGAAAATATTTATAACTCAAATCTTTTCTCAGTATTTGGATAGATGGAGAGATTGTACATACACACACACACATACACATATGTAGATAGAGAGTACAGAGTGTGTTGAATCAGAAGAGATGATATCCACACACCCAAAATAAAATAAAATAAAAATAAAGGGGTGAAGGAGGAAAATACTGGGAAGAGATAGAGAGATATGGAACGGGGCAGGCTCTAACTCATAAAAGAGATTAGAAAAATCTTGTTCAATGGAGGAGAAAAGGGAGAAAGGAAAAATAAAGCTACTCTCTCCACATGTGGCTGAAGGAGGGAATAACATGCTCACTAAATTTGACAAGGACATTTATATCACACCACAGAAAAGCAGGAGAGGACGTGACACGTGGGGTGAGGGGAATGTTAGAAGGGAAGGTAAATGAGAAAAGGGAGTCACTAGAAATAGACACTTTCAAGAAGGGACAAGGTCAATTGTGGGGGACAAAATAAGGAGGGATAGAGTAGAACAGAAGGCAATATAATTAGTGTTACACAGCATGATTATTATGGGAGGCTTTTGCAAAACAACATATATTTAGTCAGTACTGAATTGCTTACCTTCTCAGTGGGGCTGGGGAGGAAGGGAAGGAGGGAGAGAAGTTGGAATTCAAAGTATTAGCAGCGGAGGGTTAGAATTTTTATTGCATGCAATCGGGAAATAAGAAATACAAGGAATGGGGTATAGAAATTTATCTTGCCCTACAAAAAAGAGAAAAGATGGGGATAAGGGAAGGGTGGGGTGTGATAGAAGGGAGGATACACTGAGGGAAGGAGTAATAAGAATGCAAGATATTAGGAAGTGGGGGAGGGGAATGATGGGGAGAAAAATTGGACATGTTACAAAGTGAGGTAAAAGCAATTAGCGTTAAAACAATTGACTAAATTAATCATTGAGAATAAATCAATGACATCTTTAGTTTGGGGGAAAGAATTTTAGTCTAAATTTCCTGGAGGAAGGTAACCTCAGGTAAAATTTGGCATTGATGGAACAGTTAAGCTTTTAATGGTAAATTTGATTTTATGATTGCTATTTAATCAGGAACTAGAACATGCATAGAAAGGCACGGAAGCTACTTAAGACTTGCCTCAAAATGTGTTCCTTAGCCAAAGTGAAATCGTAGTCATATTTGAAACCTGGTTATTGGAACTTGCCATTTTTAGATGCTATGGGACTATTAAGTGACTCTTCTTCTGAGTCTAACCCCAGGTATGGATGACAAGCAAGGCAGTCTGAGCCTCCAATCCATGATGCCAGTAAGCCTGTGAGATACTGGTTTGAACTGCAGAAGGTGATCTCATGGGAAGGGTGGGAGAGTGGCTGTTCAGCCTGGGCTGAGGTAGGATTCTTCTGACTCAATTATCCCACTGACATATGGCAGACTTTAAACCTGACCGAATGCAAGTGAACAATCTAATCCTGCCTGGAATTGACATGAAGTTGGGGAGATATTGTATCCCTGCAATGTCCCTACTCTTGGTGGCAATTTCCTATAGTCAAAAGGTTTGTAAGCTTTATATCAGATCTGTGAAATTATAGATTATTCGTAGTGGAATATCCAAGGTTAAGTCTAAAATTAAGCTATTAGGTATAGACTTTAGACCAACAACAATAAGTTAGGGTCCTTTAATTCTTAGGAATACTGTGGAGACAATTAGATCAAGAGTTTGTGAAGTTAGCAACATGAATATTATTTGTGTCTCAGCTGGTTAATGTCTAAAAAAAAATTCTTTTGTGGTCCATATTGTAAATGCTTTAAAAAGAAGTATCACCTGACCAAAAGTTTGAATTGTTTTATCTGTTATAAATTGTGTTAAAAATGAAAAATAAAATTAAAAAAACCTTAATGTTGAGAATTGTCTTTACATGCAATTGGAAAAAAATAAAATACAGTCTTTTTCTAAAAGAAAGAACACAGAGGACCCTCAGTCCTCAGGAAGTCATAGAATCATAGATCTAGAGCTGATGCAACCCTCCCATCACACTCAATAAGGAGCCATCTAGATGTCTAATTAGAAGGCTGGAACGATAAGAACTAGAGAGAAGTGAGATTCTGGCCTTTTCTGGCTTCCATGTTCTCTTCAAATCCTGAATGGAGAGAAACACTCTGGAAAGAAACCAACTTGCGAGGAAGTTGGCAATCTCTTATCATGTGCCTTTCTCCAGCTTGGTACACTAATGACTTTGGGAATTTTTCCTTAGGTGAAATCTGAAACTCCCAATTGAGGTGAATTATCTTGCCCCCATTGGAGAGCTTATTCACTCCCTTTTCTTTGGTACATATTCTCCTGTGTACACTTTCTCTGATTTCTGCTTTATTTGCTGTTCTCTGTATATTCATTGTGAAACTAGCATATGGTGGGAAGGGAGTCAAGCCTTGAATATAGAGCTTGGGGGTCTCCTTTTCCATTAAGGAACAACAACCAGGACTGTGGCTTGAACCTAAAAACTATTTCTCACAGACTAACAATGTTTAGGAGAGCAGATAGGTATAATTTTATTCTGGTACCCTCTTGTTCTGAGGAAAGCAGAGTGGCCAATGTCTGGCTTCAACCTCTTTCTCTCCTAACTGGCAGGAATCAAAGTCTTCCTTGGAGAAGGGTGGAGGAGATGCTAGAAATATCTATTCTTGTCTCCATGTGAGACACAACATCAATCTACGCCTTAAACAACAATATTGTTTTAAAATTTGTTGTTTGGTTATTTCAGTTGTGTCCAATCCTTTGTGATCCCATTTGGGGTTTTCTGTAGAAAGATACTGGAGTGGTTTGTTATTTTATCCTCCAGGAAACTGAGGCAAACAGTTAAGTGACTTGCTCAGGGTCACACAGCTAGTAAATATCTGAGGCCAGATTTGAACTCAGAAAGATGAGTCTTGCTAACTACAGACCTGGCACTCTAACCACTATGGCATCTAGCTGCTCAGGTATTTTAAAGTACCAATTACAATAAAAAGATGAGAAAATTGGAAAACTTTAGGAAGTATGGAGCAATGGATATAAGAGAGGACATAAGAGATTTAGGTGACCTCCATTCTACATATACTCTAATGTGAGGCAAAGGAACTGGCTAGAGACTTAATTGTCAACATTTGCTAAATGATGGAGAAAGTTAGAGAGTTCCAGAAAAACATCTATTTCTGTCTCATTGATTACACTAAAGCCTTGGACTGTGTGGATCACAATGAAATGTTGCAAGTCCTCAAAGACATGAGAGTACCAGATCATTTGCTTGTCTCCTGAGAAACCTGTATGCAGGCAAAAAAGCAACAGTTAGAACCCCAAATGGAACAATGGATTGATTTAAAATTGGAAAAGGAGTATGACAAGGCTATATATTGTCACTCTATTTATTTAACTTACATGCAGAGTACATCACGTGAAATGCCAGGATGGATAATTCAAAAGCTGGAATTAAGGTTGCCAGGAGAAATCTTAACAATCCCAGGCACATAGATTTTATCACTCAGATGGTAGAAAGTGAAGAGGAATTAAGAAGCCTCTTGATGCGGGTTAAAGAGGAGGGTACAAAGGCTGGCTTGAAACTTAAGATCAAAAAAACTAAGATCTTACCAACTGGTCACATCAATTCCTAGCAAATAGATGGAGAAGACATAGAAGTAGGGTCAGATTTTATATTCTTGAATTCAATGATCACTACAAATGATGACTGTAGCTATGAATGTAAAAGATGCTTCCTCCTTGGAAGGAAAGCTGTGGCAAATCTGAACAAAATACTAAAAAGCAGAGACATCACATTGCTGAAAAAGGCCCCTATAGTCAAAGCCATGATTTTTCCAGTAGCAATCAATGACTGTGAGAGTTGGACTATAAGGAAAGCTAAGCCCTGCAGAATTGCCACTTTGGAACTGTGGTACCACAAAAGACTTTTGAGAGTCCCTTGGACATCAAGGAGATCAAATCAGTCAATACTTAAAGAAATTAATTCAGACTATTCATTGGAAGATCAAATATCAAAGGTAAAGCTTAAATACTTTGGCTACATGATGAGGAGATGGGATTCATTGGAAAAGATCCTGGAAAGACTGAAGACAAAAGGAAAGTGGGATGGCAGAAGATGAGATTGATACATGATCCCATGGGAAATATAAACATTGAGTTGGACAGACTTTGAGAGATAGTGGAGAATATAAGGACCTGGCATGCTATAGTCCACAGGTCACAAAGAATTGGACACAATTGAACAACAATAAACACATTGACTAATTTTGCCAGAGTATTCTCTTCTAGAAAAGCAGGGAGAATGAGAAGATCACCCAAGTCACAAATATTTGGAGTCCTAGAGTGTAAAAATCTCACATTTGGAAGGAATCCTAGAAACCATCCAGCCTAAACATGTAGCACCTGAAGAATTCTCTTTACATCATACCCAACAAGAAGATAGTTATCCTACTCAATAAATTTAATAACTACTCAAATAAAAATTCAATAAATATCCAATAAATATTGGAGGTATTTAGGAAAAAGGCTAAGTGACTTCTTGTTGAGTACAATGTAAAGAGAATTCTTCAGGTGCGGACTGGATGGCTTCTGTGACACTTTCCAAATCTGAGATTCTGATACTCTATGACTCCGAACACCTAGTGGCTTTCTCTGTTTGTCTCTGTCTTTCTTTTCTCCCTTCCCAAGTCTCCAAAATCAAAGAATCTCAGACCTACAGTAGAAGTAACCTTGGAGATCCTGAAGGACCAAAGAGAGGCAGAAAGCTGTCCAGAATCACAGAAAAAGTCTATGGTGGGGGAGAGGATACCAGGATGCAACACAAATCTTCAGGACTGTTAAAAGGCTGGAAGCAACCTTGGTCATTCTTTCTCTTTCCTCTGTTGCTCCCATCTCTAAAGGGAGAGACCTTCCCTTTGCCAACACTGACCCTTTCATTTGTGCCCCTAACTCCATCTCTTGCATCCTCCCACTGTAATTGGGGATCATTTCTTGATCATTCCCTTCTTTCTCTCATCTTCAATCCTTCCTCATCCACTGGCTTTATTCTCTGATACTTATAAGCATGCCTATGCTATCTGTGCCTTAAAATCCCCTGCAGAAATTGTCTGATGTCTCTTCCTTCTTTCGCAAAGTCCTCGAAAGTGCTGTCTATATACCCTGCCTTTCCTCCAACTCACTTCTCAATCTCTTGCAGTCTGGCTCCTTGTCATTGCTGTCCAATTGAAACTGCTCTCTCTCTAAAGTTACCAACAATCCCTTAATTATTTAATGCAATGATTTTTCTCAGTTCTCATCCTTTTTTATTAATTTAATTTTTATTTTTCAACATTCATTTCCATAAGATTTTGTGTTCTTAATTTTCTCCCCTTCCCTCCCCCTTCCTCCCCAACATGGCATGCAATCTGATATAAACTACATATATATATATATATATATATTCCTATTAAACATATTTTTCGCATTATTCATATTGTAAAGGAGAATTCGAATCAATGGAAAGAACAAGAAAGAAGAAAAAAAGAGAGCAAATATTATGCCTCAATCTGCATTCAGACTCCATAGTTCTTTTTCTGGATGCGGATAGCATTTTCCATCATGAAAATGAGTCTTTTGGAGTTGTCTTTTGTCCTTGCACTGTTGAGAAGAGCTAAGTTTATCAAAATTAGTCATCAAACAATGTTGCTATTACTGTGTACAATGTTCTCCTGGCTCTGCTCACTTCACTCAGCATCAGTTCATATAAGTCTTTCTAGGTTTTTCTGAAGTCTGCCTGCTCATCATTTCTTATAGCACAATACTATACAATTACATTCATATATCACAATTTTTTCAGTCACTTCCCAGTCCTCATCTTTCTTGATCTCTCTACAGCTTTTGACATGGTTGTGCAGGCTCTTCTTCTAGACATTATCTCCTCTATTCTGTGACATTGTTCTCTCTTGGTCCTCCTCCAATCTGTCTCCAATCCCTTTTTCTCAGTCTTCTTTGTTGGATAATTTTCCTTCTATCAACTAGCTATTGGCATCCCTGAGGAGGCCTTTTCCAGTCTCTTGAGCTGCTAGTGACCTTTCCTGTGATAGCAATTTCTATCTACTCTGTATCTATCTTGTATATACCTAGTTATTTATATTTCTTTTTTCCGTTGTAAGTTCTGTGGATCACAAACTAAGCACAACTTTCTCCATCTCAGTGAACTGAGCACAACTGCCCCATCTTGTGTTAGCATTAGTTCACTCATTAAAGGACCTCCTTGCCAAACTCCCCATCCCAATGACCCTTCCACAGGGACATCCTGTATTATAACATCTGTTAAGGAAGACTTCAAAGATTCCCTGATTTCAAAAATCAGCTTGGTCATTCAGCTCTAGGTATCTTATCTAATCAGCTAGCTCTGGCAATATTCCCTTCCAGTCTCCTTTGGCCTGAAGCTTTCCTTCTCCTTTAAGGTTTAAGCACATATAGCTTTTGTCCTTTTGTTCCTTTGGATAGTCTCTACTCATGTAGATAGGGCTCCCTTGTTGGCGAACTCAACAAACCCCAAGACAATTTTGATGCTCTGGGATCTAGTTATTCTTGTTATACCCAGAGCTGGTGGTAGCAGTGAGATTCAAGTGGACAGAGTCACTGGATCATTTAGGAGTTGTGATGCCTGCACCCCTGATAGGAGTCAGGAATTGGGTGAGTAGAATTTCTTTCTATTTGATTTTTTTAAGCAGATGGGATTGCTGCTTGGGTAAATTAGAACTAGCCTAGTCACCCTGATCCATGAATGACAGTCTCCACAGCCTGATCAGCTGAAGAAGAGGTTTGAGTGTTTCACCAATTGACTTCTCCAACAAGTATTCATTTGTCTGTCTGCTTTGTGTCTCTGAGGGTGTTTTGAGTCTGTCTCCCCTTGCACTGTGAATCCCTAACCATCCCATTAACATTCCTCAGGCATAAACTAGCCACTTGTCCTGCCGTCCTAGCACTATGATTCACAGCAGCTCTCCTGAGACTGTCTTGAGAATAGCGGTCAGGATAGCAAGGGCTACCAACCGTAATGCTGTGGACTGCCAGAAAGGATTCCCTGTTAGGGTTTCCTGAGTTTCATTTAGATTTCTAAGTTGAGGACTAGGTCTGTAACTAGGCTTCCAAAGACAACCACATCCACTTGGTCAGTTTGACTGAGAGTCAATGGAAAGCAAAGATTAAGGGACAGCTAAGCCATGGGATACCTCGGACAGGGAAAGAATTAGCAATAATGCCTCTGGTATTCTATGAAATCTTTACCCAGTCAGGGCAGTAAGGCCTGCTGCCTTGATTTCAGGGCAACCCTGGAAACTTATCTGTGTCTCGTCTGTCTTGTTTCTATGTATAATCCGTGTAGTGTTACAAAAAGAGTTCAGACCAATCTAAGCCAGCCCAAGGGAAGCCCCCAGCTAAAATGTTTAAATTATATGGCATATAAGCCAATAGGTATTCATCTAAAGGACATTTTTATACTTGAGATGATCTGGCCTTGTAATTTCCAAAGGAAGGGTCATTTGACCTAACCAAATTGTTCACCTGGGGCGGGGGCAGGAAACTGAGGATAAACACTCCAGAGAAATGAAGAGTTATTTCTTGTGGTATGAGGAGGCCACCAAGACAAAGATTAATTCCATCATCTCCTCTAGAGATGATAATAAGAAAAGGCTTCAGTATTCAGATCCTTGAAGTGAACATTCCTCCCCATTTTTGATCCCTGGATTTGCCCAGAAAAGATTCAGGAAACCATCTTCTGATTTATCCAGCCCTGTCATCAAAACCTACCACCAAACTTCTCCCTCCCCAATCCCAGATGACTTCTTGGATTTCTGGACCACTTGCCCCACCCCCCCCACCCCTACCACCCCAGTACCTCCTTTTGTTCCCACACCACAAGTTGCCCAAATTTTACATTCATTTACTTGGGATGACCCATGAGGAAAACTGGTATTTGGCAAGCAGTGAGGTGGGCTTGATGAGACTTCTCCTTCAGAAGTTCTGTAACAGACACAAAATCTTTTTTGCCTTGGAGAACTTTGAAGGGCAATATATTTCTTCTTCACCTATCAAAAAAATTGCTTTGAAACAGCCCATAAAGGAAGCTGATAATGATGGGAAAGACTGTTGAAGTCTCAGAACAACTCTCCCAGCTATCAGTGATATTAAGGAGGGACTTATTCTCATTAACTTTCTATTAGACTTTCAGCGAGAGATAAGAAGGAAAACAATAACATTCTTTTTTCTTCTCTGCCTTCACAAAGCTGGTCAGTAGGAGATTGCAGAGATAAAGACAGACAAAAAAATGAAGAAAATTTGTTCCCTGGTTGGTAGAAATTTATGGCATTAGAAACCAATTAGAGACTAAAAATTGCAACTGAAATATAATATCTTTACTATAAAATTTCAAATTATAATTTCTTTATTTTTTTGTAGTGATCATTGATGACTATTTTTTAGTTGTTTTTTTCTTTGTTTTTCCAATTTATTTATTTATTTTTAATTTTCAACATTCATTTCCACAAGATTTTGAGTATCAAATTTTCTCCCCATCTCTCCCCTCCCCCAACCCCAAAACACCATGCATTCTGATTACCCTTCCCCCAATCTACCCTCCCTTTTACCACACCCCTCTCCTCCCTTATCCCCATCCACTCTCTTTTCTTGTAGGGCAAGATAGATTTCTATACTCCATTACTTGTATTTCTTATTTCCCAGTTGCATGAAAAACAATTCTCAACATTCCTTCCTAAAACATTGAGTTTCAATTTCTTTCCCTTCCTCTCTCTCTACCCATCCCCACTGAGAAGGCAAGCAATTCAATATAGGCTATATATGTGTAGTTATGCAGAAGACTTCCATAATAATCATGTTGGGGAAGACTAAATATATTTCCCTCCATTCTATTCTGCCTCCCATTTTTTCTATTCTCTCTTTTGACCTTGTCCCTCCCCAAAAGTGTTTACTTCTAATTACTTCCCCCTCTCATTTGCCCTCCCTTCTCTCATCCCCCCACAGCCCACTCATCCACTTCTCCTCTACTTTCCTGTAGTATAAGATAGATTTTCATACCAAATCGAGTGTGTATGTCATTCTCTTCTTCTTCTTCTTTATTTTTTTTTTTTACTTTTTCCCCACTTTATTTTTATTTTATTTTATTTGTGTTTTCTTTTGCAACATGGATAATACGGAAATATGTTTTGCATGACTTCACTCAGGCAATCAACATCAAACTGCTTGCCTACTCAAGGAGGAGTGAAGTGAGGGAAAGAGGGAGAAAATTTGGAACTCAAAATTTCAAAAAATGATTGTTATGTTTTTTTTTTAATTTAACTTTTAACATTTATTTTCACACAATTTTGGCTTACAAATTTTCTCCCCTTTTATCCCCCCCCCCCCCAAACCCGAGCTTTCTAATTGCCCCTGTGACCTATCTGCTCTCTCCTCTATCCTCCCTCCCTGCCCTTGTCTTCGTCTTCTCTTTTGTCCTGTAGGGCCAGATAGCTTTCTTGACCCCTTAACCTGTATTTCATGTTACCCAGTGGTAAGAACATTACATTTGGTCCTAACACTTTGAGTTCCAACTTCTTTAGCTCCCTCCCTCTCCACCCCTTCCCCTTGGAAGACAGGCAATTCAATATAGGCCATATCTGTTTAGTTTTGCAAATGATTTCCATACTAGTTGTGTTGTATAGGACTAACTATATTTCCCTCCATCCTATCCTGTCCCCCTTTACTTCTATTTTCTTATGGTCCTTTCCCTCCCCATGAGTGTCGACCTCGTATTGCATTCTCCTCCCCATGCCCTCCCCTCCATCCTCCCCCCCACCCTGCTTGTGCCCCTGTCCCCCACTCTCCTGTATTATGAGATAGGTTTTCCTATCAAAATGAGTGTGCATTATATTCTTTCCTTTAGTGGAATGTGATGAGAGTAGACCTCATGTTTTTCTCTTGCCTCCCCTCTTTATCCCACCACTAACAAGTCTTTTGCTTGCCTCTTTTATGAGAGATAATTTGCCCCATATAACTTCTCCCTTTCTCCTCCCAATATTTCTCTCTCACTGCTTGATTTCATTTTTTTTTAAGATATGATCCCATCCTCTTCAATTCACTCTGTGCACTCTGTCTCTATGTATGTGTGCGTGTGTGCATGTGTGCGTGTGTGTACTCCCATCCAGTACCCAGATACTGAAATGTTTCAAGAGTTACAAATATTGTCTTTCCATGTAGGAATGTAAACAGTTCAACTTTAGTAAGTCCCTTATGACTTCTCTTTGCTGTTCACCTTTTCATGGTTCTCTTCATTCTTGTGTTAGAAAGTCAAATTTTCTTTCCAGCTCTGGTCTTTTCATCAGGAAAATTTGAAAATCCTCTATTTCATTGAAAGAGGAAGTATTTTTCTCCTGAAGTATTATACTCAGTTTTGCTGGGTAGGTGATTCTTGGCTTCAGTCCTAGTTCCTTTGACTTCTGGAATATCCCACTCCAAGTCCTTTGATTGCTTAACGTTGAAGCTGCCAGATCCTGTGTTATCCTGATTGTATTTCCACAATACTTGAATTGTTTCTTTCTAGCTGCTTGCAATATTTTCTCTTTCACCTGGGAATTCTGGAATTTGGCCACAATGCTCCTAGGAGTTTCTCTTTTTGGATCTCTTTCATGCGGTGTTCTGCGGATTCCTTGAATATTTATTTTGCCTTCTGGTTCTAGAATCTCAGGGCAGTTTTCCTTGATAATTTCATGGAAGATGATGTCTAGGCTCTTCTTTTGATCATGGTTTTCAGGTAGTCCCAGAATTTTTACATTGTCTCTCCTGATTCTATTTTCCAGGTCAATTGTTTTTCCAATAAGATATTTCACATTATCTTCCATTTTTCGAATCTGCGTGGTATGTTCTGAGATATCTGTCTTTCTCATAAAGTCCTTAGCGTCCATCCGTACCATTCCAGTTTTGAAAGATCTATTTTCTTCAGTGAGCTTTTGAATCTCCTTTTCCATTTGGTTAATTCTGCTTTTGAAAGCATTCTTCTCCTCATTGGCCCCTTGCACCTCCCTTGCCAACTGAGTTAGGCTAGTTCTCAAGGTGCCAATTTCTTCAAGATTTTTTTGGTTCTCCTTTAGCAGGGAGCTGATCTGCTTTTCATGCTTCTCCCTCATCCCTCTCATTTCCCTTCCCAGTCTTTCCTCCACCTCTCTAACTTGATTTTCAAAATTCCTCTTGAGCTCTTCCATGGCCCGAGCCCATTGGGTGGGCTGGGACACAGAATCCTCGATTTCTGTGTCTTTGCCTGATGGCAAGCATTGTTCCTCCCCATCAGAAAGGAAGGGAGGAAGTGTCTTTTCTCTGATAAAGTACCCTTCAATAGTTTTATTTCTTTTCCCTTTTCTTGGCATTCTCTCCAACCAGTGGCCTGACCTCTGAATGTTCTCCTCACACCCACCTCGCCTCCTGGTCCTCCCAGCCAGCGTTTGGGGACAGACATTCAAATGCTGCTTCCCGCCTTAGGGTTTTTGGTGGGGGCAGGGCTGCTATTCAGTGTTAAATTAAGTTCAGGTGCTGGGGTCAGGGGCAGGGCCGCCTCTCTGGCTCAGTTCCCTCAGGGGGTTTATGCACAGACCTTCCACAATGGATCCAGGCTCCCGCCCGTTTGGGGAGCCCCTGTCTGCAGCTGCCTCTCAGCTTCTATCTCCTGGGGGGGCCCGAGCCATAGGGGCACCCCACTCCCCTCTCAACCCGCCAAAGAGACTCTCTCACCTACCCCCGTCAGTCACCTGTTGGTGGGGGGGGCTTGTGCCGCCGCTGAAGATCTCGTCTCTGGAGCCTTCTCAGATCTGTACCTCTCGGAGCCGCGGCTGCCACCACCGCCGCAGGTCCGGGCTGGGCTCCCCGTCTGCAGCGCGACAGACCTTTTGCGAGAGGTTTGCAGGTCCCTCTGTGGGTGGGGGGGACCCGCGTGGCCGCTGGAGATCCTGTCCCCGTAGCCCTCTCGAATCTCTTCCTCTCGGTGTCGTGGCTGCGGCAGGGCTGCACTCTGCTCCCCGTCCCGGCGCCCAGTCCACGGCGTGAAGGACCCCTCGCGAGAGGTTTGCAGGTCTCTCCGGATCAGAAATCTCCCTCGCTCCAATATTCCGTGGTCTCTGGGTGCAGAATTCGCCCTGGCTTGGTCCCCTCTAGCCATTCTGTGGTTTGTGGGTTCAGAGCTATGTGTATGTGCCTGTCATTCTCTTCTTAAGTCAAATGTGATGAGACTAAGCTTCACTTTTTCCCTCTTGCCTTCTCCCCTTTCCCCCTCCATTGAAAAAGCCTTTTTTTGCCTCTTTTATGAGAAATAATTTGCCCCATTCCATTTCTCCCTTTCTCCTCCCAATATATTCCTCTGTCATCTCCTAATTTTATTTTTTCAGATATCATCTCTTCCTATTCATCTTACCCTGTGCTCTCTGTCTATATGTTTATAATACCTCCAACTACCCAAATGCTGAGAAAAGGCTCGAGTTACAAATATTATCTCTCAATGTAGGAATGTAAACAGTTCAACTTTTGAAAGTCCTTTATAATTTCTCTTTCCTGTTTACCTTTTCATTCTTCTCTTGATTCTTGTATTTGAAAGTCAAATTTTCTATTCGGCTCTGGTCTTTACATCAAGAATGCTTGAAAAGTCCTCTATTTCATTGAATGACAATTCTTTTCCCTGAAGCACTATGCTCAGTTTTGCTGGGTAGGTGATTCTTGATTTTAGTCCTAGTTCCTTTGATTTCTGGAATATCATGCTACAATCCCTTTTATCCCTTAATGTAGAAGTTGCTAGATCTTGTGTTATCCTTATTGTGTTTCCACACTACTCGAATTGTTTCTTTCTGACTGCTTGCAATATTTTCTCCTTGACCTGGGAACTCTGGAATTTGGCTACAATATTCCTAGGAGTTTCTCTTTCAGGAGGTGATTGGTGAGATCTTTCAATATTTATTTTATCCTCTGGTTCCAGAATATAAGGACAGTTTTTCTTGATAGCTTCATGATAACTTCATGATGTCTAGGCTGTATTTTTGATCATGTCTTTCAGGTAGTCTCATAATTTTTAAATTGTCTCTTCTGGATCTCTTTTCCAGGTCAGTTGTTTTTTCCAATGAGATATTTCACATTATCTTCTATTTTTTCATTTTTTTTGTTCTATTTTGCAATTTCTTGGTTTCTCATAAAGTCATTAGTTTCCATCTGCTCCATTTTAATTTTTAAAGAACTATTTACTTCAATGAGTTTTTGAACCTTCTTTTCCATTTGGCTAATTCTGCTCTTTAAAGCATTCTTCTCCTCACTGGCTTTTTGGACCACTTTTGCCATTTGAGTTAGTCTATTTTTAAAGGTGTTAATTTCTTCAGCATTTTTTTGGATCTCCTTTAGCAAGCTATTGACTTGTTTTTCATGATTTTCTTGCGTCTCTCTCATTTCTCTTCCCAGTTTTTCCTCCACCTCTCTAACTTGATTTTCAAAATCCTTTTTGAGCTCTTCCATGTCCTGAGCCCATTGGGTGGGCTGGGATACAGAAGCCTTGACTTCTGTGTCTTTCCCTGATGGTATGCATTGTTCTTCCTCATCTGAAAGGAAGGGAGGAGATATCTGTTCACCAAGAAAGTAACCTTCTATAGTCTTATTTTTTTTCCCCTTTTCTGGGCATTTTCCCAGCCAGCGACTTGACTTCTGAGTGTCCTCTCCACACCTAACTTGTCTCCAGATGGGCCCAGCTAGTGCTTGGGGTCTGAGATTCAAATGTTGCTTTCCAGCCTCAGGGCTCTCAGCGGGGGTGGGGCTGCTATTCAGTGTGAGATTAAGTTTAGGTGCTCAGGTGGGGGCAGGGCCACCACATGGGGCTCAGTTCACTCAGGGGGTTTATGTGGATACCTTCAACAATGAATCAAGGCTGCTGCCTCCACTGCTGCCTCCCGAGGGGGCATGAGCCACGGGGACACTCTGCTCCCCTCCCAGCGAGCCAAAAACATTCTCTCACTGACCTTAGGCGCCTGTGGGTGGAGGGAGCTGCGTGGCTGCTGGAGATTCTGTCCATGAAGCCTGCTCGGATCTGTTCCTCTTGGTGCTGTGTGGCCAAGGCAGGGCTGGGTTCCGTTCTGGGTCTGGTGCATGACAGACCTTTTGTGTCAGTTTTTCAGGGCTCTCTGGAACAGAAATCTCCTCCACTCTGTTGTTCTGTGGCTTCCTCTGCTTCAGAATTTGTTGAGAGTTCTTCTTTACAGATATTTTATGGGCTGTGGGTTTGGGGCTAGCATATGTGTATCTTTCTACTGCGCCATCTTGGCTTCCCCCCCCACCCCCATGCCCACTTTTTCAAGAAACTTCCCTTGGATATCTCCACTTGTCTTCAGGACATGTCTTATCTTCCCCATGCTACTGTTTTCTACTACTTTTTTGCATTGTTTATTTAAGAAAAATTTCTCATCTCTCCCTGTTGTCCTCTGGAATTCCTCACTTATTCAGGAGCACCTTTTCCTTTCCCCATTCCTTTTCCTTATCTTCATTTCCCTGTTATTTGTAAAGTTTCATCAGGTAGCCATTTTATTTCTTTCTCTTCTTTTTCCTTGGAATTTTTTCTTATTGCCTCCTGTCCAATATTATAATCTTTGTCCAGGGTTCTTCAGGCACTCTAATAGATCTAATCCCTTAAATCTACACATCACCTCTGCTTCATCTTCATAACGTATACCATTTAGATCAAACCTATATGGTCTAGTGGTTCCCCTACTTTCTTCAATTTAAGACTGAATTTTGCAAGAAGAAGTTGAAGATGTGAGCCACTCTTAGCTCTAGTTTTAACTGACTGCATAGAGCTCTTGCACAGAGAATAGGCTGAGGGTCCTGACACTGGTCCTAAGGTCAGATAACATACCCAGACTTTGACATCTTCTGAAGCTGGTAGCCTTTCCTAATCCTCACCCATCATATGTCCTCTAGAAGGATCTCTTGTGATTCTCTGATAGGTCCCTGTTTGTAAAAGGTTACATAACCATGAGTTGTTATAGTTGTGATTTTCCTGTACAAGCCATAATAGATCTGCAGCTCAAAGGGACTTCAGATGTCCTGAAGTCAAATTGCCTCATTTTATAGGTGAAGAATCTGAAGTACAGTGAGAATAAACTACAATATTCCAAGCCCATGCACTCCACAGCCAGTGCTTTCTCCACATGGCCACTCTGCTGCCCTGCTTGTAGCTCTTACACCACCAGACTCTAGGGTCTCTTAGCTCTAAATGTATGGGGGGTCTTGAGCCACCCAGGATGGTGCCTCCCACAGTTTGGAATAAATTTTCTTAAGGAGTCTGCAGTATTCTCTTGTCAGCAATGTCATTTATCACATAGACAAGTGGCACTTTTAGTTTTAAGACTGTGAATGCCAGGCTCACCCTTATATACATGATGAAAAGGGAGAGAACAAAATCAAACAAGATGTTGGGGAACTTGTTGCAGCAGTTGTCTTTTGACAGAACCTAATCCCCTGGCTGTGCAGGAAGAACACAAAAGGCAATGGGAGTGGAAGGGTGAAGAAAGTCTCTTTTAATCAAATAGCTTGGGCCTCTGGGACCCCACTGGTTGCGAACCAATCCTAGGCTTAACCAAGGCAATATTTTACTATGAGGAAAGAGAACCTTGAGGTGATTGTGGAAACACCCCCAAGCCATACCAGAAGCTGGAGATCTGACAGATCTCAAGTAACCTCTGCAGTTGGGTACAGTCTGAGAAACAAGATGTTTTTGTCTCAGTTCCTTATGTCAGTCTCTCGCTGTACAGAGCACCATTATACCACAAGGTGCAGTAATTGTCAGCCTCATCCTCAGCCTGGGCCCCCTCGATGGTGAAGGCAGCTTTGTTCCCAAGGAGGGACCCTGAGAACCGGGCAGTGACCCCTGATATAAGATTGTTGGTCCTGTAAATGAGCATCCTAGGAGGTTGGCCAGATTTCTGCTGGAACCAGTGTGGATAGTGTCCAGAGGTGACCGCCCCAGTGCTGGAGCTGCAGGTCATGGTCACCGTTCCTCCTGGGATCACACTTAGAGATGGCTCCTGGGTCACAACAACCTGAGGAATGATCCCTGAAACCAACAGGACAGACACATAGGTCAGAAATAGATACCGAAGCAACAGTATCAAGGCCTCCATCTTCATGCCCAGATCACCTCTTCTTCTCCCCCATGAGCTCAGAGAGTCTGTCCCCAACCTTTGCAGAGAGTGAACAGGATGAAGAGAGGAGCTAAGGCCATGGTGTCCATGCTATGCTTCCTGGGGCCACAGAGCTTGGGTCGGGCACCTGCCAATGCCTCTTATACACCTACCCTATCTCATCCTTGGAGGTTGGAGCTTTCCTTCATGCAAATAAGCCTTGAAAGCACATGAATTGCAGCCCTGAGTTGGGGCCCCTGCTGGCTGTAGAGGCAATGTTGTGATAGGTTGGGCCAACTATGGCCTGGCCCTGAGATTCCCCCACTCAGCCCACCCAGGATACAGCTGGAGGGGTGTTGGGGTGTAAGTTCGGTTTTCACGTGAACAGTCTTGGGTCAGGTAAAGGTGAGGGCTTCTAAACCACAGAGCTCTCACGAGGCCCCCCAGGGAACAGCTGGGAATTGAGGAGTGAAACACGAGCTTTCTTGTTTTTCCACCTCTTCTCAGTGGAACTTGCTGGGGAGAGCATCCCACCCTTGAGATTGGTCCGTGGTCTGAGCACACCTGTCGTTAATTGGCTAAGGGGCTGAGAGTATGCCCGGTGTCCATAAGTGAACTATGCAGCTGGGAGAGCTTAAATGGGGACAGGAAAGCCTGGGGGTTGGGTTCCTCTCTCCTCTTGAAGGAGAAGGGGGCTTTATAGGGAGAACTCGTCCTGCATGCTGACATGTAGCTGGTATCCAGAATAAAGCCTACACTTCTGTTTGACTCTGGAGGTCTCTTCTCTCATTACGTTTATCCAGCTGATCACTGAAGACCTGAGTTGGGTAAGAAGGACCTGGTAGCCCGCAGCAGTTAGGCCAGACAAAGGGGAAGTAAGTTTTCATGAGTACTCAATGCCATCTCTGGCTATGTTTTTTTGACTTCCCTTCTGTGATAATGACTTGCCATTATGAACCCATGTCAGTCCCACAGCACCCCTTGCTGGAACCAAATCCCGAGCCATCAACTGTTAATGGGAAACCACCAAGGACAACTAACTTAAGTTCCTGAGTGTGTCAATTATTTGGTTCCTTGATCTCATCTCTTTGGGCTGTAGCCTTGAGATCCCATCCCCCTCCTCTGGACACAGTCCTCTTCACAGAAAGGAACTGAACTGCCCAGTCCTTCCCTTGGAATCCCTGGCTTCTGTCCTCTCCACAGAGGCCAGGTCAGCACACTCAGTCCTCTGCTTTGTCACAAAGTCCCTTGTCCAATGTCACCTACAGACTGGACAGAAACCTGGCCTTACCCCCTGGGAGGTGCCTGGATGGAAGGTGGCAAGTGTATTACACATGCTCCTTCCAGTCATGAGAGCTGGGTACCAACCTCTGCCCTCCTCAGGCTTCCTGGAGGCGGCATAGAAAAGTATGGTGAGACCTGCCCTGAGGGCACTGACCCAGCTATCACTCACAGTGTGGATCCCCAGAGAGGCAGATGATACTTAACTTGAGGGCTACTAAGGTCACCTGAGGGATACTAGTTCCTAATTCTGATGCTCAGTAGCTTCCCCAGCCCCCATATCCTTTCTTCAGATAGAGAGGGGGTAGAACTCCATCCATCTGTTCCCTTAATTATAGTTCACCTGGGTGGATGATTTTCAGGTTCAGCCTATTTCTTGAACCTTACTGCTCTGCATTAACGGATGAAAGAGAACTCAAAGGTTTACATCTAAAACTTGACTTCATCTCCCACATGACCCCCGTTCCACAATAAACAAAATCAGTGAGATTGTGAGTTTTGGTTCAATAAATCCACAGCAACATCAAAAAGAGTCCCAAATCTTCCTCAAGAGGAAAACTCTCTGAAGCCCCTAGTATCCCAAGCTGGGGATGAGGACTGCAGGCTCTTCTCATGCTCGCTCCTTCTGAACCTTTTTCTCCCTTCAGTGACATGAACACAGTGTGGCCTCACTGATGTTTTTCAAAGCTGGGAACCAGAAGAGGCCAAAGAGATTGAAGAGACTGAATCGCTCTTGCCTCTTGCTCTCAGCCAGTCTGTGCTCCTCCTCTTTCGTTGACCTTAAGGCATTAATCTCCACTAGTTAGAAGACAGTCCTGTACCAATGGACTTTGAGATCAGGTAACAAGTTTATAGATTTTCATAGTTTTGGAGCTTAGGTCCAAACTGCTTTCCAGAAAGGCTGGACCAGGTCATTGTTCCACCAATAGAACGTTAACATAGATGATTACCCACAAGCCCTCATTTTCCTCATGTGTCCACTTTGTCAATGTGATAAGTTTTAGGGATCTGAGACATATACATTTGCATGTTTCCCAGTAACAGTGATTTAAAGTACTGGCATCAAACAGAAATAAAACAGGGACCACTAAACTGTGCATAAGTGTACCTGGAGATCCTATAAATACATAGAAAGCCACATATTTACATCACATATGGTTTGTTAAAGATTTCCTGATTTGCTTCAACGAGGTTGAAGTTTCTCTCAGGAGTATTGCTGGTCATGTATCTCGCAGCTCTGTTTCAGAGGATTTGCTTACATGGCTATGGATAGGTCCCATTTTGTCCTCTGACAACAACCTATTCATATTGTCTGATGATTTGTCGGTTGCAAAGATGTTTCTATTCTTGGAAATTTGAATCAGTTATATATATACACACACATATATATATACATATATATGTATGTATATATACATATAACTCTTAGAGAAATGGGAGAAATGGAATGGGGCAAATTATCATTCATAAAAGAGGCAGGAATAAGCTTATCCAATGGAGGAGAACAGGGAGGAGATGAGGGGAAAAGTGAAACTTACTCTCTTCACATATGGCTTAAGGAGGGAATAACAAGCTCACTAGAATTGGTAAGAAAATGTATCTTACACTATAGGAAAGTAGGGGAGAAGGGGACAAGTGGGGTGAAGGAGATGATAGAAGGAAGGGCAATGGGAGAAGGGAGAAATCAGAAGTAAACACTTTCGAGAGGGGACAAGGTCAAATGAGAGAAGAGAATAAATGTGGAACAGTGTAGGATGGAGGGAAAAATTGTTAGTCTTGCACAACATGACTATTATGGAAGTCTTTTGCAAAACAACACATATATAACCAGTACTGAATTGCTTGCCTTCTCATTGGGGATGAGTGAGGAGGGAGGAAGGGAGAGAAGTTGGAGTTCAAAGTATTAGAAATGAATGTTGAGAATTGTTGTTGCATATAATTGGGAAATAGGAAATACAGATAATGAGGTTTAGAAATCTATCTTTCCCTACATGAAAAGGGAGAAGATGGGGATAAGAGAACAGTCGAGTGTGATAGAAGGGAGGGCACATTGAGGTAATCAGAATGCAAGGTATTATGAGTGGAGGAAGAGAAAGAAGGGAAGAAAATTGGAACTCAAAACTTTGTGGAAATGAATGGCAAAATCAAAAAATAAATACATAAATAAAGCTGACCTACTTGGGCCTCTTTGGTATCATCGATTGGAGCAAACATTTCTACTACTGTGATGTTGAATGGTTTCCCCTGAATTTGAGAAATATCATTCAGTCATTTTTGAGATTATGCCCCAATACTGCTTTTATTGCTTTTTCATTGGCTATGAGAGCTGCTCCATTCTTTCTGAGGAATTCTTGCCCAGGTTAATACATGTCATGATCGTCTGAATTAAATTTGCTATTGTCATCCATTTAAGTTCACTGAAACTAAAGATGTTGATGTCTGATCTGTTTATCTTCTTTTTAACCACATCCAGCTTGCCTTGTCTCATAGGCTGCCTGTTTGTTCATGGAAAATAATATTAGTTGCGATGAAGGACTCTTCATTTTAAGCTCACCTTTAACAGAAATGATTTTATTTAATTTATGCTTAAATTCCAACTTAAATATTTGTACTTTGGGGAGAAGGATAGACCAACTGGAATTAGCTCCATGCCCTCCAACATGACTCTCTACACCAAGATAACTAAGAAACTTACTACTTTTAAAAGATACCATTTCATTTTTCAGTGGGGAAAGGTGAGTAAGAGTAATCACTCCAGATGGATGAGGAGACATTGATACAAAGATGATCAGTTAGTCATTGTTAAATGACTGGGTACCACCTTGAATGAGGCAGCTAAGTGGGACAGTCCATAGAACACTGGGCATTGAATCACAAAAACTCGTTTCCCTAAATTCAATTCTGGCCTCATATGTTAGCTACCTTTGTGACTCTGGCCAAGTCACTTAATCATGTTTGCCTCAGTTCCCTCATTGTAAGATGAGCTGCAGGAGAAAATGGGAAACCCATTCCAGCAACCCTGCCAAGAAAATTCCAAATGGTGTCACAAGGAGTTGTACATGACTGAAAAATGACTGAACAATCCCACTTTTAATATATTTCACTACGAAAGGCATTTACAAAACAGAATAATTACCCATATTTTAAGGGAATTTTAGCAGGAATCTGGAAAGATTTGTATAGAAAAATATGATTTCTTCATATATCATTCTTTGTTGTGTGCTGAATCTTCACTTTGGGATCTTTGGCTGAACTGTGGCATTGACCAACTCTATTCGCAGGCAGAGCCCTGTTAATAAAATTTTATCTTGCTTTGAAAACTTATGCCTCTGTCTATATTGGTTCCATTTTACTCATAAAAGTTTCTATCAGTCTGTGGTGTCAGTTTCATGCATTAGACCTTACAGCACTTAGGCACCAAATGGACCTAAGGACTGGGTAGTGATTACTGTCACAAATCTTTGATGTTTCTTACTGACAGGAAATTGTTGTACATTTTCCATTCACTTCATCAAAATTCAAAAGTGAGCATTACAAGATACATTCCACTGGAGCATGTCAAAGTCTGAAATCTATAGGACACCCCCAAATCTCTTGAATCTCTCTTTCCACTGGCTCAAACAAAGACCTTTTCAAAGAAGAGCTCCAAGGGTTTCTCTAATTTCTAGGTCACAATACATAACGAAGTCAGTTCTCCATCCATGCCTCCCATTTCCTGGAGACATTTCCAAACACCTAGTCACTCACAGGCTAGACCTGTTCAGATGTGTCCTGGGTCACTTGGTGTCCTTCTAGCCATGTTTATTCAATTTTCTCATCATCTCTCAGTGTTGTTAGCAGAACCCAGATTCATTGTTCGTGGTGCAACTGTGACCTCTCCCCAAGAGGCACCTGGAAGCCTAATTTCCAATTTATTGACCTTGAAGATGACTGGAATATAAGATAAAGCTCTAGCAAAATAATAACTGCTTACAGTCATATATAGTGCCTTCTATGTGCCAGACACTGTGCTAAGTAATTTCCAAACATCTCCTTTGATTCTCACAACTGCAATGTACTATCTGCATTTGACAGTTGAGCAAACTGAGGCAAAAAAGGTTGAGTCTTGCCCAAGACCACGGCTAGTAAATATTTGAATCCAGATCTGAACTTCTTGCTTCCAAGTCCAGATGTCAATCTACTGTATCACTTAGCTGCCTCTAAGAAGAGAGAATGCCTCAAAGAGAGAGAAAATGGATGTGAACAGGAGAAGGGGGGCGTGATGAATGCAGAAGGTTCAAACTAAAATACCATCAACACTGGAGTCTATTATCTGAACTCCAGCCACCTGAATTGAGGTGAGTATCAATGAGCATCACAGCTCCCCAGGAATAGAAGTAGATCTTGAGAAGACAACGACAGATTGGCCTGTGACTGTTCCAGGTGCTGGGGGAAGCTGTCTTCTGTTGATCTACCCTTTTTGGGTAAGGAGGCGGCTCTGTGACCCCCCTCATCTACTGGCTGCTTCTTGCTTTGGCACTGGGAAATTTCATGATGGTGAAATGACAGTATAGGAGAAGCCCACTGTACTGCCCTGGACTCTCTTCTCCCTGATGGCTTTCCACAGTCATTTTTTAAACTGCCATTTTGGTGGTCTATTATGTTAAATGTTTTCTTAGAATGTATGTCTTAGTGTATTGAAGACAGGATCCATCAGTTAATTCTGTTCCAATTCTGCCAATCTGAATGCCAGCACTGAGATTAGAAACCAAGGGAGGACAAATTCTGGGAAGGAAAGAGATTCAAGGTAATGAGATTTATCCCTATACAACCAAGATCTTACTCCTAGAGGTCATTGACTGGGTCTTCAAGGATCCAAGTGGACACCCTGGCATCAGGAATACTCATTCTTGCCCGCTCGGCTGGCTTACTCAGTCAAACCTTCCTTCACCTTGGTGGGTCTGGCATTCCCAGAGAAGGACCAATATCATGAAGTGACAATAAAATTCTCTCTGGGTGTGAGACAAAACAAGTCAACCCACGGTCAACATACTGGTGCCAGTCAATTCTTCAGTCACTAGATAGATATTAAGTTCTGGTTCTGGTGAGGCACTGGAGATCAACAGAAAGGCAAGAAGTCCCTGTTTTTGAGGTGTTCACCCACTGAGGGAGAGAACATGCAAGAAGCTATGGACAAATTCTTTATATACTGGATAAATTGGGAGTAATCAATGGGAGTAAATGCCCAAAGGCAGGAACATTAAGGGACATTGGCAAATACCTGGGCATCCTCGGAAGTGGAGATCAAGGCCTTTCATTATACACCATCACACACTTCCAGAAGCTGAGCACCAAGTCCCACCCCCCAACCTACACTTGAAGCTGGTCTGGCAGCCCTTAGACAAGGCTCTGAGGTTGGAGGTTCCACTGGCCAATCCTCTCTTGTCCTAATCTTTACCTTATGAATGACAACGCAAAAAAATCAACTTTCAATCTAACTGCTTCTTAAGTGATACTGTTTCCAATCTCTCCTTCTCCTAATTGACTTCCTCTTCATGGAATGCCTTTTAAAACTGTGGACCTGGGAGTGCACACAGTACTCAGATACAGTCGGACATTGTTGATACCCTATCTTCAGGCTCTTTTAAATTGAGATTGTCACTTTTTTTCAGAGGCTGGCAGATCACAGGCATTAAGCAATAACTGATGAAAGAGATAAATTAAAAAATGGATGAGTTTTGGGCTAATAATGATAATAATAATAATTTAATGCTTGCTAGGATTCTGTGCTTCCTGAAAGTTTTCTGAATGCTTTTCATAAGCTATCTCATCTGATCCTGACCACAACCCTCTCAGGTAGGTTATTATCCCAATCTCATAGATGTGGAAACTAAGTCAGAGAGATATTAAGTGACTTGCTGAGATACAGTTAGAATGACCTCCTTGGGTCACTGCAGGAGGAAAGATCTCCTTTACTCTTCACACTCATACCAACAATTCAAACTAGAAAAATTTGTTTCAAAAGATTGACATGAAGTGGCCATCCCAATTGCAGGGCAGGGAGCACGCCCAGGGGCAGGGTATTTTCAAAGACAAAATCTAATATGAAGTAGATAGGAAAGCTGGAACGAAAGAGACAAGACTGAGGGTCCCGACACTGGTCCTTAAGGCCAGATGACACATCTAGACTTTAGCATCTTCTGATGTTGTTGTCCTTAACTATCTATCCTAACACTCCTCCACCCATCATATGTCCCCTTCAAGGTTCTCTTTTGAGTCTTTAAGAAGATTGTGTTTACAAGGGGTTATAGAACCATCAGTTGTTATATTTGTGTTTTTTTGTTCATAAAACATCATAGATCTGCACCTCTAAGGGACTTCAGAGGTTATGAAGTTGAATTGCTTCATTTTACAGGTTACAAAACTGAGATAGAGGGAGGTTAAGTGACAATAAAAATCTCACAAGTATCAAACATCAGAGACAGGCTCATGGACTCCACAACCAGTGATTTCTCCACATGAACACCCTGCTTCCCTTGTTGTAGCTCTTAAATCACCGTCCTCTAGGGTCTCAACTCTAAATCTCTCATGAGTCTTGAACCACCCAGGTCGATGCTTCCCACAGTTTGGAATAAATGTTATTAAAGAGCTTACAGATTTATCCTGTAAGGAATGTCATTCATCCTAAAGAGGGCAGACAAGTGACATTGTAGTTTTAGGATTATAAATGCCAGAGTCACCCTTATATACATGATGAAAAGGGAGAGATCTACCTCAAACAAGATACTGAGGAAAGTGTCACAGCAGTTATGTTTTGGCAGGACTTAATGGCCTGGTTGTGAAGGAAGAACACAAACGGTATTGGGAATTGAAGGTTGCAGAAAGTCTCTTTAGATCAAATATATTTAGTCTCCTGGAACTCCACCTTCTGGAACTCAATCCTGGTCTTCACCAAGGGAATACTTGAGGCTGAGGAAAGAGGACTTCAGGGTGAATGCAGAAACACTCCCAAGGTTCACGAAAAGCTATAGATCTGCTAGATCTCAAATAACTTCTGCAGGTGGTTACAGGTTGGGCAAGAGGAGGTTTTTGTCTTAGTTCCTCATGTGAGTCTCTCATTGTGCTAAGCATCACTATACCACAATGCACAGTAATAGTCAGCCTCATCCTCAGCCTGGGCCCCCTTGATGGTGAGGACATATTTGTCCCCAAGTAGGGACCCTGAGAAACGGGAGGGGACACCTGATGCAAGATTATTGGTATTATACATGAGTAGTCTGGGACCTTGGCCAGATTTCTGCTGTAACCAATCTGGATAGTGCCCAGAGGTGACTGCCCCTGTGCTGGAGCTGCAGGTCATGGTGACTGTTCCTCCTGGGTTCACAGTCAGGGATGGCTCCTGAGTGACCACAGCCTGAGCAAAGGTCCCTGAAATCAGTAGGACAGACAAATACATTAGAAACAGAGAGAGAAGAAACACTGCCAAGGCCTCCTTCTTCATGCCCAGCTCACCCTTTTTTCTCCCCCAAGAGCCCAGAACGCCTGTCTCTAACCTTTGCAGAGAGTGAGCAGGATCAAGAGAGGAGTCAAGATCATGATGTTGATGATTGGCTTCCTGGAGCCCTAGAACTTGGGCAGGACTCCTGCCAGTCACTCTTATTCCCCACTCACCCCATCCTGGGAGGCTGAAGCATTCCTTCATGCAAATAACTCTTGAAATTAAACTCACTGGGGCCCTGAGTTGGGGCCTCTGCTGCCTGTAGAGGTAGTGTTGTGCTAGGTGGGGTCAACTACACCCTGCCCCTAAGGTTCCCCCACTGGGCCCAGTCAGGAAACAGCTGCAGGAGTAGCAAGCATTCATGAGCTCTCAATGCCAACTCTTGCTATAGTTTTCTGATTTCCCTTTACATCATGCCCTACCATCATGTGCCCCATAACATCCCCACAGCGTCCCCTGCTGGAGCCAAGCCCCCAGTTCATCTCTTTTTAAGGAAAACAATCAAATATAGATACTTTAGAGAAGGTATCTGGATGTGCAAGCCATCTGGTTCCATCACCCCATCTCTTTGAGCTCTGACCTTGAGATACCATCCCCCTACTCTGGACACTGTCCTCAGCAATCACCCAGTAATCCAAGCTGACCTGGGTCACCAAATTGAACCATCCACTGTCACTTACAAACCATCTCTTGTCAATAGAAACACCAGTAACAGTTTGCCTTTACCTCCCATTTTCAGGTTTGCCTAACATTCCACATTTATGACCTCACTGGATCCTCACTATGACCCCAGAAGGCAGGGTCACTAAGGTGGTAGAGACTTTGATGTAGCCCTGATCAGGGATGAGGAAAAGCTGGTCTGCATGTCCCAACAGCAGTAGCTGCTGAGGTACATGTGGAAAGGGCACCAGCCACATGCCCAGCCTGAGGCTTCCTGTATGTTTATGAAAAATATAAATACTGATACTGTCTTATGCATGTTAGCCAATAATTGTTATTCCCTTTGGGCCAGCATTCTGACCTTTTAAGTATAGTTAATAAAAACAAAGGTGTATTTATGGATCTCAGTTCCCAAAAAATGCATGTTTTCAATTCCACATGACCAATGGGAATTTTACTTTAATTTGCCAAAGATGGCTTCCCATAAGACATTTTAATATTTTTGTTTCAAAAGACATTTTAATATTTCAGTCACCAAAAATTGACAATTATTCAAAAAATTAAAATGAATAAGCAAGGAAACATTATATTAAATATAAAACAAATTTGCAAGACCTTAATTACTCAGTATCGATCAGCAATTTCCTCTCATTCAACATAAAAAATTCTCAATATATCTTTGTTTTAAAATATATTTTACTTTTTTTAGTCAGCAGAAATTGATCTTCCCTCCCTCCCATCCCTCTACCATCCCCCAAACTGAGGGAAAAAGAAACACAATCCCTCTTAGAAACATGTGGTTTTGTCATTGTGTTGTTCAATCATTTCTGAGTCTTCAGTGCACCATTGACCCTACCCCACTTGGGTTTTCTTTGCCAAGATACTGGAGTGCTTTGCCATTTCCTTCTCCAATGAATTAACACACAAAGAGGTAAAGGGACTTGCCCAGAGTCACACAACTAGTAAGAGTCTGAGGGCTGATTTCAACTCAGGCTTTCCTGATTCCAGGGCCAGTGCTTTATCCAGTGAACCACCTAGGTATCACATGAAGAGTCAATCAAAACACATATTTTCACTGGCTATGTCCAGAAATGCATGCCCCTGTGTGTGTTTGTGTGTGTGTGTGTGTGTGTGTGTGCGTGTGCATACACACTAATACATACATTTTATGTATAAAATTGATCTAAACTCAGAGTTCTTTGCCTCTCGATCTGGAGGTGGGCAGCATGTTTCTTCATTATCCTCTGTCATTGTGATTGGTCTTTATGCTGCTCAGAGTTTCTCCATCTTCAGATTCTCTGTCTTTCCCATGTTGTTGTCACTGTATGAATGGTTCTCTTGGTTTTGTTCACTTCATTCTGTATTAGCTTAGACAAGTTTTCCTTCCAAGGTTTCTCTGACATTGCCCCCTTTAGTCATTTCTTACAGAAGGGAATCCTATATAAGGTGTGGCAATGAGTCTGAAGGTAATGGAGAGGGATGAGATAGTCTCCTTTATTTCTCTTATCCATTGACTCTCAATATACCTTACTGAGAATGCAAGACAGGCATGCCCTCTGTCCAAGGAGAGCAAAGGGTAGTAACAGTACAACTGAACATTACAGTCACGTAATAGAAAGATTCCAGTCAGCCCAACGAGTTCACCCTAACATGACAGTTTCCTTACCATGAAATCAGTCAAGGTTCCACAAAACCTTGAACTGAAGGTTGGTAAGCAAGTGTCCTCACTGTTTCCTGAAGATATCCAACTATATGCCATTAAAAGTGACACTCTAAATTGATTGGATAAATAGGTACAAAAATATATATGATCCTGATTAAAATAGCATGAATTAGAGTGCTTAACTTTACCTGAGAAAAAGTACCAAGCCATATATTCCCAAAGGGAAAAAAAATGGAACCATGAAAATTTACATGTGAATTCTAGGGAAGAAAACATTTAATGAAAAATGAACTCCACTAGTACATGAATTATTTTAAAAAGAGTAAGAAAGGAGTCCTACTAATCCTTCCTGAGCAAAAATAGGATCTGGAAACCTAATACAATGGGAACCAAAACAGAGAAAGAAAGTAATTGACTAGTATCCTTAATTAATACCAAAGAAAATAAATTAAATAAAATATCAAAAATGAAATTGCTACAAAAAATCACCAAAATCGTACGCTCTGGTGACACTGCATTTATACCAGGGAAGTAGAGATGGCTCAATATCAGACAAACCATAACTGACCATAGGAATAACAAATTGGATAAGATCATGTGACTATTTCAGTAGATGAAAGGAAACTTTTGCCAAAATCCAACACTCGTTTCTATAAAACAAAGTAAAACAACAACAAAAAAAGAAAACGAAAGACATCAAATGGCATTGGAATGAACTGAGCTTTCCTTAAAATGACAAATAATATCAACCTAAAACTCAGAGCTAGAATGATCTCTAACAGGGATAAGATGGAAGCCTTTACACCTTTGTAAGTTCAAGGGTAAAGGAAAGTTATTCCCCCTCGTGATAAAGATTATTTAGCGTAATGCTAGAAAGGACAGCGTTCGTAAGAAGAAAGGCACAAGAAATGGAAGGAATGAGCATAAACAATGGAGAAAGAAAGATGTCCTTTTTATGCAGGTGACATGAATGTTGGTAAGAGTACACTAGAGAGCCAGCTAAAATACTGAAACAAGTGACATTGTCTGTAAAACTCCAGGAAACCAAAGAAACCTTAACAAATTATAAACATTCTTGCATATTGCAAGCAAAATCTTTCAGAAGGAGAAAGAAAGAATTCCATTTAAAATAATGTTAGACAGCGTAAAACAAATGGGAGTACACCTGCCAACACACACACAAGGACTCTAGAAACACCATTATAAAACACTCTTGATGCAAAAAAAGACAGATCTAAATGGAGAAACATTCATTGCTCATAGATTGGTCAAGGCAATTTAATGGAAACGACAATACTACCTACAATAATTTATGTATTCTTTATCATTCAGACCAATAAAGGGTTACTTTAGAGAGCTAGACAAAATAATAACATAGTTTATGGGGGGTACAGAATGTTAAATATAGCAAAGGAATTAGTAAAAAAAAAAAAAAAAAAAAAAAAAAAGGCTGTAAGGAAGGCCATACCGAAGCCCTTAGGGGCTTGGTGATGGAGACAGGCTGAGCTCATTGATGCCATCCAGACAGATATAGACGAGGGAACACAAAACCACTGGAACAAAGAACTGGGTTAGTGATGGGAGTTTTGTGCCAGTGGTCTGGTAAAGCTTCTGCATCCTTGCCAGACTGATCTTTGGGTGCAGACGCTAACTCTTGTCAGACCCCCTTCAAACAGTTTCCGGCAAGATGAAGACCTGTCAGAGCTAACATTCAGAGGGCAGTGGGAAAGAAAGGAATAGTGAAAAGGGGTAGAAAGGAATGGAGAGATGGCAAGGTTTCTCTATATTGTCTGGTCTGTTCCTCAGGATTTAAGCTCCATTTTTCTGTCCACGCACACTCTGAACATTTCTGGCTGGACAATCCAAAACCACATCTTAATTTATATTTTGTCCAGCATCTATTTACATGCTAATACCTCATATGAACTGAAGCCCTGGTTACTAGAAGTTCAGCACACACCATAACCTGTGTAAAGCTAATGTGGTTGCAGGTCCTACCTCCCACAGACCATCTGACCCTAAGCCTGTGGTGACACCATAGAAGGAGAAGGCTGTCTGGGGTAAGCAGGGAGTGAGACCACAGATAGATGGACATGCAGGTGGGAGCTTGTGACTTCCTGCAACACCTATGTATTTGACCTTTGTTGCACCAACATGATCTTCCTTCCATCAGCTACCTTTTGGTCCCTGGGCTTGAAAACAGATGTCTCATGGAAGAGCGAGAATGGAATCCAAGACAAAAAGGGAGGTCCTCACAGGAACTCAAGTTCTCTTTCCAAGAGGGCACCATGCTGTCGAGACAGCTCCGAAGGAAAAGCATAGGCCATGGAGTGCTGGATCAGAAATGGCTGCAGGAAGCAGTTGGCCCTTCCCCGTGCACTGTGACCTTTGGGTCTGGACCCTTCCATGATGAAAGGATAACAGAGAGAAGTGGAAAGAGTGGTGGTTCTAGAAGCAGAAAGTCTTCAGTTGAAATCCCCTCTGTGGTGCTTTCTATGTTGAGGCTGGGCCAATCACAGAATTGTCTGAGCCTCATTTGGAAACTTCTTTTAATGAGAAGATTTTTCTAGGTGGTTAATGAGGACCCTTCCTGCACCAAATCAATGAATTATGATGACTTTTGACAAGTACAAAGTCCTTGGATGAGTGAAAAATAAATTTATTGGTTCCACATCATAAGACATCGTATTCTTCCAATTTAAAAAAATTCTAGAGCCCTCACTGGGCCCTGTAATGGACATCTGGGGATGTTAACAAGCTGAAGATTTGGGCTACAGGACAAGGAGACCATGCATGTGGATAGTCAGCCCTTCACAAGCTCAGGAGATGATGGGAGGAATGGGAGGCCAATTCCACAAATGTCCAAACTTCCTTATGTTTCTTCAGAAATAATGGGCAATTCCAGCTGATGTAGCCAGAAGAAAGTGATGGAGAATTGTGGGGTTTGGGGGGATGCTGAATTCAGGTTCCCACATGTGTTTCATAGAGGAAGCATCTCATCCATACCATGGTGCCTAATGCTGATGTAGGCAGGGCTTCTGGCTCCACTTTGCTCCCCCCCTCACAGGGCTGAAGACAGAGCTCTTCCCTCAGGAGCATCATCCAGGCCCTGGTGTTAACTGAGTAAGAGAAGCTCGCAGAAAGCTTTTGTCTCCCTTGCTCATAGGCCTGGACCACTGAGTGTTTGGGCTTGCTGTCATAGGACTGGAAGGAGCAATGAACCTAATCTTTGGGCTGGAGACTGACATGGTCAAGGAGGCAGAATAGGTAAAGGTGTCTTTGGAGCCAGAGACTTCTCTGACATCCCTGAGAAAGGGCTTCCATAGACCTAGAATATTGACTTGAGCATCCTGCCTACTGTTCCCATACTAGTTTCCAGCTGATTTCAATGTTAGTAGCCCTTTCAGAATCAGAGATTTTAATGAACTCACTCATGGAACCTGACCCTAATACTGGCTGAGTCAGGATAAACTGGGCCTAAAAATCTAGAAAGAGTGAAAGAAGTTGAGTTGTGAGTGCCAATCCAAGTAGCCTCCCTCCCCGCTCTCCCCATGTAGGAGCCTGAGAGGGTGAGAGCCTCCCAGATATTGAGAGCTCTGTCTCTCTTAGTCCCTTCACTCTGGCAGGGAGAGAAGTCCAAGGTCTGGCTGAAGTACAACCAGCTCTCTGCCCCCAGAGGTCGCTCAGCAGGTATCTCTGTCAGTGTTTCTGACCTCTCTCATCCCTCCCCTGAGTTCTGCATACTATCCTCTCCTTTGTGATTCAGCCCTGTCAGGGCCCAGAGACTGAGCCTGGAGCCATGGAGGTTTCTGAGCGGAGAAGGTGGATCCCCATGGGATCGACTGCCTAACATCCCACAGCCCACTGAGCACAAGTCTAAGACCTGTGGTCCTGGGAGTCCCTGGGAAGACAGGAGTCTGACCGGACCCCAAAGCCAGTCTTCTGTCTCCTTCAGGTCAGTGGCATTCTAGAATGTGTCCAAGTGTGGACATGGATGAGAAGAACGGTTGTCCGCTGGGCTTCCTGCTGTCATAATCATGTGCCAGGGTCAGTTTTCAAGAGTAGCCCCAGGCCTTGTGAGTCCCACTGGGCTTGGCCCAAGCGCTCAAGAGACTAGAGAAGGGAATAAGACATGGAGTCAAGGGGGTGGAGATGGAAGGTAGGGAGCAGAGGAAGCTCCAGGAGAATGGGCTCTATTTTCTTGGGGACGTAATAAGGAAAGGGCTAAGAGCTGAAGGTCCTGGGAGGTGGAGCACCAGGAGACAGAAATCTTGGAATAACTGTTGTCAAGAGGGCAAAATAGAGGTGATTGGGTGGTATAGCTGCCTTGAGGGCCCAGTTCAGATTAGATGGCTTCATGTTGTAGTCAGCCCTTCAGCTCATCTGGTGACTCCCTGCAGCCGTGGTCAGCAGAAGCATGGGAGGAGGAATGGAGGGAATGATGGGAGGAGGTGATGGTCTAGGAAACCTTGAAGGGGTCTCTGGGAACAAGAAGGTGAAGAAGGAGCAAGAGGATATTACATCTAGTGAAAAGGAGTCACAGGGAGAGATGGAAGAATGAAAGGCTCATGGTTCTTGAAGGAGAAATCATTGGAGTATGAATAGAGAGTTGGAAGGGACCTTAGAGTGCCCTCATTTTGTAGATGAGGAAACAGAGACTTCAGGAGATTAAATAACGTGGCTATAGTCATATAGTGGATAACCATCAGAAGCACATTTTGAACCAAGACCCTCTGACTCTAGAATAAATGGATTCTTTGCTACCCCACACTGCACTTACTTCTCTGGACTTTGTGTCCCACATACACCATGGTACAGAAAGCTAGCTTTGTGTCTCCTGTTTCCTCTCCCTCCCTCAGGGTCAGACCATGACCCTGCCCACAGGACACTGAGCAGCACTCAGACCCTGATGGTGACTGAGTCAGTGAGAGACCAGCCCAGGGCAACTCAGAGATTCATGTCCCACTTCCTCATAAGCCTTGGCCCCTGTACATGTGTAGCCACTGTTATAGTGATAGGATTGACAGTGGAAGTCAGCCTCATCCTCAGCCTGGAGACCAGAGATGGTCAGAGGAGAGTTGGTGGAGGTGTCCTTGGAGCCAGAGTATTGCTCTGGGATCCCTGAGGAACGTTGGTTCCAGTGTTACATGATGAGCTTGAGGGCCTGGCCCTGGTGCTCTTGGTGCCACTGTACATATTGGCAATATTGCCACTGCTTAAAGTGCAGGAAACTGTGACTGACTGACCCAGAGACCCTGACACTGATGCTGGCTGACTCAGCCCAAACTGAGCCCAAGCACCTGGAAGGAGAAAAAAAGAGATTTGTGAGTCAGGGTCCGGGGACTCTCTCTCTCTCTGCTCTCTTCACCGAGGAGGGAGAGAGGAGACCATCCCTCAGGACTTTCTCAGAGACCACCTACACTGGCACCTTGGCAGAGAGTGAGGAGGTTGAGCAGGAGATGAATCTAGGCCATGGTGGACATGCCCCAAATCTTTGCTCCTTGAGGCTCCTCAGCTGGTGCCAAGTCTCTTCTATTTCCCAAAACCCTCCTCCAGCCCTCCATGTAAATCTGCTACTTCTTTGTTTCTCACCCCATTGAGGGCCCTGAAAATGGAAGGGGAAGATTGATGGCAGAGAAGGGATGGCTGACAGGACAGAGGCTCTGACTGTGGCCCCTGGGAGGGCTTGGGGAGGAAGCAGCTGCTGGGCCATCTTACAGCCTCCTGATCTTAAAGAAAGTGTGTGGGGTGGGGTAGAGCCCCTCTGACAGCTCAGAAGAAAATTCCCAAGTCCCCAAATATAGTCTTACAGTGTCACCTGCTGGGCCACATGCAGATATCATCCTGAGGCTAGTATAAGCCCTGACTTCAGTGGTGAAAGTTCCATGGTGTGATATAACCTGGGAGCTCAGGATGCTAAGTCTTGGTGGGCCTTTCCTTGTAACTTACACTTATTTTGTAAACAAGGCTATTATACTAGAATCACATATCCAAAAATCTGCATTGGCCATTGATTAGGATACTGTCTCCCAAGGAGCACCTCATCACCCATCCTGGCCTGCTCAGGCCCTGGGTCTGAGGTCTCTTCACCCACTCTTGCAGTGACTGCCCAATCTGATTTCCTGCTTCCTCACAGTTGGAACCAGGACCTAGATGCCATGTGCTGTATTCTCCTACCAGCATCTTTTATTCATTTGGATTTATGACTAAAGGTCAAACAAAAGGACAAGGCAAGTCTGACAACGAGAATCCATTGGAGGGAGAGAAGGGAAGCAGGGCAAGGGATTTGGGGTCAAGGGCAGGATCAGGACCAAGGCCAGATCAAGGGGCACAAAGACCAACATGAGATAAGGTAGTGGGCCCACTCTAAGGATAGGCCTGTGCTTTGTAGGGCTCCTCTTCAGGCTCTCTGGGGCCCTAGGAAGGAAGCTGATCTGTTGATATCTAGCTCCAAAGGCCATATGGTTCCCTGAGTCTGGATTGGGGAACCAAGCATTTCACCACCATATGAAGACTGATCAAACAGAGATAGGAGACACCTTTTCCTGGGTAAGAAGCATTAGAGGCACAAACAGGACCTGGGGAGGTATTTGGAAGGTGGCTGGGCTCTGGATATATGGGCTAGGTATGACTGAACAGCAGCATTCATAGCATAAGGTTATCAGTGTGACATGTGTGATGTCCTAGTCACTTGATGTGTAGCCCTCAGCTGATACTTGAGTCTCAGTAGGTCAGGTCAGTTTGTGTACTGTCTGCTTTAAGTCTACTAGTAGACAGAAGGCCACTTTAATTCCTTAGAGGTACTCCAATATCTGAGCTGTCCTCCAGTGGGTGGTATGCCCCACCCGAAAGGTACAGTGTCCCTTCCATACCTGTTCTGGGGCTTATGTGAAATACCCTTCCCCCAAAGCTGCAGTGTCCCCACTGGTGCCCATGGATAGTCTGCATTCAAATGCTTGGATTTCCTCCCCCTCACCTTGTCAATGTAGGTTCCTTCTCCATCTAACTCTGGCCACCTTCTAAATGTAGATGCAAGGATGATGAAATATTGCTTTTAAGACCCTAAGAATAAATGTGTTCTTTTACAGTCTGGTCCTCATCACAGCTGCCAGTCATTTTGAATATGCTGCACTAGAGCAAGGCTGATTGGACCTCCCCCTCATTCTTCCTGTGATACCTTTGGCAGGTTGGTGGATTTTTTCTTATTCAATCAGCTATTGAAGAGAGATGGGGCCAGGACCATGGAGTCATCCCCCAGATTGCTAAAACAGATAGAGCAGAATCAATCTAAGCCCAGAGAAGAATTGTGGACCCAGTCCAGGGGTTCAGAACAAACCTAGAGGTCCCACTAAGCATGGAGGTCTTTTGTTGAATTAAACTGCCAGTTATTCAAACTCTCCTGTGGAGAGCACAACTCTGATGGGCTGACTATTTTGTTCAAACGTCAAACCTATACTTGCCCAAAAGACTATTTTATGGAGAATTCATTCAGGGCAAGTGCTCAGGTGGGGATGTGCAATAACTGTTCCAAATCGATGATGTCTCTTCCTGACAGGAAATTGTTGTACACTGTTGAACATTGTATATTTACTTCACCAAAATTGAAAAGTGACCATTGCAAGATAAATTCCAAAGGAGGATGTCACAGTCTGAAAACTCTAGGACTCCCCTAAACCTCTAAGTCTCTTGAATCTCTTTTTCCTCTGGCTCAAACAAGACCTTTTCAAGGAAGAGCTCCAATGGTTTCCCTAATATCTAGGTCACAATACATAGAGAAGTCATCTCTTTATCCTTAGCTCCCATTTCCTGGCTACCTGTTTCTAACCACCTACCCACTCATAGGGCAGCCCTGCTCAGAAGCTTCCTGGGTCCGTTGGTGTCCTTCTAGGCATTTTTGTCCAGTTTTGTCGTCTTGTCACAGTGTTATTACCAAAGCCAAGAGGCGCTGCTCTTGGTACAACTGTGACCTCTCCACAAGTGCCGCCTGATTTCCAACTTGTTGACCTTGAAGATGACTGGAATATAGAATAAAGCACAACCAAGTATAGTAATAGCTTGCAGTCATATATAGTGCCTTCTATGTGCCAGGCACTGTGCTAGGTAATTTCCAAACATCTCCTTTGGTTCTCCCAACTCTCCTGCAATTCATTATCCCCATTTCACAGTTGAGAAAACTGAGGCAAAAAGAGGCTTTTTTCTTGCCCAGGGCCACAGCTAATAATATGTTTATCCAGATTGGAACTTCTTGCCTCCAAGTCGAGAGCTCAATCTACTGTATCACTTAGCTGCCTCTAACAAGAGAGAAAGACTCAAAGAGAGAGAAAAATGATTGTGAACAGGAGAATGAGGTTGGGGGTCAATGGTGAAAGTTAGAGCCAGAATACCATCAACTTTGGAGTCCATTATCTGAATCTAGCAAACTGCATTGAGGTGAGCATCAATAAGCCTCACAGTTCGCCAGGAATATAAGCAGACCTGGAGAAGCCAGTGGTAGACTGGCCTGTGACAGTCCCAGGTGCTGGGGGAATCTGCCTTGCATGGATTTATCCCATTTTTAGTAGGGATGTGTCTCTGTGATTCCCATCATCTACTGGCAACCTCTTGCTTTGTACACTGGGAAATTTCATGATGATGAAATGGATGGAGAAGAAGCCCACTGTGCTGTCCTTGATTCTTTTCTCTCTCACAGTATCACACGGACATTTTTAATACTGCCATTTTGGCAATGTCTATTATTTTAAATGGTTTCTTAGAATGCATGTGTTAATGTACTAAAAACCGGATCCATCAGTTAAATCTGTTCCAGTTCTGCCAATCTGAGTTCCAGTAGTGAGATTAGCAACCAAGAGAGGACAAATTCTGGGAGGGAAATAGATTCAATGTAATGGATTTTTTACCCATATACCCAAGATCTAACTCCCAGAGGAGACCACTGACTGAATCTTCAATAATCCAAGTGTAGCATCTGGCATAGGGCCTGCTCATTATTGCCCTCTTGCCTGGCTTACTCAGTCAAATCTTCCCTGCCCCTGGTGGGTCGGTGGTTCCCAGAGAAGGACCAATAACATGAAGTCAAAATCAAAATTCTCTCTGGGTGCTAGACACCACCAGTGAACCCATGGTCAACAGACTGGTACCATGTAGTTCTTCAGACACTTGATACATACTATGTTCTTCTGGTCTGACAGGGTTTCAGGCCCTGGAAATTAACAGTCACTGTTTCTGAGGTGTTCACCATTTGAGGGAGAGAACATGCAAACTACTATGGACCAATTCCCTATATACAATATAAATTGGGAAGCATCATTGGGAGTAATCAGTCCAAGGCAGGAGCATTAAGGAGCGATGGCAAATCCATGGACATTCCCGAAGTGGAGATCACGGCCTTCCATTACACATCATCACACACTTCCAGAAGCTGAGGCAGAGTCCCCACCTCCACAACCTACACCTGAAACTGGTCTGGCCACACTTGGACAAGGCTGTGAAGATCGAGCTCCCACTGGCCAATTCTCTGTTACCCTCTTCTTTGCCTTATGAATGCCAACATGAAAAACCCAACTTTCCTTCAGCCTAACTGCTTCTTAGGAGACACTGCTTCCATTCTCTCCTTTTACTAGTGGCTTCCACTGCATGGAATTCCTTTTCAAACTGTGGGACCTGGAAATGCCCACAGTACTCATGTATGGTCAGATATCATATACCTTATCTTCAGGCTATTTTAAACGGGGATTTCACTTTTTTCCCAGTGGCAGTCAGATCCTAAGAATTAGGCAATAACAGATGAAAGAGAAATAAATAGAAATAGTCTGAGTTTTAGACTAATAATGATACTACTAATAATTTAATATTAGGATTTTTTAGTTCTTTCAACTTTTCAGAATGCATTCCATAAGTTAACTCATTTGATCCTGAAAACAACCCTCTGAGGTAGGTTATTATCCCCATCTCAAAGATGAGGAAATGAAGTCAGAAGGAGATTAAGTGACTTGCCTAGGGTCATACAGCTAATAAATGCAGATTTTCCTGACTCCATGTCTCACTCTCTGTTCGTGTCATCACCCAGGTACTTCTACAGGAAACTTTGTCACTGGAAAACGGTGGGACAGAGGTAAGTTTTGTAGACTGTGGCCAGTGCTTCAGGCTGAGATAATGTTAAAATGACCTGCTTGAGTCACTGTAGGAGGAAAGATTCCCCTCTTACCCTTCACACTTATATCAGCATTTCTATCTAGCAAAAGCTGTTTCAAAGGACTGAGACAAAGTGGCCAGGCCAACTGCAGGGCCAGGAGCAGGACCTGGGACAGTGCCTTTCTCAAAGACAACATCTAATAGCAGATGGATAGGAAACCTTGAACAAAGGAGACAAGGCTGAGGAGTCCTGACTCTGTTCCTTAAGGCCAGATGATATATCCAGATGTTGGCACCTTTTGAAGCTGTTGCCCTTTGCAATCTGTCTGAGCACTCCTCCACTTTCCTGTGTCTTCTGTAAGGATTTCTTGTGAATCTCTTTCAGAAGATCATGTTTATAAGGGGTTACATAACCATGAGTTGTTATATTTGTGATTTCCTTGTTCAAAACATCATAGATCAGCACTTCAAAGGGACTTCAGATGTCATGAAAGCATATTGCTTCATTTTCCAGGTTAGGAAACTGAGGTAAAGGGAGGTTAAGTGGCAATCAAAATCTCACGAGTATTAAGCATAAGAGACAGGCCCATGGACTCCACAGTGAGTGCTTTCTACACAGGACCACCATGCTTCCTTAGTTGTAGCTCTTACATCACCATACTCTCGGGTCTCTTAGCTCTAAATCTATGGTGGGCCTGGAGCCACCCAAGATGGTGCCTCCCAATCTTTGGAATAAAGTTTATTAAGGAGCTTACAGATTTCTCTTGTAAGCAATATCAGTCATCTGAAAAAGGGCAGACAAATGGCATTGCAGTTTTACGATTGTCAATGCCAGGGTCACTCTTGTATACATGATGAAAAGGGAGAGAGAAAAATCAAATAAGATACTGGGGAGGTGTTGCAGTTATCATATTTTGACAGGATCTAGGCCCCTTGTTGTGCCGGAAGATCACAAAAGGTGTTGGGGATAGAAGGTTACATAAAATCAATTTACATAAAATAACTTGTGTCTCCTGGGACTCCACCTGTGAGGACCCAATCCTAATCATAACCCAAGGAATATTTGAGTCTGAGGAAAGAGCTCCTTGGGGAGACTGTGAAAACATCTCCAAGTCCTACCAGAAGCTAGAGATATGACATTTCAAGTAACCTCTGCAGTTGGTACGGGCTGGGCAAGAAGAGGATTTTGCCTTAGTTCCTCGTGTGAGTCTCTCGCTGTGCCAAAGACCATTATACCACAATAAGCAGCAATAGTCAGCCTCATCCTCAGTCTGGTCTGCCTTGATGGTGAGGGCAACTTTGTCACCAAGGAGAGACCATGAGAATCGAGCAGAAACAGCTGATACAAGATTGTTGGTATCATAGATGAGTTGCCTGGGAACTTGGCCAGATTTCTGCTGGAACCAGCAGGGATAGTGTCCAGAGGTGATCACCCTTGGGCTGGAGCTGCAGGTCATGGTGAATGTTCCTCCTGGGATCACACTCAGAGATGGCTTCTGGGCCACCACCACCTGAGAACTGGCTCCTGAAACCAACAGGACAGACAGACAGACACATCAGGATGGTGCCAGAGGATTCCATGCCTTGCTTCATGTTCAGCCCTCCCCTTAGCCTCTCCCAGGTTTCTCCCCCAAAATCTTTGCTAAGACCAAGCAGCGTGATGAAGAGAGCAGTCAAGGCCATGGTACAGATGCTGTGTCTTGGGGTCCAGAGTGGGGCTGGTCTCCAGCTAGTGCCACTTATCCCCCTATTGTCCATTCTGGGAGGTTATAGGTTTGCCTCATGCAAATTCTTCTCTTCACCTCCTGTCTGATCCTAGAGGCAGGGGACATGACTGGTTAGGTCAGAGTGGCAAGGCTTCCCCTGGAGTTTCCCCACTGAGCCCAGTCAGGAAGTAACTGCTAGCCTGGCAGGCATCTCCTGCCAAACCTAGAGAGGACTGTGTGATTAATTAGCTATGAGCAACCTCACCAGGGCTCCTCCAAAGCCACCTCACAGTGTACCCTGCTGGAGACAGGCCACAAAGACACACCACTGAGGACACTGCAAGGATAGAGTCTACAGAAGGGAGCTGGACTGTCTAGTCCTCCTCTTGGAAGCCCTGGCTCTTATCTCCACAAAAGCCAAGATAAGCACATTCAGCCCTCTGCTTTATCACAAGCTCCATTGTTCAGCATCAGCTACAGACTGTGAAAAAACATGGCCGTTCCCTGCTGGAAAGTGCCTGGATGTGGCCACAGTCAGAAAAATGGGAAGTGGATTTGCACACACTGCTTCCTTCCAGTCATGAGACCAGGGCACCAACTTCTACCCTCCTGAGGCTTCTTGGAGGAAGCACAGAAAAAGATGTTCAGATCTGCCCTGAGGGCCCTGGTCCTGCATTCACTCACAGTGTGGTTCGTCAGGGGGGCAAATGCTACTTAACCTCAGGGCTGCAAGAGTCACCTGAGAGGCTGGGAGTTCCTTTTCCTGCTACTCACTAGCTCACCCCTCCGTGTCCTTCCCGTAGATAAAGAGGAGGGAGAACTCCATCATCTGCTCCTTTAATTACAGTTCACCTGAGCAGGAGCTGATTTTCATATTCAACCAACTGCTTAAACCTTATCGTTATTCATTAATTGGGGGGGAAGGATCCCGAGCTTTAAATCTAAAACTTGACTTCTTCTCCCAGAAGATGCCAGTTCCACCATAAACAGAATCAGAGGGACAGTATGTGTGCATTGGTTCAGTAGCATCATCAGAAGGTGTCCCAGCTCTCTGCCATCTCGTATCAAGCAGAGGATGAGGACTACCAGCTCCTCTCATGCTGGCTCCTTCTGAGTCTTTTTCTCCCTTCAATGAGCTGAAGACAGTGGGGCATCCCAGATGTCTCTCAAAGCTGGGAGCCAGAATAGCCCTAAGAGACTGAAGAGACTGAATCTCTCTTGTCTCTTGCCCTCAGCCACTGTGTTCTGCCACATTCACTGATCTTAGAGCATTAATCTCCACCAAGGAGAAGAGTCCAATACCATAGACTTTGGGGACACTTAACAAGTATATATATTTTTCGTAGTTTTGGGGCTTGAGACAGCAATCAAATTAGGATCTTTTACTGTTTTTGTTTTACTAAAAGTGCCTCGGATTGGGTAATGTTATTAAAGACCTCCACCAACCCACACTGATGCTCCTGCTTGTGGAGAGGAGCTTGATTAGGGGAGTTGTTTTGTAGGAAGATACCAAGTACCTTTTGTTTTATCTATTGAAGTTTTATCCTCTGACTCTGAAAAGTGTATAAATTCTTTCAGCGTGAGGTTTTACTTTGGTCTTTACTGAGTGGAACTGTTGTTTGGCTAGAGGAGGGCTCTGGGAAGCTGCTAAGTAGCTCACTTCCTTCCCCTTCCTGGCTTTGAAAAACCCAGATGTTCCCTCTCTGGTAAAGATGTATGTATGGGAATGGTCAAACATTTGGGAAGCATATCTGTTGACTTTTGATTTCTCTGAATTTTCTATGGAGATTAGGGTTCTGACTTTTCCCCCTGAACTAACTGAATGATACATGTGCTTGATTAACGTGATTGTTAACCCCTTAAAAATTGCCCTTCCTTTTAGCAAAGCAGATCAAAGGACCTGTGATATCAGGCACCGCTGTGTATGTTGGGGTGCTTACTGTTACAGGGCTTGTGTCCAAACTACTTTCCAGAAAGGCTGGACCAAGTCACAGCTCCACCAATAGTGCCTTAAAGTACAGGTTTACCCACAGTCCCTCATTTTCCTCTTCTCTTCAATATGAAAGATATGAAGTGGTACCTCTGAGATGTGCTCATCTGTATTTCTCAAATTCTTGGTGATTTAAAGCAATGGCATCAAACTCAAATAAAACAGTGGGCCACTAAACTGCACATAAATGTGCTTGGGGTTCACGTATGTACTTAGAAAGCCACATATTTACATCACCTATGTTTTGTTTAATATTTCCTGAATAGCTTTAATCTGGGTCAAGTCTCACTCAGGAGTATTGCTGGCCAGGTGTTTGACACTTCTGTTTCAGAATATTTGCTTAAATGGCTATGGGTAGTTCCACTTTGTCCTCTGAAAAAAAAAACTATCCATATCATCTGATGATCTGTCAGTTGAGAAAATGTTTTTATTCTTGGAAATTTGAATCAGTGCATTATATACTTTAGATATAAGACCATTATCAGAGAATCACGTTATAAAGACTTTCCCCATTTGTTGACATTTCTTCTAATTTCTCTAACAGAATGTATTATGTAATATAGTGTGAAGCACTAGTCTAAGCCACACCGTTTGCAGCTGTCTTAGTACTTTTAAAAAATGAAATAAACAGTTTTTTCCTAGGTAATTTTTATTTTTCCAACTTATTGACATGGGTTTTTTACTTACATCGTTTTTGACTGTCCATTTTCTGATCAGTTCCACTGATCTACCTCTCTATTTTTTAACCTATACCCAAAGGATTTGTTCACTTTATCATATAATCTGAAGTCTTGAAGCGCTGTTTCTCTTCTATCCCTACCTCCGTTATTCAGTTCCCTTCGTATTTTAGATCTTTTCTTTCTCCAAATGTATTTTGATATGATCTCACCATATTTTACAAAGCATTCCCTTGAAAATTTGTTTGGTATATCATTAAAAGCTTAAATTATAAAAATACAAGTCATCTTCTACTTGGCAGATGAACAAAGCATATGAAAGCTCTTTATAGTCATGTGAAAAGTGTTCTACATCATTATCCATTAAAAACATACAAATTAAAAGAACTATGAGGTACCACCTCACACCTATCAGATTGGCTAATGTGACAGAAAAGAAAAATTATAAATGTTGGAGTGGATGTGGGAAAACTGGAATGCTAATGCCCTGTTGGTGGTGGGGTGAACTGATTCAACAGTTCTGGAGAGCAATTTGGAACTATGCCCAATGGGCTATAGAAATGTATTTTCCTTTTGATCCAGCCACACCATTGCTAGGTCTTTATGGCAAAAACTTTTTCAAAAGGGGGGAAAGTACTTATTTATACAAAAATATTTATAACAGCTCATTTTGTAGTAGCCAACAACTGGAAATTGAGAGGATAGTCATCAAATGGGGAATAGCTAAGCAGGCTGTGGTTGATGGAAAGTTATTGTGTTATAAGAAATGACAAGGGGGAGGGTGGTTTCAGAAAAATCTGGAAAGGTTGCATGAACTGATGCAAAGTGAAGTGAGTACATCGTCCACAACAGCAGCAATACTGTGTGATGTTAATGACTTTACTATTCTTGACAAGACAATGCTCCAAGATAACCCGAAAGGACTCAGGGTGAAGCATACTATCTGCCTCCAGAGAAAGAGTTCATAATGTCTGAAAACAGACTGAAGGAGGCTATTTTTTCAGTTTTTTCTCTCATTCTTTTTTTTTTTTACATTCAAGTCTTCTTGTCCAAAAAGACTAATATGGAAATGTTTTACATGATTGTCCATGTATAAATTATGTGGGATGGTTACTGTCTGAGAGAGGAGGGAGAAGAGGGAGGGAGGAGGGGTTGGAATTTGGAATTCAAAACTTTAAAAAATATTGCAAGTTGCTTTAACATGTAATTGGGAAAGAAATTAAATATTACATTTAAAAGCCTGCATTAACCTTGGTAATACTGTGATTTTAATTTTATCCTGGCACAGCCTAACCACAACCCCTAAATATCCTAGTTATTTATATTGTTCCATTTTTTTCCTTTAAAGAGCACCATGTAATTGAGTCTATAAAACTTATTTTTGTGCTTTGGTAGAAAAATCCCCAGATATTGCACACATTTTGTTATTTCCAATAGAATTTGCCTTTCTATTTTTGCTTCTTGGGTCTTGTTCTATCAAAATGCTGTTGATTTTTGAGGCTTTACTTTGTAGCCATCCTCTGAAAATGTTCCAGTGGCTTTTGCTAGAGAATGAAAATTTTTTATGGCTTTTCATACCAGGCTAGAAGTCCTCCCCACAAGGCTCTCTTTGAGGAACCCACAAGCTATGCAATACTTTAAATGAGGGTGTAATTTTTCAAGGCTTTGCTTGAGAGGATTTTCAGGTATCTCATCACACTTAACAAAAAGAGCACTCCCGGCTCACAAAGACAGACCCAAAGCTGCAGCTTCATTGTTTCTTGCACATTCTAATGCATCGTTTCTCTTATAAAAAAAAATCTCAAATAATCTTCACTTAGATTTTCCTCCTCTGTCTCTTCCCTGCCTGCCAGCTGGAGAAAGAGGAATTTCCTCTGTTCTTTTTCTCTGTACCATCCTCTGTCTTTCAGAAAAACATTCCTAGTTACCTCTTTTTTTGTAAATAGTATTTTATTTTTTTCCAATTACGTGTAAAGATATTTTTCAACGTTAATTTAAAAATGTTTTGTTTCCAATTTATTTCTCCCTCCCCCATCCTCACTCCAATGAGGGTACTGCAGGACAAGTTGACTGTCCCTTTTGGCATTCTCTTTTCCTTGGGAATTCTGAAACTCTCTTCACTTTCTGCTATCATAGCACTATATCTGCATATCTGAGATTGATGATATTTCTCCTAACAACCTTAATTTTGACTTTTGATTCATTCTAGCCTGGCATTTCACATTATGAACTCTGCATATAAGTTAAAGAAACAAGGTGACAATATGCAGCTTTGTTATACTCTTTTCCAAACTTAAACCAATGAGTTGTTCCATGTTCAGTTTTAACTCTTGCTTGCTGTTCCACATGCAGGGTCCTACGGAAAAAAGGAAAATGTTCTTATCCTCCTGTCCCTTTGGGAATTACCACATTTTGTTCTGATACACACAGTCAAAGGCTTCAGTACAGTCAGTGAAACAGAGGTTTTTCTGGTACTCATTTGTTTTCTCCATAATCCAGTAAATGTTGGCAATTTGGACTCCAGTTCTTCTGCCTCTTTGAAAACTAGCCCGCTCTTCTGATAAATCTCAGTTCACATTTTGCTGAAGCCTGGTCTGCAGAATTTTAAGCATGATCTTGAGGGTGTGTGAAATGAGCACAATTGTTTGAAAATTTAAAACATTTCTTGACATCCCCCTTTTTAAGAAGACTTTACATAAACTGATTTTTTCCAATCATGTGACCAGTGTTGTGTCTTCTGAATTTACTGGTATAATGAGTGCAACATTTTAACAGCATCATCTTTTAGGGTTTTAAATGGCTGAGCTGGAATTCCATCACCTCCACTAGCTTTATTATTAGCAATGAGTGCTTTGTTAAGGTCCATTTGACTTCATTGTCTAGAATGTTGGGCTCTAGATAAAGAACTATTATGGTTATTGGTGATGTTCAATCTTTCTTGTATAGTTTCTTCTGTATATCCTTGTCACCTCTTCTTAATCTCTTCTGCTTGTTAAATCCCTGCCTTTTTGTCCTTAATGATGGCCAACTTTGCAGGAAACTTCCTTTGGATATCTCTACTTTTCTTGAGGATATGTCCTGTCTTTCCCATGGTACTGCTTTTTTCTACCTCTTTGCATTGTTTATTTAAGAAAACCTTCTTATCTCTCCTTGTTATTCTCTGGAATTCTTCATTAATTGGGTTATACCTTTCCCTTTCCTTCTTTTCTTTGCTAATTGTAAAACCTCATAAGGCAGCTATTTTGCTTTCTTGGTCTTCTTTTTTTGGGGGAATATTTTTCGTTTCCGCCTCCTGTCCAATATTGCAAACCTTTGTCCAGGGTTCTTCAGGCACTTTGTCTAACAGATCTAGTCTCTTAAATCTATTCATCACTTCCACTTAATAATCATAAAGGATGTTGTTCAGGTCATGATGATTTCTCTACTTTCTTCAATTTAAATCTGAATTTTACAAGAAGAAGGTTATGATGTGAGCCTCAGTCAGCTCTATGTCATGCTTTAATTGACTGCATAGAAATTCTCTTCCTTTTGACTCCAGAGAATGTAACCAATATGATTTCTATATTGACCATCTGCTGGTGTACATGTGTAGAGTCACCTTTTGAATTATTGAAAGGATAGTTTCTTATTGAGAAGGGAATTCATAATTTTCATATTAATCAACATGATATTCGTAATGAATATTCTCATGTTAGTTTTCACAAGAGCTGACTCTCTGGTTTGAGAGTCAGAGGTCACAATGCAACGTAAAGTGATTAATGAAAACTCTGACAATGCTCAAGATCACTGGACCTTAAGTGAAGTGAAACAAAGATTGTAGAACCTGTTCCTGTCACAGAGTTCTGGTTCTGTGCTGTAGGGGAGGTGATCACAACCCCTGAAGACTTGATTCCAGAATTGTAATGTGGGATTTAGGACTTTCTTGCAGGAAACCACTAAATGATTGTTTGTAATCCACTTTCCCCCTGCTTCCCCACTTGTGATTTAAGAATATATCCTGTGCTTTTACTTCAGCTAAGAGATCATTCCTCCCTCTGAAACTGAAGAATTAAATGGATACCTGATTAATGGTACTGCCATCTCTAGGCTTCTGGGTGTGGCTCTGAGCATTTTCAGGTTAGAGACTGACTCAGTAAAATGCTGTTAGCATTATAAAGATTGAGTTGTCTGAACAAAACTCATATTCCCTGCCCAGCTTGGTTTTATACACCAAGGCCAAACTTGCTTCTTGTTCCAATTATCTTTTGATTTCCTATGTCAACATTCCAGTCCTCTATAATGAATGTGACATTTTTTGGGTGATATTTCTGGAGAATGGTGTAGGTCTCCAAAGAACTGACCTGCTTGGGCCTCTTTGGCATCATTGGTTGGAGCAAAGACTTGTTTTACTGTGATGTTGAATGGTTTGCCCTGAATTTGAACAGATATCACTCAGTCATTTTTGTGATTATGCCCCAATACTGCATTTATTACTCTTTAATTGACTACTAGGGTTACTCTATTCTTTCTGAGGAATCCTTGCCCATGGTAATATATGTCATGATCATCTGAATGAAATTTGCTATTGCCATCCATTGAAGTTCACTGAAACCCAAGATGTGGATGTCTGATCTGTTTTCATTTTAACCACATCCAGTTTACCTTGTTTCAGAGGCTGTCTCTGTGTGCATGATCAATAACATTCATTGTGATGCGGTGCCCTTCCTTTTAAGCTAAATCCAGTCCTTAGGTCCATTTAGTGCCAAAGTGCTATAAAGTCTAATGCGTGAATCTGACAGCCAAGATTGATGGAAACTTTCATGAGTAAAATGGAACCAATATAGTCTGAGGCATAAGTTTTCAAAGCAGGATAAAATTTTATTCATACCCTTAATCAGGTATCCATTCAATTCATTAGTTTGAGAGAGAGGAATGATCTCTTAGCTGAAGTAAATGCACAGGTTATATACTCTACCTGTCAATAGAGGGGGTCAGTGCCACAGTTCAGCCAAAGATCCCAAAGGAAAGATTCAGCACAGAGCAAAGAATGATATGTTAAGAAATAACATTTTTCTCTACAAATCTTTCCAGATTCCTGCTAAAAGTCCCTTGGAAATATGGGTAATCATTATGGATAATGGAATTTCTAGTGAAATGTATTAAAACTGGTGTTGTTTACTCATTTTTCAGTCATATCCAACTCCTTGTGACACAATTTGGGATTTTCTTGGCAAAGATTTTGGAGTGGATTTGCCATTTTCTTCTCCAGCTCATCTTACAATGAGGAAACTGAGGCAAACAGCATTAAGTGACTTGGCCAGAGTCACAAAGCTAGCTAATATATGAGGCTGGATTTGAACTTAGGAAAGTGAGTCTTTGTGATTCAATGCCCAGTGTTCTATGGACTATCCCACTTAGCTGCCCCATTAAAGGTGGTACCCAGTCATCTAACAATGAGTAACTGATCACCTTTGCATCAATGTCTCCTCATCCACCTGGAGTGATTACTCTTATTCAGCTTTTCCCATTGAGAAATGAAATGGTATCTTTAAAAAGCAGTAAGTTTCTTACTGATCTTGATATAGAGTCCTGTTGGAGGGCATGGGGGACAATTCCAGTTGGTCCATCCTTCTCCCCAAATCTTTGATGTCTCTTGCTGACAGGAAATTGTTTTACATTGTCCATTCACTTCATCAAAATTCAAGAGTGACCATTACAAGATATATTCCACCGGAGCTTGTCAAAGTATGAAATCTATAGGACACTCCCAAATCTCTTGAATCTCTCTTTCCACTGGTTCAAGCAAAGACCTCAAAGAATAGCTCTAAGGGCTCCCCTAATGTCTAGGTTACAATACATAAAGAAATCAGCTCTCTGTCCATGACTCCCATTTCCTGGGTACTTATTTCTAAACACCTAGTCACTCACAGATGCTTTCTGGGTGACTTGGTGTTCTTCTAGCCATTTTCATTCAGTTTTATCATCTGCTCTCAGTGTTGTTACCAGAGCAAAGAGGCACTCTTCTTGGTGCAAATGTGATCTCTCCCCACATGCCACCTGCTAGACTGATTTCCAATTTATTGACCTTGAACATGACTGGAATATAGAATAAAATACAAGCAAACCAATAACAGTTTGCAGTCATATATAGTGCCTTCTATGTGCCAGACACCTTGCTAAGTAATTTCCAAACATCTCCTTTGATTCTCACAACTGTCGTGCAATGTACTACTCCCATTTCACAGTTGAGCAAACTGAGGCAAAACAGGTTGAGTCTTGCCCAGGACCATGGCTAGTAAATATTTGAATCCAGATCTTAACTTCTTGCTTAAAAGTCCCGATCTCAATTTACTGTATCACGTAGCTACCTCTAACAAGAGAGAATGCCTCAAAAAGAAAGGAAATGGATGTGAACCGAAGGGAAGTGTGATGAATGGTGAAGGTTGAAACCAAAATACCATCATCATTGGAGTCTATTATCTGAAGTCCAGCAACCTGCATCGAGGTGTGCATCGATGAGCATCACAGCTCCCCCGAAATATAAATAGACCTTGAGAAGACAATGGCAAACTGGCCTGTGACCATTCCAGGTGCTGGGGGAAGCTGCGTTGTATTGATATACCCTTTTTGGGTAGGGAGGTGACTCTGTGACTCCCCTCATCTACTGGCTGACTCCTACATCTTCACTGGGAAATTTCATGATGGTGAATGGATGGAGGAAAAGCCCACTGTATTGTGCTAGACTCTCTTCTCACTGACAGCGTTTCACAGTCATTTTTTTAAACTGCCATTTTGGTGATGTCTATTATTTTAAATATTTTCTTAGAATGTATGTTAGTTTATTCAAAACAGGATCCTTCAGTTTATTCTGTCCCAATTCTGCCAATCTGAGTGCCAGCATTGAGATTAGAAACTAAGGGAGGACAAATTTTGGGAAGGAAAGAGATTCAAAGTAATGTGATTTATCCCTATACAACCAAGATCTTACTCCTAGAGGTCATTGACTGGGTCTTCAAAGATCCAAGTGGACACCCTGGCATAGGGACTACTCATTGTTGCCCCCTTGGCTGGCTTCCTCAGTCAAACCTTCCTTCACCTTGGTAGGTCTGGGGTTCCCAGAAACGGACCAATATCAGGAAGTGACAATAAAAATTCTCTCTGGGTTCTAGACATTACCAAACAACCCGTGGTCAGTAGACTGGTACCAGTCAGTTCTTCATTCAGTTGATAGATGTTAAGTTCTGGTTCTGGCCAGGCAGTGAAGATTAACAGAAAGGCAAGAAGTCCCTGTTTTTGAGGGAGAGAAAATTCAACTACAGACTAATTCTTTATATACAGGAAATTGGGAATAATCAATGGGTATTATCAGTCAAAGCCAAGAGCACTAAGGGGCATCGGCAAATACCTGAGTGTACTTGCAAGTGGAGATCAAGGCCTTCCATTACACACCATCACACACTTTCAGAAATGAGCTCCAAGTCCCACCTCCCACCCTACTCTTGAAGCTGGTCTGGAAGCCCTTAGACAAGACTCTGAGTTTGGAGGTTCTACTGATCCTCTTCTTTACCTTATGAATGACAACAGAAAAAAAACAACTTTCAATCTAACTGCTTCTTAAGTGATACTATTTTCAATCTCTCCTTCTCCTAATTAACTTCCTCTGCATGGAATGCCTTTTAAAACTGTGGGACCTGGGAATGCACACAGTATTCAGATACAGTCGGACATTGTTGATACCCTATCTTCAGGTTATTTTAAATTGAGATTGTCACTTTTACACAGAGGCTGCCAGATCACAGGCATCTCTGATAAAAGAGAGATAAATAAAAAATAGATGAGGTTTGGACTAATAAAAATAGTAATAATAATTTAATGTTAGCTAAGATTCTGTGCTTCCTGGAAGTTTTCTGATGCTTTTCATAAGTTCTCTCATTTGATCCTGACAAAAACCCTCTGAGGCAGGTTATTATCCCCATCTCATAGAGGAGGAAACCAAATCATAAAGATATCACATGACTTGTCCAGGGTTGCACAGCTGAGAAATACAGATTTCCTTACTCCATATCCCACTCTTTGTCCATGTCATCACCTAAATACCTCTACAGGGGACTTTGTCACTAGGAAAAGGTGGGACAGTGGAAACATTTATAGGCTATTGCCAGTGCTTCAGGCTGAAATACAATTAGAATGATCTCCTTGGGTCACTGTAAGAGGAAAGATCTCCCTTTACCCTTCACATTCATACCTGTAATTCAAACTAGAAAAATCTCTTTCAGAGAATTGCGATGAAGTGGCCAGCCCAACTGCAGGGTAGGGAGCAGGACCAGGGAAAGGGCATTTTTCAAATAAAAAATCCAATATGAAGTAGATAGGAAAGCTGGGACAAAGGAGACAAGGCTGAGGGTCCCTTCACTGATCCTTAAGGCCAGATGACACATCCAGACTTTAGCAACTTCTGACGCTGTTGCCCTTAACTATCTGTCTTAACCATTCTCCACCCATCATGTGTCCTCTGCAAGGCTCTCTTGTAACTCTTTAAGAAGGTTGTGTTTACAAGGGGTTATGTAACCATCAGTTGCTATATTTATGATTTTCTTGTTCAAAAATCACCACAGATGTGCACCTTTAAGGGACTTCAGATGCTGTGAAGTTGAATTGCTTCATTTTACAGGTTAGAAAACTGAGGTAGAGGGAAGCTAAGTGACAATGAAAATCTCACAAGAATCAAACATCAGAGATAGGCCCATGGACTCCACAGACAGTGCTTTATGAACAGGACCACCCAGCTTCTCTTGTTGTAGCTCCTAAACCACCATGCTCTAGGGTCTCTTAGCTCCAAATCTATGGTGTCTTGAGCCACCCAAGATGATGCTTCCCACACTTTGGAATAAATGTTATTAAAGAGCTTACAGATTTCTCTTGTAAGCAATGTCATTCATCCTAAAGAAGACAGACAAGTGACATTGTAATTTTAAGATTATGAATGCCAGGGACACCTTTATATACATGATGAAAAGGGAGAGAGCTACCTCAAACAAGATACTGAGGAAAGTGTTAAAGCAGTAATGTTTTGGCAGGACTTAATGCCCTGGTTGTGCAGGGAGAAGACAAACCATATTGGGAAAGGAAGGTTGCCAAAAGTCTCTTTAGATCCAATAGATTTTGCCTCCTGGAACCCTACCTGTGGTAACCCAATCATGTTCTTCATCAAGGGAATACTCGAGACTGAGGAAAGAGGACTTCAGGGTGAATGTAAAAACATCTCCAAGTCATATCAGAAGCTGGAGATCTGACAGATCTCAACTAACCTCTGCAATTGGGTACAGGCTGGGGAAGAGGAGGTTTTTGTCTCAGTTCTTCATGTGAGTCTCTCACTGTGCTGAGAACCATTATATTGCAAGGCACAGTAATAGTCACCCTCATCTTCAGCCTGGGCCCCCTTGATGGTGAGGGCAGCTTTGTCCCCAAGGATGGACCCTGAGAATCGAGCAGGGACGCCTGATGCAAGATTGTTAGTGTCATGGATGAGGAGCCTGGGAACTTGGCCAGATTTCTGCTGCAGCCAGTGTGAATAGTGCCCAGTGGTTACCTCCCTTGTGCGGGAGCTGCAGGTCATAGTGACTGTTCCTCCTGGGATCACTGTCAGTGTTGGCTCCTGAGTGACCACAGCCTGAGCAATGGTCCCTGAAATCAATAGGACCGACCAATACATTAGAAACAGAGAGAGAAGAAACACTGCCAAGGCCTCCTTCTTCATGCCCAGCTCACCCCTTCTTCTCCCCCAAGAGCCCAGAAGGTCTGTCCCCAACCTTTGCAGAGAATGAGCAGTATTAAGAGAGGAGTCAAGGTCATGCTGCTGATCATCTGCTTCCTGGAGCCCTAGAACCTGGGCTGGGCTCCTGCCAGTCCCTCTTTTTCCACACTCACACCATCTTGGGAGGGTGAAGCATTTCTTTATGCAAATAACTCTTGAAATGAAACTCACTGGGACCCTGAGTTGGGGCCTGTGCTGGCTGTAGAGGTAATACTGTTCTAGGTGGGGCCGACTATGCCTGTACAGTGAGGTTCCCCAGCTGGGCCCAGCCAGGAAACAGCTGCAGGGGTAGCAAACATTCATGAGCTTTCAGTGCCAACTCTGGCTGTAGTTTCCTGATTTCCCTTCACATCATGTCCTGCAATCATGTGCCCATGTCAGCGTCCCCTGCTGGAGCCTAGTCCCCAAACCTTCTCTTGTTAAGGAAAAACCACCAAATATAAATAGCTTAGAAAATATTGTGCATGTCATCTGATTCCATTGTTCCATCTCTTTGAGCTGTGGTCTTGAGATACCTTTCCCTCCTCTGGACACTGTTCTTAAGAACCATTCAGTAAGCCAACCTGACCTGGGTCACCAACTCTCCACCCCTCCAGTGTCACCTACAAACCATCCTTTGACAATAGCAACACTAGTAACAGGTGACCTTCACATCCCACTTTCAGGTTTGCAAAGCATTGCACATCTATGACCTCTCTGGATCCTCACTATGACCCCAGAAGGTGGGGTCACTAAGGTGGGAGAGACTTTGGTGCAGCCCTGTTCAAGGATGAGGAAAAGCTGGTCTGGAAGTCACAAAAGCAGTAACTGCTGAGGTAGGTGTGGAAAGGGCAGCAGACACTTGCCCAGCATGAGTCTGCCTGCATGTTTATGAAAAATATAAATACCGATCCTGTCCCCTGCATCTTAGGCAATAATTGTTATTCACTTTGTACTGGCATTCTGACATTTTAAGGGCAATTAATAAAAGCCAAGGCACATTTCTGGGTCTCAGTTCCCCAAAACTACGTGATTTCAATTCTACATGACCAATGGGAATTTTCCCTTCATTCACCTAAGCCAACTTACCGCATATCTTCATTTTGAAACACATTTTAATATTTCAGTCACCTAAAATTGACAAGTATTCAAAAAATTAAAGTAAATAAGCAAGGAAGCACTATAATAAATTTAAAACAAATTTGCAAAATGTTAATTACTCATGATCGATCAGAACTTTTCTCTCATTCAACGTAAATGATTCTCAATATATCTTCATTTTAAAATATATTTTACCTTTTTTAGTCAGCAGAATATGACCTTCTCTCCCTCCCATCCCTCTACCATCCCCCAAACTGAGAGAAAAAAGAAACAAAATCCTTTTAGAAGCATGTGGCTTTGTCGTTCTGTTGGTCAGGCATTTCTGAGTCTTCAGTGCACCATTGACCATACCATCCATGGGTTTCCTTTGCCAAGATACTGGAGTGGTTTGCCATTTTCTTCTCCAATGGATTAACACACAAAGAGGAAAAGTGAATTGCCCAGAGTCACACAACCAGTAAGAGTCTGAAGGCTGGTTTCAACTCAGGCTTTCCTAATTCCAGGGCCAGTGCTTTATCCTCTGAACCACCTAGCTATCACATGTAGAGTCAATCAGAACATATATTTTCACTGGCTATGTCCAGAAATGTGCACCCACCTGTGTGTGTGTTTATGTGTGTGTGTGTGTTTGAGTGTGTGTACATACACACTAACACATACATTATACGTATAAAATTGATCTAAACTCAAGATTTTTTTGCCTTTCGATCTGGAGGTAGGCAGTATGTTTCGTCATTTATCCTCTAGAATTGTAATTGGTCATTATGCTGGTCAGAGTTTCTCCATCTTCAGATTCTTTGTCTTTGCCATGTTGTTGTCACTGTATAAATGGTTCTTTTGGTTTTGTTCACTTCATTCTGCATCAGTTCATACAAGTCTTCCTTCCAAGGTTTCTCTGCAATTGCCCCCTTTAGTGATTTCTTACAGGATAGGATCCTGTGTAAGGGGTGGCAATGAGGCTGATGGTAATGCAGAGGGATGAAATAGTCTCCTTTATTTCTCTTCTCCATCACATCTCACTATACCTTACTGAGAATGGAAGTCAGGCATAGGGCCACTCCAAGGAGAGCAAAGGGTAGTAACAGCACAACTGAACACTGCAGTCACATAAGAGGAAGGTTTAAGTCAGCCCAACAGATTCACCCCAATATGACAGTTTCTTTACAGTGAAATCAGTCAAGATTCCACAGAGATCTTGAACTGAAATTTGGTAAACAAGTCTCCTCACTGTCTCCAGAGGTTACTCAACTATATGCCAATAAAAGTGACACTCTTAGTTGAATGGAAAAATATGTACAAAAATATATATTACCCAGATTAAAATTAAAATAATACGAGATAGAGTGCTTAATTTATCTGAGAAAAAATAACAAACCATATATTCCCAAAGGGAGAAAAATGGAATCACAAAAATTTGCATGTGAATTCTAGTAAAAGAAATATTTAATGGAAAATTAACTCCATTACTATATGAATTCTTTTAAAATGAGTAAAATGGAGTCCTACTAATCCTTCCCAAGCAAAAATATGGTCTGGAAACCTAATCCAAGGCGAACCAAAACAGAGAAAGAAAATTATTGACTAATATCCTCAATTAATATAAAAGAAAAGGAATTAAATGCAATATTAGTAATGAGATTCCTGGAAAAAATCACAAAAATTTTACTCTTTGGTGATACCAGATTTCTACCAGGAAAGTACAGATGGCTCAATATTAGGAATAACAAATTTGATGAAATCATGACTATTTTAGTAGATTGAAGAGAATTTTTGACAATATCTAACACTCATTTCTACAAAACAAAACAAAGCAAAAAACAGAAAACTGAAGACATCAAGTGACTTTGGAATGAACTGAGCTTTCCTTCCAGTGATAAATAATATCTACCTAAAACTCGGAGCTAGAATTCTCTCTAACAGGGACAAGACAGAAGCCTTTATACCTTTGTAAGTTCAAGGATAAAGGAAAGTTATCCCCCTTCGTGATAATGGTTATTCAGTGTAAGGCTAGAATTGGCAGCTTTAGTAATAAGAGAAGAATAAGAAATGGAAGGAATAAGCAACAGCAAAGGAGGAAGAAAGATGCCTTTTTTGCAGGTGACATGAATATTTGCTGAGAGTACACTAGAGAGCCAACTGAAAAACCGAAACAAGCAACATTGTCCACGAAGCTCCAAGATACTATAGAAACTTATACAAATTATTAACGTTCTTGTACATTGGAAACAAAATCCTTCAGGAAGAGAAAGAGAGAAGAATTCCATTTAAAATAATGTCAGACAGTGTAAAACAAATGGAAGTACATCTGCCAAGACACAGGTAAAGACTCTATGAACACCATTATAAAACACTCTTGACATGAAAAAAAGACAGATCTAAATGGAGAAATATTCATTGCTCATGAATAGGCCAAGCCAATGTAATGGAAATGACAATTCTACCTACAATAATTTTTGTATTCATTATCATAGCATTCAGAGTAGTAAAGGGTTACTTTAGAGAGCTAGACAAAATAATAGCACAGTTGATCTGGAGTACAGAACGTCAAATATAGCAAAGGAATTAATGAAAAAGAAAGTGGTAAGGAAGAGCATACTAAGGCACTTAGGGGCTTGGTGAAGGACATCGACTGGGCTCATTGATGCCATCCAGACAGATACAGAGGAGGGAACACAAAACCAATGGATGAAAGAACTGAGTTAGTGATGGGAGGTTAGTGCCAGTGGTCTGGCTGAGCTTCCACATGCTTGCTAGACTGACCCAAAGGTCAGTCTCTATTTCTGGTTCAGATGTCAGTCTCTGTTTCTGGTTCAGATAGGTGCAGACTCTCTTTCTTGTTAGAAACCAATTCAAACAGTTTCTGGCAAGATGAAGACCTGTCAGAGTTACCATTCAGAGAGTAGTGGGAAGAAAGGGAATAGTGAAAAGGACTAGAAAGGAGTGGAGGGATGGCAGGGTTTCTCCATATTGTCTGGTGTGGTACTCAGGATTCAAGCTCCATTATTCTGTCCATGCACAATTTGAACATTTCTGGCTGGACAGCCTAACATCATATGTTGATTTATGTTTTGTCCAGCATCTATTTAAATGCTAATGCCTCACATGAACTGAAACCCTGATTACTAGAAGTTCAGCACAGACCATCACCTGTGTAAAGCCCATGTGACTACAGATGCTACTCCCCACAGATCATCTGACCCCTAGTCTGTGGTCATAGAAGGAGAAGGCTGTCTGGGGTAAGCAGGAAGTGAGGCAAGAGGCAGATAAACATGCACCTGGGAGCTTGTGACTTCCTGCAATACCCATGTATTTGACATTTGCTGCATCAAAATGATCCTCTATCCATCAGCTCCTTTTTGTTCCCTGTGCTTGAGAACAGATGCCTCATGAAAGAGTGAGAAGGGAATCCAAGATAAAAGGGGAGGTCCTCACAGGAACTCCACTTTCCTTTCCAAGAGGGCACCATGCTGCTGAGATAGTGGGGAAGGAACAGCATAGGTCATGGAATGCTGAATCAGACATGGCTCCAGGAAGGAGTTGGTGTTGCCCCTTGCATTATGACCTTTGGGGTTGGAACCCTTTATAATGCAAAGGCAGCAGAGAGAAGTGGATAGAATGACAGTCCAGGAGTCAGAAAGTCCTCAAATAAAATCCCCTCTGTGGTGCTTTCTATGATGAGGTTGGGCCAATTACATAATTTTCTGAGCCTCATTTGAAAACTTCTTTTAATGAAACGATTATTCTAGATGGTTAATGAGGACCCTTCCTGCCCCAAATCAATGAATTATGGAGACTTTGGAGAAGTACAAAGCCCTTGGATCAGTGAAGAATAAATTTTACTAGGTGCACATCATAGAACATCGCATTCCTCAAATTAAAAAAATTCCAGAACTCCCACTGGGCACTGTAATGGACATCTGGGGACTTTTTAAGCGCCAGATTTGGGCTACAGGAGAAGACCATGCATGTAGATAGTCAGCCCTTCATAAGCTCAGGAGATGATGGGAGTCATGGGAGGTCAATTCCACAAATGTTTAAACTTCCTTATGATTCTTCAGGGAAAAAATGGGCAATTTTAGTTTATATAGGCAAAAGAATATGGACAGCTGTGGGGGCTGGGGGATGCTGATCTCAAGGAAACAGAGTAGATTGAGGTGTCTTTGGAGCCAGACCTTTCTGACATCCCTGAGAAATGGCTTCCATAGACCTAGAAGATTGACTTGAGCACCTTGCCTAGTGTTTCCATACCAGTCTCTAGCTGGTCCCAAAGTTAGCAGCCCTTTCAGAGTCAGAGACTTTAACCAACTCACTGATGGAACCTGAAAGTGATGCTGGCTGAGTCAAGATAAACTGGGCCCAAGAATGTAGGAAGAGTGAAAGAAGTTGAGTTGTGATTGCAAAGCCAGGTATCCTCCCTCCCTTCTCTCCCCATGTAAGAGGCTGAGAGGATGAGTTTCCTCCCAGATGTTGAGATCTCTGTCTCTCTGAACCCCTTCACTCTGACAGGGAGAGAAGTCCAAGATCTGCCCGAGATATAGCAAGGTCTCTGCCCCCAGAGGCCCTCAGCAGGTGTCTCTGCCAGTGTCTCTGACTTCTTTCATCCCTCCCTAGAGTCCTTCATACCATCCTCTCGTTTGTGATTTAGCCCTGTCAGGCCCCAGAGACTGAAACTGGAGTCATGGAGGTTTCTGAGTGGAGAAGTAGATAATAGGGCTCTGAGTGGATAATAGGACTCTGTCCCCATAGGATGGACTGCCTAACATCTCATAGCCCATTGAGCACAAGTCTAAGATCTGAGGTCCTGGGAGTCCCTGGGAAGACAGGAAGTCTAACCAGCCCTCAGAGTCAGTCCTCTCTCTGCCTCAGGCTAGTGGCACTCTCCAACGTGTCCAAGTGTGCACATAAATGAGGAGGGCCGTTGTCACTGGGCATCCTGCTGTCAGAATCATGTGCAAGAGTCAGTTTGTGAGAGTAGCCCCAGACATTGTGAGTCCCATTGGACTTGGCCTAACTCCTCAGGAGACTAGAGGAGGGAATGAGGCATGGAATGAAGGGGGATGGAGATGGAGGGTAGGGACTACAGAGGACGCTCCAGGAGAATGAGCTCTGTTTTCTTAAGGACGTAATAAGGAAAGAACTAAGTGCTGAAGGGGCTGGGAGGTGGAACGTCAGAAAGAGAAATCTTGGAATAACTGTTGTCAAGATTGCAAAATAGAGGTGACTAAGGAATTTTCCCTGAAGGGTAGTTTAACTGCCTTGAGAGCCCAGTTCAGATTAGATGGAGTCATTTTACAGTGAGACCTTCAACTCAGCTGGTGACTCCCTGCAGCAGTGGTCAGCAGAAGCATGGGAAGAGGAATGGAGGAGATGACCAGGGTAGGTAATGACCTAGGAGACCGGTGAGGGGAGGTCTCTGGAAAGAAGGAGGAGGAGGAGGAGGAGGAGATTACATCTAGGGAAAAGGAGACAAAGAGAGAAGTGGAAGAGTAAAAGGCTCATGGTGTTTGAAGAAGAAATCATTGGACCATTAATGGAGAGTTGCAAGGGGCCTTAGTGATTCCTCACTGTACAGATAATGAAACTGAGACTTTGGGAGATTAAGTGGCCTGTTTATAGTCACATAGTGGATAACCATGAGAGCCAAAATTTGAACCAAGATCCCCTAGTTCTAGAATGAATGGTTGTTCCACCATCCCACACTAAGTTTGCTTCTCTGGATTTTGTGCCCCACATACATCATAGTACAGGAAGCTAAATTTATGTCTCCTGTTTCCTCTCCCTCCCTCAGGGTCAGATCACGGCTCTGCCCAGAGGACACTGAGCAGCCCTTAGACCTTGCTGGTGACAGAGCCATTGAGAGACCAGACCAGGGAAGCTCAGAGGTTCTTGTCCCACTTCCTCATAAGAGTCTGCCACTGTGCACGTGTTATAACCACTGTAATAGTAATAAGATTGACAGTAGTAGTCAGCCACATCCTCAGCCTGGAGACCAGAGATGGTCAGAGAGGCAGAGTTGGTGGAGGTGTCTTTGGAGCCAAAGAATCTCTCTGGGATCCCTGAGGGATGGTAACTGTTGCTATAGATGATGCAGGGGAAGGGATTTGGGGTCATGGGGAGGATCAGGACCAAGACCAGACCCGAGGACACAAAGACCAGCATGAGATATGGTAGTGGGCCCACCAAAGGGACAGGTCTGTGTTTTGTGGAGATCATGTTCAGGCTCTCTGGAGTCCTAGGAAGGAAGCTGATCTTTTGCTTTCTACCTCCAAAGGTCAGATGTTTCCTTGAATCTGGATTGGGAGAACAAGCCTTTCCCAACAAATGAAGACTGGTCAGACAGAGAGAGAATGCACCTTTTCCTGGGTAAGAAGCATTACAGGTGAGAAAAGGACCTGGGGAGGTGTTGGAAGGGTGGCTGGACTCTAGACATATGGGCTACTTGCGACTGAACTGTAGCGTTCATAGCATAAGGTTATCAACATAATGCAGTGTGTGGTGTTCCAGTCACTTGATGTGTGCCCCTGCTGTCACCTGAGTCTCTGTATCTCATGTCATTTTGTGTGCTGGCTTCTTTAAGTCTACTAGTAGGCAGAAGGTCACTTTAATTCCTCAGAGGGAGTCCAATATCTGAACTGTCCACCAGAGGGTGCTGACCCCACCCCAAAGGGACATTCCCCCTCCTCCCCCATAGCTGCTCTGGGGCTTATGTTAAAAACACTCTTCCCCAGAACTGTAGTGTCCCCACTTTGGGAGAGAAACACTGACACATGAGGGTGATATGAAAATAAGAGGGAGCAAAAAAAGTAAGGTTGCTGTTTTCTTAATTCTAACTGATGCAAAAAAAATATATAAAAATGGGGAACATGTAATATTTCCAGAAAGACTTGAATTAATTAGCAGAATATTTAACTGGGATACAGCATCCACCAGAACAGAGGGAATGAAGGCAGAGATAAGGAAGGCAGCAACATTTGCTAAAAGGTACCATAGAGAATGAAGGAAGCCCAGCAGCAAGAGATAGAAAAAAAATTTCTAATTAAAATACCTCCTGACCCTACAAAATATTTGCAGTTCTACCTGCCAAGACAAAACCAGGAACGGTATGGACGCAATTACAACACTCTTTTTACACAAATAAAGTCAGATCTAAACAACTGGCAAAATATCAATACCTCACGTGTAGGTCGAATTGGTACAATGAAATGACAATTCTATCTAAATTAATTTACTTATTCAGTGCTGTACCAGTCAAGCTATCAAAAAGTTTTTTATAGAGCTAGAAAAAGTAATGGAATTCATCTGGAATAGCAAAATATCAAGAAAAACTATCTGGTGCTGGCTAAGAAATAGAGAGCTAGATCAATGAAATAGGCTAGGTAAACAAGACAAAGTAGTGAATGACTATACTAATCTATTGTTTCAAAAACACAAAGACTGTAGCTTCTGGGATAAGAAATCACTATTGGACAAAAACCACTAGGAAACCTGGAAAGTAGTATGGCGGAAATGAGGCATAGACAAACATCTCACGTCCTATAGCAAGATGAGGCAAAACGGGTACGTGATTCAGACATAAAGAATGATACCATGGACAAATGAAATAGTTTACCTGTCAGATCTATGGAAAAGGGAAGAATTTATTACCAAAAAAGAGCTGAAGAACACTAGGAAATGAAAAATGAATAATTTTGATTACATTAAATTGAAAAGTGTTTGCACAAACAAAACCAACACAACCAAAATTAGAAGGCAGGCAGAACACTGGGAAACAATTTTTGCCATGCTTCTGATAGAGGCCTCATTTCTCAAATATATAGAAACTGTATCAAATTTTAAAAATACAAGCCATTCCCCAACTGATAAATGGCTAATGTGTATAATAAGAGGTAGTTTTGATATGAAAAATTAAAGCTTTCTGTAGTCATATGAAGAAATGCTCTAAATCACTGTTGATGAGAGAAATACAGATTAAGCAACTCTGAGGTATCACCTCATTCCTATCAGATTGTATGGCATACTATATAACAGAAAAGGCAAATGATCAGTTTTGGAGAAGATGTGGGAAAAATGGAACACTATATTATTCATAGAATTGTGAACTGATAAAACCCTTCTGGTGAGCAGCTGGGAAATATGCCCAAAGAGTTATGTGCATATATTTTGATCCGGCAATACCACTACTAGGTGCCTATCCCAAAGCAAAAAAAAGGACCATCATTGATTAGAGAAATGTACATTAAAATAACTTTGAGGTATTACCTCATCCCTTATAAGTGGGTAATAACATAGGGAAGGAAAATGACAAATGTTGGAGAGGATGTGGAAAACTGGGGCATTAATTCATTCTTGGTAGAGTTCTGAACTTATCCAAATATTCTAGAGTGCAATTTGCAACTATGGCAAAGACTATAAAACTGTGCATGCCTTTTGATCCCACAATAGCAGTGTGAGGTTGCTATCTCAAAGATACTAAAGAAAAAGGAAGAGAACATATATTATTGCAGTGTACCACTATTGTGGGATAAAGAATGATGAGCAGATGCTGTCAGAAAAACCAGGGAAGATATATAAACTGATGCAAAGTGATTTGAGCAGAACCACAAGAATATTGTATAATGATCAACTCTGAATGACTTAACTATTCTTGTGTAATACAATGATCCTAGAAAATTCTCATAAAATAAGATGAAAAATGCTATCCATCTCCACAGAAAGAACTGATGGAATTTGAATATGGATGAAAGGATATTTTTTAAGCTTCCTTTTTTTCTGTTCATTTTTGCAACATGACTAATATGGAATGATGTTTTTCATGACTGTACACATACTAGTGCAGATGGAGGCTTATATATGTATATGTATATAACATATGTAATACCTATATCAATATCTATATATCAAAATCTATGTCAAATCTATATCAAAATGCTTTGCTCCTCAGGAAGGCATTGTGAGAGGCAGGGAGAAACTTTAGAACTCAATTATTCTTAAAAAAATGAGGCAATTTTAAGAAGTATTTATACATGCCACTGTAAAAAATAATTTGCAAAATGCAAGAACATAGGACCCATCACATATCCCTGGGTTCTCGAGTGGACTCTTTTCCAAGTTGTCATTAATGACTTCACTTTGGTTCTAGACTTTTTCAAATTCACTGAACAGTTCATGAACTAAGCCACACATTTATGAATTTTCCCAAAGAATAACCTGGTAAACTTTGTCAAATGTTTGGCTAAAACTTAGGAAAACTCTCTATATAAATTCCTATGCTTAATAAGTTTAGCAATGTCATCAAAAATGGAAATAAGGTAAGCCAGACATCACCTCTTGGTGATGAATGTATACATTGCAATCATACTTCCTTTTCTAGATGTTTACTAGCCATCCCTTTAATAAAATTGAAGTTGTATTGACTGATTTGTGTGTTCTTTCTTTAACTAACAATTTCACCTACTCTTCTAAGGGGAAAAATATATTGACAGACTAGAACTTTGACTCAAATTAAATTAAACAACTTTTGGCAAGGAGAAAGGTAGATCCTTGCATTCAAAATCCCAACTTCACAAGTGTGTGATGAACCAGATGTGGGTAGACAATTGTTTTCTGAAAAAGAACAAGAAAATTATTGGTAAATAATTGAATCTTTGTTTCTGAGTCTCCTCATAGCTGTAAGCCTTGGTCTTTCCACATAGGCAGAATCTAAAATATTTTTTGAAGTGAATAAAGCAAACAGTGATAAATCCATTAAATCTCTGACTCTCCAAGAAATCTGGCCAGGGAAGGAGAGGATGGTACAAGATCACCTCGATTAAAACATAAGGTGAGTGTCCTTTACAAGGCTAACCCAATCGCTTATTCCCATCCCCTAATATTTCTTTAAGTACTTGTTTCCTAATTCATCCATGTATCAGTCATTCATCAAAAATTTCTTGAGTGTTTCCCAAGTGCCTGGATTGCTCTAAGTTTTGGTGGTTCAAATACATGCAAAAAACGTTCCTGTCATGAAGGAGTCTGAATTCTACTGGAAAAAATAACACATAAAGGAGAAGAAGAACAGATTGGATGGGGTGGAGATGCTTGGAAAGAGGCAGGATGGCTAATCTAGGGAAGCCATTCCCAAAATGGAAGTTCCAGGACCACAGAAGCAGAGTTGTGAGGCAGCTGAAACCCATTGGGATAGTCGTGAGAATTAGTAATGGCTGATATGATATATGTAGAAAGAAGAAAAAAGGATCTGAACCCTCCAAAACATGAATTTGGAGTTAGGACACCTGAACTCCAAATCCAACCTGAGACATTAACTCATCATATCTTCTGGGGTAACACCCTTTCCTTTCCTTGGACTTAGTTTACTCCCCTGTACATGGGAGACAGCAGAATCTCCGCTCCAGCCGTGCATCTGTGATTTGAATGCTTTGGTCATCTCTAGAGTTTTCTCTGTCTCTGATGTTCTGTGGTTCTATCCTCTCTCATTCCTCTACATTAGTGACTCCCTCTACCTGTATTGTTAATGTATTTTAATGTTTTTTCACATAATGGGGAGATCTTTCCCACCCTTTAATAGGCCTGTGTGACCTGCTTGGAGCACATGGAAGCCTGAGGCACATGAGTCTATGGTGGGAGGAGCTTCCTGAATGGGTAGAATAGGAAGATGCTGAGATGAAATTGGTCAGACAAGTCAGAGCTAGGAGGGACAGAGGAAGCAGGAAGCTGGGATTGTGGGTGTTTGTTTGAGGGAAATACTGACAATGTATATAGATCTCTTGGTTACTGTGATGGATTTCTTTGTTCCTATGATGGATTTGGCCTTCTGGTGTCTCAATAAATATTTTTCTTCTGCCTGCAATATGGACAGTCTGTTAAACTCTGTGATTCAGAACTACGCCAACATGCTCATAGTTGCCCTTGGTGTGGTGAATATCGCCTTGGTGATACACCCTCCCAGCCATTTCTCAGTGTCTATCCATCCTCATGTTGCCTTTTTAATACAGTGATTGCTCACGGGACAGGGACATTCCTTCCAGAAGTAACAATTTCAGCTTCTCTATTATGCTGACTCTGGTCTTTCCCTCTTCTCTAAATTCTCCAAAGGGAGAATTCTCCTCCCTGTGTGGTAGCCCCATCTCTAGATCTCTTGAATGTTTTCAATTCTGCATGGGTAAAAATTGTGGCCTCTAGATGCCTTCTCATACTGCGACTGTGGGCCCCCTTCAGTGAGTGTGTGTGTGTGTGTGTGTGTAAGTGTGTGTGTGTAAGTGTGTGTGTGTGTAAGTGTGTGTGTGTGTGTGTAAGTGTGTGTGTGTAAGTGTGTGTGTGTGTGTGTAAGTGTGTGTGTGCTTTCTCTAGATCTTTTGCTGTTACTTGTTTACCACCTGAGAACCTGAACTGTTTACTTTTTGGTGTAAGGTATTTCTGCTGAATGACAACACTGGGATCATTCTGAATTCTTGAGGAATTTTGAAGATCTAGTTCCTGAAAATCTACAGGCCTTAATTACTAACAACCAGTCTCCCCTCCCTGCTGTTTTCTACATTCCTGAAAGGCAGAGGGCTACAGTTTTAGCTCTGGAAAACTAAACAGCTTCCCTGAAGAAAACAGAACTAAAGATAGCTGACAGGTGAGATGCACAGTTACTATGTTCTGATCATACATTTAGGGATCATAGTGACTGCAGCTGTCATCAATGCCTTGGTGGGCAGAATCAGTGATGGCACTGGAAGCAGCAAAAGGGAGGCATTGTTCTTTTCATAAATCAGCCAGTTGGAACAACTTCAGGGCTGCTGAGGTTTTTTTCTGGGAGAGTCATGTGTTTGGATACAATTTGTCTGAATTTCCCAAGGGAATTTATTCTTGATTGTCACTTTTGCAAGTCTTCTCCATGGTCCCACTCTCTGCTATTTTCTGCATCATGGAGAACTTGGACTTCACTCCTGGTTCCAATTGAATTTGATAGGAGAACCTATTCTGGTCAGGAACATGACCTCTATGAAACTTGCTACAATCTCCTCTGATACTCTAATACCCCTTTCTGTGTAGTATTCTCCCATGACAGAGTAACCTCCTCAAAGGCCGGAAGTGTCCTATTTGCTTGGATTTATATACATAGACATTACTACAGAGCCTGGCATAGAGAAAACCCTTGAGAAATGCTTTATTTACCTATCTGTATATATACATATACACATGTATATATGTGTTTATATACATACACATATACATACATACATATACATACACATAAACATATATACATAAGCACACACATACACACATATATCTTTTTTCAGGAGAAAAGGGATATAATACAACAGGTATTGTACTGTATCCAAATAGCAGCTCTGAGTCAAACAAGACTGGAAAATGAAGGCCAGGCTTACTCAAATTGTAACAGGATACACATTTTTCCTGAGAGGCCACAGTGAACAGAAGCACTGTGAAGTTGGCATAGGTTTCGGAATCAAAATTAATCAAATCAGCAAACTGGTATGCCTCCCAAAAAGAGTGAATGAAAGGTTCATGAAAATGTGATTGCCACTTGCAGGAAACACCACACCTCCATCATCAGTACCTATGCTCCCACAATGAAGAACCCTGATGAGGTAAAGGACAAATTTTATGAAGACCTGTAGGCCCTTATTATCAACGTGCCAAAAGTGGACAAGCCTATTCTGGGTAACTTTAACGCTACAGTAGGCTCAAACTACCAGTCCTTGGCAGGGATGAATGGAGGTGGAAACAGTAACAGTCATGGTCACTACTGAAGACTTGTGCATCTCATTTCCTTCTCTTCAACAACACTGTCTTCCATTTACTTGAACATAATAAACCATCATGGATACACCCTCACAGAAAACACTGCCAATTAATAGACTATGTTATTGCAAGGAGAAGTGACAAACAGAATATGAAAGTGACAAAGACAATGGGTGTTGAAGAGTGCTGGACTGATCACAGACTTATCCTCTCCAACTCAAATATTTGAATTCAACAAAAATGGTGTCTCCAAGGCAAAATGACCACCAGAAGAATGAATGTTAATGGATTAGAGCTCTCCTCTGAGCAGGAATTAGTTGCTAACTTGGAGGGAAAGTTGAGTCAATGTAGAGTTATAATAACAGATTTTGAGGGACATTAGGCTGTTTCATGTGGAAAAGCACCTGATACTGATTCTATTGCCCCTGAAATTTACAAGGTAAGGGATCCATTGCTCATACAAAAGCTGACTGAAATTTTCCAGGTTATATGGCAAGAGGAGGTTATCTCCCAGGAGTTCAAGGATGCCTCCATTGTCCATCTCTATAACTGTAAAAGAAATAGATTGCCCTGTGACAATTGCAGGAGGATTTCTCTCTTAGTCATTGCTGGCAAGGTTGTTAAGTGGAGTTGGAGAGTCAGTGTCACTTCAGAAAGGACTGAGGAACAGTCAATATGGTATCTAATGTCCAATAATTTCAGAAGAAATGTCAGGAACAGAACAGAACTCTATACACAATGTTTGTAGATCTAAGTCCTTTAATACTGTTGTTTGTGAAGGCTTATGGAAAATTATGTCAAAATTTGGTTGCCTGGAGAAATTCATCAAAATTGTACATCAGTTTTATGATGGCATGCTTGTCCAGATTCTAAATAACTGACAGTGTTTTTGTGTATTCCTGGTGACCAATGAAGTGAAACAAGGCTATGTACTTGTTCCCATGCTTTTTAGCATGAGATTGTCAGCCATGTTGTCAAATGCTCCCAATAAGGATAAACACATCATCAATGACAGGTACTGCACTGATGGTAAAGTGGAGGGAGTGTTGGTGCATGATTTTCTCTTTTCAGATGATTGTACACTCAGTGAAACCTCTGAAGCTGAGATGCAACAAAGCATGGATCAATTCTGTGCTGCTTGTACTAATTTTGGCCTAAAAATTAACCCCAAGAAAACTCAAGTGCTCCATAAACCACCATCATACCATTCATACATGGAAATATCAGCTACTACAAGTAGAGAAGTTTGAATGCTTTGGATAAGTTTTTGTACCTTGCTAGTGAACTTTCCAGGGTTTTACACATTGATAATGAGATTGACAAATGCATTGCCAGAGCTAGCTCAGTATTTGGGAATCTCTGAAGGAAAGTATAGGAGAGAAGATATATTAGACTAACTACCAAAATGAAGGACAATAGAGTTGTTGTGTTGACCTCATTGTCGTATGTCTGTGAAACCAGGGAAATAGATCAGTGCCATGCCAGGAAACTGAATCACCTCCATTTGAATTGTCTTAGGAAAATTCTGATGATCACCTGGCAGAATAAGATACCAGACACTGAGGTCCTCTTTCAAACTGAACTTCCAAGCCTTCAAACACTGTTTCAGAGAGCACATCTTCCATGTACTGGCCACTTGTTTGAATACCAAGCATACAATTGCCCAAAACACTATTTTACAGAGAACACCCACAGGGCAACCATTCACATGGCGGTCAGAAGGATGTGGATAGGAAAGTTGGAACAAAGGAGACAAGGCTAAGGGTCCAGACATTGGTCCTTAAGGCCTGATGACACACACAGACTTTGGTATCTTCTGAAGCTGTTGCCCTTTTCTATCTGTCCTAACCCTCCTCCACCCATCATGTGCTCTCTGCAAGGATTTCTTGTGACTCTTTAAGAAGACCACAACCATGAGTTGTTATTTTTTGTGATTTTCTTGTTCAAAATATCATAGATCTGACCTTTAAAGGGACTTCAGATGTCATGAAGTCAAATTCATTCATTTTACATGTTAGGAAAATGAGGTAGAGGGAGATTAAGTGACAATCAAAATCTCACAATTATTAAGCATCTGAGACAGGTCCATGGATTCAACAGTCAGTGCTTTATCCACAGGACCACCATGCTTCCCTGGTTGGTAGCTCTTACACCACTTTACTCTAGCATCTTTTACCTCTAAATTTATCATGGGTCTTGAGCCATCCATGATGGTGCCTCCCGTAGTTCAGAATAAAGTTTCTTAAGAAGTCTTCAGTATTCTCTTGTATGTAATATCATCCATCTCATAGGCTATTGGGACTTTTAGTTTTAAGATTGTGAATGCCAGGCTCACCCTTATATACATGATGAGCAGGGAGAGAGCAAAATCAAACAGAATACTGGGGAAGTGTTGCAGCAGTCATGTTTTGGCAGGATATAATCCCCTGCATGTGCAGGATGACCAGAAAAGGTGTTGGGGGTGGAAGGTTAAAGAAAGTCTCTTTAGATCAAAGAGCTTGTGCCTCCTGGGACCCCACCCGTGGGAACCCAATCTTAATCCTGACCAAGGGAATACTTGATACTGAGGAAAGAGGACTTCAGGATGAATGTGGAAACATCCCCAAGTCACACTAGAAGCTGGCAATCTGATAGATCTCAAGTAACCTGTGCGGTAGGGTACAAGCTGGGCAAAAAGAGGCTTTTGTCTCAGTTAGTCATGGGAGTCTCTCCCTGTGCAAAGGACCATCATAATGCAACATACAGTAATAGCCAACCTCATGCTCAATCTGGGTCGCCTTGATGGTGAGGGCAGCTTTGTCTCCAAAGAGGAACCCTGAGAACCAAGCAGGAATGCCTGATACAAGATTGTTGGTATCATAGACAAGCTGCCTGGGAACTTGCCCAGATTTGTGCTGAACCCTGTGAGGATAGGGCCCAGACGTGACTGCCCCTGTGCTGGAGCTCACACTCAGGGATGGCTCCTGAGTAACCACAGCCTGAGCAATGGTCCCTGAAACCAACAGGACAGACACATAGATCAGAAACAGAGACAGAAACAACACTGACAAGGCCTTCAGCTTCATGTCCAGCTCACCGCTTCTTTTCCCTCAAGAGCCCAGAGGGAATGTCCCCAATCTTTACAGAGAGTGAGTGGGATGAAGAGAGGAGTCAAGGCTATGATATCAATGCCCTGCTTCACGAGGACACAAAGCTTGGTCTGGGCTCCTGCCAGTCCCTTTTATTCCCCTACCCACTACATCATGGGAGGTTAGAGCCCTCCTTCAGGCAAATAACTCTTGAAATTGCACTCACTGGGGCCTGAGTTGGGGCCCCTGCTGGCTGTAGAGGTAATATTGAGGTAGGTGGGGCTCACTATGGCCTTCCCCTGAAGTTCTTCCACTGGACCCAGCCAGGAAACAGCTGCAGGGGTAGCAAGTATTCATGAGCATTCAAAGCCAACACTGGCTATGGTTTCTTGATTTCCCTTCTGTGTTGATGGCCTGCCATCATGCGCCCATGGCAGTCCCACAGCATCCCCTGCTGGAGGCATCTCTTGTTAATGAGAAAACACCAAGGATAGGAAACTTAGTTATCTGGGTGTGCCAGTCATCTGACCGCATGGCCCCATCCCTTTGGGCTATGGCCTTGAGATCCCATCCTCCTCCCCTGGACACAGAACTCAGGAACATCCCAGACAGTTTGGCTGACAAAGGTTCCCAATTCCATCCCTCTAGTGTCTACTACAAATCCTTCTTGTAGTCATAAAAGCACTAGTTAGTTAGTCTTTTTATCCCACTTTCAGGTTTGCAAAGCTTTCCACACCTGTGACGTCATGGGATCCTCAGTATGACTTACAACGAACATAGGAGTCATTAGAGTTGGAGGGACTTTTTTCCCGTCCTGATTAGGGATGAGATAAAGCTAGTCTGCAGGTTCCAATAGCAGCACTTGCTGTTGGAAGTATGGAAAGGTCACCTGCCACTCACCCAATATGAGACTGCCTGTACGTTTATGCAAAATATAAATACTGATATCGTCCCCTGCAATTTAGACAATAATTGTTATTCTCTTTGTACTGGTTATCTGACCTTTTCAGGGAAGAGAAGTTAATAAAACTCAAGGTATATTTTCAGATCTCAGTTCCTAAAAATGCATGACATCCGTTGCACATGACCAAAGACAATATTTCATTCGTCTTACTAACAGGGCTCCCCATATGTCTTTGATTATTATTTCAATCAGCACAAATTGGACTTCTCTCCCTCCCATTCCTCTACCTGGCCCTAAATGGGAAAGAAAGAAGAAAGAAAACTCCTCTTACAAATATGTAGAGTCAGGAAAAATAAATGTATTCCTTAACCCTGTCCACAAGGAGACACACACATATAGATGGATGGATGGTTGGATCGATAGAGGGAAGGAAGGAAGGAGGATGGATGGAAGGGTATACATACAGTTAGTTGATTCTTGTCCTTTGCAATCAAAGAGAACTAAAATGCCAACACTCTTTCTGGCCCTGTGTTCAGTGTATCTGAGAGGGGCTGAGGAGACCACTGCAGGTCAGAAGGGTGTGACTACAGGTCAGGCAGAAGGGGTCCATATGAACATCTGGAGTGGAAATATCCCTAAATATGCACATCTTGCGTTTCTTGTGAACTATTGCAATTAGCTCATGGAACTCATGGAGAGGCTCACTGGCCTCTTTGATGAGGGCACACTACGCTGGGTAATTTTGTACCAGCATCTCCCATGTCTCACAATTAATGCCAAAGTTTGTCAGAGAGACCTTCAGAGCGTCCTTGTGTCATTTCTTCTGACCTCCATGTAAGAAAAATCCTTAAGTGACTTCTCCATAAAATAGTCTTTTGGGCAAATGTACTTTGGCCTTTGAACCATATGGCCACCCCATCAGAGCTGGGCTGTCTGCAGTAGGGTTTGAATTCTTGGCACTTTTGCTTGAGAAAAGACCTCACTGCCTCATACCTTATCTTGCCAGGTGATTTCAGAATCTTCCTGAGACAATTCAAATGGAAGCAATTGCATTTTCTGGCATGGGGATGGCAGACTTTCCAGACCTTGATGCTGTGATTAGCCTCAGGGAAGACTTCCTGTTAAAAAGCATGGTAGCAAACACAGACCCCTGCTTCACTCCATTGCTGACCCTTCCTTAGCCCTTTTCAAGGCGTCACTGACTCTTGGGTAGATGAGAAGCTTCCAGGTGAAGGATGACACTGCTAAGAATCTTGAAAGCAGTGACTAAGAGAAAGACACCCCCCCATCCTAGAGAGTATTTTTTTCTCTTTGCAGTTCCTTGTGGTGTAAGGCATTGCTGATGAGGAGTTGCCCCACTGGTTAGTGCTCTGACCACTCTAAGGTCATGGGACTTCCATTGGATAGGGCTTTCAGCTGGTCTTCATACTCATAGAGCCTCAGAGGTCCAGGCCAGTCACCCAGGGCTTAGCATTCTGGCGATGTCACTGCCAAGAGTCTGAGCTGTGGTTGACTTTGAAGAACAAATTATTCATGGTGACCTCTACATTTTAGTCATGTCTGTCCAAAATGGAACAGCTAAGTGGCCCAGTGGAGAGAGTGCCATACCTGAAGTCAGGAAGATGCATCTTCTTGAGGGGAAATCTGGCCTCAGACACTCACTAGCTGGGTGACCCTCGGTAAGTCACTTTGCCCTGTTTGCCTCGGCTCCTCATCTATAAAATGAGCTGGGGAATGAAATGAGAAACCACTGTAGCATCTCTGCCAGAAAAACCCAGAAGGAAACCATGAAGAGTCAGATATGACTGAAACAACCGAACCTCAGCTGCCTTCAACAAAGTGTATCAAGCTGACATTATTGTAAACCCAAACATTTCAGACTTAGAGAGAGACAGGTCCAGACTAGCAGAAGTTCTCCCATGCACCCAGGCACCTCTCTCCAGGATGATCTGAAGTGGCATTCAAAAAAAATAATGACTAAAAAATGCCATAATATTATAAGGTAAATTGGACTCACACCATCTTAACTATGGAGCCAGGATGACATGATAAACAACCAAGTTCTTCCCTTGACCACGGGCCTCAGCTCTGAAAATGTATGGTCTGTAGTGGGGCCAAGTTTGGGGCAGTAAGTTTTTGTCTCACTTCCTCAACTGACTGCTACTGTGACCCTGAGTTGCACTGTTGTAGCACAAGGCACAGTAATAGTCAGGCTCATCTTCTGTCTGGGCCCCTGTGATGGTGAGGGCAGCTTTGTCCCCAGGGAGGAACCCTACAAACTGGGAAGGGGCACTTGATGCAAGATTGTTGTGGCTATAAGTGAACTGAAGAGGAGATTAACCAGATGTCTGCTGAAACCAGTAGAGATAGTGCCCAGAGTTGACTGCCCCTGTGCTGGAGCTGCAGGTCATGGTGACTGTTCTTCCTAGGATCACACTCAGAGATGGCTCCTGAGTCACCACAGCCTGAAAACTGGCCCCTGAATCCAACAGGATAGACAGACAGACTCTTCGGATGGTGCCAGAAACATCCCTACCTTGCTTGATGTTTAGCCCTCCTCTCAACCTCTCTCAAGTTTCTCTCCCAAAACTTTTGCTAAGAGTGAGCAACATGATGAGGAGGGGGTGTCAAGAACATGGTGCAGATACTGTGTCTTGGGGTCCAGAGTTGAGTTGTGCTTCAGTCACTGCCTCTTATCTTCCCACTGTCCATTCTGGGAGATTATAGGTTTGCCTCATGCAAATGCTTGTCTTCACCACCTGTTTGATCCTAGAGGCCAGGGACATGCATGGTTATGTCAGAGAGGCAGGGCTTTCTCTGGAGTTACCCCACTGAGCCCAGTCAGGAAGCAGGTGCTGGCATGGCAGGCATTCACTCTCAACCCTAGAGAAGATTGTGTCATTAATCAGCTATGAGCAACCTCAGCTGGACTCCTCCATGGTGATCTCACAATGTCCCCTGCTGGAGACAGGCCCCAAAGGCACACTGTTGAGGACACAGCAAGGATAGAGCCTACAGAAGGGAACTGAACTGCCCAGTTCTCCTCTCAGAATCCCTGGCTCCTCTCCTCTCCAAGAAACCGAGATCAGCACACTCAACCCTCTGCTTTTTTTCACAAACTCCATTGATTCAGTGTCAGCTATAGACTGTGCAGAAACTTGGTCTTTGATTACATCAATAGATGCAGAAAAAGTTTTGATTACAGTCAGCGCTCATTTCTATTAAAAAAAACATTTGGAAGTATTGATACAAATGGATTTTCTTTAAATGGTTAAAAAAGCATTAACATAAAACCATCAGCAAGCATTATTTGTAATGTGGATAAACTAGAAGCCTTCCTAGTAAGATCAGGTGGCAAAGAAGAATGTCCACTGTCACCAATGTTATTCAATAGTCTCCTGGAAATCCTATTGATAGCAATAAGAGAGGAAAAATGAATAGAACGAATCAGAACAGGGAATGACATGATAAAACTATCTCTTTTTGGACACTATATGATGATATTCCTGGAGAATCCAAAAGACTCCAGTAAAAAGTTAGATGAAACAATTAATAATTGTAGCAAAGTAGCAGGAAAAAATAAACTCACATAAATCATCAGCATTCCTACATATTACAAACAAAACTCTGCAAGGAAAGATAGTAAAAATAACTCTAAATGGTCTAAAATAACTGGAACTATACCTGCCAAAATCAACCCAGGACCTATACAAACAAAAGTATAAAAACTTTTTCATACAAATAAAATCATATTTAAATAATTGGAGAAATATTAATTGTTCACGAATAGCCAGGGCCAGTATAATGAAAAGGACAATTTTACCCAAACTACATATTCAACATCATCTCAATTGAATTACCAAACAGTTATTTTGTTAAATTAGAAAAAATAACAAAACGAATTTGGAAAAACAACAAGTCAAATATATCAAAAGCAATAATGAAAAATACAAGGGGAGGAGGTTTGGCAGAACCAGAATTTACAGTATATCACAAGGCAGTGATTATTAAAACTTTCTGGTACTAGCTAAGAAACAGAAAGGCAGATCCACGGAAGAGAGTAGACACACAACTTACAGTGGCAAATAAACATAAGGACCTTGAATTTGACAGTTGTACATACTTAAGATTTTAGAATAAGAACTGATTAAGTTACATGAGAGACACTGACACAGGACCACCCAGCATGGCATGACTATATCAGAGATGGGACCGTGAGCTATGAGCAAAGCAGAATTGAAACAACTCAAAGGAAATGCAGGTTGCTCAGATTTAGAGTATCCAGCGTAAATGTTCACCCAGACTATTTGTGTCTGACCATTACAAACATTACAAGCTGGTTTTGGTCTGATCTGTCACAGCTGGACACACTGAAGCTTGATTCTAGCATAGTGATGTCATTTTGGTCCTCTTTGAGAATCAAGGACAACAACCAACCAACCAATCAAAATTTGATGGGAAAACTGGAAAGGAGTATGGCAGAAATTGGGCATGGACCAATATCTCACACTAGTTACCAAAGTAAGGTCAAAGTGGGTACATGACCTAGATATAACGAGAGATTTCACAAGAAAATTAGAACACGGATATTGTGTTTGTCCTTGGTTTTCCAAGAGGATGATGACATCAGGCAAATGATGACATGACTTGCAGTTGACTTTGATTTGAGGGAAGGAGGACTGTGTGCAAGGCCACCAACCTCACTTTCTCCTCCGGAGCCATCTGATTTCAATGACCAGATATTCATCAGAATAAATTGAGATGACCCAGGATGCAGTGGGAGACTCTTTTCTCTTTTAAGCTAAGGCTTTTTCAGGTACTCTAAGTGAGGTAATGCCCGTTCAGGGAATGGGTCTCTCCTCTTTAAGAAGTGAGTTAAGGGTTGACTCCTTTAATTAAGAAGTAAACAAAGCAAATCAAAACAAAAAATCAAACTGGGACGGGGAAGATCCTCAGGGTTGCTGTTCCTAAGAGAAACAGTTACCATTGACATTATCTGTAAAACATCATCAGGCAGCCATTTTGCTTTCTTACTCTACTTTTTCTTGGGAATGTTTTTTCTTTCTGCCTCCTGTCCAGTATTATAAACCTTCATCCAGGGTTCTTCAGGCACTCAATCTAATAGATCCAATTCCTTCAATCTATTCATCACCTCTACTTCATATTCATAAGTGATGTTGTTAAGGTCATACCTGTTTGTTCTGATGGTTCCCCTACTTTCTTCAATTTAAGTCTGAGTTTTGCAAGAAGAAGCTCATGACCTGAGCCATTCTCAGGGTCTTATTTCAACTGAGTGCATACAGCTCCTCCACCTTTAACCACAGGCTATGTAACCAAAATGATTTCTGTATCGACCATCTGCTGCTGTCCATGTGCAGAGTCGCCTTTTGGGTTTTCAGAAAGGAAAGTTTATTACTGAGAACGGAATTCATAATTTTCATATTAACCAATATTAGATGTGTTGTGAATATGCTAATAATTTAGTTTTCTCTATAGTGACCTCTTTGGTTTGGGAGTCAGAGCTCACAATTCTCAAAATTAAACTGATTAATCAAAACTCTGCCAATGCTCACAATCACTGGACCTTAAGTGAAGTGAATCAAAGATTGCAGAACCTGTTTCCAACACAGAACTCTGGCTCTGTACTTTAGGGGATGTTGTCACGACCCCTGAAGACTTGACCACAGAATTTTATTGTGTGTCTTATGGGTTTGGTGTTGGAAACCACTAAATGATTGTTTGTAATCCACCTTCCACCTCATTTCCCAGTTGTGATTTAAATATGTAACCTGTGCTTTTACTTCAGCTAAGAGAACATTGCTCACTCAGAAACTGATAAATTACATGGCTACCTGATTACTGGCACTCCCATCTCTAGGCCTGCTTTGTGTGGCTCTGAGCATTCACAGGTTAGAGCCTAGCTCAGGAAAATTCATGTGATATGGTATAAAAAATAAAGATGACAAATACTGAGTTATCTTGACAAATGTATTTTCTGCCCTGCTTGTGTTTGAAAAACATGCCTCTTATTCCAATTATCTTTTGATTTCCTACTTTATCATTACAGTCCCCAATGATGGATGAGACATCTTGTGTGTGTTTTTGTGCAGGGAGAGAGGAGGGGGGAAGGAGGGAAGGAGGGAGGGAGGGAGGGAGGGAAAGAGGGAGGGAGGGAAAGAGAGATATCTAAAGAATACTCTAGTTCTTAAAAGAACTCACGTACTTCAGCCTCTTTGGCATCATTGGCTGGAGCACAGACCTGTATTACTGTGATGTTCAATGGTTTGTCCTGAATTTGAACAGGTATTATTCAGTCATTTTGAGATTATGCCCCAATATTGCTTGTCTTACCCTTCCATTGATTATGAAGGCTGCTCTACTCTTTCAGAGGACCTCTTGCCCACAGTAGTATATGTAATGTTCATCTGAATGAAATTCACTATTCCCATTCATTCAAGGTCATTGACTCTCAAGATACTGATGTTGGATCTTTCCATCTTCTGTTTGACCACATCCAGCTTACTTGGTTTCTCTAGCTGAATGGATATTCACAGAAAAAATACTAGTACTGATGTGATCGTCTGCATTGTAAGCTCAAATTCACTAGAAATGATTTTAATTTACGCTTAATTTCTTATCCAATCATTTCTAAATTGGAAAGAGAGATGTACAAAAGGGAATTGTCTCCATGCCAACAAACATGATTCTTTATACCAAGACTTCTTGAGGAAACATTTATAAAAATTTTGAGAGATTAAAATATGTAAATTAGAGTTCTGAGATTAACATTCTAGAAGAGGCGTAAAAGGAAGTCATCTCATTCAGTCCTAGACTGTTCCGAAAATAAACAAAGTATTTTACACTTCTCATTTTATATAAATATAATTTATTTATTTTCAGTTTTCAACATTCACTTGCACAAGAATTTGATTTCCAAATTTTCTCCACATCTCTCCCTACACCCACCCCTGGATAACACGCACCTCATCCACCCTCTTCTCCAGTGTGGCCTCCCTTCTTTTACCCCTGCCCCATTCTTCCATCCCTCCCCCCTGTATTTTCCTGTAGGACAAAATACCTCATAGCCTGTACATCTTATTTTCCAGTTGCGTGCTAAAACATTTACTGCCTTTTAAAGATATGCATTTCATTTTTCAAGAGGAAAAGTTGAATAAGGCATTCATCCAGGGTGGATGAGAAGGCATTGGTGCAAAGCAGATAGATCAGTTGTTCTTTGATAAAATATTCCATACCAGCTTTAATGGGGTAGCAAAGTGGGAGACTTGATAGAGTACCGGGCATGGAGTCAGGAATACCCATCTTCTTCAGCTGAACTCAGGTCTCAGATACTTGCTAACTCTGTGACACTGGGCTGGCCACTTAAACCTGTGAATCTCAGTTTCCTCATTTGTAAGATGAACTAGAGAAGAAAATGACAAACCCACTCTAGTAACCTTGTGAAGAAAATTTCAAATGGGGTCACAAAAAGTGGGGCACTATTGAAAAGTTACTGAAATATATTACCACCTTTAATAATATTACCAAGAAGGGCCTTTGTATTGCAGAAATATTACCCATATTTGCTTGGGTCTGAATCTGGCATGAATCTGGAAAGAGCTGTAGAGAAGTATTATTTCAAAATAAGTTATTTTTTGTTTTCTGCTTATAAAAAGGAAGTTAAATCTTCATTTTGAGGCCTTTGATCAAACTTCTGCAGCCATTGATATATTGGCAGATGGAGCTCTTGTTGAGAAACTCTAATCATATTTGAAGAATATATGCCTCAGTCTACAATTATTGAATTTCTTTCATCATAATTTCCATGAATCATATCACTTTGATATTATTTTGATGACTGTAAAGTACTAAGGTGCCAAATGCACCTAAAGACTAGGTGGTGATGACTGTCCCAAATCTTTGATGTCTATAACTGATAGGAAATTATACATTGTTGTATATTACACATTCACTTCATCAAAATTGAGAAGTGAGGATTCCAAGATAAATTCCAAAGGAGCATGTCAAGGCCTGAAATCTGTAGGACTCCCCCACAACCCAACAAGTCTCTTGAATCTCCTTTTACCTTGACTCAAACAAAGAACTTTCCAGGGAAGAGTTCCAAGTGTTTCCTTGATGTCCGAGTCACAATGCGAAGAGAAGTCAGCTCTCTCCATCCTTGGCTCCCATTTCCCAGCTGCTTATTTCTAACCACCCAGACACTCACAGGTAGCCCTGCTTGGATGTTTCCTGGGTCGCTTGTTGTCCCTCTGGCCATTTTTGTCCAGTTTTGTCATCTTCTCTCAGTGTGGTTACCAGAGCCAAGAAGCAATGTTTTTGCAGTGACTATGACCTCTGAACGATTGCCATCTGCAACACTGATGCCCAACTTATTGCCTTGAAGGGGGTTGGAATATAGAATAAGGCACAAGTCCAAAAAAAAAAAAACAGCTTGCAGTCGTATAAAGTGCCTTCTATGTGCCAGGCACTGGGCTATGGCTTTTGGAAATATTTCTTTTTATTTTCAGAACTGTTCTGCAATGTATCATCCCCATTATGGTCCCCATTTCACAGCTGAAGAAACTGAGGCAAACAGAGGTTAAGTGTCTTGCCCAAGGCCACAAATACTAAGTATTCGAATCCACTTCTAACTTTCTTGCCTCCAAGTACAGAGATCAATCTACTGTATCTCGGAACTTACTCTACCAGGAGAGAAAGGCTCAAAAAGAGGGGAAAATGATTGTGAAAAGGAGAAGGGAGGGGGGATGAATGTGGAAGGCTGAAGTCAGAATACCAACAACTTTGGAATTCATTGTGTGAACTTCAGCAACCTGCACTGAGGCGAACGCCAATGAGCCTTACAGCTCATTGAATATAAGCAGAACTTAAAGAGCCAGGGACAGACTGTCCTGGGGCCCTCCCAGGTGGCAGGGGAAGCTGCCTGGAATGGATTTACTCTTTTTGGAGGGAGGAGATTCTGTGACTACTCTCATCTGCTGCCTGCCTCTTGCTTTGCACACTGGGAAAATTCATGAGGGTGAAATGGATAGAGAGGAAGCCCATTCCACTGCCTTCAATTCTGCTCTCAATTGCAGCATATCATAGCACACTTTTAAACTGCAGTTTGGTAATGTCTGTTATCTGAAACGTTTTCTTACCATGTATATGTTTGTGCATTGAAATCTGGCTCCTTCAGACAAATAGGATCCAATTCTGCCAATCAGTGTGCTCGTAGTGATATTAGAAACCTAGGGAAGACAAATTCTGAGAAGGAAATAGATTCAAGGAAATGAGGTTTATCCCTAGAAAACCAAGGTTAGCGTTCCTAGTGGAGATCATTCACAGAGTCTTCAAGGATCCAAGTGCGGAACCTAGCATAGGGTCTACCCATTCTTGCCCTCTTGGATGGTTTACTCAGTCAAACCTTCCCTCACCATGGTAGATCTGGTGTTCCCAAAGAAGGACCAATATCATGAACTCACAATAAAATTTCTCTCTGGTACTAGACACAACCAGTGAAAAATCGATTCTTTCAACCCATTGTCAACAGATTGGGACCAGGCAGTTTTTCAGTCATTTGATAGATATTAGGTTCCTATTCTGGCCTGGCACTGTTTTAGGTACTGGAGAGTTACAGAAAAGCCAAAAGTCCCTATTTTTGAGGTGATCACCATTGGAGGGAGAGAATGTGCAGACAATTATGGACAAATTCTCTCTCTATAGGATCAATTGGGACTAAGCAATTAAAGGTAGGAGCATTAAGGGACATGGTCAAAACATCACACACTTCCAGAAGCTGAGCCCCTAGTCCCTATCCCCCAGAAGCTGCTCCCTTACCTGGTCTGGCAGCACTTAGAAGAGGCTCTGAGGATGGAGCTCCCACTGGCCAATCCTCCATTACCCTCTACTTTACCTTATGAATTACAACACAAATATCCAGTTTTCTCTCAATCTGTTTCTCAAGTGACAATCTCTCCTTCTCCTAATTGACATCCACTGCATGGAATGTCTTTTCAAACTGTGGGACCTGGGAACGAACGCAGCGCCAGGATACAGTCAGACATCGTTGTTACCCTAACTTCTGGTTATTATAAATTGGGATTGTCACTTTTTCACAGAGGCAGTCAGATCACAGGGATTAGGCAAAATTGATGAAAGAGAGATAAGTGTAAAAATGTATAAGTTTTGGAATAATAATAAGGATAATTTAATATTAATTAGAAATTTTTCGTTCCTTAAAGTTTTCAGAATGCTTTTCATAAGTTAACTCATTTGATCCTGACAACAACCCTCTGAGGTAGTTGATTATCCCCATCTCACAGATGAAGAAACTACGTCAGAAAGAGTTTAAGTGACTTGCTTAAGGTCACATAGCTAGGAAATTCAGGTCTTCCTCACTCCAAGTCCCATTCTCTGAGTCATCTCCTCACTACCTCTGGAACAGACTTTGCCACTGGGAAATGATGGGACAGAGGAAACCTTTTATAGGCTATGATCAGTGCTTCAGACTGAGATATTGGGAGAATGATTTGCTTGGTCACTTCACACTTATTCCAGTAATTCAAAGCTAGAAAAGCCTGTTGTAGAGGACTGAGGATAAATGGCTAGCCCAATTGCAGGGCAGGGAGCAAGACCTGGGACAATGCCTCTGTCTATGAGCAGGTAGAAAGGAAATGTGGAACAAAGGAGACAAGGCTGAGGGTCCTGACACTGGTCCTTATGGTCAGATAACACACCCAGACTTTGGCATCCTCTGAAGCTGATAGCCTTTCCTAACCCTCACCCACCCATCATGTATCCTCTGCAGGGATCTCTTGTGATTCTCCGATAGGTCTCTGTTTGTAAAAGGTTACATAATCATGAGTTGTTATATTTGTGATTTTCTTGTTCAAGCCATAATAGATCTGCAGCTCAAAGGGACCTCAGATGTCCTGAAGTTGAATTACCTCATTTTATAGGTGAGGAATCTGAGGTACAGTGCGGATGTCACAATTAATATTCCAAGCCATGCACTCCACAGCCAGTGCTTTATCCATGGGACCACCCTGCTCTTACACCACCATACCCTAGAGTCTCTTAACTCTAAATCTATGGTGAATCTTGAGCCACCCAGGATGATGCCTCCCACACTTTGGAATAAAGTTTCTTAAGGAGCCTGCAGTATTCTCTTGTAAGAAATGTCACTCATCACATAGACAAGTGGCACTTCTAATTTTAAGACTGTGAATGCCAGGCTCACCTTTATATACATGATGAAAAGGGAGAGAGCAAATGCAGACAAAATATTGGAGCAGGTGTAGCATCAGTCATCTTTTGGCAGGACCTCATCACCTGGTTGTGCAGGAAGAACACAAAAGGTGCTGGGATTGGAAGGTTGAAGTAAATCTCTTTAGATCAAAGAGCGTGTGCCCCCTGGACCTCACCAGTGGTGACCCAATCCTAGGTTTAACCAAGGGAATATTTGAGTCTGAGGAAAGACACGCTTGGGGTGATTGTGGAAACATCCCCAAGTCCTACCAGAAGATGGAGATCTGATAGATCTCAAGTAACCTCTGCATTTGGGTACAGGATGAGCAGGAGGAGGTTTTTGTCTCAGTTCCTCATGTCAGTCTCTCACTGTGCTGAGGACCACTATACCACAAGGAACAGTAATAGTCAGCCTCATCCTCAGCCTGGGCCCCTGTGATGGTGAGGGCAGCTTTGTTTCCAAGGAGGGACCCTGAGAATCGGGCAGGGACCCCTGATACAAGACTGTTGGTGCTGTAAATGAGTATCCTAGGAGATTGGCCAGATTTCTGCTGGAACCAGTTTGGATAGTGTCCAGAAGTGACTGCCCCAGTGCTGGAGCTGCAAGTCATAGTGACTGTTCCTCCTGGGATCACAGTTAGAGATGGCTCCTGGGTCACCACGGCCTGAGCAATGATTCCTGAAATCAAAAGGACAGACACTAGGTCAGAAACAGATACAGAAGCCACACTACCAAGGCCTCCATCTTCATGCCCAGATCACTCCTTCTTTTCCCCCAAGAGCTCAGAGAGCCTGTCACCAACCTTTGCAGAGAGTGAGCAGGATGAAGAGAGGAGCCAATGCCATGGTGTCCATGCTCTGCTTCCTGGGCCCCCAAAGCTAGGGTTGGGCACCTGCCAATGCCTCTTATACACCTACCCTACCTCATCCTTGGAGGTTGGAGCTTTCCTTCATGCAAATAAGCCTTGAAAGCACATGAATTGCAGCCCTGAGTTGGGGCCCCTGCTGGCTGTAGAGGCAATGTTGTGATAGGTTGGGCCAACTATGGTATGGCCCTGAGGATCTCCCTGGGACCAGCCAGGATATAGCTGCAGGGACAGGAAGCATTCATGAGCATTCAATGCCATCTCTGGCTATGGTTTCCTGACTTTCTTTCTGTGATAATGTCTTGCCATCATGTACCCACTGTGGTCCCACACTGCCCCCTGCTGGAGCCAAGCCCTCAAGCCATCAACTATTATTGAGAAACCACCAAGGACAAGTAACTTAGGTACCTGGGTGTATCAAATCATTTGGTTCCATGGTCCCATCTCTTTGGACTGTAGCCTTGAGATTCCACCTCCCTCCTCTGGACCTAGTCTTCTTTATAGAAGGGAACTGAACTCCCCAGTCCTTTCCTTGGAATCCCTGGCTCCTTTCCTCTCCATGGAAGCCCAGATCAGCACACTCCATCCTCTGCTTCATCACAAACTCCGTTGTCCAGTGTCAGCTACAGACTGGGCAGAAACATGGCCTTACCCCCTGGGAGGTGCCTGGATGTGACCACAGTCAGAAAGGTGGCAAGTGTATTTATGCATACTGCTTCCAGTAATGAGAGCTGGGTACCAATATCTGCCCTCCCGAGGGGGGACAGCACAGAAGAGGATGGTGAGACCTGCCCTGAAGGTAGCTCCTGAGTTTTCATTCACAGTGTGAATTCCCAGAGGGGCAGATGCTACTTAACCTCAGGGCTACTAAGGCTACCTGAGGAGCTGAGAAGTCCTATTTCTCTCTCCTAATCCTGCTGCTCACTAGCTCCCCCACCTCAAGTCCTTTCTTCAGATAGAGAGGGGGTAGAACTACATCCATCTGCTCCCCTAATTCTAGTTCACCTCTGTTTCAGAGCATTTTCTTAAATGGCTATGGATAGGTCCCATTCTGTCCTGTGACAACAACCTATTCATATCATCTGATGATTTGTTAGTTGCACAGATGTTTTTATCCTTGTACATTTGAATCAGTTCAATATATATCTTAGAAATGAGACCTTTGTCAGAGAAGCATGTTATAAAGATTTTCACCATTTACCAACAGCTCTTCAATTTCTCTAACAGAATGCGTTATGTAATATAGACTAAGGTATTGATCTAAGCCTAATTTCTGACAGACTGTTTTCAGCTTTCTCAGCATGTTTTTTTAATCAAATATGAAGCTTTTCCTAAGTAATTTATATTTTCCAATTTATCGACACTGAATTGTTGAGTTCCATTGTTTTCAATTGTCCCTTCCCTAGTCAGTTATGTGTATCTACCCCTCTATTTATTAATTGGTACAAGATGGTTTTGATGACTTTCTCAGATATTCTCTGTTCTTAAAGTCCCATTTCTCTCTTATCCCTACATCTTTTATTCATTTCCCTTCCTATTTTGGATCTTTTGTTTTTCCAAATGTGTTTTGCTATTATTTCATCAAGTGGCATAAAGTATTTTCTTGGTCATTTGTTTGATATAGCAATAAATTATATTTATTTAACTACAAAAATAAATAATCAAATTTAGAGTCATACATAGCTATAAAAATACAAGTCTTTGTAATTGATACATGGTCAAAGCATATGAACAGAGAGTTTTCAGAAAAAGCTGTCTGCAGCCATGTGAAAAAACGTTCTAAGTCACTATTGATGAAAGAATCACAAATATTTTATTGGCTAATATGAGGAAAAAATGATAAATGTTGAAGTGGATGTGGGAAAAGTGGTACACTAACACCCTGATGGTAGTGGTGTGAACTGATGCAACCACTTTGGAGAGCAATTTGGAACTAGGCCCAATGGGCTATAGAATTGTGTATACCCTTTGCTCCAGCAATAACACTGCTAGGTCTATATCCCAAAAACATTTTCAAAAGGGGAGAAAGGGACGTAACTGTGCTATAAGAACTGATATACAGGAGGACTTCAGAGAGACTTGGAAGGACATACATGAACTGAAACTGAGTGAAATGAGCAGGACCAGGAGAACACTGTACACAATATCAACCACAGTGTGCGAGGATTCTTTATAGTAGAACTTCACATGCCCTTCACAGCAATGTAAGGACCAGAACATTCCCAAAGGACTCTTGAGGCAAATGCCATCCACATCCAGAGAAAGAACTATGGAATCAGAACACAGATGGAAGCAGAATATTTTCTCTTCTGTTTTGTTTTTTCTCATGGTTTCTCTCATTAGTTTTGATTCTTCTATGCAACATAACTAATGCGAAAATGTGGTTACTAAGAATGTATGACAAGGAAGGGGCAGGGGCAGGGCCGTTTACACGGAGAGATAGCCTCTAGCTCCCCATTCCCGCATGGTTGGATACCCTGCTCTTTGCTGCTCCCAGAATGCTGCCAGGAACGTGTCCCTCCTCTCCTTGGAACATGAACCCAAATGGCCTTGGCTACTCACTGCCATTCGTCTATCTGGGTGACCTACACTCCCGACGTGACTGAGGCCATGCTGTAGGAGAAATTCTATGCCACATGGCCCATCATATCCATCCACATGTGCCTCAGTGTGGCTATTCATTGCTCCCTGGGTTATGCTTGCATCAAATCCCAACAGCCTGCAGATGCTGAACGAGCCTTGGACACCATGAACTTTGACGTAATCAAGGGCAGGTCCATCTATATCATGTGGTGCCAATGGGATCGGGGGTCCAGAAATCAGCAATTGGCAACATCTTCATCAAGAACTTGGATGACTCCATTGGCAACAAGGCCCTGCGTGACACCTTCTCTATCTTTGAAAACATCCTCTCTTGTGTAACGAACATGGCTCCCTAGGATTTAGCTTTGTGCATTTTGAGACAGAGGAGGGTACAAACCAAGCAAACTGCACTATGAATGGGATGCTACTTAATGACTGGAAAATTTTTGTGGCCCACTTCAGTTCTTGGCAGGAATGAGAGGCACAGCTGGAGGCACGAGTGTTGGAGTTCACCAACATCTACACAAAGAACTTTAAGAAAAATGTGGATGATCTGTGCCTTCAGGAACTCTTCTCCCACTTTGGAAAGAGTCTAAATGAGGTGATGGTCGATGAAAATGGTCATTCCTGAGGCTTTGGTTTTGCCAAATTTGAGAAACATGAGGAAGCACAGAAGTCTGTGAGTAGCATGAATGGGAAGAAGTGTGGGGTCAGGTGCTGTATGTTGAAGAGGCCCAGAAGAGGACAGAGAGGCAGAGTGAGCTAAAGCCTAGATTTGAGCCAATGAATCAAGAGAGAGTGAACCACTACCAGAATGTGAATCTGTATGTGAAAAATCTGGATGGTGTCACTGATGATGAGAAGCTAAGGAAGGAGTTCTCTCCATATGGCGTGATACCAGAGCCAAAGTGATGAGAGAGGGTGGCCACAGCAAGGGATTTTGTTTTGTGATTTTCCTCCCCAGAAGAGGCTACAAAGGCCATGACAGAGATGAATGGGCAGGTTGTTAGCACCCAACCCTTCTATGTGGCCTTCACCTAATGCAAGGAAGTGTGGAAAGCCACCCTCACCAACCAGTCCATGCAACATATCTTATCCTCTGGAACAAAAATGTAGCCATCTTTCCCCAACCCACCAATTATTTCCTGACCCCCACCCCCAGGTGACTGCAGTCTTCCAGTCACCTACCCAAGCATCCTTCTGCAGTCCCAGCACTGTGGCCCCCATTCAGCCTGGACCAAGATGGACCAGTGTCTCTCCTAGATTTTCCTCCAGACCCCAGTGCTCCATTTCCAGCATCAGTAGTGTCCAGCAGACCTTTACTCAGATGCCCACGCAGGGCCTGCCACACACAGTGTGGTCAATATTGGGACCCAGATTATGGAAACTGCATATCCAGGATCCCTGGACCCCACCATAGCCCAGTACAAAGTACTCTTCTGCTATGCCTAATGCACATCAGGTAATAGAGCCAATCGTGCATATCCAAGGGCAAGAGACTTTAACTGACTGTATGCTGGTCTCAACCTCATCCCAGGAACAAGAGTAGATGCTTCATACATGTACAGCTCTTGCCTGGTATTGTGGTGAGCAGTTCAGTCCTGGGTGTGGACCCACATGGGAAAATTGTCTTGATATTAGGGTAGAAACCTTGAGCTTCTAGACTTGTTAGTACTATGGGATTTAGAAACCAAATGCTTGGATTCGAATCCCATCTCTGCTACCTATTACCTGGGCTACCTAGACTTTAAATTCTCAACTATAAAACGGGGGTAGAATTATATTATCTCTGGAGTACCTTCTGGCCCAAATGTCCTATAACTCCTCCATTCTCCTGATTGAGTTTTGACCAGCATAATTTTCATTATTGCAACAATAGATGCTTTTACTTGGACCTTCCCTCTATCTCAGCTACTATAGTTTGGTGTAATGGAAAGAACATTGGGCATTGTGTGATCCTAGGTAGATCATTTTTCTCATCTGTAAAGGGGGGATGTTATTTATCCCAGTTGGTCTCCCTGTCATGATGCCCTCCCTAGACAAATTTATCCTCCACTCAGCTGCCAAAGTGATTTTTCCTAAAGCTCAGATCTGACCATGTCACCCCTACCAACCTCCTAATCAGTAACCCCCAGTGACTCCCTATCAACTGTAAGGATCAGTCCTTTGATCTAGCATTTGGAGCCCTTCATAACCTGTCTCCCCGTCCTACTCCTGATCCCCCTCTTACAACTCTTACACCAGTCCCCGACATATACTCTTTGATCCAGGAATGCTGACCCCTTACTATACCAAGACCCTATATCTTGAGCTCTGGGTATTTTCTCTGGCTGTCCCTCACGACTGGAGTGTTCTCCCTCCTCATCTCCACCTCCTGGCTTCCCTCAAATCCCAACTAGAATCTTATCTTTCCCAGTCCTCCTCCTTCCTAGTGCCTGCTCTCTGTGATCTCCTGCTTCTCCTTTGTCCTTTGTGTATACCTGTTTTGTACACATGTGTTTTCTTTTTATCTCCACCAGATTGTGAACTCTTTGAGAGAAAGGTTTGTCTTTTGCTCTTTTTCTTGTATCCCCAGGACTTAACACAATGCCTGGCACATAGGACATGGTTAATAAATTTTAATTGACTGAATAAAAAAAAAGAATGCATGTGCAGAACCCATATAAGATTGCATGCCCTCTGGAGAAGGGAGAGGAGGGAGAGGGGAAAAAGTCTAAGAATAATGGAAGTGATTGTAAAAAGCCGAAAACAAATAAATTAATTAATTTTAAAAATTAATAAAAAGAACTGTGTATACCTTTTGACCCAGCAACACAACTGCTAGGTCTATATCACAAAAACATTTCAAGAACAGGAAAAATGACCTTTTTATGCAAAAATGTTTATAGTAAATCTTTTTGTGGTGGCTAAGAATTGGAAATCGAGAGGATGGCCATCGATTGGGGAATAGCCAAACAAACTGTGTTATATGATTGTGATGGAAAGTTGTTGTGGTGTAAGAAATGACAATGCGGATGGTTCCAGAAAAATCGGGAAAGGTTGCAAGAACTGATGCAGAGTGAACGGAACCACAAGCACATCGCACACAGTAGCAGCAATAATATATTATGAAGCATTGTTAATGATAACAATAAAGCAATAAAATGATCCAAGATAAACCCAAAGGACCCGGGATGAAGCAATACTCTCCACTTCCTGAGAACGAACTACTCCTCTCTGAAAACAGACTGAAGCATGGTATTTTTCATTTTCTTTCTTTTTTAAAAAATAAAATATTGAAGTCTTCTTGTCCAAAATACTACTATGGAAATGCTTTACATGATTGCCCATGTATAAACTGCGAAGGATGGCTACCATCTCAGGGAGGAGAGAGAGGAGTGAGTGAGGCGGGGATGAAATTTGGAACGTAAAACTTTAAAAAACGTTAAAAAATATTTTAACATGTAATTGGGGAACAAATACAATATTATATTAAAAGTGCACACTAACCTTGGTAATGTTGTGATTTTTATTTTACGGTGACCTCAAGCCTTGAATATTGTTCTAGTTCTTTATATTGTTCCATTTTTTCTTGCAACATCTCTATGTAGTTGAATATATACAACTTCTTTCTGTGCTTTGGTAGATCAGTCCCCAGATACTGCATCCATTTCATTATTTCCAATGGGATTTTCCTTTCTATTTTTGCTACTTGTATCTTGTTCTATCAAAATGCTGTTGATTTTTGAGGCTTTACTTTGTAGCCTTCCCCTGACAATGTTCCAGTGGCTCTTCTCAGAGAAGGAAAGTTCTTCAAGACTTCTCATACCGGGCTAGAAGCCTTCCCCACAAGGCTCTCTTTGGGGAAGCTGCAAGCTATCCCATGCTTTAAATGAGGCTCTAATTCTTCGAGGCTTTGCCTGAGAGGATTTTCAGGTAACTCTTCACACTTAACACAAATGGCACTCCAAGGTCACAAAGACAGACCCCACACTGAAGTTTTCTTACCTTTTTTAAATTTTTAACACAGTTTATAACAGATAGTAATTCACATTTTTGGTCAGGTGATACATTTTTTTAAAGCATTTACAATATGGACCACAAAAGATTTTTTTTCTAAACATTAACCAACTGGGACACAGATAATATTTATGTTGATAACTTCACAAGCTCTTGGCCTAATTGTCTCCACAGTATTACTAAGAATTAAAGAATCCTAACTTAATGTTGTTGGTCTAAAGTCCTATGCTTAATTGTTTAACGTTAGACCACCTCGGATGTTCTCCTACCCATAATCTATAACTGAATAGATCTGGTATTAAGCTTCCAAACCTTTTGATTATAGGAAATTGCCACTAATAGTAAGGACATTGCAGGGATACAATATTTCCCCAACTTCATGTCACCCCCAAGCAGGATTAGACTATCCACTTACATTCAGTCAGGCTTAAAGTCTGCCATGTGTCAGTGGGGAAATTGAGTCAGGAGAATCCCACTTCAGCCCATGCTGAACAGCTTCTCTCCCATCCTTCCCTTGAGATCACCTATGCAGTTCATACCAGCATCTCATCAGCTTACTGGCATCATGTATTGGGGGCTCAGATCACCTTTCTTATTTCCCATACCTGGAGTTAGACTCAGAAGAACAGTCACTTAATAGTCCCATAGCATCTAAAAATAGCAAGTTCCAATAACCAGGTTTCAAATATGATTATAGTTTCACGTTGGCTAAGGAACATCATTTGAGGCAAGCCTTACATGGCTTACATGTGTTTCTGTACATGTTCTAGTTCCTGATTAAATGGCAATCATAAAATTTAATTTACCATTAAAACCTTGACTTTTTCATCAATGCCAAATTTTACTCGAGGTTACCTTCCCCTTGGAAATTTAGACTGAAATTCTTTTCTCCAAACTAAAGATGTCATTGATTTATTCTCAGTAATTAATTCAGTCTATTGTTTTAATACTGATTGCTTTTATCTTACTTTGTAACAGGTCCAATTTTTCTCCCCATCACTCTCCTCTCCCGGCTTCCTAAAATCTTGCATTTTGATTACTTCTTCCCTCAATGTACCCTCCCCTCCATCACACCCCACCTCTCCTCTCTCCATCTTCTCTCTTTTCTTGCAGGGTAAGATGAATTTCCATAAGCCTAACCCTGTGGTTCTTATTTCCCGATTATATGCAATAAAAATTCTCAACATTCATTTCTAATACTTTGAATTCCAACTTCTCTCCCTCCCCCACTCCCTCCCCAGCCCCACTGAGAAGGGAAGCAATTCAGTACAGACTAAATATGTGCTGTTTTGCAAAAAAGGCTTCCATAGTAATCATGTTGTGTAATACTAATCATATTGCCCTCTGACCTACCCTATCCCCCCTTAGTTTTGCCCCCTACAATTGACCTTGTCCCTTCTCAAAAGTGTTTATTTCTAGTGACTCCCTTCTCCCATTTGCCCTCCCTTCTAACATTCCCCTCGTTCCACTTGTCGCCTCCTCTCCTGCTTTCCTGTGGTGTATATAAATTTTCATATCAAATATAGTGAGCATATTATTCCCTCCTTCAGCCACACATGGGGAAAGTAGCTTTATTCCCCACCCCCTTTTCCCTTATCTCCTCCATTGAATAAGATTTTTCTTATCTCTTTTATGAGGTATAGCCTGCCCCATTCCATTACTCCCTTTCTCTTCCCAGAATTTTCCTCCTTCACCCCACAATTTTTATTTTATTTTATTTTATTTTATTTTGTACGTATGTGGATATCATCTCTTCTGATATAACACACCCTGTACTCTCTATCTATGTATATGTGTGTGTGTGTGTGTGTGTATACAATCTCTCCAACTAACCAAATGCTGAGAAAAGATTCAAGAGTTAAAAATATTTTCTTTCCATGTAGTAATGTGAACAGTTCAGCTTTAGAGAGTCTTTTATGATTTTTCTTTCCTGTTTACCTTTTCACATTTCTCTTGATTCTTGTCTTGAGAAGTGAAATTTTAAAATGCAGATGTGGTCTTTTCCTCAGCATGAATTCTTGAAAGTCATCTATATCACTGAATGACCATTTTTTCCCTTGAAGTATTATATTCAGATGCTGGGTAGGTGATTCTTGGTTTCAGTTCCAGTTCCTTTAACTTCTGAAATATCCCACTCCAAGCCCTTTGATTGCTTAACGTTGAAGCTGCCAGATCCTGTGTTATCCTGATTGTATTCCCACAGTATTTAAATTGTCTTTTTCTAGCTGCTTACAGTATTTTCTCCTTGACCTGGGAACTCTGAAATTTGGCCACAATATTCCTAGGAGTTTCTCTGTTCAGGTTTCTTTCAGCAGGTAAATGATGAATTCTTTCAATATTCATTTGCCCTCTGATTCTATAACATCGGGGCAGAGTTTCTTGATAATTTAATGGAAGATAATGTTTAGGCTCTTTTTTGATCATGGCTTTCAGGTAGTCCAATAATTTTTAAATTATTTCTCCTGGATCTATTTTCCAGGTCAGTTGTTTTTCCAATGAGTTGTTTCACTTTATCTTCTATTTTTTCAAATTTTTGGTTTTGTTTACTAACTTCTTGGTTTAATTCATAGTAGTTCATTTCCCTGGCCTCAATTCTCTCTTTCAACAAATTATTTTGTTCAGTGAACTTTTGAGCCTTCTCCTTCATTTGGCTAATTCTGCTTTTTAAAACCTCCTTCTCCTCGTTGGTTTTTTGGACCTCTTTTTCCAATTGAGTTAGCCTCTTTTTAAGACTATTATTTTCCTCAGCATTTTTTGGTTTTTCTTCAGTAAGCTGCTAACTTGTTTTCTAAGGTCTTCTATTGTCTGAGCCAAATTTAAGTTCCCTTTGGAGGCAGGGGCCTTGACTTCCTCTGACAGTATGCCTTGTGCTTCCTCATCCTGTTCCCCTAGAAAACAGCTGTTCCCCTAGAAAGTAACCTTCTATGGTCTTATTTTTTTTCCCTTTTCTGGGTGTTTTCCCAGCCAGTTACTTGACTTCTGAGTTTCCTCTCCACAACCACCTCATCTCCAGTTCTGCCCAGCCAGTGTTTGGGGGCTGAGATTCAAATGCTGCTCCCAATCCTTAGGGGTTTTTGGTGGGGGTGGGGTTGCTATTCAGTGTGAGATTAAGTTCAGCTGCTCAGGTGGGGCAGGGCCACCACACCCGGGGCTTAGTTCCCTCAGGGTGTTTATGCAGAGACCTTCAATAATGGATCTGGGCTCCTGCCTGCTTTGGGAGCCCTTGTCTGCTGCTGCCTCCACTGCTGCCTCCCGAGGGGGCCTGAGTTATGGGGACACCCTGCTCCCCTCTCAGCCAGCCAAAAAGACCCTCTCACTGACCTTTGGCACATGTGGGCTGAGGGACCTGCACTGCTGCTGGCGATTCTGTTCCTGAAGCCTGCTCGGATCTGCTCCCCTTGGTGCTGCGTGGGCAAGGCAGGACTGGGCTCAGCTCCAGATCCAGTGCATGACAAACCTTTCCCGTCGGTTTTTCAGGTGTCTCTGGAACAGAAATCCCTTCCACTCCATTGTTCAGTCCCTTCTGCTGCTCTAGAATTTGTTGAGAGCTCCTCTTTACAGATGTTTTATGGGCTGTGGGGTAAGAGCTAAGCATCTGTGTATCTTTCTACTCCACCATCTTGCTTTCTTATTTTTTGCATATTCTAACCCAACACTTCTCCTACCAATAGTGTCCAAAAAATTTTCACCTCTTTCCTCCTCTGGCTGTCCCCTCCCTACCAGGTGGATAGAAAGAAATTCTCCCTGTTTGTTTCCTCTACACCATCCTCTGTCTTCAAAATAAAACATTCCTAGTCACCTCTGTCTTTTTTTGTAAGTAGTATTTTATTTTTTCCAGTGACATGTAAAGATAATTTTCAACTTTCATTTTATAAAGTATTGCGAGTTTCCAATTTTTTCTCCCGCCGTCCCTCTTATTCTTGTGAGGGAACTGCTGGACAGAACAACCATCCCTCCTGGGATTTTCTTTACCTTGGGAGTTCTGAAACTATCTTCCCTTTCTCCCATGAGAATGCAACATCTGCATATCTGAGACTGGTGCTATTTCTCCTGACAACCTTAATTCCTAGTTTTGATTCATTCTAGTCTGGCATTTCACATTATGAACTCTGCATACAATTTAAAGAAACAGGGTGACAATAAAGAGTCTCGTCATATTCCTCTTCCTGTCTTCAACCAATCAATGGTTCTATGGTTAGTTCCAACTGTTGCTTCTTGGTCCACATGCAAGGTCCTCAGGAAAAAACAAAAATGTTCTTGTCTTCCTGTCTCTATGGGAATTACCACATTTTGTTGAGATCCACACAGTTAATAGCCTTATTATAGTCAGGGAAACAGAAGTATATATTCTTTGGGAACTATCTTGATTTCTCCATAATCCAGCAAATGTTGGAAATGTGGTCTCTAGTTCTTTACTACTTTGAAAATCAGCCTGCCCTTCTGAAAACGTTTGGTTTATATATCACAGAAACTTTGCTTCTAGAATCTTAAGCACAGCTTTGCCACCATGTCAAATGAGCCCAATTTTTTTGATAATTTGAAATATTCCTTGGCATTTTCTTTTTTTGAGAATTGGGACATAAACAGATCTTTTCCCATCCAGTGGCCACTGTTGAGTTTTGCTAATTTCCTGGCATACAGATTGCAGCAACATAACAGGATCATCCTTCAGGGATTTAAAGAACTCAGCTGGAACTTCATTATCTCCACTAGCCTTGTTTTTAGCAGTGTGTTCTAAAGCCCACTTGACTTCATTCTCCAGGACGTCTGGCTCTAGATCACTAAACATCATGTTCATTGCTGATGTTAAGATCTTACTTGTGAAGTTCTTCTGCATATTCTTGCCACTTATTTCTAATGTCTTCTACTTCTGTTAAATCTCTACAATATATTTCTCTTACCGTGACCTTGATTTCTCTAATCCTCTTCAGGACATGTCTTTCTCCTTCTAATGTTTTCTTCTATTTTTTTGCTTTGCACATTCAAGAACATCGCTCTCTCTCTAGAATTGACATTCACTTTGGCATATCTTTCCCTTTCCCCCGTACTTTTCCTTTTCCTTCTCTCAACAGCATTTTATCAAGCCTCACCAAGAAACTTTTTTGGTTTTTTCCTCTTCTTTTCCTTTGGAATGTTTTTATATAGGAATTATATATGGAAATTATATGAATATAAGAATTATACATATGTTCACTATATGAACACAAGGTACACACTTGCCACACAAGTAAAGTCAAATCTAAGTGAGTGGAAAAACGTCAGTTGCTCATGGGTTGACTGAGCCAATATAATAAAAATGACAATTCTACCTAAATTAATTTACTTCTTTAGTGCCATATTAATCAAACTATCTGATAATTATTTTCTGGAGGTGGAAAAAATAATATCAAAATTCATCTGGTAGAACAAAAGGTCCAGAATATCAAGAGAACTAACGAAAAGAAATGCTAAGGAAGATGGTCTAGCTCTACCATATCTCAAAGTGTGTTATAAAACAGCAATTGTCAAAAACACTTGGTACTTGTTAAGAAATGGAAGTGTAGACAAGTGGAAAAGGTTAGCTTCTCAAGACACAGTAGGCAATGAATATAACAATATAGTGGTTGATAAACCCAAGGACCCCAGCTTCTGGAATAAGAACTCACTGTTCGACAAAAATTGCTGAGAAAATTGGATAATCGTGTGGTGGAAACTATGCACAGACCAATGTCTGACAACATACACAAGAATAAAGTCCAAATGGGTACATGATCTAGGTATAAAGATTGATACTATAAACAAAATAGTGGAGCAAGAAATAGTGTATTTATCAGATTTATGGAGAAGGGAAGAATTTTTGACTAGAGAAAAGTTAGAGAGCATTATGAAGTGCAAAATGAATAATTTTGATTACATTAAACTGAAAAGTTTTTACACAACCAAACACAATGCAACCAAGATTCAGAGAGATGCAGAAAACTGGGAAAGAATTTTTGCAAGTGCTGTCTGTGATAAAGACCTAATTTCTCAGATATATGTAGAGAACTGAGTCAAATGTGGAAGAATGCAAGTCATTCCCCAATTGATAAATAATCAAAGGATATGAACAAGCAATTTTCAGAGGAAGAAATGAAAGCAATGTCTAGTCTTCTGAGAAGATGTTCTAAATTGCTATTGATTAGAGAGTTGCAAATCAAAACAACTCTGAGGTACCACAAAACACCTATCAGATTGGCTAACATGGCAGAACAAGAAGATGATAAATGTTGGAGAAGATGTGAGAGAGTGGGAGCACCAATTCATTATTAGTGGAGTTGTAAGCTGATGCAACCATTCTGGAGAGCAATTTGGAACTATGCTCAAAGGGCTTAAGACACCCTTTGACTCAGCAATACTGTTTCTAGGGCTGCATCACCAAGTGATTATAAAAATGGAAAAGGGTCCCACATGTACAAAAATATTTATAGCAGTACTCTTTATGGTGACCAAAAACTGGAGATCAAGGAGATGCCCATCAACTGGGGAATGGCTGAATAAATTATGGTATATGAATGTAATAGAATACTATTGTGCTATAAGAAATGATGCACAGGAAGACTTCAGAGAGGCCTAGAAAGCCTTATATAATCTGACGCTGAGTGAAAGGGACAGAACCAGGAGAACTTTGTGCACAGCAAAAACCACAGTGTGCGAGAGTTTTTCTGGTAGTCTTGGAACTTCATTGCAATGCAAGGATTTTAAAAAATTCCCAATGGTCTTTCAAGGCAAAATGCCTTCTGCATCCAGAGAAAGAACTATGGAATTCAATCGCAGAATGTAGCAGATCATTTTCTTTTGTATTGCATTTTGGTTTGTTATATGATTTCTTCCATTCATTTTAATTCTTTGACACAACACAACTATAGTGGAAATGTATTTAATAGGAGTGTATGTGCAGAATCTATATAAAATTTTATGCCATCTCAGGGAGGGAGGGGGAAAACATCTAAGTTATACAGTAGTGATTGTAGAACACTGAAAATAAATAAAATTAATAATAATAAATAAATAAGATTATTATTAATTGAGGTTATTGAGAGATAATCACTCTTATTCCAGGAAGGTCCATATAACAAGCCCTCAAAAGGAGCTTGGGCAGTGGTCTAGTGTGGTAAAATCTATGGGCTTCAGAGTGAAGTAGGTTTAAGGTTTTGGGAAAGGCAAGGCAAGGCAAGGCAAGGGGGGGGGGAAGGGAAGGGAAGGGAAGGGAAGGGAAGGGAAGGGAGGGGAAGGGAAGGGAAGAGAAGGGAAAGAAAGGATCTAGCCAGTAAACCCAAAGTTAACTGGGCATCCTCTAGCCATCAAATTTACCTTCCTTTGGATAGAAGGAAGGGGAGGGGGAGACAGACAGCAGAGAATGCACTGATTTATCTAGTTGGCTGAGTCCCCATTCAGGGGGCTGGCTCTTGTGTTCACCTTTGTTGCTGAAGAAAACCGTGCTATCAGAGAAGTGATATTGTGCTATGATAAATGATGAACAGGAACACTTCAGAAAATCCTGGATAGACATATGAACTGATACTGAGTGAAATGAACAGAAGCAGGAGAACGTTATACACAGTAATCATCAGTGTGTGAGGACTAGTTTTGATAGACTTAACCCTTTACCGAAATGCAAGGCCCTGAAACATTTCCAAAGGACTCTTGAAGCAAAAATGCTGTACACATCCAGGGAAAGAACTATGGAATCTGAAGGCAGAATGAAAAAGATTATTTTCTCCTTTGTTATGTTATATTTTGTTTTCCTCATAGTTTCTCCCACTCATTTTAATTCTTCTATGCAACATAGCTAATGGGAAAATGTGTTTGATAAGAATGTATGTGGTGCACCCATATAAGATTTGAAGCTGTCTTGGGAAGGGAGAATGGAGGGAAGGGGGGAAAATTTAAAACTTATGGAAGTGATTGTTGACAATTGAAAGCAAATAAATTAACACATTTTTAGGGAAAAGATTTGAAGAAAAAAAATCATGGTATCGTCTGAGATTAACATTCCTGACGAGTTGCAAAGAAAATCACCATCTCATTTCCTCCTGAATCACTCCTGAAGCAAACTACTAAACTCACTGCTTTAAAAGATATCCATTCCATTTCTCAATGTAGAAAGGTGGTTAAAAGTAAACACTCCAGGTGGATGAGCAGACATTGATGCAAAGATATACAGTGACTCATTGTTAAATGGTTGGGTATCAGCTTTAATGGGGCATCTAGGTGGGATAGTCCATAGAACACTGGGCATTGAATCACGAATATCTTCCTTAGTTCGATTCTGGCCTCACATATTAGCTAGCTCTGTGACTCTGGGTAAGTCACTTAGTCCTCTTTGCTTCAGTTTCCTCATCTACAAGATGAGCTGCTGAAGAAAATGGTAAACCCACTCCTGTATCCTTGCCAAGAAAATCCCAAATGGTGTCACAAGGAGTCAGACATGACTGATAAATGACTGACCAACACCACTTTTAATCCAGTTCACTAAGAAAGGCCCTTATATTGCAGAATGATCACTCATATTTCTGAGGGGTTTTTAGCAGGAATCTAGATAGATTTGTAGAGAAAAGTATTATTTCTTAATATATCGTCCTTTGTTCTGTGCTGAATCTTCATTTGACCTAAACCATGGCATTGACCCACTCTCTTGACAGGTGAAACCCCTGTTAATGAAATTTTATCTTGCTTTGAAAACATATTCCTCGGTTTAAATTGATTCCACATTATTCATGACAGTTTCCATCAATCTTTAATGTCGGTTTCACGCATGAGAATGTACAAGTTAGGAAACTAAGGTACAAGGATGTTAAGTGATGGTCAAAATCTCACAAGTATTAAGCATCAGAGATAGGCCCATGGACTCCATGACCAATGTTTTATCCACAGGACCACCCTACTCCCCTGGTTGTAGCTCTTACACCACCATACTCTAGGGTCTGTTAGTTCTAAATCTATCCTGAGTCTTGACCACTAAGAATGATGCTTCCCACAGTTTGAAATAAACTTTATTACGGAGCTTACAGGTTTCTCTTGTAAGCATTGTCATTCATCTTAAAGAGGACAGACAAGTGGTATTGTGATTTTAAGATTGTGAATGCCAGGTTCACCCTATTATACATGATGAAAAGAGAGAGAGCTACCTCAGATAAGATACCAGGGAAAGTGTTGCAGCAGGACCTAATCCCCTGGTTGTTCAGAAAGACCACAAATGGTGTTGGGGATGGAAGGTTGTAGAAAGTCTCTTTAGATAAAATAACTTGTGCCTCCTGCGACCCTACCTGTGGGGACCCAATCCTAGCCCTGACCAAGAAAATACTTGAGGCTGAGGAAAGAGCACTTCAGGGTGAATGTGGAAATATTTCAAAGTCATACAAGAGGTTGCAGATCTGAAAGATCTCAAAAAAGCTCTTCATTTGTGTACAGGTTGGACAAGAGGAGGTTTTGGTCTCAGTTCCTCATATGAGTTTGTCACCATGCCAAGGACCATTATACCACAACATACAGTAATAATCAGTCTCATCTTCTGCCTGTACCCCCTTGATGCTGAGGGCAGCTTTGTCTCCAAGGAGGGACCCTGAGAACCAGACAGGAATGCCTAATATAACATTGTTGGTATTACAGATGAGCTGCCTTGGAACTTGGCCAGATGTGTGCTGGAACCAGTTGGGTTAGTGCCCAGAGGAGAAAGCCCCTGTGATGGGGCTGCAGGTCATGGTGACTGTTCCTCCTGGGATCACAGCCAGAGATGGCTCCTGAGTCACCACAGCCTGAGCAATGGTCCCTGAAGCCAACAGGACAGACACACACATTAGAAACAGAGAGAGAAGAAACACTGCTAAGACCTCCGTGTTCATGCCCAACTCACTCCTTCTCCCCCAAGAGGCCAGAAGGTCTGTCCCCAACCTTTGCAGAGAGTGATCAAGATGGAGAGAGGAGTCAAGACCATGGTATTGATGCTCTCCTTCCTGGAGCCCCAGAACTTGGGTTGGACTCCTGCCAGTCCCTCTTATTCCCCTACTCTAACCCATCCTGGGAGGCTGGAGCCTTCTTTCATGCAAATAACTCTTGAAATTAAACTCACTGGGGCCATGAGATGGTTCCCCTGCTGACTGGAGAGGTAATATTGAGGTAGGTGGGGCCAACCCCCTGATCTGGTCCTGAAGTTCCTCCTTTAGGCCCAGCCAGGAAACAGCTGCAGGGATAGCAAGGATTCATGAACCTTCAATGTCAACTCTGACTGTAATCTCCTGATTTCCCTTCTCTTGTCATGCCCTGCCATCATGTGCTCATGGCAGTCACACAACTACTCCTGGTGGAGCCAAGCCCCCAATCCATGTCTTGTTAAAGAAAAACCACCAAAGGCAGATAGCTTAGGTTCCTTCTCCCGTGGATTAACACACAAAGAAGTAAAATAACTTGCCCAGATTCACACAGCTAGTAAGTGTCTCAGGCCACAATTGAACTCAGGGTTTTCTGACCCCAAATTCAGTGCTTTATCCACTGAACAACCCAGCTGTAACATGTAGAGTCAAGTCAACAGACATCTTCACTTGCTATAGGAGAGGAAAGGAGAGGAGAGGAGAGGACAGGAAAACCCAAATCAACTGGGCATCTTTTGGCCATCCAAATTTGTCTTCCTTTGAAAAGGAGAAGGAAGGGGAGGGGGAGACAGACAAGAGAGGAAGAGGTGAGTTACCCAGCTAGCATTCAGCCAGCCACATCTACTCACAGGATTGTGTTCCTCCTTCATTACCAAAGAAGTCCATGCCATCAGAGAAGTGATGACATGACTTGCACTTGACTTTGTTTTGAGTGAGGGCAGGCTGTGCAGGTCACCAGCCTCACTTCTCCTCCAGAGCCATTTGAATCCAGTAACATGATATTCATTAAGATGACTGGAAATGACCCAGGATGCACTGGGAGACCTTATATAAGCCCTTTGGACCAAAGTTTTTGCAGGTACTCACTTAGGGTGAGGCAATGCCCATTCATTGAATGGGTTGATTTAAGAAGTAGCCAGGGCATAGCCCCTTTAGTGAGGTCAAGAAAAAGAATGACATAAAGCTGTGTGGTTATATACTACCCAGATTAAGTAATATGAATTAGAGTAATTAGCCTTATCTTTCCCCAAAGGGGAAAAAATGGAACCATGTAAATCTGCATGTGAATTCCAGGAAAAAAACATTTAATGGAAAAGTAGCTCCACTACTGCATGAATTACTTTAAAAATGGGTAAAAAGGAGTCCTACTAATGCTTCCCGAGTAAAAACATGATCTTCAAAACTAAACCAATGAGAATCAAAATAGAGAAAACATAACTAATATCTTGATTGTATATCAAAGAGAAGAAATCAAATAAAATATTTAACAATGAGATTGCTGCAAAAAACCACAAAAATCATACGCTATGGTGATACTGGATTTCTACCGGGAAAGTAGAGGGGGCTCAATATCAGACAAACTGTAACCGATTAAACGAATAACAAATCTGAAAAATCATGTGACTGTTTCAGTAGATTAAAGAAAACTTTTGACGAAGTCCAACACTCATTTCTATAAAACAAAACAAAGCAAAAAACAGAAAACTGAGGACATCAAAAGGTGTTGGAATGAAGTGAGCATGCCTTAAAATGATAAATGATCTCATATGATTTAGTAAAGAGCGTAAGTTTAACAATATTTTGATCTGTGAATTTGGAAGGAATAGTCATTGATCTCTTAGAATCTGTAGCCAAGTCCAGTGAGAATACTGCTTTGAGAAAGGTGCCACTTGATTCTTAGAACAAATAGGTTCTTTTCCTTTTTCCATAATTATGTTTGGAAGTAGATCAAGTAGTTTAATACCTTATTGGGCATAATTACAGATTGCTATCCAAAATGGTTGGATCATTTCACAATTCAACAAACATTGAATGTGTACCAATTTTTCCAAATGCCCTCCAACATTTTTCGCTTTCCCCTTCTATCATTTTAGACACTCTGGCAAGCAGAAAATGCTATGTCAAGATTATTTTAATTGACATTTCTCTAGTCAATAATAATTTAGAATATTTTATATGACTATAAATAGCTTTGATTTCTCCATAATAAAACAGCTTGTTTATATCCTTTGACCCTTTATCAACTGAAGAATGACTCCTATTCTTATAGATTTGGTAAACTCCTTTATATACTTGAGATTTGAGACCTTTGTTTGAGAAACTGTCTACGAAGATTTCTCCCCAATTTTCTGCTTTCCTTATAATCTTGGCTACATTTCCTTTATTTGTACAAAGACTTTGAAATTTCATGCAATCAAAATTATGCACTTTAAATCTGTTTGCCCTCTGTCTTTTCTTTATTCACAAATTGCTTACCTATCCAGAAGTCTGATAAGTAATACGTTCTATGTTTTTCTAATTTTCCCATAAAATGGCTCTTCACATGTTTTTCGTTTTCCATTTTGACCTTATCTTGGTAAATGATGTGAGATATCGGTGCATGACCAGGTAATTTTTACTGGTGTTGTCTTGCCAGAGCATTGCTTGCACTGGACTGCCTCTCCTCTCATCAAGGTGTGTCAAACCTTTCTTTCTGACCTCCTAAATTATCTGGGGGACTGGTAAGTTGTTTCCCTGCTTCTTGATTCTTGTAATCCATAATTTACTTTGAAACATGATTTTAATAATCGTTTGGAAGTAAATTTGGGAGAACTCACATGAGTCCTTGTCTTTTCTCCAACATCTTGGTTCCACCTTCCTAAAGTTATATTTGAATGCTTCCTACTGGGGAAGGTGGAACTGATCTAATGGTGACTCTTCTCTCCACAGGAGAAAAAGAAGCCATCATAGAAGCAGGAAATAGGATCCGTTTTAATACTCTAATTGTGTCTATATCTTTGTTTCTAAATTCTTTCCTTATTGGTGGATCGGATAGATAAAGTCCTACATGCACTCCTAATTCACTTATAGTATAAACTCTTATTTGTAACTCATGTCCATATTTTGACCTTATCTTGGTATCTGGTGTGATTTGTCTATACCCTGTTTTCCAGTTTTCTCAGAAATCTTTATCAAATAAAGACTAAGTGAGACTAACAGTGTCAAAGGCCTTGATCAGATCTACCAACACTGTGTACAGACCTCTTTTCTGCTCCTGGCATTTCTCTTAAATTTGTCGGGCAGCAAACACCAAATCGACTGCTCCTCAGCCCTTTCTGAAGGAACACTGGCTCTCAGGTATATGCCCATTCTCCAGGTGAAGGATCAGTCTATTAAGGAGTACTCTAGGAAGAATTTTACCATCAGTGACTAAGAGAGAGATCCTCCTGTGATTGTCACAGGACAATCTATTCACTTTACCCTTACAGAGATGGACAGTGGAGGCACCCTTGAACTTTTGGAGGATAACCTCCCTTAGCCATATAAACTGGAAAATTTCAGTCAGCTTTTGTATGAGCAATGGCCCTTCTGCCTTGTAAACCTCAGCTGGAATAGAAGCGGCAACAGTTGCCTTGTCACATGAAGGAAGCAAATGGCCCTCAACACCTCTTCTTCAATTGGAAGTTCAGCTAAGGAGAGATTGACTTCAACCTGCGTTCAGCCGTCAATGGCTTCAACATTGATTGATAATGGTCTGTTGAGAACACTATGGAAATGTTCAGCCTACCGATGTAGGATCATATCCTTACCACTTATCAATGTGGCTCCCTCAGCACTTAGTAGTTGTGATGGACCACGGACTTTTGGTCCATAAATAGCTTTCAGGGAATCATAAAAGCACTTTGGATTGTTACTATCAGCATAAAATTGAATTTCATCTGCCTTCTTACTGAGTTAGGAATCCTGCATTTCCCTAAGCCTTGCTTATACTTTGCTTTGAATGGAATTAAATCTGGCCTTGTTAGAGGTGGAGGAACTATCCTGCTGGTAAATCCTGCAGAGTGCTCATTTTCGTTTTGCAGCTTCTGAATTTCCCCATCATTTCCATCAAATAAGTCATGGTGTTCAGGAGTATTCTGACCCAGATGGGCAAATGCAGTGGTGTACTCCCAATCCCTGAGAGCTGCCCACTTCTTTTCTGCTCCACTGTTGCCAACTGTGTGTTGATTCAACTTTCCCTCCAAGTCAGCAGCAGAGAAGAGCTCTAATTTGTTGACATTAATTCTTCTGAAAGTCATTTTGCCTTGGGGGTGGTGCTTTTGATGAATGTGAATATTTAGCTTGGAAAGGATAAGTCTATGATCAGTCCAGCACTCTGCACCACACGTTGCTTTTGTCCCTCTCACATTTTGTCTGTCTCTTCTCCCTACAATCACATAGTCTATTAGATGCCAGTGTTTGCTGCAAGGGTGCATCCATGAAGTTTTATTGCATTTATTGCATTAGACAGTCTTGGTGATGAGGTCATGCAATGCACAAGTCTTCAGCATTAAATGACCATTGCTGTTGCTTTTTTCAACTCCATTCTTCCCTAGGACTCCCTACCAAGTCTGGTATCTGAGCTAGTCTAGCAGTAAAGTTTTCCAAAATTATAAGCTTGTCCTCTTTTGGCATATTGACAATGAGAGTCTCTAGGTATTTATACAAGTTTTCTTTGACTTCATCAGGGTTTGTCATGGTGGGAGCATAGGCACTGATGATGGTGGCATGGCATTTTCCTGCGAATGGCAATCGCATTGTCATGAACCTTTCATTCAGTCCTTTTGGCAGGCATAGCAGCTTGCTGATTAAATTAGTTTTGATTCGAAAACCCACTCCAGCTTCATGTTGCTCTCCTTGTCTGTGCCTACCCCAGAAAATGTTCTGTCCAGCTCCAATTTCACTAAGCTTCTCTTCATTTGTCAACCTTGTTTCACTCAGGGCTGCTATTTGGATGTGATATCTGTTGAGTTCTCTTGCAGCAAGGACAGCTCTTCTTTCAGATCTACTGGATTTTGTGTTGTCTATTAGTGTGTGCATGGTCCATGTTTCGATGGTGAGTGGAATCATCTTTGCAGATATTTTCATATATTTTTTTTCAACCACACAGTAGGATTCCCCACCTGCCTCGGTTATCAGGCCAGAGTTTGGTAAGGAGGCAATGTTTAGGGCACCTTTTCTAGCCCCTTTCCTCACAGTAGGATGTGAGAAGTGCGATCCTTTAAAGGCTGCTCAGACAGCCAGGGTGCTGCCAAGTTTCACTTTTGCTTCCAGTGAGAAACTACCCTATGACCTGGGCCACCTGTATGCAGGGTCGTCACTGTAGCTCCCAAAGTATGCACCTGCTGCTTCAGCATTTGCTTATTACCAGGGCATAATATTGAAATGGTATGGGTGATGTCTTTTGATTTGTGCATAAATTGGACTTAAGTGAAGCAGAGTTGCACAAAGTCGTCAGGCTCACTCTCTACTCCAGAGTCATTATAGTCCAATGACAAGATAGAGTCAAGATGACTGGCAATGCCCCAGGATGCAGTGGATGACCTTGGTATCTTCGGTGTCTAACCAAGCTCTCAGAGCCCCACAAAACGTCTGCTTCTTCTGCCTTCATGGCCATGGGAACAAATTGTTCTCATCCGTCCATTCCACCAGAAGAAGTCTTCACATACTTGGGGTAGATACACCCCTAACTCACCAATGGGATTGAGAACCATTGGTTACCCTCAACCTGGTTTGGCTCGTCTGTCAAAACGGTTTACTGGGGTGTGTCCGCTGAGCATGTTGCAACTTCTTTGAGCCTCAGGTGAGAGTTGGGCAGAACAGGTGGACACCAAAGGTGGAAAGACCCTTGAAGAGGACTCGACAGCCATCACACTAAAGGTACTGGTCCTCCCTGAACACACCCTACACCCCAGAGGATAATCTAGGTCTTAAAAGAACTGACCTACTTCAGCCTCTTTGGCATCATTAGCTGGAGCACAGACTGCTACTACAGTGATGCTGAACTGTTTGTCCTGAATTTGGACAAGTATTATTCAGTCAATTTGAGGTTATGCCCCAATACTGCTTGCTTTACCCTTACCCTGAATATGAAGGCTGCTCTATTCTTTCTAAGGAATTCTTACCCACAGTAGTATATGTAATGAACATCTGAATTAAATTCACCATTCCCATTCATTTAATTTCATTGACTCTCAAGATATTGATGTTGGATCTTTCCATCTTCTGTTTGAGCACATCCAGCTTACCTTGTTTCGTTGGCTCAGTGGATATTCACGGAAAAAATATTAATGCTGATGTGATCCTGGGCATTTTAGGCTTAAGTTGTCTAGAAGTCATTTTAATTTATGCTTAATTTCTTATACAAACATTTCTAATTTGGAAAGAGCGATGGACAAATGGGAATTGTCTGCATGTCTTCCAACATGATCGTTTATACCAAACTGTTTTGAGGAAATATTTATAAAAATTTTGTGATATCAAAATACGTAAATTAGAATTCTGACATTAACATTCTAAAAGAAGTGTAAATGATAGTCATCTCATTCCTTCCTAGACCACTCTGAAAGTAAACGCAGGAATTTTACTGCTTTCAATTTTTAAAATTTTTTTAAATATGTAATTTATTTAGTTTTCATCTCTCAACATTCATCTCCACAAAAATTTGGATTCGAAATATTCTCCCTCTCTCTCCCTACATGGGACAGCATGCACCCATGCACCGGCTCCTCCAGTGTCTCCTCCCTTCTATTACCCCCACCCAATTCTTCCATCCCTCTCCCCTGTATTTTCCTGGAGGGAAAGATAGATTTCTATTACCCATTACCTGTTCATCATATTTTCCAGTTGCATGCAGAAATATTTACTGATATTCAAGGATATCCAAGTCATTTTTCAAGTGGAAATTTTGGATGAAAGCAATCATCCAACATGAGTGAGAAGACATTGATACAAAGCAGTTCAGTTACTCTTTGATAAAATATTGGGCACCAGCTTTAATGAGGCAGCCAGGTGGGAGACTCGATAGTGTACTGGGCATGGAGTCAGGAATACCCATCTTCTTAAGTTCATTTTGGGCCTCAGATGCTTGCTAACTCTGTGATACTGAGCAGGCCTGTTCATCTCAGTTTCCTCATTTGTAAAATAAGCTAGAGAAAAAAATGGAAAACCTACTCTAGTATCCTTGTGAAGAAAATTTCAGATGGACTCACAAAGAGTTGGTCACTATGAAAAATGACAGAACTATATTACCACCTTTAATAATTTCACCAGGAAGGACCTTCTATTGTAGAACTATTACACATATTTCCTTGGGTCTTTTGACATGAATATGGAATGAGTTATAGAGAAGTATTATTTTATATTAATTTCTTCTTTGTTCCCTGCTTATAAAAAGGAAGTTAAATCTTCATTTGGGGCCTTTGATCAAACTTCTGTAGCCATGAACACATTCTATTGGCAGGTGGAGCTCTTCTTAAGAAAATCTTATCATATTTGGAGAATATATGCCTGAGTCTACAATTATTGAATTTCATTCATCATATCTTCCATGAATCATATCACTCTCTGGTATTATTCTGGTGTCTGAAGAGTACCGAGGCACCAAATGCACCTAAGGACTACGTAGTGATGACTGTCCCAAATCTTTGATGTCTGTAATTGATAGGAAATTTTCCATTGTTGTACATTGTACATTCACTTCATCAAAATTGAAAAGTGAGCATTACAAGATAAATTCCAAAGGAGCATGTCAAGGAATGAAATCTGTAGGACTCCCCCACAACACAACAAATCTCTTGAATCTCCTTTTTCCTTGGTTCAAACAAAGAAATTTTCAAGGAAGAGTTCCAAGTGTTCCCCTGATACCTGAGTCACAATTGAAAGAGAAGTCAGCTCTCTCCACCCTTGGCTGTCATTTCCTGGCTACTTATTTCTAACCACTCAGACACTCACAGATAGCCCTGCTCAGATGCATCCAGGGTCACTTGGTGTCCTTCTAGCCATTTTCATCCAGCTTTGTCATTTTCTCTCAGTAGTGTTATGAGAGTTAAGAAGCATGGTTCTTGGTGTGATTGTGACCTGTAACCAAATGCCATCTGCAAGCCTGATTCCTAACCTATTGACTTGAAGGGGGTTGGAATATAGAATAAGGCATGAGCACACACACAAAAAAACCTTGCAATCACATATAGGGATTTCAATGTGCCAGGCACTGGGCTAGTTTTTGGAAATGTTTCTTTTTATTTTCACAACTGCTCTGCAATATATCATCCCCATTATTATTCCCATTTCACTGTTGAGCAAACTGAGGCAAACAGAGGTTAAGTGTCTTGCCCAAGGTCACAAACAGTAGGTATTTGAATCCAGATCCAACTTTCGTGGCTCCAAGTCCAGAGCTCAATCTACTGTATCACGTAGCTGCCTATACCAAGAGGGAAAGCCACAAAGAGGGAGGAAAATGATTGTGAAACAGAGAAGGGAGGGGGGATGAATGTGGAAGACTGAAGTCAGAATACTAACACCTTTGGAATCCATTGTCTGAACTCCAACAATTTGCATTGACATGAGTGCCGATGACTCTTACAACTCCACAGGAGCATAAGCAGACCTTGAGGAACCAGTGACAGACTGGCCTGTGGCCATCGCAGGTGCTAGGGAAAGCTGCCTGGAACAGATTTACCGTTTTTGGAGGGAGGAGATTCTGTGACTACTCTCTTCTACTGGCTACATCTTGCTTTGCATGGTGGGAAAATTCATGAGGGTGAAATGGATAGAGAAGAAGCCCATTCTGCTGTCTTCAACTCTGCTCTCATTTGCAGCACATCGTAGATCGTTTTCAAACTGTCACTTGGTAATGGCTGTTATCTGAAATATTTGCTTAGCACCTATGTGTTAGTGTATTGAAATGTGACTCCATCAGACAAATGTGATTCAATTCTGTCAATCACCGTGCGGGCAGTGATATTAGAAACCCAGGGAGGACAAATTCTAGTTGGGAAAGTGATTTAAAGTAATGATGTTTATCCCTATACAACCAAGGATAGTTCTCTGAGGGGAGATCATTGACTGAGTGTTCAAGGATCCAAGTGTTGCACCTGGCATGGGGCCTACTCATTCTCGCCCTCTTGGATGTTTTACTCAGTCAAACCTTCCCTCACCTTGGTGGACCTGGGGCTACTGAAAAAGGACTAATACCATGAACTCACAATAAAATTCTCTCTGTGAAAAATTGATTCTTTCAACCCATGGTTAACAAAGTGGTACTGGGCAGTTCTTCAGTCACTTCACAGATATTAGGTTCCTGTTATGGCCTGACACTGATTTAGGCACTGGAATTAACAGAAGGGCGAAAATTCCCTGTTTTTGAGGTTATCACTACTGGAGGGAGAGAACATGCCAACAAGTATGGACAAATTCTCTCTCTATAGGATCAATTGGTACTAAGCAATCAAAGGCAGGAGCATTAAGGGGCATTGGCAAAAACATATACATGCCCAGAAGTGGAGAAGAAGACCTTCCATCATACACCATCACACACTTCCAGAAGCTGAGCCCTTAATCCGCACTCCCACAACCTGCTCTCTGACCTCATCTGGCAGCACTTAGAAGAGGCTCTGAGGATGAAGCTCCCACTGGCCAGTCCTCTGTTGCCCTCTCTTTTACCTTATGAATTACAACACAAAACCCCAGGTTTCTTTCAATCTAACTGTTTCTCAAGTGACACTATTTCCAATCTCTCCTTCTCCTAATTGACAGCCACTTCATGGAATACCTTCTCAAACTGTGGGACCTGGGAATGAATGCAGCTCGCAGATGCAGTTAGACATCATTGTTACCCTAACTTCTAGTTATTTTAATTTGGAATTATCACTGTTTTACAGAGGAAGTCAGATCACAGGGATTAGGCAAAACCAGATGAAAGAGAGATAAGTATAAAAATGTATGAGTTTTGGACTAATAATAATGATAATTTAATATTAATTAGGAATTTTTAGTTCCTTATATTTTTCAAAATGCTTTTCGTAAGCTAACTCATTTGATCCTGACAACAACCCTCTGATGTTGGTTATTATCCCCATCTCACAGATGAGGAAACTAAGTCAGAAAGAGATTAAGTGGTTTGCCTAGGGTCACACAGCTAGTAAACTTAGGTCTTCCTGACTTCAAGTCCTACTCTCTGAGTCATCACCTCACTCCCTTTGGAAAAAAAGAACTCTGTCACTGGGAAATGGAGGCACAGAGGAAACCTTTATGGACAATGGTCAGGCCTTCAGAGTGAGACACTTTTTGAATGATTTGCTTGGGTCACTTCACACTTATATCAGTAAGTCAAAGCTAAAAAAGCCTGTTGCAAAGGACTGGGACAAAATGGCCAGCCCAATTGCAGGGCAGGGAGCAGGACCCGGGACAATGCCTTTTTCTAAGAGTCTGCAGGCAGGAAATTTGGAACAAAGGAGAGAGGGCTGAGGGTCATGAAACTTGTCCTTAAAGTCAAATAGCACACCTAGGCTTTGGCATCTTCTGAAGCTGATCGCCTTTCATATCTGTCCCAATCCTAATGCAGATATCATGTGTCCTCTGCAGGTATCTCCTGTGATTCTCTGGGAAGTCTCCCTTTGTAAAAGATTACATGGTAATAAGTTGTAATATTTGTGATTTTCTTGTTCAAGCCACAATAGATCTTCAGCTCAAAGGGACTTCACATTTGGTGAAGTTGAATTGCCTCATTTTGTAGGTGAGAAATCTGAGGTATAATGAGCGTAGGTGACAATGAATATTCCAAGCCATGCACTCCACAGTCAGTGGTTTCTCCACATGACCACCCTGCTGCCCTGGTTGTAGCTCTTACACCATCATACTCTAGGGTCTCTTAGCTCTAAATCTATGGTGAGTCTTGAGCCACGCAGGATGACGACTCTCACAGTTTGGAATAAAGTTTCTTAAGGAGCCTGCAGTATTCTTGTGCAAGCAGTGACATTCATCTCATAGACAAGTGCCACTTTTAGTTTTAAGACTACAAATCTCAGGCTCACCCTTATATACATGATGAAAAGGAAGAGAGAAAAATTGAACAAAATGTTGGGGAAGGTGTTGCAGCAGTCATCTCTTGGCAGGACCTCATCCCCTGGAAGTGCAAGAAGAACACAAGAGATGTTGGGCGTGGAGGGTGAAGAAAGTCTCTTTAGATCAAGGGGCTTGCGCCTCTTGGGACCCCACTGGTGGCAAACCAATCATAGCCATAATGAAGGCAATATTTTACTATGAGGAAAGAGAACATTGGGGTGATTGTGGAAACATCCCCAAGTCCTGCCAGAAGCTGGACATCTGACAGATCTCAAGTAACGTCTGCAGTTGGGTGCAGTCTGAGCAAGAGGAAGTTTTTGTCTCAGTTCTTCATGTGAGTCTCTCACTGTGCTGAGGACCATTATACCACAAGGTACAGTAATAGTCAGCCTCATCCTCAGCCTGGGCCCCTGTGATGGTGGGGGCAGCTTTGTTCCCAAGGAGGGACCCTGAGAACCGGGCAGGGACCCCTGATACAAGATTGTTGGTGGTGTAAATGAGCCTCCGAGGAGATTGGCCAGATTTCTGCTGGAACCAGTTTGGATAGTGTCCAGAAGTGACTGCCTCAGTGCTGGTGCTGCAGGTCATGGTCACCGTTCCTCCTGGGATCACACTTAGAGATAGCTCCTGGGTCACGACAACCTGAGCAATGATCCCTGAAACCAACAGGACAGACACATAGGTCAGACGTAGATACTGAAGCAACAGTATCAAGGCCTCCATCTTCATGCCCAGATCACCCCTTCTTCTCCCCCATGAGCTCAGAGAGCCTGTCACCAACCTTTGCAGAGAGTGAACAGGATGAAGAGAGGAGCTAAGGCCATTGTGTCGATGCTCTGCTTCCTGGGGCCACAGAGCTTGGGTTGGGCGCCTGCCAGTTCCTCTTATTCCCCTTCCCTACCCCATCCTGGGAGGCTGGAGTATTCCTTCATGCAAATAAGTCTTGAAAGTGCACCAACTGGAGTCCTGAGTAGGGTCCCCTGCTGACTGTAGAGTTCGTATTGCGATGCGAGAGGCCAATTATGGCCTGGCCCTGAGATTTCCGCACTTGGTCCAGCCAGGATACAGCTGCAGGGGAAGTAAGCATTCATGAGTACTCGGTGCCATCTCTGGCTGTTTTTCTGCCTTCCCTTCTGTGATAATGACTTGCCATTATGAACCCTTGGCAGTCCCACAGCACCCCCTGCTGGAACCAAGTCCCAAGCCATCAACAAGCCATCAACCACCAAGGAAAACTAACTTAAGTACCCGAGTGTGTCAATTATTTGGTTCCTTGATCCCATCTCTTTGGGCTGTAACCTTGAGATCCCATCCCCCTCCTCTGGACACAGTCCTCTTTACAGAAGGGAACTGAACTACCCAGTCTTTCCCTTGGAATTCTTGGCTCCTGTCCTCTCAACAGAGCCCAGATCAGCATATTCAGTCCTCTGCTTCATCACAAACTCCATTGTCCAATGTCAGCTACAGAGTGGACAGAAGCCTGGCCTTATTCCCTGGGAGGTGCCTGGATGTGACCACAGAGAGGAAAGTGGCAAGTGTATTTATACATGCTGCTTTCAGTCATGAGAGCTGGGTACCAACCTCTGCTCTCCTCAGGCTTCCTGGAGGCAGCATAGAAAAAGATGGTGAGACCTGCCATGAGGGCACTGACCCAACTATCACTCACAGTGTGGATCCCCAGAGGGGCAGGTGCTACTTAACCTCTGGGCTACTAAGGTCACCTGAGGGGTGCGAGTTCCTAATTCTGCTGCTCACAACTTCCCCCGCCCATGTCCTTTCTTCAGATAGAGAGGGGGTGGAACTTCATCCACCTCTTCCCTTAATTCTAGTTCACTTGGGCAGGTGATTTTCACGTTCAGCCTGTTGCTTGTACCTTATTGCCCTTCATTAATGGAGGAAAGAAAACGCTAAGCTTCACATCTAAACCTTGACTTCTTCTCCCAGAAGACTCCTGTTCCACAGGTCTTTATTGTTCCACAATAAACAAAATCAGAGAGATTGTGTGTTTTTGTTCAATTACAGAAACATTAAAAACAGTCCCAAATCTCCCTCAAAGGGAAAACTCTTTGAAGCCTCTTGTATCCCAAGCTGGGCATGAGGACTGCAAGCTCCTCTCATGTGGCTCCTCCTGAGTCTTTTTCTCCCTTCAGTGACCTGAAGACAGTGTGGCCTCACTGATGTCTTTCAAAGCTGGGAGCGAGAAGAGCCCAAAGAAAGTGGAGACTGAATCTGTCTTCTCTCTTGCCCTCAGTCACTCTGTGCTCCTCCCCATTCACTGATCTTAGAGCATTCATCTCCACTGATTAGAAGACAGTCCCATTCCAATGGACTTTGAGGTTAGGTAACACATGTATACATTTTCATAGTTTGGTGGGTTAGGTCCAAACTGCTTTCCAGAGAGTCTGGACCAGGTGATTTAGGGTTAGGGTTTAGGGTTAATTTTATTATTTATTTTTCTTTTTTGTTAAACAAATACAATTTATTGGTATACCAAACAAATTACCAAGGACATTCTTTGTTCCACTTGATATAATAGCAAAATACATTTGGAAAAATAAAAGATCTAAAATTTGAAGGAAAACTAATAAAAGAGGTAGGGATAAGAGACAAATAGGATTTCAAGAACTCGGAAGATATGAGCAAGTCATCAAAACCATCTGGTACCCATTAAAAAATCAAGAGATAGCTCCACCAACAGAACCTTAACACATATGTTTACCCACAGGCCCTCATTTTCCACATGTCTCCACCTTGTCAGTGTGACAAGTCTGAAAGATCTGAGGTATGTATGTTACATGTCTCCCATTAACAGTGATTTAAAGTCCTGGCATCAAACACAAATAAAACAGGGACCTCTGAACTGTACAAAGTGTGGCTGCAGATGCTATAAATTCTTAGAAAGCCACATATTTACATCAGCTATGTTGTGTTAAAGATTTCCTGATTTGCTTCAATCAGGTTGAAGTGTCTCTCAGGAGTATTACTGCTCACGTATCTCGCACCTCTGTTTCAGAGCATTTGCTTATATGGCTATGGACAGGTCCCAGTTTGTCCTCTAGCAACAACCTATTCATATTGTCTGACGACTTGGCAGTTGTGGAGATGTTTTTATTCTTCGAAATTTGGATCAGTTCAATATATATCTTAGAAATGAGACCTTTATCAGAGACACGTGTTATGAAGATTTTCACCACTTACCAACAACTCTTCAATTTCTCTAACAGAATGCCCTATGTAATATAGAGTAAGGTATTAGTCTAAGCCTAATTTCTGACAGACTGTTTTCATCTTTCACAGTATGTTTTTTTTAATCAAATAAGGAGTTTTTTCTAGGTAATTTTTGTTTTCCAATTTATTGACAGTGGAGTGTCATGTTCCATTGTTTCCAAATGTCTCTTCTCTAGTCTGTTCCAAGGATCTATCTCTTTATTTTTTAATGGGTACAAGATGGTTTTGATGACTTGCTCGTATTTTTTGAGTTCTTTAAGTCCTATTTCTCTCTTATCCGTACTTCTTTTATTAGTTTCCCTTCATATTTTAGATCTTTTGTTTTTCCAAATGTATTTTGCTATTATATCAAGTGGCACAAAGAATTTCTTTGGTAATTTGTTTGGTATACCAATAAATTATATTTGTTTAGCTAAAAAAAATAAATAAATAATACAATTAAAACTCATACTTAGTTATAAAAATACAAGCCTTCTCCTAATTGGTAGATGGTCAAAGCACATTAACAGGCAGTTTTCAGCAAAAGCTATCTATGGTCGTGTGAAAAAATGTTCAAAGTCACTACTGGTTAAGGAAATCAAAATTCAAACAATTCTGAGTTATGTCCTTACAAATGTTAGATTTGCTAATATGACAAAAAATGATAAATGTTGGAGGGGTTGTGGGAAAACTGGAACACTAGCACCCTGTTTTTTTGGTGTTAAGTCTTTCAGCCATTTTGGAGAGTAATTTTTTAACTAGGCCCAATGGCCTATAGAATTGTTTATACCCTTTGATCCAACAATACCACTGCTAGGTCTATGTCTCAAAAACATTTTTAAAAGGGGAGTAATGGTGCCATAAAAACTGATACACAGGAGTACTTCAGAGAGGCCTGGAAAGACATATGTGAACTGAAGCTGAGTGAAATGAGCAGAACCAGGAGAACACTGTGCACAGTATCAGCCACAGTGTACATGGACTGCTCTGGTAGAACTAGCACTTCACCGCAATGCAAGGACGTAAAACATTCCCAAAGAAATCTTGAGACAAAATGCCATCCACACTCAAAGAAAGAACTTTGGAATCAGAATGCAGATAGCAGTAGAATATTTTCTCTTGTGTTTTGTTTTGTTCTGGTTTTTTTCTTATGGTTTCTCCCATTCGTTTTGATTCTTCTATGCAACATAACTAATGTGAGCATGTGGTTAATAAGCATGTATGTCAAGTAAGGGGAGGGGCTGGGGCCATTTACAGTGGGATGTTGCCTCCAGCTCCCCATTCCCATGTGGCTGGACACCCCGCACCTTGCTGTTCCCGGGATGCTGCCAGGACCGTGTTCCTCCTCTCCTTTTAACATGAACACAAGTGGTCCCAGCTACCCTCAGCGTCCCTCTATGTGGGTGACCTACACCCTGACATGACTGAGGCCATGCTGTAGGAGAAGTTCTGTGTCACGTGGCCCATTATGTTCTTACACATGTGCCTAGATGTGCCTACCCTCTGCTCCCTGGTTTATGCCTACATCAACTTCCAGGAGCCCGCACCTGCTGAGTGAGCCCTGGACACCATGAACTTGGAGGTAATCAAAAGCAGGCCCATCTGTATCATGTGGTCTCAACGGGATCAGGGGTTCCAAAAATCAAGAATTGACAACATCTTCATCAAGAACTTGGATGACTCCATTGACAATAAGACCTTGTATGACACCTTCTCTACCTTTGGGAACATCCTCTCTTGTAAGGTGGTGTGTGATGAGAATGGCTCCCAAGGATTTGGCTTTGTCACTTTGATATCTGGGAGTGTCCAACCAAAGCTATTAGCACTATGAATGGGATGCTACTTAATGACCAGAAAGTTTTCATGGGCCACTTCTATACTTGGCAGGAATGGGAGGCAGAGCTGGGGACACGAGTGTTGGAATTCACCAACATCGATGCCAAGAACTTCAAGGAAAGCGTGGGTGATCAGTGCCTTCAGGAACTCTTCTCCCAGTTTGGAAAAGCTCTAAGTGTGAAGGTGATGGTTGATTAAAATGGTCATTCCCAAGGCTTAAGTTTTGTCAATTTGAGAAGCATGAGGAAGCACAGAAGGCTGTGAGGACCAGGAATGGGAAGGAGCTCAGTGGTCGGGTCCTGTATGTTGGACTGGCCCAGAAGAACACAGAGAGGTAGTGAGCTGAAGCCTAGATTTGACCAGAAGAATCAAGAAAGAGTGATCCATTTCCAGGCTGTGAATCTGTATGTGAAGAATCTGGATGATGTCACTGATGATGAGAAGCTAAGGAAGGATTTCTGTCCATATAGAGTGATCAGCAGTGCCAAAGTGATGACAGAGGGTGGCCACAGCAAGGGGTTTGATTTTGTGATTTTCCTCCCCAGAAGAGGCTACAAAGGCCATGACAGAGAAGAATGGGTGAATCAATAGCACCAAACCCCTCTATGTGGCACTTGCCTAATGCAAGGAAGTATGGAAAGTCTTCCTCATGAACCAGTGCTCAGGATCAGGGTCTGAGCCCCCTGGGGTCTCCCTGACCAACAGGTCTCTGAATGCCTGTCATTCTGGGTTGAGCGATCTGTGAGCTTTGAAGGAAGGAGACTGGAGACAAGATGATAAGCAACTCCAAGCAACTCTCTTTGTTCAGCTGAAAGTTAGGGTTTATAAAGGCTGTAACCACCAATCACATGCAGGCTGAGTTCATCCCATTACCTCACCATCTCATGACCATTACTTCATCACCTCATAACTGTTCCACCTTCTTACACCTGCAGTAAGTAACGAAGCTTATCTTGTTCCTGAAGCTAGTTCTTGGGTTCCCAGGCCCACTGGTAACTTTAGTGTATGGAACATCAGTATTTGCAGGAACATCAGGTTCCAGGGTCATACAGAGGTTCTGCCAGGGTTTGAGTAAGCACAAGTCCCACGGGAACAGGTTTTGCCTCTGCTATAGCCTTGATCAGGGGACATGCATCCCCCTGGGTTCCTTACGTCTCCCCCTTTTTTGTTTTTGCAGATCTGAGGTACTGTACAAGCAATTCCAGGGGAGTTGCAGTTTTGAACCATTTCCACATTTCTATACAGGTGATGTCTGGTATCTGTCCCATCACAATTACTACTATTATACTGCTCTGCACATTCATATATCAGAGCTCGAACCTTCTGCCCACATTTCTTGCTAACCCTTCTACATATCGTGCATATAGCTAACTACCAGTCCTAAGGCCATAGCAGATGTAAAGAAACAAGCAATCACAACACAGCTAATACATGGTTTTTGTCACATCTTAACAGCCAGATGTTGCACCATCTCTTTCTACAGGTAATATATACCCTTGAGTTTGATACCAAGTATGGTTTCCTTTAATAAGGAACATAGCATATGTGGGTTGCTGTGCAATCATAGCAAAGGGGTCTGATTGAGAAGTGATACATTGAGAGAAAGTATAATACATATCAGTTAAAGCATATACCCTTCCTTCATATCTCATGGTGATATGTCTACCCAATGTAGTGTTTGGTCTTTGCAAGGAAGGAGTGTTGGCCTAATGAGTGGGGATCCTGATAGATAAATGTAGTCAATCCCAAGTTGGGGGCTATTTTCTATTTGTTCCATCATAATATAAAGAGAAGTGATAACTAGGGTGACATTCAAACAAAAATTGAGAATATAGATACGTCTGAGTCTAGGATACACATGATTGATCAGTGAATAGTGAATGTCATTATGACCTAGTACATAGTCAGTTCCGTACATAACTGGCAGTTGAGTTCTGTAGGTTCAGCTGTCTACTACAGGAGGAAGGGAGATAATGGTTGGTGCTAGGGCAGACTGTGTCCTTGAGGGAGAAACTACCTGAGATAGTATTTAGGGGCTAGAGAGAAATATTATTTGTAAATGTGATTTTAGTATTAGGGCCCAAGTACATGCATCCAAACACCCCATCATTCCCCCCTTTTTGTTTGTGATAAATAGATGAAATCCAAATCTGTAGGGGTAAGGGATGAAGGTCTTGGTTTCTGCAATTGCTTCCTGCTGAGAATGGACATAGAGCTATCCCTGGCACACAAGGTCCTGACAGTGGAGAGGTCTTAGTGGTCCAGAGGATGATGAGTCATGGACAGTAGGTCATATGTAGCCAGAACAGTCATCTTTAAAGTGGAAGACACGAAACCTGGAGGAGACAAAGCTGGCAAGGAGCTTAAGCAAGCAAAGGCCAAACTTGACCAGAAGGGGCTAAAAACGGTAGTTACATCATTTTTCTGTCTTCTGAAAATACTTCCCCACACCTTCTCAACATACTTAAACCCTCTGAAACTGACACAAAAGTACCCAGAGCAACTATCGGGGGATATGAAGGGCCTTGACGACCCCATTCACCCCAACTTCTCATCTGCCTTCCATAGTGTCAATCAAACCTTTTATGTATCCAAAGCCGTTGAACCCATCATCCAGACTGCTTCACCTTCCTCAATCTTCCTACCAGAGACAGGATAGAGCACAAGGCATAGCATCACTAGCAGAGCTGTAGGACCATAAACAAAAGAGGCCCCTAACTCCAACTGCACAACTGAAGAGATTTCCATCGATGTTGCACAGCCTTGTTTATCATCCTCTAGATAATGTCCATGCTGGAAGAAAAACTCGTAGAAATGAAGTGGAGAATACATTCACACATGAATTTCAACTGTTGTGTAGCAAAATGGCAAGATCTTTTCTGCTTCATAATGCCTTCTCTTGAAGCTTGACAGTGGTAGTTGGTTTGGGTGGAAACACGTCTTCGAGAAATACGTCTGCTGCCTTTAAAACAGTGTCAGTTTTTATCCCAATTTGAGAGTCACCAAACACTTACAAAGAAAAAGGGGTCGAAACCGTTTACAATGATAGTTTTCTTGGACATAAAATAACCTTGCTAAAGTTAAAGTAACATTCATCGAACAAACCAAAGCCATAATTATTACGGAATACGTAGGGAAAATGCGCAAGGGAATTTCATGTTGCTAACAGTATGAGGCTGATTACAGAAAAAACACTACTGCTGGTAAAATCCTTGGAAACAATGGGGACATCTTAAAGTGAGTCTTAAGTGATTTGCATAAATTCCTGAACATGTTCTGATTGCAGAGAAAAATAATATTAGCTTTGCTAGTACAAAAGGGCTCACATATATTACCATTCACTTGCTATTGAGCATAGAAAGTTGCTGTGGAAGGAAAAAGTAGGGACATGTGACATACCAAATATGACAGGATAAAACATCCTTGACTTTGAATGAATCCAGAGAAGAGTGAAATGCTCCAATCCTGCAGCACCCCGTGTCCAGCTCGTGGTCACCCACTTCCCTTAAAGAAAGAAAACGAGGGCGGCAGTCCTGCCTCAGGCACCATCAGTTCCAGGCACCTTACAGGCGGTCCCCCACGGGCACCTGAGAGGCCCTGGCCACACAAAGGCCGCAGTCCTGCCCCAGGCTCCAGCAGTTCCAGGCACCGTAAGCGTTCCTGGCCCCCTATAATTCCTCCATCTTGTTTTTGGTACATTGGGCTGTCCACAGAGCATGGTACACGTTGGTCAATGCATTGCTTAGAGCCTTGAAAAACATGTTTAAAATAAAGGGTAAAAGGCACAATAGCAGTAACAAAGCAAGAAAACTAGAAAGAATGGTAGAGAGTATCTTTTCCACCCAAGAGGTGGGATTAAGCTATTTAAAGAAATCAATAATATCTTGAGCCTTCCTGTCAAGCATCAAATCCATTTTTGCAGCACCATTCATTTCCTTGGCTAGAGGGAACAAATCGCCAATAGTGAATGTAAGATTGGAGGAGAGTGCAGGAACAAATAGCTATGGTCCCAAGTACCTTACACAGCAAGTTTCACCAATCATAGCACAGAGGTGCAATAAGCAATAAAGATTTGCCAGTACTCACATACATAAGGGATTCCATTTAACATTGTTCTTTTGTGAATTTAAAACTTGTTCTGCTGTAAAAGCCAATTGTTAAAAATACTTTCTATCTATTACAACTTGAGCAAGACCCATTCATATATTTTATGAATTATGTAAACCAAACAAATTTCTTTCTTTTCACACATAATAAGCCATTGACAATGTTAGGTTTTAGCATTAAAGCAGTAACTCCCAAAATTCAGTTAACAATCTTACTTACAACTTTAATAAATGATAACCAAATTGTATGAAAATACCTGGTTTTCTAAATGGCAATTATCATAAGATAAGGTTTCAGGACTGATGAAATTTGAAATAACATGACTTGTTTTACACAATTTTCCCAACATCTTGAGTTTCAACAAAATTCAGATTTGGAATTGCTTTTCCCAACACCATATCTGGATTACCACAATCCTTGAATTTTATAGCAATTTAGAAACACAATAGTAACCCAAACAGTGAACTTTAGGTGCCATTATTTACATATCCAATATAAAAATTATGAATAGAAGATTAAACTTACTAAACATGGAGACCAGTTGGCTCGTGATCTCATACTGCCCTGGTCCATCCCCTACTCCCAGGGAAGATTCTCTGGGAAGGTAAATTCCCTACCCTGGGTAGGTAAATTCCCTAGCATCTTTTAGCACTCTCTTCCCTAGCACTAATCCGAGATGAAAGGAATTAACAGAATCCACTAAAATGTTTTAACCTTACTAAGTGCAGTCCTAGCTCGATGGTGGGAGTCGGAACTACAGGGCGAAAAATCTTAATGGTTCTAACTTTTTCTCAAGTAAATTTCACTTCTGTGTCCACACCTTAAAAATATTTTTGAAAGAAAAAGCTGTGAATCTGCCAGTGCAAGTGAGGGAGACTCTGGAACAAGATCCAGTGACACCTACTCCCCTCCTTTCTACTGTGGAGTTCAAAGCTTTATTTCTGAGGTGAGGTGCCTTTTTTCATATTCCCAATTTGCCTTTGTGACAAATAATATAACAAATGCTGACCTGTCTTAAACATCCAATTAAGAGTGACATCATTCACTTAAAATAATTACCTTTTGGTTGTTTCCCATTAAAGAAAAACTTTTTTCTTTTTGGTGAAGCATGAGATAATTAAAATGCTAGGCAGTTTGCCTCTGTAATATGAGGGGAAAAGTTTCCCCAGTTTCTGGTCTGTCTTCACAACCTGGCCAGGGTTAGAAGGTAGAAAGAGAGAGAGAGTTTTACCAACAACTTTCCAACAATTTCCAAAACTGTACTTTAAGGTAGTACCCATGTTATTCCCCTAGTGGGCTTTGATTGCAGCCCCTTTTAAAACTGCACATACATTGTTTCTTGGAATATGTTTCTGACCTAAAACTGCCTTTAGCAGTCATGTAAACTAAACAATACAAGGCATGTTCCTCTCTTTCTCTCTCCCATTCTCTTCCCTGATGCTACAGCCATCAGAGAGAGGGGGGGGGAGGGGAGGAAAAGAGATAACTGCATTCCAACCAGTGCAAGGGCACCGGCGGTATTAACACACAAATACACGCACACAAAATACAGAAAGACCGAACAGAGATACAGACACTAAAAAATCCAAAACTGAGGAAGGATTGTTGAAAATTCTATGTACAACTTAGGTATATGGCTTTCTTTCTTTCACTGTGGCCAGTCATTGGTACTGTTGTCTGAGGTGTTGAGTCTCCCTGTTGGGATTGTCTCTCCATTCTGTCATAGCTTTGGGTTGGAATATTTTTCCCTCCTTCAGGTCCTGGGCTAGAGGGCTGCCCACCATGGGGTTTAAATATTTTTGTGGCAGGGCTCCTTGGCATTCTGAGGCCCAATGACCCTTTCTTCTACACTTTGGGCATGGTGTTTTAGGCCTAACTCCTGGCCTGCTCCTACAGTCTTTCTTAAAATGACCTGTTTTTCCACAGCTATAACATTTCTGTCCTTGTCTCATGCTGGCAGCTTCAGTTCTATACTGTCTCTTTACCTGTTCCTTTACATGAGCTGCAAACGTTACCGAACCTACATCTTCACACCTTTGCATCATCTCTTCCACTCCTGCAGTTCTGGGCAATCCTATCAGCCATTCTACAATCTGCATTGCATCCACTTCTCAATATATCTTTGATAACCACTATTGTGCCTTCCACCTCGCCCATCACTGTGGTGACCACGTTCTGCACCCTAGCGTAAAAATCTGTAAAAGGCTCATCAGTTCTTTGCTTTATGTCAGTCAAGGATTGTTTTCTGTCCCCTTTTACGGGGATTTTGTCATAAGCAGTTTCTACGCAGGCAGCCAATCTTTGATGTACTTCTAAAGGATGTGCACTTTGTGCGGCATCTGGCATCTGTAGTAAATTCGCCACCTCCAAATAACATGTTGAAATATCTTTGGGTATTTTGAGCATTATCGGGATCATGCTGTATAGCTGTTTTTCTGCATTCTTCTGGAGCAAGCTCAGAAACACAACATGATAACCGGGCTCTAATATTGCCTGAAATACAATTCTCCAATCGTTTGGTGTGAGAACATGGTGAGCCAATTCTTTAAGTCTAAGTTTTACATAAGGTGATTTCAATCCATACTCAGTTACAGTCGTTTTCAATTCTTTGATCTCATAAGAGGGTACAGGGCCATGACTTCGCTGAGCAGGGGCACCATTTTCCCCGGGTGTTTCCAATACTGGATAGTGTAAAAGACCCAGTTCATCCATGGTCTTAAAGTCCCCTTCTTTTCGCAGTGCTCTCGCTACGTGTTGCATACATGATTCGGGGCCACAAGATAGTGCTGCAGCACTTAACTTCGAATTTGAGTGCGATTCCTCGCAGTCGTCACTAGAGGTTCCCCTTGACCCTTTTTTCCTCACTTTCTTTGTCTCATACTCGCTTTGATCCGCTAATTCCTCATGTCCCACGGGAGGATCTGTACCTTCCTCTGTAAAAGATACAGTCCTTTTCGGCTCTAACTGCTTTAATCTTTTGCTCAGCTTTGAAAGCTCAGTTTCCAAGTTTTTGACCTGCTCTAAAAGCTGTCCAATCACGTTTAACTGCAATGTCACTCCCTGACTTTTAGAAGCCTTTTCATCTAAAGTTCCTGTTGATATTGTTAGCCCCATGGTGCTAAGGCCTAGCTCACTACCTGTTAGTCTAAGCAGGTTACTCCCAGTTGTAGTTATGTTCTCGCCATCCCAGTCAGCTGAGTGCACATCGTCCCGATTCCGACTCAGATGAGCTCCCGGGGCACTGACAGGAGCATGCAAGCTACATTTCTGTCGTGCGACTCCGAGCTTACACGTTTGACCCTGCACTGCCCTCCCAGAGGGACCTTAGTTTCCCTTTGTGCCCCACGTTGGGGCACCAACTGCTGGGGGTCAGGGCCGGAACCCCTGGGTCCCCCTGACCAACAGGTCTCTGAATGCCTGTCAGTCTGGGTTGAGCGATCTGTGAGCTCTGAAGGAAGGAGACTGGAGACAAGATGATAAGCAACTCCAAGCAACTCTTTTTATTCAGCTGAAAGTTAGGGTTTATAAAGGCTGTAACCACCAATCACATACAGGCTGAGCTCATCCCATTACTTCATCACCTCATGACTGTTCCACCTTCTTACACCTGCAGTAAGTAACCAAGCTTATCTTGTTCCTGAAGCTAGTTCCTGGGTTCCCAGGCCCACTGGTAACTTTACTGTATGGAACATCAGTAGCTGCAGGAACATCAGGTTCCAGGGTGATACAGAGCTTCTGCCAGAGTTTGAGTAAGCACCAGTCCCACGGGAACAGGTTTTGCCTCTGCTACAGCCTTGATCACGGGACGTGCACCCCCTTGGGCCCCTTACAAACCAGTACATGCGATGCATCTCTGTCCTCTGGAGCATAAATGGCCCCACCTTTCCCCAACCCACCAATTATTTCCTGCCTGCCACCCCCGGGTGACTGAAATCTTCCAGTTGCTTACCTGAGCATCCTTCTACAATCCCAGCACTGTGGCCACTATTCAGCATAACCTATGATGGACCACTTTCTCTCCCAGATCTAACTCCACACCTCAGCCCTTCGTTTCCAATATCAGTACTATTTGAGCAGACCTCTACTGGGCTGCCCCAAGGAGGGCCCCCCACACACAGAGTGGCCAATATTCGGACCCAGACTATGGGAATAGAGCAGCCATGCTCAGACTCCACCATAACCCAGCACAAGTACTCCTCAGCTGTGCCTAATTCACATCGGGTAATGGAGGCAGCTGTGCATATTCCAGGGCAGGGGCCTTTTACTGCATCTATGTTGACCTCAGCCCCACTCCAGGAACAAAAGCAGATACTTGGTATGTTAGCAGTTCTTGCCTTGTAGTGTGGGGAGCAGTTCAGGCCTGGGTCTGGACCTGAGTGGGAAACTTGCCTTGATATTAGGGTAGAAACCTTGAGCTTCTGGACTTGTTAGCACAATGGGATTTAGAAACCAAATGCTTAGATTTGAAGCCCAGCTCTGCTATCTATTACCTGGCCAACCTAGACTTCAGATTTTCACTAGAATCCCTTCCGGCTTAAATCTCCTATAACTCCCACACTCTCCTTCTTGTGTTTGACAAGCGTAATTCTCATTATTGTAACAATGGATGTTTTTCCTTGGACTGTCCCACTATCTCAGCTACCTCAGGGGTAGTTTGGTGTAATGGAAAAAACATTGATCATTCTGTGATCCAAGGTAGATCATTTTTCTCATCTGTAAAGGGGGGATTATAATTATTGTAGTCGGTCTGCCTGTCACAATTCCCTCCCTAGACCAATCTAACCTCCACTCAGTTGCCAAAGAGATTTTTCCTAAAGTTCACATCTCACTATGTTACCCCTACCCACACTCCAATCAGTAACCTCCAGAGAATCCCTATCACCTCTACGGATTACCCCCTTGATCTACCTTTCAGGGCTCTTCATAAACTTGTCTCCCCCTCCTTCTCCTGGACCCCCTTCTGTCCTCTTACACCTTACTCCCGGACATGTGCTCTTTGATCCAGGGATGCTGCTCCCTTACTATTTCATGAACAAGACCCTACAACTCTTGGCTCTGGACATTTTCTCTGGCTGTCCCCCAGGCATGGAGTGTTCTCCCTCCTCATCTCCATCTCCTGGCTTCCCTCAAATCACAACTGAAATCTCCCCTTTCCCAATACTCCTCCATCCCAGTGCCTGCTCTCTGTGATCTCCTGCCTCTCCTTTACGTATATCTGGTTTGTACACATGTGTTTGCTTTTTATCTCCACCAGATTGTGAACTCTTTGAGAGCAGGGTTTGTCTTTTGCTCTTTTTGGTGTCCCTAGCACTTACACAATGCCTGGCACATAGTACATGCTTAATAAATGTTTAATGACTGAAGAAAAAAAGAATATATGTGTAGAACCCATGTAAGATTGCATGCCCTCTCGAGGAGGGAAACGAGAGGGAGGCGAAAAAAAATCTAAGAATTATGGATGTGACTGTAAAAAACTGAAAACAAATAAATAAATTTATTTGAAAAATGATTAAAAAGAACTATGTATACCTTTTGATCCAGCATCACTACTAGGTCTACATCACAAAAATATTTTTAAAAGGGAAGAAAGAACCTATTTGTGCAAAAATGTTCATAGCACCTCTTTTTGTGGTGGCTAAGAATTGGAAATCGAGAGGATGGCCATCAATTGGGGAATAGCCAAACAAACTGTGTTATATGATTGTGATGGAAAGTTATTGTGCTATAAGAAATGACAACGGGGGTGGCTTCAGAAAAATCTGGAAAGGTTTCATGAACTGATGCAGAGTGAAGGGAACAGAACCACGAGTACATCGTACACAGTAACAACAATACTGTACGATGAAAAATTATTAATGACTTAACTTTTCTAAGCAATAAAATGTTCCAAGACAAACTCAAAGGAACCAGGAAGAAGCACACTGTCTGCCCCAGAGAACGAACTACCCCTGTGTGAAACCAAACTGAAGCATGCTATCTTTTATTTTCTTTCTTTCGTTCTTTTTTTTTAAACCAATGTCTTCTTGTCCAAAATGACCACTATGGAAATGTTTTACATGCTTGCCCAGGCATAGACTATATACGATGACTTACTGTCTCAGACAGGAGAGAGAGGAGGGAGGGAGGAAGGATGGAATTTGGAGCTCAAAACTTTAAAAATGTTAAAAATTATTTTAACATGGAATTGGGGAAGAAATACATATTAGAAAGTGTACACTCACATTGGCAATGTTGTGATTTTTATAGTACATTGGCCACAAATCCTGAATATTTCCTCATTATTTATGTTGTTCTCTTTTTTCCTTTAAAGAGCACTATGTAATTCAATCTCTACAACTCATTCTTGTGCTTTGGTAGATCAATCCTCGTATGTTGCACAATTTTTTTTTTATTTCCAGTGGGATTTCCCTTTCTATTTTTGTTTCTATTGTCTTGTTCTATCAAAATGTTGTTGATTTTTGAGGCTTTACTCTGTGGCCTTCCCTTGAAAATGTACCAGTGGCTCTTCTTAGAGAATGAAAATTCTCCCAGACTTTTCATACTGGGCTACAAGCCTTCCCCACAAAGCTCTCTTTGAGGATGCCACAGGCTATCCAGTACTTTTTTGAGGCTCTAGTTCTTCAAGGTTTCAACTGAGAGGATTTTCAGGTAACTCATCACACTTAACATAAATACCACTCCCAGTTCAGAAAGACATATTCAAAGCTTCAGGGTTATTTCTTGCATATTCTAACCCTATACTTCCCTTATCAGTAGTATTGGAAATAATCTTCACTTCGATTTTTCTCCTGTGTCTCTCTCCTGCCTACCAGGTGGATAGAAAGTGATTCTAACTGTTCTTTACCTCTACACCATTCCCTGTCTTTCAAAAAAAAATAACATTCCTAGTCACCTCTGTCTTTTTTTGTAAATAGTATTTTATTTCTTCCAATGACATGAAAAGATAACCTTCAACATTCATTTTAAAAAGTATTTTGTTTCCTTTTTTTTCTCCCTCCCTCCCTCTCACTCTCATGAGGGAGCTGCAGGGCAGAATAACTGCCTCCTGGGATATTCTTTACCTTGGGAGTTCTGAAAATTTCTCCCCTTTCTCCCATCAGAATGAGACATCTGCATATCTGAGACTTGTGGTATTTTCCCTGACAACTTAACTCCTACTTTTGATTCGTTGTAGTCTAGGAATTCACAATTATGAACTCTGGATGTAGTAAAAAGAAACAAGGTGACAGTAAACAGTCTTATCATATTCCTTTTCCAATATTCAACCAATCAGTCCTTCTATACTTCGTTTCATCTGTTGCTTCTTGACCCAGGTGCAGAGTCCTCAGGAAAAAAGCAAAATGATATGGTCTTCCTGTCTCTTTGGCAATTCCCACATTTTGTTGGGACCCATACAGTTAATACCTATACTATAGTCAGGGAAACAGAAGTAGATATTCTTTGGAACTATCTTGATTTTTTTTATAATCCAGCAAATATTGCAAATGTATTATCCAGTTCTTTGCTGCTTTGAAAACCAGCCTGCTCTTCTGGAAATACATGATTCACATATCACAGAAGCCTAGCTTGTAGGATCTTAAGCATACCCTTGATGCCGTGTCAAATGAACCCAATTTTTTGATAATTTGAAACATTCCTTGGCCTTTTCTTTGTTTGAGAATTGGGACATAAACTGATCTTTTCCTATCCAGTGGCCACTGTTCAGTTTTGCTAATTTCCTGGCATACAGAGTGCACCAACTTAACAACATCATCCTTTAGGGTTTTAAATACATCAGCTGGAATTTCATCATCTCCACTAGCCTTGTTGTTTGCACTGTCTTCTAAGGCCAACTTGACTTCATTCTTCAGGACGTCTGGCTCTAGATCACTAACCATAATTGTCATTGCTGATGTTAAGCTCTTTCTTGCATAGTTCTGCATATTCTTGCCACTTATTTTTAATTTCTTCTACTTCTGTTAAACCTCTACCATATTAATCGCTTAACACACCCATTTTTCCATGAAGCTTTACCTTGATGTCTCTGATTCTCTTCAAGACATATCATTCCCAATCTAATATTTTCTTCCATTTCTTTGCATTGCTCATTCAAGAAAATCTCTCTCTTTCTAGAATTTGACATTCACTTTGGCATATCTCTCCCTTTCTCCCATACTTTTCCTTTTCCTTCTCTCCCCAGCTCTTTGTTAAGCCTCATCAGGGAACCTTTTTACTTTTTTACTCCTCTTTTCCTTTGGAATGTTTTTTCTTGCTGTCTCCTGTACAATATTATAAAGCTTTGTCCATGGTTCTTCAGAGCACTCTGTGTACCAGATCTAACCCCTTATGTTTGTTTATCAACTCCACTTCATACATATTGGGGATATTATTTGGGTCATACATATCTGGTCTGATGGTTTTCCATACTTTATTTGATATAAATACGAATTTTGCAATAAGAAGCTCACCATCTGTGTCACAGTTGGATCTTGGTCTTGTTTTAGCTTACCTCATAGAATTTCTCTACCTTTGGCTGCAAAGCGTATCATCAGTCTAATTTAGATGTAGACCAGGTGGTGTACATGAGACTTTTTTTGCTGTTATTTCTAGAGGATGCTGTAGGTCTTCACAGAATTGATCTACTTTAGCATGTTTGGCATCATTAATTGGATCATAGACTTGTATCTCTTTGATATTCTATGGTTTGTCTTGAATTTAAATGGATATTATTTGGTCGTTTGTGAGATTATGCCCCAATATTGTTTGAGTTATGCTTTCATTGACTATGAAGACTCCTCTTTTCTATCCTTTTTTATTATTATTTTTTTATTTGTTTTCAGTATTTTGCAATCACTTCCACATAACTTTGATTTTCCCCCTCCCTCCCACTCTTTCCCCCCTCCCTCCTCCCTCCCTCCCTAAAAGGGTATAAAGTTTTATACATTCCCATTAAAATTTTATACATTCCCATTAAATACATTTTCACTTTAGTTATGTTGCATAGAAAAATTAAAATGAATGGGAGAAAAAAATGTAATACAAAACAAAGTGATCTGCTGGAAAAGTTCCTTCCCGCTTTTCTGCTTCCCTCCTAATGTTGATTGCATTGTGTTTGTTTGTGCAGAAACTTTTCAATTTAATGTAATCAAAATTACCCATTTTGCACTTCATAATGTTTTCTATCTCTGTCTTGTTTAGACAAAAATTCTTCCCTTCTCCATAAATCTGATAAATACACTATTCCTTGCTCCACTAATTTGTTTATAATATCAATCTTTATACCTAGATCATGTACCCATTTGGACTTTATTCTTGTGTATGGTGTCAGGCATTGATCTACGCCTGGTTTGCTCCACACTGCTATCCAGTTTTCCCAGCAATTTTTGTGAAAGAGTGATTTTTTGTCCCAGAAACTGGGGTCCTTGGGTTTATCAAACAGAACATTGTTATATTCTTTGACTACTGTGTCTTGAGTACTTAACCTACTTCATTGGTCTACCCTTGTGTTTCTTAGCCAGTATTAAATTTTCTTGATATTTGCTGCTTTATAATACAATTTGAGATCTGGTGGAGCTAGGCTACCTTCGCTAGCATTTCTTTTCATTAGTTCCCTTGATATTCTGGACCTTTTGTTATTCCAGATTAATTTTGATTATTTTTTTTCTCACTCTCAAAGTATTTATCGGATTGTTTGATTGGTATGGCACTGAATAAGTAAATTAATTTAGGTAGAATTGTCATTTTTGTTATATTGGCTCGGCCCACCCATGAGCAACTGTTGTTTTTCCACTTTCTTAGATCTTACTTTATTTGTGTGAAAAGTGTTTTGCAACTGTGTTCATATACTTCCTGGGTTTGTTTTGGCAGAAAGACTCACAAATATTTTATAATATCTACCGTAGCTTTAAATGGAAATTCTATTTCTATCTCTTGCTGTTGGACATTGTTAATAATATATAAAAATGCACAAGATCTGTGTGGGTTTATTTTGTAACCTGCAACTTTGGCATAGTTGTTTATGATTTCAAGTAGTTTTTTACTTGATTCTCCGGAATTCTCTAAGTATATCATCACATCATGTACAAAGAGTGGTAACTTAGTTTCTTCTTGGCATATTCAAATTGCTTCAATTTCTTTTTCTTCTCTTATTGTTATAGCTAACATTTATAGTACCATATTGAATGATAGTGGTGATAATGGACATCCTTGTTTCATTCCCTGATCTTATTGGAAATGCGTCTACCTTATCTGCATTGCATATAACGCTTGCTGAAGGTTTTGGGTAGATACTGCTTATTATTTTATGGAAAGTGCCATTTATTCCTATGATCTCCACTGTTTTCAATAGGAATAAATGTTGTATTTTGTCAAAAGTTTTTCTGCGTCTATTGAGATCATCATTTGGTTTCTTTTAGTTTTGTTGTTGATAACGAGAATGTTAATAGTTCTCCTAATATTGAACCAGCCCTGCATTCCTGGTATGAATCCTATCTGATTGTAATGTATTATTCTTGTAATATGTTGCTGTATTCTTTTTGGTAAGATGTTACTTAAAATTTTTGCATCTATATTCATTAGAGAATTTGGTCTACAGTTTTCTTTCTCTGTTTTAACTCTTCTTGGTTTAGATATCCAAACCATATTTTTATCATAAAAACAATTTGGTGGGACTCCTTCTTCCCCAATTTTCCCAAACAGTCTATGAAGTACTGGAACTAACTGTTCTTGAAATGTGTGTTAAAACTCACTTGTGAATCCATCTGGTCCTGGCGTTTTTTTTCTTAGGGAGGTCATTGATGACTTGTTCAATTTCCTTTTCTGAGATTGGGTTATTTAAGTATTTATACTCCTCTTCTGTTAGTCTGAGCAATTTATAACTTTTAAAATAATCATTCATCTCATTTAGATTGTCAAATTTATGGGCGTATAGTTGGGCAAAAACAATTTATTATTATTGTTTTAATTTCCTCGTCATTGGAGGTCAGTTCATCCCTTTCATTTTTGAAATTGGTAATTTGATTTTCTTCTTTTTTTTTTTATCACATTGACCAAAGGTTTATCAATTTTATTGGTTTTATCATAAAACCAACTCCTAGTTTTATTTATTAGTTCAATAGTTTTCTTAATTTCAGTTTTATTAATCTCTCCTTTGGTTTTCAATATTTCTAATTTGGTATTTACTTGGGGATTTTCAGTTTGCTCATTTTCTAGCTTTTGCAGCTACATGCTGAATTCATTGATCTCCTCTTCCTCTATTTTATTCATGTAGGCATTCAAAGATATAAAATTTCCCCTAAGAATTGCTTTTGCAGTATCCCATAAAATTTGGTAGCTTCTCTCATTATTATCGTTCTCTTGAATGATTGTTTCTGTAATATATTGTTTAACTCACTCATTCTTTCGGATTAGATTGTTTAGTTTCTAATTAGTTTGTAGTTTATGTTTCCCTGGCCTTTGAATAGATATTAGTTTTATTGCATTATGATCTGAGAAGGATTATCTCTGCCTTTTTGAACTGGATTGGGAGGTTTTTGTGGCCCAGTACATGATCAATCTTTGTATATGTGTCATGTACCGCTGAGGAAAAGGTATATTCCTTTCTATCCCTACTCAGGTTTCTCCAGAGATCTATCATATCTACCTGATGCAGAGTTCTACTCTCCTCCTTATCTTCTTTCTTGTTTATTTTGAGATTAGATTTGTCAAGTCCAGAGACGGGGAGGTTGAGGTCCCCCACTAATATAGTTTTGTTATTTCTTCTTGTAATTTTCTTAGCTCCTCCTCTAAGAATTTAGGTGCCATGCCACTTGGAGTATATATATTTTAGTAATGAAATTGCTTCATTGTCTATGTTGCCTTTCAGCAGGACATAATTTCCTTCCTTATCTTTTTATTAGATGTATTTCTGCTCTTTCTTTGTCTGAGATTAGGACTGCTGCCCTTATTTTTTAACATTAGCTGAAGCACAATATATTCTGCTCCAACCTTTTATCTTTACCCTAAGTGTTCACCCTGTTTCAGACAATATTTTGTAAACAACTTATTGTTGGATTATGGTTTTTAATCCATTCTGCTATCCGTCTCCGTTTTGTGGGAGAGTTCATCCCATTTACATTCAGAGTTATGATTACTATCTGTGTATTTCTCCTTGTTTATGCTTTTAGTTCTCCCATCTCCATTCGCCTCCACAATAGAGTTTTCATTTTCATAGAAAGAGGCACTGGGTGCTCAACTTTTTGTAAGGAATTCCTGTCCACACTAAATATGTACAATGATCATCTGAATTAACTTCGGTATTCCCATATATTTAATTCCAAAAATAACAAAGATGTTGATATTTCATCTTTCCATCTTCAAGATGACCACACTCAGTTTACCTTGGTTAGTAGGTTGTATGTTTGTTCATGAAAAATATGTTAGTAGTGATACTTTTCTCTGCATTTTAGGCCCATGTTTTCAGAAACAAATATTTTTGAACTTATACTTAATTTTCTATCCAAACATTTCTAGTTTTGAGATATAGAGAGATATACAAACTAGGCATTATCCACTTGCCTTCCAATAGGACTCTGCATGCCAAGACACTTTGAGAAAACATTCATAAAAAAATTTGAAGAACTGGAAGGCAAAAATTCCAGAATATGAAGTTAATTAATGGAAAGAAATAGTGTGGAAGATGGCCTAGCTACATCAGGTCTTAAATTGTATAATAAAGCAGAAATCATCAAGTTGCTTAGTTCTGGCTAAGAAATACAGGGGTAGGTAAGTGGAATATGTCAAGTGCACATGACACAGTAGTCAATGAATATAGCAATCTACTGTTTGACAAACACAAGGACCCTAGATTCTGGGATAAGAAATCACTTTTCACCAAAAACTGCGGGCAAAAGTTGAAAATAGTGTGGTAGAAACTGGGTGTAGACTAACACCTGAAACCAGATGCCAGAATAAGGTCCAAGTGGGTACATGATCTAGGCATAAAGACTGATACCATAAACAAATTAGGGGAGCAAGGAATAGTTTATTTGTCAGATTTATAGAGAATGGAGAAATTTATGACCAAACAAGAGATGGAGAACATGATGAAATGCAAAATGGATAATTTTGATTACATCAAATTGAAAAGTTTTCGCACAAAGCCAATGTAACCAAGACTGGGAGGGAAGCAGAAAACTAGGAGAGAATTTTTACAAGTAGTGTCTGTGATTAAGTCCTCATTTTTAACTTAGGTAGAGAATTGTGTCAAATTTACAAGAATACAAATCATTCCCCAACTGGTAAATGGTCAAAGTCAAAACAACTCTGAGGTACCACATCACACCGATCACATTGGCTACCATGACAAAAGAGGAATATGATAAATGTTGGAGAAGATATGAGGGAGTTGGAACACTAATTCATTTTTGGTGGAGCTGTGAGTTAATCCAACTTTACTGGAGGGCAATTTGGAACTATACTCTTGAGCCAGGAGATTCCAGAGAACAGTCCTTAAAAGAAGCTTGGGCAGGGATCTTGTGTGGTACAACCTATGGGCTTCAGAATGCAGCGGGTTTAAAGTTTGCGGAAAGGAGAGGAGAGGAGAGGATCCAGTCAGTAAATCCCACTTTAACTGGGCATCCTCTGGCCATCCAAAGGTACCTTTTTTTGAATAGGAGGAGGAAGGGGAGGGGGTGAGGGATAGGAGAGGAGGTGCTGAGTTACTTTGCTGGCTGAGTCCCCATTCAGGCAGCTGGTTATTGTGTTATTGGGTTTGCCCTCAGTTGTCGAAGAAGACCATGACATCAGAGAAATGATATTCTGCTATAAGAAATGATGAACAGGCAGACTTCAGAAAATCCTGGAAAGATTTAAATGAACTGATGCTCAGTGAAATGAGAAGAACCAGGAGAAATTATACACAATAACTACCACAGTTTGTGAGGAATAATTTTGGTAGACTTAGTCCTTCACAGTGATGCAGGGCTCTAAAACTTTTCCATAGAACTCATAATGCAAAACAGCCATAAACATACAGGGAAAGAATTATGGAATATGAATGCCGAATGAAACAGATTATTTACTCCATTGTTATATTATGTCATGTTTTTCTTATGGTTCCTCCCATTCATTTTAATTCTTCTGTGCAACATGACAAATGTGAAAATGTGTTCAATAAGAATGTACATGTAGCGCCCATATAAGACTGGAAGTCATGTAGGGGAGGAAGAGAAGTAGGAGGGGGAGAAAATTTAAACTTATGGAAGTGATGGTTGACAATTGAAAACAAATAAATTAATAAATTTTGGGGAAAAGATTTGAACAAAAAAAATCATATTATGCAAATGACTGCTCCGAGATTAACATTCCAAAAGAGTTGAGAAATAAAGTCACCACCTCATTCCCTCCTGGATCACTCCTGAAGTAAACTAAGAAACTTCCTGCCTTTCGAAGATATCCATTTCATTTCTCAATGGGGAAAGTGGATGAGGAGACGTTGATGCAAGGGAGATCAGTTAATCATTGTTACACGACTGGTTACCAGCTTTAATGGGGTAGCTAGGTGAGACAGTCCATAGAACACTGGACATTGAGTCACAAAGACTTCTGGCCTCACATATTAGATAATTGTGTGACTCTGGGCAAGTCACTTAATCCTCTTTGCTTCAGTTTCCTCTTCTGGAAGATAAGTTGTAGAAGAAAATGGCAAACTAAATGCAGTAACGTTGCCAAGAAAAGTCCAAATGGTGTCACAAAGATTTGCACACGACTGAAAAATGAGTGCACACCACCACCTTTCATACATTTCACTAAGAAAGAACTTTATATTGCAGAATAATTACCCATATTTCCAAGGGGTTTTTAGTAGAAATCTAAAAAGATTTGTCGAGATATATATTATTTCTTAATAAAGGGTTCTTTGGTCTGTGCTGAATCTTCACTTTGGGATGTTTGGTTAAACTGTGGCTTTGACCCACTCGATTGACTGGTACAACCCCTGTTGAAAAAACTTTTAACTTATTTTGAAAACATATGCTTCTGTCTACATTGGTTCCCCTTTGCTCATGACAGTTTCTATTAATCTTTGGTGTCAGTTTACTGTGTGAGACTGTACAGATTAAGAAACTGAGGTACATGGAGGTTAAGTGACAGTAGAAATCTCACAAGTATTAAGCATCAGAGACAGGCCCACGGACTCCACAGCCAGTGCTTTATCCACAGGACCACCCTACTTATCTGGTTGAACCTCTTACACCACCATACCCTAGGGTCTCTTAGCTCTAAATATATGTTGGGTCTTAAGCCACCCAGGATAATGCTTCCCACAGTTTGGAATGTACTTTATCAAGGAGCTTGGAGATTTCTCTTTCAAGCAATGTCATTTATCCTAAAGAAGTCAGACAAGAGACATTGTGGTTTTAAGATTGTGAATGCCAGGCTCACCTTTAAATACGTGATGAAAAGGGAGAGAACTACCTCAAACAAGATACTGGGGAAAGTGTTGCAGAAGTCATGTTTTGGTAGGACCTAATCCCCTGGTTGTTCAGGAAGAACACACAAGGTGTTGGGGATGAACAGTTGCAGAAAGTTTCTTTAGATAGCTTGTGACTCCTGGGCCCCCACCTGTGGGGACCCAATTCTAATCCTGACCAAGGGAATACTTGAGGCTGAGGAAAGAGGATATCAGGGTGAGTGCGGAAACATCCCCAAGTCATACAAGAAGTTGCAGATCTGAGAGATCTTTAAAAAGCTCTGCAGTTGGGTACAGGCTGGGCAAGAGGAGGTTTTTGTCTCAGTTCCTCACATGAGTCTCTCACTGTGCAGAACATTATTATACCACAACAAACAGTAATAATCAGCCTCATCCTCCGCCTGGGCCCCCTTGATGGTGAGGGCAGCTTTGTCCCCAAGGAGGGACCCTGAGAACCGGGCAGGGACACCTGATACAAGGTTGTTGGTATCATAGATGAGAACCCTTGGAACTTGACCAGATTTCTGCTGGAACCAATGTGGATAGTGCCCAGAGGTGACTGCCCCTGTGCTGGAGCTGCAGGTCATGGTGACTGTTCCTCCTGGGATCGCAGTCAGGGATAGTTCCTGAGTCACCACAGCCTGAGCAATGGTCCCTGAAACCAACAGGACAGACACATAGATCAGAAACAGAGACAGAAACAACACTGCCAAGGCCTCCATCTTCATGCCCAGCTCACCCCTTCTTCTCCCCCAAGACCTCAGAGAGGCTGTCCCCAACCTTTGCAGAGAGTTAGCAGGATGAAGAGAGGAGTCAATGCCATGGTGTCCATGCTCTGCCTCCTGGGGACCCAGAGCTTGGGTTGGGCACCTGCCAGTCCCTTTTATCCCCCTACTCCACCCCATTCTGGGAAGTTGTAGCCTTCCTTCATGCAAATAACACTTGAAATTAAACTCACTAGGGCCCTGAGTAGGGGCCCCTGCAGACTGTATGGGTATCGATGTTGAGGTAGGTGACATCAACTATGACCTGGCCCTGAGGTTCCCCTACTAGATCCAGCCAGGAAACAGCTGCAGGGGTGGCAAGGATTCAGGAACGCTCAATGCCAACTCTGGCTATTTTCCTGATTTCCCTTCTATGATCATGCCTTGCTATCATGTACCCATGACAGTCCCACAGTGACCCCTAGTGGAGTCAAGCCCCCAACCCATCTCTTGTTAAGGAAAAACTACCAAGGTCAGATAACTTGGGTTCCTTCTCCCATGGAGTAACAAAGAAGTAAAGTGACTTGCCCAGAGTCACACACCTAGTAAGTGTCTCAGGCCACAATCGAACTCAGGGTTTTCTGACCCCAAGTTCAATACTTCATCCACTGAACAACTTAGTTGTAACATGTAGAGTCAAACCATTAGATATCTTCACTGGCTATGCCCAGAAATGCGTGCGTGTGTGTGTATGTGTGTGTGTGTGTGTGTGTGTGTGAGTGTGTGTGTATACACATGCATTATATGTACAAAATCATTCTTTACTCCCAGTTCTTTGCCTCTTGATCTGAATGTGGGCAGCATGTTTCATCATTTAGCTTCTGGCATTGTAATTGGTCACTATGCTGCTCAGCGTTTCTCCATCTTCAAAGTCTTTGTCTTTCCCATGGTGTTGTCACTGTATAAATGGTTCTCTTGGTTGCGTTCACTTCATCCTGCTTCAGTTCAGACAAGTCTTCCCTTCCAGGTTTCTCTGAAATTGCCCCCCCCCCTTCATGGTTTCCTCTAACACAGGGTGCTGTGTAAGGTGTAGCAGGGAAGGTGATGGTAATGTAGATAGATGGAATTGTCTACTTTCTTATTTTTCTTCTCCATCAAGTCTGTGTAGAGGGCTCAGGGAAGTGCAAGTCCTGTGATCAAGGCCATAGCTGAGGCAAAGCCTGTTCCCGTGGGACTTGTGCTTACTCAAACCCTGGCAGAAGCTCTCCATGACCCTGGAACATGATGTTCCTGCAGATACTGATGTTCCATACAGTAAAGTTACAAGTGGGCCTGGGAACCCAGGAACTAGCTTCAGGAACAAGATAAGCTTGGTTACTTGCTTTGGGTGCAAGGACGTGGGTAAGTCATGAGATGGTGAAGTAAAGGGATGAGCTCAGCCTGCACGTGATTGTGGGTACAGCCTTTAAAAACCCTGATTCTCAGCATAATAAATGGAGTTGCCTTACATCCTGCCTCCCGCCTCATTCATCGCTTCTGAGAACAAGGGGTCTTGCTGGTCAAGACCCTCTACCCAAGGGGTTCCTAGGTGAAGGGAATCCAACAGTCTGAGTATACTCTCCTGAGAATGGAAGGCAGGTATACCCCTGTCCAACGAAAGCAAAGTTAGGAAAAACTCAACTGAACAATACGGTCACATAAGAGGAAAAGTTCAAGTCAACCCAACGAGTTCACGCTAACGTGGCAGTTTCCTTAGCATAAAATGAAAGTTCCACAGAGACCTTGGACTGAAGATTGGTAATCAATGGTCCTCCCTATCTCCTGAGGATACCCACCCATATGCCAATAAAAGTGACACTCTAAATGTCTACAAAAATATATACTACCCAGATTGAATAACATGAATTAGAGTGTCTGCCATTATCTGAAAAATGCAACACACAATGTACTCCCAATGGGAAAAAATGCAACCACATAAATTTACATGTGAATTCTAGGGAAAAACATTGGGGAAAAATCAACTCCACTACTATATGGATTACTTTAAAAATGAACAAAAAAGGGATCCTACCTAAACCCTCCCCAACAAAAGTATGGTCTGGAAACCTAAACCAATGAGGATCTGAACAGAGAAATAAAATAATTGATGAATATCTTTATTATATATCAAAGAAAAGAAATTAAATAAAATATTAACAACGAGTTTGCTGCAAAAAATCACAAAAATCATACGCTATGATGATACTGGATTTATACCAGGAAAACAGAGATGGTTCAATATTAGACAAACCATAATTTACTATATTAATAACAAATTTGATAAAACCATGTGACTATGTCAGTAGATAAAAGAAAACTTTTGAAAAAAATCCAACACTCATTTCTATAAAACAAAAGAAAATAGAGTGAAACACAGAAAACAGAGAATACCAAATGGCATTGGAATGAACTGAGGTTTCCTTCAAATGATAAATAATATCTACCCAAAAGTAGGAGCTAGAACTATCTCAAGACAAAATCAAAGCCTTTACACCTTCACAAGTTCAAGGGTAAAGAACAGTTATTCCCCATCACGATAAGAAATATTCAGCGTAATGCTAGAAATGATAGCGTTAGTAAAAGGAAAAGAAAAAAAATGGAAGGAATGAGCATAAGCAAAGGTAGAAGAAAGATGTTGCTTTTGCAGGTGACATGAGTATTTGCTAAGAGTATCCTAGAGAGCCAACCGAAAAACTGAAAGAAGTGACACCATCAGCAAAGCTCCAGGACATAAAAGAAACCTACACAAATTATTAATATTTTTGCATATTGTAAACAAAATTCTTCGGGAGGACAAAGCAGAATTCAATTTAAAAGAATGTCAGACAGTGTAAAACAAATGGAAGTACACCTGCCAAGACACAGAAAAGGACTTTAGGAACACCATTAGAAAACACTCCACATAAGTAAAGACAGAACTAAATGGAGAAATATTTATCGTTCATGGATAGGCCAGGCCCAGATAATGGAAATGACAACACTACCTACAATAATTTATATATATTTATACATATTCTTTATCATACCATTCAGACCAGTGAAGGGTTACTTTAGAGAGCTAGACAAAAAAATAACAGAGTTCATCTGGAGTACCAAACATTAAACATAGCAAAGGAATTAATGAAAAAAGTGGTAAGGAACAGCATACTGAGGCTCTTAGAGGCTTGGTGGTGGAGTCCGGCTGGGCTCATTGATGCCATCCAGACAGATACAGAGTAGTGAACATAGAACCACTGGAAGAAGAACTGGGTTAGATAAGAGTGGTTTTGTTGTGCTTCCTCATGCTAGCTAGCTAGAGTCTGTACCCATACATTGCTATTTGAAAAACCATAGCTTTGACTACAGGAATCTTTGTCAGCAAGGTGATGTCTCTGCTTTTTATTATACTGTCCAGATTTGCCATAGCTTTCCTCCCAAGGAGCAATCAATTACTAGATTCATGACTTCAGTGACCATCTGCAGTGATATTTATTTCAAAGTATAGAAAATCTGATACTGCTTCCAATTCTTCACCTTCTATTTGCCATGAATTGATGATATTAGTTGCTAAGATCTTAGCTTTTTTAACGTTAAGGATCAAACCACCTTTAACATTTTCCTCTTTAGAATAGAGGTTTCTTAATTTTACTTTCTGTCCTTAGAGTGCTATCATCAGAATATATGACATTGGTGGTATTTTTCCAGGCAACCTTAATTCCAACTTTTGAGTAATCCAGGCTAGCGTTTTGCATGATGTACTCAGTATAAATTAAGTAACCAAGGTGGCAGTATACAGCCTTGTCATATCCCTTTTTCAGTCTTAAACCTATCAGTTGTTTCATATTCAGTTCTAACTGTTGCTTCTTGTCGCACATACAGGTTTCTTGGGAGAAAAGTAGCATGATCTGATACTCCTCTCTCTTTGGAGACCTGCCATATTTTGTTGTGATCTACACAGTCTAAGGCTTTAGTATAGTCAATAAAACAGCAGTAGATATTTTCCTGGAACTCTCTTCCTTTCTCCATAATTCCTCTACCTCTTTGAAAACTAGTCTGCTCTGCTGGTAATTTTTATTTAACATGTTGCTGAAGCTTACTTGGCAGAATTTTAAGCATGACCCTGGTGGAATGTGAAATAAGCACAATTGTTTGATAATTTGAAACATTCCTTGACATTACTCCTTTCTTTTAAAGACTGGGACGTAAGCTGATCTTTCCAATTCAGTGACTACTGTTGTATTTTCCAAATTTGCTGGTATAATGAGTGCAGCTCTTCAATAGCATCAGGTTTCAAATAGCTCAGCTGGAATTTCATCGCCTCCACTAGCCTTATTATTAGCAATGTTTCCTAGGTCTTGACTTCATTATCCAGAATGTTTGGCTCTAGATCAGTAACCATCAGGATTAATGGGGATGTTAAATTAAACTTGTCACCTCTTCTTAATCTCTTTAGCTCCTGTTAAATCTCTGCCATTTTTGTCTTACATCATGCCCATTATTTTCCATGAAATTCCCTGATACCTCTAATTTTTTTGAAGACGTGCCTTGTATTTCTCATGTTACTGTTTCCTCCCACTTCTTTGCATTGTTTATTTAAGAAAACATTCTTATCTCTCCTTGCCAGCTCTGGGATCATTCATTATATTGGGTATACCTTTTCCTTTCTCCAGACCTTTCCTCTTCTTTTTTCCTCAGTTTTCTGTGAAGTCTAATAAGGCAAACATTTTGCTTTCTTCCTGCTCTTCTTCTTTAGAATGTTTCTGTCTCCTGCACAATATTACAAACCTTTGTTCAGGGTTTTGCAGGCACACTATCTAACAGATCTAGTCCCTTAAATCTGTTCATCACCTCCACTTCATAATCATAAAGAATGTTATTTAGATCAAACCTATATGATCTGATGGTTCCCCTACTTTCTTCAATTTAAGTCTGACTTTTGCAAGAAGGAGCTCATTACCTCAGCCACTCTCACTTCGAGGTATTGTTTTAACTGACTGCATAGAGCTCCTCTACCTTTGATTGCAGAGTATGTAACCAATATGGTTTCTGTACTGACCATCTGCTGGTGTCCATGTACACAGTCATCTTTTGGGTTATTGAAAAGAGGAGTTTGTTACTGAGAAAGGAATTTATAATTTTCATGTTTATCAATGTGATATGCATGATAAATATGCTAATAATTTAATTTCCTTAAGCGATGACTCTTGGCTTGGGACTCAGAACTCACAATGCAGCTTAAATTGATTAATTAAAACTCTGACAAAGCTCACAATCACTGGTCATTAAATGAAGCAAGTCAAAGATTGTAGAACCTGTTTCAATCACAGAATTCTGGCTCTGTACTTCAGGGAAAGTGATTGCAACCCCTGAAGACTCAACTTCCGAATTGTATTGTGGGACTTGTGGATTTCTCATGATGTTTGTTTGTAATCCACCTTCCACTTCATTCCCCAGTTGTGATTTAAATATATAACCTGTGCTTTTACGTCAGCTGAGAGAGCATTCCTCACTCTGAAACTGATTAATTACATGACTACCTGATTTCTGCCATTCCAATCTCTATGCCTGTTTTGTGTGCCTCTGAGCATTTAGGGTTAGAGTTAGGTCAGAGGCTGGATCAGTAAAATTCTGTTAATATTATAAATTAAAATAAAGATTGGAAATATTGAGTCATCTTTACAAAACTCATTGTCTCTGCCCTGCATGATTTTGTATTCCAAGGCTAAACATACCTCTTCCACCAATTGTCTTCTTATGTCTTTCTTTAGCCTTTCCATCCCCTATAATGAATGTGACATTGTGTGTGTGTGTGTGTACATGTGTGTGCGTGTTATTTCTAAGGAATACTGTAGGTCTTTAAAGAACTGACCTACTTAAGCCTCTTTCAGATCATTGGTTGGAGCAAAGACTTGTGTTACTGTGATGCTGAATGGTTTGTCCCGAATTTGAACAGGCATTTTTTAGTCGTTTTTGAGATTATGCCCCAACATTGTTTGTTTTGCCCTTCCACTGACTATGAGGGGTGCTCTATTCTTTCTAAGGAATTCTTGCCCACAGTAGCATGTAATGAATATCTGAATTAAATTCACCATTCTCATTCATTTAAGTTCATTGACACGCAGGATGTTGACGCTGATCTTTCCGTCTTCTGTTTGACCACATCCAATCTACTTGTTTGATTGGTTGAATGGATATTCACAGAAAAAAATGTTAATAGTGTTGTGATCCTCTGCATTTTGGGCTCAAGTTCACTATAAATGATTTTATTTAACTTATGCTTAATATCTTATCACATTTCTACTTTGGAAAGAGAGACAGAGATGTACCAACTGGAACTTTTCCCCACACCTTTCCACATGACTCTCCATACCAAGATGTTTTGAGGAAATATTTATAAAAATTTAAGGAAGAGATCATAATATCTAAATTACAGTTCTGAGATTAGCATTCTAGAAAGTCATCCCGTTCTCTCCTAGAGTAATCTTGAAGTAAACAAAAGAATATTACTACCTTTAAAAGATATCTCTTTCATTTTTCAAGGGGAAAAGTTGTATGAAAGCAACCATACCAAGTGGATGAGGAGGCATTGATGCAAAGGAGATCAGTTGTTCTTTGATCAAAGATTGGGTACCAGTTTTAATGAGGCATTTTGATGGGAGAGTTCATAGGCCATGGAGTCTGGAATACTCATCTTCTTAAGTCCAACTGGGGGTTAAGATACTTCCTAACTGTGTGACACTGGGCAAGTCACTTAATCCTGTTTATCTCATTTTCCTCATCTGTAAGATGAACTGGGGAAAAAAAAGGCAAACCTACTCTAGTATCCTTGTGAAGAAAATTCCAAATGCAGTGGCTGAGTTGAACATGACTGAAAAAATGACTCAACTATACTACCACCTTTAACAATTTCACCAAGAAGGACCTGTATATTTCAGAACTATTATTCATATTTCCAGGGGTCTTTTAGAAAGAATCTGGAAAGAGCTGTAGAGAAGTATTATTTCATAATATGTTATTCTTTGTTCTGTGTTTATATAAAAAAAATTGAATCTTGATTTGGGGGCCTTTGGTCAATCTGTTGCAGCCCTTGACACATTCCATTGGCAGGTGAAGCCCTTGTTAAAAAATTTTGTTCATATTTGGAGAATATATTTCTCAGTACACATTTGTTGAATTTCAATCATGACAGTTTCCATCAATCATATCAGTCTTTGGTGTTATTCTGATGACTGTAGAGTAGGCACCAAATGCACCTAAGGACTGGGTAGTGATGACTCACTCAAATCTTTGATGTCTCTGACAGGTCATTTTTGTACATTCAATTAAAGAAAATTGAAAAGAGAATCTGAAGATTAAAGTTCCAAAGGATCAGTGTCAAGGTCTGAAATCTCTAGGACACTCCCACACTCCCAACAAGTCCTTGAATCTTTGTGAGCTGGCTCAAACAAAGCCCTTTTCAGGGAAGAGCTCCAAGTATTCCCCTGATGTCTACATGACAATGCAAAGAGAAGTCAGCTCTCCATCCTTGGCTCCCATTTCCTGGTTGCTTATTTCTAACCACCTAGACACTCACAGGGCAGCCCTGCTCAGATGCTTCTTGGGTCACTTGGTATCCTTCTAGCCATCTTTCCCCAGTGTTATCATCTTCTCTCAGTGTTATTACCAGAACCAGGAAACCCTGTTCTTGTTGCGACTGTGATCTCTCCACAAGCGTCATCTGCAATCCTGATTCTCAATCTATTGCCTTAAAGGGGGCTTGAACATAGAATAAAACACAAGTGATATTACAAATAAGTTGTCCTTATATCCTTTGCCTTCTATGTCCCAGGCACCCTGCTACACTCCTTATAAATATTTCCAATGACTCTTACAACAGCTCTGATTTTATCATTCCCAGTATTATCCCCATTTCACTTTTGAGCAATCTGAGGCAAACAGAAGTTGAGTGCCTTGCCCAAGGCCACAACTAGTGAGTATTCCATACAGATCTAAATTTCTTGCCTCTAAGCTCAGGGCTTTATCCACTGTATCATGTAGCTGTCTTTAACAAGAGAGAAAGTCTTACGGAGAGGAAATGGATGCAAACAGGAGAAGGGAGAGGGGATGAATAGTAAAGGTGGAAGCCAGAATATGATCAACTTTGGAGTCTATTATCTGAACTCCAGCAACCTGCATTGAGATGAGCACCAATGAGCCTCACAGCTCCCCAGGAAAATAAGTAGACCTTGAGAAGCCAATGACAGACTGGCCTGTGACCATCCCAAGTGCTTGGACAAGCTGCCTGGCATGGATTCACCTTTATTGGAGGGAGAAGGTTCTGTGAATATCCTCATCTACTGCCTGTCTCCTGCTTTGCACACTGGGAAATTTCATGATGGTGAAATACAAGGAGGGGAAATCCACTGTGCTGTCCTCTACTCTCATCTCACACATGGTATCTCACAGAAGTTCTTAAAACTTCCATTTTGGTAATGTCCATTATTATAAATTTTCCTTATAATGTAAGTGTCAATGTTTTAAAAACAGGCACAAGCTATCAAATCTGAGTGCTAGCAGCGAGATTAGAAATCAAGGGAAGACAAATTCTGGGATGGAAACTGATTCAAAGTAATGAGTTTCATTCCTATACAACCAAGGTTAGCGCTCCTAGAGGGGATCATTCGCTGGTCTTCAAGGATTCAAGTGGAGCACCTGGCATAGGGCCTACTCATTCTTTCCCTCTTGACTGGTTACCTCAGTCAAACGTTCTCTCACAGTGGTGGGTCTGGGGATCCCAGAGAAGGACCAATATCATGAAGTCAAAATAAAAATTCTCTCTGACTGCTAGACACAATCCATCAAAAGTCCATGCTTTCAATCTGTGGTCGACAGACTGCTACTGATCAGTATTCAGTCAGCTGATAAATGTTAATTAAGTTCTTATTCTGGCCAAGCACTGCTCTAGGCACTAGAGATTCAGAGAAAGGCAAAAAGTCCCTGTTTTTGAGGTGTTCCATGCTTGAGGAAGAGAACATAGGAACAGCTATGGACAAAATCTCCATATACAGGAAAATTTGGAAATAATTAATGGGAATAATAAATCAAAGGCAGGAGTAGTAAGGTGCATTGGCAAATGCTTGGGCATCCTCCAAAGTGAAGATCAAGGCATTCCATTACACATCTTCACATACTTACAGAAAATGAGCTCCCAGTCCCTGATTCCAACAACCTGTACCCTGAGCTGGTCTGGCAACACATAGATTAGAATGTGAGGATGGAGCTCACACTGGCCAATCCTCTGTTACCATCTTCCTTATCATACAGATTACAATGCAAAAAACCAAGTTTCCCTCAATCTAACTGCTTCTCAAGTGACAGTATTTCCACTCTCTGTTCACCAAGAAAGTAACCTTCTATAGTTTTATTTTTTCCCCTTTTTTGGGCATTTTCCCAACCGGTTACTTGACTTTTGGGTTCTTTGTCAAGAGTAGGGTATAGTCTGGGAATCTGTAAGATCTCAGTTCCTCTAAGGTGGCACAATCAAGCATGTACATTGGTCTGGGAGTAGAAAGAGATTTTTGTGCCCAGAATCTTAGCAGTTTCCTCTTCACAGCCACCTGGCCTCCAGTTCCACTATGCCAGCACTGGGGGCTGATTTTCAGATAAGCTGTGGGGGCAGGGCCACCATTCAGTGTGAGATAAAGACCAGCTCCCCCAGGGTCTCCACGCAGGGCTGAGACAAGAATCAGCTCCTCAGTGCCTCCAGGGGTCTTTCAATCCAACAATGGACACTGGCTGTTGCAGGGGCTGCTGTGGGAACCACCACCGCCTGCTTGATGTGGCCTCTGCAGCTGCTGCCTGAGGGCAGAGCTATGGGAAGGCCCTTCTCCCTTCCTGGCCAGCTGAAGAAGCCCTGTCACTGACCTTTGGTGCCTGTGGGCCTAGGGATCCTAGAACGGCTGTGACTGTGAATGGGGATTCCCTGCTACTGCAACTGGAGATTCTGCCCCCAAAGTGTCCTCCTTGCAGAGCCACACGGTGCAGCACGGCCAAGGCTGGGCTGGGCTCTGCTCCATGTCCGGTGCAAGAGACATTTCCCGTGGGCCCCTCAGGTCACCCTGGGCTGGAAATCTCCTTCACTTTGTTGGTCTCCACTTCTGCTGCTCCAGAATTTGTCGAGAGTCCCTCTCTACAGATATTTTATGGGCTGTGTGGGGAGAGCCCGCATATGTGTGTCTTTCTACTCCGCCATCTTGACTCTGCCTCCTCTCAATCCTTTTCTTGACCCTGAAAATAGAAAGGCTTGTTTAATCAGGGAGCAGCTGGAAAATAAGTAAAATTTCATTTTTTAGAATGTTTTACATTACTACGATATTTTTCCTATGAATGATATAACAGGACTTAATTGTTTAGGTGTACTAGAAGCAAAGTCACCTAAAAGAAACTACAATGAATCGTGTCTTTTAAAACTCTTAAAAATCCAAAATAGTAAATTCAAATAGCAAGTGTTGCAGTTAATTGGTATTGAATAATAAAAACCTGTGTAATTTGCAAAGGAGACATTCAGTGGAGTGAAGGTCAGTTCCGTAGAGAATATGGAATATGGTTATAAAAGATGAGATGGAATTGAGAAAGTAGAAGATTATAAGTGTGGTGTCAGATCAGAATAGGCATTCATTACACATCTCTCTAAGTATAGCAGATAAAAATGTTATTTTCTTTTATAACCAATTTCGTTTTTACAATATTCTACTCTCTGAATTACTATGAGGCTACGTACATACAACACACCTGATGGCATTGTTTGATGTTCCTTTTCTAACTCTGCTTTTTTTAAGTTAGCTCTAACCCACAAGACTGCAAAAGAGGAAAAGGAGGCGGCAGAGTTTCTGAAGAATTGCAGGATTATTTGCACTGGTGAACTCTGGATATTCTCAAAAACAGAAAGTCTTCTGGATAAAAAAAATACTTTGGTTCAATATGATGCCAAGGGAGGAACAATGTTTAGCAAAGAGAAGTCCGAATTTTTTTTGAAAAAGGGCACAAAAGTTGGAGTGACTTGGGGGAATTTTGTAGTGTCTTCAAATGCCTACCAGCACTCCTCTATTTAGCCTATAGCAATATGCATTCGGGTGACTGTATGTTACAAACAATAACTTTAATTGCTGCCTCTTGGCTGATATGACCAAAAAGGTCTTATTATTGTGAAAATAGTTGTGAGCTCATTGAATCTATGACAGGGTCTCAAGAATGCGCAGGTATCCATAGACCACACTTTGACTGCTGTAGTTCATAGAAAGCCACTTGAGGACTCATCAGTGTCCATTAGAGTTGGCCTAGAACACCTCAGAGTCTGTGCTACATGTGGTGGTAGCCTGCTTGGGAATAAACATTGCACCATTTGTTTTTGCAAGGATGCTCCTGAGAGATTCTCCAGGGATTTTGTTGCTGGATACCTAAGTTTTAAGTATTTGCTACCATTTATTCTTTCTTGTTTTAGACTATTGTTGTAATAGACTTCAGTTTTTCACTGTCTTTCTTCATGATTCCATTTGCAAGTGTGAAAAGTGATTGGGAGAGTAGGCCTAGACTGGGATCCTCATGCACAGGCTTTAGCCAAGCTGTTCAAGGGGTACTAAAGGAAGGAATAAGCTATGGCATGAAGGGGAATAGAGAGCATAAGACAGAAACTCAGAGTGAATGTTCTCTATTTTCTCAGGGAAGAGGTGAGGTTCTTGACTGTGAGGGAGGAAGTAGGAGGTGATATGAGAAGATTGGTGAGAGAAGAGAATCCTTGGAGTAACTCCTGTGGGGATGCCAAACAGAGTTCATTAGAGTAGCTAAAATAATATCTTTCTGCTTTGACGCCCAATTCAGATGAAATGGCATCAACTGGTAGAGGATCCACCAGCTCAGCTCGATGACTTCCTCCAACAGTATTCAGCAGTAGCAGGTGAGGGGGACTGAAGTGAGATGGTGATGGTTATCCATGACTGAGGTTAGACAGGGCATGACCCTTCCTTGGGAAAAAGTACAAACTTTTGAGAGGAGAGTAGGATGTGTAGCTGAACAGGAATTGGGAGTCTACACAGTAAGAGAAGAAAGAATGGTGGGTGATCACCCAGGATTGCCCTGGGAGACCATTGAGGAGAGAATGAAGTGGAGATCACTGGAAGGAAAGTACATTGAGGAAGAATGAAGGAAAGAGAGACATGGATGATTTATGTCACTTGAGGGAGATTTTCTAGGGATATAGCTTGAGAGCTGGAAGGCACCACAGAACTCATTCATTTGGGGCCTCTCCTTGTCTAGATGAGGAAACTGATGCCTTAGGAGGGTAAAAAGCTTGGATATGGGTCACATAGTTGATAAACTTCAGAAAGGCAGAATTTGACCCAGATCATCTGACTCTAGAACCAATCCTTTCTCCACTGTTCCATGCTGTATGAACTTCCATAGAGGAGGTACCTCTTGTAAATTTTGGTCCAGGAAGCTGGATGTGTGTCTTATGTTTTATCTCCCTCCCCCAGGGATTTGTCTGTGGCTGTACATCAGTCCTCAAACCCTGGCTGTAATTGAGTCATTGATGGAGCAGAGTAGAGGAGTTCAGAGGTTTTTGTCTCCCTTCCTCATTGGTTTGAACCACTGAGTGACTTGTTGCTGCTGCCACTAGATTGATAATGATAATTTGCCTCATCCTCAGCCTGGAGACCAGACAAAGTCAGAGAAGTAGAGCTGGGTGAGATGTCTGTGGAACCAGAGAATCTCTCTGGGATTCTCGAGGGGCAGCTGCTCCACCCTTTCTTCCAAAAAACCACTTCTGTGAGGAGGGAGCAGAGGCTTGATGTATTCTCATTTCATCACAGAATATTAAAGAAACAGATGCTGAAAGGTTGAGATTTAATCTAATGAATCATATTCACTGCTTCATGCAGGACATTCTGGAGGCACAGTTTAAGCTGTGACTGTATTGTAGTGAAGGCTCCAATGAACCCTAATAGGATTTGGTGTCACTCTCATGGATGCTAAGCCACCAGGTGCTATACTCATCATGGACTTTGAACCAGCACTGCAAATGTCAACACAGTTCCTCCAGAATAAACTTGGGGATCCATCAAAGTTATTCAATACTTGAGATGTTTTAGAACCAGTTGTATGTGGCCAAGCATTCGGAAAAAGGTCTCTGATAATTAGCTGGCTCTGAGAAAACAGTAACAGAACAGCAGCAAGTGCAGCGTTGCCTCTAATTTCCTTCAACTATAACACAGAATCCAGTTCTGTAGATGAGACTCCATATTTGCTGCTAAAGCTTTTACTCTCAGGTCATGGAGACTCTGGAAAACTCTGCTGCCAACATAGGAGGACGGAGAGTTGAAAAAGTAAATGGTATCTTCTTATTGTGAAAATGCTTTGGCCTCATTGATTCTCTAAAAGCATGTCAGACACCTCCAGGGATCCATGGACCACACTTGGAGAACATTGTTCCAGGTCATAGAAAACCACATGAGGGACCCATCAATGTTAGTGAAAATTGGCTTAGGAGGTGCTAGAACCTGTTTTACATGTGGTGCTAGTCTCCTTGGGAATAAGCATGGGACCATGGCTTTTTGGAAGAATACTTTGGAAAGATTCTCAACCTGGAACTTTGGTTATTGGATACTGGAATTTTGAACATCCACAAGCATTTTTCTTTTTAGGGTGTGGTTGGACAGATGTCCACTTTTCAGGGTATTTCCTCATGTCCAATTTACCTGAAAGTGTGACTAGGGCTCAGGAGGTTGTGATCCACATGTAGAGGACTCAGATTACCTCTTCAGGAGATTCTAAAAGGAGGGAATGAGGTGCAATATGAGGGAGTTTAGAGAAGATAAGTCAGGACATCAGAATAAATGTTTTCTGTTTCCTCAGAGAGAGCTTAAGTATTTAACTGTAAAGGAGGAGGGAGGACGGGATGTGGGAAGATTGAGCAGAGAAGAATTAGAATGCCTTCTATGAGGATTGCAAAATAGTTAAAGATTTCCCAAAGAATGGTGAAGCAGCTTTGAGGACCCAAGTCAGAGCAGATGATATTGGTAGAGGACCCCACCAGCTCTGCTCAGAGACTTCTTCCAGCAGTGCTTAGTGGTCACATGTGAGGAGGGCTGAAGAGAGATGGTGAGGGTCACCCAGCATTGAGTCTGGATAGGGCATGACCAACCATTGGGAAAGGGAGCCAAGAGTTTGAAAGAGAAGGGTATGAAGTGGAACACGTTAGAGAGTCCCCAGTGGAAGAGAAGAAAGTGAAACTAGAGCAGATGTGGGTGATGGTCTCAGAGATCACAGAGGTGAGGTCACTGAGACAAAGATGTTGGAGAGGGATGAGACCAAGGAGAGGAGGAGCTATGAGGAGGGCTGTTGCTGTTTCACTGATGTTTCATGGGAACATAGATGCAGGGAAGGGATTCAGATGCCATCCATTCCAAATCTTTCCTCTTTTATTAAGGAGAATGAAGCATTAAGTGGATAAAAATTAGGCTAAGGACATGGTTGGTAAACATCAAAGACAAGATGTGAACCCAGAAGTTCTGATTCTAATATTCATATTTTCCACCACACTTCTTTCCATAGAGGAGGTGCCTCATATATTCCTTGGTCCAGGAAGCTGTCCTTGTGTCTCCTGTTTCCTCTCCCTCCCCCAGCGGTCAGATTTGGCTCTCCCTTCAGAGAGCAGCATTCACACCCTCATGGCAGCTGCATCACGGAGAGAACATAGAAGTGGAGCCCAGGGGTTTTTGTCTCACTTCCCCATAGGCCTGGATCACTGTGCTATTGCTGCTAGAGTCATAAGTATGACCTTAGTAGTCAGCCTCATCCTCAGCCTGGAGACCAGAGATGGTCAGGGAGGCAGAGTTGGTTGAAGTATCTATGGAACCAGAGAATCTCTCTGGGATTCCTGAGGGACGGTTACTGTCTTTATAGATGATAAGCTTGGGGGCCTGGCCTTGGTGCTGTTGGTACCATTCCACATAAGCGTTATCAATGTTGCCACAGGAGACTGTGACTGACTGACCCAGAGACCCTGACACTGATGCTGGCTGAGTCAACACAAACTGAGCCCAAGCACCTGGAAAGAGATAGGAAGAGATTTGTGAGTCAGAGGTATGGACCCTCTCCCTCTGCCATTCTCACCCTGCAGGGAGAGAGGAGATGGTGCTTCTGTGCCCTGAGTGCTCCCTTGCTCTATGATCCCTCAGGCTGGCACCTTGGCAGAGAATGAGAAGGCTGAGCAGGAGATGAGTCCAGGCCATGATGGAGATGCCCCCAAAGCTCTGCTCCCTGAGGCCCCTGAGGTGTTCATCTGTGCCAAGTCTCTCTTATCTCCCTTACCCCTCCCCAAGCCCTTCATGCAAATCTTCTACTTCCTTGTTTCTCACCCCTTTATGGTCCTGAAAATGGAAATACAGCCAGGGGAGGACTGAAGGCAGAGGAGGGATGGGTGACAATACAGAAGCTGTGGCCCCTGGGGATGCCTGGGGAGGAAGCAGCTGATGGACCATCTTACAACCCCCTGATTTTAATACAGGTGTGTGGGTTGGTGGTGGGGATGGGATGGAGCCCCCATTGGAAGAAAAAAATCCCCCAAACCCCAAACATAGTCTCACAGTGTCACCTGCTGGTCCACAGGCAGACATCACCCTGAGGCTGGTGTAGGCCCTGCCTTCAGTAGTGAAAGATTCTTGGTCTGATATAAGCTCAGAGCTCAGGATCCTAAGGCTTTGTGGGCCTTTCCCTATAACTTATTTTCTTTTTCAACAAGGCTATTATACTAGAATAAGATTAGAATTCTAGAGTCTCCATTATCCCCCTGATTAGGATATTGCTTCCCAAGGAACATCTCATCCCCCATCCTGGCCTGCTCAGCCCCTGGACCTAAGGTCTCTTCACCAGCCCTTGCAGTAATTGCCCAATCTGATTTCCTGCTTCCTCACAGCTGGAACCAAGAACTGGATGCCATGTGCTTCATTCTCCTCCTGGAATCCTTTTTAAATTTGAATTTAAGACTCAAGGAGAATAAAAAGGACAAGGACAGTCTGAGGATGGGAATTCTGTGGAGGGAAGAAGGGAAGAAGGGGAAAGGGTGGGAGGATCAGGACCAAGGCCACATTCAGGAGCACAAAGACCAACAAGAGATAAAGTAGCGGGCTCACCAAAGGGACAGGTCCATGTTCTATAGGGTTCCTCTTCAGGCTCTCTAGGGTCCTAGGAAGGAAGCTGGTGTGGTGATTTCTTCCCCCAGAAGTTAGATGCTTTCCTGATTCTGGATTGAGGGACAAAGCCTGTCCCCACGAAATGCAGACTGATCAAGCAGAGACAGGAGGCACCATTTCCCAGATAAGAATCATTTCACTTGGGAAAAGCACCTGGGGAGGTGCTTGGTGGGTGACTGGGCTCTGGATATATGGGCTAGGTATGACAGAACAGCACTGTTCATAGCATAAGGTTATCAATGTGACACAATGTGTGATGTCCCAGTCACTCGATGTGTCCCCAAGCTGGCACTTGAGTTTCAGTAGCCCACATCAGTTTGTGTGCTGGCTGCTTTAAGTCTACTAGTAGACAGAAGGCCACTTTAATTCTTCCGAGAAAGTCCAATATCTGAGCTGTCCTCTAGGGGTTGGTATGCCTCACCCCAAAGGTACAGTGTCCCTTCCATATCTGTCTTGGGGCTTATGTGAAATACCCTTCCCCCAAAGCTGCAGTGTCCCCATTGGTCGCCATGGACAGTCTGCATTCAAATGCTTGGATTTCCTCCCTCTCACCTTGTCAATGTAGGTTCCTTCTCCACCTAGCACTAGCCACCTTCTAAATGTAGATGCTAGGATGATGAAATATTGCTTTTAAGACCTTATGAATACATGTGTTTTTTTTACAGTCTGGTCCTCATCACAGCTGCCAGTCATTTTGAATATGCTGCACTAGAGCAAGGCTGATTGGACCTCCCCCTCATTCTTCCTGTGATACCTTTGGCAGGTTGGTGGATTTTTTCTTATTCAATCGGCTATTGAAGAGAGATGGGGCCAGGACCATGGAGTCATCCCCCAGATTGCTAAAACAGATAGAGCAGAATCAATCTAAGGCCAGAGAGGAACTGTGGACCCAACCCAGGGGTTCAGAACAGTCCTAGAGGTCCCACTAGGCATGGAGGTCTTTTCTTGAGCTAAACTGCCAGTTATTCAAACTCTCCTGTGGAGAGCACAACTCTGATGCGCTGACCATTTTGTTCAAACATCAAACCTATACTTGCCCAAAAGACTATTTTATGGAGAATTCATTCAGGGCAAGTGCTCAGGTGGGGGTGTGCAGAAGTGATACAATCACACCCTCAAGGTCTCTCTTAAGAATTTTGGAATTGATTATGTGGCATGGGAGACACTGGCACAGGACTGCTCACTATGGAGTGCCATTATCAATGGTGGTGCTGTGCTCTATGAGCAACCAGAACTGCAACAGGTGAAAAGAAACTGAAGAAAAGGAAATTTAGAGGCTCTACCCCAATGTTGACAAGGACTGTGAATGCCCCAGCTGATCTCATATTGCTCCAGTGAGCCACAATCAGACACTTTGTAACGGTGCTGTAGAAGGAGTGGCAGTGATGATGATGGTAATAGAGAGGGATTGGATGGCCTCCATGCCCAATTCTCTTCTCCATCAAGTCTCAATATACCCCACTCAAAATGGAGGCTAGACATATCCCCTATCTAAGGAGAGCAAAGGGTAAGAACAGCCCAATTGAACAATATAGTCACATAGGTGAAACCTCCAAGTCAGCCCAATGGATTCACTCAAACAGGGCAGTTCCCTTAGCATGAAATTGATCAGGGTTCCAAAGAGACCTTGGACTGAAGTTTGGTGAGCAAGTGTCCTGACTGTGTCCTGAGGATGCTCAACTATGTACCGATAAAAGTGACACTCTAAATTAAAAGGATAGATATGTACAAAAATATATACTAGCCAGATTAAAATAACATGAATTATAGTACTAAAGGTTTTCTGAGAAAAACAATTAACATATCACATATTCCCAAAAAAAAAAAAAATGGAACAGTGAAAATTTGCATGTGAATTCTAGCAAAACACTTAATTAAAAACCAACTTCAGTACTATATGAATTACTTTTTAAAAAATTACTTAAAAGGAGTCCTACTAATTCTTTCTAAAACAAAAATGTGGTCTGGAAACCTAAATCAATGAGAACTAAAAGAGAGAAATAAAATAATTGAATAATTAATAAGGAGTAATGCAAAAAAAATTAAATAAAATATTAGAAATGAGATGGCTACAAAATGTTACAAAAATCATACATTATGGTGACACTGATTTATTCCAGGAATATCAAGTTGACTCAGTATTAGGTAACTATAAGTATAATTGATCACCTTAATAACAAATTTCATAACAATAATTTGATTATTTCAAGAGATTAAAAAAAAGTTTTGACAAAATCCAACACTCATTTCCATGAAGCAAAACAAAAAATCAAAAACATTAAATGACTTTGGAATAAACTGAGCTTCCTTAAAATGATAAATAGTATCTCCCTAAAAGTAGAGGCTAGAATTATCTCTAACAGAGATAAGATAGAAGCCTTTACACCCTCATAAGATCAGGGGTAAAGCAAGGTCATCCACCATCATCATAACTGTTTTTCACTATAATGCTGGAAATGATAGTTTTAGTAAGAAGACAAGAACAAGAAATGAAAGAAATAAGCATAGGCCAAGGGGGAAGAAAACTGTCTCTTTGTGCAGGTGACATGATTTTTTGCTGAGTACCCTAGAGAATCGACTAAAAAACTGAAAGAACTGACAATGTCCACAAAATTTCAGGATGTAAAAGAAACCTATGCACATCATTCCCATTCCTTTATATTGCCAACAAAATCCTTCAGGAAGATGTAATATTAATTATACTAATAAGAGTCAAAGATCTTCCCCACCCATTAATGGGCCTGCCCATTAAGGGAAGCTTGGTTAGGGGAGGCCCACACCTTTTGTTAATTCCTAATGAGGCACTGGTTCACAAGGGTTGTGATGCCCTCTGTCTCTGAAAAGTGTATGAAGACTTTGAGGTGTGATTTTACTTAGGAACTTACTCACTTGGAAGTGTTTGTTTGGTCAGAGCACACTCTGGACAGTTGCTAAGGAGTGCCTCAGCTTTGAAAACCCATATAATGGTCCTTATCTCCCTGCAGCAGTGATCAGCAGAAAGCTGTGAGGAGGAATGGAGGGAGATGACAAGGGGACTGATGGCCTGTGTCTGGGAGACTCTTGAGGGGCAGTGTCTGGGAAGAAGGAGAAGGAGGAGAAAGAGGAGGAGATTGCATCTAGGGAGAAGGAGCCAAAGGGAGAGGTGGATGAATGAAAGACCTATTTTGCTTGAAGAAGTTTTGGTCCATTGATGTGGGCCTGGAAGGGACCTCATTTGGTAGACGAGGAAACAGAGACCTGGGAAGACTAAATGACTTGGCTACATTACCAGAGTTGATAAAGATCAGAGGCAGGATTTGAACCCAAATCCTCTGACTCTACAATCCGTGGTTTCCCCCACTGTACCACACTCTTCTTATTTCAATAGAAGAAATGTCTCTTTTACAACAGGGTTGAGGACTTGTGTTTCCTGTTTCCTCTTCCTGCCTCTGGGTCACAATATGGCCCTGTCCACAGGACACTGAGCAGCCCTCAGACACTGCTAGAGACTGAGGTAGTGAGGGACCAGACCACGGCAGCTCAGAGGTTTTTGTCCCACTTCCTCATAAGCCTTGGGCACTGTGTATGCATAGTAGCCACTGCTATAGTAGGGAGATGGACAGTAGTAGTCAGCTTCATCCTCAGGCTGCAGATCAGAGATCATCAGGGAGACAGAGTTGGTGGAGGTGTCTTTGGAACCAGAGAATCTCTCTGGGATTCCCAAGGGAAGGTAACTATAACCATAGCTGATGAGCTTGGGGCCCTGACCCTGGTGCTGTTGATACCATTCCACATTGTATCTACCAATGTTGCAAAGACACATGAAATGGCATCAATTGGTAGAGGACTCAGTAGCTCAACTTGATGACTTTCTCTAGCAGTGCTCAGCAGTAGTAGGAGAGGGGGACTGAAGTGAGATGGTGATGGTCATCCATGTTGGCGGTTAGGCAGAGTATGACCTTCCCTAGGGAAAAGGTACCAAGCTTTTGAGAGGAGAGCAGAGTGTGTAGCAGAACCAGAATTGAGGGTCCACAGCGTAAAAGAAAAAAGAGAATTCAGATCAAGGGTAGGTGATCACCCAGGGGTGGCCTGGGAGACCATTGAGGGGAGAATGGAGTGAAGGTCAATAGAAAGGAAAGTACATTGAGGAGAAATGAAGGAAAGAGAGAGATAGATGGTTCATGGGGCTTGAAGGAGATTTTCGAGGAATATAGCTCAAGCACTGGAAGGGACCTCAGAAGTCATGTAGTTGAAGTCTCTCCTTTTATAGATGAAGAAACTGAGGCTTTAGGAAGGTAAAAAACTTGGATATGGTTCACATAGTTGATTCCATCAGAGAGGCAGGATTTGACTCCAGATAATCCGATTCCAGAACCAATCCTTTCTCCATTGTACCATATTGTACTAATTTCCATAAAGGAGGTACCTCTTGTAAACTTAGGTCCAGGAAGCTGGACATGCGTCTTTTGTTTTATCTCTCTCCCACAGGGATTTGACTGTGGCTGTACATCAGCCCTCAAACCCTGGCTGTAATTGAGTCTTTGATGGAGCAGAGCAGGGGAGCTCAGAGGTTTTTGTCTCCTTTCTTCATTGGTCTGAACCACTGAGTGACTTGTCGCTGCTGCCACTAGATTGATAATGATAATTTGCCTCATCCTCAGGCTGGAGACCAGATAAAGTCAGAGAAGCAGAGCTGGGTGAGATGTCTTTGGAGCCAGAGAATCTCTCTGGGATTCTCCACTCTGCCAAGTCTCTCTTATCTCCTTTATCCTTCCCCAGGCCCTTCATGCAAATCTTCTGCTTCCTTGCTTCTCACCCCTTTATGGCTCTGAAAATGGAAGTACAGCCAAGGAAGGACTGAAGGCAGAGGACGGATGGGCGACTATACAAAAGCACTGATTGTGCCTCCTGGGAGTGCCTGGGGAGGAAGCAGCAGCTAAACAATCTTACAGCCCCCTAATTTTAATGCAGGTATGTGGGTTGGGGGTGGGGGTGTGATGGAGCCCCCACTGGAGGAAAAAAGTTCCCCAATCCTCAAACAACACCTCACAGTGTTACCTGCTGGCTCACAGGCAGACATCACGCTGAGGCTGGTGTAGGCCCTGACTGCAAAGGTGGAAAGTCCACGGTCTGATACAACCCGGGAGCTCAGGGTCTTAAGGCTTTGTGGACATTCCTATATAACTTATTTTCTTTTTCAACAAGGCTATTATACTAGAATCAGATATTCTAGAGCCTCCAGGGTCCCACTGATGAGAACATTGCTTCAAAAGGATCACCTTATCACCCATCGTGGCCTGCTCAGCCCCTGGGCCTAAGGTCTCTTCACCAATCCTTGCAATGATTGCCCAATCTGAATTCCTGCTTCCTCACAGTTGGAACCAATGTGTGGATACCATGTACTGTATTCTCTTACTGGCATTCTTTTTCTCCTTTGGATTTAAGACTCAAGGGCAATAAAACGGACAAGGAAAGTCTGAGGATGGGAATCCAGTGGAGGGAGAAAAGGGAAGAAGGAGAAGGTATTTAGGGTCAGGGGAGGATCAGGAGCAGGGACACAAAGACTAAAGTGAGATATGGTAGTGGGCCCACCCAAGGGTCAGGTCCATGCCTTGTAGGGTTCCTCTTCAGGTTCTCTGGGGTCCTTGGAAGGAAACTGATGTGGTGATTTCTCCCTCCAAAGGTCCAATGCTTCCCTGATTCTGGACTGGGGTATCAAGTCTTTCCACACAATATATGGTGACTGATCAAACAAAGGGAGGAGGCACCTTTCCCCAGATAAGAATCATTAGAGATGGGAATAGGACCTGGGAAAGTGCTGGGAGGGTGGATGGGCTTTGGATATATGGGCTAGTTGTGACTGAACAGTAGCGTTCATAGCATAAGGTTATCAGTGTGACAGTGTGGAATGAACCAGTCACTTGATGTGTCCCCCAGCTGTCACTTGAGTCTCAGTAGCCCATGTCAGTTTGTGTGCTGGCTGCTTCAAGTCTACTAGTAGGCAGAAGGCCACTTTTAATCCTCAGAGGGAGTCTCTTATCTGAGCTGTCCACCAGGGGGTGGTAGACTCCAGCCCTAAGGCACATTGGCCAATTCATAGCTGCTCTGGGGCTTATGTGAAACAGCCTTCCTCCAAAGCTGCAGTGCCCCCACTGGTCCCCAAGGACAGCCACTCACAGGGCAGACCTGCTCTGACGTTTCTTCGGTCACTTAGTGTCCTTCTGGCCATTTTCATCCAGTTTTGTCATCTTCTCTCAGTGTTGTTACCAGAGCCAAGAGGCACTGTTCTTGTTGTGACTGTGACCTCTCCCCAAGTGCCACCTGCAAGTCTCATTCCCAGCTTGTTGGCCTTGAAGATGACTGGAATATTTGCAACCTGTGACCTTTCCACTTCATCTATATGGCTGCACCTGGTGTGATGTTCAGGGATATAATTTCTTTTACTGCCTGAAGGAGAATGAAGGATAAAATATGTTTATGAAGATGGGTAAATAGAAAGAGAGACAGACAAAGAGACAGGTAGATAGATAGATAGACAGACAGAAAGTCAGACAGACAGATAGACAGATAAAGCATTAATTAAGCTCTTATTACATGCCAGGCTCTGTTCTAAGGCCTTGGAATACCAATTCAGGTAAATAAAGGCAATCCCTGCTGTAAATGACCTTCCAATATAGTGGGGTAATACAATATATAATGGGGTGTTTGAAAACAGAGAAAGGAAGAAGACTGGAGGAAGTGGCACAGAGGCTGATTCCTGCCCAGGTGAGGCAAAAGTTTCTCTGATCAGATCCATTTGGAACAAGGAGTCGAATCCAAGGTCTCCAGGTTGTGTAGAAGATCTGAAAATAGGGTCATGGTCAGACTTTTGACAAAGTGCAAACCAAGAATAACTTCCCCAGGAAGCTGACTTTAATCCTGGCCAGGCACAGATCATCCCTCTGGTAAGCTTAGCAGCACTGAAGTTGTTCCCAGGTGCAGGTCTTATGACAAAAGGAATACCTCTTCTTTTCTGCCTTCACAGCCATGTTGCCCATGCCAGTGTTAGCATGTTAGCCCTGCACACCATGGCATTAATGATGTCTACACTCACAATGGTGTCAGTGCAAGAGCACTCTCCAACAATTTTACACATCACCTATCAGTTCCACTTAGTTATGCTTTTCTAGAACAAATCCTTCTAATTTTTTAGGATCAACCCTGTAACCCTCAGTGCTCCAGGAAAGCACAACAGAGAGAGCTCAGATTCTTATCAAAACCAGTAGATTTTCTAAAGCTTTTGTGTGAACTAGCCTGAAGACCAGAGCTCCCAGAAGAAAAACCTGAAGACAAAAACTGGACTCTTTAGGTGGTCCAATGAACCAAGTAGTGGCAAGAGGACTAGAGAAGGTCCATATACAGACAATGAGGGGTCCCCTGGGGAAGACTTCACTTTTTCCAGCAATTTTTGTGAAATAGTGAGTTCTTATCCCAGAAGCTGGAGTCCTTGGGTTTATTAAACAGTAGATTACTATATTCATTGACTCCTGTGTCTGTGTCAGGTACTATCTACCTAACCTATTCCCCTAATCCATCACTCTGTTTCTTAGCCAGCACCAAGTAAGTTTGTTGATTGCTGCTTTATAATAAAATTTAAGATGTGGTATGGCTATGCCACCTTCCCTACTATTTTTCTTCATTAATTCCCTTGATATTATAGACCTGTTCTTCCAGATGAAATTTGCTTTTGTAAAATTTTTTCTTGCTCTAAAAAATAACTTGTTTGGTATTTTGATTGGTATGGCACTGAATAAGTATATTAATTCAGGTAGAATTACCATTTTCTTTTTATTAGCTCAGAGCAACTGATATTTTTCCAATTTTTTAGATCTAATTTTATTTGTGGGAAAAATGTTTTTTAATTGTGTTCATAGAGTTCTTGGGTTCGTCTTGCCAGATAGACTGCCGATTATTTTACATTGTCAACAGTTACTTTGAATGGAATTTCTCTATCTGCTGCTGTTGGACTTTGTTAGTAATATATAGAAATGTCGATGATGTATGTAGGTTTATTTTATATCCTGCAAGTTTGCTAAAGTTGTTTATTATGTCAAGTAGTTTTTTACTTCATTCTCTAGGGTTCTCTAAGTATATCATCTGCAACGAACAGTAACTTAGTTTCTTCTTTGCCAGTTCTAATTCCTTCGATTTCCTTTTCTTCTCTTATTACTAAAACTAATGTTTCTAGGACTATATTTTATAACAATGATGATAATGGACATCCTTGTTTAACCCCTGTTCTCATTGGAAAGATTTCTAGCTTATTCCCATTACATAGAATGCTTGATGATGGTTGATGAAGCAGAGAGAGGTTTGTTGCTTGGTTGCTTTCCTTCATTCTCCAAGAGGAGCAAAATGACATCACCATAATAAAGTGAAGTTTCAAATGTATACGACTGCGGCTGATCAACCCAATAAGAACTCGGAATGCTATAATACAGATTGGGCACACATAGTCTTCTGAACATGTGGGGTGGTTACTCCAAATTTGTGCATCCTGTATTTCTTTTGTGTTGTTTCAATTCTGCTTGGTTCATAGAGCACAGCAACTTTTCCGATGTGGGCACGCCATGCTGAGCAGACCTGTGCCATTGCCTCCCATGTTGCACAATCAAATTCAAAGTTCTTGAGAGAAACCTGGAGAATGTCCATGAATCACTTCCTCCTATCACCATGTGATCACCTGCCCCAGGCAAGTTCTGCATAACATAGTCTTTTTGGCAATTGAACATTTTGCATTCAAAAAACCTGGTCAGCTCAGGAGCATAGTTTGAATTCTTGGAAGTTCAGTTCGAGCAAGGACCTCAGTGTCTGCTTCCTTATCCTGCCAGGTGATCTTCAGAATCTTCCTAAGACAGTTCATAAGGAGTCAATTCAGTTTCCTGGCGTGGAGCTGGTTGACTCTCCGTGTATCACAGGCGTGCAACAATGACTTCAGCACAATGTCTCTGTAAACCTTCAGTTTGGTGGTCACTCTAATACCACTTCTCTCTCAGACTTTTCTTTGGGTGCTCCTGTAGACTGAGCTAGGTCTAACAATGTGTGCTTCAACCACATTGTCAATGTGTACATCCCTGGAATGTACACTACCAAGGTAAATGAACTTATCAACAGCATTCAAAACTTCTCCATTTGTTGTAACTGATGGTTCCACATATGCATGGTGTGGGAGTGGCTAATGGAGCACCTGTGTTTTCTTAGTGCTAATTATTAAGCCAAAATTAGCACAGGCAGCAGAGAATTGATTCATATTTTCTTGCATCTCAGCTTCAGAGGCTGCAATGAATGCACAATCATCTGCAAATAGAAAATCATTCACCAACACTCCCTCCACTCTGGTCTTGGCTTGCAGCCTTTTCAAATTGAAGAACTCACCATCAGTATGGTAGTTGACCTTGATGTCTTGTTCATCCTCCTTGACAGTATGTGACAACATGACTGAAAACATCATGCTAAAAAGCATGGGAGAAAGCATATAGCCCTGTTTCACTCCATTGGTGACTGGGAAGGCCCAAGAGTATTGTCCACTATCCAGAACTTGGGCAAACATGCCATCATGAAATTGATGTACAATCCTGATGAACTTCTCTGGGCAGCCAAATTTTGACATAATTTTACTTTTCATTTGAAAGAAGGCTCTATTGTTTCCTGGGGACAGGTAGGAAGTGTAGTGGATAGTGTACCAGTGCAGGAGTCAGGAGGACCTGAGTTCAAATCTCACCTCAGACACTTGACACTCAGTAGCTGTGTGACCTTGAGCAAGTCACTTAACCCCAATTGCCTCATCCTGGGTCATCTCCAGTCATCCTGAAGAGTATCTGGTCACTGGATTCAAATGGCTTTGGAGGATAAGTGAGGCTGGTGACCTGCACAGCTCTCCCTCACTCAAAACAAGGTCAAGTTCAAATCATGTCTAATGGCATAGTCTTCTTCAGCAAAGAAGGATGAACACACACACACTATCTTTTTCCTGTGCCTTCTAATGTTTTAAAAGGAATAGGTGTTGTGTTTTGCCAACAGCTTTTTCTGCATCTATTGAGATAAACATATAGTTTCTGTCAATTTTGTTGTTGCTATGAGCTGTTACGCCGATATTTCTCCTAATATTGCATCAGCACTGCATTCCTAGCATAAACCCCATCTGGTCATACTGTATGATCCTCTTGATAAGTTGCTGTAATCTTCTGGGTAATATTTTATTTAAAATTTTTGCATCTATATTCATTAAGGACATTGGTCTTTAATTTTCTTTCTCTGTTTTAGCTCTTCCCACTTTAGGTATCATTACCATATTTGTATTATAAAAAGAAGTTGGCAAGATGCATTCTTTTCCTATTTTTCCAAATTGTTTATATAGTATTGGAATTAATTGCTCTTTAAATGTTTGGTCTTTCATTTTCAAAGAAGACCATGACATCAGGAAAATGATGCCATAACTTGCAGTTGCCTTTGATTTGAATAAGGGAGAAAGAGAGAGAGAAAAAAAACAGAGTGAGAGAGAGACAGAGAGAAAGAGAGGAAAAAAGGAAGGAAGAAGTCTTGCCAGCAAACCCCAAGATAACTGGGCAGCTTCAAGCCATCAAAATTTAACTTCCTTTGGAGAGGAGAATAGGAAGAGGGAGAGCAAGAAGGAGAGCTGAGTTACCTAACTGCCTGGCCCATTCAGGACCTGCCCAACCATCCTGGGCCATCTCCAGTCATCCTGGTGAATATCTAGCCACCAGACCCAATTGGCTCTTGAGGAGAAAGTGAGGTTGTTGAACTTGCATAGTCCTCCCTCATTCAAATCAAAGGCAACTGCAAGTCCTATCATCATTTCCCTGATGTTATGGTCCTCTTTGAAAACAAAGGACAAACACCACAATCATTAAATGTTTGCGAGAATTTTCTTTTCAAACGATCTATGCCTGCAGAGTTTTTCTTACCATTATAACTTGTTCAATTCCTTTTTCTGAAATGGGGTTATTTAATTATTTTGTTTTCCATTCTGTTGATCTGAGCAATTTACATTTTTGTAAAATTCATCCGCGTCAATTATTTTATTTATTTTATTGTTTGTTCCCACAAAATGATCTCTTAGTTTTATTTATTAGTTCAACAGCTTTTAAATTTCCCTCCTATTAATCTCTCCTTTGATTTTCAGAGTTTCTAATTTGGTATTTAGTCGAGGATTTTTAATTTGTTCTTTTGCTAGTTGCACGCCAAATTCTTTGACCTCTTCTTTCTCTGTTTTGTTCATGAAAACACTCAGAAATATAAAATTTCCCTTAAAGACTGCTTTGGCTGCATCCTATAAGTTTTGATGAAGTTATTGATTTTTTCTATTATTTTTGTTTGATTTCCTCATTTTTTAAGATTACATTATTTATTTTCTTATTAATTTTCATCTATCTTTCCATGGTCCTTTATTACATACAATTTTATTGCATCATGATATAAAAAGAATGCAGTTAATATTCCTGTCTGTCTGCATTGCATCGTGATGTTTTATATCCTAGTACATAGCGAATTTGTGTGTATGTGTGTAGGTGTCATGTACTAATAAGAAAAAGGTATATTCCTTTCTATCCCTATTCAGTTTTTGCCAAAGGTCTACCATGTCTAACTTTTCTAAGTCTCTATTTGACTCCTGAATTTCTTTCTTGTTTATCTTGTGGTTAGATTTTTCTAGTTCTGATAGGGGGAGGTTGAGGTCCCCCACAAGTATAATTTTACTGTCTATTTCTTTCTGTTACTCCCTTAAATTTTCCACTACACCACTTGGAGCATATATGTTGAATGTTGATGTTACTTTACGACTATGGTACCTTTTACCAGGATGTAGTTTCCTTGTTCTTGTCTTTTTATTAGCTCTGTTTTTTCATTGCCTTATCTGACACTGGAATTGCTACTCCTCCCCACTTTTTTTTACTTTAGTTGAAGCAAAAATATTCTGCTCCTATATTTTACCTTCATACTGTCTCTCTGCTTCATATGTGTTTCTGGTAAAAATATATATATATATATATATATATATATATATATATATATATATATATATATATATATATATATATATATATATATATATGGTAAGATTATGGTTTTTAATCAATTCTGCTATCTTTTTCTGTCTTATGGGAGAATTCATCCCATTCACATTCACTGTTATGATTACTAACTATGTGTTTCTCTCCATCCTATTTCCCTCTGCCCATTTATGCTTTTTCTCTCCTTTCAATATTTTCCTCCTCACGAGTGTTTGCTTCTGATCATTGCCTCCCTCAGTGTGCCCTCCCTTCTATCAGCCCCTCTCCCTTTTATTTCCCCTTTTTCCTTACTACTTCTTCCCTCCCTTCTTTCCTTCATTCTTTCTACATCCTCCTTTTTCTTTCCCCTTTGCCCTCCTATTTCCTGTAGGGTAAGAAAGATTTCTATAACCTGTGAATGTGTATACTCTTTCCTCTTTGAGTCAATCTGATGAGAGTAAGTTTCAAACAATACTCACCTCCCTTGCTTCTTTCCCACTACTGTAGTAGGTCTCTGTGTCATTTCGTGTGATGTCATTTAACCTTTTCTGCCTCTTCCCTTCTTCTTTTTTTCCAATCTTTTTTCACTCCTCAATTAATGTTTTTCACCATAAAATCAAGACTCACTCATACCCATACCCTCTGACTCTGTATACCCCTTCTAAATGTCAAAATAAAGACATAGTTTGCAAGAATTGCAAGTATCATTCTCCCATGTAAGGATGTAAATTGTTTAACTTTATTGAATAACGTGCTTTTTTTCCATTCCTCTATAGCTTTCTAAGTTTCTCATGAGTCTTGTATTTGAAGGTCAAACTTTATACTAAGCTCTGAATTTTTCATCAGATAAATTTGATGTCCCATATTTCATTGAAAGTCCATCTGCTCTCCTGAAACATTTTCCTCAGTTTTGCTAGGTAGTTCATTTTGCCTGCAATCCAATGCCTCTGGGAATATCATATTCCAAGTTTTCTAATCCTTTAATGTAGAAGCTGCTAGTTTCTGCAAAATCCTAAATGTGGCTGCCTGATTTTTAAATTGTTTCTTTCTGCCTGCTTGTGGTATTTTCTCCTTGACTTGATAATTCTGGAAATGGGCTGCTATATTCTCTGGAGTTTTCATTTCGGGGTCTTGTTCAGCAGATGATTAGTGAATTCTTTCAATGACTGTTTCAGCCTCTGATTCTAGGACCTTAACGCAGGTTTCCTTGACAATTTCATGAAAAAAGTTGTTCTGGCTCTTTTCTTTTATCATAGCTTTCAGGTAGACCAATAACTCTGAAATTGTCTCTCCTATTTCCACATTTCATGTCAGTTGTTTTTCCAATAAGGCATTTTACATTTTCTTTTATTTTTCAATTTTCAATTTCAATTTTTCTCCTATTTTTTTATTTTCTAAATTTTTGTTCTTCTTTTTCAGTTTGCTATATTTTGCTTTTTAAGGCATTCTTCTCATTAGCTTTTTGAACTTTTTCACCACTGGGTATGGAAAACTTTTTAGGTGTCATTTTCCTCATTATTTTTCGGGTCTCCTTTAGCAAGTTGTTGACTTGTTTTTCATGATTTTCTTGCTTTCCTCTCATTTCTCTTTCCAATTTTTCCTCCACCAATTTAACTTGATTTTTAAAAAATGCTTATTTATTTTTAGTTTTAAACATTCATTCCCACAAAATTTTGAGTTCCGAATTTTCTCCCCATCTCCCCTCAGCCCCAGACTCTGAGCATTCTGATTGCCCCTTCTACCAATCTGCCCTCCATTCTCTCACACCCCTCCCTTCCCTTCTCCCCTCTCTTGACTTCTAGGGCAAGATAAATTTCTATACCCCATTACCTGTATTTCTTTTTTCCCAGCTGTATGCAAAAACAATTCTCAACAGTTGTTCATAAAACTTTGAGTTCCAACTTCCCTTCCTTTCTCCCACTCCACCCATCCCCACTGAGAAGGCAACCAATTCAATATAGGTTATATATGTGTAGTTTTGCAAATGACTTCCATAATAGTCATGTTGTGTAAGACTAACAATATTTCCCTCCATCCTATCCTGCTCCCCATTTCTTCTATTCTCTCTTTTCACCTAGCACCCCTCAGACTTCACCAGATTGATAATTGACCAGGGTCTACCACTAGGGGCTCAGTTATCTGACTGACTTTGCCATAATATGAATATTCTACAAGAGCATTTTGAACTGGTTCAACAAACGTATAACCCGTCGTTTTGAAAATACAGTTGGGTATTGCCATGGCTTCCAAGAAAATTATAAAAAAAAAAATGAGCTCTGAAGTAGCCTATGGAAGTCATTCTGAAAGTAATCATTAATCTGTGTGATGCCTGACCTTGAATCTTCAACAATATGAAATTGACTGTGGTTAGAGGAAGCTAACTTGAAGCTAGAATCAAGGATAACTCTGCAAGAATTCTCAGCTAGGGACCATGTGAAAGAGATGCCATCAGCCCAAATGTGAAAGTATCCACCTTTACAATGTTACATGAGTGGCAGCTTTTGAACACTACATAGGCATTAGCCGTACTCCATCTTTGTAATACAAATAGTTTTCCAGTACATTGTGGGCAGCATATTGGTTGTTTTCCTGAGGCTGGTTGGCATAGTGTGGTTGGAGTTCTATACTTGGAGTTGGAAAGATCTAAGTTTCAATTTAACCATTGACATTTATTAGCTGCGTGATCTTACAAAGTTGTTTAACCTCTCTGCCTCAATTTTTGAATATGTAAAACAGAGATAATAACACCTTACAAAGTTACTGTAAGGTTCAAACGAAATAATATATGTATATCCCTTTGTAAACCTTAAATTGTTGTATATTACATAAATGCTGACAATTATTATGGTAAGCCAATAAGTATATACTTATATACATTAATATACCTGAGTAAGAAAATTAATATGATAATGAATCAAGTAGCAGGTTTGATGGGGTTGCCAATTTTTTTGCTAACACAAAAAGAGCTGCTATAAATATTTTTGTATATATAGGTACTTTTCCTTTGATCTTTTTGGAGTACAAATCTAGTAGTGGTATTCCTTGGGTCAAATAGTTTTATAATTCTTTGGGTATAGTTCCTAATAATTCTGCAGAATGATTAGACCAGTCCATTACTCCACCAATTGTTTATTAGTCTACTTATTTTCTCTCATACCTTCCAGTGTGTCATTTCTAATGTGTTGTGAGATGGCACCTAAGAGTTACTTTAATTTGCATTTCTCTAATCAATGATGATTTAGAGAATTTTTCACATGACTATAGATAGTTTTGATTTTTTCATCTGAAAACTCCCTGTTCATATCCTTTGATCATTTATCAGTTGGGAAATGGTTCTTTTTTTTTAAATAAATTTTGCTCCATTCTCTATATATTTGAGAAATAAAATCTTCAGAGAAATTTAATGTAAAAAATTTTTATATTACTTCATTGCCTGAGATACTTTTTAGCAAAATGTAGTTTCACTGATTATCTCTGTTTGGTCTATTTTTGTTTTTGCTTTGTCTGAGATCATGATTGCTACCCCTGCTTTTTTTTTTTTTTTTTTACCTAAGCTGAAGCATAATAGATTTTTTCCCCACCCCCTTATTTGTACTTGTATGTGTCTCTCTGTTTCAAGTTTGTCTCTTATGAGCAATGTATTGTTGGATTTTGGTTTCTACTCCATTCTACTATCCACTTCCATTTTATGGGAAAACTCATTCCATTCACATTCAGTTATGACTACTAAGTGTGTATTGTTGTCTATTCTATTTTCTTCTGGTTATCCTGTTCTCTTTTTATCCTTTCCCTCCTCAAAAGTCTGTTTTGATTCTGACCACTGCCTTCCTTAATCCACTCTCGCTTTTATCATTCCTATCCACCCAATGACTCATCCTCTTTCTCTCCATTTCCCTGTTTGGTAAGATGGATTTCTTACAGCAGCTGAGTGTGTATACTCATTCTTTTCTCTCCGAACCAACTGTGATGAGAGTAAAGTTCAAGCACTGCCTGACACCACCACCCTCAACTCTCCCTCCACTATAAAATAAAAACTTCCCCATTATTTTTCTCCCTTCCCCTGTTTCCTCGTGCATCCTTCTTTCTCACCCCTTCATTTTTTTTAGAGATCCTCTCAATATAATCAACTCAATACCTATGACTTCTGTCTATGCAGACTCCTAATTGTCCTACTAATGATAAAGTTACATGGATCATCTTTCCACATAGGAATATAAATAATTGAATTTTATTACGTCTCTTATGATAAGTCTTCTATGTCTCTTGAGTCTTGTGTTTGAATGTTAAATTTTCTATTCCACTCTGGTCTTTTATTCAGGAATGCTTGAAAGTCCTCTATTTCATTAAATATCCATTTCCCCCCCGAGGATTATACTCAATTTTACTGAGTAGGTTATTCTTGATAGTAATCCCAGGTCCTTTGCCTTCTGGAATATCATATTCTAAGTCTTTTGCTTTTTAAATACGATAGCTGCTAAATCTTGTGTGATCCTGACTGTGACTCCATGGTATTTGAATTGTTTGTTGCTGACTGCTTGAAATTTTTTCTCCTTGACCTGGAAGCTCTGGAATTTATCTACAAAGTCCTGGGAATTTTCATTTTGAGATCTCTTTGAGTAGATCATCAATGATTTCTTTCAATATCTATTTTACCCTCTGGATCTAAGATATTGGGTCAGTTTTCCTTGGTAATTTCTTGACACATAATGTATATGCACACACTCTTTCTCCCTCTCCCTCGCCCTCTCTTCTTCTTCTTCTTCTTCTTCTTCTTCTTCTTCTTCTTCTTCTCCTTCTTCTTTTCTCTCTCTCTCTCTCTCTCTCTCTCTCTCTCTCTCTCTCTCTCTCTCTCCCTCTCTCTCCCTCCCTCCCTCCCTCCCTCTCTCTCTCTCTCTCTCTCTCTCTCTCTCTCTCTCTCTCTCTCTCTCTCTCTCTCTCTCTCTCTCTCTTAGCTTTCAGGTAATCCAGTACTTCTTAAATTATCTCTCCTTGATCTGTTTTCAAGGTCATTTGTTTTTCTGATTAGATATTTCACATTTTCTTCTATTTTTTCATGCTTTTGACTTTGTATTATGTGTTGATGTCCAATGAAGTCATTACCTTCCATTTGCCCAACTCTAATTTATAAGTTATTTTCTTCAGTGAGCTTTTGTATCTTATTTTCTCTTTGGCCAATTCTACTTTTAAAAAGTTCTTTTCTTCAGTGAATTTTTGTTCCTCATTTACCACTGGGTCAATTCTGTGTTTTTCAAGGTGTTATTTCCTCAGTACTTTTTGTCCTTCTTTTATCAAGTTGTTAATTCTCTTTCCATAATATTCTTGCATGACTTATTTTTTCCCAATTTTTCCTCAACCACTCATATCTTTCTTGAACTCTTCCAGGAGTTCTTGTTTGACTTGGGCCTAAATGAATTTTTTCTTTGAGGCTTTGCTTATAGCTGCTTTGACATGTTCTTTACACATGTACCTGTTGTCATTACCATCATCATCATCATCATCATCATCACACAATTATTAAGCACTGGCTGTGTTCAAGCCGCTATGCTCAGTGTTGAGGATATAAAGAAAAACAAAAACACAGTTCCTGCCCTCAAGGATCTCACATTCTAATGGAGGAGCCAAAGAGCAGATAATCATGTATGTACGAGCTTTAGAGGATGAGGAAGGAAAGCATTCCAGGCATGGAGGACAGCCTGTAGGAGTGGAGAGATGAAGTTTTGAGTATGATGAACATCAGAACAGCCAGTGTTGCTCTCCACAAATGTTACCTATATATGCCCACTCTTCCTAGTGATGGCATGTGTATTTGTAGGAGATTATGCCTGAGGTTTATTGGGGAAATGTTTTGTTGCTTCTCCTGTGCCATTTCATTGTGTTTTTGCTTTGAACTAATTGTGTTCATTAGCTGACTATTAAAAACAAATGAATTGTTCAGAGTTCATAAATTGTGGTCCTAAGTGGGTATAAACCCACTTGAGCCCAGGGTAGATACCTTTCTCTCAGATCTCATTATATGAGTTGAGAGTGCCCCTGCACTCTCTATATACATAATACATAAACACACACATGCACACACACACACATAAATACACACACAAACATATACATACATGCATATATTTATATGGACACCTGTGTATATGTATATGTGTGTGTATATACATGTGTTATATACATACACATACAAACACATGTATGGTTGTGCGTGTGTGTGCATATATACATAAAATTTAAGGTGGGTTGGAGAGTGCTTACAACTTAAATGGGATAGAATTCATAAAGAAAGTTGCACTTTGATTTGAACCTTCAAGGGAGCTAGGGATTCTAAGAAATGGATGTCAGAAAGGAGAATGTTCCAGACAAGAAGAACAGCCTATACAAAGGGACAGAAAGAGAAAACGAAGGGTCCTGTTGTGAGAATATTAAGAAATACAGTTTGGCTGGAACACAGAGTACAATGAAGTAATGAGAAATCATTCTGGAAAGGGAGGTACGGTCAGTTTGACTTTTAATATCACAAGTATAAGTAAAGCTAATAAACCAAGACACAAGTCAGGGAGACATCTAGGTGGGGATAACCAGCAAGCAAGTGGAATTGGAAGTAGAGAGATTTTGACTGGTTTTACTGAACTGCATGGGACTGATAATTAAATCCCTGGAAGCTGATGAGATCACCAAGAGAGAGGTTACAGAGAGCCAAAAGAAGGGGACCCAGGCCAGAGCCTTGAGGGACACGCATCCCCCTAGTTATAAAGTGGAACATGAATCATAATCACGAAAAGGAGACTAACAAAGGAGAACAATCATATAGGCAGTAATAGAAGAAGGAGAGAGCAATGTTATGGAAGCCAAAAGGGGATAAAGAGTTTCCAAGAGAAGGTGGTGGTCAACAGTGTCAAAAAGTAGGTAGAAATAGAAAGAAAAATAATGAGAAGATGATCCAGTCAGGCAGAAGCAGAAAGACAGAGAATGACTTTTGCCAAGAATGGAAGCAGGGAATGAGGGGGGTGCCCTTACTGAAATGACTGGGTTCAGGTTAGTTACGCATGGAGATGGTGAGATATAGTAGGGGATGGCTTGGCTATGGGAATTCCAGGTCTGATGTGGCTCTTTTTAGGTTGATGACCAGAAAATCAGTGGAGAAAGATTCAATTGAGCCTTCACATTGTAAAAAAATGGAAAATTAAGACCCAAGAAGGAGACCCAATTAGTCTAAAACTGTGATCTCAAGAGACCTTAGAAATCTAGTTCAACCTAGCCATTGTACATAGGAGGAAACTGAGGTTCAGAAAGGAGTGAATACAGGATCACGCGAGGACAACAGGGTAGAGCCAACTACAGTCTGGGTTTCTAGAACTCCAGCCCAAGGCTCCAGACTACCACTACTCAGTTATACTAAGTTTCTGTTTATTTATGGATCACTTCACAGCACCACTGAGGTACCTTTCAGATCTCTAAATCTGTGCTTCTCTTTCCCCAGAACTTGGGAAAAACCCTAGATGGGACCCAAATCCCCATCTGGTTCTTTTGTTGTCCCAAGCCTGAGTTGCATCAGGCACCCAAGAACTTGACCAGTCCTTTGGAACACTGAATTGGCATCAGTACAAAGATATATATCCGTTCCTAAGTGTGTTAACTTGACTTAGGCCCTGGAAACACTTCCAGAGTCATACCTGAGGCTTCTGCATGATAATCCCTGGAAACACCTGACCTGCTCTGTGCTGAGTGACTTTCAAGTCAGGGAGACATCAGGTCAACTAGAGATCTTAGAGCTCTAGAAGTCCAACACCCTATCTCTATTCAGTTTTATGTAGGAGAAACTGGGGTCAGGGGAAAGAAAAGGACTCCCCTCCTCAAAGTCATATAATGAAAAAAAGTAGAATTAAATTCTTAGGCTTTTTTCCTTTCATATACCCTCCTATTGCTTTCCCTTTAGATCTCCATGTAACCATCTCATGGATGATCTCTCAAAAGTATAGGGTGTGGTATTTTCCTCTCCATCCCTATAGGCCTGATTCAGTGAGGTCAAGAAGTATGGTGCACTGGAATTCCCCCCTCAATAATCATCCCTGAGTCCCCTCAGAGCCCTATGCCTATCTTCCCTGAGATAACAACTGGGACTGGGACTGGGACTGCGACCCACATCTGGGATCCTAAAAGACTAGGGGCTGGGGTCTTAAAACCCCTTGGGAAGAGTTTCAGGTAGAATGCAAAGACGGAATTTCCTGAAAGTGAGGGTAGGAGATCAGGGAGTGAATTAAGTATGGGTTCCCTTATTTCCTCCCCAAGACACAGGCATCTAGCCAGTCTTTTCCAGCATGTATGTGTGTGTGTGTGGGTGGAGGGAAAGGGTTGGGCAGATGAAGGGGCGGGGCCTCTGAGCAACTAGTGTTAGCAATTGGATTTTCTATACTTGAAAAGGAAGCTTAGAGGCTAGACTCCTCTCTCTCGAGACTCCACAGCTCTGACAGCAGCCATCCAGGTAAGCCTTGGGTTTCCTCAGAGATCCTGCATCCTTTACCCCATGGGGGTGTTACCCCTGGTGTAAGTCCCCCTAGAGACCCAAGGGTTGTGCCTATTCTGGGATTACAGGCTTTTGATGTCCCAACCACCATCCTCTCAGGGACTCAGAGTCATACCTGAGTATGCATCAGGCATCCAGGTCCATAGCTCCCACCCCTGAGAGACCTAGGTATCTTATGCCTTCGTAGATCCCATGCATCAACCCCCCCAGATCTCAACATCCAAGCCTGAAAGTACATTCAGGAGCCCAGAAGGCTAGGCACCAGTTCATGCCTCCTCCAGGAATACAGGTGTCTGGGTCTCCTTGGCAAACCCCCAGGACCATTCCTAGACTGAGGTTTCTAGGATCTAAGGACTTAAGGTGAGACCAAGTGTTGGGATCAGATGGTGTCAATATTGGGACCGGTATTTCTTGTTCTGGGATTCCTACCCTTCTTCACTCCACCTCTCAGCAGGACCTGGGAGGAGCCCAAATGAAATGACTCTGAGGGACCCTCCCAATTTTCACATTCAATTTAATTCAACCAATATTTATCTTGCCCCTGCTTTGTGTCCAGCATCTTGGAAACGAGAAGACACTGGGGCTGGAGTTGGCTTGAATTTCAGTCTGCAACTCACTACCTGTATGAACCTAGGTAAGCCAAGCACTCTCATGGGTTAAGTTTCCTCTTCTGTAAAATAAGGGAGTTGAATCAAATCTGGAGTTCTTAACCTGGGGTCTGTGATTTAAAAAAAAAATCTTTTGTTTGTATGTTGACAACTGTATAGAAGCTACCATATCTATTTTATTTTATTTTATGTAATGAAAATCCTTATTCTAAGAAAAGGTGCAGAGGCTTCACCAGTCTAACAAAGGGGTCTATGGCATAAAAAAAGTTTAACTACCCTCAGATTAGAAATCCCTAGTCTCTTCTGATTTTGAATCCTAGTGGAGAGTCCCACAACTGAACTCACAATCTAGCGTTCCCATCTTGTCTAATTGAGATGGATAAAACTGACTGTTGCATATTTCCAAATATTTCCCAACCCCTCAACTTCACATTTCCAAAACTGCCTTTTATTCTTTCTTCCACCTCAGCCAACCTCCTCAGCGGCCTCACATTATATTGACAGACCTCATACTATACAATAGGTCACCAACTGTGATCCCAGTTCAGAAAATCTAATGAGTCATCTTTGATTCCATACTTCTCCTGTTCCTACTCCACCCCACATACACACACATATCCAATCAGTTGCCAAGTCCTTTTTGTTTCTTCTAAAATCCCAAACAACTTTCCCTGCAACACTCATATTCGCCTTCCTTTCTTCTCATCTGAATGATTAGAAATACATCTCTTACCTGATTTTCTTACGTACAGTCTACTCCTTCTTCAATCATGCAAAATGCACGCAAAAAAACCCCCAATTCATCTACCTAACAGTCATACCAACTCCTGTACTCAAAGATTTCCCAAGGCTCCCTACGACCTATTAAAAATATTTAAAATTCTGTCCCCTGGCATCCAGGCTCCTTCATAGTCTGGTCCCAATTTACTTATTCTTTCCTTACCCACAGCTCTCCCTGTTTTCCACCAGTTGGAAGTCTCTTCCTTCAGGATCCCAACTGAAGTCACATTCTCCACTGCGAAATCTTCCCTAACCCTTCTCCCAGGGGAAAGAAATCTTTCCCTCCTCAAGGTTTTCAGAGCACATTTGCTGAGTTTCCTTTTTTTTTTTTACACCAAATTACGTGCAGTTCAATTAAAAAAAACATTTATTGTGCTCAAAGCATCGTCTTTCCCTCCTCAAGATTTTCAGAGCATGTTTGTGGAGTTTCCTTTTTTTTTTTTTTAAAACCAAATTACTTTCAGTACAATTCAAAAAACATTTATTGTGCTCAAGGCATCGGGATAGACATTGGGGATACAGGCAAGAAAAGAAAAAGAAAACCAGTCACTGCCTTTGGGAACTTACAGACCAGGGTTCAGGGATACAACATGTATAAATTAAAAATATATTCAAAGTAATTTCAAGAGGGAAAATATTCTGGTGGTAAAGGGAGGGATAGAGGTGGGGGAGGGAGTCAGAAAAGGCCACCTGAAGAGGCTGGGAAGGGGGAATTCCTTGAGGGAAAGTTCAAGGCATAAGGGGAACACCATTGCATGGAAGCAGATGGACGTTACTATTTCACTGCTTTCCCAACTAAAACACCATCTTCTACAGGAAGCTGTTCCCAGCCTCTCTTAATTCTAGGATCCTTCCTCTGCTCATTTTTTGCTCTGTATCCAGTATATAGGTTGTTTACATGTATTTGTTTGCATGCTGTTTGCCCAGCTAGATTGTCAGCTCTTCTAGGGAAGGGACTGTCTTTCGCCTCTTTTTGTAAACCCGGTATTTAGCATTGTGCCTGGCACATAGTCAGCACTTAATAAATGTTTATGATTGATTGATTGATTGATTGATTATGTGTGGGAAACTGGTTTGAGTGAAATAGAAAGTTTATAGAAGAGGGGAGTCATAATAGAGAAATTTGAAATAATATTCTAAATACTAGAATATTTAATATATAATAAATAATGTAAGCATATTATGCTATATAAATAACATTTTAAGTATTATAACATTTAATAAATATTATAACATAATTAAATAATATTTAAAATAATAGAGGAGAGAAATAATAATGGAAAGGTAGATGGAGACCAGATAACAAAAGGTTAAAATGAGTATATTTGCTTCTGGGAGTTAGGTAGCTCAATGGCCAGCAAGTCCTTCTAGTTTGGAGGTCAGATTTGCATCCAATCTACCACACTGCTGTATATACATACATGTGCATATACAAATGCATAAAGGAAGGAGGAGGGACGAGAGAGGGAGGTGAGGAGGAGAGAGAGAGAGAGAAAGAGACAGACAGACAGACAGAGATCACAAACAGGAAGGGACCTCAAAGGCTATGTAGACCTCATTTTACAGTTTAGGAAACTGAGACAGAGAGAGCTTACATGGCTTCCCCAATGTCTCACAAGTAGTAATCATCAAATGTAGGATCTGAATCTCGGTTCTTTGATTCCAGTGCCAGTGATCCCCATTCCACCCCATTATATTATAAACTCCAAATACTTCAATAAATTAGCATTTTAAGGAGTTGTGTCAGAAGGGGTATTTGGAATTGTGGACATTCTAAAGAGAGTTAGACCACTAATTGGTTCTTTACTACCACACAATTTTCTCTAACTCCCAAATCCTCTTCACCCTTCTCTCACTATCAATGCATTACCAAAAAGGGATGGGGCTTAGTGTATAAACTGGAAAGAAGACTTAGTTTAGAGTCCAAATTCTAAACCTTTTCAGTGGGCCATGGACCTTTTCCTTCCCATAATAATGCTTTTAAATAACTGAAGGAAATTATCCATTTCAATTAGAGGTTAGTGAAAATAAAGATGTAAAAATTTATTTTCCTATCCAAGTTCATGGATTACCTGAAATCTATCTCGTATCCTCTGGCCCTGGGTTAAGAGAATCAGAGGTTCTGATTTCCTCTCATCTGTACTTATTGTAACAAAACCCCAGGCCACAAGTCTTTCCCCACTCCAATCCATCCTCCACACAACTGCCAAAGTGATTTTTCTAAAACATAGGTCTGACCCTGTCAGCCCTCTACTCAGTAAACTCCAACTCCCTGTGACTTCTAGGATCAAATAGCATTTCTTCTGTTTGACATTTAAAGTTCTTGATGATCTGACCCCTTTCTATGTTTCCCATCTTCTAACACATTATTCCCTTCCACACACTCTCTAGGACAGAGGTTCCCAAACTTATTTAGCCTACCACTTCCTTATTAGAAAAAGTTTGTCAGCACCCTACCACCCAATCTACTTTCTTTAACCCTTTAATGTGTTTCTTGAAATTTGCATCAGTTCAAAAAAATATAAAGTATTTTTCTAAATGACGCATCTTAAATTTAATAATTTATTGTAAATTTGTGGGATTTTTCCTGTCCTGAAATTTTGATGACACAATATTGCATCATGTAGACATACAGTATCATATTGCAAATAAGTTATTACATGCACATATTCCTGCTGATTCATGCTGAACTTTCTGACAATACACAACACACTTGCCTGCCAATACTTGCTTATTAAGACCTGTTGGGGGATTTGACAACTTATCAGTGATAACTTGTATTTTGTGTGTGTATTTGGAAAATAATGTAACACTATGACTTTAACTCTGTTATACAGCAGGTGAAACATGAACAAACGGTTTTTCAAAATTTTCTTATCTTCTCTTCTTACCTAATGCATCCACCACCCCCTTATTTTCATTCAAAGCACCTCAAATGCACCAGAGGACACTACAGCTCTCCTAGATCAGTCCAGCACCCCCAAAGGGGCAGTATCACTCACTTTGGGAACCTCTGCCTGGGATCTAGCTTACTTTCAATTCTCTGCATGTAACACTCAGTTTGTACTTTGTACTGACTGTCTTCTCCCTGTCTAGAATGCTTTTCTTCCTCACCTCTGCCTCAGTTTTTCTGATTTCCTTGAAAACTTGATTCAAACCCTACCTAGTGGGATGTGGGTTGGGACCTATTGTGAGTCAGTCAATGACAGCTAGAGTGATTTAGGTTTAAGGCATGGTCCTTAGAAAAAGAAATCTAGCCCATAAACCCCAGGATATCTTGTAAGGTTTCAGCAATCAAAATTTATATTCCTTTGGGCAGAGTACCTGCAGGTAAGTGTATGATTCCATGTATGAACAGAGGGAGAGGAGGGAGGGAAGGAGGGAGGGAAGGAGGGAAAGAAGGAAGGAAGGAAAAAGGAAGAAAGAAAGAAGGAAAGAAGGAAAGAAAGAAAGAAAGAAAGAAAGAAAGAAAGAAAGAAAGAAAGAAAGAAAGAAAGAAAGAAAGAAAGAAAGAAAGAAAGGAAGGAAGGAAGGAAGGAAGGAAGAAAGAAAGAAAGAAAGAAAGAAAGAAAGAAAGAAAGAAAGAAAGAAAGAAAGAAAGAAAGAAAGAAAGAAAGAAAGAAAGAAAGAAAGAAAGGAGGGAAGGAAGGAAGGAAGGAAGGAAGGAAGGAAGGAAGAAACAAAAAAGAAAGGAAAGGAGGGAGGGAGAGAGAAAGAAAGAAAGAAAGAAGGGAGGGAGGAATGGAGGAAAGATGGAAAATATTTTATCCTAGAGGCAATAGGTAGTCATCGAAACTTTTGGAGCAGGAAAGTAACATAGTCGGATCTGTGCTTAGGATACTGTGGAAGATGGACGGAGGCAGGTAGACTAATTAATTAGCTATTGCAATAATCAAACAGCTATGTGGTGCACTGAGTGTCAAGCCTGGAGTCAGGAAGATCTGAGTTTTAGATACTTATTAGCTGTGTGACACTGGTCAAATCACTTAACCTTGTTTACCTCAGTTTTCTCATCTGTAAAATGAGCTGGAGAAGGAAATGACAAACTACTCCAGTACCTCTGCCAGGAGGACCCCAAATGGGGTCATGAAGAGTGGGACACAGCTGAAACAACTGAGCAATAATAATGCAGATGATCCATGCCTGAGCCAGGGTGAAGGCTGTGGGTGTGGACATTTTGTGCGGGTAGAATCAACAAGATAGTGGAGGTGAGGAAGCATAAAAGGTTGAGTGTGACTACAAGATTTCAAACTCAAGTGACTAGAAGGAGGATCGTACAAACAGGAAAGTTTGGAAGAGGGGTGGTTTGGGGGAGAGAAAAGATAGGAACTATTTGGGAATAAGTTAAATTTGAGTTGCCCGTGGAACATAAAAATGGAAATGTTCAATATGTAATTTATGGTGTAGCAGTAGAACATAAGAGAGAGAGACTAGGCCTGGACGTAGTATTTATTATTAAGTTACAAGTATATGCAAAGTGCCAGGGATATAAAGAGAAGAGTAAGACTGTCCATCCTCTCAAGTAACTCACATATGGAAGGGATCTCCTTCAAGCCAAATGGAAAGGTCCATGGTCCTTAGGGTGCAGATGTTAATTATTCTATTTTAATGTCACTTCTACTGATAAAATCATATCAGTTTCTGATGTCAACAATGCTGAGAACTCAAGACCCATCAAAGCAAAGTCTTGTCTCTGAAGTGCTTAGCATTGTCGACAATACCTTTCTGTGATGTGTCTTGAGCAGCTGCGACTATAGCACCTGAAGGAGCACTTGCCAGATTGCAGCTATAGGGTGTTGCTTCCCAAGATGATTGCTGAGGGTACTGTGCTGGAAGCCTTGTTATCTTCATGGTTCTTTTGCCTGGTCCATGTTGACTCCTCTCTCTCCCAGATGGTGCCCAGCCATTTCAACTAAGCTGGCTTGCCTACCATGTAGAGGGCAATTAGTTGATAGTTGATGGAGATGGGTGTCCCTTTCTCCACAGGAGATGATATCTGTGAGGACTGGGTTGGTCTCAGGACCAATGACATGTTGCCATGACCTTATCTGCCTGTTGGTGGCAGTTTGGTCCACAGTTCTTGCTCCTGATGATTGGAAACGTGAGCCCTTCTTCTGCAATGATTTTTGTCTTCATTGATAGGTTCAAGGGCTGGGCTGAAAGCAGGTCTGATGGTTTGGGGAGCACTGCTACTCATAACGCACTTGGCTTCAAGGGTCTGGGCTCTTTGGAAGCAATGGGTAGCCAAGTGGATAGAGCACCTGAATCTGAAATCAGGAAGCCCTGAGTTCAAATCTGTCCACAGACATTTACTAGTTATGTGATCCTGGGCAAGTCACTTAACCTCTGTTTGCTTCAGTTTCCTCAACCATAAAATGGGAATCAAAATATGACCTACCTCACTCCTGTGAGTATTAAGGATTGCTGTAAGGATTAAATGAGATAGCTGTAAAAAGTGCTTTCTTGTCTTATTGCCATAGCTAGTATTTCTAGAACAATATTGAATGATAGGGACAATAATGGATGTTTAGGGGTAAAAGAATTAGAATAAGCAACAAGAAAACAAAATGATTACTCTTTGTAGCTGATACGACGATATACTTAGAGGATCCTACAGAATCAACTGAAAAAACTAGTTGAAATAATTAACTTCAGCAGTTTCAGGATATAAAAGAAATCCACATAAATCCTCAGCATTTACATACATATGCACATACATGTATGTATGTGTACATACTTATATGTATTACCAACAAAAACAAGAAGAAAGAGACAGAAAAAGCAATATCATTAAAGACGATATAAAATGCTTAGGAGTCTACTTGCTAAGAAAAACCCAGGAACTACACGAACACAATTACAAAACACTTTTCAGACAAATAAAGTCAGATGTAAACAAATGGAGAAATACTAATTGCTCATTGCTAGGCCTAGCTAATATAATAAAAATGAAAATTCTATCTAAAGTAAGTTACTTATCCAGTGCCATACCAATCAAATTACCAGAGAAAAAATTTAGAGAACTAGAAAAAAGAACAAAATTTATCTGGAAGAACAAAATGTCAAAAATATCAAGGGAATCAGTGAAAAAAAATGTAAAGGAATGCAGCTTAGTAGTACCAGATCTCAAATTATGTTACAGAGTAGTAATCATTGAAACAATCTAGTACTGGCAGTGGTGGATCACTAAAATAGATTAGGTACATAATACTCAGGAGTAAATGACCAGCTTAATCTAATGTTTGACAAGCCCAATGATCCAAGATTTGGAGACAAGAAATCATTATTTGATAAAAAAAAATGCAGGGAAAACTGGAAACCAGTTTGTCAGAAACTAGGTATAGATAAACATCTCACACTTAGATGTGTGTTCGTCCTTTGTTGCCAAAGAGAACCATGCCATCAGAGAAATAATGACATGACTTGCAGTTGACTTTGTTTTGAGTGAGGGAGGACTGTGCAGGTCACCAGCCTCACTTCTCCTCCAGAGACATCTGAATCCAGGGACCAGATATTTATCAGGATGACTAGCAATGACCCAGGATGAGGCAATTGGGGTTAAGTGACTTGCCCAAGGTCACACAGCTAGTGAGTGTCAAGTGTCTGAAATGAGATTTGAACTCAGGTCCTCCTGACTTCTGCACTGGTCCTCTATCCACTGCACCACCTAGCTGCCCCTCACACTTAGATAAGGTCAAAATGAGTACTTAATTTGGGCACTAAGAGTAGTATCACAAGCAGATTAGGGAGCGTAGAATATTTTACCTGTCAGATTTATGGATAAGGGGAAAATTTATTACCAAACAAAAGATAGAGAACATTATAAAGTATAAAATGGATCATTTTGATTACATCAAAATAAAAAGGTTTTGAACAAACAAAACCAAAGCTGCCAAGATTAAAAGGAAAGCAGGAAACTGGGGGAGGAAGGAGGAACTTTTACAGTAAGCTTCTCTGGTAAAAGCCTCATTTTTCAAATACAGTGAACTGAATCAAATTTATAAGAATTCAAGTCATTCTTCAATTGATAAATGGTCAAAGGCAGTTTTCAGAAGAAATCAAAACTATTTATATGGGGAAAATGCTCTAAATCACTATTGATTAGAGAAATGCAAATTAAAACAACTCTGAGATGTTACCTCACTTTTATTAGATTGACCAGTATAACAGAAATGGAAAATGATAAATGTTGGAAAGGATATGGAAGAATTGGGACACTAATACACTGTTGGTGGAGTTCTAAATTAATCTAACCATTCTTGAAATCAATTTGTATTTATGCCCAGAGGACTGTAAAATCATATATACCCTTTGAGCCAGCAATCCCACTACTGGATCTGTATCCCAAAGAGATTTTTTTAAAAAAAGATTAAAGGACTTATTTGTACAAAATATTTATAGCGACTTTTTTTGTGGAGACAAAGAATTGGAAATTGAGGAGATGCCCATCCGTTGGGGAACAGCTAAACAAGTTGTGCTATATGAAAATGAATACTATTGTGCTGTAAGAAATAACAATTAGAACGCTTTTGGAAAATCCTGAGAAGACTTACATAAACTGATGGAAAATGAAATGAGCAGAACCAGGAGACCATTGTACACAGTAACATTGTATGATGTCAATTATGAACGACTTAGCCATTGTCAGCAATAGAATGATCCAAAATAATTCCAAAGGACTTAGGATGAAACAACCTAGTCACTGTAGAGAAAATACTGATGGAGTCTGAATGCAGATTAAATACACTTTTAAAAAACTTTATTTTTCTTAAGGTTTTTTATGTATGTTATCTTTTATAACATGTAAATGTTTTGCAAGACTGCACATGTATACTCTATATAAAATTGCTTGTCTTCTCAAGGAGGGGGGACAGAAGGGAGGTAGAAAATCCAGAACCCAAAACTTTTAAAAAACAAATGTTAAAATTTTTGTTTAAATGTAATTGAGAAAAAAATTAAAATTAAAAGTTAATGTTGAAAAAGTGAAGGACTCCACAGTCACATAAGCAGAAGAAGACGACGAAGAAGAAGAAATGTCGAGACGTATCTGAAAGAGCAGTACTACAAAAATACAGAGAGGAGAGAAGACCCAGAGGGAGTCAGTGGGCAGTCCTATCAGGGAGCAGCTGAGAGGTGGAAAAGCAAGAAAGCCTGAAAAAAGACCATTGTGTTGGGCAATTAGATCGCTGAGAAACTTTGAGGAGAGCCATTTCAATTCCGAGATAAAGTCAGAAGCCAGATTTCAGGGGACTGAGAGGGGAGTGAGAAGGTAGGATGAATATACACAACTTTTTCTAGGAATTTGGCTATGAAATGAAGGAGAAATAAAACTGTAAGAGATGGTGGTTCAAGGGAAGAGGTTCTGTTTGTGGGCTCGTTTGTTTCCTCATTTGTTATTAAGGATAGGGGTTTCCTGGGCACATTTGTAGTCAGTAGGGAAGGAGTCAGTAGATAGAGAGAGATCCAAGATCGAAAATTAAAGAAAGAAAAGGTAATTGCTGAAGGGGCTGGGGGAGCAGGGAGATGGATCCCAGGGGGTATCAAAGATATAAGAAGAGGGATTAACTTTGGTAAAGAGGAGAATCATCTCTTCATCAGAAACTGGAGAAAAGGACCAGAGGATAAGAGATGATAATGAGGTCAGATCATATCTGGAGTACTGTGTTCAATTCTAGCATATTGATAAAACTCCTTTCAAGTAGTGATTGCTTCATTCATTGTCTGAATCTCTGATGCGTAGCACATCTGATTTTAGTTGTCTTCAAACACAAGATCCTGGAGATCCCGGAAAAATGGGCTGAATGCTTCCATAGTATTCTCAACACACTGCAATCAATCAAGGCTCAAGCCCTTGACCATATAGCTCAGGTTGAAGTCAATTACTCTCTAGCCAATCTTCCGACGGAAGAAGAGGTCTTGAGGGCCATTAGAATCATCTCCTGTGGCAAAGATTCTGGTGCTGATTCTTTTGTTCAGCTAAGATTTACAAGGCAGGGAACCTACTGTTCTTACAACAGCTGACTGATGTTTTCTGGGTTATATGACAAGAGGAGGTTATGCCCCAGGAATTCAAGAATGCCTCCATTGTTCATTTCTATAAAGGTAAAGGAAATAGACTGTCCTGTGACAATCACAGGAGGCTGTCTTTCTTAGTCATTGCTAGCTAGATTCTTGACAGAGTCCTCCTTATTAGGCTAATCCTTCACCTGAATGATGATCATCAACCTGAGAGCCAGCGTGGCTTTGTAAAGAGCCAAGGAATGGTCAGTATGGTGTTCACAGGAGAAATTCTAGAAACAGACTAGAAGTCTATATACAATGTCTGTCAATCTGACCAAGAACTTTGATACTATCAATTTTGAGGGCTTGTGGAAAATTCTGGCAAAATTTCATTGCCCAGAGAAGTTCATCGATATTGTGTGTCAGTTTCAGGAAAGCATGCTTGCGTGGTTCTGGATAATGGACAATGCTCCTGCACTTTCCCAGTCACCAACGGAGTGAAGCAAGGTTGTGTGCTTGCTCCTGCGTTTTTTAACATGATGTTTTCAGCAATGTTGTCAGGAGCCCTCAAGGAAGATGAAAACAGCACAAAGGTCAGCTACCTCACTGACTGTAAACTCATTTAAAAAGGTTACAAGTCAAGTCCAAAGTGAAGAGAGTGTTGTTGTATAACTTTTTGTTTACATATGGTTGTACACTCATTGCAGCCTCTGAGGCTTAGATACAACAAAGTATGGATTGATTCTCTGAAGTTTGTGCTAATTTTGTCCTAACAATTAACACCAAGAAAATGCAAGTTCTCCACCAGCCAACACCACACCATCCATATGTGGAACCACTGATTACAGGAAATGGAGAACTTTTGAATATTGTGGATAAATTTACCTACCTTGGAAGTATACTTTCCAAGGATGTACACATAGATGATGAGGTTGCCACACCAGCTACCAGGGCTAGCTTAGTGTTTGGAAGGCTCAGAAGGAAAGTGTGGGAGAGAAAAGATATTAGACTGCCTATCAGACTGAAGATCTACAGAGTCATTGTGCTGACCTCATTGTTGTATGTCTGTGAAAACTGGACAGTCTACCAGTGCCATGCCAGGAAACTGAATTGCTTCCATTTGAATTCTCTTGGGAAGATTTTGAGGATCACCTGGCAAGATAAGGTACCGGACAGTGAGGTCCTTTCTCAAGCTGAACTGCCGAGCATACAAACTCTACTGCAGAGACTACAACTCTGATAAGGTGACCAAATTGTTCAAATGCCAAATGTACATGACTGTATATTTGCCTAAAAGACTATTCCACAGAGAACTCACACGAGGCAAATACTCATATGATAGTCAGAAGAAGCTATACAAAGATACTTTCAAGGTCTCTCTGAAGAACTTTGGAATCAATTTGTGACATGGGAGACATTGGCAAAGGACCATCTAGTATGGTGTGCCTGCATCAAAGAAGGCACTGTGCTGTATGAGCAAAGAAGAATTGCAGTAGCTCAAAAGAAACACGAGATGAGTAAATTTAGAGACATGTCTTCTTCAAATGTTCACGTGGATATTTGTGTCTACCCGTGGTAGTGCCTTCCAAGCTCATATTGCTCAAATAAGCCATAGTTGGACATACCGTACCTTGACCCCAACATAGTGATGTCATTTTGGTCCTCTTCAAGAATGGAGGACAATAAGAAATCACTTGTCTTCAAATACATCTTTTTTTCAAGTATGTGATTTGAATATTGTTCTTGTTATTTTGAGACTGGGTCTCTCTATTTCCCAGGCTAGAAGTGCAGTGGCCACACATGGGCCTCATCCAACCCCATGTCCCTGCTAACTGGTAACAGTGACTACTTCCTCAGGCAGGTAGTGCAAATCTCACTGTTTGGAGAATCAAATGGATAATGAAAGCAAAGCACTTTGGTAAACGTTAGGGTGCCATGTAAATATTAGCTATGGTTATTACTAATTAATCCTCAGCAACTCAAGTATACTGTCCTTTGGAGGCCTAGGGTGTCTAGTCTCAACTACCAGATTTTAGGTATCTAGCTTCTTGGGGACTCTGGAGTTTAGTCCCATCCCAGACCCTCTAGGATTATAACAATAACAATGGCTATCATACTATAGCTTGTATGCTATACATATACCTAAATATATGTCTACATATATATCTATATTTATCTATCTATCTGATAGCAGATTAAAATTTTGAATGTGTTGAATATGTTGAGTGGGGAGAAAGAAGAGGAGGAGAGCTGCTACTCACTCACAGGTTGTATTTGTCCTTCTTTCTCAAAGAGGACCATGACATTAAGATGATGACATGACTTGCAATTGACTTTCATTTGTGTGAGGGAGAACTGTGCAAGGTTACCAACCTCACTTTTTTTTTCTGAGCCACCTGGGTCCAGTGGCCTGATATTTATCAGGGCATCTGAAGATGGCCCAGGATGCAATGCCCTGCCCCTTTCAGGCTAAGGCCTTATAACATTTTTACTTTGAGCAAGATACACCCATTCAATGAATAGGCTTCTTTAAGTAGCTGCTCAGGGGATGGCCCCTTTAATCAATGGTTGAAGTATAAAATGGATAATTTTGATTTAAATTAAAATTTAACTAAAATCGTCACGTATAAATAAAACCTATGCAGCCAAGTGCTGCATCCCGTGCAGCAGAGTTTGAACAGGGGTCCCCTGTAAGGGGATAGGAGCACATGTGGGAATGGAAAAGAGCACGCAGACATTAAACTGTTCAAGGCATAGCCTGTGCAGGATCGGGAACAAGAGACTGCCCTTCAGAAGTCAACTTTTACTTAGAAATTGACGTCCTGGTTACATCCCAAGATAAGGAGACGCAAACATACATTTCCTGGGAGAGCACACAGATACACAATGTATAACTTTTACAACCCTTACAATATTTAACTTTTATGACCCATTGTCCTGTCTTCATGGTATAGAATTCTATACAATTTACTTAGGGGATATTCTGCCCAGCTGGGCTCCCAAGGAGGCATGCTTGACCTCATAGTCATGTCCCTGCTGTTACAGGAAATTTGGGGGAAACTTTCATAGACATTCTCTTAGATAGAATGTGATTGGGCTGGAATCTGTCTGTGGTATATATATGCAAATATATATGGATGTTTATGGATAACTAGGTGTATATGTATATATGTGAGTATATATATATATATATATAAATACATATGTGTGTCTGTGTGTGTATATGTGTGTGTATATTTCTATATCTTCCCATGTTTAACTGAAGCCTTTGTTGGGAATAGGGGGAGGCAGGGGAAAAATAAAGTAAAAATGCACAGCAGAGAAGAAAAGGAAACCTACAAAGAAGCAAAGAAAAGCTGGACAGCTTTGAAAACAATGTATGGTATTTCTTATGTAGGTTTTCTTGAATCGGACATTTATTGATTTGTACTGAACCCTATCCTGTATTCTACTATGTATATGGCAATTCTTACTTTGTATTTGCTTAAAATAAATTTAAAAATTAAAAAACAAGATAAAATAAATACAAGTATCTCATTTGATCCTCACAATCACCCTAGGAAGGTAGGTCCCATTACTATTTTCATCTTACAAATGAAGGAACTAAAGCAAACAGAGGTTAAGTGACTTGCTCAGGGTCACACAGTCAGTATCCGAGGCTGTATTTGAACTCAGGTTTTCCTGACTTCAGGCCCAGTGCTCCGTTCACTGTACCACCTAGGTCCCGGAAATGGAGATACTTACACCTCCAGGACACCCAAATTATCTACCTTCATCATTCCCAGTTACTGAAATATCCAGCTCCCTCGAACTCCTAATGACGTTACTAACTTTTTTCCCTTTTTTTCCTCCCTTCAGTAATGTCAGGCCCCCTGATATTCTTCTCCCTCCCAGTCATCCACTTCCTCCTCTTCGTTTTTGTGACCTCAACAGTCTTTCACCTTCACCTTCGATTCTCAAAGATGTCGAAAACATGGAAACAGCTACCAGTCCCTAAGACCTCAGCCCCTACCACTTCCTACCCTAAGAGCATCTGGACTGTGAATTCTCTAGGCCGTCTAGGAAACCAGATGGGTGAGTATGCCACTCTCTATGCCCTGGCCAAACTCAACGGACATCAGGCATACATCTTACCTGAGATGCATCGTTACCTCGCTCCCATCTTCCAGATCACTCTGCCTGTTCTCCCAGCCAATGAAGCCAAGCGCATACCTTGGCGTACTTACCACCTACATGACTGGATGTCAGACGAATATCGCCATATTGATGGTACTTATGTCCATCTCGCTGGAACCCCCTGTTCGTGGACTTTCTACCACCACCTCCGAGAAGAGATCCGTCGTGAATTCTCCCTACATGACCATATCCGAAAGGAGGCTCAGGCCTACCTATGGGGATTACGGAAAAACCCAGCCACTTTTGTGGGGGTCCATGTCCGCCGAGGTGACTATGTTCATGTCATGCCCCAAATCTGGAAAGGCGTGGTAGCGGACAAGGGCTATTTGGAACAAGCAATGAATTGGTTCAGAGCTCGTTACAGCGATGCTGTCTTTGTCGTCACCAGCAATGGAATGGAATGGTGCCGGGACAACATTGATACCACGAAGGGAGATGTAATATTTGCAGGGAATGGGATTGAGCGCTCTCCTGAGAAAGACTTTGCTCTGCTGACTCAGTGCAACCACACCATCATGACCATTGGCACCTTTGGCATTTGGGCTGCCTACCTGGCAGGTGGTGAGACGATCTATTTGGCCAACTACACCCTTCCAGACTCACCTTTCCTCAAAGTCTTCAAGCCTGAGGCTGCCTTCCTGCCTGAATGGATAGGGATCCCAGCTGATCTGTCACCTCTCCTCAAGAACTGAACATGGTTCTTTTTCATGCCCTCACCCCAGAGTCTGACTACGGTGCAGATCAATGTTCTATGGAAGTAGGGCTTCGAGGACAGCAGAGAACTATTTCTCCTATCCTGGCCATCTATCCATATCTTAGGACAGAGGCCTCAACTTAATGACCTACCTCATCCCACCCTCTGCCAATCACCCAAGAGTGGATCTACACAGTGTGGTTGGGTACCATAGCAGATCTGAAGAGGAGAGCTTGGAGATTATCTAAGGTGGGCTAATGTGTCTCTAATGTGTCCCTAAAACCCAGTGGAGGTGGACATACATGAGTTGGATGTTTACATGTTTACACTGGGGGCTTTTGGGGAAAGGGCCAGGCTGATCTGTTTCAATGGACTCTTGAGTGTTTTAATAAATGCTGTCCATGAAATCCCTTTGTGTTTAGGGCATGAAGCAAAGACATTTTGACTTCCCCCCAGGTTTATGAAGGGCAGACCTCACAAAGCACAGAGCTAGCTAGTGATCAACATTGTCTGCAAGAGGGGATTCGTTACTGATAGGTCTGGAATTAGTTCAAGTTAGAGGGAAGTAAGAATGGGCATCCTTCATTCATCTGCCAGGATCTTCTGCTTCCCTGAGGAATGGGGCAAAAGGAAAAGTTAAAACATCCAGGGACCCTCCCCCCCTATCTACAGCAGCCCAGAAAGCTGAGGTTCTCTCAGCTTGTGGGAATAGAAACAGGAACAGAAACGTTTTCACTCTTTTCTGACATTGTGGGGTGGAAGATTATTTCCAGTTATGGGATCATATTTTCTGAAACACAATGACAAGCTGGGGAGTGGGCAAAAGATTCTAACCTAATTGGGAAGAAAACTGGAGACCAGGTCATGGGAAGGTAATTTGGAAGAACTATGAATATTTCTCCAGAAGAAATCATTTTGTACTACATATTGTCAACCTCCCAGACAGCTGTGAGATTCTAAGTGCCCATGAAATTGAGGCCCACAAAGGGGAGAGGAATAGTGGACAGTGATTTCAAAAGAGGAAGCAACTGGTTTCAGGTAGCTAGGTGGCACTGTGGGCAGTGCTGGGTCTGGAGTCTGGAAGAGCAAAGCTCAAACTTGACCTAAAATACTTACAAGATGTGTGACCCTGAGCAAATCATTTCACCTTTGTCTGTCTCAGTTTCCTCAGCTGTAAAATGAGGCTAATAATAGCACCTACCTCAAAAGGTTGTTCTGAGGATCAACTGAGAATATATTCATAAAATTGCATAGCTCAGTGCTGGGGACATAGTAGAGATTTAATGTTTATTCCTTTCGCATCTCATCCACCTTCACTACCTGAACAACACTCACATTTTATTTCCCATTTCGAATTCCCTAATCAGCACCAATATCTAGAGATAGCTATCACTGAACTCAGGGTCTCCTCTTTTTAGGTGTTTTCCTTCCTCTCCTGTCCAACTAACTCCAGGTCAGCCCCCATCTACTCTAGGGAGGTTAGAACTAGAGATGGAGATGCCTGGATCCCTGAGGGAGCTTGAACCACACTCTCCTCTTTTTTCTGATTTTAACACAAATGGAGATTGAGTGTTCCAGATGGGAAAATATGCTTCCCATCAAATGACCACAATGACATTGCACTGCAGAATTCTTGGACACCAGTTTGGGAAGCAATGACCTTATTCATAGGGTTACAAATTTAGAGCTGAAGGGATCTTAGTAGCCATCAAGTGTGATCTCATTTTATAGATGAGGAAACTGAGGCATAGAGACACTAAGTGATTTGCCCAGAGTCACAAATCTACTAAGTATCAAAAGGTTCTACCCAGGATCACACAACAAATCCATAATGATAGCATCTCAGAGTCAGAAGAAGCCTTAGAGAATCCTTCATTTTATAGAGAAGGAAACAAAACCCCAGAGAGAGGCAGAGATTTGTTCAAGGGTCTAAATCACAGAATCTCGGACCACTAATGGGGTTCCGAGATCCTCTTTAGTTAATTTATTCTCAGAAAAAGAAAAGCACTCACATTCAGTAATAACCTGCTTGACTATCTTGAGGGACTTGGGTGGGGAGGTAGAAAGCCAAATTAAAGGGTCAGAAATTAAGAAAACAAAAGATAAAAGATCAATTTGAGAAAAAAAATTTTCTTTCTCAGAAAACAGGCATTTTCAGAATCAGTTAAGAGGAGAAATATCCTGGTCACACAGTCTAGATGGTAAGGAGCAGTTGTGAAAGTAAACAGGAAAACCAGAATTGGGTCAGTCTCGGATCTCTTGCCTTCTTGGTCTCCATCAGCTTCCCCCTCTGTTTTTGTCCTTGAATCTCTCTTGGGGACTTGATCTGTGTAGTTCTCTCTTTCCTAATGATTCTTTCTCCCTTTGATCTATCTCCGTATCTGTCTCTGACTCTTTAGACCTTAATATCTCTATCTGGGAGTCTTTTTCTTTGAGACTGAGACTCTCTGTACCTCTACTTGTTTTCCTATCTGGGTCTCTTATTCTTCTACACTGTGATAACTTCAAATTCAATTTTCCTCCAAGACAAGCATAGGAGTCACTTTTTAATCTCCTTTATATGTTTACTGTGTATCTTTATGGGCTCCTGGGAGTCCTTTGCAGCTTTTGAATGCTTGGTTGCCAGTGTTTTTTTTCCCTAAACCATAGATCTAATAACATCACTCTTAATCAACTTCAAACCAAACCAACTCCACACTAGCCTTCATTTACACCTCCTCCCCATTAGAAAATCAGACTCCACAGCTGGAACCACCCTGGGTTCTGATATATAGCTTTTATCTTGCCAGGATCCATGACTTCGCCTCATTCCCATACTGTCTCCAGATCATGCCACCACAAATGAACCCTCCCCCTCCTTCTCTTTCCTGTACATCTTTATGTATTGTCTTTTCCCATTAGAATGCAGAATGTTAGAATGCTGAGTGAGGATAGACATACCCTTCTACTTTGCATTTGTATCCCAAGTGGGACACAAGACCTGGAACATAGTAAATGCTTACTAAATAGTTTATCTATTTATCCATATACTCAATAATACCTATCTACACAATAATGATAGTACTGGTCAACATTTATACCATATCTTAAGGTTTGCAAAAAGCTCAACAAATAATCTCATTTTAAAAGTAAGTGCTATTATTCCATTTTACATATAAGAAAACTAAGGCAGACAAAGGTTAAGTGATCTGCCCAGGGTTACACATCTACCAAGTGTCTGAGGCTGGATTTAAACTTGAGGTCTTCCTAACTCCAGGTCCAGTAGTCTGTCCACTATGCCACCTAGCTGCCTATTAAAAATTCCAAGGGTTCCCAGTTACCTCCAGTATCAAATACAAATTCCTCTGTCAATTAAAGCTCTTAAAAAACTATACTCTTTCTGTCTGTCAATTAATTCTGGAAGAAACAGATCATTCCACCAACTCTACACTAGCCTACTTGCTGTTCCTCAAACACAATGCTCCATCTTGAGTCTCCATGCCTTTTCAATGAATATCCCTCATGCTTGGAATCATCTCCCTCTTCACCTCCTGCTAATTTTCCTAGTTTCTGTTAAAGACTCAGGTTAAATTCCACCTTTTGCAGGTCTTCCCCAGTTCCTCTCTGCTACTGGTGCCTTCCTTGTTGAGATCGCCTCCCATTCTCATTCTCTAGGTAGACAGGTGATAAATGAAGAAATAAATGATAGATAGATAGACTGTACTTATTTATATACTATCTCCCATTAGATCGTGAGCTTCAAGGTAAGGTCTATTTTTACCCTTTTATCCCCAACACTTAGCACAATGTCTGGCACATAGTAAGCACTTAATAAACGTTTTCTGAAGGACTGGGGAGGGGGATGTTCTTTTCAATATGCGCTTGTTACCCTGAGTGATTGTATAGGAGCTGGGAATTCTGTATTTAAGTTTGTAGAAACTTTCACTACAGTAAAACGCTGGGTGGGAGTATATGAATCAAAAGATAAATTGATTGTTTTGGGGAAAGCCCTAAGATTAGATCTTATTGAAGTCTAAGGGCAGGTCTATTCCTTTTTTGTCTTTCTTGCTCCTAAATTTAACACAGTGAATTTCAAAGTACATTGTGGATACTTACTGTTTGTTGAATTGATTTGAATTTTACTTTTGTGTCTCCTGGGTTCTTTGTTTCTCTAAGTCTCTGTTGTCTTTTTTGCCTCTGTATAAAAAAAAAAAAAAAAACAAGATATGCTACCTATCAGGGGTCCCAGTCAGTCAGCTGGGTCTAAGGTACTGCAAGGTGGAAGTTCCAGCGGAACTAATAGAAGGTGGTAGTATAACCTGGAAACACACTCCATAGTGATTCCCTACCTTTAGGGGCTAAGATCTCCCACTCCAGCTTATTGTCCCAAATTTAAAAAAAGACTACTTTAGGCATCTCTAGGGTCAGAAATCTCTCTTGAGTCCCTTGGGAAGAGCATCTATAGATTGACCAGACTACCTCAGGACCTTCTGGGAGAAATAGCTTTCTCCTCCTACATAGAAAGAGACTGGATAGTGTGAAGGAGTATGAGTGCCTTATAAGCCCTCTTATTTGTCAGGGACCCAGGCATCTGGATTCTTAGTACTCACGCACTCAGGGATCCAGCTATTCAGTCCTCACTCCTGATTTTGCTATAAATGGGTCATGGATAAGAAGAAATGCTGGGCTAATGTAGAGATGAGAGACAAGAGAATACGGAGACAAGAGTCCTACTAAATTCCTTTTGTGACACAAACTTGATTTTGATACCTAAACCAGGAAGAGCCAAAATACAGAAAGAAAACTATAGACCAATTTCCCTAATATATAAATCCAAAATCTAAATAAAATATTAGCAAAGAGATTATAGCAATATACGACAAGGATTATATACTCTGATCAAGGGGGATTTATACCAGGAATGCGGAGCTGGTTCAATATTAGGCAAACTATCAGCAAAATTGACCATATCCAAACCAAAACCAACAGAAATCATATGGTTATCTAAATAGATACAGAAAAAGCTTCTGACAGAAGACAACACCCATTCCTATGAAAAACACCAGGGAACATGGGAATAAGTGGCACTTTCCTTAAAATGACATGTAGTATATAAACTATCCGCAAGCATTATCAGTAATGGGGATAAGCTAGAAACATTCCCAGTAAGAGCAGGGATGAAACAAGGGTTCCCACTATCGCCACTATTGCTCAATATTGTACTAGAACTGCTAGCTATGGCAATAAGGGAAGAAAACTAAATTGAATGAATTAGAATAGGCAATGAGGAAACAAAACCATCACTTTTTGTAGATGATATGATGGCATACACAAAGAATCCTAGGGAATCAAATAATTGACTTTACCAAAGTGGCAGTATATAAAATAGACCCACATAAGTCATCAGCATTTCTACATATTACCAATAAAGCCCAGAAGCAAGAGATAGAGAAATTGCATGTAAAATAACTGTAAACAATATGAAATACTTAGAAATATATCTGCTAAGATAAACCCAGAAATTATATGAACACAATTACAAAACAATTTTCATGCAAATAAAGTCACATCTAAACAATTGGAAAAATACTAATTGCTCATGGGTAGGCCAAGCTAAAATAATAAAATGACAATTCTACCTAAATTAATTTACTTATTCAATGTCATACCAATCAAACTACCAAAAAACCCTGTTTTATAGAGTTAGAAAAGAATAATAACAAAATTCATCTGGAAGAACAAAAGGTGAAGAATACCAAGGGAAATAATGAAAAAAAATGCAAAGGAAGGTGGCCTAGTCATATCAGATCTTGAACTATATTATAAAGTGGCAATAATCAAAATTATCTGGTACTGGCTAAGAAATAGATTGGTGGATCAGTGGGATAGATTAGGTACACAATACATAATACTAAATGACTACGGCAATCTAGTGTTTGATAAGCCCAAAGATGCCTTTTTCTGGGATAAGAACCAAAACTGCTGAGACAACTGGAAAACAGTATGGCAGAAACTAGGTTAGATCAACATATGCCAAGATAAAGTCAAAATGGTGCATGATTTAAATGTAAAGAGTGATACTGTAAGCAAATTAGGAGAGCAAGGAATAATTCATCTGTCAAATTCTATGGAAAAGTGAAGAATTTTTGACCAAACAAGAGATAGAGAGCATTACAAGATGTAAAATGGATAATTTTGATTATAGCAAATTTTTAAAAGTTTTGCACAAAGAAAACCAATGCAACCAAGATTTGAAGGAAAACAGAAAACTAGGAAAAATTTTTTATAGCAAATGTCTCTGAAAAGACCTCATTTCTCAAATATATACAGAATGGAGTCAAATTTATAAGAATGCAAGTCATTCTCCAATTGAGAAATGGTCAAAGCATATAAACAGGCAGTTCTCAGATGAACAAATCAAAACTATCTATAGTCATATAAAAATGTTCTAAATCAGTATTGATTAGAGAAATGAAAATTAAAAGAACTCTGAGGTACCACTTCACACCTATCAGATTGGCTAACATGACAGAAAAGGAAAATGATAAATGTTGGAGAGAATGTGGGAAAATTGGGACACTCAATAAAGCACTCAGTGGAGTTGTGAACTGATCCAATCATGCTGAAAAACAATTTGGAACTATGTCCAAAAAGCAATCAAACTGTGCATACGCTTTGATCCAACAATACCACTCCTAGATCTGTATCCCAAAGAGATCATAAAAAAGGGGAAAGGACCCACACGTAAAAAAAAAAATATTTATAACTGCTCTCTTTGTGGGGGCAAAAAAACCTGGAAATTGAAGGTATGCTCATCAATTGAGAAATGACTGAATTAGTTGTGGTATATGATTTCAGTGGAATACTAATGTCCTATAAGAAACAATGAGCAGAATGATTTCAGAAAAACCCTGAAAGACTTACATGAACCAATGCAAAGTGAAATGAGCAGAACCAAGAGAACGTTGTACATAGTACATTGTGTGATGATCAATTATGAATGACTTAGCTCTTCTCAGCAATAAAATGATCCAAAACAATTCCAAAGGACTCATAACAGAAAATGCTATCCATATCCAGAGGAAGAACTGATGGAGTCTGAATGCATTTTCATTTTATTTTTGTAGGACTTTTTTCCTTTTGTTCTGTTTCTTCATTTACAACATGACTAATATGGAAAAATATTTTACATGACTGCACATATACAACCTATATAAAATTGCTTTATGTTTTAGGAAAGGGATAGGGCAGAGGGGAAAAAAAATTTGAAAACTCAACATCTTGTAAAACTGAATGTTAGGGGGGGGGGGGTGGAGCCAAGATGACAGAGTAGAAAGAGGCACATATGCTAGCTCTTACCCCACAGCCCATAAAATACCTGTAAAGAAGAGCTCTCAAGAAATTCTAGAGCTGCAGAAGCCACAGAAAAATGGAGTGGAGAAGAGTACTATCCCAGAGTGACCTGAAAGGCCGACGGGAAAGGTCTGTCACACACTGGATGCAGAGCCCAGCCCTGCCTTGATCATGCGGCACTGAAAGAAGCAGATCTCAGGAGGCTTCAGGAACAGGATCTCCAGCAGCACCACAGATCCCTCAACTCCCAAGTGCCAAAGGTCAGTGAGAGGGTCTTTTTGGCTGGCAGAGAAGGGAGAAGGGTGTCCCCATAACTCAGGCCTCCTTAGGTGACAGCAATAGAGGCACTAGCAGATGAGGCTCCCAAAGCAGGCAGTAGCCCACATCCATTGTTGAAGGTCTCATTGTAAATCCCCTGAGGGAATTGTGTGGCGGCCCTTCCCCTTCCTGAGCAGCCCTGTCCCTGCCTAAAGCCCCTGAGGCTTTGGAGCAGCTCATCTGAATCTCAGCCCCCAGTGCTGGCTTGGCTGAACTGGAGGTGAGGTGGTTGTGGAGAGGAAACTCAGAAGTCAAGTAACTGGCTGGGAAAATGCTCAAAAAGGGGGGAAAAATAAGACCATAGAAGGTTACTTTCTTGGGGAATAGGTGTCTTCCCCCATCCTTTCAGATGAGGAAGAACAAGGCATACTGACAGAGGAAGTCAAGGCCTCTGCCTCCAGGGCCTCCAAAGGGAACTTAAACTGGGCTCAGGCAAGAGAAGACCTTAAAAAACAAGTTAACAGCTTACTAAAGGAGAACCAAAAAAATGCTGAGGAAAATAACAGCTTTAAAAAGAGTCTAACTCAAAAAAGAGGTCCAAAAAGTGAATGAGGAGAAGGAGGTTTTAAAAAGCAGAATTAGCCAAATGAAGGAGAAGGTTCAAAAGCTCACTGAACAAAATAATTCATTGAAACAGAGAGCTGAGTTCAGGGAAATGAATGACTATGAGATAAACTAAGCAGTTAGTAAACAAAACCAAAAATTTGAAAAAATAGAAGATAATGTGAAGCATCTCATTTGAAAAACAACTGACCTGGAAAATAGATTCAGGAGAAACAATTTAAAAATGACTGAAAGTCATGATCAAAAAAAGAGCCTAGACATTATCTTCCATGAAATTATCAAGGAAAACTGCCTGATGTTGTAGAATCAGAGGGCAAAATAAATATTGAAAGAATCCACCAGTCACCTCCTGAAAGAGACCCGAAAAGAGAAACTTCTCGGAATATTGTGGCCAAATTTCAGAGTTCCCAGGTCAAGGAGAAAATACTGCAAGCAGCTAGAAAGAAACAATTTGAGTATTGTGGAAATACAATCAGGATAACACAGGATCTGGCAGCTTCAACATTAAGGGTTTGAAGGACTTGGGATGGGATATTTCAGGGGTCAAAGGAACTGGGATTGAAACCAAGAATCACCTATTCAGCAAATCTGAGTACAATATTTCAAGAGAATAAATGAATATAGAGGACTTTCAATCATTCTTATTGAGGAAAAGACCAGATCTGTATAGAAAATTTGAATTCCCAAGACAAGAATCAAGAGAAGCATGAAAAGGTAAACAGGAAAGAAAAATCATAAAAGACTCTCTATAACTGAACTGTTTACATTACTACATGGAAAGAAAATATTTATAACTCAAATCTTTTCTCATTATTTGGGTAGATGGAGAGATTGTACATACACACACACACACATACACATATGTAGATAGAGAGTACAGAGTGTGTTGAATCAGAAGAGATCATATCCACACACCCAAAATAAAATAAAATAAAATAAAAATTAAGGGGTGAAAGAGGAAAATACTGGGAAGAGAAAGAGAGAAATGGAATGGGGCAGGCTATAACTCATAAAGGAGATAAGGAAAATCTTGTTCAATGGAGGAGAAAAGGGAGAAAGGAAAATTGAAGCTATTCTCTCAACATGTGGCTTGAATAACATGCTCACTAAAATTGATATGAAAATTTATATCACACCACAGAAAAGTAGGAGAGGAGGTGACAAGTGGGGTGAGGGGAATTTTAGAAAGGAAGGCAAATGAGAGAAGGGAGTCACTAGAAATAAACACTTTCAAAAAGGGACAAGGTCAATTGTGGGGGGGAAAATAAGGGGGGATAGAGTAGGACAGAAGGCAATACAATTAGTATTACACAACATGATTATTATGGAAGGCTTTTGCAAAGCAACACATATTTAGTCTGTATTGAATTGCTTACCTTCTCAGTGAGGCTGGGGAGGAAGGGAGGGAGGGAGAGAAGTTGGAATTCAAAGTATTAGCAACGAAGGTTGAGAATTTTTATTGCATGCAATCGGGAAATAAGAAATACAGGGAATGGGGTATAGAAATTTATCTTGCCCTACAAAAAAGAGAGAAGATGGGGATAAGGGAAAGGTGGGGTGTGATAGAAGGGAGAATACATTGAGGGAAGGAGTAATAAGAATGCAAGATATTGGAAGTGGGGGGAGGGGAATGATGGGGAGAAAAATTAGACATGTTACAAAGTGAGGTAAAAGCAATTAGTATTAAAACAACTGACTAAATTAATTATTGAGAATAAATCAATGACATCTTTAGTTTGGGGGAAAAAATTTTAGTCTAAATTTCCTAGAGGAAGGTAACCTCAGGTGAAATTTGGCATTGATGGAAAAGTTAAGCTTTTAATGGTAAATTTGATTTTGTGGTTGCTATTTAATCAGGAACTAGAACATGTATAGAAAGGAAGCCACTTAAGACTTGCCTCAAAATATGTTCCTTAGCCAAAGTGAAATCGTAGTCATATTTGAAACCTGGTTATTGGAACTTGCCATTTTTAGATGCTATGGGACTATAAAGTGACTGTTCTTCTGAGTCTAACTCCAGGTATGGATAGCAAGCAAGGCAGTCTGAGCCTCCAATCCATGATGCCAGTAAGCCTGTGAGATACTGGTATGAACTGCAAAAGGTGATCTCATGGGAAGGGTGGGAGAGTGGCTGTTCAGCCTGGGCTGAGGTAGGATTCTTCTGACTCAATTATCCCACTGACAACTGGCAGACTTTAAACCTGACCGAATGCAAGTGAACAATCTAATCCTGCCTGGAATTGACATGAAGTTGGGGAGATATTGTATCCCTGCAATGTCCCTACTCTTGGTGGCAATTTCCTATAGTCAAAAGGTTTGTAAGCTTAATACAAGATCTGTGAAATTATAGATTATTGGTAGGGGAACATCCAAGGTTAAGTCCAAAATTAAGCTATTAGGCATAGACTTTAGACCAACAACAATAAGTTAGGGTCCTTTAATTCTTAGTAATACTGTGCAGACAATTAGGTCAAGAGTTTGTGAAGTTAGCAACATAGATATTATTTGTGTCTCAGTTGGTTAATGTTTTAAAAAAATTCTTTTGTGGTCCATATTGTAAATGCTTTAAAAACAAGTATCACCTGACCAAAAGTTTGAATTGTTTTATCTGTTATAAATTGTTTTAAAAATGAAAAATAAAATTAAAAAAACCTTAATGTTGAGAATTGTCTTTACATGCAATTGGAAAAAAATAAAATACAGTCTTTTTCTAAAAGAAAGAACACAGAGGACCCTCAGTCCTCAGGAAGTCATAGAATCATAGATCTAGAGCTGATGCAACCCTCCCATCACACTCAATAAGGAGCCATCTAGCTGTCTAATTAGAAGGCTGGAACGATAAGAACTAGAGGGAAGTGAGATTCTGGCCTTTTCTGGCTTCCATGCTCTCTTCAAATCCTGAATGGAGAGAAACACTCTGGAAAGAAACCAACTTGTGAGGAAGTTGACAATCTCTTATCATGTACCTTTCTCCAGCTTGGCACAGTAATGACTTGGGGAATTTTTCCTTAGGTGAAATCTGAAACTCCCAATTGAGGTGAATTATCTTGCTCCCATCGGAGAGCTTATTTACTCCCTTTTCTTTGGTACATATTCTCCTGTGTACACTTTCTCTGATTTCTGCTTTATTTGCTGTTCTCTGCATATTCATTGTGAAACTAGCATATGGTGGGAAGGGAGTCGAGCCTTGAATATAGAGCTTGGGGGTCTCCTTTTCCATTAAGGAACAACAACCAGGACTGTGGCTTGAACCTAAAAATTTTTCTCATAGACTAACAATGTTTAGAAGAGCAGATAGGTATAATTTTATTCTGGTACCCTCTTTTTCTGGGGAAAGCAGAGTGGCCAATGTCTGGCTTCAACCTCTTTCTCTCCTAACAGGCAGGAATCAAAGTCTTCCTTGGAGAAGGGTGGAGGAGATGCTAGAAATACCTATTCTTGTCTCCATGTGAGACACAACATCAGTGTACACCTTAAACAACAATATTATTTTAAAATTTGTTGTTTGGCTATTTCAGTTGTGTCCAATCCTTTGTGATCCCATTTGGGGTTTTCTGTAGAAAGATACTGGAGTGGTTTGTTATTTTATCCTCCAGGAAACTGAGGCAAACAGTTAAGTGACTTGCTCAGGGTCACACAGCTAGTAAATATCTGAGGCCAGATTTGAACTCAGAAAGATGAGTCTTGCTAACTACAGACCTGGCACTCTAGTCACTATGGCATCTAGCTGCCCAGGTATTTAAAGTACCAATTACAATAAAAAGATGAGAAAATTGGAAAACTTTAGGAAGTATGGAGCAATGGACATAAGAAATTTAGGTGACCTCCCCTCTGCATATACTCTAATGTGAGGCAAAGGAACTAGCTAGAGACTGAACTGTCAACATTTGCTAAATGATGGAGAAAGTTAGAGAGTTTACCAGAAAAACATCTATTTCTGTCTCATTGATTACACTAAAGCCTTGGACTGTGTGGATCGCAATGAAATGTTGCAAGTCCTCAAAGACATGAGAGTACCAGATCATTTGCTTGTCTCCTGAGAAACCTGTATGCAGGCCAAGGAGCAACAGTTACGACCCCAAATGGAAAAATGGATTGATTTAAAATCGGAAAAGGAGTATGACAAGGCTATATATTGTCACCCTATTTCTTTAACTTACATGCAGAGTACATCAAGTGAAATACCAGGATGGATAATTCAAAAGCTGGAATTAAGGTTTCCAGGAGAAATATTAACAATTCCAGACAAATAGATGATATCACTCAGGGGGTAGAAAGTGAAGAGGAATTAAGAAGCGTCTTGATGAGGGTGAAAGAGGAGAGTACAAAGGCTGGCTTGAAACTTAAGATCAAAAAAAACTAAGATCTTAGCAACTGGTCACATCAATTCCTAGCAAAATAGTTATAGAAGTAGGGTCAGATTTCATATTCTTGAATTCAATGATCACTACAGATGATGACTGTAGCTATGAAAGTAAAAGATGCTTGCTCCTTGGAAGGAAAGCTGTGGCAAATCTGAACAAAATACTAAAAAGCAGAGACATCACATTGCTGAAAAAGACCCCTATAGTCAAAGCCATGATTTTTCCAGTAGCAATCAATGACTGTGAGAGTTGGACTATAAGGAAAGCTAAGCCCTGCAGAATTGCCACTTTGGAACTGTGGTACCGCAAAAGACTTTTGAGAGTCCCTTGGACATCAAGGAGATCAAATCAGTCAATACTTAAAGAAATTAATTCAGACTATTCATTGGAAGATCAAATATCAAAGGTAAAGCTTAAATACTTTGGCTACATAATGAGGAGATGGGATTCATTGGAAAAGATCCTGGAAAGACTGAAGGCAAAAGGAAAGTGGGATGGCAGAAGATGAGATTGATAGATGATCCCATGGGAAAGATAAACATTGAATTGGACACACTTTGAGAGATAGTGAAGAATATAAGGACCTGGCATGCTATAGTCCACAGGTCACAAAGAATTGGACAAAATTGAACAACAATAAACACATTGACTAATTTTGCCAGAGTATTCTCTTCTAGAAAAGCAGGGAGAATGAGAAGATCACCCAAGTCACAAATATTTGGAGTCATAGAGCGTAAAAATCTCACATTTGGAAGGAATCCTAGAAACCATCCAGTCTAAACATGTAGCACCTGAAGAATTCTCTTTACAACATACCCAACAAGAAGATAGTTATCCTTTTTCCTGAATACCTCCAATAACTACTCAATAAATTTAATAACTAGTCAAATAAAAATTCAATAAATATCCAATAAATATTGGAGGTATTCAGGAAAAAGGCTAAGTGACTTCTTGTTGAGTACAACGTAAAGAGAATTCTTCAGGTGCGGACTGGATGGCTTCTGTGACACTTTCCAAATCTGAGATTCTGATACTCTATGACTCCAAACAACTAATTGCTTTCTCTGTTTGTCTCTGTCTTTCTTTTCTCCCTTCCCAAGTCTCCAAAATCAAAGAATCTCAGACCTGCAGTAGCAGTAGCCTTGGAGATCTTGAAGGACCAAAGAGAGGCAGAAAGCTGTCCAGAATCACAGAAAAAGTCTATGGTGGGGGAGAGGATACCAGGATGCAACACAAATCTTCAGGACTGTTAAAAGGCTGGAAGCAACCTTGGTCATTCTTTCTCTTTCCTCTGTTGCTCCCATCTCTAAAGGGAGAGACCTTCCCTTTGCCAACACTGACCCTTTCATTTGTGCCCCTAACTCCATCTCTTGCATCCTCCCACTGTAATTGGGGATCATTTCTTGATCATTCCCTTCTTTCTCTCATCTTCAATCCTTCCTCATCCACTGGCTTTATTCTCTGATACTTATAAGCATGCCTATGCTATCTGTGCCTTAAAATCCCCTGCAGAAATTGTCTGATGTCTCTTCCTTCTTTCACAAAGTCCTAGAAAGGGCGGTCTATATACCCTGCCTTTCCTCCAACTCACTTCTCAATCTCTTGCAGTCTGGCTCCTTGTCATTGCTGTCCAATTGAAACTGCTCTCTCTCTAAAGTTACCAACAATCCCTTAATTATTTAATGCAGTGATTTTTATCAGTTCTCATCTTTTTTTATTAATTTAATTTTTATTTTTCAACATTCATTTCCATAAGAGTTTGTGTTCTTAATTTTCTCCCCTTCCCTCCCCCTTCCTCCCCAACATGGCATGCAATCTGATATAAACTACATATATATATATATTCCTATTAAACATATTTTTCGCATTATTCATATTGTAAAGGAGAATTCGAATCAATGGAAAGAACAAGAAAGAAGAAAAAAAGAGAGCAAATATTATGCCTCAATCTGCATTCAGACTCCATAGTTCTTTTTCTGGATGCGGATAGCATTTTCCATCATGAAAATGAGTCTTTTGGAGTTGTCTTTTGTCCTTGCACTGTTGAGAAGAGCTAAGTTTATCAAAATTAGTCATCAAACAATGTTGCTATTACTGTGTACAATGTTCTCCTGGCTCTGCTCACTTCACTCAGCATTAGTTCATATAAGTCTTTCTAGGTTTTTCTGAAGTCTGCCTGCTCATCATTTCTTATAGCACAATACTATACAATTACATTCATATATCACAATTTTTTCAGTCACTTCCCAGTCCTCATCCTTCTTGATCTCTCTACAGCTTTTGACATGGTTGTGCAGGCTCTTCTTCTAGACATTATCTCCTCTATTGACTTCTGTGACATTGTTCTCTCTTGGTCCTCCTCCAATCTGTCTCCAATCCCTTTTTCTCAGTCTTCTTTGTTGGATAATTTTCCTTCTATCAACTAGCTATTGGCATCCCTGAGGAGGCCTTTTCCAGTCTCTTGAGCTGCTAGTGACCTTTCCTGTGATAGCAATTTCTATCTACTCTGTATCTATCTTGTATATACCTAGTTATTTATATTTCTTTTTTCCATTGTAAGTTCTGTGGATCACAAACTAAGCACAACTCTCTCCATCTCAGTGAACTGAGCACAACTGCCCCATCTTGTGTTAGCATTAGTTCACTCATTAAAAGACCTCCTTGCCAAACTCCCCATCCCAATGACCCTTCCACAGGGACATCCTGTATTATAACATCTGTTAAGGAAGACTTCAAAGATTCCCTGATTTCAAAAATCAGCTTGGTCATTCAGCTCTAGGTATCTTATCTAATCAGCTAGCTCTGGCAATATTCCCTTCCAGTCTCCTTTGGCCTGAAGCTTTCCTTCTCCTTTAAGGTTTAAGCACGTATAGCTTTTGTCCTTTTGTTCCTTTGGATAGTCTTTACTCATGTAGATAGGGCTCCCTTGTTGGCGAACTCAACAAACCCCAAGACAATTTTGATGCTCTGGGATCTAGTTATTCTTGCTATACCCAGAGCTGGTGGTAGCAGTGAGATTCAAGTGGACAGAGTCACTGGATCATTTAGGAGTTGTGATGCCTGCACCCCTGATAGGAGTCAGGAATTGGGTGAGTAGAATTTATTTCTATTTGATTTTTTTAAGCAGATGGGATTGCTGCTTGGGTAAATTAGAACTAGCCTAGTCACCCTGATCCATGAATGACAGTCTCCACAGCCTGATCAGCTGAAGAAGAGGTTTGAGTGTTTCATCAATTGACTTCTCCAACAAGTATTCATTTGTCTGTCTGCTTTGTGTCTCTGAGGGTGTTTTGAGTCTGTCTCCCCTTGCACTGTGAATCCCTAACCATCCCATTAACATTCCTCAGGCATAAACTAGCCACTTGTCCTGCCATCCTAGCACTATGATTCACAGGAGCTCTCCTGAGACTGTCTTGAGAATAGCGGTCAGGATAGCAAGGGCTACCAACCGTAATGCTGTGGACTGCCAGAAAGGATTCCCTGTTAGGGTTTCCTGAGTTTCATTTAGATTTCTAAGTTGAGGACTAGGTCTGTAACTAGGCTTCCAAAGACAACCACGTCCACTTGGTCAGTTTGACTGAGAGTCAATGGAAAGCAAAGATTAAGGGACAGCTAAGCCATGGGATACTTCGGACAGGGAAAGAATTAGCAACAATGCCTCTGGTATTCTATGAAATATCTACCCAGTCAGGGCAGTAAGGCCTGCTGCCTTGATTTCAGGGCAACCCTGGAAACTTATCTGTGTCTCGTCTGTCTTGTTTCTATGTATAATCCGTGTAGTGTTACAAAAAGAGTTCAGACCAATCTAAGCCAGCCCAAGGGAAGCCCCCAGCTAAAATGCTTAAATTATATGGCATATAAGCCAATAGGTATTCATCTAAAGGACATTTTTATACTTGAGATGATCTGGCCTTGTAATTTCCAAAGGAAGGGTCATTTAACCTAACCAAATTGTTCATCTGGGTGGGGGGGGGCAGGAAATTGAGGATAAACACTCCAAAGAAATGAAGAGTTATTTCTTGTGGTATGAGGAGGCCACCAAGACAAAGATTAATTCCATCATCTCCTCTAGAGATGATAATAAGAAAAGGCTTCAGTATTCAGATCCTTGAAGTGAACATTCCTCCCCATTTTTGATCCCTGGATTTGCCCAGAAAAGATTCAGGAAACCATCTTCTGATTTATCCAGTCCTGTCATCAAAACCTACCACCAAACTTCCCCCTCCCCAATCCCAGATGACTTCTTGGATTTCTGGACCACTTGCCCCACCCCCCCACCCCCACCACCCCAGTACCTCCTTTTGTTCCCACACCACAAGTTGCCCAAATTTTACATTCATTTACCTGGGATGACCCATGAGGAAAACTGGTATTTGGCAAGCAGTGAGGTGGGCTTGATGAGACTTCTCCTTCAGAATTTCTGTAACAGATACAAAATCTTTTTTGCCTTGGAGAACTTTGAAGGGCAATATATTTCTTCTTCACCTATCAAAAAAATTGCTTTGAAACAGCCCATAAAGGAAGCTGATAATGATGGGAAAGACTGTTGAAGTCTCAGAACAACTCTCCCAGCTATCAGTGATATTAAGGAGGCTTATTCTCATTAACTTTCTATTAGACTTTCAGCGAGAGATAAGAAGGAAAACAATAACATTCTTTTTTCCTCTCTGCCTTCACAAAGCTGGTCAGTAGGAGATTGCAGAGATAAAGACAGACAAAAAAATGAAGAAAATTTGTTCCCTGGTTGGTAGAAATTTATGGCATTAGAAACCAATTAGAGACTAAAAATTGCAACTGAAATATAATATCTTTACTATAAAATTTCAAATTATAATTTATTTTTTTGTAGTGACCATTGATGACTATTTTTTAGTTGTTTTTTCTTTCTGATTTTTCCAATTTATTTATTTATTTTTAATTTTCAACATTCATTTGCACAAGATTTTGAGCATCAAATTTTCTCCCCATCTCTCCCCTCCCCCAACCGCAAAACCCCATACATTCTGATTACCCCTTCCCCCAATCTACCCTCCCTTTTATCACACCCCTCCCCTCCCTTATCCCCATCCACTCTCTTTTCTTGTAGGGCAAGATAGATTTCTATACTCCATTACTTATATTTCTTATTTCCCACTTGCATGAAAAACAATTCTCAACATTCCTTCCTAAAACATTGAGTTCCAATTTCTTTCCCTTCCTCTCTCTCCACCCATCCCCACTGAGAAGGCAAGCAATTCAGTATAGGCTGTACATGTGTAGTTATGCAGAAGACTTCCATAATAATCATGTTGGGGAAGACTAAATATATTTCCCTCCATTCTATTCTGCCTCCCATTTTTTCTATTCTCTCTTTTGACCTTGTCCCTCCCCAAAAGTGTTTACTTCTAATTACTTCCCCCTCTCATTTGCCCTCCCTTCTCTCACCCCCCACAGCCCACTCATCCACTTCTCCTCTACTTTCCTGTAGTATAAGATAGATTTTCATACCAAATTGAGTGTGTCATTCTCTTCTTAAGTCAAATGTGATGAGACTAAGCTTCACTTTTTCCCTCTCACCTCCTCCTCTTTTCCCCCTCCATTGAAAAAGCCTTTTTTGCCTCTTTTATGAGAAATAATTTGCCCCATTCCATTTCTCCCTTTCTCCTCCCAATATATTCCTCTCTCATCTCTTAATTTTATTTTTTCAGATATCATCTCTTCCTATTCTTCTTACCCTGTGCCCTCTGTCTATATGTTTATAATACCTCCAACTACCCAAATACTGAGAAAAGGCTAGAGTTACAAATATTATCTCTCAATGTAGGAACGTAAACAGTTCAACTTTTGAAAGTCCTTTATGATTTCTCTTTCCTGTTTACCTTTTCATGCTTCTCTTGATTCTTGTATTTGAAAGTCAAATTTTCTATTTGGCTCTGGTCTTTACATCAAGAATGCTTGGAAGTCGTCTATTTCATTGAATGACAATTCTTTTCCCTGAAGCACTATGCTCAGTTTTGCTGGGTAGGTGATTCTTGATTTTAGTCCTAGTTCCTTTGATTTCTGGAATATCCTATTCCATGCCCTTCAATCCCTTAATGTAGAAGTTGCTAGATCTTGTGTTATCCTTACTGTGTTTCCACACTACTTGAATTGTTTCTTTCTGACTGCTTGCAATATTTTCTCCTTGACCTGGGAACTCTGGAATTTGGCTACAATATTGTTAGGAGTTTCTCTTTCAGGAGGTGATTGGTGAGTTCTTTCAATATTTATTTTATCCTCTGGTTCCAGAATATAAAGACAGTTTTTCTTGATAGCTTCATGATAACTTCATGATGTCTAGGCTGTATTTTTGATCATGGCTTTCAGGTAATCTCATAATTTTTAAATTGTCTCTTCTGAATCTCTTTTCCAGGTCAGTTGTTTTTTCCAATGAGATATTTCACATTATCTTCTATTTTTTTCATTTGTTTTGTTCTATTTTGCAATTTCTTGGTTTCTCATAAAGTCATTAGTTTCCATCTGCTCCATTTTAATTTTTAAAGAACTATTTTCTTCAATGAGTTTTTGAACCTTCTTTTCCATTTGGCTAATTCTGCTCTTTAAAGCATTTTTCTCCTCACTGGCTTTTTGGACCACTTTTGCCATTTGAGTTAGTCTATTTTTAAAGGTGTTAATTTCTTCAGCATTTTTTTGGATCTTCTTTAGCAAGCTATTGACTTGTTTTTCATTATTTTCTTGCATTGCTCTCATTTCTCTTCCCAATTTTTCCTCCACCTCTCTTACTTGATTTTCAAAATTCTTTTTCAGCTCTTACGTGGCCTGAAACCATTGCATATTTATTTTGGAGGTCTGGGACAGAGAAACCTTGACTTTTATGTCCTCCTCTGATGGTATGCATTGTTCCTCCTCATTTGAAAGGACTGAAGAAAATATCTGCTCATCAAGAAAGTAACCTTCTATTGTCTTATTCTTTTTCCCTTTTTTGGGCATTTTCCCAGCCAGTTACTTGACTTTTGAGTTCTTTGTCAAGGGGAGGGCACTGTATGTTCTCAGTTCCTCCAAAGAGGTACAAGCAAGGGAGAGGAGTTTATTCCTCTCCTGGTCTGTGCTCTGGTGTGTGAGCAGGATTCCTTCTCCAGAGCCTCCACCAGCTCTCCTCTTCACCCTAGGATAGCCCCTAAGGGCTTAGATCCAGATCAGCTGCTCAGTTATCCCAGGGATTTTAGGCCAGGGCTCCAAAATTGGAAATTACTGCTTCCTAGGGCTGGGGCTAGACTGCTGTGTTTCCTTCCCACCCAAGTGAAAGAGCTTTCTCATCAACCTTTGAAGCTATGTTTGGTGTTTGTGAGTTGAGGAATCTGGGACTCACAGATGTTGCCAGTGGCTTGGTGCCTTGAATCCTGCTCCATTCCTGTCCTTGCTATAGCTTGGCCCATGTAGTGCTGCACTCCACTCCATGCCTGTGCTGGGCTGCACTCTGCTTCCCCAAATTATAATTTAAAGATTTTTTTGTAACTGCTAAAACATTCTAATGGATTTTTTGAGTTTTGTAGCTAGGATTAAGATTAAGTACAAACAACACACACACTTCTCTTCCTTTTCTGTAGGGCACAATATGTATTGTTCTAGTAGAAGATGAGTTACATTACTATGAAAGAAAAAGAAGAACTGAAGATAATTTGAAAAGAGAATTTCATTGTTTAGGTAAACTAGTAGAAAACTTATCTAAACTTATCTAAATTGAAATAGGGGGGAGGAGCTAAGATGGCAGAGTAGAAAGACACACATATGCTAGCTCAGAACCCACAGCCCATAAAATATCTATAAAGAAGAACTCCCAACAAATTTTGGAGCAGCAGAAGCCACAGAACAATGGAGAGGACAACATTTCTGTTCCAGAGAGACCTGAAAACCTGACATGAAAGGTCCGTTGCACACCGGACCCGGAGCAGAGCCTAGCCCTGCCTTTGCCACACAACACCGAGACAAACAGATCCGAGCAGGCTTCAGGGACAGAATCTCCAGCAGCCGCGCAGGTCCCTCCAGCAGCCGCGCAGGTCCCTCCACCCACAGGTGAAAAGGGTCGGTCAGAGGGTCTCTTTGGCTGGTAGAGAGGGGGGTGGGGTGTCCCCATAACTCAGGCCCCCTTGGGAGGCAGCAGCGGGGGTGGCAGTGGACAGGGGCTCCCAGAGCAGGCAGGAGCTCGGATCCATTGTTGAAGGTCTCCACATGAACTCCCTGAGGGAACCAAGCCCTGAGTGGCGGCCCTGCCCCCACCTAAGCACCTGAACTTAATCTCACACTGAATAACAGCCCCTCCTCGCCGAAAGCCCTGAGGCTGGGAAGCAGCGTTTGAATCTCAGACACCAAACACTGGCTGGGCAGATCTGGAGGTGTGGTGGGGGTGGAAAGAAAACTCAGAAGGCAAGTCACTGGCTGGGAAAATGCCCAGAAAAGGGAAAAAAATAAGACTATTGAAGATTACTTTCTTGGTGAACAGATATTTCCTCCCTTCTTTTCTGATGAGGAAGAACAATGCTTACCATCAGGGAAAGACACAGAAGTCAAGACATCTGTATCCCACACATCCAAAATAAATATACCATGGGCTCAGGCCATGGAAGAGCTCAAAAAGGATTTTGAAAATCAAGTAAGAGAGGTGGAGGAAAAACTGGGAAGAGAAATGAGGGAGATGCAAGAAAAGCATGAACAGCAGGTCCACAGCTTGCTAAAGGAGACCCCAAAAAAATGCTGAAGAAAATAACACCTTGAAAAATAGGCTAACTCAATTGGCAAAAGAGCCTCAAAAAGCTAATGAGGAGAAGAATGCTTTCAAAAGTAGAATTAGCCAAATGGAAAAGGAGCTCCAAAAGCTCACTGAAGAAAATAGTTCTTTCAAAATTAGAATGGAACAGATGGAGGCCAATGACTTTATGAGAAACTAAGAAATCACAAAACAAAACCAAAAGAATGAAAAAATGGAAGATAATGTGAAATATCTCATTGGAAAAACAACTGACCTGGAAAATAGATCCAGGAGAGACAATTTAAACGTTATGGGACCACCTAAAAGCCATGATCAAAAAAAGATCCTAGACAGCATCTTTCATGAAATTATCAAAGAACACTGCCCTGAGATTCTAGAACCAGAGGGCAAAATAAATATTCAAGGAATCCACAGAACACCGCCTGAAAGAGATCCAAAAAGAGAAACTCCTAGGAACATTGTGGCCAAATTCCAGAGTTCCCAGGTCAAGGAGAAAATATTGCAAGCAGCTAGAAAGAAACAATTCAAGTATTGTGGAAATACAATCAGGATAACACAAGATCTAGCAGCTTCTACGTTAAGGGATCAAAGGGCATAGAATATGACATTCCAGAAGTCAAAGGAACTAGGACTAAAACCAAGAATCACCTACCCAGGAAAAATGAGTATAATACTTCAGGAGAAAAATTAGTCTTTCAATGAAATAGAGAACTTTCAAGCATTCTTGATGAAAAGAGCAGAGCTGAAAAGAAAATTTGACTTTCAAACACAAGAATGAAGAGAAACATGAAAAGGTAAACAGCAAAGAGAAGTCATAAAGGACTTACTAAAGTTGAACTTTTTACATTCCTACATGGAAAGACAATATTTGTAACTCTTGAAACTTTTCAGTATCTGGGTAGTGGGTGGGATTACACACACACATGCACACACAGAGAGAGACAGAGAGCACAGAGTGAATTGAATAGGATGGGGTCATATCTTTAAAAAATGAAATTATGCAGTGAGAGAGAAATATATAGGGAGGAGAAAGGGTGAAATGGAATGGGGCAAATTATCTCTCATAAAAGAGGCAAGCAAAAGACTTTTTAGTGGAGGTAAAAAGAAGGGAAGTGAGAGAAAAACATGAAGTTTACTCTCATCACATTCCACTAAAGGAAGGAATAAAACGCACACTCATTTTGGTATGAAAACCTATCTTACAATACAGGAAAGTGGGGGAGAAGGGGATAAGCAGGGTGGGGGGGAGGATGGAAGGGAGGGCAATGGGAGGAGGGAGCAATTTTAAGTCAACACTCTTGGGGAGGGACAGGATCAAAAGAGAGAATAGAAGCAATTGGGGGGCAGGATAGGATGGAGGGAAATATAGTTAACCTTACACAACACGACTATTATGGAAGTCATTTGCAAAACTACACAGATATGGCCTATATTGAATTGCTTGCCTTCCAAAGGGAATGGGTGGGGAGGGAGGGATGAAGAGAAGTTGGAACTCAAAGTTTTAGGAATAACTGTTGAGTACTGTTCTTGCTACTAGGAAATAAGAAATACAGGTAAAGGGGTATAGAAAGTTATCTGGTCCTACAGGACAAAAGAGAAGATGGGGACAAGGGAAGGGAAGGATGATAGAAGAGAGGGCAGATTGGTGATAGTGGCAATTAGAATGCTCAGCGTTTTCGGGTGGGTGAGGGGACAAATGGGGAGAAAATTTGGAACCCCAAATTTTGTGAAAATGAGTGTTAAAAGTTAAATAAATTGATAAAAAAATAAAATAAAATACCATGAAAAAATAAATAAATAAATTGAAATAGACTATGCACTCCAGAGTATAAGAGTTAATTGGTATTATATATGGAAATTTTCACAGGAGAGATTCAGTAGAATGTTAGACTAGAACACGATTAAGAAATGGACTTAAGAAAGTAGTGAAGGCAAAGAGAAGTAAGAAATTGGAGAGTAAAGTGAAAGGTTAGTTTCAAAGTTGCTAAGCTTTTAATCAAAGTCCACTGAAAGGAAACGAAATTGAAAGTTTAAGCAAGTAGGGCTGAGAGAAGAATGGGTAGAAAGTTAAGGGAAGTCAGAATCTTCACTAGCACATTGTGAATGGAGGGTTTGAAAGGAAAAAAAATTGAAAATTTAAGCAAGTAAGGATGAGAGAAGAATGGGTAGAAAGTTAAAGGAAGTCACAATCTTCACTAGCACATTGTGAATGGATGGTTTGATGTTATGGAAAGAGGATTGAGTAGGTTTTTTATTCCGCTGAGATGAGGATATAAGAAACTTTATGTGGTTATTCTTTATGATATAAAAATATAGAAATACCTCTGTAGCATGAAATTATTAAAGAATAAAATTATATCCTTGAAGGACCATTAAAAGGCTATGTCCCAATCCTTAGGGCTCCAAAAAGGGGGGATAGGAAGGTGATATTGCCACCATGAATCTTTTAAAGTGAGCTAAATGAAAGCAGAAGGCTCTAAAACTTGAGGCACTAATTGCTAATGACCCTTGGGAAAATAGAGATTTTGATTGTTACCATTGGTGATTGTAAATTCAGATTTGAATCTGTTGAAGTTTATCCTGAAACTAAATCATACTGTGCTCATGCTGGTTATGTTCCTCTTTGCTAGAAGCAGTTTTGTTACTCTTGGACCTTGCTATCTGCAAAAACTAGGCCCACTCCTTCTCATCTGACCTGTTGTCTATGGGCAATACCCATGAAACCTCTGCTGTAAAGACTCCAGCTCTTGGTGACCACTTTTATGACTTTTAGTTTCCCCTTCTTCCTCCAGTTGATTATCAACCTTTGCCTTTGTCTGCTGGCTTGGTAACAGCTCAGGCAACTGCCCCTGCCCCTGAACAGGCCTCCTGAATCACCACTGAACTGTCAGTTCCAGTGGATTTTAGGTATCCAAGGCCCAATGGCCTATGATTATTGTCTTTTGTGTTATTGTCTTTTCTTGTGTCCTTAGCCCTTAGCACAGTGCCTGGCACATTATAAGCACTTAATGTTTGTTTACTGTAGACTAACTCTGGATCAACTTTGCTCTCTACATTCTACCTTAACAGTATCACCAGGTGTCCTTCAATTGATAACTTCTAGGCAAATAATTCCCAGATCTATGTATCTAGTCAACTTTCTTCTGGACATCTCCACCTGAATGAACCATAGGCTTCTGAAACTTACCATTACCAAAGCAGAATTCATTGTATAATATTTTCCCCTCAATCCCATCCCTCCTCCAAACTTCCCTGTTTCTTTTTATTGAACTATTCCTCTATTCACTCAAGTTCAAAACTTTGGGGTCATCTTTGCTTTTGTCTCTCTCAATAACTATACCTAGTCAATTGTCAAGACTTGTCCATCCTACATCCATCTGTAAAATGAAGAGGTTGATCTCAGAGGCCTATAAGATCTCTTCTAACTTTAAATCAACAATCCTATGATCCTTTGATATTTGTCTCCTCTCCACTCATATAGCCTCTCTCCTAGTTCAACTCAGTCCTTTTATCACTTCTCTCCTGGACATTTTCTTTCTCTGAAGAGAGAAATATTTAATGGGGAATATCAGAATATATACAATATGAATATGTTTATCTAGTAAAAATTGAGCTTTAAGGGCATGGCCCACAGACATATTAATCTATCATTATGATACCTATATACTACAATAACATTATATAATCATTCACAATTTTCCTAAAAATACAGGGCCCCCCAATATTCTATAAAGAGGAAGAACTGGATTGCCCCTTCTAGGCCCAGGGAGGACTGCCCAGATTCAAGGCATAGAGGAGTGAAGCAGAAAAGCTACACCTCTGCTATTTGGCTCAGTTTATCTTGGCGTAGACCCAGGTCAGTGAACAATGCTAGATGTAGGCCCATACATATCTCGGGTTACTAGGTGAAGAGGAAAAAACAGACTCATTCCTGACTTCTCTGAAGACTACTTTAAAGGGAACAAAAGTAAGGATAGGAACCACCCTTCTCTTTGTCCCCCAGCAAGAGAGAGAAGGGGGAGCAAAGCCATCAGGCTGCTGCTCCTTTTACAGCTACAAGGCAAGAGAGCCAGTGGAGGAATAAGGTCATCTGGTTAGTGATCATCTCATAACAGTTTCTTAGTAGAATGACAAGATAAAACAATTGCACTTGGGAAATTGCTTTAGAGGTTATGCAAAGGAAAGAATATGTAAGATGGAATATCAGTTAGGAATTCATTACTATATTCCAAGAGAAGTGATGAAGGTCTTAATGAGAACATCACTGCTTTATGGACAGATGGGTAGGTAAGCACTTCAGTTAAAGTCTTCTCTAGGGCAGGCAAGTTTCTGTAGCTTACTGATGAGGTTCCTATACCTCCTCATGACCATGCCTATTATAAGAGTCTTCTGAGGTTGAACATAAAGGAAAGACCTCAAACATTTTAAGAAGTTGTCTCCTTCAATAGATCTCTCTCCAACAATGATACTCTGCCTGGCCTTACTCCTCAATAGTTAGCCTATTCCCTCTACCTTATGCTTGCTCCATCCCAGTGATTCTGAACCTCTGGCTTCAAATGTATAAACCCTGTTTCCTATCCTCAACTGGCCAGTACTTATTCCTATCTACCTCAATCCTACCCCAGGCATGACCCACTCCAGCTCTCCCCACCCCTTCTTTCATGCCCTCTGGAAAACCTACCCTATGATAGAAGAACTTTCTTTCATATTAAACTTCTTCCATTCGCATTCCCTTCATCTTACAGTTTTCACTGAAACCTAGATAAAATCACTTTCCTTATACCAGCTATCTTTCTTTCATTTCCCAAAATCACTGTTTAGGCTAGAGTAGTCAATATATTTCTTGTTCCCCATTTCCAGTTCCAAACTCTTCTACTCCCATCACTAAACAAATTCTCTCCCTTTGAAGTTCACACTAGTCAAATTCATCATCATTCAAATTTATTCAAATACTAGTGGCTATTATCTATTAACCTCTCAGGATATTTTCCTTCTTCATTGAGTTCAGTACCTAGCCTTCCCCTTCTCTTGTCCTTATATTAGGGGATTTTGCTATACATAATGATATTCCCTCAAACACCCTCAACTTTCTGGTTTTTTAGTCACATCTAACTCTGCTGACCCCATCTGAGGTTTTCTTGGCAAAGATAATGGAATGGATTACCGTTTCCTTCTCCAGTTCATTTTACAGATGAGGAACTGAGGCAAATGAGGTTAAGTGAATTGCCATATTTCTATCTTGATCCCTTGGTGAGCCAACTCAATACTATGCTGTCACCAAGAATGTAGGGTTGGTTCAATATTTGGGAAATTACAACCATAACTGGTCACATTAATAATAAGAACAACAAAAAAAAATCACATGACTATATCAATAGATGCAGAAAAAGCATATGCCAAGATACAGCAATCATTCCTGTTAAAAACATTAGGAAGCATGGGAATAAATGGATCTTTCTTTAATATAAGTAGTATCTATTTAAAAATCAAGAATCGGAACTATCTATAATAGGGATAAACTTGAGGTCTTTCCAATAAAGATTAGGTATAAAGCAAGGATGTCCCCTACCACTATTACTATGCAAGTGCTAGACTAGCTAGCCATAGCACTGTCAAGAAAAAAGAAATTGAGGGAATAAGGGAGTTCCGCCCCCGCTGCTGTAGAGTCTGCAGCCGGGGAGGGTTGCGGCGCTCAGTCTCTCCCCAGACTCCGCCATGTCGGGGCTGTTGAGCCGCGCAGCAGCCGCCTCGGCCTCGGGCGCCCTTCGGGGCCTGGGCGCCTCGGCGCCGTTGCCCCAAGCCCAGACCTTGTTGTGGGCGGCCCCGGCAGCGATCCAGCCGGCCCGGGACTATGCGGCCCAGACCTCCCCCGCCCCCAAGATCGGGGCGGCCAGCGGGCGCATCGTGGCTGTCATCGGGGCTGTGGTGGATGTGCAGTTCGATGAGGGGCTCTCTCCCATCCTCAATGCCCTGGAAGTGCAGGACAGGGAGACCAGGCTGGTTCTGGAGGTCGCCCAGCATCTGGGGGAGAGCACAGTCTGGACCATTGCTATGGATGGGACGGAAGGATTGGTCAGAGGGCAGAAGGTCCTGGATTCTGGAGCCCTTAATCAAAATTCCTGTGGGCCCTGAGACCTTAGGAAGAATCATGAATGTGATTGGAGAGCCTATCGATGAAAGGGGTCCAATCAAAACCAAACAGTTTACTGCTATTCATGCTGAGGCTCCTGAATTTGTAGAGATGAGTGTAGAGCAAGAAATCCTGGTCACTGGCATCAAAGTTGTGGATCTTTTGGCCCCATATGCCAAGGGTGGCAAAATTGGTCTCTTTGGTGGTGCTGGTGTGGGAAAGACGGTATTGATTATGGAACTAATCAACAATGTTGCCAAGGCCCACGGTGGTTATTCTGTGTTTGCTGGTGTTGGTGAACGGACTCGAGAAGGCAATGACTTGTACCAGGAGATGACTGAGTCTGATTTCATCAATCTGAAGGATACCACTTCCAAGGTAGCATTGGTATATGGCCAAATGAGTGAACCACCTGGTGCTCGAGCTCGGGTAGCCTTGACTGGCCTCACTGTGGCTGAATACTTCAGAGATCAAGAGGGTCAGGATGTATTGCTCTTCATTGATAATATTTTCCGATTCACTCAGGCTGGCTCAGAGGTGTCTGCTTTACTAGGCAGAATCCCCTCTGCTGTCGGTTACCAACCCACTTTGGCCACTGATATGGGCACCATGCAGGAAAGAATTACCACAACCAAGAAAGGTTCTATCACCTCTGTGCAAGCCATCTATGTCCCTGCCGATGACTTGACTGACCCTGCTCCTGCCACCACCTTTGCCCACTTGGATGCTACCACTGTGCTGTCCCGGGCTATTGCTGAGCTGGGCATTTACCCTGCAGTGGATCCTCTGGACTCCACTTCCCGGATCATGGACCCTAACATTGTTGGCAATGAGCACTATGATGTTGCCCGAGGTGTGCAAAAGATTCTGCAGGACTATAAGTCCCTCCAGGATATCATTGCTATCCTTGGTATGGATGAGCTGTCTGAAGAAGACAAGTTGACTGTGTCTCGGCCGGAAAATCCAGCGTTTCTTCTCACAGCCATTCCAGGTTGCTGAGGTATTCACAGGACACTTGGGGAAGTTGGTACTCCTGAAAGAAACTATTAAGGGATTCCAGCAAATCTTGGCAGGTCAGTATGACCATCTCCCAGAGCAGCCCTTCTATATGGTTGGACCCATTGAAGAAGCTGTGACAGGGGGTGGAGCCAATATGGCGGAGTGAAAGCAACGACTCACCTAAGCTCCTGGACAAACTCCTCTGGATATCTCTGAAAGGAGAATCTGACCAAACTTCGGAGGTGTGGAATCCAGTGGGTGACAGACTTTGACAGATTCGGAGCCCAGGTTAGACTGGAAGGTCCACGGGAAAGATCTGTTCCGCGGGGGTAAGCCCCCAGAGCACAGCACAGCATGGTCAGCGCAGCAGGGTGGAAGGGACCTGAGAAGCCCAAGAGTGGCAGGCAGAACCAGCGGAGCAGGAGACCAGCCAAACCAAGCCGGTGAGAGCCGCTGAGTGCCAGATATCAGCGCAGCAGCCCTTGAAACCTTCAGCCTGAAGACTAAACTTTGGTAAGTCACCTACTTGAACTTCCGGGAGCCAGGATGGCAGAGTGATCAGTAAATGCTCTCTCCTCCCCCCTGATGACTGTGAAAGAACCATAAAATATTTCCCCAGAAAAATCCTGGATCAGCGGGAACAGCAGAAGGGGACAAATAATCTCATAACACCAGAGGCTAGAAAAATAGCAAAGGGGGATTCTTCCTACTGTGGCGGAGGTGATCTGGAAGGACAGACAACCCAGGGCAGAGAAAATTTGCACTGGGACCCAGGCAAGCCTCAGAGCCAGGATACGAGCCCCAGGAGGGGCGGGAACACGCATTAGCTTCTAGGCATGCCCCAGCCCTCCAGGGGAAAAGGGAAGACAATAGGGAAGCTGGGATCACCATCCCCTGACCTTGCCTTTGCCTCAGGTCAGCTGAGGAGATCTCCTGAGACCAGACCACCCCTCCCACACACCTAACAAGCTAACCCCAGGGTTGATCTGGGAAACAAAAAACAAAACCTGCTTTTAGCCTCTACACACATCAGCTCAACACAAAGATCTGTACCTTCTAACTGAAAGAACCCGAAGCTACAACACTCAGCCAACATCATGAATCGGAAAAAGCAGACGAAAAGTGAAAAAACCATAGAATCTTTCTATGGGGATAAGGACCAAAACACAAACACCAAAGAGGTCAGAGCTGAGACTGCACTTCCATCTGAAACCTCAGAAGCGACTATGAATTTCTCTCAAGCACAACTAGATTACCTGGAACAGCTGAAGAAGGAAATAAAAGAAAAACTGGCCAATGATTTTAAAATTATAAAAAAAGAACTCACTGATGAGAACATCACTTTGAAAAGGAAAATTGAACAAATGGAAAAGGAAGTTCAAAAATTAACTGGAGAGAATAATTCCCTAAAAGGAAGAGTTAATCAAACGGAAAAGGAAACCCAAAACCTAATTGGGAAAATTGATCACATGGAAAAGGAAACACAAAACCTAACTGGGAAAATTGGTCGAATGGAAAAAGAAATACAAAAATTAAATGGAGAAAATAGCTCCGTAAAGGGAAAAATTGGTCAGATGGAAAAGGAGATGGAAAAGCTAACTGAAGAAAACACTACGATGAAGATTAGAATTGGGCAAGTAGAAACTAATGACTCAATGAGGCAACAAGAATCAGTCAAACAAAATCTAAAGAATGAAAAGATAGAAGAAAATGTAAAATATTTAATTGGAAAAACAACTGACCTGGAAAATAGATCCAGGAGAGAAAATTTAAGAATTATTGGCCTGCCAGAAACCCATGATGAAGAAAAGAGTCTGGACAATATCTTCCAGGAAATCATCAAGGAAAACTGCCCAGAAGTACTAGACTCAGAGGGCAAAATAGTCATCGAAAGAATCCACCGTTCCCCTCCCAAAAGGGATCCCAAACTCAAAACCCCAAGAAATATCGTTGCCAAATTCCAGAGCTATCAAGTGAAGGAGAAAATACTACAAGCAGCCAGAAAGAAACAATTCAAATATCAAGGACACACAGTCAGGATCACACAGGACCTTGCAGCTTCTACATTAAAAGATCGAAAGAATTGGAACCCAATATTCCATAAGGCAAAGGAGTTGGGACTTCAACCAAGGATCAACTACCCAGCAAAGTTCAGCATAACATTTCAGGCAAGGAGAAAGTCATTCAACGAAATAAGGGATTTCCAGAGCTTCCTGACCAAAACACCAGAACTCAATAGACAATTTGATTTTCAAATGCAGGTCTCCAGAGAATCATAAAAAGGTAAACAGGGGGGAAAAAACAAAAACAAAAACTTGCTACTCAATTAGGGCAAACTGTTTACCTCCCTATAAGGGAAGATGATACCTGTTAATCTTGAGAACTGTGCAGCTATTATGATAAAAGGGATATATGTAGAGGGAACGGGTATAAAGGAAATGATGTCATGTCAAAAATATGATTTAAGTATGAGAAGGGATTGTAATAGGAGGTGTGAAAAGGAGGAAGGAGAAAATGGCAAATTACATCACAGGAAGAAGTACAAAACTATAGTAGGGGGAAGGAGGGGAGGGAGATGAGCATTGTTTGAGAGGTACTCTCATCTGATTTGTTTAAAGGAGGGAATAATAATCTTAAGTAGATAATCCTAACTAGCTCTATAGGTAGTAGGAGGGGAAGGGGGAAGAAAGGGGAGGGTGACTAAAAGGGAGGAAAGAAGCAATAAGAGTAAAGGGGAGTAAAAGGGAGGGGGGCTAAAAGAAGGAGGGGAACGCTGCAGGAGGAGGGGGAGAAAAGTGAATACTATTGAGGAGGGGAAGGGAGACGGGAGAGCTAAAAGCAAAAATGGTGGGAAAGAGGATGGAGGGAAATACACAGATTGTAATCATAACTGTGAATGTGAATGGAATGAACTCTCCCATAAAACGGAGACGGATAGCAGAATGGATTAAAAGCCATAATCCAACAATATGCTGCTTACAAGAAACACATTTGAAACGGGGGGATACACATAGGATAAAGGTCAAAGGATGGAGCAGAATATATTGTGCTTCAGCTCATGTAAGAAAGGCAGGAGTAGCAATCCTAATCTCAGACAAAGCAAAAGCAGAAATAGATCTAATCAAAAGGGATAAGGATGGAAACTATATCCTGCTAAAAGGCACCATAGACAATGAAGCAATATCATTACTAAACATGTATGCTCCAAGTGGTATGGCATCCAGATTCTTAGAGGAGAGGTTGGGGGAGTTGAAGGAAGAAATTGATAGCAAAACTATACTAGTGGGGGACCTCAACCTCCCCCTCTCTGAACTCGATAAATCTAACCTCAAAATAAACAAGAAAGAAGTTAAGGAGGTAAATAAAACTCTGGATAAGGTAGATATGATAGCTCTTTGGAGAAAATTAAATGGGAATAGAAAGGAATATACCTTTTTCTCAGCAGTACATGGAACATTTACAATACTAGGACATAAATATCTCACAATCCAGTGCAGAAAGGTAGAGATAATCAATGCATCCTTTTCAGATCATAATGCATTAAAAATTACATGTAATAAAAGGCCGTGGAAAGAGAAACCAAAAATCAATTGGAAACTAAATAATCTAATTCTAAAGAAGGGTTGGGTTAAAGAAGAAATAATAGAAACAATCAACAATTTCATTCGAGAGAATGACAATAGTGAGACAACATACCAAATCTTATGGGATACCGCAAAAGCAGTTATTAGGGGAAGTTTTATATCTTTGAATGCTTACATAAATAAAATAGAGAAAGAGGAGATTAATGACTTAGGCTTGCAGTTGAAAAAGCTAGAAAAAGAACAAATTGAAAATCCCCAAGTAAATACCAAATTAGAAATACTGAAAACCAAAGGAGAGATTAATAAAATTGAAATTAAGAAAACTATTGAATTAATAAATAAAACCAATAGTTGGTTTTATGAAAAAACTAATAAAATTGATAAACCTTTGGTCAATCTGATTAAAAACAAGAAAGAAGAAAATCAAATTACTAATATTAAAAATGAAAGGGGTGAACTCACCTCCAATGAGGAGGAAATTAAAACAATAATTAGAAACTTCTTTGCCCAACTTTATGCCCACAAATTCGATAATCTAAATGAGATGGATGAATATTTTAAAAAATACAAATTGCCCAGATTAACAGAAGAGGAAGTTGAATACTTAAACAACCCCATCTCAGAAAAAGAAATTGAACAAGCCATCAATGAACTCCCTAGGAAAAAATCTCCAGGGCCAGATGGATTCACAAGTGAATTCTATCAAACATTTAAAGAACAGTTAATTCCAATACTATATAGACTATTTTTGAAAATTGGGGAAGAAGGAGTCTTCCCAAATTCTTTCTATGATACAAATATGGTTTTGATACCCAAACCAGGAAGAGACAAAACAGAGAAAGAAAATTATAGACCAATTTCCCTAATGAATATAGGTGCAAAAATTTTAAATAAGATTCTAGCAAAACGAATACAGCATCTTATCATGAGATTAATACATTATGATCAGGTGGGATTCATACCAGGACTACAGGGCTGGTTCAATATTAGGAAAACTATTAGCATTATCGATCACATCAACAACAAAGCTAACAAAAACCACATGATTATCTCAATAGATGCAGAAAAAGCTTTTGACAAAATACAACACCCATTCCTATTAAAAACACTGGAGAACGTAGGAATACAGGGAACTTTCCATAAAATAATAAGCAGTATCTATCTAAAACCTTCAGCAAGCATTATATGCAATGGGGATAAGCTAGATGCATTCCCAATAAGATCAGGGGTGAAACAAGGATGTCCATTATCACCACTATTATTCAATATGGTACTAGAAATGTTAGCTGTAGCAATTAGACAAGATAAAGATATTGAAGGAATAAGAATAGCCAAAGAAGAAACTAAGTTATCACTCTTTGCAGATGATATGATGATTTACCTAGAGAATTCCAGAGATTCAAGTAAAAAATTACTTGAATTAATAAACAACTTTGGCAAAGTTACAGGTTACAAAATAAACCCACACAAATCTTCTGCATTCCTATATATTAGCAACAAAGTCCAACAGCAAGAGATAGAAAGAGAAATCCCATTTAAAGCTAGGGTAGACAGTATAAAATACTTAGGAGTCTACCTGCCAAAACAAGCCCAGGGATTATATGAACACAATTACAAGACACTTCTTGCACAAATAAAGTCAGATTTCAGTAAGTGGAAAAACATTAGTTGCTCATGGGTAGGCCGGGCTAATATCATAAAAATGACAATTCTACCTAAAATAATATACCTATTTAGTGCCATACCAATTAAACTATCAGACAATTATTTTCTAGAGCTGGATAAAATAATATCAAAATTCATTTGGAAAAACAAAAGGTCCAGAATATCAAAGAGACTAATGAAAAGAAATGCTTGGGAAGGTGGCTTAGCGCTACCAGAACTCAAACTGTACTATAAAGCAGCAATTATCAAAACCACTTGGTATTGGCTAAGAAACAGAGAGGTAGACAAGTGGAATAGACTTGGCACTCAAGATGCAGTAGGCAAGGAACATAGCAACCTTCTGTTTGATAAACCCAAGGACCCCAGCTTCTGGGATAAGAACTCATTGTTTGACAAAAATTGCTGGGAAAACTGGATAACAGTGTGGCAGAAATTAGGCATAGACCCATACCTGACACCGTACACAAGAATAAAGTCCAAATGGGTACATGATTTAGGTATAAAGATTGATACCATGAATAAACTGGAGAAGCAAGGAATAGTGTATTTATCAGATCTATGGAGAAGGGAAGAATTCTTTACTAAAGGAGAGATAGAAAGCATTATGAAATGCAAAATGGATAACTTTGATTACATTAAGCTGAGAAGTTTTTGCACAACCAAACCCAATGCAACCAAAATCCGGAGGGATGTGGTAAATTGGGAAAGAATTTTTACAGCTAAGCTTGGGGATAAAGGCCTCATTTCTAGAATATATAGAGAACTGACTCAAATATATAATCATACAAGTCATTCCCCAATTGATAAATGGTCAAAGGATATGAACAGGCAATTTTCAGAGGAAGAAATTAAAGCTATCTATAATCATATGAAAAAATGCTCTAAATCACTATTGATTAGAGAGATGCAAATCAAAACAACTCTGAGGTACCACATCACACCTATAAGATTGGCAAACATGACAGAACAAGAAAATGATAAATGCTGGAGAGGATGTGGGAGAGTTGGAACACTAATTCATTGTTGGTGGAGCTGCGAGCGCATCCAACCATTCTGGAGAGCAATTTGGAACTATGCCCAAAGGGCTACAAAAATGTGCATACCCTTTGACCCAGCAATATCGCTACTAGGACTATATCCCCAAGAGATCATAAAAATGGGAAAGGGTCCCACATGTACAAAAATATTTATAGCAGCACTCTATGTAGTTGCCAAAAACTGGAAGTCAAGGGGATGTCCATCAATTGGGGAATGGCTGAATAAATTATGGTATATGAATGTAATGGAGTACTATTGTGCCATAAGAAATGATGAACAAGAAGACTTCAGAGAGGCCTTGAAGGACTTATATGACAAGATGCTGAGTGAAAGGAGCAGAACCAGGAGAACTTTGTGCACAGCAACGACCACAGTGTGCAAGAGTTTTTTCTGGTAGACTTGGAATTTTGTAATAACGCAAGAACTTCTTATATATATAAAAAAAAAAATCCCAAAGGTGGTTTGCAAGGCAAAATGCCTTCCCCACTCAGAGAAAGAAATATGGAAGTCATTCGCAAAATGTAGCAGATCATGTTTGTGTATGTGTATGTGTTCGTGTATCATGTTTTGATTTGTTATATGATTTCTTTCATTTATTTTAGTCTGACTACATAGCATGACTATAGTGAAAATATACTCAGTAGGAAAGTATATGTAGAACCTATACAGAATTGTATGCAGTCGTGGGCAGGGAAGGGAGTAGTGGGGGGTAGGTGGGGGGGGGGAATAAAATCTCAATTGTATGGCAGTGATTGTTAAACATTAAAAAATAATTTTAAAAAAAGGGGGGGGGGGAAGAAGCTGTGACAAAAGCTGAAAAACTGGCTGAAGAGCACTCGTGAGGAGTCTGTATCTGCCACCCAGCCTTCAATTTTACTTGTCTGAGCACGCTACACAAGAACTTTGGTTGGAAAATCTGTGTACTGTGTGAAGAATATTTAAACTTTTGAATAAAATGTACATCTCACAGCCCCCCCCCCCCAAAGAAAAGAAATTGAGGGAATAAGAATAGGTAAAGAGGAAACAAAGAAAACACAAAATTATCACTTTTAGCAGATGAGATGATGGTTTACTCATAGAACTCTTGAAAATTAATTTTAAAAATTGAAACAGGTAATTTCAGCAAAGTTGCAAGATAGAAAATAAATCCACATAAATCATCAGTATTTCTGTATATTGCCAATGAAATCCAGCAAGAAGAGATAGAAAGAAAAAGTTCATTTAAGATAACTAAGGAAAACATAAAATACTTGAAATATATACAGGAACCATATGAACACAACTACAAAATTCTCTTTCCATAAATTAATATGGGTTTACTGAAAGAATGTTAATGGCTTGTTGTTAGGTTAAGTCACTATGATAAAAACGATAATACTATCTCAATTAATTTACTTATTCAGTGCCATAACAATCAAACAACCAAGTGATTACTTTATAGAGCTAGAAAAAAATTCATCTAGAGGAACAAAAGATCAAGAATCTGCAGGGAATTAATGGGGAAAAAAATGTAGGAAAGAAAGGGGCCTAGCCAAATCAGATCCCAAATTATAATACAAAACCATAACTATTAAAGCAGTTTGATACTGGTTAAGAAATAGAGAGGCTGATGAATGAAATGTACTAAGTATACAATATGAAGATGCAAAGGAGCACAGTAATCTATTGTTTGAGAAGCCCAAAGGTCCCAACTATTTTGGCAAGAACTCAGTATTTGACAAAAACTGTTCAGAAAACTTTACAGCAATATGAAAGAAATTAATCTAAATCAACATCTCACACCATCTATCAAGGTAAGTTCCCCATGAGCACTTAATTTAGAAATAAAGGATTAATAAATTAGAGAAACAAGGAAGAAATTACCTTTTAGATCTATGAATGGAAGAAGAGTTCATGACCAAACAAGAGATAGATAGGATCATGGAAGATAAAATGAACAACTTTGATTACATAAAATTAAAAATTTTTGCATTAACAAGACTAATTCAGCTAAAATGAAGAGAAGCAAGTGAGGAAAAAAACTTTACAGCAAGTTTCTCTGATAAAGGTCTAACTTCTTAAATATAGAGGGCACTGATTTAATTTTATAAGAATATGAACCATTTTCTAGTTAATAAATCATCAAAGGATACAAACAGGCAGTTTTCAGAGGAAGAAATAGAAGCTAACAATAGACATAGACCAAAAATGCTTTAAACCACTGATAATTATAGAATTACACATTAAATGTTCTACATTACACCCATCAGATTGGCAAAGTTGACAAAAAGGAAAATGAGAAATTTTGGAGGAGTTGAGGCAAAATGGGTATATTAATGCACTTTTGGTGAAGTTGTGAACTGGTCCATCCATTCTGGAAAAAAAGTTTGGAGCTATGCTCCAAAGTTATTAAATTGTGCGTATCCTTTGACCTGGTGATACCACTACTATTCTACATCCCAAATAGATCAAAAGAAAAAAATAAATTACCCCTATGTACAAAAATATTCATAGCAGCTTTTTGTGGTGGCAAAAATTGGAAACTGAAAGAGTGTCCATCAATTGGGGAATAGTTGAATTTGAATGTGACAGAATACTGTTGTGCTGTAAGAAATGATGAAGAGAAGGGATTCAAAGAAACCTGGGAAGACTAGAACTGTCGCAAATTGAAATGAGAAGAACCAAGAGAACAATTTACATAATAACAGTAATATTATAAGGACAATTAACTGTGAAAGATTTAGGATCCCTGAAATAATGATAAATTACAGTTCGAGAAGAGTCATAATGAAACATGCTGCCCACCTCCAAATCTAGAAGAGATGAACTCAGCAGATTGAGACAAAATTTTTGCTTTTCCTGGTTTTCGTTTTGACATAACCAATTCTGGAATTTGTTCTGCTTGACCATACATGTTTGTAACAGAGGTTTTACTTATCTTTCTCAGTAGAGAAGAGTGGCAAGGAGGAAATGGGATAGAGAAAAGGGGGGGAGGTCTTCATTTAAAAAAAAAACCCAAAGCACTAAATTTTTTTTAAAGGTTAAATAAAGCCCAAGATGAATAAAGCCCTTGGTCTACTGTCAACAGCACCTTGCCAAACCCCCACCTCCAGATTACCCCCACCATCTATCTCCTTTGCTCCCATTCATAAGCCGCTGAAAGGAGATGGAGGAAATTATGAAACCATGCTGAATGGGTTCACATGAGTTTATGTTTTCTAATTTCACCTGGAGACTCCTCTTAAGCAAAGCAAGCATTCTATTCCTCCCTAATCACTTTGGTTGTTCTACTCTCTACATCACTTATTCCAAACCTTGTCTCTCCCCAAGCTTTCCATGATACTCACTTTGAGGGCTTCATTTTATTATTCCATGGAAAAAAAATTGAAGCCATTCCTAAGAGTTCCCCTTTTGCCTCCTCTTATCTCACATCATTCAGAAATTTCCCCTCTTTCACTTCAGTCCAATTTCTTTTTCTTTTTTTTTCTTTTTTATTGGGGAAAACTTTTTATTGTAGGTGCAGTGAGACAGCTGGACACAGTTTAGATGATTCCAATTTTGTTGGGAACATCCAAAGCATCATAGTCTGGAGCAAGCCAGACATAAGCTTTCTTCTCTCCATCAGGCTGGATCAATGTTGACCTTGGCTACATGGATGTCATACAGCTTCTTTACTGACTGCTTGATCTGATGCTTGTTGGCCTTGACGTCCACAATGAAAACTAGGGTGTTGTTGTCCTCAGTCTTCTTCATAGCAGACTCAGTGGTCAAGGGAAACTTAATGATGGCATAGTGATCAAGCTTGTTTCTCCAAGGGGCACTTTTAGGAGGATATTTGAGCTGCCTTCTTAGTCTTAGAGTCTTGGGTCGCCAGAAGGTGGAGGATGTTCAGATCTTCTTTTTGTGGCTAAGGACACCCTTCAACACTGCCTTCTTGGCCTTCAAGGCCTTGGACTTGGCTTCTGTCTTGGGGGGGTGGGACAATGGCTTCCCTCTTCACCTTTGGTGCCATCTTGGGGGAAAGACTCAGTACAATTTCAAATGAAAAATTGTCCCCTTTACCGAGGTTAACTTTCTACTTGTACACTCTTTCACTTTCTCCAGCAGAATGCTTATACTATAACACTTCCTTTTTCTTATTTTCAGCATCTCCCTATATACAAGCTTTCCCTTTGCTGCTGCTGCTGCCTAGGACCTATTGTTGGCCAATCAATGAGAAGCCAAGTGATTCGGGGTTAAGGCTGGTCTTTAAGAGAAAAAAAGGTTTCAGAGATTAAAATTTACATTCTCTTCGGGCAGAGTACCCACAGGTAAATGTGTGATACCCTATGTGGACAGAGGAAAAGGAAGGAAGAAAGGAAAGAAGGAAGGAAGGAAGGAAGGAAGGAAGGAAGGAAGGAAGGAAGGAAGGAAGGAAGGAAGGAAGGAAGGAAGGAAGGAAGGAAGGAAGTCACCCAATTACAAATTTTGTCCTCAGTGAGCAGCTCCTTTTCTCCTCACAAAAGTTGCTGTTCATCCTTCATTCTTGAAGAGGACCATGACCTCAAGGAAGTAATGCTAGTGAATTGGAATTAAGTGAAAAAGGGCTGTGCAAAGTCACTGGCTTCATTTTCTCTTTCAGAGCCATCTGGGTCCAGGGGACATATATAGATCAAGATAACCAGAGATGGCCCAGGATGCAGGGAGGACTCCTTTTGAGTGATTAAGCCTTAATAAGAAATGAGGCATATGCAATAGAGATAAGCTAGATGCATTTCCAATAAGATCAGGGGTAAAACAAGGATGCCCATTATCACTATTATTCAATATGGTACTAGAAATGTTAGCTGTAGCAATTAGACAAGATAAAGAAATTGAAAGAATTAGAAGAGGCAAAAAAGAAACTAAGTTATCACTCTTTGCAGATGATATGATGACATATGTAGAGAATCTCAGAGATTCAAATAAAAAACTACTTGAAATAATAAACAACTTTGGCAAAGTTGCAGATTACAAAATAAACCCACACAAATCTTCTACATTTCTATATATTACTAACAAAGTCTAACAGCAAGAGATAGAAAGAGAAATCCCATCTAAAGCTAGAGGAGACGCTATAAAATATTTGGCAGTCTACCTACCAAAACAAATCCAGGGACTATATGAACACAATTACAAGACACTTTTCACACAAATAAAGTCAGATCTAAGTAAGTGGAAAAACATCAGTTGCTCATGGGTAGGCCTAGCCAATATAATAAAAATGACAATTCTTCCAAAATAAATTTACTTACTATTGGGCTATAAGAAATAATGAACAGGAAGACTTCAGAGAGGCCTGGAAAGACTTATATAATCTGATGCTGAGCAAAAGGAGCAGAACCAGAGAATTTTGTACATAGCAACAACTACAGTTTGCGAGAATTTTTTCTGGTAGACTTAGAACTTCATTGCAATGCAAGGACTTAAAAAATTCCCAATTGTCTTTTAAGGCAAAATGCCTTCCACATCCAGAGAAAGAACTATGGAATTCAATTGCAGAATATAGCAGATCATTTTCTTTTGTATTACATTTTGGTTTGTTATATGATTTCTCCCAATCATTTTAATTCTTCTATTCAACATGACTATGGTGAAAATGTATTTAATAAGAATGTATGTGTAGAAGCTATATAAAATTATATGCCATCTTGGAGAGGGAGCTGGGGTGTGGGGGGGAGGGAGGGGAGAGAGAGAAAGAAAAAATCTAGGTATGGTAGTGATTGTGGAACACTGAAAATAAATAGATAAAGGATTTTTTTTTAAAGTTTAAAAAAAAAGAAATGAGGAAAAGAACGACCTAAAAAAACTGATCTGGGAGAGGAAGATCCTCAGAGTTTCTGGCCAAAAGAGAAAAAATTGCTATTTACATCCATTTTTACCCAAACAGGCCCCAAATAATGACCAAGTACGACTTGGCCTGGGACCTATTCGTGACCAATCAGTGAGAGACCACGTGATTTAGGGCAGTGATTTTAAGGCAGACCACCCGCAGGTAAGAGGTAGGAAGGAAGGAAGGAAGGAAGGAAGGAAGGAAGGAAGGAAGGAAGGAAGGAAGGAAGGAAGGAAGGAAGGAAGGAAAGAGGAGAGGAAGGGAGGGAGGGAAGGAGGAAAAGAGGCTTTTCTACCCACAGAGATTGCTTTTTCCCCGCTTACTATACCAATGTCCTTGTCTCCCTTATCCTCTTTAATCCTACAATCTTAAGTACTTTCATTCTATGTCTGAACTTCCCTTTATGGCTAAATTCCTTGGGAAATCCATCTGTGTCCTCCAAGGCTATGTTTTGACCCTTTGTTCTCTTTTACCCCTAAACTATCTCACTTAATGGTCTCATCAACTTCCAAGGATTTAATTACCATCTCTGTGCAGATGATTCCCATATCTGTAAATACAGCCCTCTCTCCTAACTATACTGTTGCATCACCAATTGCCTTTTATCATCTTGAAATGGATGTTCTCTAGGTACGTTAAATTCAAATAAGTCAAAACAGAATTCATAGTTTTTTTTTCAACCTTGCCTATTATTATCACAGGTACCACCTACTAGTCACCCATGCTTGAGACCTTGGTGTCATCCTCAACTCCTCCCTCTCAGTCACCTCACATATCCAATCCATTGCCAAATCTTGTTTCCACCTTAACAACATATTTCTTATCTTTCCCCTTCTCTCCAGTCATAAAGCTGCCACCCAAGTTCCAGCCTTCTTCAGATCTTACCTAGATGGTTTCAATGTTCTTCTAGTCTCCAGGACTCAAGTCTATTCCAATGCTAATCTATCCTCCACTTCTTATCAAAATGATTTATATAAAGCATAGGTCTGATTTTGTCATTCGACTCACCCATAATAAACTTCAATGCCTCTTTACTTGTTGTTGTGTTTGTCCTTCATTTTCGAAGAGGACCATGACATCAGAGAAATGATGACATGACTTGCAGTTGACTATGATTTGAGTGAGGGAGGGCTGTGCAAGGTCACCAGCTTCACTTTCTCTTCCAGAGCCATCTGGATCCAGTGACCAGATATTCATCAAGATGATTGGAGATGGCCCAGCATGTAATTGGAGACTCTGGTTGGCCCTTTTAGGCAAAGGCATTTTCAGGTTCTCATTCAGAGTTAGGTAATGCCCCTTCAACAAATTGTTCTCTTTAAGAAGCAGTCACTACATCCAGGCTTATATATTTTTTCTTCTGTTTCACATTACAAATCTGAGTCCCTCCCCAACTGATAAATGGTCAAAGGATATGAACAAGCAGTTCTCAGAGGAAGAAATTAAAGATATCTATAGTCATATAAAAAAATGCTCTAAATCACTGTTGATTAGAGAGATGCAAATCAGAACAATTCTGAGGTACCACATCATACCTATCAGATTGGCAAACATAACAGAATAGGAAGATGATAAATGTTGGAGAGGATGTGGAAGAGTTGGAACACTAATTCATTGTTGGTGGAGCTGTGAGCTGATCCAACCATTCTGGAGAGCAATTTGGAACTATGCCAAAAGGGCTACAAAGATACCCATACCTTTTGCCCAGAAATATTGCTTCTAGGACTGTATTCCCAAGGGATCATAAAAATGGGAAGGTGCCATATGTACAAAAATATTTATAGCAGCACTCTTTGTGGTGGCCAAAAACTGGAAATCAAGGGGATGCCCATCAATTGGGGAATGGCTGAATAAATTATGGTATATGAATATAATGGAGTACTATTGTGCTATAAGGAATGATGAACAGGAAAACTTCAGAGAGGCCTGGAAAGACCTATGATCTGATGCTGAGTGAAAATAGCAGAACCAGGAGAGCTTTGTGCACAGCAATGACCACAGTATGTGAGAGTTTTTTCTGGTAGACTTAGAACTTTATTGCAATGCAAGGACTTAAAAAGTTCTCAATAGTCTTTTAAAGCAAAATGCCTTCCACATCCAGAGAAAGAACTATGAAATTCAATCGCAGAATGCAGCAGATCATTTTCTTTTGTATTACATTTTGATTTGTTATATGATTTCTCCCATTCATTTTAATTCTTCCATACAGCACCACTATGGTGAAAATGTATCTAATAGGAATACATGTGTAGAACTCATATAAAATTCTATGCTATCTCAGGGAGGGAGGGGAAAAAATCTAAGTTATATGGTAGTGATTGTAGAACACTGAAAATTAATAAAATTAATAAATAAAAAATAATAAAAGTAAAAAAAAGTAAAATACATGGATCCAAAAAAACCCCATAAATCTGAGTCCCTCCTACTTTTCCAGTCTTCTTACCTCCTCCCCTCCCCAAATTTCAAAATTTGGCTACACTGGCCTGTTTGCTGATCCTAAAACAAAACATTCCATCTCCTGTCTCTAAGTCTTAGCATTGGTTGTCCTCTATGCCTATAGGGTTCTGTCCCATCATGGTTACTTTCATATTTTGTTAGATTCATGTTCTTATCAATGTGTGCTCCTTCTAGCAGTAGAGATAAAAACCTAGGCATTGCTTTTCATCTTGTATAATACATGCCTATGTCTTCCCATAAATAACTACAGGAGGTCCATCCAGCAGGGATCCACTTGTGATACGTCTTGAGCATGGAAATCAACTGTTAGATGGCACTGAGATTATTTTGGCAGGGAGTGGAGTGAGGATGAGGGCAAGGAGGTCCTTCAACCTGGAGGTCCAATGAGGGAGCCATTGCAATGGTTCAGGCAGGAGATCATAAAAGCTATGTCAACAAAGACAAGAGGATGAATTTAGGATGAAAGATATATTGCAGAGGAAGAACTGACAAGACCTGACAACTGTTACGGTAAAGGGGATAAAGACAAGAGAAGAGTCTTGGATGTTATAGAGTTTGGGAAATTAGATAAAAGGAAGGAGGCATCCTCACCAGAAATAAGGAAGTTTAGAATGAGATGTTTGGTTTGGAACAAGATGAGATTGAATTCCATTTTGAATTTGTTGAGTTGGAGATATCTACTACAGGACAGTTAGTTGGCAATGTTCATCAGGTAGTTGGCTTTGAGGGAATGGATATGCCAAATATGGTGATCATCTGCATAGAGCATAGTAAGGAGGTAGGGAGAAGATTGTTTGTCGTATAAGCACATAGAGAGCTGCAGGTACTTCTCCAGGTGGTCAGTTCAGTCAATAGGCATTTATTAAATGCCTGCTATATGCCAGGCATTTCTTCTTTATTTTGTGTCCTGCCTCTGACACGTATGGCCTATGTGGCCCTGGGCAAGTTGCTTACTCTCTCAGTGCTATAAGAAATTATCTGAGACTATAAATTACAAAAAAGTGCTGTCCTCCATTGGGAAGGGTTCCTCATCCAGGAATTCTTTCTACCAATGAAATTACAGATTCAATTTCTATTTCTGTCCATCTTTCTGCCTATTGAGCTCTTTCCTTCTTTTTATCTATCCATCTATCACTATCCATTTATCTTTATATCATTATCATCTATCCTGTTTCTCTCTATCCATTCTCTCTATCCATCTCTATCTATCTGAAATGGGCATTTGACACCTGCCTAGATCACTGAAGATGGATTGATGCACATGGGGAATTATGGGGACCTAAAAGACAAGAGAACTTATGCACATGTGGACCTTCTACATTGGGTTGGGACTGGGAACAGCCTCTTCTCAATTGGCTGGTTAGCTAGAACCTTCATCTTTTAAATTGCTTGACTAAAAATAGTCACTTTTTTTCCTGGATTTGCTTCTAGGGGTGAAATCATTCACTTACAACAGGTGAAATCATATAATGGGGGCTGGGGAGAAGAGATCATAAGAACTACTGTGTTGCTTTGAGATATGGTATTTTGATCTGTTTTTTTGGTCCTTTTCCAATCCTGAGTTGCCTGGGAGCTCAGACCATGGGGATCTTGGAGCCCAGCCTTCCAGGCCAGATGGTGCTACCAGTCCAAAAGAGAACCTGAGAAGGTAGAATCTCTAATGCTAGCCCAGTGATGAATTTGTTGAGACTAATGCTATGTAGGAACTTAGTTGAACCATGAACTTAATCCTGCTCCCCTTTCCAGAGACATAGGTCATGAAGTGGAGTTTTATGCCCCTGAGATGTTGGAGAAAATGTTTGTATGGTTTTTTTTTTGTTGTAACTTTGAAGGAAATATTCCTTTGCAAAAACTAATCTAATGCTGGCCCCTAAAAAGGGGAGGATCACATGTAGTGGAAACTGGAGCCAATGGCTGGAGAAGAGTGACCCCAACAGTGCCCTCAGGGTCCCAAAGAAAAGGCAGGGAAAAGAATAGACCTGCCCCGTGTATAATGGAGCAAGAGAATACTCATGTTTCATATCCAACCATTAGGCAGCCATTTATTTATCTATTTATCTACCTGCCTGTCTATTAACCAAATAGTTAATATAGTATAGTGGATAGAGTGCTGGGCTTTGAACCAAGGAGACCTCAGTTCCTATCCCAGTTCTGAAACTTTCTGACCTTTGGCAAGGAAGATAGCAGTGATATGACATTCCTTAATCATGGCTGGTTTTGTTCTCCCAGAGGAGTGCTCAAATGCCAAGGAAAACAGATCCTTTGTCTTCATCCTTTGTTTCTGCTTCCCATTGACCAGTTTAAGCACTCAAACTATAAATCAGAACAAAATCAATGAAGTATAAATCAAAACAATAGCCACAAAGGACTAAATAAAACTACACAAAAAAGGAAAGGTAAACGATTGCATCCCTTGGAACAGGACCTTCCATTACTCACAGGGTACTGAAATAATAGATGGAAGCTGTGTGTTTTAACTCTTATAAGGTCATCACAGAGTGGCCCATGTTGCAACATGAATCTTGTAGCTCTTTCCTTATCCTGTTGCTTGCATAATTTTAGTTTTTGTGTACATTGTTCTAGGCAGTTAACTTCTGAACTTCCTGCCCTTTTGGAGATCTGTGCCTGCTCAGGTTACCTGGCAGCTGCATGTGGAGGGGCAGGGGTGAAAGACAGAGACAGACAGAAGGTGGAAGGAGAGGAGAAGAGAGGGAGGGGAAAAGGCAGAGAGAAAGAGAAAGGGAGAGAGGAAGGAAGGAAGGAAGGAAGGAAGGAAGGAAGGAAGGAAGGAAGGAAGGAAGGAAGGAAGGAAGGAAGGAAGGAAGGAAGGAAGGATAGCAGCTTTTGATATAAAGGAATCTGATTTCCAGAGTCAGATTTTATCATCTAAGGGTGGAGAAATCATAAATATAGCAGGCATAATACAGATAATCCCTGGTTGATTTGGGTCTTCCCCTTCTCAACAAAGTTACAGGGTATGAAACTTAGTTTGGGATATGTAGGGGGACTTGTGAACTTAACACCTTGAGAAGGGCCATGAATCTTGCTGGGAAAAGAAAGTGAGTTCCTCTAATTGAGCCCTAGATACTGGACTGTCTCCTGATGGATTCTTGTAAGAAAAACCCCTCAGTAAACAGGAGCTGTGGAAATGACTAAGCCTGTCTCTTTGAATCCCTCTCTCTTTCCACAGCTATTTTTTCTACACTGGTTTTCCAGTAATGGAAGGAAAATTCTTTTTCTACCCAGTAGCAATGGCAGCTTGCAGCACAAACTTGAAAGAAATTCCTTCCCCTGACTCTTGATGAAGGAAATTTTACTAATAATAACACTTATAGTACATCTAAGATTTTCAAAACACTGATGTCAGAGCCAGACAATATTTTAGAATGTGAAATGTCAGAAAGGATATCTCAGTACATAGAACATCAGATCTGAAAAAGACATTAAAACATAAAATATCTGAGCTAGAGAGATCTTAGAATCTAGTTCATATGACGTAAGAACTGGAAAATGATACCATAACATAGAACAATGAATATTAGAGGCAAAAGGGACCCAAGTATGTTGAACACTGAGTGTTAGGGTTAGAAAGAACTTTAGAATACAAGGATATAAATTATGATTACTGAAAAGGACATTGAAAAATGAAATGTTAGAATGAGGAAGAGTTTTAGAATATAGAATGACAGAACTGTAGAGATCACAATGTCACAGCTAATGAGTAACACTGAAAATACAATGTCAAAGGTAGAATGATTTTAGACTACAGAAAGTTGTAGCTAGAAGAAACTTTCAAACAGAAAATAGCAATACTGAGGGAACTCTAGGAAAATAAACTCAAAATAGCAGTGCTAAAAAGGATATTAGTCCATGCCAAAAAGAAAAGTTTGACTATAGAACTTAGGAAGTCAGAACAGAAAGGGAACTGAGCACACAGAATGCAACTGTCAGAGCTGAAAGAGATACTCGACATTAGAATGGAGAAATCCAGGTCTAGAGAGGAACCTCTCTTCAGTTCAATGTAGTAGGTGTGCCCAGGCACTGTCCAGGGTCCTTGTTTGGTCCTTTTCTTTTAGCAACCTTGATAATGTGCTTGATAATGTTTGAATTATTTTTATCTTGTCCTGAGTATCTTTTTACCCTACTGATTCTATATAGGAAATAATTGTTTATTCTCTGTAAATTCGTAACTTAAGCTAAGGCTTTGGGCTTGACCTTTAAGGGGGGGGGGAAGTTAAAGAGAGACTCTGGAAGTCTGCAGAGCTGGAGAGGGGTAGAATTTTAAGGAAAGAGGCTACACAGAAAGATATGGATTCAGTTCCCTGCAGGGAGGCAGCTATATGGTCTCAAGGATGGCAGGAGAAAGAAGCAATAGTAAAACAGCAAGGAGTCCCAGGACCAAGGCAAAAGCTGCAGGACTACAAAACAACAGGGAAGGAGTAGTGGCAGAGTGAAGGGGGAGGTCCAACAGAGAGGTTCCTGAGACAAGTGAGAAAAGAAAAGTGCAGAGAGCCACAATGTGGATGAGCAAATCCAGACCTTACCCTTCACTCATAATGTGACCTACATGGACTGTGTGGGGCCTCCCGATAGGGAAGAAATAATAACTCCCTATTGCCCCCAAGTGCTTTTCACATTTATCTGAAAGGTAGGTAGAATAGTGCCATGTGTCTAAAACTATATATAATTTTGGTGGGGAGGTGGAACTCATCAAAATGGATTGTTTATCCACACTGAAAGATTTAGGAATTCTGATCAATACAATGACCAAATACAATTCCAAAGAACTCATGATCAAACATGCTATTCATTTCTAGTTAGAGAAGTGATAGACTCAGAGTGTAGATCAAAGCATATTTTCTTTTCCCTCCCTCCCTCCCTCCCTCCTTCCTTCCTTCCTTCCTTCCTTCCTTCTTTTTTTTAAGGAGGGACATGGTTAATGCAAGAATTTGTTTTTCATGACATGCATATTTTTTTTTATATTTATTTTTTTTTATTTTGTAATGTTTAACAATCACTGCCATACAATTGTGATTTTATCCCCTCCACCTACCCCCCACTCCCCCCCTCCCTCCCCACGACTGCATACAATTCTGTATAGATTCTACATATACTTTCCTATTGAGTATATTTTCACTATAGTCATGCTATGTAGTCAGACTAAGATAAATGAAAGAAATCGTATAACAAATCAGAACATGATACACAAACACATACACACATACACAAACATGATCTGCTACAATATGTGAGTGACTTCTATATTTCTCTCTCTGAGTGTGGCAGGCATTTTGCCTTGAGATCCTCCATTGGGATTTTTTTTTTTTTTTTGGTAAGAAGTTCTTGTGTTATTACACAAATCTAAGTCTACCAGAAAAAACTCTCACACACTGTGGTTGTTGCTGTGCATAAAGTTCTCCTGGTTCTGCTCCTTTCACTCAGCATCAGGTCATATAAGTCCTTCAAGGCCTCTCGGAAGTCTTCTTGTTCATCATTTCTTATGGCACAATAGTACTCCATTACATTCATATACCATAATTTATTCAGCCATTCCCCAATTGATGGACATCCCCTTGACTTCCAGTTTTTGGCAACTACATAGAGTGCTGCTATAAATATTTTTGTACATGTGGGACCCTTTCCCATTTTTATGATCTCTTGGGGATATAGTCCTAGTAGCGATATTGCTGGGTCAAAGGGTATGCACATTTTTGTAGCCCTTTGGGCATAGTTCCAAATTGCTCTCCAGAATGGTTGGATGCGCTCGCAGCTCCACCAACAATGAATTAGTGTTCCAACTCTCCCACATCCTCTCCAGCATTTATCATTTTCTTGTTCTGTCATGTTTGCCAATCTTATAGGTGTGATGTGGTACCTCAGAGTTGTTTTGATTTGCATCTCTCTAATCAATAGTGATTTAGAGCATTTTTTCATATGATTATAGATAGCTTTAATTTCTTCCTCTGAAAATTGCCTGTTCATATCCTTTGACCATTTATCAATTGGGGAATGACTTGTATGATTATACATTTGAGTCAGTTCTCTATATATTCTAGAAATGAGGCCTTTATCCCCGAGCTTAGCTGTAAAAATTCTTTCCCAATTTACTACATCCCTCCGGATTTTGGTTGCATTGGGTTTGGTTGTGCAAAAACTTCTCAGTTTAATGTAATCAAAGTTATCCATTTTGCATTTCATAATGCTTTCTATCTCTCCTTTAGTAAAGAATTCTTCCCTTCTCCATAGATCTGATAAATACACTATTCCTTGCTTCTCCAGTTTATTCATGGTATCAATCTTTATACCTAAATCATGTACCCATTTGGACTTTATTCTTGTGTACGGTGTCAGGTATGGGTCTATGCCTAATTTCTGCCACACTGTTATCCAGTTTTCCCAGCAATTTTTGTCAAACAATGAGTTCTTATCCCAGAAGCTGGGGTCCTTGGGTTTATCAAACAAAAGGTTGCTATATTCCTTGCCTACTGCATCTTGAGTGCCAAGTCTATTCCACTTGTCTACCTCTCTGTTTCTTAGCCAATACCAAGTGGTTTTGATAATTGCTGCTTTATAGTACAGTTTGAGGTCTGGTAGCGCTAGGCCACCTTCCCAAGCATTTCTTTTCATTAGTCCCTTTGATATTCTGGACCTTTTGTTTTTCCAAATGAATTTTGATATTATTTTGTCCAGCTCTAGAAAGTAATTGTCTGATAGTTTAATTGGTATGGCACTAAATAGGTATGTTAATTTGGGTAGAATTGTCATTTTTATGATATTAGCCCGGCCTACCCATGAGCAACTAATGTTTTTCCATTTACTTAAATCTGACTTTATTTGTGCAAAAAGTGTCTTGTAATTGTGTTCATATAATCCCTGGGTTTGTTTTGGCAGGTAGACTCCTAAGTATTTTATACTGTCTACCCTAACTTTAAATGGGATTTCTCTTTCTATCTCTTGCTGTTGGACTTTGTTGCTAATATATAGGAATGCAGAAGATTTGTGTGGGTTTATTTTGTACCCTGCAACTTTGCCAAAGTTGTTTATTAATTCTAGTAATTTTTTACTTGAATCTCTGGGATTCTCTAGGTAGATCATCATATCATCTGCAAAGAGTGATAACTTAGTTTCTTCTTTGGCTATTTTAATTCCTTGGATATCTTTATCTTGTCTAATTGCTACAGCTAACATTTCTAGTACCATATTAAATAATAGTGGTGATAATGGACAACCTTGTTTCACCCCTGATCTTATTGGGAATGCATCTAGCTTATCCCCATTGCATATAATGCTTGCTGAAGGTTTTAGATAGATACTGCTTATTATTTTATGGAAAGTTCCCTTTATTCCTACATTCTCCAATGTTTTTAGTAGGAATGGATGTTGTATTTTGTCAAAAGCTTTTTCTGCATCTATTGAGATAATCATGTGGTTTTTGTTAGCTTTGTTGTTGATGTGATCGATAATGCTAATAGTTTTCCTAATATTGAACCAGCCCTGTAGTCCTGGTATGAATCCTACCTGATCATAATGTATTAATCTCATGATAAGATGCTGTATTCGTTTTGCTAGAATCTTATTTAAAATTTTTGCATCTATATTCATTAGGGAAATTGGTCTATAATTTTCTTTCTCTGTTTTGTCTCTTCCTGGTTTGGGTATCAAAACCATATTTGTATCATAGAAAGAATTTGGGAAGACTCCTTCTTCCCCAATTTTCAAGAATAGTGTATGTAGTATTGGAATTAACTGTTCTTTAAATGTTTGATAGAATTCACTTGTGAATCCATCTGGCCCTGGAGATTTTTTCCTAGGGAGTTCATTGATGGCTTGTTCAATTTCTTTTTCTGAGATGGGGTTGTTTAAGTATTCAACTTCCTCTTCTGTTAATCTGGGAAATTTGTATTTTTTAAAATATTCATCCATCTCATTTAGATTATCGAATTTGTGGGCATAAAGTTGGGCAAAGTAGTTTCTAATTATTGTTTTAATTTCCTCCTCATTGGAGGTGAGTTCACCCCTTTCATTTTTAATATTAGTAATTTGGTTTTCTTCTTTTTTTTAATCAGATTGACCAAAGGTTTACCAATTTTATTAGTTTTTTCATAAAACCAACTATTGGTTTTATTTATTAATTCAATAGTTTTCTTAATTTCAATTTTATTAATCTCTCCTTTGGTTTTCAGTATTTCTAATTTGGTATTTACTTGGGGATTTTCAATTTGTTCTTTTTCTAGCTTTTTCAACTGCAAGCCTAAGTCATTGATCTCCTCTTTGACATGCATATTTTTAATGGGGTTTCTTTCCCTTGCCTTCTTTTAATGGGTGGGGGAGGACGGAGGGGAAGAATTTGGAATTGAAAATAAAACAAAATCCAATTTTTTAAAAAGTGGATTATTTGACTGTCTAGCAGCTCTCAGTGTTTTCCCCTTTGCATTGGCAGGGGGGCATACTAAGTAATACTAAGAAGGAGAGGTTCACCTGAGAGAGAAAATTATCTTTTCTCTTTATAGGTACACATGCAAGTCCTTTGTACTTTTTCTGTTTAAGCTGGCGGAGTTTGTCTTATATTCAATGTCTCTTTAACCTAAGTGCTTGAATGGAGCTGAAGACCTCTGTTCTTTTTCTATAGAGACTTGAATATAAACTAGTTCTGAAAAGAAATCCTGAGTAGGGGCACAAGTCAAAGAATGGTTAGTAAGAAAATCCCTCCAAGACTGAGCCCTGTCTGTATAAACTTAGAGCTTTGATTTGGGGCCATGGGTTACATTTGGTTGCCTATCTAACTTCAATGATTCTGGAGTTTTGTGCTCAAGTTTTCTGCACTCATAGTAGCTAAGTTTAGACAGACCCTTGCATTCGTGAAATCAGGCCTTGAAGTTCAATGTTTTGTGTTCTGTGTTTTGGGATGAGTCCAAGCACCAAGAACACCCAGATATGAGAAGCATATATAGACTTTCACAAAGGACTACTAATTATGGGGCTGGTTTTAGGCTATGATAAGGATTCCACTAAAAGAAACTTCCATGTGGTTGTGGATTCATTGAAGGAATATGAGGCATTCGAGAAAATAGTTAGAAAAAGGACAATGTCACTGCATATTGAATAAGCCACTTGACACTTTGGAACTTTCTCAGATACCCAGACTAAATGCACCTGAAGACATCCTACTATAATTTGCAAAATGACCTTAATTCCAATTGCTTCCAAGAGAAAGAGAGACAGAGAGAGAGAGAGACAGAGAAAGAGAGAGAGAGAGAGAGAGAGAGAGAGAGAGAGAAGGAGGAGGAGGAGGAGGAGAAGAAGAAGAAGAAGGAGAAGAAGAAGAAGAAGAAGAAGAAGAAGAAGAAGAAAGAGGAAGAGAGAGGAAGAGAGAGGGAGAGGCAATTCAATAAAGAGGAGGGAAAAAAAGGGGAGATGGGGCAACTAGGTAGTACACTGATACTGGCCCAGGAGCCACAGGGACCTGAGTTCAAATCCAGCTTCTGACACTTACTAGCAATGTGACCCTGGGCAACTCACTTAACCACAATTCCTTCAACTACATAGATATTTTTAATTTGAAGTATGATGTACCCATCTAGTCACTAGAGTCAAATAGCCCATCCTTCCACTGAGTTTCCCATACCAGTCTATGCAGTCCTTCAGATTTTTAATACTACCTTGGATGTATCCCTTCTCCAGAAGTGGAATACACTTCACCTATAGCCTTATACAGCCTATTCAGCTCACAGTACTAATGAAACAGAAGGTACAGGTTTGCTCCTCAAGACAGCAGTTCTGACGCAGTGCAGCCCAGGAAGTGTGGAGCGCACACAGCACAGCCCAGGAAGCATGAAACTCAGACTGACATGGCAGGAACAAGACCCTGAACAGATTTCAGGGAGACACTGGCAACACCAGTTCCCAGATTGCTCAACGCACAAACAGCTTCAAAGGTCAGTGGGAGAGCCTTTTCACCCAAGAGAGGGGAGCTCGGTTTGGACCCCCAGCAGCAGGAGCTTCCACTTTTGAAGCATAAAGCCACTGGGGGAATTGAGCCATTGATCTGAATCTCAGCCCTGAGCTCAGCCCTGACAAAGAACTCAAAAGTCAAGTAACTAGCTTGGAAAATGCCCAAGAAAAGGGAAAAAAATAAGACAATAGAAGGTTACTTTCTTAGTGAGCAGGTATTTCCTTGCATCCTTTTGGATGAGGAGGAACAATTTAGGTCTTCAGAGGACGACCTACAAGTCAAGACTTCTGCAGGCAAAACGTCCAAAATAAATATGCAATGAATGGTTTCAGGCCATGGAAGAGCTCAAAAAGAATTGTGAAAATCAAGTAAGAAAGGCAGAGGAAATATTGGGAAGAGAAATGAGAGCAAAGCAAGAAAACCATGAAAAGCAAGTCAACAGCATGCTAAAGGAGATCCAAAAAAATGCTGAAGAAATTAACACCTTTAAAAATAGACTAACTCAAATGGCAAAAGAGGCCCAAAAAACCAACGAGAAGAAGAATGCTTTAAAGAACAGAATTAGCCCAATGGAAAAGGAGGTTCAAAAGCTCACTGAAGAAAATAGTTGTTTAAAAATTGGAATGGAACAGAATGGAAGCTAATGACTTTATGAGAAACCAAGAAATTACAGAACAAAACCAAAAGGATGAAAAAATAGAAGATAATGTGAAATATCACACTGGAAAAACAAGTGACCTGGAAAAGAGATCCAGGACAGACAATTTAAAATTATGAGACTACCTGAAAGCTATAATCAAAAATAGAGCCTACACATCATCTTTCAGGAAATTATCAAGGAAAACTGCCCTGATATTCTAGAACCAGAGGGCAAAATAAATATTGAGAGAATTCACCAATCACCTCCTCAAAGAGATTCAAAAACAGAAACTCCTATGAATATTGCAGCCCAATTCCAGAGTTTCCAGGTCAAGGAGAAAATATTGCAAGCAGCTAGTAAGAAACAATTCTAGTATTGTGGAAATAAAATCAGGATAACACAGGATCTGGCAACTTCTGCATTAAGGGATCTCAGGGCTTGTAATATGATATTCCAGAAGTCAAAGGAACTAGAATTAAAGCCAAGAATCACCTACCCAAAAAAACTGAGTACAATACTTCAGGGGGAAAATGGTCATTCAATGATATAGAGGACTTTCAAGCATTCTTGATGAAAAGAACAGAACTGAATAGAAAATCTGACTTTCAAACACAAGAGTCAAGAGAAGCACGAAAAGGTAAAGAAGAAAGAGAAATCATAAAGGGCTTTCAAAAGTTGAACTGTTTACATTCCTACATGGAAAGAAAATATTTGCAACTCTTGAGACTTTTCTCAGGATTTGGGTAGTTGGAGGGATTTTATACACACACACACACACACACACACACACACACACGTATGCATATATACATATATATATACATATATATTTGGAGAGAGACAGAGACAGAGAGCACAGGATGAGTTGATTAAGAAGGGATGATATAAAAAAAATAAAATTAAGGGGTGAGAGAGGAATATATTGGGAGGAGAAGGGGAGAAATGGAATGGAGCAAATTATCTCTCATAAAGAAGGCAAGAATAAGCTCTCTCTCTCTCTCCCTCATTCAAATCAAAGGCAACTGCAAATTATGGCATCATTTTCCCGATGTCATGGTCTCCTTGGAAAACGAAAGACCAAACATTTAAAGAGTAATTAATTCCAATACTATATAAACAATTTGGAAAAATAGGTAAAGAATGAGTCTTGCCAAATTCTTTTTATAATACAAATATGGTAATGATACCTAAAGTGGGAAGATCTAAAACAGAGAAAGAAAATTAAAGACCAATTTCCCTAATGAATATAGATGCAAAAAAAGTATTACCCAGAAGATTACAGCAACTTGTCGAGAGGATCATACAGTATGACCAGGTGGGGTTTATGCTAGGAATGTAGTGCTGATTCAATATTAGGAAAAATATCAGCATAATAGCTCACAGCAACAACAAAATTAACAGAAACCATATGTTTATCTCAATACCTGCAGAAAAAGCTTTCTGCAAATTACAACACCCATTCCTCAAGTGCCATCTGCAAGCCTGATTCCCAACTTGCTGACCTTGATGACTGGAATATTTGCAACCTGTGGCCTTTCCACTTCATCCATATGGCTGTGCCTGGTGTGATTTTCAGGGACGTAATTTCTTTTAATGACTGAAGGAGAATGAAGGATATAATACGTTTATGAAGATGGGGAGATAGAAAGGGAAAGAGAGAGACAAAGAGACAGATAGATGGATACACAGACAGAAAGTCAGACAGACAGATAGATAAAGCATCTATTAAGTTCTCATTATGTGCCTGCTTCTGTGCTAAGGCCTTGGAAAACCAATGCAGGCAAGTAAAGGCAATCCCTGCCCTAAATGAGCTTGCAATATAATGGGGTAATACAATATATAATGGTTTGTTTGAAACGGAGAAAGGAAAAAGACTGGAGAAAGTGGCACAGAGGCTGATTCCTGAACAGGTAAGGCAAAAGTTTCTCTAATTGGGGGCGGAGCCAAGACGGCGGAGTAGAAAGACGCACATACACATAGCTCTGAACCCACAACCCATAGAAGGGCTACAGGGAAGTAACTCACGGCGAATTCTGCACCCAGAGGCCATGGAATATTGGAGCAAGGGAGATTTCTGTTCTGGAGAGACCTGCAAACCTCTCGCAGCGGGGTCCTTCGCGCTGCGGACTGGGCACCGGGACTGGGAGCTGAGTGCAGCCCTGCTGGGGCCACAGCACCGAGAGGAAAAGTTCCGAGCGGGCTTCAGGGACGGGATCTCCAGCGGCCACGCAGGTCCCTCCACTCACAGAGGGACCTGCAAACCTCTCTCCAAAGGTCCGTCACCCTGCAGACGTGGAGCCCAGCCCAGACCTGCTGCGGCCACAGCCGGGGCACCGAGAGAAACAGATCCGACCAGGCTTCAGGGACGGGATCACCAGCGGCCGCACAAGTACCTCCACCCACAGGTGATGGGGGTCGGTGAGAGAGTCTCTTTGGCAGGTCGAGAGGGGAGTGGGGTGTCCCCATAATTCAGGCCCCCCCGGAAGGTAGAAGCTGAGAGGCGGCTGCAGACTGGGGCTCCCCAAGCAGGCAGGAGCCTGAATCCATTGTGGAAGGTCTATGCATAAACTCCCTGAGGGAACTGAGCCTGAGAGGCGGCCCTGCCCCGACCTGACCATCTGAACTTAATCTCACACTGAATAGCAGCCCTGCCCCTGCCAAAAGCCCTAAGGCTGGAAGCAGCATTTGAATCTCAGACCCCAATCACTAGCTGGGAGGATCAGGAGGCGAGGTGGGTGTGAGGAGAATATTCAGAGGTCAAGTCACTGGCTGGGAAAATGCCCAGAAAAGGGAAAAGAAATAAGACAATAGAAGGTTACTTTCTTGGGGAACAGACATTTCCTCCCCTCCTTTCTGATGAGGAAGAACAATGCTTACCATCAGGCAAAGACACAGAAATCAAGGCTTCTGTGTCCCAGCCCACCCAATGGGCTCAGGCCATGGAAGAGCTCAAAAAGAATTTTGAAAATAAAGTTAGAGAGGTAGAGGAAAAGCTGGGAAGAGAAACGAGAAACATGAAGTCAAAGCATGAACATCAGATCAGCTCCCTGCTAAAGGAGACCCAAAAAAATGTTGAAGAAATTAACACCTTGAAAACTAGCCTAACTCAATTGGCAAAAGAGGTTCAAAAAGCCAATGAGGAGAAGAATGCTTTCAAAAGCAGAATTAGCCAAATGGAAAAGGAAATTCAAAAGCTCACTGAAGAAAGTAGTTCTTTCAAAATTAAAATGGCACAGATGGAGGCTAATGACTTTATGAGAAAGCAAGATATCACAGAACAAAGAGAGAAGAATGGAAAAATGGAAGATAATGTGAAATATCTCATTGGAAAAACAACAGACCTGTAAAATAGATCCAGGAGAGACAATTTAAAAAGTTTCTCTGATCAGATCCATTTGGAACAAGGAGTCGCATCCAAGTTTTCCAGGGTGTGTTGAAGGTCAGAGTGGGGCCATGGGAAGCTGACTGTAATCCTGGCCAAGCACAGATCATCCCTCTGGTATGCTTAGCAGCCCTGAAGTTGTTCTTATGATAAAAGGAATACCTCTTCTTTTGTGCCTTCATGCCCATATTGCCAGTGCCAGAGTCAGCATATTAGCCCTGCCCACCCCCACCTTGGCATTAATGATGTCTACAGACACGATGGTGTCAAAGTGCAAGAGTACTCTTGAACAATTTTATATGTCACCTGTGAGTTCTTCTTCGTTCTGCTTTTCTAGAACAAATCCTTCTAGTTTTCTAGGACTAACCCTGCAACCCTCAGTATTCCAGGAAAGCACAATAGAAAGAGCCCATATTCTTATCAAGACCAGTAGATTTTCAAAGGCTTCTGTCAGAACTAGCCTCAAGACCAGAGCTCCCAGAAGAAATACTTTAAGTCAAAAAGTGGACTCGTCGTCAGGTGCTCCAATGAAACAAGTAGTGGCAAGAGGTCTAGAGAAGGTCCCTACACATACATTTGAGGTGTCCCCTGGGGAGAACTTCACTTTTCCCAGCAGTTTTTGTTAAATAGTGAGTTCTTTTCCCAGAAGCTGGAGTCCTTGGGTTTATCAAACAGTAGATTAATACATTCTTTGCCTCCTGTGTTTGTGTTAGTTACTGTCTACCCAACATATTCCCCTAATGCATCACTCTGTTTCTTAGTCAGTATCAAGTAGGTTTGATGATTGCTACTTTATAACACAATTTAAGCCTATGTCTAGGCTGCCTTCTCTAGAATTTCTCTTCATTAATTCCCTTGATATTATAGACTTTTTGTTCTTCTAGATGAATTTAGCTTTTTTAAAATTTTTCTAGCCCTATAAAATAATTTGTTTGGTAATTTGATTGGTATGGCACTTAACAAGTGTATTGATTCAGGTAGAACTGTCATTTTTATTTTATTGGCTCAGAGCAACTGGTGTTCTTCCAATAATTTAGATCTAAATTTACTTGTGGGAAAAGTGTTTGTTAATTGTGTTCATAGAGTTCCTCAGTTTGTTTTGGCAGGTAAACTCCTGAATATTTTACATTGTCAAGAGTTATTTTGAATGGAATTTCTCTATCTCTTGCTGTTGGGCTTTGTTAGTAATATATAGAAATATCGATGGTGTGTGTGGGTTTATTTTCTATCCTGCAACTTTGCAAAAGTAGTTTATTATGTCAAGTAGTTTTTTAATTCATTCTCTAGTATTCTCTAAGTATATCATCTGCAAAGAATAATAATTTAATTTCTCCTTTGCCTATTATAATTCCTTCAATTTCCTTCTCTTCTCTTATTGCTAAAACTAATGTTTCTAGGACTATATTGAATAACATTGGTGATAATGGACATCTTGTTTAACCCCTGTTCTCACTGGAAAGGTTTCTTGCTTATTCCCATTACATAAAATGCTTGATGATGGTTTTAAGCAGATGCTGGTTAGTGGGTTGGTTGTTGTCCTTCATTCTCGAAGACGACCAAAATAACATCACCATGGCAAAGTGAAGTTTCAAATGTGTACCACTGTGGCTGATCAACCAAATAAGAACTTGGAATGCTATACCACAGACTGGGCACACATAGTTTGTGTGAACATTTGGGGTGGTTACTCCAAATTTGTGCATCCTATATTTCATTTGTGTTGTTTCAATTCTGCTTTGCTCATAGAGCACAGCAACTTTTCTGATGTGAGCACGCCATGCTGAACAGTCCTGTGCCAGCATGTCCCATGTCACACGATCAAATTCAAAGTTCTTGAGAGAGATATTGAGAGTGTCCTTGCATCGCTTCTTCTGACCACCATGTGATCACTTGTCCCATGCGAGTTCTCCATAAAATAGTCTTTTTGGCAAGCTCACATTTTGCAATCAAAAAACTTGGCCAGTCCATTGGAGGTGTGCTCTCTGGAGCATAATTTGAAATCTTGGCAGCTCAGTTCAAGCAAGGACCTCAGTGTCTGGTACCTTATCCTGCCAAGTGGTCTTCAGAATCTTCCTAAGACAATTCATATGTAGGCGATTCAGTTTCTTGGCATGGAGCTAGTAGACTATCCATGTTTTACAGGCATGCAACAATGACGTCAGCACAACGGCTCTATAAACCTTCAATTTGGTAGTCAGTCTAATACCTCTTCTCTCTCAAACTTTTTTTCAGAGCCTCCCATAGCCTGAGCTAGGTCTAGCAATGCGTGCTTCAACCCCATTGTCAATGTGTACATCCCTGGAAAGTACACTACTAAGGTAAGTGAACTTATCCACAGTATTCAAAACTTCTCCACTTGTTGTAACAGATGGTTCCATGTATGGCTGGTGTGGTGGTAGCTGATGATGTGTTTTCTTGTTGTTAATTATTAGGCCAAAATTAACAGAGGCAGCAGAGAATTGATCCATACTTAGTTGCATGTCAGCTTCAGAGGCTGCATTTAGTACACAATCATCAGCAAACAGAAAATCATTCACCAACACTCCCTCCAATTTGGTCTTGGCTGGTAGCCTTTTCAAATTGAAGAACTTACCATCAGTATGGTAGTTGACCTTGATGCCTTGTTCATCCTCATTGAGAGTATGTGACAGCATGGCTTAAAACATCATGCTAAAAAGCATGGGAGCAAGCACACAGCCCTGGTTCATTCCACTGGGGAGTGGGAAGGCACAAGAGCATTGTCCATTATCCAGAACCTGAGCAAACATGCCGTTATGAAATTGATGTACAATGCTGATGAACTTCTCTGGGCAATCAAATTTTGACGTAATTTTACTTTTCATTTGAAGAAAGGCTCCATTTTTTCTATGCCCTCTAGTGTTTTAATGGGAATGGGTGTTGTGTTTTGCCAAAATCTTTTTCTCCACCTATTAAGATAATCATGTCATTTCTGTTAATTTTGTTGTTGCTATGACCTATTATGTTGATATTTTTCCTAATGTTGAATCAGCACTACATTCCTAGCATAAATCCCTCTGGCTTTAATGTGTTATCCTCTTGATAAGTTGCTAATAAGTTGATAATCTCCTGGGTAAAATTTTATTTAAAAATTTTCCATCTATTACTTATTTAGTGCCATACCAACTAAACTATCAGATAATTATTTTCTAGAGATCTGGATAAAATAATATCAAAAGTCATCTGGAAGAACAAAAGGTCCAAAAAATCATAGGGACTAATGAAAAGAAATGCTAGGGAAGGTAGCCTAGTGCTACCAGATCTCAAATTGTACTATAAAGCAGCAATTATCAAAACCACTTGGGATTGACTAAGAAACAGAAGGGTAGACAAGTGGAATAGACTTGGCACTCAAGACACGGCAGGCAAGGAATATAGCAACCTCCTGTTTGATACACCCAAGGACCCCAGCTTCTGGGATAAGATCTACTATTTGGCAAAAATTGCTGGGAAAACTGGATAATGGTGAGATGGAAACTAGGTATAGACCTGGCCTGACACTGTACACAAGAATAAAATCTAAATGGGTACATGATCTAGGTATAAAGATTGATACCATGGACAAACTGAAGGAGAAAGGAATAGTGTATTTATCAGATTTATGGAGAAGGGAAGAATTTTTTACTAAAGAAGAGACAGAAAGCATTATGAAATGCAAGATGGCTAATTTTGATTACATGAAACTGAAAAGTTTTTGCACAACCAAACCCAGTACAACCAAAATTCAGAGGGATGTAGTAAATTGGGAAAGTATTTTTACAGTTAATCTTGGTGATAAAGGCCTCATTTCTAGAATATATAGAGAACTGCCTCAAATGTACAACTATACAAGTCATTCCCCAATTGATAAATTCTCAAAGGATATGAACAGGAAATTTGCAGAGGAAAAAATTAAAGATATCTATAGTCATATGAAAAAATGCTGTAAATCACTTTTGATTAGAGAGATGCAAATCAAAACAACTCTGAGGTACCACATCACACCTATAAGATTGGTAAACATGACAGAACAGGAAATGATAAATGCTGGAGAATCTGTGGGAGAGCTGAAACACTAATTCATTGCTGGTGGAGCTGTGAGCTCATCCAACGATTCTGGACAGTGGTATGGAACTATGCCCAAAGGGCTACAAAAATGTGCATACCCTTTGACCCAGCAATATTGCTACTAAGACTGTATCCCCAAGAGATCATAAAAATGGGAAAGGGTCCCACATGTACAAAAATATTTATAGCAGCGCTTTTTGTAGTTGCCAAAAACTGGAAATCAAGGGGATGTCCATCAATTGGGGAATGGCTAAATAAATTATGGTATATGAGTGTAATGGAGTACTATTGCACCATAAGAAATGATGAACAAGAAGACTTCAGGGAGGCCTGGAAGGACTTATGATCTGATGCTGAATGAAAGGAGCAGAACTAGGAGAACTTTGTGCACAGCAATGATCACAGTGTGTGAGAGTTTTTTCTGGTAGACTTGGAACTTCGTAATAACACAAGAACTTAAAAAAAACCAAATTCCCAATGGTTTTCTAAGGCAAAATGCCTTCCATACTCAGAGAAAGAACTATGGGATTCATTTGCAGAATGTAGCAGATCATGTTTGTGTGTGTGTGTGTGTGTGTGTGTGTGTGTGTTATGTTTTGATTTGTTATATAACTTCTTCCATTTATTTTTGTTCTTCTACATAGCATGATTATAGTGAAAATATATTCAATAGGACAGTATATGTAGATCCTATATAGAATTGTGTGCCGTCTTGGGGAGGGAGGGAGGTGGGGGTGGTAGGTGTGTGGGGGGGTAAAAATCTAAGTTTTATGATAGTGATTGTAGAACATTAAAAAAATAAAAAATAATAATAAAAAATTTTGCATCTATATTCAATCGGGAAATTCTATAATTTTCTTTCTCTGTTTTAGCTCTTTCCACTTTAGGTATCAGTACCTTACATGTATCATAAAAAGAAGTTGGTGAGACTCATTTTTTCCTATTTTTCCAAGTCTTTTATATAGTATTGGAATTAATTGCTCTTTAAATGTTTGGTACTTGGTCTTCAAAGAGGACCATGACATCAGGGAAATGATGCCATAACTTGCAGTTGCGTTTGATTTGAGGGAGGGGGGGCTGTGCAAGGTCACCAGCCTCACTTTTTCCTCCACAGCCATCTGGGTCCAGTGGACAGATATTCATCAGGAGGACTGGAGATGGCCCAGGATGCAATGGGAGACCCTGGTCCTTTTAGGCAAAGGTGTTCAGATTGGTACTTTGAGTGAGTTAATGTCCATTCAGTGAATAGACCTCTTAAAGCAGTGAGTCAAGGAATGGCCACTTTAAAAAAAATCAAACTGGGAGAGGAAGACCCTCAGGGTTGGTGATCAAAAGAGAAACAATTACTATTGATATTCACTCTGAGCCAGGATGGCCCAAAATATAGCCATTAAGTGGTACTTGGGCATGGACCTATTGTGGTCCAATCTAGGAGTTCCAGAGTGAAATGGGTATAAGACTTGGTCTTTGAGAAGAGACAGACGGAAAGACAGGGGAGTGGGAAGGAAGGAAGGAAGATCTAGTCAGCAAACCCCAAGATACCTGGACAGCTTCCAGCCATCAAAGTTTAACTTCCTTTGGAGAGGGTAGGGAGGGGGAGAGGGAGAAGGAGAGCTGAGCTACCCAATTCCCTGGATCCCCATGCAGGCCCTGCCCAAGCATCCTGGGCCATCTGCGATCATACTGGTGAATATCTAGCCTCTGGACCCAACTGACTCTGTAGGAGAAAATGAGGCTGGTGACCTTGCACAGCCCTTCCTCACTCAAATGAAAGGCAACTGAAAGTCATGTCATCATTTCCCTGATGTCATAGTCCTCTTTAATAATAAAGGACAAATACAAAAATATTTAAATGTTTGAGAGATTTTCCTTTTAAATCTATCTATCCCTGGAGAGTTTTTCTTAGGCAGTTCATTTATAATTTATTCAATTTCTTTTTCTGAAATAGGATGATTTAATTATTTTATTTCCTCTTCTGTTGATCTGAGCAATTTGTATTTTTGTTAATATTCATCCATTTCAATTACATTGTCAAATTTATTGACATACAGTTGGGCAAAATAGCTCATAATTATTGTTTTGATTTCCTGTTCATTGGTGATAAATTCACTCTTTTCATTTCTGATACCAGTAAGTTGGTTTTCTTATTTCTTTTTTTTTTAATTTAAATTAGTCAAAAGCTCTTCTCTTTTATTGTTTTTTCCCACAAAATGAAGTCTTAGTTTTATTTTTTAGTTCAATAGCTTTTTTAATATCACTTTAATTAATCTCTCCTTTGATTTTCAGAATTTTTAGTTTGGTATTTAATTGGGGGTTTTTAATTTATTCTTTTTTGTAGCTTTTCTAGTTGGATGCCAAATTCATTGACCTCTTCTTTTTATATTTTGTTCATGAAAGCACTTTGAAATACAAAATTTTCCATAATAACTGCTTTTGCTGCATCCTATAAGTTTTGGTGAAGTTATTGATTGTTTCTGTTATTTTTACTTGATCTACTCATTCTTTAAGATTAGATTATTTAGTTTCTTATTTGTAGAAGGCCAGTACTGATGGAGTCTGGAATGTGAGGTACTGTACAGGCTTTACTTCAGACTTGTACTAACATGAGGGTTGACATTGTCAGGAAAATTGGCTCACCATCTCACTCATGATATGCAAGGAGGAGAACATCCTGATATTGAAGGTGCACTGCAAGATTATCTCACCAGAGGAACTAGATTAGGAAGCATAAGAAGTAAATTAAAAATGTCCTCATGGGAATAACCCAGCTTGTTTGCCTGTAAAAACACTATGTAAACCCTTGCCCTCATTACAATAAATGAGAGCTGTTCTTTACACTCTTTCCCTGGCCCTTGTCTACTCTTCCTTCACGATCTCTCAGCATTCACAATTGGCAGCACCAGAAGCATGTCTGCAGCACTTATTAATTGTCATCTATCTTTCCATGGTCCTTTAGTACATGTAACTTTATTTCATCATGATATAAAAAGAATGCATTTAATATTTCTGTCTTTCTGCATTGGATCATGACATTTTTATATCTTAGTATTTGTGTGAATTTGTGTGTATGTGTGTAAGTGCCATGTACCACTAAGAAAAAGGTATATTCCTTTCTATCCCTATTCAGTTTTTGCCAGAGGTCTACCATGTGTAATTTTTCTTAGAATCTATTTGAGTCCTTAATTTCATTATTGTTTTCCTTGTGCTTAGATCTTTCTAGTTCTGAAAGGGGGAGTTTGAGGTCCCCCACTAGTATAATTTTGCTGTCTATTTCTTTCTGTAACTCACTTAACTTTTCCTCTCTACCACTTGGAGCATACTTGTTGAAAATTGATATTACTTTATCGACTATGGTATCTTTTAGCAGGATGCAGTTTCCTTGTTGGTGTCTCTTAATTAGCTCCATTTTTCATTGCCTTCTCTGACTTTGGGATTGCTACCCACCCCTTTTTTCCCTTTAGTTGAAGCATAAAATATTCTGCTCCAACCTTTGACCTTCGTGCTGTCTCTCTACTTCAGATGTGTTTCTGGTAAAAAAACAAAAACGTATTGTAGGATTATGGTTTTTAATCAATTTTGTGATCCTTTTCTGTTTTATGGGAGAGTTCATCCCATTCACATTCACAGACATGATTACTAAATGTGTGTTTCTCTTCATCCTATTTCCCCCTGACCATTTATGCTTTTCTCCCTCCTTACAACATTTTCCTTCTCACCAGTGCTTCCATCTGATCATTGCCTCCCTCAATCTCCCCTCCCTTCTATCAGCCCCTCTCCCTTAAATTTCCCCTTTTCCCTACTACTTCTTCCCCCATTCTTTCTTCTATTCTTTCTACATTCTCCCTTTTCTTTCCCCTTTGTTCTCCTATTTCCTGTAGGGTAAGAAAGATTTCTATAAGCTAGTGAATGTATATGTTCTTTCTTCTTTCAGCGAATCTGATGAGAGAAAGTTTCAAACAATGCTCACCTCTGTCCTTCCTTTCCCACTATTGCAGTAGGCCTTTATGTCATTTCGTGTGATGCAATTTACCCTTTTCTGCCTCTTCCTTTCCTCTCTTTTTTTATTCTTTTTTCACTCAATTAATATTTTGACCATCAAATCAAAACTAACTCATACCCATACCCTCTGACTACGTATGCCCCTTCTAAATGTTAAAATAAAAATATAGTTTGCAAGAATTCCAAGTATCATCCTGCCATGTAAGGATGTAAATTGTTTAATTTTTTTTAATAACGTCTTTTTTCCATTCCTTTTATGTTTATCATGAGGCTTGCATTTGAAGGTCAAACTTTATGCTAAGCTCTGAATTTTTCATCAGGCAAATTTGGAAGTCCCTTATTTCACTGAAAGTCCATCTGCTTTCCTGAAAGATTTTCCTCAGTTTTGCTAGGTAGTTCATATTGGCTGCAATCCAATGCCTTCTGAAATATTATATTCCAAAGTTTCTCATCCTTTGATGTAGAAGCTGCTAGGTCCTGTCAAATCTTGAATTTGATCCATGATATTTAAATTGTTTCTTTCTGGCTGCTTACAATATTTTTTCTTTGACTTGATAATTCTGGAAATAAATATTCCCTTCCATAACAGTCATGAGGTAAAAGGCTAACTACATTTCCCTCCATCCTACCCTGCCTCTCCATTTATTCTATTCTCTCTTTTGGCCCTGTCCCTCCTCAAAAGTATTTACTTCTAAGTACCCCTCCTCCCATTAACAATTTCTTCAATGATCCATTAGGGTGAAATGGACAGACCGAGAAAAAGCACAGGCAAGAGTCAATTGGGAATTTTGTGAGCGTCTTTATTAGCTGGGCCAGTGGCTGTCTCATGGAAAAACCCAGAGGAGGCCGCCCAGAACTAAGGTATGTGTGTGCCTTTTAAGCACCCACAGCCTTGCAGTCTCAGCAGCAAACATATCTCACAGACAATTTTGACAGGGGCCCAAGTTTCTGTTAGGCAAGGGGGCACAACAGAAAGTGGCTACTAGGTAAGGGGGGGCACAACAATAAGTGGCTGCTAGGCAAAGGAGGGGGGGGAGTCCAACCCTGCCTAGAAACTCAACAGACATCTCTCAACCAGGGGCTGGGGGGGTGGGGTGGGAAATAATGTCCACTTCAAGGGAATATTCTCCAAAATCAGTTTTTTCAATATTTCACATGTATAATTTATATCAATTGCTTACTGTCACAGGATAGGGTGAGGGCAAGTAAGGAGGGGAATAATTTTGACTCATAAGATTTTAAAAAATGTTAAAATTGTTTTATATGGATTTGGGAAAATATATTTTTTTAAAAATCTGTATACTAGGTACCCTTGAAGTCTCATCCATTCCTAGATTGCTGATCCATGGTTCTTAACTCTCAAGGGTGTGGTAGTGTCAGTGGAGAGAGCCCCTCTGCTGTGGTTGAGATAAAAAGGAAGACTCCAGAATGTGTTGGGCAGGAATAATTCAGAAACCCTCTGTAGATATAATAAGATCTTTGTTTCTGCCTCCAGGTCTGCATTCTTAGAGGGTCCACTCTCAGGCCTGTCCTAGGAAATATATGCAGGTCAGGAAAAAATGACAAACAAGTGATTGGAGTGCCACCCTTGGCATGGCCTAGGGACTGGGCTGCTAGGAAACATTTGAGTAACCTATTTTTCTGGGTCCAGGCTTGTGGAGAAGGTGTTTGTCTCAGTTCCCCATCTGAATCTTTCATTGTGAGCTTGAGTTCCACTGTTGTACCACAAGGCACAGTAATATTCAACCTCACTCCCAAGCTGGATCCTGTGACAAAGGGCAGCTTTGTCTCCCACAATGGACCCTGAGAACCAGGCAGGGATGCCTGTCACAACATTGTTGGTATGGTAAATCCGTGTCTGTAGAATTTGGTCAGATTTCTGATAGAACCAGTAGGGATAGAGACCAGAGATGACCACCCCTGTGCTGGAGCTACAAGGGTCACAGTCAGAGAAGGCTCCTGAGTCACCACAGCCTAAGAAATGACCACTGGAAAAAAAGGATACATACAAACACATCAGGAAGAGAGGTACATCTGGCAAGGCACCTGGCTTCAGGCCCAGCTCTCCCTTCAGTGTCACCCAAGATCCCAGGAAGCCCCTTCCCCAACCTTTGCAGAGAGTGAGCAGGATGAGGAGGAGAGGAGGCAAGGCCATGATGTAGTTGCTCAGCTTCCTGAGAAAGAACAGGGGAAAGAAGTAATAGAGAAAAGGGGAAATTAAAGGGAGATTGAGTTATCTTAACAAAACTCATATTCTCTGCCCTGCTTGGTTTTATACACCAAGGCCAAAGTTGCTTCTTATTCCAATTATCTTTTGATTTCCTATGTTAACATTCCAGTCCCCTATAATGAATGTGACATTTTTTTGGTGTTATTTCTGGAGAATGCTGTAGGTCCTCAGCCCTTCTCCCACAGCCCATAAAATACCTGTAAAAAAATGACTCAACAAATTCTAGAGCAGCAGAAGCCACAGAACAACAGAGCGAAAGAGATTTCCAGCCAAAGGTAATCTGGAAGGCCAACAGGAAAGGTCTATCACAAGGGAAACTGAGTGGAGCAGAACCCAACCCTGGCCATGAGGCATTGGGAGGAACAGGAAAGGAACAGGCCTCCGGGGCAGAATCTCCAGCAGGGAAGGTCTCAGATCCCTCAACCTACAAGTGCCAAAGAAAGCTTCAGAGGTCAGTAAGGGGCCTTTCCAGAAGTCAAAGGAACTGGGATTAAAACCAAGAGTCACCTACCCTGCAAAACTGAGTATAATACTTCAGGGGAAAAAAATGGTCATTCAACTTTCAAACATTCTAGATGAAAACAGCAGAACTGAAGAGAAAATTTGACTTTCAAACAGAAGAATCCAAAGAAGCGTGAAAAGGTAAACAGAAAAAAGAAATCATAAAGCATTTTCTAATTCTGAACTATTTACATTCCTACATGGAAAGAGACTTTTTTCGGTATTTGGGTAGGTGGAGGGATTATACATGCACACACACACACACACACACACACACACACACATTAAGATAGAGAGCACAAGTTGAGTTGAATCAGAAGGGATGATATCTATAAAAAATAAAATTAAGGGATGAGAAAAAAATATATTGGGAGGAGAAAGGGAGAAATAGAATGGGGCAAATTATCTCTCATAAAAGAAATAAGAAAAATCTTTTTTAATGGAGGACAAAAGGGAGGAGGTGAGAGGGGAAAAGCGAAGCTTACTCTCTTCTCATATGGCTTCAAGAGGGAATAACAAGCTCACTAGATTTGGTATGAAAATGTATCTTACACTATAGGAAAGTAGGGGAGAAGGGGACAAGTGGGGAGAGGAGGATGATAGAAGAGAGGGTAAATGGGAGGAGGGAGAAATTAGAAGTAAACAAAGGGACAAGGCCAAATGAGAGAATAGAATAAATGGGGAAAAGGGTAGGATGGAGGGAAATAGAGTTAGTTTTACACAACATGACTGTTATGGAAATTTTTTGCAAAATGACACATATATAGCCAGTACTGAATTGCTTGCTTTCTCACTGGGGATGGGTGAGGAGGGAGGAAGGGAGAGAAGTTGGAATTCAAAGTATTAGAAATGAATGTTGAGAATTGTTGTTGTATATAATTGTGAAATAAGAAATACAGATAATGAGGTATAGAAATCTATCCTTCCCTACAAGAAAAGAGAGGACATGGGGATAAGGGAAGGACGGGGTGTGATAGGAGGGAGGGCACACTGAGGTAATCAGAATACAAAATGTTATGAGTGGGAGAGGGGAAAAGGGGGAGAAAAATTGGAACTCAAAAGTTTGTGGAAATGAATGGCAAAATCTAAAAATACATAAATAAAAAAGAACTGACCTACTTGGGCCTCTTTAGTATCATCAGTTGGAGTAAAGACTTCTATTACTTTGAATGGTTTGCCCTGAATTGGGAGAGATATCATTCAGTCATTTTTGAGATTATGCCCCAATACTGCATTTCTTACTCTTTCAGCCACTATGAGGGCTACTCTATTCTTTCTGAAGAATTCTTGCCCACAGTAATATATGTCATGATGATCTGAATTATATTTGCTCTTGCCATCCATTTAAGTCCACTGAAACCAAAGATGTTGATGTCTGATCTGTTTATCGTCTTTTTAACCACATTCAGTTTGCCTTGTCTCATGGACTTCCTGTTTGTTCGTGGAAAATAATATTAATTGTGATGTGATACTCTTCATTTTAAGCTCAACTTCAGTAGAAATGATTTTATTTAATTTATGCTTAAATTTCAACGTAAACATTTCTACTTTGGGGAGAAGGATAGACCAACTGGAATTGGCCCCAGGCCTTCCAACATGACTCTCTACAACAAGATAACTAAGAAACTTACTACCTTTAAAAGATACCATTTCATTTTTCAATGGGGAAAGGTGGGTAAGAGTAATCACTCCAGGTGGATGAGGAGACATTGATTCAAAGACGATCAGTTAGTCATTGTTAAATGACTGGGTATCAGCTTTAATGGGGCAGCTAAGTGGGAGAGTCCATAAAACACTGGGCATTGAATCACAAAGACTCGTTTTCCTAAATTCAATTCTAGCCTCATATATATTAGCTACCTTTGTGACTCTGGCCAAGTCACTTAACCATGTTTGCTTCAGTTTTCCTCATTGTAAGATGAGCTGGAGGAGAAAATGGCAAACCCACTCCAGCAACCCTGCCAAGAAAATTCCAAATTGTGTCACAAGGAGTTGTACATGACTGAAAAATGACTGAACAATCTCACTCAATACATTTCACTAAGAAAGGCCTTTATATAACACAATGATTAGCCATATTTCTAAGGGACTTTTAGCAGGAATCTGGAAAGACTTGTAGAGAAAAATATTATTTCTTAATATATCATTCTTTGTTCTGTGCTGAATCTTCACTTTGGGATCTTTGGCTGAACTGTGGCATTGACCCACTATATGGACAGGTAGAATCTCTCTTAATAAAATGTTATCTTGATTTGAAAACTTATGCCTCTGTCTATATTGGTTCCATTTTACTCATGAAAGCTTCCATTGATCTTTGGTGTCAGTTTCATGCATTAGACCTTACAGCACTTAGGCACCAAATGGACCTAAGGACTGGGTAGTGATTACTGTCACAAATCTTTGGTGTCTCTTACTGACAGGAAATTGTTGTACATTGTCCATTCATTTCATCAAAATTCAAAAGTGAGCATTACAAGATAAATTCCACTGGAGCATGTCAAAGTTTGAAATCTATTGGACACCCCCAAATCTTTTGAATCTCTCTTTCCACTGGCTCAAACAAAGACCTTTTCAAAGAGGAGCTCCAAGGGTTTCTCTAATTTCTAGGTCACAATATATAAAGAAGTCAGTTCTCCATCCATGACTCCCATTTCCTGGAGACATTTCTAAACACCTAGTCACTCACAGGCTAGACCTGTTCAGATGTGTCCTGGGTCACTTGGTGTCCTTCTAGCCATGTTCATTCAATTTTCTCATCATCTCTCAGTGTTGTTTCCAGAGGCAAGAGTCATTGCTCCTGGTGCAACTGTGACCTCTCCCCAAGTGACACCTGCAAGCCTAATTTCCAATTTATTGACCTTGAAGATGACTGCAATATAAGATAAAGCACTCGCAAAATAATAACTGCTTGCAGTCATATATAGTGCTTTCTATGTGCCAGACACTGTGCTAAGTAATTGCCAAACATCTCCTTTGATTCTCACAACCGTCCTGCAATGTACTATCCCCATTTCACAGTTGAGCTAACTGAGGCAAAAAAAGGTGAGTCTTGCCCAAGACCATGACTAGTAAATATTTGGATCCAGATCTGAAATTCTTGCTTCCAAGTCCAGATCTCAATCTACTGTATCACTTAGTTGCCTCTAAGAAGAGAGAATGCCTCAAAGAGAGAGGAAATGGATGTGAACAGGAGAAGAGAGGCATGATGAATGCAGAAGGTTGAAACCAAAATACCATCAACATTGGAGTCTATTATCTGAACTCCAGCAAACTGAATTGAGGTGAGCACCAATGAGCATCACAGCTTCCCAAGAATAAAAGGAGACCTTGAGAAGACAATGACAGATTGGCCTGTGACTGTTCCAGGTGCTGGGCGAAGCTGCCTTGTGTTAATTTACCCTTTTTGGGTAAAGAGGTGGCTCTGTGACTCCCCTCATCTACTGGCTGCCTCTTGCTTTGGCACTGGGAAATTTCATGATGGTGAAATGGATGGAAGAGAAGACCACTGTACTGCCCTAGACTCTCTTCTCACTGACAGCATTCCACAGTTATTTTTTAAACTGCCATTTTGGTGATGTCTATTATGTTAAATGTTTTCTTAGGAAATATGTCTTAGTGTATGGAAAACAGGATCCATCAGTTAATTCTGTTTCAATTCTGAAAATCTGAGTACCAGCACTGAGATTAGAAACCAAGGGAGGACAAATTTTGGGAGGGAATGAGATTCAAAGTAATGAGATTTATCCCTATACAACCAATATCTCACTCCTAGAGATCATTGACTGCATCTTCAAGGATCCAAATGGATACCCTAGCATAGGGCCTGCTCATTCTTGCCCTCTTGGCTGGTTTACTCAGTCAAACCTTCCTTCACTTTGGTGGGTCTGGAATTTCCAGAGAAGGACCAATATCATGAAGTGACAATAAAAATTCTCTCTGGGTATGAGACATAACCAGTCAACCACTGAGACCACTCAATTCTTCAGCCACTTGATAGATACTAAGTTATGGTTCTGTCCAGGCACTGGAGATTAACAGAAAGGCAAGGAGTCCCTGTTTTTGAGGTGTTCACCCTTTGAGGGAGAGAACATGCAAGCAGCTATAGACAAATTCTTTATATACTGAATAAATTGGGAGTAATCGAAAAAAAGGCAGGAGCACTAAGGGACATTGGCAAATACCTGGGCATCCTTGGAAGTGGAGATTAAGGCCTTTCATTATACACCATCACACACTTCCAGAAGCTGAGCCCCAAGTCCCACCCTGCAACCTTCACTTGAAGCTGGTCTGGCAGCCCTTAGACAAGGCTCTGAGGTTGGAGGTTCTAGGGGCCAATCCTCTCTTGTCCTCTTCTTTATCTTATGAATGACAACACAAAAAAACCAACTTTCAATCTAACTGCTTCTTAAGTGATACTGTTTCCAATCTCTCCTTCTCCTAATTGACTTCCTCTGCCTTTTAAAACTGTGGGACCTGGGAGTGCACACAGTACTCAGATACAGTCAGACATTGTTGCTACCCTATCTTCAGGCTATTTTACATTGAGATTGTCACTTTTCTCAGAGGCTGCCAGATCACAGGCATTAAGCAATAACTGATGAAAGAGAGATAAATTAAAAAATTGATGAGTTTGGGACTACTAATAATGATAACAAAAATAATAATTTAATGTTAGCTAAGATTCTGTGCTTCCTGAAAGTTTTCTGAATGCTTTTCATAAGTTATCTCATTTGATCCTGACAGCAACCCTCTCAAGTAGGTTATTATCCCCATCTCACAAATGAGGAAGCTATGTCAGAAAGATATTAAGTGACTTGCCTAGGGTCGCACAGCTAATAAATGCAGATCTTCCTTACTCCACGTCCTACTCTCTGTCCATGTCATCACCCAAATACCCCTATAGGGAACTTTGTCACTAGGAAAAGGTGGGACAGTGGAAAAGTTTATAGACTGTTGCCAGTGCTTCAGACTGAGGCACAGTTAGAATGACCTCCTTGGGTCACTGCAGGAGGAAAGATCTCCTTTACCCTTCACACTCATACCAGCAATTCAAACTAGAAAAATCTGTTTCAAAGGATTGACATGAAGTGGCCATCCCACTTGCAGGGCAGGGAGCAGGACCAGGGACAGGGCATTTTCAAAAACACAATCTAATATGAAGTAGATAGGAAAGCTGGAACAAAAGAGACAAGGCTGAGGATCCCAACACTGGTTCTTAAGCCCAGATGACACATCCAGACTTTAGCATCTTCTGATGTTGTTGCCCTTAACTACCTGTCCCAACCATCCTCCACCCATCATGTGTCCTCTGCAAGGCTCTCTTGTGACTCTTTAAGAAGATTGTGTTTACAAGGGGTTATGTAGCCATCAGTTGTTATATTTGTGATTTTCTTGTTCATAAAACATCACAGATCTGCACCTCTCAGGGACTTCAGATGTTACAAAGTCTAATTGCTTCATTTTACAAGTTAGAAAACTGTTGGGATCCCCTAGACCATTATAGGAACCCCTAACCCGACCCAAGGCTCTTGTCTGGCAAGAGGCCTTGATCTAGTGAGTAATGGAATGAGGCAGGAGACAAAGGTGGTGAAGACTCCAGTTTATTCCAGCTAATTCACATGCATATATACTGTTAATTAAGTGAACATTCCTAAACCTATGCATTGAACCTATCACCTATCACCTTTCCTTATATGGGTGTCTTCTCCACTGGACATCTGGAGCCAGACAAAGAACTGCCACGCTGCAAACAAAGAAGAGACCCTTCTTCCTGAAATCCATCTAGTTCCACCCCTACTGACAAGCCCCTAGGTTATCTAGGCAGGCTCTCAGTGTGGTGTCCTGAAATGGATAGGGGTCAGCTCTAACTCGTCCCATTACAACTCCCCCTTTTTGTTTTGGTACAGTTGTTCTTTCATAGCCAACACGGTATGTTTAGTGGAGAAGAGGGAATTACGAATTGTTAACAATATCCATTTTAATAATATTGATATAATAGCAACTAATGTAAGCAATGTTAGTATTCCTGATCCTAATGAAATTAACCAAGTTTTTAGTGAGTGCCAGGGATCTGTATGTTGGAAAAAATCTAAGATATTTTGAGCAGTTTTATGTGGAAGTAGGTCTTCATGGGAAGCCTGATTGATATTTTCTGCCAATTGAATCAATTGTTGGAGCTCTGAGATCATATTATCACTGATTACACCTTGTAATTGAGCCCGAATCTTTTCCCATGCCATTTCAGTTGCATTATATTGTTTTGGAGTAAGACAAAAAGTATTGTACCTATAATCACATTGTAACTTTGCTTGTAATTCTAGATATGCAATTTCATGTCCCAAGAACAGTACTGCTTTCTGTAAAGCATGAATAGCATTGTAAAATTCCTTATCCATTTGAGCCTGACATTGAAATCCTTCTGAGACATTGCGCATGAGATCATGAAGAGCATTTGCTTCCTGGACACTATTCTGTGTGTTAGAGACAGACATTGCGAGAGCAGTAGAACTAACAATTAGCTCAGCTAATAAGGTTATACCTAACACTACACATGAGATACATCTTTTGAATCGCATCAAACTTGTTATCTTTTGATCTAATACTGACGTAATATTGTCAGCCGGAGTGCGATACCCTCCTAGTGTTCTCACTACTGTGAGTGCATACTTTGGCCTAGTAATGATGTAAAGTCTTCCTTTATCAAATTGTGGCCCCATGCATTCATGTACTGAACAATTTGGACAAGTTAAATTGAATATCCCTGTCATATTCATATTCATATGTGGCACGAGTGTAGACTGACTTGCACGATCCCACATAAAGGCATGAGATGATTCCAAACACACTCGCGCCGTAAGACTAATATGGTTTGTAATTATAGTACTGTTTGGTGCTACAATAATAAATGGTACTACAAAACTTTGTACTGTCTGCCCCCCAATAGCGGCAATCACCCATTCAATCCCTGCTGTATGAGAACCCTTGTTAGTAACATATCTAGGACTAGGATATCCTGAGACATAGCGATCTGGGCTAAAATATGATAGGTTGTGACAGGAAATAAGGCTTTCATTATAATGCTCTAAGAATAACAGTCTGTTGACATTGATGTCACTGACAATCTTCAAATGGTGCGAAACCTGAATAATTACGGTAAATGGAGACATTGGGATCATCCCTCTTTCCACGTTGTGGTCCAGATCTAGAAATCACTTCTCGTTTCTGTCCCATGTCTCGTGCCCCATTCATTTTTGTACAATATGGTCTATGTCTCAAACCTATTTCTCATTTTACATCTATATCTTGTCCCTCAAAGACCCAAGTCCATAGGTGAAAGAGTCTAGAGTCCCCTCGATAAGCTAAAGTCTCATGTCCCAGAGTTACGTTCGCACACCATGTCACATCGGCCACTATATCATTAAAAACCCATGCAGTGCCAGTCCATCGTCCAACAACCTTCTTTTGAAGACAGAGCGGAAATCCTGCGATCAATCCAGTAAAGTTCATCCTTGGCTGTGAACCATTTGATTTAACTATAGATTCAAAACCTGTACCCCCAAACATGCGTGATAAACTGCCATGTAATACTGGTGTTGGTATCTTTTCACCCCATCTTACGACCCTCACCCACGGAGGATTTGGGATGAATGCCCAGTGATGTGCATCCCCACTTGTCTCCTAGGTCGGAGTTGGACGTTCTCCGATCCCAAGAGTCACTAAGAGAAACAGAATCAACTTCCTCATTTTGAAGACAAAGACTCCTTATTTGTTCTTCCAGCTTCTTTAACCGCTTTGCTGCTCTCAGTCTTTTGCCCTGTGATTTTCTTCCCGTTGTCTCTCCTATCAGCCGAAGCCTGCATACTGGTACCCACTGTTCTTTCTCTTTTCCTGTGGAAACACAAACATAACCCTTTCCCCATATGATTATTTTTTCTGGACCATGCCATAGTCCTTCTGCATCATGCCACATGGCCTGTTTTCCTTCATTTTCTATTTGTGTTTTTTCTAGAAGTGAAGTTCCTTTTGATATTTTTATAGCAATAGCATATTTCATGGCTGCTGAAAGATTCTTATCATCGAATTTTAGATAATTTAATGTATATAAGGCTAAACTGAGAGATGCCTGAGGGCATTGTGTAATTCCCCCTTTTTGTTTTTGCAAGTAAACCTTGAGGGAACGATTTGCCCTTTCAACAATGGCTTGGCTTGTAGGGTTATATGGTATTCCTGAAATATGAAAGATTTATAAAGAGAAATGCAATATTAGAACTGGGGCCCAAGTACATGCACTCAAGCACCCTACCCTGTCCCCCTTTAAACTGATGGGACCCAACACATTTTGGGATAAGGGATGAAGGTATTCCCATGGAGTTGCAATAAGCAATGAAGATTAACAGGACTCACATACATAAGAGATTCCACTTAAGATCCTTCCTTCTCAAATTTAAAACTTGTCCTGATATAAAAGTCAATTATTAAAAATATTTTCTTATCTATTACAACGTTTGAGCAAGTCACATTCATTGTTTATGAATTATATAAGCCAAATAATCTTCTTTCTTAGGACTGATGACCTTGTACACATGAAAGAAACCTTGGCAGTTTTACAAAATAAAAGGAATTGGCATGGATCCCATGCCTGCCAATCCCCAAACATACAGGAGGACTGTTCTGAATGGGCAGAACCAGCCTAGACAAAATTTTTACTCCATTCATCTCTTTCCATACATAGTAATCAATTAACAATTTTAGGTTTAGCATTAAAACAGCAACTTCAAAAACTTAGTTAACAATCTTACAACTTTTACACCTGAAAAATTATTTTAGCTGCAACTTCTTAAACAGGCAAAGGTGAAAATACCTGGTTTTGTAAATGGCAATTGCAAAACATTATAAGATAAGGTTAGTAGGACTGGTAAAATTTTTAAATAACATAAATGGCTACACACAATTTTTCCAACATCTTTTAGTTTCAACAAGATTCAGATTACAAATTGCTTTCTCTAACACCATTTCTGGATTACAGAGTAAAATAAAAATCACAATGGTTCTAATTTTTACTCAAGAAAATTTCACATCTATGTCTACTACTTAAAAATGTTTTTGAAAGAGAAAAAGTTGTAAAACTGCAAGTGGAAGTGAGGGAGACTCTGGAACAAAGTCCAGTGGTGCCTAGCCTCCTCCTTTCCACTTGGTAGTTCAAGGCTTGATCTCTGAGGTGTCTTTTTTCATTTTCAGATTTATGCATTTTCTCAATTTGCCTTAGTGCCAAATAATACAATAAATTCTGACCTGTCTTAAACATCCAATTAGGAGAGACATGTTTCACTTAAAATATGACCAGAATAACTACCTTTTAGTTGTATCCCATACACAAAAACTTTTCTCTTTTAGGTGAGGCGTGAGATAATTAAAATGCTATTCAATCTGCCTTTCTGATATGAGGGAAAAAAATTTTTCCCCAATTTCTTCTTGTCTTTCTCTCTACCTTCATAACTTGGCCAGGGTTAGAAAGTAGAAAGAGAGAGAGAATTTTACCTACAACTTTCCAATAAATTCCAAAACTTTTATGCTTTCCTTAAACTTCATACCCATGTTGCTCTCCTAGTGGGCTTTGATTAAAGCCCCTTTAAAACTACACATACATTATTTCCTTGTATTTCTTATGTAAAACTGCATTTAGCAGTCATATAAACTAAATAATATAAGATTAGTTTTTCTCTTTCTCTCCCATTCTCCTCCCTGATGCTGCAGCCATCAGACAGAAGGGAGGCGGGGGAGGGAAAGAGATAACATTCCAAATTCCAGCTACAAGGGAGCTGGCCGTAATAACTCACAAACACACGCACACAGAACATGTAAAGACTGAACACATACACAGACAATAAGAAAAAATTCAAAAACTGAGAAAAGATTGTCAGAAATCCTCTGCACAAATTAGACCTATGGCTTGATTTCTTTTACTTAGTTCCAAACATACTTTGTGAGATTCAAATTTATACAGTAAGTAATCTCCTTCAAGAGTGATTTTAAACTTGGTGGCTCCACTAGGTGTTTCCCTTGCGCTCTGTCTCCCTGGAGACCATTCAAGTTAACTTCTGCTCTGCTCTTTGTTTCAGTGTCCTCCCTTCTGGCGGGAACCCTCGCTTCCTCCTTGAACTTAACTGATTTTTTCTTTTCCACTTCTAAGTCCCGTAATCTACTCTTTAGCTCATCTATGTCCTGTTGCATTCTTTCTCTCTCCTCCTCCCTCTGATTCTGCTCCTGAAGCTGTCCTAAATTAGGATAAATTGAAGGTGGACTGGGAGAACTCGGACGGGATGGTTCAGGGGAGGAATCTGGTGAAACGGAAGGCGTTGTTTGTGTGGAGGCTGTGAATTGCCTGGGTTGTCGATCACAACAGCCATCTGCAGCCTGAAGAGCCGCTTTTACTATATTATACAGAAGGAAGCTTGTGAGCTCCAGATCCCCAAGATTTTCGGAGTCATAGCTAGTTAACTGTTCTCCTACAACTTTCCACGAGCTTATAGAGACTGGAGGTCTCTGCTTTGTCCAGGGACAAATTCTTTCTACTTCCTTTAAGAACTCCCTGATCACTTTATTTTGAATGACGACCCCCTGTGCCTTAGCTGATCTGTAAATTATCTTAACAAAAGTTTCTCTGTCGGCCGTCTCTATTGATTCAACTAGCCCCATAGTAAGATTAGTCTTACTTCACTGCTCCCGAAGCAGGTTACTCACAAGACTGGTGTCGTCTTTGTCCATTTCTTCCTGAGGCTGAGTGCACCGAATTCTTCTTCTCAGGGTGGTCACCCCCCAAGGCACCCCAGGGCACACAGGTACGTCTTCTCCCCGGCTAAAGGACTACGCTTTTGGCCCTGTGCTGTGTTCTGTGGATTTTTTCCCACCCCGCGAATGGGCACCAGAATGTTGGGGTCGCCTAGACCATTACAGGAACCCCTAACCCGACCCAAGGCTCTTGTCTGGCAAGAGGCCTTGATCTAGTGAGTAATGGAATGAGGCGGGAGACAAAGGTCTTCACCACCTTCACCACTCCAGTTTATTCCAGCTAATTCACATGCATATATACTGTTAATTACGTGAACATTTCTAAGTCTATACATTGAACCTATCACCTATCACCTTTCCTTATATGGGTGTCTTCTCCACTGGACATCTGGAGCCAGACAAAGAACTGCCACGCTCCAAACAAAGACGAGACCCTTCCTCCTGAAATCCATCTAGTTCCACCCCTACTGACAAGCCCCTAGGTTATCTAGGCAGGCTCTCAGTGTGGCATCCTGAAATGGATAGGGGTCGGCTCTAACTCCTCCCGTTACAGAAAACTGAGGTAGAGGGAGGTTAAGTGACCATCAAAATCTCACAAGTATCAAATATCAGAGACAGACCCATGGACTCCACAGCCAGTGCTTTCTCCACAAGACCACCCTGCTTCCCTTGTTGTAGCTCTTAAACCACCATACTCTAGGGTCTCTTAGCTCTAAGTCTGTGGTGAGTCTTGAACTACTCAGGGTGATGCTTCCCACAGTTTGGAATAAATGTTATTAAAGAGCTTACAGACTTCTCTTGCAAGCAAAGTCATTCATCCAAAAGAGGACAGACAAGTGACATTGTAGTTTTAGGGTTGTGAATGCCAAAGTCACACTTATATACATGATGAAGAGGGAGAGATCTACCTCAAACAAGATACTGAGGAAAGTGTTGCAGCAGTTATGTTTTGGCAGGACTTAATGTCCTGGTTGTGCAGAAGGAACATAAACAGTATTGGGAATGGAAGGTTGCAGAAAGTCTCTTTAGATCTAATATATTTAGTCTCCTGGAACCCCACCTCCTGGAACTCCACGTCATGGTCTTGACCAAGGGAATACTTGAGGCTGAGGAAAGAGGACTTCAGGGAGAATGCAGAAACACTCCCAAGTTCTACTAGAAGCTATAGATCTGCTAGATCTCAAATAACCTCTGCAGCTGGGTACAGGTTGGGCAAGAGGAAGTTTTGGTCTCAGTTCCTCATGTGAGTCTCTCACTGTGCTGAGGACCATTATACCACAACATACAGTAATAGTCAGCCTCATCCTCAGCCTGGGCCCCCTTGATGGTGAGGGCAGCTTTGTCCCCAAGTAAGGACCCTGAGAAACGGGCAGGGACACCTGATGCAAGATTGTTGGTATTATATATGAGTTGCCTAGGAACTTGGCCAGGTTTCTGCTGTAACCAATGTGGATAGTGCCCAGAGGTGACTGCCCCTGTGCTGGAGCTGCAGGTCATGGTTACTGTTCCTCCTGGAATCACAGTCAGGGATGGCTCCTGAGTGACGACAGCCTGAGCAAAGGTCCCTGAAATCAACAGGACAGACAAATACATTAGAAACAGAGAGAGAAGAAACACTGCCAAGGCCTCCTTCTTCATGCCCAGCTCACCCTTTTTTCTCCCCCAATAGCCCAGAATGCCTGTCCCCAACCTTTGCAGAGAGTGAGCAGGATTACAAGAGGAGTCAGGGTCATGGTGTTGATCATGTGCTTCCTGGAGCCCTAGAACTTGGGCTGGGCTCCTGCCAGTCCCTCTTATTTCCCACTCACCCCATCCTGGGAGGCTGAAGCATTCCTTCATGCAAATAACTCTTGAAATTAAACTCACTGGGGCCCTGAGTTGGGGCCTCTGCTGGCTGTAGAGGTAATATTGTGCTGGGTGGGGTCGCCTATGCCCTGGCCCTGAGGTTCCCTCACTGGGCCCAGTCAGGAAACAGCTGCAGGGGTAGCAAGCATTAAGGAGCTCTCAGTGCCAACACTGGCTAGTTTTCTGATTTCCCTTCACATCATGCCCTGCCATCATGTGCCCCACAACATTCCCACAGTGACCCCTGCTGGAGCCAAGCCCCCAACTCATCTCATGTTAAGGAAAACAACCAAATATAGATACTTTAGAGAAGGTATCTGAATGTGCAAGCCATCTAGTTCCATCACCCCATCTCTTTGAGCTCTAGCCTTGAGATACCATCCCCCTACTCTGGATACTGTCCTCAAGAATCACCCAGTAAGCCAAGCTGACCTGGGTCACCAACTCAAACCCTCCAATGTCACTTACAAACCATCTCTTGTCAATAGAAACACTAGTAACAATTAGCCTTCACATCCCATTTTCAGGTTTGCCTAACATTTCACATCTATGACCTCACTGGATCCTCACTATGACCCCAGAAGGCAGGGTCACTAAGGTGGGAGAGACTTTGATGCAGCCCTGATCAGGGATGAGGAAAAGATGGTCTGCATGTCCCAACAGAAGTAGCTGCTGAGGTACATGTGTAAAGGGCACCAGCCATGTGCCCAGCCTGAGGTTTTCTGTATGTTTATGAAAAATATAAATACTGATACTGTCTTGTGCATGTTAGCCAATAATTATTATTCCCTTTGTGCTGGCATTCTGACCTTTTAAGTATAGTTAATAAAAGCCAAGGTATATTTTTGGATCTCAGTTCCAAAAAAATGCATGATTTCAATTCCACTTGACAATGGGAATTTTCCCTTCATTTACCTAAGATGGCTTCCCATATATCTTTGTTTCAAAACACATTTTAAAATTTCAATCACTTAAAATTCACAATTATTCAAAAAATTATAATGAATAAACAAGGAAACAGTGTACAAAATTTATAAACGTTTTCAAGACATTAATTACTCACGATCGATCAGAAATTTCCTCTCATTCAACGTAAACAATTTTAAATATATCTTTGTTTTAAAATATATTTTATATTTGGGGCCCCTGCTGACTGTAGAGTTAATATTGTGATAGGTGGGGCCAACTGTGGCCTGGCCCTGAGATTCTCTTCTTGGCCCAGTCAGGATACAGCTGCAGGGGTAGAAAGCATTCATGAGCCCCCGATGCCATCTTTGGCTACAGTTTCCTGACTTCCTTTCTGTGATAATGCCTTGCCATCATGTACCCATAGCAATCCCACACCACCCCCTGCTGGAGCCAAGCCCTCAAGCCATCAACGGTTAACAAAAAACCACCAAGGATAGGTGACTTAGGTACCTGAGTGTGCCAATCATTTGGTTCCATGGTCCCATCTCTTTGGACTGTAGCCTTGAGATCCTATCCCCCTCCTCTGGAAACAGTCCTCTTTAAAGAAGGGAACTGAACTGCCCAGTCCTTCCCTTGGAATCCCTGGCTCCTTTCCTCTCCACAGAGCCCAGGTCAGCACACTCAGTCCTCTGCTTCATCACAAACTCCATTGTCCAGTGTCAGCTGCAGACTGGGCAGAAACCTGACCTTAGCCCCTGGGAGGTGCCTGGATGTGACCACAGTCAGAAAGGTGGCAAGTGTATTTATACATACTGCTTCCAGTAATGAGAGCAGGGCATCAACCTCTGCCCTTCTGAGGGTGGACAGCACATAAAAGGATGGTGAGACCTCTCCTGAAGGTAGTACCTCAGGTTTTATTCACAGTGTGAATTCCCAGAGGGGCAGATGCTACTTAACCTCAGGGCTACTAAGGCTACCTAAGGAGCTGGGAGTTCCTAATCCTGCTGCTCACTAGCTTCCCCCACCCCCATGATCTTTCTTTATATAGAGAGGGGGTAGAACTACATCCATCTGCTCCCCTAATTCTAGTCCACCTCTGTTTCAGAGCATTTGCTTAAATGGCTATGGATAGGTCCCATTTTGTCCTGTGACAACAACCTATTCATATCATCTGATGATTTGTTAGTTGCACAGATATTTTATTCTTGGAAATTTGAATCAGTTCAATACGTATCTTAGAAATGAGACCTTTATCAGAGAAACAAGTTATAAAGATTTGCAACATTTACCAACAGCTCTTCAATTTCTCTAACAGACTGTACTATGTAATGTAGAGTAACGTATTCATCTAAGCCTAATTTCTGACAGTTGTCAGCTTTTGCACTATGTTTGTCTAATCAAATAAGGAGTTTTTCCTAGGTAATTTATGTTTTGCAATTTATTGACACTGGGTTGTTGAGTTCCATTGTTTCCAATTGTCCCTTCTCTAGTCAGTTCCAAGGATCTATCTCTGTATTTTTCAATCGCTACAAGATGGTTTCCATGACTCTCTCATAGATTCTGAGGTCTTGAAGTTCTGTTTCTCTCTTATCTTTACATCTTTTATTCATTTCCCTTCATGTCTTAGATCTTTTGTTTTCCCAAACATATTTTGTTATTATTACATCAAGCGGCACAAAGTATTTCCTTCATTATTTGTTTGATATAACAATAAATTATATTTATTTAACTACAAAAATAAATAATAAAATTAAAAGTCATACATAGTTAAAAAAATACAAGTCTTTTCCTAATTGATAGATGATCAAAGCATATGAACAGGTACCTTTCAACAAAAGTTATCTATAGCCATGTGAAAAAATGTTCTAAGTCACTAATGATTAAAGAAACATAAACTCAAACAGTTCTGAGGTACCTCCTCACAAATATCAGATTGGCTATTATGACAAAAAAATGATCAATGTTGGAGTGGTTGTGGGAAAACTGGGACACTAACACCCCGTTGGTGGTGGTGTGAACTGATTCACCCATTTTGGAGAGGAATTTGGAACTAGGCCCAGTGGGATATAGAATTGTGTATACCCTTTACTCCAGCAATAACACTGCTAGGTCTATATCCCAAAAACATTTTTAAAAGGGGAGAAAGGGGAGTAATCATGCTATAAGAACTGATATACAGGAAGATTTCAGAGAGGCCTGGAAGGACATATATGAAATGAAGCTGAGTGACATGAGCAGAACCAGGAGAACATTGTACACGCTATCAGCCACAGTGTGCAAGGACTGTTTCGTAGAACTAGCACTTCACTGCAATGAAAGGAACTAAAGCATTCCCAAAGGGCTCTTGAGGTAAAATGCCATCCACATCCAGAGAAAGAACTATAGAATCAGAATGCAGATGGAAACAGAATATTTTCTCTTGTTTTTGGTTTTGGTTTACTTTGTCTCATGGTTTCTCCCATTCGTTCTGATTCTTCTATGCAACCTAACTAATGTGGAAATGTGATTAATAAGAATGCATGTCAAGGAAAGAGTGGAGCCAGGACCATTTACAATCAGAAGTAGCCTCTAGCTCCCCATTCCCATAGAGTTGGACACTCTGATCTTTGCTGCTCCTGGGATGCTGCCAGGACCACGTCCCTCCTCTCCTTGGAACATGAATGCAAGTGGCCCCAGTTAGCCCCTTGTCCCTGTATACGTGTTACCTGCACCCCAAAGTGACTGAGGCCACACTGTAGGAGAAGTTCTTGGCCACGTGGCACACCATGTCCATCCACATGTTCCTCCATGTGGCTATGCACTGAGCCCTGGATTATGCCTGCATCAACTTCTAACAGTCTGCTTATGCTGAATGAGCCTTGGAAACAATGAACTTTGAGGTAATCAGGGGCAGGCCCATCCATATCATGTGGTCCCAATGGGATCGGGGACTTCAGACATCAGCAATTGGCAACATCTTCATCAAGAACTTGGATGGCTCCATTGACAACAACATCCTGTATGACACCTTCTCTACCTTTGGGAACATCCTCTCTTGTAAAGTGGTGTCTGATGAGAATGGCTCCCGAGGATTTGGCTTCATCCACTTTGAGACCTGGGAGAGTACAAACCAAGCAATCAGCACTATGAATGGAATGCTACTTAATGACTTGAAAGTTTTCATGGACCACTTCAATTCTCGGCTGGAATGGGAGGCAGAGCTAGGGGCACAAGTGTTGGAATTCATCAGTATCTACACCAAGAACTTCAGGGAAAACGTGGATGATCGGTGCATTCAGGAACTCTTCTTCCAGTTTGGGAAGGATCTAAGTGAGAAGGTGATGGTCAGTGAAAATGGCCGCCTACCCGAGCACCCTTCTACAGTCCCAGCACCATGGCCCCCATTCAGCCTGCCCTGAAGTGGACCAGTTTCTCTCCTAGGTCTTCCTCCACACCCCAGGACTCTATTTCCCACATCAGTGCTGAACAGCAGACCTCCATTCAGGTGCCCAGGAAGGGCTGCCCACACATAGAGTGGTCAACATTGGGACCCAGACTATGGAAACTGAGTGTCCAGGATCACTGGGCCCCAGCATATCCCAGTACAAGTCCTCCTCTGCTATGCCTAATGCACATCAGGTAATGAAGCCAGCTGTGCATATCCAAGGGCAAGAGCCTTTAACTGGCTCTATGCTGGCCTTACCCTCACCCCAGGAACAAAATCAGATGGTTCATAAGTGTGCAGCTCTTGACTGGTAGTGTGGGGAGCAGTTCAGGCCTGGATGTGGACCTAAGTGGGAAACTTGCCTTGATATTAGGCTATAAAGGGGTGGAGCCAAGATGGCAGAGTAGAAAGATGCACATACACATAGCTCTGAACCCACAACCCATGGAACAACTACAAGGAGGTAACTCAGGGCGAATTCTGCACCCAGAGGCCACAGAACATTGGAGCCAGGGAGATTTCTGTTCCGGAGAGACCTGCAGACCTCTCGCAAAAGGTCCTTCGCGCTGTGGACTGGGCGCCGGGACTGGGAGCTGAGTGAAGCCCTGCCATGGCCCGAGCACCGAGAGGAAAAGATCCAAGCAGGCTTCAGGGACGGGATCTCCAGCGGCCGCACAAGTACCTCCACCCACAGGTGATGGGGGTCGGTGAGAGAGTCTCTTTGGCTGGTCGAGGGGGGAGTGGGGTGCCCCCATGTCTCAGGCCCCCTCGGGAGACAGGAGCTGAGGGGCGGAGGCAGACCGGGGCTCCCCAAGCAGGCAGGAGCCTGGATCCATTGTTGAAGGTCTGTGCATAAACTCCCTGAGGGAACTGAGCCCGTGAGGCGGCCCTGCCCCTACCTGAGCATCTGAACTTAATCTCACACTGAATAGCAGCCCTGCCCCCGCCCAAAGCCCTGAGGCTGGAAGCAGCATTTGAATCTCAGACCCCAATCACTGGCTGGGAGGATCAGGAGGCGAGGTGGGTGTGAGGAAAATATTCAGAGGTCAAGTCACTGGCTGGGAAAATGCCCAGAAAAGGGAAAAGAAATGACTATAGAAGGTTACTTTCTTGGTGAACAGGCATTTCCTCCCTTCCTTTCTGATGAGGAAGAACAATGCTTACCATCAGGCAAAGACACAGAAATCAAGGCTTCTGTGTCCCAGCCCACCCAATGGGCTCAGGCCATGGAAGAGCTCAAAAAGAATTTTGAAAATAAAGTTAGAGAGGTGGAGGAAAAGCTGGGAAGAGAAATGAGAGACATGAAGTCAAAGCATGAACAGCAAATCAGCTCCCTGCTAAAGGAGACCCAAAAAAATGTTGAAGAAATTAACACCTTGAAAACTAGCCTAACTCAATTGGCAAAAGAGGTTCAAAAAGCCAATGAGGAGAAGAATGCTTTCAAAAGCAAAATTAGCCAGATGGAAAAGGAGATTCAAAAGCTCACTGAAGAAAATAATTCTTTCAAAATTAGTATGGCACAGATGGAGGCTAAGGACTTTATGAGAAAGCAAGAAATCACAGAACAAAGCCAGAAGAATGGAAAAATGGAAGATAATGTGAAATATCTCATTGGAAAAACAACTGATCTGGAAAATAGATCCAGGAGAGACAATTTAAAAATTATGGGACTACCTGAAAGCCATGATCAAAAGAAGAGCCTAGACATCATCTTTCATGAAATTATCAAGGAAAACTGCCCTGATATTCTAGAACTAGAGGGCAAAATAAATATTCAAGGAATCCACAGAACACTGCCTGAAAGAGATCCAAAAAGAGAAACTCCTAGGAACATTGTGGCCAAATTCCAGAGTTCCCAGGTCAAGGAGAAAATATTGCAAGCAGCTAGAAAGAAACAATTCAAGTATTGTGGAAATACAATCAGGATAACACAAGATCTAGCAGCCTCTACATTAAGGGATCGAAGGGCATGGAATAGGATATTCCAGAAGTCAAAGGAACTAGGACTAAAACCAAGAATCACCTACCCAGCAAAACTGAGTATAATACTTCAGGGGAAAAATTGGTCTTTCAATGAAATGGAGGATTTTCAAGAATTCTTGATGAAAAGACCAGAGCTGATAAGAAAATTTGACTTCCAAACACAAGAATGAAGAGAACCATGAAAAGGTGAACAGCAAGGAGAAGTCACAAGGGACTTACTAGAGTTGAACTGTTTGCATTCCTACATGGAAAGACAATATTTGTAACTCTTGAAACTTTTCAGTATCTGGGTACTGGGTGGGATTACACACACACACATGCACACACACATAGAGACAGAGTGCACAGAGTGAATTGAAGAGGATGGGATCATATCTTTAAAAAAAATGATATCAAGCAGTGAGAGAGAAATATATTGGGAGGAGAAAAGGAGAAATGGAATGGGGCAAATTATCTCTCATAAAAGAGGCAAGCAAAAGACTTATTAGTGGAGGGATAAAGAGGGGAGGTGAGAGAAAAACATGAAGTTTACTCTCATCACATTCCACTAAAGGAAAGAATAAAATGAACACTCATTTTGGTATGAAAACCTATCTTACAATACAGGAAAGTGGGGGATAAGGGGATAAGCAGGGTGGGGGGGATGATAGAAAGGAGGGCATGGGGAAGAGGGTGCAATTTGAGGTCGACACTCATGGGGAGGGATAGGATCAAAAGAGAATAGAAGTAATGGGGGACAGGATAGGATGGAGGGAAATATAGTTAGTCCTATACAACACAACTATTAAGGAAGTCATTTGCAAAACTACACAGATTTGGCCTATATTGAATTGCTCGCCTTCCAAAGGGAAGGGGTGGAGAGGGAGGGAGGAAAAGAAGGTGGAACTCAAAGTGTTAGGATCAACTGTCGAGTAATGTTCTTGCCACTAGGAAATAAGAAATACAGGTAAAGGGGTATAGAAAGCAATCTGGCCCTACAGGACAAAAGAGAAGACGGAGAAAAGGGCAGAGAGGGATGATAGAAGAGAGAGCAGATTGGTGATAGGGGCAATTAGAATGCTTGGTGTTTGGGGGGGAGGGGATAAAAGGGGAGAAAATTTGTAACCCAAAATTTTGTGAAAATGAATGTTAAAAGTTAAATAAAAAAAAATAAGATATTAGGCTATAAACCTTGAGCTTCTGGACTTGTTAACATTATGAGATTTAGAAACCAAATCCTTAGATTTGAATCCAATCTCTGCCACCTATTACCTGGGCTACCTAGACTTCAGATTCTCAACTATAAAACGGGGGTAGAATTCTATTATCTCTGGAGTCTCTTCTGGCTCAAGTCTCCTATAACTCCTACATTCTCTGTCTTGTGTTTGACCAGCATAACTCTCATTATTGTAACAATGAATGCTTCTCCTCAGAACCTCTCACTATCTTAGCTACCTTAGGGGTAGTTTGGTGCAATGGAAAGAGCCTTGGGCATTGTGTGATCCTACACAGATCATTTTTCTCATAGATGAAAGGGGTTACTGTTTCTGCCAGTTGGTCTCCCTGTCACAATTCCCTCCCTAGACCAATTTATCCTCCACTTAGCTGTCAAAGTGATTTTTCTTAAAGCTCAGATCTGACTATGTCACCCCTACCCACCCCCTAATCAGTAACCTCCAGTGACTCCCCATCACCTCTAGGGATCACTCCCTTGATCTAGCATTCGGAGCCCTTCATAACCTGTCTCCCCCCTCCTACTCCTGATCCCCTTCAGTCCCCTTACACTTCACTCCCTGACATGTATTCTTTAATCCAGGGATGCTGACCCCTTAACTATTTCATGAACAACATCCTACATGTCGTGGCTCTGGGCCTTTTCTCTGGCTGTCCCCCAGGTCTGGAGTGTTCTCCATCCTCATCATCCTCCTGGCTTCCCTCAAATCCCAGCTAGAATCTCACCTTTCCCAGTCCTCCTCCATCCTAGTGCCTGCTCTCTGTGATCTCCTGCCTCTCCTTTATGTATACCTGGTTTGTACACGTGTTTGCTTTTTATCTCCACCAGATTGTGAACTCTTTGAGAGCAGGGTTTATCTTTTGCTCTTTTTTTTGTATTCCCAGCACTAAACATGGTGCCTGGCACATAGGACATGTGTAATAAATGTTTGACTGAATGTAAAGGAAAAAAAATGTATGTGTAGAACCCATATAATGCATGCCCTCTGGAGGAGGGAGGGGATAGAGAGGGCTAAAAAAATCTAAGAATTATGCAAGTGATTGTAAAAAACTGAAAACAAATAAATTAATTCTAAAAATTAATTTAAAAAATTATTCATACCTTTTGATCCAGCAATACCACTGCTAGGTCTATATCACAAAAACATTTCAAGAACAAGAGAAAGCACCTATTTATGCACAAATGTTTACAGCAACTCTTTTTTATGGTGGCTAAGAATTGGAAATCCAGAGGATGGCCATCAGATGGGGAATAGCCAAAGAAGTTGTGGTATATGATTGTGATAGAAAGTTATTGTGCTATAAGAAATGACAATAAGGGTGGTTTCAGAAATGTCTGGAAAGGTTGCAAGAACTGGTGCAAAGTGAGGTGAACAGAACCATGAGTACATAGTACACAGTAACAGCAATAATGTGCAATGTAGAATTGTTAATGAAAATTATTAATTATCCAAGAGAAATCCAAAGGACTCAGGATGAAGCAATACTCTTCACCTCCTGAGAACAAACTCATCCTGTCTGAAAACAGACTGAAGCATGCTATTTTTCATTTTCTTTCTCGCATTCTTTTTTTTTTAATTGAAGTCTTCTTATCCAAAATACTACTATGGAAATGCTTCACATGATTGCCCATGGATAAACTACATAGAATGACTACTGTATCAGGGAGGAGAGAGAGGAGGGAATGAGGTGGGGATAGAATTTTGAACTTTAAACTTTAGAAAATGTGAAAAATGATTTTAACATGTAATTGGGGAGAACTACAATATTATATTAAAAGTGTACTCTAACCTTGGTAATGTTGTGATTTTTTATTTCACATTGACCACAAGCTCTGAATATTCTCCTAGTTATTTATGTATTTCCATTTTTTTCTTTTAAGATATCTATGTAATTAAATCTATACAATATATTTTTCTGCTTTGGTAGATCAATCCTCGGATATTTCACATAATTTGTCATTTCCAATGGGATTCTCCTTCCTATTTTTGCTACTTGTATCTTGTTCTGTTGAAATGCTGTTGATTTTTGAGACTTTACTTTGTAGCCTTCCCCTGAAAATGTTCCAGTGGTTCTTCTCAGAGAAGGAAAATTCTCCAAGACTTTTCATATCAGGCTAGAAGCCTTCCCCACAAGACTCTCTTTGGGAAAGACACAAGCTATCCAATGCTTTAAATGAGGCTCTAATTCTTCAAGGCTTTGCCTGAGAGGATTTTCAGGTAACTCATCATACTTAATACACATAGCACTCCTAGCTCACAAAGACAGACCCAAAGCTGCAGCTTTCTTATTTTTTGCATATTCTAACCCAACACTTCTCTTACCAATAGTGTCCAAAATAATCTTCATTTAGATTTTCCTCCTCTGGCTCTTCCCTGCCTAGCAGGTGGGTAGAGAGAAATTCTCCCTGTTCTTTTCCTCTACACCATCCCTTGTCTTTCAAAAAAACCATTCCTACTCACTTCTGTCTTTTTTTTGCAAATTGTATTTTATTTTTTCCAATGACATGTAAAGATAATTTTCAACACTCATTTTTAAAAGTATTTGGGGTTTCCAATTTTTTCCTTTCTCCTTCCCTCTCACTCTTGTGAGGGAGCTGCAGGACAGAACAACTTTCCCTCCTGGGATTCTCTTTACCTTGGAAGTTCTGAAATTGTCTTCCCTTTCTCCCATCAGAATGCCACATCTGCATATCTGAGACTTGTGGTATTTCTCCTGACAGCCTTAATTCCCACTTTTGATTCATTCTAGCCTGACATTTCATATTATGAACTCTGAATGTAATTTAAAGAAACAAGGTGAAAATAAACAGTATTGTCATATTCCTTTTTCAATCTTCAACCAATCAATCGTTCCATGGTTAGTTCCAACTTCTCCTTCTTGGCCCACATGCAAGGTCCTCAGGCAAAAGCAAAATGATTTGGTCTTCCTGTATCTTTAGGAATTATCACATTTTGTTGGGATCCACACAATCAATAGCTTTATTATAGTTAGGGAAACAGAAGTAGATATTCTTTGGGAACTATCTTGATTTCTTCATAATCCAGCAAATGTTGGAAATGTGATCTCCAGTTCTTTGCTACTTTCAAAACCAGACTGCTCTTCTGGAAATATTTGGTTCACATGTCACAGAAGCCTAGCTTGTAGAATCTTAAGCATAGCCTTGATGCAATGTCAAATGAGCACATTTTTTGATAATTTGAAGCATTCTTTGCATTTTCTTTTTTTGAGAATTGGGACATTTTCTTTTCTTGAGAATTCAGACATAAATTGAGAATTTTCCCATCTAGTGGCCACTGTTGAGTTTTGCTAATTTATTGGCATATAGAGTGCACCAACTTAACAGCATCATCCTTTAGGGTTTTAAATACCTCAGCTGGAATTCCATCGTCTCCACTAGCTTTCTTGTTAGCAGTGTGTTCTAAGGCCCACTTGACTTCATTCTCCAGGACATCTGGCTCTAGATCAGTAAACATCATGATCATTGCTGATGTTAAGATCTTTCTGGCATAGTTCTGCATATTCTTGCCACTTATTTTTAATCTCTTCTACTTCCGTTAAATCTCTAGCATAGTTACCTCTTACCATGCCCATTTTTGCATGAACCTTTACCTTGATGTCTCTAATTCTCTTCCATACATGTCTTTCCCATTCTAATGTCTTCTTCCATTTCTTTGTGTTCCTCACTCAAGAAAATCTCTCTCTCTCTAAAATTCTGCATTCACTTTGGCATATCTTACCCTTTCCCCCATACTTTTCCTTTTCCTTTTCCTTTTCTCCCCAGCTCTTTGTTAAACCTCATCAGGCAACCATTTTGCTTTCCTGCTCTTCTTTTCCTTTGGAATGTTTTTTCTTGTGCCTCCTGTACAGTATTACAAATGTTTGTCCATGGTTTTTCAGAGCACTCCATCTACCAGATCTAACTCCTTAAATTGATTCATCACCTCCACCTCATATTTATTAGGGATATTATTTGGGTCATATTTATCTGCTCTGATGGTTTTCCATACTTTATTTGATTTAAGCATGAATTTTGCAATAAGAAATTCATGATCTGAGTCACAGTTGGATCCCGGTCTTGTTTCAGCTTACCTTATAGAATTTCTTGACCTTTGGGTGCAAAACATATCATCAATTTAATTTCGATATAGACTAGCTGGTGTCTTTTTTGTGACATTTTTGCTATTATTTCTAGAGGATGCTGTAGGTCTTCACAGAATTGATCTGCTTTAACATCTTTAGCATCATTGCTTGGATCATAGACTTGTATTTCTGTGATGTTCCATGGCTTTCCTTGAATTTAAACAGATATTATTTGGTCATTTCTGAGATTATGCCCCAATACTGTTGGTCTTATGCTTTCATTAACTATGAAGGCTACTCTATACTTTCTTTCTTATTATTATTATTTTATTTGTTTTCACTGTTCTACAATCACTTCCATATAACCTAGACTTTCCTCTTCCCTCCCTCTCTTTCCTCCTTCCCTCCCCCCTCCCTCCCTGAGATGGCATACAATTTTATGTAGGTTCTACACATGCATTCCTATGAAATACATTTTCACCTTAGTCATGGTGCATAGAAGAATTAAAATGAATGGGAGAAATAAAAAACAAACAAACAAACCGAAATGTAATACAAAAAAACATGATCTGCTCCTTCTAGGGATCAAATTTCATAGTTCTTTCTCTGGATGTGGAAGGTATTTTACCTTAAGAGACCATTGGGAAATTTTTAAGTCCTTGCATTGCAATGAAGTTCTAAGTCTACCATAAAAAATTCCTTGCACGCTATGGTTGTTGCTGTGTACAAAGTTCTCCTGGTTCTGCTCTTTTCACTCAGCATCACTTCATGTAAGTCTTTCCAGGTCTCTTTGAAGTCTTGCTGTTCATCATTTCTTGTAGCACAATAGTATTCCACTATATTGATACACCACAGCTTCTTCATCTATTTCCCAATTGATGGGCATCCCCTTGATTTCCATTTTTTGGCCACCACAAACAGTGGTACTATAAATATTTTTGCACCTGTGAGACCCTTTCCTATTTTTATGATCTCTTGGGGATATATTCCAAAAGTGGTATTGCTGGGTCAGAGGATATGCCCAGTCTTGTAGCCCTTCAGGCATAGTTCCAAATTGCTCTCCAGAATGGATGAATCAGCTCACAGCTCCACCAACAATGAATTAGTGTTCCAACTCTCCCACATTTTCTCCAACATTTATCATCTTCCTGTTTTGTCATGTTAGGCAATCTGATAGGTGTGATGTGGCATCTCACAGTTGTTTTAATTTGCATCTCTCTAATCAATAGTGACTTAGAACATTTATTCATATGACTATAGATAGCTTTAATTTCTTCCTCTGAAAATTGCCTGTTCATGTACTTTGACCATTTACAAACTAGGAAATACCTTCCACTCTTGTACATTTGATGCAGTTCTCTATATATTTTTAATATGAGGCATTTATCACAGACACTAGCTACAAAAATTCCTTCCCCGTTTTCTGATTTCCTCTTAATCTTGGTTGCATTGGGTTTGCTTCTGCAAAAACTTTTCAATTTAATGAAATCAAAATTATACATTTTGTTCTTCATAATGTTTTCTATCTTTTGTTTAGACAAAAATTCTTCCCTTCTCCATAAACCTGGTAAATACACTATTCCTTTCTCCACTAATTTGTTTGTAGTACCAATCTTTGTACCTACATCATGCACCCATTTGGACTTTATTCTTGTGCATGGTGTCAAGCATTGGTCTATGCCTAGTTTCTGACACACTGTTTTATAGCAATTTTTGTCACACAGTGAGTTCTTACCCCAGAAGCCAGTGTCCTTGGGTTTATCAAACAGTAGATTGTTACATTCATTGACTACTGTCTCTTTGACACCTAACCTATTTCACTGATCTACCCTTCTGTTTCTTGGCCACTACCAAGTGTTTTTGCTGATTGCTGCTTTATAATACAATTTGAGATCTAGTAGAGGAGGCCACCTTCCCTAGCATTTCTTTTCATTAGTTCCCTTGATGTCCTGGACCTTTTTTTCTTCCACATGAATTATGATATTATTTTTTCTAGCTCTGCAAAATAATGATCTGATAGTTTGATTGGTGTGGCACTGAATAAGAAAATCAATTTAGATCTAATTGTCATTTTTAGTATATCGACTTGGCCCACCCACAAGTAACTGATATTTTTCTACTTACTTAGATCTGACTTTATTTGTGCGAAGTGTTTTGTAATTGTGTTCATATAGTCCCTAGGTTTGTTTTGGCAGGTAGACTCCCAAATATTTTATAGTATGTACCCTAACTTTAAATGGGATTTCTCTTTCTATCTCTTGCTGTTGAACATTGTTAGTAATATATAGAAATACAGAAGATTTGTGTGAGTTTACTTTGTAACCTGAAACTTTGTCCAAGTTGTTTATTATTTCAAGTAGATTTTTACTTGATTCTGTGGAATTCTCTAAATGTATCATCATATCATCTGCAAAAAGTGGTAACTTAGTTTCATCTTTACCTATTCAAATTCTTCAATTTCTTTTTCTTGTCTTATTGCAACAGCTAACTTTTCTAGTACCATATTGAATAATACTGGTGATGATGGACATCCTTATTTCACCCCTGATCTAATTGGAAACACATCTAGCTTATTGCTATTGCATATAATATTTGCAAAAGGTTTTAGGTAGATACTGCTTATTATTTTATGGAAAGTTCCATTTATTCCTATGTTCTCCAGTGTTTTCAATAGGAATGGGTTCTGTATTTAGTCAAAAGCTTTTTCTGCATCTATTGAGATAATCATATGGTTTCTCTTAGTTTTGTTGTTGAGATGAGCAACAATGTTAATAGTTTTCCTAATATTAAACCAGCTCTGCATTCTTGGTATAAATCCTAATGTATTATTGTATTATTCTATCATAATGCATTATTCTCATGATATGTTGCTGTATTCTTTTTGCTAAGATCTTATTTAAAATTTTTGCATCTATATTCATTAGAGAAATTGGTCTATAATATTCTTTCTCTGTTTTGGCTCTTCCTGGTTTAGGTGTCAAAATCATATTTGTATCATAAAAAGAATTTGGGAGGACTCCTTCTTCCCCAGTTTTCCCAAATAGTCTATATTATATTGGAATTACTGTTCCTTAAATGTTTAATAGAATTCAATTGTGAATCCATCTGGCCCTGGAGATTTTTTCCGAGGGAGTTCATTGATGGTTTGTTTCATTTCTCTTTCTTAGATGTGGTTATTCAAGTATTCAATATCCTCTTCTGTTAGTCTAGGAAATTTATATCTTTTAAAATAATCATCTATCTCATTTAGATTGTCAAATTTATGGCATACAGTTGGGCAAAGTAATTTCTTGGTATTGTTTTAATTTCCTCCTCATTGGAGGTGAGTTCTCCCTTTTCATTTTTTATATTGGTAATTTTGTTTTCTTCTTTCTTTGGTTTAAAATCAAATTGACCAAAGCTCTATTAATTTTATTGGGTTTTTTCATAAAACCAACTCCCAGTTTTATTTATTAGTTCAATAGTTTTCATAATTTCAATTTTATTAATGTCTCCTTTGGTTTTCAGTATTTCTAATTTGTTATTTACTTGGGAATTTTCAATTTGCTCTTTTTCGAGCTTTTTTAGCTGCATGTGCAATTCACTGATCTTCTCTTTCTCTATTTTATTCATTTAGGCACTCAAAGATTTAAAACTTGCCTTAAGAACTGCTTTTGCAATATCTCATAAAACTTGGTAGGTTTTCTCATTGTTGTCTTTCTCTCAAATGAAGTTGTTGATTGTTTCTATAATATGTTGTTTAACTCACTCATTCTGTAGGATTGAATTGTTTAGTTTCCAGTTAGTTTTTGGTTTATGTTTCCATGGCCTTTGATTACTTATAAGTTATATTGCATTATGATCTGAGAAAGATGCACTGACTACCTCTGCTCTTCTCTACTGGACTGTGAGGTTTTTATGGCCTAATAAATGGTCAATTGTTGTATATGTCCCATCTACTGCTGAGAAAAAGGTATATTCTTTTATATCCCCACTCATTTTTCTCCAGAGATCTATCATATCTACCTTATCCAGAGTTCTATTCACCTCCTTAACTTCTTTCTTGTTTATTTTGAGGTTAGATTTATCAAGGTCAGGGAGGGGGAGGGGGAGGTCCCCCACTAATATAGTTTTGCTATTTCTTCCTGTAACTCCCTTAACTTCTCCTCTAAGAATTTCGATGCTATACCACTTGGAGCATATATGTTTAGTAATGAAATTGCTACATTGTCTATGTTGCCTTTTAGCAGGATATTATTTCCTTTTTTATGGCTTTTGATTAGATCCATTTGTACTCTTGCTTTGTCTGAGATTAGGACTGCTACCCCTGCTTTTTTTATATCAGCTGAAACAAAATATATTCTGTTCCAACCTTTTGCTTTTACCCTGTATTCACCCCGTTTCAAATGTGTTCCTTGTTAAGAACATATTACTGGATTTTGGTTTCTAATCCATTCAGCTATCCCTCTCCATTTTATGAGAGAGTTCATCCCATTCACATTCACAGTTATGATTACTATCTGTGTCTTTCCCTCTATTCCGTTTCTCCTTGTTAATGCTTTTAGTTCTCCCTTCTCTCTTACCCTGCACAATAGTTTAAATTTTTGACCCCCTCCGCCCTCAGTCTTCCCTCCCTTCTTTCAGCCTCCTTCCCTTTTAATCCCATTTTCCGTTACTACTTCTTCCCTCCCTTTTAGCCTCCCCTTCCTTTTCTTTCCCCCTTCCCCTCCTACTGCCTATAGAGCTAATTGTACTTATATACTTAACTGAGTTTTGTACCTTCCTTGAATTCAATCAGATAAGAGTACCTCTTAAGCACCGCTCATCTCCCTCCCCTCTTTCCCTCTACTGTAATACATTTTTGTTCCTCTTCCTGTGATGGAATTTAATTTTTTCTGCCTCCTCCTTTTCACATCTCCCATTACAATCCCGTTGCACCTTTAAATCACATTTGTTATCATCACATCACCAAGGAATATAGTTGCCAAATTCCAGAACTATTAAGTGAAGGAGAAAATACTGCAGGCAGCCAAAAGGAAACCATTCAAAAATCTAGGAGCTTCGGTAAGGATCACACAGGACCTTGCAGTTTCCACATTAAAGATTGAGGGAATTGGAATGAAATATTCTGTAAGGTAAAGGAGCTGGGACTACAACCAAGGATCAATTACTCAGCAAAATTCAGCATAACATTTCAGGCAAGGAAATGGACATTCAGTGAAATAAGGGATTTCCAGACCTATCTGATGAAAAGGTCAGAGCTCAATAGAAAATTCAATTTTCAAACACAGGTCTCAACAGAGGCATAAAATGGTAAACAGGGAGGGAGAAACGTTAAGCATTACGGGCAAACTGCTTATATCCTTATAAGAGAAGGTGATATTTGTTAATCTTGAGAATTATATGTTTATTATGAAATGTAAAAGGGATATACACAGACAGAGGCACTGGGTATTCTATTCTTTCTGAGGAATTCCTGCCCACAGTACATATGTACAATGATCATTTGAATTAGCTTCACTATTCCCATATATTTAAGTCCAAAAATAACCAAGATGTTGATGTTTCATCTTTCCATCTTCAAAATGACCACAATCAGCTTACCGTGGTTCATGTGTTGTATGTTTGTTCATGGAAAAAATATTAGTAGTGGTACTTTTCTCTGCACTTTAGGCTCAGGTTTGCAAAAAAAAAAAAATTATTTAACTTATGCTTAATTTCCTATCCAAACATTTCTAGTTTTGAGATATAGAGAGATATACAAACTGGAAATGTCCCCTTGCCTTCTAATAGGACTCTGTATGCCAAGACAATTTGAGAAAACATTCATTAAAAAATTTGAACAACTGGAAGGCAAAAGTTCCATAATGTAATAGAAAGAAATAGTGTGGAAGGTGGCCTATCCATACCAGATCTTAAATTTTATAATAAAGCAGAAATAATCAAATTGCTTGGTACTGTCTAAGAAACAGAGGGGTAGATAAGTGAAATAGGTAAAGTACACATGACACAGTAGTCAATGAATATAGAAATCTACTGTTTGACAAGTACAAGGACCTCAGCTTCTTGGATAAGAAATAAGTATTTAACAAAATCTTCTGGGAAAACTGGAAAATAGTGTGGCAGAAATTGGGTGTAGACTAACACCTGAAACCATATGCCAGAATAAGGTGCAAGTGGGTACACAATCTAGGTATAAAGACTGATAATATAAACAAATTAGGAGACCAAGGAATACTTTATTTGTCAGATTTAGAGAGAATGGAGAAATTTATGACCAAGCAAGAGCTGGAGAACATGATGAAATGCAAAATGGATAATTTTGGTTACATTAAAATGACAAGTTTTTGCACAAAGCCAATGCGACCAAGACAGGGAGGGAAGCAGAAAACTGGGAAAGAGTTTTTACAATTAGTGTCTGTGATAAAGGCCTCATTTCTAAACTATATAGAGAACTGAGTCAAATTTCCAAGAATACAAATCATCCCCCAATTGATAAATGGTCAAAATCAAAACAACTCTGAGGTATCACATCACACTGATCACATTGGCTAACATGACAAAATAAAAATATGATAAATGTTGGAGAAGATGTGAGGGAGTTGGAACACTAATTCATTTTTGGCGGAGCTGTGAGCTAATCCAACTTTACTGGAGGGCAATTTGGAACTATGTCCAAATAGCTATGAAAATGTGCATACTCTTTGGCCTAGCAATACCTCTTCTGGGGCTATATCCCCAAGAGATCATTCAATGGGGAAGAGACCCACATGTAGAAAAATATTTATAACACCTCTTTTTTTTGGTGGCCATGAACTGGAAGTGGAGAAGATGCCCATCAACTGGGGAATGACTGGAGAAGTTGTGATATATGAATGAAATGGAATACTATTGTGTTATAAGAAGTGATGAACAGGCGGACTTCAGAAAAACCTGGAAAGATTCAAATACGCTGATGCAGAGTGAAATGAGCAGAACCAAGAGAACGTTTTACATAGTAACCGCCACTGTGTGCAAGGACTAATTTTGATAGACTTAACTCTTCATGGGAATGCAAGGACTTAAAATATTTCCAAAGGATTAATGATGCAAAAATCCCATCCACATCCTGAGACAGAACTGTGGAGTCTGAATACCAACTGAAACAAATTCTTTTCTCCTTTGTTATGTTATGTTTTGTTTTTCTCATGGTTTCTCCCATTCATTTTAATTCTTCTATGAAACATGACTACTGTGAAAATGTGTTTCATAAGATTGTATATGTAGAGCCCATATAAGATAAGAAGTTGTTTTGGGGAGGGACAGAAAATTTAAAACTTATGGAAATGATTGTTGACAATGGAAAACAAACAAATTAATAAATTTGGGGGGAAAAGGTTTGAACAAAAAAAAATCATAATATGCTAATTACAGCTCTCTGATTAACATTCCACAGGAGCTGAGAAATAGAGTCACCATCTCACTCACTCCTGAAGGAAACTAAGAAATTTAAGGCCTTTAAAAGATTTCCATTTCATTTTTCAATGGGGAAAGGTGGATGAGGAGACACTGATGCGAGAAAGATCAGTTACTCATTTTTAAATGACTGGGTACCAGCTTTAATGGGGCAGCTAGATCGGACAATCCATAGAACAGTGGACATTGAGTCATGAAGACTCAACTTCCTAAGTTCAATTCTGGTCTCATATGTTAGCTAGCAAGAAGTGAACTACTTGCCTCCAAGTCCAGAGCTCAGTCTACTGTATCATTTAGCTGCCTCTAACAAGAGGGAAAGAGTCAAAGAGGGAGAAAAAATGATTGTGAATAGAAGAATGAGGTTGGGGGTCAATGGTCAAAGTTAGAGCCAGAACACCATCACCTTTGGAGTCTATTATCTGAATCTAGCAACCTGCATTGAGGTGAGCACCGATGAGCCTCACAGCTTCCCAAGAATATAAGCAGACTTGGAGAAGCCAGTGATAGATTGGCCTGTGATCGTCCCAGGTGCTGGGGGAAGCTGCCTTACATGAATTTATCCATTTTTTGGTAGGGATGTGTCTCTGTGACTCCCCTCATCTACTGGCAACCTCTTACTTTACACACTAGAAAATTTCATGGTGATGAAATGGATGGAGGAGAAGCCCACTGTGCTGTCCTCGATTTTCTTCTCTCTCATAACATCACAAGACAATTACAATACTGCTATTTTGGCAATGTCTATTATTTTAAGTGTTTTCTTAGAATGTATGAATTAGTGTATTAAAAACAGGATTCATCGGTTAAATCTGTTCCAATTCTGCCAATCTGAGTTCCAGCAGTGAGATTAGAAACCAAGAGAGGACAAGTTCTTGGAGGGAAATAGACTCAGTGTAAGGAGCTTTTTACCCATCCACCTAAGCTCTAACTCCTAGAGGAGATCATTGACTGGGTCTTCAAGGATCCAAGTGTAGCACCTCACATAGGGCCTGCTCATTCTTACCTTCTTGGCTGGTTTACTCAGTCAAACCTTCCCTCACCCTGGAGGGTCTGTGGTTCCCAGAGAAGGACCAATAACATGAAGTCAAAATAAAAATTCTCTCTGGGTGCTAGACAAGACCAGTCAATTCATGGTCAACAGATTATTACTGGCCAGTTCTTCAGGCACTTGATAGATATTATGTTCATCTTCTGACCTGGCACTGTTTTAGGCCCCAGAGATTAACAGAAAGAAAAAAAGTTCCTATTTTTGAGGTGTTCACCATTTGAGGGAGAGAACATGCAAACAACTATGGACAAATTCCCTATGTACAGGATAAATTGGGAATAATCAATAGGAATACTCAGTCAAAGGTAGCAGCATTAAGGAGCATTGGCAAATAAATGTACATTCCCAGAAGTGGAGATCAAGGCCTTCCATTACACATCATCACATACTTCCAGAAGCTGAGGCAGAGTCCCCACCTCCACAACCTACACCTGAAGCTGGTCTGGCTGCACTTGGACAAGGTTGTGAGGATGGAACTCCCACTGGCCAATTCTCTATTGCCCTCTTCTTTACCCTATGAATGACGACATAAAAAACCCAACTTTCTTTCAACCTAACTGCTTCTTAGGAGACACTATTTCTCCTAGGGGCTTCCACTGAATGGAATTCGTTTTCAAACTGTGGGACCTGGAAATTCACACAGTACTCAGATACAGTCAGATATCAGTGCTACTTTATCTTCAGGTTATTTTAAATTGAGACTGTCACTTTTTCACAGAAGCCATCAGATCACAGGGATTAGCCCATAACTGATGAAAGAGAGACAAATAGAAAAATGTCTGCGTTTTGGACTAATAATGATACCAATAATAATTTAATGTTAGGATTTTGTACTTCCTTCAAGTTTTCCGAATACTTTTCATAAGTTTGATTTGATCCTGACAACAACCCTCTGAGGTGAGTTATTATTCTCATCTCATAGATGAGGAAACTAAGTCAGAAGGATATTAAGTGACTTACCTAGGGTCACACAGCTAATAAATGCAGATTTTCCTGACTCCATGTCCTACTCTCTGTCCATGTCATCACTTATCCACCTCTACAGGAAACTTTGTCACTGGGAAATGGTGGGACAGAAATAATTTTATAGACTATGGCCAGTGCTTCAGGCTAAGATAGTGTTAGAATCACGTGCTTGGGTCACTGTAGGAGGAAAGATTCCCCCTTTACCCTTCACACTCATATTCCATCTAGCAAAACCCATTTCAGAGGACTAAGACAAAGTGGCCAGTCCAATTGCAGGGCCAAGAGCAGGACATGGGAGCAGTGCCTTTATCAAAGACAATATCTAATAGCTGGTGGATAGGAAAACTCGAACAAAGAAGACTAGGCTGAGGGGTCCGGCTCTGCTCCTTAAGGTCAGATCATACATCCAGACGTTGGCACCTTCTAAAGCTGTTGCCCTTTGCAATCTGTCTGAACACTCCTCCACCCATTCTGGGTCTTCTGCAAGAATTTCTTGTGAATCTCTTTAAGAAGACTATGTTTATAAGAGGTTACATAACCATGAGCCATTACATTTGTGATTTTCTTGTTCATAAAACATCACAGATCTGCACCTCTAAGGGACTTCAGATGTCATGAAGTCAGATTGCTTCATTTTACATGTTAGAAAACTGAGGTAGAGGGAGGTTAAGTGACCATCAAAATCTCATAAGGATCAAGTATCAGAGACAGGTCCATGGACTTCACAGCCAGAGCTTTATCCACAGGACCACCCTGCTTCCCTTATTGTAGCTCTTAAGCCACCATACTCCAGGATCTCCTAGCTCTAACTCTATGGTGAGTCTTGAACCACCCAGGATGATGCTTCCCACAGTTTGGAATAAATGATTAAAGAGCTTACAGATTTCTCTTGTAAGCAATGTCATTCATCCTAAAGAGGACAGATAAGTGACATTGTAGTTTTAAGACTATGAATGCCAGTGTCACCCTTCTATACATGATGAAAGTGGAGAGATCTACTTCAAGCAAGATATTGAGGAAAGTGTTGTAGCAGTTATGTTTTGACAGGACTTAATGCTCTGGTTGTGCAGGAAGAACACAAACGGTATTGGGAATGGCAGAAGTTGCAGAAAGTCTCTTTAGATCCAATAGATTTTGCCTCCTGGAACCCAATCATGGTCTTGACCAAGGGTATACTTGAGGCTCAGGAAAGAGGACTTCAGGGTGAGGGTGGAAACACTCCCAAGTTCTACGAGAAGCTAGAGATCTGCTAGATCTCAAATAACCTTTGCAGCTGGGTACAGGTTGGGCAAGAGGAGGTTTTTGTCTCAGTTCCTCATGTAAATCTCTCACTGTGGTAATTACCAATATAATGCAAGAAACAGTAATAATCAGCCTCATCCTCAGCCTGGGCCCCCTTGATAGTGAGGGCAGCTTTGTCTCCAAGTAGGGACCCTGAGAAACGGGCAGGGACACCTGATGCAAGACTGTTGGTATTATATATGAGTAGCCTGGGAACTTGGCCAGATTTCTGCTGGAACCATTCTGGATAGTTCCCAGAGGTGACTGCCCCTGTGCTGGAGCTGCAGGTAATGGTGACTGTTCCTCCTGGGGTCACAGTCAGGGATGGCTCCTGAGTGACCACAGCCTGAACAATGGTCCCTGAAATCAATGGGATAGACAAATATATTAGAAACAGAGAGACAAGCAACATTGCCACAGCCTCCACCTTCACGTCCAGCTCACCCCTTTTTCTCCCCAAGAGCCCAGAACATCTGCCCCCAACCTTTGCAGAGAATGAGCAGGATTACAAGAGGAGTCACGGTCATGGTGTTGATCATGTGCTTCCTGGAGCCCTAGAACTTGGGCTGGGCTCCTGCCAGTCCCTCTTATTTCCCACTCACCCCATCCTGGGAGGCTGAAGCATTCCTTTATGCAAATAACTCTTGAAATTAAACTCACTGGGGCCCCAAGTTGGGACCCCTGCTGGTTGTAGAGGTAATATTGTGCTAGGTGGGAATGACTATGCCCTGGCCCTGAGGTTCTCCCACTGGGCCCAGTCAGGAAACAGCTGCAAGGGTAGCAAGCATTCATGAGCTCACAGTGCCAACTCTGTCTATAGTTTCCTGATTTCCCTTCACATCATGCCCAGCCATCATGTGCCCCACAGCATTCCCATGGTGACCCCTGCTGGAGCCAAACCCCCAACTCATCTCTTGTTGAGGAAAAGCCATCAAATGTAGATAGCTTAGAGAAGGTGTCTGGGTGTGCAAGTCATCTGGTTCCAACGCCCCATCTCTTTGAGCTCTGACCTTGAGATACTATCCCCCAACTCAGGACACTGTCCCCAGAAACCATCCAGTAAGCCAAACTGATCTAGGTCACCAACTCTGTCCCTCCAGTGTCACATACAAACCATCCCTTGTCAATAGAAACACTAATAACAGTTGACCTTCACATCCCACTTTCAGGTTTGCCAACCATTCCACATCTATGACCTCGCTGGATCCTCACTATGACCCCAGAAGGCAGGGTCACTAAGGTGGGAGAGACTTTGATTCAGTCCTGACCAGGGATGAGGAAAAGCTGGTCTGCATGTCCCAACAGCAGTAGCTGCTGAGGTAAATGTGGAAAGGGCACCAGCCACATGCCCAGCCTGAGGCTTTCTGTATGTTTATGAAAAATATAAATACTGATACTGTCTTGTGCATGTTAGCTAATAATTGTTATTCCCTTTGTGCTGGCATTCTGATCTTTTAAGTATAGTTAATAAAAGCCAAGGTATATTTTTGGATCTCAGTTCCCAAAAAATGCATGATTTCAATTCCACTTGACCAATGGGAATTTTCCCATTATTTCCCTAAGACGGTTTTCCATATATCTTTGTTTTGAAACACATTTTAACATTTCAATCACTGAAGGAATATTTCATATCCCTTGAATAAAGTAAGTTCACTCTGTCCTTTTGGTGACCTCTCAAGGAACATAACATGCGCGAGTTGGCCATGCCTTAATGTTTTGGGAACTAGCCACTCCCGGAACACATAGATAATACTTGGAGGATCTGGCTAGTCCTCCCAGTATATGATTAATTAGCTTATATCTTGTGGCCCCCGTATGATATGTCCTTGACGAACAAACACCTGCATTCCCATGGCCATGTGCCTGACCAGCTTAGAACAGTGTGTGGAGCCTTTGGCAAAAAGCCTTCTTTGTCTAGGTCCCTATAAACTCCCCTCGCTTAGTGCAAGTCCTCGGAATCTCACCCATGGAGAGGACGCTCTGCCTGGGACCTCTTTGCTCCCAATTCGGATCCTGAACGCTGTATCCCGGGATTCCCCAGCTGATGTAATTCAGGTGTTGGTGCTCCTCGAATTGGTGATATTTTTCTATTTCCTCTTATATCTATATTAATATTGCTATAATTATATTAATATTAGGCTATATTAATTATTTCTGCTGTAGCTCTAAACTGTTCATGCATTTGCCTTTTCTGTAAATCAATAAAATATCCAGCTTCTTCTTCTCAAATGTGTCTTATTGTAGGTGCGAATCTGAACCATAAATTTCCTTAATCATATATAATTGGATGAATCCGAACCCCTTTTGAAATCACAATACAATCACCTAAAACTGACAAGTATTCAAAAAAATTGTAATGAATAAACAAGCCACTATGATGCTAAATACAAAAAAATTGCAAGACATTAATTACTCATGATTGATTAGGAATTTCCTCTGATTTGACTTAAAATATTCTCAATATATCTGTTTTACATTTTCTAGTCAGCAGAAATTGACCTTCTCTCCCTCCCATCCCTCTACCATCCCCCAAACTGAGAGAAAAAAGAAAAAAAAATCCCTCTTAGAAGCATGTGGTTTTGTCGTTTGGTTGTTCAGTCATTTCTGAGTCTTCAGTGCACTATTGACCACACCGCCCATGGGTTTTCTTTGCCAAAGTACTGGAATGGTTTGCCATTTCCTTCTCCAATGGATTAACACACAAAGAGGAAAAGTAACTTGCCCAGAGTCATACAACTAGTAAGAGTCTGAGGGCAGATATCAACTCAGGCTTTCCTGATTCCAGGGCCAGTGCTTTATGCACTGAACCACCTAGGTATCACATGAAGAGTCAATCAAAACGTATATTTTCACTGGCTATGTCCAGAAGGGAATATGCACGTGTGCACCGGTGTGTGTGTGTGTGTGTGTGTGTGTGTGTGTGTGTATGTGTTTGTGTGTGTGTGCATACACACTAACATGCATTTTATGTATAAAATTGATCTATATTTAGAGTTCTTTGCCTCTCGACATGGAAGTGGGCAGCATGTTTCGTCATTTATCCTCTAGCATTGTAATTGGTCATTACCCTGCTCAGAGTTTGTCCATCTTCAAATTCTTTGTCTTTTCCATGTTGTTGTCACTGTATAAATGATTCTTTTGGTTTTGTTCACTTCATTCTCCTTCAATTCATACAAATCTTCCCTTCCTGGTTTCTCTGAAATTGCCCCACTTCGTGATTTTTTACAGGATGAGGTCCTGTGTAAGGGGTGGCAGTGAGGCTGATGGCAATGCAGAGGGATGGGATAGTCTCCTTTATTTCTCTTATCCATTGACTCTCAGTATACTCTACTGAGAATGGAAGGCAGGCATGCCCTCTGTCCAAGGAGAGCAAAGGGTAGTAACAGCACAACTGAACACTACAGTCACATAAAAAGAAGGTTCCAGTCAGCCCAACGGGTTCACCCTAACATGACAGTTTCCTCACCATGAAATCAGTCAAGGTTCCACAGAGACCTTGGACTGAAGTTTGGTAAAGAAGTGTCCTCACTGTTTCTTGAGGATACCCAACTATATGCCAATAAGAGTAATGCTCTAAATTGAAAGGATAAATATGTACAAAAATATATACTACCCAGATTAAAATAACATGAATGAGAGTGCTTAACTTTACCTGACAAGAAATTAACAAACCATATATTTCCAAAGGGAAAAAATGGAACAATGAAAATTTACATGTGAATTTTAGGGAAAAACCATTTAATGAAAAATGAACTCCGCTACTATATGAATTATTTTAAAATGAGTAACAAAGGAGTCCTACTAATACTTCCCAAGCAAAAATATGGTCTGAAACCTAATCCAATGGTAATCAAAACAGGGAAAGAAAATAATTGACTAATATCCTTAATTAATACGAAAGAAAATAAATTAAATAAAATATTAAAATGAAATTGCCACAAAAAATCACAAAAATCATACACTATGGGGAAATGGATTTATACCAGGAATGTAGAGATGGCTCAATATTACACAAACCATAACTGACCATAGCAATAACAAATTTCATGAAATCATGAATGTTTCAGTAGCTTAAAGAAAACTTTTGACAAAATCCAACACTCATTTCTATAAAACAAAAAAAAGCAAAAAACAGAAAACTGAAGACACCAAATGGCATAGGAATGAACTGAACTTTCCTTCAAATGATAAATAATATCTGCCCAAAACCAGAAGCCAGAATTATCTCTGACAGGGACAAGATAGAAGCCTTTAAACCTTCTTAAGTTCAAGGGTAAAGGAAAGTTATTCCACACCATGATAAGGAATATTCAGCATAATGCTAGAAATGACAGCTTCAGTAATAAGAAAAGAACAAGAAATGGAAGGAATAAGCATCAGCAAAGGAGGAAGAAAGACGTCTCTTTTTGCAGGTGACATCAATATTTGCTAAGAGTACACTAGAGAGCCAACTGAAAAATTGAAACAAGTGACACTGTCCACGAAGCTCCAGGATACAAAAGAAGCCTGTGCCAAATATTAATATTCTTTCATATTGCAAGCAAAATCTTTCAGGAGGAGAAAGAGAGAAGAATTCCATTGAAAATAATGTTAGACAGTGTAAAACAAATGAAAGGACACCTGCCACGACATGGATAAAGACTCTATGAACACCATTGTAATATACTCTTGACATGAAAAAAGACAGATCTAAATGGAGAAGTATTCATTGCTCATAGATAGGTCACGCCATATAATGGAAACGACAACACTACCTACAATAATTTATGTATTCTTTATCATACCATTCAGACCAGTAAAGGGTTACTTTAGAGAGCTAGATAAAATAATAATATAGTTGATTTGGAGTACAGAATGTTAAATATAGCAAAGTAATTAATGAAAAAATGGTAAGAAAGAGTGTACTGAGTCACTTAGGGGCTTGGTGATGGAGACAGACTGAGCTCACTAATGCCAGTCAGACAACTACAGAGGAGCTGATACAAAACCATTGGAAGAAAGAACTGGGTTAGTGATGGGAGGTTGGTGCCAGTGGTCTGGTTAAACTTCTGCCTACTTGCCACGCTGATCTTTGGGTGCAGACTCTATCTCTTGTCAAACCTCATTCAGTTTCTGGCAAGATGAAGACCTATCAGAGTTAACATTCAGAGGGCAGTGGGAAGGAGGGGAATAGTGAAAAGGGCTAGAAAGGAGTGGAGGGATGGCAGGGTTTCTCTACATTGTCTGGTCTGGTCTTAAGGATTCCAGCTCCATTTTTCTGCCCTTGCATACTCTGAACATTTCTGACTGGGCAACTCATCACCACATCTTGATTTATGTTTTTTCCAGCGTCTATTTACATGCTAATGCCTCACATGAACTGAAGCCCTGATTACTAGGATTTCAGCACAGACCATCACCTGTGTAAAGCCCATGTGGCTTCAGAAGCTACTTTTCACAGATCATCTGACTCCTAGTTTGTGGTGACATCATAGAAGGAGAAGGCTGTCTGGGGTAAGCAAGGGATGAGGCCACAGGCAGATGGACATGCAACTGGGAGCTTGTGACTTCCTAAAACACCCATGTGTTTGGCCTTCGTTGCATCAAAATGATCCTCCTTCCATCAGCTACCTTTTGATGCTTGGGCTTGAAAACAGATGCCTCACAGAAGAGTGAGAAGGGAATCCAAGACAAAAAGGGAGGTCCTCACAGGAACTCATTTCCTTTCCAAGAGGGCATCATGCTGTTGAGACAGTGGGGAAGGAAAAGCATAGGTCATGGAATGCTGGACCAGACATGGCTCCAGGAAGGAGTAGGTGCTGCCCCTTGCATTGTGACCTTTGGGGTTAGAAGTCTTCATAATGAAAAGGCAGCAGAGAGAAGTGGATAGGTTGGTGGTCCAGGAGTCAGAAAGTCCTTAATTTAAATCCCCTCTGTGGGGCTTTCTATGATGAGGCTGGGCCAGTTACAGAACTTTCTGAGCCTCATTTTAAAACTTCTTTTAATGAGATTATTCCAGATGGTTAAGGAGGACACTTTCTGCCCCAAATCAATGAGTTAGGGGGACTTTGGACAAGTACAAAACCCTTGGATGAGAGAAAAATAAATTTTACTGGTTCCACATCATAGAACATCCTATTCCTCCAATTCAAAAACATTCTAGAGCCCACACTGGGCAGTGCAATGGACATCTAGGGACTTTTACAAGCTCCAGATTTGGGCTACAGGAGAAGACCGTGCATGTAGATAGTCAGCCCTTCACAAGCTCAGGAGGTGATAGGAGTCATGGGAAGCTAATTTCACAAATGTCCAAACTTCCTTATGTTTCTTCAGGGAAAATAATAGGCAATTTCAGCTTATGTAGGCAGAAGAATGTGGACAGCTGTGGGGGCTGGGGGGATGCTGATCTCAGGGAGGCAGAGTAGGTTGAGGTGTCTTTGGAGCCAGAGACTTTCTGATATCCTTGAGAAATGGCTTCCATAGACCTAGAAGATTGACTTGAGCACCTTGCCTAGTGTTTCCATACCAGTCTCTAGCTGGTCCCAAAGTTAGCAGCCCTTTCAGAGTCAGAGATTTTAACCAACTCACTGATGGAACCTGAAAGTGATGCTGGCTGAGTCAAGATAAACTGGGCCCAAGAATCTAGGAAGAGTGAAAGAAGTTGAGTTGTGATTGCAAACCCAGGTGCCCTCCCTCCCTTCTCTCCCCATGTAGGAAGCTAAGATGATGAGAGCCCCCCCCCCAGATATGGAAATGTCTGTCTCTCTGAGCCCCTTCACTCTGGCAGAGAGAGAAGTCCAAGGTCTGTCCAAGATACAGCCAGCTCTCTTCCCCTAGAGGCCCCTCAGCAGGTGTCTCTGCCAGTGTCCCTGCCCTCTCTTATCCCTTCCCAGAGTCCTGCATACCATCCTCTCCTTTGTGATTCAGCCCTGTAAGGCCCCAGAGACTGAGACTGGAGCCATGGAGGTCTCTGAGTGGAGAAGGTGGATAATAGGACTCTGCCCCCATAGGATGGACTGCCTAACATCCCATAGCCCATTGAGCACAAGTCTAAGACATGAGCTGCTGGGAGTCTCTAGGAAGACAAGAGTCTGACAAGCCCCCAAAGCCAGTCCTCTCTCTACCTCAGGTCAGTGCCATTCTCCAACGTGTCCAAGTGTGGACATGGATGAGCAGAGCTATTGTCCACTGGGCTTCCTGCTGTCAGAATCATGTGCCAGGGTCAGTTTGGGAGAGAAGCCCCAGACCTTGTGAGTCCCATTGAGCTTGGCCCAAATGTTCAAGAGACTAGAGAAGGGAATGAGGCATGGAATCAAGGGGGTGGAGGTGGAAGGTAGGGAGCAGAGGAAGCTCCAGGAGAATGGACTCTATTTTCTTGGGGACGTAATAAGGAAAGGGCTAAGAGCTGAAGGGGCCGGGAGGTGGAACATCAGGAGACAGAAATCTTGGAATAACTGTTGTCAAGAGGGCAAAATAGGGGTGATTGGGTGGTGTAGCTGCCTTGAGGCCCCAGTTCAGATTAGATGGCTTCATGTTATAGTGGGCCCTTCAGTTCAGCTGGTGACTCCACTGATGCTAGCTGAGTCAGCCCAAACTGAACCCAAGCACCTGGAAGGAAAAAGAGAGAGATTTTTAAGTCAGGAGTCAGGGACTCTGTCTGCTCTCCTCAACAAGGAGGGAGAAAGGAGACCATCCCTCAGGACTTTCTCAGAGACCACCTATGCTGGCACCTGGGCAGACAGTGAGGAGGTTGAGCAGGAGATGAATCTAGGCCATGGTAGACATGCCCCCAAATCTCTGCTCCCTGAGGCCCCTCACCCCTCACCTGGTGCCAAGTTTCTTGTATCTCCCTAACCCCTCTTCCACCCCTCCATGTAAATCTGCTACTTCATTGTTTCTCACCCCATTGAGGGCCCTGGAAATGGAAGGGAAGGATTGAGGCAGAGGAGTGATGGCTGATAGGACAGAAGCTCTGACTGTGCCCCCTGGGAGGGCCTGGGGAGGAAGCAGCTGCTGAGCCATCTTACAGCCTTGTGATCTTAAAGCAAGTGTGTGGGGTTGGGTAGAGCCCCTCTGACAGTTTAGAAGAAAATTCCTGAGTCCACAAACATTGTCTCACAGTGTCACCTGCTGACACACATGCAGATATCATCCTGAGGCTGGTGTAAGACCTGTCTTCAATGGTGAAAGTTCCATGGTCTGATATAACCTGGGAGCTCAGGGTACTAAGTCTTTGTGGGCCTTTCCTTGTAACTTTTAGCTATTTTTTAAACAAGGCTACTGTACTAGAATCCAAAAATCTCCATTGGACATTGATTAGGATATTGCCTCCCAAGGAACATCTCATTGCACATCACGGTCTGCTCAGCCCCTGGGCCTAAGGTCTCTTCACCCTCCCTTGCAGTGATCGCCCAATCTGATTTCCTGCTCCCGAACAGCTGGAACCAAGACTAGATGCCATGTGCTATATTCTCCTACCAGCATCTTTTGTTCATTTGGATCTACGAGTAAAGGGGAATAAAAAGGACAAGAAAAAGTCTGAGGATGGGAATCCATTGGAGGGACAGAAGGGAAGCAGGGGAAGAAACTAAGGAAAGGAAAGTAGACAATCCACTCCAAATGTTCGCAGGGACTATGGAGGCCCAGCTGATCTCATACTGCTCCAGTGAGCCACAGTTAGATACCCTGTAACCTGTCTCTAACATAGTAATGTCACTTTGATCCTCTTCAAGCTGCTCTGTTTTTCTGACCCCAAACAGAATGAGTCTCCACCATTAAATACCAGTGTTTGCTACAAGGAGGCATCCAGGAAGTTTTGCTGCATTTAAGGAAGTGTAGTAGAGTGCTGGTGGTAAGGTCATGAGACCTACAAGTCTTCACTTTCATTGACTGTTGCTACTGCTGTTTCTAATTCCACAGGACTTCCTGCCATGCCTGATAGTCTGTGTCTACTCTGGTGTTAAAGTCACCCAGAATGACAAGTTTGTCCTCTTTCAGCACATTGATGATGAGGGTCAACACTTCTTCGTAATTTTTCTTCTTTGCCCTCATCAGCATTCATCATGGTGGGAGCACACACACTGATGCTGGTGGGGCCGCACTTTCCTGCAAGTGGCAATCACATTGTTGAACCTTCCATTCACTCCTTTTGGGAGTCCTACAAGCTTGTTAACTAGATTAGCTTCACTTTCAAATTGTATACCAGCTTCATGCAGCTCCCTGTCATTTTGACCACTCCAGAAAGGAGTGCATCAGCTCCAACTTTGGACTTCATTGGCCTGTCTTGTGTCATGCAGGGAGGCTTCTTGGATGAGATATTTGCTAAATTCTCTTCCAACAAGTGCTGTTTGCTCTTCAGTTCTCCTAAATTTAGTAGTGTCAATGAGTGTGTGCACATTCTATGTATCCGTGGTGAGGGGAATCATAAATTTATTTTGTATTTTGACTGCAGAATGGGATCCATGCCTGCTGCAGTAATAAGGCCAGGGTGGGGTGAAGCAGACAATGATGGGGGTATTTTTCTAGCTCTTTCCACATGCAAGGGACTGAGGAGTATGGATCTTGAGAAAAGCTGTGAAGACACCCAGACAGCTGCTGAATACCAGTGCTGCTTCAGTACAATGAGAAGATGACCCTATGGCCTGGGCCACATCTGTGCAGGGTTGTGACTACTGCTCCTAATATATTCATACCTATTGTTTCATCACCAAGCTGTCTCCACTGGACTTCAAAGAAGATAAAATAGTAAAATAATAAGACGCAAAATGGTTGAAAAATAAGATTAAAAACTGTAAAATTATTTAATTAAGTTGTAAAGTTATTGAACAATCAAATGATATAATGGAACAGCAAAATGGTCTGAGTGACATCTTTAGACTTCTATCTAGAATGAAATTGAGAGAACAGTAACATGAAGTTGTCAGCCTCCTCTCTGTTCCGAAGTCATTGAAGTCCAGTAGCAAGACAAAAGTCCAAATGACTATTGATGGCTCTGGATGACCTTGCTGTCTACTTAGACCAAACTCTAAGTGCTCCAGAGTGCCTGCTTCTGTCAGCTTCATGACTCATAGAACAAAATGTTCACATCCACCTATTCTTCTGGAGATGCCTTTGCTTGCTTGAGGTCCCTATTCCCTAATTCACCAATGTGTCTGAGGGCAATTATTTGTCTTCAACCTTATTTGGCTCATCGTCTCAGTTGGTTTTATTGGAGTCTGGTCACTGCACATGGTACATATTTTTGGAGCCATGGGTGAGAGTTGATTGAAAAGTGTTTGAGAAACCTTGAAAAGACCTCATCAACCTTCACACCCAAGGCACTAGTCCTAACTAAACACCCCATAGACACCAAACACAGGTATTAGAGATTAAGCCATGAGAGTCTGCAAACTTATTCAGCAATTGGAATATTAGAGTATCACCTGTGTTCATTACCAAACATTCACAAAGAAAGATCTTTGATAATTAGTTGGTGTTGATATCAGAGAAATACTAGCAAATCAGTAAGACCATGTCTATAGTTTCTTCAATTCATAAGTCAAAATTCCAGTTCTGTAGATGAGAGGCGTTATATTTGCAGTTAAAGAAATCATTCTCAGGTATGGAGCCTCTGGAAAAGTCTGCTGCACATTTGGGAGAGAATGAGTGAAGAAGGCAAGTGACATCTAAAAGATTAAGTTTTGTGTATGAGTATAAGACAATGCTGAAACAAGAAAAAATAATTCATGAAGAACCACAAGGTTGTGAAATAGGAGAAGGAGGCAATGGAGTTGCTAATGAATTGCAGGATTGTGTATACAGATGACCTCTGGACATTCTTAAAAATACCAGAATGTCTTCTGGATAAGGAAAAGAACTTTGTTTGATAATATATCAAGTGAGGATACTGTTTGGTGAACAAAGGAAGTACTAGTTGTTTTATCAAGGGTCTAAAAATCGACTTCACTTGGGGGAATTCTGTAGCCTTTCTCAAAAGGCCCTTCCATGCATGTATACAGCCTATGTGCATATGCACTCTGGCTACTGCATGGGTTAATCATTAAATTTCTCATTAACTTAAGATAGTTTCTACCTCCTACTTATTGAGATCCAACAATGATGGGGAAGAGGATGGGATTTCCTTCAAGGTGGCATGGAACTACAGTGTTGAAAACTGGTTGCTTACTAAGCATGGAACAGACCGAACAATTTCTAGTTAAAAGCCTCCCTACAGGGGCTCTCAGTTTTCCAGCTTTGGAAGCACAATCTGAACAAACTAAAATGGCATTTGAACTGATTGACACATTCATTTAGGGGATTTAGAGACTCAAAAGTGTCTTCTGGTGCTCTCTAGAGGAAATGTTTCTTATTTATTTCGTTATTTATTTTTAGTTTTCAACATAGATTTCCAAAAGGTTTTGAGTTCCAAATTTTCTCCCCTTCTCTCTCCTCCCCCATCCCAAAACACCTTGCATTCTGATTACCCCTTCCCCCAATCTGTTCTCCCTTCTATCAAACTCCTCCCTTCCGTTATCCCTATCTTCTGTCTTCTCTTGTAGGGCAAGATAGATTTCAATATCCCATTACCTGTATTTCTTATTTCCCAGTTGCATGAAAAAACAATTCTCAAAACAATTCCTTCCTAATAATTTGAATTTCAACTTCTCTCCCTTCCTCCCACCTCACTCATCTCCACTGAGAAGGAAAGCAATTCAGTATAGGCTATATATGTGTAGTTTTGCAAAAGACTTCCATAACAGTCATGTTGAGAAAGACTAATTATATTTCCCTCCATCCTAGTCTGTCCCCTATTTATTCTAATCTCTCTTTTGACCTTCTCCATCCCCTAAAGTGTTTAGCTCTAATTACTGCTTCCTCCCATTTGCCCTCCCTTCTGACATCCTGCCACCCCACTTATCCCCTTCTCCCCTACTTTCCTGTAGTATAAGAGAGATTTTCATACCAGATTCACCGTGCATGTTGTTCCCTCCTTAAACCAAATCAGATGAGAGTAAAATTTATTTTTTGCCTCTCACTTCCCCCCTTTTCCTCTCCATTGAAAAAACTTTTTCTTGTCTCTTTTATGAGAGATAATTTGTTCCTTTCCACTTCTCCCATTCTCCTCCCAATATATTCCTTTCTCACCCCTTAACTTTATTTTTTTAGATATGATCCCTTGCTATTCAACTCATCCTGTACCCTCTGTCTTTATATATGTGTATAATCCTTCCAACTCCCAAACACTCAAAAAAGTTTCAAGAGTCACAAATAATATCTTTCCATGTAGGAATGTAAACAACTTTACATTAATAATGAGAATTAATATTCATTAATAATGATGGTAATTAATACTAATAAACAACTTTAATAAGTTCCTTATGATTTCTCTTTCCTCTTTACCTTTTCATGTTTCTCTTGATTCTTGTGTTTGAAAGTCAAATTTGCTATTCAGCTCTAGTCTTTTAATCAAAAATGCTTGAAAGTCCTCTGTCATTGAATGACCATTTTCTCCCCTGAAGTATCATACTCAGTTTTGCTGGGTAGGTGATTCTTTGTTTTCATCCTAGTTCCTTTGACTTCTGGAATATCATATTTGAAGTCCTTCAGTCCCTTAATGTAGAAGCTGCTAGATCTTGTGTTGTCCTGATTGTATCTCCACAGTACTCAAATTGTTTCTTTCTGACTGTTTGCAATATTTTATCCTTGACTTGGGAACTCTGGAATTTGACTGCAATATTCCTTGGTATTTTTCTTTTCAGTTCTCTTTCAGGAGGAGATCAGTGGGTTCTTTCAATTTTTATTTTACTCTCTGATTCTAGAATATCAGGGCAGTTTTCCTTAATAATGTCATGGAAGATGATGTCTAGGCTCTTTTTTTGATCATGGCTTTCAAGTAGCCCCATAATTTTTAAATTGTTTCTCCTAGACCTATTTTTCTGGTCAGTTGCTTTTCCAATAAGATATTTCACATGGTACTCTATTTTTTTCATAATTTTGCTTTTATTTTATGATTTCTTAAGCAGGTCTATTCAATGAATGGGCCTTGCCTCATCCTAAGTGACTACCTGCAAAGACCTTGGCCTAAAGGGCCCAAGGTCTCCCAGTGCATCCTGGGCCATCTCCAGGTATCCTGAAGAATCTCAGATCACTGGATTCAGATAGTTTTGGAGGAGAAGTGAACCTGGTGACCTGCACAGCCCTCTCTCACTCAAAATAAAGTCAAGTGCAAGTCATGTCATCATTTCTCTGATGGCATGGTCTTCTTCAGTAATGAAGGACAAACATAATTTCTTGGTTTCTCATAAAGTCATTAGCTTCCATCTGCTCCATTCTAATTTTTAAAGAACTATTTTCTTCAGTGAGCTTTTGAACTTCCTTTACATATGGCTAATTCTGCTTTTTAAAGTATTCTTCTCCTCATTGGCTTTTTGGACCTCTTTTGCCATTCGGGTTAGTCTATTTTTAAAGTTGTTATTTTCTTCAGCATGTTTTTGGGTCTCTTTTAGCAAGCTGTTGACTTGCTTTTCATGATTTTCTTCCATTGCTCTCATTTTTCTTCCCAATTTTTCTTCCACCTCTTTTGCTTGAATTTCAAAATACTTTTTGAGCTCTTCCATAACCTGAGACCAGTGCATATTTATTTTGGAGGTTTTGGATGCAGAAACCTTGACTTTTATGTCTTCCTTTGATGGTATGCATTATTCTTCCTCATTTGAAAGGATAGAAGAAAATACCTGTTCACCATGAAAGCAACCTTCTACAGTCTTATTTTTTCCCTTTTTGGGGCATTTTCCCAGCCAGTTACTTGATTTTTGAGTCCTTTGTCAATTGCAGGGTATACTCTAGAGACCTATAAGTTCTCACTTCCTCCAAAGTGGCACAATCAGGAGAGAGTTTACTCCTCTCCTGGCCTATGCACTGGTCTGGGAGCAACTACATGCTTTTCTGCCAAGCATTTTTTAGTAGAATTCCCTCTCCACAGCCTCCTCCAGCTTCACCAGCCAATGCTCCTCCTCAACCCAGGACTCACACTCAGGGCTGAGATTCAGATCAGCAGCTAGATTCCCTCAGGGACTTTAGACTGAGGCCTCCAAAAATGGATGCTGCTTCTGTTGCTGCTGCCACTGCCACCTGGAACCAGGGCTAGGAGGGGACATGCTCCTTTCTCATCCAGGTGAAAGAGCTTTCTCATTGACCTTTGAGGTTGTCTGGCATGTATGGGTTGAGAAATCTGACAACTTCAGCTGCTGTTGTGGATTCCATCCCCTGCAGGCTGCTCCAGTCCTGTCTGTGCTGTGTGGTAGCTGTGCTCTGCACTGAACCTGGTGCAAAAGACCTTTCCAGTCACCCTTCCATTCTGTCTTGGGCTGAAAATCTCTTTCACTCTGTCATTTTGTGATTTCTGCTGCTCTAGAATTTGTTTAGAGTCATTTTACAGGTATTTTATGAGTTGTGGGGGGAGACCTTCTACAGATCCTTCCTTCTACTCCACCATTGTAAATGTGCTCCACACGCCTCTAGCAGAGATGGTTAACAAATTGGCTAATCTGAAATGCTTCATGAACTTGAAGTGTTAAGTGTTTGATTTGTGAAATATCAATTATGTTGTTAACATTTTCTATGTTGATCATTTGGGAAATCCAAACTGACTTTTACCTGTAGTTTGATACGGCAAAGGAAAAAGAGCAAAACTTACTTGCACAAGGCCTTCAAAGGTTTCTATCTCCCATTTGGGGAGTCAGATAAGAGGAAAGGAAAACTTTTTTTTCCTTTTCCAAAGAAATTTAAATCATCATAAAATAATTAAAGATTAAATTTGTGACTGAGCTATAATGTCTCTACTGGGAATTTCCAAATTGTGGTTTGAATATTTTTTATATAAATGTGGAAATACCTTAGTGAGTTTGGGGGTACCACCCCATTGAATTTTTTATTTAAGCAAAATAAGAGTCAGACATTGTAAAAGTTACATGGAAACAGTACTTAGATGCTCTGTCACTCTTTCCTTAAGTTGTGACAGTTAATTTTGTTTGCTTGTGCTTGTCCTTTGTTCTCAAAGAGGACCATGACATCAAAATGATGATATGACTTGCAGTTGGCTTGATTTGAGTGAGGGAGGACTGTACAAAGTCACCAATCTCACTTTCTTCTCCTGAGTCACCTGGGTCAAGTGGCCTGATATTCATCAGAAGAACTGGAAATGGCCCAGGATGCAATGTAAGATCATGACTCTTTCAGGCTAAGGTCTTATCACATTCTCACTTTGAGTGAGATACTAGAGCAAAATCACCTAAAAGAAATTGGAATGAATTGTATCTTTTAAAACTCTTAAAAATCCAAAATAGTAAATCCAAATAGTGAGAGTATTGCAACTAACTGGTATTGAACAATAAAAACTTGTGTAATTTGCAAAGGAGACATTCAGTGGAGTGAAGGTCAATTCTGTAGAGAGTATGGAATATGGTTAAAAAAGATGAGATGGAATTGAAAAAGTAGAAGATTGTAAGTGTAGTTTCAGATCAGAATAGGTAACAAAACAAGAGAGGTGCAGTTTTGAAGGGGTTTAATCAAATGCCACTTAATGTTCATTTGTTTCACTAATATCTGATTCTTTATGATGCCATTTAGGGTTGTCTTGGCAAAGATACTTGAGTGGTTTACCATTTTGTTTTCCACTTCATTTCACAGATGAAGATTCTGAGAAAAACACAGTTAAATGACTTGCCCAGGGTCACACAGTTAGGAAGTGTCTGAACCTAGATGTGAATTTGGGTCTTCCTGCCTCTGAACCCAGCACTCTATTCATTGCACCACAGAGCTGCCCAAGTCTACTGGAAGCATATACAAAAGAGACAAAGTTTGACCAAGTAGAGATGCAAGGAGAATGGGTGAAAGCTTAAAAAAAGTTGTCATCTCTTTGCATTGACAGTGGGAATGAAAGGTTAGAAACTAAAGGGCTCAGAGTTTGGAAAGAGGTTTGAGTAATGCTTTTGACCTTGTTGAGATAATGAAGATGTGAGGATTTTCTTAAAAAGCAAAATGCATGTTTTGACAGTATTCTATCTGGTTACAACATTTACCTAATGGAAACTAGAGTGATAAATGCACAACATGGAATTATTTGAGGAAATTGTATTAAAATTCTGAATGTGAAGGACGACTAAAAGGGTATATATCAGTCATCATGTGGGAAATAATCATTCACAATTTCATTACTTCATAATAGAGGTTACGTGTATGATGTCCTTGTTTCAGAATATTGTCGTGGATACTGAAAAGGAGTGGGTAGAGGGTATAAAAGATTGCCAGTTGAAATCATTAGTAGTAGACTAGCTAAAAATAGTGGGCCACGTAATTTGAAGTACTGGCAATAAATGGCCTTTGGAAAAAAATGCAGATTCTGAATGATATTATATATATATATATTGTGAATATAGACACAGAGGTGATTGAATATACTCCAGTCTCATTCTAAGTGAGAGGTGTTTTCATATTAGGGTAACTGTAATCTTCAATCCTTTATAAGTTCATGAAGTGTTAATGAAAAACATACTGAAATTTGCTAATAAGACAATATGTCAAGAAAATGAAAAAATTAGGTTTCCTTCAAGTATAATTGGATAAAAATTATTCTAGACTAGTCTTGAAGGAAATCACTATAGAAGACGCAAGCTGATAAGACAAATGATTTTCTATGTAAGACAATTTAGAAATGCACTCAACCGAATTGATGTCATTTAAGTTCATCATATGCCATATGCTATTATTTTATTCCTAAACTGCTTTGTATTGTGAATGTGGAGAAACTGTTGCCTAAGAAATAGTGTTCAAGGAATGATCAGTCTGTATCATTTAACAGTTTAGAGGTGGACACTGTGAAAATATTTATTGTAAGAAGTTATTTTCATGATATTGAAACCAATCAAATATTTAATTGGTTATATTTTATTTTAAAAGAAAGAATAATGTAATAAGTGGGGAAAGTTTTTTTAGAAAAAGAAGTCCTTTTGAAGTCTCTTTATTTTCCTCAGAACCTTCTACTTGGGCAAATTAATGAAATTTTACTGGTGTAGTGAAAGGAGTCACTAAGCATCATGAAATGCTAAAATGATGAATTGGTTTTCAAAGAAACTAGAATCCCGTCTTCTCTCACAAACACCCAACACCAAAATGAGGTCTAGAAGTCAATTATATGATTATTTGTTTCTAAGAAAATTATGAAGTTATATACAGAATAATATGTATATATGTATATTTATATGTATGGAAGTCACATCTTGTGTCAACTTAGTCTCAACATACTCTAGTCTTACAGATTAATTTTTGCGTTAGGGGGTTAAATACCTTAAGAATCTCTTAAGGGTGCCTAGTTATTAGTCTGAAGGCTTGCCGTAAGCACTCAGCATTTAGTGAATTTTGAGTGAATTGTCATATATTCATTAAATACGTAGAATTTCAGAATTTGATTATTCTACTCAATTCTAATTATTAATTTTAAAGCAGGATGAGTTTGTACCACATGGGAAAAAAGAAAAAAGTTGTTGAGCAAATTATTTTTACTTTGTAAAGATCTGTTGAACCTTTTGTTTTTAACGGTTACTGCAATAACTTGAGAGAAGCAATAATGATTGTACCAGACTCTAAGGTGTGATTAGTGAAACTTTCTCTTTGAAATACGATCTCTTGGGAATATGACTTGATATTGTTCTGAATTCTGAATTCAAGTATAATTGTCTGAGTTATCTTGAAACCAATAGTCCACCATTCTAGGGAAATTCCATGAACTACGCAAAGGATGTGAGATTCATAAACTGCTAGAGGACAATGTTTGGGCCTGGGAAGGTTGACAAGATGGTCTTCATTACACAATCCTATTGACTCCATTTCCCCCTTGTGCTTTTTACTTTTTGAATACCAATGTTTCCCACTTGGTTAATCCTCAGGCTGGCTAATAGAACCTGTGAATACGGCAGAACTTCAATATTTGATTATCTCTTTTTAAAAAGTTATCTAAGATTCTAACCAGAAATCAAACAGAACTTAGGATACTTTATTCTTTTATACTTGTGTTAATATTGTCTTTCCGTGTCATCAGGTTCAAGGCTGGAGGAACAGTCTTGATGTTGTTACAACCCTTCTTCCCTTCGTTACACATCTCTCTGACCATAGCAGGTAAAATGCTATTTTCTTTTATAATGAATCTTGTTTTTACAATATTCTACTGTCTCTGAATTATTATGAGGCTACGCACATGCAACGGACCTGACGGAGTTGTTTAGTGTTCTCCCTCTAGCTCTGCTTTTCTTAAAGTTCATTCTAACCCACAAGGCTGCAAAAGAGAAAAGAGAGGCAGGAGAGTTTCTGAAGAACTGCAGAATTATTTACAGTAGTGACCTCTCAGAAAGAGAACGTCTTCCAGATAAAAAAAGGCTTTGGTTCAGTATGATGTCAACAGAGGACCAATGTTTAGTGAAGAGAAGTCCGAATATTTTTGAAAAAGGGTACAAAAGTTGGAGTGACTTGGGGGAATTCTGTAGTGTCTCAAAGCCTCCCTGCATGCCTGTATTCAGCCCATATCAATATGCATTCTGGTGACTGTATGTCACAAACAATAAACTTTAATAGCTGCCTCCTGGTTGACATGACCAAACAGGTCTTATTATTGTGAAAGTAGTTGTGAGCTCATTGAATCTATGACAGGGTCTCAAGGATGCCCCAGAATCCACAGACCACACTTTGACATTGTTGTAGTTCATAGAAAGTCACTTGAAGACTCATCACTGTCCATGAGAGTTGGCCTAGAACACCTCAGAGCCTGTGCTACATGTGGTTTTAGCCTGCTTGGGAATAAGCATTGGACCATTGGTTTTTTGGAAGGATGCTCCTGAGAGATTCTTCACGTGGGATTTTGTTGCTGGATACCTGAGTATTGAGTATTCACTATCGCTTGTTCTTTTTTTCTTTTAGACTATTGTTATAATAAATGTCAGTTTTTCAATGTTTTTCTTCATGTTGATTTCATTTGCAAGTATGGAAGGGGATTGGGAGAGTAAGCTCAGGTTGGGATCCTCATGGACAGGCCTTGGCCAAGTTCTTCAGGGGATGCTAAAAGAGGGAATGAGATATGGTATGAAGGGTATTAGAGAGGGTAAGTCATGCCTTCAGAGTGAATGTTCTCTATTTTCTCAAAGAGGTGAGGTTCTTGACTGTGAGGGAGGAGGTAAGAAGTGATAAGATTGGGGAGAGAAGAGACATCTTGGAGTAACTCCAATGGGGATGCCAAACATGGTTAATTAGAGCAGCTACAATATGTTTTGCTGCTTTGAGGGCCCAGTTCAGATGAGATGGCATGAATTGGTAGAGGACCCACCCACTCAGCTCGATGACTTCCTTCAAGTCTATTAGTAGGCAGAAGGTCACTTTAATTCCTCAGAGGGAGTTCATTATCTGAGCCGTTCACCAAGGAGTATTATGCCTCACCCCTAAGGCACAAAAGCCCCTTCAGTACTGCTCTGGGGTTTATGTGGAATACCCTTCCCCCAAAGCAGCAGTGTCCCCACTGGTTGACAAGGACGACTAGCCTTCAAATGCCTCTGTTTTCTTCCATCCCATCTTGTCAATAAATATTCCTTCCCCACCTAGCACTGGCCAGACACCAAGACATTTTGAGGAAATGTTCATAAAAGTTTTGAACAAGAAAGATCATAATATGCCATTTAAGGCTCCGGGATTAATATTCCAGATGAGTTGAGAAATAATGTCACCCTCTCAATCCCTCCTGAACCACTTCTGAAGGAAACTAAGAAACTTCCTGCCTTTCATTTCTCAATGGGGAAAGGTGGATAAAGGTGGCATTAATGCAAAGGACATAAGTTGCTCATTGCTAAATGACTGAGTACCATCTTTAATGGAGCAGCTGCGTGGGACAGTCCATAGAACCCTGGGCATTGAGTCACAAAGATTCATCTTCCTAAGTTCTATTCTGGCCTCACAGATTTACTAGCTGTGGGACTCTGAGCAGGTCAGTTAACCCTGTTTGCCTCAGTTTCCTCATCTATAAGATAAGTTGGAGGAGAAAATGGCAAACCCACTCCAGCATCCTAGCCAAGAAAATTCCAAATGGCATCATGAAGAATTGGAGATGATTGACAAATGACTGAACACCAGCACCTTTAATGCATTTCACTAAGAAAGATCTTTATATTTCACAGTGATTAGGTTTCTTTCCATGGGGGTTTTAGCAGGAATCGGGAAAGATTTGTAGAGAAAAGTATTATTTCTTAGTACGTGGTTCTTTGTTCTGTGCTGTTCTGTACTGAATCTGCACTTTGGGATCTTTGTCTAAAATATGGCATTGACCCACTCTATTGGCAGGTATAAGCCCCTAGCAATAAAATTTGACCTTGCTTTGAAAACACTTATCTCAGTCTATATTGGTTGAATTTTACACTTGACACTTTCCATCAATCTCTGGTGTCAGTCTGATGCAATAGACCGTACAGTACTTCAGCATCATATGCATCTAAGGACTGGGTAGTGATGACCGTCCCAAATCTTTAATGTTTCTAACTGATTGGAAATTTTTGTACATTCACTTAACCAAAATTGAAAAGAGAATTTGAAGATTAAAGTTCTGAAGGAGCAGTGTTAAGGTCTGAAAGCTCCAGGACACCCCCAAACTCCCAACAAGTTTCTTGACTCTCTTTTTCCACAGGCTCAAACAAAGCCCTTTTCAAGGGAGAGCTCCAAGGGTTCCCCTAATGTCTAGGTCACAACACATACAGAAGTCAACTCTCCACCCTTGGCTCCTACTTCCTGGTTACTTATTTCTAACCACCCAGCCACTCACAGGGCAACACTGCTCCGGTGTTTCCTCAGTCATTTGGTGTCCTTCTAGCCCTTTTTGTCCAGTTCTGTCATCTTCTCTCAGTCTTGTTACCAGAGGCACGAGGCAGTGTTCTTGGTGCAACCGCAACCTCTCCACAAGCGCCACCTGCAAGCCTGATACCGAACTTGTTGACCTTGAAGGTGACTGGAATATAGAATGAAACAAAAGCACAAATAATAACAGCTTGCAGTCATATGTAGTGGCTTCTATGTGCCAAATACTGTGCTCAGTAATTTCCAAACATTTCCTTTGGTTCTTACAACTGTCCTACAATGTACTATTCCCATTTCACAGTTGAGCAAACTGAGGCAAAAAGAAGTTGTGTCTTACCCAAGACCATATCTAGTAAGTGTTTGAATCCAGATCAGAACTTCTTGTCTCCAAATCCAGAGCTCAATCTACTGCATCACACAGCTTCCTCTAACAAGAAAGAAGGCCTCAAAGAGGGAGGAAATGGATGTGAACAGGAGAAGGAAGGGACGATGAATGATGAAGGTTGAAACCAAAATCCCATCAACATTGAGTCTATTATCTGAACTCCAGCAACCTGCATTGAGGTGAGCACCAATGAGCCTCACAGCTCCCTAGGAACATAAGGAGACCTTGAGGAGCCAGTGACAGACTGACTGGTGACCATCACAGATGCTGGGGGAAGCTGCCTTGCTTGGATATACCCTTTTTGGGAGGTAGGAGGTTCTGTGACTGCCCTCATCTACTGGCTGCCTCTTGCTTTGCCCACTGGGAAATTTCATGATGATGAAATGCATGGAGGAGAAGACTACTGTGCTGTCCTGAACTCTCTTCTCTCCTAGAATCACACAGCCATTTTTTAAACTACTATTCTGATAATGTCTGTTCTTTTCAATTTTTCCTTAGAATATATGCATTAACATATTAAAAATAGGCTCCATCAGTCAAATCTGTCCAATTCTGCCAATCTGGCAGCAGTGAGATTAGAAACCAAGGAAGACAAATTCTGGGATGGAAATAGATTCAAAGTAATGATTTTATCACCATAAAATCAAGGTTAGCACTCCTAGAGGAGATCATTAGCCGAGTCTTCGAGGATTCCAGCATGGCAACTGACATAGGGCTTACTCATTCTTGCTGTCTTGACTGGTTTCCTCATCCTGGCAGGTTTGGGATTCCCAGAGAAGGACCAAGATCATGAAGTCACAATAAAAATTCTCTCTGCGTGCTAGACACAACCAGTGAAAAATGCATTCTTTCAACCTATGGTCAACAGACTGGTACTGATCAGTTATTCAGTCACTTGATTGATATTAAGTTCCTGTTCTGCCCAGGCACTGTTCTAGCCACTGGAGACTAACAGAAATGCAAAGAGTCTGTGCTTTTGACTTGTTTGCTGTCTGAGGGAGAGATCATGCAAAGAACTATGAACAAATTGGGACTAATCAACAGGAATAATCACTCAAGGGCAGGAGCATGAAGGTGCATTGGCACATATCTGGGCATCCTCCAAAGTGGAGATCAAGACCCATTAGGCACCTTCGCATCCTTACAAACACTGAGACCCCAGTCACTGGACCCCCACACCCTGCACTCTGAGCTGGTCTGGCAGTATTTAGATGAGACTCTGAGGATAGACCTCCCACTGGCCTATTCTCTGTTCCCCTCCTCTTTACCTTATGAATGACAACATAAAAACCCAACTTTCCTTCAGCCTAACTGCTTCTTAAGAGACACTATTTCCGTTCTCTCCTTGTCCTAGCGGCTTCCACTACATGGAATTCCTTTTCAAACTGTGGGACCTGAAAATGCACACAGTGCTCAGATACAGTCAGATATCAGTGCCACCTAATCTTCAGGTTGTTTTAAATTGGGATTGTCACTTTTTCACAGAGGCCATCTGATCAGAGGGATTGGGCAATAACTGATGAAAGAGAGATAGATAGAAAAATGTATGAGTTTTGGACTAATGATAAGAGTAATAATAATTTAATGTCACCTAGGATTTTTTAGTTCCTTTAGGTTTTTCCAAAGCTTTTCATAAGTTAACTCATTGGATCCTGACAACAGCTCTCCTAAGTAGGTTACTATCCACATCTCACAGATGAGGAAACTAAGTCAGAAGGATATTAAGTGACTTACCTAGGGTCACACAGCTAATAAATGCAGATTTTCCTGGCTCCATGTCCCACTCTCTGTCCATGTCATCACCTAACTATCTCTACTGGAAACTTTGTCATGGGAAAATGGTGGGACAGAGGAAATGCTCATAGACTGTGGCCAGTGCTTCAGACTGACATACTGTTAGAATGACCTGCTTGGATAGGAGGAAAGATCCCCCTTTACCCTTCACAATCACATCAGTAATTCAAACTAAAAAAGTCTATTCCAGAGGACTGAGATGAAATGGCCAGCCCAATTGCAGGGGAGGCTCCAGGACCTAGGACAGTACCTTCATCAAAGACAAAATCTGACAGGAAGTAGATTGGAAAACTGGAACAAAGGAGACAAGGCTGAGGGTCCTGACGTTGTTCTTTAAGGCCAGATGACACATTCAAACTTTGGAATCTTCTGAAGCTGTTGCCCTTTTCTATCTGTTCTAACCCTCCTCCAACCACGATGTGTCCTCTGCAAGGATTTCTTGTGAAGCTGTTACAGAAGACCATGTTTATAAGGGGTTATATAACCATGAGTTGCTATGTTTGCGATTTTCTTGTTCAAAACATCATAGATCTGACCTCAAAGGGACTTCAGATGTCATGAAAGCATATTGCTTCATTTTCCAGGTTAAGAAACTGAGGTAGAGGGAGGCTAAGCGACAGTCAAAACCTCACAAGTATTAAGCATCAGGAACAGGTCCATGGACTCAACAGCTAGTGCTTTATGCACAAGACCACCGTGCTTCCCTGCTTGTAGTTCTTATACCACCTTACTCTAGGGTCTCTTGCTTCTAAATCTATGATGGGACTTGAGCCACCCAAGATGGTGTCTCCCACAGTTTAGAATAAAGTTTCTTAAGGAGTCTTCAGTATTCTTTTGTAAGTAATATCATCCATCTCATAGATGATGGGCAATTTTAGTTTTAAGACTGTGAATGCCAAGCTCGCCCTTATATATATGATGAAAACGGTGAGCGGAAAACCAAACAAAATACTGGGGAAGTGTCGCAGCAGTCATATTTTGGCAGGACCTCATCCCCTGGCTGTGCAGGAAGATCAGAAAAGGTGTTGGGGATGGAAGTGTGCAGAAAGTCTCTTTAGATAAAATAGCTAGTGCCTCTTGGGACCCCACCTGTGGGCACCCAATCCTACTCCTGACCAAGGGAATATTTGACACTGAGGAAACACAACTTCAGGGTGAATGTGGAAATATCTCCAAATCATACCAGAAGCTGGAGATCCGACAGATCTCAAGTAATCGGTGCAGTTGGGTACAGGCTGGGCAAAGAGAGGTTTTTGTCTCAGTTCCTCATGGGAGTTTCTCACTGTGCAAAGGACCATTATAATGCAAGACACAGTAATAGTTAGCCTCATCCTCAGTCTGGGCCCCCTTGATGGTGAGGGCAGCTTTGTCTCCAAGGAGGGACCCTGAGAAACGGGCAGGGACACCTGATGCAAGACTGTTGGTATTATACATGAGTAGCCTGGGAACTTGGCCAGATTTCTGCTGGAACCAGTAGGGATAGTGCCCAGAAGTGACTGCCCCTGTGCTGGAGCTGCAGGTCATGGTGACTGTTCCTCCTGGGATCACAGTCAGGGATGGCTCCTGAGTCACCACAGTCTGAGCAATGGTCCCTGAAACCAACAGGACAGACACATAGATCAGAAACAGAGACAGAAGCAACACTGCCGAGACCTCCAGCTTCTTGCCCAGCTCATCCCCTCTTCTCCCCCAAGAACCCAGAGAGCCTGTCCCCAACCTTTGCAGAGAGTGAGCAGGATGAAAAGAGGAGTCAAGGCCATGGTGTCAATGTTCTGCTTCCTGGGGACCCAAGGCTTGGTCTGGGCTCCTGCCAGTCCCTCTTATTCCCCTACTCAACTACAACATGGGAGATTAGAGCCCTCCTTCATGCAAATAACTCTTGAAATTGCACTCACTGGGGCCTGAGTTGGGGCCTCTGCTGGCTGTAGAGGTAATATTGAGGTAGGTGGGGCTGACTACGGCCTTGCCCTTAGGTTCTTCCACTCAACCCAGCCAGGAAACAGCTGCAGAGGTAGCAAGTATTCATAAGCCTTCAATGCCAACTCTGGCTATGGTTTCCTGATTTCCCTTCTGTGTTGATAGCGTGTCATCATGCACCCATGGCAGTCCTACAGCGTCCCCTGCTGGAGCCAGACCCTCAAAGGATCTCTTGTTAATGAGAAAACACCAGGGACAGAAAACTTAGGTACCTGGGTGTGCCAGTCATCTCGTTCCATGGCCTCATTTCTTTGATGTATGGCCTTGGAATTCCATCCCCCTCCTCTGGACACAACTCTCAGGAAGAGCCCAGCCTGTCAAGTTGACCTGGGTCACCAACTCCATGCCTCTTGTCTACTACAAATTCTGCTTGTAGTAATAACAACACTAGGAATAATTAGCCTTTATATCCCACTTTTAGGTTTGCAAAGCATTCCACATTTGTGACATCATGGGATCCCTAGTATGACTCACAATGAACATAGGGGTCATTAGAGTTGGAGGGACCTGTGTACTGCCATGATCAGGGATGAGGGAAGGCAGATCTGTAGGTCCCAACAGCAACATCTGCTGATGGAGGTATGGAAAGGGCACCAGCCACTCACCCAGTTTGAGGCTGCCTGTATGTTTATGGAAAATATAAATACTGCAATTCAGGCAATAATTGTTCTTCTCTTTGTACTGGCAATCTGACCTTTTCAGGGCAGTTAATAAAAGCCAAGGTATGTTTTTGGATCTCAGTTCCTAAAAAATGCATATCATCAATTCCACATGACCAATGGGAACATTTCCTTCATTCTACTAACAGGGCTCCCCATATGTCTTTCCTTAATTTTTTCAATCAGCAAAAAGTGTGCTTCTCTCCCTCCCATTCCTCTACCTGACCATAACTGGGAAAGAAAGAAGAAACAATTTTGTTGTTTCTTTGAAAATAGCTAGTAGTAAACAGTAGATTTCCACTTCAATGTGAAGTCATCTTTTTTATTGTAAAATGTTATGGAACTGTTTATTTTATTACATAAATTAAAAATTAAATAAATTTTAAAAAATTAAGTAGTAGTCCATTCCAGAGTTTTCCTCAGAAGCAAAATCAAGTTTACTAGACTCTAATGTTCACACAGACTCATGGGCACAGATTCTGCCCAGTCTGTGGTAGAGCATTCCAAACTCATGTTGGTCTGATCAGTGACAGTCAGACACCTTACAAGTCAAGCTCATCAAGCTGATGTCATTTTGGTCCTCTTCAAGAATGAGGGACAACCACCACCACCACGATTCACATTTGAGGGAAATCTGTAGAATAGGCACTCTTCTCTGGGAATGAGGACATGTGTGAAGGCTCATCTCCACTTTCACTGTGACTGCAATGGCTCCTTAACCTTCAGAGCTCTGGTGGTGTCACTGGAAAGAACTCTACGACAGTGGCTGGTATGAGAATGGAGACCTCAGTATGTACTGAGTTGGAAGATTTCAGAAATAGTCTGTAAGTATAAGAGGCAATAGTCTCCATCATACTGGGGCCAATCTCTAGTGGCCTCATTCTCAGGACTGACCTGGGAAATAAAGGCAAGCCAGGTCAAAAAACATGGAAGTGAACAGAAAATCATCCATAGCCTAACCTAGGCAAGAAACTAATAATCAAGGTAGGAGGTGATAGGGGAAACAAAGGAGAGATCCAGACACTGCCCCAAGAATAAAAAAGAATACTTTAGTTAGAGGAGGGTTACATGTAGGAGATACAATCTGAGCTGAGCTTTGAAAGAAAATAAGGATGCCAAAAGATGGAGAAGAGGAAATAGTGCATTCCAGGGGAGCCTGTTATAGGAATATATAATGTGGGATTGGAGAAGAGAAATCAAATTTTGCACATGGGGACAACTTCTGGCTACATCATAAACTACGTTAAAGGGAATAATATGAAATAAGGAAGCTTAGGACCATACTGTGGAAGGCCTTAAAAGCCAGATGTACAAGGAAGGGACATACTCCTGCCACACTCTACCCAGGTCAAACCTACATCGGAAGCATTCTGATATCACATTGCAGGAAGACTGTAGACAAAATGAAGCAAATCCAAATAGTGACAAGTATACAGAAGCAGCTCAATTTTGGAAAGCCAAAATACCAGGATAAATTGAAGGAATTAGGTATGCTGAGACCAGAGAAAAAGTCTCATGTCTGCAAATACCTAAAGGGTCATTATAGGAAAGAAGTAGTGGAATTATTTGTTTGGCCCCAAAAGATACAGCTAGCACTAATGGGTAGAAGTAATAGGCAGGTAGAGCTCTTGGAAGTGGAAATCCTCCAGGGAGTGTGGATTATCACTTAAATGGAAAGTTGTAGACAAAGAGGGAGTCTGGGGGGGCAGCACAAGCAGACAGAGGTAACTACAAAAGAAATAGTAGGGAATTGGCTAGAGATAGCATTGTTCTGGTCTGACTTCTATCCCACATTCCTGATTTAATTCTTTCCCCCACAATCATGATTATGAACTGGCACAACACCTGGAAGAGAGTAAAATTTCAGGGGTGAGGCCTTCCATTCACCACCTGGGATATGGTGGAAGGATCTAGATCATCCCCTCCAGTCCATGTGCCAGAATGGCCAATTCTGGTGACATTCCGCCTGTAATCTTCTGAATGTTTTCTCTAGGCTAAATTCCTCCCTCTTCAATATCTGCATTGCTTTTTTCACTTGGTAGGTCCCACTACGACTAGGCCCTCCAGTCTCTCTAAACGCAAGTCTTTGCAACACATGGGACCAGCTCTTGACCCCAGAATCCTGCTCCAGAGCTGCTAGCTCACCCCACAGCCTCCTGGATTCCCTTCATCATGGCAACGCTTAGTTCTGGCAGTCTTGTGAGACTCTGGAAACAACTTCAATGAATCTGGCCTTTGGAGGCAGCAGGAGGATCCCTACCAGCCACAATCCCTCCTGATGTATGAGCCAGAAGAGGGAGAAAAGGAGAGACCAAAGCTCCATGACCTATGAGCCAATGCTATTTTAAGGTATTATTTTCTTCACTATTTTTGCATGTTTTCCCAAGCTATCAATGGTCTTTTACTAACCTTCTTCCTGTTCTCTCAATGTTTTGCCAACTCTTTCCTCTACTACTTTGATTTTGAATTTTTTAGCTCTTTCAGGAATTTCTGTCCAATTGGAGCTTTTTTCTTTTAGGTTTTTCTGGAAGCTGGATTGACTTCATTTCTTTTTCTGAGTTTGTGCCTTCATCTTCCTTTTCACTGTAGATACCATGGTTGAGTATTTTTATTATTGTTTGCTCATTTTTCTAGCTTATTTCTTGACTTGAAAATTTTGTGTAGTAATTGTAACAGTGTCTTCTATTTCTAAGTGAAACCTTCTATTCACCTCAACCACAAGCAATTTTTGTTCCTCTTCAGTCATTTAGTCATGTCCTAATCTTTATGAACCCATGGACCATCACATGTCAAGCCCTTGTTTCCTCCACTATCTCTCAAAGTTCATGTTTATTGTTTCCATGACACCATCTATCCATCTCATCTTCATTCATCCTCTTTTCCTTTTGTGTCCCAATATCAGTCTTTTCTCACAGATCTCTTCTTTTCTTTTGTGGCCAAAGTATTTAAGTTTCAACTTTGGTATTTCACCTTCTAGTGAATAGCCTGAATTTTTAGTCTCTGGTTTTTTTATATGCCGTGATATTTGCTGTAGCTTTCCTTCCAAGGAGCAAGCATTTTTCTTGAATTCTCATGGCTACTGTCAGCATTTGAAACAATTTTCAGTGACAGAATATAAAATCTGACACTGCTTCCATTTCTTCTATTTTCCAGGAAGTGATGGAATCACTTGCTATAATCTTATGGTTTTTTATGTTAAATTTCAAGCCAGCTTGTGTACTCTCATTGGACTTACTCATCACTTATTATAGCACATAATATTACATCAGAATCATATACCACAACTTGTTCAGTTTCTGAACATCTTTTCAATTCCCAATTCTTTGCCACAAAAACAGCTGCTGTAAATCTTTTGTTTACATAAAGGTCCTTTTCCTTTTAAGACATTTTGATCTCTCTGGGATACAGACCTAGCAGTGGTTGTAATTTTGTTCATCCTTCACTTTTGAAGGTAACCACTTACATCGTTACATTAATCTCAAGTTTCTGTGAATTGGATTTAAGTAAGGCAGCATTGCCCAAAGACATCAGTCTCACTCTCTTTCCAGAGTCATTAAAGTCCACTGGAAAGACAGAAGTTAGAATGTCTGCTGAGGACCATGATGCAGTGGATCACCTTGGTGTCTTTAAGGCCCAATGATTCTCTAAACACTCTACAGCACCTGCTTCATATGATTTCATGGCCATTGAAACAAATTCTTTGTGTCTCCCCATTCTATTGGGAGAAATCCTCACCTGCTTGGAGTAGACATTCCCCTAATTCACTGATGGGTTTGAGGCCTCAAGGTGGCTTAGCACATGTGTCATGGATAGTTTCACCAGAGTGTTACTGAACAGCTTCTTGGAATCACAGGAGACAGTTGGGTGATAATGGGTCACCAAAAGTAGTGAGCAATACTGAAAAGGGTTTGCAAATGCTAGGCCTCCTTGTCCACCACATACACCCTTTTGATTAATAAATGCTTATTAATTGATTAATAAAAAACTGACTGTCATGTAACATGCACTGAAGACCCTTTGACATGCTAGTTTTCCCCTTCTTAACGCTCTCCAGCTTATCAATGTCTTTCCTCAAATGCCATGCCCAGAACTGAACCCAGACACAGTAGTATCAGGTAGTGGATAGTAGTCCTGACACTTCCCTGGTTTGCACATAGTTCTCAATGTAGCCTGAGATCACATTAACGTGCCTGTTTCTAGGTAATAAAATTCTCCCATAAGGATCTATTTTCTTACTACCAAACTTGATTCCCATTTTGCCCAACTTTGACTTGACTTTTCTTCAGATGAAGTTCTATGTACTCATATCTCTTCCATAATATCTTTTTAAAGTATATTTGTTTGCATACATGCATAATACCTTACTCTTATCTCTATGGAATTTCATCAGATTCAGTTGTGCTGAATGCTGTTTCCAATAAAATATTTTGGCAACCTGAGGAGTCTGTCATTCAGTATATTAGCTTTTTTTCTCATATTTGTGTGATCAGAACAAATAATAGTGATGTCCTCTTTGTAACTGCCCCAGTCATTGATGAAAAAATGTATTGAACAGAACAGTGTAGAAGACAGAGTACTGGATTCTATATGAGGGTGATGCCCTGATCCAGGCTGCAGGCTCTGAGTACTGCTTTTAGAAGAATTAGAAGATGGTAGTATGAAAAACGGTGGTGTTTCCATAAACTTCATGTCAGGAAAATCAGAAGTACTCAGTAGGGACTTGTAGAAAATTCTATGAGGGACCATAAAAGGTGATGGCACCATGAGGGTTGTGCTAGAATCAGGTTATACTAGCTCCAAATCGTTGATTGATTCCAAAGTAACCAATTACTCAAGGGTTTAATAAACCCCTTTGGCAGAGGACGACCAGGAATGATGGAGAATGTTGGAGGTCTTTCTGACCAAGGGAGTAGGCTCTACTATGGAAGGCAGGCTTCCTTTTCCAGTTGAGAAGGGTTCAGTTCCAGGGGTGTAAGTGATGTAGGAACATGCACCTAGGGCTACACACAACCATGTCCACACAGTGTCTCTGTACTAAAGTCAGGAAGAAGCTGTCTACATGTACAGGGTTGGTGACCCCAAGCTTGATTCAGAGGCCTTCCTCACCATGCAAAGATGGATTCCTAAACCCTAACCCTAAATGCCCAAGTCCTCAGACCTATAACTTCAACCCTTACATATATAAGTATGTGTACACAAATACATACTTATATACATATATACAAATACACACACACACATATCTGTATGTGTATATGAATATGTGACTTGGTTGTTGTCCTCCACTCTCAAAGAGGACCAAAATGACATTACCATGATAAAATGAAGTTTCAATGTGTCTGATTGTGGCTGATCAAACCTATAAAAGCTCAAAATGCTCTACCACAGATTGGGCACAGATAGCTCATGTGAACTTTTGGGAAGGTTACTCCAAATTTTTCCATCACACATTTACTTTGTGCTGTCTCAATCCTGCTTTGCTCATAGAGCACAGCACCATTTCTGATATGGGCACACCATGTTGAGCTGTCCTGTGCCAGTGTCTCCCATGTCACACAATCAAATCCAAAGTTCTTGAGAGAGACTTGAGAGTGTCTTTATATCTCATCTTCTGAGCACCATATGATCATTTAACCTGTGTGAGTTCTCCATAAAAGAGTCTTTTTGGCAAGCATACATTATGCTTTTAAACAACATGGCCAGCCCATTGGAGTTATGCTCTTTGAAGCATAGTTCAGATGCTTTTCAGTTTAGTTCAAGCAAGGACCTCAGTGTCTGGTACCTTGTCCTGCCAGGAGATCTTCAGAATCTTCCTAAGACAGTTCAAATGGAAGAGATTCAATTTCCTGGCATGGAGCTGGTAGACTGTCCATGTGTCACAGGCATACAACAATGAGGTCAGCACAATGTCTCTGCAGATGTTCAGTTTGGTCTTCAGTCTAATACCTCTTCTCTCCCAAACTTTTCTTCAGAGCCTCCCAAACACTGAGCTAGCTCTGGTAGTGCATGCATCAATCTCATTGTCAATGTATACATCCGTGGAATGTACGCTACCAAGGTAAGTGAACTTATCCACAGCATTCAGACTTTCTCCATTTGTTGTATCTGACAATTCCACCTATGGATGGTGTGGTGGTGACTGATGGAGCACCTGTGTTTACTTGGTATTAATTATTAAGACAAATTATTAGGCCAAAATGAGCACAGGCAGCAGAGAATTGATCCATACTTTGCTGCATCTCAGCTTCAGTGGCTGCATTGAGTGCACAATCATCTGCAAACAGAAAAGCATGCACCAACACTCCCTCCACTTTTGTCTTGGCTTGTAGCCTTTTCAAATTGAAGAACGTATCATCAGGACGGTAGCTAACCTTGATGCTGTGTTCATCTTCACTGAAAACATTTGGCAACATGGCTAAAAACATCATGCTAAAAGCATGGGAGCAAGCACAAGGCTCTGTTTCACTTCACTGGTGACTGGGAAGGCAAAAGAGCATTGTCTACTCTCCAGAACCCAGGGAAGCATGCCATCTTGAATTTGACATACAATGCTCATGAACTTCTCTGGGCAACCAAATTTCGACGTAATTTTCCATAAGCCCTCACAATTAACAGTGTCAAAAGCCTTGGTCAGATCTACAAACGTTGCATATTGACCTCTGTTCTGCTCCTAGCATTTCTATGGAAGTTGTGAGACAGCAAACATTTTATTGACTATTCCTTGGCCCTTTCTGAAGTCACTGGCTCTCAGGTATATGACCATCTTCCAGGTGAAGGATCAGCCTATTAAGGAGGCCTCTAGCATGAATCTTGCCAGCAATGGCTATGAGACAGACCCTGACCCTGTGATTGTTGCAGGACAATCTATTCCCTTTACCTTTTTAAACATGGACAATGGAGGCATCCTTGAATTCCTGGGGGATAGCCTCCACTTGCCATATAATCTGAAAATTTTCAGTCAGCTTTTGTATGAGCTATAGTTCCCCTACCTTGTAAATCTCAGCTGGAATAGAATCAGCACCAGGTGCTTTGCCACATGAAAGGAGCCTAATGGCCTCAAAACGTCTTCTTCAGTTGGAAGTTCAGCTAAGGAGGGCTTGACTTCACCCTGCGGTAAATAGTCAATGGCCTCAGCATTGATTGATGATGGTCTGTTGAGAACACTATGGAAGTATTCAGCCCATCTCTCTAGGATCATGTCCTTATCACTAATCACTCTGGCTCCATCACCACTGAATAGTTGTCATGCACCATAGGTTTTTGGTCCATGAATAGCCTTCAGAGAATCATAAAAGCTCTTTGGATTGTTACTATCAGCATAAAACTGAATTTCATCTACCTTCTTACTGAGGCAGGAATCCTACATCTCTCTAGGCTTCGCTTATACTTTATTTTTGATGGAATTAAATGCTGCCTTCTTAGAGATGGATGAATTATTCTGCTGGTAAATCCCATGGAGTTCTCATTTTTTATTTAGCAGTTTCTGGATTTCCCCATCATTTTCATCAGGCCAGTCTTGGTGTTTGTGAGTGTTCTGACCCAGATGACCAAATGCAGTGCTGTACACCAAATCTCTGAAAGCTGCCCACTCCTTTTCTGCTCCACTGCTGTCAACTATGTTTTGGTTCAACTTTCCCTACAAGTTAGCAACAAACTGTTCATGCTCAGAGAAGAGCTCTGATATGTTGACATTAACTCCTCTGGTAGTCATTTTGCTTTGGGAGTGGTGCTTTTGATGAATGCGAATATTTGCTTTGGAAAGGATGTCTATGATCAGTCCAGCACTCTGAACTACACATTGTCTTTGTCATTCTCACATTCTGTCTCTTCTTCTTACTATCACATAGTCTATTAGATGCCAATGTTTGCTGCAAGAGTGCATCCATAAAGTTTTATTGCATTTAAGTAAGTGAGAAACAGTGTTGCTGACAAGAAGGTCATGCAATGCACAAGTTTTCAGCAGTCAATGATCATTACTGTTGCTGTTTCCAACTCCACTCCTCCCTAGGACTCCCTGCCAAGTCTGGTGGTCTGAGCCTACCCGAACATTAAAGTCACCCAGAATTATAAGCTTGTCCTCTTTTGATGCATTGATGATAAGGGTCTCCAGGTCTTCATAAAATTTTTCTTTGACCTCATCAGGGTTCATCATGGTGGGAGCATAGGCACTGATGATGGTAGCATGACATTTTTCTGCAAGTAGAAATCGCATTGTCATTCACTCCTTTTGGCAAGCACACCACCTTACTGACTAGATTAGTTTTGACTGCAAAACCTATGCCAGCTTCAAGGTATCACAGTGAAGAAAATATATGACTACCACCTTATCCACAGATATTTTTCCAACCCTTTGGCTCCATCTTCAAGATCTCAAATCCCCCCCTTACTTGATCTCTCAGAAGATCACCATGGCTCCTACTTTATTCTGAAGATTGAGATGGGAGGGGAAGAGAAAGTGAATAAGTATTTATTGTTGGTGCATGATTTTTTGCTCATAGATATCTGTGCACTCAATGCAGTCTCTAAAGCTGAAATGCAACCAAATATAGACCAGTTTTTTGCTACTTGTGCTAATTTTGGCGTACCAATTAACACCAAGAAAACACAGGGGCTCCCTCAGCCAGCATCATACTATCCATACATGGAAGCATCAGTTACACCAAAGGGACATGTTTTGAATACTGTGATTAAGTTCACTTACCTCGGCAGTACACTTTCTAGGGATGTACATACTGGTAATGAGGATAATGTATGTATTGCCAGAGCTAACTCAGTGTTTGTCAGGGACCAAATGAAATTGTGAGAGAGAAGAGGTATTAGACTGCATACCAAACTGAAGGTCTTCCAAACCATTGTACTGACCTCTTTGGTGTATATCTGTGAAACATGGACAGTCTACGAGCTCCATGCTGGTAGACATGAAAGGCTTCCATTTCAGTTGTCTTAGGAAAATTCTGAAGATCAACTGGCAGGATAAGGTGCCAGACACTGAGGTCCTTGCTTGAACTAAACTGAAAAGCATCTGAACTATGCTTCAGAGAGTGCAGCTCTGATGGGCTGGCCATGTTATTCAAATGCCAAAAGTATGCTTGCCTAAGAGACTATTTTATGGAGAACTCCCACAGGACAAGAGATCACATAGTGGTTGACAGAAGTGATATGAGAACACTGCCAAGGTCTCTCCAAAGAACTTTGGAATTGATTGCATGACTTGGGAGACACTGACACAGGACCACCCAGAATAGTGTGCCCTCCTCAGAGAAGGTGCTGTGCTCTATGAGCAAAGTAGAATTGAAACAGCTCAGAGGGAATGTAGGTTGTGCAGATTTAGACTATGCACTCCAAATGTTCACACACACTATTTGTGACTGACCTGTGAGAGAGCATTCTGAGCTCATGATGGTCTGATCAGTCACAATCACACATGTATAACTTGATTCTAGCATAGTGATGTCATTTTAGTTTTCTTCAAGAATTAAGGACATTGACTAAGTATTTATATACTGGCTACTAAGTGCCAAGCACTGTGCTAAGTGCTTTTGACTAATATATCTATCATTTGAACTTCAAAGCAACCTTGACAGACGAGGGCTATTATTTGTCCCATTTTACATTTGAGGTTAAGTGGCTTGCCCAGGGTCACACAGATATTAAGTATGAGAGGCTGGATTTGAAGTCAGATCCTCCTGACTCCAGACACCTCATTCTATTCACTTTACTGAAAGTTGCTTCAACATTATCTGAAAAATTTTATAAACAAAAATTTAGGTCCCAAGGAAACATGTGAGGTTGGGAGAATGAGAGGATTAATTCTGAAGTCCTAGTTCCATTGAGCTATGGGCAAGGAAATTCCTGATCTGAGCCCAGGCCTGGGCACAGGAACTCCATTCATAGCCTTTAAAACTGGGGAGAGGCCAAAGCAAGCTTTCAGGGAGCAGCAGGTCTCAAGGAATGGGAGGGGAGAACCTAGAGGAGAGGGAGGGAGCAGATGAGTGACTGGGGTTGGAGAAGGAACATCAGAGGGAAAGGGTTAGATGCAGGGCGGGGAGGGAGTCAGTCAGACATGGGGACAAGGAGGGAAGAGGGGAGACAGGGGACTGAAGGCAAAGGTATTTCTGTCTCTTTCCTTACTAGGCACCTCACTAGAACCCAGAGGAAAGTTCCCTGAGCTGGAGGCAGAGAATTGTCAGGGATCCCTGAGGGCCTGCTGCTATCATTATAAATCATCAGCCCAGAGGCACTGCCAGGTTTCTGCTCATTTGACTGCACAAATACCCTACTAATACTATCCATAGCACAGGAGATGGTGGCCATCTATCTCTCCCAGGGTCTTAGACACTGAAAGTGGCTGAGTCAGCACACAGGAGGCCCCAGAACTTGCAAGGAGAAGAAAGAAGAGACTGGTCAGATAAAGGGGGTCTGTCCTCCAAGGGGATGATGACCCTTCAAACAGCTTGCAAGACGAGCTAAGGGCAGGACTGGGTGTAATGTTAATGTAATGTTAATGGGAATTAAAGATCTTCCCCAGCCATTAATGGTTGGTTGTTGTCTTTCATTCTTGAAGAGGACCAAAATGACATCACCATGATAAAGAGAAATTTCAATGGGTCATACTGTGGCTGATCAGACCAATATGAGCTCAGAAGGCTCTACCATAGGTTAGGCACATATAGTCCATGTGAATATTTGGAGGGGAATATTCCAAATTTGTCCATCCTGCATTTACTTTCTGCTGCCTCAATTCTGCTTTTCTCAAAGAGCACAGAACTCTTTCTGATGTGAGCACACCAGACTGAGTGGTCTTGTGCCAGTGTCTCCCATGTTGCACAGTCAAATCCAAAGTTCTTGAGAGAGACCTTGAGAGTGTCCTTATATCTTTTCTTCTGGCCACCATGTGATCACCTGCCCCATGAAAGTTCTCCATAAAATAGTCTTTTTGGCAAGCATACATTTTGCATTCAAACAGCCAGGCCAGACCATTGGAGTTATGCCCTTTGAAGCATAGTTTGAATGCTTTTCAGTTTAGCTGAAGCAAGGACTTCAGTGTCTGGTACCTTATCCTGCCAGGTGATCCTCAGAATCTTCCTAAGACAGTTCAAATGGAAGCAATTCAGTTTCTTGGCATGGCACTGATAGACTGTCCATGTTTGACAAGCATATAACAATGCAGTCAGCACAATGGCTCTGCAGAATTTCAGGGTGATAGTCACTCTAATACCTCTTTTTTCCCAAACTTTTCTTTGGAGTCTCCCAAACACTGAGTGAGCTCTGGCAATGTGTGCATCAACTGCATTTTAAATGTGTACATCCCTGCAAAGTACACTACCAAGGTAAGTGAACTTATCCACAGCATTAAAAACTTCTGATTTGTTGTAACCAATGGTTTCACATATGAATGTTGTGGTAGTGGGTGATGGGGCACCTGTGTTTCCTTGGTGTTAACTATTACATCAAAATTAGCACAGACAGCAGAGAATTGATCCATACTTTGTTGCATCTCAGCTTCAGAGGCTGCATTGAGTGCACAGTCATCTGCAAACAGAAAATCATGCACCAACACTCCCTCCACTTTGGTCTTGGCTTGTAACCTTTTCAAATTGAAGAACCTGCCATTAGTATGGTAGTTGACCTTGACTTCATGTTCATCCTCATTGAAAGCATTTGTCAACATGGCTGAAAATATCATGCTAAAAGCATAAGAGCAAGCACACAGTCCTGTTTCATTCCATTGGTGACTGGGGTGGCATGAGAGCTTTGTCCATTGTCCAGAACCTGGGCAAACATGCCATCAGGAAATTGATATATAATATTGATGAACTTCTCTGGGCAAGCAAATTTTGACATAATTTTTCATAAACCCTCATGACTAACAATGTCAAAGGCCTTGGTCAGATCTACAAACGTTGTGTACAGACCTCTGTTCTGCTCCTGGCATTTCTCCTGGAGTTGTCAGGCAGCAAACACCATATCAACTGTTCCTCATCCTTTCTAGAGCCACACTGGCTCTCAGGTATATGCCCATCTTTCAGGTGAAGGATCAGCCTATTAAGGAGGACTCTAGCAAAAATTTTGCCACCAATGACTAAGGGGGAGATCCCCTGCTATTGTCGCAAGATAATCTATTCCCTTTACCCTTATAGAGTTATGTATGTATGTAATGGTCAGACAGGTGTATTGGTCTGTTGATCTATGATATATGTGTTGCTTACAGTCAGAGGGCTAGAAGTTCTGTCTGTTGGTCTTTATTTCTTTACTTGCATTTTCTCTGTTAGTATGTAATTAAACAAGATTGTTGAGGACAGAGCCAAGATAGCAGACTAGAAAGACAAATATACTCGAGTGCTTCCCCCAAAACCCACAAAGTACCTGTAAAAAATGACTCTCAACAAATTCTAGAGCAGCAGAAGTCACAGACCAACAGAGTGAAAGTTTCCAGCCACAGATAACCTGGAAGGCTGACAGGAAAGATCTATCTCACAGGATGCTGAGTGGAGCAGAACCCAGCCCTGGTCACATGGCACTGGGAGGAATAGGACCTGAACAGACATCCAGGGCAGAATTCCCAGCAGAGAGGGTCCCAGATCCCTCCACCCACAAGCAACAAAGAAAGCTCCAAAGGTCAGTGTGGGAGGGCTTTCCCAGCTGGGCAAGATGGGAACAGGGTTGCTGTAACAATAGCCCCAGGCAGTGGCAGCAGCAGCAGCAGGCTTCAGGCAGCTACCATGGCCAGGAAGCAACATGGGTCCATTGTCCAGGCAGTTTGGCTTAAAGTCTCAGGCTGTAGGGAGCAGCTGATCTAAACCTCACCCTCAGTAATGGCTCCACCCCACCCAAAGCCCCAGGGAATTGAGCAGCTGAATCTAATCTCAGCCTTGAACACAGTACTGGGGAGAGGAGAAAAAATAGGACCCTCCTCTTGACAAAAGATTCAGAAGTCAAGTAACTGACTGGGAAAATGCCCCAAAACCATAGAAAGTTACTTTCTTGGTGAACAGATGCTCCTCCCATCCTTTCAGATGAGGAAGAACAAGGAACACTGTCATAGGAAGTCAAGGTCCCTGCCTCCAGTGCCTCCAAAGTGAACATAAAATGGGTTAAGGCAATAGAAGAGCTTGAAAAGCGACTTAGCAGCTTGCTAAAGTAGAACCAAAAAAAAATGCTGAGGAAAATAACACCTTTCAAAATAGGCTAACTCCATTGGAAAAAGAGGTCCAAAAAGCCAATGAGAAGGAGGAGGCTTTAAAAAGAAGAATTAGCCAAATGGAGAAGTTCAAAAGCTCACTGAACAAAATATTTCTTTAAAAGAGAGAATTGAGTTCAGGGAAGCTAATGATTATGACATAAACCAAGCAGTTAAAAACAAAACCAGAAGTCTGAAAAAATAGAAGGTAATGTAAAACATCTCATTGCAAAAACAACTGACCTGGAAAATAGATCCAGGAGAGACAGTTTAAAAATTATGGGACTACCTGAAAGCCATGATCAAAAAAAGAGCCTAGACATTATCTTCTATGAAATTATGAAGGAAAACTGTCCTGATATTCTAGAACCAGAGGGCAAAATAAATATTGAAAGAATTCAACATTAAGGGATCGAAGGGCTCGGAATAGGATATTCCAGAAATCAAAGGAACTGGGAATAAAACCAAGAATCACCTACCTATCAAAACTGAGTATAATACTTCAAGGGAATAAATGCTCATTCAGGGATATAGAGGATTTTCAAGCATTCATGATGAAAAGACCAGAACTGAAGAGAAAATTTGACTTTCAAACACAAGAATCAAGAGAAACATGGAAAGTTAAACAGGAAAGAGAAATCATAAAAGACTTTCTAAAGCTGAAGTATTTACATTCCTGCATGGAAAGATAATATTTGTTATTCCTGAGACTTTTCTCAGTATTTGGGTAGGTGGAGGGATTGTACACACACACACACACACACACACACACACACACACATACACACACACACACACACACACACACACAGAAGTACAGGTTGAGTTGAATCAGAAGAGATGATATCCATAGAAAAAATAAAATAAATATTAAGGGGTGAGGGAGGAAAATACTGGGAGAAGAAAGGGAGAAAGGGAATGAGGCAGGATATAACTCATAAAAGAAATAAGAAAAATCTTGTTCAATGGAAGAGAAAAGGGAGAAGGGGAGAGGGGAAAAGTGAAGCTTACTCTCTTCACATATGGCTTAAGGAGGGAATAACATGCTCACTAAATTTGGCATGGAAATCTATCTTACCCTACAGGAAAGTAGGGGAGGAGGTGACAAGTGGGGTGAGGGAATGATAGAAGGGAGGGCAAATAGGAGAAGGGAGGAACTAGAAATAAACACTTTGGGGAGGGAACAAGTTCAAATGAAGGAATAAAAAAATAAGGGGGGATAGGGTAAGATAGAGGGCAATGTAGCTAGCATTACACAACATGATTATTATGGAAGTCTTTTGCAAAATGACACATATTTAGTCTGTATTGAATTGCTTGCCTTCTCAGTAGGGATGGAAAGGGGGGGGAGGGAGGGAGAGAAGCTAGAATTCAAAGTATTAGAACAGAATGTTAAGAATTATTATTATGTATAACTGGGAAATAAGAAACACAGGTAATGGAGTATAGAAATTTATCTTGCCCTACAAGAAAAGAGAGAAGATGGGAATATGGGAAGGGTGGGGTGTAATAGAAGTGGGGGTACATTGAGGGAAGGGGTAATCAGAATGCAGGGTATTGGGGGTAGAGGGAGGGGAGAGATGGGGAGAAAAATTGGACATGTTACAAAGTGATATAAAAGCAATTAGTATTGAAACAATTGACTGAATTAATTACAGAAACTAAATCAGACACATCTTTAGTTTGGGGGAAAGCATTTTAGTCTAAGTTTCCTAGAGGCAGGTAACCTCCAGTAAAATTTGGCATTGATGGAAAAGTTAAGGTTTTAATGGTAAATTTGATTTCATGATTGCTATTTAATCAAGAGCTAGAACATGTATAGAAAGGCCTGCAAGTCACTTAAGACTTGCCTCAAAAGATGTTCCTTTGCCAATATGAAATTATAGTGATATCTGAAACCTAGTTATTGGAACCTGCTATTTGAAGATTCTATGGGACTATTAACTGACTGTTCTTCTGAGTCTAACTCCAGGCATGGATAGCAAGAAAGGTGGTCTGAGCCTCCAATCCATGATACCAGTAAGCCTGTGAGATGCTGGTATGAACTGCAAAAGGTGATCTCATGGGAAGGGTGGGAGAGCGGCTGTTCAGCCTGGGCTGAGGTAGGATTCCCCCCACTCAATTTCCCCACTGACACCTGGCAGGCTTTAAGCCTGGCTGAATGCAAGTTGACAATCTAATCCTGTCTGGAATTGACATGAAGTTGGGGAGATATTGTTTGCCTGCAATGTCCCTATTCTTAGTGGCAATTTCCTATAATCAAAAGGTTTATAAGCTTAATACCAGAGCTATTAAATTATAGAGTGTTGGTAGGGGAACACCTGAGGTAAAGTCTAAAATTAAGCTATTAGACTTTGGACTTTAGACCAACAATGTTAGATCTTTTAATTCTTAGCTGTAGTGTGGAAACAATTAGGTCAAGGGCTTATAAAGATAGCATACATAGTTACTATTTGTGTCTCAGTTGGTTAATGTTAAAAAAATTCGTTTGTGGTCTATATTGTAAATGCTTTTAAAAAAGTATCTCCTGACCAAAAGTTGGAATTGTTTCATGCGATGCAAACTATGTTAAAAATGAAAAATAAAAAAAATTTAAAAAAAAGAAGATTGTTGACCTTCAAAAGTGCACAATACTTTGTAGTGAAACATCGGGCTGATGCAGACACTTGGCAGTTGAGATCATCAATGGGGAGAAGGGGGCAAGGGAATCAGTCAAAGCAGAAGAATAATTTGAAGCTGAACTGGTTTATGAAGGAGTAAAGACAGGAAGGGGCAAAGCAGTCATGGTAGGAAAGATGGGCTCACAAAGAATACCGGGGTCGAGTTACAAGTAATTAACAATTTCCTCAATGATCAGTTTAGGAATATTCCCCAAAACCAGTGTTTCAAGATTCCACATATACAATTTATATCAGATTGCTTACTGTCACAGGATAGGATAAGGGGGAAAGGAATGAAAGAATTTGGGACCCAAAATATTAAAAAAAGAAATGTTTAAATTGTTTTATATGTATTTGGGAAAATATATGTTTCAGAAATCTGTATACTGGGTGCTCTTGAAGATTCATTCACTCCTGGATGGCTGATCCATGGTTCCTAGCACTCAAGGGCCTGAGGATGCCACCGGAAAGAGCCCCCCTGCTGTGGTTCAGATAAAAAGAAAGACTCCAGAATGTGTTGGGCAGGAATAATTCAGAAACCCTCTGTAGATGTAATACGATCAGTACTTCTGCCTCCAGGTGCGCACTCTTACAGGACCCACTCTCAGGTCAGGCCTTGGAAATATACGCAGGTCAACAAAAAAGGATAAACGAATGAATGGAGTGCCAACTTGGCATGGCCTAGACGCTGGGCTTCTAGGAGGCCTTTGAGTAACCTCTCTGTCTGGGTCCAGGCTTATGGAGAAGGTTTTTGTCTCAGTTCCCCATCTGCATCTGTCATTGTGAGTCTGAGTTCCACTGTTGTACCACAAGACACAGTAATAGTCAGCAGCTTTGTCACCGAGGAGGGACCCTGAGAACCAGACAGGGATGCCTGTGGCAAGATTGTTTGTTTCATAAATCAGCAACCGTGGAACTTAGCCAGATTTCTGCTGGAGCCAGTAGGGATAGAGACCAGAGGTGACAGCCCCTGTGCTGGAGCTGCAGGTCAGGGTGACTGTTCCTCCAGGGATCACAGTCAGAGATGGCTCCTGAGTCACCACAGCCTGAGATCTGGCCCCTGAGAACAAAAGGACACACACAGACATATCAGAAATGGAGGCAGTGGAATCACTGGCAAGGCATCTGGCTTCATGCCCAGCTCTCCCTTCATCTTCTCCAAGATCCCAGGGAGCCCCTGCCCCAACCTTTGGAGAGAATGAGGAGGATGAGGAGGAGAGGAGTCAAGGCCATGGTGTAGTGCTCAGCTTCCTGAGGCCTTAGAGCTGGGAACGGGCTCCAGGCAGCCCTTCTTATCCTTCCAGCCCATCCCAATCTGGAGGTCTGGAGGCTTGCTTCATGCAAATGACTTTCCAAATTATGCTTATTGGAATCCTGAATTGGGTTCCTGGCTTAATGGGTTAATATTGAGGGAGGCGGGGCAGCCTATGGCCTGACTCTGAGGTTCCCTCACTGGGCCCAGCCAGGAAATACCTGCAGTGGTGGCAAACACTCAAACACACAATGCTACCTCTGGCTGTATTTCTGTGCTTTCCCTTCTGTGATCAAGCACCACTGTGATGCACCCATGGTAGTCCTACAGCGACGCCTGCTGGAGTCAATTTACAAAGACCCTTATACCACAAAGGAAATACCAAAGTTATCCACCCTGTGGCAAAAACCTAAATTTTCATGGTACCACGGTACCATCTCCTTGGCCTGACCTTGAGATTCCAGTTCCCTCCTCTGTATATAGTCCTCAAGAAGAATCCACCCAGCCAGCTGACCAGAGTCACAAACTCCACGACTCCACTTTGAGCCCCCATTTTAATAGTTAACATTTTTGTTCCATTTTAAGGTTTGCAATGCACTTCACATCAGTGAAATCATTTAATCCTCACCATGACCTGTTAGAGAGGGTCCCTTACAGTTAGGAGATACTTAGGTGCTACCCTCATCAAGAAGGTAAGAGAGTTGGGCTGCAAGTCATAAATCAGTAACTGCTGCTGTGCCTGTGGACAGGGCACCAACCACTCTTCTATTATGAGGCTGCCTATGTGGTTTGTTATTTGGTCTTTCAGTCCTTTCAGACTCTTCATGATCCCACAGACTATACCATAAAGGCCATTCAGTCCTTGGTACTATCCATCTAACTCAATCTGCCATGCCACTATCCTTTGCCTTCAGTCTTTCCCAACATCAGGATCTTGTCCAGTGAGTCCTGTCTTTCCAACATATGGCCCAAGCATTTAAGCTTCAGCTTCAATATTTGATCTTCCAAGGAATACCCTGAATGAACTTCTTTAAGGGTTCACTGATCTAATCTCCTTACTCTCTGAGAGACTCTCAAAACTTTTCTCCAGCACCGCAATTTGAAAGTATTGATTCTGAAATGCTCAATTTTCCTTAAAGTTCAACTCTCAGACCCACACGTTGCTACTGGAAAAACCATAGATTGGACTATAGGAACCTTTGTCAGCAAGGTGATGTCTCTGCTTTTTAGTATACTGTTTAGATTTGCCATAACTTTCCTCCCAAGGAGCAAGTGTCTATTAATTCCATGACTTCAGTGAGTACCTGTAGTGATCTTTGTGTCAAAGAATAGAAAATCTGACACTGCTTTTTTTGATGTGAAGGTTCAAGTCAGCTTTAACATTTTCCTCTTACACTCTGATCAAGAGGCTTATTGATTTCACTTTCTGTCATCAAAGTGCTGCCATCTGAATATATGAGATTGGTGATATTTCTCCAGGCAAACTTAATTCCAACTTTTAAGTAATCCAGGCTAGTATTTCGCATAATGATCTCTGCATGTAAGTTAAATACACAAGGTGACAATACACAGCCTTATCATGTTTCTTTTCCAATGTTAAACCAATTAGTTGTTCCATATTCAGTACTAACTGTTGCTTCTTGGTCCACACACAGCCTTCTCAGGAGAGAAGCAAAATAAATGATCTGGAACTCTTGTCTCTTTGGGGACACCACATTTGGTTGTGATCCACACAGTCAGAGGCTTTAGTATAGTCAATGAAGCAGTAGTAGATGTTTTTCTAGAACTATCTTGCTTTCTCCATAATCCAGTAAATGTTGGCAACTTGGTCTCTAGTTCCTCTCCCTCTTTTTTTTCTATTCCCTGCAAATTTCTTATTATTAATTTATTTGATTTCAGTTTTCTACAATCACTTCTATAAGTCTGAGATTTTCTCCCCCTTTCTTCCCTTTTCCTTTCCCCTCCCTCCCTGAGATGGTGTGCAATCTTGTATGGGTTCTACACATTTTCATATTGCATAGAAGGATGAAAATGAATGGGAGCAACCATGAGAAAAAACAAAACAAAATATAACACAAGAGAAAATATTTTGCTTCATTCTGTGATCCAACTCCATAGATTTTTCTCTGGATGTGGAAGGCATTTTGCCTCAAGTGTCCACTGGGAATGTTTTAGGTCCTTGCATTGCTGTGGAAGGTAAAGTCTATCATAAAAATTCTTCACGCACTGTGGTTATTACCATGTACAGTGTTCTCCTGGTTCTGCTCCTTTCACTCAGCATCAGTTCATATCAGTACTTTCAGGTCGCTCTGAATTATTCTAGTTCATCATTTCTTATAGCATAATAGTATTTCATTACACTCATGTACGACAGCTTGTTCAGCCATTCCCAAATTGATGGGCATTGCCTTGATTTCCAGTTCTTGGCCACCACAAAGAGAGCTGCTATAAGTATTTTTGTACATGTGGGTCTCTTCCCCATTACATGATCTCTTTGGGATACAGTCCTAGAAGCAGTATTGCTGGGTCAAAGGGTATGCACATTTTTGTACCCCTTTGGGCATAGTCCCAAATTGCTCTCCAGAATGGTTGGATCAGCTCACAGCTCCACCAACAATGAATTGGTGCTCCAACTCTTCCACATCTTCTCCAACATTTATCATCTTCCTGTTTTGTCATGTTAGCCAATCTGCTAGGTGTGATGTGGTAACTCAGAGTTGTTTTGATTTTCATCTCAATAATTAATAGTGATTTAGACCATTTTTTCATATGACTATAGGTAGCTTTAATTTTTTCCCCTGAATAATGTCTGTTCATATCTTTCGATCATTTATCAATTAAGGAATGACTTGTGTTCTTGTAAATTTGACACTGTTCTCTATTTATTTTAGAAATAAGCCTTTATTCACAGACAATAGTTGCAAAAATTCTTTCCCAGTTTTCTGCTTCCCTCTTAATCTTGGTTGCATTGGGTTTGTTTGTGAAAAAACTTTTCAGTTTGATGTAACCAAAATTGTCCACTTTGCACTTCATGATGTTCTCTGTCTTTTGTTGGGTCTCAAATTTCTCCATTCTCCATAAATCTGACAAATACATTCTTCCTTGCTCCCCTACTTCATTCATAGGATCAGTCTTTATGCCTGCATCATGTATCAGTTTGGACTGTATTCTTGTGTACGGTGTCAGGTATTGGTCTATGCCCAATTTCCACCACACTGTTATCCAGTTTTCCCAGTAATTTTTGTCAAACAGTGAGTTCTTATCCCAGAAGCTGGGGTCCTTGGGTTTATTAAACACTAGATTGCTGCATTCATTGACTACCGTGTCTTGAGTGCCTAATTTATTCCACTGTCATCAATTTCTTAGCCAGTACCAAGTGGTTTTGATGATTGCTGCTTTATAATACAATTTGAGATCTGGTAGGGTTAGGCCACCTTCCCTAGCATTTCTTTTCATTAGTTCCCTTGATATTCTGGAGTTTTTGTTCTTCCAGATGAATTTTGATATTATTTTTTTCTAGCTCTAGAAAATAATTCTCTGATAGTTTGATTGATGTGGCACTGAATAAGTAAATTAATTTAGGTAGGATTGTCATTTTTATTGCATTAGCTCAGCATACCCATGAGCAAATGATGTTTCTCCACTTACTTAAACCTGACTTTATTTGTGCGAAAAGGGTTTTGTAAATGTATTCACATAATCCCCAGGTTTGTTTTGGCAGATAGACTCCCAAATATGTTATAGTGTCTACCATAGCTTTAAATGGGATTTCTCTTTCTATTTCTTGCTGTTGGGCTTTGTTAGTAATATATAGAAATGCTGATGATTTATGTGGGCTGATTTTGCAACCTGCAACTTTGCCAAACTTGTTTATTATTTCAAGTAGTTTTTTACTTGATTCTCTAAATATATCACCATATCATCTGCAAAGAGTGATAACTTAGTTTTTTCTTTGCATATTCTAATTCCTTCCATTTCTTTTTCTTCTCTTATTGCTAAAGCTAACATTTCTAGTACCATATTGAATAACAGTGGTGATAATGGACATCCTTGTTTCACCCCTGATCTTATTGGAAATGCATCTAGATTATCCTTATTACATATAGTGCTTGCTGATGGTTTTAGGTAGATACTGCTTTTTTTTATGGAAGGCTCCATTTATTCCTATGCTCTCCAGTGTTTTCAATAGGAATGGGTGTTCCATTTTCTCAAAAACTTTTTCTGCATGTATTGAGATACACATATGGCTTCTATTAGTTTCATTGTTAATATGATCAATAATGCTGATAGTTTTCCTGATGTTGAACTAGCCCTGCATTTCTGGTATAAATCTCACCAGATCATAATGTATTATTCTCACGATAAATTGCTGTATTCTTTTTGCTGATATCTTACTTAAAATTTTTGCACCTATATTCTTTAGAGAAACTGGTCTATAACTTCCTTTCTCTGTTTTGACTCTTCCTGGTTTAGGTATCAGAACCATATTTGTGTCATGAAAGGAATTTGGTAGGACTCCACCAATTTTCCCCAATAGTCTATATATTATTGGAATTAACTGTTCTTTAATAGTTAGAATTTTTTGATTATGATTTTTAATTGATATAGTTCCCTTGTAAGTCCATCTGGCCCTGGAGATTTTTTCCTAAGGAGTTCATTGATGTCCTGTTCAATTTCTTTTTCTGGGATGGGGTTATTTAAGTATTCAACTTCCTCTTCTGTTAATCTGGGCCATTTTGTATTGCTTTAAATATTCATCCATCTCACTTAGATTTTCAAATTTAAGGGCATACAGTGGGGCAAACTGATTTATAATTGTTTTGATTTCCTCCTAGTTCGAGGTGAGCTCACCTTTTTCACTTTTGATATTGGCAATTTCCTTTTCTGATTTCTTTTTAATCAAATTGACCAAAGATTTATCAATTTTATTAGTTTTTTCAAAAAACCAACTCTTAGTTTCATTTACTAGTTCAATAGTTTTCTTAATTTCAATTTTATTAATCTCTTCTTTGGTTTTTGGTAGTTATTTCTAATTTGCTCTTTTCTTGGAAATTTTCAATTTGTTCTTTTTCTAGCTTTTTCAGCCACATGCTGAATTCATTGATCTCCTCTTTCTCTATTTTATTCATGTAGGCATTCAATGATATAAACTTCCCCTAAGAACTACTTTTGCAGCATCCCATAAGTTTTGGTAGGTTGTCCCATTATTACCCTGGAGCATGCTGCATGAGGTGTTAGGGAGGGATGGTTTGACCACAGGAAGACTCCTTTCCTGAGCTACAGCACAGGCATGTTCAGCGCTTGGTGAACCCCATCTGCACTAGTGTCTTACTGATTCCCCTGGCTGTGCTAAGACAGGCCTGGGGTCCTGGTGATGGTGCTTACAGTATCCACTCCCCTGGGGTTCAGGATCTCTTCCTGGTTCACTGAGATAGGCCCATCTTAGACAGCTCCACTTCTGCACTGGTCCCCTTCAGACACAGCAAGATGGGCCCTCCTTTGCGATTTTCCTACCCTCATGGGCTAAAACACTGCTCACCCTTGCAACTGATCCCACTATTACAGGACTTTTCCTGGGGAAATATTCCTTGGTTTTTTTCAAGGTCAACAAGGGGAGGGGAAGAGCATATACAGATTACTCCACCATCTTGGCTCCCACACTAGCAAGTGTGAGGGACGGTCTCACTGAGTAAGCCAGCCAAGAGGACATAGCCCCTATGCCAGGTGCTCCACTTGGATCTTTGAAGGATCTAGTCAATGACTTCCTCTGGAGTGAGATCTTGGTTGTATAGGGATAAATCACATTACTTTGAATCTATTTAACTCCCAGAATTTGTCCTCCCTTGGTTTCTAATGTTGGTGCTGGCACTCAGATTGGCAGAACTGGAACAGATTTGACTCATGGAATGTGTTTTTAATGCACTAACACATACAATCCTAAGAAAATATTTAGAAGGGGTGGAGCCAAGCTGGCAGAGTAGAAAGATGAATATACTCTAGTGCTTCCCCCACAGCCCACAAAATACCTGTAAAAAGGACTCTCAACAAAGTCTAAAGCAGCAGTAGCCACAAAGCAAGAGAGCAAAAGAGGTTTCCAGTCAAAGGTAACCTGGAAGGCCAACAGGAGTGTTCTATCTCACAGGAAGCAGAGCGGAGCAGAGCACAGCCCTGGTCACACTGCACTGGGAGGAGGAGGACCTGAACAGACCTCTGGGAAGAGCTCCTAGAAGGGAGGGTCCCAGATACCTCAACCCACAAGCAACAAAGAAAGCCCCAAAGGTCAGTGGGGGAGAACTTTCCCAGTTGGGCGAGAGGCACTGGGGTTCCTTCAGCAATAGCCCCAGGGTACAGAAGAGGCCACGGCAGCAGACAGCAGGCAGGTATGGAGGCCTGGAAGTAACCTTGGTCCATTGTTCAGGCAGCTCACCTTAAAGTCTCTTGTGGTAGGCAACAGCTAATCTAAACCCCATCCCTGAGTGATGGCCTCACCCCCACTCAAACCCCAGGGGAAGGGAGCAGCTGAGCCTAATCTCTTGACAAAGATTAAGAAGTCAAGTAACTGGCTGAGAAAATGACCAAAAAAGGGGGGAAAAAATAAGACCACAGAAGGTTACTTCCTTGGTAAACAGGTGTCTCCTCCCATCCTTTCAGATGAGGAAGAACAAGGCATACTGTCACAGGAAGCCAAGGCCCCTGCCTCCAGTGCCTTCAAAGTGAACTTAAATTGGCCTCAGGCAATGGAAGAGCTTGAAAAGGCAAGTTCACAGCTTGCTAAAGGAGTACTAAAAAAATGCTGAGGAAAATAATACCTTTAAAAAGAGGCTAACTCAGTTGGAAAAAGAGGTCCAAAAAGCCAATGAGGAGAAGGAGGCATTAAAAAGCAGAATTAGCCAAATGGAGGAGAAGGTTCAAAAGCTCACTGAACAAAACAGTTCTCTGAAAGAGAGAACTGAGTTCAGAGAAATGAATGACTATGAGATAAACTGAGCAGTTAGAAATGGGCTCTATGTAACTCAGCATGTATCACAGCTATGAGCTGGGCCAGAGCTCAAAGCAGGCCAGCAAGGCCTATTAATGGACTGGAAGATCTTCCTATTCCATTACCATTACAAGCCTTTCTGTTCCTACAGTGTCCCTGACTTCCCTCCATGTGCTATATTAGATGGTCTTATCTCCCAGGCCTCCTGCTACCCTGCCTCAGGTCCCATGCCAGGGGGCTGAATCCCAGACTGGATTTAGTCTCCCAGCCTCAAGCTTCCCCTGATCATTCAAAAGCTCTCCCCCTCCTCAACCTTCCCTAGTTTCCTTCTCTCCTAGATTAAGCAGTCAGTCTGTAGTCTAGATAATATGTCTGTAACACATACAGGGAGGGCTGAGGTTCCCCCCATGTGGGGGGAGAGCTCTGACTGAGGAACTATTGAGGCTCTGACTGGTCTCATCCCATCTGGGATCCCAAGCCCCCTCTGCCTCTTGGGTCTGTGTGGGAGAAAATGAGTGAGAGGGAGGGAGGGAGTCCTGTTCAGATCATTTCCATTTCCAAGCCTGACCCTCCCTGCTTCCCCCTCCTTATGTAGGGTGGAATCTCTTCCCCTAAGGGCAGGGCCAGGGCTTTTGTGACTGCTGTGGAGCCCCACCCTTGTGAATCCCTGTAGGCCAGCCTCTACCTAAGAAGAGAAGAGGAAGACCTCTGCCCACTGGGATCCTTCTCCCTGCCCAGCTCAGCTGGGAGCCACAGCTGCCCTCCTGAGGTGAGTGCAGTCTGTGCCCAGACATCAGCCCCTGAGGCCATTGCTATGGACATAGAACCTCCTGGCTTCTCTCAGCTCTAGGCACTTTCAGTGGCTGTCCCCACACCTGGAATCCTCTCCCTCCCCAGCTCAGACTACTGACCTCACTGTCTTCCTTTAAGTCCCCACCAACAACTACAAAGCCCCAGGAAGCCTTCCCGAACCCTCTTCATCCTTCCTCCTTCCCTCTTCCAGTCATGGCCTGTTTGTCCAAGCCTTGCTTCCTTTGGATACATTGGTTTGCTTGGTGTCTCCCCCATTAGATGCTAATCTCCTTGAGGGCAGGGACTGCCTTCTGCCTCTTTTTCTATCCCCAGTGCTTAGCATTGTGCCCAGCACACGACAGGTGTTATATAAATGTCTATGGACTTGGACTGACCATTTCTAGTCCTTGAGGAGACCTTGTCATATCATTCTCTTCTCCCTGGGCTGTCTCCTCCTCCCCCCTTTCCTGTATCTCCCCTGGTTGTCCTGTGGGGCCACCAGAGGACCTTCTCCTGCAGGCAGGATGTCAGAAGGCTCTGTCCATGATACCTCCTGCCATCCCCTGCACTCTGACCTCCCCTGGTGTTCCTCCTTCATCCTTGTGTGCCTGTGTACTTTCAGAAAGGAATATTTTCCTGATCTGTCTGTTCTAGTCCACATTTGTTCACTGCTCCTGCATTTCTTTAGTCTGGGGTGTTAAGAAGCAAATAATCTCTTCCTTTCAGGTTTTCTTTCCAGAAATGTTTCTGACTCTTCTTCTTTGTGGAATATTTACTTTTCCCCCATGTTGTTAAGCTCCCATCTGTAGGATCAATCATCCTGGACTGTGTCCTGAGCTCAGACTGCTCTGGGGCAGGACTTCTTAAATTTCTTCGCCGCTTGAACTCTTTGCACAGAGAACGTGCTTTGAGACACTGGGTCTATAAGATAAGTATATAAATCAAAGTGTTTACTGATAATAAATCATAAAGAAATTTCTTTTAAAACAGTTCTTTGGTATACGTGTAATTTTACCATTTCCAAAAATGAAAGCCAATTTGCATACTAAGGAGGTGATGCGCTTGTTTATTTTTACTTAAAGAATTAAATTTTGGCAGAATATTGGATGTGGCAGGACATAGCACATCTTCACCATTTTTCAGAGTGGAGTGACATTTTGATTTCATCACATCCAGTAGTCTCGTATCTGAGTCGAGATGTTTCTGGCAGTGTTCCCTGGCTTTGCATATCATGACAACATGTGCAGTGGAAAGTTTACATGTTGTGCGTTCAGAACCAAGGCTACAGTAAAGATGCACGATGTAGCATGGGCAAGCACTGCCAGAAACTCCTTGGATTCATTTCCTCTTTGATTGTGAGTTAATTTTTGTTCTTGGGCATTCAGAAACCTTTAACTGTTGTCACATTTTTTGTGACCCCCATATTTAGTTAGATGACCCCATATGGTGTCCAGACCCGCAGTTTAAGAAATGCTGCTCTAGAACACACCCTTCCTTCCCTCCTTCTTTCTAGTGCGTTTGCATTAGTTTTGCATGATTGCAAAGGCCTTTCCATTGTGTGGAAGCCTTTCTGCTGGTGACTTGTAGGACTTTGTGTTTCTAAATTGGATTGATAAATGTAACTACTCCCAATCTTGGGGGTTGCAGCCTTGGCTTGGTTTTTGGTTTTTGAATCATTGTTAAATTTTAATTTATGGAAGAAAGCCAGCATTTCCAAAGCATAGTTCAATAAAAAGATGTTTGCACATGAAATTGTAAATCTGCTATGCACAACTTTTTATTGCTTTCCATCATCCATTCCAAAATTATCATGTACATTCCTTTTCTCTTCCCATACCCCCACCCTCTGCCCAGAAGGTGACTACCCTTAGACACAAATAGGTGTATATGTATATGCAAAATTACATCTATGTACACGTAAAATTATTCTGTACATGTAACTTCCATGCAGTTTCTAGTTCTTTGCCACCACAAAGAGAGCTGCTGCCATCACTTTAGAACATAGAAGTTCTCTTCCTTTTTCCCTGATTATCTTTTCTCTTTAACCTGGGAATTTGGAATCTTAGCTGTGACATGCCTGTAAATTTTCTTCTCATGATCCTTTTGGGTATGATCAGTGGATTCTTTCCATCTCCACTTTCCCTTCTTGTTCTAGAACTTCAGGGCAATTGTCCTTAACAACTTCTTGTAAAACTCTATCAAGATTCTTCCTTTGACCTTAACTTTCAGGTAGCCTGAAAGTTTGGAAATTGTCTCTCCTTCATCTGTTCTCAAATCAGTTGTTTTTTAAGGACATGTTCCAGATTCTCTTCTGTTGTGTCTAGTTTTATTACATTTTGCTGTTCCATCACATCATTCAATGATACTAGCCAAAGAGTAGTTTTAAAGGAGTTATTTTCTTCTTCAAGATTTTGTCTCCTTTTTTCTAATTGGTTATATTTCTTTTCCTGATTTTCTTGAATTACTTTTATTTTTTTTCTGACCTTCATTCTCTTTTTTTTTAATTTTCAAGTACTTTTTATAATTTTCTTAAATTGTTTTTATTTTTTTATCATTCTCTTTCATTTGGCTTTTGAAACCCTTTATATTTTCTTCCTTATGATTTTATATCTTTTTCTTTTGACAATTTTTGATATCCTTTAATTTTTTTCTAATTTTACCTAATTCTCTTTCACTTGACTTAGAATTCCTTATCTTAATTTTCTTGAGTTATGATTATTTTTCTAACTTTTCCTCATTCTCTCTTATTTGATTTTTGAACTCCTTTTTAAGTTCTTTCAAGATTTCTTTTCAAGCTGGCACCCAACTGACATTACTCTTTAGGACAGAAGGAGGTTTTTTTTAACCAGACAATCTTCTGAATGTGACCCAGACCTTCTTTTATGCCCAAGGAGTCATCAGTGGTCAGGTTCTTTTTCCTTTGCTCCCTCATTTTTATGTTTAATTTCTCTTATATAGTTTTTAGTAGATTGTTATTATTATAATAAAGTTTTAATCCAAATTTAGTGACTAATGTTGCCCTAGGCCTCAGGTTCTCCTTACTCGTCTGTTCTGCATTCTCTCTGGAGGCTCAGCCTCTGGGATTCCTCCCTTCCTCCCCTGAGCTGAAATTGAGCTGAAATCACAGTGTCCTGAAAATATTCCTGCTCCCTGTGGCACCACACTCACTGGACATTTGCTCACTCCTCCTCTCCCACAGCCACAGCCCAGGATCACATGTAGGCAGCACTGCCAGTCCTACCTTATGGAGACATTAGAGGGTCTGTCTATCTTCCCTGTCTCAACATCTGGTCTTCCTTAGATGAAGGTTTGTGAGGTCAGATTTCTGGAGGTGAGTATTCCGGAGGCCTGGTCTGCTTCCCTCTGGGACTGCTGTTTGTTGGTGCAGTGGAGCTCGCCTGGAAGTGTCTACACTTCCCTCAGCCCTTGGAGTCTTCTCTGAGGTCCTCTCAAGTTGTCCTCCAGCTGCTTCACCCCTTTCTTTTTGCAGCTGTACATTCACTTTGTGGTGGTTTTCTTTCTGTTTGTGGAGGAAATCCAGAGATCCTGGAAATTCCTAACCTGCTCTGCCTTCTTTCCAATATGTGGATTTTTTTTTCTGGAGGTGATCTGTGAATTCTTTGAACTGGAATGTCATTTTCCATGCTCAGAAGTTCTGGCCAGTCCCCTTTGACTATTTCTTTAATGATTGTGCTGATTTGTTTTTTTACCCAGTCATGTTGTTCTGGCAGACCTGTGATCCTTGGGTTGTCTGTGGACATCCTGTCTTTAAATTCAATATGCTTGCTTCCTTAAGGGGCAGGTTTTCTTTTAGTGTTCTTTTATTTTCCTTCTCTTTTTCTTGGCTGTCCTTCACTTTTGTTTATTTGCATTCTCTATTGTACTATTTTATGTTTTCTTTGAAGGAGCTTGCCAGAGCAGATTCCAGGTTTTCTTTTCCCTTAGCCTCAAGGTACCAACAAGTAACCCTTGGAAACCACAGGACAAAGAGGATTAAAGGGGAGTCAGGGTGGGAAGAAAGTGCCCAATTCAGTGCCCTGAAGGAGAAATCAGTCAGAAAAGTCCCCAGAAGCAGAGCCAGGTGGGAAAGCAGAAGGCTGAGGTGAGCTTTCTCCTTAAGCCCGGGTGCCATGCTGGTGAAGGGGAGATGTGGGAGGTGCTCCAGATGGAAGGAGGTTTGGAGAGCTTCTGTTGGGGGTGAGTTGGAGAACAGTTATCCATGAATAACAAGACTGGCTACCCCACACTGAGAATATGATGCAGTGAACAAGAGTCACTCCAGAGAGCCTGAAGGAAAGGGAGATTTAGAAATTCTTAGGGATCTCAAAAAGTGGAAAAGAGCCATAAATTCATCAGTAGTTCAGAAGTCAAACAATAGACTAAAGGAACTGAAAGGTGAAATGTGGATTCCAAAGAGACTCGAAACCAGGTGTTTGAAAGAAGAAGTGACTGTGGTGAAAAATGAAAAGGCAGTTTTATGTCCAGGATGGAGAATGGGTCCCAAATATCAGAATCTCTGGTAAAGTGAATACTGATTGGTTGTTTTCTTTTGTATTCAAAGAGAACCAAAATGACATCACCATGATAAAGAGAAGACTGTGGCTGATCAGACCAATACGAGCTCAGAATTCCCTACCACAGATTGGGCACAGATAGTCCATGTGAATATTTTGGGTGGTTACTCCAAATTTGCACATCATACATTTACTTGGTGCTTTCTCAATTCTGTCATGCTGAGTGATCCTCTGCCAGTGTCTCCCGTGTCGCACAGTCAAATCCAAAGTTCTTGAGAGAGATCTTGAGAGTGTCTTTGTATCGCTTCTTCTGACCTCCATGTGATCGCCTGCTCCATGAGAGTTCTCTGTAAAATAGTCTTTTTTGCAAGTGTACATTTTTCATTTGAATAGCATGGCCAGACCTTCAGAGTTGTGCTCACTGAAGCACAGTTTGAATGCTTGGCAGTTCAGCTCAAGAAAGGACATCAGTGTCTGGTACGTTATCCTGCCAGGTGATCCTCATATTCTAAGACAAGTCAAATGGAAGCAATTCAGTTCCCTGGCATAGCTCTGGTAGACAGTTCATGTTTCACAGGCATACAACAATGAGGTCAGCACAATGGCTCTGTAGACCTTCAGTTTGGTAGACAGTCTAATACCTCTCCTCTCCCAAACTTTTCTTCAGAGCCTCCAAAACACTGAGCTAGCTCTGGCAATGCGTGCATCAACCTCATTGTCAATGTGTACATCCCTGAAAAGTACACACCAAGGTAAGTGAACTTATCCACAGCATTCAAAGCTTCTCCATTTGTTGTAACTGATGGTTCCACATATGGAGGGTGTGGTGGTGGCTGATGGAGCACCTATGTTTTCTTGGTGTTAACTATTAGGCCAAAATTACAATAGGCAGCAGAGAATTGATCCATACTTTGTTGCATTTCAGCTTCAGAGGCTGCATTGAGTGCACAATCATCTGCAAACAGAAGATCATGCACTGCCAGGCCTAGAGGCCTGTATTGGGCTACCCGAGTCTTTCTTACCTCACCTCCGAGGTCTTCAGCTGGCCAAACCGGATAAACGTATGAGAGAAAGGACGTTCCAGAGTCGAACAAGGGTTGAGCTTTATTTCAGGGTCTAGTTACAAGTGCAGGGGAGGTCTTCCTTAGGAGGAAGAGGGGGAGATTTCCTAAGGAGGCTAAGCTTAAGGGATTGGAAGTAGAAGTACAAACGGGGAGAGAGGGGGAGGGGAGAGAGGAAAGAAGAGAGCGGAGCCTACTGTCCTCTTGGCTCCTCACGTGCTAAGAGCGCTTTCAGGCTTCCTCAATCCTACTTAACCTTCAGCCGCACAGTTTGCATCTCAATACCGTGCTGTTAGATAACAATAGTGTGCCCAGATCCGGGACCATCTCGAGGGCGGGGAGATCTCTCTCCCATCACGTTTCTCACGGGAAGAGGCGGAATTACTCGAGATAGCTCGGTTCACCTCTATTCTCTGCCGTTTCCTGGGGGGGGTCTCATGAGAGCTCTAAGATTTAGAAGCTCCCACCTTTACCCACCCGAGACTGTCCACACGGAATTGAGCTTCCAATCCCAACAATGCACCAACACTCCCTCCACTTTGTCCTTGGCTTGTAGCCTTTTCCAATTGAAGAGATTACCATCAGTTTGGTAGTTTATCTTGATACAGTGTTCATCCTCATTGAAAGCATTTGACAACATGTCTGAAAATATCATGCTAAAAAGCATGGGAGCAAGCACACAGCCTTGTTTCACTCCACTGGTGAATGGGAGGGCATGAGAGCATTGTCCACTATCCAGAACCCAGGCAAACATGTCATCATGAAACTGACATACAATACTGATGAACTTCTCTGAGCAACCAAATTTTGGTGTAATTTTCCATAAGCCCTCATGACTAACACTGTCAAAGACCTTGGTCAGATAATACAAATGTTGTGTACAGACCTCTGTTCTGCTCCTGGCATTTCTTCTGGAGCTGTCTGGTAGCAAACCCCATATCAACTGTTCCTCGGTCCTTTCTGAAGTCACACTGGCTCACAGGTAGGTGACCATCTTCCAGATGAAGGATCAGTCTGTTAAAGAAGACTCTAGCAAGAATTTTGTGAGCAATGACTAAGAGAGAGATCCCCCTGTGATTGTTGCAGGACAATCTATTCCCTTTACCTTTATAAAGGTGTACAATGGAGACATCCTTGAACTCCTGAGGGACAACTTCCTCTTACCCTATAATCTGGAAAATTTCAGTCAACTTTTGTATGAGCAGTAGTCCCCCTACCTTGTAAATCTCAGCCGGAATAGAATAAGCACCTGGTGCTTTGCCTATGCACCCACCATGACAAACCCTGATGAGGTCAAAGAAAATTTTTATGAAGATATATAGAGACCCTTATCATCAATGTGTCAAAAGAAGACAAGCTTATAATTCTGGGTGACTGTAATGCTAGAGTAGGCTCACGCTACCAGACTTGGCAGGGAGTCCTAGGGAGGAATGGAGTTGGAAAGACCAACAGCAAAGTTCATTTCCTGCTGAAAGACTTGTGCATTATATGACCTTCTTATCACCAACACTATTTTCCATTTACCTAAATACAATAAAACTTCATGGATGCACCCTTGCAGCAAACATTGGCATCTAATAGACTATGTGATTGTAAGGAGAAGAGACAGACAAGATGTGAGAGTGACAAAGGCAATGTGTGGTGCAGAGTGCTGGACTGATCATAGACTTATCCTTTCCAAGCTAAATATTCACATTCATCAAAAGTGCCACCCCCAAGGCAAAATGACTACCAGATGAGTTAATGTCAACAAATTAGAGCTCTTCTCTGATCATGAACAGGTTGTTACTAACTTGGAGGGAAAGTTGAGCCAATACATAATTGGCAACAGTGGAGCAGAAAAGGAGTGGGCAGCTCTCAGAGATTTGGTGTACAGCACTGCATTTGCTCATCTGGGTCAGAACACTCACAAACACCAAGACTGGTTTGATAACAATGATGGGAAAATCCAGAAGCTGCTAAACAAAAAAATGAAAACTCCACAGGATTTACCAGCAGGATAGTTCATCCATCTCTAAGAAGGCAACATTTAATTCCATCAAAAGCAAAGTATAAGCCAAGCTTAGAGAGATGCAGGATTCCTGGCTCAGTAAGAAGGCAGACAAAATTAAGTTTTATACTGATAGTAACAATCCAAAGCACTTTTATGATTCCCTGAAAGCTATTTATGGACGAAAAACCTATGGTACATCACAACTACTCAGTGCTGATGGAGCCATATTGATTAGTGATAAGGACATGATCTTAGAGAGATGGGCTGAACATTTCCATAGTGTTCTCAACCATCATCAATCAATGCTGAGGCCATTGACCTGCAAGTCATGTCATCATTTTCCTGATGTCATGGTCCTCCTAGAAAAGGAAGAACAAACAGAACAACAACACAAAAGTGAATACTATGCTCATGATGGAAGTGGAAGTAAATGAAATGGAAGACCCTCAGATTCCAAGTGCATTGGGCACACATGTGCTATCCATGAAGGTAGCAGATTGGAAATAAAGATGACCCTCCCTAGTATCAAGGAATATTTGGAAATATCAAGAGACTGAGGTAGAGCTCTGAGTCAATGGCACTTTGTTAAAGGACACATGGTCCACTCTAATAAGTGAACCTCCTATCATTCTCAGGATCTGAGATTCACCCTTCTTCTGGGACCTTGTTTTTACAGGTTTGATACCTGATTTATTCCTTGGACATTCTAAAGCAGTCATACAAAATATAGAATTCCATTGGTTGACATATGACTCTTAAGCTAAAACAAGCAAAACTATTGTGTCAGCAGGGTCACAAGATGGATGGGCTCCTCCTTAGCTTAAGCAAGAGGAGATGGTACAAGCTATATATGCACTGTAAAAACATGGTGGAAGAGGAGGGGGTATCTTTCCTTACCATGACACCACCCAGGCTTGGTTTGGTCAGGAAATTTGAGCCAAACAGGATGGAGTTATCTTGGTCTACATTCTTGTGGTTGTGCAAGTGAGCTCAACAACTGGGAAACAAGTGATGAACATTGCATTAAAGTTCAAGGCCTATTATGGGACCCTTCTATTGGAATGTATATTCCTATGTGACTTATACAAAGTATGGATTAATACAGTGCTTACTCTTAGACCCAGTATTTGGTGATTGACTAGATGAATATATCAAAATCATTACAACAATCATTACCACTTATAAAATCACAATGAACTGACTGAGTAGGGGTCCTCAGTAAATCTCATAGTCTCAGATCTGGCCACCCTCTCCATCGTTAAACCTCTTAACTCATCCTCTTGATTCTTGTTCTACCAAGTTTCTGCACTTCTCCATGTGTGTTTAGGTCATTAATTTCTCATAAAGAAACTGGAAACATTTTTCTGATGAATTAGCTCAGACAAAATGCAACTTAATTGGATATTGCTTTTTATTTTTTTAACTAATGAAGGAACCCTCCTCTCCATCATTCTTGTTTAGTCATGTTCAAGACTTTATAAACTATATGGAGGTTTTCTTGACAAAGCTACTGGAGTGGTTTGCCATTTCCTTCTCCAGTTCCTTTTGAAAATGAGGAAACTGAGGCAAGCAGAGTTAAGTTGCTTGTCCAGAGTCACACAGCTTGTAACTTTCTAAGGCCAGATTTGAACTTAGGAAGATGGTATCTTCCTGATACCAAGACCAATGCTCTATCCACTCTGCCACCTAGCTTGCCCTTCTCCATCATAGTTCCTTTTATTTCTAAGTAATTAATTTTACAGTTAAGGAATGTATGTCATAGACAAATGAAAGTAATCAGAACAAAAAGCCGTAAGCTGTTTTGGCTATGACACATCATGTCCAGAGTAACCTCAAACCCTCAATGTAGCAACAGATGACTCTCCTTCATTTGGCTGGGGACCATCTCTTACAGCTCACCACAGTCAGATTCCAATGACCAGATATTTAGAATCCTCTTTCCGATAAGACTTTATTTCAGCCTTTCAGGAAATGAACTAGATCTTTCCCTCTTTTAAGTGATCACATTAAAAGCTTTTCCCCAGAATGCTGTGGAACTGCCAGCTTCACACAGACTTTTCGCAGAATTTTCCTTAGGACATACCACTTATTAATCAGAAATTATTAAGGAAAAGTGCCCTAAAATTCTAGAACAAGAAGGTAAAGTAGAAATAGAAAAAATCCACCATTCACTACCCGGAAGAGACACCAAGAAGAAAACTGCTATGCATGGCATGGCCAAGTCCCAGAACTCTCAGGTTAAGGGGAAAAGGTTGCAAGCAATAGGAAAAAGAAATCATTTCAATATGGCGGACATCTAGTTAGGATTTCACAAGAACTAGAGGCTTCTGCTCTAAAAGCCTGAAAATTTGGGGCATTATATTCAAAGAACAGAAGAGCTATGAATGCATCTGAAAATAACTTACCCAGCAAAGTGAGTATGATCCCGAATGAGAAAAGGAGGGCTATTTGATAAACTGAAAGACCTAAAAGTCTAGACTAAAAGAGGAGAACTCAGTGGAAAATTTGATATAAAATATACAGAAGAATTATAAGTACAACATTAAAGACTGATTATTAGACCCTGCTTACTTATTATTTATATATGAAAAAGTTATCAGTATTCTGATAACTGTCATCATTACCAAGGTAGTTTGAAAGAAAAGTGATAGCTGAGTTGTATATGATGGGATGATGATAAAAAAACAAAACTAGGTAGGAAAAGTCTAAAAGGAGAAATAATATTGTAAAACGGAAATGTGAAAAGAACTCAGAGAGGAAGCAAGTAGGAGTGGAGGGCCGATTATGTTGGAACCTTACTCTCATATGGGTAGAAAAAGAAAAAACATTTACATGTGAAAGGGTGTAGAAATCTTCTGAACATGTAGAGAGATGAGAAAATTGGGGAACAGTCAGGGAGGAACTTTTGAGAGGGTGTGTGGACTGCGATTTCAGAGATTCTGGGGGGACTTTTGGAGGTCTTGTGGATTGAAATTGGGGGAAAGGAAATGGGGGACTCTTGGAGGAGTGGGTGAATTTGGGAGTAGGAAGATGGGGGAGAAGAGAAAGTAAAAGCAATAGAGTAAAAAGAAAGGGCAAAAAAGAAAATCATGAGTAAAAATAAGAAATTCACAGACAGTAATGATCACTTTGAATATGCTTGAGATTTTGACAGCAACTTGTTTTGTGATGACAAAGAACTGGAAATTGCAGGGACCCCCATCATTTAGGGACTGAACAGGTTGTGGTCCGTGGTTGTGATGGAATGCTGTTGTGTTATAAGAAATGATGAGCTCAGTGATCTTAAAAAGCCATGGAAAGACTGCCCAAAGTGATTGAGTAAAGTAAGCAGAAACAGGAAAACACTGTATACAGTAACAGCAATATTGTGGTCTGAAGAGTTTGAACAAGTAAGTCATTTAGGGTTAAAGATACAAATTAAAAATAAAAGACACATAAAGAGTGACGCTATCTGCATCCAGAGAAAGACCTAACAGAGTGGTATGTATGGAATAATGCTACACGTGGGTGCATACGTATGTATACAGATATATAGATATAGACATGGTAGCCATCTCTACAGTGGGGAAGGAGAAATTTTCCTGATAACTACTGTATATTACGAAGGATTGCCAGGCTGTACATGGGAGATTTGCACTTTCATGATCAATCATCTTTTTTATTGTACTCTTATGGAATCTTGTTTTCCTCCTTGAATTTAAAATTTTCTTTTTAAATAAAAAGGTAAAACCCAGTTCCTAATTCTAAGGAGCTCACATTCTTGTGGACAAGATAATATGCAAATACGCAAATCATTTTGTACAAATAATATCTATTTGTTTTGCATTCTCATACATTCATATGCATATGTATATATAGACATATGTATATACATATAATATATAAATTTGGTCTGCAGCTTCCCTTTCCTCCGATCCATTAGTTCTCTGCTTTGGTCTCTGTGTCCTTTGAATTTAAGTAAATCTTCCTATAACTGCATTCAATAAGAGAGGAAATAAATTCCAGACTTTAAGATAAATACGCACATAAGAGATTAAAAATAATATTTTAAAAAAGAATATATCACATATCAATTCTGATAAAGAAGATATTTCCCATCCCCCTCTCTCATGCTCCCCCACAGATCCACCTGCCTCACAGACTGAACACAAACTTTCTCCCTGATTCCACAGGGAGATGAATTTCAGAGGAAAATGCTTTTCAGCTTTATTCCAACTGATCATAGATAATGCTTTTCTCAAAATTCATTTGGGCTCTTAAGGACTGTGGTTAATTAGGAGTTCATTCTAGCTCTCATAAAGGGTTGTGCTTCAGTTTTTCTCTGGAAATTAATGAGAGTTGGACTATTAAAATCTGAAGTTTTTTTCAGCTCTATATCCTATGACTTTTAATGATTTAGGGGTTGGTGACATTCAAGGACGTGGCTGTGGACTTCACCCAGGAGGAGTGGGGCCTCTTACACCATGATCAGAAGGAGCTGTAGAGGGGGGTCATGCTGGAGAATGCCCAGAACCTGCTCTCCTTGGGTAAGGTCACTTCCTCTGGTAATGCTGAGTCTGCCATCAAAGGGATGTCTTCATCCCCTGGTGTGCAGGGTTTGGAGCATTTATCAGTTGTTAGGGAGAGAACTGTGTTGGTCTCATGTCCTGCTGCCTGGTGTTTCCTCTAGAAAGTCTTTGCTTTGTGGGACAGGAAGGGTTTCCTTGTTGCTCCTGAAGCTTCCCACCTCTAGGCAGCTTCAAATTAGTGTGGAAGGATCTGAGACATGGAATCAACCTCAGGGTCATTCGGTCTGACCTCCACCTGGATGGGAATTGTGTCCGCCAAGTCCCTGAAAGCTGCTCAGGGGACTTCTCCTTACACACCTGTCCTCTCTGGGATGGGCCCAGGATCCAGAATATTCTCCTTTTAAGCAAGCATCAGTTTGTAGCCCAAAGCTTCTACTTATCCCTCCTTTAGTGAGTTTGTCCTTGATCTGCCTTCCTATCACCCCCAAATTCCAGCAGAGATGGTGGGAAGGAAGGGAAGAAGCATTTGTTTCCACCTACTGTATACCAGGTGCTGGGCCCAGGGCTTTCTTTACAATGTTATGTCACTTCATCCTCAAAACAACCTTCCAAGTTGAGGGATATTATTCTCCCCATTTGACAATTGAGGAAACTGAGGTAAATGGAGATTAAATAACTTGTCCTGTGGCACACAGCTAGTAACTGTCTGATGTGGATTTAGACTCTGGCATGCCTCACTCTAGGCCCAGGGCTCTCTCCACTGCATCATCAGCTGCATCTCGTTTCTAGAGAATGGAAAGTGTGCCATGAGTCCATTCTTCTATGAAGAAGGCACACCAAGACCAAATTTTCTGATTCCAATCTGGTTCCATGATCTTCTCTCCCACTTCTCCCCAAAGCTCAGAAAAGATGATATGAGACTGTCCTTCAGGAGTCCTGGGAACCATCCTGGGGTCCGTGCGTACATGTACCCGGCTTTACCAGGAATAAGAGACTGGCTGAGAGCTAAAATTTGGACCAACCAGGGTTTGCTGAGTTTGCTAGCAGGAGACTCTCACCTCAAGAGGCAGAGGTGCCCCAAATGAGCTCAACACAAGGTTTCTATAATTTTCAGGGACTGAGGAACGGAGAGGGGGAAAGGTCAAAAACTGACTCCTGTAGATCCCTGTTCTAGAACTCTAGTCTGGTCTTGCATAATAAGCTTTTTTATCCCCTTTGGAATTAGGAGTTTCTATCACAATGGAACTTGACAGGATGGGGGGCAGAGATCTGACTCTTTCTCAGAACAGATTTTACAACACCATAACGTGGCATATCCTGTTTGGGGTGACTTGCATTATAAGCACTAATGGGTGAGTACAGGCTCATGTGTGTGAACATAATTGTGTGCATCTCAGAATGGAGTAGCTCTGGGTCTAAATTCCTTTCCCTAAAGAGAACTGAATGCCAAGTTTCTCTCCATACTCATCCCTGACTAACTTCCCATGCCCGGGGCTTCCAGTTCCCAGAGAAGACATGATCTCTTATTTTGAGCAAAGTGAAACAACATGGATGTTGGAGAAAAAAAAGGCGGAGGAGGTGCTGTCCAGGTGAGTGAGGTGAAAGTAGGTATATGGGACCTGGGGTTACAAGGGACTGCTATGTGTTGTGGTGAGGCAAGTGCTCAATTTTGGGGCAGGAAGAGACAACTTGGAATTCTTTTTCAGATATTTGTCAGCAGTGGCTTCATGGGTCATGGAACCACTGAGCCTCAGTTTCTCCATCTGTAATAACAGGGATTTGGACTCCATGGCCTTTCACTTTCCAGGAATAAATCTATGATCCAATAAAAGTCATTGTTTGGACTTTGAGGGCATGGAATTCTCCTGAAAGTATAAAAGGGGATTAGGCTCTCCTATATGAGTTCTTTCCTAGACCTTCAAGTCAACAAACTTCTAAGTGCCTCCTCTGTTCCAGACCTAGTACAAAGCCCTAAGCACATAAATCAATGCAAGGCATGTGCCCTGCTCCCATGGAGCCCATAGTCTGGTGGGGCAGAGAATGCACCAACAACTATATAGGAACCCACTCTGGACAGGATAAATTGGTGCTAGTCAAGACAGGGAAGGCCCTAAATTTAAGGAGGACTGGGATAGGCTTATTGTGGGAGGTGGGCAATAGCTGGGGATTCAGGGAAGCCAGGGGGAACATTCTAGGCAATAGGGATGGCAATAAAACCCACAGAGTTGAGAGGTGGCAGGTCCTGTCCACAGAACTGAATGGAGGTCCAAACATGGATTATAACATACATGGAGGAGGGGAGGGTGGAAGAGAGGAAGAAACCTGGTAGAGTAGGGGAGGGGTAAGTGATGAAGAGCTTTCACAGCCCTAGAGAGGGTTTTATATTTCATTCTTTTGCTGAGGAGCCATGGGAGGCTGTTGAGAACATGGTGACATGATAAAGTGAGAGATTAAGGAAGAAGAACTTGATAACTGGATGGAAGATTGACTGAACTGAGGAAAGAATTGAGGCAGCTGGACCAACCAGCAGGCTCTGACACTATGTCAGGTATGGGGTGACAGGTCTGAACCAAAGAAGTGAAAATACTGAAAGAAAAGGGGACCTACTGAATGATGTCACCAAGGTAGAATCCAAAGGTCTTTGCAACAGATTGACCACCTAAGTCAGGAGTGTGAATGTGTGAGAGTTGATGAGGAGGGCGTGACATTTCATTTCTGAACCTACACTATTGGGAAGATGCCTTGGATAGCATTAGGAATGGGAGAAGATGGGAGGGTTGGAGGAAAGAGAATGAGTTTCCTTTTGGATATGGTAGAAGTAGAACTTAGAGAGGAAAATGTCACTAAAATCTAAGGAGGGTAGGATCAAAAAGGAGGAAGAGACTGACAGTGTCAGAGCCTGCAGAGAACTCAAAAAGTTTTAGGATTAAGAAATGGCCATTGAATGTTAGAAATTTTGAGATGATTGCTAACTTTTGAGAGATGTGTTTTACTTGAACAATAAATTTGGGAGACACTGTGCAGTTCCTTTTTTTTTTTTCATTTTGGGTGTTGTAAATGCCCAAATTAACTATAGTGGACAAATGAAGAAAAATGCTATCCAGATACAGATAAAGACCTGATAAATACAATAATTTTACAGAGATATACCTATTTGTGTCTAATGGTAGCCATATCTTGGGCAGTGTGGCAAGAGAGAAAAATAAGAAGAGAGAGAGTTTCAAAGAAAGACAGGGAATGGCCATCTCTGTTTAGCTATAAAATGGAGGAAAGATATTGGACCCCATCTCTTGGAGATGCATGGGTCATGTGAGAGTGTTTTAAGGATTAGAGAGAAATTATTTTATTTGTGGTAACAGGGAAAGAGTCATCAGTGTGGGAATGTAAAAATTGGTGAAAAAAAAGGAGATTCTAGAGGAGAAATATGTGGAGGGAGATGAGGGAGTAGAGTGAGATCATTTGCACATGGAAGGGGATTTTCTTTAGCAAGGTGAAGAGCAATATTTCCATGTGATATGGAGGGTGAAAAAGGAGAAAAAGACACCTGATTTATGTGAGATGAGGCATGTAAGATCGATGTTGATAAACGTCTAGTTTTTTTTAGTGGTTGGGAGGGGGATAGAAGCAAGCCATAATGGACGTTTGGGGATGAATGAAAAGATTTGGAAGAGCTGCTGTGGTGAGTGGCCCAGGGAGTCAGTTAGGGAGATGGCCCAGGATTGCCTTGCCCCAGTGAGGGCCCAGCTAATATTACATAGCCTAAATTGGTAATGGATCTAGCAGCCTGGTTTCATGATTTTCTCATCCTTAGAATGTGAGCTAAGGGCGTTGTAAAATGATTGTTTCTTCCCTTTTAAGATACTTTTCTTTCCCCAGGGAAATAGAAAGTAACCAAGTTTTTGTTCTGCCTGTGGAGCAAAGGGGATATATGTGTGCGTGTGTGTGTGCGTGTGTGTGTGTGTGTAATGATTATTTGTTTTATGGTTGGCCTTTTTTTCAGAAGGGAGATCAGACTGGAAATGAAGGAAACTACTGCAGAGCTAAGCCTTTCTGTGGAAGAAACTCACAAGCAAAGATTCAGGAGTGATGGTCCCTCTGACTCCAGTTGGAGAGAAGTCTGCACAACACCTAAGAGTATCTGCACTGCAGAGAAATATGATGGTAAACAACATGTAAAGGGTTTTACAGAAAGAAACAATTTTGTTGCACATCAGAAAATCAACCATGGAGAGAAACTTCATGAACGTAATCAGTGTGGAAAGACTTTTAGAAAGAACAGATATCTTATTGAACATCAGAGAATACATACTGGAGAGAAACCTTATGACTGTAATCAATGTGGAAAGGCTTTTAGAGTGAAGAAATGTCTTATTATTCATCTGAGAATCCACACTGGAGAGAAATCTTATGACTGCAATCAATGTGGAAAGATTTTTGCAAATAAAAATGGCCTTGTTAAACATCAGAGGGTCCACACTGGAGAGAAACTTTACAAATGCCATCAATGTGGAAAGACTTTTACATAGAAGGATGGTCTTCTTCATCATCAAAAAGTCCACACTGGAGAGAAACCTTATAAATGTAATCAATGTGAAAAGGCTTTTAGAGAGAAGAGATATCTTATTGAACATCAGAGAATACATACTGGAGAGAAACCTTATGACTGTAATCAACGTGGAAAGGCTTTTATATGCAGAGTTTATCTTATTATGCATCAGAGAGCACACAATAAGGAGAAACCTTATGACTGCAATCACTGTGGAAAGATTTTTGCAAATAAAAATGGCCTTGCTAAACATCAGAAAATCCACACTGGAGAGAAACCTTATGAATGTACGCACTGTGGAAAGGCTTTTAAACGTCGGACCCATCTTACTCAACATCAGAAAATCCACATTGGAAAGAAACCTTAAGAATGTGATCATATGGTAAAATTTTCAGACTAAAGTCAGTCCTTGTTTCCCATCAGAGAATTCATGGGAAGTACAGGGATCTTTTAATGGACCTGAAAGGAAAGGCATTGAAATGGAGTACAGACCTTCTTACCAGAAAATTCACTCTGGGAACAAGCCATCTATGGAATCAATGGGGCAAGGCTTTCAGCCAGAGATCATCTCTTATCCTTTCGTCAGAGGATTTATAATGAAAAGAAACCTTATGGATGTGCTCAGTGGGGACATGCCTTTCTCTAGAACATGGATGTCTTGGGTGAAGGTTATGTTTTGTGTCTGACTAGAACAGAAAGGTGAAAGAAAATAATTCTTGCCACCTCTCCAGAATGCACAACTGAAAAGGAGGCAATAGGCGAATTATCTGCAGAACTATATGAGAGAATCCATGTGGATATTCTCTGAAACAGAATGTCTTCAGAATAAGGAAGAGACCTTGTGTCAATTCCATGTCAACTGGGGAACAATCTTTGGTGAAGGGAAGACATCAGATTTGCTTGATTAAAGATATAAAAATTGGGGCAATTTAGGGGAATGTTGTGTTTTCCCACAGCCACCTCCATGAATGTATTCAGCTTATATTGAGGCTACTGAATGCAAAAGTCAAGAAACTTCTCATTAGCTTGAGATCTTTTCTGCCTCCTGATTTTGGTAATGGACTTGAGACAGAGCAGAATGAATGTGTGAACAAAGCAGTCCCTCCTTGGCAGGAAAGAGGCTTTGCAGTCTCCATCTACAAAACTTCCCATGGTTGCTCCTGCTCTGCCAGCCTGGAAGGGAAAGGGAAAGGAACTCAGTTCCACATCAGAGGCATCTGGGCTGCTTGTCACATGCTCTCTACAGATCAATGGAGTGCTCAGGTCCTGAAGACAGCACCCCCATCACAGTGATGATTTCCAGTGCAGAGACCAATAGGTTGGACATGAGGGAGCAATTCAAGAGGCATTATGGGTAATCTGTGTATTCTCTCATCAAGGCAAGTCAGAAGAGTCTTGCTTTGCCAGAAAAGGCAAACAATGACAGCAAGAAAGGTTTCTAATGAAGTCCATTTGGATGCTAATGAGGACCCAAGCCCACCTTGTGTTAAATTGTCACTGAATTGATCAGAGAATCTTGAGTTAGAAGGGTCTTTAGGGGCCATCTGGGCCAGACTCATACCTGGAGAGGCATCTCTCTGAAAATATTTCTTCCTCAAAGTCTTCTAGGAAGGCAGCCCATGATTAGGACTCTATTCATCATGCCAGGCTGAAATCTATCTCTTACAGCTTACACTAGGTCTTCTCTCTGTGGTCAAACAGAACATGTGTGATTCATCTCACACATGATAACCTTTCAGGTATTTGAAGAGTATTTCAGGTTGCCCACCACATTTTCTCTTCAGGGTAAGCAGCTTGACTTCTTTCAACTGATCCTCACTTGATGTGGTCTCCAATCCATCATATTCATAGTCCTTTGGATGTATTCCAACCAGGCAATGTCTCTTTCTGATTATCTCCAATTTATAATAAATAATAGAAATAGACATCATGTTTATCCATATTTATTTGTCTTGAGGTAGCTGCCAAAATTGCCACCAAACTAGACTATAAATTACTTTTTAAAATCTTCTGATTGCGTAATCTGTTCTTGCTAACAATGGTGGAACCATGACTTGGGCACCCTAAAATATGCCAGTTACGGGTGTGTTCATAGATTAGTTAGAAATGGGGGAGATCATGGCTTGTCTTGACCTGTGTCTTGCCACTGGACTCTGAGAACTCTGGAGGAGAGAGTGAGGTTGGTGACTTTGCACAGCTCTGCCTCACTTAAATCCAACCCACTTACAAAGGACCAGCAATAATCATCGTCTGAAGAAGCTCATGAGTTCAAAAGTTCAGTGTTCCACTGTCAGTTAAATGCAAAAGCTCAGTTTTCCTATCAGTCCCTTTTAATTGAAGAAAAACTCTGAGCTAAGTTTAAAAGTGCAGGGCTCTCTTAAGACACTTTACTGCAAAAGGAATCATTATCTCAGCACCAGCCATAACTCACTTTGTGTCAGGGAAACTTGTGATCTTCTATACCTTTAAGTCTCCTGATTCAATTCTAGGCCATCTGTCGTTATCTCTACCAGCCAGGATGATGCCATTCCTGGAAATTTTGGCTCTAGGTGTCTTTGTACAATTAGAGGAAATTTATTATCTATCATTAGTTATTTCCGTGAGATCCAGGTGGAAAGTGTCAACAGTTTCAGGATGAACTGAGGGGTTGTTTCCAGCCCTCATTTCAGACTTTCAGCCAATCATATTCTTCCTGCCCCGATGATGCTTTAACCTTTTCATTGTTTTCCCCACCTACCACCTTCTGTTTTTTGTTCCATCCGTAAGCTTGGGGGGCTAGGGAGCAGGGGCTGCCTTTCATCCTCTATGTCTCTGAGCTTGATGAGGAAGCCATTTTCCCTCTTCATTAGTAAATTCATGTTAACTAATAAACTGCTAGTGCTCAGAGCTCTGTACCTCAGTTGACCTGATTTTCCTTGTGACAACTGGCCCTTGTGGTCTTGAGACTACCAATGCACTCTCTCCTGAAGGAAGGCTTTAGCTTATAGAATCTATGAATGAAAACCATAGTCATTAAATGAAACCTGATTGTCTTGTGGCCATCATGACCATCTAGGCTGATTTGTTGTTCAGTCATTACAGGCTTTTCTGACTCTCTGTGACCCCCTGACCACAGCAGACCAAGCCTGTCTATCCACCATCTCTCAAAGTTCGTTTTTTCCATGACACTATCCATCTCCTCCTCTGCTTTGCCCTTCTCCATTTTCCATCTTTCCCAACATCAGGGTCTATCTTAATGAATCTCATCTTCTCATTATGTGGCCAAAATTTTTCACCTTCAGTGTTTGACCCTCCAGTGAATGGGATGAATGAATTTCTTTAAGTATTGCCTGGTTTCACCCTTGTGCTGTCCAAGGGATTCTCAAAAGTCTTCTCCAGCACCACAATTTAAGTGCTGATTCTGTGGTGCTCAGCTTTCTTTATACTGCCGAAAGACCCCTATCTGTGATTACGTGGGCTTTTGTTGGCAAAGTGACATCTCTGCTGTTCAGGATCCTGTTCAGATTTGCCATTGCTTTCCTTTGAAGAAAGACATCTTTTAATTTCATGGTTGCAGTGATCTTTGAGCCCAAGGACATAAAATGCTGCTTCTGACAATACTGAAACCTAGATAAGTTTCTCTCTCTGTTTGGCAGGAAGTGATGGAACCAGTTGCCAAGATCATAGTGTACCTACAATCATACATACGTGCATGCACATATATGTATTTATATACATATATTTTTATTTATATACATATATCTTTCAAATACCTCTTTAAAATTGCCAGGGGGCTTTGCTGAGGTAGAGTCTTAAGCAAGAAGTGGGTGGGGCAGGCTGCAGCATGGCACTGAAATTACCCCCCTGGGCCCAGAGAGGAAACACTTGCTGGGACCTCAGGCACCCATGAACACAGAGCCTGCTGCCCACTCTGGATTTGGGTGGGTGATTTCTCTGCTGAGATCAAAGCCTGCCATGACTCACCTCATTCATCCCACAGTGCCCCCTGCTGGAGCCAGCCCCTAAAACAAATAAGGAAACTCCCTGGATGGAAGGCTAGCAGAAGGCTGTGAATTTTACTGGGATCTCCCCCTGTACCACTGGTGTTCACAAAATACACCCACTGGGTTCTTGTAAGAATTGCTGCCATATAACACCTTCAAGCACAGAGATTCCAGGGGTTAAAGCCTAGATTTTGTCATGGTTAAGCACAGGTTCAGAGCTCAGAAAAATGACTGAATCTCTACTAGGTTTCTAACAACACTTATCTAGGTTTCAATTTTGTCAGAGGGACAGGGAAACCACTTCTGTTTGACAAACTTCGCAAGGGAGGCAGAACCTCCCACAGCAACCAGGGGAAGGAGAAACAGTTTGACAGAGATAATGTTATACCAGGGAGTTACTTTTCAAGGCTGGGTTTAGGAGATTGAGCCTTCCAGGTTATATTCAGAGGTTACTATGGCTAATTGAATGAGGAGATTTACATGTCAAATGGGCTCATTGGAAGGTGTGATGTACTTGCCAAAAGATTACCAGAGTCACAACTGGTTAGGATGCTTCCACAAAGAAAGCAAATGGAATCACTTTGGGAAACCTTGACTCAATCAATTCCTTTTTCCTCCCTTTCGGCTTCTTATCTTCAGAATGTCTGGAGACCTTGATTGACATTAACATCCCATGAGACAGGCTTCAGTCAGCCAAATAACCTCCTAAACGAGACGGGTGGCCCTGAACCCCAGTAACAAAGACTAGGAAAAAGAAGTTTAAAATTCCTATCACATCTCTCAATGGAGATTGGCCCTTATGGGTATGCACAGCATTGCGTGACTGAACCCTTCTTTACGTGGACTTTGGCACAAAGGCAAACATTTGGTAACTGGTTTTGGTCATGGACTTTTGATTGGTTACTGAGCTGGAAGTAAGTGCATTCAGAAGCCAGAAGCCAGCCAAAGTGAGCCTTCTCTTCCCTCAGAGGCAGCTGGATGGTTCAGCCTGGATCCATGGAACCCTGACTTCAAATTGGACCTCAGAGGACTCTTAGTTCTGTGACCTTGGATAAGTCATTCAACCTGTCTTCATTTTATCAAATGGAGACAGAGTGTCATAGTGGCTCCTACCTCTTAGGGTTGTCAGGAGGACAAAATAAGGTATCTGTAAAGCCTTTCCCACAGGGTGTAGGTGGCAGGGGCAGGATTTAAACTGCGTGTGCATGTAAGTGCGCTCGCATCTTCTCCTTCCCTCTGACTCAAAGGATTACCAGAAACAGAGAACACATTTTTCCATCAGACCTTAGATACGGAGGTGGAAAGGATCTCAGGGGCTGTCCAGTACAAGATGAGGAAGCACACTGAGAGGGCTGGAAAGGCTTGCCCAGGGTCACAGCATCACCAAGCAGCAGAGGCAGGTTTGAATCCAGGTTCCTGACTCCGGAGTGCCTTTCCACTGGAGCCCAGTCCCTTTGAAAGGTGGGGAAACTCCCTCGTTAAGCGGGTTGAAGTCTTGGTGACTCAGGGCCTCGTGGCGCCCGGCCCTGCTCATCCCCAGTGCTGGGGGAGGTCTGGCGGGGAAGGCCGCGCCAAGTCTGCCCCTTTCCTCTCACCTGCACTTTGTCCTCGGCCCCCACCGGGGACTTGCCGTGCTCCTGCTCCCTTGGGGAGGCCCTGAGATGCCAGGGCCCTGGCATCTCCTTCCGAGGCGGGTGTGAACTGGCTTCAGGCGTCCCCAGCCCGACGCCGTGCTAACGTCCTTTGAATTCTCTTTGGGCTGAGTTTTGCCTTGCCAGTCGGGGTGCCAGGTGCGGCTGGCCAGCCCCGTGCCCACCCCAGACCGTCCTTCCCTGCTCCTGCCCTCCCTCCTCCCCGGGATCCTTCCCAGCCCCTTCCCCTGCCAAAGGGCAGCTGCCGCCTCCAGCCCGGGCTTCTGCTGTTTGCCGTCCGTCCCTCCCTCTGTCCATCCTTCTGTCCATCCTTTCTCCATCCTCCAGGAAGGCGGCGCACTGGGAAGCCTGCGAGGTCCTTGGCTGAGATGGGGCCTGCCTGCGGCAGAAGGAGGGGTGCAGGCTGGTCAGAGGCTCGGGACCGCCGACTCATCAGGAGGGGGGCACCCACGTCTGCCCAGCGCGGAGCCGGCTGGGCGGGGCTACGGGACAAGGCATGCGCACGAACCGCTCCAGCCTCGGGACTACGTTTCCCAGAGGGCTTTGCATGTCGCAAAGGCACGGGAGAGGGTACGCGGGGGGAGACACACGGAACTTCCGTTTGCCCTTTCCTTCCGCATCCTCTTCATTCGCAATCTCTCCCGCTCCGCTCCCTCCCCGCCGCCGCCCGGGCCTGCGGCTCTGAGCCGGGGTGAGTGACAGCCGGGGGCCGGGCGGACGCGCGGGCGGCGGGGGTGCCGAGCGCCAGGCGCCCTGTTTCGGAGCCTCCTGGGAGAGGGGGAGGAGCTCTGTGCCAGAGGTAACCGCACATGCGCACTCCACGGTGCCACGCCCTCTCCGCGCCCATTGGTCGGCCTGTGGGGGCGCGACCTAGCAACCAATTAGCGGCGTGGTTGCCCCGTAGCCCCACCCAGGCGCCGTCCCCTGGGGGACCACGTACTTGGTAGGAAAGGACCCAGGGCTCCCTGTGTCCCCTTCCCAGGCCAGGTGGAAGGACCCTGCCCCGCTCCCACCCCTGCGGGGGCCCCCCACTGCCTGGCCTCCTGTACCCCACCACTTTGGGGGTGCATCTCTGCTCAGCTCCCTCCGAGGGCTCCCCACTGCCCCGCCTCCTACTGTACCCCACCACTTTGGGGGTGCATCTCTGCTCAGCTCCCCCTGCAGCTCTTAGGGCCCTCTTGAGCTTTCTGAAGAGGGCAGGGTGTTCAGCGCCCCTCCCAAGGGCCTTTCTGCACCCTTGGGGTCCTGCGGGCACTGCTCCCCTAATCTGTCACGTTCCCGGAGCAGGGTTTCAGTGGGGGGTCGCTCAGTAAGCACGCCCCACCCCCCGCACTGAGCACGGGTCCTGCCCTCCGGGAGCTCACAAGCCCACAAGATCTGGGTGCCCCAGGGGTGGGGGGGTGTTAGGGGAAGCCTTCCTGGAGGAGGTCAGTCCTCCAGCCACAGAGAGAGCCCGGGGTCATTCGGTGAAAAGGGCCTCTGGGAACGCCCTGGCTGGGGCTCCCCAGAAGGAAACCTTGGGTTAGATCCCAGGAAGCGCACCGTGAGCGATCCGTGGCTCAGTTCTGGGATTAGGGATAAGAGTAAAAAGACAGGCGCCCCTGTCCCCCGGTCAGGCCAGCGGTCTCCCCCTGGACGGCCAAAGCCATCGGCTCCAAGCGCTTTGTTTCCTACCTCCTCTTGCACCCGTTCTTGGCGATCTAGCCAAGTTTCTCCCAGTTCTTTGTGTTCCTGCCTCGTGGTGTACTAACCATCCACTCCAAGCATGGTTCACCATCTCCCCAGGCCTGCTGTGTGCCAGGCACAGCCGTGCGCACCGAGTGTACAAAGACAGGGAAGGTCAGACCCTGCACCTAAGGAGTTACAGCCTAAGGGGGAGAGGGTGCGCACCTCATGAAGCAAACCAGAAAGACCAATGATCTATATCTTGGGAACTTGAATTATGAGGTGTGTATTAAGTATGTAATCATGGTAATCACCTCTGTTTAAATGTACTGAGCAGCTTTAGATCGCCCGGAGGCTGCCCTGACCCTGTAACCCTGTCAACCCTGTAACAAAGGGCACACCTGGCACTGGGTGGTCTGCTTGCATGACTGTGAATCGAAAGAGCTCTAAATTTGTAGCTCGGGGTCTCAGGCCATACTGGGTGGACTGTAGACCATTCCCTTTGTGACTTTAATAAAGCTTGGTTTCTTTGCCCAGAAAACTTCCCAGTTTTTTATTTTACACTAACTGGGTATGGACAGAGTGATCTGCAAGGGGAAGGCATTAGTATCCAGGGCCTGGGCAAGGGAAAGGCCTCCTTGCAGAAGGTGGGCTTTGAGCTGAGTCGTGAAGGAAGACAAAGAAAGCAGCCATTCCCCAGCCAATGCTTCTAGTCACGTACTAGGGCTGTGAGAGTATTTGGGGCCATACCTCTGGGCACATCTCTGGGCCAAAAGGTAGGAACATTTTGTCACTTGTTTTCAGCTTAATTCAGAATTATTTTGCAGAATGATGGGATCAGTTCTTAGAAGTCTTTCTATTCCCAGCCTTTGCTTTAGTCCTTTTCCATTTATAGCTTACTGTGCACTTGTGGACTGACTCTACACTGGGTGTTCCTTTCCTTTTCCAGCTCTGTCTTCTATGGACTTGGCTTTTCCCAAAGAGGAGAGGTAGAAAGGCCAGAATGACCTCTGGGCTCCTAATAGCCAGGGCCCACCAGGTAAGTGGCCGGTTCCATATTCATGAAGTGTGGGTACAGTGCCTAGAATGTGAGGGAGCACATCGGATTCATTCTTTCTTTCTTTTCCTTGTCTTCTAATCCGGAATACTGAGGTCCTTGAGTCACCAGCCCAAAGCTGGGAAGTGACCGACCAGGGCCTGGGAGTAGCAGCCCCAGCAACTCCCCCCAGCCAACCGTTCCCAGTGTGCCCCTTCCCATGTTGGGGTAACCAGCCTGCCATGTCCTGGGGCAAGTGGAAGGAGCCTGATGGCCCGGGCAGCAAACAGCCTGTGCGTCCCCAAGCTCCCCGTTAGGAAGTCCTCCAGATAGCAGCATCTCCTCTGCAGCCCAGAGAGTGTAGGGGACCTTCCCAGGGTCTCAGAGGAGAGCCAGTGTTCTCCAGCCCTCCCCCGCCCCCCACAGGTGAGAAGCTGATCACACTGATAGTGAGTGTTGAAGGCCCCCCGCAAAAGCCTTCCTGGTTCCTCCTCTTCCCATCCAAGACCGGAGAGGATCCCCACTCAGGCATTAGGCACAGTGCAGGGGCCCAGAGAAGGGAGAAGGCATCCAGCCTGGGACTGGGCTTCATCTTTCCAGAGATGCCTCAGGGCAGAGGGAGGGAAAGGAAAGCTGCCCTGGGATGGGGTCTGCTCAGAAAGAAAGAGCCTTTGTACCGGGGAGATACGGGATGGGTTTCCACCTGTACCCCTTGCTTAGCTGTGGGCCTCTGGGCTCCCCTTTCAGCCTGTTTCCTCTTCTGTAAAGCAGTGTTCCTAGTAACTGCTATGCCTGTTGCCCTCCCTCAGGGCTGTTGCACGTAAAGTCCTGCCTGATGGTCCAAGGTCATGAGCACTGGCAAGTCTGCTGACTTGGCTCATGTGTGGTTAAACTAAGACTCTGGGGAAGATGCTCGGGAGGGCCGGGTGTCTGACTGGGCCTGGGGCTTTTCCCTTGCTTGGATGAGGGTGGAACAGCCATGTTGGCCTCCCAGAATCCTGTTTCCCTGACACTTTGTGCTTCAGAGGAGCGTGTGAGATGTGGTTAGGGTCGTCTTTATAGTTAAACACATCATACGCTTTCCCATACTCCTTGTTTTTAAAGTTTTCTTGGCCCATTTTAACAGCAACACCATCATACAATGATTTAAGATCAACAACATCATACAATGATTTAAGATCTGCAAAGCCTTTTACATGTTAGCTCATCTGAGGCTCAAGCAAGCCTGGATGAAAGGTCTAATATTATCCTCATTTTACAGACACACAAGGGGAGTCGCTTGCTTGGGGCCACGCAGCTGGAAAGTTCCTTAGTCTGGCTTCATTTTGTTCACCTTTTTCTTTGTTTAAAAAACTTTTATTTTATCTTTTTATCACTCCTCTTCCTCTGTGTAACAAATATGTCTAGTGGGGCCAAGCATCTTCCCTCTATGGCAGTCTCCAAAAATAGACCTGTTGAATCCCCCTCAAGCCCCTGAGGAGGAGCTGTGGCAGAATTGGAGGGAGCGGGAGAGAGCAGGCCCAAGATGCTTCCTTACCCTGATCACCCTCCTCTGGCCCTCCTAAAGTGTGGTCCTAGAACAGAGCAGAAGTCCAGTGGGAAGATCCCAAACCTGGGAGACCGGAGCCTGGGCTTCCATCCTGCTCCCTCCACCAGCTGACCCCGAGCCCTTGGCTTACTCATCTGCCCCTTCTCTGTAACATGAAGGGGTGATACTGGATGGTCTCTGGTCTGGAAAATTCCTCCCAAAGCTGACCTCCTCTCTTCTGTGAGGCGAATGCTGATAACTGAGGTGGGATTACATGACTGAGCCAGGGAAAAGCTCCCAGGTGGCCAGGCCTTGGGCTGCATCTGGGCTCATGTCCTGACCCTAATGCTTAAGGCTTCTTTGGCTTGGGGTAAGTTACTCAATCTTCCTGCGCCTCAGTTTCCTTATCTGCAAAATGAAAAAGTTTTCGAAGGAAAAGAAGGGAAAAGGTACCCCAGGCCTCAAAACATGGGGTAGGGGAAAAAATAAAGGGCTCAGAAAGGCTGGGTTCTGGGGACTCCTCCACCTTGGCAAGAAGTGAGAAGCATGCGGCATTGTCAGACCTCTGGAATCATGGCCGGTCACTGCATTGATCAGGGTCCTCACGTCTTTCAAAGTGGTTTTTCTTTATAATGTCTTAAGAACTGAGTAAGTTGAGGACCTAGGAAGTTAGAGTATTTGATAGAGCATCAGTATGTACACGGAAGGCCCTAGTATATGCTTGGGGATTGGAATAGAGTGAAAGACTGATCCAGGCCCTGAGTTCATTGAGGAAGGAGGAAGGAGGGATAAAGGAAGGAAGGAGGAAAGAAGGGAAGGAAGGAAAGTGAGAGGGAGGAAAGGAAGGAGGGAGAGAATCTCTTGGGGATCCCTAGATGATGACAGCCGAGATCTGCATGGGTCCCAAGTTGTTTTTCAGTGCAGTGATTGTCTCAGAAGCTTGCGGTGTGTCCAGATTGCCTGAGAGGCCACATTCTTATCTGGGCCTTCACTGACTTCAGTTGAGCTTCCTCAGGGTGGAATCCACTATGATTCCTCCCCCATCATGTAATTTTTATCTTAAAAATTTGTCAGTTTAAATTTTACTTTTCTTGGTGTGGCATCAACATTAGTAGACTAGCAAGATAACAAATCTTCCTTTCCACCAGTGTCCTTTCTTCTCTTCTCTTCTTTTCTCTAAGATTGGATCCCCTTCCCTCACCCAGACTGGAAATGCAGAGGCTACTCCTGGCTCTGATCCCAGCACTGATGGGTGCAGGGACTGGAACCTACTCCATTTCCCACCTAGGCCATTCGCCTCTTTCTTAGGTAGCCTGGCAGCCTCGGGCTCCTGAAACTCCCTGGTTGTCATCCTTCATTCTTGAAGAGGACCCAAATGACATCAGTGTGTTGGGGTCGAGGTACAGTGTGTCCAACTGTGGCTGTTCAGACCCATATGAACTTAGAAGGCGCTACCACAAGTCGGACACAAATACTCCATAAGAACATTTGCAATGGAGAAGGCCCTAAATTTGTGTATCTCTCATTTCTTTGGTGCTTCCTCATTGGGCACCCAGCACCTTCTCTGATGAGGGCATGCCATGCTGGGCCAGCGTCTCCCATGTCTCACAATCAGTTCCAAAGTTCTTCAAAGAGACATTGAGAGCATCCTTGTATCACTTCTTCTGACTTCCATGTGACTGCCTGCCTTGTGTGAGTTCTCCATAAAATAGTCTTTAGGCAAGTAGATGTTTGGCATTCTAACAGTGTGGCCAGCCCATTGGAGATGTGCTCTCTACAGTAGAGTTTGAATGCTTGGCAATTCAGCTCAAGAAAGGATCTCAGTGTCTGGTACCTCGTCTGACCAGGGGAACTTTAGAATCTTCCTAGGACAATTCAAATGGAAGCAATTCATTTTCCTGGCATGGCGTTATAAAGCATCCTCAGCTACATGATTATCTCACTAGATGCTGAAGCTTTGGACAAAGTACAAGATGCATTTCTGCTAAAAACCCTACAAAACTTTTCCCTAGAAGGGCACAGTGCAGCTTCCCCATGGGAGATGGTTGCATGGCTGAGCACGCCAGAGGTGGTCCTTGGCAGGCATCAGACACCGCCGCATAACATCCCTGAGAAGGGTCACCGCCCTTGGCAGGCATCAGATGCCACCCCATCACACCCCTGAGAAGGGTCACTGCTGTACTCAGTCTGTTGCCTGTTAGATTTGCTTTTGTCATCTTTGATTTTAACTTAGTTTTCATTGACAAAAGTGAATTCAGGATTTGTACTGGAAACTATTCAATCATTTTGCACTCCCCACTCCCACATACCCCTGCCCTGCCCCCTTACTTCTGGGTCAGGTTCCAAGTGTATCCCTTATGTTTGGAAAACTGGTGAAGTGGGAAGACACTGGGCCAAGAGCTGAACGTGTGGGCTGGTGCCCCCAGACTGAAGCCTGACAAAGGGAGCGTGGGCAGTCAGAACAAACTGGTTTTCTGACAGTGGATAAGTTACTTAAGCTCCCTGAGACATTGCTCTCTGTAAAATGGGGACAATGCTGCCTGTTTGGCCCCACTGCACAAGGTGTTTATGAGACTTAAAGAAGTAATGCATCTAAAGCACATTATGGACATATTCCTGCTCTTTGCACCCTTGCTATGAGGTGCCCATGGTCATCCCATTTGACCTTCCTTGGATTCAAATGGCACACTGAAGTTTTTCTATTTCCTTTAGGATTTGGACTCTCAGATTTGTAGTGAAAATACTAGTCAACCAATAAATGTTTATTATTTTTCAAAGATTTTCCCCTATCAGTCTCTTTCCTTCTCATCCTGGATCCATTACCACCATTTCTGAGGAGAAAGTGAATGCTTGTGGAACCTGCTTCACGTGGTTGTTGCAAGTTAAATGAACAAGAAAGTGCAGTAGAGACATGGGCTGCTGTAACTGCCATCTTGCTGCATGATTCAGAATCCAGGACAGCCCATGCATACAGCAGGAGCTCCCTAAATGTTTCAGAAGCCCAGGCACTGAGAGACACTCCCTCTGCTTCCTGCCAGAATGCCCCCTCCTTCCACATTATATAAGGGATGGTCCCTGAGTGAGCACATGTCTTTGATCTTTCAGGGATCAGTGACCTTCCAGGATGTGGCCGTGGACTTCACATGGGAGGAGTGGGGGCAACTGGGCCCCACCCAGAAGGAGTTGTACCGGGAGGTGATGCTGGAGAACTATGACAACCTGGTCTGCCTGGGTGAGCACCCCAGGCTGCCCCTGGCACCCAGGAAAGAATCTTGGCTTCATTCCCTTAGTAAATACTGTGGAGTATCTGGAGTGTGAACTCTTTGCTAAGGAGGGGCAAGGGGCAGGACACTGATGAGAGGTCTTGACTTTGGACACTGAACATTGGGAGCTTAAAGGGTGGTGGTCTCCTGATCCTCTGTGCCCTCAGGGCCAAGTTTTTCCCCCAAAGTCTCCCTTCTGGAAGCCACTGGGCCCCCTCTGAGCCCTCCTAGCACACCCATTTTCCAGGGCCAAGAGTGGACTCAGAGGGGGCTGTGACCTCCAACTGTCTTCTGTTTCCAATGGGCAGGACTTGCTGCGTCCAGTCCAGATGTCATCTGCCAGCTGGAGAAGGGGGAAGGACCTTGGATGCCCAAGGGAGATGTCCCAGGAAGCAGCTGTGCGGGTGAGTAAGTCAGTCACATGAGAAGCTCTTTCCAGATGGGGCCAGCTGCCTCTCCTGGCAGGTGCCTGGCCTGTGGAGAAGGGCAATGAGGTGGAGAAGGGGCTTCCTCCCTTTGCTCACGCTGGGGTTGCCTTGTGCTCAGCAGCCAGCCTCTAGCCTTGCTGCCCATCCCCGGGGATTCATTCTTTGTCTCTCGGGCAGAGTACTTTGAACTGACTCAATTAGTAATGGTGACACCCTCTTTGCTGCCCTAAGCCCACCTTGTCTTTTTCTACCCTTTACTCCTTGGGACCATGGGGCTGTGTAACAACTTTTTGTACATAATTGTACTTGGTATGGTGCTGGTACCTTTGCTTTCTTTCTTGGGTGTCATTTGATTAAAGTCTTCCCATCATCCTTTGTGTTCTTGGACCATGAGTCATGAAAGCAGAGTGATAACCTCCCCAGATCCAGCCCCATCCTCAAACCCAGGGCGCGTTTGTAACCTTTGGCTGTTTGGCCTAAAGCTGCCGGGAGGGAATATCATATTTTCTTTCAGCATCTCAGCATCATGTAGCTTTTGGCACCAGCTTATACCCCCACAGGCAGTGGGTAACCTGGGCCTGGGTCTCCCCAGCTCCACCAGAGGCTCACTGTATCATGTGGATGCTATGTCTTCTGATGGAATGTGGTTGTGTCCAAGAGTTGATTTCATGTCCTGATGAGTTACTCAAGCTGTCACAGCCTTCCCTTGGGTTACCTTCACTCCACCATCCATTCATCAGCCTTTATCCCCTTTGTCAGCAGCGGGCAGACTGACTCACCTGGTCTTCCTAGGGGTTTGCTCAGAGAGGGGGGCCAGGCAGTCACAGCAGTGACATGGGTGCCTCCTGAGCCCCAGTTGCATGGACTCCAGAAGCCTTGCATTACTCCTTTCCACGCTGCAAACCATGATATTGGATCACAGGAAGGGACCCCAGACAGCATGGAGGCCAGCCCCCTTACTTTACAGATGCAGAAGCCAAAACCTATGGAGGTTCTGACTTCCTCAAGTCACACAAGTGGTAGCAAGATTCAGAGGCAGTATTTGAACCTAGCACCTCTGACTCCGGAGCCAGTACATTTTCCACTACTTGGTGATGCCTCCCAAGTTCCTGCCCTACAGACTAAGAAGGCAGCTGCATGGTGTAGTAGGTAGAAGATTAGACGTGGAGTCAGAAAGACCTGGGTTCCAGGCCCCCCTCAGACACCACTAGCTGTATGACCCCAAGCAAGTCTCCTAACTACTGTCTGCCTCAGTTTCCTTCCTCGTCTTCCAAGGTCTGTGATTCTTTGCTTATCTTTTTAACTGAGAAGCTTGAAAATGATGTACTGCCCTGGTGAACTTAATTCTCCTGTTTTTCCATGTTGGCATTCTGTGAGTTTCATCTGTTTACAAACTTCTTCATTTCCAGCATCCCTTAGACGTTTGCTTTGGGATTTGCTTTGCCATTCTTTTCTTTACAGTTTTTAGTCAGCCTGATAGTTAAGTTTTCTGTGATCACGTGGGCCTTTGTCTGCTTTTCTTCAAAATCTTTCTCCCATTGAATCATTTTCTGCATTTTTCTCTACTTTGGTTGGTCCTCCAGGGCAATATCCTCCTTTTTATCAAATCTGTCCTTTTCACGTTCTTGCCTCTGGTTCTTTCTAAACTAGTGAGTTTCAGTAGCATTTTGTCATCCTGAGATGCCTACGTTGGGTTTATCTTTATTTCATATTTGTTTTTGCTTTTTGTGAAAATGTCCCAGTTGAACAGGTTTGGTTCCTTGCCATTAGCAGATGAGGCTGCCCAGTTTATCCCACTATACCTGGCATTCCATTATACACCACGTGAAAACCATATAGTGCTCAGTGCCTTCTTCCCCTTTCTCTGCTGTCAGAAGTTTAGGAGGCCAGTGGGACTAAGGATCACTTTAGATTTTCCTTTCATTTTGTTGTCTAAATGAAGGCAGATATTAAATCACTTGCTTGTGTGATTTCCCAGGTTATTCAGACCAAATGGTTCATCATCAGTGACCAACTTACTGTCCATGCGCCTTTGCAAGCTTGGCTAGGCTGATCTTGGAAGCAAGCAACATCTTGGATATTTACTGAATGTCCTTTCAATGATATCCTCAGGAATTTTACAGAATCAAAATCAAACTCTCTAGTCTTTCATTTTATGGATTTCACTCATTACCCCTTTTAACTAATCTTGAAAACATTTGCCCCTCTCTCCCTTCAGTGCCATCTTATTCCCAATAACTTCTAAAAACCACTCACTGTGGCTCATCAGTCATATCATCTGGATCTTCCAGTTTCCTGAGGTATTGACAGTTAACAGATGAACTAAAAGAAGAGTGGGCCAATGTACAATGTCCCTTGGGAGGAGAGGAGCTCCCCCACAGGCAAAGGCCTGGGAAGACTTGTGGAGTGCATAGTAGTGTGTGCTTGTGGACATGCAGAAGTTGGGTCAGTGCTGACTCCTCTCTCAGCTTGCCTTTAAATTACTGAGCATCTCCATTTGGAGCTCTGGAGCTCTTTTGCCTTTATTTTGGCTGCTCACTTTGCTATCTAGCGTGGCCAATAAGTGTAAGAGATTTTCATCCTCCCCTTCCTCTTTCAGCTTAAAGCCATGTTGTATAGATTCCCAAGTGATCTAGTAAGACTTGATACAGATTTGTCTGGAGATGTTCCCTTCCTCCATACAGCAGCAATCAGAGCCTATGGATAGACAGTTTGAAACAAAGTATCAATGACTAACCTCCTTCCCTTTTTGGTTTTTACCCAGTAGAATAGTGTAGATACTGGTTGACCAGGAGAAGGATGTAGAAATGTTAAACATGGATTTCAAAAAGGCTTTGATACAATCTCTCATTCTTTGCTTTAAGATAAATAAAATGTGAGGATTTGGGGTAACTGATTGATAAGGTAGGGGAGTTGAAACTAGCTGAGAGGTAGGACCCAAAGTCAGTTATTAGTGAGTAGATGTCACCTTACAGGGAGATCTCCAGCAGCATGCCCCATGAATTGGTTTTCTACCATTCAACCTCTTTATTTACTGTCATCAGCATAAGTGTCCAGGACTAGTGAGATGACTGCTTCAACCCTGGTCAAGCCATGGGAGGCTTCTTCCCTGGAGATCCTGTCCATCTTCCTTCTCTGTAATAAAGATGAAAACATTTATATGGGGCTTCTATCTGCTACTTTCCTTTTGTCATATTCCTGTGCTGTCACAGTTTTGAAGGATTTATTTTTTAGTTTCCTTATTTCTTTCAATTTATCTTTCAATTGCAATCTTTGGAAATGCATTTCCCCCTTTGTGTCTTTGTTTCTGTCCTCTCTCTCTCTCTCTCTCTCTCTCTCTCTCTCTCTCTCTCTCTCTCTCTCTCTCTCTCTCTCTGTCTCTCCATCTCTCTCTCTCTTTCTCTCTTTTTCTCTCTCTCTCTTTCTCTCTCTCTTTCTCTCTCTCTCTTTCTCTCCTCATCTCTGTCTCTCTATATCTGTCTGTTTCTCTCTTTTTTCTCTCTCTCCTCACCCAAGGAGACCAGAGAAGTTGGAGAATTGAAAAGCTCCTGCTGTTCCCTATGTCCATGTCCTCTTTACCTGTAAGAAGAATAAAGATTCATTAGAATCCTAAAATCTTAACTTTAAAAAAAAAAAAAACTTGAGTAACAATTCAGTCCAACTTCCCACCCAATGAAGAAATCTTCTCTATATCACCCCTAACTGCTGGTCATCCATCCTTTACTTAAACATTTTGAGAACTAGCAATTTTATTCCATCATGGAGAGATGCCATGGCATGGCCAAAAAAATGCTGGAAGTTAAAAATTCAAATTCTGCCCCTTTAGAACTTGGCAAAATAAATATACTTGGTTTTATTAAAAGGTGCTATGAGAGAGTGAAAAGGGCCCTTGGGGTGGAACAAAAACCAAAAAAACTTTGCTTTACATCTGAGTTTTGACCTTTATTAGCAACGAGATCATGAGCAAATCCCTAAACCAATTTGAGCATCAGTTTCTTCTTTTAGAAAATATAAAAACTGTGCCAGCTAATTGGCACAGTGGATAGAGCACTGGTATGTGTGCTAGAGTCAGAGGACTGAGTTCAAATCCAGCCTCAAATTCTTGACACTTACTCTCTGTGTGACCCTGGGCAAGTCATTTAACTCTGATCGCCTGATGGCTTCCCCTCCACCCCCACCCCACCCCCACAAGAATATATAAAACCTGGCTTACCTCCCAAGGTGGTGGTGAGTTTGAATGTTAAAAAAAATCTTAGAAGCTATGACAGCCCAGGTGTTAAAGGGTGTGTATAAGTTGTACAAACTCAAGCTATCTCTGATTTTGTAAGTGTAGGAAACTCCTTCCACCAACACAAATCACAACTACTCTGTGACAGTCCTAGAGAGTTGCATGAGATGGATAGAAGTTAAATGACGTGGTCAACATCACAGAGCTGATTTTTAGACTCATTTCTTCCTGACTTTAAGGACATAATTGTATACCTAGCTGCCTCCATAAAATATACCTGATTTCAATGATAATAGCAATTCTTATTTTTCTAGCATTTGAAGAATTGTGACTTTCCTTTACCCTAGGAATATAAGATTGTATTGTGGCTATTTGTTCTTTTTAAAGTTTTCCAATCACATTTCTTGATGATCAATACAGAAATCAATACTCTGTGTAGCAGGATATAGAAGTAATCATTTTTTTCTTTCTTTCAGGTTGGGAGACTGTATTTTCAGCTCCAAATTTGGGCATTACTCTTAAAGAATCTTGTCAGGAAACACTAACAAGGGTTGATATATGTGTCTCCAACTTAGAAGAAGCATGGAAACTTAAAGCTAATTTAGAAACTCTTCAGATCAATAAGGAAAGGAGTACCTGTAAATATGATACCTTTGGAGAAGGCAAATATAATGAATGTGAGAAACCCTTCACTTGTAATTCAGGCCTTATGGAGTACCAAACAATTCACATTAGTGAGAAGCCTTTTAAATGTCATGAAGGTAGAAAGGCCTTCAATCAGAAAGCAGAACTTAGACAACATCAGAGAATTCATACTGGAGAAAAACCTCATGAATGTAATGAATGTGGCAAGGCCTTCCGCCGTAGTTCACAACTTACTGAACATCAGAGAATTCATACTGGAGAGAAACCTTACGAATGTAATGAATGTGGCAAAGCATTCCGACAGCGCTCAAAACTTACTCGACATCAGAGAATTCATACTGGAGAGAAAACTCATGTTTGTAATGAATGTGGGAAAGCCTTCCACCAGAGCTCAGCACTTATTCAACATCAAACAGTTCATACTGGAGAGAAACCTTATGAATGTCAGGAATGTGGGAAGGCTTTCAGCCTAAGCACGCGATTTATTGTACACCAGCGAATTCATACTGGAGAGAAACCTTACAAATGTCATGAATGTGGAAAAGCCTTCCACCAGAGAACAGGACTGACTGAACATGAGCGCATTCATACTGGAGAGAGAGCTTATGAATGTAACAAATGTGGGAAGACCTTCTGCCAGAGAACAGGACTTACTCAACATCAGAGAATTCATACTGGAGAAAAACCTTATGAATGTAAGGAATGTGGAAAGGCCTTCTGCCAGAGAACAAGACTTACTCAGCATCAAAGAATTCATACTGGAGAAAAACCTTTTGAATGTAAAGAATGTGGGAAGGCCTTTCGAGTAAGAACACTGCTTACTCAACATCAGATAATTCATACTGGAGAGAAACCTTTTGAATGTAAGGAATGTGGGAAGGCCTTTCGCCTGAGCACAGGGCTTATGGAGCATCAGAGAATTCATACTGGAGAGAAACCTTATGAATGTAATGAGTGTGGAAAGGCTTTCCGCTGGAGTGCAGGACTCAGTCGACATCAGACAATTCATACTGGAGAAAAGCCTTTTGAATGTAAAGAATGTGGGAAGGCCTTTAGGCTTAGCACAGCACTTACAGAACATCAGAGAATTCACACTGGAGAGAAACCTTTTGAGTGTAAGGAATGTGGGAAGGCCTTCCGTCTGAGCATAGGTCTTACTGAACATCAAAGAAACCATACTGGAGAAAAACCATATGAATGTAGTGAATGTGGGAAGGCCTTTAGCCAGAGTACACAGCTTACTCGACATCAGAGAATTCATACTGGAGAGAAACCATATGAATGCAATGAATGTGGGAAGGCCTTTTGCCAAAGAGCAAACCTCACACAACACCAGACAGTTCACACTGGTGAGAAACCTTATGAATGTAATGAATGTGGGAAAGCTTTTAGCCAAAGCACAGCACTTACTGGACATCTGAGAATTCATACTGGAGAGAAACCTTATGAATGCAATGAATGTGGCAAGGCCTTCCGTTTGAGGACAGGACTTACTGAACATCAGCGAATTCATTCTGGACAGAAACCATATGAATGTAATGAATGTGGAAAGGCTTTCCGCCTGAGCAAACAGCTTACTCAACATTACAGAATTCACACTGGAGACAGGCTTTATGAAGGTAGAGCCTTTTGAAAGAAATGAGTTTGAGGTTTTTAGTCAGAAAACTTTTCCAGAAAGTAGAAATTTTGACCTAAGGGAAACCCTGTAGACAAATCAAATTCTCATCTAATTTCATACAACAACTGTTCCAAACCTTTTCCTCTCTGTTCACATCCCTAGTCACCACCCTCCCCTAACCTCCACCTCTGCAGCAGATGATTCACTATTAATTTCCTGAGAACTTTGTTCCAATCTGAAAGGAGCTCACTGGACTTTTCCGTGATAATCACAGAGGAAGTTATCTCTATTCCTTGATTGCTCTTCTGTGCCCATCATTCCATTCATTCTTCAAGTCATTGCCAAGTCTTGTCGATTTTATCTCTACAGCATGTCTAGCATCTGATCCTCCTCTCTACTCAGATAGCCACCACCTTAGTTCATGCCCTTATCATCCTTCACTTGAACTGTTGCAATGGCTTCATGGTTAATCTCCTTACTTCCAATTTCTCTGTGTTCCAATCCATTCTCTACCCAGGTTCTAAGATAATCATCCAGAAGCATGGACCTATGTCATTCTCCCACTCAAGAATCTTCAGTAGTTCCCTTTTCCCTCTAGTGTAAAATACAAACTTCTCTGCCATTTGGAGCTTCTCCTAGGCTAACCTTAACTGCCTTTCCAGTGTTACTTCACCTTCTTTCTCTTCATGCTTGCCTTCTGATGTTCCAATTTTTTTTTGTTTTGTTATTGTTCAGTCATGTCTACTTTGCAAATAAGTATTGGTGCCCCATGACCCAGAATCAGAACCCTGAGCTTACATAGTAAATCTTTAGAGTTTTTGAAAATTAATTAAATACTCTTTATGGCTCATACTTGGACCCCTAGTCTCCTCAGAAATATAAGAATCTGGTTCCTTTCAGTTCTTTCCTAGGGGCATTTAATAATTCAGCTTTTGTCTTCAGCTTGCTGCCCCCATTACAATGGGCCATCTATTTCCTTTCTCCAGGAAACTTTTTTCTCTTTGAATTACTTCCTCTAGCCCCATCAACAAATCCCATCCTGCTTACTGCTTTCTTCTCTTGACCCTGTATCTCCAGTGTCTTGATTTGGTTTGCTTAACTCTACTTATTTGTTATAAAGGAGGTTTCTGTTGGGAAGTAGGGTGAGGAGTTAATGGGAAGTGACAGCTATGTTAAAAAAAAATCAATAAAACATTTAAGAAAAAAAAGAACGCTTGGAGAGCACCACTGAAAATCAAGTTGACATGTACTGATTAATTACCAGTCTGGCTACTGACAGTTCTGAATTCATCTAATGTATTGTCCAATCCATATTTGTCCATCTTCTTCACAAGAATAATAAGAGATAGTTTATCGAACACTTTGCTAAAATGTGGGTAATTTATATCTACAGCATCCTCTCATCTCCTAATTTAGTTACCCTGCCCAGAAAGGAAACAAGGTTACTCTGGCATGACTTGTTCTTGATAAAGCCCTGCTGGCTTTTTGTGATCACCACCTTCCTTTTTTGAATATTCACTAACCATTTCTTTTTATCATCTGTTGTAGAATTTTCCTAAGAATTAAAGTCAAGCTCACGAAGTCAAGGTCACATAGGTCTATGGTTTGTAGACTCTGATCTTTTCCCCGTTTTAAAAAATTGAAACAGCATTTGTCCTTCAGTATTGTAATACCTCTCTTCCCCTAGTCTTTCCAAGATCACTAATAGTAGCTCAATAATCACATCTGCCAGTTTGTTCAGGACCTACGGATGCATTTTATCTGGACCAAATGACTTAAAGTCATCCAAGGCATGATGATCTGTAAGTGTAAGGGTTCAGTCAGGTCTAAATATCTAGTTTCTCTCATTCCTTTTTTTTAAAGATCTGTATTTCTGACCTTTTATGCCATCTTTACATATTTCCAATTTTGTATAAAAGTCACCAAAAGATAGGGTGATGTTACCTTAGGAAGTCATATTGAGTTATCCATGGAAACTTCATCTTTCGCAAAAAGAAGTAGCAATTATTTCCATGGTGCTCTTTTTGCAATAGAAAATGACCTAATATCCCAAGAAATTGGAGAGGAAGATTTGGGTTGCCTCTGGGCACACCATAAAACCAGCACTGCTACCCTCTTAAACTTTTAATCGAAAGCTTATGAGCCATCCTTCCATTTAGCTATAAATTCTTGCTGTCTTCTAGCTTCATTTATAGTGAGAATGTCAAGATTGTACAATCCCCTTCATTTAATATTCTGACCTCTTATTGGCTTTTGGACAAAGACGTCACATTCAGAAGAGCAGAGATACAAAAGAAAAACAAAAGCCACTGTATAGTCCTTCTTTTTCCTCACCAGACCTTGCAACTCTGTCTAGCTTTCTCCTGGTTCATATTAGAAACTTCCAGTTCTACATCACCTGGTACAACCTCTTCCTTTTATAACTGAGCTAACTGAGGTCCCCAGAGTTTAAGCGTCTTCCCAAGGCCACCAGGTTGGTAAGAAGCAGGGCTGGGATGCAAACTCTTCTGTTGGTGCCCCATCCAGCTCAGTCTCTATTACACTCCCATTAATCCTGCATACAGCTATCCTAGGCAACACAGCATCTTTTGTTTTTGCATGTGACCCATCAGTCAGCCAACAGGTACTTTTGAAGTGCCTACTGTGTGTTAGATGTATGCATTTTGTCTTGTACATTCTTGATGTGTTTGCATGTAATCTGTGCAACTGGTCTACTGTGGGCAGCTCTGATGTTTGGTTAGGCCAGACTCAGAGGTGCCTTAGAATAAAAGTAAAGAAAATTTCACTCCACTCTTTTTTTAAGGAAAATAAGTCTTCCTGACTCCAAGGTTGGCAGTCTATCCACCTAGTTGTGACACCTGGCCTCCCTAAGTGTCAGAGGGGAGCTTAACCACATCTAAGGACCAGCCAACTTTCCCCAGCTTCCCATGAATCCTATCATCTGAGGAGTAGTCCTGATCTCACCACAATGAAATAATTGGGAGAAGATGAGAACTCCAGCCACCTCCATTAAAATGTCTACCAGTTGGGATTGCCTTGCCAGGAGGGGTCCAAATGATATAGTCAAGCCAATCAGGAAGACACACCTAGGTTTCAAAGGTCCTCTTGGTTATCAAGAGAGGCCACTGACCCAATTTATTGGTTACTGCTGGCCTAATAAGTAAATCATGTTCAAGACCCTGGCTTATTGCTGAGGTGCTGATGGGACCCACTTTACTAACAGTATACATGTCACATTAAAGTGGTATGATCTTTGATATAAATTAAAGTTAAAATGATCTTGCCCTAGAGAAATCTCTTCCTCAGCATTATTGTTACTCACTACAATCTTTAACCATGCTGTTTGTCCTTTTCAAACACTCTCTAGGTTTTCAAAGTCCTTAAACCAAGGTCCCTAGAAATGAACACAATACTTAAGAGGAAGTCTGATGCAGGTGCTATACAATGGGATTATCATGTCCATATTCTTGGAAATTCTCCTCCCTCTAATGTATCCCCAAAACACATTACAACCCTCCCCCCCTTTTTTTGCCTCCACATCACATGGCTAATTAATATTGAGTTTGCAGCTCAGATTCTGTCTGACCTAATTGTCAATATAAGCGTCACAAATGTTCAGATTCCTTAAGAGTATACTTAGTATGGCAGATCTTTAATAAACTTTGTTTTTCTTTGGCTAAAAGAAAGGTTGGCTCAAATTCATTTCAGGCAGGACCCGCAAGTCCCTATTTTGGGGTTCCAGCACCCCTAAACCTCAACATTTTGGTTCCCTGAGACCAGGAAAATGCTAATTTCATGTTCTTCTCCAGTCAAGACTGGAAGATATGTAAGCCTCCCCCTCTCCTTATCCACTTCTGACCCTACAGTTGGGGTTGGTCTTCAACCATTCTGGGGATGCTTTTCAGGCCTGACCTCTTAGGTCCCATTAGGTCAGACAGTAAGGAGGCTGTCTTGCACTCCACTTGATGTTCTCAGGTTCTTGGTCCAACAGTTATGTTAAAGGCCATGGACCTGGGCACACCTTCTGAAACATAGAGGACAAGGACAGACACCCTTTTGGGAAACCTAGGCCCAGTTCTCTTGGCCCTAGGGAACTGGGAAAACTTAAGGTAATTTTGGGGATTTTGTTTGTTTGTTTGTTTCTTGAGGCTTACTCCCAGATCCTCCTTTATGGAGGGAAGAACTTCTACCCCGCCATGCCTGTAACGTGTCAATCCTTTTCAATTCCTAAAAGTTTGCCTTTGGGTTGTCTTTTACAAAATTGGAAAAAATTTAGTTTCTCTAAAGAACTTAAAAAGAAAAGTCGGGTGTTCTTTTGCAATACCGTTTAGCCTCAGTATCACCAGGAGGACCAAGAAGTATGGCCCATTTTAGAGACTTTACAATATAATACTCTCTTACAGTTAGAATTATACTGTCAGCAAGAAAGAAAATGAGTAGAAATACTCTACATAATGGCTTTTGTCAAGCTCTTTCAGGATCCTGTTTATAAGATGCTTGTAGTTAGAACCACCCCAAAAAGGGAGAATGGGGGCCAATTAAACATCCCCTGGACCCTACGGCTTTGGCCCCTTCCTCTTCCCTGCCTCTGTTCCCACCACCCTTCTAGTTCCTATCCCCACCCCAATCTCCCCCAGCCTCTCCTGCTCCCTAATCTCTCCTGGCACCCTCTGTTTCCCTTTACCCCCCTTTATTGGCCACTCCCTTTCCCTTGGTTTCCCTTCCCTTTTTCCTCTTTAGCCCACCCCTCATTTCCTGCCTCCTTCACCTTCCATTTCTCCTACCCTGCATCTCTTTCCCTGGCCCCTCACCCCAGGTGATGCTCATTTAGGTCCCAGCCTCAGCGCATCCCCACAGCCATCACTTCAGTTTCTCCCCCTCAGACCCTTACCTCTCCTCAAGTGCCAGCTGGTCTTTCCCCTTGCCAGTTGGATTCCCCCAGACTTGCAGTCTAATCCAGTTCTGCTAGCACACCCCAGCTCCTTCCTTACAAGAAACAGGACTTCCTATCTCTCTTTCCAAGTCCCCACAGCATCTTCAGGGCTTTTTCCCCTGAGGGAAGTGCCTGCCTTGCCTACTGGGACCCTTAGAGTGTATGTTCCGTTTTTCTGTTTTAAATCTCACTCAATTTAAAAAGAAACTGGGCAAATACTCCAAAGACCCCACTAAGTTTGCTGAGGGTTTTAGGGATGTCTCCCTACAATTTGAGCTTTCTTGGTGTGATTTGCATTTCTTCTTCTCCACCTGTTGTACCACTGAGAAGAAGAGGAAAATCTAGGAATAAGTCCAGTAATTGGAGGATCATTTGTCTAGAAATGACCCCACAAAATACCCCCCAGGAACATCTGCTCTTTCCACTAGTGACCCAAGATGGGATTATCAAAAGAGTGAGTATAGGGGAAAAAAAGATCATATGATAATTTGCCTGTTAGAAGGCCTAAGAACTGCATTTCAAAAGCACATACATTTTTGTAATAGTAATTTAAATGGGAACATCTTTCCCATTCATTAATAGGCCCACATGACCTGGCTGGGTCACATGGGGGTCTGAGTCACATGGAACCTGTGGTGGGAGGAGTTTACTGAACAGGTGGAATAGGAAGAGGCAGAGCTAGAACAGAGCTGAGAGGAAGTTAGTCATGAGACCAGTCAGAGCTAGGAAGGATGCAGGCAGCTGGCTAGCATGAGTGAAAAAGCTTGTTTGTGATTTTACTTAGGGGAGCTGGTTTGTGGGAAGCCTACCCAGGGGAAGGCTTGGGGATAGTGTTGCCCTCTGTATTGTTATTGTGTATAGATTTTTGTTACTATGATGAATTTGACTTTCTGGTGTTTGAATAAATGCTTTGGTTCTGTCTTCTATGTGGAGAGTCTGTTGTATTTCACAATTCAGAATTGTGCCAGGATATTCCTGGCCACCATAGGTGCTATGAACATGGCATTGGCACTACAATTTTTTAAAAATTAGGAAAATTAGTCAGGGAGAAAAGAAAACCCTGCCCTTTTCCAAGACCAACTGGCAGAGGCCATTAAGAAGTATATAAAGTTAGATCCTAACTCTGTAGAAGGGGCAGCAATCCTTAGCATGTATTTCATTAATCTGTCTGCCCCAGATATTAGAAGGAAGCTGCAGAAATTGGCAATGGGACCCCAGACATCTCAAGTCCAATTACTGGAGATGGCCTTTGAAGTCTCTAACAGCAGAGATCTAGTTGCAGTAGAGGAAAGAGAATGAAGGGAAAGAGCTAGAGATAGAGAACATGCTCAATTCTTGGCTGCTGCCATGGAACCCAGTAACATTGGTAAAATAATAAGAGACATATATCCACAGAAACCAGGAGACCCTGTGCACAGGTCAAGGTGAGAAAATTGACTATTAAGTATCATTCTGATGGTTGAGGCATCCTACAGGTAAAACATTTTAGCAGATTCTCTTAACTCCTCTCATCCAGATCAAATTAAGGAGAGTGCTGAAGAATGTTAAGGAATTTGAGTTACCTTCCCCTACCTATGGGGCAGGCATAGGAGCTATATCAAGAGCCCCACTGGCAACAGCCCTAGGCACCCTGAAGCCCACCCCTCTAGGCAAGAAAATGAACCTCTCTTCTCAAAACCTCGAGTACACAACCAGGCTCTCAGCTGTGGGGAGAGGAGAAAAGGGGATGGGCTAGGGAAGTATGAGGTCAGAAGCCAACCACCCTCTACACTTGGTAAGCCCAACCTTTTAACAATAATTTTTATGTGATAATTTGAAAAGGTAACTAATATCATCTGAAGTTTACTGTTTGTATTATTGGTATATTTCTAAATTATACTAAAATTCTCTTATATTGTAAAAATTGAGTGACCATTGTGAGCCAGAAATGGTATTAGGCAAAGCAATTTTTAATCTGAATTTTGTTGAAACTAAAAAATGGTGGGGAAAAAATTGTTTTTTGTAACAAAAACCAGTTTTGTTAGTATATCAGCCCTGCTGACCCTATCTTGTAATGTTTTATAACTATTTAGAAAACCAGGTGTTTTGACTTGCATGTAATTAAGGAGGATATTACAGCTAAAACAATTTGGGTGTCACTTATGAAAGTTGTAAGATTGTTAACTAAGTTATTTGGCATTACTGTTTTAATACTAAGACCTAAAATCGTTAATTTATTACTGTGTATGAAACAGAGGAGATTGCGTGAAAGCCTTATTTGGATTGGTACTGCCCATTCAGAACAATCCTATATATATGGGTTTTGGCAGGCAGGGGCACCAGTATTAGCCCCTCCCTGGGGTCCATGTCAATTCTTCTTATTTTGTAAACTTACTAACGACCCTGGAAACCATCTGCGTGGGCAAGGTCATCAGCCCTGGGAAAAGAACTTGTTTGGGTTATGAAGTTCCTAAATAATGAACTTGGCTTGCTGAGAAGTTGCAAGTTTATGTATAATGGACAAAAAGGATTTCTAACAATTAACTTTTAGACCACGACAAGTTTAAATTTGAGAAGTAAAGGTTTTAAATTGAATCCCTTATGCATGTGCATCCTGGTAAATCTTTATTGATACTGAAACTCCATGAGAGTAACAAATAACTTTATCTGACTCTAAGCTGTGATTAGGGTAAAAGGCTCTTGGGATCATAACTAATTTTGTTTTGAGTTTGAATTTGGGTATAGTTGTCTGCATTAAATCAGTATCTGAAAGAAATGCCACAAGCTACTCAGAGGGAATGTGATTCTGTACTGTGGTATAGGTCTGCATCTGGGAAAAAGCCATGTGGGGAATCATAGTCTCAGTCTAGGATGGGATCCTCCTAGCTTAGTTTCCCCATTGTGTTCCTTTGAAAAGGAATGTTTCCCACCTGATTATTCCTGAGTGTGGCTATGAGGTGGAACAAATACTGCATGTTTGGAGAATTTCAACTCATCTAAATTCAAACAGAACTAAAGATGTTTTGTCCTGTCATATTTTGTATATCACGTGTCCCTGACTTTTTCCTTCTATAGCAAATTTCTATGCTCATTGCAAGTGGTCAGTAAAGGCATGTGCACCATGTAAGTATGTGAGAGCTTGCTGTTTTGATCTAAAATTGTAGTCATTCCATGGCCTATGCAAGAATTAAATTAATATTTGAACTTATCATATATAAAAGATTCCATTTCTGAAGCATCTCTTTCTTCCAGAGTGAAGAAGAAGTGAACAGAAGGATAAACAAGCTTGTGAAACAATGATGTATATCTATTCAGTTGTGAGGTTCATGTCAGGAACTTCTTTTGTTTAAGACAGTACTTGTTATGTTAGTTAGTATGTTAGTGAAAAGTAATCACTTATGATCTATCTTGTCTATGGTAGAAATATAAAGCAAAGTTGAGTAGTCTGAATAATGGGTTCAAAAGATTTGGAAAGATAAATAAAAGCTTGATCAAAAAATATGGAAGATAGATAACAAAGTTTCAGGACAAATAGGGGTCATCCAAGTCCCTCCTGTCCCTGGAGAGTTGAAAATTATTGCTGAATGTGAGGAAGTTTGACAGTATTCCCCTACTTACCCAGTTCTGGTCATTCTCCTCCTACTCCATTTTGGTCCTTTTCTGCTTCAGAAGTTGCTAAATGAAAAATGAGAACTCCACAGAATTTACCAGCAGGATAATTCATCCACCTCTGAGAAGGCAGCATTTAATTCCATCAAAAGCAAAGTACAAGCAAAGCTTAGAGAGATGAAGGATTCCTGGCTCAGTAAGAAGATCAGTATTAGGCAGATGGTAACAATCCAAAGTGCTTTTATGATTCTCTGAAAGCTATTTATGGGCTAAAAATCTATGGTGCATCACAACTACTCAGTGCTGATGGACCCACATTGATTAGTGATAAGGACATGATCCTAGAGAGCTGGGCTGAACACTTCCATAGTGTTCTCAATAGACCATCATCAATCAATGCTGAGGCCATTGACCATTTACCTCAGGTGGAATTCAATCCCTCCTTAGCTGAACTTCAATTGAAGAGGAGGTTTTGAGGGCCATTAAACTCCTTTCATGTGGCAAAGCACCTGGTGCTGGTTCTATTCCAGCTGAGATTTACAAGGTAGGGGGACCATTGCCCATACAAAAGCTGACCAAAATTTTCCACGTTACATAGCAAGAGGAGATTATCCCCAAGGAATTCAAGGATGCCTACATTATCCATCTCTATAAAGGTAAAGGGATTAATAGATTGTCCTGCAACAATCACATGGGGATCTTTCTCTTAGTCATTTCTGGCAAAATTCTTGCTAGAGTCCTCCTTAATAGGCTGATCCATCACCTGGAAGATGGTCATATACCTGAGAGGCAGTGTGGCTTCAGAAAGGGCCAAGGAACAGTTGATATGGTGTTTGCTACCCAACAACTCCAGGAGAAATGCCAGGAGCAGATCAGAGGTCTGTACACGTTTGTGGATCTGACCAAGGTCTTTGACACTGTTAGTTGTGAGGGCTTATGGAAAATTATGTCAAAATTTGGTAGCCCAGAGAAGTTCATCAGTATTGTAAGTCAATTTCCTGATGGCATGTTTGCCCAGGTTCTGGATAATGGACAAAGCTCTCATGCCTTCCCAGTCACCAATGGAGTGAAACAGGGCTGTGTGCTTGCTCCCATGCTTTTTACATGATGTTTTCAGTCATGTTGACAAATGTTTTCAATGAAGATGAACATGGCATCAAGGTCAACTACCATACTGATGGCAAGTTCTTCAATTTGAAAAGACTGCAAGCCAAGACCAAAGTGGAGGGAGTGTTTGTGCATGATTTTCTGTTTGCAGATGATTGTGCACTCAATGCAGCCTCTGAAGCTGAGATGCAACAAAGTATGGATCAATTCTCTGCTGCCTGTGCTAATTTTGGCCTAATAATTAACACCAAGAAAACAGAGGTGCTCCATCAGCCACCACCACACCCTCCATATGTAGAACCATCAGTTACAACAAATGGAGTTTTGAATGCTATGGATAAGTTCACTTACCTTGGTGTGTACTGTACAGGGATGTACACATTGACAATGAGGTTGATGCATTGCCAGAGCTACCTCAGTGTTTAGGAGGCTCTGAAGAAAAGTTTGGGAGAGAAGAGATATTAGACTGACTACCAAACTGAAGGTCTACAGAGACATTGTGCTGACCTCATTATTATATGCTTGTGAATTGCTTCCATTTGCACTGTCTTTGGAAGATTCTGAGAGCTGAAGCCCTTCTGGAGGCTACCTGGCCTCCCTCTTAGCCCTCCTAGCCCATCCACTTTCCAGAGCTAAGAGTGGACTCAGAGGGGACTGTGGCCTCCAACTTTCTCTGTTTCCAGTGGGTTTGCCATCTCCAGTCCAGACATCATCTGCCAGCTGGAGAGGGGGGAAGGACCTTGGATTCCTGAGAAAGACGTCCCAGAAAGCAGCTGTGCAGGTGAGTCAGTCATGTAAGGGGAAGAAGCTCTTTCCAGAAGGGGTCAGTGACCTCTCCTGGCAACTGGCCTGTGGAGAAGGGCAGTCAGCTGGGAAGGGGTCTTCCTCCCTCTCTCTGGGGTTTCCCTGTGCCTGGCAGCCAGTCTCCAGCCTTGCTGCCCATCTCCAGGGATTCATTCTCTGTCTCTCTGTAACGCTAATGCAATACCTGTAGTAACCACTATGAATATGCACGTGCATTTCCAGGGTAAATTCACAAAATATAATAAACTCTCTTCCTCAAAGGCAAAACCAAAATATTTATTTCAGACATCATTAGAATACAAGAGGTAAGATTTAACAGGCTACTTATCACTAATCCAGGGAGCACCAACATCTTAAACCTTTTTTCTGTCAGGCCTCCCCACAAAAACAAGTTCCCGTAGACAAATTCCTCCCTCTGCCCACTCATAGCTTGCTTCTCCTTCTCTGCTCTGCCTCCTTTCACTCTACTCATGCTCTCTCTCACTCTCTCTGTCTCTGTCTCTGTCTCTCTCTCTCTCTCTCTCTCTCTCTCTCTCTCTCTCTCTCTCTCTGTCTCTCTGTCTCTCTCTCTCTCTCTCTCTCTCTCTCTCTCTCTCTCTCTCTCTCTCTCTCTCTCTCTCTCTCTGTCTCTCTCTCTCTCTCCTCCTTGGGCAAGCTCCTTCTAATGAGAGCTCCATGTGACACAGGCTCCATGTGAGCCCAGGCTCCATGTGTGAGGCCTATTAATGGGCAGGGAAGATCTTCCTATTCTATTAACATTACAGTCTCTTGGGCAGATTACATTGAACTGACTCAGTAATGGTGACAGAGGGAAGGCACAGAATTCAAAGGGATTCCTGTAAAAGAAGTCATTTTAATTGAGACTTAAAGGAAGTCAGGCAGCAGAGATGAGGAAGGAGAGTATTATAAGCATGGGGAAAATTAGAGCCAAAATGTCCTCGTATTATTATAAAAATAGCCTTCACCTCACAGACCCTCTGAAAGGGCTGCAGGCCACACTTGGAGAAGTGCTGTGCTTAATTGATTGGAGCTTCACTTTTGTTGTCAGGAGCCTGTGTGTATAGCAGGGAATCCAAGAAATACTCACATTTCTATTTCTTTTAGATTGGGAAACACCACACAAAACCAAGGAGTCATCGCCATGGCTGGGTGTTGCTATTAAAGAACTATTTCAGGAAGGACTAACAAGGCCTGATCCCTGTGTCTCCAGGATGGAAGAAGCCTGGAAACTTGATCCCATTTTAGAGAAACAGGAGGACATACTTAGAAATGAATGTTGGAGACCCTCTGGTGAGAAACTTGGTTTTACTGATGTACTTAAGTATCATACATTTCATACTGCAAAGAAACCATATGAATGTCATTAATATGAGAAGGCCTTCCAATGGCATTCAGAGCTTGCTAAACATCAGCTGATTCATATGGGAGAAAACCTTATGAATGTAATGTATGTGGGAGGGCCTTGTGCCAAAATTCATAGCTTACTCAACATCAGACTGATCATACTGGAGAGAAACTTTATGTGGGAATGTGGGAAGTTGTTTCACCTCAGCACGTAGCTTATTCAACATCAGAGAATTCATACTAGAGAGAAACCTTATGAGCGTAATAAATGTGGAAAAGGTTTTAGCCAAAGAAAAGGACTTAATGAACATCTGTGATTCACTTGGAGAGAAGCTTTCTGCAGTGCAATTAAGCTGTGAAGGCCTTCAGGCTGAAAACCAAATTCATATTGAAGAGAAGTTTAAAAAGGTAAAGCCTTATTAAATATAATTAATATAAGGATATTTTCAAAATACAGATTTACTAAACACACACACGAAGCAGAGATTTCTACATAAAATGAAACTATGTAGACAAAGCAGTTTCTTAATTAATGTTATCCCCCCTCAAACCCCCAGGCATCTCCCTTTCCCAGATACTGTGGGATATGACTTAGCCTTTTAATTTATTGAGGAAGTTGTGACAGTATGACAAGAGTCCACTCTTCATTATCTTATTCACAGAGGACAAATTCAGTAACAGAAGAAGATCCTTATTCAAGGTAAGTTCTTTTTCTAGATCCTCAATTCTGCCATTTTCCTGCTTTACACGTCCAACCAGCTGACCAGTCTCATCCAGTCTTAGCTCCTTTCCACCCTCTTCTCCACTCACATACACAGCAGCTTAGTTCAGGCCTCATCACTGCAATTGTTAATAGTCTCCCTATCCCCAGTTTCTTTTTGCTCCACTCCAGTCTTCCCATAGCAGCCAAAATCAACTCCCTATGGCATAGATGTGCATGTCACCACCTGTTTTCAATGGCTCCCTGTTCCTCATCTGTTTGGCCTTTACAGCTCTTTGACTGCAACCTACCTTTCTAGATTTCTTTCATGTTGCATATTTTCCTTTAGGCAGTCTTGAGATAATTATCTGGACTCTTTTCTGTTCCTCCAAAGTCCCACCTCCATACTTTGCACAAGCAGTCCACCTCACCTCTGCTTCTTAGCATCTCTACACAGGTAAGAGAATGCTCTCTGGCTCTTGAGAATCACTGGCCTTCCTTCCACTCTAGTCAGATTCTTCCGCATGAGTGCTTTCCTGGTTCCCTTGGAGCCCCTGGTGCCTTCCAGCTCCTGGACTCAGCCTGTGTGTACCTACTTAGAAACACATTGTCTTTCATTAGGACATCAGCTCCTGGAAGGTGTGGCCTATGTTTGCCTTGGCTTTGTGTAGTTCTGTGTTACAGTAAGCAGAAGGCTGGAAACCAAGAAGCTGTATCATGGCCCCTCAGGTCTACTTGGTTCCCTCCTCTCCTGTTGAGGAGAGTTTACACTATCCCTCTAAGCACCTCCTCCATCCTCCCAATTAGGACAATTCCTAACATTTAGGCAGAGCTTGGGCCCTCTGCCTTTATTTGCATTTCTATCCATCTTCAATTATCCCCTCACCTCTGTGTTTCAGACAACATTCTGGTTACTAGGAACTTTAGGGTAAAGAAACAGATCATGTTCCCATGCCTGTTGAGAGGTCCCCAGCAAGGGAAGTTGGGAAGAAGCAGACCTTTTGTTGGTACTTCCCTCAGCCCTCAATATGGGCAATACCCATTGCTGGTGGCTTCAGCCTTCTGTACTGAGATCCCTCTAGGGCTGGTGACCTTCCCTTCTGTCTCCTTCCTTCACCACAGGACATCCCTCCTTTGTATTTTTGCTGGTTGTCCCAGGGCTACTGGTTCCTTCTGGCTTAGCTCTTCATGTGCCCACTCTTTCCTCTCAGTTGCCAAATGCTCTCTTATTTCAAGCTAGCCCCTAAACCCTGGGGTATGACCAAGCCCCTCACCCAATCAAAACAGGCTTCCTGCCATCCCTTGTTCTGATTGATTCAATCAAGAAGAGTTCTCACCTAGGTACTTTGTTTTAAAATTAAATTTTGTTGTTTTCAGTTAGCCAAAATCTGCTCTCTTTTCCTCTCTTCCCCTCCCCTCCCCTCCACTGAAAAAAGAAAAAGGAAACCCTTGTAACAAATAAGTAGTTGAGAAAAACAAATTCCCTCATTAGCCGTGTGTGTGTGTGTGTGTGTGTGTGTGTGTGTGTGTGTCTGTCTGTCTGTCTGTCTGTCTCCATCTGCAGTCTGAGTCCACCTCTTGACAGCGGTGGATAACATGTCTTATCATGGGTGCTCTGGGATCATGGTTGGTCATTGTGACTGGAGTTCTTAATTCTTTCAAAGTTTTTTTTGATATTATTGTTACTGTAAAAATTTCTCTCCTGATTCTGTTCACTTCTGTCTGTATCACTTCCTACAAATCTTCCAAGATTTCTTAGGAAGCATCCTTTTCATCATTTCTTAAAGCACAATGGTATTCCATCATGTCCACATATACTATAGCTTGTTCAGCCATTCCCCAACTGATGGGCACCCTTCACTTTCAAATTATTTGCCACCATGAAAAGAGCCATTATCAGTCTTTTGGCACATATAGGTCCTTTTCTTCTTTCTTTGCTCTCTTTTGGGTATAGACCTACTAGCTGCATCTGTGAGTCAGAGGCTTTGTACACTGTTGAATAGCTTTGGCAGCAGTCCTAAATTGCTTTCCAGAATGGCTTGACCATTCCTAGTACCACCAAAAGGACATTCATATCGATATTTTCTCATACCTCTAACTTATCATTTGCCTTTTTTTGAGGATGGGGAGTGGGTCAACTTTGCCAGTCTTATGTGTGTGAAGTGAAATCTCATAGTTGTTTTAATTTGCATTTTTATTCAACATTTAAAGCATTTTGTATCCAGTAGCTGGTAGCTTAGATTTCTTCCTCTAAAAACTGCTTCTTACCTTTTGACCATTTATCAATTGATGAATGGTTTTTAGACTTTTTAAAACTAAATTTTTATTGATATCTCTTGGTTTTTGTGCAGCACCAAATATTTCCCCAGGATCCCTTCCCTTCCTCATCTCAGGGAACAAAAATTTTTTTTGGTATTTTTTTTAATTCTACACTTGAATACAAAACAAGAAAAGTAAAAACCATTGCCATGCACACAGCCAACCACAAGAGTGGATTTGATGTAAAACATTACATTTCCATTTCAAGAAAACCTAGATAAAACTACTACCCATTGCTTTCAAAACTGCCCAGCTTTTCCTTTGTTCTCTGCTGTGCTTTCTACTTTCTCCTTTATTTTTTCCCTCCACCCCCACTCCCCCTGCCACCTCAAAGAAGACTACAACTAAGTATGGAGATAGATAGATAGATAGATAGATAGATAGATAGATAGATAGACAGACAGATAGATAGATAGATGATATAGATATAAACATATGCATTTACACACATATATATTCATACTCATATTTGTAAGAACACCCCTGCTTATTTCCTCCAACCTTCTGTTTCTCTTGAGGTGGAGCACATCTTCCTTTGTAAGTCCAAGTCTTTCCGTTTTTTTGTAAATCAATCCATTCATCATTTTCTGCACCTCAGCAAATATTCCTTCCTGCATTTGCACAGCATCTTCCTTTATAAAATCTTTGCGATTAATTTGGGTGTTTACAATAGAATGACTTGGTTGCTCAAAGTTGTTCTTAAAACACCACTACTGCTACTGTATAGAATATTCTCTTGGTTCTGCTGATTTCACTTTTTATTATTTCATGGACGGCTCTCCGCGCTTTTCCACAATCATTGAGCTCATCATTTCTTAGAGCAGATATCAAGAACTATCATGAACATAAACCCCAGCTTGGTCAGCCTTTTCCCAACTGACAGGCATTCCTGCAATTTCCAATTCTTTGCCACTACAAAGAGAGCTTCTAGAAATATTTTAGAACATGTAGGTTCTTTTTCATTATCCCTAATCATCTTGGGAAACAGACCTAGTGGTGTATTGCTGGGTCAGTTTAAGAACTCGTTGAACAGTTCCGAATCTCTCTCCAAAATGGTTCAAAGCTCACAAATCCACCAAGAAGGAATCGGGGCCCAATTTTTCCCCATCCTTGCCAACATTTGTGGTTTTCCCCTCCTCTCATTTGAGTCAACGTGACAGGAGTAAAATGGTATCTCCAGGTTGTTCTCATGTGCATTTCTCTAAGAATGGTTTACAGCGATTTTCTTCACTGGAGAACGGCCTGTTTGTGTCCTTGTTATCAGCTTCTTACAGAACTGACCAGACCTTTATCTGAGGAACTCTCTACAAAATTCTCCCCGCAGTTTTCTGCTTTCCTTACGATCTTGGCTGCATTTGCTGTTTTACTTGTACAAATTTACTTATTTACTCATAGTTCAATGTGCTCAAAACGCCGCATTCCTGCACGCGGTCTCTCGTGGAGGAGTCCGTCAGTCTGACCGGCGCCGGGTCGTCCCACGCCCCTCGGACTTTCTTCTCATACCCCCTTTATATCTCGGGTCGCGCGGCCTTGCGGTCCTCTCCTCGGTGGTGGCGGAGCGAGTGATCTGCGCCAAATAACGTTTTTTAAAGGAATAAAGAGGAAGCAGCCGGCAGAACCGAGGAGCCTCTACGAGTGTGGAGGGCAGCCGATATGGGGCATTTCCTGCGTGCCCAGCCTCCAGTGGGGAGGCCACGTGCCACAGGGAACATCCGGAGGGTCCAGCTGGGCATGCGGTGCGAAGGCCGGGGGTCCCGGGGACGCACACCTGGCACATCTCTGGGGGCCTTGCGGCTGATAAAGGCACATCCGTTCTGTGCTGGAGCGCTGGACAGGGCCCAAGATCCTGGGGACCCCTTTCTTTCCTGAAGGCCGCACGTCCCCAGGGGCGCTGCTCTGGCAGGCCAACTAGGCAGCCCCCGCGCATGCGCAGCAGTGGATCGGGACGGCAGACTCCATTTCCCAGAAGGCCGCACGGACGGGATTCCGGCGGGGGAAGGAGAGGTTCTCGTCATTTCCGCCACGTCGGGGCCCTGCCATTCTGTTCGTTTTTGCGGTCGCCTCGGTCCCGCTCCTTCCTGGCCGCCACCGGGGCCCGGGCCGCGGACCCTGAGTCCGGGGTGAGTCGGGGCGAACGCAGCGGCCCCCGTTTCGGGCCTTTCAGGGAGGGGGCGGGGAACGGGAGACGGGGCTCAGCCCCCCTTCCTCTGCGAGTGCGCAGTCTGAGCCTGCAGGCCCCGCCCCCTGGGCGAGCGTGCGCGCCCATTGGCCAGCGTCCTCTTTCCCCACGCCCACACCCCCAGGCGCCCAGTGTCCCGCGCGACCCCCGCCCCGCCTCCCCGCGGAGCGCTTCCCTGGTGCGGCCTTCTGGAGTCCGGATGGGCCGGGGCTCCTTGAGGGGGCAGGGCCCGGGGCAAGATGCCTCCGGCCCCGGCCCCGCCCCCTCCCCTGGGAAGGCGGGCGATGACGTCAGTGACGTGTGTCAGGGTCCTCCCTGGCCTGTGCCTCGGACCGGTCACGCCCTCCTCCCTGACCGCTGGATCCTCCTCTGTGTCTGCCCTCCCACCCCCAGGTCCGCCGGGGCTCTCTGCCCCGCCCCGCCTGGCGATGGGGGTCTAGGGGTGCTGGCACCCCAAAATTCTCGGGCAGGAGCCACGTCCTGCCTCCAGCCGGAGACGAGGGTGGGCTGGAGGAGATCTATGGAGACCCGTGGCCTGGACCGAACCGAGCCTGGGCCACCTGGCAAAGTCCGGGGGTCCAGACCCCACCCCTGGCCCTTGGAGTGAGGGACCTCCCTGCGCTGGTCTGCCCCTGCTGCCCAGCAGCCGCGCTCGGGTGCCAGGCCTCCAGCGCACCCCTGCTCTCCTCTGACCCCAGGCCCCTCCACCAGGTGCTCCGCTCTGCCCTCCACTGGGCCCCCAAAGTGGGTGGGTGCCCTTCCGAGCCGCTCACGACGCGCCTCCTCCTGCCTACCCGTCCAGTGTGCTGGTGCCCTCCTCCATGCAGTGACCCCTGCCTCCGAGCAGCTCCGGGAGCAAGACCCTCTGTCTCCGGACTCCGGGCACGTTTCTGCCTGTCCCCGTGCCCACCGCTGGCCCCCAGCTTTCACCTCCATTTATCCTGCTTGGGCATAGGTGTTGGTGCGGGTGGACAGTGAGCCCCTCGAGGGCAGGGCAGGGCCGCCTTTGGCCTCTGTGTCCCGGGCATGTGGACTGAAGGAACCCAGGCAGGGTGGCGGGGGCTGGAAGGGTGCGGCCCGCAGCAGCGAGGAGCCGCGGGAGCTGCGTGGGAGCCCACTCGGGGAGGCGCCCTCCTTGCCCGTCCCCTCCCGCGGAGCCCTGGCACCCTGCTGGGCACTCTGCGCCCCCTGCCCCATGGGGGCTGCAAGGCTGGAAGGACATCCCGCCCTGCTTCTCTCTCTCTTAATAAAGCCCTCCTGCTGCCTTTCGTGCTGCGGACAGGGGATTTCTCCCTGCTCTTTCTGCCCCATCAGACCAGAGAACCCCCCAGGCCTGTGCCTGTGTTTCCACCAGCTTGGCCTTTGCCCCCCTTCTCTTGGTTCTGGTTCCGTGCTTTGATCATGTCTTGCAGCCTCATTTCTCAGAATTCTCCTTCCTTTTAAGAACCAACCAGTGAGCACCCGGTGTATTTCCAGCTTTTTCTACCCCAAAAGGGACTGCTGGGGTATTTCAGGCTGAGGGCCTTACTGTCTGTCATCAGCTTTCTTGGGACACACGTCCAGGCATGGGGTCACCGAATCCAAGGGCTGGAACAGTTTAGGGACTCTGCTTGCTTAGTTCCAGACGTTTTCAGAGTGTCATCGGTGTTAACGTGCCTGCCCTCACCTCTTCATGCGGTTTGCCTTTTCCTCTTCAGGTTGGCTTTTGGAGGAGTTTACTTTTCCCAAAGTAAAGGGAGGCTTGAGGACAGAATGACCTCAGGGCTCCTGACAGCCAGGGCACTTCAGGTAAGCAGGACTTTGCCTTTCCCATACTGTAGCCCAAAATATTGGATCCTTAGAGCTGGGAGGGGCCTCATGAGCCAAGCTAAGAGGAAGTAGGCCCTGAGAAGGCACTGAGGAGATGGGATGGGTCAGGCCACCTTGTGATCCAAGGGCCTCTCCTGTCCAGTTTGTGGTTTCCCTCTATTTTTTTGTCTGTCTCTAAACTGCTGAGGTCTCAGCCTTTGGATCACTGGCTGTGCTTACAGCCCTGCCCCTGTGCAGAAGGCACCATGATTCTCCTCCCATCACAGAAGAAGAGACTTGAGGGTCAGCCAGGTAGTAAGTACCTGAGGCTGGTCCTAAGCCCAACCCCATCCTTGGCACCACAGCTCCTCCACCATCCCAAACACCACCCAGACCCCTGCTCCCAGCCTGACCCCCAAGGTGGAATCCTGAGAGGAGGAAGCTTGGAAGTACCCAGAGGGGAGAGGAGTTGTCTGCCCTGCAGTGGTCCCTGAATGCCAAGCCAAGGGAGACAGGATAGAAGGTGATGACCAACAGGCAGCTGTGGGGCATCTCCCTCCACTTTACCACTCAAGTCTTTCCTGTAGGTATGAGGTCCCCATCCCAGTGCCCAGCACTTAGTTAACCTATCATCGATACTTTTTCCATAATTCATACTTCATAAGGAAGATGAGCTTTCGAATCCTCAGCCAGTCACTCCCCTTAGAATCTGTGGGGGCCAGAAAACTAGAATATGCCTGGCCTTGGTCAGATATGGATTAGGGGTAGGTTTCTGCCTCCTCATCTTCTTCTGTACCCATACCCACACAGGCACACATACACACACACACACACACACACACACACACATCTGTGCACACACACCAGCACACATTTAAGGTTAGGTTTCTGCCTCCATCTTCCTCCACACCCACACACACCAGCCCTTTGGATGAGCTGGCCTTGGCCTCCAGCTGACCTAACCAAGACACAAGAACTCAGGCCTCATGGAGCACAGGTGGAGGAGTAGGCCAAGAATTTGAGGCTCAGGTGCTTCTGCTGTTGACAGGCTCACCATCAGGCACAGTCATCTCATCTCTCACTGGAGCTTGCCTGAGGCATGGTTGGCAGAGCATAGAGCCAGTCTCAGAGCTGGGGTCAGGTGTGGCATCTGGTGCACACTGACTCTGGGCCCTGGGCAGCCCTCTTACCACCTCTCTGTTCTAATACAACAGAGGAAAATTGTCGGATCTGAAGTAGAGCCAGAAGGGATCTCCCTCATTTTACCAATGAGGAAACTGAGGCAGCCAGAGGGGAGGTGACTTCCCCAGGGTCACCTACAGTCAGTAGTCTCTGGTGCCTGATTGCTTCCTCCCCTGGGGATTGACTCACCAGTGAAGGCACAGGTCTGTTCCCGGTCCTATTTCTACCTATAGAGATGTCGGTTGATATCATTCTAGTTGTCTGTTATTATACTTACTTTGGACCATTGGCCCCCACGTCACTTTGCATAGATTTGGGCGGCAAACTGATTGTCACCAGTTCCTTTGGATTTTGATTTCTTTGTTTTGGAGAGTGTTGGAGGCAGTTGGAGTTAAGACACCTGCCCAGGGTCACACAGATAGTGTCTGAGGCTGAATTTGAATTCTTGACTCCAGGGTGGGCGCTGTATCCCCTGCATCACCTAGCTGCCCCAAATCTCAAAATTTTAGTAGAAATATTTTTCAAGGATTTTCCCCCATCAGTTTCTTTCCTTCTTATTCTGGGTCCATTACCACCATTTCTGAGGAGAAAGTGGATGCTTGTGGCACCTGCTTCACCTGGTTGTTGCAAGTTAAATGAACAAGAAAGTGCAGTAGAGACATGGGCTGCTGTAACTGCCATCTTGCTGCATGATTCAGAATCCAGGACAGCCCATGCATACAGCAGGAGCTCCCTAAATGTTGCAGAAGCCCAGGCACTAAGAGACATTCCCTCTGTTTCCTGCCAGAATGCCCCCTCCTTCCACATTATATAAGGGATGGTCCCTGAGTGAGCACACGTGTCTTTGGTCTTTCAGGGATCAGTGACCTTCCAGGATGTGGCCGTGGACTTCACGTGGGAGGAGTGGGGGCAACTGGGCCCCGCCCAGAAGAAGCTGTACCAGGAGGTGATGCTGGAGAACTATGACAACCTGGTCTGCCTGGGTGAGCACCCCAGGCTGCCCCTGGCACCCAGGAAAGAACCTTGGCTTCATTCCCTTAGTAAATGCTGTGGAGTGTCTGGAGTGTGGACTCTTTGCCAAGGAGGGGTCAAGGGGCAGGATACTAATGAGAGATCTTGGCTTAGGATACTGGGAGCTTAAAGGGTGGAGGTCCCCTGACCCTCTGTGCCAAGGGCCAAGCTGCTCCCCACAAAGTCCCCCTTCTGGAGGCTTCTCGGTCCCCTCTGAGGTCTCCTAGCACACCCACTTTCCAGGGCTAAGAGTGGTCTCAGAAGGGGCTGTGGCCTCCAACTTTCTCCTGTTTCCAATGGACAGGACTTGCTGTTTCCAGTCCAGACATCATCTGCCAACTGGAGAGGGGGAAAGGACCTTGGATGCCTGAGGGAGACATCCCAGGAAGCAGCTGTGCAGGTCAGTCAGTCAGTCACATGAGGAGAAGCTCTTTCCAGATGGGACCAGTGACCTCTCCTGGCAGCTGCCTGGCCTGTGGAGAAGGGCTGAGCTGCCTTCTGGAACCAGTGTGGCCTTTACCTTGGCCCAGTAGCAGATAGTGATCTTGTGAGGTAAACCTGAGGATGGTAAAAAGTATCTGAAATTCTAATGGAACATGATAAAGGGAGGATCTTTGCTAGGTGCACATGCACAGAGCACACAAAACTGCTCATTTCTTACTCTCTTTTCCAAGCAAAAACAGATTCCTCTGGCAGCATTAGTGAGGAAGTAGTAACAGCCCTGTTACACTAGTAACAGACTGCCTGTGGTGTATTCATGTGACTTGCCCCGTGTGCACCTGAGAGGGCTTATTTTGAGCTGCTGTCTAGAAGATTTGGAAGGTCCTAGAAAGCTAGACAGCAAGCACCAGAGGGGAGGAGAGCCAGACTCACAGGAAGTCAGCATGCATTTATTAAATGCTCAGTGTGTAAGGCACTGGAGTTGCCAAGAAAAGCCACAAAGGCAGATGAGGCTCCAAAAAGCAAAAAGGAAGAGGAAGGCACCCTCCTTGGGCCTGCTAGGCAAGCCTGGAGAGTGTGGGATGGCAGGTCTCTGCCCTTCCACCCAAAGGAGGTTCTGGGAAGAAATGTCCTTGTTTGCATTTCTTTATTTTTCCAATTATCGACAATTTTTTCCCTCCCTTCCACCCCTTGCCACTACTGGAAAAAAAAAAAATAGGAGATTTTGTCTTGTAATGGACACGTGTTGAAAAGAGATCCCATGTGCTCTTGTCCGTAAATGTGTGTCTCAACTCTGCCATGATGTGAGCAACACTTTTCGTTATCTCGTCTTCTAAATTCATAGCTGATCATTACACTGATTAGAATTCTTACATCTTCTACCCTCCTCTCCTCCAACACTGCTGCCACCCCAGGACAGGGCCCTCATCACCTCACATGGGACTAGGAAGAACCTTCTGATAGCTCTTCCTGCTTCAGATCTCTCCCCACCACTCAGTATCAAAGTGATTTTCTTACAGCATGGGTCAGATCAGGTCACTCCCTACTCGGTAAACTCCAGAGACTCCCTGTCACCTCCAGGACCAAATATTCAGTCCTTTGTCTGGCATTCAGAGCCCCTCGAAACCTGCCCCCTCCCACCTTTCCAGTCTTCTTAGACCTTCCTCTCTGACACATTCTTCAATCCAGTGACACCAGCCTCCTGGCAGTTCCATGAACAAGACGCTGCGTCTCCAACTCCAGGCTTTCTCTACATCTTCTGACTGCCCCGGCTTCCTTCAGGGCCCCCGCTAAAATCCCACCTTCCACAGGAAGCCTTTCCCAAGCCCCCTTAATTCCAGCACCTGCGCTGTGTTGGGCATCTCCAGTTTGTCCTGCTTACAGCTCATTTATACGTAGTGCTTTTCATGTTGTCTGCTTCCTTAGTCTGTGAATTCTTAGGAAAAGGGCTACTGGAATCAGGGTTAGAAAGGGTTCTAACCCTGACTTCCTTGTGTGTCCCACAGTGCTGAGCACAGTGCGGGGCAAATTGGAGGTACTTAATGAGTGTTTGGTGACTGCGTGTGTCATCTGTTCCACTGATGAGCCTCGACTAAGTCAGTTTGATGATTGCCGCCATATTGCCAGGGCTTCTTCCTTCCCACCTTTTTCCATTATGCAGTTCTTGGCGTTTTGTTAGTGCAGATGAATTTTATTATTCTTTTTTTCCTAATTCCTTAAAGTAACCCTTTGATTTACATATTGTTGTCATTTTCATGGCTATGACCAGTTGAGATTTCTCCCGTTATTCAGCTCCGCCTTCCTCCGTGCCATTAATTGTTTCGTAGCTGGATTCACATAATTCCTCGTGTGTCTTTGCAGGCCGACTCCCCAGTATTTTTAAGTATTTCTCTTTTTGTTTCTTCCTGATAGATTTTGTTGGTTATGTGCAAAAATGTTGATGATTTATGTGGGTTTATTTATTTATGTATTTGTCCTTCACTTTTGCTGTTTCAACTTTGTCATTGACTCTAGGGTTCTTTTCTTAAGTGCACCGTCATCATCTGAAAAAGTGATCATTTTTTCTCTTTTCCTCAGTTTCTCTTTCTTGTCTTACTGCTAGGACTCTATTAAATGATAGTGGTGACAGCACAGATTCTTACTTTAACTCAGTCTTAACTGGAAAGAATTCCCGTTTATCCTCATTGCCTGTAATGCTGGGTCTTAGTTTTACATAAATATTGCCTCCCATATCAGGGAAAGGTCCATGTGCTCATATGTTTTCTAGGGTTTTTAATAAAAAAAAAAAATGAGTGTTTTGTTTTGCCAAAAACTTTTTCTGTAAATGTTGCCTCTTTGGTTGCTCAGTTGTGTCCACCTCTGTGATCCATAGCATTTTAATACTGTCCATAGGGTTTCCTTGGCAGAAATACTAGAGTGGTGTACATCAATTTTTTTGTCACCTTTGATATTGCTTTGCACTTATGGTATTTATTGTTATTATTAATATGGTCAGTTTTGTTTAGCAGCAGCTGGGTGGCATAGTGGATAGAGTGTTAGACATCCATCCTTAGACCTTTTAACCATTTGGCACTGGGCAGGTCACTTCCCCAACCTACCTCACTTTCCTCTGCTATAAAATGATTATTATAATTGTTGTGAGGATCAAATGAGGTAACATTTGTGGATCATTAGCACAGTCCGTGGCACACAGTAGGTACTTAATAAATGCTTATTTCCCTCCTTCCTTCCTTGTGACTTCCTCCTGAAACTTAATCTGGTCAATTGTTCTCAGGGCCAAGTAAGATCTGCCCGTGCCAGTCAATCGTAGAGCTTGAACCAAATTCAAATCTAGATGCCGAGATGAACAAACCAAGGAAAACTCAATACCTTAAGGAAATGCCCTTGGTTAAAGAGATAGGAAGGAAGGATGGATTTATTAAGAACTTACTTTAAAAATTTCATCTTATTCTCACAACAAATATGTGAGGTAGGTATATCATGATCCCATTTTGCAGGTGAGAAAACTGTGATAGAGAGAGTTTAAATGACTTGCCCATGATCCCACAGCTTTAGGGAGGAACTCCAAAGAGAATTGTAACCCCACAGAAAGTGAGGTAAAGTCTCTAAGAAAAAAAATGTCCAGGGATGATAGAATAAGTGGAAGAAATAAGAGAGATGCGTGGAGGAGGAGCATGGAGAACCCAAGAGGAAAGAATAGCAGCATCCTTTCAGGGATTGAACGTCCTCAGACTTAGATTGGGCCAGATGGAAGACAGCAACTCACTAGACAAGAAATACTAAACACATCCAAAAGATTAGGAGGAAGAGGAAACTGTAGGAAATATGGTATCCAAAGCAATTGACTTGGAAAACAGATCAGAAAGGTACAATCTAAGAAGGACCGGCATATTCTAAAGAACTGGTGGATGAGTCAAAAAACAAATTGTAACAACAGAAAACGTCATCAAAGAAGATAATAGTAATGAGAAAATATTCCAAAACTTGTGGGATGTCGCTGAAGCAGATCTGGAGGTAAATTTTATATCTCTAAATGCCTTCATCAACAAAAGGGAGAAAGTATAAATGAAAAGTACATACAACTTAAAATACTTGAACAGCACACCAAAAATGCCAAACTAATAAAAATAAGGAAATTCACAACAATTGAAGAGATAAAATTATCAGAATTATCACAAAGTCCTTCACCAATCCTATGTCAACAAAGCTGATAAATAGATGAATATTTACAAAAATATAAAATGCCAATATTAGCAAAAGAAGAAATTGACTATTTAAATAACCCAGTGTCAGGAAAATAAGTTGAACAAGCTACAGATGAACTCCCGAAAGAGAAAAAATACTATTGAACCAGGTGAGTTTACAAGTGAAAGCCATCAGATTTTCAAAGAACAGTTAATTATAATATTACTTGAATGGTCTGCACTCACAAGAAAAGAAGACATTATCTCAGCCTCTATAGTACAATTAGGATCTCAATACGTAAACCAGGGAGAGACAAAGCAGAGAAAGAAAACCACAGAACAGTGTCACTGATAAGCATAGATAGTCTTAGGGCAGATTAAGTCACATTAACTATAAGATAAGAATTTGTTTGTGAATCCATCTGGTCCTTTTTTATCCCTTTGAAAGTTCATGCATATCTTATTCAGTTTGCTTTTCTAAGTTTGTTTAAATTCTGTATTTCTTACTCTATTAATTTAAGTACTTTGTTTTTGTAAATAATAATTTTTGTAGGCTTTATTGGCATGTAGCTAAGCAAAATAATTCTTAATTATATGCTTGTGTAGTGAATTCTCCATTTTCATTTTTGATCCTGGTAATTTGGTTTTTCTCATTCTTTTAATCAAATCACTTAATGGTTTATCTATTGGGGTTTTTTTTTCCCTTCTAAAACAACTCTTAATTTTATAGAATCAGGTTTTTGTTTATTTTTGCTTTCAGTTTTTTTTTTATCTCTGAGTTTCAAGATTTCTGTTTTGGTGTTTAATTGAGGTTTTAGAATTTGTTGATTTTCTAGGTTTGTTTGTTTTTGTAAAGTTAGATGTCCAATTTTTTAGTCTCTTCTTTCATTAGATCATTCAGCTATTCAGAGATGTACATTTTCCTCTTGGGATTGCTTAGTTACATCCCCATAATATCTTTATGTTGTCTTATTGTTATGGTAATTTTAAATAAATTTAATTTAATTAATAAATTTAAATAATATAATATAATAATGTAAATAATAAATTTAAATAAAATTTTGGTCATTTCCATGATGTCTTTGAGCAGCCAGTTCTTTAGGATTAAGTTAAGTCTCCAAAAGACTTATCAGTTTTTCTTCAATACCCCTTAATTCATATAATTTTTTTTGTATTCTTGTCAGTAAAGAATGTGTTTAATATTTCTTCTTTTGTACATTCATGATTTTTATGCCCTGATACATAATCAGTTTTTATAAAGGTCCTACTCACAACTGAAAGTGTATTCCCTTTTGAACTCAATAATAGCTAGATGCAGCATTCTATTATATCTGACTTCTCTAAAATTAAGTTCAGGCCTTAATTTCCTTCTAGTTTATTACTTTTATTGGATCTGTATAGTTCTGAAAAGGGTATATTGAGATCACACAATACTTTGCTTTTACTATCTATTTTTCCCTATAAATTGGTTAGGTTTTCCTTTAAACATTTAGGCACTATGTCATTAATTTCATTTTATGTTAAGCATTGAAGATGATTTATTGTCTATGGTACCTTTTAGCAAAATATAGTTTCTATCTCTTTTAAGTCCATTTTTTTTATTTCCTTATCTGAAATAATGATCAGTACCACTGCTCTTTTGAATTCAACTAAAGTGTAATAAATTTTGCTCCAACCCCTTATTTTAACACTGCATGTGTCTTTATGTTTGAGTAGTTTTTTTGCCAAAAACACTGTTGGTTTCTGCTTATGAATCCATCTGCTTTCCATTTTCATTTCAGTGACAGTGTTGACTCATTGAACATCTATCCATCTCATTCTTTTATGCTTTTTCCTTGCTTTTTCTCTCTACCCCCTCTTCATTTTGTTCCTTCACACACACACACACACATACACACACACACACACACACACACACACACACATGCACACTTGTTTCTTTTTACCTTCCTCTTTATGATCCTACCTTCTGGTCTTATGGTTTGTTTTAGTTGTGACTAATCCTTATATGAATCTACCTTTCCTGTTAGTCCTTCCTTTAGTCTGTCTGTGTTCTCTTCTGTTTCCTTCTTGAGCTGAATAATATATTTCTGTACCAAAAGCATTATATGTATATTTGTTTGTTCTACATTCCTTTCAGTAGTTTAGATAAAAGTGAGGTTCAAGTAATGCCTGCTCCCTCACATTTGTAAATAGATTTCTGATTGCATATTCCCATTGTGAGCTATAATAAGATGTCCCTTTTTCCTCTCATTTTTTTAACCTAATATATATTTTTCCTTCCTTTTTCGTCTTCCAAGATCATCAAAACATAATAAAACTACGTATAGGCCCTCTCATAAGATTCCCTCTATGAGCCCTAATGTTGATGGGGTTCTGAAGGGACACGTGTCTTCTCTTCATATTTGAATGTAAACAGTTCATCTTTTAGTCTTCCTTTAGTGTGATTGCTCACTCATACTTACCTTTGTATAGTTGTATTGAGTCCTTTGCATTTCAAAATTTCTATTCAGTTCTGGTCTTCAAGAATTCCTGGAAGTCCTCTGTTTCATTGAAAGTGGGTTTTTTTGTAGGATTATACTCAGTTTAATTAGTTAAGTTATTGGTGATTGCAAGCTTTTATCCTTTGCTGTTTAGAAGGGAGGGAGGAAAGGAAAGGGAAGAGAGGGGAAGGGCCTGGAGAAGAGAGGGAGTGGGTAGAGCATAGCTGTTTTCAAATATTTGGAGAAGGATTCACGCAGTGGATAGAGCACTGGACCAGGTCAAAAAGACCTGCGTTCAAATCTAGCCTCCAACACTTTCTAGCTCTGTAAGTGTCTGAGAGAAAGCACTAAGATTAAGGAGGACTGGGGAAAGCTTGCTGAAGATAAAACCTTAGCTGAGACCTGCAAGCACTCAGGGAAACGAGGGAGAGAGGGCAGCCCATTGAAATGCCTGAGTCGGGAGAATGGGGTGTGTTTTAGAAGAAGTCATGTGGCTAGTGTCACTGTCACAAGGTGTGGAAGAAGACTGGAAAGGTTGGAAGGATCCAGGTTATGAAGAGCTTTGAACTCCAAACAGAATTGTATTTGTGTTTGATTCCCAGAGGGAACAAGGAGCCACTGTAGTTTATTGGACAAAAGGGTGATGTGGTCGCTCCTGCTCTTTAGGAAAATCACTTTGGAGGATGGACTGGAGCAGGGGGGAGACTTGAGGCAGGCAGACCCCCCCCAGCAGCTACTGCAGTAGTGCAGGAGGGAGGTGATGAGAGTCTGCACCAGGGGGTGGCAATGTCTGAGGAGAGGAGGGGATATGTATGAGAAACATTATGAAGACAGAAATAACAGGACTTGAAAACTGATTGGATATGCAGGATGAGAGTGAGTAGTTAAAGATAACACTTGGGTTATGAACCTGGGGAACCAGGATGATGATGGTACAAGTTAGGAAGAGGGGAGAGTTTGGTGTGTGAACTGACCTATTTTTGCCCCTTAATGCTATTTGTAACTCTGGTCAAAGTATTTAACCTCTTAGCTTCAATTTCCTTATCTATAAAATGAGGGATTTGGATAATAACAGAGGTTCTTAACCTCTGGATCTATGAACTTTAAAAAAAAAAATTTGATTAGTGTATATCTATCTACTTGGTTCCCTTGCAATCTTATGTATTTTATTTTATGCATTTAAAAACATAACTGTAAGAAGTGATCCATAGGTTTCACTGAATTGCCAAAGGGTTCTATGACATATAAAAAGTTAAAAACCCCTGGACTAGATAATCTCTAAATTATCTTCTAGCCCTAACAGTCTGTGAATCAGCCTATCTAGTTCCAGTTGTCAGAACATACATTCTTTCTGTTGAGCTGATTGTGGCCTCTGTATTTTCCATCTGTTTGTCCTGGTTCTCTCCTTTCGAATTACTCCAAATAGGGCCACTTTTATTTGTAGAGAAACCCTGTGGGATGGTGGGAAGGGCCTTGGAGTTGGAGCACAAAACTTTGTGTCACAATTCAACTGTGATACTTCTTAGTGGCGTGTTCTTATGCAAGTCCCTAAGTCAGTCTGAGCCTCAGTTTCCTCTTTTGGAAATGTCCTTGCCAACTCACTCCACAATTCACCCATAATCCCACAGTTGCTATCAAAAGCAGGGTTTGAACCCAGTTCTTCCTGCTATCACCATTGACACTCAAGAATTGCATCACAGAGCTGGGTAGGGCTGTCTCTAGGCCTATCTCCAAGTCTGTTCCTCCAAGATACACTTGACCTTCACATAATAATGGTGACAACCGTAATACAGATTTATGTAGCCCTTGAAGCATTGTGAAAGAACTTTACTTATTCCTACAGAACTAAAGTTATATTTGCCAAGAACATTGCTCGACAGAGATGTAAGTAAAAGCCTTGTGTACACTAAGCAATGCAGAGGACATTTACTCTTTGTTTCTCTCTTTCAGTTTGGGAAACTAGACTTGAAACCAAGGAGTCAGCTTCACAGCTGAGACCTCTGATGCAGCAACCATCTCAGGGAAGATTTGAAAGGGATAATCCCTGTGATTTCCATTGGGGAGAAGCCCAGGAATGTGGCACTCATTTAGAGAGGCTGCAGGCCAGTGAGAAGAATGTTTCTAGAAAGAGCAAGTATAATGCATGTGGAAAACCCTTTAATTACATATCAGACCTCATGGAGTATAAACCACTTCATGTTGGAGAGAAATGTTCTGAGTATAAGGAATATGGGAAGGCCTCCAGGAACTCACAGTTTATTGAACATAAGAAGGTTCATAATGGAGAGAAGCTTTGCGAATGTAAAGTATGTGGGAAGGCTTTCTGCCAGTGCTCAACACTTGATCAACATGAAGTGATTCATACTAAAGATAGTGCTTATGTGTGCAACGATGACTATGAGAAAGGCTTCCACCACAGGTCAGTATTTAATCAACATCAAACTATTCATTCTGGAGAGAAACCTTATGCAGACAATGAATCTGGGAAAATCTTGAGCTCAAGATTTATAGGACATCAACGAATGCATACTGGAGAGAAGCCTTATGAATGTATTGACTGTGGGAAGACTTTCCACCATAGAACAGGACTTACTGAACATCAGAGAATTCATAGTGGGGAGAGAGCTTATGAATGCTATGAATGTGGGAAAGCCTTCTGCCAGAAACCAGGACTTATTCAGCATCAGAGAATTCATACTGGAGAGAAACCTTATGAGTGTAAGGAATGTGGAAAGGCCTTCTGTAGGAATTCACAGCTTACTGAGCATAAGAGAATTCATACTGGAGAGAAACCTTATGAATGCAGTGAATGTGGAAAGGTCTTCCGACAGCGCTCAAAGCTTACTAGACATCAGATAATTCATACCAGAGAGAAAATTTACATATGTAGTGACTGTGGGAAAGCTTTCCACCAGAGTTCAGCACTTATTCAACATCAGACTATTCATACTGGAGAAAAGCCTTATGAATGTAATGAATGTGGGAAGGCCTTCAGTCTGAGCACACGATTATTTATACATCAGCGAATTCATACTGGAGAAAAACCTTATGAATGTATGAACTGTGGAAAGGCCTTCCATCATAGAACAGGACTTACTGAACATCAAAGAATTCATACTGGAGAGAGAGCTTATGAATGTTATGAATGTGGGAAAGCCTTTTGTCAGAGAGCAGGACTTACTCAGCATCAGAGAATTCATACCAGAGAGAAACCTTATGAATGTAAGGAATGTGGGAAGACTTTTTGCCAGAGAATAGGACTTACTCAACATGAGAGAATTCATACTGGAGAGAAACCTTATGAATGTAATGAATGTGGGAAGGCCTTCCGAGTGAGAACACAGCTTACTCAACATCAGATTATTCATACTGGAGAGAAACCTTATGAATGTAACGAATGTGGGAAGACTTTCTGCCAGAGCTCACAGCTTACTAGACATCAGATAATTCATACTGGAGAGAAACCATATGAATGTAACGAATGTGGGAAGGCTTTCCGTCGAAGTGCCGGGCTTAGTCGACATCAGACAATTCATACTGGAGAAAAGCCTTTTGAATGTAAAGAATGTGGGAAGGCCTTTAGGCTCAGCACAGCACTTACAGAACATCAGAGAATTCATACTGGAGAGAAACCTTTTGAATGTAATGAATGTGGAAAAGCCTTCCGTCTGAGCATAGGACTTACTGAACATCAGAGAAATCATACAGGGGAGAAACCATATGAATGCAGTGACTGTGGGAAGGCCTTCAGCCAGAGTACACAGCTTAATCGACACCAGAGAATTCATACTGGAGAGAAACCATATGAATGCAATGAATGTGGGAAGGCCTTTGGCCAAAGATCACATCTAAGTCAACATCAGACAGTTCATACTGGAGAGAAGCCTTATGAATGTAATGAATGCGGAAAAGCCTTTAGCCGAAGTACAGGTCTTACTGGACATCTGAGAATTCATACTGGAGAGAAACCTTATGAATGCAATGAATGTGGAAAGACCTTCCGTCTAAAGACAGGACTTGCTGAACATCAGCGAATTCATACTGGAGAGAAACCGTATCAGTGTAATGAATGTGGGAATAACTTTCGTCTGAGCAAGCAGCTTACTCAGCATTACAGAATTCATATTGGAGAGACAACTTACGAAGGTAAAGCCTTGTGAATGTCGGATTTTCAGCCTGAGTACTTAATGATTTTGGACTAGAGAGAAATCCTATAGAAGAAGTAAATTCTCGTTAAATTTTCTACAGAAGCAGTTCCAAACCATTTCATTCTCTCCTGAAACCTGGAGCACCCACTTTCTCCCCCACTCATATTACAGGTGACTTAGACTCTTAATATATTTTTTTTGTCACAGTCTAACAGGAGCTCACCCTCTTTTTTCTGGGTCATAGAGGAAGGGTTGTTCCTACTCTGTGATAAAGCTGTTTCCTTTTATTGCTCTCTAGATCTTAACGTCTCTCCTTCACTTTCCATATCCAATCAGTCTATAAATCTTGTCAAATTTACCTTCATAACATGTTTAGCATTGCTCTTTTCCACTCACTTCATTTGATTACCTAGTTCCAGGCTTCCTTGTTTATCAACAAGACCTTTGTAATAATCTTTCAGTTGGTCTCCCTGTTTCTGGTATCTCCATATACCAATCTGTACACCACAGATTGTGCTGTGTGAATAGCCCCTTCAAGCAAAACGCTGACCTTGATACAAGTCTGTTTAAAAGTCTTCAGTGACTTCCTGTTCTCTCCTGGATGAAATAATAACTTCTCTTTAGGGCACTTAAAGCCTTTTGTGTTCTAAAACTATCCTGTCTTTCCAAATTAACTTCACATTTGTTCCTCTTTACATGCTATATATATTCCAACCACATTGGCCTTCTTTCTCTTCCATGAAGATATCCCATCCCCTTCCTTTGTGCCTTTGTACAAGCTGTTTCCCCTGTGCCTGGAATGTTCTCCCTCTTTAGCCTCTTAGAATCTATAGCTCAAACGTATCTTCTGTATTAGGCCTTTCTTGGTTATCTCAATATTGTTTCCTGATGACTCCAGGTTTCCATGCTCTGTGCCAAATACCTTCCCCTGATTACAATCACTTCGTTCATATTTTGTACTTGTGTGCATATTGTATCCCTTAAGTAGAATTGAATTGAATTGATTTGGCATAATAAACCTTTGTAAGACTTATCCGTTGCCTTATAAATAAAAGCATTGCACTATGAGGCAGTTCTTAAAAAGAAGTACAAATTCTGTTTGCCACCTAAAAGACTGATTAATCAGTTTAGATTAAAATGGCAATAGATAGGACATCCTGCCTAACATTATCTTGACAAAATTAAAATCCGGAAACAGATTGGAGAGAAATAGCTATGTTGTCATACTATGAAATGATAGAGGGTTGGTACAAAACAATTTATCCTTACCCAATAAGAGCGGCAAAAGTTGGCTCCGTATTTAACCACTGAAACTATCTAATGTCCTCTACCCTTGAAGCCCTCCTTGTCCTCTTCTGCTCACACATTGCTATTGCTCAGCACTGGGTTACCCCCACTGCTCCTGGAGAAAGCCACAACTGTGTTACTTGGGTCCCTTACAAATGTGTGTCCTCTGATCTTAACTGTGTCTTCACTGCTGTCTACTCACCCTTTTATTTGTCCCAGATTGATTCACATCTTGCCGCCTATTCCAAACTTCTCCACCTCTCACTCCAGCTCAGCTGAGAATTTTGTCTGCTCCTTTACTGCAAAAGAAAAAAAAAGTCAGAGCTGTGCATTACGAGTGTTCTCTTTCCATTTCCATGTCTTAAAACTTCTCCTTGTCTGCCCACATTTCTCTTCTGCTTCAGTCCTTAATGAACCAATGCAGTTCTCCTTGTCAGAGCCTACTTTAGTCAATCAGGAAGCATTTTTTAAGCACCTAATCTGTGCCAGGCACTGTGCAAAATGCTGGGAGACAGTCCCTGTCCTCAAGGAGCTTCTAATCTAATGAGATAGACAACATGCAAATAGTTTTATACAGAGTGAGCTAGGTAGAGGTTAAATAGGAAATAATGAACCAAGGGAAGGCACTGGACTTCAGAGGCATTGAGAACCTTTTGTCCTATCCCTTCCAATCAGAATTTGCTGCTTTGGGAATCCTTTATTTCTTCTCTTGTTTTTCTTATTACCTAGCTTCTTTTACCCCGTTATCTATAAACAATCCTGGGTCTCATCCCTCCTTAAAAAAGCCTTCCTTGAGCCTTCTTCCTTTTTGTAGCCAAACTCCAAGGAAAACATGCCTGTATTCATTGCCTCTACTTCCTTTCCTCCCACTCATTTCTCAGCTCCTTACAGCTTGATCTTTTTATTTCCCTGAAATTTCATTCTTCTGGGTTACCTACCACTGATGCTTCTATAATAATAATAATAATAATGGCGATGGTGACCACTAGCGTTTATGTACCATTATTCATTAGTCATCTAGTTTGATCCTCATAACCATCCTGGAAATAGATTGTTATAAGTACTACCCCTATTTAATAGAAAAGGAAATTGATGCTCAGAGAGCTTAATGCCTGGCCCAGGGACATACAGCCAAATGTCACAAGCTCCCTAATGGCACTCTTGGCTTCTGGTTCCAATTCAGTTTCCACACAGCTGCCAAAATGTTCATCGTGCAGAGATCTGACCATAATAGAGCCCTGCTCAAGAATCTTGATTGGTTCCCAGTTGTCTCCAAGATAAATCACAAAGTCTCAACCTAATGTTTAAAAGCTTTCACTGTCTGACAACAGCTGACTTAAGACTTCCTTCTCATTTGCATTAAAAGGTTCAGAGGATTACTTGGAAGCAGGAGAGGTTATCAGCCTTCCCTCTCTTTTCCCCAGTACTTATTAACAAATGTTTGATTTTGTGACCAATCTGCAGCCCCAGAATAAAGATGAAATATGGTCTGTGGTCTAGAAACTTACCTAACTAAAGCCATGGGCAATGGAATGGCATATAGGATCCAGTGGGCCGACCTTTAGACTTATGGTGGGATATGAGGAAGGTTCCTAATTAGGGTTCTGGACACTTGCAATTAAGGGAGTGTTTTGTGAGGCATTAGGTCTCTAGCATCAGGCATGTTGCTGGTCTTACATGTCAACAGCTGGGGTGTAGGTCCAAGCAGAAAGCAGGAGTCCAGAGCTGATAATGGTAGCAGTAATAATTAACATGCCATGTTCAAGGTTGGCAGGTGCTTTTCCGATGTTATCTCGTGTGATCCTCACAACAACTGTGGAAAGAAGATGCTGTTCATATCTCCATCTTACAAATGAGAAAAATTAGGAGTGGAGATTTAGTAAGTGACTGAGACAGGATTCGCACTCAGGTCTTTTTGATTCTAACTACCATAACACCATTGTGTCCTCTGCAAATTGGATGAGTGTATCTTCTGTCCATGTCACTGATAAAAATATTAAACAGTGCAGGGCCAAGCACAGCTCTCTGAAGTACTTCACCATAGACTTCCTGCCATATTGATACTGAACACCTATTCTTTTGGTCCCATCATCTGACCAGTTCTGATTTGTGTCATTGTATTGTCATGGAGTCCATATATCTCCCATCTTCTCCACTAGAATAGCGTGATATAATTTACCATAAACTTTGCTAGCATCTAGGTAAACTTTTTGCACACACATCATTCCCCCCATCTCCTAATTTGATCATCCTGTCAAAAGGGAAATGAAGTTACTCTCACACGCTTTTTTCTTAACGCAGCCACATTGGCTTCCCTTTCTAGCTCCTTGCCAAATATCTCCTTTAAAATCCTGGCTTAGAGATGGCAGACTCTTCTCTTCCTGTCTGTGAAACTCAGCAGCACAACAGCTCATGTCTGGTCTTCGAGTCCCTCCTCCTTCTTGGTGGTCTTTCAGCTGGCACAGATGATGACTCCGTGGCAACATCTTCCACCTCAGTACCCCGTTGGTATCAGCTCTTCACCAGTGATTGTAATTGTGCCATTCACAATGTAAAGTTCATTCTTATTGGTAGAGAAAAATAACAAAAGAGTTCACAGGTCTGCCTTCTCACTGCTGCCAGTTACTGTAATCCTCTCCATATTTCTGGCAAAGGTCTCACCCCTTATTGGTTCTTTCTTTTCTCTCAATAGAGCTTTCAGAAAAGAATCCTAAGCCTTTTTGTTGTCTTTTTCCTCCCTGGCCTCAGCTCATTCTGTACTGTAGCGTTCCTGACACCAACTGTTCTAGTCTAACATTCATCATTACTTACCTGGCTTTACTTCCATCTTCTGTATGTTTCTGTGTCAAATTCATGTTGGTTGGAATTTCATCCTTGAGCTAATTTCCTCTAAACTGTTTTACCCTATAGAATCTCCCTGTTATTTCTCTGAACCCAGTATGATCTGCTTTCCCCAGTCCTAAGGTGTACATCACACTATACCCAATTTTCTTCTTGATCATAAATTCTAGGATGGAATGGTCTTTCCTCTTCCCTCACCCAGATTCCTATCATTTCCACCCCAACAGCAAGTTACTACTTGTGGCTGAGAATCAGGGCAACATAGAATTTCTCCTTGCTGGTTTTGGAGGTTGAAATTATCACCAAGGCAAGTCAAGATGTCATTAGCTGCTTTGCTCATGGTAGAGACAGTAAGAAGGAAGAACTCCAGCAGCTGCGTGGGCATATGAAGACTGCCCCTGCCCCCACTTTGGATTACGTGCTTCTGTGCCAGGCTTGGCATCTGTTCCCCAAACTCCTTGTCTGTCCCTTCTTTCTCTCCAGTCAGGTGTTAAGATACATCATTGACATAATCACTTCCATTTCTACCTCCATTGACCTTTCATATTCCCTGTAATTCTTCCCCACTGTGGTTCCTAGACTTCCTTATGTGAGTTACTGACCCTGTTGTTTGTGAAGAAGGTGAACACCTGTCCAGAGCCGTGGTCCTGTCATTGTTTTTATCCTGCTCAGTCTCATTGATGTCTCTGAGGTCAAATGTGCCCACTGGCATTAAGGCCTGTGGGTCCCCTGATTGTTGCCCAAGCTTTGGGCATTTGGAGCTACTTGAGACCATGGGTTTGACCACTGGCTCCTTTCTTGAGTTCTGTCACCCAAGAATTTCTAATTTCTGAGTGTCCTAGTTGTTATCCTTACTCTTTTGAGGCTACTTGTTAGAATAGCTAACTTTGGAGATCTACACAGGCAGCTTTCTCTCCCATCCCTGTATATAATTGTATGTATGTATGTATGTGTATAACCAGGTGTTGGAGAAGATCTCTGGTGGCAAACAGGAATTCTCTGTGCTTATTTACTTGAGCCTCCATAGAACCATGAGTCTGTTACTGAAAGCTAAAGTTCTCACCTTTAAGGGATTGGGGAAGAGCAAGACAGGTGATGATGTCAGATGGTCCACAAGAGATGAGATGGTCTGTACCCCAGACTCCTGCAGCCCCCTCTACCTCGTCTGCTGCTACTGTGTATAGCACATTGGGCTGCCACCCCTCATAGAAAGGGCAGAGGGACCAAGAGGGGCATTCATTGGGATAGAAAGTGGTCAGTAGGACCCTAGCAACAACTTCACTGGAAACTGATTAGAGCATCAAGAGACCAAGGCTGGCAAAAGCCTTGGTACCAGCTGCCGGGAGTGTAAGAGCAGGGGTATAGCAGTGAGGTCAGCAGCAAACTCCAGGGCCAAGAGAAGTATCTGAGGGCATCCTTGTGTTACTGAATTGGACTAAAGGGAGATGCACATCCAAGACAGATTCTGTTCCCCTTCTCTTTGTCATTGTCCAAAGTTTTTCTTTCTCTGTAAAGCTTATTCTACATTCCTATTCATCTACCCTTTAAAATCATTATTAAGATAAAACTCTGGTTAATCTTTGCATTAATTGTTTCATTTGCTTAAATGCAGGTGGGAGGGGAGGAGATAATGAATGGTTAAATATATAGAAAAGAGGAGTGTAGCAGCTTCTCACCTCTGATTGACTAAGATCATATATATTCACTAGAAGGACAGATTTTCTAATTGCTGGAACTATCAGCTGGGGCGCCAGATGAACAAAAAGAGTTTAGTGATACCTGAATTTCCTTCCCTGGGCCAAAGAGCCTGAGGCTAGTTGGGTAGAAAAGGAAAGGCTGGAATTAACTGCTCAAGACTTGGTTGCCCTCAGTGTCTCAGATTTCTTCTTAAGTAGAAGAGGGAGCTGGAGCCAAGAAAAGGTGCTCTAGAGAAGGCATTTGCAGAGAATTGGGGACAAAGAATACTGCCTGTCCAAGGGTAGGGGCCAGCATGGGGGAGTAAGTAGTTTTTGTAAGTCATCACTCTCTACAGTAAACACAACTAGAAACTTGGCACCAGCAGATGCTGAAGAGGGCATTTGCTGGAGGATTTTTCTAACTTTTAAAAACTGCCTGGATTTAAGATCTGGAATACTGTCTTAAACCTTTCTCTCTGCTGTTCTTGAACTGAATTTTCCAACTTTGCTACTATAAACAATGAAGATAGCTTTTCTATATATTTTTCCTTTTTACATAATTTTTTGTACCATTTCAGGTTGATTTTGATGCATTGATTTTGGAGTTTAATAAACTTTTCTTTTTATGAAGTATCTCTGTTCCTTTCTCGGTGACATTTTACAGCCTAATTTTGTTTTAAATTCTGTTTCTACTTAGGTTTTTTCCTCCAAATTTAAGACTCCTCTGGTTCCTCTCTGGCACTGTCTTGTACTCTGCCTTCCTGTATCATTTCTGGGAATTTCTTAGGATTCAGTCTCTGTGTTCTTTGTATTTTATAGAACCCCAAGCTATTTACTTTCTCTTGGTTTGTAAAAATATGAAGTCCTAGTTTTTCCATTTACAAACATTTTGTTGTGTTGTTTTTTTCTGCCATCTCTACATTGTTTCCATTCTGTATGAACCATTCTATTCCCAAAGCAAAAAAAAAAAAAGAAAACCCTAAGTAAATCTTAAGAGAAGCATATTATCTGGCTTGAGATGGTGACATAAAAGTCCTGGGTCCTCTGCTAAGATCCAGATCACAACTGGAATAGCATTTTGTCATGGGGGCCCTACTTTGGAGAGCACAATAGTACACTAGAGAACACCCAAAGGCGGCCCCATGGAGATGGTGCCACCTCAGGGTCCTGTGTGTCTTCTGGGCTGGCTTGTCAGGACTTTGAGCTATTTTTTGTGCATTATTCATCCTTGAAAATGAGGGGTGGAGCTTTCATGCCAGTCATACTTTTCTCCGTTATGGTTGTATTCCACAAATATTTGACATTACTAGAAAAAAAGAATTCATTAGTCTGGATCTGTGGTTTCATGGGAGGAGGGAACACTTAGTGAGGAAATTCTTCCACTGATGCTGGTCAGCATGTCAGTCACTTCTCATCTTAAAGTTTCCTGAAGCAGTGAGGATTTCTATGATGTGCCCAAAGTCACAGAGTCTTTCTGATGCCAAAGTTGAGCCTCTCTCCGCTCTGATAATTTATTTCTCATTGATAGAATATTGGTGCTAAAAAGATGAGACTGGTTTCTTGGATAACCACAAAATTGCCCATTTATAAAGCACTTGCTATTGTTGCAAAATTATTATTGAAAAATACATGTTTGTACTTTCTTGTACAAACAACACTCATCTAGAGAGTATACTTTATAGTCTTTTCTCAGCCCATCAAATGTTATCATAAAGTACAGTTATATCACCTCCCTCTCTCTTTTTTCATGCTGCAACTGGATGATTGCCAGTGTCAGAAAGACCACTGTATCCCTGTTCCATGCCAGGTATCTGGCCATTCTCCAGAAGAAGTGATGCACAGATGAGGTTTCTCAGGGTCTTGATCTCCCACACACAATGATGGACGACTCAGCCCCATACACATCCTTTCCAGGGTTCCCATTTCAAGGTCCAGACTCCATCAGTGGAGCCAAAGATTCAGAAGGCGCTATGTATGTGGCTGCATTCCCAACCTGAGAAATGCAGGCATAAGTACATGGTCCCATAGGTCATAAAAAATCTTAAAGTCTTTTCTTAAACTAGATTAAACCAACGTGGATGACAGAAGTCATTGTGTCTCACCCCCAGATGATCATCCAAGAAATTCTAGGTTCCATCCCATTGGAGGGTCTCACTGTTTAGTGAGGAGAGGAGAGTTCTCATATGGTCACTCGGTGCAAAAATGGTGTCAAGCTTTTCCAATCTACCTAGAGCAGATTCAGTTAGGTTCCTCATGTTCTACATGCAGTGGTGTCTTTCTAGGTCCTTATGTACATTCCAGATTGAAATTACAATATTGACTTATCCCCAGAGTGTCCAATTAAATCTCACTTATCTCTATGAGGCAACAGGAAAAATCAGGTGCTAGTCAGGTCTCTAAGTTACATCACTTAGCTGCCATCCTAGAGCAAGGAGAGTATTGGAAAGCCACAAGATGATTACTGAGTGAATTAGATGGGTGATGGGATGAAAAGGCCAAGTAGATTGTATGGATGAGCAGTGTAGCTGTGAATGATTATAATTTCCACAATTCCTGGTAGAGTGCCACAGGCAAGGCTGACTGAAATGCCCTAGCAAATGTCCATTCATTTCCACAGTCCCATCACCAGGGAGTCATAATTGTCCAAAATTGTTACTTTCCACAAACAGAAACCACTTGATAACGTTTCTGACAAATACAGATTGACCATTTTAAATGAGTTGCCCAAATACCAGCCTAGGTTCCACATCGTTAGAGCCAATGATACCCTAAAGTTTCCCTGTGGTGCATTTTGGTTTTATATGTTTCCAAAGACAGAATTCATCCCTGTGTCCATACATCAGAATAATATCACAGTCAAACATTGACAACAACCCCTTCACCAAATGGCTGCAGAAGATCTACGAGGTAAAGGAGATGGAGTATGGCACATGGGGGCAGCAAGGAGACCCACCCAGAGGGAAGTAATCAGCCTAAAGGGAGACTTCTGAAGGCCTTGAATGCCAAACAGGAGAGTCTGTATCTACCCCAGAGGCAGCAGAGGACTGGCTGCTGAAACTCTTGGAGCAGGAAAGTGGCAGGACCAGACCCCATGCCAGGATAGAGATTAGAGCAAGGAGTCCAGGGAGGAACTGCTGAAAGAGCTGAGGGAGAGGCAGTGGTGAGTGGGGTGTGTGGAAAGGGGTCAACATTTCTCTGCAAAGTGAGGTGGGAGACCTGGCCAATACATGTGCTGACAATGGGTACAATCTTTCACTTGTTCCATGCAGAGTGCAACCACAAGAGCATTGATTGAAGTGCCTACTGTGTGCTCAGCACTGTGCTGTCATTGGAGATGCAAAGACATGAGTCAGTCCCTCCCTCTTCCCTGCTGCCATCATCTTGAGCGCCCATTCTGAGGTGGTCCCCATTAATCCTAGTGACTAGCACCCTAGGTTTATCTAATCAATGAACATGAACTAACTTTTACAACGTGGCATTTCCTTGGAAGGTAGCACAACTGGAAGGTGGCACACTCTCCTCTATTGCCACAGTAGTCCAAGGGAGAGGGAGTTCACACCTAAAGCAGTTTTCACACAATGAAGATCACATCCCAACAATGCATCATTCCTAGATGAATCCCTCTCTGTTATTGCTGGACTGTATCCCAAAGGTCTCTCTGGGGGCCTCATTGAGTTAGCTGCAAATGTCAACATAGACTCCACTATTGTGAGTCCTGGTGGGTCGATCTGTGTACTTTTGGAGAGTCACAAGATCATAGAATCTCCTTCACCTTAAATGAAAGAACATAGTGCAAAAGCAAAGAATAGATCTGTATTCACAGGCCATGTGTCCCTTGTCTAGGGAGAACCTGAGGCATCTCTCCTTCCAGCATCCTCCTTCCTCTCCAGCCAGAGTATCCACAGGCAGGAAGACAGACTCTCTGAAGTCTTCCTGTTCATCATTTGTTATAGCACAATAGTATTCCATTACCATTCATATACTATAATTTATTCAGCCATTCACCAATTGATGGGCATCCCCATGATTTTCAGTTTTGCTTCAATATTTCTCTCTGTAGTGAATTTACTTCCTTATAAGGAGGCAACATGGTGAGCAGAAATAACCATTGGGGTAAGTTTTATATGCAAATTTGAGAACTCAGTCACTAATTAGCTGTATGACCTTGTATGAGTTAATTTCTGGACAAGTCTACGAGACGGTCAAAAGGGAAAATATAAAATTTAACAAACTGTTGAAGAAATGGTGGCTTATTGAGTGGAGTGCCAGAACTGGACCCAGGAACACTTGCTTTCAAAACTGGCCTCCGACATTTATTAGATGTGTCATCCCGAGCACTTCACTTTTGTCCGCCTCAGGTTCTGAATCTGGAAAAAGAAAATCACAACAGCAGCCACCTCCTAGGGATGTTGAGAGGATTAAATGAGATAATACTAATAAGATGCTTTGAAAACTTTAAAGCTACAAATGCCAGTGATTGTCATCATTCCGTGATGAAGCAGCCTTTACTCTTGACCAAAACGAACCTCTCGACTTGTTTAAGTGATTTAGTTCCATCCCATCTCCTCCAGCAGATGCCCCATTCTGTCTTCTACTTTTTCATCTCTTTTCAATCTCTCACTCTCTACTGGCTCATTCTCTTCCTTCAAACGTGCCCAGGTCTTCCACATCCTGAACAAAACTCTCATTTGATCCATCCCCACAATCATCCTATTTCTCTTCTGTGCTTTGTAGCTAAACTTCCTGAAAAAGCCGTGTAGTTGGTGCCTCCACTTTCCCTCTTGAGACTTCTTAACCCCTTACAATCTGACCTCCAACCTCATCATTCCACCAGAATGGCTCTCTCCAGTTATCAGTGGTCGCGTATTTACCCAATCCAATGGCCTTTTCTCAGTCCTCCTTCTCTTTGACCTTTCTGTAGCCTTTGCCACTGTTGATCACTCTCTCCTCCCTGATATCCTCTTCTCTCTAGATTTTGGGAACACCCCTCTCTCCAGGTTCTCCTCCTACCTCTCTGATCACTCCTGTCTCCTTTGCTGGATCCTCTTCCATACCATGCCCTCATGTCCCTCAGGGCTCTGTTATGGCCCCTCTTCTCCTTTTCCTCTATGCTATCTTACTGGGTGGTCTCATCAGCTCCCATAGATTTAATGACTATCTTTATGCTGATGATCCTCAAATCTCCTTTTCTTTCCCCAGTCTCTCTGCTGACCTCCAATCTTGCATCGACAACAGCTTTTCAGACATCTCAAACTGGATATCCTAGAGATACCTTACATATGTCCCAAACAGACGTCATGATCTTTCCTTCTGAACCATCCCCTCCTCTACCTTTCCTATTACTATAGAGGGCAACACTATTCCCCTGGTCCCTCAGGTTCATAATCCAGGATTTTGTATTCCTCATTATCTTTTACTCCCCAAACCCCCATATCCAATCTATTGTCAAGACCTATTGACTGCACTTTTGCAGCCTTTCTTGAATATGCCCTCTTCTCTCCTCTGACACTGCTCTAGGTCAGGCCTTCATAATCTCATGCCTTAGTTACTGCAATAACTTGTTGGTGGGTCTGCCCACTTCAGGTCTCTTCCCCACTCCACGCCCTCTTCCATTCAGCCACTGAAGTGATTTAGCTAAAGCGCAGGTCTGATTATGTCACCCCACCCTACTCAGTGAACTCCAATAGCTTCCTATTGCCTCCAGAATCAAATACAAAACACTTGGTTTGGAAGGCAAAGCCCTTGATAACCCAGGACCCTCCTACCTTTCCAGTCTTCTTACACTTTATTCCCCACCATGTACTCTGATCCAGTGACACTGGCCTCCTGGATGTTCCACAGACTAGACACTCCCTCTCTTGGCTCTGGACGTCTCTCTGACCACCCCCCATACCTGGAATACTTTCCTCCCTCCACTCAGTCTATTGACCTCCCTGGCTTCCTTTAAGTCCCAACTAAAGTCCCACCTTGTACAAGAAACATTCCCTACCTCCTCTTAATTCCTTCTGTTAATTATTTTCTGTTTATCCTGTGTGTATGTATTTGTTTGCCTGTTGTCTCCCCTACTGGGTTGTAAGTATCTTGAGGGCAGGGCCTGTCTTTTGCCTCTTTTTGTATCTCCAGTACTTAGCACAATGTCTGGAAATAATAGGTGTTTAATAAATGTCTACTGATTAATTAGTTTGTCATTATGTTAAATGAAACTGCTAAAGAATATACATATTCCTTGGTGCCACATGAAACTTGTACAAAAAAAGTGACTGTAGATTATAACAGAGATATTGCAGATACATGAAAATGGATGGAAATATTCAATATCCTTTGCAAACCATAATGAAATAAAAAATGTAATCAGTTTAGGGAGCATTAAAAAAAGGCAAAGATATAAATGAAGACTTAAAAGTAAAATTATAAATAATGAGTGGATTGATGAACACATCATAGAGATAATCAATAATTATGTGAAAGATGATTGCAGAAGATCAATGACAATGGCTTCTACCCCTCTCCTGACCGAGAAGTGATAGACTCAGAAATATACATTTTTACACGACCAATGTGGGAATTTGTTTTATTTAATTATGAATGTTTTCACAAGGGTTTTGTTTTTCTGTTTTTACAATAAGCAGGGGTTGGGAGGAGGTGAGGGAAGAGGCAGGAAGAGAAAGAAAATAGTTGTTAAATTGGAAAAATAAATAAATGTTTTAAAATTCATTATGTGAAATAAAATGATAATCATGAAAAACATACCAAAGTTTCTGAGAGTAATTACATCCCTCAATCACACCTTAACAAAATAAAAAAAGAGAGGAATATAGATGTATGATTTAGACACAAAGGGTGATACCATAAGCAAAGCAGTGGAGCAGAGAAGAAATTACCTGTCAGATCTTCAAATAGGAAAAGAGTTCTTCACCATATGAGAGACAGAGAGATAAAATAGATAATTTTGATTATATAAAATGTAAAAGGTTTTGTACTAGCAGAACTAATGCAACAAAAATGAGAATAAAAACAGGAAATTGGGAATAACTTTTTAACAAATTTCTCTGATAAAGATCTCATTTTTAAAATATATAGGGAACTGAGTCAAATCTACAAGAACAAGAGCCATTCACCAATTGATAAATGGGCAAAGAATAGGAATAACTAGTTTTCAGAAGAACAAATCATATCTATCAATAACCATGTAAAACGTTCTAAATCACTAAAAATTAGAGAAATGCAAACTGAGACATCTCTGCAGTATAACCATACACCTATCAGAATGATCAAGATGACAAAAAAAGGAAAATGGCAAATGCTGAAGGAGATATGGGAAAACAGGCATGGTAATGTACTGTTGTTGTTGCTATGAACTGGTTCAATTATTCTAGAAAGCGATTTGGAATTATGCCTCAAAAGCTATCAAACTGCATACTCTTTGACCTGGCAAGACTGCTACCAGAGGCATACTCCCAAAGAGAGCAAAGGAAAAGCCAAAGGACTTACATTTACACACATATTTGTAGCAGCTCTTCTTGCAGTAGCAAAGAATTGGAAACTGAGGGCATGTCCATCAATTAGGAATGACTGAACAAGTTATAGTATATCAATGCGATGGAATATTATTGTGCTATATAAGAAATGATGAAGGGGATGGTTTTATAAAAATCTGGAAAGACTTGTATGAACTAATGCAAAGTGAAGTGAGCAGAAGCAGGAGAACAACTTACACAGTAATATCAATAATTGTAAAGATAATCGAAAGGATATTATGCCTTATTGCACACAAGGAAATTCATACTGCAGGGAGACCTTCTTCCAGGTCTACCACTAGGATTCCATGAGGCAACCCTTATTGTCCAAAGTCATTCTTTATGGAAACATAGTTTGTTATTAATATTTGTTTTCATCTTGTAAAGTTGTCCACATTTTTCTGTAAGGAGGAAACAACTGATTGTCTGAAGTATTCAACATGGAGAAGAGGAATGGATGTGGTTTTTATTTCTTTCAGGTTAGGAGACAAGGTCTGAAAGCAAAAAGCCATCTTTCTATGGAAGTCTTTTCCCAGGACAACCTCATAAAGGATGGCCCCTGTGTCTCTGAGTGGGGAGAAGACTGGAAATAGCAGAACAATGAGGAGAAACATTCTAAATAAGTAAAAAATCACCTGTAGGACTCCCAATGAAGCACAAAGGCCATGAATCCCATAAATCTGGCCAAGCGTTTCATCAAAGTTCTAATCTGTTCTAGCATGGAAAAAGTCTTCCTACATGTAATAAACCTAGAAAAAGCATCGGACACTATCCAGTCCTTTGCGAATATAGTCATATCTGTTCAAAGAAGTTATTTTCAAGTTGGGATGGACATAGGACACCTTTCAATTACAACTGAAAATAGTATCATAGAACTGGTACTACAGAATGTAATGAATGTGGGAAAGAATTTAACACCAATCTATTCATTCCTTCCTGTCACGGGATTCACACTGGAGAGGAAAACCATGAGTGTAATGATTTAGAGAAGGCTTTCTATTGGAGTACATGTCTTATTGGCATTAGCAAATCCATTCCAAAGAGAAATATTATGAATGTAATAAATGGAAGGATCCCTTCTGTGGGAACTTCTGACTCAACATCAAAAAAGTCATAATGGGGAGATATCATGTGAATCTTATAAGGGTGGGAAGTCATTGTGTGAAAAGAATGAACTTTCTAGACATCAGAGACTTCATAATGGAGAGAAACTATGAATGTCAGAGCTTATACTTTACTGACCACTAGAGAACTTGTATTATGGAGACATCTTTGGATGCAACTAATATGGTTAGGCCTCCCCACCTGAGATCATGCCTTACTGTACACAAGGAAGTTCTTGTTACAGAGAAACCTTCTGAATGCAGTATCTATATCCATCCATCCATCCATCCATCTATCTATCTATCTATCTATCTATCTATCTATCTATCTATCTATCTATCTATCTGTCTATCTGTCTATCTGTCTATCTATCTGTCTGTCTGTCTGTCTGTCTGTCTGCATATCTGTCTATCTATCTCTAACTATCTATCTATCTAAAAGGTTACTTTTGTCAGCTCTCAGACTTTATTCAACACCTGAAAATGCATGCTGAGGAGGGAAATTTTGAATGTATTAATGTGAGAAGGATTTCCCCACCAGTTCAGGAAACATAAGACATTCCATATTAATATGAATCATTTGAGATGAATGTCGTAAGGCATTTGACATGAATAAACAACTCCATCAACATTGGAGAATCCAGACTGAGGAGCAACGTACTGAACTGGGAAGGCTTCCTGTGAGGGGAGGGGGAAAAGAAGAAGCATTTCTATGAGGCCTACTGTGCGCTAAGCACTTTTACAAACATGATCTCATCTGACCCTCACAGCAACCCTGAAAATTGGGTGCCATTATTACCTTCATTTTATAGTTGAAGAAACTGAGGCAAACACAGGTGACTTGCCCAGGGTCACCCAGCTGGTAAGTATCTAAGGCAAGATTTGAGCACAGCCCTTCCTGACTCTACCCGCCATGCCCGCAGCTGCCTCTACGAAAACATAGACATATAGAGTATTAAGTGCTTACTATGTGCCAAAATAAAATATCAGCAAAAAGGACAGTCAGGACCTCAAGGAGCTAACCTTCTAATGGGCAAGGATGCTGAAAGGGTGGGGGATGGAGGAGAACAGGATGTACCCTGGAGGGGCAAAGTCCAGAAAGAATCCAGAGAGTCCAGGTTGAGCCAGGTTTGGAATGAGCATAGTTGGCATTGATGCTTTCTCAAATAGAGGTTCAAGGACAAACCCATCAACCAGAGGAGGAGTCTGAAGAGAGGAAGGCATCGACGTCATGAAGAAGGCCTCCAGGGATGGGGAAGAGGTCTGGAGTCAGATAATCACAAGTCAAACCAGGTTAGGAGAAAAAAGTCACAATTCATCAGAAAATTGACACTGGGGAAGAACCTGTTGAATTTGTCCAATATGTGAAGATTTCTCCAAAGCCCAAGTCTTAGAGAAGTTCAGAAAATCCTCAGAATGTAGAAACCATAGGAATCTAGTGACTGTGGGAATGCTTTCTGCCAGACATCACCTCTTGGCATCTGAGAATTCATACTGGGTGAGACCATATGAATGCAAGGGACATGGAAAGACCTAGGAGAAGAAAGCACTTACCAGGCATTATTCATATTGAGCAAAAATTCTGTGAGTGACTGATCATAAACATGGGGGAGAGGCGTCTGTTTGCCAAAAGCGTTCAGCCCTGATGGAGAAGATTCAGCACAGTCCAAAGTCGATGCGAAGTCATCAAGCATGGATAAACCACCTACTGTGTGTCAGGCACTGTGATTGATAACCTTCCAGGTTGCAGATGTCCTGCAGGTTCTCCTGTTGATGCAGGACATTGTGCTTGATTGCACCACGTCTCAGAACATTGCAGCGCCTCCTGGAAAGAATCCCTATCTCCTCCAAGGAGGATTATTCAGCCATCCACAGAGGAAAGACCAAGGGGATCAAGAACAGCCAGCCATTCATTTGAATGGGCACACTCTAGAGCAAGTCCATTGCTATGTCCATCCTGGGCAGAGAGTATACATGGACAACAGATTCAACCCTGAGTTGAACAGGAGGTAAAGAGGGGATTGGACATTTTGGAGAAACTGCAAAGTTCTTTCAATAAACCAAACCTCCCAGGCACCCACTTATTATTGGTAATCTGCAAATGCTACAACAATCTCAGAAGAATTAAAAATGAATGTTATGCCAAGGGCTCATGGGGCTAGTAGCACCCAAAATGGAGATGTAAGATAAGATGACCACACCCAAGAGAGAACAGAAGTTCGGAAAATGGATGAGCAAAACCACCTCCTGACAGAGAGAGGATGGACTGCATATGCAGAATGAGACCCACATTTTTGCCGATGGCCAGTGTGGAAATTTGTTTTCCTTAGCTTCTTCCTCACCAAGGGGGTGAGGTAGTGAGAGGGAGAGAAAATAAATGCTCATCAACTGAAAAAAAAATCTATTCAAAAAAATAAAACTATAGCAAACAATAACCACCCCACCCCCATGGATTAGCAACATCCACACCAACCCCGATTTACTAACGATGAATTGGAAGTAAACAGGCCCAGATGAAAGGCCACCAAGGGAAGTCGTTTCTGAGCACATGGGGAGATATCAAAGGACTCAACAAATCATCCTAATTTTGAAAACAAGGAAGAGAATAGCCTCCAAAGTATAGATCCTGAGGCTTGGTGTTAATTCCTGGGGAAAGAGTACCATGGTTCACTAGAGAGGTGGCTGGCAAATATTTGGTGAATACAATGAGCCAGCCCAGCTGGATGGCAGCGATGCTGCACTAACTGGATTTCCTTTTTTGAAAAGAATTGGATAGACCAGAGGAACGCTTGAAGTACATCTTTCCTATATTTGAGCAGAGCCTCTGAGAAAGCATCTCATCTTGTCTGTTGTGGATAATATGGAAAGAGGTATGCTAGGTAGTGATACAGTAAGTTGGATTGGACACATGCCAACTCAAATTTAATCTCATTTATGCTCATGATATTAAATCATTGGGTTGTATTCATTCTCACTTGGAGGCAAGTCAAATCAATTCAAGTTAACATTTATTAATTAAATGAATTAAATATTTACAATTATCATTATTATTACTATGTGCCAGGTTTGTGCTAAGTGCTCAGGATACCAGGAAAGGCAAACAACAGCCCTTGCCCTCAAAGGGCTTATGCTCCAATAAGGGAGATGTTCTGGCCTCTCTCCCAGAAGCTGCATCTGCTCCTTAGTGTTCTATGGGAGAAGGCTTGGTTGGAGGGGGGAAAATGGGAGGGGTCTCTTTTCTGCTGCCATCAGCTCAGGGCCCCACTGGCTGTTTTCCCTTACATTCCCCTACAACTATCACCCTTGTTCTATTTAACCACTTAATATCAATGAGCTTTTGGGAAGGGATAATTGCTTCAAAGATATCAAATCCAGAGCAAATGCACAGATATTCCCAATACCTCAGGGGCATACTCAGTTCCAATATAACATTAGTCCCTCCAAGTTCATGCAAATGTAGCCCTGGCACCCAAAGAATCCTCAAGTTGGCTCCTGCTGGCCCAGACCTGCATTTTGGGGTGGGGCCTATGCTGCCCAACCAATCCCATCCTGGCTCTGCTTCTGAACACCTGGACTTTGTCACCATGCTGCCAGCCTCCAACCTCCTTTAGCATCTGGGGCCTTCTCAGCCTGGAACTTCCTTCCATGAGGTCAACTCTACTTCTCCCATTGCTGAGCTCCTCCTGATACCTTCATTTCCGGGAGAGGCCCAGGCCAGCCAGTATTCATTCCTTCCCTGGATCTGCTTCTGGCTTTAGATTGTCAGTACTTAGCACCTTGTCTGCTTTTGCTAGTAGTGTTTAGCCATCTTCAGTGTCCTGCTCTTCATGACCCTATTTGGAATTTTCCTGATAGAGATACTATAGTGGTTGGCCATTTCCTTCTCCAGTTCATTTTACAGATGAGGAAACAGAGACCAACAGAGTAAAGTGACTTGCCCAGGGTCACATAGCTAGTGAGTGTCTGAGACCAGATTTGAACTCAGGTCTTCCTGACTCCAGGCCTCATGCAGTATCCATCACATGAGTCATCCTGACTCCATGCCCAGGGCCCTATCCACTGAACAACCTAGCTGCCCCAATGAACACACATAGCAAATAGCAAATAAATCCATTTATTCCAGGTGATAGCAAACATTAATGAGAGAAGGTATTTAGATGAGCATACAGCAGATAATACACAGAGTGTATGGCCTATTTACCAAATGGGCGTTACCTCTCCTTAAGTGAGTTCCTGAAGAGACCTTGGCCTAAAGGGGTCAAGGTCTCCTATTGCATCCTGGGTCATCTCCAGTCATCCTGATAAATATCTGGTCACTGGATGCAGATGGCTCCAGAGGAGAAGTGAGGCTGGTGATCTTCTCAGCCCTCCTTCACTCAAAACAAAGTCAAGTGCAAGTCATGTCATTATTTCTCTGATGGCATGGTCTTCTTTGGCAACGAAAGATGAACACAACAACAACACAGAGTGAATGAGCTCTCCTGCTAGGAGTGAGCTATCTCAGCTCAACCAAGAGAGGAAGAGTCCCAGATCTCACTCAATGGGAAATTCTCTGAAGTTTCTATAATAGTATGCTCAAGATATGAACCTGATCAAGATGCAGGCTCTTCTCCATGTTGGCTCCTTCCCAAAGTATTTCTCTCCCTTCAGGGACCTGAAGAGAATTTGGAACTGGGGATCTTCTCTCTCCAAACTGGAAGTCAGAGAACCAGGGTCTCTCTTTTCTCAGGCTCTTGCCATTTTGCCTCATGCAGACAAGGAGTACCAATTAATCTCAACCAATGAGGAGAGTCTTCTACCAATGGACTTCAAGCCACCGGTTATTCATATCATTATGAATCTTCTGGAAGCATGATTCTCCCCTCTCCACAGGGAGAGAAGTGTCAAAGATGCTCCCTCTCCCGTTTCAGTTAAAAGATACATACCAAGTAAATGGGACATTATCTTAGAAGGAAGACACCAGCATGAAGGTGTGTTAGGAAGACCCACTTGCAGAAGGTAAGTCTTGAGCTAATACTTGAAAAAGCTAAGTCATGGAAATGAGGGATGTAGAGCATTTCAGGCAATGTGGCTGGTGGGGAAGGCGACATCTAGTCAGGGAACCAAGAGACAGAAGATCAAGAAGGTCAGCATACTGAATCATTGAGTGGATGGAGGAAAACAATGTATGAGACCAGAACATTCAGAAAGGATGAGGTTGTGGACAGCTTTCAAAGTCAGAGGACTTAAGGGCAATAGGGAGGCATGGGTAGTTATTGAGAAGAGGAGTGACATGATCTGACAGCATTTTAGGAAAAAATCTGTGTAGTGATTGAACGAAAGATGGACTGGAGAGAGAAGACCTGAGGCAGGCAGATGTCCCAGCAGTGATTGCCATGATCCAGATATGAGAGGATGAGGGCTTGGATGGGGAGGTGGCGAGGGGAGGGGCAGAGAACAAGGTGTTGGACAGGAAAACAGAGGATTTCCAATAAAGCAAATGTTAGTTTTGTTTTATTGGCTTTGACTGTAAAAAAAATTTACACTAGAAAACTCATGTATTTATTCTCCTGTCATATAAAAATGTCCAGTAATGAACTATTATTCACATACTCCAGAAAGGGGTCTGGCACCCCTCTTGATGGTATATCCCAGATATAGGAAAATATTTCCTCCTTGGGATGATGGTTAGTGTGTGGGCAGTCTTTTATCAGAGCATGGTTTTTTTCTGTGTTGTGTGTTTCTTCACTTTGCAGGATACATGATTGGGTATTTTTTTTAATCTGAAAACAATTAACTGTAAATAAAATGAGCACTTCCATATACATTGTAGTGGGGAAGAGTAGATGAGAATGCATTAACCCTCAAATTTCTCTCATGGAGTTTTTTCTGGTAGACTTAGATTTTTGTGATAACACAAGAACTTCTTACCAAAAAAAAAAAAAATCCCAATGGAGGATCTCAAGGCATAATGCCTGCCACACTCAGAGAGAGAAATATGGAAGTCACTCACATATTGTAGCAGATCATGTTTGTGTATGTGTATGTGTTTGTGTATCATGTTCTGATTTGTTATACGATTTCTTTCATTTATCTTAGTCTGACTACATAGCATGACTATAGTGAAAATATACTCAATAGGAAAGTATATGTAGAATCTATACAGAATTGTATGCAGTCGTGGGGAGGGAGGGGGGTAGTGGGGAGTAGGTGGGGAGGGATAAAATTGCAATTGTATGGCAGTGATTGTTAAACATTACAAAATAAAAAAAAAAAAAGAAAATCAAAAGAGAAAAAAAAAATTTCTCTCATGCATAGAATCAATCCAACATGTCACTTTCCAAGCTGTCCTCCTGCTTATCAAGGATTCCTTGTCTTGCTTCTCTCTTTGGGGAAAGGTGCCCCATCACCAGCCCCTGTCTTTTCCCATTCCCCACCCCAAAGATGATTATCTTCCTAGCAAGCAATGGCTTCTCACTCACAGAGGAGAGAACACCTGCAATCTAAAGCTCCCAGATCAAAGATGACCATGCCTTCCAGGATGAGAAAGGAGACAGCAACGCCTTCCTAGAGATCTTGGAGGGTGTGACAGCAGTCATACTGAATGAAAGCCTGAGCAGGCCTGAAGAAATCGATCATGAGGAAGACTTTGTAGGTAGGATGGATCCTGCTCCTCTAGGGCCGTAGCCTTAGGGTCCTATGCTTCACATGGCCCAGGAATGTGTGCAACTCAGGAAACAGGGTCTTAGAGAGAATGTAAACAATCCTTGTTGTGCCAGGAAGCTGGGCATTAGAGAGATCCCTGTCACCTTCAGCAGCTGGGTTATGACACTCTGGGTTATAAACAGGTGTTTGTCTCAGTTCCCTATCTAAACCTCTCACTGTGCTGCGGACTGCTCTACCACAAGGTACAGTAAGTCAGCCTCATCATCAGGCTGGGCCCCTTTGATGGTGAAGGCAGCTTTATCCCCAAGAAGGGACCCTAAGAACTGGCCAGGAACACCTGATATAAGATTGTTGGTATCAAAGATGAGCGTCCTGGGTGGCTGGCCAGATTTCTGCTAGAACCAGAAGGGACAGAGACCAGAGGTGATCATCCCTGTGCTAGAGCTGCAGGTCATGGTGACTGTTCCTCCAGGGGTCACAGTCAGGGATGGCTCCTGAGTCCCCACAGCCTGAGAACTGGCCTCTGAAAGCAATAGCATGGACACGTAGCAAGAACGGAGACAGGCTATCCCTGCAAAGACCTGCAGCTTTATGCCCAGCTTTCCACTTCTCCTCCCCAAGAGCTCCAGGGTCTGTTCCTCACCTTTGAAGAGAGCAAAGGAGCATGAGGAGGAGATGAGTCCAAGCCATGGTGTAGATGCTCTGCTTTCCAGGCTTTGCAGTGAGGCTGACCCTGCTTATACCCACCCCACTTCTCTTGCTGATGGAGGCTTGCTTCATGCAAATGTTTTTCCAAATTGAATTTCTCTAAGTACAGGGACCCTCTGGGTAAAGTCTGAAGCATATGGTGGGTAGGGCACACCATGGACTGGCCCTGGGACATCTCTGAACGCCCAGGCCACCTGCCAACCATGCCTCTGGGCATGCTTGGGTAATTTCTCAACTGATGGCCCACCATGACTCACCTGTGGTAGTCCCACAGCACCTCCTGCTGGGCCCAAGCCACAAAAGCCACCTAATGTCAATGAGCCAAAACTAGAGCCTGCAGAAAGTCATTGAGTCCCCCATGCATCTGAACTCATGGTGCCAGGTCCTTGGAATGAGTGGCAGGGATTGATCCCAAAGGTTCTCTTTGCTAGACAGTCCTCAGGAACTGTACTCTCATGGGTTCCAACGTTCCAGTATCATCTACAGAGCACACAGAATCATTCATTCTCATGGTAGGGAAGGGGCTGGGGGCTGCCACAGTCTGGAAACTGGGACAAGTTGATCTGTAAAAGATAGAGAAGACCCGGCCTCTCTCTGCCTGTCTAGCAGTGCAGCAGGGAAAGCATGCATATGATCAGGGTGGTTGAGCTGTGTGAGTTTGGGAGAGAGAGTAGAAGGGCCAGGGTCAGATTGTTTCTTGAGGACCTGGCTACCAGGACAGTTTTGTCTGGGCACTGGCTGTCATGCTGCTCTCTGTGAGCAGTGACTGAGGCTTAAGTCAGGCTATGCTGCATCTGCTCAGCTTTTGGGCCCAGAGTACTCCAAAAAGAGAGAGGCATTCCTGGCTCAGCCACATCTCTGGAGTCACCTCTAGGATTTGGTAGGTGTTACTGCAAATTCATTATGAATGATTTTACTATTATTAAACCATCAAATGACCTCACTCAAGCACATATGATTGAAGAGACCCAAAATCAGAACGGCAAGAAATACAAAGTTGTCCTCAAACTCACAAAACCTCTGAAGATGGATGGGTGGACAGATGTGGGCCAGTGATGACCCTGGGTGATCCAAACTAGCCTTCTGTCATGCAGCCACATGCCCTATATACATTTATATACATAGGAGAACCTAGGATCAGTCATCTCCTGGGGAGTGATGATCCTTAAAACCAGGTGCCCCACTGCAGAAGTTCAAATTCTAGCTGTAAAGGGGTAGCAGGACAGTAGGTGAGTGGCAGAGCTGCAGCTTGGAGCAGCAATTATTTGCCAACATGGGGTGCAATCTGGCAGAAGTGGCTAACAGCACTAGTCCACTACGAATAAACAGCTGGCCTGGGGAGACAGATGTGGATACAGATGCCCTGGTCCACAGACAGGTGACACCAAAGTTACAATGATCCCTTAAAAAAAGGGTAGAGTGCTGGGAATACCTGAATTCAAATCTGGACTCAAGACACTTAACAGCAGGGTGACCCTGAGCAAGTCACTTAACCCTATTTGCCTCAGTTTCCTCATCTAGAATTGGGAATAATAATAGCCCTACCTCCCAAGGTTGTAGGGACCAAATGAGATATTTGTCAAGCACTTAGCAGCATGCGTAGCATACAGTAGGTGCTTAATAAATGCTTGTTCCCTTCCCCCTATGGATGATTGGCAATGATAGCAAATGGCTGCTGAGGGGCTGAGAGAAGTCCGGGAAAGTCAAATGAACAAGCATTTCTAAATGCTTCCTATGTTCTAGGCAGTGTACAAGGCTCTTAAAGAGCTCATAGTCTCGTGCGGCAGTATGCCCAACCAAGATATGACCATGGAAAATTGGAGCAAATCCTGGAGAAGGCCAAAGGTTCAGTCAGCCTTTGAAAGGGTCTTTGCTGGCATCGCTGTGACTCAGACTTTGAGGAGGAAGAGGTGAGGAGGGAGGGAGCTCTAGGCACAGGGAATGGCCAATCACAACACCACCAGCTGGTGAAGGGTAGGTCTTTTATTCGAGGAAAAGCATCCCTTCCTAGCATCCTTGGAGCACTGGGGAGGGATAAGTAAGGTATAAGAAGACTAGAAACGCATGGTAGGACCAAGTTAGAAAGATCTGTAAAAGCCGGAGGATTTGATCCTGATTGATTGTAAAGGCAATGGGGAGCCACTGGAGTTCAATGATTATGAAGAAAGGAAAGAAGTATGCACTGATTGATTCAGCCCCTATTTTGTGCCAGGCGTTGTACTAAGCCTGTTGCAAATACGATCTCATTTGATCCTCACAATATCTTTGGGAATGCTGGTGTGATCCCCAATTTACAGAGGAGGAAACTGAGGCAGACAAAGGCTAAGTGTACTGCCTAGGATCACCCAGCCAGTAAGTGCCCAAGGCTGGATTTGACCCTGGATCTTCCAGACTCCAGGCTCAAACTTCATAACTGCTAATGTGGCCTGTGGGTGTTACTGTTGGCAACAGAAGTGCTTGACTTGCTCCAGCACCAAATCCCAGAATTCCATTCAAGGGCTAAAAAATGCCCCCTCCCACCCCATCCCAAGGCGCAAGGCCCAGCACAGAGATTGGCACAGAATAAACCCTTGACCAATGCCTGTGGACCCACTGACTGATGCAGAAAAGGAAGTGGATCCTGCTTCCTTAGAGAGCATTTAGCACATGTAGGGATAGGAAGGGGTCAGTTAGAGGTTGACTGAATGTCCAGGAGTGGGAAGGGTCTCCAGTGGAGTGCCCCAGGGATCTGTGCTATCCAGGATTTGAATGACAAAAGCCCATTAAGGGTGTGGAATTACGACTTTTATATCAATCGATATGTGTAATGAATATACTAATATTTTCTCAAGAGCTGCTTCACAATGCAGCTTAAACTGATTAATCAAAACTCTGACAACGCTCACAATCACTGTACAGTAAAGTAAATCAAGATTGTAGAACCTGTTCTCAGCACTGAACTCTGGTTCTGTACCCTAGGAGAGGGGGTCACGACCTCCAAAAGCTTGACTCCAGTACTGCTGTATGGTGGGACTTGTAGGTTTCTCTAGAGAAACCACTAAAAGATTGTCTGGGACCCATCTTCCGCCAGGACCTTCCCCAGTTGTGATCTAGGTATATAAGCTAGGCTTTGACTTGGCTAGGAGACTTTCCTCGCTGTGACACTCGGGTCTCTGGGCCTGCCTCGTGCGGCTCCCGGCCTTCTCAGGTTAAACACTGGCTCAGGACTGGGCCTCGGCCGGGCCTCACCGCCGGCTTTAGCGGAGCCATAGGGAGGTGGCTGCCGGCAGCACCACGGCCAGCGCCCCGCGTCCCAGCCAGGCCCCGGGCTCCCGGGCTGGTCACATGGCCTCCTGAGAATCCCCGCCCCCAAGTCAGTTACACGTGGTCCTCCCTGGGGGCGGGGAGAAGGGGAGCGCTCCGCCCCAGCCCAGACCACAGGCCCTCGGGGGCAGGCGCTAGGTCGGACTGCGCCCAAACCCGGGCCAGGGCTGGCGGGGCCTAGGCCTGAGCGGAGGAGGCAGAAGAGGGGCCGGGGCTTCTTCACAGCCAGTTGCGCAAGACCAGGCACCCGGCCCCGGCTGGTTCCGTTCACTGAGGCTCCTCCTCAGTCAAAAGAGGGTTGGACCCGCGGGCCCCAGGGGCTCTTATCCCGCCCTCCACGGCCCCAGAGTTGGCTTCAGAGCTCCCAGTACACGTGCAGGGAGTCAGAGGGACAGCAGCCCCAACCCAGGATCCCGACACAAGGGGGGGTCGGGGCCGGAGCTGGAGTCCGCGCTGGAGAAGAACCCAGCCTCCCACCACTCTAGCCCGGCGGAGGATCTAGGCATGCGCGCTAGGCCGCCCCGGTCTCCGAACTACACTTCCCAATAGGCTATTCGCGCAGCAGCGGACGCTTAGTGCCGTCGTGGTTGCCATGGAGACGTTACTTCCGCTCCCTCCCGGATTCTCGTCACCCTCTGCACTAGCGTCCGCCTCACTCAACTCCGTCCTTAGCAGCCGCCGTCGCTGCAGCCCGAGCCCTGACACGGGGGCAGGGTGAGTGGGGATCCGAGGACGGCCTGAGCCGGGGTGGGACGCTAGGTCCCCGGAGCCTGGTTGCGTGTCTCTCTCGGGGAGAGGAAGGGGTGCAGAGAGGAGCGATGCGAGCCGATGGTAGCGCGCGTGCGCAGCTCGTGCCCCGCCCCCTTGGCGATAACGCCCCCATTGGTCCCCCGAGGGCCTTCCAGCCAATCAGCACCGCCCTTTCTCCGGGGCCTCCGCGAGGTTCCCCAGGCTCCTCCTTCCCCATTCCCTTCTCTCTGGTGCCTTCTCCTCCCTCCGTCTAATTAAAACTCCAGGATTCGGCGCCCCCCCCAAAGTAAAGATCCTTTTAATTTGCGGGACGCGAGCAACGCCTTAACGCCCTAAGGGAAGAACCGCAGGTGAGGGGGCGGGGGGCGTGTCCGGCCCAGCGCTGACCCCACCCCCCAGGCCCGGGAGGGGGGAAGGGAGCGCCCCCCCCCCCCCCCCGCACCCCACTCAGGGGCGCCGTCTGCTCCCCAGGTTCGCCTTCGGAAGCCCCGGGCCTCCTGCGGCAGGAGAGGCTGAGGAAGACGAGGCTATGGCCCCGGTGCTGCTGACAGCCCGGGCGGGCCAGGTGAGCGGGGCGGGGGAGGGGAGGGGGCCGGCAGCCCCCTGGAACGGGAATTGTTATTGTAATCCTGGAGGTGATGATCCAACCCCCCGCCCCGGGCCCTGGGACGTCGGCCGTCTCCGGCCTGGGGCTTCACGGGGGGCTGCTGGGAGGCCAAATTGCCGTCACCCCGCTGGTGGACTCGGGGCGCGGAAGTCATGGACACCCCGACTCTGCACTTGGGGGGAGGGAGCTCCGAGCACTGAGGCCCTCCTGACCCCTCCCCAAAGCCTAGCCTAGACCCCGGGAGGGAAGGGCCCCGTTATCCCCATTTGCCAGATGAGGAAACTGAGGCACAGACCCAGCCGCTCAGCACGCATTTATGAAGGGCCTTCTCTGTATCAGCGCTGTGCGAAGTGCTGAGGATGCCACTAAGTGAATCGGGGTCTGCACTCGGTCTCCCTGCCTCCCGGGGCCCCACGACTGCTGTCTCAGGGGCTCAGCTGCAGTTCTGGTGTCTTGGACACCGTGGGAAACTGCTGCTGTGTGCAGGGATACATTGTAGCAAAGCTGTGCTACTAAAAGTCGTGGTAGGGTTTGTAGGACCAGCAGGGTAACGTGTCAGATGCTCCCCGGGCCTGAAGCTCTGCAGAAGTGTTAGCTAGATTTAGTATTACCATTCTGGGCCTTGTTTGGGGCTTCAAGTTTGGGACCCTGGAGAAATGCTGGCCTGCCATTAGGTTGAGCTCTTGGGTGGGGGGGGTGAAGACCCAGATAGAAATGATCCCCAGCATTGAGACAGGAAGGAAGGCTGAACTGGCCTAACCCTAAGCCTGGCCTAGGAGTCTGGAAGCCTGGCCGGGATACTGGGCCAGGAGAATATCATTTGGCTCTTCTTAGACTCACTGTATTTATCTGGAAAATGGGGCTAGTTAGTACTTTCTCATTTGCCTCACAGGGCAAGTACTTTGTAAACCAAAAACTATTCCATACATTTGGTTATCATTTTATTATGTGATTCAGGGTCTCTAGTGCAAACTGAGGCACACAGTAAGTACTTAATACATCTTTGATGTAGAGTACGCCTAAGCTAAAACACTGTGAAAACCCTTCCTAAGATTTCTGCAAACTTCACTTCTCCAGATCCATCTAAGCGATAGTCCCTGCGTAGCACAAAAGTCTTTGGTATTGCAGGAATCTGTGACATTCAATGACGTGGCTGTGGACTTCACCCAGGAGGAGTGGGGGCACCTGGACCCTTCTCAGAAGGATTTGTACAGGGATGTGATACTGGAAAATTATAGGAACCTGGTGTGCCTGGGTAAGAGGGGCTCCCATGACACTGAGCATCTACCTGTGGGAGGGTCATGGCTACCCCTTAAGAAATGTTAGGGGCTGTGTCAAAATCTTAGGTCTCTGAAAACCAGTCCTTTTGTAACCAAGAGGGAGGGCTGATGGGGCTGCCTGTTCTTAGGAGATACAGCTTCACTTTCACAAACTGGAAGCTGGTAACTTAATTGTATGACCTCCACGTCTCCCCCCCACCCCAAATCTCCCCTGAAATCCCAGTGCAGATGCCTGAAGATAAGAATAGGCCCCATCTTCTTCAACTGGAGGAGGTTACATTAATGTTCTTTCTGAGTTCACATCTACTCTGACCTCCTGGTAGAGTCCAAAGGGCATCTTACCCCATCTCTCCCAGCTTCTGCTGGACCTCCCTCCCTGCCCACATTCCTGGAAGAGAAGGGGGCTGGGATTGGATGCTGAGGGGGCTAGGGGCTCCAGCACTTTCCCATCTCCCCAAGCAGGACTTGCAGCTTCCAAACCAGAGGTGATTGACCAGCTGGAACGAGGAGAAGCTCCTTGGATGCCAGAGGGCGATGTCCCGGGAAGCACCTGTCTGGGTGAGTGATGGTTGGCCAGCATCTGCTCACCTGGTCATTGGGGGATGTCCCTTGCCCATACTTAGTGGCCCCCTTGCTGAGGCCTCGAGTGGCATCCTCTTCCCTCCTAGGGCCTTGTCTCTGCCTCAGTGATTGGTGGAACCTTGGGCTTTCTACTCCACCTTTGGGGCAGGTCACCTTTGCCTTGGTGGGTGTCCTTCCTTGTTCTTCACTGCGTGGTCGGCTTTATGTTTGCTTCCATGTGCCCTTTGGAGCTTTTGCTTCTGTTTGTTCCTGTCTCTCCTGCAGAGTGGGGGTGATCACAGCAGTTTCTTCCTAGAGCAGCCGGGAAGGTAAACTCAGATCGTGTTTATAGAGCGCTTCTCTATGAATGCGTGCTGTCATTATTGTTCATATGATGCCAAAAAGCATGGGCCTATTCAAGCCTGAGTGAAATGATAAAGCTCTCCAGGGACAGGAGGGAAAGTGACAGCTGAGGGCCAAACCCTCTGTTAAGTGCTTTACATTGGGTCTTCACAACAGCCCTGTGAAGTAAGTACTATTCTCCCCATTTTGTAGTTGAGGATACTGAGGCCGGCAGAGGTCACGTGGCTTTGAGTATTTGAGGCGACATTTGACTCAGGACTTTACTCACTGCCGGGATTTCTTTGTACAGAGAGGATGCCTGGTGAGGAAGTTTCCTCTTCTAATGCAGCCTCCAGGCTTGCAGAGTTGTTTTGAGGACTAACGCTGAATGACCCAGGCTGTGGGGGTCCGAGGTGGGATTTGAACACAGGGCTTCTGGTTCTTGGCCAGCTCTGGTCTGTGCTGCGCTGTCTCTCTTTGTAGAACAGAAACAAAGCAGAACTTCAGTCATTGCTTTATTTTAATTCGTTGTTCATGCTTGAGCCATGGCCAACACAATGAAAGTAGCAATGCAGGATATAGAAAAGTAACCCGGAAGAATAAGAAAAATCATGAAAAATAAGTAGGAATGAAGGGGGCTTAGCATTACTAGATCTCAAACTATGTAAAAAAGACCCTCAGAGCTCTATGTTGCAAATTGTTGTGGCTTAAAAATATGCATGCAAGTGCTGGGCTCATGCTCAAGACCTTCATTCGAGCTGGCAGATCAGGTTCCTAGAGGAAGAACAATTGGTGCAAATAATAACCCAGAAAACCTTCAGGGTCTGGGATGAACACTACCAGTCTACACAGAGTCCAGGGGTAACTCCTAGCTCCTGGCTGCCGGGTGCCTTTGTCTCCCCCTCCCCAGGCTTTTAAAAGTTCCCCTAGGTAGGATGTGGCTTCCTACTGGCCCCTTCATTCCCTTAGGTGTCCTCAGTGTAGAGTGCAGATGTTGCTGTTGGACTGGCACCAGGAGGAGCTCTCAAGATCATCCTCTGGGCAAGGAGGCCTCCCTCGAGAGCTCCAGCTGCCTCCCACCACTAGGCTCATGCCTCCAGAGTGGCTGCTTATTGTAGCCAAGACCCAAAGGGCTTTATGGAGTGGCTTCCTGACATAGTCATTTCCTTTCATTGAGCAGCTTTCATTCCTTCCCAGGTGACTAAAGACTTTTTGCGCCTCGTTGAATGCTTTTGGTTAGTTGACTGAGTCAGGAGAGATGTTACAACTTGAGAAAGGACTCAGGACTAGAGAAGCATTCTGTTTACTTTAAATGAGCTGGAAGGATACATTCAGTTGTTCTTTCAGGTGACTCCCACCCTTAGAAACAGAACAGCTGAACTGTGGCATAGAAAGGCAACGCAACAGGTAGAACCAAAGAGACTCGTCTGGTGCCGCTAAGCCCAAGGGCATAGATGCTTGGCATTGGGACTCTTGAGTCAGCGGCTTCAAAAACTGGGAAGGAGCTTGGCAGAAGTTTGGTCTGTGCCAGCATCTAACACCATGCACCCCTCTAAGCAGACCCGTGCTCCAGAGCAGGCCTGCACAACATCATAAGCCCCTTATAGGACCTTTACACTTGTGGCCCAAGAAAAATGTAGAGGATGTAAAACAGGCCTGCATGACATCCGCCCTCGGGCCACAAGCAGCCTGCCAAGGTGGCCCACAGAACACTACAAGGTGACAACCTCAAAAGGAGAGGACAAAGGATGGTGGGGAGCTTGCCCATCTCTGACTAGGAGGAAGATTTGCTCCTAAGAAGTCCAGTTCCAACAGACTAGGCCATGGCCAGAGATGAACCTGGTGCGCTTGACACCGCAGCAATGCTAGCGGGGGCAGGACAGTGCTGCTGACCTTCATCATTGTCGTGAGGGGCTGTCAGGTGCAGGTGGGTGGGTTTTTCTAAACTCTCTTTTTTCTTTCAAAAATTCCTGTTAGGAGAAAAGGCTCACTGGGTAGGAGGATGTGACAGATAAATTCACAAAATACTGTGATGTCAGTAAGCATTTACTGTTGTCATTCAGTTGTTTAGTCCTGACTGACTTTTTGTGATCCCATTTGGGATTTTCTTGGTAAAGGTACTAGAAGGATTTTCTGCTTCCTTTTCCAGTTCATTTTACAGATGAGGAAACTGAGGCAAACAGGGTTAAGTGACTGGCTTAGGATCACATAGCTAGTAAGAGTCTGAGGCCAGATTTGAACTCAGAAAGATGAGACTTTGTGACTCCAGGCCTGGTGCTCCATCCACTGAGGCCCCTAAACTGCCCTAAACATTTATTAAGCTCTTGCTAAGTGTTGAGCACTGTATAAGGCTGGGGATACCAAAAAAAAAAGTAAGACAGCCCCTGCTCTGGGGAGAGCTGAGATGTGAATGAAGACAGGATGTAGAGATGAGGAGGGAGGGTATTCCAGGCATGAGGATGTCAGGACAAAGGCCTAGCATCTGGAGCATCTTGTTAGAGGAAGATCAAGGAGACTAGGGGTCACAGGATCACAAAGCAGGGGAGCAACGTGAGGGAAGGTGGGGAGGGGCCAGGTTATAGAGGCCTTTAAACACCATAGTGTATGTTGTACTTGATCCGGAGGGAAAAGGAAATTGCATCAAGATTACTGAGTAAGGAGGTGATGTGGCCAGACCTGACCCAATGTGGGGGGCACTACTCCACCCCTATCAGGCTACAGCAGGAGTCCAGGTGTGAGGGGACCACACCTGCATTTAGGTGTAAACACAGCAGGCACAAGTAAATGTGTCTCAGAGGAAGGGTGAGATACAGAAGAAAACCAGCATCAAGTGGGGTCCTCGAGTCCCCAGGTGAGGGTGGGGAATAGGCAACAGCGTCAGATCCTTAACTGGAATTGAGTGGGAGGTGAGGGAAGAAGTCACTGGCCTCGCCCCTTAGGAGCCCTGGTGACCCCAGAAGAGAAGCTGGAAACCAGATTCTTAAGATAAGAGATAGTGGCCCAGGACCAAGGGCTGAAGAGGGGGGTGTTCTTGCTACATGCAGAGGAGAATGAGGCAGTGGCCAAGAGTGGGTCAGGGCTGGAGGATTTGTTGAGTTCTTTTTCTGGGCCTGGCCCGGTGCTGAGAGCAAGGACACAAGGAACATCATGCTGGGTGGTTCCTGCCCTCAGGGAGCTGGTGTTCTAAGGGAGTTTGAAAATGGTGGCTAAGAGAGAGGGAAGGGAGAGTGAGCAGTGGTCAGATCTCCAAATGACACAGCACAGGAGTCCCCTCTGGAGTCTGATTCTCAGAAAACAGAATGTTTGACGCAAGAAAGAGCCAGGTGTGCCTGGGCACCGAGGACCTCCGTTTCATGGATGAACCCAGAGGAGTGGAGAGGGCTGCCCATTTTTCTGAATGTTCACCGTAAAATCTTGATTCACCTTCTCATATCCCCATTATTTCACATCTGCTTCTCGTGTCCCAGCAGTGAGATTGCAGATGCCAGAGCACAGAGACCGAGTCATGTCATTCTCTCCCCAGCAGACATCGGGTGCTCCAGAAAGCCCTGTGGATTTTAGAGAAAAAGAGTGGCTCTCCTGGCATTGTGCTCATTTCTTGACTTGGGGGAAGGGATTGCTGAGTTAGGAGGCAGAGATCATTCACCAGAATGCCAAGTGTGGGGAGCGCATACATGCATTTGCCTGCCTCCCTGTTTAGCCATCTGCTTTCAGCCGAGGTTCCCCAATCAGGAACAACTCTCAGCCCATTTTCTGGTGGCACTTGATTGTTTGCATCTGTTTTTATAAACTGATTCACTCTTACCTCTGACCGCTGTTCCAGCGCAGGATCTCACAGTCGCCATTTGTCATTTGTTTTGGATGTTGATTTTTATAGGAGAGAGGTTGTTGGATCTTTTCCATCTTCTAGCTACATGTCTTTTATCTGGACAAAAGCTTTTTAGTTCACCTTTTATAATCTTGCGTGTCACATATTGTTGCAAATTCATCCCACACGCTGATAGATGATAACTTTCTAGTTTCCAGTAGCTTTTTAATAGTGTAATTATTACAGTTGCTTTGTTTTTCCATTTGGAATTTGTTGTGTTAGGTGTTGCACGACGCTGGACCAAACCTAAGACCTGCCTGACTGCTCCCATCTTCCCAACAATTCGTAAATTGAATGAGTTTTACGTGTATTTTATGTCATTGGGTTTTTTGAAGACGTGACTACTACTATTCAGGTTTCCTTCTCCATCTTACTTATTGAATCAGTTATATTGATTAGCTTAGCAATTTTCTTTTTGCCTAGTACCAAAAAGTTTTGGTAATTACTGCTTTTATTAATGCGAAACTTTTTTCATTCCTACTCCTCCCCCCTCCACACTTTCCCTTTATTTCCCTCCATGTGAATTTTGTTATTATGTTCTCTGACACTGTAATCAGAGTAGAATAGGATTAAGTATATGGATTAATCTTAGTAACTTCTTCATTTTTACTACATTGGCAGCCTGTGCATGAATGTTGAATGTTCCTTTATTTTGTGAAAGTGATTCAGGGTTGTATTTCACTTCTGTGGGTGTGTGTTCATGGGTAAGTCCTAGGGATTTGATGTGTTTTGTTATTTTCATTGTTTGACGTTCTCTGGAACTTGTTGGCTGTTCTGGTTCAGTTTGGGTTCCTTTCTATCACCTGTCCTCTGCATTCAGACTTTACCTTTCTGTGTCATTTCTGGAAAGTTCTTGGTACTCAGATTCTATATTGCGTTGTATTTTTAGGGAACACAAGAATTCCAAGATTATATCAGCATGCTCTTTCTTCTGTCTCTTTTGGTTTGTAAAGATAGGAAGTCTTCTTTCAGTTTTTTCCATTTTGAAAAGTTTCACTCTATTGTTCTACCATCTCTCCATATGTTTTAGTTATGTCTGAATCACTCTGCTCCTCAGAGAGTCCATTGTTACCCCTGAAAAGCTAAGTAAATCAGGAGAGGCAGATTACCTGGCAAGAAGAGTGAGGTCCTGGGTCCTCTGCTGAGATCCAGCCTTTTGTCATGGGAGCCACGCGTTGGGGAGAACAATGACAAGCTATGTATAGTCCCATGGAGCTGGCGCTCCATGCGGGTCCTGGTGTCTCTCAGGCTGGCTTGTCAGCTCTTTGAGTTACTTCTTGTGCAGGATCCGTTCTGGACAGTGAGGGATGGTGCCTTTGTGCCTGCCATGCTTTTCTCCATTGTGGTGATGATGCACAGATGTTTGGCATTATTGATTCATTCATTTTTATTGATCTGTATTTGTGATTTCATTGAGGGACAGAATTCTTAACATTGGACCTTCCTCCACAACAGCTGATAGATTTAGAGAGTGTCTTCTGGCCCTGAGGTTTAGTGATTTGGCCACTGCTGTCCAGCCATCATGGTGCTGAACCTAGGCTTTCTGATGCCCAGGTTGACCTCGATGATGTGGCCTCTCTTATTAATAGGATGTGCACTGCTGTAAAAAAATAGGAGGTTTTGTTTCACTGAAAAGCTTGGGGTTGTCAAACACATTGAATTGGAATTCCTTGAATGGAATTAAGCCAACTCTTCCTCTCTTAGTTTTTGTTTTTTGGGGTTCTTTTTATGGTTTAATATTTTTTTCCTAATTATATGGAAAAATCATTTAAACATTCTTTTTTCAAATTTTGAGTTCCAGATTCTTTTCCTCCCCTTCCCCCATCGTTGAGAAGGCAAACAGTTTGACACAGGTTGTTATACATTTGTAGTCATGCCAAATACATTTCCACTTAAGTCATTCTGTGAAAGGAAATGCAGACCCAAAAATGAATAAGTAAACCCAAGAAAAATAAAGAAAGTAAAGAAAAAGTATCTTTGATGTTCATTCAGGCTCTACCAGTTCTTTCTCTGGAGATGGACAGCACCTTTCATCAGAAGTCCTCTAAAACTGTCTTGGATCATTGTATTTCTAAGAACACCCAAGTCATTTACAGCTGCTCACCATACAGTATTGTTATTACTATGTACAGTGTTGTCCTGGTTCTGCTCACTTCACTTTGCATCAGTTCATGTAGGTTTTTCCAGGATTTTCTGAGAGCATCCTGCTCGTTATTTCTTACAGCAAGGTATTATTCTGCCACAGTTATATACAACTTGTTCAGCCATTCCCCAATTGATAGACATCCCTTCAATTTCCAATTCTTTGCAACCAGAAACAGAGCTGCTATAAATATTTTTGCACACGTGGGTCCTTTTCCCTTTTGTTTTTTATCTCTTGGGATACACACCTACTAGCTATGTGTGTATGTTCATCCTTCATTGCTGAAGAAGACAATGCTATCAGAGAAATGATGACATGACTTGCACTTTTCTTTCCTTTTTGAGTGAGGGAGAGCTGTGCAGGTCACCAGCCTCACTTCTCCTCCAGAGTCATCTGAATCCAGTGACCAGATATTCATCAGGGTGACTAGAGATGACCCAGGATGAGGCAATTGAGGTTAAGTGACTTGCCCAAGGTCACACAGCTAGTGAGTGTCAAGTGTCTGAGATAAGATTTGAACTCAGGTCCTCCTGACTCCTGCACTGGTGCTCTATTCATTGTACCACCTAGCTGCCCAACCTAGTAGCTATATTGCTTAGTCAAAGGGTATGCATGGTTTTATAACTCTTTGGGCAGAGTTCCAAACTGCTCTCCAGAATGGTTGGATCGGTTCACAGCTTCACCAGCAGCACGTTCCAATTTTTCCACATTTTCTCCAGCATTGATTATTTTTCCCTTTTCTGTCATGTTAGCCAGTCTGATAGGTGTGAGGTGGTTCCTCAGAGTTGTTTTGATTTGCATTTCTCTCATCAATAGTGATTCAGAGCACTGTTCCATATGATTGTAGATAGCTTTGATGACTTTGTCTGAAAACTGCCTGTTCATATCCTTTGAGCATCTCCCGGTTGCTCCTCCTCTCTTTGTACTCAGTTCTGGGCCCCGATTGTTGCCCACATGCAGTGTCTGATAGACATAACCACCTCTTGTGCCTCTTCATGTACTCACCCTCCATTCTGCTCTCCAACTGGGCAGTCGTATACCAAGGTTACATTCCTTGGCTTACAGTTCGCTGAAGAGTTACTTCGGTTCTAGTCAGGGGAGCCAGCAAAGGAATAACTTCTCTACAAACATGAAACAGATTTGTATGGAAGAGATTCTTTATGTCTTCTCAGAAAAGGAAATGCTACGTGCGCACACACACACATGCACATGTACACACGTACACACGGGCACACACACACATAACACAGTGATTAGAACAGAATTAAGCAGCTTCTCTGTGATGCCATATCCAAACCTTTTTCAGTATCAGACGACTTTTGCAAGGCTATTATAGTCTTCACATTTCACCTCCACTGAGCCCAGATGCCCATCTTAATTTTCTCTTGACTGATGCCAGCTCCTCCCTTGATGCTCAGGTGCCCTCTTGGCAGTGACTGAAGTTCTAGATGTGGGGGTTTCCCCTGCCGCTCTGTGAGATGCCCCAGATACTGGCCTGTCTTCACATTGAGAGATATGACCTCTCAGACCGAAGGCATACACCAGACCCTGTGCCAAGCACTTTACAAACATCATTTCATTGGCTCCTCACAACAACCCTGTGAGGTGCATGCTGTTAGGATCCCCATTTTGCAGGGAACTGAGGCAGGCAGCATACAAAGTCACACAGCTAGTAAGTGTCTGAGGCCAGATTTGAACTCAGGTCTTCTGACTCCAGACTCATTGTCCTATCCGCTGGAACATCTGGCTTCCTTTTAAGACACACAAATGACGTGGTCTTATCCCAGACACAGGCTTGCCCAGGCAGGACATGTGCATGTGGTCGTGGGAGGTAGGATACCTCTATTGGCCCTCTAGACAGCTCAGAGTTCCTTTTGTTTCAAAGCTAGGAAGGAGGAGATTGGCACAAGTGTCAGTTGGTTAAGGTCAAACATTGATTCACACGGGGCTGGATGGAGGGTCAAGTGTTGGAGAACCAGATGATGCATTTCAGGTTTAAGAGCTGAACTAATCAATAGCCACACCCCACTTCTAGCAACCAAGAAAATGCGGGTACCTTTATCAGGTGATCAAAGCTTTATTGATTTGATCAATCAAAAGCATTAAACTAGGTGCCTAAAAGTCCTTAGTTATTGGAAGGAATGAAGACCGTGTTTTGTTGAGTTGCTTTTCAGTTATGTCTAACTCTCTGAGACCTATTTGGGTTTTTTTTTTTGCAAAGATATTGGAGTGGTGTGCTGTTTCCTTCTCCAGCTCATTTTAGCAGTGAGGAAACCAAGGCAAACAAGGTTAAATGACTTGTCCAGGGTTACTAGTAAGCTAGTGTCAGGCCAGATTTGAATTCAGGAAGATAGGTCTTCCTGACCTAGGTCCTGGGCTCTATGCACTATGGCACCACCTGGTTGTTCATGAAATGAAAGCCATCCAATGAAATGGAAGTTTATTAGAATTGGCAGAAGAGACTCAGTCCCTCCTGGTGGGGGAGGATAAAATAGCTAGTTCAGAATCTGAGCGTTTGAGTGAACAAACCCCCTTAGAGGAGAGAAAAGTTCAGCCAAGGAGATTCACTTGAAGACAGAAGAAAAGCCTCCAGCCTCCCTTCCCTGTCCCTTTCCCCCCTTAAACCAAAGTTCACCTTGCTGACTTGGAACAAATAGAAGAGTTCAGACTTCCCATGGCATCTCAGAAGTGTCCTTGTCTGCACTGGGCACTAATGAGGAATGCCCCAGTGGCTCTGCTAAGGCCACGGTGTATTCTTAGCTTGAGCCTGTTTTCTCCTGGATTCTGAGTGCCCTTCTTGTGGCATAATGTTTTGAACCATACCACCTTAGTAAATACTCTTTTCTAAAAGCCAGCTAAGTTAGGAAATACTCTTTCCTCAAAACTAGTTAAAAGCTAGCAGGCTAATTTTTATTAGCCTGTGGCAGACCCTGTGCCAAGCACTTCAATGCGCTTGGCACGTTATTAGTATGCTAATAATCAATTGAGGGGAAAGTATACCAATCAGAGCTCATAGGTTGGAGAAAAAAAACATCTCAGGGTTACTCTTAGAATCCTGAAGAGACAAGGAGCTAGCTGCCCTCTGGGGACGCAGCCCACCAGTGCAGATCGTGTTTGGAAGCACAAGCCCAAAGTCTGCTTCACACAGATTTACAGAATGACTTCTCTGTGTAGAAGTGGGACACAAAGTGTAGAGTTCAGGGTCCAGCAGAGTCCTTTTGAGCAGGAGTGACCTGGTGAGGCATGTCATGGTCCTTTTGGCCACAGGTCTGGGAGGGGAGAGAGGCTGTCCTAGTGACAGAAGCCCCACAAGGGTGTTGATTATATCAGTCTATGAGAAGTGATACTGGTGGAATTGGTGAGACTTGGCAATTCAGTGGATAGTGGGATTGTGGAAAAGAGAAGTTTTTATGTTTGAAGGGGGTGTAGTTTGGAGGCAGTCAGGATTAAGTGACTTGCCCAGGGTCACATAACTAGTAAGTATCTGAGGCTGGATTTGAACTCAGGTCCTCCTGATTCCAGGACTGGTACTCTACCCACTGTACCTCCTAGCTGCACCAAAGTGGGAAGATTTAAATACGGCTTTGAGCATACAAGTCTGAGGGACTGCCCAAATAGACAAATTTGGGAGACAGACAGATTTAAGAGATAGATACTGGTTTTGATCCTAGACCATCCAGAAGTGACCATTGACAATTTAGAAGGCAGGTGATGATCTATGTCACCAAGTTCAGAAGAGATCCTCAGTCATAGGACCATAGATAAAGAACAGGCTTTTATAGATGAGGAAACCGAGGCACAGTGGCTTAGTGACTTGCGCTTGTATGAGCCAGTATCTGAAGCGGGATTTGAACCTGGCCCTTCCTGATCCTGAGTCCAGCATTCTGACCAGTGCTTCACACCTCCTCTCCAAGTCTGTGTCATCTGCATCAAGATGGCACCCAAGCCTATGGGGGCTGATGATCTCTCCAAGAAAGAACTTAGAAACACCTGGGGCCCCCTTGTCAAAAGGACAGGAAACTGAGCAGAGAAAACCATGAGAGGGCAAAGCCGAGCTGGGCAGCAGGGGGAGGATGCTGGAGCTGGAGTGAAAAGAGAGCCAGGGTGGGGGAGGGGGCACATCAGGGAAGAGAAGAGGGATTTGTAGAGCTCTGACTGCTGTGGCCAACTGGCGGGGTGCAGGCCTGTGACAGAGCAGGAGAGAGGCATGGGTAGGCTGACTGGAGAGGGAAGAGTACCTAGGACTAAGTTTGGGGGCCCTCCCAAAGAGACTGAGAAGGAACAATTAGATAGGAGAGGAGGGAGAGACAGAAGAGAGAGAGGAATCTTAGTTGAATGGAGAGACTGGAAGTCAGATTACCAAAGGCTGAGAAATGAGGGACCTTCTGGGTGGCTGTCCAGTCCCTGTCTAAATGGATTTCTCATAGGGAAGGGCAGCATAGTGTGACCACTAGACCACTGGGGTGGAAATTGAGAGCGCCAGTTCAAGTGCTACCTCTGCTAGTAAATAGTTGTGTGATCCTGGGCAAGTCTGAGACCCCGTCCTTGCCTCTGTTTTCTTACCATCCTGGAGGGGTCTTCTACCCCATCCATTGTGGAAGTCTGCGAAGCAACCTGATTTGGGCAAGTAAGATTATCAGAGTTGTCAGTGTTTATGTTGAAGTGAAGGTTTCCCCTCGAGTTTCCTCTCTGGGCTCCGGTTCTGCTGGAACATCACAGAGTAGGCATTCTCCCTTTTTGAGAGAGCTGTTGGGGTGCAGGAGAAAGGGCCGTGTGGCCTGGGAATCAGGAGACCATGGTCCCAGCTTTGTGGCTGATGAATGGAGGTGGCAGTGGTGACAACAGTGACATGTTATTGCTGTAAAATACTACATATAGCACTTAACTGATCCTTTCAAGAGCCCTGGGAGGTGAACACTAGTAATTATCACCATCTTAAAATGAGGGAACTACAGCTGAATACCATAAATACATAGATAATTTGTACCTGTGGAAGAATTTGAACCCAGGCCTTCCTGATACCAAGTCTAGTCCTCTGCCCATTATGACCCATTGTCAATGGTGACCTTAAGCAAGTAATTAACTTATGCTGGCTGAGCCCCCAGTTCCCTCATTTGGAAAATGTAAGAAGTGGGCAGCTACCTTCAAAAGTTGTGAGGGTGAATGGAAAGGTTTTCATATAAGTGACTACAGAGGCATAAGATGGCATGACCATTCATCCTATTATTAAGAATCTAAACATCATTTTTCTCAAGAGAGGAGTGGCAAGTGTACTGCATGGGGAAAAGGGGATACTGACCTATTTTTCTTTGTTTCAGATTCTGAAACTGGACCAGAAACCAAGGAGCCCGCTCCAAAGCTGGACACTACCGTGGAAGACTTATCCTGGGAAAGACTCCAAGGGGTTGGTTCTCATGTCTCCATGCTAGGAGAGGCCTGGGGAAGGGATGCTGGAGTCGAGCTGGAGCATTCCAGTCAGGGGAGAGCCCCCCAGAGGAAGCTTCCTAGTATAGCGGCAGAGCAGGAATGTACGAGATCTGGCGACAGCTTCAGCCCTGAGTCTGGCCTGTTTACCCAGCAGCAAGTCTCCGTGGTCGAGACTCTCTATAAGTGTGATATACACAGAAGAAGTCTGAGTCTGTGTTCAGACCTAAGCAAAGGTGATGGAATTGGCCCCAAGAAGATACTTTCCAAGCAGAAGGAATGTGGAAATTCCCTCAGTTGCAATTCAGACCTTTCTGAGTATCAACAGAGGCATGCTGAAGAGAAACCTTGTGGATGTGATGAACTTGGGAAGGCCTTCCACCAGAGTGTCCACACTGCAGAGAAATTTCCAAGGCGGAGGACTCGTACTGAAGAAAGGCCATACGAGTGTCCTGAGTGTGGGAGAGCCTTCAACCACGTCTCCTCTCTCAACTCCCATCAGAGGACGCACACTGGGGAGAGACCATATGAGTGTAATGAGTGTGGGAAGGCCTTCTGCCGGAGCACACACCTCATTGAGCACCAGACAATTCACACTGGGGAGAAACCTTATGAGTGCAGCGAATGTGGGAGGGCCTTCCGCCAGAGCGCACAGCTGACACGTCACCAGAGAATTCACACTGGCGAGAAGCCTTACAAGTGTCATGAATGTGGCAAGGCCTTCAACCACAGCTCTTCCCTTACTTCCCATCACCGGATTCACACTGGAGAAAGACCCTATGAATGTAATGAATGTGGCAAGGCCTTCAACCACTTTTCTTCCCTCACCTCCCATTACAGGATTCACACTGGAGAGAAACCCTATGAATGTAGCATCTGTGGCAAGGCCTTCTACCACAGTTCATCACTTACATTCCACTCCCGAATTCACACGGGCGAAAGACCCTACGAGTGCAATGACTGTGGGAAAACCTTTAATCACATTTCCTCTCTCATTTCCCATCACCGAATTCACACTGGGGAGAAACCTTATGAATGCCATCACTGTGGGAGGGCCTTCCGCCGCAGCACACACCTCAGCCGGCACCAGGTGGTACACGCTGGAAACAAGCTCAGTGAGTGAGGGAGGTGGCTGCTGGCACTCAGAAACCCTTCCCAGACAGGGACCTTCGGAATGTAATGAATGTAAGCACGATTTCAGGGGATGCACTTGATTGAGAATTAGATTTCAACCAAAATGCGATCCCTAGATGAAGCATGCATCCATCCTAACTGGAGGCCTTGGTTTTTCCAAACCTTTTCTTCTCTCAGTTCTCCTGCCCTCTCTGCCCTAGCCTTAGATTGCCCAGACCCTGAGAAAAGAGCTGGTGATCTGAAAGGCCCACTTTCAACTTTCCTTTTGAAAATTCTCAGGTCTTCGAGTCTTCTCCCTTCTGTCCAAGGGGCTTGCTAAAACTACACCCTTGATCCATCCTTCCTGCTGAATTTCAGCAGGACCTGGTCCTGACAGCACTCCCTCCTTTCATGAACCTTTAATGTCTTTTTCCACAGTCTTAGCCCATGGGCCTGTGGTTGGTTGGTTGTCGGTTTGTTGTTGTCCTTCAAACAAAGGAGTGAAAGGATGACCTCCACCTACCGTTGCATAGCAGACCTGTTCTGTTCTTGCTGGTATCCCCCTACATATTTGGAACCCCTTGAAATCTGTTTTCTCCCAAGACCTGTGCTGAATCTTCTGTGTCACATTCAAAGTGCCCTCTTCATTGTCTGTCCCACGGATTCTTTCCCTTGTCTTCAGCTTTTATCTCTTTTGGCTCAAAGAAAGTGGCTGAGCTCTTTTCCTCCGATACTCTCTCTCCTCCTGCTTCACAGCATCTTTCACTTCTGCTTCCCTTATAGCTTCCTCCTTTTCCTGAACCCTTAGGACAGATGTTTTTCAAAGTTTTGGAATTTCATTCAATACCAAGGCTTCTGTGTCATCCTTAGGAAGTGACCACACACACATACACACACGCACACGCACATGCACGCGCACACACACATCACCTTAAGTGTGGTACATCAGAGTCATTCATGCCTTTTGTTTGATTTCCTGTAGCTGATATCACAATTCATTGTGTCTGATGTATGAAAACTTTGTTATTTTTAATTTTTTAATTTAATGATTGGTGTTATAACACCTTCATTTCTAAATACATCCCTTCCCTTCCTCCTCAAGAGAGCCTTCCCTCGTGGCACAAGCATCTCTGCCTGCAGAGATGGGGGGGAGACACCCCTTCCCTCTTCTTTGGGCCCCACTCGGGTTGATTTCTGGGGAGCTCTTTTCCCTTGTGCATCAGTCATCACTGTGCTCTTTTTTCTAGTTGTCCTGCTCACTGTGTCAGATTTTTCATCCTCTGAATTCTTCGTGTTCATTGTTTTAGTGCAGCAGTGTTCTTTGTTTAGCTGTTCCTCCAGTTAATGGGAGGATTGCTTCCAACTCTTTGCTACTACAAAAAGTGTTGTTAATAAACCTCTTGGTATACATGGGACCTCTTTGACTTCCTCAGCCATGGGTTCTCTGAGTCAAGGGGATGGACAATTCTGGTAACTTATGCTAGGAATAACTTAATTCCAAATTGCTTTCTGGAATGACTGGACCAGTTAATAACTACAGTAACCTGTCTTTTAGTGATGCCTCTAACACTGCTTCCAGATATTGGCACCTTTTGTCCTCTTTGTCAGCTTTCTAGATAAGACACTTCGATGCTGGTTTGATTTGCATTCGCGATTTGACGCAAGTATTCATAGGATCACTAGTAATTTAAAATTATTCTTTTGAGAACAGTTCATATGATTTCACCACACCAAGTAGGGGATGGCTCCTGGTTTTCTGGTTTTTTAGTTCCCTGTGCATTTTGGATTTATGGTTGTGTGTTGTTCAGTCATGTCCAACTCTTCATGCCTCGTTGGGGTTTCCTTGGCAAGATGGTGGGATGGAGTTTGGATATCAGAGCCTTGTTAGAGATGACAGCTTCCCTTCTTATTGTGGTTGCTTTGATTTTGTTTGTGCAAAATTTGTAAATCTTCTATTTTCTCCTTTGTAATAGGCTCGATCTCTTGTTGGCTAAAGGTTCCCCTCCTTAGTTAGCCATGGCTGTGGCAGGTACCTGATATGACTGTTCTGATTGCTTTGTGGTATGTAGATTCCCTCTGAGTTTATTTTGGTGTGAGATGCTGATCTGGAGCTAATTTCTACCAAACCCAGCAATTCTTTTTCACACAGGGAGTTTTCCTTTCAAATAACTGGTTCTTGTTTATTCATATTCCAGTCCTCAGGAATCAAATCGAATACGTCCATGTCTGATTCTTTCTTGTCTAATCTTTTCCTGGTGCCATTTTAAATTCCTCTTTGTCCCTTGCCTCTAGTTTCTAATCTGTTGCCACGGCCTATTGATTTTCCCTTCACAGTCTCTCTTCTGTCCCTCCCCTCCTCTCTCTCCCTGCTGTGTACTTCAAGATCTTCCCTTGTCCACTTTCTTCCCCCTCTAGTCCATCTTCCTTCCATTCAACAAGCATTTATTGCCTGCCTGCTGTGTTCCAGGATGGGGCTAAGCACTAGGGACATAGAGACCAAAGCAAAACGTACCCAGTTATTACTGCCAATAAGTGAGTCTAAAGTGAAATCCCTACAGAGCAAGTGGGGGTGGGGAGGCACCAGCACTTGGCCTCCTGCAGGAAGTGGCCTTGAACAGGACTTGAAGCGAGCAAGGGATTCCTGGCGTGGGGGAGGACACAGACCAGGGAGATGGGATATTGTATCAGAAACCACAGGGAAGCCCTTTTGGAGTCCATGAGGGAGAGAGGCAATGTGCTACACCTGGAAAGGTCCACTGAGGTCTCTTGAACAGGGGTAACAGACATGGTCCAGATTTTGGTTGAGGAAGATGAGTTCTCTTTGGGGGGGGTGGGGGGTGGCGCAGACTCGATGTAGAGAGAGCCTGATGGGGAGGCTATGGCAGGGCTCAGGAGAGATAGCAGGCCCACGTCACATGGTGACCACATGACCGATGGGATGTTAGGAGTGCATGAGAGGGAAGCGCTGAGGAGGAGGACTTGCGAGCCTGCATGACTGCAAGGAAGTGGTGCTTGGGATTAAAACTGTAGGGGGAGAGGTGCCTGGGAATCCATCCCAGTGCAGAAAGAAAGGGCTCAGTATTTGAGAGGCTAACATGGGACATGGGGAATTTGCCAACTAGAAATGAGCAGGAGAAGCAAGGACAGATAACGGAGCAGACGTCACCAATGAAAGCATCTGATAAAGCAGGTGTCCAGGACATGTTCCAGGCCCTGGGGATACAGATACAAGAACCAAAGCCATCCAACTTCACAAAGAGCTGCCGTCCTGAGCACACACATGCACACGTGCGCATGCACACACACACACACACACACACACACGTATTGCCTATAAACACAGGTGCTCTGGGAGGGAAGGGGCTCCTTGGTGCCCCAGCTGCTTCCTGAAGGAAGGGAGGGAGTCTGTAAGGGAGCCATGGTAACACAGAGGAGGATGGTCCAACCAGCCTAGAAAGAGGTGGGGAAGGACTTTAAAGGTTAAATAAATCTAGAGGCTGAGTAGGGCTGTGATGGGTCAGGGCCACAGGGAGGAGGCCTTGCAGAAGGGAGAGATTTCCGGCAAGGATTGCAGTAATGTAGGTGAGGGCTGAGGTGGTGGTGTGTGAGTGAGGAGAATGGGCCTTCTACAAAAGGATAGCATGCTGAGGTTATGCACCTGGCAGCCTGCACAAATGGTGATGCTTTCACAAGGAGTGGGGAGGTTTGGGACAGTAGCAATAGAGGACACAGGACAAAGGGAGACTGCCTGGATGTATTGAGACATATCCCAGAGATATCATTCTGCCAGCAGCTCATTTGTACAGTTAGCACTTTCCTCTTTTTAGAGTGCCTCACTGAGTTTCACTACAGCCCGGGGAAGTAGTGGTCTCCATTTTACAAACAAAGAAACTGAGGCAGGCTTCAAGCCCTTGGTCTTCTTATCTGCAGGTCCAGCACTCTCCCAGGCAGGTCTGAGTTCCAATCGTGTGACCTAGGGTAAGTGGCTTAAATCTCCCTGCCTCAGTTTCCTCAACTGTAAAATGGGCAAACAACAGCACCTACCTCCTGGTATGGTTGTGATTATTAAAATGAGAAAACATTTGTAAAGCGCTTTGCACATTATGAGGCACAGAATAGGTTCTTACTAAATGTTTGCCTGCCCACCTTTGCATGGAGATGGTAATTAAGCCATAAGGTTAGTATAGGTGTGTGATGTGACCCTATCAGATTTGTGTTGAGTGCTGGAGCTCTGAATAAATTGAGGCTATAAGGACACCAGGAAGAATCATTTTGTTTCTAGCTCTATGGACAGAAAAAAAGAGACTCAAAGGAGGGAGAGAAGCAGAGTTTGGGACGGCAAGGGGGTGGGGAGCTGACAGCAGAGAGAAGGCAGGGCCACTCAATTTTCTGACTTCTCTGCCAAGGGGAATGGCCTTCTTCCTGAAAACGACAAGAAAACTGAGGGGAGTTGATAACCATGATAAGTAAGGATGGAATAAGAGTACCTCATTGCCTTTGAATCCAAAGGACTGACCCAGCTGAGCAACCACCGTGGGTCCTGAAAGCACCAGCTGATGTGATTGCTGAAAGACGAGGGAGAAGAGAAGCACCCCAAGAAGCCTTTCCCAGCCCTGTAATTGGAGTGCCATCTATCTGCCAATTCCCCCATCTGCCCTGTAGGCAGAGGGTTTGCACGTTGTCTGATGCTTGTTCACTGACTGCCAGAGATTGCCCCAATGGCCTCCCTCGTGCATAATGGGCTCCAGTTGTCTCCAGAGCTTCCACACCCCCTGAAGAGCAGTTTCCAGCCTTCCCTGGTTCCAGTCACCGTTTCTGGTTTCCAAAGCACTTTGTGCAGATGATCCCATGCATCTTCTCCACTACCAGGTGAGGCAGGGTAGTCATTAATGTTACATTACAGAGCAGATGAGTCTAGAACTTCTAAGGGACTGGCTCAAGTCTTCATGTGTGTCCAAGGCAGCCATCTGAACCCACCGGGCGGCTGCCAAGTCCTCTTCTAGCTTCATCTCATACTTTCCTCCACATATTTCAGGATGCGCTTTCTGCCTGGAATACCTTTTCTCTCTGTCTCTACCTGCTGGATGAGGCTAGACTCTGGTTCTGCCACCTCTTTTAAATCTTCCTTAATTCCCCTATCCATTAATGACCTTTTACCCAACTCATACCTTATACAACATTTGGTACTTTTGCATTAAAAGTTCTATCTACCTAAATGAACAAAGGATATGAACAAAAATTTCTCGAGTTGCAGATTGTTAATATCCATATGAAAGAATACCCTAAATCAGCAATTATAAGAGAAATTAAAAAATCAAAACAGCCCTGAGGTTTTATCAATTTAGCAAATTAGCAAAGATGACCAAAGATGGGAATAATTGTTGCTGGAGAGTCGGTGGAAAGATTGGCATACTGATGCATTGTTGGTGAAGTGGTGGATCAGTACCACCATTGTGGACAGCAATCTGGAATCAGGCTGAGTGGCTAAAATGACCATACCCTTTGGCTCTGAGATTTTGCTGCTAAGCCTAGAACCTAAGGAAGTCAGTGACGTACAAAAGTACTTGTAGCAGCACTTTTCATGGCAGCAAAGAATTGAAAGCAAAATAGATGCCCATCCACTGAGGGATGGCTACACAAACTGGTACATGAACATAATGGAATCTTATGTGCTGTAAGAGACACACATGATGAATACAGAGAACCCTGGAAAGCTCTCCGTGAACCGACTCAGAAAACAACGGGCACGTTGACTCCCACCTTGAAATGGAGAGAACAACTAGAAAGCCATCCCGATGCAATGTTAGGAACTGAAAAGGACCCCAGCTGGCCCCAGAGAGCAGAGCCGAGAGGATGTTTCCCTGACTCCTCTGCAGAAGTCTGAGGGTGTGCTCTTTCTGATATGTGACTGGGCAGAATGTTTTCTTCATCCTTTTATTATGAGAGGGGAGGAATAGAGTGGGAAATTCAGATAATGGAGAAAGTATATCAATAAAATTTATTTTTTAAAAACTGTCTACCTATGAGATCCTAAGCTCTAGAAAAGCGGGGATTGGTCTGTCCTTGGCCCTTGGCACAGGGACTGGCCTCCTCATTTCATTGGCTTCGAGAGGGTGAGGGGACCCCCTTTCTTGTGCAGGCTGGGCTCTTCTCTGCTCCCTGGAGTCTTGGCAAGTTTCCTCAAAGCCCGAGCCTGCCTGACTCCACAGCCAGCTCCAGCGTTACAGCCCACTACCTTTCTGTGGAGCTGGTGCTTAATATTTACGGACCTGAATTACCTACCAAGAAGGTTTCGCCTGTACCCGATGATGTGCCACTTAATAATGCCTGGTTTTCTGGGGCGGAAACTCCCTGGAGTTGTGGATAAAGAAATGGGCCGGTGGCTCCCTGGAACGCCGACTGATGGAATCCCTGGCACATCGCCCCTGCCGTCACAACCACCTGTAAAACACATGTTCTCATCCCTCTTAGGTCACCTTTCGTCACTTTTTATCTACACGAGGCTTTCTCGGGCATGTTTTATGCTAACCAAGCGGCCAGAATCACTTTGCGTGGCCAGGACCTGCCCCTTCCTCAGTGACTGAGGCGGCCAGCGCAGCCCTGTGACGGTGAGACCCCGCACCGCGGGATGGGAAGGGGGTGCGGGGGCTGAGCCGCCGCACCCGCGGGATGGGAAGGGGGTGCGGGGGCTGAGCCGCCGCACCCGCGGGATGGGAAGGGGGTGCGGGGGCTGAGCCGCCGCACCCGCGGGCAGGCTTCCCTGGAGGGAAGAACGCCGGCGTGCCCGGCGGGGCCTGGGCACGGGAGCGGAGGAGGGCAGAGCGGGGCGGGCGGCGCCTGCCGCGCTCCGGACAGCCGCAGGCGCTGCGCTGGGTTCGGCGGGCTCTGAAGGTCCGGGTTAGATGGCGGTCCCCACTGACACCCTAAAACCCGGCCGTGGCACCGCTGTGCCCTGGAGAAACGTGCTGAAATACGAAGGCCTCCAGGCGCCGGCGCACGGACCCCTGCGGGGCCTCCGCGGCGGTTTGCAGCCTGTCTGAGGGTGACTTTAGCATGGCCCCGGGAAAGGGGGCTCCCCTCCCCCTAGGACCCAGGCCCCACCCCACACACACTCGCGGGCGCTTGGCACAGAGCGCTACCCGGCAGCGCTGGCTGGGGGGGCTGGCACGCCGAGTCCTGGAAACTGCCCGGGAAGGGTTTGGGGCCGGCGGGTGGCACCGCATGGGCACAGGCCCAGGAGCTGTCTCTAACGTGCCCGGAGGCGATCGGGGGCAGGAGGGGGGACCCCGCCTGGCACATAGTAGGGGCTCTGCAGAGGCCCACCAGAGCCCACGAGGGGCTCAGCCACGCTCGCGGATGGAGCGAGGCGGGGGTCTCACCCCGAGCGCTCGGACCCCGGTCCGTGGCCACGGCCTCGGGGGGGGGAGGCAGGAGGCACGTGCCAGGGGCTGAGATCCCCCTTGACCCTCTTCTTGGAGGGGCGCCCCCCGGGGCTCCGCGTCCGCACCGCACTATCTAGGGGCCCGGCACTGGGCGCTCCTCCTACCCAGGGTGAGGAGGGGCGGGGGGAGGGGGGGGGGGACTGTGACGTCAGCATCCCTTCGGCCCGCGGCCACCGAGGGCGGGCCGCCGAGAGCTTCCTGCGCGTGCGCCCACGTGGCCCCGGCCGCGGCACTACGTTTCCCGTGAGGCTTTGCCGGCCGTCTCCGTCATTTCCGGTCTCTGCCCCGCCCGCCACCCAGCCTATCTCTGGGGTCAGCCTCCGGAGACCGCGGATCCGTGGTGAGGGCGGGGCCCAGGGCCGCCCCCCGGCCCCCTCCCCGCGCGCGGGGCGGGCTCGGTGACCTTCACCCAGAGGAGTGAGGCCGGAGAACCTCGGGCACCGGGCCTGCCCCGCCCCCCACGTGACCCTTCGAGGGCCCCTCCCCCTCGTGCCCCGCTCCGTCCCCCCTCCATCTCCGCCCCCCGTGTCCCCCCTCCATCCCCCCTCTTCCCCCCTCTCCCCCTCGGCTGGTCATCGGGGTGCCCCCGCGCATCCAGGCTCCTCAGGTGCGCCCGCCCTTGGGTCAGCCCCAGGCTTCCCCCGCGCGGAGGCCGCCCGGCTTCTGGGGATCCCGTCCTTTGAGACTCTTCCCTTCGGGGTCACTTTGACTTTAGGCAGGAGGCGTTTATCGCCCGCCCCGCCTGGGGGCGCTCCGGCGGCCAGGGGGCCTGGGGCTGACTGCAGTGAAACCGTGCTTGCCATATTTGTCTATAAGGGACTGTGCTCGTGTTCGTGGAGTTCGTCATGCGTGTCTGTGCGTGCGTGTGTCTGTGTGTGTGCGTGTCTGTGCGTGCGTGTGTCTGTGTGTCTGTGTGCGTGTCTGCGTGTCTGTCTGTGTGCGTGTCTGTGTGCGTGTCTGTGTGTGCGTGTGTCTGTCTGTGCGTGTGTCTGTGTGTGTGCATGTGTCTGTGTGTCTGTGTGCGTGTCTGTGTGTCTGTCTGTGTGCGTGTCTGTGTGTGCGTGTGTCTGTCTGTGCGTGTGTCTGTGTGCGTGTCCGTGTGTGTGCGTCTGTGTGTGTGCGTGTCTGTGCGTGCGTGTGTCTGTGTGTCTGTGTGCGTGTCCGTGTGTGTGCGTGTGTCTGTGTGTCTGTCTGTGTGCGTGTCTGTCTGTGTGCGTGTGTCTGTGTGTGTTCGTGTGTCTGTCTGTGTGTCTGTCTGTGTGCGTGTCTGTGTGCGTATCTGTGTGTGCGTGTGTCTGTCTGTGCGTGTGTCTGTGTGTGTGCGTGTGTCTGTGTGTCTGTCTGTGTGTCTGTGTGCGTGTCTGTGTGCGTGTGTCTGTGTGCGTGTCTGTGCGTGTGTCTGTGTGTGTGCGTGTCTGTGTGTGTGCGTGTCTGTGTGTGCGTGTGTCTGTGTGTGCGTGTGTCTGTGTGCGTGTCCGTGTGTGTGCGTGTCTGTGTGTCTGTCTGTGTGCGTGTCTGTCTGTGTGCGTGTGTCTGTGTGCGTGTCTGTGCGTGTGTCTGTGTGTGTGCGTGTGTCTGTGTGCGTGTCTGTGTTTCTGTCTGTGTGTGTGTCTGTGTGCGTGTCTGTGTGTGCGTGTGTCTGTCTGTGCGTGTGTCTGTGTGCGTCTGTGTGTGTGCGTGTCTGTGTGTGTGCATGTCTGTGTGTGCGTGTGTCTGTGTGTCTGTGTGCGTGTGTCTGTCTGTGTGTGTCCGTGTGTGTGCGTGTGTCTGTCTGTGTGTGTCCGTGTGTGTGCGTGTGTCTGTGCGTGCGTGTGTCTGTGTGTCTGTGTGCGTGTCCGTGTGTGTGCGTGTCTGTGTGTCTGTGTGCGTGTCTGTGTGTCTGTCTGTGTGCGTGTCTGTGTGCGTGCGTGTGTGATGGGGGCACAGCTCTTGCCTCTGTGTCTCAGGCTCAGCCCCACGTCCGCTCCCTAGCACCCAGATAATGCCTACGCAGCGTGACCCGTGGGGACATCACGGAGCCCCGGAGCAGTCAGCTTAGAGCGGGGAAGGCCGCCGCGGGTCTTGGAGCAGGAGACTGGCAGGGCCAGCCCCGGGGCCAGGACAGGGATTGGGGCAAGGAGCCCGGGGAGGGAGCTGGGGAGAGGCAGTGAGGGGCGCCCCCTCCGCGGCGCTGTGGCTGCTGCCTCGGCACAGATCGTGGGTGCCCCCTGCGTCCTTAGTTCCCCTGAAACATACTCGATTTTTCTCCACCCCCTTATTTAAACTCTTGTGTGACTCTTGATGGGGCAGCTACATGGCACAGTGGACAGAGGGCCGGGCCTGGAGTCAGCAAGACCTATCTTCCTGGGTTTAAATCTGGCCTCCTACAGTCACCAGCTGTGTGACCCTAGACAAGTCACTTCACTCTGCCTCAGTTTCCTCATCTGTGATATGAACAGAAGGAAATGGTGAACGCCTCCAGTGTCTCTGCCAAGAAAACTCCAAATGGGGTCACAGAGAGTCAGACACGAGTGGTCTTACTCTGTTGTATTGTACCCCCTAGCATTTGGAATAGTACCTGGCACAGAGGAAGTGCTGAATGAATGTCTTATCTATTTATCTCCCCGTACCTGCCCCCCCTTTCCCTGTCTCTCTCTCTCTCTCTCTCTCTCTCTCTCTCTCTCTCTCTCTCCCTCTCCCCCCTTTCCCCGCCTTTCTCTCTCTCTCTCTTTCCCCTCCTTTCTCTCTTTCTGTCTCTCTCCCTCCTCTCTGTCTCTCTGTCTCTCCCTCTATTTCTCTCTCCCCCTCTCTCTTTCCCCGCCTCTCTCTTTCTCTCTCCCTCCTCTCTGTCTCTTTTTCTCTGTCTCTGTCTCCCTCCTGTCTTTTTGTCTCTCTCTCTCTCTGTCTGTCTTTCTGTGTCTCTCTCTGTCTTTCTTTTTCTCTGTCAGTCTGTCTCCCTCCTCTCTGTCTCTCTGTCTCTCTCTTTGTCTCTCTCAGCTTCACTGAGAAGCCACATCACATCAAAGTGCAAATTCTGGGAAGCAGTCCAGGAGTGTTCTGCCCCTCTGTGAGCAAGATTGCTCCATCCAATGGAAGCACAGAAGGTGACGGAGATTCACTCCACTGTCCATCTGAACCCCGGCTCTGAAGCCACCTAACCCGCAATTTGGTCAAATGAGCCAAGGAGGGGGGCTCCACGAACACAAGCACAGTGGAGTTCCTTATAGACAAATATGGCAAACACTGTTTCATTGAAGTCAGTTCTTGAGCACACAGTCACCAAAGAGACCTCCGCCATGCCCAGAGCCACAGAGCTCAGGGCCAAAGCCTGCCTGACCAGGGTCTTCAGCAAGAGAACTTCGGAATCACTGGTTGTGCAATCAGGTATTAGGTGACCACAGAGGCTTCCAGCCAGACACATGGGTACTGAGCCAGGCTCAATAAACTCAAATGTGTCTAGTGAAGTTGTCAGTCGTAATCAAGTAACACATATTCTTACAGTGTCCTTCCCGTAATAAAAAGGAAATGCAGACAAGTCCTGTGGATTCTGAGGGCGCATGTTCTCCCAGTGTGCAGCACATTCTTCACACACAGTGTGACACTTTTTAGTGGCATCTACAACCAACCTGGGCCAGTAAAAACCCATTCCTTCTTCTCTTGGCTCCTCTCAACTCAGTCATCCTATAATGTGGTTGTCCTGGAGAGCACCTTCTTCCTGGCACCATGTGTGGGATGGGTGACACTATAATGTAGTTGCTGTCTGACAGTCGGAACTTGAGCGGATTCCCATCCCAGGCTTGCTCCTGGGATTGTATCACTCCCCTTTGTCCATTACCAGTCATCCTTACACATAAGGCATAAAAAGTTTTTTTCTATGAAATATGATTCCCCTATGCAGCTGATAGGCTGTCTGAGGGAGGTCTGTGCTGCCCTATGCTCGCATTCTAGCCTCCGGGTATCCCAGATAGTCTTCGCTCTGTTGTCACATGGCCTTTGGGGGAGGGCCTCAGCTTCTGCTTCAGTCTTCCCGGTCTCAAGCAGTTTCTGCTGAATCCATAGCAGGCTAGTGCTAGAGATGGACACATCTCTGGTGAGCACCCTCTAACTTGACACTGGCCAAACCTTGACTCCATCCACATAGACTCAGTTCACACTGAACCACTTCAAAGCCAAAAAATCTTCCAGGTTGTATGGGGCGATGAGGAAAGATACACCTGGTTCCTGGTGGTTATCACTGTCCTGGCACAGGACTGCTCACAGCTCATCCAGGCTGATATCTGCGTGCAGGACGAAAGGCTAAGTTGGACCCAGCAGGACCCACATTGGTGCAGGTGTGAGGCAGCTGAGTTTGTCTACTCATCAGTCCTCAAAGGGCTTTGTGAGTTTGAAGGCAACTTTTTATTTGCTACTCTTTGGTGTTTCCATCTCTTCAATCATGTGCTTCAGTGAGGCCATTCAGTAGTTTCCCAATGTCAGCAAAGATCTTAAATTTGCAGCTCTTGTAAAATTCTAAAAAACATTCTTAATTCTCAAAAGGTCTGTAGAAGGAACCAAGGATCACTTCTGTCTTCTTCAGACTATTCCTCGTACCTTATTGAGATACTTTGTGACCCTCATACTTAACAACAGCTCTGAAAAATCGTTAACTTGTTAATGTTATACCACGTTCTCTTAAGAATTTCATCAGTCTTTCCTTTTCCAGTTTTTCCAGTGTTTCTCCTAAAGATGCTGTCACGAAGCACACCAACATTCGCAATTACCCAACCAGGAACCAAGTTCATGTCTACAACTAGTTTCTTGATCGGTTTCTGGAAAGGGGCAAGTGCTACCTAAAATGTCATGGTGGCATTTTCTCAAACTAGTCAAATCCAGGTGTGCAGATGAAAGCAGTTTTCCCTTTGTCTTATTCTGTCTTTGGAAGCTGGTAGTAGCCACTGCAGTCGTGACACTATGAACCACTGGCTGCTAATTGACAATACCATGTAGCTCAAGCTCTTGGTACGGTGTAATGATGCACTTTGGGTTGGGTTGGGTTTGTTTGTAGTTTGTTCATCTTTCGTTGATTTAAAAAATTATTCATTTTGAACCTAAAAACAAAAGGAAAAAATTTCCAGGTACACAGCACAATAAAAAAGGAGGATTCATTGTGAAACTATACATCTCCATTTCACACTTTACTTTTTTCGAAAAACTATGAAATAAATACTACATATCATTTCAAAGGCACCCTGCTTTCCTATGCTTCTAAGTTTTGTTCTCTATAATGCACTTTTTTTCTCCCTCTCTCCTATAGATTGTCTGGCCATAGGCAGTACATACATCATTACCAGACAGAGAAGGCCTAACATCTGGGTTTTCAAAAGGGGGGAGAGGGTTGGGTTCCTTAAAATGGCCGCCCAGAGTTTCATCTGGCATGTGAACCTTCTTCCAAAAACTAAGTCCCAAAGCAAAACCTCACCTCAGAGTGTGTGTGTATATATATATACATATACATACACATACACACACACATATATTCTTTTCAGAGCTGGAGGGCACAACCCCTGGTGACCCAGCACCTCATTAGCAATCAGCTAATGGACCTTCATACAAAACAAGCCTCCCTCAATAGCCCCACTTGAGGCCTGACAATGGGAGGGGAAGATTTTTAACTCCCATCACACCTCCCCATCCCACATGAGAGACACAAATGGGTGTGTGTGAGTATAAAATCATACTATACACACTTCTAGCTATCAGTTCTTTCTCTGAAGGTGGATAGCATCTTCCTTCATGAGTCCTTTGTACTTGAGTTGAATATAATATACCAAATAACTTAGCTGTTCATAGTTGTTCTTTAAACAATATTGTTGTTACATATACAGCGTTCTCTTGGTTCCGATTATTTCATGCAAAATTGTCCATGACTTCTAAAAAGTCAACCAGCCCATCTTTTCTTATAGCACAGTAATATTCTGTTATGGCCGGCTCAGTGGAGAGACTCCCGACCCACGGGACGTCTCAGTCTCAGGCACGCAGTGATGAGGCAGGAGACAGTGATGTTACAAGCTCCGTTTATTATTAGCAAGTACAAGACTTATATGCTGTGCAGCCTTAAGTTCCATACTTGTGGCAAGCTCGTGCTGTGATTACTTTCACCAATCCTCTTTCAGTAACAAACGCACATCCCAATGACTGCCTCAGGATGTTCGTCAAATACTAAGCTGTTGACCTAAGACCCGAAAGCCTTGGGGCTATTGTATGAGATCCCAGAGGGCCGAACCAACAACCTTTGCTCCATTAGCACAATAGAGTGGGCTTATCAGGCCATCATGAACTCACCGAACTGTTGTGGTCCTCAATGGCTCCCTACAATATTCCACACTGGTCCACTTGGGTTGTTTTTTTAAAAGTCCAAGACATTCTCTTCTATTCTTTTGTACCATTGCTATAAGTGATATATTCAGGCTACTGGACCCTGTGAAGATGCCATTGGCCAGCACATCCTTGAGGTCATCCAACAAAGGAATTGTTCTAGATAGTTCTCAGAACAATTGGCACTTGGTAATCTGGACTTTGGGGGTTGCTGTTTGGGCACCACCTATATCCCACTAATGCAGCAAGAACACAGGTATCATCCTGCTTAACTTCTGTCTCAGTCAATCCTTTCATTCTTCTGGGACTGGAGAATGTAATTTCCAGTCTAACTTCTTGGGATCCACTTCTGTGTTTAAGAGCCAGTGTTCTTGTGGTGTTCATTTTCACAAGTCTATTTTCCAGGAAACATGTACATGGGCTGCAAGAATGGTGAAGCTGTGCAGGGACTGGGTTCCAGTTTGGTTTTTTTGCAGTATCTTATTAATATCTTGAACACGTTGGAAATTGGTTCCATCCACAGATAGGTGGCAAATGTGCACATAGCAAGGCATTGTTGTCTTTTGTCCTCTGGACACCCAGAACTTCCTTGGAAAATTTCAAGCTCATCTTCATGTACCCCAGATAGGAGTAATTTTTTTTTTCTCAAGTCCTCCCTTTGAAAGAGTATAAAGGAATTTTTCCAGATGCCTCTTCTAGAGTAACTAGGGCATGGTGGTGCTGATGAGGGTTGGAAAGGGGGATGGGTTGAATGAAATTCTGAAATCCTCCAAAGATGGAAGGCCCAGGGGCAGGTCACCTGGAATGAATTCGTGGACTCAAGCATTCTTGAGGTCAAAGATTTATTAAGCTTTTCAGCCAGCAAGGGTTCTTAGGGAAGCTGCAACCTTAGAGGGGTACAGTCAAAGTTTATATAGTACATTCTATAGTTGGTTGGTTGTTATCCTTCATCTTGGAAGAGGACCAAAATGACATCACCATTGTAAAGTGAAATTTCAGCGTGTCCGACTGTGGCTAATCAGACCAATATGAGCTTGGGATGCTCTATGACAGGTTGGGCACAGATTGTCAGTGTGAATGTTTGGGGTGGATATCCCAAATTTGTGCATCCTACATTCACTTTGTGCTGTCTCAATTCTGCTTTCCTCAAAGAGCACAGCACCTTTTCTTATGTGGGCACACCATGCTGAGCAGTCCTGTGCCAGTGTCCCCCATGTTGCAATCAAATCCAAATTTGAGAGAGACCTTGATAATGTTCTTGTATCATTTCTTCTGGCCACCATGTGATCGCCTGCCCCAAGCAAGTTCTCCATAAAATAGTCTTTTCGGCAAGTGTACATTTTGCATTTGAACAACGTAGTATATTCTATAGTATAACACGTGCTAAGTGTGATGACTGGGTGATTTGGGGTGGGATTAGAGAGTACTTAGTTCTTAAAGGAATATGCCTTTTAGTATCTACTGTGTAGGTATTTTACTGAGATTTACTGAATATTTTACTCATCAGGAAATAGCCCAAGGGGGGCTATGTGGAGGTGTGGTTTTAGGCCTGAAACATCACTAAGTCAACTAGTGTTCAGGAGTGACTCAGGAATACCAGGCTGCTCTCATCAATGTCTGGTTAGACAAGATAAATGTAAGGGAGTATACAGACGTCTAAGTCTGGGATACAAATGATTGGTCAATGAGTAGTAAATGTTGTTATGACCCAGTGCACAGCCCATTCAGTTAGTACACAGCTTGTTCAGACTTATAAGTTCTATAGGTACAGCTGGCTGCTGTATCAGGAAGGGAGATAACGGTTGTTGCTGGGGCAGGCTGTGTCCTTGGGCTGGGGAGAAGCTGCCTGGGACAGAGTTTTGAGGCTAGGGAGAAATGTGATTTTTAAAGAGAAATGTGATTTTAGGATTGGGACCCAAGTACATGCACCCAAGCACCCCGTCAGTGTCTTGCTCTTCATTGCTTCCCATTATCCCAAGTCCTCCATCGTCGTTGTCATCTCCATGCAGGGAACTAGAGTTCAGGGGCAGGAGACTAAGAATGAAGAGATGATGACATTGTGCTGGTCTCCTTTGGCTCCAGGGAGAAGCTTCCTTTGCTTCCATGACCCCTTTCCTCAGGTACCATCTAGATTTGCCCTCACCTACCCCAAGAACCAGGATCAAATGTATCAATTGCCTCTCATTGCCCCACTCACCATCATGTGACTTTCTGGACCCAAATGCTGCCTTCTTAATCATCCCTCCTCAGTGGGTGTTGTTTCCCCTATCAGAACATAAGTTGCTTGAAGGCAGGGCAGTTGCTTTATATTTGTATCTCTAGTCCTTAGCACAGTGCCTGGCATACTTTTTCAATTGTTTTAGTCATGTCCAGCTCTTCCTGCCCCAACTTGGATTTTTCTTGGTGCATACACTGGAGTGGTTTGCCATTTTCTTCTCTACTTCATTTTACAGATGAAGAGACTGAGGCAAACAGGGTGAAGTGACTTGCCCAGGGTCACACAGCTAGTAAGAGTCTGAGGCCAGATTTGAACTCAGGAAGGTGAGTCTTCCTGACTCCAGGCCTGGCTTTCCATCCACTGCACCACTTAGCTGCTCTCATAGTAAATACTTAATAGATGCTCATTCATTCATTCATTTTCTGATAGCTTTCAGCTTCTCTAACACCAAAACCACATCCTCCTTAGGAATAAATCTAGCCTGTTTATGGCCATGTCTTCCACAGTTGTGATGGAATGTATACTACTGTCTTTCTCCTTTTTGCCTCATGGTGGTGATCACATGTTAGTCTGTCAGTCAACAAGGATTTATTGTGCTGTGTTACTAATGACAGCAATGTCTCAAAGACATTTTAAACTCAATATGTCCCAGAGCAAACACATGCTCTTCCCCCCCAAACCCATGGAACAAAAATCCTCGTACTAAGAGGCACAAAAAATGCTAGAGGGACAAATTTTCCACCATGATTCCTGGGCACTTACCAGGAACCATCATAGTGCTGCAATGATGGGGGCTCAAGATGCCCATGACTCAGGTAACTAGCATTGCTACACTTCTTTCAATCTTCCCTTTGAGCCATGGACCAACTGGCTTATTTCTGATTTTAAACGAATACATTTATTTATTTAGTAAATTGATTTGTTTGATCAAATGAATTGATTTATTGAAACAAACAGAAATTTGTATTCTTTTTGTCCATGAGCAAAACTGTTCCTTTATTTTTACAAAGAAATGCATTTCTCCATTTTGTGGGTGACCTTTTCAAAATGGTGCTTTCCTAAATAGGTCCAACCCTAAGGAATAAACATCAGAAATATTCTAAAAATTCCCCCATCACACTTAAAGCCAACCTTTAATAAAGCAGCCTTGGCAAGAAAAAATTCTTGCCACATTGGCTATCCTCCATATCTTTTGAACTGGGTATCTCCTCCCAAATCCCAAATCCCAAGAAATAGTTGGTGTTATGGGGGGGAGGGGACACAAACAACCAAAACCAAAACAAAACTTGCCTTCACAGACAGAACTTGTAGCCTCAAAAATGCAAAAACAGCCTTGCCAGACTCAAAAGCCAGACGTGTTCCAAAACACCCTCTGCAAAAGAACAAAGTGGCCATGAAAAATCATTGTGTAACTTGCTGATTTTCAAATTAATCACCTCTCTGGCAGCAGATACATTGCAGCGTTAGTCTTTGATAAATTTATTTTTTCAGTAAGCAATTTTATTCACTTATTATTCACAAAGAAATGCATTTCTCTAGATCTTTCTGTGTGACAATTTCATCAAAATGAAAATTGTCAGTATCTGCGGCCCTGCTGAACCAAAATCTGAAAAATATCCCAAAATGTCGTGATCAAACATATAAGTACATTTTAAGCTCAACGCTCTTTCAAACTTGCCACGTTGGCAATGGCCCCAGTGGTATGTAAGACCCTGCATTTTAAATTAGTAACCTCTCTGGCAGCAGCTAAGGGGCAAAGTTGGTCTTCAGTTTTCCATTCTTTTGATTTGACTTCACAAAACTTGAATCTAAGCAGTACAAAAATGAATAAAGAGGGACAAGATGCCTTTTATTTCTAACATCTTGACAAGAATCATCCTTCTTCCAAAGGCTAGGGAGCCCAAGAGCCCCCTTGGGGGGGGGGGGGAGTTTGGCAGTCATTGCTGTACTTTTTTCAGTCTTTTCTTTGAACAAATTAACCACTTGAGTTTTTTTCCCCTGATTTTAAGGGAATAAATTTATTGATTAGCCTCTCACTGTGCTGAGGACAAGCTGACAGATCCAATCTTGGATTAGGAACTAGCAGAGTTCAAAACAGGCCAGTGAACCAACCTCCCCTCAGCTCACCCAATTTTGGGAGCTCTCACTACAAGCTTCATCTTTGCACATAGTAGGACAGAAGCCAGAGCCAGGCAACCACCAAGAAAGATGCCCTCAGGACTGTCTTCATTTGAATCCATCCTTCACTCGGCCTAAAGGGCAGTGTGATGGTGCTGCTCCCTACTCAGTCCATCACCTCCAGGATCAAATAAAACATCCCCTGTCATTTGAGGGTCTTCATCACCTGGCCCCTTCCAAGCTCCCTAGTTTTCTTTCCTCTCCTCCTTTCCTTCCGCTTCCCCAGCCTGGTCTTCTTGCACCAAACTCCACCTCCGCATCAGTGTCTTTGTACCAGGTGTTTGTGCCTCTAGCGCCCTTCCTCCTGACCACCACCTCCTGGCTTTCCTGGGTTCCTTTGAGATTTGGCTCAAACTCCACCTCTTCTGGGTCCTGACAACTGCCAGTGCCTCCTCCTCGGAGATCGTCTCCCATTTTCTCCGTGTACAGTACTTTACACGGACTGACGATTTACATTTCCCCATCGGCACAGCACCCTGAGGGCCGAAGCTGGAACTAGAAAGACCTGAGTTCTGATAATGATGCATATAAATTCTGGACTTGAATAAGGGCCAAAGCTTGAATTAAGAAGAGTCTGGACCTAACAGGCTCCTTTGCTACCTCAAGTAAACGCAGAAAATGCCTTTTGTCAGCAAAGCGGACAGGGCTGACGGTTCACTTCCTTAGGAGACCCTTCTCCTCCCTCTTAGAGGCAAGGTAGAACAGGCGTCCTGGGTTGTGATTTCCACGGAAGCTTTGTTAAAGGCGCCCCTTCCTGGGTGGGCAGGCGCCTGGCACCAGCGTGGGGGCACGTTCTCCTTGTCATGTAAGAGGCATGGGCTGCGGGAAGGAGACGCGCCCAGCCGGGAGTCACGGACCCCAAGGGGCACGGCCTGGTTAGCTGTCTGGCAGCGCTGACCTCACCGTCTGTTCAGCCAAGAGCCCCCTTCTCAGTAAGATGCCCTCCAGCCCAAGGTCTCCGCGGGCAGTCAGCACATCTCTCCGGCTCCATCTTCTCCAACAGGGGCCTGCTGAATTAGCTAACGTCCGCGCGGCCTGGCGCCTCTGCTGAGACCCAGGCTTCGGGCCTTCAGCTCCAACGCGGCCCCGGGCGGGCCCTGCGGCTCCAGCCCCTCAGCCTCCTCGGCTGGACCGCTCTCCCGCCGGTGTCCGCACTGTCACAGGCTGACGGCTGTAGCCGGCACTGGCGACCGGAAACAAGGAGGCCTGCTTCGGTTCGGTTCTTCCGGCTCCAGGCTGGCCCTCTCCGCGGGGCCTGGCGAGCGGCGTCCGCAGGGAGAAGCGGCCCAGGCGGAGGGGCTCGGAGGGCCGGGCTGGGGCCCGGGTCCGAGGCTGCCTCTCGCCGGGGGCCCTTCCCCGCCGTCCCCGAGGCCTCCCACAGCAGGCCCCTCCGTCCCAGCAGGCCGAGCGCCGGGGGTCAGCCGAGGCCCGCTGCCCGCGGAGCTTCAGGCAGTTAATGATCACCGGCTGACCTTGTGGAGGGCGGGCGCCCCAAGCCTCATCCGGCCCTCACGACCACTCTGGGGGAAACTGAGGCAGGCGGGGGGGCGCCGGCCGGGGGCCCTCGGCCAGCAAGCTGGATTTGAACTCGCGCCCCTCCCTCTCCCCCGCGTGCTTCCCGCCCTTCTTTACTTCCGCAGAGCGCGGCCAGGGCCGAGTTCACAGCAGGCGCTTAATCAGTGCTTGCTGGGGGGGCTCAGGGAGGGGGCCCCAGAGGGAAAGAGAGAAGGCAGGAAGCCGCGGGTGGGGGCAGGGCGTCTCCAGGCCCAAGTACGGAAGAGCTCCGCTAGGGGGAGTAGCCGCCTCCGGAGAGGGGGGGCGGCAAGGGCCTGAACGTCCACGTGACCAAGGGGCGGGACCAAGGGATTTTTTTCCTGCCGGGAACCCTTGGCAGGCGCACAAGTCGCCCCGGCCGCCGGACTACATTTCCCGTGAGACATTGCCAGTAAAGTCCCAGAAACGAGGAACGCCCGGCTCGGGCGGGGCTGGAGGGCGCTTTACGTCACTTCCGTTTCCTGTTCGGCATCCTGAGGCCCGTCGCCTGAAGCTTCCAGGCCGCCTCTCAGGAGGGTCCCCGGGGTGAGTGAGTGCCGGGCCCGGACCCTCGGGGGCCTCTGGGCCCCAGGCCTCCACCTGGGGGGGTCCCGCTCATTGTCCTCTCCCCGGATCCTTTCCCTCCGTCCCGCCCTCGTTCCAGCCGGGGCAGATCCGCGCCCCCAGACCCGCAGCCTCAGTTTCTCTTCCTGTCATCCCCCCCTCCCCGGTGGGGGGGCGGTGCCTCGAGGATCATTCTTTGCTGCCCCTCCCCCATCCAGGGGCGGGCTGACACCCCCGGCTCCCCTCCCCCCCGCTGATGCCCGAGCCCTCCCCGAGGTGAGGGGAGAAGCCCCCCCCCCATGGCACCCCCTGTCAGAGCCGGCAGCGAGCGCCGCGACCCCCGGGGCTCCGTCCCCAGGCTGGTCCCCTAGTGTTGTTTCCCGTTCATCCCGGTAACGGCCTGGGCCTTTATCTCGCGTTAGTTGTATATGTTAATAAATAGTTATCGATAGATTGATACGCTCGGGGATCCCATTTTATTTCTTCCTTACCAGCTGTTCTCTAGATTTCTGTTTTCGCATAAGTTTGACCCCTGGTGGGACCGGTCGGGGTCGCGTGTCCGGGTTCAAAGATCGGGGCTGGGGGTGGGGCACTGTCCTGGGTCTGAGAGCAGTGGGCACCTCCCCCTCCCAGCCGGGCTCTGGAGCGTCCCTCCCGGCCCCGCCCCTCCCGGCCCCGCCCCTCCCGGCCCCGCCCCTCCCGCCTCCCTCCGTCAGCCCCCTCCCTTGCCCCTGCAGCAGCCCGCAGCCCTCCTCCGAGCCTTTGCAGCCCCAGCCCGGATCTGCCAGCCGGACAACCCTTCTCAGCCTCCTCCTCCCTCCTCCTCTCTGCCCTCGCACAGCCCCGCTGTGCCCTGGCCCTCAGTCCTGCCCCAGGATGGCAGCCCTTACTTCCCGGTGGAGGACGCTAGATCCCCTGCACTTGGGCTCGGCGGTGGCGGCAGCCGCGTGTCCCCGGCCTCGCTCGGGCCGTGGCCCGAGGCCCCGAGGGTGCAGCGGTTCCTGTTTGGGCCTTGTATTCCGAAATATTCTGCCCCTCCGTCCCTTGTGGATCAGGACACCCCCGGAGCGCTGAGCCACCCCCAGCCTCTCCCTCTCTCAGTCCTAGCTCCAGCCGCCTCCTTCCGCCCAGAGTTCCCATGACCTTTGACATTGGTCTAAACGTTTACCGAGCCCCCAGCCGCACCTGCCCCTCCTCCCAGTCCTCCTGTCCGTCTGACCGCCCCTGGAGTCCTGCGCGGCATTCTCACCCAGACCATGCCCTCCGGAGCCTGTGCCGGGCCCTCTTCTCCGGCTCTCAGGAGTTTAACGACCGTCTGTCCGATCTGCCTGTCCTGTCCCCATCTCTTACCTAGACCCAGCCTCGCATCCCTATGGCCGAGGTGTCCAGTGGGCCCTTAGACAGGACTCAGCCAGCTTCCCCCAGACCCTCCCCTCCTCCTCTCTCTGTCATTAGAGAGGATGGCACCACCCTCCCCATTCCCGAGGCGCGCCATCCCTCACTGTCTCTCTCTTCCCATATCCAATATGATGCCAAGGCCTGTCTCCTTCACCATGGCATCCTCTCCCTGCCCCCATCCTGGCGTAGGCCTCCTCACCTCACACCTAGAATATGGAGTGGTAGCTGGGCAGGGCTTCTGGCTGCCCCTGCAGTCCATCCTCCATTCAGCCAGAAGCGATTCCACTGGCTCCCTGGGCCCTGCAAGACCACATAGGAAATCCTCCGTCTGCTGTTCAGAGCCCACCCCCTCCTGCCTTTCCAGGCGTCTTTGCTCCCCACTACACACTCCTCGATCCTGTGGCATTGCTTCCTGGCGCTCGACCAGCAAGCCCGCCAGCCCTCTGCCCCAGCTGTTCTCTCTGGAATGCTCTCCCTCCTCATCTCCACTGACTGCCTTCCCTGGCTTCCTCTACAATCTCGCCTTTCCTAACCACTGTTAGTTATTTCCTATTTATCCCATGTCTAGTTGGTTTGTGCATGTTAATTGTCTCCCCCATAAGACTGTGAGCTCTTTGAGGGCAGGGACTGTCTTTTGCCTCTTTGTATCCCTTGTGCTTAGCTCAGTGCCTGCACACAGTAGGCATTTAATAAATGTTTATTGTTTGACTGTATCCTCAATGCCTTAGCACAGTACCTTATGGTGTGTGGGCATAGGTCGCCCGCCTCTCAGGAAGCCTCAAGGCAGGACAAAGCCCATTCATGGATCGTTTTTCCTTCTCAGACCTGCCTTCCATAGACGGCCCTTCCCAAGAGGAGTGAGTTTCCTGGGGCCAGGAATGGCCCTTGTGTTCCTGACAGCCAGGGCCCACCAGGTAAGTGGCAGTTTCCTACTCCCTGCATTGGCAGCAGGGTCCTCAGAGTGTGCACATCTTGCTGCCTTGAAGGCAGTAATTCAGGAGATCCTGGCCCTTGGTGAAGCTTTGGGGCACAGCTGGTAAGGACCTCACAAGTCACATAACAGAAGAGGAAAACAATGTCAGGTTGGAAATGGTGGCTTCCCAGGACGTAGATTTAGAGCTGGGAGGGACTGTGTGGGTCGTCTAGTCTAGCCCTTATTTTACAGATAAGGAGACTGAGAACCAGAATGGGTGAGAGGCAGCACTTGAACCCAGCTTCACCACCCCATCCCTGGTAACTCACTTACCAAGGCAGTCAAATCCACTGTGCTTCAAGTAGAGAGGCATGCAGATCAGTCTTATAATAATATAGCCTCTGGGGACAGTTGGCAGCTCACACATTGAGTCCCTCGGATCTTGAATCCCAGTCGTGGTTTTCTGTGGGCCTTTGTCTACTCAAAATCTCAGCTCAGGAATCCCAGCTGATGTTTTTCATTTACTAGTCAGCCAAAGGACACAATTTAGTTCAAAAGCATCTGAGATAACGTGGGAGGGAAAGTGTCAGTATTTTCCCCATAACCTTGGGCACACTGTCCTACCAGTGTTTGTTTCCTGCTGAGGCTTCAGGGCTACTGATGACTTCTGGTGGTGTTGTGTTGATCTCCAGTCACTCAGCCTGGTCCTTAGGGACCAGATCTGTTCGAAACAATATTTATTAGTTAGATCCAACAGCTGCTTTGAGGAAAGACCTGACCAACTTCACTTTCCTCACTGAGGGCCCCAGGTTTGACACAGAATGTCTTGGACTTGGATACTCTTTCCAGCGCTGCCCCAGAATTCTTAGCAGTTTCCTCAAGCTGCAGACTTCCATTAAAGTTGCAAATCAAGAATAGGGCCTGTAAGCAGAAACAGGTCAGTGGTGCATTTGTGGTGTTAGCTCACAACATTCAACCTCAGGGCCTCTAAGCTGAGAGTAAAGTTTTGCTGACCGGAAGGGCTGGGCCAGTAGCACCAGCCCAACTGTGTCTGGTCACGTAACAAAATACACTTTGTGCTGCCTGCTGATATCTGCGTCCACTCTCACTGACAAATGGGAGCTCCCTTTTGCCTCGAGCACTTGGCAGTTCAGCTTTCCTAAGTTTCCATTTGCCTATAAATATGAGACTGTGTCCTATTTCCATAGTCTACTGTTTCATGTCTCTTCGGCCCAGCCAGGACATTTCTAGTTTCAACTTGCACAAGACCTGATTTCATTTTCTCTAAACTCTTATTTCACATATTTCAGAGTGTATACTGTGTTTTTTCTTCATGGGACAAAAGTAAACTCTCTTTGATTGTGAGTCAGAGTTTGAGTCTGGCAGGATCTCACAAAGTAAAAATGAGAGTCCGTATATAGTGATGGAACCAAGGGACCCCCAATAGAACCGTACTGAGATTTAGATTGCACTGGTCAGTCTTGGGGGGATCTGACACTCCCTTGATGTGAAGAGACCAATGAGAACTGTGCTCAGATGAGTCTGGAGTGTCGGGAGAACATTCTTTCCCCCTCAGGGCCTGTTTTCTGCCCTCAGTAGCTAGCTCTTGGGTTCTGAAGGACCACTGTCCTGACGACCATTTCTTGCTGTTGGATTGTTCTTGTCCAGGGAAGAGATGACATCATTGTTTTCTTGTTCCAGGAGCTGAGATAAATTTTATTTCTTCAAAAGCTCTGACAAGTCCATAAGGTGAAAGTAATCTGCTGCTAAGCTTAGCTCCCTTAGAGACTGCTCTTTTATTTCTAATGTATCCTCTTGAAAACTGGGCAGCTTTTCTCCTAGAACTGCTCTAGTACTGTCTTTAGTACAATCTTGACCAGTTTGGACATAGCCAGGGTCAGCATAGTTGCTAAAGACACATTGGTAACTTTGGGGGGAAAACACCTTAAAACATCGGTAAAAAAATTCCTTTGGTAATAGAATAATAGTTGGTCAAAATAGATTTACAGTCACTATGACCTACTGGGATAAATGCTTTGCTGCCAGTATACAAAATATCCAATAGCTGGTTCATTTACCAAAAAATACAAAGTCCTTGAATGACTTGAGGGATTGGGTGAACATCAGTCACTAATCTATACAGCGTCCCAGGCAGAGCGATTTCAACAGGATGGGCAGAAACAGCGTGACTTAGTTTATTACAGTGAGGTAAAGCACATGGGTCTAAGCATGTCCAAGGTGTGAGCACCATGGAGCTGCCACCTCCTAAGGGGTCAGAGGTAGAAGAATGCCTCCTACCTTAAGAAGAAACCTTGAGGTCGTCATTAGCAGATTGGCGTCATGGCTGGAGGCAAGCACTGATTTCATTCCCAACAGGAGATGTTGGTCTTTGCCAAGAAAAAAAAAGTCACTTTTCTCTTTATGACTGATTAATTCTGACTGATGAAGAGCCTAAAAAAATCCAGATCATTTTCCTGAGGAATCTGCATAATCAGGTCTGTCCACTTGGGGAAGCAGGCTTAGGGAGTGAGGTGGCTGTCCTCTTCAGTGTGGGCACTTGTCTTCCCCCAGATTTGTCTGTTCTTCTTGGTGGGATGTTTTCACTGTGGGGGTGATGTCTTCTTCCACACAGGGAGGTCTTGGCCCTTGCCTTCAGGGCTAGTGCTGAGGGGTTTGCCAGGACCTTGGCTGCTGAGTAGCTTCATTTTCCAGGCCACCTGACACTGTGCTACCACTCTGGGTCTGAGGAAGGCAGTGTGCATATTTTTTATGTTCAGTAATTCAAAAGTACCATCAACTAGTTTTTGCTCAAATAACTGGCCTGACACAGGGATAGATAGGAAGTCCCATGGGTGTGCCTACTCATTTCAGGTGGAGAAGAGCCAGTCAACCTTTGGCCTCTCCTCCTCTTACTTATAAAATCAGGGCCTCTGGCCACTGAAGTCCATTCTCAACATAAATCCTCGTCTTCTCTGGGCTGTCCCAGCAGACTCCATGTGATGTGAACAGTAAAAAGGTGCTAAGCATGCAAAGTCTTGCTGATTTTCTTTATAGTCTGTCCTGTCAGATGAGTCCTCTGTCACTATTGGTAAACAAAGGGATACGAAGTCTAGGAATGAATCCCTTTCAAAATCTTTCAGTAACTATAACCTGTTACAGCACACTGGAAACAACACCTGCTTTCTTAGGACAGAAAGTGTCAGTCTGTCTTGAATGTAAACAGTTACAAAGGCATTTTGGCCTTTGAATAAAATCAGTGCCTGTTTATGGATGTGCCCCCATAATGGATGACCTGTGTAGTGTTTTGTGTCTGACAGATAGGACAGCTTGCCCAGTCCTGATGAGCCACAGGAGGAAAGTCGAAACAATCTAATGTTATCCTGATCATGTAAAAAACAAATGTCCTCCATCCAATCTCAGAAAAGAAATTGAATAAGCCGTATATCAACTCCCAAAGGAAAAATGATCCGATAACTGGGTGGACTTACAAGCATATTCTAAAATATATTTAATATTAATTCATTGCCATCTTACATCAGCTGTTTGAAAAGGAAAATAAAATTTCTTACCATATTTCTTCTGTCATACAGATGTATATTCTACAACATCAACGGGACCCTCGCTGCTGCTAGGCAATCATACTTTACTCCTTTATCTACTTATTCTCCCACTATCCACAATGGTTCTTCCAAACCTTTTCATCCCTTCTCAAACTCCCCCAGTTCTCTCAGCTGGGAACCTTGACCCATATTTTACTGAAAAACATTGAGACCTTTCACCAAGAGCTTCTCTTCTCCCTTCTCCTGTCACCAGTGCATCCTCTACCTGACTTAGGGGATGAAGAGGCCTTACTCCCTACCAAAGCTCTTCCCTGTATCTACCTGCGATCTCATTTCATCCCAACCCCTCTGACAGAGCAGTCATCCCCACTCTCACTTATGTTCAATCTCCCTCCCTTCTGGCTCCTTCCCTATTGTCTACAAACATGTCTCCCCTATCCTGAAAAAAGTTCACTTGATCTTTCCATCCCCACCATCTTCCTCTATTTTCTTTTACCCTTTGTAGCTGAACTCCTTGAAAAGGAGTTCTCCCTTCTCACTCTCTTAACCCCTTCTGATCCAGCTCCTGATGTCTCCAAAGTTACCAGTGATCTCTTAGTTGCCACCTCCAGTGACTTCTTCTTTATCCTCATTCTCCTGGACCTCTTTGTAGTCTTTGACATTACTTATCACCATCTGCTCCTTGACGCTATCTTCTCTCTGGCTGTTGGGACACCCCTCTCTCCTGGTTTTCCTTTTACCTCTCTGACCACTCCTCCATCTCCTTTGCAGGATCCTCCTCCAGATCATGCCCTCTAACCACAGGTGTCCCCAGGGCTCTATCTTGGGCCTTCTCATCTCCCTCTGTACTACTTCACTTGGTGATCTCATCAGCTCCCATGGATTGCATTACCATTTCTATGCAGATAATTCTTAACTCTACCAGTTCTGCTCAATCTCTCTGATCACCAATTTCACATCTGCAACTGCCTTCCAGACATCTTGAATTGGATGTCCAGTGGACCTCCTAAACTGAACATGACCAAAACCAAACTTTCTCCCACCATTTTCCCCTCCTGTCTTCCCTGTCACTGTAGAGGGTACTCCCATCCTCATTGTCCTTCAGGCTCCCAACCTAAGAGTCATCTGGGACTCCTCCCTCTCTCTTCCCAGCCTCCCCCACCTCCAGTATGAAGTCCTCTGCATGTAGTGGCTACATTTCTGGCTCAAAGATGAAGCCTTCAACCCAATTCAGTCTGGAGCTCATAGATTGGACAAGCCCCCACCCACCCAGCACTGAGTGATTGTAACTGCTAAATGGTAATTGTTTCTCTTTTACCCGGGAACCCTGAGGGTCTTCTTCCAGTTTGATTTATTTTTTTATTAAAGGGACCCTTCTTTGAGTAACTACTTAAAGAAAACTGTTCATTGAATTGGGTGTATCTCACTCAAAGTGAGAATGTGATAAGACCTTATTCTGAAAGGGCCAGGGTCTCACTATGCTTCTTGGGATGTATCCAGTCATCCTGATGAATATCAGGCCCCTGGACCCAGATGACTCAGGAGAAGAAAGTAAGGTTGGTGCCCTTGCACAGCCCTCCCTCCCTCCAATCAAAGTCATCTTCTTGATGTCATGGTCCTCTTCGAGACAAACACAACAACAGCAACCACCCCTTCTCCCCATATTCAATCTGTTGCCAAAGCCTGTCAATTTCACCTCTACCATCTCTACTATGCCCCCCTTCTCCTCTAATACTGCCACCCTCCTGGTGCAAACCCTTATCATCTCATGCCTGGACTGTGGCAATAGCTGCAGGGGTGGGGGAGGTAAGGGGGTGTCTGCCTCCCTCAAGTCTCTCCTCTCTCCAGTTCATCCTCCACTCAGCCACCAAAGTGATTTTTCCTAAAGCACAGATCTGATCTTTTCATGCATACACCCCCTACTCAGTAAATTCCAATGACTGCCTTCAGGATCAAATACAAAATACTCTGTCTGGCATTCAAGGCTCTTCCTAACCCTGCCCCCTCCTACCTTTCCAGTCTCTATGACATCTTCTTCATTGATTCTTGGCTGTCCCACAAACAAGACCCTCCATCTCTCAGTTCCAGGTGTTCTCTGTGGCTGTCCCCCTGGCCTGGAATTCTCTCTCTTCATCTACTGCCTTTCTTGGCTTCCTTCGAATCCCAACTAAAATCCCATCTTCTCCAGGAAGTCTTTTCCAACCCCTCCTAATTCTAGCATATTCCCTTTGTCCTCTATCCAGTTTGTTTGTGCATCTTTGTTCGCTTGTCTTGCCCCTCAGATTGTGAACTCCTTAAGGACAGGGACTGTCTTTTGTCTCTTTTTGTATCCCCAGTGCTTAGCACAGTTCCTGACACATAGTAGGCACTTAATAAAGGTTTATTGATTGACTAGTCTTAATATGTAAACAAGGAAGAATCAGAATGGAGAAAGGAAACTGTAGAGCAGTATTTCTGACTCCAGGGCTTAGTAAAATGCTTGGCACATGTTAGGTACTTAATAACTGCTAATTATCTTGACTAATGAGTTTTGATGCAGAAATTTTAAATAAAGTATTAGCAGGGAGACTATAGAAACACAGCACAGAGATGATACACTATGACCGGGTTGTATTTATGCCAGAAGTGTAGTGCTGATTCAGTATTAGGAAAACTGTAAATATGATTAACTAGATTAATAACAAAAATGATAAAAACCAAATGATTCAATCAACAGATGCAGAAAAAGCTTTCATATGTACATATTCTTTCCTTTGTTAGAATATATGCTTCCTGGGGCAGCTAGGTGGTGCAGTGGGTAGAGCACCAGAGCAGGAGTCAGGAGGACCTGAGTTCAAATCTCACCTCAGACACTTGGCGCTCACTAGGTGTGTGACCTTGGGCAAGTCACTTAACCCCAATTGCCTCATCCTGGGTCATCTCCAGTCATCCTGATGAATATCTGGTCACTGGATCCAGATGGCTCTGGAGGAGAAGTGAGGTTAGTGACCTGCACAGCCCTCCCTCACTCAAAGTCAAGTACAAGTCATGTCATTATTTCTCTGATGGCATGGTCTTCTTCGGCAATGAAGGACAAACGCATACACACACATATGCTTTCTGAAGGCAGAGACCATTTCTCATTTGACATTGTCCTTGGCCACAGTATCTAGAACCTATGCAGCCAGGTGGCAGAGTGGGTAGAATGCTGGCCTTGGGAGTCACAAATCATGAAGACCTCCAGTGAAAGAGAACCTGCTCCCTCCTAAGGTCATCCCCATCTGTCTTTAGACAACTCTGTTAAGAAGTTTTCTTTGACTTGATATTATGTTTATATTTTCCTTGTACCCATAGTATGGATATAAAATCTTTTCCTTTGGATTCACCTAATGCATAATAATACATTTTGTTCCAACTTCTCATTTTCAATACATATACATGCTTACATTTCTCATGCCACAAGTTGTAGCATCTGTTCACCACTGACTGTGGACCCTGGGCCCGTCAGTCTCTCAGGTTGTAGGCAGTTCCTTGAGATTACAGCATAGAAGGGTCTTATGGGCTAGGGGGTCCTTATATACTCCTTGCCCAAAGGACCCACAGCTGTGTTTTATGTCGCTTTCCCTGGGCTCAAAATTAGATCCTACTGTCCTTAGTCTATCCCATAACATCTGGCTCATATTAACCCTGGGATGTGTGTGTAAGGAAAAGACAGCTCAAGTTGCCCTGAGTCTAACTTGTGACATCCTAGACTTTCTCCAGCAGTGCTCTGAAGCTCAGACACTGTCAGAAGTGGTCCCTATAGTACACTATCCTGAGGTCATAGATCTAGAGATGGAAAGGGCCTCCTCCATGGTTTTGTTATACAGCCCTCTAAATTATAGAAATGAGTGTGTCACTCAGGTTGTAAATATCAAAGCAGGTTTGGAAACCAAGTCATCTGACTACAGAACCTGTGCTGTCTTCATTCTGCCATGTCTCCTTCACCAACTGAAGGATGGTCCCTGGTTGACATCTATATATCTGGTATTTCAGGGCTCAGTGACTTTCAGGGATGTGGCTGTGAACTTTACCCCAGAGGAGTGGGGACAGCTGGTCCCTTCTCAGAAGGAGCTGTACCGAGAGGTGATGCTGGAGAACTACCGGAATCTGGTCTGCCTGGGTAAGGACCACAAGCCCCTCCTGGGATTCTGACTGTCTCAGAGAGGGTCTGATTCTTCCTTTGGGAAATGCTATGTGGGAGGTTGAATGGTGAGTTTAGCTTAGCCAGCAAAACTCAAAGGTCTCTAATAGTTTTATGTCACCTGTATGCAAATGGAAAATTTTTCCACAATTCAAGAAGCATTGATTAATCTTGCCTTGAATACAAGATACTTTGTTGGACCCTGAGGACAAAAAGACAGATGATTCCTGCTCTCAGAGAACTTCTAGACTATGGGAGATATTTGCTCATAAACTGAAATCTAGCAACTTGATTATGTTGTCCTTGAGATTGTACCTTTCCTGAAGTCCAAAATTGTGCCTGGAATTCTCAGTGCTAAAACCATGAAATCTTTGCACCCTGTTAGGGAGTAGTTCCAGTGAACTAAGGCTGGATTCGCTCTTCATGTCTCCTAGGAGCACAATACAGGACAGTCTTTAGAAGGCCATGATTCATCTCCATGGTGGCCTTCCTGACAGTAGAGAGGATAGGAATGAATTCTGAGTTGACTCTGTCAACAGCCTTTTCATTTCCAATGAACAGGACTGGCAGCTTCCAAACCAGATGTGATCTGCCAGCTGGAGCGTGGTGAAGCACCTCGAATGACAGAGGGAGATGTCATCCCAAGGAATGACTGTCCAAGTAAGTGAGTGAACAAAAGAGAGATGGGTGAGTCATGGCACCCCATCATTCATCATTTCCCAAACTGAACCGGGCTGCCTCTGGGAGCATTAAGTTCCTCCAGAGAGGTCACTTTTGGAGTTATAGCCAAATTTCTTTTTCAGGTTTGCATTAAAGTCAATGACTTCTGAGTGTTGTCACAGTGGTTTAGGGTTTCTTTGTCTTGGCAATGTGTATCTGACATATTTTAGACAAATGCAGAGGAATCTTTTTCCTTCCACATGAGCTCCCTTCCAACTTGAAATTCTTTGATTCTGGGATAACAGGATCATATATCTGGAGCTGGAAGGAACTTCAGGTATTACATAGTCCAACTCCCTTATTTCTCATTTATGAGGAAACTAAGCCTTAGGGAGAGAACTGTGTGATTTGCCCAGGGTCACAGGTAATAAACCTGAGAGTTGGGATTTCAACCCAGATATTCAAACCCCTAAAGCAGTGATCTTTTCATTCCTTTGTGCTGTTTCCCTAAGACATTCAGAATGAAATTAACTATTAATATGTGTTCCTTAAAACATATTGTCTGCTGTTATGTCTTTTTTTTTTTTTGGTCATATACTGGGTTCTCTTGTGTATAACAGAAGCCTGGGTCTCTACAAAAGGAAATGAAAGGAAAACCTTAGAGGAGAATCTGAGGGAAGAGAAATGGGATTAATTAGCTCTCTTTTCCCTTTTGTGACCTTTCTCAGACTCAGGAATATGTTTATTAGGAATAAGGAGTATTTAGAATGATATTATCTTAGTTTTTCCCAGAAACTGAAGGGCAATCCCGGCTAGCCCATGCCTCCCAATCAGTTCAGGACTCTTCTCAGTGTTATCTGTCATTGATGATCCTTCAACATTATTTCCATATTTATATACAGCCAGTTCAGTTCCTTGGGTAAATCCATTAGAATGGAAGAGGAGATTTAAACTCCATTCCTATTGTTGCCAGTAATTAGTTGTGTGACCTTGGGCACATCTCCAAGTCACTAATGAGGCTCAGTTTCTTCATTTATAAAATGTAATAACTAATTTATCTCACAAGTGCTTTTGAGAATCAGTGTGAATGATGATTATATAAATTATAAATGTCTATAACAAACAGAAGATGGTATTATTTGTTCTTCCTGTTAAGGTTAAACCATTGGATTTATTTTCCTGGAGGAGACACAAGAAAGATCTAAGTGTAAGGCAGTAAATACATGGGGATGTTTACACTTTTTTTCTTTCAGACTGGAAGACTAGGCCTGAAGCCAAGGAATCAGTTCCAAAGCTGGACATTTCTATGGAATCATCATCTCAGAAAAGATCCACAAGATGGCATGGTTCCTTGGTCTATAACTTCAGAGCAGCCTGGGGATATGATGCAGGGTTAAAGAGTCAGCAGAGTAAGAAGACACCTTCTCGGCCAGGAAAAATCATCCAATGGAAAACTCCCAGTAAAGCACAAGACCAGGAATGTAACACCTATGACAGAAGCTTCAGTAATGGGCCAGCCATTTTTCCACAAAGAATGTGTGTAGCAGGGAATCTCCAAGACTGTCATGCAGGCAGAGAGAATATCAGGCTGTATTCAGACCTAAATTCATGTAATAGAATCTGCTCTAAGAAAATATTTTCTAAGTATAATGAGTATAGGAAATCCTTCAGTTCTAAATTAGACTTTATTGAATATCATAGACTGTATCCTGCAGAACAAATGTATGAACATCATGACTGGGGAAAAGCCTTCAGTAGCTGCCCATCTAGTAATTCCCATCAGGCAGTTCGTATTGGAGAGAAACCTTATCTTTGTAATGAATGTGGGAAAGCGTTCTTTCTGAGTATACACCTTATTGAACATCAGAGAATTCATACTGGGGAGAAACCTTATGCGTGTAATGAATGTGGAAAGGTTTTCCGCCTCAACACACAGCTTACTCGGCATTATACAATTCATACTGGAGAGAAACCTTATGAGTGCAATGAATGTGGGAAAGTCTTCCGCCAGAGTGCCCACCTTATTCGTCATCAGACAATTCATACTGGGGAGAAACCATATGAATGTAATGAATGTGGCAAGGTTTTCCGCTTGAGTGCACATCTTACTTGCCATCAGACAATTCATACTGGAGAGAAACCTTATGAATGCAATGAATGTGGAAAGTCTTTCCGTGAGAAGAAAGGTCTAATATATCACCAGAGAGTTCATACTGGAGAGAAACCTTATATCTGTCCTGATTGTGGGAAGGCCTTCCGCCAGAGGACAGGACTAAGTTATCATCGGAAAGTTCACACTGGAGAAAAGCCATATGAATGTCATGAATGTGGGAAAGCCTTCCGTCAGAGAACAGGACTAAATTATCATCGGAGAGTTCACACTGGAGAGAAACATTATGGATGTCATGAGTGTGGGAAGGCCTTCTGGCAGAGTTCACAACTTTCCCAACATCGGAGAATACACACTGGAGAAAAACCTTTTGAATGTTCTGAATGTGGAAAGTCCTTCCGTCTGATTGCACAGCTTAACCAACACCAGAGAGTTCACACTGGAGAGAAACCTTATGAATGTCATGAATGTGGGAAAGCTTTCTGGCAAAATGCAGAACTAATTTATCATCAGAGAATTCATACTGGAGAGAAACCTTATAAATGTCATGAATGTGGGAAGGCCTTCCGCTTGAGTGAGCAGCTTTCCCGACATCAGAGAATTCATACTGGGGAGAAGCCTTATGAATGTAATGAATGTGGCAAGGCATTTCGTGTGAGTGGAAAGCTGACTCAACATCAGAGAATACATAATGGAGAGAAACCTTATAAATGTCATGAATGTGGGAAGGCCTTTTGCCAGAGCTCAGAACTTACTCGACATCAGAAAATACACACAGGAGAGAAACCTTATGAATGTCTTGATTGTGGAAAAGCCTTCCGACAGACTGCAGAGCTCACCCTGCATCAAAGAAATCATACTGGAGAGAAACCATATGAATGTAATGCGTGTGGGAAGGCTTTCACTACCAGTTCAGCTCTTACTTACCATCAAAGAATTCATACTGGAGAGAAACCATATGAATGTCATGAATGTGGGAAAGCATTTTCCCGAAGAGCAACACTTAGTCAACATTTGAGAATTCATACTGGTGACAAACCTTATGAATGTCATGAATGTGGAAAGGCCTTCCCCCAAAGGGTGGAACTTATTCGACACCATAGAATTCATGCTGGAAAGAAACCTTATGAGTGTCATGAATGTAGGAAAGCCTTCTGGGAGAGTGCCGAATTAATTTATCATCAGAGAATTCATACTGGAGAGAAGCCTTATACATGTAATGAATGTGGGAAGGCCTTTCGGGTGAGAACACAGCTTACTCGACATCAGAGAATTCATACTGGAGCCAAACCATATTCATGTAACGAATGTGGGAAGGCCTTTCGGGTGAGAACGCAACTTACTCGACATCAGAGAATTCATACTGGAGCCAAACCTTACAAATGTAATGAATGTGGGAAGGCCTATAGGCAGAGGGCAGATCTTACTAGACACCAGAAAACTCACACTGAAGAGAAACCATATGAATGTAGTAAGTGATGGTAAACTTTATGTTTAGGGAAAATACTTTATTCAACATCTAGCTAGTTTGTATTGGAGTGAGACACTTTATCAGTACAATCAGTGTGCAAAGTACTTAGATCAGAAAACAAAGCTTCTGAAATTTTAGTGAATTTGTACTGTGTATGAAAAAGCCTTGTGAATGTTGGCAGGCATCCTTTTAGAACACAGGATGTAATCAACACTGGGGAAGCCAGACTGGAAATCATATGGACAGCTTTCACCTTCAGATAGCCTGGGCTTTCTGTCACAAAGGACTGAAGGGAAATCCCATGATTTCATTAATGGGAGGAGGCCTTTGGCTAAAGCAGAAACCTACCATCAGAGAATTAACATTGAAGAGAAACCTTTTAAATTAATATTCTTTGTTGTGATTTCATGGCATCCATTTTTATCGTTAATTTAATTTTCTTCTCTCTCACCTGGTGATATAAAAACTTTATCCATTTTGTTAGGTGTTTTTTTTTTTTTTTAAAGAACCAGCTTTTAGTTTTGTTTATCAGTTCTGTAATCTTTCTAAATTTATGCTCTATTTTCAAAATTGTCTTCTTGGTGTTTATATTTATTTGTTTTCCAATTTTATTATGTATGCAATTCACTAATCCTCTCATTTTGCATTTTTTAATGTATGTTGTGAGGGATATAATTCTACTTTAAGTGACTCAGAAATTCTGGTATTTTGTCTTATTGTTATTCTCTTTCATGTTATTGTTACTGTGATTCGTCCTTTGACCCACTTGTTTCTTGAGATATCATTGTTAAGGGTCTATTTAGGTCAGCTTCCTTTGCTTGTACTCTCTGTATTACTCTTTTCAGTCTGATTGTGCATAAGATAGCACTTTGTATTTATTTTTTACATTTTTCATTTCTCTGTACCCTAGTTTATGGTCTGGTTTTATAAAGATTCCTTGTGATTTTAAGAGATGTGTGTATTGTGTTCTCATTCAGGAAGCAGTCTTTCTGATCTAAACTCTTCAACAGTTCGGTTCCATATTTTTCCTTTGTCTATATCTCTGTTAGATCTATTTAATTTCTGACACATTGCTTGGTATACAGGAAATGCTTGAATGCTTTTTCACTTACCTCGATGAAGATCAGTGGAAGGAGGAAGAGAAGTCATTTTGTTCATCAGGAGATACTATAGACCACACAAACCAGAGGTCTCTGAACTTTTTTTGTCTCAGAGTTGCCGTTAGCAGTCTAATGAACCCTGCGGTATCTTCTTCAGAATAATGTGTTTTTTACAAAATAAGTTCATTTATTTATTTTTAGTTTGCTTAGTTTCTCCCATCCCTCCCCATCCCCCAGGTGGCATGCAATCTTACATGGGCTCTACACATCCATTCCTATTAAACATTTTCACATTAGTCACATTGTATGGAAGAACTGGAATGAATGGGAGAAACCATGAGAAAGAAAACACAAAATAAAAAGAAAATTATCTGCTTCACTCTGCATTCAGAGTCCATACTTCCTTCTCTAGATGTGGATGACATTTTCCATCATGAGGCTTTTGGGAGTGTTTTAGGTCCTTGCACTGCTGAGAAGGGCTAAGTCTATCAAAATCAGTCCTCACACACAGTGGCTGTTATTATGTACAGTGTTCGGTACTGCTTACTTCACTTGGCATCAGTTCATATAAGTCTTTCCAAGTTTTTCTGAAGTCTTCCTATTCATCATTTCTTATATAGCACAATAGTTTTCCATTATATTCATCTACCACATCATGTTCAGCCATTCCCCGATGGATGGACATCCCCTCAATTCCCAGTTCTTGGCCACCACAAAAAGAGCTACTATAAATATATTTGTATGTTGTTTTTTAATACATAAAAAACATAGGGTTTCAAAGAAAACACAGAAATACAAGTATCAAAATATTTTTAAATTAATTCATTGAATCTAGATTAAGAACCCCTGATTTACACAGAAAAGGACCAGCCTATTGTGCAGTCTGGAGCATGTGAATGGAGAAACAACTGATTTTTCCCGAAGAAGCCTACAGTAGAGCACTCGGAGAAGGGAGAAAGTCAACAAGTGCAGGAACATCATTATACAAGCACAAGGGTATACGAGTGATGGAACCAGACGTCTAAGAATGTGTGCTCCCAAAGCAAGGAAGCCTACAACTTCTTGCCCCACGGAAGTGATAGCTCTGTTCTTCAAGAAATCCTGGCTTTTATCATCAAGACGAAATTGATCATTGGGGTAGAAATTATAGGAACCTTGCCGAGGAAGCGACCACTCCCTCCCAAACTTTGCTGCGTGTGTTAGATTACAGATTGTGAGCTGGAAAGGACCTTGAGGCCATGTACTCTAACAACCTGATTTTAACATATAAGGAAAGTGAGGGTGGGAAAGGAAATGGGATTGGTCCAAAGTGAAATAAGTAGAAACATCACAGGGGAAACTGAGAAAGAAAAGAAAGGCATTCCCTGACTTTCATCCTGGGTTTTAGGAAAACATTTCAAAGTGTTGAAAGGAAGGATAGGCAGCATCTCATGGCTCAAAATTCTACCAGGGAAGTCAGCTTAGGAGGGGATGGAGAAACTCAAGAATGAAATTCCTGAGGGCACAAACAGGTAACAATTTTAATAAAAGCAGGAGTTATTAGAAGATACTAATGTTTTCAGAACTTAGTACCTTAAATGTTTAAAAGATATGTGCAGACAATATAAGCAAGGGCAGGTGATGGATAAGGGCCACAAAACCATGGCATTGCCTAGTAGGAATAATTTCCAGAGGCAAAATTAAGGATAAGGTAAGCCTAGTGAGGAAAACAGCCAAATCAAGCATTTATTAAACACCTGTAATATGCGAGGTGGAGCAGCTAGGTGGTGTAATGGATAGAGCAGGACCCTGGAGTTGAGAAGATCTGAGTTCAAATCTCAGCCCAGACACGAATTGTGTGACCCTGGGTAAGTCACTTAACCCCTCTTTGCCTCATTCCTCATCTCTAAAATGAGGACCCTGGAGGAGGAAATGGCAAACCACTCCAATATCTATGCCAAGAAGATGAGCAAGTCCATGGGCTCATGAAGAGTTGGACTCAACTGAACCAAACATATACTGGGCCCTGTTCAGAAAGCTGGAGACAGAAAGAAATGCACAACTGCTCCGAGGAATGCACACCGTTATAGGAGAGGCAAGGTGCAAATTAACTATCAGGCAAATTGGAGATAATGTCAGAAGGAAAGCATTACCCTTGTAGAAGGTGGAGCTTTAGATGAGATGAAGGAAGCCAGGAAGCAGAAATGGGGAATTGTAAAAAGGGGTTTGTGTTTTTGGCATATTGTTTTGTTCATAAGATGTATTGGGGATAAAGAGTATAGTCAAGGAAGAGACAGAACCTTGGGGAGGAGGAGATATGAATGACCAAAGAGGGAGGATTCTCTTTCTGCTTGGCCCTTGGATTGGAAAGACCAAATAGAATCAAGTGGGTTTATAGAATGAAAGTGACCAAAAGGGGATATAGTAAGAGGGTGCCGATCAGTCCTTGAGTAATTCAGTTGATCCAGATTCTCTAGAAGGCTCCATAAAGACCTAGCAGGTGTGATCAATTACTGAGTGGGACAGTGAGAGTGAAGAGACTTAGAAACAGGAGATACTATAAAATTAGGGAAAGGTAAATGTCTGGCTTTTGAAAACAACATAAGAAATGCAAGAGTGTGCAAGCTGTAGGCCAATAAGATTAATTCTTAGGAAAAAATTTTTTAGGAGATCATTAAACAGATGGGTAACGAATACCTAGGGAAGTGACAATTCCAAGGAGCCATCACAGCTTCCAGGACAAGTCATGCCAGATCCTTGTACTCCTGATGGAGTTACCAAGCTGGTAGATCAGGGAAATGGTGGAGATAGAATTTACCTAATTTTTTTCTAGTAGAGCATTTGATAAAGCATCTCATATTCTTTTAAAATAATTTTTATTGATGTCTTTTGTTTGTACATCATTTTTCCCAAGGAATTCTTCCCCTGCACCTCCCAGGAAGCCTTTCCACATGACAAGTAATAAGACAGGTACAAAAACAATTCAGCAAGATGGACCAAAAATAACAAAAAATCTACTATGTCTATAGTTTGGCTACCTCTATCCCCCAACCCCCAAACATTCCTCTGCAGAGAAAGTGCAGAAGTGTTTTCTCAAAGGTACATGGCACAGCAGATCTGGAGTCAGAAAGACCTCACTTCAAATCCTGCCTCAGATACCCATCAGTTGTGTGCCCCTAGTGATTTAATCTCTCCACCTTCTATTTCCTCACCTGTAACATGAAGGTAATAACACCTTTCATAGAGGATTGTTGTAAGGACCAGATGAGATGATTTTTGCAAAATGCTTTGCAAACTTTAAAGTCATAGAAATGTAAGCTATCATTATATCTGAGGCCAAAATTGGTCATAATTTCACAGCATTCAGTTTCAATTCTTCTCTTTACCTCATTTGTTTCATTTTGTGTCAGTTCACTTAACTCTTCTCTTGCTTCTCTGTCTTCATCATAATCATTTAAAGTTCTATCTTATTCTGAACTTACTTTCCCAAAAAAGCCTTTCCATATACAAAGCAGATCAGAAAAAGATGAACTGTTAGGCAATCCCAAGTCTCCCATGTATAGCTTGCTTTTTAAAAAGCATATAATAAATTCAGCCTGCTCACAACTGTCTTGTCTATATTCATTGTGTCTTAGAGCACATTACATTCATGTGCCACAGCTTTATAGTCATTCCTATTTGTTGGAGATCTCCAACAACTGGAGATCTGGTTTGTTCCCCCCCCCCCTTTTTTTTGCTACTACTATCAATATTTTGTTATATGTAGGACCCTTCTGTTTTGTCACCGACTTCACTAATGTTTATTCTTAGTAGAATCTCTGGGTCACTGGGTATGGACATTTTAATAACTATATAATTCCAAATTGTTTTCCAGAATGGTATGGACCAATGCAAAACTCCACCAACTCATTTTTCCACAACCTCTCCTCTTAAACTATTCCTGTTTTATTTTGCTTTGTTTTTCTTTTTGTTTTTTTTTGTGTGTAATTTGCCAATGTGCTACTTAAGGTGAAACCTCAAAGCAGTTTTCATTTGCTGTTTTCTTATAAGCAATTTTGGTCATTCTTTTATCTGGTGGTTAATAATTTATAATTCTTCTTTTGACAGTTTTCATCTTTATCTATTGGGGAATAACTTTGAGGCTTATATGTTTCTCTTAGTAGCCTATATATCTTGAATATCAAACCCTTATATATAATAGTTGATACACCGAATTTTTCCTAGTTGATCATTTTTCTTCTTACCCTAATTGCATTAATTTTGTTCATAGAAATGCTCTTTAATTTCATGTAATCAAAATCATCTGTTTTATCTTTTGTAATCACTACTGTCTTTTGTTTGATTACAAATTCTCCTTGCTATAGCTGTGAAAGGTAACTAGTCTTGTTCTTCTGATTTTATTATGGTATGATCTTTAACAGGTTACTTTTTCATTTTAAATTTTTTATGGCATATGGTATAAGATGGTAATCTAAACCTAATTTCTACTAGAGTACTTTGCAGTTTTCACAGAAATTCTTGTCAAACAAGGAATTCTTTCTTAGGCATTTTGTGTTTTGGGATTATTGAGTTAGATTACTTCTGATTTTTTTCTAGTCTAATCTGTTTCATTGTTCAAATTTTCTGGTTTGTTTTTTTTTTAAATAAGAGTACCACATAGTTTTGATGATTATGGTCTATAGAACACTTTCATGTTCTTTCTACTATTGTGGAAAAGATGGAAAGATATGAGGTAGACAGTAATACAAATAGATGTATTCAGATCTGGTTGAAAGACACGACTGAGTAGTCATGATTCCAATATCATTTTGGCAGATCTCCAGGATAGTACACTAGGGATCTGTAGTTGGCCCTGGATCACTTACATTCTTATCAGTAACTTGATTAAGACTGAGAAGTGATTTACTCATTAAAGTTTCCAAAGACAGAAGGCTGAGATAGCTGGTACACTGGATTGACAGGGTTAGGATCCCAAAAAATCTCCACTCATTAGTTAGATCATCAGAATAAATCTAATATGGTGAAATTCAGCAGGGATCAATATAAACGTTGCATACTTGTCGCAACACACACACACACACACACACACAAATCTGCCTCACAATTCGGACATGAGGGTAATATAACGATATAGCATTTATCTTGACAAAGGTTTGGGGATATTAGTGGATTACAGGTACAATACGTGTCAACAATAGGATGGGGCAGCCCAAAGCAAAACAAAACTACACTCTCGACCAAACTAAGATTTTTCAACTACATTACAAGAGGTATAGCTTCTGGGAGTACTTAGTGGTCTTAATGTACTCTGTCCTGGTTAGTCCCTACCTAAACTTACTCTGTGAACTCGTGTTTACAGAACTGGGGGATTGGAAGGAACCTCGGAGTCATCTCCATCTAATTCAGCCCATTTAAATAAGGAACTTCTGCTCCTACATGGCCAACAACTGATTACCCAGATTCTGCCTGAAGACCTTCAGGGAGGGAAGGGAACCCACCAACTCTCAAGGCAGCCCCTGTCACACTTGGATGGCTTGTCACAGGCCTTCATCTCATCACATGGTCAGACCTGGACTTCAGGAAATCACTTGGCTACTTAGCGTAGGGACCATGGAGGCCACAGCAGTAGTCCAAGTCAGACAAGGGCCTGAACCAAGAAGGTGCCTATGGAACTAGAGATGTGGAGGTGGAAAGCGTAAGATTAGGAAACCAGTTGGATATATGGGGTGAGCAAGAGGAGCCAAGGAATGAGGCATTGTGCTAATTGCTTTACAAATACATTTGATCTTTGGAACAGCCCAAGGAGGTGAGTGCTATTCTGATCCCCATTTGACAGTTAAGGAAACTGAGGCAGAGAGAGGTTAAGTGACTTGCCCAGGGTCACATTGGAAGCTATGATGTGTCTAAGGTTGACCTGTTCTTCCTGGCTCACTTTGTATGGAGATGTTTTAGGGGGTAGGGGCCCCAGGACATGATGGGTATTTGAAAGATAGTTATATAGAAGAGAGATTAGAAATATTCTGTTGGTCCCAGAGGGCAGAACCAGGAGCATTGTGGGGAGGGAGAGGGAAAGAGTTTAAAAAAGGCAAATTAAGGCTTACTACAAGGAAACATGACAGCTACATGGCACAGTAGATAGAGTTCCAGACCTGGAGTCAGGAAGACCTGAGTTCAAATTTGGCCTCAGACTCTTATTGGCTATGTGACTCTGGGTAAGTTACTTCACCGTGTTTGCTTCAGTTTCCTCATCTGTAAAATAAACTCGAGAAGAAATTACTCCAGTATCTTTGCCAAGAAAACCCCCAAATGAGTCATGAAGTTGGACACCATTCAAAATGACAAAGCAACAGCAACAAGGACACATGGGAACAGTGTCCAATTGGATGCTGCAGACAGTGACTGTAGCCAGGGAATTAAATGATACTTGCTGCTTGGAAGGAAAGCTATGGCAAATCTGGACTGCTGACAGAAAGGCAGAAACATCACCTAGCCAATGAAGAGCCATATAGTCAAAAACTATGGTTTTTCCAGTAGAAATATATAACTGTGAGAACTGGATTCTAAGGAAAGCTGAGCACCCCAGAATCCACACTTTTGAATTGCAGTGCTGGAGAAGACTTTTGAGACAGCAAGGAGGTCAAATTAATCAACTCTTAAAGAAATTCATGCTCTTCACTGGGAGGTCAAATACTGAAATTGAAGCTTAAATACTTTGGCCATAGGAAGAGACAACAGAATTCACCGGAAAAGATCCTGATGTTGGGAAAGATTGTAGGCAAAAGAAGAAGGGGAGGGCAGAGGATGAGATGGGTAGATGGTGTCATGGAAGCAACAAACATGATCTTGGACAGACTTTGGGAGCCAGTGAAGGCTATAAGGATGTGATGTGTTATGGTCCATGGGGTCATGATGAGCTGGACATGACTGAATCAACAATAAGGAAACATAATCAGTAGGTGGTGAAGTGGGTAGAGCACCAGGCCTGGAGTCAGGAAAATATGAGTTCAAATTTGGCCTTAGACACTAACTGTGTGACCCTGGGCAAGTCACTTCACCCTGCTTGCCTCAGTTTCCTCATCTGTACAATGAACTGAAAAAGAAAATGTCAAACTGCTCCAGTATCTCTGCCAAGAGTCATACAGGACTGATTGGCTAAACAACAAAAACCATCCAAAAGATCCCTCCTGCGGGGATTTCATCCTCAATGGAAGTCTTCAAATAGATGCTTTATGGCCACTTTAGTCAGGGAGCATTTGGTAAGAACTTACCAAGGGCCAGGCACTGGGCAGAACTCTTGTAGTAAATACTACTGATAAATACTAATAATCATAGTAAATAAAATAATAATAATGACAGTGGTAGTAATAATTTTCCATGGTGCCTAGTATGTGTCAGACACTCTGCTAGACACTACAGTCATCTCATTTGATTCTCACAACAACCAGAAGAAGTAGGTGCTATTATTATCCCCATTTTACAGATGAGAACACTGAGGCAGACAAAGGGAAAGTGGCTTGCCCATGATCATGCACTTAGAAAGTGTCTGAGGCCAGTGTCTGTCCCAGCTCCAGGTCCAGCTCTCTGTCTACTACACTGCCTCCCTCTTACATACATTGGAGTGGGCATTCCTTTTTCTTGTCTGGGGCAGGGGGGTGGGGTGGGGGTGGGGAGGGGGGGGCTCTACCATTCTTTGATTCTCATTCTTTAGCCTCCCTGGAGTCTCACCAAGTTGACCAGGGAACCTGTAAGTGATGAAGCCCCTCCATCCATTCTTCTCCCCATCCCCCAGGAGAACAAAAGGTCCTCAAAGACAGAGTCTGTGCCTCATACCTAACAGGTACTTGCTTGTTAAACTGAATGTAATGAATGACCCGTATAATTATGCCGTAACTCCATCTTCAATCTCCTCTCCCACAAAGACTTTGTATTTTGTTATAGTACGCCTGAGAGAGGGGGGAATATAATCTCGGTATTGATGTTTTAGCCCCCATGGCAGAAGGAATATGGGTGAAGCACTTGAGCCAGACAGAACTGCCTTCCTGACAACTCACTGTGGAAGCACTTGGAGAGAACCGAGTTAAATGTCATTCCTAATGAGAACTGAATCCAATTAAATTGGACTTTGTCGAGAAAAGCAGTTAACTGACATTTCTAAGGCAGCTGGTAGTTATGGTGGTCAAGGGTTGAGAAAAATGTACCCCACATGTTTAGGAGCCATGAGTAAAGAGGCAGAGAGACCCTAAGAGACAACATGAGTGGTCAGATGGGCAGACCAGAGAAGAAGAAAAACCATATATAGCAAGTGGTGTTCAATGGTGGGAGAACTCTAATCCAGTTTCACCTTTGCAGGCCGCTTATACTCTGTGATTACTACGTCGGTGTTACATCATGAAAATGTGTATTATTTTATGTTCTGATATGCATCTCATGACAGTGATGGGTGTTAAAGTCTGAGACTGAGATAAGAGAGAACCCATGAAATAAGAACGTTTATTAAGTGCCATGCCAAACACTGCATTTGTTGGTTTTACTGGGCTGAGTGCTTAAACCAATCAATTATTTAATGCAAAATTTTGCATTGTGTTATTTATGAGGTAAGGTTAGACCATGCCTCAGATGACCTTCAGAATCTGAAGAGAAAAAAATAGCATGTCAGTAGTGGAGTGGTGTATGGGGATGTAAATGAAATAAAATGTGCATGTGCGTGTGTGTGTGTGTGTGTGTGTGTGTGTGTGTGAAAAAGGTACTTAAGTACTCACTGTGTGCCAAGCACTGAGTATCCAAAGACAAAAGTAAAGCTAGTTCCTTCCTTCAAAAAGGTGATGTGTCTAATATTAATCAACATATGCAGGGAAATGGTGGCCCCAAAGGCACACTTGGGTTAAGAAAATGACAGCGATAATGTTTAGGGCCATAAGGGAATAGACTGACATTCCCTTTCCAGGAGCCATGACAGTGTGAATTTGATCATGTTTCTGGAACTAGAAGGCTGGTGAGAAGATGGGTAATAGGAAGTAAAGTGGATTGTGGCTGGGACTATTTTGAACACTGGGCTAACACTAACCAGTCAAGACAGCAGGCTTTGGGGTGTGTCCTTGGTCCCTGATAATCCTTGAGATGTTTTTTAGTCATGCCTTCTGTCACATACCCACACATTACAAAGTTGAGACAACAATTACTTAACAAATGCTTATTGATTGAGTGCTCAAATATCATTCAGTGACTTTTCTGATGCTGAAAAGAAAATTGAAGTGAATTTGACTTATCTGATCTTGGCAAATATCATGTAGTTCTGTCAAATCTGGGAGTGGAACTTAACATGACCAGCTCCTTCACCTGGCTGTCCGTCAAACAGGCTCCTCCTCCTTTTAAGATGGGCCTTCTGATCACATTTCCCAAGAGAAAAGTCAATGTCCACTCAGTTTCTATAGGTTGCTGGGGCTCTTTCAGCTAAAACCATGTTCCTCTACTTTTAGCTAGAGTTTTGTGATGGATGGAAGGTCCGCAATACAAGGAGTAGTTAAAACTGATTAGCTAAATGGTAGTTAAAGGACTCCTTAATCCACAGGACATTTCCCCTAGGCCTCCTGCACTTTTATCTGGGGATGTCAATAACTAATTAATTCCACTTCCTGTCCTGGTGACACGTTATGTAACAAATTGCCAAACCTACGAATTGTGTCTCAGAAGTATGGTGGTAATGTCCTGACATCTTAGTAGCTGCCAGAGCCAGTTCTGGGAAGCAAGGTAAGAGGGGGGCTGATAACTCAGGACCTGAGCCCTGCCTTTCATCCCACTCTGTTCTCACCTTCCCTACTTCTGAAGTTGTGATTTTGTTTAAAACAGAAATGTTTTCATTAAATTACAAAAGGGGATGACGAAGATCATTTTCTGTGGGAAGAAGGAACACAAGCGTCAAAGCTGATCTGATTCAGTATGAACTTATTAAGTACCTCCTATGTACAAGGCACTGTACTCAGTGCTATGGATAAAAACACGGACAAACCAGCCCCTGGAGAGTTTCTATTCTGTTGAAGGGGAGACAAATACACATTGAAACAACATAAAACATCACGCAATTTGGCAGCATTGGTGGCGAGCTGTTGAGAGCACTAATATCTGGGACAGGCCTCCTGTTGGAGATGACACAGGAGTTGAGCTTAGGATTCCAAGGGAAAGGGATGAGGAGAGAGCATTCTGGGCATGGGGACAGTACATAGAAAGGCTAGCCAATCAGCCTGAAGAGGCTGGCACCTGATCATCAGTGCACTGGATGCCCAACAGGGCTCTAGTATCCATGAAGGAGAAAAGAGAATGCAAAAAAAGCTTTGACATCTTTTCCATCATTCATCTGTTGTCCTTTGACTTCATCTTTAAATTCTTTGCAGAATCACTTTTTTTTCTTTCCAGTTAACACAAGAAAACCAAATTAATTACTTTACAGAGTAAAAAATAGGCATCTGAAAGGTAAGAATGATGACAGACTATGAGATGCGTAGGGTTTTTTAAATATTATAAATAATTTGGATATAATGCAGCTGCTTAAATTTTTGAAAATGAAATTCATCCCATAAAATGGGAGGACTCCCTGTGCTTCTCTGTCAGGATTTTGTTTACACATCATCCTCACCCTTCTTTCTTTGTTCGTTTACATGGCCACAGTACCTCTATTATCCTTCCAGATCTACTGCTGGTCACTGTTTTTCTCTGCGTATTTGCATTAAAGGTTTTTTTCACAGTTATTTATATAACTCTGACTCAAACCACAGGGAATATGGCTATTGTTACTGTAAAATCTTGACAATTTAGCTAGCATTTCATAAGGAGTCTGTCAGAGAACTGTAAGAGTTTAATTATCACCTTTGAGAAAGTCAGGAGAAGATAACCTGAGAATTCTTGAGACATATTAACTGTCATGCTGAGGGGACTGAACTGCTTGCCTGTGGCTCCTATGTTGAGAAGTCACAAGTTATAATATCTACATTTCTATATCTACCTATACATAACTGTGATCTTTCTTACAGCTGATATATTGTTGAAATAGTTAAATATATCTTTCCATTTGTCACACTTATAAATTACATAATCAGGGGCACTGATGTTTAAGTTTATGAGACTATCTATGGGTTGATATTGAAAGAGACAAGAAAACTTATGCGGAATAAGAGCTCAGTGGGGGCTTGGAGCTAATTAATAAGATAGCTTCTGTCCTTGTGGTCCTTTATGAGGTAACATCAGAATGTATTTTCTGATTGCTTTGGGACCTAAGGGAAGGCCTTTAAAGAGGGAATGAATCTATTAGGAGATGGGTCAGGGTTTGATGCGCAGAGCCCCCGAGAAGGGTTGCTCTTGTAACATAGACCCAGACGTTCATCCATACGATTGCTACCCATCTTAGCATAAAGCCTGGCTACAAAGGAGGAGAAACACTTCTGAAGCCCTGCTATACAGGGATTCCATGAAGACTCACACATGGGGGCTTCCATCTGGGGTATCAAAATATTCCTACTCCATTTTTAGAGTGTGTTTTCACCGTTGTGTGTGTGTGTGTGTGTGTGTGTGTGTGTTCGTCCTTCATTGCCGAAGAGGACTATGCCATCAGAGAAATAATGACATGACTTGCACTTGACTTTGTTTTTTTTTGAGTGAGGGAGGGCTGTGCAGGTCACCAGCCTCACTTCTCCACAGCCATCTGAATCCAGTGACCAGATATTCATCAGGATGACTGGTGATGACCCAGGATGAGGCAACTGGGGTTAAGTGACTTGCCCAAGGTCATACAGCTAGTGAGTGTCAAGTGTCTGAGGTGAGATTTGAACTCGGGTCCTCCTGACTCCTGCACTGGTGCTCTATGCACTGCACCACCTACCTGCCCCGGAGTATTATTATGGGTGTGCCAAATACAATTTTCACATTTTTACTACCTTCACAATGGAGGCTGCCAATGTTTGTAATATGTTGTGAATTAATGGGTATTGAGATATATAGAAGTCTAAATAGTAGGACTTGATCCTGATTTTAAAAATACATTATAACATTATTATATTATTATCATCATTATTATTAGCTAGCATTTATACAAGGTATTAAAGGTTACAAAGTGTTTGACATACCGTTAACTCATGATTTTCACAATTCTGGGAGAGGAAGGAAGGAAGGAAAGAAGGAAGGAAGAAAGGAATGAAGGGAGGGAGGGAGGAAGGAAGGAAGGAGGGAGGGAGGGAAGGAAGGAAAGCAGGAAGGGAAGGAGGCAAGAAGGAACAAAGGAAGGAAGGAAGGAAAGAAAGGAAGGAAATAAGGAAGGGAGGGAGGATTTATTTACGTCACTTACTGTGTTCCAGGCACTGTGCTAAGTGATACAACTACAAGCAAAAAGAAAGCTAGCCCCTGCCCTCATGGTACTCACACCCTAATGGGGGGAGTGGAATGAAGAGACCTGGCAGTGCACGGTGTGAAATCCCAAAAGTCAGGAACAGGGTCAGGAGGGGAATGACAGAAGGCTGGCCTGAGATCCTTCACCAAAGAGTCTCCAGGAGAAACTTGCCAATGAGAGAAGGGGGCTGGGTCTTGTGGTGGTACCTTCCATGAGGAGAAGGCTGTGAGAGGGATGAGACGTTCCAAGGCTAAGAGACCACGGGCACTGAAAGGTCACAGGGTTTGTAAGGGTCAAGGAGATATAAAGTGATAACTACCAGGGGAAATAACAGTGTTTGGGGAATTCCCAAATCTGATTGATTGCAGTTACGGATACAGGGACAAGAGGGGATTGTATCCATTACAGTCTCTGAGGAGGATTTCACTAAAAACTAGAGTTTTATTTAAGTAAGAAGTTTTACCAGTAGCAAAACTGAAAACTCTGCTTAAATCAGAAAAAAAAAATGCTTCCACATGGTCAGTATTAAAAGTACAAAAACCCAACATCCTAAGCTTGTCAGAAATCTTCACAGAAGGGGATCTTGACCTTTCTTAGGGAGAACCAATAGAGAGACAGGCTGGGGTGGGGTGGGGGGAAACTAATGGTAAGAGACTGGTTGACAATTGTCAGAGACAAAATGTACAGTTTGGTGGAAAGTGTCAGCGGGCCTGCTTTTGGACTTAAGAGTCCTCAAAGTGTAGAGAAATTTGAGATTATCCGGCAGGAGTACTTTCAAAAACTAGTGTGACACCATGAGAACGGCCCAGGCACTCCAATGGTGCTTGTTAGGTTCACAGCCCACCTAGGGCTCTGTGAAGATGGCCTCATCGCCTCAAACTATTCTAAGAGCTGCCAGGGTTCTGCCTGCCTCAAGATTCCTCCTACTCTAGTCCATCCTCCATTCAGACAACAAAGGGAGTTTCCTAAAGCCCAGGTCTGACTCTCTTTCTCTGTTTCTGAAAGATTTGGGATTACTGCCTTGGGATCTGCAGTTAGGTTTCAGTAATGGCAGCTTCTGCACCAAGTCACCCCAAGAGTCTTGGCCCCCCTCTTTGTGGCCATTGTGCTTCTATCTGCTCAGCTTCTCTTGATCATCTTTTTAGTAAATCATTTTATTTAATATTTATAAATATATATTCATAATTATGTTACATATGTATATACATATATAAAAATTCATGAAAAGGATTTGTTCTGCAAAATTTGGATTCAGTCAAAAGGTCACACTTGAGGCTCTAGAAGGCCACATGTGGCCTCAAGTTCCCCACCCCTGGATTAGTAAACTCCCTGAGAAAGTCATTGGCATCAACTAGCCTAAGCCCTTTACAGATATTATCTCATCAGATTCTCACTACAAGCCTGAGGGAGATGCTATTATCTCCACTTTGCAGTTGAGGAAAATCAGGTTAACAAAGATTAGGAGACTTGGCCAGAGTCACACAGCTAGGGAGTGTTTGAGTCCAGATTCGAATTCATGTCTTCCTGACTGTAGGCCCACCTAGCTGCCTATGATAAATAATGTTCAGCACACTCAATAGTGGATTTTAAAAAATCAAACATACAGTATTACTAAGAATATTTATTCTAAATCCAGTAACCATCAAAAAAAAAAAACCCTCAAAACAGGAGGGGAAAAATCAAAATTTATTCTTCCCATATTTTCACTTATTAAAAACAACAGTACTGGCTCCAACCCGAAGCAGGCCCCAGTAGCAGCGGTCATTCTCTCTGCCCTGTATCCACTTTTCCTTTTGTATTTTCCTGGAGGGTGCTGCTGTCACTGTCATTCACAGCTGTGATCAGTTCATTGTCCTGATTCTGCTTCCTGCATTCACTGCACTTGTGCACACAAGGGCTTTCCACATTTCTTTGCGCCCTTCATGGACAAAACTTCTCATGACCCAATAATATCGCCCTTACTTTCATAGGTCACAATTGGCTTTGCCATTCCCTAATTTTTGGACATAAGTATGGTGTCTAGGCACGTTCTGATCCAGTAGGGTCCTCTCACCCCTCACCCCAAGGCATATCAGAGCCAGTCTATGATCATCTGGCAGTTAATGTTATATGAGGCCATATTGCTTCTCAAAAATGTCATGGCAATTTGGACCTCCATCAGCAGTGTAACAGTGTGCTTCTTCTCTGGTACTACCAGGATGATTCCACCACCTTTAACAAACTTTGTCCACTTAGTGGGTAGAAGGTGGCCTCTTATAGCCAAAGCCTTTCTGATTGTTAGAATTATTTGAGTGGTGATCAACAATTTTGGCGGCTTCTTCTTCCAAGAGCTGTCTGTCCATATCTTTTGACATCTATAGAAATTTCTACCTATATCATTTGGATCATATTTTTATTGGACCTAGGCAGAGGAACAAACAAGTCTGAGCATCCTCTGTAGACTGTTACATCTATGACTCTGCCAGGGCCTCCATGTTTCTGTTGGGGGGCAGGGACCTTTATATAGAGATAATAGTGACAGCCCCTCTCTATGGGCTGAAAACCAAGGAAGGCAAGATGCCACAGGCCAGCAATGAAAATCCCCCAAATTCATAGCAGGAGATGTTCAGGAAGGTGTCAACTTCCTGCTTCTGAAGCGTCACCAACAACGTAATGATGTGATACAGTTTGTAGGCCTTTGTACATGCAGGGATTTCTGACCCCACCTTGCAACCTTCCTGAAAATTTCCTCTGAGTAAACATAAGAACATCCCCATCGAGTTTCCAGAATGGAATTCTTCATCTAAATAAGTAAACGAATCCACCTCAAGGAAAGTGAAAGTAGTTTTTATTTGTAGTGGTGAGAAGAGGTGATTGAGGCAGCAAAGAGATCTGGCCCCCAAGACAGAAGGTTCTAATCTAGGCTGCAGAGGCCAAGCCACAGTGCCTGACTGGGAGGTAGCTTCCTCTCCGTTAGACTACCCAGGATCCAGAATGCTGTGTAGCTCTGCACTCTGAAGAGGCCTCAATCTAGAAACCAGGAAGGGGATGGATATCTTTGCTTCTTGGTCAGGGAACACCCGTGCTAGAGTTCTCAGTGAGTGCCACTCCCCACCTCACTCCACAACTAAAGACCAAAGAAGAGGCTCTCTGGGGTCTTCCAATGGGCAACCTGCAACTCCAGCTTTATGCAGGGTCTGGGATGATGGGGAAGTAAAAACACAGACAAATCCCACTCATGAAGTGAGTGGAGGGGGACACGACATTAGGACATTTATAAAGCACTTGACATAACCTCCGTTGAGCCTCACAGCAAGCCTGTCAGGCAGGTGTCAGAATCTTTTAAAATGAAGAAACCGAGGCTCAGAATGGTAAGGTGGCTTACCCAGGGTCCTGCAAGTGTCAGAAGAGGCATGTGAGTCCACAACTCCGTCCATTCTACCACATTGCTCCCAACGGATGTGCCCCAAACTTGGGCCCATCATGTTCCCAGTCAAACTGATCAACCCAGCATCTTCAACGACTGCCCACTTTGGGGATGCCCTGGAGCACTAAGGAATGGAAGGCAAAGTTGAAGGGAAACTGGTGATTTCTTCATGACTGTGGAACACTGTGGTTTTAGAAGGGAAGGGCAAATGTGGGAAGTGAATACTCATTCCCAAAAAGGATTTGTGCTTCTGGACCATGGATTAAAATTCAGGAAGGAGCTCCTGGTCAGGGACACTGCCTGGCACCCTGCATATCTAATCCAGAGGACTTTGAACTGAAAAGGAATTGTGTCTCTAACAATTGAATGCCAAAAAGTGGCTACAACGTAACTGCACAAATACAAACACAACAAAAATTTAGGAGACAAACAACAGAAAAGACCTCAAAAGTAGCCCAAAATGGGCAAGGTAAAGTAGAGGTCCTGAAGGAAGCAGGCATGCCAGAGGATGGCCCTGGAAGGCACCGGACAGGAGACCAAGGAAGAACTTTCAGCTACAGATGAATGAGCAGAAACAGGAGAAATGCTACAGAACATCGGGACAAAAAGAGAAAACAAGTCTGCTTGATAATGGACTGCAAACCTGGTAGCAAGGCATCACTGGGTAGTGATGAAGATGACCACTTCCTAGGCATCATCTGGACCTCGCCAAAACAGAGCAGGTAATCATTTCTTGGCTTGCTTGAATAAGAATTTCTTCCACCAGAAAGTAGGGGAAGCAATAGGAATTGTTTTGGGGCCAAATTATCACCAATGTGAGGAGCTGCTGACTGAAACAGAAATGATGGGAATCTTGGGGGCAGGAGGTGAAGAAGGTGACAATCAATTAGAGAGGAAAGTCAGACGTAATCCAAGATCATCAACAGATTTTGAAAGGCCAGAGTTCAGAGAAAGGCTATGTAAAATCCCACCTCCTAAAGTAGTGCAAGGGAAAACAGCTCAAAAAGGAGAAGCAAGAAAGGAAGACTGAAGACAGGAATGATTTCACTAAAGAAAAGGGGGAGTTGTTTAAAAAGAATGATGTGGATTCCACAGGGAGCATACCAAACATCTTTAAAAGGAAATGTTTAGAACACAGAAAAAGAACTTTGAAGCTCAGAATCCACTGAATATGCCAATAAAGGCTTACAAGACAAAGGGTCACTTAGGCTAGACTGAAGGATAGAAAGCTGACCAAATAAGGGGCAATCCACTGCTCAGGCTAAATGAGTGCAAAAATGAAATTATGCAATTTATATTTTATTTAGTCTACCCAGGAGAAGCATCTTTGGACTGGAAAATACAGAGGAGAAAAAAATCCAGTTGTAAAGATGAAAGCCACAAAAGGAGATTAAAAAACAACTCCATGACATTCTTGATGAGTTTAAGTCATCTCCCAACCAAGTCACATATCACACCCAGAAAAGTAGCAAATATGGAAACAATCAGCACAAGAACTGCGACAGGCATGCCAGAATGCTCTTGGTGCAGTTATCAAGTGATCTGACCCTCGTCGATAACAAAGAATGGAAGAATTAGGTGACTTGGATGGTTGGACTCAAGAAGGCTTGGTAAATCAATGGTTCCTCATGGCAGGGAGTTTCCAGTGGACTTTACCACAGGGATTGATGCTTACTCCTGTACCATTTAACATTTTTATCAAGGGCAAGTGTGTTTATATATGTAGTCCTGTAGTACAAAAGAATCAACTTCAATAGTGTAAGAGAGGGCAAGACAATCTTTGTTCTGAAAAGAGTGGGATGTTTCCACACACCACAAGTTCAATAAGTCTGCAGTGCAACATGCAGCCAAAAAGTGGAGGTGACATGAGACTGCCCTGGGGAGAGCTTCAAGACATGATGGTAATGACCTCACCATACTCTACCTATAGTCAGACTGGAAGACTTTGTTTGGATCATGGCATCCCAGTTTAGGAAGGAAATTACTAAGCTAACTGGGTAACAAGAAGAGGCTTTATGGCCATTTCTTGTGTATGGTATAGGGATGTCCAGTACATGGCTCACAAAACTTTCAAGTGTATTCCAAATCAGATTAAAACTTAATTGGAAAATATTTAACAAAATAAATGAAAATACAGTAAAAGAGATAATATTAATATGCAGCTTTTAAAGTCAACATGCAGCCTGCAGAGATCTTTATCTAGGGTATAGAGGCCCTTGTTTCTATTTGAGTTTGATGCCATTTTAAAAGATTTCATTTTGGGGGATGGGTGGGACTAAGATTTTACAACTTACAAGGTTGGACAACTCAGAAAACCTGGTATTCTGTGAAAGATTAGTCAATAGTGTCAAACATTTTGAAGAAAAAAAGGAATGACAACTGAAACAAGGGTCATTATATTTCAAAAGTCACTAGTGATTTTTCAGAGATCAGTTACAGGTGAGACAGAAATCTACCTGAAAAGCATTGAGGAGATGGTGGACAGTATTGAACTGGAAACGGATATAAGCATCATTCTTTATTAAGTTTGTCAGGGAAGAGAAAAGTAGAACAAATGGGAGCTAACTAGATGGCATAGGTTTGGTTTTTTTTTGTACCACACAGACCAGGGCACTTGGATAGGCAGCTGAAAAGAGCAAGGTTTAAGGGACAGACTAATGTGAATGATGTCTCTCATAGTCAGCAGGAGATGGAACTGAAAGGGGGAAAAATGAAGCAAGATGGAGCGAACTTCTTCCGTGAAAGACAGTAAGAGGCGAGTGGTGGCAGCGGCTGGGAATCTTAACAGAGCAGAGCTATCGGGAGCGAGCTCGCCTCGGAGCATCATCATGTGTTTTGACTTACAGACTTAGCAGTACAAACGGTAGCACAATGAAGCCAACTTTACAACTACAAACACTGAGATCAGCGAATTTCAAAGTACGAAACCTTTTAATTCCTCCCCTTCAGGTGGCTCTCAAGACACTCCATTCATTCTCATTCCTTTTTTTCTCTCCAGCTGCTGTAGTCACATGATAATGGCTCCTCTGGGCACTGGCTTCTTGTTTTTCCTTGATTTCATTCCACAGAGGCCTTCCCAGATTTTTGTCGTATTCCTCAAACTTGTTTCTCTCAATTATATTATAATTTTCCATTAAATTAATGGAATTTAATAGAATTATCATTTATATCCTGCCCCTATAGCTGACCACTTAAGTTTCTTCCATGAATTTTTTATTACAAATAATACTGCTATGAAAAGTTAAGAAGTTTTTTTTTGTTTTTGATAACACCTTAAAAGTATATTCCCCCAAAAGAAATGGGAGTGATAGAAAGGTTACTACACAAAAACTTGACTTGGTGTGACCTGGAGTTGCTGCTGCTGGAGTGTCACACCTGGGAAGCTTTGATTAGGTTCAGGGATGAGAATGGAGTTGGGAAATCCCTGTGGCCTGGCTGGTGATTGTAGGTGAGCATAGTAGTGAACTCCATTCACTTGGGAGAAAGGACTGCAGGAGATCAACACAGAAATCCTCGCTGCAGAGTCCCAGGCACTCTTTACATGAGGAGACAAGAGATTTATAGAAGGAATGGGAAGGGGAGGTGGTTTGGGGTCCCAGGCCTCAGATTGACAAGCACTGCTTATATTTTCTCAGACTCACGTCACCACTACCCTATGGGGATAAGGGAGGAAGGAGCCTAGGGTATTGAGAAGAAATAGCTTGAAACAACCACTAAAGGGAATTAATATGTATCTGCTTCATCTATACCAATGGTTCTTAACCTGAGGTCCATGAACTTAAATTTTTTTCGTAATTATATTCCAATATAATTCATTTCCTTTGTAATCCCACTATTTTATGCATCTAAAAGCATAGTTTTAAGGAGTCCATAGACTTCAGTAGACTGCTAGAGTGGTCCAGGACACAAAAAAAGTGAAGAACCTCTGATCTACAGGGTTTTCCTTTAGTTTGATTCTCTAGTGATCGGTAAAGGACTCTAGCTCTGGCAGAAATCTTTTTCATATTCATCCTATTCACAAACTTCTCTCCAGTAAGAATTAACCTGATGTCCAGTACTATGATGGAAGACCTTTTGTCATTCATCAGGTTCTTTTCTCCTATATGAACTGATACTGAGTGAGGTACTTACTCGGGAGGCAGGCTTTCCCTCAATCATTACATTCATAAAGTTTCTCTCCAGTTTGGATTCTCCACTGTTGAGAAAGGGCTGAACTACAATGAAAGGGCTCCTCCAGCTCATAAGGCTTCTCTCCTACATCAATACCCTGATGCTCACTAAGTCCTGTGCTCCACCTATAAGCTTTGCCACATTCATAAGGTCTCTCTCCAGTATGAATTGTCTGATGTTGCGTAAGCTGTGAGCTCTGGGGGAAGGACTTTCCACATTCATTACATTCATAAGATTTCTTTCCAGTATGTATCAACTGATGTCGAGTAAGGTGTGATCTATGGCGGAAGGCCTTGCCACATTCATTACATTCATAAGGTTTATCTCCAGTATGAAGTCTCTGATGCTCCATAAGTCCTTTGCTCAGACGGAAGGCTTTTCCACATTCATTACACTTATAAGGTTTCTCTCCAGTGTGAATTGTCTGATGTACAGCAAGTTGTGTCCCTAAGCGGAAGGCTTTTCCACATTCACTACATTCATAAGGTTTCTCCCCAGTATGGATTCTCTTATGACGAGTCAGTTGTGAGCTCTGGGGGAAGGCCTTCCCACATTTATTACATTCATAAGGTTTCTCCCCAGTATGAATTATCTGATGTTGAGTAAGCTGTGAGCTCTGGCAGAAGACCTTTCCACATTCATTACACTTGTAAGGTTTTCCCCCAGCATGAATTATCTGATGTTGAGTAAGCTGGGAGCTCTGGGGGAAGGACTTTCCACATTCATTGCATTCATAAGGTTTCTTTCCTGTATGTATCATCTGATGTCTAGTAAGTTGTGAGCTGTGGCGGAAGGCTTTCCCACATTCACCACATTCATAAGGTTTATCTCCAGTATGAAGTCTCTGATGCTCCATAAGCCCTGTGCTCAGGCGGAAGGCCTTCCCACATTCATTACATTTATAAGGCTTTTCTCCAGTATGAATTGTCTGATGTTGAGTGAGCTGCGAACTCTGTCGGAAGGCTTTTCCACATTCGTTACATTTATAAGGTTTCTCTCCGGTATGAATTGTCTGATGTACAGTAAGTTCTGTGCTTCGTGCAAAGGCCTTCCCACATTCATTACATTCATAAGGTTTCTCCCCGGTATGTATTCTATGATGTCGAATGAGCTGTGAGCTATCACGGAAGGCCTTCCCACATTCGTTACATTTATAAGGTTTCTCTCCTGTATGAATTGTCTGGTGCTGAGTAAGTCCTTTTCTCTGGCGGAAGGCCTTTCCACATTCATTACATTCATAAGGTTTATCTCCTGTATGAATTGTCTGATGTCGACTAAGTCCTGTTCTCTGGCGAAAGGCCTTTCCACATTCATGACATTCATAAGGTTTCTCCCCTGTATGAATTCTCTGATGTTGAGTAAGTCCTGTTCTCTGACAGAAGGCTTTCCCACATTCATGACACTCATAAGGTTTCTCTCCTGTATGAATTCTCTGATGTCGAGTAAGTTTTGAGCTCTGAGGGAAGGCCTTACCACATTCATTACATTCATAAGGTTTCTCTCCAGTATGGATTCTTTGATGTTCAATAAGTCGTGTGCTCAGACGGAAGGCCTTTCCACATTCGCTACATTCATAAGGTTTCTCTCCAGTATGGATTCTCTGATGTAGAATAAGATGTGTGCTCTGTCTGAAGACCTTTCCACATTCATTACATATATAAGGTTTCTTCTCTCCAGCAAGCATTCGATGATTTTCAATAAGGTCGGAATTATAATTAAAGGACTTGCCACATTCTTTAAATTTAGAAAGTATTTTCTTTGAGGAAATTCTATTGCATTTTTTTAGTTCTGAATATAGTCTGAAGCTCTTCCGATGTGTAACACATTTATCAAGATTCTTGCCTATGGATACTCTCTGCTGTGGGAAAAGAACTGGTCCTAGACTAAAACTTCTGCCATATTTATTATGTTCATGGCTTCTCACCTTATTGGAAGGTTTGATCTTCATTTGTTTAGCATATGTTTCCTCACTGTTCTGCTGCTTGTCTAACCTGGAATCCCACTGCCAGGGTCCTCCCAACTTGGAAGCACAGGAACCATTCCTTGTGAGTTTTTCTCCAGATAATTCTTCCATAGAGAAGACCAGCTTTGGGGCCGACTCCTTGATTTCATGCTTTGTCCCCCAATCTGAAAAAACAAAAGCTGTAAATATCTAGTCCATCCTCTGCTGGCTTTTAAATTTTTTCTCAATTACACGTAAAAGCAATTTTTAACATGTTTTTTTAAATTTTGAATTTCAAATTCTCTCCCTCCCTCCTATCCTTCTCCTTGTGAAAGCAAGCGATTTGCTACAGACTATACAAGTGCATTCATGCAGAACACATTTCCATATTACTCTGCTGTTTTTTTAGATGTTTAGCATATTCCATCAAGAAAAAAAATTTAAAGAATATTAGTAATGAAAATGAAACCTTCTGCTTTATAGCGCTTCTAAGCCAGTGCGTCACATCCCTAAAAATGTGATGTCAAATATTTTATTAACCCCAAGCATAGCGTATACCACATTATGGGTGGGTGTAGATCAACTACTACCCATTACCAATGATAAGACTGAAAACCAAACTGATACAGTGACTTTCCGAAAGAGTCACTGGCAGGTGAAAAAGCTCACCTGCTTCTTCCATGGTTATAAAAGACAATGAGTGGAAATAAAAAAGCCACTTTCAGGTCAACATAATGAACGAAATGCAAGGATTTTGCTTTCCTTATTTTCAGAGAAAATAAATATTACTGAAAAACCACAACTTAACTTTTTGCCCCAGGGATTGTGGTGGTTTACATTTAGAGTAAGTTTGTGCCAAGGACTGGGTGGTTTAAATTGTTTAACAAGTTTTCCCCCAGGGATCGCAGATGGACTCCTGTAATGGTAAGATACCTGTGGGCTCCTCTTTGGATAGATTTTTTTGGTAGCATAGGGAATGCCTCCCCCTCCCCATAACTGTGGAAATGACTAAAACGCAGACAACTGAATTACAAGCCACCTGACATAAATCTGCAGGAGATTGAACTGGCTCTAATTCAGCTCCTTTCAATACTGTGAACTGGAAATATTAAGGCTAGCAAGTATGCGTTTGTCTTATCTTTTTCCCCCTGTTTTTCTTATTTAGTGTTTGTGGATTCTGTTAATTTGAAAGATTTTTAAACAGAAAATGCAGCCAGTCAGAAAAATTGCTAAAACAAATTGCTAAACAAAAAGTTTAGAATGCTGGAAAAGATGAATGAAATTTCACATTTGAACTTCCACTTTAGGCTTTCAGTAGGACACTAGGTTAAAAAAAAAAAATCTGCATGATACTTATTTTTCCTGTCATTTCATCCATAGCCACACTGCAAATACAGAAATAAAGTCAGATAATTAACGTTTGTAGAACTGCTAAAACATATTACTAGATTTTGGAGGCTTGGAAGTTAAGGAGATTAGAGATTAATCATTAAAGAGTTTGGAGAGTAATCACTTCACTTACAACATATGTGGAAATATCTTAGTGAGTTTTGGGGTGCCACTATGTAGAATTTGTTTTAAGGAAAAAGACGAATTTAATTCTGCAAACATTTTAAGGGTAAATAACACAGATCATTCCCCATCCTCATCCCCACACAGATCACTGGAGCTAATGTTTTACCGTAAAGAAGGAAAATAGCTAGTTTGAAAGCAAGCCCAGAATGAAGGAGGAAAAAAACCTCTGGTTTGCAGTTTAAATGTACTTGGACTTAACCCTTCCTTGACCGTGAAAAGAGAAAAGAGCACAACCCTAACCCTAAATCAGAAACTGAGCCTCTCCAACCCCAGCTCAGAGACCCCTGTCCTAACCATCTTAACCCCTCTCTTAGATCAGGTTCCCAAATAAAGGTGCTGGGGAAAAAAAATACTGGAAAAATGCAGAGGAACCTGAGTTACATTTCTAGCTCAGAAATTTATCAGCTATGTGATCTTAAATTACCTTGTCTTTGTTTGCCTCAGTTTCCTAATCTGTAAAGAGGAAAATAATAATGATATTCATTTCCCTGGGTTGAGGATCAAATGTTATTGTGATTGTGAAGTGCTTAACACAATGTCTGGCATATGGGAATAATCATATGTTTATTTGTGTTACTATTATTTCTTGAATTGAATGTAATTACTCCACACTTGAAAACTCGAAAGTGGTGTTTAGATGTTATTAATATAAAATACCAAACATAATCAGATGAATGATTTTTATATGGGATTAATTTGAACAGGCATTTAGTTGAATTGGTGTCATCTAAATTGTATATACTTTGTTTCATGTTTTAAATACATAATGTATAAGTCATTAGTGTTTCTAAATTCTCTTATATTGTGAATCATTGCATCAGAAACGCTGTTAGGCAAACACCTTTTTTATCTCGAAGCTATTAGATTAGGAATTGAGTTGTTAAAAGAATGCGTTAAAAATACAATTGAAGAGGACAATATTTAATGGGGTATATTTGGTTTGAGAACATAATGAGTTTCTTATAGTAGTGAGTTTTCATTTGAAAAATTTTGACTATCACTTATGAAAATTTACAAAATGGTTTAAAGATGTAACTTCCCTATATCAGGAATTTGTGATGAGAAAATAATATTTAAGCTGTAAGCTGTGATTAGTGAAATTTTGCTATTTGAGGCAAAAACTTTTGGGACCATTAATTTACTATTGTTTCGTGTTACAGGAATGGTTGTTGGAATTGTTATGAAGCCAACAGTAGAAAATGGCATGGGCTGCAGTCTGAGAACTGTGAAAGGTGGAAAAAGCTTTGGGGATGACCCTGGCATGGTCTAAGGGAGGATCATCTTGACTCAGTTTACCTATTGTACTATTTCCTTTCTGAACAGGCAATCTCCCCATCTGGCTAATCTTCTGACTTGCTTCTGATGCTATGTGATGACATGATTTGCAATCAGATACAATTCATGTCCAGAATCAAACAGAGCTAAGGGAGTCTTTCCTCTACCATGGTATGTCAGGCTGGTCTGTGCCCTTGAGGGGATGAGTCGTTGACATTGTCACACAATGATGTCCCTCCTTTTCCTTTCACATCGAATGACTATAATCAGGTTAGGTGAGCCACAGAAATGCATTAAGTATGATACTAAATCAATTAAGTAACAAATTGATACTGAAACATCTCTTGAGTTACTATAATGGGATGCAAGCATGACAAATCTTATCATTTTAATCTGTATTTGTAGTTAAATTATAATATAGGGATGGTATACTCCTAAATGGAGAACTAGAGGAATAAGACAACGATGTCATGTAAAAGTTTTCTAATTAAATGCAATAGGAAATACTGAGAAAACAACAAGATTAGACTATTTTCTCTAAGAAATATGTATGTATACACACAGATACATGCACAAAGACTGTACAAACATGCACACACATACATACATATTGTACACAGACACATACACAGTACACACACATGCACAGACACATATGCACACTGTACATGCACACACACTACACATATGCACATGCACACAGACATGCACATACACACTGTACACACATACACACATACATACGCATACACTGTACACACAGATACACACACAGTACACAGATACACACACTGTACACACACATACAGGACTAGCTTCCAAATGTATCTAGCTTGGAAATTCAGGCTTTGATTGTGGTTTAGTACTAAGTTCTCAAAATTGCATTAAGGATTTTACATATAAAGTATTGTATTGCTCACTGTAAAGTGAAATGATTTCCCCACTTTTGAGGTATCTGTCTGATAATTTTAAAAAGATGGAAGAGTTCATTTTGCAATTTAGACTCATGAATTTTTTTAAGCTTCTTAGATCAGATACAAAGTTAAGATTAAAACAGCAAGTGGTATATAAAAATTCAAATTCTCTGACGTTTCTGGATTGGAGAACCAAGTTTAAGAGACTGTACTAAACTGGTTCAGTCTTGTTACTGGCAGATTTAACTTAGGAATCTCTAAACGTGACTTGGAACCAGAGAAGCAAAGGCCCCTTTGTGGCTATCCTGAGAATGAGGCCTACGCCACAACATCCAAGACGACTCCCCAAACATCTGGAACTCCAAATGTGCTGACTGGATGGATGTTGGGAGGGGTTACTAAGATCCAAGGAGACCTGAGGTTAATGAATGTTGGTCATCATTATTGTACTGCTTCGGTATCGTGTTTCATGGCGTTTAGATTAATGTTTAGGTTTTCTTAGTTACTGATGGAAATCTTTCTTCTGAAAACTGGTCCAATGGGAGCCCTCGTAACTAGTACAACCTGAAACCTGATTTATATAATTCTGATTATGAATTTATGAAAAACTTTATAGATTTGGCTCATGGAGAACTGATCCATAGGAGTGGTAAGTTGCCCACTCCCCTACAAATCAAAAGGGGGAAAATTGAAGGCATCAAGAGGATTAGGACAGCAAGTGGTTAACTGTGGGCACTGAGTGAACCACTAGGGCTTCACCTTGTGCCTCAGTTACGGTGCTAGCTCAGTTCCCTTTCTATTCAATCACGGGTCTAGTTCCAACTTTGTCTTGTAAGAAAAGTCGATTTGATTGTGGGACTTAGGAGAAAACATTTCTGGACTGTCTGAATCTAGCCCTGCAGAGTTGGCAAGCTGAACCACCTTTATCTGCTCCTGATGAGGTTGACACATGCACTGCCACATCCGGCTCAGTTTGGGAGGCTCTGAAGGAAAGTCTGGGAGAGGAGAGGTATTAGACTGACCACCAAACTGAAAGTCTGCAGAGTTGTTGTGCTGACCTCTTTGTTGTATGCCTGTGAAACCTAGACAACCTACCAGCGCCATGTCTTAGGAAGATTCTGAGGATCACCTGGCAGGGTAAGGTACCAGCCCCTGAGGTCCATGCTCAAACTAAACTGCCAAGAATTCAAACTAGGCTTCAGAGAGCCCAACTCTGATGGGCTGTCCACGTTGTTCAAAGGCCACACATATATTTGCCTAAAAGACTATTTTAGGGAACCCATACAGGGCAAGCATTCACATGTAGGTCAAAAGAAATGATGCAAGGACACTCTCACAATCTCTGAAGAACTTTGGAATTGACTGCGTGAGAGACACTGGCACAGGACCACTCAGCTTGGCACGTCCACATCAGAAAAGATGCTGTGCTCTATGAGCAAAGCAGAATTGAAACAGCTCAAAGGAAACATGAGATGCACAAATTTAGAGCGATCACCGCTCCAAATGTTCATCTGGACCATTTGTATCCAAGCTGTGGGAGAGCCTTCTGAGCTTGTATGGGTCTGATCAGTCACAGTTGGACACACTGTACTCAGATGCTGACATCATGATGTCATTTTGGTCCTCTTTGAGTATGAAGAAAAACAACAAATAAAGCAACCATTAATCAAAGTCTTACATTATGCAGACCAGAAGTTCAGTCAGATGCAAAGACTGATGCAAGGAGTTTTCTTACAATCTCAAGCAAGCCGTGTCTTATCTGAAAACTGGCACTGTACTGACCAGTTGTTGTTTCCATGTTCCTTTGATTGTTTACTGACACTTGGGGGGAGGGAGACACCTCCTTCTCTGATTTCAGGGAATCGCACCTGTTCACTACCCCCTCTTGACTTGGACAATCTCTAATCTTTCATCTAATTAGAAATAGGATTACCTAATATTACAGTGTTTCCTTTTAATTAACTGGCCTCATTTTTAAGACATAAACTTCTTTCCCTGTATTCCGGTTCCAGGCCTCAGCTGAGGAGGTCTGGGCCCAGTCTGTAGAGCCCTGGGTGTGCCCTGCTTAATAAATTGATATACTCAGAAGACTGAACCTCTGCACCTTCAATCATTTCATTTTTCACTTGCCCCTAGACAGAGGAAGAGGAGCCGAGACACATCCTGGGGAGCCTTGAATGTTAGACTGGTCGTGGATAAGAGCCAGCAAAGGAGAAGGAGGAAGAGTGATCCAACTTCAGCCATGGAAGCAAGGGAGGAGACCTCTGAAGTCTGACTATTTGCCTGGTGCCCGGGTGGCTGCCTCTCTGGGACTTACTGCTACACTGAGGAGGTAACCTCCCAGGTTCAAATCTAGCTCAGAATCCATGAGGGATAAGCACAGAAAAAAAGTTGCCAAGGACATCTCCATTTGGTTAGAAAGCCCGAGATTCTGTGAGAGGGGACAGAGGCCAGAAACAAGATAAAGCCAACAAAATAACTGTGCCCAGCTATTGTCTCCCAGAAGCAGGGCTCAAATCCAGGCCCTTCTAATGTTACACCAGTGCCTTTTTTAGGAAACAGAAAAATACACCAGAAAACCACCCAGGCCTAACCTTCCCATCTTCAGTCCATGGCCTCCCCTGAGGCAGGTTACAGGCCAACAAGTCAGCCAGGACAGCAAGAGAAAGTTTAGAAATGACAAACACAAATACTGGATGAACTGGAGAGAGGCAGGCACAGAGACGGAGCCACTGGGTGCTGCCTAACCTTTTTGGGAAAGCCACTTCAATATATATATATGAGTAAAAGCAGCCCAGCCAATGGCACCCCCTGACAAGGCCTATAGGCGCTGGGAAAAGGAAACAAGAGCCTCTTCCTACAAAAGTCGCAATGACAACTTTGCTTTGAACAGTAAAAGGTAAAACGAGGTCCAGGGCCAACGTGGCTGAACATCCCACCTTCAGTGCTGCCATTTCTTATGAAAAGCAAGGCCTGGGGGCACCCCGAACCATGGCACCCACCAGAAAGCCATTCCTGTTGTTACCGAAGCAAAGTCAATATTCGTATTGAAAAAGAGAACATGTGGCCAAGGCAGGTCAGGCAGGAGGTGGCTTGTCCCTGAACTGGGGAAGAAGGCCCGTCCCCAGGGCTGCCTTCCCAAGGGGGCTCACCACAGGCAGCTTCTGCCCATCTGGAGAAGAGGGCACCAACACTCACCTGCACAGCCATCTCCAGGGCTGCCTCCCTCTGGCCTCCAAGGTGCTTCCCCTCGCTCCAGCTGGGAGATGACAGCTGGCTCAGAAACGCTGAGTCCTGCTCGTTGGAAATGAGAAAAGGCTGGGGAGGGAACATCACACTCCAATTCAATCCTAGCCCTGTCTCTTTTGGGAAGAGAGGCCTGGAGTCAGGTCTCAAAGAGGGTACAAAGGCCCGCTGAGACACGCTTGGAAATGGGGAAGAGGGGCCCCTGGGAAGATTCTGACTCCAGAAGAAAACGTGTCCCCTTGACCCAGTCCCTGCCTAATGGGCATGTAAGCACAAGAGAGCAGAGGGCACCCTGGTGACAAAGCCAGACCACACCCGGAGGGCACTGATACTGTCTCCATGGGACACAACTGGGCAACCCCAGAGACCCCTGCTGCATTCCCAGAGAGGAATCTGAGTCGCAGGGCCTCACCCAGGTACACCAGGTTCCGGTAGTTCTCCAGCATCACCTCCTGGTACAACTCCTTCTGAAAAGGGGCCAGATGCCCCCACTCCTCCGCAGTGAAGTCCACGGCCACATCCCAAAATGTCACTGACTCCTGAAACACCAAGGACAGAAGTGCTCACTCACGGACCACCCTCCCTCTGTGCAGAAGGACAGGTGGGGAGTGATGCTCAGAGCCTGAGCTTTGGTGGTGTTCTCGGTTCAGTCTCTGAAGACCCACTTTATGCCTCAGTTATACCAGATGCTAATTCACATAAGAAAACAACTGAAAGTCTTTCTCTGGCTTTTAAGGCACCACCATCTAACAGCCCTGACATACAGTAGGAAGTATAGCACTCATCATCCCCATTCTGCTGACCAGAAAAGTGAATCTAGGAAAGGAAAACACTAGAGCACATGGGAATTGGCCCGCAAACCCGCATCCCTCCAGCACTCTCCCCAGTGGGGCACAATGGAGGAAGGTGACGGGCCACCAGCTCCAACCACAGCATCGCCACCAGGCTCTACCTGAATCTATCTTATTCAACCTGGTTCCTGGATACCTCTGCCCTCCCCTCCCCTCCTGCCACCCTCCTACCAGGCAACAAGGCATCTTCCTAACTTCCCATCATCCTCCCAGGACATCATCCTCACCTCTTTACCTCCCCCCTGGCCTAACACCTGCATCCAATCAGTGGCCAAGCCCTGTCACATCTACCTTTCTAACAACTCTGGAATATGCCCCTTTCCTCAGTCACCGCCCCCTCCCTGCCGCAGACCCTCATCACGGCAGTAACTGCTGGGGGTATCTGCCTGCATCCAGCCGCCCGTGGTCATCCTAAAGCCCAGGGTTGACCATGTCACTCCCTTACTTGATAACCGGCAGCAGCTCCCCTTTACCCCCAGGACTTTCTGGTCTGTAATCTGGCTTCCTGGCCATCCCTCAAACAAGCCCCTCCAGCTCCTGACCAACGTACCCATGCCCAGAATGATCTGTCTGTTCTCATCTCCACTGCCCGACTTCCCTGAAGTCTCAGCTGAAATCCCACCTTCTCCAAGCCTTGTCTGACCCTGCTCCATTCCAGTGCCTCCAGAGCACGTCCAGAGCTTGGCTGACATGGCTTTGTGCCCGATGCCTCCCCTGGGGGCAGAGGCCTGACTCTTGGCCTTTCTCTGCGTCTGCAGCGCTTAGCACAGGAGTGGCTGCTTCACAAATGTCCGCCTAGAAACCATTCTGGGGACCTCCGGGTCTTCCAGCTTCAGGGACTGGGACCCTGGATTAGGAAGGACTTGTCTGGGATGCTGAAAGGACTCCCCATCCTGCTCCAGCCCAGCCTTAGGGAGACCACCACGGCAGCATCTCCCATCCAGGACCCAGGACAGCATGAGGAGGACCAAGCCAAGGCAGGTGATGGGGGGAGCCCCGCAGCCAAGGGTCCTCCCCGGTGTCTCCCACATTTCCATGCCCTGGCCCCTGGCCTTGGCTCCGGCAGGAGGATTGGGGAGGGGAGGGGCAGAGGGCACAGGCGCAGTCTCAGGCACAGCTGTGCCCCCTCCCCCACGAGGGTGGGACCCTCCACATAGCCTGCTTGGCCTGCTACCCCAAAGTAGCTCCTATGCTTTGTCCTAACCGCCCCCCTCTCCAATCACCCCCAAGCCATCGCAGGCAGGACATGGGATCCCCCTGAGGTTCTAGACCACCTAGAGCACGGGTTACGGATCAGCTGGGAACCCCCTGCCCCAAGGTCTGCCCTCTGTCCGCCCGCCTCCGCCCTCCTGGGGGGCCGGAACTCACCTGGGGGGCCGAGGTGCCCAGGGGCACGGGGGCCATGGCCTCGGGGCGGCACGGGGTCGGGAGGCGGAGCTGCGGAGAAGGGCAGGGCGCTGAGACCGACGCGGGCGGCCGCGGCCCCCCAGCCCCCGGGGGTGCCCCACCCCCACCTCCAGGGGGTGCCCCCCCCACGCCCCGCTGCCGCAGCCAGTCCAACGATGCTCAATGTTTGGGCCCACTCAGCAAAAACTGCAGGAGCAGGGGGGGCCTGGACCGAACCCGAAAAGGGCCGGGAGTGCGCCCCGCTGCCCACCACGGGATGGGGCCGGGCGCAGCGGCGGCGACCAGGGGGTCCGGGGAGCCCCAGAACGTGGCGGGGACTGAGTACCGACTGGGGGGAGGCGGTGCCCGGCTAAGGGCGGGAGGAGCAGCTGGGAGCGGCGGCGCTTCTGATTGGCTCGCAGACCGCGCCCCTCCGAGAAAGACCAATGAGTGGGCGCGTTCACGGGAGGGGGCGGGGCCGCAAGGACACGGAGGGGCACTGCGCACGCTCCACTCGAGCTGCAGCCCCTCCCCTCCGGACCAGCCCCCGGGCTTCGAAACCAGGCACCCCGACCCCCGCGCCCCATCCGCCGCCTCCCGGGCCCCGGGCCCGGGCCCTCCTGACCCCGGCCGCCGCTCACCCCCGCTCGAGACGTGGGCTCGGCCCCGATCCCAATCCCGGCGCAGACTGCGGATGGAGCAGAGGTGAGCCCCCAAACCGGGCCCCAAAGCGGAGGTCGCTGAAAGGGGGCGGAAGGGGAAGTGACGCACTCAGCGCGACGCCTGCGTCCTCTCCCGGGGCCCGCGGATGCGTCTCTGTGGCAACGGGGGCGGGGTCACGGCTGGTGGGAGTTGTAGTCCTTGCGCCGCGGCCTGCCCCGCGGAGGAGGCCGGCCCTTCCCGGCCAGACTCGCCTCCCGAACAGTCCCGTTAATCGACCCCTTTTGACGCATGAGGAAACTGAGTCTCGGGGCGGGCCCGGCCTCTCCTGCCCTTTCCCGGGTGGCCCCGGGCGGCTGTGGTGGGACTGATCCCTGTACCTCACCCCCCTGCTGTCCCCACGTGACTGTCCCTCCTACCCCAGCCTCGTGGAGAGGCGGGCTACGCGGCGCGCATGCGCTTTGCCCATCTTCTCGGGGCAGGCCCCCCCCCATCCCCCCACCGCCCAGGGTCCCAGAGCTAGTCAGCGTCAGGGGGTCGAACTCGGGGCCTCCCGACCCCAGGGCCTGTGCTCCACCCACTGCGCCCCCTAGCCTGGCCGAGGGCAGAGGCGGGGCGGGGATCCAGTCCGGGGATCCAGTCCGGGGATCCAGTCCGGGCCTTCATGGGGCCGCGCTCAGGGTCGGGCGGGCGCACGTGGAAGGCGCCGGGAAGGCTGGGTGTGGACCAGGACACGAGGCCCAGGACCGGCTCCCGCGGAGGGCTCCCGGGTGGGCCCGCCGCAGCGCGGGCACTCTGCCACCCGCGGAAGGGCAGAGGAGCCCGGGCCTGCAGGCGTGGGCGCAGGACGCGCTTCCTTCGGGGCCCTCGAGGCCGACCAGAAGATGGCTCCTAGGGCGCCCTTAGCCGTGGCCGGGCCGCGGGTGTCCCGGTGAATGGCGCGGGGCGCTGGGCCTGGAGTCCGCGGACCGGGCTCAGATCCAACCTCGGGCGGTGCCGGCTGTGTCCATCGGTGAAATGGGCTGGAGAGGGAAGTGCCACGTGGAGGCCCCACGAGTCGGCGGACCGGACCTCCAGGGGCAGGTGGCCCTCCCAGGCCGGCCCCTCAGATGGACCCGCGCTCTCTTGGTGCCGACGGGGAGGATGCCAAGGCCCGTCACCCCCGGCTCTGCCCAAGCTTTGCAGTGCCCTTCCATGGCGTCCCACCGCAGTACCCTGGAGGAGTTCTGATAAACACAGAGTGCAGCGATCGATCCTGGAAGTGATGCCCGAACGCACCCCAATATTCTGGTCGTGCTTTTGGCTCCCTCCTCATGTTGTTGATGCACAGGGAGCTTGCGCCCCAAAAAACTAACATCTGTGGGAAAAACATATTAGTCAGTTGGATGAAAATGTGAAATCTGTGAAGAACAGGAGTAATGAATAAGCTGAGAAAGGTAGGGTTGGGCCAAGTGAAGGGTTTAAATTCCGAGCAAAGAAGTCTGCGTTTTACCTCAAAGGAGCCCCTGGAGTTTGGGGCAGGAAGGTGCCATGAGCTTCAGAAACAATGGACGATGGAATGGGAGGGGGGGAGAACCGTTCGGGGGCTGTTGGAATAGTTGGGGTGACCAGTGAGGGGGGCCTGAATTTCCTGCTGGCCATGAGTGAAGAGAGGGGCACATGGGTGAGGTCGTTGTGGAAGACTTGGCTACCGTTACGGTATATTGATGAGGGAGGGTGAGAAGAGCTGAGGACGCTGGGAAGATGATGGCAGCCTCAGCAGACAGAGGAAGCTTGGGGGGTTGGGGTGGCGGATAAGGGTTCTGTTTGGGACATGCTGAAGTGGAGATGACTATGGGACATCCAGGTATAGATAGACAAAAGGCAGATGGATTGGGGAGAATGGAGGTCAGGAGAGAGACTAGGGCTGGATACATAGACCTGGGAATAAAAATGGGACTCGTGGGAGCTGATGAGGTCACTAAGTAACAAAGCCCATAGAGAAGAGAGGGCCCAGAACAGAGCCTTGGGGCATGCTTATGATTTATGAGCATTAATATGAATGAAAATAGAGAAAAGAGACAGCAGAGCAGCCAGACGGGTGGGAGAACTGAGGAAAAAGATCACAAAAAGCCGGACAAGAGTATGATGGAGAAAGGATGATGGAAAGAGAGATCAAGGAGCGCGAAAATTGAGAGGCCATTTCTGTTCTTGGGGAACCTTGGCCAGGGTGATTTTAGGTGGATGACAAAGGTAGAAGCCAGATTGCAGAAGGTATAGAGAGGGCAGTAGAGGCATTAAGTATAAACGGCTTCCTCAAGGAGATCAGCTAGAAGGGGAAGAGAATTCTAGAGATTCCTCTAGCAGGAATCATTGGTGTTGAGTCATGCCTGACTCTTGGCGACCCTGTGGACCACATTGTCCAGATACTGGAGTGGTTTACCATTTCTTTCTCCAGTGGATTAAGGCAAACAGAGCATAAGTGACTTGCCCAGGGTCACACAGCTAGTGAGTGTCTGAGACCAGAATAGAACTCAGCTCTTCCTAACTCCAGGTCCAGCACTCTATCCATTGAGCCATCTCACTGCTTGCTAGCAGGAATGAGAGAGAAAAGGGGAGGAGAGGGAAAAAAAGAGAGAAGGGAAGGGGAGGAGAAGGAAAACACAGGGGAAGGGAGAGAGAGAAGAGAATGGGAGGAGAGGGATGAAAGAGAAGGGGAGGGGAGAGAGAAAGAGGGGAAGGGGAGGAGAGGAAGAAAGGGGGGAGGGGAGAGAGAAGGGGAGGGGAGGAAAAAAAGAGAAGGGGAAGGAAGAAAGGAGAGAGAGAGAGAGAGAGAGGCCCAGCACTAATGACCAACTCTTCCTACCTGGGGAATCCTGTGGCCTTGTTGCTGTGTTTATTTCTACCAGCTTCAGGTGCTATTTTTACCCCTATTGAAATCAGTTCATTTAAGTGTAAAAAAGTTTCCACTGTTGACCTGAAAGTTGGCTAAAAGACGCAAACAAATGAGAAGCCTTATATACATTTTAGAACAATCTCAACTCGGGATGTCTGTGTAACTCAAATTTATGATCGCCATATGTGTTTAACCATAGCACGAGAAGAGAAGTTTCTTAGTTGAATAAGTTGTAAATACGATAAGACAAGACAGTTGACGAAGTGTCAGTTGGAAATTACAGTCCCAGGACATCTGTGTTTTCCCTGTATGACATGTCCATAGGATACCTAGATAAGAAAAACCCCACTATTCAAGGCAATGTCTGGTCCCAGGCATCCTGTCCTTAATGGTCACAAACAGGGAGAATGCTTCTGTCAGGCTCATCTGGTCTTATACTTGCTGACACAGGAAGAAACATTTAGAGTTCACTCAGAGAGCAAGGCATGTCTGTCATGCCAGAAAATGCAAAGCATTATGGTAGGTTAAAGTCGGAGTGGGCCACAATGCCTCTCCTTATTGACCGATGCAAGTTTTAGGCCTTTCTCAGATCTTGGAGTTCAAAACGATTTGGGGAAGGATCTACAGTTACCTCTTTTTGGTCAAAGGTGTGCCAAAAGGCACCACCTGCAGACCAGAGAAGGCATGGGAAAACTTCACTTTTCCTCAGGGCATGGGAATGGATGACCACTTGGAGTGGGCATCTCCAGATGATCCAGGAATCCATCTCCACAATTGGCAGTTACAGGAGTAGTCAGAAAGACCTGACAGGGGCTCTTAGAAGACATATGAGTTAATAATTGAGAGAAAACAGCATAACAGCTAAAGGTCTGTAGAGTTGACTCAGTTTCCCAGCCACACAGGGTTGGGTTCAAACAGTACAACCAAGTTTTTCTCACAGTTCACAAAATTGCACAATTACATTAAGTTAGGTAGCGATTAAGCCACTCAGATGGCTCACAATGGACTAGTTTTGAGAAGGGGGATTTCCATGTCACCAAGATAACCAGGAAAACTTAAACATGAGCCGTACAAATCAATACAATCATTGTTACCAATGTTAACTTGCTGTTTCTGTCCTTGTCTAAATCCTTTACCTGATAGAAGAAATGTGAAGGTCCAGCCGTAAAGTGAACTCAGCTGCCTTTTAAAACTGTCAGACAGATACCATAATAAAGGAGAAATAAGTTCGCTTACTTTTACCACTCTCTTTTCTAACTTTTGTGCAGAAGTCCAAGGTGGAGATCTCATGACCAAAACAGGATAAATTTTGGAAGCCTGTCAGACACACCCGATCTTTTGGCTTTTCTCAAAATTTGCTATCTTTTTTTTACTTACGCATCTACCACGTTCCATCTTTGCCTTATTACCGGGTCTGTCATTTCTTTGTTTGGAAGATGTTTATCTCTATATTTATCTGGCCATGAATATAGGTTACAATAGTAAGCTATACACTCTTGCATCCTATTATAAATTAGACTGGGGTGTGGACTTGTGGGGTTTTTTTAAGGTTCTCAGCCTGTGCTGCTGGGATCTGGGAAAGCTGGGAGGCCAGCTCAGCTGTAAACTGCAGGAAACTCTTAAGGGAAAGGGGAGAGGGAGAAGGCAAGGAATAGGGTAGAAGAGGAGTGAAGGTTGGAGGAGAAAGACAGGCTGGTGCTGGTGGGCAAGAGGGGAGGGTGTGGTGGAGGGAATGAGCAGGTGCTGGGGAAAGTGTTGGTGATGCTGAGGCAGCTTCAGGAGCCTTAAAGGAAGAGGCTTCTGCCTTTTGTTCTCACTCCACTATCTCAGCAGAACAGTGATGAAAACATTCCCACTCCTGGCCACTGTTTTGTTGGCCTTTAAACTTAGTTGTGTTTTAAGATAAAGTAACTGACCAGTCAGAAGAGCCCCTCATGGCCAACATAATTTGGGGCTCTCTTTAGTTAACTGATAGCAGTGCTGGCAATATCTGTGATCACTGGAATGGAAATGGCTTGACATATAAGAAGGAGCAGTCTTGTTAGTTGGATTTCTAGTTTTAGTTACTAACTCATAGCTAATTTTCCTACGTTAATCCTTACCTCAAGGGGACCTGTCTAATGCAGAGCAATTGAACTCAACCTGCTCCCTGCCCCCAGAACTAGTTTGGGAATTGTAGACTTCACTCAAAGTAGTGGGAGTCTGGTAGAATCTAGAAATAGGGGAACTTGCCTGACCCCATCAAGGTAAAGATTCAAGGAAAAAAAATTCTGAGGTGGCTGATCCACTAGGGTTGTCAAGGTGGGGTACTGCTTCTCCAACTCCATCAGTTCCATCCCAAGTCACTGGTACCATAACTGTTGGCCTGGAAATTTGGTTAAAAGAGGCAAACAGGTAGGTGATATGGAAATTCATATTGTTTATTTCCTTCAGCCAGCCACGGAAGACACTGGCATTTAGGACTGCTCAGCATGGTGTGCCCACACCAGAAAGGGTGCTGTGCTTTTGAGCAAAGCAGAATTGAGATAGCACAAAGTAAACATAGGATGCACAAATGTGGGATATCCATTCCCCAAATATTCACATGGACTGCCTGTGGGAGAGCATTCCAAGCTCATATGGTCTGATCAGCCACAGTTGGACACCGAAATTTCACTTTATCCTGGTGATGTCATTTTGGTCCTTGTTGAGAATGAAGGACAACAACCAACCAACCTTGTAGGGACTAGGAATCAGAGCTTTCATTCTGACTGATTTAGGCAAACTGAGCAATACCTAGATATTCTTAGAGCAATCCCGACTCAGGATGTCAAAAATTATCCCTTCCATATGGTTTAACCATAGCATGGAAAAGGAAATTTCTGACTTTAATAGGTTGTAATTACAATAAGACAAAAAAATTGACAAGGCGTCAATTGAAATGATAATCCAGGATATCTGTGTTTCCCCTGCATAGCATGTGTCCACAGATAGCAGGATAAGAAAAATGCCACTATCCAAGACAGTGTCACAAAGAGGAAGAATGCTCATGCTCAGCCTCATCCAGTCCCATAGTTACTGACACAGGAAAGGGCATTTTTAGTTCATTCAGAGAGCAAAGTAAAGCATGGATGGTTGATTACTTCAGGCTTTGACCCTTATTGGGGCTCAAATGATCTTAAGTGATTATCACTCCCCACGAGGGAGGGAAGCAGTGAGGAGGGAAAGAAGGAAGGAAGGAGCGAGCACCTCTGTGCAACTGGGTCCGAGTTGGTCCCCAGTGGGGCAGCCACTCCCCCTTACAGAACGTGGTTCACCCTTGGTTCTCAGTGCAGGGAGGGCAGAGTACAAGGTGGAGGTGGCCAGTTCTGACTCAGGGCTCACTGAGGCTCTGACTGGTCTCACCCTGTCTGGCATCCCCAAAACCCCTGTGCCTCTTGGGTCTCTATAGAAGGGGAGGGGAGACAGACAGAAGAGAGGGAGTTGATTGGTTGTTGTCCCTCCTTCTTGAAGAGGACCAAAATGACATGACCATGATAAAGTCAAATTTCAGTGTGTCTGACTGTGGCTGATGAGACCAATATGAGCTCGGAATGCTCTACCACAGGTTGGGCACCATGTGAATATTTGGGGTGGATATTCCAAATTTGCACATCCTACATTTACTTTGTGCTGTCTCAATTCTGCTTTGCTCAAAGAGCACCCTTTCTGATGAGGGCACACTATGCTGAGCAGTCCTGTGCCAGTGTCTTCCATGTTGAACAGTCAAATCCAAAGTTCTTCAGAGAGACCTTGAAAGTGTCCTTGTATTGCCTCTTCTGACCACCATGTGATCGCCTGCCCCGTGCGAGTTCTCCATAAAATAGGCTTTTTGGCAAGCATACATTTTGCATTCAAGCAATGTGGCCAGCCCATCAGAGTTGTACTCTCTGAAGCATAGTTTGAATGCTTGGCAGTTCAGCTCAAACAAGGACTTCAGTGTCGGTACCTTGTCCTGCCAGGTGATCCTCAGAATCTTCCTAAGACAGTTCAAATGGAAGCAATTCAGTTTCCTGGCATGGCACTGGTAGACTGTACGTGTTTCACAGGCATACAACACTGAGGTCAGCACGGCGGCTCTGCAGACCTTCAGTTTGGCAGTCAGTCTAATACCTCTTCTCTCCCAAACTTCTCTTCAGGGCCTCCCAAACACTAAGTCAGCTCTGGCTATGCAGAAAATAGCCCTCCTGTTCAGAGCTTCTGCCTTTCCAAGCCTGCCCTCCCTGCCGCCTCCTCCCTCTGTAGATGCAGTATTTCTTTCAGGGAGTCTGGTGCTAGTTTGATCCTGGCGGTCTTTCTGCTCAGGGGAGGAGGGGGTGAGTCAGGAGGGGAGGGGTGGAGACACTGGAGAGGAGGGTCTCTTGCAGGGGAGGGAAGGTAGGCAGGGTGGCCCAGGTGCAGTTTGATCACAGGGGGGTGGAGTTTGGAAGCCTGGGTGGAGTTTAGGGCATAGGAGGGATCATTGCAGTAGAGAAGGCGTTGCATGGGATGGAGGGCAGGGCGGGCTTGGGGAGGGGAAGCAGCCAGGATCTCTGAGTCCTAATCCTAGGTGTGATTGGAGGAAAGGGCCCAGCCATCCTGGGGGCCTGGGGTGGGGGGGAGTTGGAGGGGGTGGGGCTCTTGAGGATAGCAAGACCCTCCCAGGGTGAGCTGGCGGGAGCAGGAAATCTTCCAGACTGTTCTGCTTTCCCTGGACCTCAAATCTTTTTCCTTTCTTCTCCCTTATCTGAGATTGATCTACCTTCCCTGGAGCTGGTATCACTCAGTCTTCTGGAAGCCACTTCTGTGCTTGTGGGTCCCAGGTAGGTCTGATCCAGAGCACCCTGCCCCCACCCCCCATTGAGTGTCTGCCCCTGCAATTCAGTCTCCTTCTCTTCATCTGACCTCATGGTGTGTGTCCTTTAGGTCTGCCAGGAGCACACCTTCCTCCCAAGCCTGGCTCGTGGATGAGCTCCCTGCCCCTACATCTTTCCCAGACTCCCCATCACTTCCTAAATTCCTGCCTCACCTTCCCCATATTTACCATTGGATAACACTTTTCCAGACTGCAGACTTTGCTTATAAGATTCTGGGAGTCCTGATTTCGGTCTTCCTGTCAGGCCCCCATGTCCTCTCTCCCTGTCTCCTAATCTCTAACTTCTTGGTTAGGAATTCCCTTGTCTTGCCTTCAGATCCAACCCCCTTTGGAGATCCAAGAATCCTACCTTCCTTCCTACCTACTCAGGCTTGTACACATGTACCAAAGCTCTTTCCTAGCCCCCTTTCTCTGCACCCATGGCTCTGGGGCTGCATCCCTGTCAGATCCCAGGCACATGACTCCCTGACTCCAGTTTCCCTTCAGGGATTTCAAGCATAAGCTCTATCAGAGCATCCTACCAATCCTCCCCAGCTCCCAGTGAGACCTCAGGACACAGTCATGCTGCTTCCCCAGGCTCAGTGTCCACCTGTATCGCTGTTGCTCCAGTGTCCCCGACCTCCCTCTATGAGCTGTGTTAGATGGTCTTGCCTCCCAGACCCTAACCCTGCTCCCCTTCCCCAGTCGTCCTGCTGCCCTGCCTCAATTCCCATGCCAGGGGACTGAATCACAGACAGGATTTTGTCTCCCAGCCTCAGGCTTCCCCTGCTCATTCAAGAGCCCTCCCCCTCCTCAACCTTCCCTAGCTTTCCTCTCTCCTAGATCAGATAGTCAGTCTGTAGTCTAGATAATGTGTGCATGAGTCAGGCAGAGGGGATGCAGGGAGGACAGAGGACCATGTGGAGGGAGAGCTCTGACTGAGGAACCACTGAGTCTCTGACTAATTTCATCCCATCTGGGATCCCAAGCCCCCTCTGCTTCCTGGGTCTCTGTGGGAGAATGGGGAGGGGAAGAGGGGAACCAAAGAGAAGGAGTAAGAGAAGGAGGGAAGTAGTTTTCCTGTTCTGAGCGCCTCCATTTCCAAGCCTGACCCTGTCCGCTTCCTCCCTCCCTCTGTAGGGTGGAGTCTCTCCCCTGAGGGTGCGACCAGGGCCTTTGTTACTGCTGCGTGGCCTCACCTTTGTGAATCCCTATAGACCATCCTGCTGCCTGAAAGAGAAGAGCAAGACCTCTTCCCCTCTGGGATCATTCTCCCTGCCCAGCTCAGTTTACAGAAGACCTAGGCCTGGCCTCAGCAGGGAGCCTGGAGCCAGAGGGAATGGCCTCTAGGAACCACAGCCCCCCTCCCCAGGTGAGTGCCCAGATATCAGCCCATGGAGGCCATTGCCATAGATGTACAGCACGGTCCATGAAGCTGCCAGTATGGTCTTCATGGAGCATTTCTGTACAAAACTAGGCATTCAAAGCCCCTTATAATCTACCCCCCATCCCAGCCTTTCCAGCCTTCTTACATCTGACTCCCCAACATATACCCTTACTCCAGTGGCCCTGGCCTCCTGGCTTCCCCTCAGCTCTAGGCATTTTCAATGGCTGTCCCCAAGCCTGGAATCCTCTCCCTCTCTAGCTCAGACTACTGGCCTCACTCTATTCCTTTAAGTCCCCTCCAACAACTACAAAGCCCCAGAAAGCCTTCCCGAATGCTCTTCATCCTTCCTCCTTCCCTCTTCCAATCACTGCCTGTTTGTCCTGGCCTTACTTCCTTTGGATATATTGGTTTGCTTGATGTCTCCCCCATTATATGCTGACCTCCTGTATCACCAAGGCAATATTCACAGCGCTGGTGGTGACTATGAATATGCCAGTGTAGTTCTCAATCACAAAATATAAAAGACTCTCCATATAGAAGGCAGAAGAAAAACATTCATTTAAATACCAGAAAGCCAAATACTAGAACCAGAAAGCCAAATCTGTCATGGTGACCAAGAAGTTAATAAACATGATCACAGCAGAGGGCAAAACCATTCTTAAACCTTCCCCCTCAGCCAGGGCCTTCTCACTATATACTGTCACAGTGTGTCAGTTGGGCCTGTGTTAGTTGGCCTGCGTTCTTTCCCCTCTGACCTGACCTCACTCACTCGGTTCTGCTCCACCCTTCCTGTTCCACCTCTTCAGCAAGCTCCTCCCACCACATGTGACCCAGGCTTCCAGATGATCCAAGTAGATCATATGGGTCTATTAATTAATGAGAAAGATCTTTCCATTTAAATTACTATTACATTCAGCCCCAAGATCTTTCATATTCATTACATAGGTTGGTGGGGCAACTGGTATTACAAGCACCCTATCATCCCCCCTCAACAAATGGGGCCCAAAATCTTGGGGTAAAGGGCAAAGGTCTCTTCTTCCACAACTACTTCCTGCTGTGATTGGACATGGAGTTGTCCCTGCCCCAAGAGGTCTCAATTGAGAGATCAGTTCCTTAGCTGGCATCTGGAGTTTGGTCAACTTTAGGTTCAGAGATGATGCATCACTCTCATGGGTAGGAGGTGACATCTGGGTTAAGTGATTGGGCATCTCCAGGTGGAGGGTACTAAGCCTATGGGAAACAAATCTAGCAAACAAGTTTAACAGATGAAAAGCCAAAAAACAAGGAAACAATAACCAGAAGCAGGGTAGATACAGGGTCAGCTGTGGTTCTGGAGTCCATAAACCCACTATCACAGCCTCATTCACTGTAGAGTATATGAGTTAAGGGTACAATCTGGTGATCATCCTCTCCTGAATAAACGACAGTTATGGTATTATCTTTCCCAGGTGCTAAATTTCCGCAGCCTTTGGAACGTCATCTGGATTCCGTTTTACCCATATTTTAGCTCTTGATTTTATTCTATCAGTAGAACCCAATCCTTCAGTTCCTGTTAGTTATTTCAGAAGGGAGGTCAGTTTTCACAAGTGGTCTTGTTTCAGAAGGAATAATAATCACTTGAACTGTTCTATCATTTTTACAAAACTGTATGGGTCCATCACCTAAATTTTGGAATGTTACAATAATTTCTCCTTGATAATTAGAATCTATCACTCCAGCCAATACATGTATTCCTTGAGCTGCTAATCCTAATCTGAACTGGGGTTTGACCAACTTCCTATTCTCCCTGAAGGTGCGACAAACTTGGATACAAGGGTTCAGCAGGATCTGTAGGGGCAGTTCTTGCTTCTCTATTTTGTCTAGTATCAATTCCCTTTTCTTGGTATATTCTGTATAGTTCATTAGTTGGAATACCATCTATGCTTCTAAAATCTACCCTTGATCTCATTAAAGCAGTAAACAATTCTCTCCTTGTCAGTTTTTTCTGATTTTGAATCCACTGGGTATTTACTCTTCTCTTTCTAGCAATGTTGTCTTTTCCCCAGTCTCCTAAGTCACCTAACTGTGAAATCTTGTCCAGCACCTCTGAAAGAGGATGCCCTGTTTCCCCAATTATTAGAGTCAAGTGTGTGTAGTTAGGAGAAGCTGTCTTTACTATCATATTGTTATGGCAAACTGCAAAGGGAGTATCATAGGACGTATCTGCATTTCCAGTCATTGTGGCAGTCTTCATTACCTTCTGCTTTAACTTTCTTATACGTTCCCTAAGTGAATACAAGGTCTGTCTCCGCTAGGCCACATAGAATCAGTTGGATACTGCCTACTGCAGCCTTCTGCAGCCAAAGCTAACAGATTAGTTGTATTGTTACCTCCTTGCATATTGTAATCTCTAAAACTTTTCTGTACAAAAGGATTCTGACTAATACCTATAAACTTCAGGCATTCGGTGGAATCTATAGCTATTCCTCCAGCTCCATCATTCTCCCCATCCAAAATATTAACGTTTCTCCCATCCTTTGGGTGAATTGACTCAAAATTTCTGTGACCTCCTGCTGAGTAAAATCCTCAATTATTTCCCTAAACACTGAGTTACCTCCTTGGTTCTCCTGTTTCTGCCTCACTATTGGGCTTGCTTCTGACTGAGAAACTTCTTCCTCTAAAATTATTTCACTTCCTTTGTAGCTGTGACAACTAGACTAAGTCTATACAAAGGTCAGATGTGCATTCTTTTGTCAGCCTTCAGCTTCTTCTGAGCAAATGAACAGCCTTTCCTTCCACCTGAGGACTCTCCCCCTCCCCCCCAGACCGCTCTTGTACTTTTTTCCATCTGAATTTTCCCCTTAAACAGCTCATCTCTGTTTCTACACATAATGCAATAAGCCGTTAGTAAAATCCAGCCTCTCATACTTACCCCTGCCTACTCCTTCCCTGGTCTTATTGATATTCCTTGCAAACACCTTTCCATATTTCCAGGTTCCCCCTCCTGTAACCTAGCTTCCCAGTTTTCACAGGGTCCAGTGCTTTTAGCCCACTCCCTTGCTAGTGAGGAACACAGCAAATTCTCCCATTCTGGGATATTAATGTCTTCCTCTAAATCATTTCTGCCTCCAAATAGAGATTTTTTACTTTGTGATCCTGTGCCTGACTTCAAATGGATCGCCAAGGCAATATTCACAGCACTGGTAGTGACTATGAATATGCCAGTGTAGTTCTCAATCACAAAATATAAAAGACTCTCCATATAGAAGGCAGAAGAAAAACATTTATTTAGACATCAGAAAGCCAGATCCCAGAACGAGAAAGCAAAATTCGTCATGGTGACAAAGAAGTTAATAAACGTGATCACAACAGAGGGCAAAGCCATTCTCAGACTTCCCCGCCTCAGCCAGAGCCTTGTCACTATATACTGTCACAGTCCATCAGTTGACCTGTGTTAGTTGGCCTGCGTTCTTTCCCCTCTGACCTGACCCCACTCACTTACTTCCTCCCAGTTCTGCTCAACCCTTCCTGTTCCGCCTCTTCAGCAAGCTCCTCCTAACACATATGACCCAGGCTTCCAGTCCCTCCAAGCAGATCATATGGGTCCATTAATTAATGAGAAAGATCTTTCCATTTAAATTACTATTACACCTCCTTGAGGGCAGGGACTGCCTTCTGCCTCTTTTTCTATCCACAGTGCTTAGCATTGTGCCTGGCACATGATAGATGCTTTATAAATCTCTGTGTAATGGGATTGACCATTTCTAGTCATTGAGGAGACCTGGTCACATCACTCTTTTTCCTGGGCTGTGTCCTCCTCTGCCGTTTCCTGTATCTCCCCTGTTTGTCATGTAGGGCTGCCAGAGGACCTTCTCCTGCAGGCAGGATGTCAGAAGACTCTGTCCATGATACCCCCTGCCATCCTCTATACTCTTACCTCTCCCAGGTAAGAGGGCTCCTCTTTCATCCCAGTGTGCCTGTGTACTTTCAGAAAGATATGTCTTACTTAGGGAACAGGAATATTTAGAAATTCTTGGGAATCTAAAAAAGTGGAAAAGAGCCATAAATTCCTCAGTTGTTCAGAAGTCAAACACTAAAGGAAGTGAAAGGTGAAATGTGGATTCCAAAGAGACCTGAAATCAGATGTCTCAAAGAAGAAATCACAGTGCTGACAAATGAAATGGCGACTTTATGCCCAGGATGTAGAATTGGTTGCAAACATCGGAATCTCTGAGAAAATGAATCCTATGCTTATGACTGAAATAAAATAAAATGAATTGGGAGACCATCAGATTTCAAACTCTTGGCCCCACACATGCTGTATATGTAGCAAGTCGTAAATAGAGATGATCCCTTCCAAATATCAAGGAATACCTGATTATGGGGATTAAAATTGTGCAACCCACAAAAACAGACAAGCAGAGCTTTGAGCCAATGGCACTGTTATAAAGGTCTCATTGTCCCTCCTAATGATTGGACCTGAAGTCTTCCCCAGAATCTGAAATTCCTCTTCTGGGATCTTGTTTTTATAGAGTTTAATATCAGATTTGTTTCCTGGACATTCTAAAGCAGCCATATAAAATACATAATTCCACTGGTTGACATGTTGCTCTTAAGTTAAAAGAAGCAAAACTGATGTGTCAGCAGGATCATGAGTTGGGTGAAGCAGGAACATCTCCACTGACCAGGTGGTCACAAGATGAGTGGGCTCCTCCTTAGCTTAGGCAAGAGAAGATGGTGCAAACTATACATACACTGCAAGAACATATGCTGGGGGAGGAGGGGGGACTTTGTCTACTGTGCCACCACCCAGGCTTGGTTTGGTTGGAGAATTTGAGCCAAACAGAATGGAGATATCTTGGTCAGCATTCTTGTGGTGGTGCAAGTGAGTTCCACAGCTGGGAAACAAGGGATGAACATTGCATGAAAGTTCCAGGCCTATTATGGGGCCCTACTATTGGAATCTCTATTCCTGTGTGACTTGTACAAAGTATGGATTGATACATGTTTATTCTTCAATCTAGTCTTTGGTGATTGACCAGATGAATACATTAAAATCATTACAACAACCATTACCCCTTATAGAATCACAATGACCTGACTAGTGCTGTTTGAGTAGGGGTCCTCAATGAAGCATTTCTCTCCAAGTCTCAAATCTGGCCAGCCTCTCTTTATGTGGTTTACCAGTCTGCCTCTTGACTCTTGTTCTACCAAGTTTCTGTAGTTTTCCATGTGTGTTTAGGTCATTTATTTCTGATAAAGAAACTGGCAGCATTTTTCTGATGAATTAGCTCAAATAAACCCTGGTCACACTTCCAGGGTCACACAGCTAGTAACTTTCTGAAGCCAGATTTGAACTTGTGAAGATGGTATCTTCCTGATACCAAGCCTAGTGCTCTATTCACTATACTACCTAGTTTGTCCTTCTCCATCATAGTTAGTTTTATTTCTAGGTAATTAATTTTGTAATTAACGATTATATGTCATAGTCAATGGAAAGAAATCAGAAAGGAAAGGCATAAGTTGTTTAAGCCATGACTCATTCATGTCCAGAATAACCTCAATGTAACAACAGATGGCTCTCCTTCACTTGACTGGGGACCCTCTCTTACTATTCACCACAGTCCAGATTCCAAGGAGTAGATCTTTAGAATCCTCTTCCAGATAAGACTATTTCAGGCTTTCAGGAAAATAAAAAAAAAAACTAGATTTTTTTTTTAGCTTCTTTTCTTTTTTAAGTGATCACATTTTTCCTCACAATGCTGTGGAACTTCCAGCTTCACACAGGCTTTTAACAGAATTTTCTTTATCCCTAATTAATTAGAATTAATTAGAAATTATTAAGGAAAAGTACCCTAAGTTCTAAAATAAGAGAGAAAATAGAAATAGAAAAAATCTACCTCAGAGATGTTGAGAGGAAAACTTACATGAATATCATGGCCAAGTCTCTAAACTCCCAGGTTAAGGAGAAAATATTGTAAACAATGAGAAAAAAATCATTTCGGTGCTGTGGAAATCTAGTTAGGGTTTCACAAGAACTAGAGGATTCTACTCTAAAAGTCTGAAGGTTTGGGGGCATTATATTTCAAAGAATAAAAGAACTGTGGTCTCATCTAGGAATAACTTGCCCAGCAAAGTGAGTGTAATCCTAAATGAGAAAATAATGGCTATTCAATGAAATGACAGAGCAAAACTCTTCTGTATAAAAAATCCAGAAATATATAAAATATGTTAAAACCTGATTATTATGCCTCTATTAAGGTCAGACTTTACTTATTTATATGTGCAAAGTTATCAGTATTCTTAAAACTGTCATTGTTACTAAGGTGGTTCAAAGGAAAATTGGTAGCGCAGTTGTGTATGATGGGGTGATGGTGAGAAAACTGGACAGGAAAACTTGAAGGGGAAAAATGATATTGGAAAAAGGAGATGTGGAAAGAACTCAGAGAGAGGAAGCAAGTAGGAGTGGAAGGCTGGTAATATTGGAACCTTGCTGTCATCTGGGTTGAATAAGAAACAACATGTAGATACAAAAGGGTAGAGATGTCTTCTGAACATGTAAAGAGGTGAGAAAATTGGGGAACAGGGTTGGGGAGAGACTTTTCAGAGGGTGTGTGGACTGGAATTTAGGAGGGTCTGAGAGAGACTTGGGGGCTTTTGGAGTCCTTGTGAATTGAATTTGGGAAGGAAATGAGGGATTCTTGGAAGGGTGAGTGAATTTAGAGGTAGGAAGGTAGGGGAAGAAGGTAAAGTAAAAGAAATAGGATAAAAAGAGAGGGCTGGAGAAAAAATATGAATAAAAATAAGATGGAAAGAAATTCACAGATAGTAAATATCACTTTGGATGTGACTGAGATGTTTACAGCAACTTGCCTTTTAGTGACAAAGAACTGGACGTTCCAGGGATCCCCATCATTTCAGGAAAAGCTGAACAGGTTGTGGTGTGTGGTTGTGATGGAATGCCACGTGCTGTAAGAAAGGATAAGCTCTAGAGTTTACCATGGGTAGACACGTAGGATATTAAAAATTACTATTTAAAAAGCAGAATGTGTCACTTCTGTCAGTTCTGATGAGGAAGGTATTTCCCATCACCCTCTCTCATGCTCCCCCACAAATCCACCTGCCTCACAGGTAGAACAAACACTTTGTTCCTAATTCCACCAGGGAACACATTTCAGAGGAAAATACTTCACAGCTTTACTCATAGTAATCTTATAAAAAGCTTTTCTCAAAATTCAATTGCACTTGCAATGACTGTGGTTTTAGGAATTGACTCTGATGCATATGAAGGGTCTGACCTTTGGGCAAATTCCTTCTCTGCGCTTCCATTTTGTAAAGTTTCCTTCAGCTCTCCATTCTATGACTTTTAATGATTTAGGAGTTGGTGACATTCAAGGATGTGGCTGTGGACTTCACCCAGGAGGAGTGGGGCCTCTTGGACCATGATCAGAAAGTGCTGTACAGGGCAGTCATGCTGGAGAATGCCCTGAACCTGCTCTCCCTGGGTAAGGACACTTACTCTGATAACACTGAGTCTGCCATCAAAGGGATGTCTTCATTCCCTGCTGTGCAGGGTTTGGAGCATTTATCAGTTATTAGAGAGAAGTGTTGGTCTCCTGTCCTGCTGCCTGGTGTTTCCTCTAGAAAGTCTTTGCATTGTGGGACAGGAACCTGAGGTTTCCTTGTTGCTCCTGAAACTTCCCACCTCTAGGCAGCTTCAAATTAGTGTGGAAGGATCTGAGACACAGAACCAACCTCAGGATCATTCGGTTTGACCTCCACCTGGACAGGAATTGTGCCTGCCAAGTCCCTGAAAGCTGGTCAGGTGGCTTCTCCTTACAAGCCCATCCTCTCTGGGATGAGTTGAGGATCCAGAATATTCTCCTTTTAACAAGCATCAATTATGGCTGCTAATTGTCCCCCCTATAGCAAGTTTGTCCTGAATCCTCCTTCCTGTTGCTCTCAAATTCCAGGAGAGATGGTGGGAAAGGAAGGGAAGAAGCATTTATTTTCACCTACTGTATACCAGGTGCTGGGCCCGGACTTTCTTTACAATATTATGTCACTTCATCCTCACAATAACCTTTCAAATTAGAGAATATTATTCTCCTCATCTGACAGTTGAGAAAACTGAGGCAAATGGAGATAAGGTGACTTGTCCTGGGGCACGCAGCTAGTAACTGTCTGAGGCTGGATTTAGACTCTGGCATGCCTCACTCTAGGCCCAGGGCTCTCTCCATTGCACCATCAGTGGCCTCTCATTTCCAGAGGATGGAAAATGTGCCATGAGTCCATCCTTCTATGAAGAAGGTTCACCAAGACCAAATTTTCCAACCTAGTTCCATGTTCTTCTCTCCCACCTCTCCCCAAAGCTCAGAAAAGAAATGCTATCAGACTGTCCTTCTGAAGTACTGGGAACCATCCTGGGGTCCTTACTTACATGTCCCTGGCATTGCCAGGAGTAAGAGACTGGCCAACAAGTAGAATGTAGCCCAGTGAGGGTTTATTGAGTTTGCCAGTGGGAGACTGTCACCTGAAGAGGCAAAGATGCCCCAAATGAGCAGTACACAAGGTTTCTATAGATTTCAGGGAGTGAGGAACAGGTGGGGGGACAGGGCAAAAGCTGGCTCATATAGATCCCTGTTCTAGGACTCTGGTCTTGCACAATAACTTTTTTTAGCCCACTTTAGAATTACTCATTTCTACCAGAATGGGACTTGACACAAAACGGGCAGAGATCTGGCACTTTCTCAGAACAGGTTGTATAACAGGATAACGTGACACATCCTGTTTTGGGTAACTTGCATTATAAGCACTAATGAGTGAGTACAGGCTCATGTGTGTAAACATAATGGAATGAATCTCAAAATGGCACAGCTCTGGGTCTGAACACCTTTTCCTAAAGAGAACTGAATGCCGAGTTTCTCTCTATGCTCATCCCTAACTCCCCATGTCCAGGGCTTCCAGTTCCCAGAGAAGATGTGATGTCTTATTTTGAGCAAAGGGAAGCACCATGGATGCTGGAGCAAGAAGTTCTGAGGAGCCACTGCCCAGGTGAGTGAAGTGAAAGCAGGCTTATGGGGCCTGGGGTTACAAGAGACTGCTGTATGTTGTGGTGAGGCAAGGGCTCAGTGTAAGGGCAGGAAGATCTGACTTGGTGTTCTTTTTCAGATGGTCCTCAGCTGTGGCTTCATGGCTCAGTTACACTGAGCCTCAGTTTCTCCATCTGTCATGAGAGGGGTTTGGACTCCATGGCCTTTCACCTTTCTTCCAGGGATAAATCTATGATCCAAAAAGAGGAGTAATTGTTTGGCATTTGAGGGCATGGAATTTTCCTGAAAGTATGAAAGGAGATTAGGCTGTTCTATATGAACTCTTTCCTAGACCTTCAAGTCAGCAAACTTGTAAGTGCCTACTCTGTTTCTGACCCTGTACAAAGTCCTGAGGATGTAAATCAACGCAGGGGACGTCCCCTGCTCCCGTGGAGCTCACAGTCTGGTGGGGCAGAGAACGCACCAACAACGATGTGGAAACCCACTGTGGACAGGATTAATTAGAGCTAGTCGAGAAAGGGAAGGTCCTAAATTTCAGGAGGACTGGGAAAGGCTTATTGTGGGAGACGGGCTCTAGCTGGGGATTCAGGGAGGCCAAGGAGAGCATTCTAGGCAACAGGGATGGCAATAAAAACCCACAGAGTCTAGAGGTGGAAGGTCCTGTTCCTGGAACAGAAAGGAGGCCCAAACAAATGGATTATAACATATATGGGGTGGGGGAGAGGGTAGAAGGGAGAAAGAAGACTGGAAGAGTAGGGAAGGGGTAGGCGATGAAGGCTTTCACAGCCCTAGAGGGGATTTGTATTTCATACTTTTGCTGGGGAGCCATGGGAGGCTGTTGAGTGTATGGTGACATGGTCAGCTCAGAGTTTAAGGAAGATGAACTTGGTAATTGGATGGAAGATTGACTGGACTGAGGGGCCAATTGAGGCAGCTGGACCAACCAGCAGGCTCTGATGCTGTGTCAGATGTGGGGTGACAGGGGTCTGAACCACGACAGTGACAATATTGAGATAGAAGGGGGTCTATGAAACAATGTCACCAAGGTGGAACCCTCAGGACTTTGGAAGAGATTGAACACGGGCTTCAGACATGTGAATGTGTGAGAGTTGATGAGGAGTGCAGCCATTTCATTTCTGAGCCTGGGTTGTTGGGAAGATGCCTTGGATAATGGAAAATTATGGAATGGAAAAGATGGGAGGTTTGGAGGAAAAGAGAGTAAGTTTCCTTTTGGATATAGTAGAAGTGGAATCAAGAGAGAGTCATGTTACTAAAATCTAGGGAGAGGAGGATCAATAAAGGGGGAGCCTGACGGTGTCAGAGCCTGCGGAGAAATCAGGAATTAGAATTAAGTTTAGGATTAAGAAATGGCCATTGAATTTCAGTAATTTTAATAATGTTGGTAATTTTTGAAAGATATACTTCACTTGAACAGTAAGTTTCACAGGTAGTGTTCAGAGAATTCCTTTTTTTTTTTGACTTATAAATACCTAAATTAATTCTAAAGGACAAATGAAGAAAATGCTATCCACATATAGAGAAAGAACTGATAAATAGAAATGTGCCTGGAATAATTTTACATACATGTACCTATTTATGTTTAATGGTGGCTGTGTAGCAAAGGAGGGAAATAAGAAAACACAGGAAAAATGGAAAAGAGAGTTTCAAAGAAAGCCAGGGAAAGAGTTGGAAACACCAAATGGAAGTGACTCTCTAACTGTTTAGCTATAAAGTAGAGGAAAGATGTTGGACCCCATCTCTTGGGGGTGCAAGGGTCACGTGAGAGTTTTAAGGATTAGAGAGAAATTATTTTATTTATGGTGATAGGGAAAGAGTCATTAGTGTGGGGGAGAGTGAAAATTAAGGGGAAAAAGAAGATACCAGAAGAGGAATATATGGAGGCAGATGCGAGGGTAGAGTGATATCATGTGCATATCTAAGGGGATTTTCTTTAGTAAGGAGAACTAATTTTCCTTGTGATATGGTGGTCAAAAAGGATAAGAAAACATCTGATTTATGTGAGGAAGATAAGAAATCCCTTGATAAATATCTGTTATGTTTTTTTTCTAGGCTTTGGGAGGGGTGTAGAAGCAAGTCATGGTGGAGGATTGGGGATGAATGAAAAAACTGGAAATAGCTGCTGTGGTGAGTGGCACAGGGAGTCATTTCGGGACATGACCCTGGATTGCCTTGCCCCAGTGAGGACCCAGCTGAGATTACATAGCCTAAATTGATGGTGGATCTGGCAGCCTCGTTTCATGATTTTCTCTGTACATTTAGCAGCACATGAGAAGGAGAAATGGCTGCTGTCTTACTCAGGAGTCTTCTAAGGCTTAACTTTCCATAAATCATCAGCCCAAGTCTCTCCTAATGTTTATGACTAGTCTCTGTCCCCATTCTTGGAGAATCATTAGCCAGGTTCATATAGGTGACCACCACATCAGTTTAGGGAGCTGGGAGTTAAGAGACCCATAGGTATCCTATAGCAGGATACCCTTTAGGAGCTTGGAAAGAAGTCTCTGTCAATATTGGTTCTGGTCTGGTTTCATCAGGGTTAGAACCTGACTAATGTAACAACTTAGAGGTGATTGAGTACCAGAAAGGGGCAGAAACAGGGCTGAGGCCTGAGCATGAATTCAACAAGTAGGGGAGAGATCAGAATGCAGGGAGTAGATGTAGAGGCTGGGGACTGCTGTCAGCCCTGGGCCCAGGCAGGGAATCAGTAAACATTGATGAAGGGCCTTCTGTCTTAGGCACTGTGCTAAGCCTTGAGGATACAAAGAAGGCAAAAGACAATATCTGCTGTCACAGAGCTCAGAATTAAGTTTGCAAACAAATGCTGATATGAGGAAAAGAAAGTGGTTTGGAATGGAAATACATTTAGTTCAGGGAAAGAAGGGAATAAAAGGAGTGAGGATAATACAGATTCCAGGAGAGCAGGCTTGGGGAGGAAACGGTCAAAATCAAAGGAAAGTCATAGGGAACATGGATACAGAAGTGTACAAATACTGTCTCATTTTATCCTCATTAGAACTCTAGGAATTAGATGCTATCATTATTCCCATTTTACAGATTGAAAAAAATACTGAGGCAAACGAAGGTCTTATGACTTCCCTTGGGACACAGGACTAGAAAGTTTCTGAGGTGGGTTCAAAACTGAGGACTTCCGGATTGGAGGTCCGACATTCTGTCCACTCTACCACCAGTTGTAATCTCTTTTTTTAAACAGAATATGTTGAAAATGCTCACTCCTGATTGAGGTGGAGAATGGATCTTTGACAAGATCCTTCCAGGCATTGCAAATTCATTTTTCTTCACTCCCTAACCAGTCACAATGAATTGCTAATTACTATTTTAAAATTTTCATTTTTTCTATTGGCTCTAGGCAAGTAACATTAAATGATAAATATGTTTGAAGGTCAGTTGCCGATATTGCTTTCTTCTTGTTGTTTGTTTTTTAAATCATTATTTATATACGAAACAACCTTTGGAAGGATAGGATTTTGTTATTTCTACCATTGGGACCCGCTCACTGAAACTCTACTGAGTGGCTGATCTATTTTGCCACCAGTTCCTTTGAGAAGCTACCAGAAGAATAACATGAACAGAGATGTTCCAATTAGAAAACAACCTCAGCATTTCAATGAGTGGCATTTTAAGGTCCATTGTTGTAGCAAGGTTGTGGTGGTCCGTGATGGTTTCTTGATGATGATGCCTGGTTATGATGATTTTCCAGTAGCGAGCCCTCACTGCTGCAAGAATGTAAGCCCAAGTGAGATCTTAATCAGGTAATTTCAGGTTTGATCAGATGTGATTACAAAGTAGACCCTGAAGGAGAAGACGACTCCAGTGCAGTGATAGACAGCCCCCAAGAGTCTTTGCATGCCTCTGGCCATTTGGACATGAATGTCTAACCTTCCTGGAAGTTTGAAAATAATTTGATGTCAAGTGGAGAAACTGAAAGAATATGTTGCACTTGATGAGAAGCAGTCAGAGTTTGAGGTACTCATGGCACAATCCCCAAAAGCCATGTATTACTGATCATGATACCGTTTGGAATCATGATAGTTTGAAATCACCGCAAAAAAGGTTAGCTGTTAAGGTTAAAACATGCACATACTTCTTGTTCCAGAAGATAAATGTCTTTGTAATCAAACTGGATGATTATTTACCACTTTTTACCACTTAAGGTGCACAGACAAATTTTAAGCTCAAATCCATTGGACAGATGTCACAATCCTTCAAGGGGTTTGTGAACCTTTAAAGGGCAAGGGGTGAAGAGCAGTTGTGAAGTGTGCTATCCACTTTTGTACCTAAGGGTGATAGACTCCAATTCCTCTATCAGACACATATTTTCAGACATGCAAAGCCATGTATTTTTTAAAAAATTGAATTAAATCATCCTTAGGTTGTGAGCTAAGGGTATTATAAAATGGTTGTTTCTGCCATTTTAAGATGTTTCTCTTAGCCCAAGAAAATAGAAGGTACCTGAAGTTTTCTTCTGTCTATAGTCCAAAGGGGATATGAAGATAAATGTGTGTTTGTATAATGTATATTTGTTTTATTGTTGGCTTTTTTTTTCTAGAAGAAGAGATCAGACTGGAAATGAAGGAAACTGCTACAGAGCTAAGCCTTTCTGTGGAAGAAACTCACAAACAAAGATTCATGAGTGATGGTCCCTCTGATTTCAATTGGAGAGATGACTGCACAGCACCTGAGAGTATCCACACTGCAGAGAAATATTATGACTGTAAAAAATGTGGAAAGAGTTTTACCGAGAGGAAGTGTCTTATTACACATCAGACAACGCACACTGCAGAGAAAACTTATAAAGGCCATCAATATGGAAATACTTTTACATGGAAGGATGGTCTTCTTCAACATCAGAGGATCCACACTGGAGAGAAACCTTATAAATTCAGTCAATGTGGAAAGACTTACAGATGGAAGGACAGTCTTGTTGAACGTCAGAAAATCCACACTGGAGAGAAACCTTATAAATGTAATCAGTGTGGAAAGAATTTTAGAGGTAGGAAGTCTATTGGTGAACATCAGAGGATCCACACTGGAGAGAAACCTTATGAATGTAATCAATGTGGAAAAACTTTTACAAGGAGGGCTCATCTTATTGTACATCAAAGAACCCACACTGGAGAGAAACCTTATGAATGTAACCAATGTGGAAAGACTTTTACACGGATGGATGGTCTTATTAAACATCAAAGAATTCACACTGGAGAGAAACCTTATGACTGTAATCAGTGTGGCAAGGCTTTTAAATGGAGGGAAAGTCTTACTTTGCATCAGAGAATCCATGCTGGAGAGAAATGTTTTAAGGCTAATCAATGTGAAAATGCTTTCACATATAGACAGAATAATGGTGAATATCAGAGAACCCACACTGGAGAGGAACCTTGTAAATGTAATCAGTGTGGGAAGACTTTTACATGGAAGGGCAGTCTTGTTCAACACCAGAGAATCCACACAGGAGAGAAACCTTATGAATGTAATCAATGTGGAAAGACTTTTACATGGAAGCACAGTCTTGTTAGACATGAAAGAATCCACACTGGAGAGAAACCTTATGATTGTAATCAATGTGGAAAGGCTTTCAGGTGTATCTCCAGTCTTGTTGAACATCAGAAAAGCCACACTGAAGAAAAATGTTATAAATGTAGTCATTGTGGGAAGACTTTTACATGGAAGTGCAGTCTGGTTAGACATGAAAGAATCCACACCGGAGAGAAACCCTATGACTGTAATCAATGTGGAAAAGCTTTTAGATTGAAGAGATGTCTAATTGCTCATCTGATAATCCACACTGGAGAGAAACCTTATGACTGTGATCAATGTGGAAAGACTTTTGCATATAAGAATGGCCTTGTTACACATCAGAGGATCCATACTGGAGAGAAACCTTATGAATGCAATGATTGTGGAAAAGCTTTTACACAGAGAGCTGGTTTCCTTGTTCATCAGAGAATCCACACAGGTGAGAAACCTTATGAATGTTATCAGTGTGGAAAGGCTTTTACACAGAGAGCTGGTTTCCTTGTTCATCAGAGAATCCACACTGGTGAGAAACCTTATGAATGTAATCAATGTGGAAAGGCCTTTAAATGGTGTACCAGTCTTATTCTACATCAGAGAATGCACACTGGAGAGAAACCTTATGAATGTAATCAATGTGGAAAGGCTTTCAGAGGTAGGAAGTCTATTGTTGAACATCGGAGGATCCACACTGGAGAGAAACCTTATGAATGCAATCAATGTGGAAAGGCTTTTAGATTGAAGAGATGCCTTATTGCTCATCTGAGAATTCACACTGGAGAGAAACCTTATGAATGCAATCAGTGTGGAAAGACTTTTACAGGGAAGTCCTCTCTTACTGTACATCAGAGAATCCACACTGGAGAGAAACCTTATGAATGTAATCAATGTGGAAAGGCTTTTAGATTGAAGAGATGTCTCACTGCTCATCTGAGAATCCACACTGGATAGAAACCTTATGAATTCTATCACTGTGGAAAGACTTTTACAGGGAAATCCTCTCTTACTGTATGTCAGAGAATTCACACTGGAGAGAAACCTTAAGAATATGATCATTGTGGTAAAGCCTTCTATCTAATGTCAGTCCTTCTTTACCATCAGAGAATTCATGGGAGATATAGGAATCTTATAACTGACCTGAATGAGGAAAAATACTGAAATGGAGTACAGCGCTTCTTAACAAAACATTGACTGTTGGTAGAAGCCATATATGGACTTAGTGTGGAAAAACTTTCAGTCAGAGACCATCTCTTATTCTCTCATCAGAGGATTTCTAATGAAAAGAAACCTTATGAATGTGCTCAGTAGGTTCATGCCTTTCTCTAGAACATAGAGATCACTGGTGAAGATTAAATATTGTGTCTATAACAGACTATATTGTGACTATAACAGAAATGTGAGATAAGGAAAATGATTCCTGCTAACATTCCAGGCTGCAAAACTCACAAAATTGTCCAACCCACAAAAAAAGAAACTGAAGTAGAGTTCTGAGTCAATGGCTCTTTATTAATTTAGATCTTCAGGATCTGAGATTCTGCCTTCTTCTGGGACCTTGTTTTTATAGAGTTTGATACCAGATTTGTTCCCTGGACATTCTAAAGCAGCCATACAAAATTCAGAATCCCATTGGTTGACATGTGACTCTTAAACTAAAAGAAGTAAAAATGATATATCAGCAGGGTCACGAGTTCGGTGAAGCAGGAATATTTCCACTGACCAGGTGGTCGCAAGATGAATGGGCTCCTCCTTAGCTTAGGCAGGAGGAGATGGTGCAAGCTATATGTACACTTCAAGAACATATCTTGGGGGAGAAGGGGCGACCTTCCCTACTGTGCCACCACCCAGGCTTGGCTTGGTCAGAGAATTTGAGCTGAACAGGATGGAGATACCTTGGTCAACATTCTTGTGGTTGTGCAAGTGAGCTCCATGGCTGGGAAGCAAGTGATGAACATTGCATTAAAGTTCAAGGCCTATTATGGGGCCCTACGATTGGAATCTTTATTCCTATGTGACTTATACAAAGTATAGATTAACAGTGTTTATTCTTAGAGCTAGCATATGTTGATTGACTAGAGGAATACATTAAAATCATTGCAACAATCATTACCCCTTATTGAATCACAATGACCTGACTAATGCTGTTTGAGTAGGGGTCCTCAAACATTTCTCTCATAGTCTGAAATCTGACCAGCCTCTCTTTATTTGGTCTGCCAGTCAACTTCTTAACTCATCCTCTTGACTCTTGTTCTACCAAGTTTCTATACTTCTCCATGGGTGTTTAGGTCATTTATTTGTGCTAAAGAAACTGGCAGCATTTTTTCTGATGAATTACCTCAAAGCCCAAGTTAATTAATATTGCTTTTTATTAACCAGTGAAGAAACCCCCTTCTCCATCATTGTTCAGTCATGTTCAAGACTTTATAAACTGTTTGGAGTTTTTCTTGACAAAGATACTGGAGTGGTTTGCCATTTCCTTCTTAAGTTAATTTTGCAAATGAGGAAACTGAGGCAAGCAGGGTTAAGTGACTTTTCCAGGGTCACACAGCTAGTAACTTTCTGAGGCCAGATTTGAATTTAGGAAGATGGTATCTTCCTGGTACTAATCTCATTGTTCTATCTACCCTTCTCCATCATAGTTACTTTTATTTCTATGTAATTAATTTTATAATTAAGGAATGTACATCACAGACAAATGAAAGCACTTAGAAAGGAAAGGTATAAACTATTTTGGCTATGACTTATCATGTCCAGAGTAACCTCAAGCCCTCAATGTAACAATAGATGACTCTCCTTCACTTGGCTGGGGATCATCTCTTATAACTGACCACAGTCCAGATTCCAATAAATAGCTCTTTAGAATCCTCTTCCAGGTAAAATTTTGTTTCAATCTTTCAGGAAATGAACTAGATCCTTTCTTTAACTTTATTCTATTTTAAGTAATCACATTGAATGTTTTCCCCCAGAATGCTGTGGAACTGCCAGCTTCACAGAGACTTTTCATAGAATTTTCTTTGGAACATATGACTTATTAATTAGAAATTATTAAGGCAAAGTGCCCTAAAATTCTAGGACAAGAGGGTAAAGTAGAAATAGAAAAAATCTACCATTCACCACCTGAAAGAGATGCCAAGAGGAAAACTTACATAAATATTATGGCCAAGTCTCAAAACTCCCAGTTTAAGGAGAAAATGTTTCAAGCAACAAGAAAAAAAATCACTTAAATCCTGTGAAAATCAGTTAGGATTTCACAAGAACTAGAGGATTCTACTCGAAAAGACTGAAGGTTTGGGGACATCATATTTCAAAGAGTGAAAGAGCTATGGTCTCATTTAGGAATACCTACCCCGCAAATGAGTATAATCCTGAAGGGGAAGTATTCTTTTTATAAAAAGTAAAATTCAGTCCCTAATCCTAAGGAGTTCATATTCTCATGGAGGAGACAATATGCAAATTATTTTGTACATATAGGATTGATTTATTATATAAAGTATTGTCATGCATTCATGTGTCTGTGACTTCCCCTTCCACTGATCCATAAGTTCTCTGCTCTGGTCTCTGTATCCTTCAGATTTAAGTAAATCTTCCTATAACCCAATTCAATAAAAAAGGAAATAATTTCTAGGGTTTAAGTTTGATATGCATGTAAGATATTAAAAATAATATTTTAAAAAAGAATATATCACATATTAGTTTTGATGTCTGAGGTTGGACTTAGACACTGGCACGCCTCACTCTAGACCCAGGGTTCTCTCCACTGCACCATCAGCTGTCTCTCATTTCTAGAGAATAGAAAGTGTGCCATGAATCCATCCTTCTATGAAGAAGGCACACCAAGACCAAATTTTCTGATTCCAACCTGGTTGTATGATCTCCCCAAAGCTCAGAAAAGAAATGCTATGAGATTTTAACCGTCAGGAGTCCTGGGAACCACCCTGGAGTCCTTGCTTGCATGTCCCTGGCTTTGCCAGGCATAAGAGACTGATTCAGAAGAAGAATTTGGACCAACTAGGGTTTATTGACTGCTAGCAGTAGACTGTCACCTATAGAGGCAAAGACAGCCCAAATGAGCCGAACACCAGGTTTCTATAGATTTCAGGGAGTGAGGAGCAGAGGAAGGGGTACAGGGCGAAAGTTGGCTCATCTAGGTCTCTGTTCTGGTTCTCTAGTCTGGTTTTGTATAATAAGCCTTTTTATTCACTTTGGAATGAGGAGTTTCTATCAGAATGGGACTTGATAGGATAGGGTGCAGGTCTGCCTCTTTCTCAGAACAGGTTGTACAACAGCATAGTGTGGCAATCCTATTTTGGGGAATGCATTACAAGAACTAATGAATGAGTACAGGCTCATGTGTGTGAACATAGTGGAGTGAATCTCAGAATGGAGCAGCTGTGGGTCTGAATGACTTTCCCTAAAGAGAACTGAATGACAAGTTTCCACGTTCATCCCTAATTGACTCCCCATACCCAGGGCTGCCAGTTCCCAGAGAAGATATGTTCTCTAATTTTGAGCAAAGAGAAGCACCATGGATGCTGGAGCAAGAAGGCCTGAGGAGCTGCTATCCAGGTGAGTGAGGTGAAAGCAGGTGTATGGGAGCTGGAATTACAGCTGCTATGTGTTGTGGTGAGGCAGGTGCTTAATTTGGGGGAAAGGAAGACCTGACTTGGAATTGTTTTTCAGATATTTCTCAGCAGCATCTTCATGGGTCAGGCAGTGAACTACTAACCCTCAGTTTCTCCATCTGTAATAAGAGGGGTTTGGACTCCATGGCCTTTCACCTTCCAGGGATAAATCTATGATCCAAAAAAAGTTGTTGTTTGGCATTTGGGGGCATGTAATTCTGAAAGTGTGAAAGGGAATTAGGCTCTCCTATATGAGCTCTTTCCTAGACCTTCAAATCAATAAACTTCTAAGTTCCTACTCTGTTGCAGACCCTGTATAAAGCCTGAGCACATAAATCAATGCAGGGGCTATGCCCTGCTCCCATAGAGCTCACAGTCTGGTGTTAATAAGGAAAGAGTTCAGTGTGGGAGAGAGTGAAAATTGGTGAAAAAAAAAGGAGATAGTAGAAGAGGAATATATGGTGGGAGATGAGGAGGTAGAGTGAGGTCATTTGGACATGTAAGAGATTTTCTTTAGCAAGCAGAAGAATAATACTTCCATGTGATATGGTCTTCAAAAAGGAGAAGACATCTGATTTAGATGTGATGAGGAAGATAAGAAAGCCCTTGATAAATGTCCAGTTTGTTTTTATTGGTTAGGAGAGAAAGTTGAAGCAAGCCATAAAGAAGGATTGAGGATGAATGAACAAATTTGGCACAGCAGCTGTGATGAGTGGCACAGGGAGTCAAGGAGATGGCTCAAGATTGCCTTGCCCCAGTGAAAGCCCAGCTGAGATTACATAGCTTAAATGGATAGTGGGTCTGGCAGCCTGGTTTCATGATTTTCTCTCTATACATTAGCTGCACATGAGGAGATGAGAAGGCTACTGCCTTACTTGGGAGTCTTCCAAGGCTAAACTTTGCATAAATCATTAGCCCAAGTCCCTTTCCTAATCTCTGTGACTAGTCTCTGTCCCCATTCTTGGAGAATCATTGGTCAGATTCCTGTAGGTGACCACCACATCAGTTTAGGGAGCTGAGAGTTAGAGACCCACAAGTGTCCTGTAGCAGGATACCCTTTAGGAGCTTGGAAAGAAGTCTTTGGAATCTTCAATATTGTTTCTGGTCTGGTTCCATCAGGATTAGAACCTGATTAATGTAACTACTTAGAGATGATTGAGTACCAGAAAGGGGCAGAAACAGGACTGAGACCTGAATATGCATTCAACAAGTAGGGGAGAGACCAGAATACAGGGAGTAGAGGTAGAGGTTGGAGACTGCTGTCAAGCCCTGGGCACAGGTAGGGAATCCATAAATATTGACTAAGTGCCTTTTGTTTTAGGCACTGTGCTATGCCATGAGGATACAAAGAAGGCAAAAGACAGTCTCTGCTGTCACAGTGCTCAGAATCTAGTTTACAAACAAATGCTGATAGAAGGAAAATAGAGTGTTTTAGAATGGAAATATATTTAGTTCAACCATGAAATAAGAAAACAAAAGGATTGAGGATAATAATGATTCAAGGAGAGCAGAACTGGGGAGGAAAGAGTCAAAAATCAAATGAAAATGAAAGCTGGCATTTATACAGCAGCTACTCTCTCTGTGTCATGCAGTGTACAAACGTTATCTCATTTTATCCTCATAATAACTCAAGGAATTAGATGCTATAATTATGCCCATTTTACAGAGTGGAAAAACTGAGGGAAACCAAGGTCTTGTGACTTCCTATGGTCACAGGACTAGCAAGTTTCTGAGATGGTTTTGGAACTCAAGTCTTCCTGATTCAAGGTCCAGTATGGTATCCACTGCTCTGTCAGTTGTATGCTTATTTTGTAACAAAACATTTTGAAAATTCTCACTCATGGATGAGGTGGAAAATAGAAACTGAATTTGACAAGGTCCTTCCAGGCAATGGAAATTCGTTTTTTATAACCCTTTAACCAGTCACAATGAATTGCTAATTACTGTTTTAAAGTTTTCTTTTTCTATTGCCTCTTGGCAAGTACCACATTAAATGACAAATGTGCTTGAAGGTAAATGGTAAATATTGCTTCCTTGTTGTTTGTTGGTTTTTTACATTAGTATTTATATACAAAACAACCTTTGGAAGGATAGGATTTCTTCAGACATTACTTTGTTATTTCTAACTCCACTGAATGATTAACCCTAACAACAACTAAATGATTAACCCTAACGTGTTGCCACCCAAGTCTTTTGAGAAACTCCCAGATAAAAGAGTAGCATGAACAGAGGAGAAATTCAAATTAGAAAACAACCTCAGCATTTCAATGAGTGACATTTTAAAGTCTGTTTTTTTAGCAAGATTGTGGTGGTCCATGATGGTTTCATGATGGACTCTATTGTGCATGCCTGGTGATGATGGTTTTCTATTACCTGCTCTCCTTGCTGCAAGAATGTAAATCCAAGTGAGATCTTGATCTGATGATTTCAGGTTTGATGAGATGTGATTACAAGGTAGACTCTGAAGGAGAGGACTGCTCCAGTGCAGTGACAGACAGCCCCCAAGGGTCTTTGCATGCTTCTGACCATTTGCACATGAATGTCCAACCTTCCTGGAAGTTTGGAAACAATTTGATGTCAAGTTGAAAAGCTGAAAGAATGTGCTACACTTGGTCTGAAGCAGTCTGAATTTGAGGTACTCACTGCACAATCCCCAAAAGCTGTGTATTCCTGATCATGATAGTTTGGAATCACTGCAAAAAGATAGCTGTTAAAGTTAAAACATGCACATAATAGTTGTTCCAGAAGATACATGTTTGTAACCAAATTGGAAGGTTATTTACCACTTAAGGTGTCACTGACAAATTTTTAGCTCAAATACCTTGGACAGTTGTCTCAATCCTTCAAGCAGTTTATGAACCTTGAAAGGGGAAGGTGTGCAAGAAGACCAATAGTCAAGCATGTTGTCCACTTCTGTGCTGTTCTGGAATCTATCATCAATTCCTGTATCAGACAGATATTTTCACACATGGGAAATGCCATACATTTTTTTAAAAGTTGGGTTTTATGGAAGTCTTTTAATTTTATTTTTTATTAGCAGAGGCATTTAGAAACAATTTTTAAAAGAAATAAGTATTGGCTATCTCAAGAAATTAATGGGTCAAAATCCATTATGCCTCAGGTAAATACAGAAAATTGTTGGTATTCTGCATGTGAAATCAAGTAATGCAACAGAAATATAAGATTGAAAGTGATCCCTAGAGAAATTAGGTTATGGTTACTGGTAGAATAGATAAAGGAATAATTTGAATATTTAGTATATGTGCACTAAATGGCACTGTATCTATGAAGAAAGAACTGAAAGTGCTAAGTATGAAAGGGAAAGAGAAAGATTGAAAGTGGAGATAATTCATCAAGTACTCTGGACAGAGCAGGCTCATTCACAGTGTTTGAATTCTAGTCTCAGCCCATGGTCTGAGTTGTGAATGTGTTGGGAATGTGGCTCTACCTGTACCACAGGTTTGTTGTTTTTTTTTTATGAGGATCCAATGTAAATTCATGGCTGAAGCTCTTTGAAAATTAAATCATCCTTGGGATGTGAGCTAAGGGCATTTTAAAGTGATTATTTCTGCCCTTTTAAGATATTTGTCTTTGCTTAGGAAAATAGAAAGTAACTAAGTTTTTGTTCTTCCCATGGAGCAAAGAGGATATAAATTTACATGTGTGTATTTGTGACTATTTGTTTTACAACTGCCTTTTTTTTTTTCAGGAGGAGAGATCAGACTGGAAATGAAGGAAACTATTGCAGAGCTAAGTCTTTCTATGGAAGAAACTCATAAGCAAAGATTTATGAGTGATGGTTCCTCTGACTTTAGTTGGAGAGAAGTCTGCACAACACCTAAGAGTATCCACACTGGAGAGAAATATTATGATGGGAAACAATGTGGAAAGGGTTTTACAGAGAGGAAATTTCTTATTGCACATTAGAGAATCCAACCTGCAGAGAAAACTTATAAATGCCATCAATGTGGAAAGGCTTTTTACAGAGGACTCATTGCACATCAAAGAACAAACAGATAACATAAGCAGGGAAACCTCATGAATGTAATCAATGTGGAAAAGCCTTTAAATGATGAGTAAGTCTTAGTTGACATCAGAGTCCACTGGAGAGAAATGTTATGATTATAATCAATGTGGAAGGACTTTCAGAGGAAGTCTATTGGTGCACATCAGAGGATTCACACTAGAGAGAACCTTTGTGAATGTATTCATTGTGGAAAGGCTTTCAGAAAGAAGAGATGTTTTACTGAACATCAGAGAACACACACTAGACAGGAAATATATGAATGTAATCAGTGTGGAAAAGCTTTTACACAGAGAACTGGTTTTATTGTTCATCAGAGAAGCCACACTAGAGAGAAATCTTATGAATGTAGCCAACGTGGAAAGACTTTTACACAGGTCTCTCTTACTGTACATCAGAGAATCTACATTTGAGAGAAAACTTATGACTAATCAATGTGGAAAGGCTTTTACATATAAGAATGTCCTTCTTAAACATCAGAGTGATGAGGGTTGGAGAGGTAGAGGAATGATAGAGGAAGCCCAAGACTGGAGTTTTCTGCATGGACCATCTGGGAAAGAATTCACAGACGCAAGCATTCCTGAAGTCAAGGCATTAAAGATTTATTACATTTTTCAGTGGGCAAAAGTTCTTAGGGAACCTGCAACTTTAGAGGGATACAGGTAAAATTTATATAGGATATTCTATAGCATAACATGTATCAAGTCTGCTGACTAGGTAATTTGGGCTGGGACTATGGAGTGGTTAAGGAGTGGTTTGTTCTTTTTTTAAAATTTTATTTTCATTTTTAACACAGTTTATAACAGATAAAACAATTCAGACTTTTGGTCAGGTGATACTTCTTTTTAAAGCATTTACAATATGGACCACAAAAGAATTTTTTAAAAAAATATTAACCAACTGAGACACAAATAATACTTATGTTGCTAACTTCACAAGCTCTTGACCTACTTGTCTCCACAGTATTACTAAGAATTAAAGGACCCTAACTTATTGTTGTTGGTCTCAAGTTCCTATGCCTAATAGCTTAATTTTAGACTTAACTTTGGATGTTCCCCTACCAATAATCTATAATTGAACAGATCTGGTATTAAGCTTACAAACCTTTTGACTATAGGAAATTGCCACCAAGGGTAGGGACATTGCATGGATACAATACCACCACCCCCCCACCACCCCAATTTCATGTCAGTTCCAGGCAGGATTAGATTGTCCACTTGCATTCAGTCAGACTTAAAGTCTGCCAGGTATCAGTGGGGAAATTGAGTCAGGAGAATCCTACCTCAGTCCAGGCTGAACAACCACTCTCCCACCCTTCTCATGAGATCACCTTTTGCAGTTCATACCAGCATCTCACAGGCTTACAGGCATCATGGATTGGAGGCTCAGATCACCTTTCTTGCTTCCCATACCTGGAGTTAGACTCAGAAGAACAGTCAGTTTATAGTCCCACAGAATCTTAAAATAGCAAGTTCCAATAACCAGGTTTCAGATATGACTATAATTTCACATTAGCTAAGGAACATCTTTTGAGGCAAGTCTTAAGTGGCTTACATGCCTATTCAGTATGAGATTAAGATCAGTTGCTCAGATGGGGACAGGGCCACCACACAGGGCTCAGTTCCCTCAGGGGGTTTACAATGAGACCTTCAACAATGGATGCAGGCTACTGCCTGCTTTGGGAGCCCTGTCAGCTGCTGCCTCTACTGCTGCCACCTGAGGAGGCCCAAGTTATGGGGACACCCTGCTCCCTTCTCAGCCAGTGATAAAGACCCTCTCACTGACCTTTGGCGCCTGTGGGTTGAGGGATCTGTGCTGCCACTGGAGATTCTGTTCCTGAAGGCTGCTCAGATCTGCTCCTTTCGGTGCCACGTGGCCAAGGCTGGGTTGGGCTCTGCTCCGCATGCATGAGAGATACCTTTCCCGTTGGTCTTTCAGGTCACTCTGGGCTAGAAATCTCCTCCACTCGGTTGTTCTGTGGCTTCTGCTGCTCTAGAATTTGTTGAGAGTTCTTCTTTACAGGTATTTTATGGGCTGTGGGATAAGAGCTAAGTGTATGTGCATCTTTCTACTCCACCATCTTGGCTCTGCCCCTCCAGGAGTGGTTTGTTCTTAAAGTAACAAGCACTTTTAGTATCTACTGTGCAGGTATTTTACTGAGAGTTCATTGGGAAGTAGCTCAAAGGGAGGCCTACATGGAGGTGTAGTTTTAGGTCTGAAACTTCTCTGAGTCAATTAAAAGTCTGACTAAGGAATACCAGGCTACTCTCAAGATAAGACAAGATAAATGTAAGGGAGTAATATGTATGTCTAAGTGTGGCATACATATGATTGATCAATGTGTAGTAAATGTTGTTATGACCCAGTGCACAGCCTGTTCAGCCAGTACACAGCTGGTTCAGACTAATAAGTTCTGCGGTTGTAGCTGGCTGCTGTGGCAGGAAGGGAGATACGGGTTTTTCTGGGTCATGAAGTTCTTGGGCTGGGAAGAAATTGCCTGGGATAGTGTTTTGAGGCTAGGGAGAAATATGATTTTTAGAGAGAAATGTGATTTTAGAGTTGAGGTCCAAGCACAGGCACCCAAGCACCATCAGGAAGATCTACACTAGAGAGAACCTTATAAATGTACTCAGTTCACAAAGGGTTTTAAATGGAGGAATCATCTTACCTGACATCAGAGAATCCACACTGGAGAGAAATGCAATCATTGTGGTAAAACCTTCAGACTAAAGTCAGTCCTTGTTTACCATCAGAGAATTCCTAGGAGATATAGGAATTTCATAACTGACTTACATAAGGAAAGGCATTGAAATGGAGTACAGAACTTCTTAGCAGAAAAATCATGCTGGGTACAAGCCAGTTATGAACTCAGTGTGAGAAGTCTTTCAGCCAGAGATCATGTCTTATCTTTTCATCAGAGGATTTATAATGAAAAGAAACCTTTCTCGAGAACGTGGAAGTCATGGACGAAGGTTAAATTTTGCATCTGACTAGAACAGAAAGGTGAGATAAGAAAAGCGATTCATGCTGACCCTCTAGGTTGCAAAACCAGAAAAGGAGGCAATAGGCTGATAATCTACAAAACTAAGTGAGAGAATCCATCTGGATGTTCTCATAAATAGAACGTCTTCAGAATAAGGAAAAGATTTTGAGTTAATATTATGTCAACTGGGGAACAATCTTTGGTGAAGGGAAGAAATCAAATTTGTTTGATCAAGGATCAATGCCTGCATCCCCATGTGGCTCGGTGACAGCAGTGAAAAAGAAAGACAGGGGCAGGTGGGAGATCATAGGGCAACTCTGTTTATTGATCCAAGGGTCAGGGTATTTATAGAAACTGCAAGTCTATGTGACATTCTACTCATCTTCAGTCCTAGTAATTAGGCCAGTAGTATTGTCTTAAAGACTGTTAGCCTAGAGAACATCTATTTTACATATCCTTTGTATGATAATGAGCACATTCTCAAAGAACAGTTTCCCTGAAGGTCTATCCTGAACTTTGCCAACAGCACTCCATCCTGGCCCTCAACAAAAACTGGAGCAATTTAGGGGAATGTTGTGTTTTCCCACAGGGCATCTCCATGCATGTATTCAGTCTACATTGAGGCCACTGCATGTGACAGTCAAGAAACTTCTCATTAAGGTGAGGTCATATCTGCCTCCTGATTTTGGTGACCCAACAATCATGATGATGAGACAGGGATTCCCCTGATGGACTTGAGGCAGAGCAGAACCATTGTGTGAACAAAGCAGCCCCTCCAAGGCAGCCAAGAGGCCTTGTAGTCTCTATTTACAAAGTTTTCCATGGTTGCTTCTGCTCTGCCATCCTGGAAGGGAAAGTGAAAGGAAGTCAGTTCCATATCAGAGGCATCTGGGCTGCTTGTCACATGGTCTCTACAGATCAATGAAGGGCTCAGGTGCTGATGATAGCACCCTCATGAGAGTGATGGCTTCCAGTTGAGAGACCAAGTTGAACCTCAGGGAGCAATTCATTATTTAAAATTCTTAAATTCAATTACTTTATTTGCTTTCAGTTTTGAACAATCACTTCTATAAGTTAAATTCTCTGCGCCTCCCTCCCTACTCCCTCCCTGAGATGACTTGTGTTAGGCCTAAAGGCCGTGGGCTTCTTACCTTAGTCCAGGTCTTCGGTGATCAGCCAGATAAACATATTGAGAGAGGAGACTTTCCAGAGTCAAACAACAGTTAGGCTTTATTCAGGGTCTTGGTTACATGTCCATATGCAGGCGAGTTCTTCCCCAGGAGAGAGGAACCCTCCTCCTCCCAAGGAGCAAGGATCATACGGCGAGAGGATGGGAGGGGAAGAGGAGAGGGACCCCTGGAGGAGACCCCGCAGCAAGAAGAAGAACCTCAGGCTTTCCTGTCCCTACTTAAGCTCTCCCAGCCGCATAGTTTGCATGTGAATACCGTATGTGCTCTCAGCCCCTAGCTAATTAACAACAGGTGTGCTCAGACCTCGGACCAATCTCAAGGGTGGCATGCTCTCCCCAGCAAGTTTCCACTGAGAAGAGGTGGAAAAACAAGAAAGCTCGTGTTTCACTCCTCAATTTCCAGCTGTTCCCTGGGGGGCCTCGTGAGAGCTCTGAGGTTTAGAAGCCCTCACCTTTACCTGCCCGAAACCGTTCACATGAAAACTGAGCTTACTCTCCAACAGACTTGCAGTCTTATATGGGTTCTACATATACATTCCTATTAAACTCATTTTCGCATTAGTCATGTTGCATAGAAGAATTAAAATGAATAAGAGAAACCTTGAGAAAAACCAAATCAAACCAAAACATAATAGAAGAGAAAATATTCTGCTTCATTCTTTGTTCTGATTCCATAGTTCTTTCTCTGGATATGGATGGCATTTTGCCTCAAGAGTCCTTTGGGAATGTTTTAGGTCCTTGCATTGCTGTGAAAGGTTAAATCTATCAAACTCAGTCCTTGCACACTGTGGCTGTTACTGCATATAATGTTCTGGTTCTACTCATTTCACTCTGCATCAGTTCATATAAGCCTTTCTAGGTTTTTCTGAAGTCTGCCTGTTCATTATTTCTTATAGCACATTCCATTACATTCATGTACCACAACTTGTTCAACCATTCCCTGGTTGATGCACCTCTCCTCAGTTTCTAGTTCTTTGCCATCATGAAAAGAGCTGCTGTAAATACTTTTGTATATGTGAGTCCTTTCCCCATTTGTATGATCTCTTGAGGATATAGCCCTAAAAGTGGTATTTGCTGGGTCAAGGGATATATATGTTTTAAAGCCCTTTGGGCATAGTTCCAAATTGCTCTCCAGAATGGTTGGACAAGTTCACAACACCACTAACAATAAATTAGTGTTCCAATTTCCCCACATCTTCTCCAGCATTTAACATTTTCCTCTTTTGTCATGTTAGCCAATGTGATAAGTGTGATGTAGTACCTCAGAGTTGTTTTGATTTGCATTTCTCTAATCAATAGTGATTTAGAAAAATCAATTTTTCATATAACTGTACATAGTTTTAATTTCATCTAAAAACTGCCTGTTCATGTCCTTTGACCATTTATCAATTGGAAAATAACAGGCATTCTTGTAAAATTGACATGCATTCTCTGTATATGTTAAAAATGACACCTTTATCAGAGACACTAGTAAAAATTCTTTCCCAGTTTTCTGCTTCCCTGCTAATCTTGGTTGCATTGGGTTTGTTTGTGCAAAAGCTATTCAGTTTAATGTAATCAAAATTATCAATTTTTCATTTCATAAATTTCTTTATCTCTTATTTGGTCTTCAGTTCCTCCATTCTCCAAAAAATCTGACAGATAAAATATTCTTTGTTCCCTTAATTTGTTCATAGTATTAGGCTTTTTATCGAAGTCATGCACCCATTTGGACTTTATTTTGGAATACAGTGTCAGACTTTCATCTATGCCCAGTTTCTACCATACTACTTTTCCGTTTTCCCAGCAGTTTTTTTTTCAGATAGTGAGTTCTTATCCCAGAAGCCAGGGTTTGGGGTTTATCAGTCAGTAGATTACTATAATCATGGATTACTGTGTTTTGTGTATCTATTTTATTCCACTGATCTGCCCTTCTATTTCTTAGACAGTAGCAAGTAGTTTTGATGATTGCTGCTTTATAAAACAATTTGAGATGTGGTATGGCTAGGTCACCTTCCCTAGCATTTCTTTTCATTCATTCCCTTGATATTGTGCACATTTTGTTCTTCCAGATGAATTCTATTATAATTTTTTCTAGCTCTACAAAATAATGTTTTGGTGGTTTGATTGGTATGGCACTGCATAAGTCCATTAATTTAGGTAGAATTGTCATGTTTATTATATTAGCTTGGCCTACCCGTTAACCACTGATGTTTTTCCAGTTATTTAGATCTGACTTTATTTGTGTGAAAAATGTTTGGTAATTGTGTTCATATAGTGCCTGCATTTGTTTTGGTAGGTAGACTCCCAAATATTTTACATTGTCTACAGTAATTTTAAATGGAATTTCTCTTTCTATCTCTCACTGTTGGACTTTGTTAGTAATATACAGAAATGTCAGTGACTTGTGTGCATTTATTTGATATCCTGCAACTTGGCTAAAGTTGTTTATTATTTCAAGTGGTATTTTATTTGATACTCTAGGATTGTCCAACTATGCCATCATATCATCTGCAAAGAGTGATAGCTTTGTTTCTTCTTTTCCTGTTGTAATTCTTTCAATTTCTTTTTCTTCTCGCATTGCTAAAGCTAACGTATCTTGTACCATATTCAATAACCATGGTAGTAATGGACATCCTTGTTTAACCCTCATTCTTATTAGAAATGCTTCTAGCTTATCTCCATTGCATCCACCAAGGTGGCAGAGTAAGCAATAAATTGCTCTCACTTTCCTTTACTGAACTTTAAAAACCCAGAAAATACTGCCATAGGAAAAACCCTTGAACAGTGAAGCCAGCAGAAAGATGGGATGCAGCAGTTTTTTAGCTCAGGAAGCTAGGGGGATTAACAGGAAATGTCCTTCTTCCTGTGACTAAGGGAACCACTACAGGACAGGAGGCATCCAGGCAAACCAGCAGCAAGCTCCACCTCAGTTGACCAGAGTGAACTCCTGAGCCCTAGGGTGGTGAAGTTGGCAAGTGCCAACAACAGGACCTCCAGCATAGCCAGAGGAATCAGCAGACACCAGCGTAGACAGGCATCCACCAGCAGATGAGCCTGTTTATGCTCTAGGCAGCCCTCGGGGGGAGGAGGGAAGGGGTCAGGGGAAAGGAGACCTCCAGTGACCAGACCACCCCTCCCTCACACCTCACACCACCAACTTCAATGTAAACCTGGGGAAATGTAGAAAGACTTCACCTGGCCTCAGTACACACCAACCAGCTCCAGCTCAGCTACAGCATTATATAGCTTCTAGCTGCCAGAACCAGAGACTCTAGCACACAAACCCAGTAACCAGGCCCCCAGCACAAGAGGCATGGGACAGAGTCCCCTGTGTCCCAGAAGCAGGGATCCACTTTAAAAACTAGGAAAGAGTCAGTCACAATGAGCAGAAAGCAACTTAGAAAAGCAAAGGTTATAGATTCTTATGTGGGGACAGGGAAGATCAAAATACAAATCCAGAAGAGAACAGCATTGACATTATACCCACAACTGAAACCTTAAAAGAGAATATGAACTAATCTCAAGGCCAAAGAGCCTTCTTGGAACAGCTCAAGAAGAATTTTAAAAGTCATATTAGAGAAATAGAAGAAAAACTGATCAATTCCTTGAAAGATATAATTGAGAAAATGGGAGTAGGGGGGAGAATTCACTGAAGAAAACAACTCCTTAAAAAAGTAAAATTGACCAAATAGAAAAGAAGGTACAAAACCTAACTGAAGGAAAAAAATTGTTAAAATTTAGAATCAGGCAAGTAGAAACTAATGACTCTATGAGACATCAAGAATCAGTAAAACAAAATCAAAAGAATGAAAAAATAGAAGAAAACACAAAACACCTCATTGGAAAAACAACTGACCTAGAAAATACTTCCAGGAGAGGTAATTTAAGAATTATTGGTCAAACTGCAAAGCCATGATGAAAAATGAAAAAAAGTCTGGACAGTATCTTACAATAAATCTTCAAGAAAAATTGCCCCATAGTCCTAGAACTAGAGGGTAAAACAGTAATTGAAAGAATTCACTGATAACCTCCGAAAAGAGGAAATTCCAAGGAATATTATAGCCAAATTCCAGAATTATCAGGTCAAGGAGAAAATAATGCAAGGAGTCAGAAGGAAACAATTCAGATACCGTGGAACTGTAGTCGGGATCACACAAGACCTTGTAGCTTCTACATTAAAAGATCAGAGGGCTTGGAATATGATATTCCATAAGGCAAACTGCTTGGATTACAACCAAGGATCAACTACCCAGCAAAATTTAACATAATCTTTTAGACAAAGGGATGGACGTTTGGTGAAATAGGGGACTTCCAGAACTTCCTGAAAAGACTAGAGCTCAATGGAAAATTTGGTCTTCAAATACAAGGCTCAAGAGAGGCATAAAAAGGCAAACAGAAAGAAAAAGAAAGAAAAAACATGTTATTCAATAAGGGCAAACTATTTACATCCCTACATAGGAAGATGATACTTGTAAACCTTGAGAATTATATCTTTATTACAATATTTAAAAGGGATATACATAGACAGATGATATGGGTATGAATCAACTTATGTGATGATAAAACAAAAACCTAATCAAGGGGTGAAAAGGGATGGTAATGAGAAAAGAGGAAAGGAAGAGGCAGAGAAGGATAAATTGCATCACATGAAGAGGCACAAAAACAGTCTAGTAGAGGGAAAGAAGGGAGATAGGTGAGCATTGTTTAAACTTTACTGTCATTGGATTTGATTCAAGGAGGGAATAATATACTCAGTTAAGTGTACAAATCTAACTTGCCCTGTAGGAAATAGAGGGAGGGTGAGGTTAGAAGAGAGGGAAGAAATAGTAAAGGAAAGGGGAAAGAAAAGGGATGGGTGCTGATAAAAGGGAGGGAAGACTGAGGGAGGTGGTCGTCACAGGCAAAACTTTTTAGGAGGGAAAGGAGAAAGGGAGAAATAAAAGCATAAACGGGGTGGGAGGGGAAATAGGATGGAGAAAAGACACAGTCAGTAATCATAACTGAATATGAATGGGATGAACTCTCATAAAACAGAAATGCATAGCAGAAATTAAAGCAATAATTTGGAATTATTTTGCCCAACTGTATGCCCATAAATTTGACAATCTTAGTGAAATGGATGAATGTTTACAAAAATAAATTGCCCAGATTAACAGAAGAAATAAAATACTTAAATAACCCCATGTCAGAAAAAGAAATTGAACAAGCCATCAATGATCTCCCTAGGAGAAAATCTCCAGGGCCAGATGGATTTACAAGTGAATTCTATCAAATATTTCAAAAACACTTAATTGTGATACTATATAGGCTATTTGGGAAAATTGGTGAAGAAGGAATTCTACCAAATTCTTTTTATGATACAAATATGGTTGTGATACCTATACCAGGAAGAACCAAAACAGAGAAAGAAAACTATAGACCAATTCCCCTAATGACTATAGATGCAAAGATTTTAAATAAAATATTGGGGGAAAGATTACAACATTACAAGAATAATACACTTTGATCAGGGAGGATTTATACCAGGAATGCAGGACTGTGCGCCAATATTAGGAAAACTATCAGCATAATTGATCATATCAACAACAAAACTAACAGAAACCGTAAGATTATCTCAAATGATGTAGAAAAAGATTTTGACAAAATACAATACCCATTCCTATTAAAAACACTAGAAAGCATAAGAATAAATGAAGCCTTCCTTAAAACAGTAAGTAGCATCTACCTAAAATCATCAGCAAGCATTATATGTAATGGGGATAAACTGGATGCATTTCCAATATGATCAGGAGTGAAACAAGGATGTCCATTATCACCACTGTTATTCAGTATGGTACTAGAAATGTTAGCTTTAACAAGAAGAGAAAAAAAAGAAATTGAAGGAATTAGAATAGGCAAAGAAGAAATTAAGTTATCACTCCTTGCAGATGATATGATGATATTCTTAGAGAATCCTCTTATACTCTTGTTCCTTATTTTACCCACACCTTTAATATCCCCTCCCTTATCTTCATCCCCACTCTCCTAATCTTACTGTATACTTACAAAAATCATTCTCCAATCCCATCCCCCAATTTTCTCACCATTCTCAAAGTTCAGTAGACTTCTAAACCTCTTCAGATGTATATGTTGTTTATTCCTTAACCAAGATGAAAATAAGTTTCCAACTTTACCAGCCTCCCACACCCTCTTGTTTCTTTTGTATTAGTTCTTCTTTCCATGCCACATTTCTGAGATAAGTTCTCCTTTTTTACCTTTTCCTACACAATTTTGATTTTGAGAATCACCCCATCACACACAAGTCAACCACAATTTTTCTTTCAAACTGCCTTTGTAATGACAATACTTTTGAGAATACTATTACTAATCATTACTAACCTTAATAATGCTTTTACATATCACAAATAAACAGTTTGTCCTTAATCAGTGCCTTAGATTTAGTCTTTAGTTAATTCCCTATGTTTCTTCTTGTACTACAGGTAGTAAGCCAGCTGTTATACTCTCCTCTTTCACCCTCCTCAAGAGGCTTCTTAATTCCTCTTCACTTTCTGCCATCAGAGTGGCAGCATCTGCACATCTGAGATTGTTGATATTTCTCCCAGCAACCTCAATTCCAGCTTTTGATCCCTCCAATTTGGTATTTCACATGACGTACTTTGTATATAAATTTTTAAAGGTCACAACATATAACTTTATTTTCCTCCTTTTCCAGTCTGAAACCAATCTGTTGTTTCATGTTCAGTTCTACCTGTTGCCTCTTGGTTCTCATACAGGTTCCTCAGGAGACAAGTAAGGTGATTTGGCACTCCCATCTCTTTGAGGACTTGTCACATTTTGCTGTGATCCAAACTGTCAAAAGTTTTAGGATGTCAATGAAGGAAAAGTAGATTTTTATCTGAGACTCCATTGATTTCATCATAATCTAAAGAATTCGGGGTTAGGGTTGACAATTTGGTGTCTACTTCCTCTTCTTCTTTGCAAACCAGCCTGCTCTTCTGATATTTCTCAGTTAACAAACTGCTGAAGTCTAGCTTACAGAATCTAAAGCATAACTTTACGGGAATATGAAATGATATCTTGGATTTTCTTGAAAAGATCTCTTCTTTCCCATTCCATTGATTTCTTCTGTTTCTTTGTATTTCTCATTTAAGCAAACCCTGTCTCTCCTTGCTATTCTCTGGAGTTCTGCACTCACTTGGATATATATTTTCCTTTCTCCTTTTTCTTTCCTTTTCCTTCTTTCCTCAGCTATTTTTGGAGACTTATCTGGTTCTTGCTCTTCTTTTTCTTCGGAATGTTTTTTTTCATTGTTGTTGCTGCCTCTTGTCCAATACGGAGAACCTCTGTCCGTAGTTCTTCAGGCACTCTACCCGATCTACCTGATCTGATCCCTTCAATCTATTCATCATCTCCATACATTTATTCATAAGAGGTGTTATTTAGGTCATACCTATATGATTTGATGGTTTTCCCTATTTATAGAACACATGGGAAAATTCTGCCAATAGTGTCTTAGTTGGTACACTTATATGATCCTGTCAGATGTCATCCTGTCAACTGCCAGTTGACCATATCACCCGTGCTCTAGGAAGGAGTCTCAATTTGAATCAAGTCCAGCATCTGCTGAGAAGGTGACTCAAAGAGGTATCTTCCATACATGCTTTTCTGGATTCAATTTTATAATTTTCATCATCAGTGCTCAACCTATCATATATTGTTTCTATAGTAAAAATAAGCTTCTAAACAACACCACCCACTTAGATACCAAGAGGTCTTACTTAGTCATAGTCAGACAACCTTCTTTTAGCCAGAGTTGATAAGATTTTATGACATTTACCAAAGAGAAGTTACCCAGGCACCTATCAAATCCCCGATGAACTTCCCAGAAAAGGAGAATTTACAAGATCTTTTGTACTTTTTGATGAACTTCCCAGAAAAGGAGAATTTACAAGGTCTTTTTTACTTTTCCCAAATGGTAAGTTATCATTATTTTGAAACAAATCACTCACAATTTAATACTTACATTGTTAAGCATTGTTACTTCACTATTGAATAGCTTAACTCAGTCCTTGTAAAGAAAAGTTAATTTAGTAAGGTCATAATTGCATCACCCTCCAGAGTCTTATTTGGAATACTTCATACACACTGGGTCACCCAAACTCTCAAACGAGAAAAAATAGAAGATAACAAAGGATAATTTGGATTTATAATAAGAAATAATTATGAACAGTCAAATGATGTTGATTTAGTTAAATGTATTTCCAAAAGATATAACATAGAAAGTCACACATCTATCAATGTGACACCCTGGGCAGATTGCGTTCAATAGCCAGCGTAGCCAGCTCTAGATCCAATTATACTTTTATTTCTTATATTGACATTTCTAAGTAGATCACTATCATAAAACTTTATGTATATTTTGCACTCAGATCTGTCCTATCTATACAAGGTCAAATATCACGAAGATCCTAATGACAACACACATGTAACTTTAAATGGTATCACCTGGTTTGGGACAAATTCCGTCCCATCAAATCTAGACTTACATGTATAAATGGTACCATAGAGAATCTCAGCTTCCTAAGGGCCATTTGCTATCAGGACTTTCAATTATGAAACCCATTAATTTCAGCTAGTCTGCTGCCCAAGTTTTTCCCTGGCTCTCTTTCTGCACAGAAGGAAGAGGGTCTAATTTCCAAAGCAGGAGGGGTAAGGGAGGTGGTGGAGGGATGGGGGAGGCAGAGTTCTCAGGGATAATCAGGTTGGGGGGGGCAGTTGAGGCCCAGGTGGAGTTCGGAGGCCTAGGAAGAGTCTATGCAGAAAGACAGCTAGGGCTCTCCTAGAGAAAGCTCTAAGTGTTAGGTTCCAGAAAAGACTCATTTCAGGTGAGATATTGGCTGAGAAGTCTGAAGCCAGGAGGCTGAGGTGAGGAGAGAGGACCTTGTAAGAGTAGAAGGCTGCCATTGGAAGGACACAGTGTCAGGACATGGAGGTTCTTGACCAAGGTTGAGCCAGGAGACCAGTAGCCCTGAGTCAGAGAGTAAGTGGAGTGAAGGAGATAGGGTTGGGGCATTCTTTGGGGTGCAGAGCAGGACTTGGGGAGGAGACACAAGCAGGATCCTGAGGTCTTAAACCAGTGTGCCATTGGAAGAAAGGGCTGATCCTGGGACCTGACAGGAGGGGGCTCTTTAGGACTGGGAGGGCCCACTCTCAGTAAAATGACTATAAATACAAAGCCTGGGAGCTGAGATCGCTCTGCCTTCTGGAAGCCAACTCTTCAGGAACAGGTCCCAGGTAAGCCTGGGCCAGGATCCTACAAGGCACCAGGGTCTTGTTGGCTCCCCTTCCTTTGTGCTTCATTTTCCCCTTCTTACGTTCTGCTGAGCATTCTCCATGGCTGTCCCTCCAAGTCTAGCTACTGCCTGGGTCCCTGTCCTTGAATCTGGACCAGACTCCCAATCACATCCCAAATGCCTCAGGGCACCACTTCCACTTTGTCATTGGATCCCACAGTCTCTATTGTCAGACTTCTCCTATAGGACTCCAGGTGTCCTGGATCCCTGTCCCCAGCTCAAGGTTAGAGATTCAGTTGTCCTTTCTTCATCCCAGATCCCCTCTGAATTAATAATTAATGAAAGGGGGGCAGGATTACACCTTGTCCTTTGTGTGCTCGCTGGCAAGGGCCACACTAAGCAGCAGGAAATGGGGGAGTAATCACACTTTAAGAAGGCACAGAGACTAGTTCTGAAGCTGCAGCAGTAGAGAGGAAGAGGGCAGAGTTCTCAAAGGAGGCAGAATGGGGAAGAGAAGAGAGGGGGTGAAGTAGAGAACATCTCTCCCCCAACCATGGCTTAGAGGTGGGATCACTAGGATGCTTGGACTGGGCATGGCCAAGATGCAGTGGATGGCCTCAACATCTACCATGTCTCCCCAAGCTCCAAGCCCTCCCCAGAGCCTTCTTCAGCTGCCTTCATGACCTTTGGAAGAAATTGTTCTCATCTGCCCATTCCTGGGGGAGGGGTAGTTTTTGTGCCTGGACTTGGCACCCCCTACATCACCCATGGCTTTGTGGCCTTTCAGTTATCCTCAAGCTGGCTCAGCCAGAGGTAGTTTACCAAGTGTGGACACTGGGCATGCTACTTTTTCTTGGGGCCACAGGGGAGAGTTGGGTGACAGGTAGACACCCAAGGAGTGGCAAAATGACTCAGCAAGGCCTCACACCAGAGGTACTAGTCCTCCTTGAACAGCCATATACTCCAAAAGCAAGAGAGGTGGGGCTAAAGACACCCTAGCAAGAGGGGAAGAACATCCCCAGCATGGGGGACAGCCACTGGAAAGGCAGAGTCAGGAGATCAGGTCTTCGTCAAACACCAGCCAGGAGACTGATGGCCCTGCCTTGGAGACAGGTACTGAAACTCTTTCCTGGTCCCCCTTCTCTGCACTCCTGACTCTGGAGCTGTCTCCCTATCAGATCCTTGTTTTTCTTTAGGGGTTCCAAGTCTAAGTTCTACCAGAGCATCCTAATAGTCCTCCCCAGCTCCCAATGAGACCTCAGGACACAGTCATTCTGCTTCCCCAAGCTCAGTGTTCTCCTGGATCCCTTCTGTAGCTCCAGTGTCCCTGACCTCCCTCCATGAGCTAAGTTACATGGTCTTGCCTCCCAGACCCTACACCTGCTCCCCCTCCCCAAGCCCCCTGCTGCCCTGCCTCAGGTCCCATGCCCAGGGGGCTGAATCCCAGACTGGATTTTGTCTTCCAGCCTCAGACTTCACCTGGTCATTCCCTGGTGGTCCCATTCAAGAATCCTCCCCCTCTTCAACCTTCCCTAGCTTCCCTCTCTCCTACATCAACAGTGAGTCTGTTGTTTAGTTAATGAGTGTTATTTGGGGGAAGGATGATTTGGAGGGAGAGCTCTGACTCACAGGTCATTGAGGCTCTGGTTGGCCTCACCCCAACTGGGACCCCAAGCTCCCTCTGCCTCCTGGGTCTCCATTGTTCATTCTTCTTTCCCTTAGAGGACCAATGACTTGAGGAGGGTGATGTCTTGACTTGAGTGGGGCAGAAGTGTATGAAGTCATTAGCTTCATTCTCTCCCCCAGAGTCATTCAGAATCCAGGGGCAAGACATAGGTCAGGACAAATGTTGATGACCCTGAAGGCAGTGGGCAGCCTCTATCTTTTTAAGTTACAGTCTTTCCTAGGCCTCAGTTTGTCTGAGGCTATACCCATTCAGAGACTGCAGGCTAGGCAAGAAATGAGGCTAAAGATTTCCCTTTTCAAAAGAATCAAACTGGAAGGGAAGACCCTCAGGGTTTCTGACCTAAATAGAAAAAAATTCTACGTACACTCGATCTGAACCATCAACACTCAGAAATGAGTCAGTGAGGCTTGGGGTGGGACTTCTTCTTGGCCAGTCAGTCAGAGCCAGAGTGATTTGGGTATCATGGCGTCACCAAGTAGCTTTAACAAAGTCTGGCCTGTCAGAGACGAGAAATCATAAATGAAGACAACGTGAGATGAGAGTTCATTGTCCCACTTAAAAAAATCATAGAATAAATAAGGAGAAAATAGAAACTCTAGTTCCCAAATCCAAGACATCCTGGGAGATTTAAGGGATCAATATTCCTACTCCTTTGGACACAATGCCCACATGTAAGGATATGACTCCTGTCTAGCGGGAAGTTTGGTTAAAAGAGGCAAACAGGCAAGGTGGCAGAGAAACTCATATTGATTGCCTTCAGCTGGCCAACATGTTGGGACACAGAATCCGAGCTTTCATTCTGACCGATTTAGGCAAAGTGAGGAAGACCCAGATATTCTTAGAGCAATCCGGGCTCAGGATGTCTGTGTCACTCAACCACTATGGCTGCCATATGTTTTTAATCATAGCATGAGAAAGAACATTTTTGGGTGGAATAGGTTGTAAATCCAATAAGAGAAGAGAACTGACAAAGTGTCCATTGGAATTACAATCCCAGGGCATCTGTGTTTCCCCTGCACAGCCTATGTGCATAGGCTATCAATAGAAAAGTGCCGCTGTCCAAGGCAGGGCCCCAGGCAGGAGGAATGCTCCTGCTCAGCCTCATCCAATCCCACAGTGGCTGATGCAGGAAGGGGCAGCTTTGGTTCACGCAGAGAGCAGAGCAAAACTTGTCTGGCTGGTTAGTTCAGGCTTTGGCTTTTATTGGGTTGAAATGATCTTTAATGATTATCACACTTCATGAGGGAGGGAAGTAGTGAAGAAGGAAGGAAGGAAGGAAGGAAGGAGGGAGGGAGGGAGGGAGGGAGGGAGGAAGGAAGGAAGGAAGGAAGGAAGGAAGGAAGGAAGGAAGGAAGGAAGGAAGGAAGGAAGGAAGGAAGGAAGGAGGAAGGAAGGAAGGGAAGGAAGGGAGGGAGGGAGGGAGAAAGGAAGGAAGAAAGGAAGGAAGGAAGGAAGGAAGGAAGGAAGGAAGGAAGGAAGGAAGGAAGGAAGGAAACAGCAGCATTGTCCAACTGGGACAGGCCAGCTGGTCCCCAGTGGGGCAGCCACTCCCCCTTACACAATGTGGTTCACCCTTGGTTCTCCACGCAGGGCGGGCAGGGTACTAGGTGGAGGGGCAGCTCTGACTCAGGGCTCACTGAGGCTCTGACTGGTCTCATCCCATCTGGGATCCCCAAGTCCCCTGTGCCTCTTGGGTCTCTACAGAAGGATGGGGAGGGGAGGCGGACAGAAGGGAAGGAGCAGAGGGAGGGAAGGAGCCCTCCTGTTCAGAGCATCTTCCTTTCCAAGCCTGCCCTCCCTGCCTCCTCCCTCCCTCTGTAGATGCAGTATTACTTTCAGGGAGTCTGGTGCCAGTTTTATCCTGCCAGTCTTTCTGCTCAGGGGATGAGGGGGTGAGTGTGGAGGGGAGGGGGTGGAGGGGGTGGAGACATCGAGAGGAGGAGCTCTCACAGAGTGGGGAGGGGTGGAGTTTGGAGGCCTGGGAGGCGTTTAGGGCAGAGGAGGGATCATGGCACTGGAGAAGGCATTGCATGGGATGGAGGGCAGGGCTTAGGGAAGGGAGGCAGCCAGGATCTAGCCTTGGGTGTGATTGGAGGAAAGGGCCCAGCCTGGGGACCTCAGGGGCTTTTGGGAATGGGAAAACCCTCCCAGCTTGAGCTGGCCAGTAGCAGGAAGTCTTTGAGCCCAGAATTCTCTGCTCTGCCAGCACCTCAAAACTCTTTCCTTTCTCCCCTGTGATCTGGAATCTCTCTGTCTTCCGGACGCCTGCTCTACGCTTGCAGGTCCCAAGTAGGGCTGAGCCAGAGCCCTGCCGTATTTCCTGGCTTCCCCTGGCTGCCCGTGCAATTCAGTCTCCTTCTCATCTGACCTCATGGTGAGTGTCCTCCAGGCCTGCCAGGAGCACACCTTCCTCCCAAGCCTGGCTCCTGGATGAGCTCCCTGCCCCTACGTCTTTCCCAGATTCTGCATCACTTCCTAAATTCCTGCCTCACCTTCCCCAGATTTATTACTAGATAATACTTTTCCAGACTGCAGACTTTGCCCGTAGGATTCTGGGAGTCCTTAATTCAGCCTTCCTGTCAGGTCCCTCGGTCCTCTCTCCCTGTCTCCTAATCGCTAACCTCTTTGTTAGGAATTCCATTGTCTTACCTTCAGATCCAACCTCTTTTGGAGATCTAAGAATTCTACCTTCCTTTCTACCCAGGCATGGACACAGTTACCAAAGCTCTTTCCTGGCCCCCTTTCTCTGCACCCATGGCTCTGGCGCTGGTTCCCTGTCAGATCCCAGGCATGTGACTCCCTGACTCTGGTTTCCCTTAAGGGTTTCCAAGCCTAAGCTCTACTAGGGCATCCCAACAGTCCTCCCCAGCTCCCAGTGAGACCTCAGGACACAGTCATCTTTCTTCCCCAGGCTCAGTGTCCACCTGTATCGCTGTCCCTCCAGTTGTCCCTTATCTCCCTCCATGAGGTATGTTAGATGTTCTTCCCTCTACCCCTGCTCTCCTTCCCCAGGCCTCCTGCTGCCCTGCCTCAGGTCCCATGCCAGGGGGCTGAATCTCAGACTCAATTTTTGTCTCCCAACCTCAGGTTTCCCCTGGTCATTCCCTCGTAGATCTGTTCAAGAGCTTTCCCTCTCCTCAACCTTCCCCTAGCTTCCCTCTCTCCTAGATCAAGCAGTCAGTCTGTAGTCTAGATAATGTGTCTGTAAATCAGGGAGAGGGGATGTAGGGAGGACAGAGGACCATGTGAAGGGAGAGCTCTGACTGAGGAGCCACTGAGGCTCTGACTGATCTCTTCCCATCTGGGATCCCAAGCCCCCTCTGCCCCCTGGGTCTCTGGGGGAGAATAAGGGGAAGGGGGACAGGAGAGAAGGAGTAAGAGAGGCAGGGCAGTAGTCCTTCTGTTCTGACCATCTCCATTTCCAAGCCTGACCCTTCCTGCTTCCTCCCTCCCTCTGTAGGGTGGATTCTATCCCCTGAGGGCAGGGCCAGGATGTTAGTAACTGCTGTGGGGCCTCACCCTGGTGAATCCCTGTAGGCCAGCCTGCTGCCTGGGAAGAGAAGAGCAAGACCTCTTCCCCTCTGGCATCCTTCTCCCTGCCCAGTTCAGTCTGTAGAGGACCCAGGCCTGGCCCCAGCAGGAAGGCTGGAGCCAGAGGGAATGGCCCCTGGGAGCCACAGCCACCCTCCTCAGGTGAGTGCAGTCTGTGCCCAGACATCAGCCCCTGAGGCCATTGCCTCCTGGCTTCTCTCAGCTCTAGGCACTTTCACACCTGGAATCCTCTCCCTCCCCAGCTCAGACTACTGACTTCACTGTCTTCCTTTAAGTCCCAGCCGACAACTACAAAGCCCCAGGAAGCCCTCCTGAACCCTCTTTATCATTCCTCCTTCCTTCTTTCAGTCACTGCCTATTTGTCCCAGCCTGGCTTCCTTTGGATATATTGGTCAGCTTGGTGTCCCCCCATTAGATGCTGACCTCCTTGAGGGCAGGGACTGCCTTCTACCTCTTTTTCTATACCCAGTGCTAGCATTGTGCCCGGCACATGATAGGTGCTTTATAAATGTCTATGGAATGGGATTGACCATTTCTAGTCCTTGAGGAGACCTTGTCACATCACTCTCTTCTCCCTGGGCTGTCTCCTCCTTCCCCCTTTCCTGTATCTCCCCTGGTTGTCATGTAGGGCCACCAGAGGACCTTCTCCTGCAGGCAAGATGTCAGAAGGCTCTGTCCATGATACCCCCTGCCACCCTCTTCACTCTGACCTCCCCCAGAGTTCCTCCTTCATCCCTGTGTGCCTGTGTACTTTCAGAAAGAAATGTCTTCCTGATCTGTCTGTTCTTGTCCACATTTGTTCACTGCTCCTGCATTTCTTTAGTCTGGGGCGTTACGAAGAAAATAATCTCTTCCTTACTGGTTTTCTTTCCAGAAATGTTTCTGACTCCTCTTCTTTGTGGAAGATTCACTTTTCCCCCATGTTGTTAAGCTCCCATCTATAGAATCAGTCATCCTGGGCTGTGTCCTGAGCTCAGACTGCTCTGGAACAGGGCTTCTTAAATTTCTTCCCCTCTTCACCTCTTTGCACAGAGAATGTATTTTGAGACCCTGGGTCTATAAGAGGTATAAATCAAAGCATTTACCAATAATAAATACTGATAATAAATCATAAAGAAATTTCTTTTAAAACAGTTCTTTGGTATACATGTAATTTTACCATTTCCAAAAATGAAAGCCAATTTGCATACTAAGGAGGTGATGCGCTTGTTTATTTTTTCCATAAAGAATAAAATCTTGGCATAATATTGGATGTTGCAGGACATAGAACATCTTCACCATTTTTCAGAGTGGAGTGATATTTTGATTTCATCACATCCAACAGTCTCGTATCTGAGCCGAGGTGTTTCTGGCAGTGTTCCTTGGCTTTGCATGTCACAACAACATGCACAGTGGAAAGTTCACATGTTGTATGTTCAGAACCAAGGCTACAGTAAAGACGCATCATGTAGCTTGGGCAGGCACTGCCAGAAACTCCTTGGATTCATTTCCTGTTTGATTGTGAATTAAGTTATGCTCTTGGGCACTCAGAAACCTTTACCTGTTGTTTCATTTTTTGTGACCCCCATATTTAGTTAGATGACCCCATAAGGGGTCCAGACCCACAGTTTAAGAAGTGCTGCTCTGGAACACAGCCTTGCTTCTCTCCTTCTTTCTAGTGCGTTTGCATTAGTTTTGCATGATTCCAAAGGCCTTTCCATTGTGTGTGGAAGCTTTTCTGCTGGTGACTTGATGGACTTTGTGTTTCTAAATTGGATTGATAAATGTAACTACTCCCAGCCTTGGGGGTTGCAGCCTTGGCTTGGTTTTTGGTTTTTGAATTGTTGTTAAATTTTAATTTATGGAAGAAAGTCAGCATTTCCAAAGCATAGTTCAATAAAAAGATGTTTGCACATGAAATTGTAAATCTGCTATGCACAACTTTCTATTGTTTTCCGTCACCCATTCCAAAATTATCATGTACATTCCTTTTCTCTTCCCACACCCCCAACCTCTGCCCAGGAGGTGACTACCCTTAGACACAAATAGGTGTATATGTATATGCAAAATTACATCTATGTACATGTAAAATTATTGTATACGTGTAACTTTCATGCAGTTTTTAGTTCTTTGCCACCACAAAGACAGCTGCTGCCATCACTTTAGAACATAGAAGTTCTTTTCCTTTTTTCCTAATTGTCTTTTCTCTTTAACCTGGAAATTTGGAATCTTAGCTCTGACATGCCTATGAGGTTTCTTCCCAGGATCCTTTTGGGTGTGATCAGTGGATTCTTCCCATCTCCACTTTTCCTTCTTTTTCTAGAAATTCAGGCAATTGTCCTTAACAACTTGTAAAACCGTATTGAGGTTCTTCTTTTGACTTTAACTTTCACGTAGCCTGAAAGTTCGGACATTGTCTCTCCTTCATCTGTTCTCCAGATCAATTGCTTTTATGAGGACATATTTCAGGTTCTCTTCTATTTTTCTAGTTTTATTACATCTTGGTGTCTTCAACCCTATGTGGCAAATACCAGTTTTCAAGGGGTTATTTTCCTTTTTTGGAATTTGTATCCTCTTTTCTAACTAGTTATATTTCTTTTCATAATTTTCTTGAATTGCTTTCATTTTTTTTCTAATTTTTCCTCATTGTCTTTGACTTGACTTAGAATTCCTCATTGTAATTTTCTTGAAATGTGTTCATTTTTTTCTGATTTTTCTCATTCTCTCTTATTTGATTTTTGAACTCCTTTTTAAGTTCTTTCAAGATTTCTTTTTCATCTGGCACCCAACTGACATTACCTTTAAGGACAGAAGGTGTTTTTTTTAACCTGATGATCTTCTGAATATGACCCAGACCTTCTTTTATACCCAAGGAGTCATGAATGATCAGGTTTCTTTTCCTTTGCTTCTTCATTTTTATGTTTAATTTGTTTTACTTTGTTTTTAGCAGCTTGATTTTACTATAATCAAGTTTTAATTCAACTCTTGTGGCTAATGCTGCCCTAGGCCTCAGGTCCTCCTTACTCTTGTGTTCTGCATTCTCTCTGGAGGCTCAACCTCTGGGATTCCTCCCTTCCTCCCCAAGCTCAGGTCACACTGTCCTGAAAATATTCCTGCTCCCTGTGGTACCACACTTACTGGACATGTGCTCACTCCTCCTCTCCCACAGTCACAGCCCAGGATCATGTGTGGGCAGAGCTGCCAGGTCTACCTTCTGGAGACATTAGCGGGTCCATTTGTCTTCCCTCATTCAACATCTGCTCTTCCTTAGATGAAGGTCTGTGAGGTCAGATTTCTGGAGGTGAATGTTCTGGAGGCCTGGTCTGCTTCCCTCTGGGACTCCTGCTTGTTGGTGCAGTGGAGTTGGTCTGGAGGTGTCTACACTTACCTCAGCCCCTGGAGTCTTCTCTGAGGTCCTCTCAAGTTGTCCTCCAGCTACTTCGCCCTTTTCTTTTTGCTTCTCTATATTCATTTTGTGGTGATTTTCTGTCTGTTTGTGGAGGAAATGCAGAAAGCCAGGAAATTCCTGACTCATTTGCCTTCTTCCCAGTATGTGTCCATTGATTATTTTTTTCTGGAGGAGATCTGTGAATTTTTTGAATTGGAACATCATTTCCATGCTCAGAAGTTCTGGCTAATTTCCCTTGAATATATCTTTAATGATTGTGTTGATTTGTTTTTTGCCCAGTCATGTTGTTCTGGGAGACCTGTGATCCTTGGGTTGTCTGTGGACATCCTGTCTTTCAGTTCAGTATATTTGGCTCCTTAATGGGCAGATTTCTTTTAATTTTTTTTCCTTCTCTTTTTCTTGGCTGCCCTTCGCTTTTCTTTATTTACTTTCTCTATTGTACTATGTTTTGTTTTCCGTGAAGGGACTTGCCAAGGCAGATTCCAGGTTTACTTTTCCTTCAACCTCAAGGTACAAACTATTAACCAAAGAAGACCACAGGAAAAAGAGGATTAAAGGGGGGTCAGGTTGGAAAGAAAGTGCCCAGTTCAGGGGCCTGAGGGAGAAGTCAGTCAGAGAAGTCCCCAGAAACGGAGCCAGGTGGGAAAGGAGGAGATGGCTGAGGTAAGCTTTCTCCTTTAGTCCAGGTCTCATGCTGGTGAAGGGAAGATGTGGGAGGTGCTCCAGATGGAAGGTGCTTTGGAGAGCTTCTGTTGGATGTGAGTTAGGGAGCCAGTCATTGAGCAATTATCCATTAATAACAGGACTGCCTCCCCCACACTGAGACTACCATGCAGTGAAGAAAAGTCACTCCAGAGAGCCTGGAGAAAAGGGAGATTTAGAAATTTTGGTGAATACTATGTTCATGATGGAAGTAGAAGAAAAAGAAATGGAAGACCATCAGATTCCAAGTTCATTGGCCATACACATGCTGTCCAGGTAGCAGGTTGGAAATAGAGATGATCCTTCCAAATGTCAAGGAATGCTTGGCTGTGGGGATCAAAATTGTCCAACTCACAAAAAAGGGAGACTGAGGCAGAGCTCTGAGCCAATGACACTTTATTAAAGGGTTCATGGTCCCCTCTCATGAATGGACCTAATATCTTCCTTCTTCTGGGACCTTGTTTTTATAAGGTTTGATACCAGATTTGTTTCCTGAACATTCTAAAGCAGCAGTACAAAATCTGGAATACCATTGGTTGACATGTGACTCTTACGGTAAATGAACCAAAACTGATGTGTCAATAGGGTCATGAGTTGGGTGAAGCAGGAATATCTCCATTGACCAGGTGGTCACATGGTAGATGGGATGATACAAGCTATACATACCCTGCAAGAATACATTGGGGGAGGAGGAGAAATCTTTCCCTTCTATGTCACCACCCAGGCTTGGTTTGGTCAGGGAATTTGAGCCAAACAAAATGGAGATATATCTTGGTCTGCATCTTTATGGTTGTGCAAGTGAGCTCCACAGCTGGAAAACAAGTGATGAACATTGCATTAAAGTTTGAGGCCTAGAATCTATATTCTCATGTGACTTATACAAAGTATGCTTAGACCTAGTATTTGGTAATTGATTAGAAGAATGTATTAAAATCATTACAACAATCATTACCCCTTATAAAATCTCAAATCTGGCCAGCCTCTCTTTATTTGGTCTACCAGTCAGCCTCTTAACTCACCCTCTTGAATCTTTTCCTACTACATCCTCCATATGTGTTTAGGTCATTCATTTCTCATAAAGAAAATGGCAACATTTTTCTGATGAATTAGCTCAAACAAAGCCCAAGTCAATTGAACACTATTTTTTTTTAACCAATGAAGGGACTATTTCCCCTCCATCATTCTTGCTCAGTCATGTTCAAGACTTTATAAACCATATGAGGTTTTTCTTGACAAAGATACTGGAGTGGTTTGCCATTTCTTTCAGTTAATTTTGCAAATGAGGAAACTGAGGCAAGCAGGGTTAAGTGACGTTTCCAGGGTCACACAGCTAGTAACTGTCTGAGGCCAGATTTGAACATATGAAGATGGTATCTTCCTGACACCAAGCCCAGTACTCTATCCATTGTGCCACCTAGCTTTCCCTTCTCCATCAAAGTTAGTTTTATTACTATGTAATTAGTTTTATAATTAAGGAATGTATGTCACAGTCAAATGAAAGAAACCAGAAAAGGAAGGCATAAGTTACCCAGAGTATCCTCCAACCCTCAATGTAACAACACATAACTCTCCTTCCCTTAGCTGCCACCATCTCTTCCAGTGAGTAGATTTTTAGTATCCTCTTCCAGTTAAGACTTTATTTTAGCCATTCAGGAAACAAATGAGATCTTTTCTTTAACTTTGTTCTCTTTTGATTGATCACATTAAATGCTTTTCTCCAGAATGCTGTGGAACTGCTAGCTTCACACAGACTTTTCACAAAGTTTTCTTTAGAACATATCACTTATCAATTAGAAATTATTAAAGAAAACTGTCCTCAAGTTCTAGAACAAGAGGGTAGAGATAGAAAAAAATCTACTATTCACCACCTGAAAGAGATGCCAAGAGGAAAACTTACATGAATGTCATGGCCAAGTCTCAAAATTCCCAGGTTAAGGAGAAAATATTGCAAGCAACAAGAAAAAGAAACTATTTAAATCTTGCAAAAATCTAGTTAGGATTTCACAAGTACTAGAGAATTCTACTGTAAAAGACTGAAGGTTTAGGGGCATTATATTTCAAAGAACAAAACACCTATGTATGCATCCAAAAATAACTCATCCAGCAAAGAGTATAATCCTGAATGGGAAAATTTGCTATTTGTTGAATTGAAAGACTTTCAGGGTTGGAACTAAAAGAGCAGAACTCATTGATATAAAATACACAGAAGAATTATAAGGAAAACATTAAAGATTGATTGTTAGGCCTCCATTATAGTCAAACTGAAACAGTTTTCAGTATTCTTAAAACTCTTATCGTTACTAAGGTAGTTTGAAAAAAAAGTGGTGCCTGGAGTGATGCGAAAAAACAAAACTGGTAGGTCAAGTTGAAAGGGAGAAATGATATTGGAAAAAGGGAATGTGAAAAGAACTTAGAAAGAGGAAGCAAGTAGGGGTGGAAGGCTGATAATATTGGGACCTTACTCTCATCTGAGTTGAAAAAGAAACAGCCTGTACATGTGAAAGGGTGTAGAAGTCTTTTGAATATGTAGAGAGGTGAGAAAATTGGGGAGCAGGGTTGGGGAGCAACTTTTCAGAGTGTGTATGGGCTGGAATTTAGGAAGGTCAGGGAGAGGATGGTGGGTCTTTTGGAGTCCTTGTGGATTGAAATTGGGAGGAAGGAAAATGGGAGACTTTTAGAGGAGGGAGTGAATTTGGGGATAGGAAAGTGGGGGGAGAAGGTGAAAGCAACAGGGTACAAAGAGAGGCACAAAAGAAAATCACAAATAAAAATAAGTTGGAAAGAAATTCAGAGGCTAATTGTCCCTTTGAATGTGATTAAAATGTTGACAGCATCTTCCTTTGTGGTGACAAATAACTGGAAATTTCAGGGATTCCCATCATTTGGGGAAGGGCTGAACAGGTTGTGCTGTGTGGTTGTGATGGAATGCCACTGTGCTATAAGAAAGGATGAGCTCAGTGATGTTAGAAAGGCACGGAAAGACTTGCACAAAATGATTGAGTGAAGTAAGCAGAACCAAGAGAACACTGTATACAGTGACAGTGATATAGTGCTCAGAAGAGACATTTTGACTATTCTGAAGACACAAATTAAAAATAAAGGACATATAAAGAGTGACGCTATCTGCATCCAGAGAAAAAACTGACAAAGAGTGGTGTGTATGGAATAATTCTATATGCATACATGTATATATATATATATATACATTCTATATACATACGTGTGTATCTATTCGTATAGATACACACATCACATTCACATACACAAATACATGCATGTACATATATACTAAAGTGTGTGTGTGTGTGTGTGTGTGTGTGTGTGTACATCTCTAGCCATCTCTGGGACTGGGGCGGGGGAGAGAAAGAAAAGAAAAGAAATGGCCATGGTAACTCTTGCACATTTAAAAGGAATATGAAGTTGTACATGGGAGATTTGCAGTTTCATGAGCAATCATTTTTTTTTTTATTGTGCTCTTATGGAAATGCTTGTTTTGCCTTCTGAATTTTAAATAAATTATTGTTTTTTTAAAAGGTAAAACCCAGTTTCTAATCCTAAGGAGCTCATATTCTCATGGAGGAGACAATATACAATATACATTTTCTACATATAAGATGCATTTGTTATATAAAATATTGTCATATATTCATATACATACGTGTATATAGACATATGTATATACATATAATACATACATTTGGTCTATAACCTCCCCTTCCTCTGATTCATAAGTTCTCTTCTTTGGATTCTCTGTGTCCTTTAGATATAAGTAAATCTCCATTCAGTATGAAAGGAAACAAATTCTAGAGTTTACCATGGCTATACATGACATTAAAAAATAATATTTATTTTAAATAATATTTAAGTACAATAATATATCACTTATATCAGTTCTGATGAGGAAGATATTTCCCATTGTCCTTTCTCAGGGACTTCTTAGATCCTCCTACCTCACAGATGGAACACAAACTTTCTTCTTGATTCCACAGGGAGATGCATTTCACAGGAAAATACTTCTCAGCTTTATTCCAAATGGTCATAGAAAATGCTTTTCTCAAAATTCAATTAGGCTTGAATGACTATGGTTTTAGGAGTTGACTCTGACTCTCACAAAGATCCGACCTTTGGGCAAAGCCCTTCTCTGTGCTTCAGTTTTGTTCTGGAAATTATTGAGGGTGGGACTATTAAAACCTGAAGTTTCCTTCAGCTCTACATCTTATGACGTTTAATGGTTTAGGGGTTGGTGACATTCAAGGACGTGGCTGTGGACTTCACCCAGGAGGAGTGGGGCCTGTTGGACCATCCTGAAAAGGAGCTGTACAGGGGGGTCATGCTGGAGAATGCCTGGAACTTACTCTCCCTGGGTAAGGACACTTCCTCTGGTAATGCTGAGTCTACAATCAAAGGAATGTGCAGGGTCTTGAGCATTTATCGGTTATTAGAGAGAACAGTGTTGGTCTCCTGTCCTGCTGCCTGGTGTTTCCTCTAGAAAGTCTTTGCTTTGTGGGACAGGAACCTGAGGGTTTCCTTGATGCTCCTGATGCTCCTGAAGCCTCCCACTTCTAGGCAGCTTTATGTTAGTGTGGAAGGATCTGAGACATGGAGCCAACCTCAGGGTCATTCGGTCTGACCTCCACCTGGACAGGAAATGTGTCTGCTAAGGCTCTGAAAGCTGCTCAGGTGGCTTCTCCTTACAAGCCCATCCTCTGGGATGGGTCTAGGATCTGGAATATTCTCCTTTTAGCAAGAATCAATTATGGCTGCTACTTGTTCCTCACATAGCAAGTTTATCCTGAATCCTCCTTCCTGTTGCCCTCAAATTCCAGCAGAGATGGTGGGAAAGGAAGGGTAAAAGCATTTATTTTTACCTACTATATACCAGGTGCTGGACCCAGGGCTTTCTTTACAATATCATGTCACTTCATCCTCACAATAACCTCTCAGATGAGGTGATATTATTCTCCTCATCTGACAGTTGAGGAAACTGAGGCAAATGGAGATAAGGTGACTTGTCCTGGGGCACGCAGCTAGTAACTGTCTGAGGCTGGATTTAGACTCTGGCATGCCTCACTCTAGGCCCAGGGCTCTCTCCATTGCACCATCAGCTGCCTCTCATTTCTAGAGGATGGAAAGTATGCCATGAGTTCATCCATCCATGAAGAAGGTTCACCAAGACCAAATTTTGTGATTCCAACCTGGTCCCATGATCTTCTCCCCAAAGCTCAGAAAATAAATGCTATGAGACTAACCTTCAGGAGTCCTGGGAACCACCCTGGGGTCCCTGCTTACATGTCCCTGGCTTTGCCAGGAATGAGAAACTAGCCAAGAATTAGAATTTGGACTAATGAGGCTTATTGAGTTTGCCAGCAGGAGATTCTCACCTGAAGAGTTAAAGACACCCCAAATGAGCAATATGCAAGGTTTCTATAGGTTTCAGAGAGTGAGGAACAGGGGAGGGAACAGGACCAAAGCTGGCTTATCTAGTTCCCTGTCCTGGGACTCTAGTCTGGTCTTACATAATAAGCCTTTTTTAGCCCACTTTGGAATCAGGAGTTTCTACCCGAATGGGACTTGACAGGATGGAGGGGTGCAGAGGTCTGGCTCTTTCTTAAAACAGTTTGTATAACAGGATAATATGACATATCCTGTTTTGGGTAACTTGTGTTACAAGCACTAATGGGTAAGTACAGGCTCATGTATGTGAACTTAACAGAGTGAATTTCAGAATGGCACAGCTCTGGGACTGAACACCTTTTCAGAAAGAGAACTGAATACCAAGTTTCTCTCCATGCCCATCCTTGACTCCCTATGCCCAGGACTTCCAGTTCCCAGAGAAGATGTGATCTCTTATTTTGAGCAAAGAGAAACACCATGGATGCTGGAGAAAGAAGACCTGAGGAGGCACTGTCCAGGTGAGTGAGGTGAAAGCAGGTATATGGGAGCTGGGTTACAAGAGGCCACTATGTATTGTGGTGAGGCAAATGCTCAGTTTGGGAGCAGGTAGAGCTGACTTCAGATTTTTTTTCAGATATTTCTCAGCAGTGTCTTCATGGATCAGTCACTGAACCACTAAATCTCAGTTTCTCCATCCTTAATGAGAGGGCTTTGGACTCCATGGTCTTTCACTTTCCTTCCAGGGATAAATCTATGTTCCCCCTCAAAAGTAATTGTTTGGCATTTGGGAGCATGGGATTCTCCTGAAATTTTAAAAGGGACTCAGGCTGTCCTATATGAGATCTTTCCTAGACCTACAAGGCAACGAACTTCTAAGTGCCTACTCTGTTCCAGACCCAGTACAAAGCACCAAGCACATAAATCAATTCAAAGATGTTCCCTGCTCCCATGGAGCTCACGGTCTAGTGGGGCAGAGAACATGTCAACAACTATGTAGAAACCCACTGTGGATGGGATAAATTGGAGCTAGTCGAGAGAGGGAAGGTCCTAAATTTCAGAAGAACTGGGAAAGGCTTATTGTGGAAGGTGGGCTCTAGCTGGGGATTCAGGGAGAACATTGTAGGCATCAGAGATGGCAATTAAAATTGCAGGTGGAAGGTCCTGTCCCTGAAACAGAAAGAAGGCCCAAACAGATTGATTAGAACACAAATGGAAGAGGTGAGGGTAGAAGGGAGAAAAAATACTGGAAGAGTAATGGAGGGGTAGGTGATGAAGGGCTTTCACAGCCCAAGAGAGGATTGTATATTTCATGGTTTTGCTGGGGATCCACCCAAGGCTGTTGAATACGTGGTGACATGGTCAGATGAGAATTTAAGGAAGATGAACTTGATAGCTGGATAGAGGGTTGACTGGACTGAGGGGAGAATTGAGGCAGCTCGATCAACCAGCTGGCTCTGGCCCTGTGTCAGGTATGGTGTGACAGGGGTCTGAACCAAGAAAGTGATAATGTTGAAATAGAAAGGGGTCTGTGGAATGATGTCACAAAGGTAGAATCAACAGGACTTTGGATCAGATTGAACATGGGCATCAGGAGTGAGAATTTGTGAGAATTGATAACGAGTACATGACATTTCCTTTTGGAGGCTATACTATTGACAGGATACCTTGGATACCATTAGGAGTGGAAAAGACAGGAGGCTTGGAGGAAAGACAATGAGTTTCCTTTTAGATGTGGTGGAAGTAGAACCTAGAGAGAATAACCTTGCTAAAAGCGAGGCACGTGAGAATAAAAAAAGGAGGTGGTGACAATGCTAAAGGCTGCAGTGAATTGAAAATGATTAGGATTAAAAAATTTTCATTCAATTTTAGCAATTTTGAGATTATTGATAACTTATTTCCTTTTTTAAAATTAATTTATTTATTTTTAGTTTTCAACTTTCATTTCTATTATTTTGAGTTTCAAATTTTCTCCCCATCTCCCCCCTCACCCCACCCAAGATGGCATGCATTCTGAATACCCCTTCATCCAGTCTGCCCTCCCTTTTATCGTTCCCCCCCCCCACTTATTCCCTTCGACTTTCCTTTCTTGAAGGACAAGACAGGTTTCTATTCCCCTTAGCCTGTATATCTTATTTCCCAGTTGCATGTGTAAACACTTTTTTAACATTTGTTTTTAAAACTTTAAGTTCCAAATTCTCTCTCTTCTTCCTTCCCAACTCACCCTCATTGAGATGTCAAGCAATTCAACATAGGTTATGCATGTGTAGTTATGCAAAACACTTCCACAGTAGTCAAGTTATAAACTATGTTTCCCTCTGTCCTATCCCACCCCCAGTTGTTTTTTCCTTTAACCCTGTCCCTTTTCAAAAGTGTTTGCTTCTGACTACCCCCTCCCCTAATCTGTCTTCGCTTCTATTATACCCCCCTCTTACCCCCTTCTCCCCTACTTTCCTTTAGGGTAAGATACCCAATTGAGTCGGTATGGTATTTCCTCCTGTATTGCCTGGGCAATATTCATAGCACTGAGGACAACTGTGAATACACTGGCATAGTTCTCAGTTGCAAAGTATAAAAGACTCTCCATATAGAAGGCAGATGAAAAACATCTATTCAGACACCAGAAAATCAAATTTATCTTAGTAGCAAAGAAATCAATATGCAATAGCCATTCCTCTCTTCTCCACCCTGACTGTTCTCACTAACTTCCTCCTGGTTCTGCTTCATTGTTCTTGTTCTACCCATTTAGCAAGTTCCTCCCTCCGCATGTGACTTAGGCTTCTAGGTGATTTTTAAGCAGATCACATGGGCTTTTTAACGAATGGGAAAGATCTTTCCCTTTCAGTTACTATTACATTCAGCCTCAAGATCGTTCATCGTCATTGCGCATGTTTGTGGGACAATGGGTATCCACAGAATTGTAAGAAGTATAACAGAAAATAGGCATATAAAACAATATCTTAGATGACTGATATCAACAGAGCTTTATAACAATACAACAGGGAATTACACAATATGAGCACATAAAGCAATATCTTAAGGTGGGTCTTGAGCATTAGCACCCCATCATTCCCCTCTCAAACAAATGGGGCCTAAAATCTTGTAGTAAAGGGTGAAGGTCTCTTCTTCCATAGCTACTTCCTGCTGAAATTGGATGTAGAGCTGTCCCTGCTCTAAGAGGTCCTTTTTGGGAGATCAGTTCTTTATCTGGCATCTGGAGCTTGGTCAATGCTGGGTCTAGAGGTGACACATCATAGTTGTCAACTAGGGGTGACATCTGGCTTAAGCAATCAGGCATCTGCAGGTGGAGCATACTAAGCCTGCAGGAAACAAATCTAGCAAACAAGTTTCACAGACAAAAAACCATACCTGCCTATCTCCTTTCTCTTCCACCTTGACCACTCTCACCAACTTCCTCTCAGTTCTGCTCCACCCTTCCTGTTCCATCCATTCAGCAAGTTCTTCCTACCACATGTGACTTAGGCTTCCAGGTGATTTAAGCAGGTCACATAGGCCTATTAATGAATGGGAAAGATCTTTTCATTTAAATTGCTATTACACCTCAATCCAAATCCGATGAGACTAAGGTTCACTCATTCCTTCTCATCTCCACACACTTCCCCTCCATTATGAAACCTTTTTCTTGCCTCTTTTAATTTACCCTATTCTATCTCTCCCTTTCTCTTCCCAATATATTCCTCTCTCAACCCTTTATTTTTTATATGTCATCCCCTCATATTCAACTCACCCTATGCCATCTATCTTTCTATCTATTTCCTCCAACTATCCTAATATTGAGAAAGGTCTCCTGAGTTACAAATATCATCTTTCCATGTAGAAATGTAAATAGTTCAACTTTAATAAGTCTCTTACGATTTCTCTTTCCTGTTTACTTTTTCATGCTTCTCTTGATTCTTGTATTTGAAAATCAAAATTTCTATTCAGCTCTGGTCTTTTCATCAAGAATGCTTGAAAGTCCTGTATTTCATTGAATGTCCATTTTTTTTCTCCTGAAGGGTTGCACTGGGTAGGTGATTCTTGGTTTTAATCCTAGCACCTCTGACCTGTGGAATATATTCTAAGCCCTTCTATCCCTTAATGTAGAAGCTGCTAAATCTTGTGTTATCCTGATTGTATTTCCACAATACTTGAAATGTTTCTTTCTGACTTCTTGCAATATTTTCTCCTTGACCTGGGAACTCTGGAAATTGGGTACAATTGGATATCTTTCAGGTGGTGGTTGGGAGATTCTTTCAATATTTATTTTACCCTCTGGTTCTAGAATATCAGGGCAGGTTTTATCGATAATTTCTTGAAAGATGATGTCTAGACTCTTTTTTTGATCATGGCTTTCAGGTAGTCCAATAATTTAAAAATTATCTCTCCTGGATCTATTTTCCAGGTCAGTGATTTTTCCAGTGGGATATTTCCCATTGTCTTCTATTTTTTCATTCTTTTGGTTCTGTTTTATAACTTCTTGGTTTCTCATAAAGTCATTAGTTTCTATTTGCTCCATTACAGTCTTCATGGAATTATTTTCTTCAGTCAGCTTTTGGATCTCCTTTTCCATTTGGACAATTCTTTTTAAGGTATTCCTCTCCTCAGTAGCTTCTTGGACCTCTTTGGGTGTTTGGATTAGTCTATTTCTTAAGGTGTCATTTTCTTTAGTGGTTTTTTTTCAGTCTCCTTTAGCAAACTCATTTTTCATGATTTTCTTCCATCACTCGTTTCTCTTTCCAATTTTTCCTCTACTTCTCTTGATTTTCAAAATCCTTTTTGAGCTCTTCCATAGTTTGTGACCAATTCACATTCCTCCTGGAGGCTTTTGGTGTAGGAGTTTTGATTGTGCTGTTTTTCTCTAGTTGTATGTTTTGTTCTTCCTTGTCACCAAAGTAAGATTCTGTAGTCTGTGTTCTTTTATGATGTTTAGTCATCTTCCAATCCAAATACTTGGCTTTCTAACACTTTGTCAGGGTAGGACTTTGCTTCCAGTAGGGGTGAGGTGGGGATACTGTCCCAGGCTTCAGGAATTTTGTGTCAGCCACTATATCCCCCACTGTCTGTGGGCCCAGAGTTCGGGAAGTAACCTCTGCCACTGCTGCTGCTGCTTACGCTACTGCCACCACTCCCACTGCCAGACACAAGCAGACCATGGACCCCTCTTTCACCCATGTCCCACAGAGATTTTCCACTGACATTCTTGGCATTTGTGGGTTGAGAAATCTGGAAACAGTCACAACTGGCAGTGATTTAGTCCCCTGAGGGCTGCTTCAGTCCATCTGTCCCGATGCCACCCATGCTGGACTGTGCTCCACTCTTTGCCAGATGTGATAGTCCCTTCCTGTCGACTTTCCAGGTTGTATTGGGCTAGGGATTTGTTTCACTCATGTTATTTTGTGAGTTCTGTATCTCTGTAATTTGTCTAGAGTCATTTTTTACTGATATTTGAAGGGCTTTGCAGTAGACCTCAGGGAAGGTCCTGTTTTTACTTCACCATTTTGGCTCCACCACCCCTTCTGCCCCACATTCCCCACTCCTGATTATTGGTAACTTTGAGAGATATATTTCACTTGAACAAAAATTTTGGAGGTAGCTTGTGGAGAGTTCCTTTTCTGTTTTTGGTTTTACTATTTTCAATTCCCAAATTAACAATAGAGGATAAGTGAAGAAAGATGTTATGCACATACAAAGAAAAAAGTGATCAATAGAAATATGCCTAGAATAGTTTTACATACATAGAACTACTTGTGTCTCGTTGCCATATCTTGCTTTTTAGATTAGCATTATTATTGCATTTGTTTTTATTTTTTTATTTTTTAAAAAAATAATTAATTAATTTGTTTTCAGTTTTCTACAATCACTTTCATATATCTTAGATTTCTCCCCCTCCCTCTCTCACTTGCCTCCTTTGCACCCCCCTCCCTCCCTGAGACAGTGTGCAATCTTATATAGGTTCTACACAAACATTCTTATTAAATACATTTTCACCTTAGTCAGGTTGCATAGAAGAATTAAAATGGATGGAAGAGACCATGAAAACAAAGCAAAACACAACATAACACAAGAGAAAATGGTCTCCTTCATTCTGTAATCCAATTTCATAGTTCTTTCTCTGGATGTAGAAGGCATTTTGCCTCAAGAGTCCATTGGGAATGTTTTAGATCCTTGCATTGCTATGAAGAGCTAAGTCTACCAGAAAAATTCTTTGCATGCTGTGGTTGTTGCTGTGTACTAAGTTCTCCTGATTCTGCTCCTTTAACTCAGCATCAGCTCATATAGGTCCTTCCAGGACTCTCTGAAGTCTTCCTGTTTCTCATTTCTTATAGCACAATAGTATTCCATTATATTCATATATCACAACTTGTTCAGCTATTCCCCAATTGATGGGCATCCCCTCGATTTCCAGTTCTTGACCATCACAAACAGAACTATTATAAATATTTTTGTACATGTAGAACCCTTTCCCATTTTTATGATTTCTTTGGTATCCAGTCCTAGAAGAGATATTGCTAGTGTCAAAGGGTATGCACATTTTTGTAGCTCTTTGGGCAAAATTCCAAATTGCTCTCCAGAATGGTCAGATCAGCTCCCAGTTCCAGCAACACTGAATTAGTGTTCCAGCACTCCCACATCTTCTCCAACATTTATCATCTTCCTGTTTTGTCATGTTAGCCAATCTGATAGGTGTGATGTGCTACCCAGAATTGTTTTGATTTGTACTTCTCTAATCAATAGTGATTTAAAGCATTTTTTTTTATATGACTATAGATATAGAGTTTCTTCGTCTGAAAACTCCCTGTTCATATCTTTTGACCACTTATCTATTAGGGAATGACTTGTATTCTTGTACATCTGACTCAGTTCTCTATATATTTTAGAAATGAGGCCTTTCTCACAGATACTAGTTGCAAAAATTCTTTCCCAGTTTTCTGCTTCCCTCCTAATCATGGTTGCATTGGGTTTGTTGGTGTAAAAACTTTTCAATTTAATGTAATTAAAATTATCCACTTCGCACTTTATAATGTTCTCTATCTCTTGTTGAGTCAAAAATTTCTCCATTCTACATAAATATGAAAAATACCCTATTCCTTGCTCCCCTAATTTGCTTATAATGTCAGTCTTTATAAGGGTCATGTATCCATTTGGACTTTATTCTTGTGTACGGTATCAGGCATTGGTCTATGCCCAGTGTTGGCCACACTGTTATCGTTTTTTCCCAACAATTTTTGTCAAACAGTGAGTTCTTATCCCAGAAGCTGGGTTCCTTGGGTTTATCAAGCAGTAGATTGCTATATTCATTGACTACTGTGTCTTGAGTGACTAACCTATGATCTACCCCTCTGTTTCTTAGCCAGTACCAAGTGGTTTTGATGATTGCTGCTTTATAATACAATTTGAAATCTGGTAGGGCTAGGACACTTTCCTTACCATTTTTTTCATTAGTTCCTTTGATGTTCTGGACCTTTTGTTCTTCCAGAGGAATTTTGATATTATTTTTTCTACCTCTAGAAAATGATCATCTGGAAGTTTGATTGGAATGGCACTGAATAGGTAAATTAATTTAGGTAGGATTGTCACAGCTTGGCCTACCTACAAGCAACTGATATTTTTCCACTTACTTAGATCTGACTTAGGTCTTACTTAGATCTTATTTGTGTGAAAAGTGTTTTGGGTTTGTGTTGGCAACTGTAGCTTTAAATGGAATTTCTCTTTCTGTCTCTTGTTTTTGGGCTTTGTTAGTAACAAATAGATGATTTCTGTGGGTTTATTTTGTAACTTGCACTTTGCCAAAGTTGTTTATTATTTCAAGTAATTTTTTTACTTGATTCTCTGGGATTCTCTAAGTGTTTCATCATATCGTCTGCAAAGAGATAACTTAGTTTCTTCTTTGCCTGTGCTAGTTCTTTCCATTTCTTTTTCTCCTTTTATGGCTAAAGCTAACATTTCTCATACCATATTGAATAACAGTGGTGATGATTGACGTACTTGTTTCACTCCTGATCATACTGGAAATGCATTCAGCTTATCCTCATTACATATAATGCTTGCTGATGGTTTTAGGTAGATATTGCTTATTATTTTATGGAAGGCTCCATTTATTCCTATGCTCTCCAGTGTTTTCAATAGGAATGGGTGTTGTATTTTGTCAAAGGGTTTTTCTGCATCTATTGAGATAAGCATGTGGTTTCTGTTAGTTTTGTTGTTGATATGATCAGTAATGCTGATAGTTGCCCTAATATTGAAACAGCCCTGTATTTCAGGTATAAATCCTACCTGATAATAATGTATTATTCTCATGATAAGTTGCTGTATTCTTTTTTGCTAATATCTTATTTATATTTCTTGCATCTATTTTCATTAGAGAAATTGGTCTATAATTTCTTTCTCTGTTTTGGCTCTTCCTGGTTTAGGTATCAGAACCATATCTGTATCATAAAAAGAATTTGGTAGGACTCCTTCTTCCCTCATTTTCCCAAATAGTCTATATGGTATTGAAATTAACTGTTCTTTAAATGTTTGATAGAATTTATTTGTAAATCCATCTAGACCTGGAGATTTTTTCCTAGGGAGATCATTGATGGCTTATTCAATCTCTTTTTCTGAGATGGGATTATTTAAATATTCAACTTCCTCTTCTGTTACTCTGGGCAATTTATATTTTTTAGAATATTCATCCATCTCATTTATATTGCCAAATTTATGGGCATACAGTTGGGCAAAGTAATTTCTAATTATTGCTTTAATTTCCTGCTTGTTAGAGGTGAGTTCACCCTTTTCATTTCTGATATTGGTAGCTTGGTTTTCTTCTTTCTTTTTCTAAATCAAATTGACAACAGGTTTACCAATCTTATTGCTTTTTTCATAAAACCAACTCTTAGTTTTATTTATTAGTTCAATAGTTTTCTTAATTTCAATTTTATTAATCTCTCCTTTGGTTTTCAGTATTTCTAATTTGATATTTACTTGGGGATTTTCAATTTGTTCTTTTTCTAGCTTTTTCAGCTGCATGCCCAAGTCATTCATCTCCTCTTTCTCTATTTTATTCATGTAGGCATTCAATGATATAAAACTTCCCCTAAGAACTGCTTTTGCAGTATCTCATAAGTTTTGATAGGTTGTCTCATTATTGTCATTCTCTTGAATGAAGCTGTTGATTGTTTCAAGGATTTGTTGTTTAACCCACTCATTCTTTAGAATTAGATTATTTAGTTTCCACTTAATTTTTGGTCTATTTTTCCATGGCCTTTTATTACATATAATTTTAATTGCATTGTGATCTGAGAAGGATTCATTGACTATCTTTGCCTTTCTGCAGTGGATTGTGAGGTTTCTATGCCCTAGTACATGGTCAGTTTTTGTATACGTGCCATGTACCACGAGAAAAAAGTATATTCCTTTCTATCACCATTCAGTTTTCTCCAGAGATCTATTATATCTGTTTTATCTAGAGTTTTATTCACCACCTTAACTTCATTCTTGTTTATTTTGAGATTAGATTTATCCAGTTCAGTGAGGGGGACGTTGAGGTCCCCCACTATTATGGTTTTCCTGCCCATTTCTTCCTGTAACTCCCTTAACTTGTCCTCTAAGAATCTGAGTGCTATACCACTTGGAGCATATATGTTTAATAATGATATTGCTTCATTGTCTATGGTACCTTGTAACAGGATATAGTTTCCTTCCTTATCTCTTTTGATTAGATCTGTTTCTGCTTTTGTTTTGTCTGAGATTAGAATTGCTAACCCTGCTTTTTTTTGCATCATCTGAAGCACAATATAATCTGCTTCAGATTTTACCTTTACCCTGTGTGTATCCCCAGTTTCAAATGTATTTCCTGTAAACAACATATTGGATTATGGTTTTTAGTCCATTCTGCTATCCACCTTCATTTTATGGGAGAGTTCATTCCATTCACATTCATAGTTATGATTACTATCTGTGCCTTTCCCTCCATCCTTTTCCCCCCATTTATGCTTTTAGTTCTCCCTTCTCCCTTCCCCTCCTCAACAGAGTTTTAATTTTTGACCATTGCTTTCCTCAGTATTCCCTCCCTTCTTTCAACCCTCCTTCCTTTTACTCCCTTTTCCTTTACTACTTCTTCTCTCCCTTTTGTCTCCCTTTTGAATCCCCTCCCTTTTCTTTCCCCTTTCCCCTCACGCTACCTTTAGAGGTAGTTAGATTTCTATACTTTACTGAGTTTGATGTTCCCTCCTTGAACCAAATCAGATGAGAGTATATCTCAAATGATGCTCATCTCCCACCCCTCTTTCCTTCTACTATAATATGTTTTTGTGTGTCTCCCTGTGATGCATTTTACCTTTTACTACCTCCTCCTTTTCACATCTCCAGTTACAGTCCATTTACACCCCTGAATCACATTTTTATCATCATATCGTTTACTTCATACCCACTCCCTCTATCTATGTATATCCCTTTTACATGTCACAATAAATACATAATTCTCAAGATTAACAAGTATCATCTTCCCTTATAGGGATGTAAACAGTTTGCCAATATTGAATAACAGGTTTTTATTCCTCCTGTTTACCTTTTTTATGCCTCTCTTAAGACTTATGTTTGAAGATCAATTTTTCTATTGAGCTCTGGCCTTTTCATCAGGAAGGTCTGGAAATCCCTTATTTCCTTGAATGTCCATCTCCTTGCCTGTAATATTATGCTCAATTTTAATGGGTAATTGATCCTTGATTGTAGTTCAATCTCCTTTGCCTTATGGAATATCATATTCCAGTCCCTCTGATCTTTTAATGTAGAAGCCACAAGATCTTGTGTGATCCTGACTGTAGCTCCTTAATATTTGTATTATTTCTTTCTGGTTTCCTGCAGTATTTTCTTCTTCACTTGATAGTTCTGGAATTTGCAGTAATATTCCTTGGTGTTTTCAGTTTGAGATTCCTTTCAGTATGTGAACAATGGATTGTTTCAATGACTATTTTGCCCTCTGTGTCTAGGACATCTGGGCACTTCTCTTTGATGATTTCTTGGATGATGTTGTCCAGGCTCTTTTTTCATCAGGGCTTTCTGGTAGACCAATAATTCTTAGATTTTTCTCTCTTGGACCTGTTTTCCAGGTCAGTTGTTTTTCCAATGAGATATTTTACATTTTTTTCTATCTTTTCATTGTTTAGATTCTGTTTGATTCATTCTTGATGCCTCATAGAGTCATTAGCTTCTACTTGCCCAATTCTAATTTTATCCAACTATTTTCTTCAGTTAACTTTTGCATCTCCTTTTCCAGCTGTCCAGTTGTTCCTTTTAAGGAGTCTTTTCTCCAGTTAATTTTGGTACTTCCTTTTCCATTTATTCAATTTTCCCAGTTAGGTTTTGTGCCTCCTTTTCCATTTGTGCAATTTTCCTTTCATTCTTCTGTGCTTTCTTTTTCCATATTTTTAAAATCATTGGCCAGTTTTTCTTCTAATTCTCTAATCTGGCTTTTAAACTCCTTCTTGAGCTCTTCCAAGAATGCTCTTTGGGTTCAGACTATTTCCTATTCCCTTCTGAAGTTTCAGATGGGAGTACAGTCTAAATGCTGACCTTTTTGGTATTCATGTTTTCATCCTTGTCCCTGTAGTAGGATTCTGTGGTGTTATCTTTTCTTGTTTGCTTCTTGCTAATGATGATCACCTTTTTCCTGGATTTTAAAATGGATCTCTGCTTCTGGGGCACAGGGGGCTGTCTGTTGTAGGTCTTGTGCTTAGAATTTGAGGCTTTGTGTATTGTGGGGCTTTGTGTATTGTGGGGCTTTGTGTGTTGTGGCCTCTGGTTCTTTCAGCTAGAAGGTAGAATGCTGTAGTTTACCTGGTGCTGAGCTGGCTGGTGTGCCAAAGCAGAGTCCAGGTGAAGTCTTTGAGTTTCCCTGGAGTTACCCTGGAGCTATCTGTGTTAAGTGTGGGGGAGGGGTGGTCTAACCACCTGAGGTCTCTGCTGAGCTAGAGCACAGCAGGTTGAGTGGTTGGTGAACTCTGTTTGTGCTAGGGTCTTCCTGATTTCCCTAGGTGTGCTAAGGCAATCCTGGTGTTGGTGATTATGGGCTCCACCCCCTTGAGGCTCAGGATCTCCTCCTGGTTTGCTGATGTTCGGCTGTCTGGGACAGCTCTGGTCCTGCACTGGTCTCCTTCAGCTACAGCAAGAGGGACCCTCCCACCCCCCTTTGCAATTTTTCTAGCCTCACAGGTTAAGAGATGGTCTACCCCTTCAGCTGATCTCATTGTTCTTGGATTTTTTCTGGGTAAATATTCTCTAGATTTGTCAAGGTCAACAAGAGGAGGGGGATAGCATTTGCTTATCATTCCACCATCTTGGCTGCCAGAAATTCAAGTAGGTGACTTACAGACTTATTAAATGTGGGCTGATATTCTCAGGTGTGGCTGCTACAGTTATCTAGGGTTCTGTGGTTCTCTCTTGCTCACTTCCACTGGACTGCCATCCTGGGCTAATACAGTGCTGCTGCTGTGTTAGACCACCTGGGGCTTCCTGCGTAGCTCTGCTACGGTGGGGTCTGCGCTGGTACAGGCTGTGTGCTGTACGCTCTTCCAGTCTCATGCAGCAGATCCTTCCCATCCACCTTCCAGTCTATCCTGGGTTGGAAATTTGCCACACTTAGTCTCCTATTGTATTCTGCCACTCTAAAATTTGTTCAGATTTTCTTTTTAGAAGTATCTGAAGGAGTTTGTCTTAGAGCTTAGGTAAGTAGTTGCTCTCACTCTGCCATCTTGGCTTCACCTCCCTGTGGCCATATTTTGGATGAAATAAAAGGGGTGAGGCTAATATTGGTTTTAGAAGGAGAGTAGAATTGGGAAGGAAAGAGTTAAAATCAAATGAAAGTAATAGGTAGCATTTATACAGCAGCTACTATGTTTCATACAGTATAAAAATATCATCTCATTTTATCCTCATTGGAACCCTAGGAATTATATGATATAATTATGCCCATTTTACAGGTAAAAAAAATGACACAAGCAGGGGTTTTGTGACTTCCCTAGGGTCATAAGACTAGCAATTTTCTGAGTTGGGATTGGGACTCAGGTCTTCCTGATTCAAAGCCCACAATTCTATCCACTGCACTAGCAGTTGTATTATGATTTCATAACAGAATATGTTGACAATTCTGCCCCCTGGATGAGATGGAAAATGGAGGGTGAATTTGACAAGATCCTTCCAGGAGATGGAAATCCATTTTTTTTCTTTTACTCTCTAAGCAGTCACAATGAATTGTTAATTACTGTTTTAAAATTTTCTTTTTCTGTTGACTCTTGCCAAGTACCACGTTAAATGACAAATGTGCTTCAGGGTCAATTGCAAATATTGTTTTGATGTTGTGGTTTGTTTTTTTTAGTTAGTGTTTATGTACAAAACAACCATTGGAAGGTTAGGATTTCTTCAGACATGACTTTGTTATTTCTACCATTGGTAGAGTGGCTATGCTTTCACTGAGACTTTACTGAATGAGTGCCCATGTTGCCAACCAAGTCCTTTGAGAAGGTGCCAGATAGAAGAAAAGCGACATGAACAGAGTACTTGTTCAACTAGAAAACAGCATTAGCATTTCAATGAGTGGCATTTTAAGGTCTGTTTTCATGGCAAGGTTGTGGAGGTCCTTGATGGTTTCATGGTGGACTCTAATGTGCATGCCTGGTGATGATGGTTTTCCAATAGCTTGTTCTCACTGCTGCAAGAATGTAAACTCAAGTGACATCTTGATCTGGTGATTTCATGTTTGATGAGATGTGATTACAAGGTAGACCAAGAAGGAGAGTACAACTCCAGTGTACTGATAAACAGCCACCAGGGGTCTTTGCATGCCTGTGATCATTTGCATGTAAATGTCTAGCCTTCCTGGAAGTTTGGAAACAATTTGATGTCAAGTTGAGAAATTGAAAGAATATGCTGCACTTTGTCAGAAACAGAGTGTGAGTTACTCACTCCATGATCCCCAAAAGCTGTGTATTCCTGACCATGAGAGTTTGGAATCACCACTAAAAACAGCTGTTAAGGTTGAAAGATGCACATACTTCTTCTCCTAGAAGAAAAATATCTTTGTAACCCAATTGGACAAATATTTACCACTTAAGGTGCCACTGACAAATTTTTAGCTCAAGTCCCTTGAACAACTGTCTTAGACCTTCAAGGACTTCATGAACCTTTGAAGGGGAAGGGGTGCAAGAAGAACAGTAGTGAAGCATGCTGTCCACTTCAGTACCAAAGGGTGATAGATTCCAACTCCAGTGTCAGACAGATATTTTCAGACATGGGCAATGCCATGCCTTTTTTTTTTTTTTTAACAATTGTGTTTCATAGGAAGCTTTTAATTTTATTGTAGTGAGCAGAGGCATTTAAAGATAATTCTTAAAAAGAAATAAGTAATGACTATCTCAAAAAATTAATGGTTCAAAACAAAATCCCTTATGCCTCAGGTAAGTACAGGAAAGTGTTGGCATTCTGCATGTGAACTCAGATAATGCACAGGAAAAATAAGATTGAAAGTGATCCCTAGGGAAATTAGGTTATGGTTACTAGTAAAATAGATCATGAAATAATTTGAATATATAGTATATGTGCACCAAATGCCATTGTAGCTATGAAGAAAGCATCAAAAGTGCTGACAATGAAAGGGAAAGAGAGAGAAAAAGATTGAAAGTGGAGATAATTTGTCAAGTACTACGGACAGAGCAGACCCATTCATTGGGTTTGGATTCTAGTCTCAACTGCTAGGATGTGGGTAAAGTCACTCAGCCATTTTGAGCCAATGGTCTGAGTTGTCAATGTGATGAGAATGGTGTCCCTACCTGTGTCACAGGTTTCATGTGAGGATCCAACGTAAATTCAGGCCTGAAGCTTTTTGGAAATTAAATCGTCCTTGGGATATGAGCTAAGGGCATTTTGAAATGATCATTTCTGCCCTTCTAAGATGTTTCTCTTTGCCCTGAGAAATAGAAAGTAACTGAGTTTTTGTCCTATCTATGGAACATAGGGCATATAAATATATACAAGTGTATGTGTAGTGTCTACTTTTTTATTGTTGGCTTCTTTTTTCCAGAAGGAGAGATCAGACTGGAAATGAAGGAAATTACTGAAGACCTAAGCATTTTTCTGGAAGAAATGGAAAAACAAAGACTCAGGAGTGATGGTGCTTCTGACTTCAATTGGAGAGAAGTCTGCACAACACCTGAGAGTATCCATACTGCAGAGAAATATTATGACTGTAAACAACGTGGAAATATTTTTACACAGAGGAAATATCTTATTGCACATCAGAGAATCCATACTGCACAGAACCTTTATGAATGTTTTCAATGTGGAAATACTTTTACATGGAAGGATGGTCTTATTCAACATCGGAGGATCCACACTGGAGAGAAACATTATAAATGTAATCAATGTGGAAAGGCTTTTATACAGAGGACTTGTCTTATTATACATCAGAGAGTACACACTGGAGAGAAACCTTATGAATGTAATCAGTGTGAAAAGGCTTTTAGAGAGAAAAGATGTCTTATTGCACATCAGAGAATACATACTGGAGAGAAACCTTATGCATGTAATCAGTGTGGAAAAGCTTTTATACAGAGGGCTCATCTTATTAAACATCAGAGAACACACACTGGAGAGAAACCTTATAAATGTTATCTATGTGGAAAGACTTTTACATGTAATGATGGTCTTCTTCAGCATCAGAGGATCCACACTGGAGAGAAACCTTATGAATGTAATCAGTGTGGAAAGACTTACAGATGGAAGAACAGTCTTCTTGAACATCAGAGAACCCACAGTGGAGATAAACCTTATAAATGTAATCAGTGTGGAAAGACTTATAGATGGAAGGACAGTCTTGTTGAACATCAGAGGATCCACACTGGAGAGAAACCATATGAATGCAATCAATGTGGAAAGGCTTTTACAAGGAGGGTTCGTCTTATTACACATCAGAGAACCCACACTGGAGAGAAACCTTATGATTGTAATCAATGTGGAAAGACTTTTACACGGATGGATGGTCTCATTAAACATCGAAGAACCCACAGTGGAGAGAAACCTTATGTAGCACCAACATGTAGTGCCAACACAATATTCACAGCACCTATGGCAGTCATGAATATGCCATTGCAATTCTGAATCTCAAAATACAACAGACTTTCCACATGGAAGATAGAACCAAAACATTTATTAAAATACCAGAAAGCCAAATCCCAACACTAGAAAGTCAGATTCATCATAGCAACAAAGAAATCTATTCACAATAACTATGCAGGGGGCACTACCATTCTCAAGCCTTCCCCCTGCTGGGGCCTTCTCACAAACCAGCTACCTTAAACAAATCACAAACAAGTTCTCCCACTTACACTAGCCAGCTGCCTACTTTCTCTCTCTCCCTCAGTTCTGACTATTGTGACCAATTTCCTTTCAGCTCTGCTCCACCTTTCCTGTTCCACTGGTTCAGCAAACTCCTCCCACCACAGACTCCATGTGACTCAGACTTTCAGGTGACCTAGGCAAGTCACATGGACCTGTTAATGAATGGGAAAGATCTTCCCATTTAAATTACCATTGCATTCTTTCATCTACCATTACATTCATCCCCAAGATCTTTTGTATTCATTATCAGTCTGGTAGAACAACTGGTATCAACAGAACTTTAATGGAGAAGATAAAATAAGCATATGAAACAATATCTCAGGGTAGGGATTTAACACCAGTACCCCATCACTCCCCCCAGAATGAATGGGGCCCCAAATCCCTGGGGTTAAGGGGCAAAGGTCTATTCTTCCATAACTACTTCCTGCTGAGAATGGACACAGAGCTGTCCCTACCCCAAGAGGTCCCACTCAAGAGGTCAGTTCCTCAGCCAGCATCTGGACCTTGGTCTATGCCAGGTCCAAGGATGACACAGCATATCAGACAGGGGGTGACATCCAGATTAAGTGATCAGGTATCTAAATGTGGAGGGTATTAAGCCTGCACAAAGCAAATCTGACAAACAAGGTGAACAGACAAAAAGCCAAAAAGAAACAAGGAGATTAACCAGAAGCAGGGTGGATAGGATAAGCCATGCTTCTGGGGCCATGAACTCATTATCATAGACTCATTGACTATTGTTTACTCTTTTCTAATTTGAGATTTTAGGTTCATCATTCTGGCTAGAGCCATACTTTCTTTAATCTGAGTTGGGGCCTGGCCAACTTCCTATTTTCCCTGTAGGTGTGATGAACCTGGATATATTTCAGGAGGATCTGTAGAGGTAGTTCTTATTTCCCTTCTCAATCTAATATCAAGCCCTTTTTCTTGCTACATTTTGTATAGTTCATTTGTTGGACTGCCATTTATTCTTCCAAAATCTACCCCTGTTCTCAACAGAGCAGTAAACAATTCTTTTCTTGTCAGTCTATTCTGACTTTGAATCTACTGGCTATTTACTCTTCTCTCTTGAAGAAATTTATCTTTTTCATTGAGTCTCACCATCCATCATACCAATGATTCTCCCATCCTTTAGATGAACCGACTCAAAATGTCTTTCATCTCCTGCTGAGTAAAATCCTCAATTACCTCCCCAAACACTGTGTGGTTCCCCTGATTCTCCATTTCCACCTTATTATTGGGCATGCTTCTGCCTGAGAAACCTCCCACACATCCCGCCTCTTATTTCCTTTTTGCTTTTTTTTTTGTGAACTAGACTAATGACAGCTTTTTCTTCTACTATCTCAGACTGTCTACTTTGTTCTTCTAAAGGAGAATTTGAATGCTGCAGCATAAAAAGCTTCTCATGCAAACTAGCCAACTCCCTTTCCATCTGAGCTTTCTCTTCTAGCAGCTTGTCTGTGCTTTTATATACAACTTGTATATAACTTGTTAGCAAGGCCCAACCTCTCCTACATACCCCTGCCAGTTCTTTCCCTGGTGCTATTGATATTCTTTAAACACGTTTCTAAATCTCTGGCTCCTCTCTTCTGTAACTTCAGTTCCCAATATTCACAGAGTCCTGTACTTTTAGCCCATTCTCTTGCCAGGGAGGAATAAGGTAAATCCTCCCACCCTTGGATATTTATTTCTCTCTCTAAAGTCTTGCTATCTCAAAATGAAGGTCTGATATTTCATGATCCCATCCTTGTCGTCATTTGTAGCACCAATGCAATATTCACAGCACCTATGGCAGCCATGAATATGCCAGTGTATATTCTGAATCATGAAATACAACAGACTCTCCACATGGAAGACAGAACCAAAACATTTATTCAAACATCAGAAAGCCAAATCCATCATAGCAACAAAGAAATCTATGCACAATAACATGCAGGGTGCACTACCGTTCCCAAGCCTTTCTCCTGCTGGGGCCTTCCCACAAAACAGCTCCCTTAAAAAAAAATCACAAACAAGCTCTCCCACTCATGCTAGCCAGCTGCCTGCTTTCTCTCTCTCCCTCAGTTGTGACAACAATTTCCTCTCAGCTCTGCTTCACCCTTCTTGATCCACACATTCAGCAAACTCCTCCCCCCACAGACTCCATGTGACTCAGACTTCCACATGAACCCAGGCAGGTCACATGGACCTGTTAATGAATGGGAAAGATCTTCCCATTTAAATTACCATTACATTCTTTGAATTACCATTACACCTTATGACTATAATAAATGTAGAAAGGCTTTTAGATTGAGGAGATATTTTATTGCTCACCTGAGAATCCATACTGAAGAGAAATCTTATGACTGTCACCAATATGGAAAAGCTTTCAGATATATCTCTAGTCATATCAGAAAAGCCACACTACAGAGACATATTATAAATGTAATCATTGTGGGAAGACTTTTATATGGAAGCCCAATCTTGTTAGTCATGAAGGAATCCACACTGGAGAGAAACCTTCTGATCGTAATCATTGTGAAAAGACTTTTAGATTGAACAGGTATCTTACTTCTCATATGAGAATCCACACTAGAGAAAAAACCTTATGACTGCAATCAATGTGGAAAGGCTTTCAGATGTCTCTCCAGTCTTGTTAAATATCAGAAAATTCACTAGAGAGAAATCTTATGAATGTAATCAATGTAGAAAGACTTACACAAGGAAGGGGTATCTTGTTGAACACCAGAGAATCCACAGTGAAGAGAAACCTTATAAATGCAATCCATGTGGAAAGGCTTTTCCACAGAGAGCTGGTTTTATTGTTCATCAGATAATCCACACTGGTGAGAAAACTTTTGAATGTACCCAATGTAGAAAGACTTTCACACAGAAGCCTTCTCTTATTGTACATTAGAGAATCCACACTGAAGAAAAACCTTGTGAATGTACCCACTGAAGAAAGTATGTACCACTTTGTGGTAAAGCTAATGTCTGTCCTTGTTTACCATTAGAGAATTCATGAGAGATGTAGGAATCTTCCAACTGACCTGAATGAGGAAAGGTATTGAAATGGAGTACAGAGTTTCTTAGCAGAAAATTCACTCTGGGTACAAGCCATCTGTGGACTCAGCGTAGGAAGGCTTTCAGGCAGAGGTCATCTCTTATCCTCTCATCAGAGGATTTATAATGAGAAGAAATCTTGTGAATGTGCTCAATGGGTACATGCCTTTCTCTAGAACATGGAGGTGACAGATGAAGTTTTATTTTGTATCTGACTATAACAGAAAGGTGAGATAAGAAAAGTAATCCACAGTAATTCCTCCAGGTTGGGCAGCCAGAAATGGAGGTAATAGGCTGATAATCTACAGAACTAAGTGAGAGAATCCATCTGAATGTTCTCAGAAATAGAATGTCTTCAGGATAAGGAAAAGATTTTGAGTTAATGTCAACTGGGGAACAATCTTTGGTGAAGGGAAGAAATCAGATTTGCTTGATCAAGGATATAAAAATTGGAGCAATTTAGGGAAATGTGTTCTCCCACAGGGCATCTCCATGCATGTATTCAGCCTACATCAAGGCCACTGCATATGACAATCAAGAAACTTCTCATTAGCTTGAGATCTTTTCTGCCTCCTGATTTTGGTGACCCAACAATCATGATGATGAGGCAGAGATTCCCTTGATGAACTTGAGGCAGAGCAGAAGCATTGTGTCAACAAAGCAGCCCCTTCTAGGCAGGCAAGAGGACTTGCAATTTCTTGCTACAAAGCTTCCCATGGTTGCTTCTGCTCTGCCAGCCTGGAAGGGAAAGGGAAAGGAACTCCATTCCATATCAGAGGCATCTGGGCTGCCTGTCACGTGCTCTCTGCAGATCAATGAAGGGCTCTGGTCCTGAGGACAGCACCCTCATGAGAGTGATTGTTTCCAGTTCACAGTTCAGACACCAACAGGTTGGATATGGGGAGCAATTCAAGAGGTATTACGGGAAGTCGCTATATTCTCTCATCAGTGCAAGTCTCAAGAGTTTTGCTTTGCCAGAAAAGGCAAATACTGACAGCCAGAAAGGTTTCTAATGAAATCCATTTGGATGCTAATGAGGACCCAAGCCCACCTTGTGTTGCCTTGTCACTGAATTGATCAGAGAATCTTGAGTTAGAAGGGTCTTTACGGGCCATCTGGGCCAGACTCATACCTGGAGAGGCATCTCTCTGAAAATATTTCTTCCTCAAAGTCTTCTAGGAAGGCAGCCCATGATTAGGACTCTATTCATCATGCCAGGCTGAAATCTATCTCTTACAGCTTACACTAGGTCTTCTCTCTGTGGTCAAACAGAACATGTGTGATTCATCTCACACATGATAACCTTTCAGGTATTTGAAGAGTATTTCAGGTTGCCCACCACATTTTCTCTTCAGGGTAAGCAGCTTGACTTCTTTCAACTGATCCTCACTTGATGTGGTCTCCAATCCATCATATTCATAGTCCTTTGGATGTATTCCAACCAGGCAATGTCTCTTTCTGATTATCTCCAATTTATAATAAATAATAGAAATAGATATCATGTTTATCCATATTTATTTGTCTTGAGGTAGCTGCCAAAATTGCCACCAAACTAGACTATAAATTACTTTTTAAAATCTTCTAATTGCGTAATCTGTTCTTGCTAACAATGGTGGAACCATGACTTGGGCACCCTAAAATACGCCAGTTACGGGTGTGTTCATAGATTAGTTAGAAATGGGGGAGATCATGGCTTGTCTTGACCTATGTCTTGCCACTGAACTCTGAGAACTCTGGAGGAGAGAGTGAGGTTGGTGACTTTGCACAGCTCTGCCTCACTTAAATCCAATTCACTTGCAAACAAAGGACCAGCAATAATCATCGTCTGAAGAAGCTCATGAGTTCCTCTCTCAGTTAAATGCAAAAGTTCAGTTTTCTTGTCAGTCCCTTTTAACTGAATAAAAACTCTGAGCCATGTTTAAAAGTTCAGTGCTCCCTTAAGACGCTTTACTTCAAAAGGAATCATTATCTCAACAACAGCTGCAACTCACTTTGTGTCAAGGAAGCTCCCCCATGATGCTTAACCATTTATATTATTTTCCCTACCTACCACCTTCTGTTCTTTGTTCCATCCTTAAGCTGGGGTGGGGAGGGTGCTGCCTTTCATCCTCCATGTCTGTGATTTTGTTGGGGAAGTCATTTTCTCTCTTCATTAGTAAATTCATGTTAACTAATAAACTGCTAGTGCTCAGAGCTTTGTACCTCAGTTGACCTGAGTTTCATTGTGACAATTAGTCCTCGTGATCTTGAGACTACCAATGCACTCTCTTCTGAAGGAAGGCTTTAACTTATAGAATCTATGCACGAAAACCATTGTCATCAAATTAGGCCTGATTGTCTTATGGCCATCATGACCGTGTAGACTGATTTGTTGTTCAGTCGTTACAGGCTTGTCTGGCTCTCTGTGACCCCACAGACCATAGCAGACCAGACCCATCTATCCTCCTCTGTCTTTCAAATCCTGTCCAAGTTCCTGTTTGTTTTTTCCATGACATTATCCATCTCATTCTCTGCTTTCTTGTTCTCCTTTTTCCTTCTATCTTCCCCAACATCAGGGTTTTTCCTAATGAATCCCCTCTTCTCATTATATGGGCAAAGTATTTCACCTTCAGTGTTTGACCCTCCTGTGAATAGGATGAATTCATTTCTTTAAGTATTGCCTGGTTTCACCCTTGTGCTGTCCAAGGGACTCTCAAAAGTCTTCTCCAGCACCACAATTTAAAAGTGTTGATTCTGTGGCACTCAGCTTTCCTCATACAGCAGAAAGACCCCTACCTGTGACTGTTTGGACTTTTGTTGGCAAGGTGATGTCTCTGCTGTTTAGGATGCCGTTCAGATTTGCCATTGCTTTCCTTTGAAGAAAGAAGAATCTTTTAATTTCATGGCTGCAGACACCATCTGCAGTGATCTTTAAGCCCAAGGACATAAAATGCTGCTTCCATTTCTTCTCCCTCTGTTTGCCAGGAAGTGATGGGACCAGTTGGTAAAATCTTAGAATATATACATATATACATGCATATATATATGTGTGTGTGTGTGTGTATGTGTGTGTAGCTTCAAAATAGCTCTTTAAAATTATTTTAATGTATTTTTATGTTGTGGAATAAAGCATTTTTATAACATATTACAATAAAAATGATGATCATACATGAAACTGCAAATCCACTACCCAAAATTTGCTATTCCTTTGAAATATACAACAAAATTATCATGTAATTTTTTTCTTTCCTCAACCCCCCAACCTAGAAATGGCTATAATGAGGCACTAATAGGTGTGCATATATTATTCTACATATACTTCTATTTATCACTTCTTTCTCTTGATGCAGATAGCATCATTCTTCATATGTCCTTTATAGCTAATTCGGGTGTATATAATAGACAAAATATCTTGTTCACTCAAAGTCATTCTACAAACAATATTGATGTTACTGTATACAGTGTTCTCTTGGTTCTGCTGCTTTCAGTCTTCAATATTTCATGCTCATTTTCCATGTTTTTGTAAATTCTTGAGTTCATTTCAAATAGCACAGTAGTGTTCCATTACAATCATATACCACAATTTGTTAAAATGTTTCCCCATTGATGGCCATCCATGCAATTTTCACTACTTTGCCACTCCAGATAGAGCTACTATAAACATTTTACAACATGTAGACTCCTTTCCTTTTCCCCTAATAATGTATGGAAATAGAACAGGTGCCCAAAGGGCATAATTTGAAATTGCCCTCCAAAAGGTTGAATCATTTTACAATTCCACCAACAATGAATTAGTACCCTAATTTTTCCACATTTTCTACAATATTGGTCATTTCCTTCTTCTATCATTTTACCAAATCTGGTAGTTTTAAATTGATATCTCAAGGTTGTTAGAATCTGCATTTCTCTAGTCAATAATGATTTAGACCCTTTTTTATGACTATAAATTGTTTTGATTTCTTCATTGGTAAACTGCCTGTTCTTATCCTTTATCCATTTATCAATTGGGAAATGACTCATAGTAGAGATTTGAGAAAGTGCTAATTGCTGTGTGCGAATTTCCCACCAGTTTAATTTTACTCATTATTTTCCTTCTCAGCATCTCTTTCTACCCTATCCTGACTACCTTATCTTTTCCTTTTACCCTCTCTTTCCTTGTTTTACCCATCTCTCTAATAACTCCTCCCTTCTCTTCTCCACCCATCCTCCTAATCTTATTCTATATCCATTTACAAAAGTCCTTCTCTAAACCTATCCCCCAGTTTTCTAATTTTTCTGAATGTTCTGTAGACTTGTAAACCTCTTCTGATGTATGTTGTTTCCTCACCAAATCAGATGAGAGTAAGTTTCCAAAATCACCAGCCCTCTAACATTTATTTCCTCTGTATTAGTTCTTCCTTCCATGCCCTGTTTTTATGAGATAACTACTCCTTTTTACCTTTTCCTAGTCAGTTTTGTTTTTTAGAATCACACCATCATACATAAGTCAGCCACAATTTTTCTTTCAAACTACCTTAGTAATGGCACCAGTTTTGAGAATACTATTACTACGAATAATATTTTCATATATTGCAAGTAAACAGTTTGACCTTAATCAGTGCTTTAGAATTAATCTTTAGTTTATTCCTTATGTTTTTTCTGGTACCATAGTTAGCAAGCCAACTGTTGTACTCTCCTCTTTCACCCTCATCAATTAATTCCTCTTCACTTTCAGCCATCAGAGTGGTACCATCTGCATATCTGAAATTGTTCATAATTCTTCTGATGACTTGAATTCCACCCTTTGATTCCTCTTGCCTGGCATTTCATATGATGTACTTTGCATCCAAGTTAGACAAAATACATGACAACATACAACCTTGTTGCCCTACATTTCCGATGTGAAAGCAATCCATTGTTCCATGTTCAGTTCTACCTGTTGCCTCTTGGCCTTCAAACAGATTCCTCTGGATACAGGTAAGGTGATTTGGTGCTCCCATCTCTTTGAAGACTAGCCATATTTTGTTGTGATCCAAACAGGCAAAAGCATTACGGTGTTCTGTGAAGAAGTAGGTTTCTTTTCTGAAACTCCCTTGATTTCATCATAATCCAAAGAATTTAGGGTTAGGTTTGACAATTCGGTGTCTACTTCTTCTGCTTCTTTGAAAACTAGCCTGTTTTTCTGGTAATTCACATATTGCTGAAGGCCAGCTTAAAGAATCTTAAGTATAACTTTATTGGTACGTGAAATGATATCTCTAATTTTCTTGAAGAGATCTCATCTTTCCCATTTTATTGTGTTCTTCTATTTCTTTACATTTATCATTTAAGCAAACCTTATCTCATCTTCCTATTCTCTGGAATTCTGCCTTCACTTGTATCTTTCCCTTTCTCCTTTCCATTTCCCTTTCTTTCCATCTTTAGTTATTTCTACAGCCTCATCAGACACCATTATGGTTTCTTGTTCTTTTTCTTTGGAATTTTTTTCCTGTCTCTTATCCAGTGTTGCAAATCTCTATGCATAGTTCTTGAGGTACTCTGTCTACCTGATCTGATCCCTTCAATCTATTCATCACCTCCACATGCTTATTCATAAGGGATGTTATTTAGGTCATACCTATATGGTCTGATGGATTTCCCTATTTAAAGAACACATTCATGGAAAAATTCTGCGAATAGTATCTTGTGAAGGTAAACACAGTTATGTGGTCCCGTCAGCTATTGTCCAGGCAACTGCCAGTTGACCATAATGACTGTGCTCAAGGAAGGAGTCCCAACTGGTTTGGGATAAACTCCGTCCCATCCACACTGGACTTGCAGTTATGGTACCATGCAGAATCTCAGTTCACCTAAGGGCCATTCGCTGTCATTGCAGCTAATCTGTCTTTTCTGTAGAGAAGGAGGAGGCTCTGAGCCCCAGAGCATGGAAGGATGAGGGACACGATGGAGGGGTGGAAGAGGCAGAACTCTCAGCCAAGGCCATTTTGGGGGTGTGTGGCCCCGGGGGGGACTCTGGAGGCCTAGGAGGAGTCTCTTCAGGAAGAAGTCTCTCAGACTTTTAGGTACCAGAAGGTGAGATGCTGGCTGAGAAGCCTGAAGCCAGGCTGGGGGGGAAGGGGAGGGAAGGCGCTTTGTTTTAAACATGATCGCTTGGTTTGTTTATTTGATCCTCCACGCGTCCATATTCATCTCCACAACGTTTTCCGTTCCAAATGTTCTCCCCGTTCCTCCCCTTCCTTGCACCCCAAGATGGCAAGCATTCTGATCACCTTTCCCCCCAACTTTCCTCCCTCGCCCACTTATCCCTCCCCTCTTACTTTCGTACAGGGCAAGAGAGATTTCTATACCCCATTATTTCCAGTTTCATGTAGAAATCATTTTTAACATCTGTTTTTGAAGACTTTGGTGGTCAGTCCACCTTCGCCCTCCAGGGGGCGCAGCGGCGCCTGATCCCTCTGCTCGCGCCTGCGGCCCTTGGCTCCTCCCAGCCAGGGTCTGGATCCGGGCAGCAGAGGCCCACCGGCCCCCACCTTCTGGGCGACATCCCGGACCCTCCTGCTGCCCTGGGGAGTCTCCGAGGGCAGAAGGGCCGTGACAGGTGGAGGAGGGTCAGCAGGGGACGGCCGCGCTCTCCCCGAAACTGGAACAAGAACAGGAAGCAAGATCCTTCCTCCCACTGCTTCCGGCTTCCGGTAAAGGAAGCAGTGGGAAGCCACAGACGAATCAGGAACTTGAGGCCGAGGGGGATTGGAAGATAGAGCTGCCTCTTGAGGGGGAGGAAGTACGGAGCGAGGACCTCTGGGAAACTGAGTCCGGCTGCGGAGGTCCAGCAGACCAATCAGCAGTCGGGTTCGATAGCCGCAAGGACTCCTGGGAAATGGAGTCCGGAAATGCCGCTGGGATAAACTCAACGAAGGAGGAGGTTTAATGGACCAATGGCAGGCAGCGCCGTCGGGTAAGGGGGCGGGGCGTATGCCCATGGAGTGGCGGGAAGAGTTCCTGGAGTCAAACCTCAGGGCCTGAAGAAGGGGATGGGCACCGGGCTCAGGTGGGTCTCCGTCCCCGTCCTTTCCTGAGGACCTCAGGCTGGGAGGCCCCGCCTGGTGCCCGCCGTTCTGGGGCCCCGTGTCCTGCCGAGCTCCGGCCCAGGCCGCTCCTCCGGGGCCTTGGGACTGGCCCGGGGCTGGCGGGGAGCCCCATGGTGGGGGGGAAGTCTGCCCGGAGCTCGGACCCGCGTCCTGGACGGGGGACAGTGACCGGCAGGGGAGGGGGAGCTCGGGGAGCTCCCGGGGGGGGAGGGGGAGCTTGAGGAGCTCCTACAGGGGGAGGGGGAGCTCGGGGAGCTCCCGGAGGGGAGGGGGCGCCGCCCTGGACTCTGGGAACGCTTCCCACCTCCCACTGTGCCCCACGTTGGGCGCCTGGAATGAATTCTCGGACCGGAGCTTCTGTAAGAAAAGTGGGCAGAGGTTCCGTGTTGCTGCCAGGGAAGGATGCTGAAGCTTCCAGACACAGCCTTGGTCCCAGCCAGTCACTGCTGGACACCAGGGCCTTGGTCACAGGCTCAGTCACTGCTGGACACCAGGGCCTTGGTCACAGGCTCAGTCACTGCTGGACACCAGGGCGAGGGCTTCCTCGGGGCGGCTGTTTGAGGGCTTTGAGAGGCCGTGTCTGGAGCTTGAGCTCTGGAATCAGGCCATGATCATTCTCCTCCTGAGAAGGGAATTTCAGCTGGTTCTTGGGATGGGGAGAGATGGTTTGTGTTCCTGGGGCCCACTCGTGGGTCATTGCAGGCATGCTGTCCTTGGGCTGTGGAGAAAACCCTCAGCCTGAAGCTGAGGAGAAATGTGACCTTGGAAGTGGGGTCCAAGCGCATCACCCTGGTAGCTGTGAAACAGCACTCCCCCCCCCCCCCATACCCCTTCACCATTTCCTGGCTGCCCATGCAGTTCAGTCTCCTCCTCATCTGACCTCATGGAGAGTATCCTCCAGGTCTGCCAGGAGCACACCTTCCTGCCAAGTCTGGCTCCTGGATGAGCTCCCTGCCCCTACATCTTTCCCGGACTCCCCATCACTTCCTAAATTCCTGACTCACCTTCCCCAGATTTACCATTGGATAACACTTTTCCAGACTGCAGACTTTGCCCATAGGATTCTGGGAGTCCTGATTTCAGCCTCCTATCCGCCCTCATGTTCTGTCTCCCAGTCCCCTAATCTCTAACCACTTGGTTAGAAATTCTCTTCTCTTACCTTCAGATCCAGCCCCCTTTGGAGATCCAAGAATCCAACCTTCCTACCTACCTACCCAGGCTTGGTCACAGGTTCTTTCTGGCCCCCCTGATCCGCATCCCTGGCTCTGGGGCTGGTTTCCTATCAGATCTCAGGCATGTAACTCCCTCTCTCTAGTTTCCCTTTAGGGATTCCAAGCCTGAACTCCACTAGAGCATCCCAAGAGTCCTTCCCAGCTCCTAGTTAGACCTCAGGACACAGTCATCTTGCTTCCCCAGGCTCAGTGTCCCCTTGGATCCCTTCTGTCCCTCCAGTGTCCCTGACCTCCCTCCATGAGCTATGTTAGATGGTCTTGCCTCCCAGACCCTACCCCTGCTCCCCTTCCCCAGGCCTCCTGCTGCCCTGCCTCAGGTCCCATGCCAGGGAGCTGAATTCCAGACTGCATTTTGTCTCCCAGCCCCAGGCTTCCCCTGATCATTCTCTGGTGGCCCCATTAAAGAGCCCTCTCCCTCCTCAACTTTCCCTAGCTTCCCTTTCTGCTAGATCAAACAGTCATTCTGTTGTCTGGATAATGTATATGTAAGTTAGGGAGGGGAGATGCAGGGAGGGCATAGGACCATGTGGAGGGAGAACTCTGACTGAGGAGCCACTGAGACTCTGATTGGTCTCATCTCATCTGGGATCCCAAGCCCCCTCTGCCTCCAGTGTCTCTGTGGGAGAATGGTGGAGGGGAGAAGGGCAGGAGAAAATGAGTAAGAGGGGGAAGGAGGTAGTCTTCCTGTTCAGACCATATCCATTTCTAAAACTGACCCTCTCTGCTTCTCCCCTTTCTCTGTAGGCTTGAGTCTCTCCCCTGAGGGCAGGGCCTTTGTGGCCTGTGGGCCTCACATTTGTGAATACTTGTAAGCCAGCCTGCTGCCCTGGAAGAGAAGAGCAAGACCTCTCCTCCTCTGGGAGTGTTCTCCCTGCCTAGCTCAAGTCTGCAGGGGACCCCGGCCTGGTCCTAGCAAGGAACCTGGAGCCAGAGGGAATGGCCCCTGGGAGCCACAACTGCCCTCAGGTGAGTGATATGTGTGCCCAGACATCAGCCCATGAGGCCATTGCCCAAGATGTAGAGCATGGTTTATGAAGCTGCTAACGGGGTCCTCATGTACCATTTCTGTACAAAAATAGGCGTGAAATTGAATAAAGTGGTAACAACACTGCCCTGCTCTCTGCTGCTCTGGCTTAAACTGATTCCCTTTCCCTTTGGCATGTGGAGCATGACCTCCCCCCTCCTCACATTGCTGCCCTGCCCTGTTTGTTAAAGTTGCAGGTCTATTATGGGCCCCTTCTATTGGACTCTCTATTCCTATGTGACTTACACAAAGTATGGATTAATACAGTGCTTATTCTTAGACCAAGTATTTGGTGATTAACTAGATGAATATATCAAAATCATTACAACAATTGTTACCCCTTATAAAATCATCGTTGGTTGTTTTCCTCAGAAAGGAAAGGCATAAGCTGTTTTGACTGTGACTCATTATGTCCAGAGTAACCTCAAGCCCTCAGTGTAACAACAGATAACTCTCCTTCACTTGGCTGAGGACCATCTCTTACAACTGATCAATTCCAGTGAGTAGATCTTTAGAATCCTCCTCCAGATAAGACTTGATTTCAACCATTTAGGAAGCAAACTAGATCTTTTCTTTAATTTTGTTCTCTATTAAGTGATTACATTAAATGCTTTTTCCCAGAATGCCATGGAACTGCCAGCTTCATACAGCCTTCACAGAATTTTCTTTAGAACATATTACTTATTAATTAAAAATGATTAAGAAAAAGTTCCCTAAAGTTGTAGAACAAGAGGATAAAGTAGAAATAGAAAAAATCCACTGTTCACCACCTGAAAGATGCCAAGAGGAACACTTACATGAATGTCATGGCTAAGTCTCCAGACTCCCAGATTAATGAGAAAATATTGCAAGCAACAAGAAAAAAAATCATTTCTATACTTGGGAAATCTAGTTAGAATTTCACAAGAACTAGAGGATTCTACTCTAAAAGAGTGAAGGTTTGGGGGCATTATATTTCAAAGAACAAAAAAGTTATGGTTGCATCTAGGAATTACTTACCCAGCAAAATAGAGTATAATCCTGAAGGGGAACAAAAAATGACTTTTTGATGAAATGAAAGAATGTCAGGTTTGGGAAAAAAAACAGCAAAACTCATTGGAAAATTCTATATAAAATGTTCAGAAAAAATGTTAGGAAAATATTAAAGCCTGATTATTATACCTCCATTAAGGTCAAATTGTCTACTTATTATTTATATATGAAAAAGTTATTAGTATTCTTAAAACTGTCCTCATTACTAAGGTAGTTTGAAAGAAAAGTGGTGGCTGAGTTGTGTGTGATGGAGTGATGATAAAAAAGGGTAGGAAAACTCAAAGTGGAGAAATTATATTGGAAAAAGGGAGTATGAAAAGAACTCAGAGGAAGCAAGTAGGGGTGGAGGGCTGGTAATGTTGGATGGAACCTTACTCTCATCTGGGCTGAGAAAGAAACATGTATATGTGAAAGGGTCGAGAAGTTTTCTGAACATGTAGAGAGGTGAGAATATTGGGGAACAGTTTCAGGGAGGGACTTTTCAGAGGGGTATGTGGACTGGGAGTTAGGAGGGTTAGGGAGAGGATGGGGGGACTTTTGGAGTCCTTTTGGATTGAAATTGGGGTGAAGGAAATGGGGGACTCTTGAAGGGGTGGGTGAATCTGGGAGGGTAGGAGGGTGGCACGAAAAGATGAAGTAAAAACAATAAGGTAAAAAGAAAACAGAAGAGGAAATTATGAGTAAAAATTAGATGAAAGGAAACTCACAGACAATAATTATTACTTTGAATGTGATTGAGACGTTTACAGCAATTTGTCTTGTGGTGACAAAGAACTGGAAATTGCAGGGATCCCTATCATTTGGGGACAGGCTGAACAGGTTGTGGTGTGTGGTTGTGATGGAATGGCTCAGTGATGTTAGAAAGTCACAGAAAGACTTGCACAAAATGATTAAGAGTGAAGCGAGCAGAATGAAGAGGACACTGTATACAGTGACAGCAGCATTGTGGTCTGAATAGTTTGAGCAAATAACTCATTTAGGGTTAAAGACGCAAATTAAAAAGAAAGGACATGCAAAGAGTGACACTCTGCATCCAGAGAAAGAACTTACAAAGAGTGACATGTATGGAATAATGTTACATGTGTGTGTGTGTGTGTGTATTCATACATGGTAGCCATCACTAGGGATGGGGAGTGAGGTGAAGAAAAGAAATTTCCATGGTAACTATTGTATATTTTGAGGAATACCAAGTTGTACGCAGGAGATTTGCAGTTTCCTGTGCAATCAGTTTTTTCATTGTTCTCTTATGGAAGCTTCTTTTTCTTCCTGAATTTTAAGTAAAATATATATATTTTTAAAAGGTAAAACCCAGTTCCTAATCCTAAGGAGCTCACATTTTCATGCAGGGGATAACAGCCAAATCATTTTGTACATATAAGATCAATTTGTTATATAAAGTACTGTCATGTTCATATATATATATATATATGTGTATATAGACATGTATACACATAAAATATATACATTTGGTCTGTAGCCTCCCCTTCCTCTGATCCATAAGTTCTCTGTGTCCTTTGGATATAAGTAAATCTTCCTATAACTCCTTTCAACATGAAAGGAAATAAATCCTAGAGTTTCCCACGCATATCCACATAAGAATACATCACTTACCTCAGTTCTGATAAAGAAGATATTCCCCATCTCTCGTGCCCTCCCACAGATCCGCCCATTTTCCAGGTAGAACACAAACTCCCTGGTTTCACAGGAGGAACATTTCAGAGGAAAATATTTCTCAGCTTTAATCTAACTGGTCACATAAAATCATATAAAAAGCTTGTATCAAAATTCAATTGAGCTCTTAACAACTGTGGTTTTAGGAGTTAAGTCTTATTCTCATGAAGGGCATGACCTCTGGGCAAATTCCTTCTCTGCACTTCGTTTTTTGTTCTTTAAGTTAATGAAGATTGGATTATTAAAATCTGAAGATTCCTTCAACTCTACATTCTATGACTTTTAATGATTTAGGGGTTGGTGACATTCAAGGATGTGACTGTGGACTTCACCCAGGAGGAGTGGGGCCTCTTAGACCATGCTCAGAAGGAGCTGTACAAGACAGTCATGCTGGAGAATGCCTGGAGCCTGCTCTCCCTGGGTAAGGACACTTCCTCTGGTAACACTGAGTCTGCCATGAAAGGGATGTCTTCATTCCCTGGTGTGCAGGGTTTGGAGTATTTATCAGTTATTAGAGAGAACAGTGTTGGGCTCCTGCTGCCTGATGTTTCCTCTAGAAAGTCTTTGCTTTATGGGACAGGAACCTGAGGGTTTCCTGGTTGCTCCTGAAGCATCCCACCTCTAGGCAGCTTTATGTTAGTGTGGAAGGATCTGAGACATGGAGCCAACCTCAGGATCATTCAGTCTGAACTCCAATGGGTTGGAAATTGTGTCTGCCAAGTCCCTGAAAGCTGCTCAGTTGGGTTCCCCTTACAAGCCCGTCCTCTCTGGGATGGATCTAGGATCTGGAATATTCTCTTTTTAAACAGCAGCAATTAAGGCTTCTACTTGTCTCTCCTATAGCAAGTTTGTCCTTACTCCTCCTTCCTATTGCCCTCAAATCCCAGCGGAGATGGTGGGAAAGGAAGCAAAGCGAAGAAACATTTATTTTCACCTACTGTATACCAGGTGTTGGGCCCATGGCTTTCTTTACAATGTTATGTCACTTCATCCTCACAATAACCTTCCAAGTAAGGAGATATTATTCTCCCCATTTGACAGTTGAGGAAACTGAGGCAAATGGAGGTTAAGAGACTTGTCCTGGGCACATAGCTAGTAACTGTCTGATGCTGGATTTAGACTCTGACACACCTCACTCTAGGCCCAGGCCTCTCTCCCTTGCACCATCAGCTGCCTCTCATTTCTAGAGAAAGGAAAGTATGCAGTGAGTCCATGCTTCTGTGAAGAAGGTTCACCAAGACCAAATTTTCTGATTCCAGCCTGATTCCATGATCTTCTCCCCCACCTCTCCCCAAAGCTCAGAAAAGATGCTATGAGACTGTCCTTCAGGAGTCCTGGGAACCACCCTGGGGTCCTCACTTACATGTGTCTGACTTTGCCAGGAATAAGAGACTGGCCAAGAAGTAGAATTTGGACCAACTAGGACTTATTGAGTTTGCCAGCAGGAGACTCTCACCTGAAGAGGCCAAGATGCCCCAATGAGCAGTACGCAAGGCTTCTGTAGGATTCAGGGACTGAGGAAAAGCATGTTTCTGAGGCTTGAGGCTGCTCTTGTACAATGAGCCCTTATAGAATTTAATTATTTTATTAATGATTAATTATGTTTATGTAATTTATATCTTTATTTTATTATTATTTTGTATTTTATGTACATTTGTGTTTATAATTAAATTTATATATAACTTAATTAAAATTCAAGTTTTTGAATTAGCAGTCTCTACAATAATGTAACTTGACAGGATGTGTCAGAGCTCAGCAGAGGTCCAGCTCTTTCTCAGAACAGGTTGTATAACAGCAGAATATGGTAGATTCTGTGTTGGCTTATTTTCATTACAAGCACTAATGGGTGACTGCAGGCTCATATGTGTGAACATAATGGAGTGAATCTCAGAAGGGAGCAGGTCTGGGTCTGAATGCCTTTCTCTAAAGAGAACTGTATGCCAAGTTTCTCTCCATGCTCATCCCTGACTCCCCATGCCCAGGGCTTCCAGTTCCCAGAGAAGATGTGATCTCTTATTTTGAGCAAAGGGAGGCACCAGGGAGGCTGGAGCAAGAAGGCCTGAGGAGCTGCTGTCCAGGTGAGTAACCTGGAGTTACAAGAGGCTGCTCTGTGTTGTGGTGAGGCAAGTGCTTGATTTGGGGACAGGAAGACCTAACTTGGAATTCTTTTTCAGATATTACCCAGCTGTAGTTTCATGGGTTAGTCACTTGAACCACTGAGCCTCACTTTCTCCATCTGTAATGAGAGAAGCTTACACTCCATATCCTTCCAAGGATAAATCTATGATCCAAAAAAAAGTCACTGTTTGGAATTTAGGGACGTGAAAGTGCAAGAAGGGATTAGGGAATCTTATATGAGCCATTGCTTAGACTTTCTCCAAGTCAGCAAACTGCTAAGTGCCTGTTCTGTTCCACACTCCCATACAAAGCACTGAACATATAAATCAGTGACAGGATGTCCCCTGCTCCCACAGAGCGCACAGTCTGGTGGGGCGCAGAGTAGGCCAACAATAAGGCAGAAACTCACTGTGGATGAATGGGAGCTAGTCCAGAGAGTGAAGACCCTAAATTTAAGGAGGATTGGGAAAGGCTTATTGTGGGAGGTGGGCTCTAGCTGGGGATTCAGGGAAGCCAGGGAGAACATTCTAGACAACAGGGATGGCAACTAAAACAGAGTCCAGAGGAGGAAGATCCTGTCCCTGGAACAGAAAGGAGGCCCAGACCAGTGGATTATAACTTACATGGTGAGGGAGGGCAAAAGGGAGAAAGAAACCTGGAAGAGTAGGGGAGGGGTAGTGATGAAGGGCTTTCACAGTCCTGGAGAAGGTTTCACATTTCATGCTTTTTCAGGGGAGCCACAGCAGGGCTGTTGAGTTCATGGTGACATGGTCAGGTCAGAGCTTAAGGAGGATGAACTTGGTAACTGGATGGAGAATTGATAGGACTGGGGGAAGAACTGAGCCAGCTGGACCAACCAGCAGCCTCTGACACTGTGTCAGGCGCCTGAACCAAGAAAGTGACCAGGCTGAGATATAAAGGAGTCTATGGAATGATGTCACAAAGGCGCAATCAAGAGGACATTGGAACTGATTGAACACAGGCATCAGGAGTGTGAATATGTGAGAGTTGATGAGGTGTGCATGGCATTTCATTTCTGAGCCTGGACTGTTAGGAGGATGCTTTGGATAGCATTAGGAATGGAAAAGATGGGAGCTTTGGAGGAAAGACAATGAGTTTCCTTTTCGATACAGTAGAAGTAGAACCAGAAGAGAGTAATGTCATTAAAATCTAGGGAGGGGAAGATCAAGAAAGGGGGAGCCTGACAGTGTCAGAGCCTGCAGAGAAGTCAAGAAGGATTAGGGTTAAGAAATGGCCATTCAATTTTAGCACTTTTTAGAATGTTGGTAATTTTTAAAGGATGTGTTTCACTAGAAAAATAAAACTGGGAATTAGCATGCATAGAGTTTCTTTCTTTTAATTTTTTTTAACTCTTATAAATACCCAAATGAGCTATAAAGACAAATGAAGAAAAATGCTATCCACATAGAGAGAAAGAACTGATAAGTGGAAATATGTCTAGAATATTTTAAATAGATGTACCTATTTGTGTCTAATGGTGCCCATGTCCAGGACAGTGTGATGGGGTAGGAAAAAAAAAAGGAAAAAAAGAAAAAGTTTCAAAGAAAGTCAGAGAAAGGAGTTGGAGACACCAAATGGAAATGGCCGTCTCGAGCTGTTTGTGTGTGTTCGTCCTTCGTTGCCAAAGAAGACCATGCCATCACAGAAATAATGGCATGGCTTGCACTTGACTTTGTTTTGAGTGAGGGAGGGCTGTGCAGGTCACCAGCCTCACTTCTCCTCCAGAGCCATCTGGATCCAGTGACCAGATATTCATCAGGATGACTGGAGATGACCCAGGATGAGGCAATTGAAGTTAAGTGACTTGCCCATTGTCATACAGCTAGTGAATGTCAGGTGTCTCAGGTGACATTTGAACTCAGATCCTCCTGATTCCTGCACTGGTGCTTTATCCACTGCACCACCTAGTTGCCCCAAATGTGCTCTAGCTGTTTAGCCATAAAGTGAAAGAAAGATATTGGATTCCATCTCATGGGGATGCGTGGATCAAGTGAGCACGATTTACGGATTTGAGAGAAATTATTTTATTTGTGGTAGTAGGGGAGAGGTCACTAGTGTGGGATAGAGTGAAAAAAGGAGATTCTAGAGGAGGAATAATATGGAGGTAGATGAGGGGGTAGAGTGAGATGATTTGCACGTGTGAGGGGATTTTCTTTAGCAAGCAGAAGAATAATGTTTCCATGTGATATGGGGGTCAGAAAGGATTTATGATTTATGGGAGATGAGGAGGATAAGATAGCCCTTGACAAATGTCTAGTTATTTTCAGTGGTTGGGAGCAGGGTGGAAACAGGTCATGATGGAGGGTTGGTAATGCGTGAAAAGCTTTGGAAGAGCTGCTGTGGTGAGTAACAGGGAGTCAATTAGGGAGATGGCCCAGGATTGCCTTACCCCAATGAGGTCCCAGCTGAGATTACATATCCTAAATTGGTAGCAGTTCTGGCAGCCTGGTTTCATGATTTTCTCCATATGCATTTAGCTGCACATGAGGAAGAGAGAAGGCTACTGCCTTATCCGCAGTCTTCCAAGGCTAAAGTTTGCATAAATCCTCAACCCAAGTCCCTTTGCTAATCTCTGTGGTTTAATCTCTGTCCCCATTCTTGGAGAATCATTGGCCAGGTACATAGCCATCACATCTGTTTAGGGAGCTGGGAGTTAGAGAACCACAGGTGTCCTATAGCGCGAGACCCTTCAGAAACTGAGAAAGGAGCCTCTGCAATCTTCAGTATTTGTTCTGGTGCAGTTCCATCAGGGTTACAACCTGACTAAGGTAACTCCTTAGAGGTGACTGAGTATAAGAAAGGGACAGAAAGAGATTTGAGGTCTGAACATGCATTCAACAAATAGGGGAGAGACCAGAATGCAGGGAGTAGAAACTTGGGGCTGCTGTCAGCCCTGGGCCCAAGCAGGGAATCAGTAAACATTGATTAAGTGCCTTCTGTTTTAGGCACTGTGCTAAGCCATGGGGATGCAAAGAAGGCAAATTGCAGTCTTTTCTCTGACAGAGCTCATAATCTAGTTTATAAACAAACACTGATACAGGGAAAAGAGAGTAGTTTGGAATTGAAATACATTTAATTCAACAAGGAAAGAACGGAATAAAAGGACTGAGGATAATACAAGTTTAAGAAGGAGAACAGAATGCGGGGAGGAAACAGTCAAAATCAAATGAAAGTAATAGCATTTATACAGCAGCTGCTATGTGTCCTGCAGTGTACAAATATTGTCTCATTTTATCCCTATGAGATTCCCTAGCAATTGGATCCTGTAATTATGCCCATTTTGCAGATTAAAAAATAATTGAGGCAAGCACAGGTCTTTTGACTTCCCTAGGGTCACAGGACTAGCAAGTTTCTGAGGTAGAATTTGAACTCAGGTTTTCCTGCTTCAAGGACCAGGATTCTGTCTACCATGAGGTGTGTTCTGATGTTTTTTAACAGAATATGTTGAAAATGCTCACTTATGGATTAGGTACAACGTAGAAGATGATTTTGACAAGTCTCCAGGTGATAGAAATTCATTTTTTTTTTACTCTCTAAACAGTCACAATGAATTGCTAATTACTATTTTAAAAATTTCCTTTTCTGTTGGTTCCTGGCAAATACCACATTAAATGACAAATGTGCTTGAAGGCCAATTGCAAATATTGCTTTGTTGTTTTTTTTATAAAAAGCAACCTTTGGAAGCATAGAATTTCCTCAGAAGACTGTTGACTACACATTCACTAAAACACTACTGATTGACTAACCCATATTGCCAACGAGCTCCTCTGAGAGGCTGCCAGATAGAGGAAGAGTAACATGAGCAAAGGAGAAGTTCAAATTAGAAAACAACCTAGTATTTCAATGAATGGCATTTTAAGATCTGTTTTTGTAGGAAGGTTGTGGTGGTCCATGATGGTTTCATGATGGAGTCTACTGTGCATGCCTGTTGATGTTGGTTTTCCAGTAGGCTGCCCTCAATGCTGCAAGAATGTGAACCCAAGTAAGATCTTGATCAGGTGATTTCAGGTTTAATGATATGTGATTACAAGATAGACCAAGAAGGAGAGAATGACTCCAGTGCAGTGATAGACAGCCACCAAGGGTCTTGGCATGCCTGTGACCATTTGCACATGAATGTCTAACCTTCCTGGAAGTTTGGAAACATTTGATGTTAAGTTGAGAAACTGAAAGAATATTTTGCACAGTTAGAAGCAGTCAAAGTTTGAGGTACTCACTGCATGATGCCCAAAAGCTGTGTATTCCTGATCATGATAGTGTGGAATCACTGCAAAAAGACATCTGTTAAGATTGAAAAAGTATATATTTGTCCCAGCAGATAAATGTATTGTTTACCACTTAAGGTGCCACTGACAAATTTTTAGCTCAAATCACTTGAAGGAGTTTGTGAACCTTGAAAGGGGAAGGGTGCAAGAGGACCAATAGTGAAGCATCATGTTGGCCACTTCTGTACAAAAGGATGATCAACTCAGATTCCTATATTGGACACATTTTAATACATGGACAATCCTTGCATTTTTTAAATTGGGTTATATAGAAGGCTTTTTAATTTTATTGTAGTGAGCAGAGGCATTTAAAGATAATTTTTAAAAAGAGTAATGGCTATCAAAAAATTAATAGATCAGAATACTATTCCTTATGCCTCAGGCAAATCAAAAAATTTGGTATTCTGTATGTGACCTGAGAAAATGCAACAGAGAACCCTAAGATTGAAAGTGGTCCCCAGTGAAATTACATTATGCTTACAGATAGGCTAGATCATGAAATAATTTGAGTATTTAGTATACGTGTACCAAATGACATTGTAGCTATGATGAAAGGATTGAAAGTGGAGATAATTTGTCAAATACTCAGACAAGCAGGGTTTAGGTTCTATTCTCAGATGTTGGGAGTTGAGTCATTCTGAACTTATGATCTGGGTTGTGAATGTGAAGAATGGTGTGGGGTTTTTTGTGTCACAGGTTTTTTGTGAGCATCCAATGTAAATTCGTGGGTGAGACTCTGAAAAATAAATCATCCTTGGGAAGTGAGCTAAGGGCATTTTTAAATCATTGTTTCTGCCCTTTGAAGATATTTTCTGTTTGCCCGGTGAAATAGAAAGTAACTGAGTTTTTGTTCTGTCTATGAAACCAAGAGGATATGAATGTGTGTTTGTGTCTCTGTGTGTGTATGTACTATCTATATTTGTTTTATTGTTGGCTTTTCTTTTCATAAGGAGAGATCAGAGTTGAAATGAAGGAAATTACTGAAGATTTAAACCTTTCTATGGAAGAAACTGACAAGCAACGATTTATGAGTGATGGTCCCTCTCACTTCAGTTGGAGAGAAGTCTGCACAACACCTGAGCGTATCCACACTACAGAGAAATATTATGATTGTAAACAGTGTGGAAAGGTTTTTACAAAGAGAAAGTATCTTATTGCACATCAGAGAATGCACACTGCAGAAAAACCTTATAAATGTTATCAGTGTGGAAAGACTTTTAAATGGAAGGATGGTCTTCGTCAACATCAGAGGATCCACACTGGAGTGAAACCTTATAAATGCAATCAATGTGGAAAGACTTTTACATGGAAGGACAGTCTTCTTAGACATGAGAGTATCCATACTGGAGAGAAACCATATGAATGTTATCAATGTGGAAAAACTTTTATACAGAAGGCTTATCTTATTATACATCAGAGAGCACACACTGGTGAGAAACCTTACCAGTGTAATCAATGTGAAAAGACTTTTAGAGAGAAAAAATCTCTTATTGCACATCAGAGAATCCACACTGGAGAGAAACTGTATGAATGTAATCAGTGTGGAAAGAATTATATACAGAAGGACAGTCTTGTTGAACATCAGAGAATCCACACTGGAGAAAAGCCTTATGCATGTAACCAATGTGGAAAGACTTTCAGATGTAGGAGGAGTATTGGTGAACATCAGAAGACCCACAGTGGAGAGAAACCATATGAGTGTGATCAATGTGGAAAGGCTTTTAGAGAAAGGAGAGGTCTTGCTCTACATAAGGCATTCCACACTGGAGAAAAACCTTATGAGTGCAATCAGTGTGGAAAAGCTTTTACACGAAGAGATGGGTTTATTGTTCATCAAAGAATCCATACTGGAGAGAAACCTTATGAATGTACTGAATGTGGAAAAGCTTTTGCACAGAAGTCCTCTCTTACTGTACATCAGAGAATCCACACAGGAGAGAAACCTTATGAATGTACCCAATGTGGAAAGGCTTTTACACAGAGAAACAGTCTTAACCAACATCAGAGAATCCACACTGGAGAGATACCTTAAGAAATACTTACAAAAGTAATCATTGTTTCAGTAATCAGGTTAAAGTCAGTCCTTGTTTACCATCAGAGAATTCATGGGAGATATAGAAATGTTATAACTGTCCTGAATGAGGAAAGGCATTGAAATGGAGAACAGAGCTTCTCAGGAGAAAATTCACTCTGGGTTCAAGCCATTTATGCACTCAATGTAGGAAGGCTTTCAGGCAGAGATCATCTCTTATCCTCTCATCAGAGGATTTATAATGAAAAGAAACCTTATGAATGTGCTCAGTGGGTACATGCCTTTCTGTAGAATGTATAGGACACTGGTGAAGGTTATATTTTGTGTCTGACTATCAGAAAGGTGAGATTAGGATAATATAATTCATGCCAACCCTCCCAGTTGCAAAACCAGTAAAGGAGGCAATAGGCTGATAAACTACAGAAGTGTGTGAGAGCACACATCTGAATGTTCTCAGAAATAGAATGTCTTCAGAATGAAGAGAAGCCTTCATGTCCATGTTATGTCAACTGGGGAACAATCTTTGGTGAAGGGAAGGATTCAGATTTGTTTAGTCAGGTATAAAAGTGGGGCACTGTAGGGGAATGTTGTTTTTTCCCCAGATGACCCACATGCATGTATTCAGACTATATCCAGGCCACTGCATGTGACAGTCAGGAGACTTCTCATTAAGTTGAAATTGTTCTTGCCTCCTGATTTTCATGACCCATTCATCTTGAGGATGAGGCAGTGATTCACAACCAATGTGTGAATAAAGCAGCCTCTCCTAGGCAGGGAAAAGGCCTTGTAGTCTCTATCTACAAAGCTTCCCATAGTTGTTCCTACTCTGCCAACTTGAATGGGAAATCCAAAGTAACTCAGTTCCATATCAGAGGCATCTGGGCTGCTGGTCACATGCTCTCTACAGATCCGTGAAGGGCTCAGGTCCTGAGGACAGCACTTTCAGCAGGGTGATGGTTTCCTGTGCAGAGACCAACAGGTTGGACATGAGGGAGCAATTCAAGTGGCATTATGGGAAGTCTCTGTATTCTCTCATCAAGGAAAGTCAGAAGAATCTTGCTTTTCCAGAAAAGGCAATCACTGGTAGGAAGAAAGGTTTCTAATGACATTCATTTGGATGCTAATGAGGACCCAAGCCCACTTCTTGGTCCCTTGTCACTGAATTTATTAGAGAATCTTGAGTTGGAAGGGCCTTCAGAAGCCATCTAGACCAGACTCATAGCTGCAGAGGTATCTCTTTGAAACCATTTCTGCTTGTACACCAGCTAAGAAGGCATCCCATTATTACAACCCTGTTCCTCACATGAAACTGAAATCTGCCTCTCACTACTTATACTCATTGATTCTAGGTCCTCCCTCTGTGGTCAAGCAGAACAAGTATGGTTCACCTTAGACATTATCATGCCTTTCAGGTATTTGAGGAACATTTCCTGTTGCCCACCAAGTTTTCTCTTCTTCTAGATAAGTTGCCTCAGTCCTTTCAATTCATTTGGCACGGTCTTTAATCCATCATATTCATAGTCCTTCTTTGGATGTATTCCTGCTTGTTAGTGTCACTTGTTGATTATCTCCAAGTTATCATAAATAACACATAGAAGTAGATATCTTCTTTATCCATATTTATGTGTCTGGAGATAGCTGCCAAAAGTGCCACCAAACTGGAGTATAAATTACTCTGTAAAATGTTATACTTGTGTAATCTGTTTTTGCTAACAATGGTGGAACCGTAACTTTGGCACCCTAAAATCTGTCAGTTGTGAATGTGTTTAGAGCTTAATTAGAAATTGTGGAATATCATGAATTGTCTTGATCTTTATCTTGCCACTGGACTCTGATAACTGGAGAAGAGAGTGAGACTGGTGACTTGGCACAGCTCTGCCTCACTTAAATCCAACTCACTTGCAAGCAAAGAACCAACCATGACAATCTGGGTGAAGAAGCTCATGAGTTCAAAAGTTGTGTTCCCCTCTCAATTAAATGCAAAGCTCAGTTTTCCTGTCAGTCACTTTTCATTGAAGAAAAACTGAACGAAGTTTAAAGTGCAGTGCTCTCTTAAAACACTTTACTTCAAATGGAATTATCTCAGTACTAAGTGCATCTCACTTCATGTTAAGGAAGCTTGTGATCTTCTCTACCTTTAAGTTTCCTGATTCAACCCCAGGCCATCTGTTGTTATATTGTTTTCCCCACCTCCCAACTTCTTTTCTTTGTTCTATTTTTTTCTTGAATATGTATTTTTTACTGAAAAAAAAATCATTATAAATTAACATACAAAAAGTGTACAAACACAAATGTAAATAAGCTAATGATAAAGTCCTGCTTTTGGGAAAAGTGTGTGGTCTGTTGTTTGTTCTTCAAATATCTTCAGAGTTCAGTGCAAATATGTGCCCCTGGCAACCCTTAAAAGGTAAAGGCCAGTTCAGAAAACCTAGTGATGGACAAACCTGCCTCTTCTCCAGGAGCTGGAGCTCCATGGGGAAGCCATTGATTCTCTAATTTAGTATATTCATGTTAACAATTAAACTGCTAGTGCTTAGAGGTTTGTGCCTCAGTTGACTTGATTTTCCTTGTGACAATTAATTCTTGTGGTCTAGAGAACACCAATACAATCTCTCCTGAAAGAAGGCTTTAACTTATAGAATCTTTGCATGGAAACCATTGTCATCAACTTAGACCTGATTATCTTGAAGCCATCATGACAGTCTTAGTTGATGTTGTATCTGACTCTTTATTACCACATTTGGGGGGAGGGAGAATGTGGTTCTGGGCAAGGATCTTGGAGTGGTTTATTATTTCCTTCTCTAGTTCATTTTACAGATGAGGAAAACTGAGGCAAACAGAATTAAGTGACTTGGCCAGGTTCACATACCTCCTAAGTGTTTGTGGATAGATTTGAACTCATGAAGTTCAGTCTTCCTGATTCCAAGCCCAGTACTGTATGAACTATGGCACCAATTAGCTGCCCTCAGTCTCACCTTACATGACCCTTTAAGCTGATAGAACATTTGTTGTTGTTGAATCATTCAGTCATGCGCAACCCTTTGTGACCCCATAGACTGTAGCAGGCCAGACCCATTTGTCCTTTACTACCTCTCAAAGTCTGTTCACGTTCATGTTAAATTTTTCTGTGACATTGTGTGTCTCATCCTCTGCTTTCCCCTTCTCCTTTTTCCTTCACTCTTTCTCAGCATCAGGGTCTTTCCTTATGAATCCCTTCTTCTCTTTATGTCCCAAAATATTTCAGCTTCAGTGTTTGACCCTCCAGTGAACAGCCTGAATTAATTTCTTTTAGTATTGCCTCATGTTACCTTTTTGCTGTCTGAAGGACTCTTCAAAATCTTCTCCAGCAGCAGAATTTAATTTGAATCTCTAGTGCTCAACTTTCTTTCTGTTGCATCTCTGACAGCCATACTACTGGAAGACCCAAAGCTTTCACTATATGGACTTTTGTTAACAAGGTGATGTCCCTGCTTTTAAGGTACTGTCCAGATTTGCCATAACTTTTGAAGAGGTGTCTTTCACTTTCATGGCTGCAGTTATCATCTGCAGTGGCCTTTGAGCCCAAGGATATCAACTCTGACCCCTCTATTTCTTCTCCCTCTGGTTTCTAGGAAGTGATGGGACCAGTTGACAAGATCTTACTATATAGGATTAATGCAGGAATAATACACATTCAATTAGGTATAGAAAACCATGATACCCTGCAGGAAAGCAGAATTGCAAGGGATAAGAGAAGTGGGGTGTGATAGAAGGGAGGGGGTAATCAGAAGCAAACCTTTTTGAGGACGGACATGGTGAAAGGAGAGAATGGAATAAACAAGGTGGGAGGGGATAGGATGGATAGAAGTATAGTTAGTCTTTCACAACATGACTTTTGGAAGTGTTTAGCATGACTACACATGTATAACCTATACCAAATTGCTTGCCTTCTCAGTGAAGGGGATTTGGGAAGTTGGAAGGAAGAGAATTTGGAACTCAAAGTTTTAAAAATGAGTGTTAAATATTGTTTTTACATGTAACTAGTGAAATAATATACAGCCAATGAAGTACAGAAATCGATTTTACCCTATAGGAAAATAGAAGGGGAGAGGGATGAAAGAAGGGAGTGAAGATTAGGGGAAGCGTGTAGTCAGAAAACAGTTTTTGAGGATGGACAGGGTGAAAAAAGAGAAGATGATAAATGGAAGAGTTACCAGTAGTTCCTGTGGAGGGAAAATTTGAAGCAAGTTTCTCTGAAAAAAGGTTCATTTCTCTGACACATAGAGAACTGTGTCAAATTTATAAAAATAAGAGCCATGCCCCAAGTGATGAATGAACAAAAGATAGGATCAGTTTTCAGATGAAGTAATTAAAGCTGTGTATAGCCGTGAAAAAATAATTCTAACTCATTGTTGACAGCAGAAATTCAAATTAAAACAATTTTGAGGTATTACCTCATTCCTATTTGATTGGCTAATAAGATAGAAAAGGTAAATGACCAATGTTGGAGGGAATATGAGAAAAATGAGACATTAATGCACTGTTGTCAGAGTTGTGAACAGATTAAATCATTCTATAGAGCAATTTGGAAGTCTGCCAAAGGGCTACAAAACCATGCATACTCTTTGACTTAGCAACACCACTACTAGGTCTGTATCCCAAAACAGATAAAGACAAAAAAGAAAGGACCTATATACACCAAAATATTTATAGGAGCTCCTTTCTAGGGGTAAAGAATTCAAAATTGAGGGGATGCCTATCAATTAGGGGATGGCTGAACAAGTTTTCATATATAAATATAATGAAATACTATTGTATTCTAACAAATGATGAACAGGTGGACTTCAGGAAAACCTGGAAAGACTTCTATGAACTGATGTTGAGTGAAGTGAGCAGAAGCAGAACACTCTATACAGTAACAGCCACTACATGAGTTTTGAAATATCTTCCCCTCCCTTCCCAGGGAAGGGAGTGCCAGGAAGGCATACAATCTTACATGGGCCCTACACATACATTCTTATTAAACACATTTTCACATTAATCATGTTGCAAAAAAGAATTGAAACAGATGGGAGGAACCGGGAGAAAAACCAAACCAAACCAAACATAACAAAAGAGAAGATAGTCTGCTTCATTCTGCATTCTGACTCCATAGTTCTGTCTCTGAATGTGGATGGAATTTTGCATTATGAGTCCTTTGGAAATGTAGTTCCTTGCATTACTGTGAAGGGCTAAGTGTATTAAAAACAGTCCTCATACCCTGTGGCTATTACCGTGTATAACGTTCGCCTTGTTCTGCTCACTTCACTCAGCATTAGTTCATATAAGTCTATCCAGGTTTTTCTGAAGTCTGCCTGTTCATCATTCCTTACACCGCAGTAGTATTCCATTCCATTCATATACCACAACTTGTTCAGCCATTCCCCAATTGATAGGCATTTAGGGTTAGTCCTCTCGAATTCCAATTCTTGACCAACACAAAAAGAGTTGCTATAAATATTTTTGTACATGAGGGTCCTTTTCCTATTTGTATGATCTCTTTGGGATACAGCCCTAGAAGCAGTATTTTTTAGTCAAAGAGTGTGCACATTTTTACATCCCTTTGGGCATAGTTGTAAACTGCTCTCCAGAATGGTTGGGTCAGCTCATCCCTCCACCAAAAATGAATTAGTATGCCAACTTTCACACATCTTGTCCAATATTTATCACTTTCCTGTTTTGTGATGTTAGCCAATCTGATAGGTGTAATGTGGAACCTCAGAATTGTTTTGATTTGCCTTTCTCCAAACAGTAGTGATTTAGAGCATTTTTTCATATAACTATACATAGCTTTAATTTCTTTCTCTGAAAACTGCCTGTTCATATCCTTTGACCATTTATCAATTGGGGAATGACTTGTATTTTTATAAATTTGGCCCATTTCTCTATTTATTTTAGAAATGAGTTCTAGATCAGAGACACCAGTTGTAAAAATCCTTTCCTAGTTTTCTGTTTCCCTCCTAATCTTGGTTGCATTGACTTTGTGCAGAAGTTTTTCAGTTTTATGTAATCAAAATTATCCATTTTGTATTTCATAGTGTTCTCTATCTCTGGTTTGGTCATTAATTCCTCCATTCTCCATAAATCTGACAGATAAACTATTCCTTTCTCCTCTAATATGTTTATAATATCAGACTTTATATCTAAATTGTGTACCAATTTGGACTTTATTTTTGGTTTACGGTGTCAGGCATTGTTCTGTGCCTAGTTCCTGTCATACTATTTTCCAGTTTTCCTAGCAGTTTTTGTCAAATAGTGAGTCCTTATCCTAGAAGCTGGGGTCTTTGGGTTTATCAGTCAGTAGCTTACTGTAATCATTGACTACTGTGTCTTGTGTACCTAATCTATTCCACTGATCTACCCCTCTGTTTCTTAGCTAGTAGTAAGTAGTTTTGAGAATTGCTGCTTTGTAATACAATTTGAGATCTGGTATGACTAGGTCACCTTCCCTAGAATTTCTTTTCATTGATGCTCTTAATATTTTGGACCTTTTATTCTTCTAGATGATTTTTGTTATTTTTTAGCTCTATAAAATACATTTTTGTTAGTTTGATTGGTGTGGCACTGAATAAGTAAATTAATTTAGGTAGAATTATCTTGGCCTACCCACAAGCAACTGATGTTTTTCCAATTATTAGATCTGACTTTATTTGTGTGAAAAGTGTTTTGTAATTGTGTTCATATAGTTCCTGCATTTGTTTTGGCAAGTTGACTACCAATATTTTATGATATCTACAATAACTTTAAATGAAATTTCTCTTTCTATCTCTTACTGTTGGGCTTTGTTAGTAATATGTAGAAATGCTGGTGATTTATGTGGGTTTCTTTTATCTCCTGCAACTTTACTAAAGTTGTTTATTATTTCAGGAAGTATTTTACTTGATTCTCCAGGATTGTCTAATCATATCATCTGCAAAGAGTGATAGTTTTGTTTCTTCTTTGCCTGTTCTAAATTCTTCAATTTCTTTTTCTTCTCTTAGTGGTAAACCTAACATTTTCTAGTACCATATTGAATAATAGTGATGATAATGGATATCCTTGTCTAACCCCCATTCTTATTTGATGTGCTTCTAATGTATCCCCAGTGCATCTGCCAAGATGGCAGAGTAAGCATTAAGTTGCTCTCACTCTCCCTTACTGACTTTGAAAAACTCATAAAATATTGCCCCAGGAAAAATTCTCGCACAGTGGAGCCAGCAGAAAGACAGGGTACAGCAGGGATTTAGCGCAGGAGGCTAAGGGGAAGAACAGTAAAGGTCCCTCTTGCTGTGGCTGAAGGGAACCAATGCAGGATGGGAGGCCTATAAGCAGCCCAGCAGCAAACCCCACCTCAATAGACCATCAGGATATCCTGAGCCCCAGGGTGTTGGAGCCAGCACCAGGACCACCAGCATGCCTTTGCACAACCAGGGGAGTTGGCAAACACTAGGGAGGACATGCTTCCACCAGCAGGTGAGTATACCCATGCTGTAGGGCAGCCCTCAGGGAGGAGGTCTTCAGTGGCCAGACCACCCTTCCCCCATACCTCATGCCTGGTGCTTCAGTGTAACCCTGGGGAAACAAAAAGACCTCATCTGGCCTTAGTACACACCAGCCAGATCCGACTCTGCACCAGATAAGCTACAGCATTATAAAGCTTTCACCTGCCAGAACCAGAGGCCCCAGCACACAAAGCTAGTAACCACGCCCCAGTACACGATGTAAGAGAGAAAGCCCCTTAGGTCCCAGAAACTAAGATCCATTTGAAAAGCCAGGAAAAGGGCATTCATCATGAACAAAATGCAACTTATAAAAGTAAAGACTGGGTGGTGGAGGCAAGATGGCAGAGTAGAAACAGGAACCAGCTAGAGCTCACCCCCCAAATCCCTCAAAAAGCCTGTAAAAATGACTCTAAAAAAATTCTAGAGCAGCAGACCCCACCCCACCCCACCCCCAAAAAACGACAGACTGAAGCAAATTGTCAGCTCAAGACAATCTGGAAAGTTGGTGGGAAGGGTCTATCGCATCTGGTGGGGAGCACAGCGCAGTTCATTGTGGATTGTGCCAGTGCAAACAGAGTGAGAGCAGGCCTTAAGGGACTGAAACGCTCATTGCTACTGCAGATTCCAGACTTCTCAAACCACAAATGCTAAAGACAGCTTCAAAGGTCAGTGGGAAGAATCTCTCACCTAGCTGAGAGAGGAGCGTGGTCTGACCCCAGTCTCAACCCAGGGCAGCTGTAACCACTGCTGCAGTGGAGGCTGTTTCTGGAGCCCTGCACTTAACAAAACTCAAGTCAAGTAATTGGTTGGGAAAATGAGCAAATGAGGAAAAGCAGCAGATTATATCTCTGTGAAGAGATTCTTTTTTTAAGATATTTGTGGTGAGGAAGATTAAAACATACAGACAGAAGAAGACAACAAAGCCAAAGCTCCTGCATCCAAAGCCTCTAAGAAAAATATGAATTGGTCTCAGGCCATGGAAGAGCTCCAAAAAGATTTTGAAAATCAGGTAAGAGAAGTCAAGGAAAAATTGCAAAGAGAAATGAGAGTAATGCAAGAAAATCATAAAAAAATGAACCCAAAAAATGCTGAAGAAAATGACACCTTTAAAATTAGAGTAACCCAAATGGCAAAAGAGGTTCAAAAAGCCAGTGAAGAGAATACCTTAAAAGGCAGAGTGTACCAAATGGAAAAAGAGATCCAAAGCTCACTGAAGAAAATAATTCCTTAAAAATTAGAATGGAGCAGATAGAAACTAATGATGTTATGAAAAATCAATAAATTTTAAAACATAACCAGAAGAATGAAAAAATGGAAGACAGTGGGAGATGGGGAGAAAATTTGAAATTCAAAATTTTGTGGAGGTGAGTGTAGAGAGGTGAAAATAAATTTATTTAAAATAAAAAAGGTCATAGATTCTTACTATGGGAATAGGGAAGATCATAACACGAATTCAGAATAGTTCAGCATTGACCCTGTCCCCACATCTGAAACCCCATAAGGGAATGTAGTCAGGATCACACAGGACCTTGTAGCTTCCACATTAAAAGATCAAAGGGCTAGGAATATGACTTTCCCTAAAGCAATGAAGCTTGGATTGCAACCAAGGATCAACTTTACCCAGCAAAACTGAGCATCATGTTTCAGGCAAAGAAATGGACATTCATTGAAATAGGGGACTTCCAGACCTTCCTGATGAAAAGACCAGAGCTCAATGAAAAATTTGATCTTCAAGTACAAGACTCCAGAGAGGTATATAAAGGAAACAGGAAAGAAAAAAAAAAGAAAATCATGTTTTTCAATAAGGACAAACTGTTTACATCCCTACATGAGAAGGTGAAACTTGTAAATCTTGAGAATTGTATATTTATTATCACATTTAAGAGGGATGTATGTAGACAAAGGTTGTGGGTATAAATTAGCTGATGTGATGATAAAAATCCTAATTAAGGAGTGCAAAGTGATTGTAATGAGAAAAGAGGAAAAGAAGTGGAAAAGGGTAGATTATATCATATGAAGAAGTGCAGAAACATATAATAGAAGGAAATAATGGGAGGGAGATGACCATTGTTTGAGATTTACTTTCACTGGATTTAGTTGAAGCAGAGAATAACATATTCAGTTAAGTACAGAAATCTATCTTGCCCTACAGGCAGTAGGAGGGGAAAGGGGAAAGAAAAGAGAGCAGATGGTTAGAAAGGAGGGAAGAAGTAGTAAGGGAAAAGGGAAAGAAAATGGAGGGAGAACAGATAGAAGAGAAGGAAAATTGAGGGAAGTGGTGGTCAAAAGTACAACTTTTATGGAGAGAAAGGGAAAATGGAGAAATAAAAACATACAAGTGTGGGGGAATAGTATGGAGAGAAAGACAGGTCATAATCATAACTGAATGTGAATGGAATGAACTCTCCCATAAAATGGAGACAGCAGATTGGATTAAAAAGCATAATGCTACAACATGGTCTTTACAAGAAACACATTTGAAATAGGGATACACACAGTGTAAGGTAAAAGGCTAGAGTAGAATATATTATGCTTTAGGTGAATAAAAAAAGCAGTAGTAGCAATACTAATCTCAGACAAAACAAAAGCAAAAATAGATCTAATCAAAAGAGATAAGGAAGGAAACTGTAGCAGGATACAGTTTCCAAGGCACCATAGACAATGAAGTAATATCATTATTAAACATGTATGTACCAAGTAGTATAGAGTCCATGCTCTTAGAGGAGAAGTTAAGGGAGTTATAAGAAGAAATAAACAGCAAAACTGTATTAGTAGGGGACCTCAGCCTCTCCTTCCCTGAACTTGATAAATCAAACCTCAAAATAAATGAGAAAGAAGGAGGTGAATAGAATTTTAGAAAAGGTGGATATGGTAGACTTCTGGAGAAAATTGAAGGGGGATATAAAAGAATATACGTTTTCCTCAGCAGTACATGGCACACACACAAAAAATTGACCATTTAGCAGGGCACAAAAACTCACAATCCAGTGCAGAAAGGCAGAATTATTAACTGCATCATTTTCAGATCATGATGCGATAAGAATTATATGTAATAAAGGGCCATGGAAAGATAGACTAAAAGTTAATTGGAAACTAAATAATTTAATCCTAAACAATTAATGGGTTGAACAACAAATCATAGAAACAATAAATAACTTCCTCCAAGAGAATGACAATAATGAGACAACATACCAAAATTTAAGGGATGCAACTAAAGCAGTTCTTAGGGGAAGTTTTATATCTCTGAATGCTTACATGAATAAAATAGAGAAAGAGAAGATCAATGAATTGGGCGTGCAACTGAAAAAGCTAGAAAAAGAACAAATTAAAGATCCTCAATTAAATACCAAATCAGATATGCTGAAAACAAAAGGAGAGATTAATGAAATTGATATTAACCAAATTAATAACAGAATTAATAAATAAAACTAAGAACAGATTTTATTAAAAAACCAATAAAATTGATAAACATTTGGTCAATTTGATTTTTTTAAAAAAGAAGAAAAACAAATTACCAGTATCAAAAATGAAAAGGGTAAATTCACCACCAATGAAGAGAAAATCAAAATAATAATTAGGAATTATTTTGTCTAACTGTATGCCCATAAATTGGACAATCTCAGTGAAATGGATGAATATTTACAAAAATACAAATTGCCCAGATTAACAGAAGAGGAAGTAAAATACTTAAATAACCCTCTCTAAGAAAAGAAATCGAACAAGCCATCATTGCATTCCCTATGGAAAAATTTCCAGGGCCAGATGGATTTCAAAAGCAAATTTTATCAAACATTTAAAAAGCAATTCCACTACTATATAGACTTTTTGGGAAAATTGGCAAAGGAGGAGTCCTACCAAATTCTATTTATGATACAAATATGGTATTGTTACCCAATCTGGAAAGAGTCAAAACAGAGAAAGGAAATTATCCACCAACTTTTCTAATGAATATAGATGCAAAAATTTTAAATAAAATATTAGCAAAAAGATTACAGCAACTTATCACAAGAATAATACACTTTGATCAGGTAGGATTCATACCAGAAATGCAAGGCTGGTTCAATATTAGGAAATGTATCAGCATAATTGATCACATAAACAACAAAACTACCAGAAAGCATACGGTTATCATAATAGATGTAGAAAAAGTTTCCGACAAAGTGCAGCATCCTTTCCTATTAAAAATACTAGAGAGCATAGGAATAAGTGGAGCCTTCCTTAAAATGATAAGTAGCATCTACCTAAAATGATCAGCAAGAATTTTATGTAACGAGGATATGCTAGAAGCATATCCAATAAGATCAGGGGTGAAACAAGAATGTTCATTATCACCACTTATTCAATATGGTATTAGAAATGTTAGCTTTAGCAATAAGAGAAGAAAAGGAAACTGAAGGAATTAAAATAGGCAAAGAAGAAATTAAGTTATCACTCTTTGCAGATGATATGATGATATACATAGAGAATCCTTACTATCTTGTTTCGTTATACCCATGCCTCACATATTGCCTTCCTTATCTTCTCCCTACTATCCTAATCATCTTCTGTACACACTTACAAAAATCCTTCTCTAACCCTATCTCAAAGTTCAGTAGACTCCTAAACCTCTTCCGATGTACATGTTGTTTCTTCTTGAACCCAGATGAAAGTAAGTTTCCAAAACTATGAGCCTTCCACACCCACCTGTTTCCTCTGTATTATTTCTTCCTTCTGTGCCCTATTTTTATGAGAGAATTGCTCTTTTTTACCTTTTCCTACCCAATTTTCATTTTTAGAATCACCCCCTCATACACAAGTCAGCCACAACTTGTCTTTTAAACTACATTAGTAATGACAACAGTTTTGAAAATACTACTACTAAGAATTACTAATATTAATAACATTTTCACATATCATAAGCAAACAGTTTGACCTTAATCAGTGCCTTAGATTTAGTCTTTAGTTAATTCTTTATGTATCTTCTGGTACTACAAGTTAGCTGTTACACTCTCCTCTTTTACCCTCCTGAAGAATCTTCTTAATTCCTCTTCACCTTCTGCCATCTGAGTGGTACCATCTGCATATTGTTGATTGTTGATGCTTCTCCTGGCAACCTGAATTCCAACTTTTGATCCTTCCAGTCTGGCATTTCATATGATGTACTTTGTATACAAATTCGATAAAAAAGGTGACAACATACAATCTTGTTGTCCTCCTTTTCCATTCTGAAACCAGTCAGTTGTTCCATGTTCAGTTCTACCTATTAACTCTTGACCCTCATACAGGTTCCTTGGGAGACAAGTAAGGTGGACCCCTCATCTCTTCGAGTACTTGCCACATTTTGATGTAATCCAAACTGTCAGAAGCTTTAGTATGGTCAAGGAAGTAGAAGTAGGTTTTTTTTCCCCTGAAACTTCCTTGATTTCACCAGAAGCCAAAGAATTTAGGGATAGGGTTGACAACTTGGTGTCTGTTTCCTCTGCTTCCTTGAAAACCAGCCTGTTCTTCTGGTATTTCTCAGTTAACATACTTGCTGAAGCCTAGCTTACAAAATCTGAATCATAACATTACTGGCATGTGAAACAATCCCTTTAATTTTTTTGAAGAGATCTCATAGATGGGAATGGGAAACCATTCTATTGATTTCTTTTGTTTCTTTGCATTTCTCATTTAAGCAAACCTTATGTCTCCTTGCTATTCTCAGGAATTCTGCATTCACTTGGGTATATCTTTCTCTCTCCCTTTCCTTTTTTCCCCCAACTATTTCTTGAGCCTCATCAGATGCCATTTTGGTTTCTTGTTCTTTTTCTTTGAAATGTTTTGTTGTTGTTGTTGCTGCCTCTTGTCCAATACGGAGAACCTCTGTCCATGGTTCTTCAAGCACTCTATCTACCCGATCTGATCCCATAAATCTATTCATCACCTCCACGTTTGTTCATAAGGGATGTTATTTAGGTCATACTTTTATGGTGTGATGGTTTTCCCTAGTTATAGAACACATGGAAAAATTCTGCTGAGTGTCTTTCAAAATTTAGTACAGTTATATGATCTTGTCAAGTGTCATCATATCAGTTGCCAGTTGATCATATCAGTTCTGCTCTAGGAAGGAGTTAGAGGTGTACATTTAGGGTTAGGGTTAGAGTCGCTTTTTCCCCTAGTCTGGTCCTGTGATTTCATCAGTGTGAGAGGAACTCCCGGTATAGAACCTCCCTCCCACCAATCAAAACTAGCAAATGTTATTTGACAGCCGTGATTAGCATGGTAACAATGAATACTGTACACTGCTGATATTCCCCTTCTTTTCCTCTTGGTCTCTAATTTCACATAAAGGAATGAACATGGTAATGTTTAGGAAGCATCCTGTTGCTCCTGATGCATGCAGCAAAACTATTTCTTTTTTTTTTTTTTTTTTTTTTTTTGCCATTTTCTGAGTTGGTACCTAGCCTCAAAGATGGAACAAGTTGTTCAGGATAGTGCAAGGAGCATAAAGGACTTTGAAGGTGATCAATTTTTTTTTTTTTGGCTTCTGAACTTTGCTAGTTAGTTATTATGTTCAGGATTTGTTTACAGTGACTGGATGTACTTATTTATGCCTTCCAGAAAGATGAACAACACACCAAAGAATTCCTTTCTTCAAAAACAAACACTCTCCTAGAAAGATCTCCAGTCGGCTCCTTAAATACATTAAAGCTACATTAAAAAAAAAAGACTGGCAAATGTTCTGTCATTGATAGCCTCAGAGAACTGCCAGATATACTAAGAAGGCTCAGTGGTTTGTTCGTGATTCAATAGTAAAATGGGTCAACAAGACTTCAACCCAGGTCTCTCCAATTCTAAGGCTGGTTCTGTGTCCACTGTGCTTTGTGGTTTCTCTGGTTTTTTTATCATGGAGCAGCTAGGTGGTGCAGTGGATAGAGCACCAGTGCAAGAGTCAAGAGGACCTGAGTTCAAATCTCACCTCAGACAATTGGCATTCACTAGCTATGTGACCTTGGGCAAGTCACTTAACCCCATTTGCCTCATCCTGGGCTTTCTCCAGTCATCCTGATGAATATCTGGTCACTGGATCCAGATGGCTCTGGAGGAGAAGTGAGGCTGGTAACCTGCACAGCCCTCCCTCACTCAAAACAAAGTCAAGTGCAAGTCATGTCATTTCTCTGATGGCATGGTCTTCTTTGGCAATGAAGGACAAACACACGATAGAGTTGGGGTCTGAGGGTTAGGGTTAGAGTTAGAGTTGGACCAGCTGAGACTAAGGTGATTCAAAAGTCTAACTTCCACACATACTCTTTTGGATTTAATTTTATAATTTTCATCATCAGTGGTCAATCTATTTGTTTATTGTTTTTATATTAGATAAATATTGTTTCTATATTAGAAATCAACATCTAATACCACCACCCCCTTCAGTTCTGAATGGTTTTTGTCAGAATTGGACAACCTTCCTTTATCAAGGTCTTCCGCAGAGCCAATAAGATTTTATGACATTTATCAAAGAGAAAGTGAAGGCACCTGAAGAACTTTCCAGAAAAGGTGGATATTTGACCTCCTTTGTACTTTTCCCAAATGGTGTTATTATATTAAAACGAAGCATGCCCAATTAAATACTTATGTTGTTAAGCATTGTTACCCCACTGTTGAGTAGCTTAATTCAGTATTTCTAAAGAAGAGTTAATTTAGTAAGGCTATAACTGCATCACCCTCCAGAAATGTTTTTTATTAGGAATATTTCATACACTCTGCTTTCCCCAAATTCCCAAACAAGAAGGAATACAAGATAACAAATGACAATCTGGCTTTACAGTATCAGATAGTTATGGACACTCAGATGACACTGATTTAGTTGAATGAATTTCCAAAGGATGTTACATAGAAAATCACTTCATGCATCTATCAGCTTGACACCCTGGACAGATTGCATTCATTGACCAGTGTAGCCAACTTTGGATTCAATTACACTTATTTCTTATATTGACATTTGTAAATAGATCACCATTATGAAATGTTATGTATATTTTGCATTCAAGTCTATCCTAGCAATGCAAGATCAGATATCACAACTATCCTAATAGCATCACGCATGTAACTTTAAATGGTACCACATAGTTGTGACAAACTCAGTCCCATCAAATCTGGACTTACATGTATAAATGGTACCATACAGAATCTCAGCTTGCCTAAGGGCCATTTGTTGTCAGGATTTTCAGTTATGGAACCTACTAATTTCAGCTAGTCTGCTGCCCAAGTTTTATCCTGGATTTCTGCACAGAATGAGGAGAGTCTGAGCCCCAAAGCAGGAGGGGTAAGGGAGGTGATAGAGGAATGGGGGAGGCAGAATTCTCAGGGAAGACCAGGTTGGGGGGTTGGGGCCCAGGTGGAATCCCAGCCCTGGGGTGGAGTTTGGAGGCCTAGGAGGAGTCTATGCAGGAAGATGGATAGGGCTCTCAGAGAGAAAGCTCTGAGAGTGTTAAGGTCCAGAAAAGACTTGTTTCAGAAGGTGGGATGTTGGCTGAGAAGACTGAAGCCAGCAGGCTGAGGTGAGGAGAGAGGACATTGTAAGTGTAGGAGGCCACCATTGGAAGGACACAGTGTCAGGATATGGAGGTTCTTGACCAAGAATGAGCCAGAGGCCAGAGAGATCTTGGGTCAGAGAGTAAGTGGAGAGGAGTGAAGGAAATGGGGTTGGGGCATTCCTTGGAGTGCAGGGCAGGGCTTGGGCAGGAGACAGGCAAGATCCTGAGGTCCAAATGCAGTGTGCCATTGAAAGAAAGGGCTGATCCTGGGGTTCAGAGACCAGACAGGAGGGAGCTCTTTAGGACTAGGAGTACCCACCCTCAGTAAACTGGCTACAAACAGGAACCCTAGGAGGTGAGATAACTCTCCTTCTGGAAGCCAACTCTTCAGGAGCAGGTCTCAGGTAGGCCTGGGCCAGGATCCTACAAGCACCAAGGTCCTGCTGGCTCCTGTTCACTTGTGCCTCATTTTCTCCTTCTTATGTCCTTCTGACCATTCTCCATGGCTATCCCTCCAAGCCTAGCTACTGCCAGGGTCCCTGTCCCTGAATCTCACCCGGACTGCCAATCACATCCCAAATGCCCCAGGGCACCCCACACCACTTTATCATTGGATCCCACTGTCTTTATCTTTACACTTCTCTTATAGGACCCCAGGTGTTCTGGATCTCTGCCCCCAACTCAAGGTTAGAGGTTCAGTTTTCCTGCCTTCATCCTAGGTCCCTTATGAATTAATAATTTATAAAAGGGAGGCAGAGTTACAGGCACACCTTGTCCTTTGTATACTCACCGGGAAGGTCCACACTGAGCAGCTGGAAATGGGGCAGCAATTACACTTTAAGAAGGCACGCAGACCAGCTCTGAAGAGTGTGGAGCAGTAGAGAGGAAGAGGGCAGAGCTCTCAGATGGCGAGTGGGATGGGGAAGGGAGGCAGAATGAGGAAGAGAAGGGAGGGGAAGAGGCAGAGAACATCTCTCCTCCAACCATGGCTTAGAGGTGGGATTACTAGAAAGCTTGGACTGGGCATGGCCAGGCATTCAGTGGATGACCTTGGCATCTTCCATGTCTGCCCAAGCTCCAAGTCCCCCCCAGAGCCTGCTTCATCTGCCTTCATGACCTTCGGAAAAAATTGTTCTCATCTGCCCATTCCTGGGTGGTGGTGGGTAGTTCTTGTGTGTAGTTCTTGTGCTTGGAGGTGGCACACTCTACCTCACCATAGCTCTGTGGCCTTTCAGTAACATTCAGCCTGGCTCAACCAGATGTAGTTTACCAAATGTGGACACTGGGAATGTTACAGCTTCTTCGGGCCACAGGGGAGAGTTGGGTTACAGGTGGATACCCAAGCAATGTGAAAATGGCTCAGCAAGTCCTCACATCAGAGGTGCTAGTCCTCCTTGAACAGCCATATACCCCAAAAACAAGAGGGTGGGGCTAAAGACACCCTAGCAAGAGAGGGAGGACATTCCCAGCATGGGCGACAACCATTGGAAAGGCAGAGTCAGGAGATCAGGTCTTGGTCAAATACCAGCCAGAGGCCAGTGTCCCTGGATCAGAGAGAAGGAGGAGGAGGAAATGAGGAGTGATGTATAAGAAGACAGGAAATGGAGTGGGGTTGGTTATATGTCCCTACTGTGTGCCAGGCACCTTATACATTTTAGCTCATTTGATTCTGCCAGAATTGTCAGGGTTCTTGTTGGTGACATTCTGCATAACGCCTACACAAACACATTCACACACAAACAGACACATGCACAGACAAATGCATACACACAAACCCATATGCACACAGACACAACAAACACACACACATACATACACACAGATGTAGATATAGATGTAGATTCTCTCCTTCTGAGGTCTGGGACTGGCCAAGAGATTGGGGTATGATAAGGCAGGGCCCTTAGGTAGAAAGGGGTAGAGTATGGTGAATTAAAAAAAAAATTCACAGCATTAAAGTGATGCCTTTAGTATTAGGCCTTTAGTATTTCCAATAAAGTGGCATCATCAAGTAGCTCCATTTGAATCTCAAGCAGCTTTAACAGAGCCTGCCTTGTTAGCTATATTTTAGGAAGTCATAAGTAAAGACTATATGAGAGTTAATTGTGTCAGATTTTTAAAAAATCATAAAATAAATATGTGGTGTAGAAAAAGATCTAGCCCCCAAATCCAAGACATCTTGGGAGATTTAAGGAATCAAAATTCCTATTCCTTTGGACACAACGCCCACATGTAAGGATATGACTCCTGTCTAGCTGGAAGTTTGGTTAAAAGAGGCAAACAGGTGAGGTGGTATTGAAACTAACACTCCCTTCAGCTGGCCAACATGTTGGAATATGGAATCAGAACTTTCATTCTGACCGATTTAGGCAAAGTGAGGAAGACCTAGATATTCTTAGAGCAAGCCAGGTTCAGGATGTCTGTGTCACTCAACAGTTATAGCTTCCGTATGTTTTTAACCATAGCATAAGAAAGGAAGTTTCATAGTTGAAAAGGTTGTAAATATGATGAGACAAGAGAATTGTCCAAGTGTCAATTGAAATTACAATCCCAGGACATGTGTTTCCCCAGCATAACCTATGTGCATAGGCTATCAAGATAAGAAAAGTGCCACTGTCCAAGACAATGCCACAAACAGAAAGACTGTTCCTGCTCAGCCTCATCCAATCCCACAGTGGCTGACGCAGGAAGGGGCAGTTTTAGTTCACTCAGAGAGCAGAGCAAAGCTTGTCTGGCTGATTAGTTCAGGCTTTGGCTTTTATTGGGTTGAAACGATCTTAAATGATTATTACTCCTCATGAGGGAAGAAAAAAGGGAGGAAAGGAAGGAAGGAGGGAGGGAGGGAAGGAAAGAAGGAAGGAAGGAAGAAAGGAAGAGAGGGAGGGAGGAAGGGAGGAAGGAAGGAAGAAGAGGGAGAAAAGAAAGAAGGAAGAGGGAAGGAAGGAAACAAGGGAGAGAGGGCGGGAGGAAGGAAGGTAATAGCATCATAGTTCAACTGGGACCCAGCTGGTCCCCAGTGGGGCAGCCACTCTCCCTTACAGAATGTTGTTCACCCTTGGTTCTCCATGGAGGGAGGGCAGGGGACTAGGTGGAGGGACAGCTCTGACTCAGGGCTCTCTTCCCATCTAGGATCCCCAAGCCCCCTGTGCCTCTTGGGTCTCTACAGAAGGATGGGGAGGGGAGGCGGACAGAACGAAAGAAGAGGGAGGAAAGGAGCCTTCCCGTTCAGAGCATCTTCCTTTCCAAGTCTGGCCCTCCCTGCCTCCTCCCTCCCTCTATAGATGCAGTATTACTTTCAGGGAGTCTGGTGCCAGTTTTATCCTGCCAGGCTTTCTTCTTAGGGGAGGAGGGGGTGACTGTGGAGGGAGGGGGAGGGGAGGGGGTGGAGACACCGAGAGAAGGAGCTCTAACGGATGGGGGGGGGCGGGGCAGGTGCAGTTTGATCACGGTGGGGTGGAGTTTGGAGGCCTGGGTGGAGTTTAGGGCAGAGGAGGGATCACGGCGCTGGAGAAGGCATTGCATGGGATGGAGGGCAGGGCTTAGGGAGGGGAGGCAGCCAGGATCTCTGAGCCCTAGCCCTGGGTGTGATGGGAAGAAAGGGCTCAGCCATCCTGGGGGGGCTGGGGGGCTGGAGGGGGCGGGGCTGCTGGGGATGAGAGGACGCTCCCAGAGTGGGCTGGGCAGGAGCAGGAAGTGTCTGAGCCCAGAAAGAGCTGCTCTCCCTGCACCTCAAATCTCTTTCCTTTCTTCCCCTAGATCTGCGATCCCGCCGCCTTCCCTGAACTCCAGATCTCTGCCTTCCCCGGAGCCAGGGTCCCTGTGCCTTCCTCTTGCAGTTGAGATCGCTCTCCTTTCCTGTGGTGCTGAGATCGCTCTGCTTTCCGGACGCCAGCTCTGTGCCTGCGGGTCCCAGGTAGGGCTGAGCCAGAGCATGGCGCCTCCTCCCCCACTTCCCCATTTCCTGGCTTCCCCTGGGTGCCAGTACAATTCAATCTCCTTCTCCTTGTCCGACCTCATGGTGTGTTCTCCAGGTCTGCCAGGAGCACACCTTCCCCCCAAGCCTGGATTCTTGATGAGCTCCCTGCCCCTACATCTTTTCCAGACTCCCCATCACTTCCTAAATTCCTGCCTCACCTTCCCAAGATTTACCATTGGATAACACTTTTCCAGACTGCAGACTTTGCCCATAAGATTCTGGGAGTCCTGATTTTAGCCTCCTATCGGCCCTCATGTCCTGTCTCCCAGTCCCCTAATCTCTAACCACTTGGTTAGAAATTCCCTTCTCTTACCTTCAGATCCAGCCTTCTTTGGAGATCCAAGAATCCAACCTTCCTTCCTACATACCCAGGCTTGGACACAGGTACCAAACTCTTTCCTGGTCCCCTGTCTGCACCCATGGCTCTAGGGCTGCTTCCCTGTCAGAACCCAGGCATGTGGCTCCCTGTCTCCAGTCTCCCTTTAGGGATTCCAAGCCTAAGCTGTAACAGAGCATCCCAACAGTCCTCCCCAGCTCCCAGTGAGACCTCAGGACACAGTCATCTTGCTTCCCCAGGCTCAGTGTCCCCCTGGATCCCTTCTGTCCCTCCAGTGTCCCTGACTTTCTCCATGAGCTATGTTAGATGTTCTTGCCTCCCAGACCCTATCTCTGCTGCCCTTCCCCAGGCCTGGGGCCTGAATCCCAGACTGGATTTTGTCTCCCAGCTTCAGGCTTCCCCTGATCATTCAAGAGTCCTTTCCCTCCTCAACGCCCAGTAGCTTCCCTCTCTCCTAGATCATGCAGGCAGTCTGTAGTCTAGATAATATATGTGTGACTCAGGGTGGAGGGATACAGGAAGGGTAGAGGACTATGTGGAGGGAGAGCTCTGACTGAGGAGCCATTGAGGTTCTGACTGGTCTCATCCCATCTGGGATCCCAAGCTGCCTCTGTGTCCTGGGTCTGGGCGAATAGGGGGAAGGGGGACAGGAGAGAAGGAGTAAGAGAGGGAGGGAAGGAGCCTTCCTATTGAGACCATCTCCATTTCCAACCCTGACCCTCCCTGCTTCCTCCTTTTCTTTGTAGAGTGCAGTCTCTCCCTTGAGGATGGTTCCAGGGCCTTTGTGACTGCTGTGGGGCATCACTCTTGTGAATCCCTGTAGGCCAGCCTGCTATGTAGGAAGTAAAGAGCAAGACCTCTCCCCCTCTGGGATCCTTCTCCCTGCCCAGCTCAGTCTGCACAGGACCCAGGCCTGGCCCCAGCAAGGAGCCTGGAACCAGAGGGAATGGCCCCTGGGAGACACAGCCACCCTCCCCAGGTGAGTGCAATCTGTGCCCAGACGTCAGCCCAAGAGGCCATTGCCAGAGACGTACACCATGGTCTATGAAGCTGCCAGTATGGTCCTCATAGAGCATTTCTTTACAGATGTAGGCATGAAACTGAATAAGGTATTAACAACACTGCCCTGCTCTCTGCTGCTTTTAGTAAAACTGATTCATTGGCACTTTGGTTGGGGAGTTTTCTTAGCAAGGTCAGTGGAGTGGTTTGCCATTTCCTTCTCCAGCTTATTTTACAGATGCAGAAACTGGGACAAGCAGGGTTAAATGACTCATCTAGGGTCACACAGCTAATGTGTGAGGCAAGATTTCAGCTCAGGATCTCCTGAGTCCAGGGCCAGCACTCTATCCCTAGTTCCATCTAGCTGCTCCAACAACTCAGCAGCTGTGTACAAGCGAGCTTTGCACTGTATGAAGTGGTGTTAACTCTGAGAGGGAAGGCTCCAGCAATTTGGGGGACCAGGAAAATCATTTTTTTCAGAAAGTGCCATTTTAGCTGAGCCTTTAAGGAAGCCCAGAGCAGGCATGTAGGGTTTGGGTTAGGGTTGGGGCTGAGAACTTTGCAGTCATGGGAGAGAGCCATTGGCAAGGCATTTCGCATTGCCTGACATTTTTCTTTTCCTTTTTTAAAATTTTGTTTGATTGTTTCTTGATGTTTCCTGGAGTCTCTAGCTTCAACTTGCTCAATTCTGATTTTTAAGGATTTATTTTCTTCGCTGAACTTTTGTACCTCCTTCCCATCTGGCAAATTCTACCTTTTAAGAAGCTCTTTTCTCCAGTATTTTTTGTGCCTCCCTTGCTAAGCTGTTGCCTCTTTTAATGATTGTCTGCCATCCCTTATTTCTTTTCCCATCTTTTTCTCTCCCTCTCCTAATTGATTTTTCAAACCCCTTTTCAGCTCTTCTGTGGCCTGAGGCCAGTACACATTTGTCTTGAAGGCTTTGGATGTTGGGTTGTGACTCGGTTGTCCTCTCGGTGTGCTTTGATCTTCCTTGTCACCACAGTAACTTTCTATAGTCAGAATTTTTTTTCTGTTATTTGCTCATTTTTCCAGCTGATTCCTTGCCTTTTAACTCTACTGAAGTCGAGCTTTGCTATCAGGGTGGAGGGCTCACTGCAAGTTTTCAGTTCTGCTGAAAGGTGGTAGGAACTAAGGAGGGGTGGGCTGACTTCTCTCCTGGCCTGTGCTCTGATCTGGGAGTGACTACAAGCACTCCTTTCTGCCTTGGAACTATGAGAAGAGTTCCCCCACAAGAGGTCACAAGCTGTAGTGTGCTCCTCCTCACGCTGGGATTACCAACCAGGCCTGGCACCCAGATTAGAGCATGGTCAAAGCCACAGAGTCCAGCCCCCAGAGCCAGCAGAGGGACCCCTGTAATCTCCTTCTAACCAATGATCTGACCCTTTACCATGTGTGGGCTGAGAGGTCCAGAAGCTGCCCCAGCACATTCTTTCTGGGCCCAATCTGGACTAGGGCAGTTTGCGTTGGACCATGCTTTCCTCTCCCCCAAGTGGGACACACCTTTTCCCCTCTCATCTTCAGAGCCAGATCTCCTTTCTTTCTCCACCTTCCCATCCCCCTCACCTCCTCTCCTGTGCTCTTCTCTCTTTAAAATCATAGAGGTCACGTGACCTTCTCCATCCTCCTTCTCCTTGATCTCCCTCCAGCCTCTGATGCTGTTGGACACTTTATCCTCCTTGATCTTCTCTTTCTTCCAGGCTTTTAGGACCCCACTGTCTCCTGGTTTTCCTCCATCCTATCTGACTACTTCTTTTCTGTCTCCTCTGGGTCTTCCTGGGCTCAAACCCTCTGACCACAGGGGTCCCTTCGGGGTCCATCCTTGGTCCTCTCCTCTTTTCCCTCTGTACTACTTTCCTTGGTGATTTCATCAGCTCCCATCAATGTCATCACTATGTGTGTGCTGATGACTCTCACATGAACCTTTCCTGCCCCAGTCTCTCTGCTGACTTCCAGTCTTGTATCCCTAGTTGCCTCCCATATATCTCCAACTGGATGGCCCTTAGATATCTTAAACTCAATATATTCAACACAGAGCTTGTTATTTCTATCCCAGACATTACACACACACACACACACACACACACACACACACACACACACACACACGCACACACATGCACACACACGCACACACACACTCCTAGTTTCTCTATTACTGTAGAAGGCAACACCATCTTCCCATCATCACCTAGCAGTTGCCAAGTCCTGAAATAAACCAAAGGCATGAGTTGAGGAATAAAGCACCTTTAACTGAGATAACAGGGTAGCAAACCTACCACCCTGGGGATGTCAGACCTACTTCCCCACCAAAGACACCCATAAAAAAGTTCTTATAGTTTTCGGACAGAGGGAGAATGCAGTATGAGGTGGAAAACCCTGGTCCTGAGACCCCAGGGGCCCTTGGCAGCCACCTCATTCTTGCTGCTCTGCCCTTCCTGCCATGAATCCCAATGTCAGGGAGCAAGGACGCTAGAAGCTGAGATCAGGCAGTGTCCCTGCAGAGGGGCCAACTTAACATGGTACAGCTCACCCTGATCCAAAGTAAATGTCTTAAGAGCAAGAAAGTAAGGACAGCACTGAAATGCTGACATTACAAGGATCATTTAAGGGAGGGGCAACCCACATTACATATGGTATTTACAGTTTCTTTTATTTTGTGAATAGTTTTCTGTCAGTCATCCCAGCCTCCTTTGTATCTCTTAGTGCACATATCCAAACATATCCAATATGGTGCAAAGGCCTGCCAGTTTCACCTTGGCATCATCTCTCAACTCCACCCCTTCTCTCCTCTCCCTAACGCCATTCTAATGCCCACCCCCATCATCTCGTGCCTGGTCTATTGGGATAGCCTACTGATGGGTCTTCTCCTCCCCCCTCCAAGCTATTCCCTAATCAGCCACTAGTCATTTTCTGCAACGCAGTTCTGATTAGATTACTGCTGTCCAAAATACATTCCTATAGTTCCCTATTTATTGCCTCCAGGATCAAACAGAAAATGCTCTCACTGCCATTCCAAGCCTTCTATAACCCACCCTCAGCCCAACCTTTCCAGTCTTCTTACAACTGACTCCTCAGCATATACCCTTACTCCACTGGCCCTGGCCTCCTGGCTTCTCTCAGCTCTAGGCACTTTCAGTGATTGTCCCCACACCTGGAATCCTCTCCCTCCCCAGCTCAGACTACTGACCTCACTGTCTTCCTTTAAGTCCCCAACAACAACTACAAAGCCCCAGGAAGCTTTCCCAAACCCTCTTCATTCTTCCTCCTTCCCTCTTCCAGTCATGGCCTGTTTGTCCAGGCCTTGCTTCCTTTGGATATATTGGTTTGCTTGGTATCTCCTCCATTAGATGCCAATCTCCATAAGGGCAGGGACTGCCTTCTGCCTCTTTTTCTATCCCCAGTGCTTAGCATTGTGCCTGACACATGATAGGTGCTTTATAAATGTCTATGAAATGGGATTGACCATTTCTAGTCCTTGAGGAGACCCTGTCACAGCACTTTCTTCTCCCTGGGCTGTCTCCTCCTTCCCCCTTTTCTGTATCACCCCTGGTTGTCATGTAGGGCCACCAGAGGACCTTCTCCTGCAGGCAGGATGTCAGAAGGCTCTGTCCATGATACCCCCTGCCATCCCCTGCTCTCTGACCTCCCCCAAGTTTCCTTGATCTGTTCTCCAGATAAATTGTTTTTCTAAGGACATGTTTCAGATTCTCTTCTATTTTTTCGAGTTTTATTACATCTTGTGTCTTATCACAAAATTCAACCCTACTTGGCAAATACTAGTTTTCAAGGAGTTATTTTTTTCTTTTGGAATTTGTCTCCCTTTTTCTGATTAATTTTATTTCTTTCATAATTTTCTTGAATTATTTTCTTTTTTTCTAATTTTTATTCATTCTTTTATATTTTGTTTTTGTAATTCTTTTTATTTTCTTCCTTAAGATTTTATATTTCTTGTCCCAATTGGTTGACTTTTGTTTCACAATTTTCTTGATTTTTTTTTATTATTTTTTCTAATTTTTCCTCATTCTCTTTGACTTGACTTAGAATTCCTTATTAAAATTTTCTTGAATTGTGTTTATTTTTTCTAATTTTTCCACATTTTCTTTGACTTGACTTAGAATTCCTTATTATAATTTTCTTGAGTTGCATTTTTTTCTAATTTTTCCTCATTCTCTCTTATCTGATTTTTGAACTCCTTTTTAAGTTCTTCCAAGATTTCTTTTTGGGCTGGCACCCAATTGAGGACAGGAAGGGCTTTTTTTAACCTCATGATGTTCTTCTGAATGTGACCCAAGGAGTCATCAGCGTTCAGGGTCTTTTTCCTTTGTTTCCTTTTTTTATGTTTAATTTCTCTTATTTTATTTTTAGCACCTTGATTTTACTATAATCAAGTTTTAATCCAACTTTGGTGGCTAATGCTGCCCTAGGCCTCAGGTCCTCCTTACTCTTGTGTTCTGCATTCTCTCTAGAGGCTCAGCCTCTAGGATTCCTCCCTTTCTCCCTGAGCCCAAGTCACACTGTCCTGAAAATGTTCTTACTCCCTGTGGTACCATACTCACTGGGTGTGTGCTCACTCCTCCTCACCCACAGCTATAGCCCAGGATCATGTGTGGGCAGCACTGCCAGGCCTGCCTTCTAGAGACATTACAGGGTCCGTCTGTCTTCCCTCACTCAACATCTACTCTTCCTTAGATGAAGGTTTGTGAGGTCAGATTTCTGGAGGTGAAAGTTCTGGAGGCCTGGTTAGTGCAGTGGAGTTGGCCTGGAGGTGTCTACTTTTCCCTCAGCCCCTGGAGTCTTCTCTGAGGCCCTCTCAAGTTGTCCTCCAGCTGCTTTACCCCTTTGTTTTTGCTGATCTACATTCATTTTATGGTAATTTTCTGTCTGTGGAGGAAATCCAGAGAGCCAGGAAATTCCTGACCTATGCTGCCATCTTCCCTGAATGCATGCATTAGTTTTTTTTTTTCTGGAGATGATCTGTGAATTCTAAGAATTGGAGAGTCCTATTCCATTTTCATAAGTCCTGGCCAATTTTCTTTGATAAAGTGAATCCTATACTTATAATGGAAATAAGAGAAAATGAAATGGAAGACCATCAGATTTGAAGCTGTTTGGCCACACACATGCTGTACATGTAGTAGCTTGGAAATGGAGGTGACCACTTCCAAGTACCAGGGTATTTATGAGGATTAAAGCATGTAATAATAAATATAATACTATAATATGATATAATAGAGAAAATATGATGTAATAATATAATGTAATATAATAGAGAAAAACTTACATGAATGTCATAGCCAAGTCTCAAAGTTCCCAGGTTCAGGAGAAAATATTGAAAGCAATGAGAAAAAAATCATTCCAGTCCTGTGGAAATCTAGCGAGGATTTCCCAAGAACCAGCAGATTCCGCTCTAACAGACAGAAGGTCTTGGGACGTGACATTTCAAAGAACAGAAGAGTTATGATTGCATCCAAAAGTAACGTACCAGCAAAGTGAGTGTAATCCTGAATGAAAATAAAAATGGCTGTTTGATGAATTGCAGACCTTCAGGTTTGGAACAAACAGAGCAGAACTCGTTGGAAAATTGGATATAAAAGATCCAGAAGAAAGATAAGGAAAACGTTAAATTAAAGATTGATTACAAGACTCCCATTAAGATCAAACTGTTTACTTGTTTTATATATACGAAACATGTCATTGTGCTTAAAACTGTCATCATTACTATTGTAGTTTGAAATAAAGGTGGTGGCTGAGTTGTGTATGATGAAGTGATGAGAAAAAAATGGGCAGGAAAAGTCAAAAGGGTGAAGTGATATTGGAAAAAGGGAGCATGAAAAGAAGCACTCAGACTAAGCAAGTGGGGATGGAGGGCTGGGGATACTGGGGCCTTATTCTCATCTGGGTGGAAAAAGAAACAACATGTACATGTTGTAGGGTGTAGAAGTCTTCTGAACACATAGAGAGGTGAGAAAATTGGGGAACAGGTTCAGGGAGGGAATTTTCAGAGGGTGTGGGGACTGGGATTTAGGAAAGTCAGGGAGAGGATGGAGGCACATTTACAGGCCTTGCAGATTCACATTGGAGGAGAGGGAATCAGGGGACTCTTGGAGGCACTGGTGAATTGGAGTGGCAAGTGGGTAGGGGAGATGAGCTGAAAGGGATAGAGTGAAAAGCGACCCTGAGAAAGAACATCATAAGTAAAAATAAGACTGGAAAGAAATTCACAGATAATATTTATAACTTTTAATGTGAATGGGATGTTTATAGCAACTGTCTTTGTGTGGCAAAGCCCTGAATGTTGCCGGGATCCCCATCATTTGGGGACAGGCTGAACAGGTTGTACTCTGTGGTTGTGATGGAATGCCACTGTGCTGTGAGAAAGGATGGAACCAATGTTGTTAGAAAGGGACGGAAAGACTTGCACAAAATGAGTAAGAGCAAAGTGAACAGGAACAGTAAAACACTGTATACAGTCACAGCCATAGAGTGTTCAGAAGAGTCTGAGCAAATAAGTCATTCTGACTATTGTAAAGGCACCAATTAAAATAAAGGACACGTAAGGAGTGACACTATTTGCATCCAGACAAAGAACTGACAGATAGTTGTATATAAAGAATACTTTTACACACATATGTGTGTGTGTACATATACATATACATGCAGGCAGATATTTACATACATGGTAGCCATCTCTAGCGTTGTAGAGGGGGAGGAGAAAGAAAAGAAATTTACTTGATAGCTGTCATATTATTTGAGGAATACCAAGTTGTTCATGGTAGATTTGCAATTTCATATATGATCATTTTTTTCATTTTACTCTTATGGAAATGCTTATGTTGTTTCCTGCATGGTAAATAAAATATATATTTTTTGAAAAAGGTAAAATCCATTTCCTAACCCTAAAGAGCTCACATTCTCATGGAGGAGACAGCAGGCAAATCATTTTGTACATATAAGGTCTACTTGTTATATAAAGTATTGTCATACTTTCATATGCATATGTGTATATAGATATATCTATATACATATTATATATGAATTTGGTCTGTGGCTTCCCCTTCCTCTGATCGTTAAGTTCTCTGTGTCCTTTGGATTTAAGTAAATCATCCTATAACGACATTCAATATGAAAGGAATTAACTTTAGAGTTTACCATGGCTGTATATGTAAGAGATTAAAAAATAATATTTAAGAAAAGAATATATCACATATAAGTTCTGATGAAGAAAATATTTCCCATTCCCTACAAAATATTTCAGTCTCCCTTATGATCCACCTCCCTCACAGGTACAGCACAAACTTTCTCCCTTATTCCACAGGGAGATGCAGAGGAAAATACTTCTCAGCTTTGTTCCAACTAACCACAGAAAATGCTTTTCTCGAAATTCAATTTGACTTTTAATAACTGTGGTTTTAGTAGTTAACTCTGACTCTCCTAAATTATGACTTTTCAGCAAACCCCTTCTCTGCTCTTCAGTTTTATTCTGAAAGTCATTGAGAATTGGACCATTAAAATCTGCAGTTTCCTTCTACTATGACTTTTAATGATTTAGGGATTGGTGATGTTCAAGGACGTGGCTGTGGACTTCACGCAGGAGGAGTGGGGCCTCTTGGACCATGCTCAGAAGGAGCTGTACAGGGGGGTCATGCTGGAGAATGCCCGGAACCTGCTCTCCCTGGGTAAGGACACTTCCTGTGGTAACAACTTCAATCAAAGAAATGTGCAGGGTTTGGAGTATTTATCAGTTATTAGGGAGAAAACAGTGTTGATCTCCTGTCTTTCTGCCCGGTGTTTCCTCTAGAAAGTCTTTGCATTGTGGGACAGGAACCTGAAGGTTCTTGGTTGCTCCTGAAGCCTCCCACCTCTAGGCAGCTTCATATTAGTGTGGAAGGATCTGAGACACGGAACCAACATCAGGGTCATTCGGTCTGACCTCCACCTGGATGGGAATTGTGTCTGTGAAGTCTCTGAAATCTGCTCAGGTGGCTTCTCTTTACAAGCCCATCCCCTCTGGGATGGATTGAGGATCTGGAATATTCTCCTTTTAAACAAGTATCAATTATGAATTCTGCTTTTCCCTCCTTTAGCAAGTTTGTCCTCAGTCCTCCTTCCTAATTCCCTCAAATCCCAGCAGAGATGGTGGGAAAGGAAGGAAAATGAAGAAGCATTTATTTTCACCTACTTTATACCAAGTGCTGGGCCCATGGCTTTCTTTACAATGTTATGTCACTTCATCCTCACAATAACATTCCAAGTTAGGGGGTATTATTCTCCCCATTTGACAATTGAGGGAACTGAGGCAAGTGGAGGTTAAGAGACTTGTCCTGTGGCACATAGCTAGTAACTGAGGTGGATTTAGACTCTGACACACCTCATTGTAGGCCCAGTGCTCTCTCCACTATACTGTCAGCTGCCTCTCATTTCTAGAGAATGGAAATTGTGCAGTGAGTCCATCCTTTTATGAAGAAGGTTCACCAAGACCAAATTTTCTGATTCCAACCTTGTTCCATGGTATTCTCACCCACTTCGCCCCAAAGTGCTGAAAAGAAATGCTATGAGAGTGTCCTTCAGGAGTCCTAGACATCACCCTGGGGTCCTTGCTTGCATGTTCCCAGCTTTGCCAGGAATGACAGACTAGGTGAGAAGTAGAATTTAGACCAATGAGGGTTTATTGAATTTGCTAGCAGGAGACTCTCACGTGAAGAGGCAAAGACACCCCAAATGAGCAGTACATGAGGTTTCTATAGATTTCAAGGACTGAAGAACAGGGGAAGGGGACAGGGCAAAACCTGGTTTGGTCAAGGTTCCTGTTTCTGGGACTTGAAGCTGGTCTTGCATAATAAGCCTTTTTAACCCACTTTGGAATGAGGAGTTTCTTCCAGAATGGGACTTGACAGGATGGAGTTCAGAGGTCTGGCTCTTTCTTAAAACAGGTTGTATGAAACGATAATGTGGCACATTCTGTTTTGGGTAACTTGCATTACAAGCACTAATGAGTGAGTACAGGCTCATGTGTGAACTTAATGGAGTGAATCTCAAAATGGCGTGGCTCTGGGTCTGAACGCCTTTCCCTGAAGAGAACTGAATTACAACTTTCTCTCCATGCTCGTTCCTGACTTCCCATGCCCAGGGCTTCCAGTTCCCAGAGAAGATATAATCTCTTATTTTGAGCAAAGGGAAGCACTATGGATGCTGGAACAAGATGACCTGGAGAGCTGCTGTCCAGGTGAGTGAGATGAAAGCAGATATATGGAACCTGGGGTTACAAGAGGTTGCTCTGTGTTGTGGTGAGGCAAGGGCTCAATGTGGGGGCAGGAAGACCTGAATTTTCAGATATTTCTCAGTAATATCTTCATGGGTCAGGCACTGAACGAAGCCTCTTTTTCTCCATCTGTAGTAGCAGGGGTTTGGACTGCATGACTTTTCACCTTCTTTACAGGGATAAGTCTGTGATCCAAAAAAAATGTCATTGTTTGGATTTTGGTGGCATGAAAGTGCAAAAAGGGGTTAGTGTGTCTGATATGAGCTCTTTCCTAGACTTTCTACAAGCGCCTCCTCTGTTCCAGACCTAGTACAAAGCCCTGTGCACATAAATCAATGAAAGGGATATCCATATCCATGGAGCTCACAGTCTCATGGGGTAGAGAACATGCCAACAACTCACTGTGGACAGGATAAATTGGAGCTAGTCAAGAGAGAGAAGGCCCTAAATTTCAGGAGGACTGGGAAAGGCTTATTGATGGAGGTGGGCTCTAGCTGGGGCTATAGAATACATGGTGACATGGTCAGTTCAGAGCTTAAGAAAGATGAACTTGGTAACTGGATGGAGAATTGACTGAACTGGAGGGAGAACTGAGGCAACGAGCAGGGTTTTACAGTGTCAGGTGTGGGGTGACTATAGTCTGAACCAAGAATGTGACCATGCTGAGACAGAATGGGGTCTATGGGGTGATGTCACAAAAGTGGAAACAACAGGAATTTGCATCAGATTGACCATCTAGGTCAGGAGTATGAATGTGTGAGAGTTGATGAGGGCATGACATTTCATTTCCGAACCTGAACTGTTGGGAAGATGCCTTGAATAGCATTAGGAATGGGAGAAGTGGGAGGATTGAGGGAATGAGAATGTTTCTTTTTGGATATGGTAGAAGTCAAACCAGGAGAGAGCAATGTCATTAAAATCAATAGAAGGGATTATCAAGAAAAGGGGGAGACTGACAGTGTGAAAGCCCCTGCAGAGATGTCAGGAAGGATTAGGATTAAGAAATGGCCATTGATTCCATTTTTTAGCAATTTGGGGATTATTTATAATTTGGAAGATATGGGTTTTAGTTGAACATTGAAACGGGAGCTAGCATGTACAGTTTCTTTTTTCTTCTTTTTATTTTGACTATTATAAATACCCCAAATCACTGTAAAGGACATATAACGAAAGATGCTATCACCATACAGAGAAGGAACTGATATATAGAAATATGTCCAGAGTAATTTTACATAGACATACCTATTTGTGTCTAATGGTGACTATATATTGGGAGGTGTGGCAGGGTAGAAAAAAAAGAAAAGAAAGGGAAAAAAAAAGAAAAAAGTTTCAAAGAAAGCCAGGGAAAGAGTTGGAGACACCAAATGGAAATAGCTATCCCTAGCAGTTTAGTCATAAAATAGAAGAAAGATGTTGGACACCATCTCATGGGGATATATGGATCATGTGAAAGTGTTTTAAGGATTAGAGAGAGGTGATTTCATTTTTGATAATAGGAAAAGAGTCACTAGTGTGCGAAAAAGTAAAAATTAGTGAAAAAAGGAGATCCTAGAGGAGGAATATATGGAGGTACATTAGGGGTTAGAATGAGATCATTTGAACACAAAAGGGGATTTTCTTTAGCAAGCATAAGAATGATATTTCCATTTGATATGGGGGTCAAAAAGGAGAAGAAAGCATCTCATGTATGTGAGATGAGAAGAAAGCCCTTGAGAAATGTCCTTTTTTTTTTCAGTAGTTGGAAGAGGGTTGGAAGCAAGCCATGATGGAGGGTTGGGGATGCATGAAAAGATTTGGAAGAGCTGCTGTGGTGAGTGGCACAGCAAGTCAGGGAGATGGCAAAGGATTGCCTTGCTGCAGTGAGGGCCCAGCTGAGATTCCATAGCTTAAATTGGTAGTGGATCTGGCAGCCTGGTTTCATGATTTTTTTCTCTCTCCATTTAGCAGCACAGAAGGAGAGATGACTGCTTCCTTAACTGGAAGTCTTCTGAGACTAAGCTCTGCATAAATCATCAACCTGAGTCCCTTTCCTAATCTCTATGGCTTAATCTCTGTCCCCTTTCTTGCAGAATCATTGACCAGGTTCATGTAGGTGGCTACCACATCAGTTTAGGGAACTAGGAGTTAGAGACCCACAGGTGTCCTATAGCAGGAGACCCTTCAGGAGTCTAGAAAGAAGCCTCTGTGATCTTCAATATTGGTTCTGGTCCTGTTTCATCAGGGTTCAAAACTGAAGAAGGTGACTACTTAAAAGTGACTGAGTGCCAGAAAGGGACAGAAATTGGGCTGAGGCTCAAACATGCATTCAGCAACTAGAGAAGAGACCAGAATGTAGGGAGTGGAGGTAGAAGCTGGGGACTGATGTCAGCCCTGGGCCTGGGCAGGAAATCAGCACTGTGCTAAGCCATGAGGATACAAAGGAAGGCAAAAGACAACCTCTGCTGTCACAGAGCTCAGAATTGAATTTACCAACATGAAGATGGGATGTGACTAAGCAACAGACCTTAAACCTCACTCTTAACTGATGCAGGGAAAAGCATGTTTTGCAATGGAAATGATTTTTGTGCAACAAGGAAATAAGGGAATAGAAGGAGTGAGGATAATAACAGTTTAAGAAGGAGAGCAGAAGAGGCAGAGCCAAGATGACAGAGTAAAAGCAGGGATTAGCCTGAGCTCTCTCCCAAACTCTAAACCCCAAACAAATTCTGAAGCAACAGAACTACCAAAAGATGAAGTGAAACAAATTTTCCTCACAATACAACTTCAAAGGTGGACAGGAAAAGTCTTTCGTGCCACAGTCAGAGAAAAGCACACTCCAGCACAGGCCACATCAACATAGACTAGGCCCCAGGAAGGCAGGAGCAAGCCTCGGGGTGACTGAGTCACTGACACAAGTGTATGTTTCCAGACCTCTCAGCCCACAGATGCCAAAGGCCATTTAGAAAGTCAGCAGAAAAGATCTACTACATATGTGAGAGTGGAGCACAGTCCAGGACAGCCACAGCCCCAGCAAACCAGGAGCAGGCCTTGGGAGTGACTGAACCAGCAGTGTTTGTGGCTCTTTCTGGAGCTCTCAGCACACTGAGAGGAAGAGTAAAAACAGAGGGAGATGATGAGGATCTTTCTACTAGGACTGAGGCAGGACTCTGTTCCTTTGTCTATACTTGGATCCAGGTCACAGTTCTGGGTAGCAGCCCCAGGACAAGGAGGAACTCTAACATAGCAGAGTTTATGGCCACAGCGGAGGAGACACCCTCCTCACCATTCTAGGGTAGAAAAGAGTGCTTGTGGTCACTCACAGACCAGAGCACAGACCAGGAGAGGAGTAAAGACCTCTCCTTAGATCATAAGCCCTTGAAGGAACTGAAAATTACAGGTCCTGGAAGTATCTCTGAAAAAACTGCACAAAACACCTGAAGCTTGGAATAGTGCACCCTCCACCTGGATGCAGAACTCTACTTTAACAAATGGTTAATGCTCAAAGCTGGAGAAATGAGCAAACAACAGAAAAAAAATTCTTATTGTAAAAAGTTACTATGATGACAAGGAAGATCCAAATTCACATTCAGAAGAAGACAACAAAGTCAAAGATCTTACATCCTAAGCCTCCAAGAAAAATATGGATTGGTCTCAGGCCTTAGAAGAGCTCAAAAAGGATTTTGAAAATCAAGTAAGAAAAACAGAAGTTCAAAAGAAAAATAAGAGAGTTCACATTTTACTAAAAGTGAAATTTTAGTGTTTGATAATTAAATTTTCAGGTTTGAAGTTCATAGTAAACAATTTTTTAAATGGTTGCTTAAATTATAAAGCTATATCTTTTGAGTACATTTTGTAATTTTTCTTGATACTATGAACAAAACATAAAAGAATTAATGTTATATAATCTTATCCTGAGGGACACAATCTCTAGGTTGCAGTAAAATCTCAGGTACTTAATGCATTATTAAATTATTGTTCTCTGTATACTTAAGTTTCAGTTTTTGATAATTTGTTGAATTATGAGTGCTAGATTTTGGTCTGTATGAATACATCATATAAACATTGTAGGCCACTCAATTTTCAGCCATTGATGTATGTAGCCTATGGACCAAATTGCAGGAAATGCCTGAAATAATGAATTTGTGAAAACAAAAACCTGTTACTTACCTATAATTTTATTTCTATACAAACAACATGTTTGCTCTGTACTACCTTAGAATACTTCCTTTCCACATCTTGTAGACCCCTTAGTAGCTTCTTTAGGCCAGTTTGCATTCTGATGAACTGAGATATGAAAATATGTTTTAAATAAAGATAATTATCAAAAAAAAGAAAAATAAGAGTGATCCAAAAAAAATCATGAAAAATGAGTCAACAGCTTGGTAGAGGAGACACCAAAACTTACTGAAGAAAATAACACCTTAAAAAACAGACTAGGCCAAGAAGTAAAGGAGATCCAAAAAGCCAATAATAAGAATGCCTTAAAAAGCTGAATTGGTCAAATGGAAAAAAGGAGGTCCAGTAGCTCACTGAAGATTTGAAGGGGGCAAATGGAAGTTAATGGCCTTATGAAAAACCAAGACACAATGAAACAAAACCAAAAGAATAAAAGATTGAAAATACTGTGAAATATCTCATTTGGAAAACAACTAACCTAGAAAATAGATCCAGGAGAGATCATTTAAAAATTATTGGACTACTTGAAAGCCATGATCAAAAAAAGAGCCTAGGTATCATCTTTCCAGAAATTATCAAGGACTGCAGATATTATAGAATCAGAAGGTAAAACAGACATTGAAAGAATACAATAATCACCTTCTGAAAGAGATTCCCAAATGAGGACTGCCAGGAATATTATAGCCAACAGAGTTCCTAGGTCAAGGACAAAATGTCGCAAAACAGCCAGAAAGAAACAATTCAAATATTGTGGAAGGATAACACAAGATTTATCAGCTTCTACATTAAAGGATTAGAGGGGTTGGGATATGATATTCTGAAGGACAAAGGAGCTAGGATTACTACCAAGAATCATCTACTCAGCAAAACTGAGCATAATCTTTCAGGATCTATATGTAGGACTTTCAAGCATTCTTCATGAAAATACCAGTGCTGATTAGAAAATTTGACTTTCAAATACAAGATTCAAGAGAAGCATAAAAAGGTAAATATGAAATGAAAATCATAAGGGATTTCATAACGTTAAACTGTTTCTATTCCTACATGAGAAAAGGATAATTTTAACTCATAAGACCATTCTCATTATCAGGGAAATTAAAAGGAGTATTTATAGACAGAAGACACAAATATGAGTTGAATATGAAAAGTTGACATCTAAAAAAAAATTAAGGGGTGAAGGAGAATGTACTGGGAAAAAAAAGAAAGAGAGAGGTAGAATTAGGTAAATAATCTCATACCATGGAGGGAAAAATGGGATGGGTAAGGAGAAGTGAATGAACCTTATTTTCATCAGAATTGGCTCAAAGTAGGAATAACATACCCGTGCAATTGGGCTTAGAAATCTCTTAAACCACAGGAAAATTGGAGGGGCGGGGATAAGAGAAGGAGGTGGAGTAATAGAAGGGAGAGCTAATAGGGGGAGAGAGTAGTCAGAAGCAAAACCATTTTGAGAAGGGACGGAGTTAGAGAGAGAACAGAATAAATGGTTGGAGGGGAATAGGATAGAAGGAAAGACAGCAATAGTCACTGTGAAAAAAAATTTGAACCATTTTTCTCTGATAAAGTCTTCATTTCTCAAACATGTACCTGAACTGAGCCAAATTTATAAAAAATAATAGTCATTCATTCCCCAATTGATAAATGATTAAAAGTTTGGGCCAGTTAGGTGGTGCAGTGGATAGAGCACCAGTGCAGGAGTCAGGAGAACTTGAGTTTAAATGTCACCCCAGATACTTGACACTCACTAGCTATGTGACCTTGGGCAAGTCACTGAACCCCAACTGCCTCATCCTGGGTCATCTTCAGTCATCCTGATGAATATCTGGTCACTGGATTCAGATGGCTCTGGAGGAGAAGTGAGGCTGGTGACCTGCACAGTCCTCCCTCACTCAAAACAAAGTGAAGTGCAAGTCATGTCATTATTTCTCTGATGGCATGGTCTTCTTCAGCAATGAGGGACAAACACATACAGAAATAATCAAAAGGTAAGATCAGTTTTCAGATGAAGTAATCAGAGCTATCTGTAGCCATATTAAAAAAAATGTTCTAACTCACTATTTATTGGAGAAATGTAATTTAAAACAATTCCGAGGTTCTACCTCATACAATTATTAGATTGCCTATTGAACAGAAAAGGTAAATGACAAATGTTGAAGGACATATAGGGGTAATGAGACATTAATGTACTATTGGTGGAATTCTGAATTGATTCAACCATTCTGTAAAGCAATATGGAACTATGCCCAAAGGGCTATAAAAGCATGCATGCCCTTTGACCTATCAATACCACTACTAGCTCTCTATCAAATGAGGCAAAAAACGAAAAAGAAGAGGACCTATATGTACAAAAATATTTATAGCAGCTCTTTTCTGGAGGGAAAGAATTAGAAATTGAGGCAATGCCTATGCACTGGGGGATGGCTGAACAAGTTGTGGTATGTAATTATGATGGAATAAGATTGTACTACAAGATATGATGAGCAGGATTCTCAGAAAAACCTGGAAAGATTTTCATGGGCTGATACAAAGTAAAATGTACTGGGTAAGAAATAACAGCGGCATTGTGAGATGATCAGCTGTGAATGACTTAGCTATTTTCAGCAATACAACAACCCATGACAACTCTGAAAGACTTAGGATGGAAAATGCTCTCCATCCCCAGAGAAAGAATTGATGGTGTCTGAATACAGACTGAAAGATTCTTTTTTAGAAAACTATTTTTCATGAGTTTTTTGTCTGTTTTCTTTCATAACATGATTATTATGGATATGTGTTGCATGACTACACATGTGTAACCTCTATGGAATTGCTTGCCTTCTCAATAATGGGGGAAGGGAGTAAAGATGGGAGAGTATTAAGCACTCAAAATTTGAAAAATGTTAAAAATTGTTTTTACTGGGGGAAAATAAAATACTAAATTGTTTTTTTTTAAAGGAGAGTAGAATTGGGGAGGAAATAGTCAAAATCAAATGAAAGTAATAGCTAGACTTTATGCAGCACTTTTTATGTATCATACACTGTAGAAGTATTGTTTTATTTTATCTTCATGAGAAGCCTAAGAATTTGGTGTTCTTATTTTCCCCATTTTACAGATAAAACAACTAAGGCAAACAGAAGTCTTGTAATTACCCTAAAGTGACAGGGCTAACAAGTTTCTGACGGGAATGGAACTCACATCTTCCTGATTTGAGGCCCAGAATTCTATTCGATGCAACATCCGTTGCATTCTGATTTTTAAGAAAAATAGGGTGAAAATGCTCAGTCATGGATAAGGTGGTAAATGCAAGGAGAATTTGACAAGATTCTGCTGAGGGATGAAAAGTCATTCTTTTTTAACTCTAACCAGTCAAAATCAATAGTTAATTACTCTTTAAAAGATTTCTTTTTCTCTTGGCTCAACGCAACTACTACATTAACTGACAAATGTACTTTAAGGTCAATTACAAATATTGATTTGGGTTTTTTTTTTATTAGTAGTATTTATATATAAAAGAACATTTAAAGGAATAGAATTTCTTCAGACATAACTTTGTGTTTTCTATCACTGGCAAACTAGCTACAATTTTACTGAAACTACTGAATGACTAATTGATGTTGCCAACCAAGAATTTTGAAAAGCTGCTAGATGGAAGGTGGTGGAGTAAAAGCAGGGACTTGTTTGAACTCTCCCTCAAACCCCTCCATATACCTGTAAAAACTGACTCTAAATAAATTCCAGAGCATCAGAATCCACAAAATGACAGAGTGAAACAAATCTCCACCCCAAGACAACCTGGAAGGTCAACAGGAAAACATCCTGCTAAGACAGATTTCTCTTACTTTGCCCTCCTTGGATCTGGGTTGCAGTCCTGGATGGTGGTCCTGGGGTGAGGAGGAATTCTGGCATAGTAGAGCTTGTGGTGGCTGTGGAGAGGGAATCCTCCTCACAGTTCCAAGGCTGAAAACAGTGCATGAGCTTATTCACAATCAGAGCACAGGCCAGGAGAGGAGTAAACACCTCTCCTTTGATCATACCACCTTAGAAGAACTGAAATTTTACAGGTGCCTGGAATTATCTCTGAAAACAGCTGTGCAAAATCCCTGAAACTTGGGACAGTATTCTTTCTACTCTGGAAGCAGACTCCTACCTTGACAAAGAGCTCAAAAGTCAAGTAAATGGCTGGGGAAGTAAGCAAACAACGTAAAAAAACCCTCAGACTACAAAATCTTACTTTGGTGACAAAGAAGGTCAAAGCATACAACTTAGAAGAAGACAACAAAGTCAAAGCTCCTGCATCAAAAGCCTCCAAGGAAAATATGAATGGGTCTTAGGCCCTGGAAGAGCTCAAAAAGGATTTTGAAAATCAAGCAAGATAAGTAGAGGAAAAATTGGGAAGAGAAATGAGAGTGATGCAGGAAAATCATGAAAAAAAATGAGCCAATGGCTTGCTAAATGATACTCCCCCCAATACTGAAGAAAATAATACCTTAAAAATAGACTAACCCAAATGGCAAAAGAGGTCCAAAAAGACAATGAGAAGACTGCCTTAAAAAGCAAAAGTAGCTAAATGGAAAAGCTCACTGAAGAAAATGATTCCTTAAAAATTAGAATGCAGCAAATGGAAGTTAATGACTTTATGAGAAATCAAGAAATTATAAAAACAGAAGCAAAGGAATGAAAAATAGAAGACAATGTGAAATATCTCACTGGAAAAAAAAACCTAGAAAATAGATGCAGGAGAGATGATTTTAAATTATTGGGCCATCTGAAAGCCATAATCAGAAAATAAAGTGCCTACACATCATCTTTCAAGAAATTATCAAGGAAAACTGCCCTGATATTCTTGAAGCAGAGAGGAAAATAGAAATGGAAAGAATCCATCAATTGCCTCCAGAAAGAGATCCCAAGAGAATAACTAGGAATATTGTATCCAGATTCCAGAATTCCTAGGTGAAGGTGAAAATATTGCAAGTAGCCAGAAAGAAACAATTATAGTATTGTGAAAATACAATGAGGATAGCACAAGATCTAGCAGCTTCTACATTAAGGGATCAGAGGGCTTGGAATATGATATTCCAGAGGTCAAAGAAGCTAAGGTTAAAGCCAAGAATCACCTACCCAACAAACCTGACTATAATCCTTAAGGGGGAAAAATGGGCACTCAGTGAGGTAGAGGACTTTCAAGCATTCTTGATGAAAAGACCAGAGCTGAATAGAAAATTTGACTTTCAAATACAAGAATCAAGAGAAGCATTAAAAGGTAAACAGGAAAGAGAAATCATAAGTGACTTATTAAAATTGAACTGTTTGCATTCCTTCATGGAAAGATAATATTTGTAACTCATGAGAATTTTCTCAGTATTAGGGTAGTTGGAGGGAATATATACATACATACATATACACATATGTATATGTATAGACAGATGGCACAGGGTGAGTTGAATATGAAAGGATGATAATCTAAAAATAAATTTAAGGGGTGAGAGAGGAATATATTGAGAGAAGAAGAAAGGGAGAGATAGAATGAGGTAAGTTATCTCACATAAAAGAGGTGAAAGGGAACGAGTGAATCATCACATTTGACTTAAGGAAGAAATAACATGCACACTCAATTGAGTATCTTGCCCTACAGGAAAGTAGGGCAGAAGGGGAAAAGAGGAGGGGATGATAGGAGGGAGAACAGATTGGGGGAGGGGTAGTCAGAAGCAAACACTTTTGAAAAGGGACAAGGTCAAAGGAAAAAATAGAATAAATGGAGGTGGGATAGGATGGAGGGAAATATAGTTACTCTCTTACAACATCACTGTTATGGAAGTGTTTTGCATGACTGCACATGTATAACCTATATTGAATTGTATGCCTTCTCAGCGAGGGTGGGTGGGGAAGGAAGAAGGGAGGGAATTTGGAAAAAGTTTTAAAAACAAATGTTAAAATTGTTTTTACATGCGGTTTGGAGATAAGATATACAGGCAATGGGATATGGAAATCTATCTTGCCATGCAAGAAAGTAAGGAGGAAGAGTATTGGGGGTGTGTGATAGAAGGGAGGGCAGACTGGGGAAAGGGGTAATTGAAATGCACAATGTCTTGGGATGGCTAGAGAGGAGAAAACATGGAACTCAAAATCTTGTGGAAATGAATGTTGAAAACTAAAAATAAATAAGTTATTATTTTTTTTTAAAGAAAAGCTACTGGATGGAAAAAGAGTAACGTAAACAAAGGAGAAGTTCAAATTAGAAAACAACCTTAGCATTTCAGTGGTCTTTAATGGTTTTATAGCAAAGTTATGGTGGTCCATGAGGGTTTCATGATGTCCTCTATTCTACATGCCTAGTAATCATGGTTTTCCAATAGCCTGCTCTCACTGCTGCAAGAATGCAAACTCAAGTGAGATCTTAATCTGGTGATTTCAGATTTGATGAGATGTGAATACAAGGTAACACATGAATGAAAGAACTACTCAGGTGCAGTGATAGACAGCCACTGAGGATCTTTGCATGCCTGTGATCATTTGCACATGAACATCCACCCTTCTAAGAAGTTTGGAAACAATTGGATGTCAACTTGAAAAACTGAAAGAATGTGTTTCACCTAGAAGCAGTCAGAGTTTGAGGTACTCACCACATGATCGGCAAAAGCCATGTCTTCCTGACCGCGCTAGCTTGGAATCACTGCAGAAGTAACACTGTTAAGGTTGAAACCTGCACATACTTGTCCCAGAGGAAGAATTTCTTTGTAACCACATTGGAAAATTATTTACTGCATAAGGTGACACTGACAAATTTTTAGCTCAAACTTCTTGGACCATTGTCACAATCCTTGAAAGGATTTGTGCACCTGAAAAGGGGAAAGGGAGCAAGAGGACCAATGATGAAGCATTGTAAAGCCAATCACATCAGCACATCTGAAGACTGCTGCTGTGAATGATTTTAAGGGTCTCATTGCATAGTGTAATGAACTCTATTTATTTAGCAATAAACTAAACATTGTTCAATAAAGTAAAGCATAACATAACAACATCCTTAAGCAAAACATGTCATCTAATACATACATGTGTCCCATAACACTCAGTATGTCATATGGCACATAGCATATGTCATTGCATTCCCAAAGTCAGGGGGTCCCAGGCTAGGGTCTTCCCTGGCATGATGTATCCTTAAGGGGTAGCAGAAAATGCTACACCTTCCCCCCCACCCCAGATCACTGAAAGAGCAATCTAATTAATCAGTACACTGTGTCCAAGTAAAGTCCTCTCTCATCTTAACTCAAGGCTGACTTCCAAACCCTATGGCTCCATCCTCTGTGGACTGACCACTCCCAGCTCTTGTCTGGCAGCTCTCTGCTCCTGCTCCTTGTCTCGGCTCACAGGGACTGTTCTACTCCAAACTCTTCCTGCTTCTTCCTGACAGCAGGTTCCAGGGGCTCTTGCCTGCAGCTTCTGTTTCTATGAAAACAAGGTTTAACAGGGCTGTAACAATATTTATACACATTACCAGCACCATCATCTCAATTCACTCATAAAGACCAACAGACAACACAGATCAACAGACAGCACCAACATCACAAACATTCTATTAGGCCTCCCCACAAGCAAGTTCCCCTAGCCTGCTAATGGTCACTTCTCTCTCGGTTGTGCTTCTCTCTCTGCTTCTCTCAGTTGTGCTTCTGACTGCTCTCTCTATAATATATATACTTTTTCTAATCAAAGACTCTTGATTGATTCAATCAAAGGCACTTAATTGGCTACAACTGCAGCAGCAAAAGATCATACTTTGCTTGCTGTTACAAGCATGCTGTCCACTTTTGTAGAAATGGATGATAAACTCAAATTCCTGTATCAGACATATATTTTCAGATATGGGTAATGCCATGCATTCTTTTCATTGTGTATCTTAGAAGGAGTTTACTTTTATTGAGTACATAAATTTAATTATAATTTAAAAAAGATAAATAAATAGCTATCTAAAAAAATTAATGGTTCAGAACAAAATCTCTTCTGTCTCAGGGAAATACAAAAAGAAGTGTTTATAGTCTGTATGTGACCTCAGATAATGCAACAGGAAAAATAAGTTTGAAAATGATCCCCAGAGAAATTAGGTTGTACTTGCAAGCAGTCTAGATCATGAAATATTTTGAATACTTAGTATATGTGCACCAAATGGCATTGTATCTATGAAGAATGGATTGAAAGTCCAGACAATGAAAGGAAAAGGGAAATATTGATGTGGAGATAAATTGTTGAGTACTGTGGACATAGCATGACCTTTCAGAGTTTAAATTCTAGTCTTAGCCATTGGGATTTGGGTCAAATCACTCAGCCATTCTGAGCTCATGGGCTGAGTTGTAAATGTGATAAGAATGATGGCTCTGCTAGTGTCACAAATTTGTTGTGAAGATCCAGTATGATTACGTGTGAAGTTCTTTGTAAATTAAATCATCCTTGAAATGTGAAGTAAAGGTATTTTAAATGATTACTTCTGCCCTTTTAAGTTTTTTCTCTTTGAGGAAATAGAAAGTAACTGAGTTTATGTTCTAACAGTGGAACAAAGGTATGTGTGTGTGTGTGTGTGTGTGTGATTTCTGTATTTTTCATTGTTTTTTTTTTTTTCCCCAGAAGGAGTGATCAGGCTGGAAATGAAGGAAACTACTATAGAGCTAAGCCTTTCTGTGGAAAAACCTCATGAGGCAAGACTGATGAGTGATGGTCCCTCTGACTTCAATTGGAGAGAAATCTGTGCAACAAATGAGAGAATCCACACTGGAGAGAAACCTTATGAATGTAATCAATGTGGAAAGGCTTTTACAAGGAAGTCTGGTTTTATTTTGCATCAGAGAATCCACACTGCAAATAAAGAGTATAAATGTAACCCATGTGGAAAGATGTTTACATGCGAAAGCAGTCTTGTTCAACATCAGAGAACCCATACTGGAGGGAAACTTTATGACTGTAATCAATGTGGAAAGGCTTTTAGGGGAAGGAGAGGTCTCACTGTACATCAGAGAATCCACATTGGAGAGAAGTCATATGACTGTAATCAATGTAGAAAGGCCTTTAAAAAGAGAGATCATCTTATTTTACATCAGAGAACCCACACTGGAGAGAAACCTTATGAATGTAAACAGTGTGGAAAGACTTTTACATGGAAGGATAGTCTAGTTCAACATCAGAGAACCCACACTGGAGAGAAACCTTATGAATGTAATCAATGTGGAAAGGCTTTTAAGTGGTCTACCAATCTTACTGTACATCAGAGAATTCACACTGGTGAGACACCTTATGAATGCAATCAATGTGGAAAGGTTTTTAAATGGTGTACCAGTCTTACTCTACATCAGAGGAAACACAATGGGGAGAAACCTTTTCAATGTAATCATTGTGGAAAGGCTTTTAGGGAAAGTCGGGCTCTTGCTCTACATCAGAGTATCCACACGGGAGAGAGACCTCATGACTGTAATCAGTGTGGAAAAGCTTTTAAAAAAAAGGCTCAACTTAATGTACACCAGAGAACCCACAATGGAGAGAAACCTTATAAATGTAATCATTGTGGAAAGACTTTTAAATGGTGGAACAGTCTTACTCTACATCAGAGCATACACACTGGAGAGAAACTGTATGATTGTAATCAGTGTGGAAAGACTTATATACAGAAGGCCAGTCTTGTTCAACATCAAAGAATCCACACTGGAGAGAAACCTTATAAATGTAATCAATGTGGAAAGACTTTTAGATGTAGGAAAAGTATTCCTTTACATCAGAGAATCCACACTGGAGAGAAACCTTATAAATGTAATCAGTGTGGAAAGACTTATAAATGGTGGAACAGTTTGACTCTACATCAGAGAATACACACTGGAGAGAACCTATATGAATGTAATCAATGTGGAAAGACTTATAGACGGAAGGTCAGTCTTGTTCAACATCAGAGAATGCATGGTGGAGAAAAACCTTATAAGTGTAATCAATGTGGAAAGACTTATACATGGAAGGACAGTCTTGTTCAACATCAGAGAATCCACACTGGAGAGAAACCTTTTAAATGTAATCAATGTGGAAAGACTTTCAGATGTAGGAAGAGTATTGGTGAACATCAGAGGATCCACACTGGAGAAAAACCATATGAATGTAATCAATGCGGAAAGGCTTTTACATGGAAGGATGGTCTTATTCAACATCAGAGAATCCACACTGGAGAGAAACCTTATGAATGTAATCAATGTGGAAAGGCCTTTAAGTGGTGTACCACTCTTACTGTACATCAGAGAATCCACACTGGAGAGACACCTTATGAATGCACTCAATGTGGAAAAGCTTTTAAATGGTATACTAGTCTAATTCTGCATCAGAAAATCCACGAAGGAGAAAAAACTTATGACTGTCATTAATGTGGAAAGAATTTTAGAGAAAGTAAAGCTCTTACTCAGCATCAGAGAATCCACACTGGAGAGAAACCTTAGGAATGTAACCAATATAGAAAAGCTTTTACATGGATGGACTGTCTTACCCAACATTAAGTATATAAATTGGAAAGTGTCACAGGACTAGCAAGTTTATGACATAGGATCAGAACACATGTCTTTGGTTTGAGGCCCAGCATTCTATCTACTACACCACCAGTTGTATTATGATTTTTAAAGACAGCATGGTGAAAATGCTTACTCTTGGATGAGGTGGAAAATGGAAGGAGAATTTGACAAGCTTGTGCTGAGGGATGGAAAATTCATTTTTTAAAACTCTCTAAGTAGTCGAAATGAATTGCTAATTACTGTAACAAAGGATTCTTTTTCTATTGGCTTATGTGAAATACTACGATAAATGACAATTGTACTTCAGTGTCAACTGCACATAATGATTTAATTTTTTTATTATTAATGTTTCTATGCAAAACAACTTTTGAAAGGATAGAATTTCTTCATACATAACTATTTTCTACCATTGGTAAACTGACCACATTTCCAGTGAAACTCTACTGAATGACTAACAGTCTAACCCATGTTGCCAACTAATTTCTTCCAGCAGCAGCAAGAAAAAAGAAGATTAGGCAGAAATTCAAATTAGAAAACAACGTTAGCATTTTAGCGGTCTGCTTTTGTAGCAAAGCTGTGGTGGTCTTTCATGATTTCATGATGACCTGTACTGTGCATGCCTAGTGATCATGGTTTTCCAATAGCTTGCTCTCACTGCTGCAAAAATGCAAACCCAAGTGAAATCTTGTTCTGGTGATTTGGGGTTTGATGAGATGTGATTACAAGGCAACACATGAATGAAAGAACTACTCAGGTGCAGTGATAGACAGCCACTGAGGGTCTTTGCGTGCCTGTGATCATTTTCACCTGGATGTCTAGCCCTCCTGAAAGTCTGGAACCAATTTGATGTCAGGGTGAGAAGTTGAAAGAATATGTTGCACATAGTCAGAAGTAGTCAGAGTTTGAGGTACTCACTGCATGATCGGCAAAAGCCATGGATTCGTGATCATGATAGTTTTGAATCACTGTGGGAAAGCCACTGTTAAGATTGAGATATGCATATGCTTGACGTCCCAGAGGATAAATAATGTTGTAACCAAATTGGACAATTATTTACTGCTTAAGGTGCCACTGATAAATTTTTAGTTCAAATCCTTTGTACTGTTGTCTCAATTCTTAAAGGGGTTTGTGAACCTCTAAAGAGGAAGGGGTGCAAGAGGATCAATAGTGAAGCATGCTGTCCAGTTCTTTAGAAAGGGATGATGAACTTAAAATCCTGTATCAGATACATGTTTTCAGGCAAGGGAAATCCATGCATTTTTAAAATTGTGTTTTTTTAGAGTAATTTTAATTTTATTTTAGTGAACAGAAGTATTTAAAGATTTTTTTTTCAAAAGAAATAAGTAATGACTTTCTGAAAAAATTAATGGGAAAAGACAGAATCACAGGATTCAGAGAAATGCAAAAATGTGTTCATATTATACATGTGACCTCAGATAATGCAACAAAAAATAAATAAATAAATGGGGGCAGAGCCAGGATGGCAGAGTAGAAGCAGAGACTTGCTGGTGCTCTTCCCCCAAGCCCAGCCAAATGGCTGTAAAAAATGGCTAAACAAATTCTGGAGCTGTAGAACCCAGAGAATGACAGAGGGAAGCAAATCTTCAGTCCAAGGAAACCTACAAGATTGATGGGAAGTGTCTATTGCGCCATGCTGGGAGCAGGGAAGTGCAGCATAGGATGTGCCAGCAAAGATAAGACCTGAGCTGGCTGAGGGGAAATTAAATCTCTGGAACCTGTGGCAGCTTCCAGACTTCAAAACCCCAAAATGGGAAGGTCAGTGGAAAAAACCTGTCTGACCTGTGTGAGAGAGTAGAGAGGCCTGGCCAGGGCAATGGAAGGGGAGTCAGAGTCTGTGGTAGCCTCAGCAGCAGCAGGTGTTTCTGGAGCTCTATGTCCATAGATTATGGGGGCATCGAGCAGCTGACAGTACATCCCTCACCCCACCCCCACTAGAAGCAGAGAACTACCTTGACAAAGAGCTCAAAGTCAAGTAATTGACTGGGGAAATGAGCAAAAACAAGGAAAAAAATCAAAGCCAATGAGGAGAAGAATGCCTTGAAAAGCTTAATTGGCCAGATGAAAAAGGAGGTCCAAAGGTTCACTGAAAAACATAATGCCTTAAACATTAGAATGGAGCAGATGGAAACTAATGACTTCATGAAAAATTAAGAAATTATCAAACAAAAGCAAAGGAATGAAAAAGTAGGAGACTGTGAAATATCTCACTGGAAAATAGATCCAGGAGAGACAATTTAAAAATTATTGGACTAACTGAAAACCATGATCAAAAAAAGAGCCTAGACATCATCTTTCAAGAAATTATCAAGGAAAACTGCCCTGACATTCTAGAACCAGAGAGTAAAATAGATATTGGAAGAATCCACCAATCACCTCTTGAAAGAGATCTCAAAAGGAAAACTCCTAGGTATATTGTAGCCAAATTCCACAGCTCCTAGGTTAAGGAGAAAATATTGCAAGCATCCAGAAAGAAATAGTTTGAGTACTGCAGAAACACAATCAGGATAACACAATATCTGGCAGCTTCTACCTTAAGAGATCAGAGGGCTTGAAATATGATATTCCAGAGGTCACAGTAGCTTGGATTAAAACTAAGAATCACTTGCCCAGCAAAACTAAGTTTAATGCTTCAGGAGAAAAAAAATGGTGATTTAGTGAAATGGAGGACTTAAAAGCATTCCTGATGAAAAGACCCAAGCTGAATAGAAAATTTGGCTTTGAAACACAAGAACTGAGAGAAGCATGAAAAGATAAACATGAAAGAGAAATCATAAGGGACTTACTAAAGTTGAACTCTTTACGTTCCTACATGGAAACATAATATTTGTAACTTATGAGACCTTTCTCAATATTAGGATAGTTGGAGGAAATATGTGTGTGTGTGTGTGTGTGTGTGTACAACTTCAAAAGAAATTATCTCAGCACCTGCTACAAATCACTTTGTATCAAGGAAACACATTCTCTACCTTTGAATTTCCTGATTCAGTTCTAGGCCATCTGTTGTTCTCTACCCAGCTAGGATAATGCCATTCCTGGAAATATTGTCTCTGATATTTTTGTACAATTACAGGAAATTTGTTATCTATCATTAGTTATTTCTGCAAGATCCAAGTGGAAAGTATCAACATTTTTACCCACATTTTAGACTTTCAAGCAATCACATTGTTCCTACCTCCATGTTGCTGTCAGTCCTTTAACCATTTATATTGCTTTCTCTACCTACCATCTTCTGTTCTTTGTTCTACTTTTTTCTTGAAATTTTTTTATTGAAAAAAAGTCATTCAAATATTAATATGTGAAAAAATGTACAAACACTTGAGTAAGATAACGACAAAAGAAAGTGTGTGTGTGTTTGTTTGTTAACATCTTCAAAGTTCCTTGTCAAAATGTACCCCTGGTGCCTCTTAAAAACATAAAGGGCAAGTTCAAAAAACCTGGTGTTGAACAAAACTGCCTCTCCTTCTCCAGGACTTTGAGCTCAATGGCAAAGCCATGTTCCCTCTTTATTTGTAAATTCATGTGAACAAATAAACTGCTAGTGCTCTGATTTGTGAACCTCAGTTGACTCGATTTTCCCTGTTATAATTACTCCTTGTTGTCTTGAGACCATCACTGCACTCTCTCCTGAAGGAAGGCTTTAGTAAGTAATATCTATTTATGGAAACCATTGTCATCAAATTTGACCTGATTGTCTAGAGGCCATCATGACAGTCTCACCTGATTTGCTGTTCAGTCATTTCAGTCATATCTGACTCTTTGTGACTCCATTTTGGATTGCTTTTTTTCATGGCATAGTTCCTGGATTGGTTTGTTATTTCCTTCTCCAGTTTATTTCACAGGTGAGGAAACTGAGGCAAACAGGGTTAAGTGACTTGGCCAGGTTTGTACACCTAGTAAATTTCTGTGGATGGATTTGAACTCATGAAGTTGTGTCTTCCTGATTCTAAGCCCAGTGCTCTGCACTATAGCATCAGTTAGCTGCCCTTAGTCTCACCTTAGAGGATACTTTAAGCTGAGAGAACATTTTTTGTTGTTGAGTCATTCACATGTGTCCAACTCTTTGTGACCCTATGGACCAGAGCAGACCAGGCCCATATATCCTCCGCTATCTCCCAAAGTCTGTCCAAGTTGATGTTCCTAGTTTCCATTGACATTATCCATCTCATACTCTGCTTTCCCTTTCTCCTTTTTCCTTCTATCTTTCCCAACATTAGGGTCTTTTCTAAAGAATCTCTTGTTCTCATTATGTGGCCAAAGTCTTTCAGCTTCAGTGTTTGATCGTCCAGAAAATGGGATGAATTAATTTCTTTAAGTCTTGACTGATGTCACCTTTTTGTTGTCCACAGGACTCTCAAAAGTTTTCTCCAGCACCACAATTTGTTGATTCTGTGGTGCTTGCCTTTCCTCATATTGACAGCAATATATTGGAAGACCCATAGCTTTGATTATCTGGATTATTTTTGGCAAGGTGATATCTTTATTGTTTTTTACTATACTGTTCAGGTTTGCCATGACTTTCCTTTGAAGGAGGAGGTATCTCTTAATTTCATGGCTGCAGTCACCATCTGCAGTGATCTTTGAGCCGAAGGGTATCAAATATCACTTTGCATCCATCTCCCTCTGGTTTCCAAGAAGTAATGGGACCAGTTGTCAATATCTTAAAATACATATGTGTATGTGTGTGTGTATTCTTTCAAGACAACTATTTAACAGTTTTTGTTTTATGTAATAAAAAAGCACTTTCTTAACATAGTACAATAAAAAGATGGTGTACGTGCAACTGCAAATCTACTGTGCACAAGTTGCTTTTCCTTTCAAATATACAGCAAAATTGTTATGTAATTTTTTTTTTACTCTTCCCTCCTCCCCCCAACCTAGAAATTGCTACCATTAGGCACAAATAATGTGTGTGTGTGTGTGTGTGTGTGTGTGTGTGTGTGTTAAGTTATTCCATACATCTATTTATCAGTTCTTTCTCTGGATACAGATAATATTTATCTTCATATGTCCTCCTTTATAGCAAAATAACTCCTTTCCTCAAAGTAATTCTTAACACAATATTTCTGTTACTATAAACACTGTTCTCATGGTTCTGCTCATTTCCCTCTTCTGAACTGCATGAAAATATTTTCATGTTTTTCTAAAATCTTGAGGTCAGCATTTCATATAAGACATTGCAATCTTATACCTCAGTTTGTTCAACCGTTCCCCAATTGCATCTCTGTGGTTTCCAGTTCTTTGCTAGTGCAAACATTTTAGAACATGTAGGCTCTCTTCCTTTGTCCCTAATCATGTTTCCAAGTAGACCAAGTATTGGGGTGGCAACATAATTCCAGATTGCTTTCCAAAATGTTTGGGTCATTTTACAATTCCACCAACAATGAATTTGTGTCCCAGTTTTTCCATTTTTCTCCAACATTTCTCACTTTCTCCTTCTACCATTTGGGTTTGTATCTTTTTGTTTGTAGTTCCTGAACATATTTCCATTCTTATTTCATTGTGGAATGAAAGGATGTATTATTTCTGCCTTTTTACATTTGTTAGCAGTTTCTCCTTGCCCTTGTGGTTTTCAAAGAAGTTCCATGTGTTGGAATGATATATGCATAGTCCTGTCATATCTTTCAACTCTAGTTTCCCCAGAAATGTTCTTCTCTCTCCTGCTTTCATCTCATTCTACATGGATTCCATCTCATTTTTCCCCCTCAGTTTCCCCTTTCTCTTTTCCCCTTCAATTAATCCTGTTCAGTAGTTTTTGAATGACATCCATTTTTATTCCCCATTTGAACAAGGATTTCTCTCCCTCTTTTTATTGTCCATCTTATCTTTCTGTTTTACCTGAATTATCATTCTCTGAATGTGCTCAGGAAAGACTAATAACTCTGATTGATGATAATCTCTGGAAAACACTAGGGAAACACTCAGCCCATCTCTTCAGGATCATGTCTTTATCAGTAAATAAGATGACAGTGAATAGCTGCAGCCTGTAAATAGCCTTCAGGGCATCATAAAAGCACTTTAGTTTCTTACCAAAAGTGTCAAACTGAATTTCCTCTGCCTTCTGATTGAGTCAAGAATCCTACATCTCCCTAAGCTTCACTGGTACTTTACTATGATGGAGTAAAATATTGACTGCTTGGAGGTGGATGAACTACCCTACTGGTCAACCCTGTGGGTTTCTTGTTTATCATGTAGTAGTTTCTGAATTTCCCCATCATTTTCATCAAACTAGTCTTGTTCATCTTCTGATCCAGAGGAGTAAAAGGGGTGTCGTACAACATATCTCTGAACGCTTCTCACTCCTTTTCTGTTGCACTGTTGCCAACTGTATATTGGCTCAACTTTCCTCCCAAGTTAGCAACAAACTGTTCCTGCTCAGAGAAGTGTTCTAATCTGTTGACATTACGTCTTCTCCTGGTCATCTAGAATTGGGTCTACTGCTTTTGTTGGATGCAAATATAAAGCTTGGAGATGATAACTCTGTGATAACTTCAGCACTCTGCATCACACATTACATTCATCACTCTCACATCCTCTCTGTCTCTTCTTACAACCACATAGTCTATTAAATGCCAATGTTTGCTATAAGGATGCATCCACAAAGTTTTGTTGTGTTTAGGTAAAAGGAAGAATGTTTTGGTGATGGGAAGGTCATGAGATGCACAACTCTTCAATGGTAAGTGAGCATGGCTGTTGCTGTTTACAGCATCATTCCCAAGGACTCTGCCATCACTCTGAGACTAGTCTAGCATTTAAGTCACCCAGAATTACACCTGCTTCTCCTCTTTTAGCACACTGATGATGAAAGTCTCTAGATCTTAATAAATTTTTCTTTCACTTTATCAGTGTTCATCATGGTGGGAGCATAAGCATTGATGATGGTGGGATGATATTTTCTGGCAAGTGACAATCACATGGTCATGAGCCTGTCATTCAGTCCTTTTGATGGGCATCCAGGCTTGTTGAATAGATTAGTATTGATTGCAAAACCTACGTCAGCTTCTCAGTGCTCCCCTTCACTGTGGCCACTCCAGGAATGTGTGTAAGGAGCTTCATCTTCAAGAATTTGGCCTTCCTTTGCCAGCCTTGCTTCACTCAGGGCTGCTGTTTGCTTGTGATATCTGCTGAATTCTCTTGAAACAAGAACTGTGTCTCTTTCAGGTCTACTGAATATTGTTTTGTCCATAAGTGTGTGAAAATTTCACGTACTAATAAATAGGCAGAATCATCTTTGCAGAAATTTTTGTACATTTTTTGGTGTTTCACTGAAGGGTGGGATCCCTGCCTGCTGTGGTAATCAGGCAGGGTTGGGTAGGCAGACAATTTTTAGGGGACCTTTTCTAGCCCCTTCATCACACCAGGAAGGGAGGGGTGAGGTCCTCAAGGGTTACTCAAACACTCAGGGGCTGCCAAATCCCACTGCTGCTGCCAGAGATAGATGATCTGATGTCCTGGGCCACCTGTGTGCAGGATTATGATTACAGCTCCCAGTGTATCCTGGCCTGCTGCTTTGTCACTTGATGGCACCACAGGACAGTGAGAAAAGCAAAAATGGTCAGATGGAATAGGTGACATCTTTTGGCTTCCTCCCAAATTGGATTTAGGTGAGACTGAGCTGCACGAAGTTGTCAGCATCACTCATCCATAGATGTCATAGCCTAGTGACAAGACAGAATGGAGGTGACTGGTGATGGGTCAAGATGCAGTGGATGACCTTGGCATCTTCTATGTCTCACTAAGCTCCAAGCAACCTTCTTGGCCTCTGGAACACAATGTTCTCACTCACCCATTCCACTGGGGAAGTCTTCACATGCTTGGGGCAGGCACACTCCCCTCCCCCACTCCACACTCATGTCAAAGTGTGACTAAATGGTCAAAGGATATGAACAGGCAATTTTCAGAGGAAGAAATTAAAGCAATCTATAATCATATGAAAAAATGCTGTAAATCACTATTGATTAGAGAGATGCAAATCAAAACAACTCTGAGGTACCACATCACACCTATAAGATTGGCAAACATGACAGAACAAGAAAATGATAAATGCTGGAGAGGATGTGGGAGAGTTGGAACACTAATTCATTGTTGGTGGAGCTGCGAGCACATCCAACCATTCTGGAGAGCAATTTGGAACTATGCCCAAGGGGCTACAAAAATGTGCATACCCTTTGACGCAGCAATATCGCTACTAGGACTATATCCCCAAGAGATCATAAAAATGGGAAAGGGTCCCACATGTACAAAAATATTTATAGCAGCACTCTATGTAGTTGCCAAAAACTGGAAGTCAAGGGGATGTCCATCAATTGGGGAATGGCTGAATAAATTATGGTATATGAATGTAATGGAGTACTATTGTGCCATAAGAAATGATGAACAAGAAGACTTCAGAGAGGCCTGGAAGGACTCATATGACCTGATGCTGAGTGAAAGGAGCAGAACCAGGAGAACTTTGTGCACAGCAATGACCACAGTGTGTGAGAGTTTTTCCTGGTAGACTTGGATTTTTGTAATAACGCAGAAACTTCTTATAAAAAAAAAAATCCCAAAGGTGGTTCTCTAAGGAAAATGCCTTCCACACTCAGAGAAAGAAATATGGAAGTCACTCACAAAATGTAGCAGATCGTGTTTGTGTATGTGTATGTGTTTGTGTATCATGTTCTGATTTGTTATACGATTTCTTTCATTTATTTTAGTCTGACTACATAGCATAACTATAGTGAAAATATACTCAATAGGAAAGTATACGTAGAATCTATACAAAATTGTATGCAGTCGTGGGGAGGGAGGGGGGTAGTGGGGGGTAGGTGTGGGGGGGATAAAATCGCAAATGTATGGCAGTGATTGTTAAACATTAAAAAAGAAAAAAAGAAAAAGAAAAAATGTCTTCCAAAAATGAACATATGAAAAAATGTACAAACACATGAGTACAATAATGACAAAGGAAAATGTGTGTTCTCTTGTTTGTTTGTTTTATAAACATCTTTTGAGTTCCTTGCCAAAATGTGCCCCTGGTACCTCATAAAACCTAAAGGGCAAGTTCAAAAAATCTAGTGATAGAGAAAGCTGCCTCTCCTCCTCCAGGTCTTTGAGCTCAATGGCAAAGCCATGGCCCTCTTTATTACTAAGTTCATATTAATTATTAAATTGCTAGTGCTCAGAGCCCTTTACCTGAGTTGACTTGATTTTCCTTGTGACAATGAGTCCTTGTGGTCTTGACACCAAGAGTCCACTCTCTCCTGAAGGAAGGCTTTAGTTTGTTATATCTATGCATGAAAAACATGGTCATCAAATTAGACCTGATTATCTAAAGACCATCATGACAGTCTCACCTGATTTGTTGTTCAGTCATGTCAATCATATCTGACTCTTTGTGACCTCATTGGGAGGTGTGGGGGCTGTTTCTTGGCATTGGTGCTGGACCGGTTTGTGATTTCCTTCTCCAGTTAATTTTGTAAATGAAGAAACTGAGATGAATTGGGTTAAGTGATTTGGCCAGGTTCATATACCTAGTAAGTATCTGGCTGGACTCCAACTTATGAAGTTGAGTCTTCCCATTTCCAAGCTCTATACCCTTTGGCACCAATTAGTTGCCCTTAGTCTCACCTTTGAGAAACTTTTAAACTTCTACAAGATATCGTGCAGTTGTTGATTCATTCAGTTGTATCCAATTTTTGTGACTCCATGGACCGTAGCAGGCCAGGCCCATCTATCCTCCAATACCTCCCAAAGTCTGTCCAAGTTCATTTTCTGTGTTTTCATGACACTATCCATCTCAACCTCTGCATTTTCCTTCTATCTTTCCCAACATCAAGGTCTTTCCTAAAGAATCCCATGTTCTTATTATGTAGCCAAAGGCTTTCACCTTCAGTGTTTGACCCTGCAGTGAATAGGATGAATGAATTTCTGTAAGCCTTGACTGATTTCACCTTTTTGTTGTCCAAGGGACTCTCAAAAGTTTTCTCCAGCACCACTATTTAATTTGTTAATTCTGTGGTTCTTACCTTGCCTTATGTTGCTACTCTAACAACAATACTATTGGAAGACCCATAGCTTTATGATATGGGCTTTTGTTGGCAGGGTGATCTCTCTGGTTTTTTTCACATGCTTTCCAGATTTGTCATAACTGTCCTTTAAAGAAGGAGATGTCTTTTAATTTCCTGGCTGCACTCACTGTCTGCAATGATCTTGGAGAAAAAGGAGATGAAATCTTCTGCTGCTTCCCTTTCTGCCCTCCTTGGTTGCCAGAAAAATGCTGGCACCAGTAGGCAAGATGTCAAAATATATGTGTGTGCATGTGTGTGTATTTTCAAGGAAGCTTTTTGAAAAATGTTTTTATTTCATGCAATGGAAAAGCATTTTCATAACATCGTAGAAGAAAAAGATGATTTACATGAAACTGAAATTCTACTGTGCATAAGTTCCTCTTCCTTTCACATCACATCACAAAACTGTCATATAGTTTATTCTTCTCTCCCCACACCCGACCAACCTAGAAAGGGCTACCATTAGTCACAAATAGGTCTTTTGGGTAAATTATTGTATACATACTTCTATTTATCAATTCTTTCTCTGTATGCAAATAACATCTATCATTCTATGTCCTTTAGACCCAACTTGGTGTTTATAAAAGATAAAATAATTTCTCCAATCAGAATTTCTCTTAGAACATTATTACTGTTACTATACAGAATCTTCTCTTGGGTCTGCTCATTTCACTCTTTGCTGTTTGCTGCACATATTTCCATGCTTTTCTAAAATCTTGAGGTCACTGTGTTTTATAACAGTAGTGTTCCATCACAATCATGTGCCTGCATTTCTTCAACCATTCTCAAACTGATGGGCACCTTCACACTTTCCAGTTCTTTGCCCACCACAAAGAGAGCTGCTGTAAACATTTTAGAACACGTAGATTCTTTTCCTTTTTCCCTAATCATGTCAACAAACAGCCCAAGTATTGGTATGCCCACAGAATTCCAGATTGCTCTCCAAAATGTCTGAATTATTTTATAATTCCACCAACAATGAATTTATGTCCCAAGTTTTCCACTTTTCTCCAACATTTGCCACTTTCCCATTCTGCCATTTGCAGTTCTATTTTTTGTTTGTGGTCCCTGAAGTAATTTCCATTCTTGTTTCATTATGGAATAAAAAGATATATTGATTATTTCTTCCTTTTTGTATTTGTTTGCCAGGTCTCTGTGATATTCAAAGAATTTTCACGTGTTGCAATGAAATATGAGTATTCCTTTGTTGTCCCATTTAGAAGACATCTTATCTTTTAACTCCAGTTTCTCCAGAAATGTGCTTCTCTCTCCTGCTTTCATCTCCTTCTACATATCTTTCTTCCCATTTACGCTCTCAGTTTCTCATATTGATTTCCCTTTGGCCTTTCCCCTTCAAATAGACTTGTTCAGTAGTTTTTGAGGTCCATCCCTTTCTCTTCCCCTTTCCAACATGGATGTCTCTTCCTCTCTTCATTGTCCACCTCCTCTTTCTGTTTTACCAAGATGATCATTTTCTGATTCATACACTGTATGGGTATAAAATGTGTTCAGGAAAGACAAATACTTATGATTCATGACAGTCTCTTGAGAACACTATGGAAACATTTAGCCTTTTTCTATAGCCTCATGTCTTTATCAGTAATCAAGGTGACAGGGAATAGGTTAGCTGCAGCATAAATCCTTGCCTTTAAATAACCTTCAGGGCATCATAAAAGCACTTCAGATTTTTACTATAAGTGTAAACCTAAGTTTCCTCTGCCTTCTGACTGAGCCAAGAATCCTGGATCTCTCTAAGCTTCACTTTCTGTGAGAGAGTTAAATGTTGATGTCTTAGAGATGGATGAACTACCCTTCTGGTAAACCCAGTGGAGTTCTTCATTTTCATGTAGCAGTTCCTGAATTTCCCCATCATTTTCATCAAACCAGTCTTGATATTTGTTCCTGTTCTGATCCAGATGAATAAAATCAGTGTTATCCACCATTTCTCTGAACAATATCCACTGCTTTTCTCTTCCCTCCAACTTGAAAACAAACATTCCTCCTCAGAGAAGTGTTCTAGCATTAAGTTTCTGCTAATCATGTAGACCTGGGGCTGCTGCTATTGTTGGAAACAAACATACAGCTTGGAGAGGATAAGTCTGTGACCTTTCCAGCACTCTGCACCACACCTTGCATTCATCACTCTCACATCCTGTCTATCTCTTCTTCTTACAACTACATACTCTATTAAATTCCAATATTTGCTGTAAGGGTACATCCACAAAGTTTTATTGTGTTCAGGTAAAAGGAAAAAGGTTTTGGTAATGGGAAGGTAATGAGTTGCACAAATCTTCAATGGTAAGGGAGCATGTCTGTCACTGTTTCCAGCACTACCCCCAAGGACTCTCTGCCATTAGTCTCAGCCTAGACTAGCAATAAAGACACCCAGAATTACATCAGCTTGTTCTCTTTTAGCGCACTGATGATGAGTCTCTAGGTTTTTGTAATTTTTCTTTCACATCACCAGTGTACATCATGGTGGGAGCACAGGCACTGATGATGGTGGGATGATACTTTCTGGCAAGTGACAATCACATTGTCATGAGCCTGTCATTCAGTCCTTTGATGGGCATTCAAGCTTGATGAATAGATTAGTATTGATTGCAAAACCTACATCAGCTTCTCAGTGCTCTCCTTCACTGTGGCCACTCCAGGAATGTGTGTAAGGAGCTTCATCTTCAAGAATTTGGCCTTCCTTTGCCAGCCTTGCTTCACTCAGGGCTGCTGTTTGCTTGTGATATCTGCTGAATTCTCTTGAAACAAGAACTGTGTCTCTTTCAGGTCTATTGAATATTGTTTTGTTCATAAGTGTGTGAAAATTTCACGTACTAATAAATAGGCAGAATCATCTTTGCAGAAATTTTTGTACATTTTTTGGTGTTTCACTGAAGGGTGGGATCCCTGCCTGCTGTGGTAATCAGGCAGGGTTGGGTAGGCAGACAATTTTTAGGGGACCTTTTCTAGCCCCTTCATCACACCAGGAAGGGAGGGGTGAGGTCCTCAAGGGTTGCTCAAACACTCAGGGGCTGCCAAATCCCACTGCTGCTACCAGTGAGAGATGACCTGATGTCCTGGGCCACCTGTGTGCAGGATTATGATTACAGCTCCCAGTGTATCCTGGCCTGCTGCTTTGTCACTTGATGGCACCACAGGACAGTGAGAAAAGCAAAAATGGTCAGATGGAATAGGTGACATCTTTTGGCTCCCTCCCAAATTGGATTTAGGTGAGACTGAGCTGCATGATAGTCCTCAGCCTCACTCATCCATAGATGTCACAGCCTAGTGACAGGACAGAATCGAGGTGACTGGTGATGGGTCAAGATGCAGTGGATGACCTTGGCATCTTCTATGTCTCACTAAGCTCCAAGCCACCTTCTTGGCCTCTGGAACACAATGTTCTCATTCACCCATTCCACTGGGGAAGTTTTCACATGCCTGGGACAGGCACACTCCCCTCCCCCACCCCATACTCAGTTTTCCTCCTCCTGGTTTCTCTGCTGTGAGGAAATGGTTTACAGGGATGTGGCCCCTGCACTTGCTACAGCTTCTGGGAACCACAGGTGAGGATTAGGTGGATCCAGTATGGAGAGCATCCCTGAAATGGGTTCAGCAGTCCCCAAACAGTAGGGACTTCTCTTCCCTGAACACACCCTACACCCTGTTAAGATGGAGTCAGTCTGATCTAGTAACTTTTATTCTTATGCTCACAGTTCTAATGCCTTAATGGCCACTTAGGAGTCTCTGCTGCCTCAACATCTGGCCTCTTTGTAGAGGGTCAAAGATCACAACTGCAGTGGTGGGGGGAGTGGCGGGGGCAGTTTGGAGACCTGGGAGGAGTTTAGGGTAGAGGAGGGTTCATTGTAGTGGAGAAGGCACTGCATGGAATTGAGGGCAGGGCTTCGGGAGGGCAGGCAGCCAGGATCTCTGAGCTCCCTGGGTGTGATTGGAGGAAAGGGCCAAATCATCTTGGCCTTGGGGACTGGAGAGGGTGGGGCTGTTGGGGCAGGAAGACCCTCCCAGTGTGGGCTGGCCAGGAGCAGGAAGTGTTTGAGCCCAGAATGCTCTGCTCTCTCAGCACCTCAAATCTCTTTCCTTTCTTCCCTGGAGCCGAGATCGCTGAGACCTCTGGAGCCCAGCTCTGTGCTTGCGGGTCCCAGGTAGGACTGAGCCACAGCACCCTTCACCCTCCCCCCCCTTTCCTGGCTTCCCCTGCAATTCAATCCCCTTCTCCTCGTCCGACCTCATAGTGACTGCCCTCCAGGTCTGCCAGAGCACACCTTCCTGCCAAGCCTGGCTCCTGGATGAGCTCCCTGCCCCTACATCTTTCCCAGACTCCCCTTCACTTCCTAAATTCCTGCCTCACCTTCCCCAGATTTTCCACTGTATAACACTTTTCCATATTGCAGACTTTGCCCATAGGATTCTGGGAGTCCTGATTTCAGCCTTCTGTCAGGCCCCCCGTGTCCTGTCTCCCAGTCCCCTAATCTCTAACCTCTTGGTTGGGAGTTCCCTTCTCTTACCTTCAGATCCAGCCCTCTTTGGAGATCCAAGAATCCCACCTTCCTACATGTCCAGACTTGAACACAGGTACTAAAGCTCCTTCCTGGCCCCCTTTCTCTACACCCAAGGCTCTGGGGCTGCTTCCCTCTCGGATCCCAGACATGTGGCTCCGTCTTTCCAGTTTCCCTTTAGGGATTAAAACCCTAAACTCTACCAGAGCATCCCAGCAGTCCTCCCCAGCTCCTAGTGAGACCTCAGGACACAGTCATCCTGCTTCCCCAGGCTCAGTGTCCCCCTGGATCCCTTCTGCCCCTCCAGTGTCCCTTACCTCCCTCCATTGGGTATGTTGAATGTTCTTGACTCCCAGACTGTACCCCTGCTCCCATTCCTCAGGGCTCCTGAGGCCCTATGTCAGGCCCCATGCCAGGGGGTGAATCCCAGACTGCATGTTGTCTCCCAGTCTCAGGCTTCCCCTGATCATTCAAGACCCCTCCCCCACCTCAACCTCCCCTAACTTCCCTCTCTCTTAGATCAAGCAGTCAGTCTGTAGTCTAAATAATGTGTCTGTGAGTCAGTGAGGGGGGATACAGGGAGGGCAGAGGACCATGTGGAGGGAGAGCTCTGACTGAGAAGCCATTGAAGCTCTGCCTGGTCTCATCCCATTTGGGATCCCAAGCCCCCCCTATCTCCTGGGTCTCTGTGGGCGAATGGGGGATGAGGAGGAAGCAGAAAAGGAGCAAGGGAGGGAGGAAAGGAGTCTCCCTGTTCAGACTATCTCCATTTCCAAGCCTGACCCTTCTTCTGTAGGATAGAGTCTCTTCCCTGAGGGTATTGCCAGGGCCTTTGTAACTTCTCTGGGGACTCACCCTTGTGAATCCCTGTAGGCCAGCCTGCTGCCCTAGAAAAGAAGAGCAAGACCCCAACCCCTGGGATCGTTCTCCTTACCCAGCTCAGTCTGCAGAGGACCCAGGCCTGGCCCGAGGTGGGAGCCTGGAGCCAGAGGGAATGGCCCCTGGGAGCCATAGCCACCCTCCCCAGGTGAGTGCAGTCTGTGCCCATGAGGCCATTGCCATTGATGTAGAGCATGGTCTACGAAGTTGCCAACGTGGTCCTTATGGAGGATTTTTGTGCAAAGGTAGGCATGAAATTGAATGAGGTAGTAACAACATTGCCCTGCTCTGCTGCTCTGGCTTAAACTGATTCCCTTTCTCTTTGGCATATGGAGCATGAACTCCCCCTCCTCACATCTCTGCCCTCCCCTGTTTGTTTTCAAGCTCTCCCTCCTCACAATAGCTTAGGCAGCTGTCCCTGGTCTTCCTCAGTCCCTCCCATTCACCATTTATTGGGTCCAGTCAGTAAATATTTGTTATCATTATATAGCTGTTTTTTATTCCTATCTGGCTCTTTGAGTCTTCTGGACCCATTGGGTTGTTCCTGGCAGAGAGCCTCAGTGGTTTGCCATTTCCATCTCCAAATTCTTTGACAGAGGAGGAACCTGAAACAAGTAGGGTTAAGTCTGGCTTTCCCAGAGTCCCACAGCTAGTGTTTGAGGCAAGATTGGAGCTCAGGTCCTCCTGAGTCCAGAGCCAGCTCTCTATCTGCAGGGCACTTAGCCACCCCAAACGTCAGCAGGTTTGTCCAAACTAGCTCTGCACAGTATCAGATGGAGTTACCTCTGAGAGGGAAGGCCTTCAAAGTTTTGGGGAAGAGGAAAATAATTTTTGTAGAAAGTGAAATTTTATCTGAGATGTGAAGGACCCCCAGAGGCCAAGGTCAGAATAGAGAACTTTCCAGTCATGGTAGACAGCGATTGAATAGGCTAAAGTCAGGAGGTGGGGAATTTGGTCAAGAGACAACCAGAAGGCTTGTGTCTGGGTCAGAGTAGAGGTGGAGAAGGGGAGTGAGGTGTAGAAAGACTGGAAAAGGGAGTTGGAGCTGGTTATATGGACCTACTATGTGCCACCTGATTCAGCTTACACATTTTCTCTCATTTGATCCTGTTGTAAGAAGTCTCAGGTTCCTTGCTAGTGACAGGCTGAATAAAGCAGCACAGGCTGTAGCCAGGTGGGTACGGTGCCCTTTTCTTATCCCCTCAAAGGGCTACATGCCCCAGTAGGAGAGGATGGACACAGCTGTTCCAAGGATGCCATCTGTCTAGATCAGCGTTGTGATAGGATTTGTTTGACATTTTTGAGGCCATGTTCACTAATGATATTGGCAATTCAGTACAGGTTATACATGTTCAGTCATGTGAAACATATTTCCAGGTCGGTTCATCAGTCATCCTGTGAATGAAAACAGACAGAAAACCCCACAGGAAATTAAGTAAGCAAAAGTATCCTTCCATCTGCATTCAGGGCCCACCAGTTCTTTCTCAGAGTATGAGTAGCATTTTCTTTCGTAAGCCCTTTGCAGTTGTCTTAGAGTGTTACATTGCTGAGGAGAGCTAAGTCATTCACAGATCATCATTGTTACAATGTTGCTGTTCCTGTGTCCAGTGTTCTCTGGGTTCTGCTCATCTCACTTTGCATCAGCTCCTGTAAGTCTTCACAGGCTTTTCTGAGATCACCAACATCAATTTTCCCACAAGCCTTCCAACATTTGTCCTTCTCACTTTTTGTCCTATTAGCCATCTAATAAGTTTGAGCTTGTATTGCAGAATTGATTTAATTTGTATTTCTCTACTCAATAGTGATTTGGGGCATTTGATCATGTGGCTAGAGACAGCTTTGATTACTACATGTGAAAACTGACTCCACATTTTTTGATCATTTATCATTTAAGCAATAACTCATTTTCATAAGTATCTTTCATTTCTCTATTTATTTGAGACTTGATGCCTTTTTCAGAGAAATTTGCTTTGAAAGTTTTTATTAAAAATTATGCTTGCTAAGTCCATTTCCCTCCATCCTATTTCCCCATGCTTATTCTGTTTTCTCTCTCCATTCACCCTGACCCTTCTCAAAACTATTTTGCTTCTGACAATCATCTCCCCCTCCCATTCAAGGAGTACCCCCTCCCATTCTCTTATCCACCTTGCCTACCTACTTTCCTGTAGGGTAAGATAAATCTCTATACATAAGTGAGTTGTATGTTATTCCCTTTTCAAGCCAGTGCTGTTGAGAATAAGGTCTTCCCTGGCAACTCTTCCATTTTTCCCTCTTCTCTAACATGTGTTTCATGTCTCTTTATGTGAGATAATTTACCTCATTCTACCTTTCCATTTCCCTTTCTTCCAGTACATTCCTTTTACTCAGCCCTTAATTTCATATTTTTTCAATATTGTCCCATCATATTCCACTTAAACGAGTGCCCTCTCTCTATACCTACTCCTCCTCAGTGCCCCCATAATCAGAAAGTTCTTAGGCGTTACAGGTATCATCTTCCCATGTAGAAATGGAAATAGTTCAACCTTCAAAGTCAGTAGGACAGAGCAGACAACTGAAGACAGTTTACAAGGAAGCAAGGAAATGATGGCCAGCTCTCAGCACAGTCCAAACAAAGTCAAATGCCAGTCATGTCGCCATTGCTCTGGTGGCCACGGAGGGTGAACACACTATTTATTGAAATGGACACTTATTGCTGCATATTTTGAATCCTCTCTCTCACTCTGGTGTGCACATGGCAAGACTTTTTCTCTTTCCTTATTTTCTATTATTTTTATTTTCATATATGTAGTTTTCTTTCTTTGTTCTTTTCTTATTTGTACTAACATTTCAGATTTTTAAGTTTCAATTAAACAATAGATGAATCTTATGGAATCTCTTTAGTGTTGATCTGTTTATGCTTCTCCTGAGTCCTGTATTTCAAAGTCAGATTTTCTCTTCAGCTCTAGTCTTTTCTTCAGCAATGCTTGGAAGTCCTCTGTTTCATTGCACATTTAGTTTTTTTCCCTCAAGGATCATACTCAGTTTTACTGGGAAGGTGATTGGTACTTGCCATCCTAGCTCCTTTGCCCTCCACAATATCACAGTCCAAGTCCTTTCTCCTGCATTATCTGGAAGCTGCTCAGTCTTGTGTGATCCTGGCTGTGGCTCCATGCCTACTGGAATTGTTTCTTTCTGTGCCCTTGCAATATTTTCTCCTTGACCTTGGAGCTCTGGAATTGGACATAACATTCCTGGGAGTTCTCATTTGGGGATCTCTTTCATGAGGCTCTTGGTGGATTCACTCAATTTGAACTTTATCCTCACCTTCCATGTTGTCAGAACACTTTTTCCTGATAATTTGTTGACAGATGATGTCAAGGCTCTTTTTGTTTTGTTTTGTTTTGATTTTTCATAATTAATTAATTTGTAGTTTTCAACATTCACTTCCATAAGATTTTGAGTTTTGAATTTTCTCCCCCACCTTAAGACAGCATACAATCTGATGTAGACTCTACTTAAACATTCATATGAAACATGTTTTCACTTTAGTTGTTGTCCTTCATCTTTGAAGAGGATCAAAATGACCTCACCTTGATAAAGTGGTGTGTCCAACTGTGGCTGTTCAGACCAACATGAGCTTTGAATACTCTACCACAGGGTGGGCACATACAGTCCATTGGAATCATTGGGGAGGATATCCCAGATTTGCACATCGTGCATTTACTTTGTGCTGTCTCAGTTCTGCTTTGCTCAATGAGCACAGCACCTTTTTTTATGTGGGCACACCATGCTGAATAGTCCTGCGACAGTGTCTCCCATGATGCACAGTCAAATCCAAAGTTCTTCAGAGAGACCTTGAGAGTGTCTTTGTATTGTTTCTTCTGGGCACCATGTGATTGCCTGCCCCGTGCAACTACTTCATAAAATAGTCTTTTTGGCAAGAGTACATTTTGCATTCATACAACATGGCCAGCCAATCAGAGTTGCTCTCTCTGAAGCAGAGTTTGGATACTTGGCAGTGTAGCCCCAGAAAGCACTTCAGAGTATGGTACCTTATCCAGCCAGGTGATCCTCAGACAGTTCCTAAGACAGTTCAAACAGAAGCAATTCCGTTTACTGGCATGCCAGTGGTAGACTGTCCATGATTCACCAGCATATAGCAATGAGGTCAGCACACTGGCTCTATAGACCTTCAGTTTGGTAGTCAGTCTAATAACTCTTCTCTCCCAAAATTTTCTTCAGAGCCTCCCAAACACTGAGCTAGCTCTGGCAATGTGTGAATCAACCTCATTGTCAATATGTACATCCCTGGAAAGTACACTTATCCACAACATTCAAAACTTCATCTTTTGTTGTAACTGATATTTCCATGTATGGATGGTGTGGTGGTGGCTGATGGAGCACCTTTGTTTTCTTGGTATTGTTAGGCTAAAATTAGCAGAGGCAGCAGAGAATTAATCCATACTTTGTTGCATCTCAGCTTCAGAGGCTGCGTTGAGTGCACAATCATCTGCAAACAGAAAATCATGCATCAACACTCCCTCCACTTTGGTCTTGCCTTGTAGCCTTTTCAAATTAAAGAACCTTCCATCAGTACAATAGTTGACCTTGATGCCGTGTTCATCCTCATTGAAAGCATTTGTCAACATGACTGAAAGCATCATGCTAAAAATCATGGTTGCAAGCACACAGCCCTCTTTCCATTGGTGACTGGGAAGGTAGAAGAGCATTGTCCACTATCCACAACTGGGCAGCCATGCTGTCATGAAATTAATGTACAATATTGATGAACTTCTCCAGGAAACCAAATTTTGACATAATTTTCCATAAGCCCTCATGGCTAACAGTGTCAAAGACCTTGGTCAGATCCAAAAATGTTGTGTACAGACCTCTGTTCTGCTCCTGGCATTTCTCATGGAGTTGTCAGGCAGTATACACAATATCGACTGTTCCATGGCCCTTTCTAAAGCAGGACTGGCTCTCAGGTAAATGACCACCTTCCAGGTGAAGGAGCAGCCTTTTAAGGAGGACTCTAGTAAGAACTTTACCAGCAGAGACTAAGATAGAGATCCCCGTGTGATTGTCACAAGACAGTCTTTTCCCTTTACCCTTATAGAGATGGACAATGGAGGCATCCTTGAACTCCTGGGGGATAACCTCCTCTTGCAATATAATGTGGAAAATTCAGTAACCTTTTGAAAGAGCAACGGTCCCCCCACCTTGTAAATCTCAGCTGGAGTAAAATCAGGCTTTGGCACATGAAAGGAGGTGAAAGGCTCTGAAAACCTCTTATTCAGTTGGAAATTCAGCTAAGGAGGGATTGAATTCAACCTGAAGTAAACCATCAATGGCTTCAGCATTGATGGTTCATGGTCTGTTGAGAACACTATGGAAGTGTTCAGCCCATCTCTCTAGGATTATGTCTTTATCACTTATCAATGTGAGTCCATCAGCAATGAGTAGTTGTGTTGCACCACAAGTTTTTGGTGCATAAATAGCTTTCAAGGAATCTTAATAGCCCTTTAGATTGCTATTATCAGCATGAAACTGAATTTCATCTGCCTTCTTACTGAGCCAGGAATCCTGCATCTCTCTAAGCTTTGCTTGTCCTTTGTTTTTGATGAAGTTAAATGCTGCCTTCTTAGTGGTGATTGAACTATTCTGCTGGTATATCCCGTGGAGCTCTCATTTTTCATTTAGCAGCTTCTGAATTTCCCTATCATTTTCATCAAACCAGTCTTAGTGTTTGTGAGTGTTCTGACCCAGATGAGCTAATACAGTGCTGTACACCAAATCTCTGAAAGCTGCCCACTCCTTTTCTGTTCCACTGTTGCCAAATGTGTATTGGCTCAACTTTCTCTCCATGTCAGCAGCAAACTGTTCACCCTCAGAGAAGAGCTCTAATTTGTTAACATTAATTCTTCTGGGAGTCATTTTGCCTTGGGGACAGCACTTTTTATGAATGCAAATATTGAGCTTGGAAAGGATAGGTCTATGATCAGTCCAGGACTCTGCACCACACATTGCCTTTGTCACTCTCACATCTAGTCTGTCTCTTCTCCCTACAATCACATAGTCTATGAGATGCCAGTGTTTGCTGTGAGGGTGCATGCATGAACTTTTATTGCATTTAGGTAAACAGAAAACAGTGTTGGTGATGAGAGGCTCATGCAGTGCACAAGTCTTGAGCAGTAAATGACCATTGCTGTTGCTGTTTCCAACTCCATTCCTCTCTGGGACTCCCTACCAAGTCTAATAGTCTGAGCCTACTCTAGCATTAGAGTCACCCAGAATTATAAACTTGTCCTCTTTTTGCACATTGATGATAAGGGCCTCTTGGTCTTCATAAAACCTCTCTTTGACTTCATCAGGGTTTGTGATGGTGGGAGCATAGGTACTGATGATGTTGGCATGGCGTTTTCCTGTGAGTGGCAATCTCATTGTCAGGAGCCTGTCACTCACTCCTTTTGGGAGGCATGCCAGCTTGCTGATTAAATTAGTTTTGATTGCAAAACCCCCACCAGCTTCATGGCACTCCCCTTCAGTGTGCCCACTCTAGAAAAAGGTGTATCCAGCTCCAACTTCAGCAAGCTGACTTTCATTTGCCAGCCTTGTTTCACTCAGGGCTGCTATTTGGATGTGATATTTGTTGAGTTCTTTTGCAAGAAGAGCAGTTCTTCTCTCAGGTCTACTGGATTTTGTGTTGTCTATTAGTGTGTGTCTATTTCATGTGCCAATACTGAGTGGAATCTTCTTTGCAGATGTTTTCACACATTTTGTCCATTTTTTTCCTTTTCAACTGCATAGTGGAATTCCCTGCCTGCCACAGTAATCAGGACAGGGTTGGGTAAACAGACTATGTTTAGGGCACATTTCTAGCCTCCTTCCTCACACCAGAAGGTGAGCAGTGTGATCCTGAAAAGGCTGCTAAGACACCCAGTGGGCTCCTGAGTCCCACTGCTGCTTCCAGTGAGAAACAACCCTGTGGCCTGGGCCACCTGTGTGCAGGCAGTGACTACAGCTCCCAGTGTATGCACAGGTGCTGCTTCATCACTTGCTTCTCACCACAGGACTTTGAGGTATAATAGTGAAATGGTGTGGGTGGTGTCTTTTGATTTTTTGCTTAAATTGGATTTACCTGAGGCAGAGTTGCATAAAGTCATCAGCCTCACTCTCTCCTCCAGAGTCATCATTGTCCAGTGGCCAGACAGATTATTCTGTAAGTCAGTGAGGGTAGGACTATTAAAATCTCAAATTTCCTTCAACTCTACATTCTATGACTTTTAATGATTTAGGGGCTGGTAACATTCAAGGATGTGGCTGTGGACTTCACCCAGGAGGAGTGGGGCCTGTTGGACCATGCTCAGAAGGAGCTGTACAGGGGGGTCATGCTGGAGAATGCCTGGAACCTGCTCTCCCTGGGTAAGGACACTTCCTTTGGTAACATAGAGTCTGGAATCAAAAGGAATGTGTGCAGGATTTGGAGCATTTTTCAGTTATTAGAGAGAAGAGTGTTGGTCTCCTGTCCTCCTGCCTGGTGTTTCCTCTAGAAAGTCTTTACTTTGTAGGACCGGAGCCTGAAGGTTCCTTGTTGCCCCTGAAACCTCCCACCTCTAGGCAGCTTTATGTTAGTGTGGAAGGATCTGAGACAAGGAGCCAACCTCAGGGTCATTCAGTCTGACCTCCACCTGGATGGGAATTGTGTCTGCCAAGGCTCTGAAAGCTGCTCAGGTGGCTTCTCCTTACAAGCCCATCCTCTATGGGATAGATCTAGGATCTGGAATATTCTCCTTTTAAACTGGCATCAATCATGGCTGCTAATTGTCCCCCCTTTACCAAGTGTGTCCTGAATCCTCCTTCCTATTGCCTTCAAATTCCAGCAGAGATGGTGGGAAAAGAAGGGAAGAAGCATTTGTTTTCACCTACTGTATGTTAGTTGCTGGGCCCAGGGCTTTCTTTACAATATCATGTCACTTCATCATCACAGCAACCTTCCAAGTGGGTGATATTATTCTCTTCACTTCACAGTTGAGGAAAATGAGGCAAATGGAGCTTAAGAGACTTGTGCTGTGGCACACAGCTGGTAACTGTCTGAGGTGACTTTAGACTCTGGCACACCTCACTCTGGGCCCAGGCTCTCTCCACTGCACCAATGGCTCCCTCTCATTTGTCGAGAATGGAAAGTGTGCCATGAGTTCATCCTTCCTTGAAGAAGGTTCACCAACACCAACTTTTGTGATTCCAACCTGGTTCCCTGATCTTCTCCCTCACATCTCCCCAAAGCTCAGAAAAGAAATGCTATGAGTCCTTGCTTACATGTCTCCAGCTTTTCCAGGAGTAAGACACTGTTCAGGAAATAGAATTTGGACCAAATAGGGTCTGTCAAGTTTGCTAGCAGGAGAATTTCACCTGAAAAGGCAAAAACACTCCCAATGAAGAGTACACAGCTTTGCTTTAGGTTTCTTGGAGTGAGGAATAGGATGGGGGAGAGTGTAAAAAGTGGTTGATGAAGGTCCCTGTTACTGGGGCTTGAGGCTGGTCTTGCACAATAAATCTTTTTAGCCAGTTTGGCAATTAAGAGTTTCTGCCAGAATGTAACTCAGAACAGGTTGTACAACAGGGTGATGTGGCACATTCTGCTTGGGATTACTTGCATTACAAGCACTAATGGGTGAGTACAGACTCATGCATGAACATTATGGAGTGAATCACAAAATGTAGCAACTCTGTGTCTGAATGCCTTTCCCTCAAGAGAACTGAATGCCAAGTTTCTGTCCATGCTCATTCCTGACTCCCCATGCCCAGGACTTCCAGTTCCCAGAGAAGATGTGATCTCTTATTTTGAGCAAAGGGAAGCACCATGGATGTTGCAGCAAGAAGGCTTGAGGAGCTGCTGTCCAGGTGAGTGAGGTGAAAGCAGGTATGTGGGAGCTGGGGTTACAAGAGGCTGCTATGTGTTGTGGTGCAGCAAGTGCTCAATGTAGGGGCAGAAAGATCTGACTTGGAATTCTTTTTTACAGATGTTTCCTAGTAGTGGCTTTCTGAATCCATCACAGAATTAATGAGGTTCACTTTTCCTATGTGTAAAATGAGAGATTTGGTGTCCATGGCCTTTCATCTTCTTTCTAGGGATAAATCTGTGATCCAAAAAAAAGGCATTCTTTGAATTTGGGTGCATGAAATTTCCCTGAAAGTATAAAAGAAGTTAGGGCCTTCTGTCTGATCTCTTTCCTAGACTTTTTTCAAGTCAACAAACCTCCAAGAGCCTGCTCTGTTCCATAGCCTATGCAAAGTGCCAAGCGCATAAAGCAATGCAATGACTGTCTCCTGCTCCTGTGGAGCTTACGGTCTGGGGTGCAGACACCTGGCCAACCCCTATGTAGAAACCTTCTGTGAACAGAAGGAATTGGAGCTTGTCTGGAGAGAGAAGGCCCTAAATTTAAGGGGGACTGGGAAAAACTTGTTGTGCAAGGTGGGCTCTAGCAGGGGATTCAGGGAAGCCAGGGATAACATACTAGAAAATAGGGCTGGCAAGAATACCCCACAGAGTCAGAAGGTGGAGCATCCTGTCCCCAGAAGAGAAAGGAGACCTACACAGATGGATTATAACCTATATGGATCTGGGGGAAAGGGTGAAACAGGACTGGAAGACTGAGGGAGGGTGTAGGTGGGGAAGGGCTTTAAGTTCACTACAGAGGGTTTTCCATTTCATACTTTTGCTGAGGAACCATGGGAAGTTTTGAGTAGGTGGTGACATAGTGAGGTGAGAGGTTTAGAATGAAGATTCTGATAACTGGGTGGAGGAAGGACCTAACTTGGGGTGAATTGAGGCAGCTGGACCAATCAGCAGGTTCTGACAGTGTGTCAGCTATGGGGTGACAGCGATCTGAACCAACAAAGTGATGGTGATGAGAGACAAAGCAATATATGGGAAAGATGGCACAGCAGTGGGATCAACAGGAGTTTGTGAGAGGTTGAACATGGGTGTCAGCCTTCTACCCACTGCACCAACTACTATATTCTGATTTTTAAACAGAGTACAGTGGAAGTGCTCACACAGTGATGATGTGGAAAATGGAGCATTTTTCACGAGCTCCTCCTAGGGGATGGAAATTCGTGTTTTTAAAACCAATTAAAGTGAAGTGCTAATTACTATTTGCAATATTTGTTTTTCTATTGGTTGATGGCAAGTGCTGCCTTAAATGACAAATGTATTTGAAGGTCAATTGCAAATGTTGATTTAGTGGGTTTTTTAAATTAATGTTTTTATATGAAAAAAACTTTTGAAAGGATAGAATTTCTTCATACAGGGTTTTGTTATTTCTACCACTGGTAAACTGGCTGCACTTTCCCTAAAACTGTACCAAACAACCAGCCAACCAAGTCCTTTGAGAACCTGCTAGATAGAGGAAGCATAACATGAACAGAGGAGAAGTTCCTATTAGAAAATAACCTCAGCATGAGGGGCATTTTAAGGTCTGTTTTCTATAGCAAGGTGGTGGTGGTCCATGATGGTTTCCTGCTGGGCCCTACTGTGCATGCTTGGCAAAGATGGTTTTCCAATAGCCTGCCCTCAGTGCTGCAAGAATGCAAACCCAAGTCAGATCTTGATCAGGTGATTTCAGGTCTGATAAGACGTGATTACAAGGTAGACCAAGAAGGGCAGAATGACTCTACTGCAGTGATAGACAGCCACCAAGGGTCTTGGCATGCTTGTGACCTTTTGCACATGAATGTCTAACCTTCCTGGAAGTTTGGAAACAATTTGATGTGAAGTTGAGTAACTGATAGACTAAGTTGCACATAGTCAGAAGCAGTCACAGTTTGAGGGAGTCACTGTAGGATCCCCAAAAGCTATGTATTCCTGATCATGATGGTTTGGAACCACTGCAGAAGAAAAGGGTTAGCTTTTAGATTGAAAGATGCACATACTTCTTGTCCCAGAAATTATTCTTTGTTGTTTACCACTTAAGGTACCATTGAGAAATTTTTAGTTCACATCCCTTGGACCTTTGTCCCAATCCTTCAAGGTGTTTCTGAACCTCTAGAAAGGAAGGGGTGCAAGAGGATCAATAATGAAGCATGCTGTTCACTTGTGTAGAAAGGGATGAGGAACTCTCACTCCTGTATCAGACACATATTTTCAGACATGGGCAATGCCATATTTTTCAAAAATTGTGTTTTTTAGAAGGATTTGTGTTTTATTGATCGGTGGCGTTGAAAAACAAATTTTTTAAAGAAGTAATGACTATCTCAAAAATTAAAGGGTCAGAACAAAAACTCTTTTGCCTCAGGTAAATAAAAAAACCCCTCCAGGTATTCTGCATGTGACCTCAGAGAAGGGATCAGGACAATAAGAATGAAAGTGACCAGCAGGGAAATGACATTATGTTGAGTCAAGTCAAAGTCTTCCACCATCCTTTGGAGCCAGTCATCTTTCAGCTTGTTCTCATCACCCTGAGCCAACTGCTTGCCTAGGAGCACTCAGCAAAGGGTCCCAGTGACTTGGACATCAGAGAAGCCCAGTTGAAAGCACAGCACTGCCCTTTACTGAACATGCCTAAAATATGCAGAGCTTTCTTTAAAAAGTGCAGCAAGCACCAGCCTCACAAAGTGATCCAGTACAGGGAAGGCCAGGATTCCCAGTATGTGCAGGGGAGAAGGGGATACATTCAGAAGCAGAGGTGCTTTGGTGGTCAAACCTAATTAATCTTCTGGAAAAAGGCAAAGAGGATAAGAAAGATATGACTGTGTGGAAGCCAAGTGCAGGTGTCAGAAGGTGATTGCCCTGAAGAGGTTTTGAACTTGCCTTTTGAACTGGGAAGAGAAAAAGCCAAGTGATCCAGGTCTGAGTTTCATTCTTATCATCTTAATAGGAAAAAGCTATTCCATTACATTCCCTGGTTTTGTGTTTTCTGTGTTAGACTGGGACAGACTTGAGTAAAACCAGGTCTCATGCTATGTGAAGGTTTTCCCATATAGGGAAAGTTCTGGAGGATGTGGCTGAGTGTTGTAACTTTAATCACCTACTTAATGAGATTTAGGTGAAGAGAAAGCCCAGCTGGACATTTCTGGATGGTCAGGGGCCCTTGGTTATTAGTTCTATGCCAGAGTGGTGACTGACAGCCTGGATTCCCAGGCAAATTGGGAGTGGGGAAACTAGGGCTACAAGGTGATAAAGATGGGGATGACTGGCCCCTGTTTTGTAGGTTTCCAGCAATTCAAAAATAATTAATTCATCACTTTCTGGGATTGCTGCGTTTCCAAAATCTTAGTGATGCAGTTTCCCATGTCTCTCAAGGTTATTAGGGTTCTTTGGGGAGAAGTAATTAATCATGATTGAGGTGCCCTTTCATTAAAGGAATGGCCTGTTAATTGAAAGCTCATTTGTACCTTGCTTTCAGAGTATTCATTAAATGATTTCTCATATCTGAAATGAATGGCCTGTTAAATTGAAAGCTGATATCAGTTATGTTTAGGAGTGGTGGGCAGTGATAGCTGGTCAACATTTGGAACAGTGAAGACTGAAGGTCTTTGTTCCTTTCGTTTACATCAGTTTTTGTGTTACATAAACCCACATTAGGTTTGAAGCCCTCTCAAGGGCAGAATGTTTGTCTCTGTTGATCTTGGCACAGTGCCAGCATCATGCCTTTCATACTGAAGGTGCTTAATAAATGTTGAATCTTCCTAAAATAATAATAAAATAAAAAAGAATTTACATTATGCTTAGAGGTAGGATGGATCATGAAATAATTTGAATATTTGGTATATCACGAAGAAAGTACTGAAAATGTAGACAATGGAAAGGAAAAGACAATGAAAACATTCAAGGTGGAGATAGATTGTCAAATCCTGTGGACAAAACATTCATAGGGTTGGATTCTAGTCTCAGCCCTTGGGATTTGCATCAAGTCCCTCAGCCATTCACAGCTCATGGTCTGAGTTGTGAATGTCACAAGAACGATGGAGCTACATGCATTGTAGATTTGTTTTGAGGATCCAAGTAATTGTGTGATTGTGTTTGTAAATTAAATGGTCTTTGGGATGTGAGCTATAGGTTCTGCCCATTTTAGATTCTTTTCTTTGCCTGAGGAAATAGAAAGTAACTGAATTTATGTTCTTTAGATCGAGGGAAGAGGATGTGTTTGTGTGTGTGTGTGTGTGTGTGTGTGTGTGTAGTATCTGTATTTGTTTTATTGTTAGGTGTTTCTAACAGTAAGCATCCCAACACACACAGGAGGCCCTGATATCATAGGTTTTAGATCTGTGTTCATACAAGGAAAGGCAACTTTTGAAGGGTTAACAATCCCTTTAATCAAGCACATGCATCAGTCATTTAACCAAGCACATTTCAAGGGAGTCAGCACCCCAAAGTGCAAAGAAAATACAGAGAAACTAAAGATCAACAGACATGGCTCCCTCTGCCTGAATTCAAGAGACAGTTGGACCCCCAGTATCTGGCCATAGCTACCAGAGAGTGAAGCATGACATCTGGGTTCTCAAAGCTGGGGGACTCCTGAGCAGCTTCCAGACTCCTCCTCTGGCCAAACACTTCCAGTCAGTAAGCCCCAAAGTAATGCACAGATGTGGCTTCTTCTGCCTGACCATAATTCAACAGACTGGTACAGCTATCTGACCATAGTTAACAGAGAGGGAAGCACGACGTCTAGGTTCTCAAAGCCAGAGGAGCCTTAGTGGCTTCCCAGAGTCCTCATCTGGCCAAACAAACAGTCTTACAAAAACTAAGCCCCCAAGTAAAACCTTACCTTCAGAGTATAGAGGGCATAACACTCTGACTCAGTGCCTTAATAGAAAAAGTAAAGGTACTTGGGACCCTCTTAGAAATCTTCCCTAATCAAACTCCCCTTCGTGGGCAGACCCATTAGTGGGTGGGGAAGATCTTGAATCACATTAAAATAATTAGCAATACAAATACATATATTCTTTCTAGTTAAAGGAACTCTTCTTTCTGTACTTTAGTTGGTTAGTTGTTGTCCATCCCTCTCAAAGAGGAATAAAATTACGTCACCATAATAAAGTGAAATTTCTGTGTTTCCCACTGTGGCTGATCAGATCCACATGACCTCTGAATGTTCTACCACAAGCTAGGCACACATAGTTTGTGTCAATATTTCAGGAGGATATCGCAAATTTGAGCATCTGCCTTTATTTTGTGCTTTCTCAATTCTACTTTACTTATAGAGCAGAGCTCCCCTTCTGATGAGGGCTCACTGCCAGGCCTAGAGGCCTGAGGGCTACCCGAGTCTTACCTTACCTGTCCCAGGTCTTCAGTTGGCCAAACCGGATAAACGTATGAGAGAAGAGACTTTCCGGAGTCGAACAAGGGTTAGGCTTTATTCAGGGTCCTGGTTACATGTGCAGGGGGAACTCTTCCTTAGGAGGGAGAGAGAAGTCTCCCAAGGAGGCAAAGATCTTACGGTAAGAGATTGGAAGCAGAAGTGTAAGTGGGGAGAGAGGGGGAGGGGAGAGCGAAGAGAGGAGAAACGGAGCCTTCTGTCCTGTCAGGGCCCCTCCGCGCTAAGAGCGCCTTCAGGCTTTCCTGACCCTAATTAAGCTCTCCGGCCATGTAGTTTGCACCTGAATACCGTGCCTGTTAGATAACAATAGGTGTGCCCAGATCCGGGACAGTCTCGAGGGCGGGGATGCTCCTCCCATCACGTTTCTCACGGGAAGAGGCGGAAATACACGAGATAGCTCGGTCTCACTCCTCAATTCCCTGGTGTTTCATGGGGGGCCTCATGAGAACTCTAAGATTTAGAAGTTCCCACCTTTACCCGCCCGAGACTGTCCACATGGAATTGAGCTTCCATCCCCAACAGCTCACCATGCTGAGTAGTCCTGTGCCAGCATCTCCCATGTTGCACAGTCAAACTCAAAAGTTCTTGAGAGAGACCTTAAGACTGTTCTTGTATCACATCTTCTGACCACCCTGTGATTGCCTGCCCCATTTGAGTTCTCCATAAAATAGTCTTTTTAGCAAGCATATATTTTGCATTCAAACAACGTGATCACCCCGTCAGAGTTGTTGAAGCATGACTGTCCTGAAGCTCAGATTGAATGCTTGGCAGTTCACATTGAGCAAGGTCTTCAGTGTCTGGTACCTTATTCTGCCAGGTGATCCTCAGAATCTTCCTAAGACAGTTCAAATGGAAATGATTCCATTTCTTGGCATGGCGCCGGTAGACTGCTCATATTTCACAGGCATACAACAATGAGGTCAGCATGATGGCTCTGGGGACCTTCAGTCTGGTAATCAGCCTAATAACTCTTCTCTCTCAAACTTTTCTTTGGAGCCTCCCAAATACTGAGCTAGCTCTGGCAGTGTGTGCATCAACCTCATGGTCAATGTGTACATCACCAAGTTAGGTGAACTTACCCACAGCATTCAAAACTTCTCCATTTGCAGTAACCGATGCTTCCATGTATGGATGATAGGGTGGTGGCTGATAGAGCACCTGTGTTTTTTGATGTTTATCATTAGGCCAAAATTAGAACAGGCAGCAGAGATGCACTTTGTTGCATCTCAGCTTCAGAGGATGCATTGAGTGCATTATGATCTGCAAACAGAAAATCATGCAACAACACTCCTTCCACTTTGGTCTTGGGTGGTAGCCTTTTCAAATTGAAGAACTTAGCATCAGTTCAGTGGCTGATCTGGATGCCATGTTCAACCTCATTGAAAGCACTTGACAACACGGCTGACAACATCATGCTCAAAATCATGGGAGCAAGCACACAGCCCTGCTTCACTCCATTGTTGGCTGGGAAAGCACAAGAGCATTGTCCACTATGCAGAACCCGAGCAAACATACCATCATGAAATTGATGTGCAATACTGATAAACTTCTCTGGGCAACCAAATTTTGACATAATTTGTCATAAGCCCTCATGGCTAACAGTGTCAAAGGCCTTGGTCAGATCTACAAATGTTGTGTACAGACCTCTGTTCTCCTGGAATTTCTCCTGGAGTTGTCAGGCAGCAAAGACCATAATGAGTGTTCCTTGGCCCTTTCTGAATCCACACTGGCTTTCAGGTATATCCACATCTCCCAGGTGAAGGATCAGCCTATTAAGGAGGACTCTAGCAAGAACTTGGCCAGCAATGAGTAAGAGAGAGACTCCCCTGTGACTGTGGCAGGACAAGATTGTCCCTTTACCTTTAGAGAGATGGACAATGGAGGCATCCTTGAATCTCTGGGAGGGGAGGGGTGTAGATAACCTCCTCTTGCCATATAACCTGGAAAATTTCAGTCTGCTTTTGAAAGAGCAATGGTCCCCCTACCTTGTAAATCACACCTGTAATAGAATCAGCACCAGATGCTTTGCCACATGAGAGGAGCCTAATGGGAGGGATGAGGCTACCTGACAACCACTGGATGACCACAGAGCCATCAGGGCAGCATGCCTGGGCCCAACAGAACCCACCATGAGGTCACAGTAGGCCCCCATGTCTGGCAAGGTCTTCATCTAGCACGACTACAGCAGTGACACCTGGTTCCAGTTCCAGACTAAGTTCCCCAAGGAGTTGGAGAACCTGATTCACTGGCAGTAGTTTGAGGAAACTGTTCCCACTCTAAATAACCTTTATGCAGAAGCAGAAAAGCTTGGGGGCCAATCTTTCCTGAAAGGCTGTTTAGCTTGTTTGACAGCATATATTATCTTTTTGTGCATGGAAGCACATTATGAGAAGGTTCTGAAGACAATCACCAAATATATGTAGGAACAGAGTGAGAAGATTTATGCTCCATAGGGCCCCCTTCTGACAGACCCAAATGAGAGAGGACTTCATGTTATGGAAATTAGCATTTATGAAGACAGAGGCATGAGCAGTGGAAGATAAACCATGGAGTCTGAGAGTCCATCTCAGAATGGGACTTTCTTCTGTCCACCAGCCAACTGCAGAGTGTCCCCTACCTCCTTCCAAGCCACTCTGGAAGTCATGTCATTCTACTCCAAGGACTAACTTTTTAAAATTCCACTCTTGGGGTGACATCTAGTCACTCAGCATCCACTTTGTGTCTTTAAACTCTGTAGGACTCTGTAAACTCTGTAGTTATTTCTGAGAAAATATAATGGAGCATTTCACTTTCTTAATTCAAAACAATTTAATAAAATGAGCTGAGTAAATCAGGCCAATCCCAAATCCCTTTCTTATCTGCCACCATGACTCTTGGTATTACCCAGTATTTATACACGGTGGGTTTTTTTTTTTTAATTATTTCAACAAATCACATCCCGGTTTGGTTTCATTTTCCCTGAACTGAAGAATGATTTTTCTTCTGTGCATGGTTTTTGATGAGGGGTAAGCTATGCCTTTGGCCTACTGACACATCTCCCAGATCTCAAGGAACTCACAGGATTATCAGAAGATCTGTTTCTACTGTTTGTTTCTCATACTGAAACTCATTAGAAAGATAATGCATAATGCTATTTGTTTTTAATGTAGCTAAGTGCACCAGTATTTCATGTGGTTTCCTTGATTTTCCTTGGAGAAATTTTACGTCATTACTGCATTGCCATGAACGTTGGGAGGATGTAGTATGTGTTGCTTGTTTTATTAAAATTATATAAGCACAATGAAGTGGATGGTAAATCATCAGACCTATAGACATCCTTGCTCTGTCCCTTAATGTGTAATAAGCAGGTGTAATGAACATTTTCCTTATGGCTTTATTGTAAATTTAACTTATGGGAAAAATTATTTGGTAAGAATAATACTATATGTACTTAATTTTAACTATTTCCATTGGCAAAACTTATGAATCATAAACCTTTCTTGAATTCAGTATTCAAGATGCACATAAATCTTGATCATGGTCCAATAGTAAAATGGGTCAGCAAGACTTGAACCCAAGGCTTTCCAATTCTAAGGCTAGTTCTATGTCCACTGTGCTTTGCTCTTTCTGTTTTTTTATCATGAGGGAGCTAGGTGGTACAGTGGATAGAGCACTACTGCAGGAGTCAGAAGGTCCTGAGTTCAAATCTCATCTCAGACACTTGATACTCACTAGCTGTGTGACCTTGGACAAGTCACTTAACCCCAATTGCCTCATCCTGGGTCGTCTCTAGTCATCCTGATGAATATCTGGCCACTGGTTTGAGATGGCTATGGAGGTTCAGAAGTGAGGCTAGAGACCTAAACAGATTCCCTCACTCAAAACAAAGTGAAGTGCATGTCATGCCATCATTTCTCTGATGGCATGGTCTTCTTCAGCAATGAAGGATGAACACAAATTGTAATTAGTTCAGAAAAAATAATATGAATGTTTCCTGAGTAAAACTTCCAAAACTCTAATTTAATCTTTTTCTTCTACCTGGATTCTTCATGACAGTGATTTCGAAGACTTTGAAATTAAGTTGATCATTAGGGTTTGAGAACGTTGTTCTTTGCAAAGAGCTAAGGTATTTACTAGAAAACAATAAAAGAATTAAAGTTCTACTCTCAGTGATATTGGAGGTGCTAATACTGTATCTAATCTTCCATATTTATTTTCTGTTGTGGTTTTGTGAGGCATTCACCTGAATCCTGGACTCATGTTTAATATTTTAATTGTATAAAACACTTTTTGGTTTTCTATAGACTGTAGCAGTATATCTGTCTTCCTTTCACACCCACTGCAATAATTTTACCCAAATATTAATGTGTTAGTGAAACTTTTCTGAAATAAAAAAGGAGCCTAATGACTCTCCAAACCTTCTCTTCCATTGGGTTGTGATTACAGCTCCAAGTGTATCCACACATGCTGCTTCATCACTTGCCTCCTACCACAGAACTTTAAGGCATAATAGTATAATGGTGTGGGTGACATCTTTTGATTTATGTATAAATTATATTTCACTCAGGCAGAGCTGCATGAAGTCAACAACCTCACTCTCTCTTCCAGAGTCATCATAGTCCAGTGACAGGGCAAAGTCAAAATGGCTGGTGATGGCTCAGGATGCAGTGGATGACCTTGGTGTCTTTGGTGTGTTACCAAGGCTAAGCACTCCACTTCACCTGCTTCATCTGCCTTCATGGCCGTTGGAACAAATTGTTCTCCTCTATCCATTCTACCAGATGAAGTCTTCACATTTTGGGGGTACTCACCACCCCACAACTCACCAATGAGTCTGAGACCCCTTGGTTAACCTCAACCTGCTTTGGCCTATCTGCCAAAATGGTTTACTGGGGTGTGGCCGCTGCACATGCTGCAGCTTCTTGCAGACACAGGTGAGAGTTGGGTGGAACAGATGGACACCAAAGGTGAAAAGAGCCCTGAAAAGGGCTTGGCAGACATCACACCAAAGGTACTGGTCCTCCCTGAACAAACCCTATACCCTTTTAGTCCTAGTAAACACTCTTGATTGATAAAGGCAAGCTGCAATCAGAGGCACTTGAGTACACCAAAGAAAAACAATAAAAGATTCTATTTTGCTTGCCATTACAGTGTTTTGTTTTTTTTTTCAGATGGGGCGATCAGACTGGAAAGGAAGGAAATTACTGAAGAGCTAAGCCTTTGTTTGGAAGAAACTCACAAGCATAGATTCTTGAGTGATGGTCCTTCTGACTTCAGTTGGAGAGAAGTCTGCACAACACCTGAGAGTGTCTACACTGCAGAGAACCATTGTGACTGTAAACAATGTGTAAAGGGTTTTTCCAAGAGGAGTTATCTTATTGCACCTCAGAAAATACACAGAGGACAGAAGCCGTATGAGTGTAAACAATGTGAAAACGCTTTTGAAAAGAGGCCTCATCTTATTGTACATCAGAGAATCCACAATGCAGAGGAACCTTATAAATGTTATCAATGTGGAAAGACTTTTACCTGGAAGAATGATCTTATTCAACATCAGGAGACCCACACTGGAGAGAAACCTTATGAGTGTAATCAATGTGGAAAGACTTTCAGAAGTAAAAGGTCTGTTTGTGAACACCAGAAGATCCATACTGGAGAGAAACTTTATGAATGTAATCATTGTGGAAAGACTTATATATGGAAGGACAGTCTTGTTAAACATGAGAGAATCCACATTGGAGAGAAACCTTATGAATGTAATCATTGTGGAAAGACTTTTACATGGAAGGGCAGTCTTGTTAAACATGAAAGAATTCACACTGGAGAGAAACCGTATGACTGTCATCAATGTGGAAAGGCTTTTAGAATAAAGACAACTTTTACTGCACATCAGAGAATCCATACTAGAGAGAAACGTTATGAGTATAATCAATGTGGAAAGGCTTTCACATGTCAAAAGAATACTGGTGAAAATCAGAGCATCCCCACTGGAGAGAAACCTTATGAATGTAATCAATGTGGAAAGACTTATATATGGAAGGACAGTCTTGTTCAACATGAGAGAATCCACACTGGAGAGAAACTTTATGAATGCAATCATTGTGGAAAGACTTTTACATGGAAGGGCAATCTTGTTAACCATGAAAGAATTCACACTGGAGAGAAACCTTATTACTGTAATCAATGTGGAAAGGCTTTTAGAACAAGGACAACTCTTACTGGACATCAGAAAATTCATACTAGAGAGAAACTTTATGACTATGGTCAATGTGGAAAGGCTTTCACATGTCAAAAGAATCCTGGTGAAAATCAGAGCATCCACACTGGAGAGAAACCATATAAATGTAGCCAATGTGGAAAGACTTTTACTTGGAAGAATGGTCTTATTCAACATCAGAGGATCCACACTGGAGAGAAACCTTATAAATGTAGTCATTGTGGGAAGACTTTCAGAGATAGAAAGTCTGTTCGTGGACATGAGAAGATTCACACTGGAGAGAAACCTTATGAATGTAATCAATGTGGAAAGGCTTTTACGTACAGGGCTTCACTTATTGTACATCAGAGAACCCACACTGGAGAGAATCCTTATAAATGTAATCAATGTGAAAAGGTTTTTAAACAGAAGGGTCTGCTTACTATTCATCAAAGAGCCCACACTGGAGAGAAACCCTATGAATGTAGCCAATGTGGAAAGGCTTTTACACGAAAGGGTGGTCTTGTTGAACATGAGAGAATTCACACTGGAGAGAAACCTTTTCAATGTAATTACTGTAGAAAGACTTTTACGAGGAAGGGAAATCTTGTTGAGCATGAGAGAATCCACACTGGAGAGAAACCTTATGAATGTCATCATTGTGGAAAGACTTTTCCATGGAAGTACAAACTTGTTAAACATGAAAGAATCCACACTGGAAAAAAAACTTATTGTTGTAATCAATGTGGAAAGGCTTTTAGAACAAGAACAACTCTTAGTCTACATCAGGGAATCCACACTAAAGGGAAACTCTATGACTATAATCACTGTGGGAAGGTTTTCACATGTCAGAAGAGTGCTGGTGAAAATCAGAGCATCCACCCTGGAGAGAGGCCCTATAAATGTAGCCAATCTGAAAAGACTTTTACTTGGAAGAATAGTCTTATTAAACATCAGAGGATCCACACTGGAGAGAAACCTTATGAATGTAATCAGTGTGGAAAGACTTTCACAAGTAGAAGGTCTGTTCGTGAACATCAGAGGATCCACTCTGGAGAGAAACCTTATGACTGCAATCAATGTGGAAAGAGTTTTACATGGAAGAACAGTCTTGTTAAACATCGAAGAGTCCACACTGGAGAGAAACCCTATGAATGTAATCATTGTGGAAAGACTTTTACATGGAAGGCCAATCATGTTAAACATGAGAGAATCCACACTGGAGAGAAACCTTAAGAATGTAATCAATGTGGTAAGCCCTTCAGGCTAACATCAGTCTCTTGTTTACCATCAGAGAATTCATGGGAGATATAGGAATCTTCTAACTGACCTGAAGGAGGAAAGGCATTGAAATGAAATACAGAGGTTCTTTGCAAAACATTCATTCTACATACAAGTCATCTATAGACTCAACATGGGAAGGTTTTTGGCCAGAGATCAACTCTTATCCTCTCATACAGGATTTATAATGAAAAGAAACCTTATGAATGTGCTCAGTGTTTACCTGCCTTTCTCTGCAACATGCAGGTTATGGGTGAAGGTTAAATTTCATGTCTGTCTAGAACAGAAAGGTGAGAGAAGGAAAATAACTCATGCCAACCTTCCAGGTTGCAAAACCAGAGCAGGAAGCAATAAGCTGATAATCTGCAGAATTATGGGAGACAATATCTCTGGAAGTTCTCAGAAATAGAATGTCTTCAGAATAAGGAAAAGATGCTGTGCCAATACTATGTCATCTGGAGAGCAATCTATGGTGAAGGGAAGAAATCAGATTTGGTTAATCAAGGACATTAAAATTGGGGCATTTTAGGGGAATGTTATGTTCCCCCAGAGGCCACCTCCATGCATGTATTCATCCTTCATAGAGAGCATTGCATATGACAGTCAAGAAACTTCTCAATAGCTTGAGATCTTTTCTGCCTCCTGATTTTGGTGACCCAATCAATATGATGATGAGGCAGGGATTCCCCTGATGGACTTGTGGCAGAGCAGAGCTATGGTGTCAACAAACAACCCCTTCTCGGCAGTAAGAGGCCTTGCAGTCTCTCCATAGAAAGATTCCTATGGTTGCTGCTGCTCTGCCAGTCTGAAAGGGAAAGGGAAAGGAACTCAGTTCCATATCAGTGGCATCTGGGCTGCTTGTCACCTGCTCTGTACAGATCAATGAAGGTCTCAGGTCCTGAGGACAGCACCCTCATCAGAGTGATGGTTTCCAGTTCAGAGACCAATAGGTTGGACATGAGGGAGCATGTCAAGAGGCATTATGGGAAGTCTCTATATTCTCTCATCAAGGAAACTCATAAGAGTTTTGCTTTGCCAGAAAAGGCAGCCACTGACCTCAAGAAAGGTTTCTAATGAAATTCATTTGAATGCTAATGAGGACCCGAGCCCATTTCTTGTTTCCTTGTCATTGAATTGATTAGAAAATCTTGAGTTGGAAGGGCCTTCAGAGGCCTCTTGGGGTCAGAATCATTCCTGCAGAGGCATCCCTGAAAACATTTCTGCTTGAAAGCCAGCCAAGAAGGCAGCCCATCTTTAGGACACTGTTTGTCATATCAGGCTGAAATCTGCCTCTTGCAGCTTATGCTCATGCTTCTTTAAATGTAAAGGCGTTGAAAAAAGGAGGAAAAATAATTATGAAGAGAACTTTGGGAGTACATGTCTTGGTGCTGATGCGATCCATAATTAGCTTGTTCTAGATATAACTCTGTGGGAACAGAAAGTAAGTGGAAATCAAAGATTGCTTATCTAAACGATAGCTTCTTGGGTATACTGGATCCTTCCTTTCCACCTAGTCACCTACATGAAAGGCAATATGGTGGAGTGGAGAGAGCACTAGATTTGAAGTCAGGCACCATGTGGTGAAATTCTTCTGGTTCTGAGCCTCTGTGGCTTTGGAAAAGCAATTTAGCTTAGCTGGGTCTGGGTTCCCTCTTCTGCTAAATTGAGGTTATTGGACCAGGTCATCATGAAAGTCTCTTCCACCTCTAGATCATTTGATCCTGTGGATATGAGAAGCCAAAGGGAAGCTTAAAGATGAATCTGATACTTCACTGCTGCTTACTGCTGGAATCTGACCTTGAGATGAGGGCTAATACGTTAGATGACTTCACTAAGCATTCTGGGTATGACTGCTATTTGGAGAGTGAGCAACCTGGAGAGTCTTAAACATACATCTTAAACATTACAAAGTTGCATGTCATTCCTCACCAAGCAGTTCCTTCTTTGCAACCAGTCAAGTATATTTCTTGTCATATCCATTCAGGTAGAAAGTATCTTTCATTATGATGCTTTTGAAAATGAAAAATTTCAGCTCTGAGGTTCAACCTTACATCCATCAAATTGGCAGAGATGACAAAAGATGAACAGTGTTAGGGAACTGTAGAATTAGAAACACAGTAACACAACATATGTACTTGCAAATTGGTCCAACTGTTCTGTAAAGTCATTTGGAACTATGGTTTATTAAAAGATGATCAAATGCCCATACTGTGTAAGAGACACCCCCCTGCAAGGCATGAACTCTCAGGAAGTCAGAGAAAGGTTCTCTCTATACTGAGGTCTTCATTGCATTGCTTTTATTGATTGCAAAAAAATGAAGTAGATGCAAAAGAGAACCAAAATATGTACTAATCTGTTGGAGAATGTCTCAACCATTTGTGCTACGTGAATGTATTGAAATACTCTGCTATGAGAAACACTGGAGAGTAAGAATTTGGAGAAAGGGGAATATGTAAATGAAGTGACACAGACTGAAGTAAGCACAACCAAGAAAACCACTATAAACAGCGACTCCCTCAAATATTCCATTGACCAGATGTGTGATCTCTTTAGTGTGGAAGCTCCTTCCAGCAATGTAGATCTCAAATCATCCATGTCTGTCTCTCCATCCTGTGTGATGTGGCTCTTGTCTACGTCCTCACATAGGTTCATCACAGAGGATCTATCCAATATGATGGAGTCCTTCCTGACTTTCTCCTGACATTTCAAGGGGACTTGTGGAGTGTTCTGGCTTTCCACCTAGTAGCCCTCTTCCTTACCATGTGGCCAGTACACTTTCTCATCTTATCATACCGTTTCTTAGTGAGAAGCATAAGCAGTGGACATTATCCCAAGAGAGCAGAGCTAGAGTTCTGAAAGTGGATTGATCAGCAAAACATCTGACTTCCTTGACACATGAGAGAGGTATCTGGCAAACTGCATGATAACTTACTTTCTAAAATCTTATAATTTTGTAATCAGTATTTGCTAACCATGGTGGAACCACAGCTAAAATCTTCCATCTGTGGATACATTTACAGATCAGGTAGAAATGGGGGGCCATTACCAGTTGTCTTGTCCTAGCTCTTGCCCCTGGAGGAGAAAGAGAGGCTCATGACTGTGCACAGCTCTGGTTCACTTAAGTCCAATTCATTTGCAAGTCAGAAATCACCCCCCTAAGTCTTCCTTCCTCTTTCAGAAGAAGAACACCCACAATCTGTGTGAAGAAGATAAGGAGATCAAAAGTTCAGTGTTCCCTCTCTCAGTTAAATGCAAAAGTGCAGTTTTCCTATCCATCCCTTTTCATTGCACAAAAACTCTGCGCTAAGTTTAAAAGTGTAGGCCTCTATTAAGACACTTTATTTCAAAAGTAATCATTATCTCAGCACCAGCTCTTTGTGTCAGGGAAATGTGTTATCTTCTATAGTTGTAAGTTTATAATAGACAAAACAACTTCTTCACTCAAAATCATTTTTAAAACAAGATTGAGGGGGAGGAGCCAAAATGGTGGAGTAGAAAGACACACATATACTAGTTCTGAACCCACAGCCCATAAAATACCTGTGAAGAGGAACTCCCGACAAGTTCTGGAGCAGCAGGGGCCATGGAGCGGAGGAGAGGAGATTTCTCTTCCATAGAGACCTGAGAGGGGGGTGGGAGAGGGTCCTTCCTGGACCCAGAGCAGAGCCCAGCCCTACCTTGGCCACACTGCACCGAGGGGAGAGGATCCAGGCAGGCTTCGGGGACGGGATCCCTGGTGGCCGCGATCCCTGCTGGCCGCACGGGTCTTTCCACCCACAGGGGCCGGGGTTGGTGAGAGGGTGTTTTTGGCTCGCTGAGAGGGGAGTGGGGTGTCACCATGGTTCGGGCCCCCTTGGGGGCAGCAGCAAGAGTGGCGGTGGACAGGGGCTCCCAGGGCAGGCAGGAGCCTGGATCCATTGTTGAAGGTCTCCACAGAAACCCCCTGAGGGAATTAAGCCCAGTGTGGCGGCCCTGCCCCCACTCGAGCAGCTGAACTTAAATCTCACTCTGAATAGCAGCCCCGCCCTCCCAAAGCCCTAAGGCTGGGAAGCAGCATTTGAATCTCAGACCCCAAACCCTGGCTGGGCAGATCTGGAGGCAAGGTGGGTGTGGAAAGAAAACTCAGAAGTCAAGTCACTGGCTGGGAAAATGCCCAGAAAAGGGAAAAAAAAAAATAAGACCCTAGAAGGTTACTTTCTTGGTGAACAGATAATTCCTCTCTTCCTTTCTGATGAGGAAGAACAATGCTTACCATCAGGGAAAGACACAGAAGTCAAGGCTTCTGTATCCCAAACATCCAAAATAAATATTCAATGGGCTCAGGCCATGGAAGAGCTCAAAAAGGATTTTGAAAATCAAGTTAGAGAGATGGAGGAAAAACTGGGAAGAGAAATGAGAGAGATGCAAGAAAAGCAGGAAATGGAAGTCAACACCTTGCCAAAGGAGACCCAAAAAAATGCTGAAGAAAATAACACCTTGAAAAATAGGCTAACTCAATTGGCAAAAGCGATTCAAAAAGCCAAGGAGGAGAAGAATGTTTTCAAAAGCATAATTAGCCACATGGAAAAGGAGCTTCAAAAGCTCACTGAAGAAAATAGTTCTTTAAAAATTAGAATGGAAGAGATGGAGGCTAATGACTTTATGACAAACCAAGAAATCACAAAACCAAAAGAGTGAAAAAATGGAAGATAATGTGAAATATCTCATTGGAAAAACAACTGACCTGGAAAATAGATCCAGGAGAGACAATTTAAAAATTATGGGACTACCTGAACGCCATGATCAAAAAAAGACCCTAGACATCATCTTTCATGATTATCAAGGAAAACTGCCCTGATATTCTAGAACCATAGGGCAAAATAAGTGTTCAAGGAATCCACTGATCACTGCCTGAAAGAGATCCAAAAAGAGAAACTCCTAGGAACATTGTGGCCAAATTCCAGTGTTCCCTGGTCAAGGAGAAAATATTACAAGCAGCTAGAAAGAAACAATTCAAGTATTGTGGAAATACAATCAGGATAACACAAGATCTAGCAGCCTCTACATTAAGGGATCGAAGGGCATGGAATAGGATATTCCAGAAGTCAAAGGAGCTAGGACTAAAACCAAGAATCACCTACCCAGCAAAGCTGAGTATAATACTTCAGAGGGAAAAAAAAATGATATTTCAATGAAATCGAGGACTTGGAAGCATTCTTGATGAAAAGACCAGAGCTGAAAAGAAAATGTGACTTTCAAACACAAGAATGAAGAGAAGCATGAAAAGGTAAACAGCAAAGAGAAGTCATAAGGGACTTACTAAATTTGAACTGTTTGCATTCCTACATGGAAAGACAATATTTGTAACTCTTGAAACTTTTCAGTATCTGGGTAGTTGATGGGATTACACACACACACACGCACACACACACAGCACAGCACAGAGTGAATTGAATAGTATGGGATCATATCTTTTAAAAATGAAATTAAGTGGTGAGAGAGAAATATATTGGGAGGAGAAAGGGTGAAATGGAATGGGGCAAATTATCTCTCATAAAAGAGGCAAGAAAAGACTTTTTAGTGAAGGGAAAAAGAGGGGAGGTGAGAGAAAAACATGAAGTTTACTCTCATCACATTCCACTAAAGGAAGGAATAAAATGCACACTCATTTTGGTGTGAAAACTTATCTTACAATACAGGAAAGTGGGGGAGAAGGGGATAAGCAGGGTGGGGGGGGGATGATGGAAGGCAAGGCAATGGGAGGAGGGAGCAATTGGAAGTCAACACGCTTGGGGAGGGACAGGATCAAAATAGAGAATAGAAGCAATGGGGGGGCAGGATAGGATGGAGGGAAATATATTTAGTCTTACACAGCACGACTATCATGGAAGTCATTTGCAAAACTACACAGATATGGCCTATATTGAATTGCTTGCCTTCCCAAAGGGAATGGGTGTGGAGGGAGGGATGAAGAGAAGTTAGAACTCAAAGTTTTAGGAACAACTGTCGAGTACCGTTCTTGCTACTAGGAAATAAGAAATACAGGTAAAGGGGTATAGAAAGTTAACTGGCCCTACAGGACAAAAGAGAAGATGGGGACAAGGGAAGGAAGGGATGATAGAAGAGAGGGCAGATGGGTGATAGGGGTGGGATGGGGGAAGGGGACAAATGGGGAGAAAATTTGGAACCCATAATTTTGTGAAAATAAATGTTAAAAGTTAAATAATTTAAAAAAACAAGATTGCTCTTACTGTATACAATATTCTCTAGGTTCTGCTCATTTCACTCTTTGGTATTTCATGCAAATCTTTCCATGGTTTTCTGAAATCTTGAGCTAATCATTTCTTACAGAGCACTCATATTCCATAACCATCATATACAACGATTTTTTCACCCATTCCCCAACTGATGGACACTCCTACCATTTCCTGTTTTTTGTCAGCACAAAGAGAGCTGTCATAAACATCTTCGAACATGTAGGCTCTTTTCCTTTTTCTGCTAATCTTCTTTACACATAGTCCAAGTATTGACATGGCCAAAGGGCAAAATTAAGGATTTCTTTCTAAAATGTTTGGATCATTTTGCAATTCCACCCATGAGGAATTAGTGGCCCCATTATTCCACATTTTTGTACGCATTTCTCTATGTCCCTTTCTTTCCTTTTAGCAAATCTAGTAGATGTATAAGGATGTCTCAAGGTTGTAATCTGCATTTCTTTCATCAAAAACGATTTAGAGCATTTTTATGTGACTTTAAATTGCTTTGAATTCTTCATTGGAAAACTCCCTGTTCTTATCATTTATAGATTTATCAATTGGGGAATGATTCATCTTAGAGATTTAAGAAAATTCAAATTGCTATTTGTGAATTTCCCTTTAGCTTATTTTTGCTCACTATTTTCCTTCTCAGCCTCTTTTTTTAACCCTATCCTTGCTACATTGTCGTCTGCTTTTACCCTCTTCTTCCTTATTTTACCCACCCTTCTAATATCCCCTCCCTTATCTTCTCTGCTCACTCTCTTAATTTTATTTTATACACCCAAAAATCCTTCTATCCTCTAGTTTTCTCACCTTTCTCAAAGTTCAGTAGACTTTTAAACCTCTTCAGATGTACATGCTGTTTCCTCTTTAACCCAGATGAGACTAAGTTTCCACCATTATGAACCTTTCAACCTCACCTGTTTCCTTTGTATTAGTTCTTCCTTCCATGGCCTGTGTTCATGAGATAATTGCTTCTTTTTACATTTTCATAACCAATTTTGCTTTTTAGAATCACCCCATTGTAAAATAAGCAACAAGTTTTCTTTCAGATTACCTTACTAATGACAAGAGTTTTGAGAATACTATTAGTAATAAATATTGTAAATAAACAATTTGGTCTTAATTATTGCTTTGAATTAGTCTTTCCTTATTTCCTTATGTTTCAAGCCAGCTGTTACACTCTCCTCTTTCACCCTCATCAAGCAGTTTCTTAATTCCTCTTCACTTTCTGCCATCACAGTGGCAGCATCTGCACATCTGAGATTGTTGATATTTCTCCCAGCAAACTCAATTCCAGCTTTTGATCCCTCCAGGGTGGCATTTCACATGATGTTCTTTGCATGCCAGTTAAATAAAATACCTGACAACATACAAGTTCATTGTATTCTTTTCTCATCTGAAACCAGTCAGTTGTTCCATGTTCAGTTCTACCTGTTCCCTCTTGGCCCTCATATAGGTTCCTCAGTTGACACGTGGCATAATTTGGTACTCACATTTCCTTGATGACTTGCTACATATTGTTATGATCCAAGAAGTCCTAAGCTTTATTATGGTCAATGAAGAAGTAGGTTTTTTTTTTTTTATGAAGCTCCTTTTATTTCATTATAGTCCAAGGAATGTAGGGTTAGGGTTATCAATTTGTTTCTACTTCCTCGACTTCTTTGAGAACTAGCCTGTTCTTGTATCTCTCAGGTTCCCATATTGATGAAGCCTAAGCATAACTTTCCTGCCATCTGATGGGTCACTCTGATTTTCCTGAAGAGATTTCATCTTATCTATTCTGTTGTTTTCTTTTCTTGGCATTTCTTATTTCAGTAAACCTCTCTCCTTGCGGTTCTCTGGAATTCACCTCGCTTGGGTACATCGTTCTCTTTCCATCTTTCCTCAGCTATTTCTAGAACCTCATCAGACATCTTTGGGTTTCTTGCTCTTCATTTTCTTTGGAACATTTTTCATTGTAGCTTCCTCTTATCTACTGTTGTGAACTTCTGTCCATGGTTCTTCAGACACTGTCTACCTGATCTGATCCCTGAAATCTATTCATGGCCTCCATATGCTTATTCATAAGGGATGTTATTGAGATCATACCTATGTGGTCCACCCTCTTGAATACTGAGAAGTCTTAATTACCTAGTCAGAATTAGACTTTTATCAACTTTTATCAACTTCTTTCCCAGGGCTGATAAGATTTTACAACATTTACCAAAGAGAAGGCCTGAAGGCACCTGTTAAGTCCCCAAAGGATATTCCAGAAAAGGAGAATTTACAAGGTCTTTGTATTTTTCCGAAAGAAATTACCTTTATTTGTTTAAAGAGTTCTCCAGGATGAACGGGGCGGGGGGGGGGGGGAGCCCTGTTGTCACCCAGGTGGAATTCCAGCCCTGGTGTGGAGTTTAGATGCATAGGAGGAGTCTATGCAGAAAGATGACTAGGGCTGTCCTAGAGAAAGCCCTAAGTGTTTCAGGTTCCAGAGAAGATTTCTTTCAGACAGTGAGATGTTGACTGAGAAGACTGAAGTCAGGAGGCTGAGGTGAGGAAGCTTCTTGAGGCCACAAGGGTGACTTTGGTGACAGGTGGACACCCAAGGAGTGTCAAAGTAGCTCAGCATGGCCTCACATCAGGGGTGCTAGTCCTCTTTGAATAGCCATATACTCCAAAAGCAAGAAGGTTTGGGTTAAAGGTAAGAGAGGGACACCATCCCTATCGTGAAAGACAGCCATTGGAAAGGCAAAGTTAGGAGATCAGGTCTAGATCAACCATCAGCCAGGAGGCTGGCGTACCTGGGTCAGAGAGAAGGAGGAGGAAGAAATGAAAAGTGAGGTGTAAGAAGACAGGAAACAGGGGTGAGGCTTGTTATATGTACCTATTGTGTGCCAAGCACCTTGTACATTTTAGCTCATTTGATTCTGCTGGCAGAATTGTTTGGGTCCTTGTTAGTGACATTCTGAATAACGCTACACACACACACATACACACACACACACATGCACACACACAGATATATTCTCTCCTGAGGTCTGGGACTGGCCCAGACATTAGGGTCTGATCAGGCATCGCCCTGAGGTAGAAAATGGCAGAGAAAAGATGAGTGAGCTCAAACTATTAAACTGATCCGTGGCCTTCAGTATTTGCAATAAAAACAAGACAACAATGTCTTCCTTTTGACTCAGTTATTTAATTGGCATTTGTTAAGCTCCTAACGGGTGGCTAGGTGGCCTAGTGGATAGAGTGCTGGGCCTGAAACTTTCAGAGTCCAAATCAGGCCTCACATACTTCCTAGTTTGGTGACCCTTGCCAAGTCACTCAACTTTGTTTGCCTCAGCTTTCTCATATCTCAAATAAGCTGGAGAAGGAAATGCAAATCATTCCAGCATCTTTGCCAAGAAAACCCCAAGTCAAGTCAGGACAAGCTGGACACAGTCAAAGCTACTGAACAACAAACTCTTAGTACAAGGAAGGCAGAGCTTGTGAAGGAGAGGCACAAGCCCTCACGACTCACAGTGTCAAAGGCCTTGGTCAGATGTAAAAACGTTGTGTACAGACCTCTGTTCTGCTCCTGGAATTTCTTCTGGAATTGTCGGGCACCAAACACCACATTGACTGTTCCTCAGCCCTTTCTGAATTCACAGTGGTTCTCAGGTATATGACCATACTCCAGGTGAAGAATCAGCCTAAGGAGGACTTTAGAAACAATTTTGCCAGCAATGGCTAATAGAGAGATTCCCCTTTGATTGACACAGGACAATCTATTCCCTTTACAATTAGAGACATGGACAATGGAGGCACCCTTGAGCCTCTGGGAGATAATCTCCTCATGCCATATAACCTACAAAATTTAGTTCAGCTTTTGTATGAGCAATGGTCCCCCTACCTTGTAAATCTCAGCTGCAATAGAATCAGCACCAGGTGCTTTGCCACATGAAAGGAGCCTAATGACCCTCAAAACCTCTTCTTCAGTTGGAAGTTCAGCTAAGGAGGGATTGACTTCCACCTGAGGTAAAGAATCAGTGGCCTCACCCTTGATTGATGATAGCCTGTTGAAAACACCGTGAAAGTGTTCAGCTCATCTCTCTAGGATCATGTCCTTATCACTAATCAAAGTGGCTCCCTCAGCACTGAGTAGTTCTGATGCCCCATATGTCTTTGATCCATGAATATCTTTCAGGGAATCATAAAAGTTCTTTGGCCTGTTACTGTCAGCATAGAAGTGAATTTCATCTACCTTCTTACTGAGCCAAGAATCCTGCATCTCTCTAAGCTTTGTTTGTACTATATTTTTGATGGAATTCAATACTGCCTTCTTAGTGGTCAATGAACTATACTGCTGAGAAATCCTGTGGAGTTCACGGTTTTCATTTAGCAGCTTCTGAATTTCTCCATCATTTTCATCAAACCACTCTTGGTGTTTGTGAGTGTTCTGACCCAGATGAGCAAAGTCAGTGTTGTACACTAAATCTCTGAGAGCTTCCTATTCCTTTTCTGCTCCACTGTTGCCAACTGTATGTGGGTTCAACTTTCCCTTGAAGTGAGCTGTTCACTGTTCACACTCAAAGAAGAGCTCTAATTTCTTGATATTAATTCTTCTGGTAGTGATTTTGCTTTGGAGCCAGCTCTTTTCATGAAGGCAAATATTTAGTTTGGAAAGCATAAGTCTTTGATCACTCTAGCACTCTGCACCACATATTGCCTTTGTCAGTCTCACATCTCATCTGTCTCTTCTCCTTAGAATTACATAATCTATTAGATGCCAGTGTTTTCTGTGAGGGTGTATCCATGAACTTTTATTGCATTTAGGTAAAGGGAAGACAGTGTTGGTGGTGAGAAGGTCATGTGATGCACAAGCCTTCAGCAGTAAATGACCATTGCTGTTGGTGTTTCCCCCTCCATTCCTCCCTAGGACTCCCTGCCAAGTCTGATTGTCTGCGTTTACTCTAGCATTAAAGTCACCCAGAATTATAAACTTGTCCTCTTTGGCACGTTGATGATAAGGGCCTCTTGGTCTTCATAAAATTTTTCTTTGACTTCATCAGGTTTGGTCATGGTGGGAGCATAAGCACAGATGATGGTGGCATGGCGTTTTCCTGTGAGTGGCAATCTCATTGTCATGAGTCTGTCAACCACTCCTTTTGTCAGGCATAACAGCTTGCTGATTACATTAGTTTTGATCATGTCATCTGCAAAGAGTGATAACTTAGTTTCTTCTTTGCCTATTCTTATTCCTTCAATTTCTTTATCTTGTCTAATTGCTACAGCTAACATTTCTAGTACCATATTGAATGATAGTGGTGATAATGCACATCCTTGTTTCATCCCTGATCTTATTGGAAATGCATCTAGCTTATCTCCATTGCATATAATGCTTGCTGAAGGTTTCAGGTAGATAATGCTTATTACTTTCTGGAAAGTTCCCTTTCTTCCTATGTTCTCCAGTGTTTTTAGTAGCAATGGGTGTTGTATTTTGTCAAAAGCTTTTTCTGCATCTATTGAGAAAATCAAGTGGTTTCTCTTAGTTTTGTTGTTGATATGATCAATAATGTTCATAGTTTTCCTAATATTAAACCAGCCCTGCATTCCTGGTATGAATCCTACCTGATCATAATGTATTATTATTGTGATAAGATGCTGTATTCATTTTGCTCAGATCTTATTTAAAATTTTCACATCTATATTCATTAGAGAAATTGGTCTATAATTTTCTTTCTCTGTTTTGTCTCTTCCTGGTTTAGGAACCAAAACCATATTTGTATCATAAAAAGAATTTGGTAGGGCTCCTTCTACCCCAATTTTGAAAAATAGTCTATGTAGTATTAGAATTAACTGTTCTTGAAATGTTAGATAGAATTCACTAGTAAATCCATCTGGCCCTGGAGGTTTTTCCTAGGGAGTTCATTGATGGCATGTTCAATTTCTTTTTCTGAGATGGGGGTTGTTTAAGCACTCAAATTCCTCTTCTGTTAATCTGGGCAATTTGTATTTTTTAAAAATACTCATCCATCTCATTTAGATTTTCAAAGCAGTGGGCAAAAAGGAATTGAACACTTTCACCAATAAATAGTATGTATTGAATAATTTAACATACATATATATATGTACACACATGTGTATGTGTAGTTAGTTGTGTGTAATGGTAGACATCTTTAGGGCTTCATTGTGGGAAAGAAATTTCTATCATAACCGTTTTATATTTGAAAGGAAAACGAAATTGTACATGGTAGATTGGCAGTTTCATGAGCAATCATCTTTTTTTTTTTTTAAATACTTCTTTTGTTCCCTGAATTGAAAATAAAATATGTTTTAAAGGTAAAATACAGTTCCTAATCCTACAGAGCTCATAATTTGATGGAGGAGATGACTTGCAAAGAATTTTACATGTATAAGACCTATTTGTTGTACACATTATTGTCATATATACAAGTACATATATGTTTGTACACATGTTTAGACACATATTATGTAAATTTGGTCTGGGACTTCCCCTCCCTCTGATCCATAATTTCTCTATTTTGTTTGGTCTCTATGTCCTTTGGATTTTAATAAATCTTCCTATAACTCCCTGCAATGTGAAGGGAAATAATTTCTGGAATTTAACTAGCAGAGCCCTGTAAGAGATAAACAAAAGGAATTAATTCGTTTCCTAGTGAAACAAAATTAATTCTTTTATTTACCATGTCTGAAAAAATATATATGTATCTGTATCTGCATACTGAACTCATTGCCTCTCTGTCAGGAGATAGACAGCATGTTTCACTGAGAGTCCTTTGGAATTGTAGTTGTTCATTTTATGGCTCAAACTTCTTGAGCATTTCAAACTTGTTTGTTTTTACAATATTGTTATAATTGTATCAATAGTCCTCCTTGTTTTCCTCACTTCACTTTTTAAAAAATAAATTTATTTATTTTCAGTTTTCAACATTCATCTCCACAACATTTTGAATTTCAAATTTTCTCCCTCTCTCCTTCCTACCCCCACCTCAAGGCAGCATGTGTTCTCATTGCCCTTTCCTTCAATCTGCCCTCCCCCTTCTACCACCCCCCCCCAATACCCTTCCTTTCTCTTTTCCTGAAAGGTAAGACAAATTTCTATACCCCATGGCCTATATATCTTATTTCCTAGTTGTATGTAAAAACAACTTCTAACATTCATTTTTAAAGCTTTTAGTTCCACATTCTCTCCTTCCCCCCCTCCCCATCTACCCTCATTGAAAAGGCAGAAGGCAAGCAATTCAATACAGGTTTCACATGTGTTATCATGCAAAAGAACTTGATAACAGTCATGTTGTCAAAGACTAACTATATTTCTCTCTATCTTTTCCAGGCCTCCATTTATTCCATTCTCTCCTTTGACCTGTCCCTCTGCAAAAGTGTTTGCTTCTAATTACTGTTTCCCCCAATCTGCCATCTCTTCTATTATCCTCCCTCTTATCCCCTTCCCCCCATTCCTGTCAGGAAAAGTAAACTTCCATTCCCAATTGAGTGTTCATGTTATTCTCTCTTGAAGCCAAATCCAATGAAAGGTAGACTCACTCATTCCCGCTCACCTTCCCCTTCTTCCCCTCTATTGTAAAAACTCTTTCTTGCCACTTTTATGTCAGATGATTAACTACATTCTACCTCTCTCTTTCCTTTAGTACATTCCTCTCAACCCTTAATTTTCCTCTTAGATCTCATCCCTTCATATTCGGCTCACCCTGTGCCTTCTGTCTTTGTCTCTGTCTCTCTATCACTATATTTGTGTGTGTGTGTGTGTGTGTGTGTGTGTATACATATACATATATATTTCCTCCAACTCTCCTAATACTGACAAAGATCTCATAAGTTACATATATCATCCTTCCATGTAGGAATGTAAACACTTCAACTTTAATAAGTCACTTATGGCTTTCCTTACCTATTAACCTTTTCATGCTTCTCTTGATTCTTGTATCTTTTCAGCTCTGGTCTTTCCAACAAGAATGCTTGGAAGTCCCCTATTTCATTGAAGTTCCATTTCTTTTCCCCTGAAGTATGATACTCTGTTTTTCTGGGTAGTTGATTCTTGGTTTTAATCCTATCTCCTTTGACCTCTGGAATATCATATTTCAAGCCCTCCAATCCCTTAGTGTAGAAGCTACTAAATCCTGTGTTATCTTGAATATGTTTCCATGGTATTTGAATTGTTCCCTTATGGCTGCTTGCAATATTTTCTCCTTGACCTGAGGACTCTGGAATTTGGTTACAATATTCCTAGGAGTTTTCCTTTTGGGATCTCTTTCAGGAAGTGATCAGTGCATTCTTTCCATTTGTCTTTTACCTTCTGGTTCTAGAATATCAGAGAAGTTTTCCTTCATAATTTCTTGAAACCTGATTTCCAGGATAATGTGGCACATCCTGTTTTAGGTTACTTGCATTACAAGCACTAATGGATGAGTACAGGCTCATGTGTGTCAACAGAGTTGTGTGAATCTCAGAATGGAGCAGCTCTGGGACTAAATGCCTTTCCCTAAAGAGAAGTGACTGCCAAGTTTCTCTCTACGCATATCCCTGATTTCCCATGCACAGTGCTGCCAGTTCCCAAAGAAGACATGATATCTCGTTTTGAGCAAAGGGAAGCATCAGGGAGGCTGGAGAAAGAAGGCCTGAGGAGCTGCTTTCCAGGTGAGTGAGGTGAAAGCAAGTTTATGAGAGCTGGAATTACAAGAGGCTGCTATGTATTGTGGTGAGGCAAGGTTTCAATGTGGGGGCAGGAAGACCTGACTTGGAATTCTTTTTCAGATATTTCTAAGCAGTATCTTCCATGAGACTCAGTTTCTCCATCTGTAAAAAATTGGAGTTTTTGAACTCCCTTTTTGGGATCAATCTATGATTCTAAAAGAAGTCTTTGTTTGGAATTTGTGGGCATGGAATTCTCCTGAAAGTGAAAAAGGGATTATAGTATCCTATATGAGTTTTCACTTAGACTTTCTTGAAGTCATTTTCAAACATCTAAGTGCTTTCTACCTTCTAGACCCAGTACAAAGCTCTGCACACATAAATCAATTCAGGAGATGTCCCCTGTGCCCATGAAGCTCACAGTATAAGGGGCAGAGAGTTTGCCAACAACTATGTAGAAGACCACTGTGGATGAATTGGAGCTAGGCAGGAGACAAAGGCCCTAAATTTCAGGAGGACTGGGAAAGTCTTCCTTTGAGAGGCGGAATCTACATGGGGATTCAGGGTAGCCAAGGAGAATATTCTAGGCAGGAGGGATGGCAAAGAAAACTCATGAAGTCTGGAAGTAGACTATCCTGTTCCCAGAACAGGAAGGAGGCCCATATCAGTGGATTATAGCATATACATGGGGGAGAGGGTGAAAGAAGACTGGAAAAGTAGGTGAGGGGTAGGGGATAAAGTGTTTTAACTGCTATGGACAGGGTTTTACATTTGATATTTTGCTGGGGAACCAGAAGAGGTTTTTGAGTAGGTAGTGACATGGTCAGTTCAGAGCTTAAGGAAAATAACTTGAGAATTGGCTGGAGGATTGACTGAACTGAGGAAAAAGTTGAGGCAGCTGTACCAACCAGAAGGTTCTCAGATATGGGGTGACTGGTGTCTGAATGAAGAAAGTGACAATATTGAGATAGAGAGGGGTTTATGGAATGATGTCACAATAGTGGAATCAGCAGAACTTGGGAATAGTTTGAAAATGTTTGTCAGTAATGTGCATGTAGGAGAGTTGATGAGGAGTGCATTTCTGGGAGTTTTATTTCTGGGCCTGAACGGTTGGGAGGATGCCTTGGACAGCATTAGGGATGGAAGAAAATGGGAGGGTTGGAAAGAGAATGAGTTTCCTTTTGGATGTGGCAGAAGTAGAGCAAGGATTGAGTAATATCATTAAAACCTAAAGAGGGGAGGATCATGAAAAAGTCCAAGCCTGCAGAGAAGTCCAGAAGGATTTGGATTATGAAATGGCCATTAAATGTGGGCAATTTTGAGGTTACTGGCAATTTTGGACAGATGTCTAGAATAATTTCATATAGATAAACTTACTTGTGTCTAATGGTGGCCATATCTTGGGCATTGTGGAGGTAGGAAAAGAAAGAAAAATGGAGTTTCATAGAATGCCAGGGAAAGGAATTGGAGGCACCAAATGGAAATGTCTATCTCTAGCAAGATAGCCATAAAATGGAAAATATATATTGGATATCATTTCATGGGAGTGCATTGATCCCCATGGTTGAAGTTTTAAGGATTAGAGAGAAATCATTTCATTTGTGGTAACAGGAGAAGAGTCATTAGTGAGGGAGAGTGAAAACTAGTGACAAAAATGAGATTCTAGAGGGGGAATATATGGAGGTAGATGAGGGGATAGAGAGATCATTTGCTTGCGTAAGGGGATTTTCTGTAGCAAGCAGAAGAATAATCTTTCTACATAATGTGGGGATCACAAAAGAGAAGAAAATATCTGATTTCTGTGAGATGAGAAAGTTAAGAAAGTCCTTGATAAATGTCCATTTTTTTTCAGTGGCTGTGAGGGGCATCAAAGCAAGCCAGAATAGATGGTGGGGGATGAATGAAAAGATTTGGAAGAGCTGCTGTGGTGAGTGGCCAGCGAGTCAGGGAGATGGATTGCCTTGCCCTGGTGAAGGGCCAGCTTAAATTATGTAGTCTAAATTGGCAGTGGATCTGGCAGCCTAGTTTCATGATTTTCTCTCTCCATTTAGCATCACATGATGAGGAGAGATGACTGCTGCCTTACTCAGGAGTTTTCCAAGTCTAAACTTTGCATAAATCATCAGTCCAAGTCCCTCTCCCAATCTCTATGGTTAATCTCTATCTCCATTCTTGGAGAATCATTGGTCAGATTCATGTGGGTGACCACCACATCAATTTAGGAAGCTGGGAGTTAGAGACCCACAGCTGTTCTCTAGCAGGAGACCCTTCAGGTGCCTAGAAAAAAGCATCTTTAATCTTCAATACTGGTGCTGGTTCAGTGCATTCGGTGTTAGAACCTGAGTAAAGTAGCTTTGAAGAAGTGACTGAGCACAAGAAATAGACCAAAAATGGTCTGAGGCCTGAACATGTATTCAAGGACTAGAAGAGAGACCAGAAAACAGGCAGTGGAGGTAGAGGCTGAGGACTGCTGTTAACTCTGGGCCCAGGCAGGGAATCAGTAAAGATTTATTTTCTGCTTTCTGTTTTAGGGACTATTTTAAGCTATGAGGATGCAAAGGAAGCCAAAACACAGTCTACTGTCACACAGCTCAGAATCTAATTTATAAGGAAACTCTGATGCAGGGAAAAGAGAGTGTTTTGGATTGGAAATACATTTAGTTCCACAAGGAAAGAAGGGAATAAAAAGAGTGAGGATAATTTTGATTAAAAACGGAGACCAGGATGGGGGAGGAAATAGTCAAAATCAAACAAGAGCTAACAATTATACTGTAACACACTAGGTGTCATGAACTGTATAAATATTGTCTCATTTTATCCTCATGACAATGCTAGAAATGAAGTGCTTTTAGGGCATTTAGGGTTAGGGTTAGGGGCAGAATCAGACCCTCCCCCTAAATGAGCCTTATAATATGATTCTAACCCTAAGCCCACTTTACCTATAAGAAAACCTGAGGTGAACAGAGGTCTTCTCACTACCTTAGGGTCAAAAGACTACCAAGTTTCTGAGGCTGGATTGGAACTCAGATCTCCCATATTTGAGATCCAGCAATCTATCCACTGTCCCACCAGTTGTATTTTGATTTTTAAATAAAAGCCTGTGAAAATGCTCACACAAGGATGAGGTAGAAAATAGAAGGGGGATTTTACAAGATCCTGCTGGGGGAATGGAAATCCATTTCTTTAATTCTAACCAATCAAAATGACTTACTAATTACTATTTAAAAGATTTATTTTTCTATTGGCTCATAACCATTACTGTATTATATGAGAAAAGTATTTGAAGTCAATTGCAAATAATGCTTCGTGTTGTTTTTTTTTTTTAATTAGTGTTTATATATGAAAAAACATTTGAAAGGATAGAATTTCTTCAGGGATGACTTTGTTTTTCTACCTCTGGTACTGGGGCTACATGTTCACTGAAAACTGAATATCTACTGAATGTGCTGAAAGTACTGAATGACTAACACATGTTGCCAAGCAAGTCCTTTGAGAAGCTTCCAGACACAAGAAGAGCAACATGAACAGAGGAGAAGTTCCCATTAGAAAACAACATCCACATGTCAATGAGTGGCATTTTAAGGTCTGTTGTTGTAGCAAGGTTGTGGTGGTCCATGATGATTTCATGATGGGCTCTCCTGTGTGTGCCTGCTGTTGATAGTTTTGCAGTAGCTTACCTTCAGTGCTGCAAGAATGTAAACCCAAGGGAGATCTTGATCTGATAATTTCAGGTTTGATGAGATGTGACTGCAAGGTAGACCAAGATGGAGAGCAGAATTTCAGTGTAGTGATAGACAGCCACCAAAGGTGTTGGCATGCCTGTGACCATTGCACATGAATGTCTACCCTTCCTGGTAGTTTGCAAACAATTTGATGTCAAGTTGAGAAACTGAAAGAATATATTGCACATAGTCAATAGCAGTCAGAATTTGAGGTACTCACTGCAGGATCCCCAAATGCTGTGTACTCCTGATCATGACAGTTTCAAATCAATGCATAAAGACCAATGTTAAGGTTGAAACATGCACATACTTGTGACAAATTGGACAATTATTTACTGCTTAAAGGGCCACTGACAAATTTTTAGCTCAAATCCCTTGGACCACTGCCGCAATCCTTCAAGGAGTTTCTGAAACTCTAAAGGACAAAGGATGTAAGAGGCTCACTTGTGAAGCATGATGGCCCCTGCTCTAGATAAGGATGATGAACTTAAGTGCCTGGATCAGGCACATATTTTTAGACTTGGGCATTGGATTTCATTTTTTTAATTGTGTGTTTTAGCAGGATTTTAATTTAGTTTTAGTGAGCATTGGCATTGACAGATAATTTGTGAAAAGGAACAATTAATGACTATCTCAAAAATTAATGAGTCAGAGCAAAATAAATCATTCCTCAGATACACGAAAAAGAATTGGTGTTCTTCATGTGATCTCAGAAATGCAACAGAAAAAATAAGATTGAAAGTGATCTCTTGGGAAATAATTTTATTCTTACAGATAGCATAGAACATGAAATAATTTGAATATTCCTTATATGTACACTAAATGGCAGTATATCTATGAAGAAAGCATTGAAAATACACACAATGAAAGGGAAAGGAAAAGACTGAAAAGGAGATATTTTGTTAATTCCTGTCAACAAAGCGTGCCCATTCATGGGGATGTAATTCTACTCTCAGACTTTAGGATTTTGGTCAAGTCGTTCAGCCATTCTGAGCCCATGTCTAAGTTGTGAATGTGGTGAGAATGATGACCCTACCTTTATTACAGCTTTCTTGTGAGAATCCAATGCAAATTCATACATCAAAATCTTTGTAAACTAAATCATCCTTGACATGTAAGCAGAGGACTTTTTACAATGATAGCTTCTGCACTTTAAGATTTTTCTCTTTCCCCAGAGAACTAGAGAGGAACTGAGTTTATGTTCTGCTGATAGATAAAAGGGTATATACATGTATGTGTCTTTGCATAGTATATGTATTTCCATTATTTTTTCCTGGGTTCTTTCTTTTTCAGCAGGAGAGATCAGACTGGAAATGAAGGAAACTCATGTAGAACTAATCCATTCTGTGGAAGAAATTCACAAGCAAAGATTCATGAGTGGTGATCTCTCTGAATGGATTTGGAAAGAAATCTGTGCCAGACATGAGTGAATCCACACTAGAGAGAAATATGCTGACTGTTAACAATGTGGGAAGGGTTTTAGAGAGAGGAGATACTTTATTGCATATCAGAGAATCCGTAATGGAAAAAAACCTTATGAATGAAATCAATGTGGAAAGGCTTTTCAAAGTAAGACCAGTCTTACTTTACATTAGAAAACACACCCTGGAGAGAAATGTTACAAATGGAACCAGTGTGAAAAGACTCATGCATTGAAAGAGAGTATTGTTCAGCATCAGAAGGTCCACACTGGAGAGAAACCTTATAAATGTAATCAATGTGGAAAGGCTTTCAGATATATCTCCAATCTCTCTGACCATCAGGAAAGAGAGAAGCATAAATTGAATCATTCTGGAAAGGCTTTCAGATGTAGAAAAATCTTGATAAATATTAGAGAATCCATACTGGAGAAAAGCTTTATGAATGTCATGAATCTGAAAATACATTTGCATGAAGCTTGTTCTTGTACAGCATCAAAGAACCCACACTAGAGACAAACTTTCTAACTGTAATCAGTGTTGAAAGACTTTTACATGCAATGGCAGCCTTATTCATTATCAGAGAATCCACACTGAAGAGAAACCTTATGAATGTAAGGAATGAAAAAAAACTTTTAAGTAGTGTACAGTGTTACTGTACTTCAGAGGTTCTACACTGGTGAGAAAAGTTGAGAAAGTAATTGAAGTGGTAAAGCCTTCAGGCTAAAGTTAGTCCTTGTTTATCATCAGAGAATTCATGGGAGATACAGGGAGCTTGTAGCTGACCTGAATGATGAAAGGCTTTGAAACTGAGTAGAGACCTTCTTAGCAGAAAATTCACTATGGGTACAAACCATAAAAGTACTCGGTGTGGGGAGGCCTTCATCCAGAGATCATCTCTAATCCTCTCATGAGAGAATTTATACTGAAAAGCAACCTTGTGTATTTACTGAGTGGTTACATGCCTTTCTCTAGAACATGGAGGTCACTGGTGAAGTTTAAATTGTCTGTCTGACTACAACAGAAAGGTGAGAAAAGGAAAATAATTCATGTGATCCTCCAGGTTGCAAAACCAAAACAGGAGGGAATAGGCTGATAATCTACAGAACTATGGGAGACAATCCATCTGGATGTTCTCAGAAACAGAATGTCTTCAGAAAAAGGAAAAGGCCTTAGGTCAATGTTATGTCAACTGGGGAACAATCTTTGATGAAGAGAAAGATTCAGATAGGTTTAATCAAAGATACAAAAATTGGAACAATTTAGGGGAATGTTGTGTTCTCCCAGGGGCCACCTCCATGCACGTATTCAGCCTACATCAAGGTCATTGCATGTGACAGTCAAGAAACTTCTCATTAGCTTGAGATCTTTTCTGCCTCCTGATTTCGGGGACCCAAGAATCATGAGGATGAGGAAGGGATTCCCCTGATGGACCTGAGGCAGAGCAGAGCCATTTTGTGAACAAAGCAGCCCCTCCTAGGCAGGTAAGAGGCCTTGCAAGCACTGTCTACAAAGCTTTCCATGGTTGCTCCTTTTCTGCCTGCCTGGAAGGGAAAGGGAAAGAAACCCAGTTCAACATCAGAGGCTGCTGATCACATACTCTCTGCAGATCAATGAAGGGCTGAGGTCATCAGGACAACACTCTCATCAGAATGATGCTTTCCAGTGCAGACATCAACAGCTTGGACATGAGAGAGCAGTTCAAGAAGAATTATGGGAAGTCTCTATATTGTCTCATCAAGGAAAGTCAGAGTAGTTTTGCTTTGCCAGAAAAGGCAAACACTGATAGGAGGAAAGCTTTCTAATAAAATTCATTTGAATGCTAATGAGGACCCAAGGCCACTTCTTGTTTCCTTGTCACTGAATTGATCAGAGACTCTTGAGTTGGAAGGGTCTTCAGGGGCCATCTGGGCCAGACTCATACCTGCAGAGGCCTCTCCCTGAAAACATTTGTGCTTAATGGCCAGCCAAGAAGGCAACTCATCATTAGGACATGGTTCTCCATGTCAGACTGAAACCTGCCTCTTACAGCTTACACCCATTAGTCCTGGGTCTTCCCTCTGGGGTCAAGCAAAACAATTGTGGTTCACCTTACACATTATCATGCCTTTCAGATATCTCAAGAGTGTTTCCTGTTGCCCACCAAGTTTTCTCTTCAAGATAAGTAGCTTCAGTTCTTTCAATGGATCCTCACTTGGCATGGTCTCCAATCCATCATATTCATAGCCTTTTTTGGATGTGCTCCAAATAGGCAGTGCTGTTTGGTGATTTTCAATTCATCATAGACCTAGGTAGAAGGAAATCTCTCCTTTATACATATTTATTTGTCTGCAGGTAGCTGCCAAAGTTGACACCAAACTGGAGTACAAATTTCTTTGTAAATTCGTTTTTGCTAACCATATTGGAAGCATGGCTTTGGGACCCTAACATCTGTCAGTTGCGGTTATGTTTATAGACTAGATAGAAGTGGAGGGCCATCACCAGATATCTCACCACTGGACTCTGAACTCTGAAGGAACTAGTTAGGCTGATGACTTTACACAGCTCCACCTCACTTAAATCCAATTCACTTGCAAAGGACTAAACACAACCATCTGGGTGAAGAAGCTCATGAGCTCCAAAGATCAGGTCAGTCTTCCTCTGTCAGTAAAATGCAAAACCTCAGTTTTCTTGTCAGTCCCTAATAATTGAAGAAAAACTCTAAGTTAAAAAGTTCAGTGCTCTCTTAAGAGACTTGACTTCAAAAGGGATCATTATGTCACCACCAGCTTCAAGGCACTTCCTGTCAAGGAAACTTGTGATCCTCTATACCTTTAAGTTTCCTGATTGAATTCTAGGGTATCTGTTCTTCTCTACCAGCCAGGATGATGCCATCCCTGGAAATATTGTCTCTGATAGTTTTGTACAATTAGAGTAATTTTTTTTCTGTCATTAGATATTTCTGTGCAATCCAAGTGTAAAATATCAATGTTTTCACCCATCTTTCAGACTTTCAGCCAGTCTCATGGTTCTTACCTCCATGATGCTGTCAGTCCTTTAACCATTTATATTGTTTTCCCTACCTACCAACTTCTGTTCCTTGTTCTACGTTTTTCTCAAATATTTTATTGAAAAAATGTCTTCCAAAAATGAACATATGAAAAAATGTACAAACACATGAGTACAATAATGACAAAGGAAAATGTGTGTCATCTTGTTCCATTGCTTTATAAACATCTTTTGAGTTTCTTGCCAAAATGTGCCCCTGGTACCTCATAAAACCTAAAGGGCAAGTTCAAAAAATCTAGTGATAGAGAAAGCTGCCTCTCCTCCTCCAGGTCTTTGAGCTCAATGGCAAAGCCATGGCCCTCTTTATTACTAAGTTCATATTAATTATTAAATTGCTAGTGCTCAGAGCCCTTTACCTGAGTTGACTTGATTTTCCTTGTGACAATGAGTCCTCGTGGTCTTGAGACCAAGAGTCCACTCTCTCCTGAAGGAAGGCTTTAGTTTGTTATATCTATGCATGAAAAACATGGTCATCAAATTAGACCTGATTATCTAAAGACCATCATGACAGTCTCACCTGATTTCTTGTTCAGTCATGTCAATCATATGTGACTCTTTGTGACCTCACTGGGAGGTGTGGCGGCTGTTTCTTGGCATTGGTGCTGGATTGGTTTGTTAGTTCCTTCTCCAGTTCATTTTATAAGTGAAGAAACTGAGATGAATTGGGTTAAGTGATTTGGCCAGGTTCATATACCTAGTAAGTATCTGGCTGGACTCCATCTTGTGAAGTTGAGTCTTCCCATTTCCAAGCTCTATACCCTTTGGCACCAATTAATTGTCCTTAGTCTCACCTTTGAGAAGTTTTTAAGCTTCTACAAGATATCGTGTAGTTCTTGATTCATCCAGTTGTATCCAATTTTTGTGACTCCATGGACCATAGCAGGCCAGGCCCATCTATCCTCTACTACCTTCCAAAGTCTGTCCAAGTTCATTTTCTGTGTTTTCATGACAGTATCCATCTTAACCTCTGCATTTTCCTTCTATCTTTCCCAAAATCAGGGTCTTTCCTAAAGAATCCCATGCTCTTATTATGTGGCCAAAGTCTTTCAGCTTCAGTGTTTGACCTTCCAGTGAATAGGATGAATGAATTTCTGTAAGCCTTAATTGATTTCACCTTTTTGTTGCCCAAGGGACTCTCAAAAGTTTTCTCCAGCACCATTATTTAATTTGTTAATTTTGTGGTGCTTACCTTGCCTTATGCTGCTACTCTAACAACAATACTATTGGAAGACCCATAGCTTTATGATATGGGCTTCTGTTGGCAGGGTGATCTCTCTGGTTGTTTTCACATTCTTTCCAGATTTGTCATAACTGTCCTTTAAAGAAGGAGATGTCTTTTAATTTCCTGGCTGCACTCACTGTCTGCAATGATCTTGGAGAGAAAGGAGATGAAATCTTCTGCTGCTTCCCTTTCTGCCCTCCTTGGTTGCCAGAAAAATGCTGGCACCAGTAGGCAAGATGTCAAAATATATGTGTGTGAATGTGTGTGTATTTTCAAGGAAGCTTTTTGAAAAATGTTTTTATTTCATGCAATCGAAAAGCCTTTTCATAACATCGTAGAAGAAAAAGGTGATTTACATGAAACTGCAAATCAACGGTGCATAAGTTCCTGTTCCTTTCAAATCACATCACAAAACTGTGATGTAATTTTTTCTCTTATTCTCCTTTCCCCCACCCCACCATCCTAGAAAGGGCTAACATTAGGCACAAACAGGTGTTTTGTGTAAATTATTGTATACATACTTCTATTTATCAATTATTTCTCTGTATGCAAAGAACATCTATCATTCTATGTCCTTTAGAGCAAACTTGGTGTTTATAAAAGATAAAAGAATTTCTTCAATCAAAATTTCTCTTACAACATTATTGCTGTTACTATACAGAATACTCTCTTGGGTCTGCTCATTTCACTCTTCCTTATTTACTGCACATATCTCCTTGCTTTTCTAAAATCTTGAGGTCACTATGTTTCATAACAGTAGTATTCCATCACAATCATGTGCCTCCATTTCTTCAACCATTCTCAAACTGATGGGCATCTTCACACTTTCCAGTTCTTTGTCCACCACAAAGAGAGCTGCTATAAACATTTTAGAACACTTAGATTCTTTTCCTTTTTCCATAATCATGTCAACAAATAGCCCAAGTATTGGTATGCCCACATAATTCCAGATTGCTCTCCAAAATGTCTGAATCATTTTATAATTCCACCAACAATGAATTTATGTCCCAAGTTTTCCACTTTTCTCCAACATTTGCCACTTTCCCATTCTGCCATTTGCAGTTCTATTTTTTGTTTGTGGTCCCTGAAGTAATTTCCATTCTTGTTTCATTATGGAATAAAAAGATATATTGATTTTTTCTGCCTTTTGCAGGGTCTCTGTGCCCTGGTGATATTCAAAGACCTTTCATGTGTTGCAAAGAAATAGGCATATCCCTTTGACATCCCATTTAGAAGACGCCTTATATTTTACCTCTAGTTTCTCCAGGAATGTGCTTCTCTCTCCTGCTTTCATCTCCTTCTACATATCTTCCTTCTCATTTATCCTCTCAGTTTCTCATATTGATTTCCCTTTGTCCTTTCCCCTTCAACTAAACCTGTTCAGTAGTTTCTGAGTTCCATCCCTTTCTCTTCCCCTTTCCAACATGGATGTCTCTCCCTCTTTTCATTATCTACCTCCTCTTTCTGTTTTACCAAGATGATCATTCTCTGATTCATACACTCTATGGGTATAAAATGTGTTCAGGAAAGATGAATACTTATGATTGATGACAGTCTCTTGAGAACACTATGGAAACATTTAGCCTATTTCTCTAGCCTCATGTCTTTATCAGTAATCAAGGTGACAGGGAATAGGTAAGCTGCAGCATAAATCCTTGCTTGTAAATAACCTTCAGGGCATCATGAAAGCACTTCAGGTTTTTACTGTAAGTGTAAAACTAAGTTTCCTTTGCCTTCTGATTGAGCCAAGAATCCTGGATCTCTCTAAGCTTCACTTTCTGTGAGAGAGTTAAATGTTGATGTCTTAGAGATGGATGAACGACCCTTCTGGTAAACCCTGTGGAGTTCTTCATTTTCATGTAGCAGTTTCAGAATTTCCCCATCATTTTCATCAAACCAATCTTGATATTTGTTCCTGTTCTGATCCAGATGAATAGAATCAGTGTTATCCACCATTCCTCTGAACACTATCCACTGCTTTTCTGTTCACTCCAACTTGAAAACAAACATTCCTCCTCAGAGAAGTGTTCTAGCATTAAGTTTCTGCTAATCATGTAGACCTGGGGCTGCTGCTATTGTTGGAAACAAACATACAGCTTGGAGAGGATAAGTCTGTGACCTTTCCAGCACTCTGCACCACACATTGCATTCATCACTCTCACATCCTGTCTGTCTCTTCTCCTTACAACTCCAAACTCTATTAAATTCCAATGTTTGCTGTAAGGGTACATCCACAAAGTTTTATTGTGTTCAGGTAAAAGGAAAAAGGTTTTGGTAATGGGAAGGTAATGAGTTGCACAAGTCTTCAATCATAAGGGAGCATGTCTGTCACTGTTTCCAGCACTACCCCCAAGGACTCTCTGCCATTAGTCTCAGCCTAGACTAGCAATAAAGACACCCAGAATTACATCATCTTGTTCTCTTTTAGCGCACTGATGATGAGTCTCTAGGTCTTCGTAAGCTTTTCTTTCACATCACCAGTGTACATCATGATGAGAGCATAGGCATTGATGATGGTGGGATGATGTTTTCTGGCAAGTGACAATCACATTCTCATGAGCCTGTCATTCAGTCCTTTTGATGGGCATCCAAGCTTGTTGAATAGATTAGTATTGATTGGGAAAACCTACATCAGCTTCTCAGTGCTCCCCTTCACTGTGGCCACTCCAGAAATGTGTGTAAGGAGCTTCATCTTCAAGAATTTGGCCTTCTTTTGCCAGCCTTGCTTCATTCAGGGCTGCTATTTGCTTGTGATATCTGCTGAATTCTCCTGAAACAAGAACTGTGTCTCTGTAAGGTCTACTGAATATTGTTTTATCCAGAAGTGTGTGAAAATTTCACGGGCTAATAAATAGACAGAATCGTCTTTGCAGAAATTTTTGTACATTTTTTCTATGTTCTGACTGAAGGGTGGGATCCCTGCCTGCCATGGTAATCAGGACAGTGTCAGGTAAGCAGACAATTTTTAGGGGACCTTTTCTAACCCCTTCATCACACCAGGAAGGGAGGGGTGAGGTCCTCAAGGGTTACTCAAACACTCAGGGGCTGCCAAATCCCACTGCTGCTGCCAGTGAGAGATGACCTGATGTCCTGGGCCACCTGTGTGCAGGATTATGATTACAGCTCCCAGTGTATCCTGGCCTGCTGCTTGGTCACTTGATGGCACCACAGGACAGTGAGAAAAGCAAAAATGGTCAGATGGAATAGGTGACATCTTTTGGCTCCCTTCCAAATTGGATTTAGGTGAGACTGAGCTGCACGAAGTCCTCAGCCTCACTCTTCCATAGATGTCACAGCCTAGTGATAGGACAGAATCGAGGTGACTGGTGATGGATCAAGATGCAATGGATGACCTTGGCATGTTCTATGTCTCACTAAGCTCCAAGCCACCTTCTTGGCCTCTGGAACACAATGTTCTCACTTACCTATTCCACTGGTGAAGTCTTCACATGCTTGGGGCAGGCACACTGCCCTCCCCCACCCCACACTCAGTTTTCCTCCTCCTGGTTTCTCTGCTGTGAGGAAATGGTTTACAGGGATGTGGCCCCTGCACTTGCTACAGCTTCTGGGAACCACAGGTGAGGATTAGGTGGATCCAATATGGAGAGCAGCCCTGAAAGGGGTTCAGCAGTCCCCAAACAGTAGGGACTTCTCTTCTCTGAACACACCCTACACCCTGTTAAGATGGAGTCATTCTGATCCAGTAACCTTTTATTCTTGTACTTACAGTTCTAATGCCTTGATGGCCAATTAGGAGTCTCTGCTGCCTCAACATCTGGCCTCTTTGTAGAGGGTCAACGATCACAATTACAGTGGGAGAACTCAGTCCAATCTAATCTGGATTTGAGTTACAAATGGTATACAGGATCCCAACTTTCCCAAGAGCCATTTGCTGCCTGCTAGGTCTATCACTGAGTTAGGATGGTGCTGCAGTTTTACAAATGTCCTGTTTCTGCTCAGCAGAGGAGGGGGTGAGTGTGAAAGGAGGGAGGAGGGGAGGGGTTGGAGATACCACGAAGAGTAACTCTCAGGGGCGTGGATTGGTGGTGGCACAGATGCAGTTTGATCACAGTGGGGTGGGGGTGGCGCTTGGAGGCCTGGGAGGAGTTTAGAGCAGAGGAGGGATCATTGCCCTGGAGAAGGCACTGCATGGGATAGAAGGCAGGGCTTCGGGAGGGCAGGCAGCCAGGATCTCTGAGTCCTAGTGCTGGGTGTGATTGGAGGAAAGGGCCCAGCCATCCTGGCCTTGGGGACGGGAGCGGGTGGGGCTGTTGGGGTAGGAATACCCTCCCAGGGTGGGCTGGCCAGGAGCAGGAAGTGTTTCAGCCCAGAATGCTCTGCTCTCCCTGCACCTCAAATCTCTTTCCTTTCTTCCCTGGAGCCGAGGTCGCTGCGTCCTCTGGAGCCCAGCTCTGTGCTTGCGGGTCCCAGGTAGGACTGAGCCACAGCGCCCTTCACCCGCCCCCTCTTTCCTGGCTTCCCCTGCAATTCAATCCCCTCCTCCTCGTCCGACCTCATAGTGATTGCCCTCCAGGTCTGCCAAAGCACACCTTCCTCCCAATCCTGACTCCTGGATGAGCTCCCTGCCCCTACATCTTTCCCAGACTCCCCTTCACTTCCTAAATTCCTGCCTCACTTTCCCCAGATTTTCCACTGTATAACACTTTTCCATATTGCAGACTTTGCCCATAGGATTCTGGGAGTCCTGATTTCAGCCTTCTGTCAGGCCCCCCGTGTCCTGTCTCCCAGTCCCCTAATCTCTAACCTCTTGGTTAGGAATTCCCTTCTCTTGCCTTCAGATCCAGCCCCCTTTGGAGATCCAAGAATCCTTCCTTCCTATGTATCCAGACTTGAACACAGGTCCTAAATTTCCTTCCTAGCCCCCTTTCTCAGCACCCAAGACTCTGGTGTTGCTTCCCTGTCGGATCCCAGGCATGTGGCTCCCTCTCTCCAGTTTCCCTTCAGGGATTAAAAGCCTAAACTCTACCAGAGCATCCCGACATTCCTCCCCAGCTCCTAGTGAGACCTCAGGACACAGTCATCCTGGTTCCACAGCCTCACTGTCCAGCTGGATCCCTTCTGTCCTTCCAGTGTCCCTCACCTCCCTCTATTAGGTATGTTAGATGTTCTTGATTCCCAGACTGTACCCCTGCTCCCATTCCTCAGGGCTCCTGAGGCCCTATCTCAGGCCCCATGCCAGGGGGTGAATCCCAGACTGCATGTTGTCTCCCAGTCTTAGGCTTCCCCTGATCATTCAAGGCCCTTCCCCCACCTCAACCTTCCCTAGCTTCCCTCTCTCTTAGATCAGACAGTCAGCCTGTAGTCTAAATAATGTGTCTGTGAGTCAGGGAGGGGGGATGCAAGGACGGCAGAGGGCCATGTGAAGGGAGAACTCTGACTGAGGAGCCACTGAGGCTCTGCCTGGTCTCATCCCATCTGGGATCCCAAACCCCTCTGCTTCCTGGGTCTCTGTGGGAGAATGGAGGGGAGGGGTGGGCAGGAGGGGAGTAAGAGAGGGAGGGAAAGCATCTCCCTCTTCAGACTATCTCCATTTCCAAGCCTTACCCTTCCTCTGTAGGGTAGACTCTCTTCCTTGAGGGTGGTGCCAGGGTCTTTGTAACTGTTCTGGGCCTCACCCTTGTGAATCCCTGTAGGTCAGCCTGCTGTCCTGGAAGAGAACAGCAACACCCCTCCCCTTGCCCAGCTCAGTCTGCAGAGGAACCAGGCCTGGCCTGAGGTGGGAGCCTGGAGCCAGAGGGAATGGCCCCTGTGAGCTATAGCCACCCTCCCCAGGTGAGTGCAGTCTGTGTCTAGACATGAGCCATGAGGCCATTTCCATAGATGTAGAGCATTGTCTACGAAGCTGCCAACGTGGTCTTCATGGAGCATTTCTGCACAAAAATAGGCATGAAATTGAATGAGGTAGTAACAACACTGCCCTGCTCTGCTGCTCTGGCTTAAGCTGATTCCCTTTCTCTTTGGCATATGGAGCATGAACTCCCCCTCCTCACGTCTCTGCCCTCCCCTGTGTGTTTTCAAGCTCTCCCTCCTTACAGTAGCTCAGGCAGGTGTCCCCAGTCTCCCTTAGTCCCTCCCCTTAACCATTTATTGGGTCCATTCAGTAAATATTTGTTATTGTTATATAGCTGTTTTTTATTCCTGTCTGGCTCTTTGAGTCTTCTGGACCCATTGGGTTGTTCCTGGTAGGCAGCCTCAGTGGTTTGACATTTCCTTCTCCAACTTATTTGACAGAGGAGGAACCTGAAACAAGTAGGGTTAAGTCTGGCTTTCCTAGAATCCCGCAGCTAGTGTTTGAGGCAGGATTGGAGCTCAGGTCCTCCTGAGTCCAGAGCCAGCTCTCCATTCACAGGGCCATTTAGCACCTCACATGTCAGCAGATTTGTCCAAACTAGCTCTGCACAGTATCAGACGGAGTTAACTCTGAGAGGGAAGGTCTTAAGAGTTTTGGGGAAGAGGAAAATAATTGTTGTAGAAAGTGAAATTTTATCTGAGACATGAAGGAAACCCAGAGGCCAAGGTCAGAATGAGAACTTTCCTGTTATGGTAGATAGCTATTGGAAAGGCCAAAATCAGGAGGTGGGGAATTTGGTCAAGAGACAACCAGAAGACTTATGTCTGTGGGTCAGAGAAGAAGTGGAGGAGGTGAGTGAGGTGTAGAAAGACTGGAAAAGGGAGTTGGAGCTGGTCATATGGACCTACTATGTGCCACCTGATTCAGCTTACACATTTTCTCTCATTTGATCCTGTTGTAAGAAGTCTCAGGTTCCTTGCTAGTGACAGGCTGAATAAAGCAGCACAGGCTGCAGCCAGGTGGGTACGGTGCCCCTTTTGTGTCTTCTGAAAGGGCAACATGCCTGAGTAGTAGGGGATGGACACAGCTGTTCCAAGGATGTCATCTGTCTAGATCCTCATTGTGGTAGGATTTGGTTTGACATTTTTGAGGCCATGTTCACTAATGATATTGGCAATTCATTATAGGTTATACATGTTCAGTCTTCTGAAACATATTTCCAGGTCAGTCATTCAGTCATGCTGTGAATGAAATCAGACAGAAAACCCCAAGAGAAATTAAGCAAAAGTATCCATCCATCTGCATTCAGAGCCCACCAGTTCTTTCTCAGAGTATGAGTAGCATTTTCTTTCCTAAGCCCTTTGCAGTTGTCTTAGGGTGTTGTATTGCTGAGGAGAGCTAAGTCATTCACAGATCATTATTGTTACAATGTTGCTGTTCCTGTGTCCAGTGTTCTCCTGGTTCTGCTCATCTCACTTTCCATCAGCTCCTGTAAGTCTTCACAGGCTTTTCTGAGAGCATCCTGTGCATCATTTCATGTAATATGATGGTATTCAATTACAATCCTATACAACAACTTGTTCAGCCATTCCCCAGTGGATGAGCATCCCCTCAGTCTCTCATTCTTTGCCTCCTCTAACAGAGTTGGTATAAATATTTTTTTTACATATAGGTCATTTTTGTTTTTTCTCTCTTTGGGATACAGACCTAGTAATGGTATTGCTGGGTCAAAGAGGATGGATGGTTTTATAAGTCCTCTGGACAGAATTCACTTTACAATATCACCAACATCAATTTTTCACACAACCCTTCTAACATTTGTCTTTCTCATTTTTTGTCCTATTACCATCTAACAAATTTGAGTTTGTATTGCAGAATTAATTCAATTTGTATTTCTCTCCTCAGTGATTTAGAGCTTTTTATCATATGGCTATAGATAGCTTTGATTACTACATGTGAAAACTGACTTCATTTTTTTTTTCATTTATCAATTAAGCAATAATTCTTATTTTCATAAGTATCTTTCATTTCTCTATTTATTTGAGAATTGATGCCTTTTTCAGAGAAACTTGCTTTGAAAGTTTTTAGTAAAAATTATGTTTGCTAAATCCATTTCCCTCCATCCTACTTCCACATGTTTATTCTGTTTTCTCTCTCCATTCACCCTGACCCTTCTCAAAACTGTTTTGCTTCTGACAATTATCTTCCCCTCCCATTATGCCCTCCCTTCTAGGAGCACCCCCTCCCATTCTCTTACCCTATTCCTTTCCTACTTTCCTATAGGGTAAGATAAATCTCTATACCTAAGTGAGTTGTATATTATTCCCTTTTCAAGCCAGTGCTGTTGAGAATGAGGTCTTCCCTGGCACCTGTCCCATCTTCCCCTCCACTCTAACATGTCTTTCATGCCTCTTTATATGAGATAATTTACCTCATTCTACTTTTCCATTTCCCTTTCTTCCAGTACATTCCTTTTACTCAGCCCTTAATTTCATATTTTTAAGTATTGTCCCATCATATTCCACGTAAACCTGTGCCCTCTCTCTATACCTATCCCTTCTCAGTGCCCCCATAATCTGAAAGTTCTTAGGCGTTCCAGGTATCATCTTCCCATGTAAGAGTTTCAGCTTCAAAGTCAGTAGGACAGAGCAGACAACTCAACACAGTTTACAAGGAAGCAAAGGAATGATCACCAGCTCTCAGCCCAGACAAAGTCAAGTGCCAGTCATGTCATCATTGCTCTGGTGGCAACGAAGGGTGAACACACTATTTACTGAAATGGACATTTATTACTGCATATTTTTAATCCTCTCTCTCATTCTGGTGTGCACATGGCAAGGCTTTTTTTCTTTTCTTATTTTGTATTATTTTCATTTTAACATATTTAGGTTTCTTCATTTGTTCTTTTCTTATTTGTACTAATGTTTCATATTTTAAAAATTTCAATTAAACAATAGATAAATCTTATTGAATCTCTTTAGTGTTGATCTGTTTATGCTTCTCTTGAGTCTTGTATTTGAAAGTCAGATGTTCTCTTCAGCTCTAGTCTTTTCTTCAAGAATGCTTAGAAGTCCTCTCTTTCATTGCACATTTTGCTTTTTTCCCTCAAGGATCATACTCAGTTTTGCTGGGAAGGTGATTGGTACTTGCCTTCCTAACTCCTTTGCCCTCCACAATATCACATTCCAAGCCCTTTCTCCTGTATTATCTAGAAGTTGCCTCAGTCTTGTGTGATCCTGGCTGTGGCTCCACGCCTACTGGAATTGTTTCTTTCTGTGCCCTTACAATATTTTCTCGTTGACCTTGGAGCTCTGGAATTGGATATAACATTCCTATGAGTTTTCATTTGAGTATCTCTTTCAGGAGGTGATTAGTGGATTCACTCACTTTCAACTTTATCCTCAGTTTCTAGATTGTCAGCACACTTTTCCTTGATAATTTCTTCAAAGCTGATGTCTAGGCTCGTTTTGTTTTGTTTAGATTTTTCATAATTAATTAATTTATTTTTAGTTTTCAAAATTCCCTTCCTTAAGATTTTGAGTTTTGAATATTTTCCCCCTCCTTAAGACAGCATGCAATGTGATATAGGCTGTACTTATATATTCATATGAAACATGTTTTCGCATTGGTTTTTGTCCTTCATCTTTGAAGGAGACCAAAATGGCCTCACTATGATAAAGTGAAATTTCAGTGTGTCCAGCTGTGGCTGATCAGACCAACAGAAACTTGGAAGGCTCTACCAGAGGTTGGGCACAGAGAGTCCATGTAAATATTTGTGGTGGATATCCCAAATTTGCACATCCGGTGTTTCCTTTGTGCTGTCTCATTTCTGCTTTGTTCAAAGAGCACAGCACCTTTTCTGATGTGGGCTATTAAATATATTTTCACTGTAGTCATGCTGTGTTGAAGAATTAAAATGAGTGGAAGCAATCATCTAACAAACCAAAACACAATACACACAGAAACACACACACACAAATGATCTGCTATGGTTTATGAATTTATTCCATAGTTCTTTCTCTGGATGTGGAAGGCGTTGTGCCTTAGAAGATCATTGGGAATTTTTTTTTTAAGTCCTTGCATTCCAATGAAGTTCCAAGTCTCCCCCAAAAAACTCTTGCACACTGTGGTCATTGCTGTGCACAAAATTCTCCTGGTTCTGCTCCTTTTGTTCAGCATCAGATCATATAAGTCCTGCCAGGCCTCTCTGAAGTCTTCCTGTTCATCATTTCTTATAGCACAATAGTATTCCATCACATTCATATACCATAATTCATTCAGCCATTTTCCAGTTGATGGACATCCCCTTGATTTCTAGTTTTTGCCCACCACAAAAAGTGCTGCTATAAATATTTTTGTACATGTGGAAGCATTTCCCATTTTTAGGATCTCTTGGGGATACAGTCCTAGAGGCGCTATTGCTGGGTCACACGGTATGCACATTTTTGTAACCCTTTGGGCATAGTTCCAGAATGGTTGGATCAGCTCACAGCTCCACTAAAAGTGTATTAGTGTTCCAACTCTCCCCCATCCTTTCCAACATTTATCATCTTCATGTTCTGTCATGTTTGCCAATCTGATGGATGTGATGTGGTATCTCAGAGTTGTTTTGATTTGCATCTCTAATCAAAAGTGATTGAGAGCATTTTTTTCAGATGACTATAGATATCTTTAATTTCTTCCTCTGAAAATTGCCCGTTCATATCCTCTGACCATTTATCAGTTGGGGAATGACATGTATTTTTGTACAATTGACTTAGTTCTCTATATATTCTAGAAATGAGGCCTTTATCCCTGAGGTTAGCTGTAAAAATTCTTTCCCAGTTTTCTACATACCCTGAATTTTGGTTGCATTGGGTTTGGTTGTGCAAAAACTTTTCTTTTTAATGTAATCAAAATTATTCATCTTGCACTTCATAATGCTTTCTATCTCTTCTTTAGTCAAACATTCTTTCTTTCTCCATAAATCTGATAAATCCACTGTTCCTTGCTTCACTAATTTGTCTATAGTATCAATCTTTATTCCTAGATCATGTACCCATTTGGATTTTATTCTTGTGCATGGTGTCAGGCATTAGTCTATGCCTAGTTTTTGCCACACTTTTATCCAGTTTTCCTAGCAATTTTGTTGAAAAGTGAATTCATTCCCAGAAGCTGGGGTCCTTGGGTTTATCAAACAGTAGATAGCTATATTCCTTGTTTATTATGTCTTGAGTACCTAGCATATTCCACTTGTCTACTCTTCTGTTTCTTACCCAGTACAAAGTGGTTTTGATAATTGCTGCTTTATAATACAATTTGAGATCTGGTAGAGCTAGGCCACCTTCCCTAACATTTCTTTTCATTAGTCCCCTTAATATTCTGGATATTTTGTTCATCCAGATGAATTTTGATACTCCTTTTTCCAGTTCTAGAAAATAGTTATCTGATAGTTTAATTGGTATGGCACTAAATAAGTAAATTAATTTAGGTAAAATTGTCATTTTCATTATATTGGCTCGGCCTACCCATAAGAAGCTGATGTTTTTCCACTTACTTAGATCTGACTTTATTTCTTTGAAAAGTGTCTTGTAGTTGTGTTCATATGGTCCTTGGGTTTGATTTGGCAGGTAAACCCCCAAATATTTTACGGTGTCAACCCTGGCTTTAGATGGGATTTTTCTTTCTATCTCTTGCTGTTGGGCTTTGTTACTAATATTTAGAAAGGCAGAAGATTTGTGTGGGTTTATTTTGTAACCTGCAACTTGGCCAAAGTTGTTTATTATTTCAAGTGGTTTTTTACTTGAATCTCTGGGATTTTCTAAGTATATCATCATATCATCTACAGAGAGTGATAACTTTGTTTCTTCTTTGCCTATTCTAATTCCTTCAATTTCTTTATCTTGTCTAATTGCTACAGCTAACATTTCTAGTACCATATTGAATGATAGTGGTGATAATGGACATCCTTGTTTCATCCCTGATCTTATTGGAAATGTATCTATCTGATCTCCATTGCATATAATGCTTGAAGGTTTTAGGTAGATAGTGCTTATTATTTTTTATAAAGTTCCCTTTATTCCTATGCTCTCCAATGTTTTTAATAGAAATGGGAGTTGTATTTTGCTGAAAGCTTTTTCTGCATCTATTGAGATAATGATGTGGTTTCTGTTAGCTTTGTTGTTGATATGGTCGATAATGCTGATAGTTTTCCTAATATTGATCCAGCCCTGCATTCCTCATATCCTTGAAATCCTACTTGATCATAATGTATTATTTTCATGATAAGTTGCTGTATTCATTTTGCTAAAATCTTGTTTAAAATTTTTGCATCTATATTCATCAGAGAAATTGGTCTATAATTTTCTTTCTCTGTTTTGTCTCTTCCTAGTTTAGCTAGCAAAACCGTATTTGTATTATAAAAAAGAAATTTGGGAGGACTCCTTCCCCAGTTTTCAAAAATAGTCTATATAGTTTTGGAATTTATTGTTCTTTAAATGTTTGATAAAATTCACTTGTAAATCCATCTGGCCCTGGGGACTTTTTCCTGGGGATTTCATTGATGGCTTGTTCAATTTCTTTTTCTGAGATGGGATTGTTTAAGTATTCAACTTCCTCTTCTGTTAATCTGGGCAACTTGTATTTTTTTAAATACACATCCATCTCATTTAGATTGTCAAATTTATGGGCATAAAGTTGGGCAAAGTAATTTCTAATTCTTGTTTTTATTTCTTCCTCATTGGATGTGAGTTCCCCCCTTTCATTTTTAATTTTAGTCATTTGGTTTTCTTCTTTTTTAAAATCAGATTGACCAAAGGTTTTTCAATTTTATTAGTTTTTTTAAAAAGCAACTCTTGGTTTTATTTATTAATTCAATAGTTTTCTTAATTTCAATTTTATTAATCTCTCCTTTGGTTTTCAGTATTTCTAGTTTAGTATTTACTTGGGGATTTTCCATTCGTTCTTTTTCTAACTTTTTCACCTGCATGCCCAAGCCATTGATCTCCTTTCTCTATTTTATTCATGTAGGCATTCAAAGATATAAAACTTCCCCTAAGAACTGCTTTTGCAGTATCCCTTAAGTTTTGATAGGTTGTCTCATTATTGTCATTCTCTTGAATGAAGTTGTTGATTGTTTTTATGATTTCTTGTTTAATCCACTCCTTCTTTAGGATTAGATTATTTAGTTTCCAATTGATTTTTGGTTTATCTTTCCTTGGCCTTTTATTATATATAATTTTTATTGCATTATGACCTGAGAAGGATGCATTGACTATCTCTGCCTTTCTGCCCTGGATTGTGAGGTTTTTATGCCCTAGAACATGGTCAATTTTTGTATATGTGCCATGTACCTCTGAGAAAAAAGTATATTTCTTTTTATACCCATTCAGTTTTCTCCAGAGATCTATCATATCTACCTTATCCAGAGTTTTATTTACCTCCTTAACCTTTTTCTTGTTTATTTTGAAGTTAGATTTATCAAGTTCAGAGAGGGGGAGGTTGAGGTCCCCTCCCAATATAGTTTTGCTGTCTATTTCTTCCTTCAACTCCTCCAGCCTCTCCTCTAAGAATTTGGATGCTATCACACTTGGAGCATACATGTTTTGTAATGACATTGCTTCATTATCTATGGTGCCTTTTAGCGGGATATAGTTTCCTTCCTTATCTCTTTTGATTAGATGTATTTGTGCTTTTGCTTTGTCTGAGATTAGGATTGGTACCCCTGCTTTTCTTAGATCAGCTGAGGCACAATATATTCCAACCTTTTACCTTTACCTTGTGTGTATCCCCCCATTTCAAATGTGTTTCTTATAAAGAACATATTATTGGATAATGGCTTTTAATCCATTCTGCTGTCCACCTCTGTTTTATGGGTGAGTTCATTCCATTCACATTCACAGTTATGATTACAATCTCTGTCTTCCCCTCCATCCTCTTTCCCACCGTTTGTGCTTTTAGTTCTCCTGTCTCCCTTTCCCTCAGTAGAGTTTTTACTTTTCTCCACCACCTCCAGCAGTCTTCCCTTCCTACTTTCAGCTCCCCTCCCTTTTACTTCCCTTTATCCTTACTACTTCGTCCCTCCCATTTAGTTTCCCCTCCCCTTTCTTCCCCCTTCCCCTCCTCCTGCCTATAGAGCTAGTTGGATTTATATACTTAATTAAGTTTATTGCTCCCTCCTTGAACCAAATCAGATGAGAGTACCTCTCAAACAATGCTCATCTCTCTCCCCTCTTTCCCTCTACTATAATTTTGTACTTCTTCCTGTGATGTGATTTACCATTTTCTACTTCCTCCTTTTTTCATCTCCTGTTACAATCCCTTTGCACACTTAAATCATATTTTTCTCATCACATCATTTACTTTATACCCATTCCCTCTGTGTATATCCCTCTTTTATTTCATAATAGATGTACAATTCTCAAGATTAGCAAGCATCATTTTCCCTTATAGGGATGGAAGTAGTTTGCCCAAACTGAGTAATAAGTTTTTCTTTTCCCCTGTTTACCTTTTTATGCCTCTCTTCAGACCTGCATTTGAAGATCAAATTTTCTATTGATTTCTGGCCTTTTCATCAGGAAGGTCTGGAAATCCATTGTTTCACTGAATGTCCATCTCCCTGCCTGAAATGTTATGCTGAACTTTGCTGGGTAATTGATCCTTGGTTGTAGTCCTAGCTCCTTTGCCTTATGGAATATCAGATTCCAATTCCTTCAATCTTTTAATGTAGAAGCTGCAAGGCCCTGTGTGATCCTGACTGTAGCTCTTCGATATTTGAATGGTTTCTTTCTGGCTGCTTGTAATATTTTCTCCTTCACTTGATAGTTCTGGAATTTGGCAACAATATTTCTTGGTGTTTTTCGTTTGGGATCCCTTACATGAGGTGATTGGTAGATTCTTTAGACGAGTATTTTTCTCTCTGGATCTGGCACTTCTAGGCAGTTTTCCTTGACGATTTATTGGAAGACATTGCCCAGACTCTCTTTTTCATCGGGGCTTTCTGGCAGGCCAATAATTCTTAAATTTTCTCTCCTGGATCTATTTTCCAGGTCTATTGTTATTCCAGTTAGATATTTTACACTTGTCTTCTATCTTTTCATTCTTTTGATTTTGTTTGCCTGATTCTTGATGTCTCATAGAGTCATTAGTTTCTACTTGCCCAATTCTAAATTTTATCAAATTGTTTTCTCAGTTAACTTTTGCATCTCCTTTTCCCTTTGTCCAATTGTTCCTTTTAAAGAGTTATTTTCTCCAGTTAGTTTTTGTACTTCCTTTTCCATTTGTTCAGTTTTCCTTTTTATGGAGATGTTCTCATCGGTGAATTCTTTTTTCATACTTTTAAAATCATTGCCAGTTTCTCTTCTATTTCCTTCTTCAGCTGTTCCAGGAGAGCTCTTTGTGCATGTGAGCAGTTCATGGTGCTTTCTGAAGTTTCAGATGGAAGTATAGTCTCAGTACTGACCTCTTTTGTATTCTTCTTTTGGTTCCTGTCCCCATAGAAAGTTTCTATGATTTTTTCACCCTTGTTTTGCTTTTTCTTGCTTGTGATGATTATTTGTGTTGTGGGTTCTGGTTGTTTCAGTTAGAAGCTGCAGAATTTGGTGTTGAGCTGACTGGTGTAAAAAAGCTATCCATCCAGATGAATTTTAATACTCCTTTTTCCAGCTCTAGAAAATAGTTATCTGATAGTTTAATTGATATGGCACTAAATAAGTAAATTAATTTAGGTAAAACTGTCATTTTCATTATATTGGCTCGGCCTACCCATAAACAGCTGATGTTTTTCCAGTTACTTAGATCTGACTTTATTTGTTTGAAAAGTGTCTTGTAGTTGTGTTCATATGGTCCTTGGGTTTGATACCTTTTTATGTTTTTGTTTTGTGTTTCTCCTATCAGCCCTGGGCTAGCTTGTTAAGTGTGGGGGAGAGGTGGTCTGCTCCCAGGAGATCTCCTCAGCTGAGCTGAGGCAAAGGCAAGCTCAGGGGTTGGTAATCTTGGCTGCTCTATTTTCTCCCCATTTCCCCTGGAGTGCTGAGATACACCTGGGTCCTAAGGAGAGTTTCCACCCCTCCTGGAGCTCCTCTCCTAGCGCTGAGGCTCACCTAGGTTCTAGTGCGAGTTTCCACCTCTCCTGGAGCTCCTCATCTAGCGCTGAGGCTCACTTGGGTCTGAATGTGAGTTTCCACCTCCCCTGGAGCTCCTCTCCTTTTGCTGAGGCACACCTGAGTCCTAGTGAGAGTTTCTACCACCCTGGGGCCCCTCTCCTTCTGGTTAGCCTCTGCCATAGTAAGAGGAATCCCCCTTAGCTATTTTCCTAGCCTCTGGTGTTATGATACTGTTTGCCCCTTTGCTGTGCCCACTGATCTGGGACTTTTCTGGGGAAATATTTTATGGTTCTTTCAAGGTCAATAAAGGAGGAGGCAATCACTCTGCCATTTTAGCTCCTGGAAGTTCTAATAGGTGACTTACAGACATTTGATCTGCAGGCTCAAAGTCTCAGGAGCTGCTGCTGCGATATCTGGGGTTCAGCGGCTGTCACTTGCTTGGCTCCGCTGGTCTCTCACCCTGGGCTGCCGCCCCACTGTTCTGCCTGCTACTGCCTCAGGCCTTCCCAGGGCCCTCCTGCTCTCCTGTGCTGGACACGCTGTGCACTGTGGGCTTGCCTTCGTGGAACAGATCCTTCCCATCAACCTTCCAGTCTGGCCGGGGCTGTGAATCTGCCACAGTCTGTCTCGTATTGGATTCTGCACCTCCAAAATTTGGTCAAATTCTCTTTTCTGAGGTATCTGAAGGAGTTTGTCTAAATGCTTAGTTGAGTCCTTGCTCTCACTCCACCATCTTAGCTCCGCCCCCTGGCCTCATTGTTCAGATGCCCCAAATCCAAAGTTCTTCAGAGAAACTTTGAGAGTGCCCTTGTATTGTTTCTTCTGGCCACCATGTGATCGCCTGCCCCATGCAAGTTCTCCATAAAATAGTCTTTTTGGCAAGAGTACATTTTGCATCCGGACAACATGGCCAGCCCATGGTAGTGAAATGGTATGGGTGATGTCTTTTGATTCGTTCATAAATTGGATTTAAGTGAGGCAGAGTTGCACGAAGTCATCAACCTCACTTTCTGCTCCAGTGTCATCATAGTCCAGTGGCAGGACAGAGTCAAGATGACTGGCAATGGCCCAGGATGCAGTGGATGACATTGGTGTCCCTGGTGTCTAACCAAGCACTCTCTGAAGTATAGTTTGAATACTTGGCAGTTCACCTCGAGCAAGGACTTCAGTGTGTGGTACCTTATCCATCCAGGTGATCCTCAGAATTTTCCTAAGGAAGTTGAAATGGATGCTATTCAGTTTAATGGCATCGTACTGGTAGACTGTCCATGTTTCACAAGCATATAGCAATGAGGTCAGCACAATAGCTCTCTAGATCTTCAGTTTGGTAGTCAGTCTAATACCTCTTCTCTCCCAAACTTTTCTTTGAAGCCTCCCAAACACTGAGCTAGCTCTGGTAATGTGTGCATCAACCTCATTGTCAATGTGTACATCCTGGGAAAGAACAATACCAAGGTAAGTGAACTTATTCACAACATTCAAACCATCTCCATTTGTTGTAACTGATGGTTCCACATATGGATGGTGTGATGGCTGATGGAGCACCTGCTTGGTGTTAATTATTAGGGCAAACTTAGCACAGACAATAGAGAATTAATCCACACTTTATTGCATATCAGCTTTAGAGACTGCATTGAGTGCACAGTCATCTGGAAACAGAAAATCATGCACCAACACTCCCTCCACTTTGGTCTTGGCTTGTAGTCTTTTCAAATTGAAGAACTTGCCATCGGTACAGTAATTGACCTTGATGCCGTGTTCATCCTCATTGAAAACATTTGTCTACATGGCTGAAAATATCATGTTAAAAAGCATGGAAGGAAGCACATAGCCTTGTTTTCATTGGTGACTGGAAAGTCACGAGAGCATTGTCCACTATCCACAACCTGGGCAAACTTGCCATCATGAAACTGACGTATAATATTGATGAATTTCTCCGGGCAACCAAATTTTGACATAGTTTTCCATAAGCCCTCATGACTAACAGTGTCAAAGGCCTTGGTCACATCTACAAAGGTTGTGTACAGACCTCTGTTCTGCTCCTGGCACTTCTCCTGGAATTGGTGAACAGCATACGCCCTATCGACTGTTCATTGGCACTTTCTGAAGCAGCACTGGCTCTCAGGTAGATGACCATCTTCCAGGTGAAGGAGCAGCCTATTAAGGAGGACTCTAGCAAGAACTTTGCCAGCATTGACAAAGAGAGAGATCCTCCTGTGATTGTCACAGTCTATTTCTTTCAAATTGAAGAACTTACCATCAGTACATTAATTGACCTTGATGCCATGTTCATCCTCATTGAAAGCATTTGTCAACAATCTATTCCCTTTACCCTTACAGAGATGGACGATGGAGGCATCCTTGAACTCCTGGGGGATAATCTCCTTTGTCACTCTCACATCTTGTCTGTCTCTTCTCCTTACTATCACATAATCTATTAGATGCCAGTGTTTACTGCAAGGGTGCATCCATGAAGTTTTATTGTGTTTAGGTAAGCAGAAGATGGTGTTGGTGATGAGAAGGTCATGTGATACACAAGTCTTCAACACTAAATGACCACTGCTGTTGCTGTTTTCAACTCCATTCCTCCCAAGGATGCCCTGCCAAGTCTGGTAGTCTGAGCCTACTCTAGCATTAAAGTCACCCAGAATGATAAACTTGTCCTCTTTTGGCGCATTGATAATAAAGGCCTCTTGGTCTTCATAAAATTTTTCTTTCACTTCATCAGGGTTTGTCATGGTGGGAGCATAGGCATTGATGATGTTGGCATGGCATTTTCCTGCAAGTGGCAATCTCAATGTCATGAGCCTGTCATTTACTCCTTTTGGCAGTCATACCAGCTTGCTGATTAGATGAGTTTTGATTGGAAAACCCACACCAGCTTCCCAGCACTCCCCTTCACTGCACCCACTCTTGAAAAAGGTGTATCCATCTCCAACTTGAGCAAGATGGCCTTCATTTGCCAACCTTGTTTCTCTCAGGGCTGCTATTTGGATGTGATACATGTTGAGTTCTCTTGGAACAAGAGCAGTTCTTTTTTCTGGTCTACTGAATTTTGTGTTGACTATTAGTGTGTGCATGTTCCATGCACCAATGGTGAGTGGAATCACCTTTGCAGATGTTTTTGTACATTTTTTTATGTTTCAACCACATAGTGGGATTCCCTGCCTGCCACGGTAACCAGGTCAGGGTTGGGTAAGCAGACAATGGTTAGGGCACCTTTTCTAGCCTGCTTCCTCACACCAGGAGGTGAGCAGTGTGATCCTGAAAAGGCTGCTAAGACACCCAGGGGGCTCCCAAGTCCCACTGCTGGTTCCAGTGAGAAATGATCCTATGGCCTGGGCCACCTGTGTGCAGGGTTGTGATTACAGCTCCCAGTGTATGCACAGCTGCTGCTTCATCACTTGCTTCTCACCACAGGACTTTGAGTCATAATAGTGAAATGGTATGGGTGATGCCTTTTGATTCATGCATAAATTGGATTTAAGTGAGGCAGAATTGCACAAAGTCACCAGCCTCACTTTCTCCTCCAGTGTCATCACAGTCCAGTGGCAGGACACAGTCAAGATGACTGGCAATGGCTCAGGATGCAGTGGGTGACGTTGGTGTCTTCGGTGTTTAACCAAGCTCTAAGCGCTCCACTTTGCCTGCTTCAGCTGCCTTCATGGCTTTTGAAGCAAATTGTTCTCATCCACCCATTCCACCAGAGGAAGTCTTCACATGCTTGGGGTAGACACCCCCCCTAACTCACCAATGGGTTTGAGACCCCTTGGTTACCCTCAACCTGGTTTGGCCTGTCTGCTGAAATAGTTTCCCGGGGTGTGGCCACTGTGCATGCTGCAGCTTCTTAGAGCCACAGGTGAGAGTTAGGTAGAACAGGTAGACACCAAAGGTGGAAAGAGGCCAGAAAAGCACTCAGCAGCCATCACACCAAAGATATTGGTCTTCATGGAATACACACTACACCCACATTAGTCATACTCTAAAGAACTAAGGGGAGGAACCACAAGAAAGAAGAAACAAAAGAAAAGGAGAACAAATAGTCTGCTTCCATCTGCATTCAGACTCCTAACCTTCTTTCTGTGGATGTGGATGGCATTTTCTATTGTGAGTCTTTTGGAGTTGTGGTATTGCTGAGAAGAGCTAAGTCTGTCAAGGTCAGTCATCACACAATGTGGCTGTTACTGTGTGCAATGGTTTCCTGGTTCTGCTCATTCCACTTAGCATCTGTTCATATAAGCTTTTCCAGTTTTTTCTGAAGTCTACCTGCTCATCATTTCTTATACCACAATAGTATTCCATTTATATGTGACAGCTTGTTCAGCCATTACCCAGCTGATGGACATCCCCTCAATATCCAATTGTTTGCCATGAAAAAAAGAGCTACTATATATATTTTTGTATATATGGGTCCTTTTCCCATTTTTATGCTCTCATTGGGATACAGATCTAAATGTTATGTTGTTTGATCAAAGTCTATGCAATTCTATAGCCCTTTGAGCATAGTGCCAAATTACTCTCCAGAATGGTTGGATCAGTTCCCAACCTCAACAACAATGCATTAGTATTCCAACTTCTCCACATCATTTTCAATAGTTACCATTTTCTTGTTTTGTCATGTTAGCCAATCTGATAGGTGTGATGTGGTACCTCTGAGTCATTTGGATTTGCATTTCTCTAATCAGTATTTATTTAGAGCATTTTTCATGACTATAGATAGCTTTGTTTTCTTCCTCTGAAAACTGCCTGTTTTTATCCTTTGACCATTTATCATTTGGATAATAACTTGCATTCCTATAAATTTCACTCTGTTCTGTAAACAATTAGAAATGAGGCCTTTATCATAGACACTATCTATAAAAATTATTTCTTAGCTTTCTGCTTCCCTTCTAATCTTGGTTGCATTGGCTTTGTTTCTGTAAAGACTTTACAATTTAATGTAATCAAAACTGCCAATTTTGCATTTCATAATGTTCTCCATATCTTGGGTGGTCACAATTTCTTCCCTTCTCCATTGATCTGACAGGTAAACTATTCCTTGTTCTCAGTATCAGTCTTTATATCTAAATCATATACTTATTTTGACTTTATCTTGGTATAACATGTAAAATGTTGCTTTATGCCTAGTTTCTGATGCACTATTTTCCAGTTTTCCCAGCAGTTTTTGTTAAATAGTAAGTTCTTTTCCTAGAAGCTGGAGTTTTGGGGATTTTCAAATAGTAGATTACTATAGTCATTTACTATTGAGTCTTGTGTACCTAACCTATTCCACTTATTCACCACCATTTCTTAGTCAGTACCAATGCCCTTGTGCTTTCCCAGTCACCAATGGAGTGAAATAAGGCAGCATGCTTGCTCTCATGCTTTTTAGCATGGTGTTTTCAGCCATGTTGTCAAATGCTTTCCATGAGGATGAACATGGCATGAAGGTCAGCTACTGCACTGGTGACAGATGCTTCATTTTAAAAAGGCCACAAGCCAAGACCAAAGTGGAGTGAGTGTTTGGTGCATTCTTTTCTGTTTGCAGATGATTGTGCGCTCAGTGCAGCCTCTGAAGCTGAGATGCAACAAAGTAAGAATCAATTCTCTGCTGCCTGTGCTAATTTTGGCCTAAAAATTAATACCAAGAAAATACAAGTACTCCAACAGCCACCACTACACCATCCATATGTAGAAACATCAGTTACAGCAAATGGAGGAGTTTTCAGTGATGTGGATAAGTTTACTTACCTTGGTAGTGTACTTTCCAGGGATGTACACATTGACAGTGAGGTTGACACATGCAAGCCAGAGCTAACTCAGTATTTGGGAGGCTCCAAAGGAAACTATGGGAGAAAAGAGGTATTAGACTGCCTACCAAAGGGTCGGTCTACAGAGCCATTGAGCTGACCTCATCTTTATATGCTTGTGAAATGTGGACAGTCTACCAGCACCATGCCAGGAAACTGAATCTCTTCCATTTAAACTGTCTTAGGAAGATTCTGAGGATCATCTGGCAAGATAAGGTCCTGGACACTGATATGCAAAGTAGAGCTAAACTGCCACACATTCACTCTCTGCTCAGATAACAAAACTCCAGTGGGCTGACTGGTTTGTTCAGATGCAAAACATGTGCTTGCCAAAAGACTATTTTATGGAGAACTCACACAGGGCAAACATTCACCTGGTGGTCAGAAGAAGTGATACAAGGACTCTCTCAACACCTCTCTCAAGAACTTTGAGTTTGATTGTGCCCCATGGGAGATATTGGCACAGGACTGCTCACCATGGTGTGCCCACATCGGAGAAGGTGCTGTGCTCTATGAGCAAAGCAGAATTGAAACAGCTCAGAGGGAGTGCAGGATGCACAAATTTAGAATATCCACCCCCAATGTTCACAGACTATTTATGCTCAACCTGGGGTAGAGATTCTGAACTCATTTTGTTTGATCACCCTCAGTCAGACACATTGAAACTTGACTTTACCATAGTGATGTTATTTTGTTCCTCTTCAGAGAGAGAAAGACAGCAACCACCAAATAGTTTTGGCAATTGCTGCTTTAGAATACCATTTAAGATCTGGCAGGTCTAGGCCACTTTCCCTTGCATTTCTTTTCATTAATTCCCTTGATATTCTGGAGCTTTTGTTGCTCCAGTTGAATTTTGTTGTTGTTTTTTGCTAGCTGTATAAAATAATTTTTTGGTATTTTGATTGATATGGAAATGAATAAGTAAATTAATTTGGGTAGAATTGTCATTTTTATTACATTGTTGGCTCAGCCAAACCATGAGCAACTGCTATTTTTCAAATTATTTGGATCTGACTTCATTTGTGTGAAAGGTGTTTTGTAATTGGTTGCATATCGTTCCTGGGTTTGTTTTGTCAGGTAGATTCCCAAATTTTTTGTCTACAATGACTTTAAGTGGAATTTCTCTTTCTATCACTTATTGTTGGGCTTTGTTAGTTTTATATAAAAATATTGATGATTTCTATTGGTTTATTTTATATCCTGCAACTTTGCTAAAGTTGTTTATTTTTTGTTTTTTTTTTTATTTTTTTCCATAACACCAGCATCTAGTTTTATTTATTAGTTCCAAGTTTTCTTAATTTCAATGTTATTAACCTCTCTTTTGCTTTTCAGAATCATTATTTTGGTATTTAGTTGGGGATTTTAATTTGTTCTTTTTCTAACATTTTTAGTAGCATGCCCAATTCATTGATCTCTTCTTTCTCTATTTTATTCATATAAGCATTTAGAGATATAAAACTTCCCCTAAGAACTGCTTTTGTTGCATCCCATAAATTTTGGTATGTTGTCTCCTTGTTTTAATTTTCTTAGAAGTAGTTATTGATTGTTTCTATGATTTGTTATTTAACCATTCATTCTTTAGGATTAGGTTATTTATTTTCCAAATCATTTTTAGTCTTATGTTTCTGTGGCCCTTTATTACGTGTAATTTTTATGGCATCATGATCTGAAAAGTATGTATTTTCTTTCTGCCTTTCTTCATTGGATTGTGCAATTTTTATGCCCAAGGATGTGGTCAATTTTTGTGTAGGTGTCATGTACCACTGAGAAAAAGGTATATTCCTTTCTATCTGTATCCATTTTTTTCCAGAAATCAAACATACCTACCTTTTGTAACATTCTAGTCAGCTCTTTAGCTTCTTTCTTGTTTATTTTTGGTTAGATTTATCTAGTTCTGAGAGGGGGTAGGTTGAGGGTCCCCACTAGTATAGTTTTGTTATCTATCTCTTCCTGTAACTCCCTTAACTTTTCCTTTAAGATTTTGGATGCTTTAGCACTTGTGCATATATATTTAGTAATGTTATTACTCCATTACCTTTAGCAGAATGTGTTTTCCTTCCTTATCTATTTTTATTTCATCTATCTTGTCTTTTGCTTTTTCTGAGGTTAGGATTGCTCTCTCTGCTTATTTTTTTTTTTTTTACTGCAAATGAAGCATAATATATTTTGCTCCAGTATTTTACCTTTAGTCTTTGTGTATCCTTCTGCTTCAAATGTGTTTCTTGTAAACAACATATTGTAGGATTGTGGTTCTTAATCCACTCTGCTATTTTATCAGGAAGGACCCTGTCTTACACGGGAGGGTTTACTGCACAGGTTCCTTGATCTGCTTTTCTAAAAGGAAAGCAACTTTTGAGGGGGCAATAATCTACTTTAATCAAGCACATATATCATTCACTTTGTTTAGGGGGAAAAGTCAGCACCCCGAAATTTAGGGATAATAGAAACAGAAATTATAAGAAAAAATTGCAAACAGAAAGACCAACAGACAGGGATTCCTACTATCTGACCATACATACAGAGTTACCAGAGAGAGAAGCACCATCATCTGAAGTTTTAAAGCCGGGGTGGGGGGCTCCTTAACAACTACCCAGAATCTCATCTAGCCAAACAAACACTTTCAATGAGTAAATCCCAAAACAAAACCTCACCTCAGAGAGAGAGAGAGAGAGAGAGCGCGAGAGTGTGTGTGTGTGTGTGTGTGTGTGTGTGTGTGTGTGTGTGTGTGTGTGTGTGTGTGTGTATAGATGCACATTCCTATACTTTTCAGAGCCAGAGGGCATCACAACCCTTGAGAACCAGGACCTCATTAGAAATTAAGAAAAGATGTGGGCCTTCCTACTAAAAAAATCTCCCCCAATCAAACTTCCCTTAATGAGCAGGCCCATTAACAGGTAGGGAAGATTTTTAATTCCCATAATTAGCATTGCAGCTCTCTGCTTCTGTTTTATGGGACAGTTCATCTCATTTATTTTCACAGTTTCGATTACTCTCTGTGTTTTTCTCTCCATCCTTTTTCCCACATTTATGCTTTTCTCTCTCCTTTCTCCCTTTCCCTGCTCACTAGAGTTTTGCTTTAGATCAGCACCTCCCTCAGTCTTCTCTCCCTTTTATCGGCTGCCTTCCTTTTCTTCCCCTTTACCCTGACTACTTCTTCTCTCTCTTCTATCTACCCTCTCTCTTTTCTTTCCCCTTTCTCCTCTTACTTTCTGTAAGGGTAAGTTAGATTTCTGTATCTAACTGATTATATCATTCTGTCTTTGAGCCAAATCTGATGAGAGAAACGTTCAAATAATGCTCATCTCCCTCCCTTCTTTTTCTCTACAGTAGTAGACTTTTGTGCCCTTTCATGTGATGTAATTTACCCTTGTCTGCCTCCTCCTTCCCTCTCCTCCCAGGACAATGCCTTTACACCACTTCATTGGATTTGTTTTCATCACATAAAATCAACTTATACCCACAACCTCTGTCTTTGTATAACACTTTTAAATAGTGTAATAATACTGCAGTTCTCAAGGATTACAAATGTTATCTTCCCTTGTTGGAATGTAAATAGTTTGCCCTTATTAATAACATGTTGTTGGTTTTTTTCTTTCCCATTTACCTTTTTATGTCTTCAGTCTTGTATTTGAAGCTCAGATTTTCTATTGAGCCCTGATCTTTTCATCATGAATGTTTGGAAATCCCCTGTTTCATGGAATATCCATCTCCTCCCCTGAAAGATTATGCTCAGTTTCACTGAGTAGTTGATCCTTTGTTATAATCTAAACTCTTTTACCTAAGCAAATATGATATTCCATGCCCTCCAATGTTTTAATATAGAAACTGCAAGGTCCTATGTAAATCCTGACTGTGGTTCCATGATTTTTTAAATTGTTTCTTTCTGGCTGTTTGCAGTATTTTCTTTTTGACCCAGTAATTTTGAAATTTGGCTACAATAGTTCATGATGTTTTCAATTTGGGGGTCTCTTTCAGGAGGTGATGGGACAATTCTTTCAATGATTATTTTACCTGCTGGTTCTAGGACCTTGGAGCAGTTTTCCTTGATGACTTTGTGAGAGATGCTGTCCAGTCTTTTTTTGTCATCATGGTTTTTAGGTAGACCAATAATTTTAAATTGTCTCTCCTGGATCTGTTTTCCAGGTCAGTTGTTTTTACCAATGAGTTAGTTTACATTTTCTTCTATTTTTTCATTCTTTTGTTTCTGTTTGACTGATTCTTGCTATCTCATGGTGTCATTACCTTCCACTTGCCCAATTCTGGTTTTTAAAAAATTATTTTCTTCTAGATCTTTTACTTTCTTTTCCATTTGGCACATTTTACTTTTTAAGGAGTTCTCTTCAGTGAGTTTTTGTGCCTCTTTTTCCATTTGATCAATTCTGCTTTTTAAAGATTTGTTTTCTACAATTTTTGTCCTTCCTTTTCCACTCTCTTGACTCTCTTTTGTATACCTCTCATTTGTTTTGCCAATTTTTCTTCTTCCTCTCTTACTTGACTTTTCACATCTTTCTTGAGCTCTTCTTAGAAGGGTTTCTGGGCTTCAGACCAGTTCATATAACCCTTTGAGATTTTGAATGTGTGTGTATTGACAGTGTTGTCCTCTTCTGAATTTCAGCCTTCATCTTCCCTGTCCCCATAGTAAGAATTTATGGCTGTTTTCTACTTCAGTGTTTTCGTCATGGTGTTTACCTGATTCCTGGCTTTTAGAGTTGAGCTCTCCTGCTGGAAGGCAAGGAGCACTGACACAAGTTTCTTGTGCTCACATCCTGGAACCTGGCCACTGGCGTTGTGTGCCAGTGGGTCCTCAAGTATATATATCCCAGCTGGCAGCTGGAGGCTATAAGGGTCTGGTAGCTTACCTGGTGCAGACTTGGGATCAGCAACATTGGAGCTCTTGGGGTGGGGATGGGGAGTCTGGCCCTTGGGGGATGCCTGCTCACCCAGGTCTTGCACTTGAATGTTTGGTTGCTGGAGGATGTCTGCCAGCCTGGAGCTGTGCCTTCTGGAGTTATATTGAAGCATCAGGACATTTGGCTGCAGCACACATGTTGGGTTTTTGAGCTTGTGTCTACCAGTTCCCCTGCCTGTGCTGAGGTACTCAGAGAGGTCCTGGAGTTGGTGCTTATCTGCTCTACCACCCTAGGCTCAGGAATTCCCCCTGGTTTGCTGAGGTGGGGCTTGATGCTGGATTGCTGGGTCACCTCCTGTCCTGTACTGCTCCCCCTTCCCTAGAGCAAGAGGGGCTTTTTCCAATAATCTGTGAAGCTTTCTGGGCTACAAAACTGCTGAACCCCATCTCTCCACTGTCTCAGCTCTTCCAGGGATTTTTATGGGATGATATTGTCTGAGCTTTCAGAGGTCAATAAGAGAGGGTGAGAGTGACTTATTTCTTATTCTGCCATCTTGGCTCTGAGAAGCAGATGTCTAGGCTCTTCTTTTTTTATTGTGGCTTTTTAAAAGTTCACTAATTTTTAAACAATCCCTCCTGGATCTTTTTTCCAGATCAATTCTTTTTCCAAAGCAATTTTTCACATTGTGTTGTACTTTTTCTTTTTCATTTTGTTTGATTGTGTTTTGATGTCTCACGGAATCAGGAGCTTCCCTGTCATTTTGGGAAAGGCTGAATGGGTCATGATGTGTGGTTGTTATGGAATACTACTGTGTTATAAGAAATGATGAGCTCAGTGGTCTTAGAAATGCCTAGAAAGACTTTCACGAAGTGATGAAGATCAAAGTGCACATGTAGGGTAAGGGTTAGGGTTAGAGTTGGAAGTATTTATTATAAGGCTTGGGATTATTGTTTTCATAACCAATTTGAGTGAAGAAGTCAATTTGACTATTATAAATACACTAATTACAAATAAAGGACATATTAAAGAGAGATGCTTTCTGCAAGCAGAGAAACAAATGATGAATAGAATTATGTAGAGAACACTTTTACATACATATGCCTATTTGTGGCTAATGGTGGTCATCTCTAGGGCCAAACCAGGGAAGGGTGGAGCAAGGAGAAGAAGAAAGAAAGAAATTGACATGATAACTTTCTTGTATATTTTGAGAGCTGGAAGTTGTCCATGGTAGATTTCCACTTCCATGAGCATTCATCTTTTTTATTGTACTCCTGGAAATGTGTGTTTTGCTCCCTTATTGAAAGTAAAATAATTTGTTTTTAAAAAGGTATAACAGTTCCTAATCCTAAAGCATTCATAATGTAGTAGAGGAGATAACATGCAAATAATTTTGCACATATATGATATATGTGTAATTTATAGTATTGGCATATGTGCATCTACATATATGTGTATACACATATGTTTAGGCATGTATTGTATACATGTTATCTAGGGCTTCCTCTTCCTCTGGACTATAAAATCACTCCTTTGACCTCTATATGCTTTGGGTTTAAGTAAATCTTCCTATAACTCCATTCAACATGAAAGCAAATAAATTCTAGAATTTACCATACTTATGCACATAAGAGATTTGAAAAAATAAATTAATTTTTGGACAATAATATAACCATTATTTCTGCTAAGGAAGATGTTTCCTGTCACCACTTTTCCCTACAGATCCACCTTCCTCACACATGGAACACAAACTTTCTCTCTGATTCAACAGGAGACTCATTTTAGGAGACAATATTTCTCAGCTTTTATCATAGTGATCATATAAAAAGCTTTTCTCAAAATTCAACTGGGCTCTTCATGACCTTGATTTTAAGAGTTAACTCTGATTCTCTTGAAGGGCATGATGACTTTTCAGCAAATCCATTCTCTGCATTTCAGTTTTGTTCTGTAAATCACTGAGGGTAGGAGTATTAAAATCTGGAATTTCCTTCAACTCTCCATTCTATGACTTTTAATGATTTAGGGGCTGGTGACATTCAAGGACGTGGCTGTGGACTTCACCCAGGAGGAGTGGGGCCTGTTGGACCATGCTCAGAAGGAGCTGTACAGGGTGGTCATGCTGGAGAATGCCCAGAACCTGCTCTCCCTGGGTAAGGACACTTCTTTTGGTAACACAGAGTCAGCCATGAAAAAGATGTCTTCATTCCCTGATGTGCAGGGTTTGGAGCATTTATCAGTTATTAGAGAGAACAGTGTTGATCTCCTGTCCTGCTGCCTGGTGTTTCCTCTAGAAAAACTTTGCTTTCTAGGACAGGAACCTGAGGGTTCCTTGTTGCTCCTGAAGCTTCCCACCTCTAGCCAGCTTCAAATTAGTGTGGAAGGACCAGAGGCACAGAACTAATCTCAGGGTCATTCGGTCTCACTTCCACCTCGACAGGAATTGTGTCTGCCAGTTCTGTGAAAGCTACTCAGGTGACTTCTCCTTACAAGCCTATCCTCTCTGAGATGGGTCTAGGATCTGGAATATTCTCTTTTTAAACAGGCATCAGTTATGGCTACTAATTGTCCCCCCTTTAGCAAGTTTGTCCTGAATGCTCCTTCCTGTTGCTCTCAAATTCCAGCAGAGATGGTGGGAAAGGAAGGGAAGAAGCATTTATTTTCACTTACTGTATACAAGGTGCTGAGCCCAGGGCTTTCTTTACAATATCATGTCACTTCATTATGACAGCAACCTTCCAGGTGGGTGATATTATTCTCCCCATTTGACAGTTGAGGAAACTGTGGCAAATGGAAGTTAAGAGAGTTTTCCTGTGGTACACAGCTAGTAACTGTCTCAGGTAGATTTAGACTCTGGCACACCTCACTCTAGGCTCAGGGCTCTCTCCACTGCACCATCAGCTGCCTCTCATTTCTAGAGAAAGGAAAGTATGCCATGAGTTCATCCTTCCATGAAGAAGATTCACCAAGACCAAATTTTGTGATACCAACCTGGTTCCATGATCTTCTCCCTCACCTCTCTTCAAAGCTCAGAAAAGAAATGCTGAGACTGTCCTGGACCAAATAGGGTCTATCAAGTTTGCTAGCAGGAGAATCTCATCTGAAAAGGCAAAAACACTCCAAATGAAGAGTACACAACTTTTGTATAGGTCTCATGGAGTGAGGAATAGTTTATGGGGAGAATGTTTTTACACTTTTTACTGGTTGATGAAGGTCCCTGTTACTGGGGCTTGAGGCTGGTCTTGCACAATAAATCTTTTTAGCCAGTTTGGCAGTTAGGAGTTTCTGCCAGAATGAAACTCAGAACAGGCTGTACAACAGGATGATGTGGCACATTCTGCTTGGGATTTCTTGCATTGCAAGCACTAATGGGTGAGTACAGACTCATATGTGAACGTTATGGAGTGAATCACAAAATGTAGCAAATCTATGTCTGAATGCTTTTCCCTAAAGAGAACTGAATGCTGTTTCTCTCTATTCTCATCCCTGACTCCCCATGCCCAGGACTTCCAGTTCCCAGAGAAGATGTGATCTCTTATTTTGAGCAAAGGGAAGCACCATGGATGCTGGAGCAAGAAGGTCTGAGGAGCTGCTCTCCAGGTGAGTGAGGTGAAAGCAGGTATATGGGAGCTGGAGTTACAAGAGGCTGCTATGTGTCATGGTGAAGCAGGTGCTCAGTATGGAGGCAGGAAGACCTCACTTGGAATTTTTTTTTTCAGATGTTTCCTAGTAGTGGCTTTCTGAATCCATTACAGAATTAATGAGGTTCACTTTTCCCATGTGTGAAATGAGGGATTTGTTCTCCATGGCTTTTCATCTTCCTTCTAAGAATAAACCTATGATCCCCAAAAAAGTCATTCTTTGGTATTTGGGGGCATGAAATTCCCCTGAAAGTATAAAGAGGTTAGGGTCTTCTATCTGAGCTCTTCCCTAGACTTTTTTTTCAAGTCAACAAACCTCTAAGAGCCTACTCTGTTGCAGACCCTGTAGAAAGTGCCAAGCACATAAAGCAATGTCATGAATGTCTCCTGCTCCTATGGAACTTTAGGTCTGTGTTCCCAGTTGGATTTTATTCTTCTGTACAGTGTCAGGCATTGGTCTGTGCCTAGTTTCCACCACACTTTCATCCAGTTTGCCCAGCAAGTGAGTTCTTATCCCAGAAGCTAGGGTCCTTGGGTTTATCAAACAGTAGGCTACTATATTCATAGTCTACTTTCTCTTGAGTACCTAGCATATTCCACTTGTCTACCCTTGTGTTTCTTACCCAGTACCAAGCTGTTTGATAAATGCTGCTTTATACTACAATTTGAGATGTGGTAGTACTAGCCCACCTTCTCTAGCATTTCTTTTCATTAGTCTCCTTGATATTCTGGACCTTTTGTCCTTCCAGATGAATTTTGATAGTATTTTTTTCCAGTTCTAGAATATAATTATCTGGCAGTTTAATTAGTATGGCACTAAATAAGTAAATTAATTTATATAAAATTGTGATTTTTATTATATTGGCTCGGCCTACCCATAAGCAGCTGATGTCTTTCTACTTACTTAGATCTGACTTTATTTGTGTGAAAAGTGTCTTGTAGTTGTGTACATATGGTCCTTGGGTTTGATTTGGCAGATAAACTTCCAAATATTTTACAGTGTCTACCCTAGCTTTAAATGGGATTTCTCTTTCTATCTGTTGCTGTTGGGTTTTGTTACTAATATATAGAAAGGCAGAAGATTTGTGTGGGTTTATTTTGTAACCTGCAACTTGGCCAAAGTTGTTTATTGTTTCAAGTGGTTTTTTACTTGAATCTCTGGCATTTTCTAAGTATATCATCATATCATCTGCAAAGAGTGATAACTTCATTTCTTCTTTGCCTATTCTAATTCCTTCAATTTCTTTATCTTGTCTAATTGCTACAGCTAACATTTCTAGTACCATATTGAATAATAGCGGTGATAATGGGCACCCTTGTTTCACCCCTGATCTTATTGGAAATGCATGTAGCTTAGCCCCATTGCATATAATGCTTGCTGAAGGTTTTAGATAGATACTGCTTATTATTTTATCAAAAGTTCCCTTTATTCCTATGTCCTCCAGTGTTTTTAATAGGAATGGGTGTTGTATTTTGTCAAAAGCTTTTTCTGTATTTATTGAAATAATCATGTGATTTTTGTTAGTTTTGTTGTTGATATGATCAATAATGCTAATAGTTTTCCTAATATTGAACCAGCCCTGCATTCCTGGTATGAATCCTACCTGATCATAATGTATTAATCTCGTGATAAGATGCTGTATTCATTTTGGTAAAATCTTATTGAAAATATTTGCATCTATATTCATCAGGGAAATTGGTCTATAATCTTCTTTCTCTGTTTTGTCTCTTCCTGGTTTGGGTATCAAAACCATATTTGTATCATAGAAAGAATTTGGGAGGACTCCTTCTTCCCCAATTTTCAAAAATAGTCTATATAATATTGGAATTAACTGTTCTTTAAATGTTTGGTAGAATTCATTTGTGAATCCATCTAGCCCTGGAGATTTTTTCCTAGGGAGTTCATTGATGGCTTGTTCAATTTCTTTTTCTGAAATCGGGTTGTGCAAGTTTTCAACATCCTCTTCTGTTAATCTGGGCAATTTGTATTTTTGAAAATATTCATCCATCTCGTTTAGATTATCGAATTTGTGGGCATAAAGTTGGGCAAAGTAGTTTCTAATTATTATTTTAATTCTTCCTCATTGGAGGTGAGTTCACCCCTTTCATTTTTGATATTAGTAATTTGATTTTCTTCTTTTTTTTAATCAAATTGACCAAAGGTTTATCAATTTTTTCATAAAACCAACTATTTGTTTTATTTATTAATTCAGTTGTTTTCTTAATTTCAATTTTATTAATCTCTCCTTTGGTTTTCAGTATTTCTAATTTGGTATTTACCTGGGGATTTTCAATTTGTTCTTTTTCTAGCTTTTTCAACTGCAAGCCCAAGTCATTGATCTCCTCTTTCTCTATTTTATTTATGTAAGCATTCAAAGATATAAAACTTCCCGTAAGAACTGCTTTTGCAGTATCCCATAAGATTTGGTATGTTGTCTCAGTATTGTCATTCTCTTGAATGAAATTGTTGATTGTTTCTATGATTTCTTCTTTAACCCATTCCTTCTTTAGAATTAGATTATTTAATTTCCAATTGATTTTTGGTTTCTCTTTCCATGGCGTTTTATTACATGTAATTTTTATTGCATTATGATCTGAGAAGGATGCATTGATTATCTCTACCTTTCTGCACTGGATTGTGAGATTTTTATGTCCTAGTACATGGTCAGTTTTTGTAAATGTTCCATGTACTGCTGAGAAAAAGTTACATTCCTTTCTATTCCCATTCAATTTTCTCCAAAGATCTATCATATCTACCTTATCCAGAGTTTTATTTACCTCCTTAACCTCTTTCTTGTTTATTTTGAAGTTAGATTTATCAAGTTCAGCGAGGGGGAGGTTGAGGTCCCCCACTAGTATAGTTTTCCTGTCAATTTCTTCCTTCAACTCCCCCAACCTCTCCTCTAAAAATCTGGATGCTGTACCACTTGGAGCATACATGTTTAGTAATGATATTGCTTCATTGTCTATGGTGCCTTTTAGCGGGATATAGTTTCCTTCCTTATCTCTTTGATTAGATCTATTTCTGCTTTTGCTTTGTCTGAGATTAGGATTGGTTCCCCTGCTTTTCTTACATCAGCTGAGGCACAATATATTCCAACCTTTTACCTTTACCTTGTGTGTATCCCCCCATTTCAAATGTGTTTCTTATAAAGAACATATTATTGGATAATGGCTTTTAATCCATTCTGCTGTCCACCTCTGTTTTATGGGTGAGTTCATTCCATTCACATTCACAGTTATGATTACAATCTCTGTCTTCCCCTCCATCCTCTTTCCCACCATTTGTGCTTTTATTTCTCCTGTCTCCCTTTTCCTCAGTAGAGTTTTTACTTTTCTCCACCACCTCCAGCAGTCTTCCCTTCCTACTTTCAGCTCCCCTCCCTTTTGCTTCCCTTTATCCTTACTACTTCATCCCTCCCATTTAGCTTCCCCTCCCCTTTCTTCCCCCTTCCCCTCCTCCTGCCTATAGAGCTAGTTAGATTTATATACTTAATTAAGTTTATTGCTCCCTCCTTGAACCAAATCATATGAGAGTACCTCTCAAACAATGCTCATCTCTCTCCCCTCTTTCCTTCTACTATATTTTTGTACTTCTTCCTGTAATGTCATTTGTTATTTTGTGCTTCCTCCTTTCTCTCATCTCCTGTTCAAGTTCCTTCGCATGCTTGAATCACATTTTTATCATCACATCATTTACTTTATACTTGCTCTCTCTGCCTATATATATCCCTTTTGTACTTCAAAATAGATGTACAATTCTCAAGATTAACAAGCATCATTTTCCCTTATAGGGATGGAAGCAGTTTGCCCAAACTGAGTAATAAATTTTTCTTTTCCCCTGTTTACCTTTTTATACTTCTCTTCAGACCTGCATTTGAAGATCGAATTTTCTATTGAGTTCTGGCCGTTTCGTCAGGAAGGTCTGGAAATCCATTGTTTCACTGAATGTCCATCTCCTTGCCTGAAATGTTATGCTGAACTTTGCTGGGTAATTGATCCTTGGTTGTAGTCCTAGCTCCTTTGCCTTATGGAATATCAGATTCCAATTCCTTCGATCTTTTAATGTAGAAGCTGCAAGGTCCTGTGTGATCCTGACTGTAGCTCTTCGATATTTGAATGGTTTCTTTCTGTCTGCCTGTAGTATTTTCTCCTTCACTTGATAATTCTGGAATTTGGCAACAATATTTCTTGGTGTTTTTAGTTTCGGATCCCCTTCAGGAGGTGAATGGTAGATTCTTTTGAGGAGTATTTTCCTCTATGAATCTAGCACTTCTGGGCAGTTTTCTTTGATGATTTCTTGGAAGATGCTGTCCAGACTATCTTTTTCATCGTGGCTTTCTGGTAGGCCAATATTTCTCAAATTTTCTCTCCTGGATCTATTTTCCAGGTCTGTTGTTTTTTCAGTTAGATATTTTACTTTGTCTTTTATCTTTTTATTCTTTTGATTCTTGATGTCTCATAGAGTCATTAGCTTCTACTTGTCCATTTCTAATTTTCAACAAATTGTTTTCTTCTGTTAACTTTTGCATCTCCTTTTCCATCTGACCAATGGTTCCTTGCAAGGAATTATTTTCTCCAGTAAGTTTCTGTGCTTCCTTTTCAATTTGTTCAATTTTCCTTTTAAAAAAGCTGTTCTTTTCAGTGAATTCCTCTTTCATACTTTGAAAATCATTGGCCATTTTTTCTTCTGTTTCCTTCTTCAGCTGTTCCAAGCATGCTCTGCGTGCGTGTGAGCAGTTCATAGTCCCTTCGAAAGTTTCAGATGGGAGTACAGTCTCAATACTGACTTCTTTGGTAAATGTGTTTTGGTCCTTGTCCCCAGAGAAAAATTCTCTGGTCTTTTCCTGCTTGCCCTGCTTCTTCTTGCTCATGATGGTGAGGCTTTGTGTGTTGTGGCCTCAGGTTCTTTCAGTTAGAAGCTGGAGAATCTGTTGTTGAGCTGCTGGTGTGAGAAAGCTAAGGGCAGGTGCCTTTGTTTTTCCTTTTGTTTTGTATTTCCTGGCTTAGCCCTGGGGCTACCTTATTAAGTGGGGAAGGGTTGGTCTAATCATGGGAGAGCTCCTCAGTTAAGCTAGAGCAAAGGCAAACTCAGCTCATGCCCAGGGCCTAGTGCAAGTTTACACACACACCCCCCACCAGGGCTCCTCTCCTAGTGCTGAGGCTTGCCTGGTTCCTAGTGGTAGTTTCCACCCCCTCTGGGACTCCTCTCCTTCCGGTTACCCTCTGCCATAGTAAGAGGAATGCCCCTTAGCTATTTTCCAAGCCTCAGGTGCTACGAGACTGTTTTCCCCTTCAGCTTTTCCTGCTGATCCAGGATTTTTCTGGAGAAATATTTTATGGTTCTTTCAAGGTCACTAAGGGGAGAGGGAGAGAGCATTTACAGATCACTCTGCCATTTTGGCTCTGGGAAAATCAAGTAGGTGACTTATAGATGTTTAATCTGTGGGTTGAAAATCTCGGGAGCAGCTGCAGGTGATACCTGGGACTCAGCAAGGCAGTCACTCACTCTGCTCTGCTGGTCTGCTGCACTGGGCTGCCACTACATCTTTGTGCTGTGCTGCTGCTGCCTGAGGCCACCCTGAGGGTTTCCTGCTCGCCTGTGCCACTGCAGGACACGTTGTGCTCTGTGCTGAATACAAATTACCAGTCTGTCCTGGTCTGTGAATCTACCACTGTTAGTCTCCCATTAGATTCTGCACCTCCAAAATTTGGTCAGATTTACTTTTTAAAGGTATGTGAAGGAGTTTGTCTAAGAGCATAGGTTAGTAATTGCTCTCACTCTGCTCTCCCAAACTCAGAGTTCTTGAGAGAGACTTTGACAGTGTCCTTGTATCACTTCTTCTGATCACCCTGTGATTGCCTGCCCTATGTTAGTTCTCCATAAAATAGTCTTTTTGGCAAGCATACATTTTGCATTCAAACAACTTGGCCAGCCCTTTGGAGTTGCTGAAGGATAACTATGCTGAAGGACTTAAAAAAAAATTCCCAATGGTCTTCTAAGGCAAAGTGCCCTCCACATCCAGAGAAAGAACTATGGAAGTCAATCGCAAAATGTAGCAGATCATTTTTTTTCTGTGTATTATGTTTTGGTTTGTTATATGACTTCTCCCATTCATTTTAGCTCTTCTACACAGCATGACTGTAGTGAAAATGTATTTAATAGGAATGTATGTGTAGACCCTATATAGAATTGTATGCTGTATCAGGGAGGGAGTGGGGAGGTGTGGGGTAAGTAGGGGGAAAAAAATCTAAGTTTTATGGTAGTGATTGTAGAACACTAAAAATAAATAAACTTAAAAAATAAATAAATAAAATACTAATTTTGGCAATACATTTTACAATAGAACAATTGGCCAGCCCATTAGAGTTGCTGAAGCATAAGTGTGCTGAAACACAGTTTAACTGCTTGGCAATTCAACTTGAGCAAGGATTTCAGTGTCTGGTGCCTTATCCTACCAGGTGATCCTCAGAATCTTCCTAAGACAGTTCAAGTGGAAGCAATTCAGTTTCTCGCCCTGACGTTGGTAGACTGTCCATGTTTCACAGGCATAGAAAAATGAGATCAGCACAACCGCTCTGTAGACCTTCAGTCTGGTAGTCAGTCTAATACCTCTTCTCTCTCATACTTTTCTTTGGAGCCTCCCCAACACTGAGTTAGCTTTGGCAGTGTGTGCATCAACCTCGTTGTCAATGTGTACATCCCTGAAAAGTACACTACCAAGGTAACTGAACTTATCCACAGCATCCAAAACGTCTCCATTTCTTGTAACTGATGGTTTCACGTATAGATGAAAGGGTGGTAGCTGACAGAGCACCTGTTTTTTTGGTGCTTATTATTTGGTCAAAATTAGAAAAGGCAGCAGAAATGCACTTTGTTGCATCTCAGCTTCAGAGGCTGCATTGAGTGCACAGTCATCTGCAAACAGAAAATCATGCACCAACACTCCCTCCACTTTAGTCTTGGCTTGTAGCCTTTTCAAATTGAAGAACTTACCATCAGCATGGTAGTTGACCTTGATGGAGAGAGGACTTCATGTTATTGAAATTACCATTTATGAAGACAGAAGCATGAGCAGTGGAAGATAAACCATGGAGTCTAAGAGTCCATCTCAGAATGGGACTTTCTTCTGTCCCCCAGCCAACTGCAGAGTGTCCCCTACCTCCTCTCCAAACACCATTACTTTGTGTCACCTTCCAGAGCCACTCTGAAAGTTGTGTCATTCTACTCCAAGGACTAACTTTCTAAAATTCCACTGCTGGAGTGACATCTAGTCACTCAGCATCCACTTTGTGTCTTTAAACTCTGTAGGACTCTGTAAACTTTGTAATTATTTCTGAGAAAATATAATGAAGCATTTCACTTTTTTAATTCAAAACAATTTAATAAAATGAGCTGAGTAAATCAGGCCAATCCCAAATCCATTTGTTATCTGCCACCAGGACTTTGAGTTTTGATCGGTATTTATGCTGTCATCTCTACCAGGTTTTTTTTTTTTAATTTCAACAAGTCATATCCAGGTTTGGTTTCATTTCTGAATTGAAGAATGTTTTCTCTTCTGTGCATGGTTTTTGATGAGGGATAATCTATGCCTATGGCCTGTTTCCACATCTCCCAGACTTCACAGAACTCACAGGATTGCCAGAAGATCTGTTTCTACCATTAGTTTCTCGTACTGAAGCTCATTGGCAAGATAATGTATAATGCTATTTGTTTTTAATGTAACTGAGTGAACCAGTATTTCATGTGGTTTCCAGTTACCTTGATTTTCCTTGGAGAATTTTATGTCCTTACTGCATTGCCATGAACGTTGGGAAGATGTAGTATGTGTTGCTTGTTTTATTAAATCATCAGACCTATAGACATCCTTGCTCTGTCCCTTAATGTGTAATTAGCAGGTGTAATGGACATTTTCCTTTTGGCTTTATTGTAAATATCACTTATGGGAAAAATAATTTGATAGGAATAATACCGCATGTGCTTATTTTCAACTATCTCCGCTGGTAAAACTTATGAATCATAAACTTTTCTTGAATTCAGTATTCAGGATGCACATAAATCTTGTTCATGGTCCAATAGTAAAATGGGTCAATAAGACTTGAACCCAAGTCTTTCCAATTCTAAGGCTGGTTCTATGTCCACTGTGCTTTGCTGTTTCTCTGTTTTTTTTTTTTATCATGGGGCAGCTAGGTGGTGCAGTGAATAGAGCACCAGTGCAGGAGTCAGGAGGACCTGAGTTCAAATCTCATCTCAGACATTTGACACTCACTAGCTGTGTGACCTTGGACAAGTCACTCAACCCCAATTGCCTCATCCTGGGTCATCTCTAGTCATCCTGATGAATATCTGGTCACTGAATTCAGATGGCTCTGGAGGAGAAGTGAGGCTGGTGACCTGCACAGCCCTCCCTCACTCAAAACAAAGTCAAGTGCAAGTCATGTCATCATTTCTCTGATGGCATGGTCTTCTTCAGCAATGAAGGATGAACACAAATCTTGTAATTAGTTCAGGTAAAATAATATGAATGTTTCCTGAGTAAAACTCCCCAAAATCTAATTTAATATTTTTCTTCTACCTACATTCTTCATGACAGTGTTTTCTAAGTCTTTCAAATTAAGTTGATCATTATGGTTTGAGAGCATTGTTCTTTACTAACAGCGAAAGGATTTACTAGAAAAGAATGAAAGAATTAAAGTTCTACTGCCAGTGATATTGGAGGTGCTAATACTGGATCTAATCTTCCATATTTATTTTCTGGTATGGATTTGTGAGGCATTCACCTAAATCCTGGAAACATGTTTAATATTTTAATTGTTTTAAACTTTTTTTTCTATAGCCTGTAACAGTTTTTCTTCCTTTCACATCAACTGCAATAATTTTACCCAAATATTAATGCGTTAGTAAAACTTTTCTTAAATAAAAAAAGAACCTAATGACTCTCCAAACCTCTTCTTCAGTTGGAAGTTCAGCTAAGGACGGATTGACTTCAACCTGAGATAAATGGTCAGTGGCCTCAGCATTGATTGATGATGGTCTGTTGAGAGCACTATGGAACTGTTCAGCCCATCTCTCTAGGAGCATGTCCTTATCACTAATCAGTGTGGCTCCATCAGCACTGAGTAGTTGTGATGCACCATAGGTTTTTGGTCCATAAATAGCCTTCAGGGAATCATAAAAGTGCTTTGGACTGTTACCATCAACATAAAACTAAATTTCATCTGCCTTCTTACTGAGCCAGGAATCCTGCTTCTCTTTAGTCTTTGCTTGTACTTTACTTTTGATGGAATTCAATGCTGCTTTCTTAAAGGTGGATGAACTATCCTGCTGGTATATCCTATGGAGTTCTCATTTTTGGTTATCAGATTCTGAATTTCCTCATCATTTTCTTTTCTTTTTTTTTTTTTTAAAGTCATTACAATGAACTGATTTTTTTTTATTAATTTTTTTATTTCTTTAATGTTTAACAATCATTGCTATACAATTGCGATTTTATCCCTCCCCACCCACCCCCCACTACCTCCCTCCCTCCCCACGACTGCATACAATTCTGTATAGATTCTACATATACTTTCCTATTGAGTATATTTTCACTATAGTCATGCTATGTAGTCAGACTAAGATAAATGAAAGAATCCGTATAACAAATCAGAACATGATACACAAACAGATACACATACACAAACATGATCTGCTACATTATGTGAGTGACTTCCATATTTCTCTCTCTGAGTGTGGAAGGCATTTTGCCTTGAGGTCCACCATTGGGATTTTTTTTTTTTTTCAGAAGTTCTTGTGTTATTACAAAAATCTAAGTCTACCAGAAAAAACTCTCACACACTGTGGTTGTTGCTGTGCATAAAGTTCTCCTGGTTCTGCTCCTTTCACTCAGCATCAGGTCATATAAGTCCTTCCAGGCCTCTCTGAAGTCTTCTTGTTCATCATTTCTTATGGCACAATAGTACTCCATTACATTCATATACCATAATTTATTCAGCCATTCCCCAATTGATGGACATCCCCTTGACTTCCAGTTTTTTGCAACTACATAGAGTGCTGCTATAAATATTTTTGTACATGTGGGACCCTTTCCCATTTTTATGATCTCTTGGGGATATAGTCCTAGTAGCGATATTGCTGGGTCAAAGGGTATGCACATTTTTGTAGCCCTTTGGGCATAGTTCCAAATTGCTCTCCAGAATGGTTGGATGCGCTCACAGCTCCACCAACAATGAATTAGTGTTCCAACTCTCCCACATCCTCTCCAGCATTTATCATTTTCTTGTTCTGTCATGTTTGCCAATCTTATAGGTGTGATGTGGTACCTCAGAGTTGTTTTGATTTGCATCTCTCTAACCAATAGTGATTTAGAGCATTTTTTCATATGATTATAGATAGCTTTAATTTCTTCCTCTGAAAATTGCCTGTTCATATCCTTTGACCATTTATCAATTGGGGAATGACTTGTATGATTATACATTTGGGTCAGTTCTCTATATATTCTAGAAATGAGGCCTTTATCCCCAAGCTTAGCTGTAAAAATTTTTTCCCAATTTACTACATCCCTCCGGATTTTGGTTGCATTGGGTTTGGTTGTGCAAAAACTTCTCAGTTTAATGTACTCAAAGTTATCCATTTTGCATTTCATAATGCATTCTATCTCTCCTTTAGTAAAGAATTCTTCCCTTCTCCATAGATCTGATAAATACACTATTCCTTGCTTCTCCAGTTTATTCATGGTATCAATCTTTATACCTAAATCATGTACCCATTTGGACTTTATTCTTGTGTACGGTGTCAGGTATGGGTCTATGCCTAATTTCCGCCACACTGTTATCCAGTTTTCCCAGCAATTTTTGTCAAACAATGAGTTCTTATCCCAGAAGCTGGGGTCCTTGGGTTTATCAAACAGAAGGTTGCTATATTCCTTGCCTACTGCATCTTGAGTGCCAAGTCTATTCCACTTGTCTACCTCTCTGTTTCTTAGCCAATACCAAGTGGTTTTGATAATTGCTGCTTTATAGTACAGTTTAAGGTCTGGTAGCGCTAGGCCACCTTCCCAAGCATTTCTTTTCATTAGTCCCTTTGATATTCTGGACCTTTTGTTTTTCCAAATGAATTTTGATATTATTTTATCCAGCTCTAGAAAGTAATTGTCTGATAGTTTAATTGGTATGGCACTAAATAAGTATATTAATTTGGGTAGAATTGTCATTTTTATGATATTAGCACGGCCTACCCATGAGCAACTAATGTTTTTCCACTTACTTAAATCTGACTTTATTTGTGCAAAAAGTGTCTTGTAATTGTGTTCATATAGTCCCTGGGTTTGTTTTGGCAGGTAGACTCCTAAGTATTTTATACTGTCTACCCTAACTTTAAATGGGATTTCTCTTTCTATCTCTTGCTGTTGAACTTTGTTGCTAATATATAGGAATGCAGAGGATTTGTGTGGGTTTATTTTGTACCCTGCAACTTTGCCAAAGTTGTTTATTAATTCAAGTAATTTTTTACTTGAATCTCTGGGATTCTCTAGGTAAATCATCATATCATCTGCAAAGAGTGATAACTTAGTTTCTTCTTTGGCTATTCTAATTCCTTGAATATCTTTATCTTGTCTAATTGCTACAGCTAACATTTCTAGTACCATATTGAATAATAGTGGTGATAATGGACAACCTTGTTTCACCCCTGATCTTATTGGGAATGCATCTAGCTTATCCCCATTGCATATAATGCTTGCTGAAGGTTTTAGATAGATACTGCTTATTATTTTATGGAAAGTTCCCTTTATTCCTACGTTCTCCAATGTTTTTAGTAGGAATGGATGTTGTATTTTCTCAAAAGCTTTTTCTGCATCTATTGAGATAATCATGTGGTTTTTGTTAGCTTTGTTGTTGATGTGGTCGATAATGCTAATAGTTTTCCTAATATTGAACCAGCCCTGTAGTCCTGGTATGAATCCTACCTGATCATAATGTATTAATCTCGTGATAAGATGCTGTATTCGTTTTGCTAAAATCTTATTTAAAATTTTTGCATCTATATTCATTAGGGAAATTGGTCTATAATTTTCTTTCTCTGTTTTGTCTCTTCCTGGTTTGGGTATCAAAACCATATTTGTATCATAGAAAGAATTTGGGAGGACTCCTTCTTCCCCAATTTTCAAGAATAGTGTATGTAGTATTGGAATTAACTGTTCTTTAAATGTTTGATAGAATTCACTTGTGAATCCATCTGGCCCTGGAGATTTTTTCCTAGGGAGTTCATTGATGGCTTGTTCAATTTCTTTTTCTGAGATGGGGTTGTTTAAGTATTCAACTTCCTCTTCTGTTAATCTGGGCAATTTGTATTTTTTAAAATATTCATCCATCTCGTTTAGATTATCGAATTTGTGGGCATAAAGTTGGGCAAAGTAGTTTCTAATTATTGTTTTAATTTCCTCCTCATTGGAGGTGAGTTCACCCCTTTCATTTTTAATGTTAGTAATTTGGTTTTCTTCTTTCTTTTTTTTGATCAGATTAACCAAAGGTTTATCAATTTTATTAGTTTTTTCATAAAACCAACTATTGGTTTTATTTATTAATTCAATAGTTTTCTTTATTTCAATTTTATTAATCTCTCCTTTGGTTTTCAGTATTTCTAATTTGGTATTTACTTGGGGATTTTCAATTTGTTCTTTTTCTAGCTTTTTCAACTGCAAGCCTAAGTCATTGATCTCCTCTTTCTCTATTTTATTTATGTAAGCATTCAGAGATATAAAACTTCCCCTAATAACTGCTTTTGCAGTGTCCCATAAGTTTTGGTACGTTGTCTCACTATTGTCATTCTCTTGAATGAAGTTGTTGATTGTTTCTATGATTTCTTCTTTAACCCAATCCTTCTTTAGAATTAGATTATTTAGTTTCCAATTGATTTTTGGTTTCTCTTTCCATGGCCTTTTATTACATGTAATTTTTAATGCATTATGATCTGAAAAGGATGCATTGATTATCTCTACCTTTCTGCACTGGATTGTGAGATTTTTATGTCCTAGTACATGGTCAATTTTTGTAAATGTTCCATGTACCGCTGAGAAAAAGGTATATTCCTTTCTATTCCCATTTAATTTTCTCCAAAGATCTATCATATCTACCTTATCCAGAGTTTTATTTACCTCCTTAACCTCTTTCTTGTTTATTTTAAGGTTGGATTTATCTAGTTCAGAGAGGGGGAGGTTGAGGTCCCCCACTAGTATAGTTTTGCTATCAATTTCTTCCTTCAACTCCCCCAACCTCTCCTCTAAGAATCTGGATGCTATACCACTTGGAGCATACATGTTTAGTAATGATATTGCTTCATTGTCTATGGTGCCTTTTAGTAGGATATAGTGTCCATCCTTATCCCTTTTGATTAGATCTATTTCTGCTTTTGCTTTGTCTGAGATTAGGATTGCTACTCCTGCCTTTCTTACATGAGCTGAAGCACAATATATTCTGCTCCATCCTTTGACCTTTATCCTATGTGTATCCCCCCATTTCAAATGTGTTTCTTGTAAACAGCATATTGTTGGATTATGGCTTTTAATCCATTCTGCTATCCGTCTCCGTTTTATGGGAGAGTTCATCCCATTCACATTCACAGTTATGATTACAATCTGTGTATTTCCCTCCACCCTCTTTCCCACCATTTGTGCTTTTAACTCTCCCGTCTCCCTTCCCCTCCTCAATAGTATTCACTTTTCTCCCCCTCCTCCTGCAGCCTTCCCCTCCTTCTTTTAGCCCCCCTCCCTTTTACTCCCCTTTACTCTTATTGCTTCTTTCCTCCCTTTTAGCCACCCTCCCCTTTCTTCCCCCTTCCCCTCCTACTACCTATAGAGCTAGTTAGGATTATCTGCTTAAGGTTATTGTTCCCTCCTTTGAACAAATCAGATGAGAGTACCTCTCAAACAATGCTCATCTCCCTCCCCTCTCCTCATCATTTTCATCAAACTAGTCTTGGTGTTTGTGAGTATTCTGACCCAGATAAGCAAATGCAGTGCTGTACACCAAATATTTGAAAGCTGCCCACTCCTTTTCTGCTCTACTGTTGCCAATTATGTGTTGGCTCAACTTTCCCTCCAGATTAAAAACAAGCTGTTCATACTCAGAGAAGTGCTGTAATTTGTACACATTGATTCTTCTAGTAGTCATTTTCCTTGGGGGGCAGGACTTTTGATGAATGCAAATATTGAGCTTGGAAAGGATAAGTCTATGATCAGTCCAGCACTCTGCACCACACATTGCCTTTGTCACTCTCACATCTAGTCTGTCTCTTCTCCTTACAATCACATTATCTATGAGATGCCAGTGTTTGCTGTGAGGGTGCATCCATGAAGTTTTATTGCATTTAGGCGAACAGAAAACAGTGTTGGTGATGAGGTCATGCAATGCACAAGTTTTCAGCAGTACATGACCATTGCTGTTGCTTTTTCCAACTCCATTCCTCCCTAAGACTCCCTGCCAAGCCTAGTAGTCTGAGCCTCCTCTAGCATTGAAGTCACCCAGAATAATGAGCTTGTCCTCTTTTGGCACATTGATGATAAGGGTCTCTAGGTCTTCACAAAATTTTTCTTTGATCTCATTTTAGTTAATCATGGTGGGAGCATAGGCACTGATGATGGTGGTATGGCATTTTCTTGGGAGTGCCAACCTCATTATTATGAGCCTGTCATTCACTTCTTTTAGCAGGCATACCAGCTTGCTAACTAGATTTCTTTTGATTGCAAAACCGATGCCAGCTTCACAGGACTCCCCTTCACTGTAGCCAGTCCAGAAAAATGTGTATCCAGCTCCAAATTCAGTAAGCTGGCCTTCATTTACCAATCTTATTTCACTCAGGGCTTCTATTTGAATGTGATACTAGTTGAATTCTCTTGCAACAAGAGCAGTTCATCTTTCAAGTCTACTCGATTTTGTGTTGTCTTTTACTGTGCACACATTCCATGTGCCAATGGTGCATGGAATCATCTTTGCAGATGTTTTTGTAGATTTTGTACATTTTTTTGTGTTTTGACCACAGAGAGGGCTTCCCCACCTGCCATGGTAGTCAGGCTAGGGTTGGGTAAGCAGACAATGGTTAGGGCACCTTTTCTAGACCCCTTCCTCACACCAGGATGTGAGCACTGTGATCCTGAAAAGGCTGCTCAGACAGCCAGGGGCCTGCCAAGTCCCACTGCTGCTTCCAGTGAGAAATGACCCTATGTCCTGGACTGCTGATGTGCAGGGTTGTGATTACAGCTCCCATTGTATCCACACCTGCTCCTTCATCATTTGCCTATCACCACAACACTTTCAGACATAACACTACAATGCTATGGGTGACATCTTTTGAGTTCTGCATAAATTGGATTTAAGAGAGGCAGAGCTGCATGACATCGTCAATGTCACTCTCTCCTCCAGAGTCATCATAGTCCAGTGACAGGGCACAGTCAAGATGGCTGGTGATGGCTCAGGATGCAGTGGATGACGTTGATGTCTTCTGTGTTTAACCAAGCTCTAAGCACTCCACATCACCTGCTTCATCTGCCTTCATGGCCGTTGGAATAAATTGTTCTCATCCACCCATTCCACCAGATGAAGTCTTCACATTCTTGGGGTAGACACCCCTGCCAACTCACCAATGAGTTTCAGACCCCTTGGTTACCCTCAACCTGGTTTGGCTCATCTGCCAAAATGGTTTACGGGGATGTGGCCACTGCACATGCTGCAGCTTCTTGGAGACACAGGTGAGAGTTGGGTGGAACAGATGGACACCAAAGGTGGAAAGTACCCTGAAAAGGGCTTGGCAGACATCACACCAAAGGTACTGGTCCTCCCTGAACAAACCCTACACCCCTTTAATCCTATTAAACACTCTTGATTGATAAAGGCAAGATTCATTCAGAGGCACTTGATTATGCCAAAGAAAAACAGTAAAAGATCCTATTTTACTTGCCATTACAGTGTTGTTATTGTTTTTCAGATGGGGAGATCAGACTGGAAATGAAGCAAATTACTGAAGAGCTAAGCCTTTCTGTGGAAGAAACTCACAAGCAAAGATTCTTGAGTGATGATCCTTCTGACTTCAGTTGGAGAGAAGTCTGCACAACACCTGGGAGTATCCACACTGTAGAGAAACATGACTATAAACAATGTGGAAAGAGTTTTTCCAAGAGGAGATATCTTACTGAACCTCAGAAAATACACAGTGGAGAGAAACCATGTGCGTGTAAACAATGTGAAAATGCTTTTAAAAAGAGGCCTCATCTTATTGTACATCAGAAAACCCACACTGCTGAGAAACCTTATAAATGTAATCAATGTGGAAAGACTTTTACCTGGAAGAATGGTCTTAGTCAACATCTGAGGATCCACACTGGGGAGAAACCTTATGAATGTAATCAATGTGGAAAGTCTTTTACAAAGAGGGCTCAACTTACAGTACATCAGAGAACCCACACTGGAGAGAAACCTTATGAATGTAATCAATGTGAAAAGGCATTTAAACAGAAGGGTCATCTTACTGTTCATCAGAAAGCCCACACTGGAGAGAAACCTTATGAATGTAATCAGTGTGGAAAGACTTTTACATGGAAGAAAGGTCTTGTTGACCATCAGAGGATACATACTAGAGAGAAACCTTATAAATGTAGCCAGTGTGGAAAGACTTTCACATGGAAGGATAGTTTTGTTAAACATGAGAGAATCCACACTGGAGAGAAACCTTATGAATGCAATCATTGTGGAAAGACTTTTACATGGAAGGCCAATCTTGTTAAACATGAGAGAATCCACACTGGAGAGAAACCTTATAAATGCAATCATTGTGGAAAGACTTTTACATGGAAGGGCAGTCTTGTTAAACATGAAAGAATCCACACTGGAGAGAAACCTTATGACTGTAATCAATGTGGAAAGACCTTTAGAGCAAGGACAACTCTTACTCTACATCAGAGAATCCATGCTAGAGAGAAACGTTATGACTATAGTCAATGTGGAAAGGCTTTCACATGTCAAAAGAATACTGGTGAAAATCAGAGCACCCACACTGGAGAGAAACCATATAAATGCAGCCAATGCGGAAAGACTTTTGCTTGGAAGAATGGTCTTATTCAACATCAGAGGATCCATACTGGAGAGAAACCTTATGAATGTCATCAGTGTGGAAAGGCTTTTAATCAGAAGGGTCATCTTATTGTTCATCAGAGAACCCACACTGGAGAGAAACCTTATGAATGTAATCAGTGTGGAAAGACTTTTACATGGAAGAGCAATCTTGTTAGCCACAAAAGAATCCATACTGGAGAGAAACCTTATAAATGTAATCAATGTGGAAAGACTTTCAGAGGTAGCAGGTCTGTTCGTGAACATCAGAGAATCCACACTGGAGAGAAACCTTATGACTGTGATCAATGTGGAAAGGCTTTTACAAAGATGGCTTATCTTATTGTACATCAGAGAACCCACACTGGAGAGAAACCTTATGACTGTAATCAATGTGGAAAGGCTTTTAGAGCAAGGACAACTCTTACTCTACATCAGAGAATCCATACTAGAGAGAAGCTTTATGACTATAATCAATGTGGAAGGGGTATCACATGTCAAAAAAATGCTGGTGAAAATCAGAGTATCCACACTGGAGAGAAGCCTTATAAATGTAGCCAATGTGGAAAGACTTTTACTTGGAAGAATGGTCTTATTCAACATCAGAAGATACATACTAGAGAGAAACCTTATAAATGTAGCCAATGTGGAAAGACTTTCACATGGAAGTACAGTCTTGTTAAACATGAGAGAATTCACACTGGAGAAAAACCTTAAGAATGTAATCATTGTGGAAAGACTTTTACATCAAGGCCAATGAGAGAATCCACACTGGAGAGAAACCTGAAGAATGTAATCTTTGCAGTAAAGCCTTCAGGCTAACGTGTCTCCTCTTTAGCATCAGAGAATTCACGGGAGATAAAGGAATCTTCTAACTGACCTAAATAAGGAAAAGCTTTGAATTGGAATACAGAGCTTCTTAGCAGCACATTCACTGTGGGTACAAGCCATCTATAGACTCCTTGTGGGAAGGTTTTTAGCCAGAGATCATCTCTTTTCCTCTCATACAGGATTTATAGTGAAAAGAAACCTTATGAATGTGCTCAGTGGATACTTGCCTCTCTCTAGAACATGGAGGTTTGGGTTTCATGTCTGACTAGAACACAAAGGTGAGAGAAGGAAAATAATGTATGCCAACCCTCCAGGTTGCAAAACCAGAGCAGGAGGCAGTAAGCTGATAATCTATGGAACTATCGGAGACGACATATCTGGATGTTCTCAGTAATAGAATGTCTTCAGAATAAGGAAAAGATTCTGTGTCAATATTATGTCAAGTGGGGAACAATCTTTGGTGAAGGGAGGAAATCAGATTTGTTTGATCAAGGACATTAAAATTGGGGCATTTTAGGGGAATGTTGTGTTCTCCCAGATTCCACCTCCATGTATGTATTCAGCCTACATAGAGGCCACTGTATATGATGGTCAAGAAACTTCTCATTAGTTGAGATCTTTTCTGCCTTCTGACCCAACAATCATGATGATGAGGCAGAGATTCCTCTGATGGACTTGCGGCAGAGCAGAACCATTGTGTCAACAATGCAGCCCCTTCTAGGCAGGTAAAAGGCCTTGCAATCTCTACCTACCAAGTTTCCCATAGTTACCCTTGCTCTGCCAGCCTGCAAGGGAAAGCTAAAAGAAAGCAGTTCCATGTCAGTGGCATCTGGACTGCTTGTCACCTGCTCTGTACAGATCAATGAAGGGCTCAGGTCCTGATGTCAGCACCCTCATCAGAGTGATGGTTTCCAGTTCAGAGACCAACAGGTTGGACATGAGGGAGCAATTCAAGAGGCATTATGGGAAGTGTCTATATTTTCTTACCAAGGAAAGTCAGAAGAATCTTGCTTTGCCAGAAAAGGAAACCACTGACCATAAGAAATGTTTCTAATGAAACTCATTTGAATGCTAATGAGGACCCAAGCCCACTTCTTGTTCCTTGTGACTGTATTGATCAAAAAATCTTGAATTGGTTCCACCTCCAGAGAAAGAGCTGTGATATTCAATTATAGAATGTAGTAGTTCATTTTTGTGTGTGTGTATTACGTTTTGGTTTGTTGTATGATTTCTCCCATTCAATTTAATTCTTCTGCACAGCATGACTGTAGTGAAAATGTATGTAATAGGAATGTTTGTGTAGAACCTATATAAAATTGTATGCCGGTTTGGGGAGGGAGGGGGGGAGGAGGGAAAAATAATAATCTAAGTTATATGGTAATGATTGTAGAACACTGAAAATAAATAAAATTAATTTTTTAAAAAAAGCAGTGGAAAGGAAAAAAAAAGAAAATCTTGAGTTGGAAGGGCGTTCAGAGGCCACCTGGTCCAGACTCATTCCTGCAGAGGCATCTCTGAAAATATTTCTGCTTGAAGGCCAGCCAAGAAAGCAGCCCTTCATTAGGACACTGTTCATCATATCAGGCTGAAATCTGCCTCTTGTTGCTTTTGCTCATTCTTCTTTGAATGTAAACACATTAAAACAAAAAGGAAAAATAATTAGGAAGAGAACATGTGTTGGTGCTGATATCATCCATAATTAGCCTGTTCTAGATATAACTTCATGGGAACAGAAAGTAAGGAAGAATCAAAGATTGCTTATATAATTGATAGCTTCTTCGGTATACTGGATCCTTCCTTTCCACCTAGTTACCTACATGAAAGGCATTATGGTGGAGTGGAGAGAGCACTAGATTTGAAGTCAGGGGCCATGGGGTGAAATTCTTCTGGTTCTGTACTTCTGTGGCTTTGGAAAAGTAATTTAGCTTAACTGGGTCTTGGTTCCCTGTTCTGAAAAACTGAGGATACTGGACCGGGTAATCGCTGAAGTCTCTTCCACTTCTAGATCATTTGATCCTGTGGATCTGAGAAGCCAAAGGGAAGCTTAAAGATGAATCTGATACTTCACTGCTGCTTACTGCTGGAACCTGACCTTCAGGTGAGGGCTAATGCATTACATGATTTCACTAAGCCTTCTGGGCATGACTGCTATTTGGAGAGAGAGCAACCTGGAGAGTCTTAAACATTACAAAGTTGCATGTCATTCCGCACCAAGCAGTTCTTTCTGTGCAACCAGTCAAGTAAATTTCTTGTCATATCTATTCAGGTACAAAGTATCTTTCATTATGATGCTTTTAAAAATGAAAAGTTTTAACTCTGAGGTTCAACCTTACATCCATCAAATTGGCAGAGATGACAAAAGATGAACATAGTGTTAGGGGACTGTAAAATTAGAAGCACAGTAACACAAGGTATATACTTGCAAACTGGTGCAACTGTTCTGTAAAGTCATTTGGAACTATCATTTATTATAAGGTGATCAAATGCCCATACTGCATAACAGAGATCCGCCTGCAGGAAGTCAAAGAAAGGTTCTATCTACACTGAGGTCTTCATTGCAGTGCTTGTATTGATTGCAAAAAAATGAAGTAGATGCAAAAGAGAAACAAAATATGTACTAATCCATTGGAGAATGTCTCAACTAGTTGTGGTACATGAATGTATTGAAATATTATTTTGTCATAAGAAACAGTGGAGAGTAAGAATTCAGAGAAAGGGGAATATGTAAATGAAATGACACAGATTGAAGTAAGCACAACCAAGAAAATCACTATAAACAGCGACTCACTCAAATATTCCAATGGCCAGATGTGTGATCTCTTTAGTGTGGAAGCTCCTTCCAGCAATGTAGATCTCAAATCATCCATGTCTGTCTCTCCATCCTGTGTGATGTGCCTCTTGCCCATGTCCTCACATAGGTTCACCACAGAGGATCCATCCAATATGATGGAGTCCTTCCTGACTTTCTCCTGACATTTCAAGGGGACTTGTGGAGTGTTCTGGCTTTTCACCTAGTAGCCCTCATCCTTACCATGTGGCCAGTTCAGTTTCTCATCTTATTATACCATTTCTTAGTGAGAAGCATCAGCAGTGGACATTATCCCAAGAGAGGAGAGCTAGAGTTCAGAAAGTGGGTTGATCAGCAAAACATCTGACTTCCTTGACACATGAGAGAGGGAGCTGGCAAACTGGATGATAATTTGCTTTCTAAAATGTTCTAATTTTGTAATCAGTATTTGCTAACAATGGTGGAACAACAGCTTTGGGACCCTAAAATCTTCTAGCTGTGGATACATTTACAGATCAGGTAGAAATGGGGGGCCATTACCAGTTGTCTTGTCCTAACTCTTGCCCCTGGAGGAGAAAGAGAGGCTCATGACTGTGCACAGCTCTGGTTCACTTAAATCCAACTCATTTGCAATTCAGAAATCACCCCCTGAAGTCTTCCTTCCTCTTTCAGAACTAGAACAGCCACAATCTGGGTGAAGAAGATAAGGAGGTCCAAAATTCAATATTCCCTCTCTCAGTTAAATGCAAAAGTGCAGTTTTCCTATCCATCCCTTTTAATTGCAGAAAAACTCTGAGCTAAGTTTAAAAATGCAGGGCTCTCTTAAGACACTTTACTTCAAAAGGAATCATTATCTCAGCACCAGCTCTTTGTGTCAGGGAAATGTGTTATCTTCTATAGTGGCAAGTTTCCTAATTCAATTCCAGACCATCTTTTGTTATTTCTCCCAGGCAGGATGACACTATTCCTGGAAATATTGTCTCGAGGTATTTTCGTATAGTTAGAGGAAATTTGTTATCTGCCACTAGTTATTTTTGCAAAATCCAGGTGGAAAGGGTCACCTTTTTCAGATTGACCTGAAACTGAGGGGCTGTTTCCAGCCCACATATCAGACTTTCAGCCCATCCTATTCTTCCTGCTCCCATGATGCTTTAACCATTTATCCTGTTTTTCCCACCTGCCAACTTCTATCCCTTGTTCTTTTCTTTAGAATGGGAGACTGCTTCTCCTCCAGGACTTGGAGCTCCATACAGAAGCTATTGGCCCTCTTTTTTTTTTTTTTTTTACTAAATCGTGTTAACTACTAAACTGCTAGTGCTCAGAGCTTTGTACTTCCGTTCACTTGATTTTCCTTGTGATAATTAGTCCTTACACACACACACACACACACACACACACACACACACACACACACATATACTACACATTCTATACATTCAGTCGTATCTGATTCTTTGTGACCCCATTTTGGGATGGGGTGATATTTTTGGCAAAGATGCTGGAGTGGTTTGTCATTTCCTTGTGCAGTTCGTTTTAATGATGAGGAAACTGAGGTAAACAGGGTCAAGGGTCATATACCTAGTAAGTGGCTGAGGCTGGATTTGAACTCATGATGTTCAGTCTTTCTGATTTCAAGGACACTGTGCTATGCACTATGGCACCCATCTAGCTACTTCTGTATCACCTTAAAGGGGCTTGAAGTGTGTAGAACATATGTTATTGTGGAGTCATTCTGTCATATCTAATTCTTTATGACCCCGTGGACTACAGCAGGCCACCTAGCCTCCACTATCTCTCAGTCTGTCCAACGTCTCTAGATGTTTCCATGACATTATCCATCTCATCCTCTGCTTTCCCCTTCTCCTTTTTCTTTCTGTCTTTCCCAACATCTGGGTCTTTCCTTATGAATCCCCCTTCTCATCACATGACCAAAGTATTTCAGCTTCAGTGTTTGACCCTCCACTGAATAGCCTGAATGAATATCTTTCAGTATTGCCTGGTATCACCTTTCTTCTATCCAAGGGACTCTTCCAAATCTTCTCTAGCACCACAATTTAATTTGATTCTGTGGTGCTCAGCTTTCCTTATACTACAACTCAGACAGTCATACTACTGGAAGGTCCATAGCTTTTACTCTATGGACTTTTGTTGGCAAGGTGATGTCCCGGCTTTTTAGCATGCTGTCCAGATTTGCCGTTGCTTTCATTTGAAAGAGAAGACATCTTTCAGTTTCATGACTCCAGTCACCATCTTCAGGGATCTTGGAGCCCAAGGACATAAAATCTTAGCTGCTTCCATTTCTTCTCTCTCTGTTTGCCAGGAAGTGATGGGACCAGTTGCCAGGATCTTACATGCATACGTACATACATACATATGTGTGTACACACATATAAAAAAGCACCAAGTCAGCTTTTTAAATTTTTATTTTATTTTATTTTAATTTTTTAGGAATAAAATCAGCATTTCCATAACATAATTAACATACAATAAAAAATTATATATAAAACTTCAAACCTACTGTGGCCAAGTTGCTATTCCTTTCAACAACAAAATTGTCATACAATTGTTTTCTTTGTTACTTACCTCACTCCCTGCCTTAGAAATCACTACTCTTAGGCACAAATAGTTATATATACATACGTGTGTGTATACTTATATATATCTGTATATATGTAATTATTCTATCTATTTCTCTTTATCACTTCTTTCTCTAGATGAAGAGAATATTTCTTCGTATGTGCTTTTTCACTAATTTACATATTTATGGTAGACAAAATAACTTCTTCACTCAAAACCATTTTTAAAACAATGTTGCTCTTACTATATACAATGTTCTCTAGGTTCTGCTCATTTCACTCTTTGGTATTTCACCCAGATCTTTCCATGGTTTTCTAAAATCTTGAGCTGATCATTTCTTACGGTGCAATCGTGTTCCATCACAATCATATACAACGATTTTTTCAACCATTCCCCAACTGATGGACACCCCTACCATTTCCTGTTTTTTGTCAGCACAAAGAGAGCTGTCATAAACATCTTCGAACATGTAGGCTCTTTTCCTTTTTCTGCTAATCTTGTTTGCACATAGTCCAAGTACTGGCATGGCCAGAGGGCAAAATTGCAAATTTCTGTCTAAAATGTTTGGATCATTTTGCAATTCCACCAATAATGAATTAGTGGCCCCATTTTTCCACTTTTTCGTCAACATTTATCAATTTCCCTTTCTATCATTTTAGCAAATCTGGTGGATGCATGAGGACATCTCACGGTTGTTCTAATCTGCATTTCTTTAATCAAAAATGATTTAGAACATTTTTATGTGACTTTAAATTGCTTTTAATTCTTCATTGGAAAACTCCCTGTTCTTATCATTTATTGATTTATCAATTGGGGAATGATTCTTAGAGATTTAAGAAAATTCTAATTGCTATTTGTGAATTTCCCTTTAGCTTATTTTTACTCACTATTTTCCTTCTCAGCCTCTTTTTTTACCCTGTCCTTCCTACAATGTCTTCTGCTTTTACCCTCTTCTTGCTTATTTTACTTACCCTTCTAATATCTCCTCCCTTATCTTCTCTGCCCACTCTCTTAATTTTATTTTATACACCCAAAATTCCTTCTCCAACACTATCCTCTAGTTTTATCACCCTTCTCAAAGTTCAGTAGACTTCTAAACCTCTTTGTTGTTTCCTCTTTAATCCAGATGAGACTAAGTTTCCGCCATTACCAACCTTCCATCCCCACCTGTCTCCTTTGTATTAGTTCTTCGTTTCATGGCCTACTTTTATGACATAATTGCTTCTTTTTACATTTTCATAACCAATTTTGCTTTTTAGAATCACCCCATTGTAAAATAAGCAACAAGTTTTCTTTCAGATTACCTTAGTAATGACAAGAGTTTTGAGAATACTATTAGTAATAAATATTGTAAGTAAACAATTTGGTCATAGTTACTGCTTTGAATTAGTCTTTCCTTATTTCCTTATGTTTCAAGCCAGCTGTTACACTCTCCTCTTTCACCCTCATCAAGAAGTTTCTTAATTCCTCTTCACTTTCTGCCATCAGAGTGGCAGCATCTGCACATCTGAGATTGTTGATATTTCTCCCAACAAACTCAATTCCAGCTTTTGATTCCTCCAACCTGACATTTCACATGATGTTCTTTGCATGCAAGTTAAATAAAATGCCTGACAACATACAACTTCATTGTATTCTTTTCTCATCTGAAACCAGTCAGTTGTTCCATGTTCAGTTCTACCTGTTGCCTCTTGGCCCTTACACAGGTTCCTCAGGTGACATGTGGCATGATTTGGTACTCACATTTCTTTGAGGACTTGCTACATATTGTTGTGATCAATAAAGTCATAGGCTTTAGGTGGGTTTTTTTTCTGAAATTCTTTTTATTTCATTATAATCCAAAGAATGTAGGGTTAGCGTTATGAATTTGTGTCTACTTCCTCTGCTTCTTTGAAAACCAACTTATTCTTCTTTTATTTCTCAGGTTCCCATATTGTTGAAGTCTAGCTTAGAGAATCTAAAGCATAACTTTCCTGCCATGTGAAATGGTCTCTCTGATTTTCTTGAAGAGATTTCATTTTATCCATTCTGTTATTTTCTTTTCTTGGCATTTCTCATTTCAGTAACCGTTATCTCTCCTTGTTGTTCTCTGGAATTCTGCACTCACTTGGGTAGATCTTTCCCTTTCCTTCTTTCCTCAGCTATTTCTAGAACCTCATCATATATCCTTTGGTTTCTTGCTCTTCATTTTCTTTGCAACATTTTTTTATTGTTGTTGCCTCTTATCTGCTGTTGTGAACTTCTGTCCATGCTTCTTCAGACACTGTCTACCTGATCTGATCCCTTAAATCTATTCATTGCCTCCATATGCTTATTCATAAGGGATGTTATGTAGATCATACCTATATGGTCCATCCTCTTGAATACTGAGAAGTCTTAGTTACCTAGTCAGAATTAGACAACCTTCTTTTATCAACTTCCTCCCCAGGGCTGATAAGATTTTATGACATTTACCAATGAGAAGGCCTGAAGATACCTGTTAATTCCCCAAAGGATATCCCAGAAAAGGAGAATTTCCAAGATCTTTTTATTTTTCTGAAACAAATTATCATTATTTGTTTAAAGAGTTCTCAGGGATGACCAGGTTGGGGGGTTGTCACCCGGGTATGATTGAGCCAGGGTCCTACAAATGTCCTGTCCTCTGCTGGCTGCCTTTGTGAGTGGGTCTCATCCTCCTATCTCGCCTTTGGAAGGTGTTCACCAGGGCCACACCTCTCTCCTGGCCTGGCTTCTATTGGATATCCCTGCCTCCAACTCTTTTCCAGACTTCAGATGACTCCCAAATGTCCAGCTAACAGTCCCCAACTTAACTATTGGGCTACACTTTCCCATACTTTAGTCTTGCTGATAGGAATCCAGAAGTCTTATTTTCCTCTTTCCTATCAGGACCCACATTTTCTGTCTCCCTGTCTCTAGCTCTTGCCTTCAGACAGCCCCATGTAAGGATCTACCAGTTCTACCCTAATGACCCCACCTTGGTCTGTTGTTGTCCTTCCTCTTCAAAAAGGACCAAAATTACATCACCATTTTAAACTGAAATTTCAGTGTGTCTGACTGTGACTGATCAGACCAATACCAGCTCAGAATGCTCTACCACAGGTTGAGCACAGATAGTCCTTTTGAATATTTGGGGTGGATATCCCAAATCTGAGCATCCTGCGTGTACTTTGTGCTGTCTCAATTCTGCTTTGCTCAAAGAGCATTGCGCTTTTTCTTATGTGGGCACACCATGCTGAGCAGTCCTGTGCCAGTGTCTCTCATGCTGCACAGTCAAATCCAAAGTTCTTGAGAGAGACCTTGAGAATATCCTTGTAGCATTTCTTTTGGCCACCATATGATTGCCTGCCCCGTGGAAGTTCTCATAAAAGAGTCTTTTTGGCAAGTGTACATTTTGCATTTGAACAATATGTGCAGCACATTGGACTTGCGCTCTCTGAAGCATAGTTTGAAAAATTGGCATTTCAGCTTAAGCAAGCACTTCTGTACCTTATTCTGCCAGGTGATCCTCAGAATCTTGCTAAGACAGTTCAAATGGAAGCGATTCACTTTGCTGGCATGACACTGGTAGATTGTCCATGTTTCCCAAGCATATAACAATGAGATCAGCACAACAACTCTGTAGATTTCAGTGTAGTAGTCAGACTAAGAACTCTTCTGTCCCAAACCTTTCTTCAGAGCCTCCCAAACATCGAGCTAGCTCTGGCAATGCGTGCATCAACCTCATTGTCAATGTGTATATCCCTGGAAAGTACACTACCAAGGTAAGTGAACTTATCCACAGCATTCAAAACTTCTCCATTTGTTGTAGCTGATGGTTCCACATATGTATGGTGTGGTGGTGTCTGATGGAGCACCTGTGTTTTTTTAATGTTAATTATTAGGCCAAAATTAGCACAGGCAGCAGAAAATTGATCTGTACTTTGTTATATCTCAGCTTCAGAGGCTACATTGAGTGCATAACCACCTGAAAATGGAAAATCATGCACCAATACTCCCTCCACTTTTGTCTTGGCTTGCAACTTTGTCAAATTGAAGAACTTACCATCAGTATGGTAGTTGACCTTGATGCCATGTTCATCCTCATTGAAAGCATTTGTCAACATGGCTGAAAACATCATACTAAAAAGCATGGGAGCAAACATGCAGCCCTGTTCCACTCCGTTGGTGACTGGGAAGGACAAAGCTCCATTATCCAGAACTCAAGCAAACATATCATCATGAAATTGATGTACGATATTGATGAATTTCTCTGGACAACTAAATTTTGACATAATTTTCCATAAACCCTCATGACTAACAGTGTCAAAGGCCTTGGTCAGATCCACAAACTTTGTGTATATACCTCTGTTCTACTCCTGGCACTTCTCCTGGCGTTATTGGGCACCAAACACCATATTGATTGTTCCTCGGCCCTTTCTGAAGCCACACTGGCTCTCAGGAATATGCCTATCTTCCAGGTGAAGGATCAGCCTATAAAGGAGGACTTTAGCAAGAATTTTGCCAGCAATGACTGAGAGAGAGATCCCCCTGTGAGTGTCACAGGACAGTCTATTTCCTTAACCTTATAGAGATGGACAGTGGAGGCATCCTTGAACTCTTGGGGGATAACCTCCTCTTGCCATATAACCTGGAAAATTTCATTCAGCTTTTGTATGAGCAGTGGTCCCCCTACCTTGTAAATCTCAGCTGCAATAGAATCAGCACCAGGTGCTTTGCCACATGAAAGGAGCCTAATGACCCTCAAAACCTCTTCTTCAGTTGGAAGTTCAGCTAAGGAGGGACTGACTTCAACCTGGGGTAAACAGTCAATGGCCTCAGCATTGATTGATGATGGTCTGTTGAGAGCACTATGGAAGTGTTCAGCCCATCTCTCTAGGAGCATGTCCTTATCACTAATCAATGTGACTCCATAAGGACTGAGTAGTTGTGATGCACCATAAGTTTTTGGTCCATAAATAGCCTTCAGGGAATCATAAAAGTGCTTTGGATTGTTACTGTCAGCATAAAACTGAATTTCATCTACCTTCTTACTGAGCCAGGAATCCTGCATCTCTCTAACCTTTGCTTGTACTATATTTTTAATGGAATTAAATGCTGCCTTCTTAGAGGTGGATGAACTATCCTGCTGGTAAATCCTGTGGTGTTCTCATTTTTCATTGAGCAGCTTTTGAATTTTCCCAGCATTTTCAGCAAACAAGTCTAGGTGTTTGGGAGTGTTCTGACCCGGATGAGAAAATGCAGTGCTGTACACCAAACGTCTGAAAGCTGCGCACTCCTTTTCTGCTCCACTGTTGCCAACTGTATGTTGGCTCAACTTTCCCTCCAAGTCAGCAGCAAACTGCTCACCCTCAGAGAAGACTCTAATTTCTTGACATTAATTCTTCTGGTAGTCATTTTGCCTTGCGGGTGTCTCTTTTGATGAATGCGAGTATTTAGCTTGGAAAGGATGAGTCTATGATCAGTCCAGCACTCTGCACCACGCATTGCCTTTGTCACTCTCACATCTTGTCTGTCCCTTCTCCTTACAGTCACATAATCTATTAGATGCCAGTGTTTGCTGTGAGGGTGCATCCATGAAATTTTATTGCGTTTAGGTAAACAGAAAACAGTGTTGGTGATGAGGTCATGCGATGCACAAGTCTTCAGCAGTAAATGACCATTGCTGTTGCTGTTTCCAACTCCATTCCTCCCTAGGATTCCCTACCAAGTCTGATAGTCTGAGCCTACTCTAGGATTAAAGTCACCCAAAATTATAAGCTTGTCCTCTTTTGGCACATTGATGATAAGGGTCTCTAGGTCTTCATCAATTTTTTCTTTGACTTCATCTGGGTTTGTCATGGTGGAAGCATAGGCACTGATAATGATGCATGACATTTTCCAGCGAGTGGAAATCTCATTGTCATGAGCCTATCATTCATTCCTTTTGGCAGGCATACCAGCTTACTGGTTAGAGTAGTTTTGATTGCAAAACCCCCCACCAGCTTCAAGGTCCTCCCCTTTACTGTGCCCACTCCAGAGACAGTTGCCAAAGTTCTTTCCTAGCCCCCTTTCTCTGCAACCTTGGCTCTGATACTCTCCATATCAGATCCCAGGAATGTGGCTCTCTCTCTCCAGTTTTTCTTTAGGGCTTCCAAGCCTAAGCTCTACCACAGCATCCCAATAGTCCTCCCCACCTCACACTGAAACCTCAGAACACAATCATCCTTCTTCCCCAGGCTCTCTGTCCTCTTGGATCGCTTCCGTAGCTCCAGTGTCACTGACATCCCTCCATGAGCTGTTAGGTGGTCTTGCCTCCCAGACCATACCTCTACTTTCCTTCTCCAGGCCTCTTGTTGCCCTGCCTCAGGTCTCATGCCACGGGGCCAAATCCCAGACTGAATTTTGTCTCCCACTTTCAGCATTCCCCTGATCATTCCATAGTGCACTCATTTAAGGGCCCTCCACCTCCTCAACCTTCTCTAGATTCCCTCCTACATCATTCAGGCAGTCTGTACTCTAGATAATGTATCTGTGAGTCAGGAAGAAGTGATGCAGGTAGGGAAGAGGGCCATGTGGAGGGAGAGCTCTGACTGAGGAGCCATTGAGGCTATGACTGATCTAATCCCATGTGGGATGCCAAGCCCCTCTGCCTCCTGGGTCTGCATTGTTGTTCATTTGTCTTTCCCTTAGAGGACCAATGTCATGAGGAGGCTGATGTCATGACTTGAGTGAGGCAAAAGTGTCCAAAGTCATCAGCTTCTCTCTCTTTCCCAAATTCATTCAGAATCCAGGGGCAAGACATAGGTCAGGACAACTGCTGATGACCCTGAAGGCAGTGGGCAGCCTTTATCTTTTTAAGTTACACTCTTTCCTAGCCTCAGTTTGTCTGAGGCTATACCCATTCAGAGACTGAAGGCTAGGCAAGAAATGAGGCTAAATATTTTCCTTCTCAAAAGAATCATACTGGAAGGAGAAGATCCTCAGGGTTTTTGATTAAAACAGGAAAAAAATTCTATTTGCACTCACTATGAAACATCAACACCCAAAAATGAGTAAGTGAAACTTGGGGTGAGACTTATTCTTGGCCAGTCAGTAAGAGCCAGAGTGATTTGGGTATAATGGCATCACCAAGTAGCTCCATGTGAATCCCAACTGGCTTTAACAAAGTCTGGCCTGTCAGAGCTTGATTATAAGAAGTCATAATTGAAGACAACATGAGATGAGAGTTAATTGTCCCAGTTTTTAAAAACTCATAGAATAAATAAATGGGAAAGAAAAAATCTAGCCCCCAAAACTAAGATATCCTGAAAGGTTTAAGAAATCAAAATTTCTATTCCTTTGGACAGAACTCCCACATGTAATGGTATAACTTCCCATGATGGAAGAAGGGAGGAACAGAGTGAGAGAGGAACAAAGGAAAGCAGGAAGAAGGGATAGAAGAAAGAAGGAAGAGAGCAGGGAGAAAGAAGAGGGGATTGAGAAAGATTGATGGGAGGGAAGCAAGGAAGGAGGGAAGCAAGCAAGGAAAAAGGAAGGAAGGAAAGGAGGAAAGAAGTGTTAGAAGCATCCTTGACACTAATAAGGTATCAAGGAAAATTTATTACAGCAGAGTTTAGAGGAATTGAACACTTTGGCCCAAGTGGGCCCCCACCCCTCTTTTCAGGAGGAGGGAGTACTGAGTACAGAAACCAGATTGGGTTTATACTGTTAACTCAGGACAGATACTCCCACCAGGGGATGGATTGGTCCATTCTCCATTAGGTGCCCATCTTCTCTACATACCCATTACGTAATCACTCTTGGTGTGATCCCCTCTACCAAACATGCTTTAACATAGGACTCATGATCAAAATATGGAGTGATAATTTTATGCGGGGTATGTCTGCTTATATGCATGAGGTTCATTAAGCAAGCACACTGAAGAAAAAGCCTTCTCCAGGGAACTCTAGGTCACTTTCCCTGGCTAGTTCCAGCTAGCTATAGATTTGGTCCCTCTTTCAAGAACTTTGTACCTTTCTGAAGGTCACTGTCTGTCTCCTGATTGGTTAAGCCCACCTGCAGTCTGCTGTCCTTCCTGTTATCTGACTTACTCTCAGTGACTTCATCAACTAATAGCAACTTCTGTGGAACCTTCACCTTTGCTGTCTCTCACAATTCCTCCTTTTCTTTCAATGTGAGTTATGTTTCCACACTTTTTCCCTAATACTTTCTTCAAACCTTTTTAGCATCAGTTCACATTCCTCATCTGATAGACAATTTCCTGTGGTTCTTTCCATAGATCTTAACATTTCCCTCCTTAAAATTTTGTTTCCACATTTTTAATACTCCATCTCTCATGTGAATTCTTCCCTTCATCTCTCTCCCCTTCAAATAGAAAGTCAGAGAGGCTGATGGACACATTGACAAATTACAAGGAAGCAGTCCCCTTCATAAATACAGAAACAGACCCAAAAGAAAAAGGTGAATCAATGAATTGTCCATTTAGAAGTTTCATCTCATACAGCAGTGGGGAGGGGGGCAGAGAGAAATCATCATCTGTTGCAGCTTTCTGGTCTGGATGTTCAATCAAGCCGCCTTCAGCAGAGTATCTTCTTGCCATATTTTGGAGAAGTCCTTTTTCCAGTGTCCATTCTCCTACAAAATTGGTTCTAACACAATTTGTGAATTACCATTCTTAAGGCTTATACCTTGTATCACTTTTACACAATTAAAATTGGAACTTTGGCCAATTCTCCGTTATTTAGTCCCCCATCAAAAGGATGAGATTTCAGTAAGAAATTAATAACAGCCTCTAATACCTACATAAATACAGTAAGTGATCAATTTATAACACAGTACATATCAAGTCATAAACATTTCCAACTTCTGGTCATGCCATACTTCTTTCAGACATTTACAAGTTAGACTACAAACCATTTTTTTTTCAACATTAACCAAATGAGACAAGAATAATATTACCTAGACATGCTAACTTCACAAGGCCTCTACCTGATTGTCTCCATGCTATACTAAGCATTAAAGAACCCTAACTTATTTTGGTTGATCTAAAATCCTAAGCCTAATAGCTTAATCTTGGAGTTACATCTTAACCTCAGACGTACCCCTACCATCCTATTATTTAATAGATCTGGTATTATGCTTACAAAACTTTAGATTATAGGAGTTTGCCATTAACAGTGGGGACATAGCTGGAGCAAGGGAATATTTCCTTAACTTCACATCAATTTCAGGGAGATGTTGTGTAGATTGTCAACTGGCACTTAGCCAGGCTTCAAGTTTGCCAGGTGTCAGTGGGAAATTGAGTCAGGAGAATCCTACCTCAGCTCAGGCAGAAAATTCATTCTCCCAACCTTTCCATGAGATCACCTTTTTGCAGTTCATGCCAGCATCTCACAGGCTCCTTGGCATCATTGATCAGTGGCTCAGAGGCACTTTCTTACTATCCACACCTGGAGTTAGACTCAGAAGAGCAGTCAATTAATAATCCCATAAAACCTTAAAAGAGCAAGCTCCAATAATCAGTCTCAGATATGACTATAATCTCACATTGGTTGAGGAACATCTTAAAGCAAGCCTTAAGGAGCTTGCATACTTTTTCATACTTGTTCTAGTTCCTGAATAAATACAATCGCAATCCAATTTATATCTACTGCTTGTTTTAATTTCAGAAATATCCCACAGAAAGGAAAAGCAAGGACATGACTAGATAATCAGACTCAGGAATAACATTTCACCTACTCTCTCTGAGAAGCTAATGGCATTCCCCAGATATTGATTTAATGCAGACTACTTTACCCACATTCAAACTCAAAACAAGATCAATGATGGTCCCAGGAACTCAGACAGCAAGTTTCACTAATCACAGCTTAGAGACAAATAAAGTTATTTTATTCTCATGGAGTTGTAATAAGTAATAAAGATTTACCAGGACTTACAAACATAAGGGATTCCATTTAACATCTTTCCTTCTCAAATTTACATTTGTCCTTGTATGAAAGCCACTTGTTAAAAATCCTTTCCTTGTTCAAGAACTACATAACCCAAACAAGTTCTGTTCCTTGGGTTAATGACCTTGCCCACACAGATAGTTTCCAAGGGCCTTGGCAATTTTACAAGGTAAGGGGAATTGGCAGAGACCCAGGGAGAGGGTCTCATGCTAGTGCCCCTGTCCACTGACTCTCCATACCTAGAGGAGGACTATTCTGAATGGGCAGAGGCAATCCAAATACAGTTTTCACCCAATCCCCTCCTTTCCATACACAGTAATCAATTAACAATTTTAGGTTTTGGGATTAAAACAGTAACTCCAAATAACTTACTTAACCATCTTACCAATGTCATAAATGAGGGCAGAATACTTTTGATAAAAATGCCTTCCCTAACGCAAAAATAAACCTTTATACACTGGAATGCATTAAAACCACTTTAAGTCCTTTTTGTTTCTAAATTATTACACAGTTAATGTAGTAGAGCATAACCCTCCAGATAAACATAGACAAACATATGTTTACATGAAACAGGCTTAAAAATCACACTTGTTTTCTTTCAAGGGTTTTCATTTTCTCTACAGAAAATTTACAGCACAGCAATTTCTGCACAGAATTCATAAGAACTTCCCACTACTTTACAGCTTCCTAACCCATTCATCATTAATTTAACAATGCAATTCCTAATATAACAACATTTAGATAAATTACACTTGAAACAAACCATTACCTGTTTAGGTAAATGCATTCCCACATCACCTTGCACAGAAATTCATTTCCTTGTAACACATGGACACACACCATCACCTGATAATCCTTCAATATAACTTCTTGATTATTTATAACAAATATGTTTCAAATTATCAACTTCATATAGAAATACAATCCAGTGTAGAAACACGTCAAATGCATTTCCAGAAATTATTTTATTCCTTTGGGCATTTAGAACCCATTTCAAAGTTATCAGGTCTGTAATAAATAGCTTATACTGCAGTCCTTTATGTTAAGCACCATACAACCATAAATGCCAAATAACAGTATATATGCATTTTAATTATATATACAGCTATAGATATAGATATGTGTTATATATATATATATTTGCACATATTTAAGTTCATTCTGAATAACTTTTCTCCTTTCTTAAAAAGTTTAAAATTATGTTTAAAAAATGTGCTGAAATTAATATTCCAACTGTCTTCAGCCCAGGTAAAAGAGATCTTATTAATTTTGAACCAGTGTCAACTAAGTGGGCTTGACTTCCCCTCCAAGCAAGGAACTTGGAAACTTAATAATTAATTGAACTGTAACAATTACCAATCACAATAGTCAATATCTTTACCCCAGTCAGTACCCATTCTTAAATTTAATAAAACTTTCTATAACTTTATCTGTTGGTTTTCCCATCAGGCTACAAATTTTCATTTCCTCTGTACTCTTTCAACATACCCAAATCTTTTGAAATAATACGGGGAAGGGAGTGGCTGAAAGCACATGGGCCCACTGTTCCTCCATCTCGCATTTTTCTTCAGGCTCTTCCTTTTTCTTTTCTACCTTTACTCAGACTACCTTTTAGTCTCCTTTATATTCCGAAAGAAAATAAAATCTCTAGCCATTTTATCCTACCTTGAACCTTAAAAACTAGAGGGAGTTAGATGTCTAACAATTTACATACCAAGAAAGGCACATTTCTTCCCCTCCCCCTCTGCAAAAATAAATAAATCAATTAATTAACCCTTTTTCCTTGTCCTAAAGTGTTATCCCTATCCTATTACTGTTATTATTACTGTTATTATTGCCACTTTAAACACATTGTCTGGTATCAGATATATTGACTGAATTTGAACAGAAAGTACCAACTTTAGCCTCAAGACCTAATTAAACCTAAATTCAAAACTGCTTGAGATTTTTTTACTTACTAACCTTCCACTTATTTCCACCAGAGTTTAATAAATTCTAGCCTGTCTTTAACACTAAGTTAAAAGTGACACATTTCACCTTTTCACAATTCCAAATATGACCAGAATGAACTCAGATAACTTTTGATTGTATCACATTACACAAAAGCTTCTCCCTTGGGTGAGGCAGGAAATGGTTAAATGCTAGTTAACCTGTCTCTCTTTGGTCTGAGAGAAAAAGAGAAATTCCTTCTCTCCTTCTTTTCTTTTCTTTTCTTTCTTTCAGCCCTTTGATCACACAGTACCCAAACTCCTCTCATTTCTACCTGCTTTGATTAAAGCCCCTTAAAAATGCACACAACTTCTTGCTTTCTACCCCTTACCTGACACTTCTCTTACACTTCTTTACCTGTTATTACCAACCATATAAACTAAACAGTAAAAATTATTTTTCTCTCCCTCACTGTCTCTATGCTCCTCTGAAACTGATCTGGAAGGGTTGGAGAAGGGAGGTAATGAGGCACTTCAAGGACACTGCAGCTCAACCTTTCTGCTCTTGCTGGCTAGCTGGCTAAATTTACAACCTTACAAAGTGTCAGGCAAAACACAGAATTTCATTCACATGAAACAACATAACATATACAGACAGAGCAATACAGATCCTAGAATCAGTTCTTTTGGCCACTTAAAATCCTTACTCCAGGGCAGATGCACTGACACAATCTGCTAGCATTTCTGAAGGAATACTCAGAGGATTCTTTATCCCCCTCCTGGAACCATTATCTTTAAAATGCTTGCTTATTCATGCCCTCTTTCCTGGGAGTGCCCTCCCAATATCCAACATTCTCTCAAGGGAGAATGTCTTCCCGGGAATTTCTCCCCCCTAAACCTAGAACTCACCCCTCCATTGTCTGAATCCACAGATTCCCGGGACTCTGGGGTGTTCACTGGTCAGCTTCAGGCCAACCTGTAGTGGACTTCTGGGGCAGGGGTCTGACCAACAAAGAGTTTACAGCCAAATTCCACTCATCAGTAAAAGACCTATCTGGAGTGGGAATTCCTGGACTGTTCATACCTTTCTCTGATATATCACCTTGTGTGATCGGCCAGCAGGTTCCTCCTCCAGTTCCTCTGAACTCTCTGAACATGGTTCAAGGTTTTGTGTCTGAACTGAGCAGATTCAACCACAGGTACTGTTAAAATCTTAACAGGAGCTCTCTCCCTCATGGTGTCCTATCTCACTCTTATCTCACTTATCTCACTGTCCAAAGCCAGCAAGTTGTGCCCCATGTTGGACACCAATTGTTAGAAACACCCTTGGCACTAAAAAGGTATCAAGGGAAATTTATTACAGCAGAGTTCAGAGGAATTGAACACTTGGGTCAAAGTGAGGCCCCACCCTCTTTTCAGGAGGAGGGAGCACTGAATACAGAAGCAAGGTGAGCTACATACCATTAGTTCAAGACAGATCCTCCCACCAGGAGATGGACTGGTCCATTCTCCATTAGGTCACCATTTTCTCTACATGGTCATTATGTAACCCCCCCTTAGTGTGATTCTGCCTCCCAAACATACTTTAACATAAGACCCACAATCAGAAAATGGAGGGATAATTTTATGGGGAGTGTGCCTGCTTATATGCATGAAGTTCATTAAGCAAGTGCAGTGAAGAAAAGTCTTCTCCAAGTAACTCTAGGTCTTTCTTCTTGGTTAGTTCCAGCTAACTGTAGATTCGGTCCCTTTATCAAACATTTTGTAATTTTCTGAAGGCCACTCTGTTTCATGATTCTGCAGTCTGCTGGCCTTCTTATTTCTAACTTATTCTCAATGAGTTCATCAATTAACAGTAACTTACTGTGGAAACAACTTACTGTCTCTCATGGAAAGAAGGAAGGAAGAAAGGAAGGAAGGAAGGAAGGAAGGAAGGCGATAGCAGTATTGTCCAACTGGGACTGGCCAGTGGGTCACTAGGGGGCAGCCACTCCCCCTTACAGAATGTTGTTCATCCTTGGTTCCATATGTAGGGAGGGCAGAGTACAAGGTGGAGGGCCAGCTCTGACTCTGGGCTCACTGAGGCTCTGACTGGTCTCATCCCACCTGGGATCCCCAAAACCCCTGTACCTCTTGGGTCTCTACAGAATGATGGGGAGGGGAGGTGGACAAAAGAGAAAGAGCAGGAGAGGGAGGGAAGTAGCCATCCCGTTCAAAGCATCTGACTTTTCAAGTCTAGCCCTCCCTGCTTCCTCCCTCCCTCTGTAATTGAAGTATTAATTTCAGGGAGTCTGCTGCTAGTTTTATCCTGGCACTCTATCTGCTCAGAAGGAGGAGGTGGTGAGTGTAGAGGGAGGAAGGAAAGGAGGGAGTGGAGACACTGGAGAGGAGAAGCTCTCACGTGGGGGGGTGGAGTTTGGAGGCATGGGAGGAGTTTAAGGTAGAGGAGAGATCATGGCACTGGAGAAGACATTGCATGGAATAGAGGGCAGGGCTTATAGAGGGGAGGCAGCCAGGATCTCTGAGCCCTAGCCCTGGGTGTGATTGGTGGAAAGGTCCCAGTCATCCTGGGGACCTCAGGGACTTGAAGGGGTGGTGCCCTTGGGGATGGGAAGACCCTCCCACGGTGAGCTGGCCAGGAGCAAGAAGTCTTTGAGCCCAGGGAGCTCTGCTCTCCCTACACCTAAAATCTCTTTCCTCTTCTTCCCCAGAGATGAGATCACTCTGCCTTCTGGACCCAACTCTGTGCAGGTTCCAGGTAGATCTCAGCCAGAGCTCTCCCTACCTCTATTTCCTGGCTGCCTCTGGCTACTCCTGCAATTCAGTCTCATTTTCCTCATCTGACCTCATGGTAAGTGTCATACAAGTGTGCCAGGAGCACACCTTCTTCCAAAGCCTGGATCCTGCATAAGCTTCCTGCCCCTGCATCTTTCCCAGATTCCCCATCACTTCCTAAATTCCTGGTTCACCTTCCCCAGATTTACCATTGGATAATACTTTTCCAGACAGCAGACTTTGCCCATGAGACTCTGGGAGTCCTAATTTCAGCCTTCCTGTCAGGCCCCCTGTCCTCTCTCTTTGCTGTATTGCCTTCAGATCCAGTCCCCTTTGGAGATCCAAGAATCCTACCTTCCTACCTACCTATCCAGGCTTGGGCACAGGTACCAAAGCTCTTTCCTGGCTTCCCTGATCTTCATCAATGGCTCTTGGGGCTGCTTCCCTATTAGATCCCAGACATGTGACTCCCTCTCTCCAGTTTCTCTTTAGGGATTCCAAGCCTAAGCTCTACTAGAGCATCCCAATAGTCCTCCCCAGCTCCTAGTAAGTCATCCTGCTTCCCCAGGCTCAGTGTGCCCCTGGACCCTTTCTGTCCTTCTAGTGTCCCTGACGTCCCTCCATGAGCTATGTCAGATGGCTTTGCCTTTCAGACCTTATACTTGCTCCCCTTCCCCAGGCCTTCTGCTGCCCTGCCTCAGGTCCCATGCCAGGGGGCTGAATCCCAGACTGGATGTAGTCTGGCATCCTCAGGCTTCACCTGGTCATTCAAGAGCCCTCCCCCTCCTCAACCTTCCCCAGCTTCCCTTTCTCTTAGATTAAGCAGTCCGTCTGTAGTCTAGATAATGTGTCTCTCAGTCAGGGAGAGGGGATGTAGGGAGGGCAGAGGACCATGTGGAGGGAGAACTCTGACTGAAGAGCCATTGAGGCTCTGACTGGTCTCATCCCATCTGGGATCCCAAGTCCCCTCTGCCTCCTGGGTCTCTGTGGCAGAATGGGGAAGGAGGGCAAGAGGAAATACATAAAGGAGGGAGGGAAGGAGTCTTCCTGTTCATCACCATTTCCAAGCCTGACTCTCCCTGCCTCCTCCCTCCCTCTGTAGAGTGGAGTCTCTCCCCTGAGGGCAGGGCCAAGGCCTTTGTAACTGCTGTGGAACAGTTACACTCTTGCGAATCCCTGTAAGCCAGCCTGCTGCCCTGGAAAGAGAAGAGCAAGACCTCTGCCCCTCTGGGATCATTTTCCGGGCCCAGGTCAGTCTGCAGAGGACCCAGACCTGGCCCCAGCAGGGAGCCTGGAGGGAATGGCACCTGAAAGCCACAGCTGCCCTCCCGTGGTGAGTGCAGTCTGTGCACAGCTTCCTGTCCCTTTTCGTTACACAACTTTGTGTGTGTGTGTGTGTCTATATATGTGTGTGTGTGTGTGCATATTATATATCACAAATTATCATGTACATTTCTTTTCTCTTCCCACACCTCCAGCCACTGCCTTAGAGGTGGCTACCCTTAGACACAATTAGGAATATATGTATATGTAAAATTATTGTATACATGTAACTTCCATGCAGTCTCTAGTTCTTTGCCACCACAAAGAGAGCTGCTGCCATCACTTTAGAACATGGAACTTCTTTTCCTTTTTCCCTGATTGTCTTTTCTCTTTAACCTGGGAATTTGGAAACAGCTCTGACATTCCTGTAAGTTTTCTTCCCATGATTCTTTTGGGTGTGATCAGTGGATTCTTTCCATCTCCCCTTTCTCTTCTTGTTCTAGAACTTCAGAACAGTTGTCCTTAATAACTTCTTGTAAAACTCTATCGAGATTCTTCTTTTGACCTTAACTTTCACGTAGCCTGAAAGTTCTGACGTTCTCTCTCCTTCATCTGCTCTCCAGATCAGTTGTTTTTCTAAGGACTTTTTCAGATTCTTTTCTATGTTTTCAAGTTTTATTACAGCTTGGTGTCCTATCACATCGTTCAACCCTACTTGGCACATACTAGTTTTCAAGGAGTTATTTTCTTCTTTTGGAATTTGTCTATCTTTTTCTAATTAGTTATATTTCTTTCCATAATTTTCTTGAATTGATTTCATTTTTTTCTAATTTTTACTCATTCTCTTATATTTGGTTTTTGAAATCCTTTTCATTTTCTTATGATTTTATATCTCTTGTCCCAATTGGTTGACTTGCTTTTCATAATCTTCTTGATTTTCTTTTTTTTTTAATTTTTCCTCATTCTCTTTGACTTGACTTAGAACTCTTCATCCTAATTTTCTTGAATTGTTTTTATATTTTTCCTCATTCTCTTTTTACTTGCCTTAAAATTCCTTATTATAATTGTCTTGAATTGCTTTTATTTTTTTTTTCTAATTTGCCCTTTGTCTCTCTTATTGGATTGTTGAACCCTTTTAAAGTTCTTCCAAGATTTTTTGAGCTTGTGTCACAGTGTCCCGAAAATGTTCTTACTCCTTATGGCACCACACTCACTGGGCATGTGCTCACTTGTCCTCGCCCACAGTCACAGCCCAGGATCATGTATGGGCAGCACTGCCAGGCTTGCCTTCTGGAGACATTAGGGGGTCCATCTGTCTTCCCTCACTACATCTGCTGTTCCTTAAGTGAAAGTCTGTGAGGTCAGATTTCTGGAGGTGAAAGTTCTGAAGGCCTGGTCTGCTTCTCTCTGAGACTGCTGTTTGTTGGTGCAGTGGAGCTGGCCTGGAGGTGTCTACACTTTCCTCAGCCCATGGAGTCTTCTCTGAGGTCCTCTCAAGTTGTCCTCCAGTTGCTTCACCCCTTTCTTTTTGCTTCTCTGCATTCATTTTCTGCTGATTTTCTGTCTGTTTGTGGAGGAAATCCAGATAGCCTGGAAATTTCTGACCTGTGCCGCCTTCTTCTTAGAATTTGTCCATTATTGGTTAGGTTTTTTTTCCTGGGGTGATTTGTGAATTTTTTGAATTGGAATGTTGTTTTCTGTGCTCAGAAGTTCTGGCTAATTCCCTGTGAATATTTCTTTAATGATTTTGTTGATTTGTTTTTTACCCTTCATGTTGTTCTGGCAGACCTGTGATCCTTGGGTTGTCTGTAGATGTCCTGACTTTCAGTTTTGTGTGCTTGCTTATTTAAGGGGCAGGTTTTCTTTCAATGTTCTTTTTTGTTGACTGTCCTTCACTTTTCTTTATTTGCATCCTCCATTGTACTATCTTCTGTTTTCTTTGAAGGGGCTTGCCAGGGCAGATTGCAATTTTACTTTTCCCTCATCCTCAAGGTACCAACAAGTAATCCTTGGAAACTACAGGAAAAAGACAATTAACAGGGGGTCGGGTTGGGAAGAAAGTGCCCAGTTCAGGGGCCTGAGGGAGAAGTCAGTCAGAGAAGTCCTCAGAAGCAGAGCCAGGTGGAAAAGAAGGAGATGGCTGAGGTGAGCTTTCTCCTTAAGCCCAGGTGCCATGCTGCTGAAGGGGAGATGTGGGAGGTGCTCCAAAAGGAAGGAGGTTTAGAGATCTTCTATTGGTTGTGAGTTAGGGAGCCAGTCATAGAGCAGTTATCCATCAAAAACAGGACTGCCTCCCCCACATTGAGACTCCTATGCAGTGAAGAAGAGTCAATCCAGAGAGCCTGGAGAAAAGGGAAGTCACAAAAAGTGGAAAAGAATCATAAATTCTTCAATAATTCAGAAGTCAAATAATAGACTAAAGGAAATAAAAGGTGAATTCCAAAGAGACTTGAAATCATGTTTTTGAAAGAAGTCACAATGATGAAAAATGAAAGGGCAGCTTTATGCCCAGTTTGGAGAAAGGGTGCCAAATATCAAAATCTCTGATATAGTGAATACTATGGTCATGATGGAAGTGGAAGAAAAATCAAATGGAAGACCATAACATTCCATTTGGCATACACATGCTGTCCTTGTAGCAGGTGGGAAATAAAGATGACCCCTACCAAATGTCAAAGAATATCTGATTGTGGAGATTGAAATTGTCCAACCCACAAAAAAGGAGACTGAGGCAGAACTCTGAGCCAATGACATTTTATTAAAGGGCCAATGGTCCATTCTAATAAGTGGACCTCATATCCTCTTCAGGCTCTGAGATTCTCCCTTCTTGTGGGACCATGTTTTTATATGTTTGATATCAGATTTGTTCCCTGGACATTCTAAAGCAGTCATACAAAATCCAGAATACCATTGGTTAACATGTGGCTCTTAAGCTAAAGGAAGCCAAAATGACGTCGGTTGGGTCATGAGTAAGGTGAAGCCGGAATATCTCCACTGACCAAGCAGTCACAAGATCGGTAGGCTCCTCCTTAGCTTAGGAAGGAGGAGATGCTGCAAGCGACACCTACACTGCAAGAACATGTGGCTGGGAAGGGAAGACTTCCCTACCATGTCACCACCCAGGCTTGATTTGGTTAGGAAATTTGAACCAAACAGGAAGGAGATATCTTGGTCAGCATTCTTGTGGTTGTGCAAGTGAGTTCCACAGCTGGGAAGTAAATGATAAACACTGCATTAAAGTTTCAGGACTGTAATGGGGCCCTTCTATTGGAATCTATATTCCCATGTGACTTATCCAAATTATGGATTAATACAGTGTTTCTTCTTAGACCCAGTATTTGGTGATTGGCTAGATGAATATATGACAATCATTACTAACAATCATTACCCCTTATAAAATCACGATGAACTGACTAATGTTGTTTGAGTAAGATTAATCAGTGAATTATTTCTCTCATGGTCTCAGATCTAGCCAGCATCTGTTTATTTGATCATCCTCTTAACTCGTCCTCTTGACTCTTGTTCTGCCAAGTTTCTGTACTTTTCCATGTGTGGTTAGGTCATTGATTTCTGATAAAAAAAAAACTGGCAATATTTTTCTGATGAATCATCTCAAACAAGATCCAAATTAATTGAGTATTGCTTTATTTGAGCAATGAAGGAACTCCTCCCCACCCCACCCCCAACATTCTTGTTCAGTCACATCCAAGACTTTAGAGACCGTTTGGGGCTTTTCTTGACAAAGATACTATAGTGGTTTCCATTTCCTTCTCTTTCTCATTCATTTTGTAAATGAGGAAAGTGAGGCAAGGAGGATTGAGTGACTTGTCCAGGGTCACCCAGCTAACTTTCTGAGTCCAGATTGGAACTTATGAAGATGGTACCTTCCTGATATCAAGCCCATTTCTCTATCTCCTATACCACCTTGCTTGCCCTTCTCCATCATTGTTATTTTTACTTCTAGGTAATTAATTTTATAATGAATGAATGTATAACATAGCCCTCTGAAAGGAAAGGCACAGCCTCTTTTAGCTATGACACACCATGTCCAGAGTAACCTCAAGCTCTCCATGTGACAATAGATAACTCTCCTTCATTTGGTGGAGACCCATCCCTTTTTTTTTAAAAAAAAATTATTTTCATTTTTCAACATTCATGTCTGTAAGATTTTGAGTTCTAAATTTCTTCCCCTCCCTCTACCCTTACCAAGATGGTGTGCAATCTGTTATAGTCTATACATATACATTCACATAAAATGTTTTCACATTAGTCACACTGTAAAGGATAATTAGAACTAATGGGAGAAACCATGAGAAAGAAGAAACAAAAAAAAAGAAAAAAGAAAAAGAAAGCAAATAGCATGCTTTGATCTGCATTCAGACTCCACAGTTCTTTCTCTGGATGTGGATGGCATTATCCATCATGAGTTGTCTTAGAACCTTACATTGCTGAAAAGAGTTAAGTCTATCAAAGTTAGTTGTCATGCAGTGTTATTACTGTGTGCAATACTCTCCTGGTTCTGCTCAGTTCACTCAGCATCAGTTCATGTAAATCTTCTGAGCCTTTGCTGAAGTTTGCCTGCTCATCATTTCTTATGGAACAGTAGTATTCCATGCCATTCATGTACCACATCTTGTTCAGCCATTCCCTAATTGATGGGTGTCCTCTCAATTTCCAATTCCTGGCCACCACAAAAAGAGCTGCTATAAGTATTTTTTGTACATGTGGGACCATTTTTGGGATCCATCTCTCACAACTTGTCATGGTCCTGATTGCAATGAATATCTCTTTAGAATCCTCTTCATGTTTTCATCCAGATAAGACTTTATTTCAATCATTCAGCAATTAATGTGTTTTTTTCTCCAGAATATCATGCACCTACCAGCTTCACAGAGGATTTTCATAGAATTTTATTTAGAACACATCAGTTATTAATTAGTAATTATTAAGGAAAATTGCCCTGAAGTTCTAGAGCAAGAGGGTAATGTAGAAGTAGAAAAAAATCTACCATTTACCACGTGAAAGAGAAGAAAACTTACCTGAATGTCAAACAAAAGTTTCAACACTCCCATGTTAAGGAGAAAATATTGTAAGCAACAAGAAAAAAAATTTCAATGCTGTGGAAATCCAGTCAGGATTTCATATGATGTAGCAAATTCCACTCTAAAAGAGCATATGTCTTTCAACATTATGTGCCAAAGAACAAAAGAGCTACAATTGCATCCAACTTGGCAATTTACTTGTCAAAGTTGAGTATAATCCTTAATGGGGGAAAAAAGGTCTTTTGAGTAAATGAAAGACTTTCATGCATCTATAACAAAAGGAGCAGAACTCATTGGAAACTGATATAAAAGATCCACAAGAAATATAAGGAAAATATTTAATTACAAACTGATGATTAGTTGGTTGTGGTCCTTTCTCAAATAGGACCAAAATAACATCACCATGATGAAGTGAAATTTCAGTGTGTCCAACTGTGGCTGATCAGACCAATACTAGCTCAGAATGCTCTACCACAGGTTGGACACAGATAGTCCATGTGAATATTTGGGGTGGTTCCTCCTAATTTGCACATCATGTGTTTCCTTTCTGCTGTCTCAATTCTGCTTTGCTCCTAGAGCACAGCACCGTTTTTGATGGTAAGGCCCCCATTAAGGTTAAAATGTTTATTTATATGTGTGAAAGTGTTATCACCATTTTTAAAGCTGTCATCATGACCAAAGTAGTTTGAAATAAAAATGGTGGCTGTGTTATGCATGATGGGGTAATGATAAAAAACAAAATTGCACAGAAAACGTGAAAAGGGATAAGCCACATTGGAAAGAATAAATAATACAGGAGAACTAATATGGAGGAAACAATTGGGGTGGAGGCCTGGTAATATTACAGGCTCACTCTCATCTGGATTGAAAAAGAAACAAGAGGGGGAGGAGCCAAGATGGTGGAGTAGAAAGATAAACATATGCTAGCTCTGAACCCACAGCCCATAAAATATCTGTAAAGAAGAACTCCCAACAAATTCGGGAGCAGGAGAAGCCACAGAACAACGGAGTGGAAGAGATTTCTGTTCCAGAGAGCCCTGAAAAACTGCCATGAAAGGTCCGTCACACCCTGGACCCAGAGCAGAGCCCAGCCCTGCCTTGGCCATGCGGCATCGAGAGGAGCAGATTCGAGCAGGTTTCAGGGACAGAATCTCCAGCAGACGCACAGGTCCCTCCACCCACAGGTGCCAAAGGTCGGTGGGAGGGTCTTTTTGGCTTGTGGAGAGGGGAACGGGGGTCCCCATGACTCAGGCCCCCTCGGGAGGCAGCAGTGAAGGTGGCAGCAGACTAGGGCTCCCAAAGCAGGCAGGAGCTTGGATCCATTGTTGAAGGTCTCCACATAAACCCCGCAAGGGAACTGAGCCCCGTGTGACGGCCCTGCCCCCACCTGAGCACCTGAACTTAATCTCACACTGAATAGCAGCCCCGCCCCCACCCAAAGCCCTGAGGCTAGGAAGCAGCATTTGAATCTCAGACCCCAAGCTCTGGCTGGGCAGATCTGGAGGTGAGGTGGGTGTGGAGAGAACACTCAAAAGTCAAGTACCATCTGGGGAAATGCCCAGAAAAGGGGGGGGAGAAATAAGACCATAGAAGGTTACTTTCTTGGTGAACAGATATCTCCTCCCTTCCTTTCTGATGAGGAAGAACAATGCTTACCTTCAGGGAAAGACATAGAAATCAAGGCTTCTGTATCCCAAACATCCAGAATAAATATTCAGTGGGCTCAAGCTATGGAAGAGCTCAAAAAGAATTTTGAAAATCAAGTTAGAGAGGTGGAAGAAAAACTGGGAAGAGAAATCAGAAAGATGCAAGAAAAGCATGAAAAGCAGGTTAACACCTTGCTAAAGGAGACCCCAAAAAATGCTTAAGAAAATAACACCTTGAAAAATAGGCTAACTCATTTGGCAAAAGAGGTTCAAAAAGCCAATGAGGACAAGAATGCTTTCAAAAGCAGAATTAGCCAAATGGAAAAGGAAGTTCAAAAGCTCACTGAAGAAAATAGTTCTTTCAAAATTAGAAAGGAGCAGATGGAGGCTAATGACTTTATGAGAAACCAAGAAATCACAAAACAAAACCAAAAGAATGAAAAAATGGAAGACAAAGTGAAATATCTCATTGGAAAAACAACTGACCTGGAAAATAGATCCAGGAGAGACAATTTAAAAATTATGGTCCTACCTGAAAGCCATGATCAAAAAAAGAGCCTAGACATCATCTTTCTTGAAATTATCAAGGAAAACTGCCCTAATATTCTAGAACTAGAGGGCAAAATAAATATTGAAAGGATCCGCAGATCACAACCTGAAAAAGATCCAAAAAGAGAAACTCCTAGGAACATTGTGGCCAAATTCCAGAGTTCTCTGGTCAAGGAGAAAATATTGCAAGCAGCTAGAAAGAAACAATTCAAGTATTGTGGAAATACAATCAGGATAACACAAGATCTAGCAGCTTCTACATTAAGGGATCAAAGGGCGTGGAATAGGATATTCCAGAAATCAAAGGAACTAGGACTAAAACAAAGAATCACCTACCCAGCAAAACTGAGTATAATACTTCAGGGGAAAAATTGGTCTTTCAGTGAAATAGAGGACTTTGAAGCATTCTTGATGAAAACACCAGAGCTGAAAAGAAAATTTGACTTTCAAACACAAGAATCAAGAGAAGAATGAAAAGGTAAACAGCAAAGAGAAGTCACAAGGGACTTATTAAAGTTGAACTGTTTACATTCATGGAAAGACAATATTTGTAACTCTTGAAACCTTTCAGTATCTGGGTAGTTGGTGGGATTACACACACACACACACACACACACACACACACACATACATTTGATACTTTTGCTGGAGAGCCAGAAGAATTTGTTGAGCAGGTGGTGACATGGTCAAGTCAGAGCTTAAGTAAAATGAACTTGAGAATGGGATGGAGGATTGACTGGGCTGGGGAAAGAATTGAGGCAGCTGGACCAACCAGAAGGCTCTGACACTATCTTAGTTATGGGGTGATTAGGGTCTGAATGAAGAAAGTGACAATACTGAGATAGAAAGGGGTCCATGGAATGATGTCACAAAAGTGGAATGACTAGGACTTTGGAACACATTGAAAATGGTTGCCAGGTATGTGAGTGTGTGAGAGCTGATAAGGAGGGCATGGCATTTCATTTCTCAGTGTGCACTATTGGGAACATGCCTTGGATAGCATTAGGAGTGGAAAAAGATGATAGGGTTGGAAAGAGAATGAGTTTCCTTTTGATGTGGTAGAAGTAGAATCAGAAGAAAGCAATGTCAGTAAAATCTAGACAGGGGAGGATCAAAAAAAGGGGGGGAAACTGACAATGTCAGAGCCTGCAGAGAAGCCCAGAAGGATTAGGCATTGAATGTTAGCGACTTGGAGATTGTTGGGAATTTTTCACAGATGCTTTTCAGTTCAACAATGACATTAGAGCTAACCTACAGAGACTTCCTTTTTTTCCTTTCTTTCTATTGACCATTGTAAATATCCAAATTAACTATGAAGTACGAGTGAAGAAAAATGGTATCTGCTTACAGAGAAAGACCAGATAAATAGAAATGTCTAGAATAATTTTGTATAGATATACTTATTTGCATCTAATGGTGGGCTTGTCTTAGGCAGTGTGGTGGGGTAGAGAGGTAGAAAGAAAAAGAAAAGAAATTATAAAAAGAAAAAAAAGAGTTTCAAAGACAGCCAGGGAAAGGAGTTGGAGACACCAAATGGAAATGGCCTTCTCTAGCAGATTAGCCCTAAAATGGAAGAAAGATATTGGACACCATCTCATCGGGGTGCATTGATTCCCATGTTTGGGGTTTTAAGGAGTACAGAGAAATGATTTCATTTGTGGTAATAGGAAAAGAGTCACTAGTGAGAGAGAAAGAGTGAAAATTAGTGAAAAAAGGAGATCCTAGAGGAGGAATTTATGGAGGTAGATGAGGGGGCAGAGTGAGATCATTTGCCCATGTAAGGGGATTTTCCTTAGCAAGTAGAAGAATAATCATTTCTTGTGTTATGGTGATCTCAAAGGGGAAGAAAACATCTGATTTGTGTGAGATGAGGAAGATAAGAAAGCCCTTTATAAATGTCCAGTTTTTTCCAGTGATTGGGAGGTGGGGCAAAAGCAAGCCATAATGAAGGGTGGGGGATGAATGAAAAGATTTGGAAGAGTTACTGTGGTGAGTGGAACAGGGTGTCTGTCTGGAAGATGACAAAAAATTGCCTTGCCCCAGTGAGGGCCCAGCTGAGATTATGTAGTCTACATTGGTAGTGAATCTGGGAGCCCGGTTTCATGGTTTCCTCTCTGTACATTTAGCTGCACATGAGGAGAGATGGCTGCTGTCTTACTCAGGAGTCTTCCAAGGATAAACTTTGGATAAATCCTCAACCTAAGTCCCTTTCCTAATGTCTATGGTTAATCTCTGTCCCCATTTTTGTAAAACCATTGACCAGGTTCATGTAGGTGGTCACCACATCATTTTAGGGAGTTGAGAGTTAGAGACCCCCAGGTGTCCTGTAGTGCAAGACCCTTCAGGAGCCTAGAAAGAATCATCTGTAATCTGTATTGGTTCTGGTCCAGTTCTATCAGGGTTTAAACCTAACTAAGGTGACTACTTAGAGGTGATTGAGTACCAGAAAGGGACAGGAACTGGGCTGAGGCCCAGACATGCATTCAACAACTAGGGGAGAGACCAGAATGGAGAGGTAGAGCCTGGGGACTGCTGTCAGCCCTGGGCCCAGGCAGGGAATCAGTAAACATTCAGTGTCTTCACTTTTAGGCACTGTGCTAAGCTATGAGCATACAAGGCAAAGACAGTCTCTGCTGTCCCAGAACTCAGAATCTAATTTATAAATGAATGCTGATACAGGGAAAAGAGAGTGTTTTGGAATGGAAATATATTTAGTTCAACAAGGAGATAAGGGAATACAAGGAGAGAGGATAATATCAATTTCAGAAGGAGAACAGAATGGAGGAGGAGAGAGTCAAAATCAATTAAAAGTAAGAGGTAACATTTCTCCAGCACACACTGTGTGTCATGTGCTATATAAATTTTCTCTCATTTTATCCTCATGAGAACCCTTAAAATTAGGTGCTCTTATTATGCCCATCTTACAGATAGAAAAACTGAGGCAAACAGAAGTCTTTTGACTACCTTAGGGTCAAAGGACTAGCAAGTTGCTGAGGTAGCCTTGGAAGTCGGATCTTCCTGATCTGAGCCAAAGCATTCCATCCACTGTATTTCAGGTCTAGAAAGAGTATTCATGAATATCAGAGGATCCACGGTGGAAAGAAACCTCATGAATGTGATCAGTGTGAAAGGCTTTTACACAATGAGCTGCTCTTACTGTACATCAGAGGATCCACACAGGAGAGAAACCTTACGAATGTAAGCAATGTGGAAAAGCTTTTCAACGGAAGGCTCAGCTTAGTGTACATCAGAGAATCCACACTGGAGAGAACCTTATGAATGCAACCAATGTGGAAAAGCTTTTCAATGGAAGGCTCATCTTATTGTACATCAGAGAACCCATACTGAAGAGAAATCTTTTGAATGTAATTAGAGATCTTGTTAAACATCAGGGGATCCACATTGGAGAGAAATCTTATAACTGTAATCAATGTGGAAAAGACTTTGGTACAGAGAGTTAGTTTCACAGTTCATCAGAGGATCCACACTGGAGAGAAACCACATGAATGTTACCAGTGTGGAAAAGCTTTCAGATATATCTCCAATCTCTCTGAATATTAGAAAAGGCACACTGGAGAGAAAATTATGAATTTAGTCATTGTGGAAAGACTTTCATATGTAGAAAGAGTATTGATAAACATTAGAGGATCAATACTGGAGAGAAAATTTGTGAATGTAATCAATCTGAAAATACATTTACATGGAAGCATTGTGTTGTTCTACATGAAAAAATCCTCACTGGAAAGAAACCTTATGAATGTCAACATGGAAAGACTTTTACATGTTACGGCAGACTTGTTCAGTATCAGAGAACCCACAATAAAGGGAAACTTTACGAATGTAAGCAATGAGGAATGGCTTTTAATTGGTATACAGTCTTACTCTACTTCAGAGAATCTACACTGGTGAGAAACCTTAAGAAAGTAATTGAAGTGGGAAAGCCTTCAGGCTAAAGTCAGCCTCTGTTTATCATCAGAGAATTTATGGGAGATACAGGGATCTTATAACTACTTGAATGAGGAAAGGCATTGAAGTCATGTACAGAGCTTCTTAGCTGATAATTCACTATGGGTACAAGCCTGCTGTGGACTCAGTGTGGAAAGACTTTCAGCCAGAGATCATCTGTTAACCTTTCATTAGAGGATTTCTAATGAAAAGAAATCTTAAAATGTGCTCAGTGGGTACATGTCTCTCTGTAGAACATGGAGGTCACAAGGTAAGATTAAATTTTGTGTCTGACCATAACAGAAAGGTGAGGTAAGGAAAATAATTCATGTGATCCTCAAGGTTCCAAAACCCCCAAAAAAGAGGCAATAGGGGGATAATCTACAGAATTATGGGAGACAATCCATCCAGATGTTCTCAGAAATAGAATGTCTTCAGAAAAAGGAAAAGACCTTATGTCAATATTATGTCAACTGGGGAACAATCTTTGATAAGGGGAAAGATTCAGATTGGTTTAATCAAGGATATAAAAATTGGAGCAATTTAGGGGAATGTTGTGTTCTTCCACAGGCCACCTTCCATGCATGTATTCAGCCTACATCAAGGCCACTGCATGTGACAGTCAAGAAACTCCTCATTAGCTTGGGATCTTTTCTGCCTCCTGGTTTTGGTGACCCAACAATTATGATGATGAGGCAGGGATTCCCCTGATGGACTTGAGGTAGAGCAGAGCCATTGGGTGAACAAAGCAGCCCTTCCAAGGCAAGCAGGAGGCCTTGCAATCTCTGTTTACAAAGCTTCCCATGGTTGCTCCTGCTCTGCCAGCCTCGAAAGGAAAGCTAAAGGAACTCAGTTCCATGTCAGAGGCCTCCAGGCTGCTGGTCACAGGCTGTCTACAATTCAATGAAGGACTCAGCTGATGAGGAAAGCATCCTCATCAGAGTGATGGTTTCCAGTGCAGAGACCAACAGTTTGGAGTAGCAATTCAAGAGGCATTATGGGAAGTCTCTATATTCTCTCATCAAGGAAGGTCAGAAGAGTCTTGCTTTGCCACAAAAGGCACACACTGAAAAGAAGAAATGTTTCTAATGAAATGCATTTGGATGATAATGAGGACCCAAGCCCACTTGTTCTCTTCTCACTGAATTGATCAGAGAATCTTGAGTTGGAAAGGCCTTCAGGGGCCATGTGGGCCACACTCATACGTGCAGAGGCCTCTCTCTGAAAACATTTGTGCTTGAAGGCTGGCCAAGAAGGCAGCCTATCATTGGGACGTGGTTCTCCAAGTCAGACTGAAACCTACTCTTACAGCTTACACCCATTGGTCCTGGGTCTTCCCTCTGGAGTCAAGCAGAACAAGTGTGGTTCACTTTACACATTATCATGACTTTCAGATATTTGAAGAGTATTTCCTGTTGCCCACCAAGTTTTCTCTTCTACAGGACAAGTAGCCTCAGTTCTTTCAATGGATCCTCACTTCACATGGTCTCCAATCCATCATATTCATAGCCTTTCTTGAGATGTGTCCCAAATAGTCAATGCTGCTTGGTGGTTTTCTTCAATTGATCACAGTCCCTAGGTAGAAGTAGATATCTTGTTTGTACATATTTGTTTGTCTGCAGGTAGCTGCCAAAGTTGACACCAAACTGGAGTATAAATTAGTTTGTATATCAGTTTTTGCTAACCATATTGGAAACATGACTTTGGGACTCTAACATCTGTCAGTTGTGTGTATGTTTATAGACTAAGTAGAAGTGGAGGACCAACACCAGATATCTCACCACTGGACTCTGAACTCTCAAGGAACTAGTTAGGCTGATGACTTTGCACAGCTCTGCCTCACTTAAATCCAATTCACTTGCAAACAAAGTTCCAACCATGACAATCTGGGTGAAGAAGCTCATGAGTTCAAAAGGTGAGTGTTCCTCTCTTAGTTAAATACAAAAGTTCAGTTTTCTTGTCAGTCCCTTTTAATTGAAGAAAGCCTCTGAGCTGTTAAAAAGTACAGTGCTCTCTTAAGACACTTTCCTTCAAAAGGCATTATTATATAAGCACCAGCAGCAACTCACCTCCTGTCAAGGAAACTTGTGATCTTCTATACCTTTAAGTTTCCTGATTGAATTCTAGGCCATCTGTGTTCTCTAACAGCCAGGTTGACACCATCCCTGGAAATATTGTCTCTGATATTTTTGTACAATTAAAGGAAATTTGTTAACTATCATTAGTTATGTATGTGCAATCTAAGTGGAAAATATCAACATTTTCACCCACCTTTCAGACTTTCAGCCAATCACATGGTTTTGCCTCCATGATGCTGTCAGTCCTTTAACCATTTATATTGTTTTCCCTACCTACCAACTTCTGTTCTTTGTTCTACCTCTTTCTTGAATTCTTTTCTTGAAAAAATGTCTTTCAAAAATGAACATATGAAAAAATATACAAACACATCAATAAGATAATGACAAAGGAAAGTGTGTGTTCTCTTGTTTATATGTTGGCTTTTTAAGCGTCTTTAGAGTTCCTTACCAAAATATACCCCTGGCACCTCATAAAACCTAAAGGGCAAGCTCAAAAAATCTAGTGATAGATAAAACTGCCTCTTCTTCTCCAGGTATTTGAGCTCAATGGTAAAGCTATGGCCCTGTTTATGAGTAAATTCATGTTAACTAAGAAACTGCTAGTGGTCAGAATTCTTTACCTGAGTTGACATGATTTTCCTTGTGACAATTAGTCCTTGTCGTCTTGAGACCAACAGTGCACTGTCTCCTGAAGGAAGGCTTTAGTTTGTTATATCTATGCATGGAAAATATTGTCATCAAATTAGACCTCATTATACCAAGGCCATCATGACAGTCTCACCTAATTTGTTCAGTCATGTCAATCATATCTGACTCTTTGTGACCTCATTGGGAGGTGTGGGGGCTGTTTCTTGGCACTGGTACTGCATTGGTTCGTTATTTCTTTCTCGAGCTCATTTTATAAATGAGGAAACTGAGACAAACAGGGTTAAGTGATTCGGCCAGGTTCACACACCTAGCAAGTATCTGGCTGGACTTCAACTTGTGAAGTTGAGTCTTCCCATTTCCAAGGTCTATACCCTATGTCACCAATTAGTTACCCTTAACCTCACCTTTGAGGAGCTTTTAAACTTAGAAAAGATTTCTAGTAGTTGTTGATTCATTCAGTTGTGTCCAATTTTTGTGACCCCATGGACCATAGCAGGTCAGGTCCATCTACCCTGTACTATCTCTCAAAGTCTGTCCAAGTTCATGTTCATTGTTTCCATGATGCTATCCATCTCAACCTCTAAATTCCCCTTCTCCATTTTCCTTCTATCTTTCCCAACATCAGGGTCTTTTCTAAAGAATCCCATGTTCTCATTATTTGGCCAAAGTCTTTCAGCTTCAGTGTTTGACCCTCCACTGAATAGGATGAATGAATTCCTTTAAGTCTTGACTGAATTCACCTTTCTGTTGTTCAAGGGACTCTCAAAAGTCTTCTCCAGCACTGCCATTTAATTTGTTGATTTTGTGGTGCTTACCTTTCCTTGTACTGCTACTCTGACTCCAATACTATTGGAAGACCCATAGCTTTATTATTTGGTCTTTTGTTGGCAGGGTGATCTCTCTGGTTGTTTTCACATGCTTTCCAGATTTGCCATAACTGTCCTTGAAAGGAGGAGATGTCTTTTAATTTCCTGGACGCAGTCACTGTCTGCAATGATCTTTGAGAGGAAGGAGATGCAATCTTCTGCTGCTTCCCTTTCTGCCCTCCTTGGTTGCCAGAAAGTGCTGGCACCAGTTGGCAAGATCTCAGAATATACGTGTGCAAATGTGTGTGCATTTTCAAGCAAGCTTTTTCAAAAATGTTTTCACTTTATGCAATAGAAAAGCATTTTCATTACATAGTACATGGAAAAGATTTTTTACATGAAACTGAAATTCTACTGTGCACAAGCTCCTCTTTCTTTCACATCCCATCACAGAACTGTGATATAATTTTTTCTCTTGGTCTTCTTTCCCCCCACCCCACCATCCTAGGAAGGGCTACCATTGGGCAGAAATAGCAGTTTTGTGTAAATTATTCTATACATATTCTATTTATCTATTCTTTCTCTGCATGCAAATAACTTCTATCTTTCTATGTCCTTTATAGCCAAGTTGGATGTTTACAACAGATAAAATAACTTCACTCACATTGTTCTTAAAACAGTATTTCTGTTACTATCTAGTATATTCTCTTGGGTCTGCTCATTTCACTCTTCCTTATTTCCTGCAAATATTTCCATGTTTTTCTAAAATCTTGAGGTCATTTTTTTATAACACAGGAGTATTCCATCACAATCATGCCTCCATTTCTTCAACCATTCCCAAATTAATGGGCATCTCCACAGTTTCTAGTTCTTTGCTACCACCAAAGGAGGTGCTGTGAACATTTTAGAACATGTAGGCTCTTTTCCTTTTTCCCTAATCATGTCAGCAAATAGCCCAAGTATTGGTATGCCCACATAATTCCAGATTGCTCTCCAAAATGTTTGAATCATTTCAGAATTCCACCAACAATGAATTTATGTCCCAATTTTTCCACTTTTCTCCAACATTTGCCACTTTCCCATTCTGCCATTTGCATTTGTATTTTTTCTTCGTGGTCCCTGAAGTAATTTCTATTTTTGTTTCATTATGGAATAAAAAGATATATTGATTATTTCTGCTTTTTTGTATTTGTTTGCAATGTCTCTGTGCCCTGGTGATTTTCAAAGAAATTTCATGTGTTGCAAAGAAATATGCATATTCCTTTGTTGTCCCATTTAGAAGATGCCATATCTTTTAAAACTACTTTCTCCAGAAATGTGCTTCTGTCTCCTCCTTTCATCTCATTCTACATTTCTTCCTTCTCATTTTTCCTTTCAGTTTCTCATATAGATTTCCCTTTCTCCTCTCCCCTTCAACTAGTCCTGTTCAATAGTTTTTGAATTCCATCCCTTTCTCTTCCCCTTTCCAACATAGATTTCTCTCCCTCTCTTCATTGTCTACCTCCTCTTTCTGTTTTACCTAGATGATCATTCTCTGATTCATATGCTCAATGGGTAAAAATGTGCTCAGAAAAGATGAATACTTATGAGTGATGATAGTCTCTTGAGAACACTATGGAAACATTAGGCCCATCTCTCCAGGGTCATGTCTTTATCAGTAATCAAGGTGACAGGGAATAGGTGAGCTGCAGCATATATCTTTCCTGTAAATAGCCTTCAGGGCATCATAAAAGCACTTTGGATTTTTACTGTCAGTGTAAAACTGAGTTTCCTCTGCCTTCTCACTGAGCCAAGAATCCTGCATCTCTCTAAGCTTCACTTGCACTTTTCTGTGATAAGAGTCAAATGTTGACTTCTTAGAGATGGATGAACTACCCTGCTGGTAAACCCTGTGGAGTTCTTGACTTTCATGTAGCAGTTTCTGAATTTCACCATCACTTTCATCAAACCAATCTTGATATGTGTTCCTGTTCTGATCCAGATGAATAAAAGCAGTGTTATCCACCATTTCTCTGAACACTATCCACTCCTTTTCTGTTCCACAGTTGCCAACTGTTTGTTGACTCAAATTTCCCTCCAAGTTGAAAACAACTGTTCCTCTTCAGAGAAGTCTTCTAGCATTAAGTTTCTGCTAGTCATGTAGACCTGGAGCTGCTGCTATTGTTGGAAGCAAATATACAGCTTGGAGAGGATAAGTCTGTGATCATTGCTGCACTCTGCACCACACATTGCATTCATCACTCTCACATTCTGTCTGTCTCTTCACCTTACAACTACATACTCTATTAAATTCCAATGTTTGCTGTAAGGGTGCATCCGCAAAGTTTTATTGTATTTAGGTAAAAAGAAAACCATTTTGGTAATGGGAAGGTTATGACTTGCACAATTCTTCAATGGTCTTTGAACATGGCTGTTACAGTTTCCAGCACTATGCCCAAGGACTCTCTGCAATTAGTCTGAGACTGGTCTAGAAATAAAGTCACCCAGGATTACATCAGCTTGTCCTCTTTTAGCACACTGATAATGAGAGTTTCTATGTCTTCATAAATTTTTCTTCCACCTCATCAGTGTTTATCATGGTTGGAGCATAGGCACTGTTGATGGTGGGGTGATGTTTCCTGGCAAGTGACACTCACATTGTCATGAGCCTGTCATTAACTCCTTTAGAGAGGGATACAAGCTTCCTGGCTATATTAGTATTAATTACAAAACCTGCATCAGCTTCCCTGTACTCCTCTTCACCATAGCCTCTCCAGAGCAGTATATATCCTGCCTTGCTCTCAATAATTTGGCCGTCCTTTGCCAGCTGTGTTTCACTCAGGGCTGCTGTTTGCTTGTGATATCTGCTGAAGGCTCTTTAAGGAAGAACTGTGCCTCTTTCAGGTCTTCTGAATATTCTTTTGTCCATAAGTGCGTGAAAATTTCACGTACTAATAAATATGCAGAATCATCTTTGCAGAAATTTTTGTACATTTTTTGGTGTTTTGACTGAAGGGTGGGATCCCTGCCTGCCATGGTAATCAAGCCAGGGTTGGGTAAGCAGACAATTTTTAGGGGACCTTTTCTAGCCCCTTCATCACACCAGGAAGGGAGGGGTGAGGTCCTCAAGGGTTACTCAAACACTCAGGGGCTGCCAAATCCCACTGCTGCTGCCAGTGAGAGATGACCTGATGTCCTGGGCCACCTGTGTGCAGGATTATGATTACAGCTCCCAGTGTATCCTGGCCTGCTGCTTTGTCACTTGCCTCACACCACAGGACAGTGAGAAAAGCAAAAATGGTCAGATGGAATAGGTGACATCTTTTGGATCCCTCCCAAATTGGATTTAGGTGAGACTGAGCTGCATGATAGTCCTCAGCCTCACTCTTCCATAGAGGTCACAGCCTAGTGACAGGACAGAATCGAGGTGACTGGTGATGGGTCAAGATGCAATGCATGACCTTGGCATCTTCTATGGCCCACTAAGCTCCAAGCCACCCTCTTGGCCTCTGGAACACAATGTTCTCATTCACCCATTCCACTGGGGAAGTCTTCACATGCTTGGGGCAGGTACACTGCCCTCCCCCACCCCACATTCAGTTTTCCTCCTCCTGGTTTCTCTGCTGTGAGGAAATGGTTTACAGGGATGTGGCCCCTGCACTTGCTACAGCTTCTGGGAACCACAGGTGAGGATTAGGTGGATCCAATATGGAGAGCAGCCCTGAAATGGGTTCAGCAGTCCCCAAACAGTAGGGACTTCTCTTCCCTGAACACACCCTACACCCTCTTAAGATGGAGTCAGTCTGATCCAGTAACCTTTTATTCTTGTGCTTACAGTTCTAATGCCTCAATGGCCGATTAGGAGTCTCTGCTGCCTCAACATCTGGCCACATTGTAGAGGGTCAAAGATCACAATTACAGTGGTGGTGGGGAATGGCGGGGGCAGTTTGGAGACCTGGGAGGAGTTTAGGGTAGAGGAGGGTTCACTGTAGTGGAGAAGGCACTGCATGGAATTGAGGGCAGGGCTTCGGGAGGGCAGGCAGCCAGGATCTCTGAGCTCCCTGGGTGTGATTGGAGGAAAGGGCCAAATCATCTTGGCCTTGGGGACTGGAGGGGGTGGGGCTGTTGGGGCAGGAAGACCCTCCCAGTGTGGGCTGGCCAGGAGCAGGAAGTCTTTGAGCCCAGAATGCTCTGCTCTCCCTGCACCTCAAATCTCTTTCCTTTCTTCCCTGGAGCCGAGGTCGCTGCGTCCTCTGGAGCCCAGCTCTGTGTTTGCGGGTCCCAGGTAGGACTGAGCCACAGCACCCTTCACCCTCCCCCCCTTTCCTGGCTTCCCCTGCAATTCAATCCCCTTCTCCTCGTACGACCTCATAGTGATTGCCCTCCAGGTCTTCCAGAGCACACCTTCCTCCCAATCCTGACTCCTGAATGAGCTCCCTGCCCCTACATCTTTCCCAGACTCCCCTTCACTTCCTAAATTCCTGCCTCACCTTCCCCAGATTTTCCATTCTATAACACTTTTCCAGATTGCAGACTTTGCCCATAGGATTCTGGGAGTCCTGATTTCAGCCTTCTCTCAGGCACCCCGTGTCCTGTCTCCCAGTCCCCTAATCTCTAACCTCTTGGTTAGGAGTTCCCTTCTCTTACCTTCAGATCCAGCCCCCTTTTTAGATCCAAGAATCCTACCTTCCTACATATCCAGACTTGTACACAGGTCCTAAATTTCCTTCCTAGCCCCCTTTCTCAGCACCCAAGACTCTGGGATTGCTTCCCTGTCGGAGCCCAGGCATGTGGCTCCCTCTCTCCAGTTTCCCTTCAGGGATTAAAAGCCTAAACTCTACCAGAGCATCCCAGCAGTCCTCCCCAGCTCCTAGTGAGACCTCAGGATACAGTCATCCTGCTTCCACAGGCTCAGTGTCCAGCTGGATCCCCTCTGTCCTTCCAGTGTCCCTCACCTCCCTCAGTTAGGTATGTTAGATGTTCTTGACTCCCAGACTGTACCCCTGCTCCCATTCCTCAGGGCTCCTGAAGCCCTATCTCAGGCCCCATGCCAGGGGGCTGAATCCCTGACTGCACGTTGTCTCCCAGTCTCAGGCTTCCCCTGTTCATTCAAGGCCCCTCCCCCACCTCAACCTTCCCTAACTTCCCTCTCTCTTAGATCAAACAGTCAGCCTGTAGTCTAAATAATGTGTCTGTGAGTCAGTGAGGGGGGATACAGGGAGGGCAGAGGACCATGTGGAGGAGGAGCTCTGACTGAGAAGCCATTGAAGCTCTGCCTGGTCTCATCCCATTTGGGATCCCAAGCCCCCCCTATCTCCTGGGTCTCTGTGGGAGAATGGAGGGGAGAGGTGGGCAGGAGAGGAGTAAGAGAGGGAGGGAAAGCATCTCCCTGTTCAGACTATCTCCATTTCCAAGCCTGACCCTTCCTCTGTAGGGTAGACTCTCTTCCCTGAGGCTATTTCAAGGCCCTTTGTAACTGCTCTGGGGACTCACCCTTGTGAATGCCTGTAGGGCAGCCTGCTGCCCTGGAAAAGAAGAGCAAGACCACTCCTCCTTTGGGATCATTCTCCTTACCCAGCTCAGTCTGCAGAGGACCCAGGCCTGGCCAGAGGTGGGAGCCTGGAGCCAGAGGGAATGGCCCCTGGGAGCCATAGTCACCCTCCCCAGGTGAGTGCAGTCTGTGCCCATGAGGCCATTGCCATAGATGTAGAGCATGGTCTACGAAGTTGCCAACGTGGTCCTTATGGAGGATTTTTGTGCAAAGGTAGGCATGAAATTGAATGAGGTAGTAACATCATTGCCCTGCTCTGCTGCTCTGGCTTAAACTGATTCCCTTTCTCTTTGGCATATGGAGCATGAACTCCCCCTCCTCACATCTCTGCCCTCCCCTGTTTGTTTTTAAGCTCTCCCTCCTCACAATAGCTTAGGCAGCTGTCCCTGGTCTTCCTCAGTCCCTCCCATTCACCATTTATTGGGTCCAGTCAGTAAATATTTGTTATCATTATATAGCTGTTTTTTATTCCTGTCTGGCTCTTTGAGTCTTCTGGACCCATTGGGTTGTTCCTGGCAGAGAGCCTCAGTGGTTTGCCATTTCCATCTCCAACTTCTTTGACAGAGGAGGAACCTGAAACAAGTAGGGTTAAGTCTGGCTTTCCCAGAGTCCCACAGCTAGTGTTTCAGGCAAGATTGGAGCTCAGGTCCTCCTGAGTCCAGAGCCAGCTCTCCATTACAAGGCCACTTAGCCACCTCACATGTCAGCAGGTTTGTCCAAACTAGCTCTGCACAGTATCAGATGGAGTTAACTCTGAGAGGGAAGGCGTTAAGAGTTTTGGGGAAGAGGAAAATAATTTTTGTAGAAAGTGAAATTTTATCTGAGACGTTAAGGAAGCCCAGCGGCCAAGGTCAGAATGGAGAACTTTCCAGTCATGGCAGACAGCCATTAGAAAGGCTAAAGTCAGGAGGTGGGGAATTTGGTCAAGAGTCAACAGGGAAACTTGTGTCTGTGGGTTAGAGAAGAGGTGGGGGAGGGGAGTGGGGTGTAGAAAGACTGGAAAAAGGAGTTGGAGCTGGTTGTATGGACCTACTATGTGCCACCTGATTCAGCTTACACATTTTCTCTCATTTGATCCTGTTTTAAGAAGTCTCAGGTTCCTTGCTAGTGACAGGCTGAATAAGGCAGCATAGGCTGCAGCCAGGGGTATGGTGCCCCTTTTGTGTCCTCTCAAAGGGCAACATGCCTGAGTAGTAGGGGATGGACACAGCTGTTCCAAGGACGTCATCTGTCTGGATCCTCATTGTGATAGGATTTGGTTTGACATTTTTGAGGCCATGTTCGCTAATGATATTGGCAATTCAGTACAGGTTATACATGTTCAGTCATGTGAAACATATTTCCAGGTCAGTCCATCAGTCATCCTGTGAATGAAAACAGACAGAAAAGCCCACAGGAAATTAAGTAAGCAAAAGTATCCTTCCATCTGCATTCAGGGCCCACCAGTTCTTCTTTCTCAGAGTATGAGTAGCATTTTCTTTCCTAAGCCCTTTGCAGTTGTCTTAGAGTGTTGCATTGCTGAGGAGAGCTAAGTCATTCACAGATCATCATTGTTACAATGTTGCTGTTCCTGTGTCCAGTGTTCTCTGGGTTCTGCTCATCTCACTTTGCATCAGCTCCTGTAAGTCTTCACAGGCTTTTCTGAGATCACCAACATTCATTTTCCCACAAGCCTTCCAACATTTGTCCTTCTCATTTTTTGTCCTCTTAGCCATCTAATAAGTTTGAGCTTGTATTGCAGAATTGATTTAATTTGTATTTCTCTACTCAGTAGTGCGTTCTACTCAATGGAGCATTTGATCATATAGCTACAGATAGCTTTGATTACTACATGTGAAAACTGACTCCACATTTTTTGATCATTTATCAATTAAGCAATAACTCTTCTTTTCATAAGTATCTTTCTCTTCTCTATTTATGTGAGACTTGATGCCTTTTTCAGAGAAACTTGCTTTGAAAGTTTTTATTAAAAATTATGTTTGCTAAGTCCCTTTCCCTCCATCCTAGTACCCCATCTTTTTTCGGTTTTCTTTCTCCATTCACCCTGAGCCTTCTCAAAACTGTTTTGCTTCTGACAATCATCTCCCCCTCCCACTATCCCCTCCCTTCTATGAGCACCTTTTCCTACTCTCTTATCCCCTTCCCTTCCTACTTTCCTGTAGGGTAAGATAAATCTCTAAGTGAGTTGTATGTTATTCCCTTTTGCAGCCAGTGCTGATGAGAATAAGGTCTTCCCTGGCAACTCTCCCTTCTTCCCCTCCACTCTAACATGTCTTTCATGCCTCTTTATGTGAGATAATTTACCTCATTCTACCTTTCCATTTCCCTTTCTTCCTGTACATTCCTTTTACTCAGACCTTAATTTCATATTTTTCAATATTGTCCCATCATATTCCACCTAAACCAGTGCCCTCTCTCTATACCTACTCCTCAGTGCCCCCATAATCAGAAAGATCTTAGAGGTTACAGGTATCATCTTCCCATGTAGGAATGGAAATAATTCAACCTTCAAAGTCAGTAGGACAGAGCAGACAAGTGAAGACAGTTTACAAGGAAGGAAAGAAATGATGGCCAGCTCTCAGCACAGTCCAAACAAAGTCAAGTGCCAGTCATGTCGCCATTGTTGTGGTGGCCACAAAGGGTGAACACACTATTTATTGAAATGGACACTTATTGCTGCATATTTTGAATCCTCTCTCTCATTCTGGTGTGCACATGGCAAGACTTTTTCTCTTTCCTTATTTTCTATTATTTTTATTTTCATATATGTAGTTTTCTTTCTTTGTTCTTTTCTTATTTGTACTAACATTTCAGATTTTTAAGTTTCAATTAAACAATAGATGAATCTTATGGAATCTCTTTAGTGTTGATCTGTTTATGCTTCTCCTGAGTCCTGTATTTCAAAGTCAGATTTTCTCTTCAGCTCTAGTCTTTTCTTCAGCAATGCTTGGAAGTCCTCTGTTTCATTGCACATTTAGTTTTTTTCCCTCAAGGATCATACTCAGTTTTACTGGGAAGGTGATTGGTACTTGCCATCCTAGCTCCTTTGCCCTTCACAATATCACAGTCCAAGTCCTTTCTCCTGCATTATCTGGAAGCTGCTCAGTCTTGTGTGATCCTGGCTGTGGCTCCATGCCTACTGGAATTGTTTCTTTCTGTGCCCTTGCAATATTTTCTCCTTGACCTTGGAGCTCTGGAATTGGACATAACATTCCTGGGAGTTCTCATTTGGGGATCTCTTTCATGAGGCTCTTGGTGGATTCACTCAATTTCAACTTTATCCTCACCTTCCATGTTGTCAGAACACTTTTTCCTGATAATTTGTTGACAGATGATGTCAAGGCTCTTTTTGTTTTGTTTTGTTTTGATTTTTCATAATTAATTAATTTGTAGTTTTCAACATTCACTTCCATAAGATTTTGAGTTTTGAATTTTCTCCCCCACCTTAAGACAGCATGCAGTCTGATGTAGGCTCTACTTATACATTCATAGGAAACATGTTTTCACTTTAGTTGTCCTTCATCTTTGAAGAGGACCCAAATGACCTCACCTTGATAAAGTGGTGTGTCCAGTTGTGGCTGTTCAGACCAACATGAGCTTTGAATACTCTACCACAGGTTGGGCACATATAGTCCACTGGAATTATTGGGGAGGATATCCCAGATTTGCACATCCTGCATTTACTTTGTGCTGTCTCAGTTCTGCTTTGCTCAATGAGCACAGCATCTTTTCTTATGTGAACACACCATGCTGAGTAGTCCTGCAACAGTGTCTCCCATGTTGCACAGTCAAATCCAAAGTTCTAAAGAGAAACCTTGAGAGTGTCTTTGTATTGTTTCTTCTGGGCACCATGTGATTGCCTGTCCCATGCAACTTCTTCATAAAATAGTCTTTTTGGCAAGAGTACATTTTGCATTCAAACAACATGGCCAGCCAATCAGAGTTGCCTTCTTTGAAGCAGAGTTTGGATACTTGGCAGTTCAGCTCCAGAAAACACTTCAGAGTATGGTATCTTATCCAACCAGGTGTCCCTCAGAATCTTCCTAAGACAGTTCAAAGAGAAGCAATTCAGTTTCCTGGCATGCCAGTAGTAGACTGTCCATGATTCACAAGCATATAACAATGAGGTCAGCACAGTGGCTCTGTAGACCTTCAGTTTGGTAGTCAGTCTAATAACTCTTCTCTCCCAAAATTTTCTTCAGAGCCTCCCAAACACTGAGCTAGCTCTGGCAATGTGTGCATCAACCTCATTGTCAATGTGTACATCCCTGGAAAGTATACTTATCCGCAACACTCAAAACTTCTTCTTTTGTTATAACTGATATTTCCATGTATGGATGGTGTGGTGGTGGCTGATGGAGCACCTTTGTTTTCTTGGTATTAATTATTAGGCCAAAATTAACAGAGGCAGCAGAGAATTGGTCCATACCTTGTTGTATCTCAGCTTCCAAGGCTGCATTGAGTGCACAATAATCTGCAAACAGAAAATCATGCACCAACACTCCCTCCAGTTTGGTCTTGGCTCGTAGACTTTTCAAATTGAAGAACCTGCCATCAGTAGAATAGTTGACCTTGATGCCGTGTTCATCCTCATTGAAAGCATTTGTCAATGTGGCTCAAAACATCATGCTAAAAATAATGGTTGCAAGCGTACAGCCCTGTTTCCATTGGTGACTGGGTAGGTACAGGAGCATTGCCCACTATCCACAACCTGGGCAGCCATGCCATCATGAAATTAATGTACAATATTGATGAACTTCTCCAGGAAACCAAATTTTGACATAATTTTCCATAGGCCCTCATGGCTAACAGTGTCAAAGGCCTTGGTCAGATCCACAAATGTTGTGTCCAGACCTCTGTTCTGCTCCTGGAATGTCTCCTGGAGTTGTCAGGCAGTATACACAATATCAATTGTTTCTTGGCCCTTTCTGAAGCAGCACTGGCTCTCAGGTAAATGACCATCTTCCAGGTGAAGGAGCAGCCTATTAAGGAGGACTCTAGTAAGAACTTTGCCAGCAGTGACTAAGATAGTGATCCCCCTGTGATTGTCACAGGACAGTCTTTTCCCTTTACCCTTATAGAGATGGACAATGGAGGCATCCTTGAACTTCTGGGGGATAACCTCCTCTTGCCATATAATCTGGAAAATTCAGTCAGCTTTTGAAAGAGCAATGGTCCCACCACCTTGTAAATCTCAGCTGAAATAAAATCAGGCTTTGGCACATGAAAGGAGCCTAAAGGCCCTGAAAACCTCTTCTTTAGTTGGAAATTCAGCTAAGGAGGGACTGAATTCAACCTGAAGTAAACCATCAGTGGCTTCAGCATTGATTTTGGATGGTCTGTTGAGAACACAATGGAAGTGTTCAGCCCATCTCTCTAGGATCATGTCCTTATCACTAATCAATGTGACTCCATCAGCTGTGAGTAGTTGTGATGCAGCATAAGTTTTTGGTCCATAAATAGCTTTCAGGGAATCTTAAAAGCCCTTTAGATTCTTATTATCAGCATGAAACCGAATTTCATCTGCCTTCTTACTGAGCAAGGAATCCTGCATCTCTCTAAGCTTTGCTTGTCCTTTGTTTTTGATGAAGTTAAATGCTGCCTTCTTAGTGGTGGTTGAACTATTTTGCTGGTATATCCTGTGGAGGTCTCATTTTTCATTTAGCAGCTTCTGAATTTCCCTGTCATTTTCATCAACCCAGTCTTAGTGTTTGTGTGTATTCTGACCCAGATGAACAAATGCAGTGCTGTATACCAAATCTCTGAAAGCTGCCCACTCCTTTTCTGTTCCACAGTTGCCAACTGTGTATTGTCTCAGCTTTCTCTCCATGTCAGCAGCAAACTGCTCACCCTCAGGGAAGAGCTCTAATTTGTTGACATTAATTCTTCTGGGAGTCATTTTGCCTTGGGGCCTGCGCTTTTGATGAATGCAGATATTGAGCTTGGAAAGGATAAGTCTATGATCAGTCCAGCACTCTGCACCACACATTGCCTTTGTCACTCTCACATCTTGTCTGTCTATTCTCCCTACAATCACATAGTCTATGAGATGCCAGTGTTTGCTGTGAGGGTGCATCCATGAACTTTTATTGCATTTAGGTAAACAGGAAACAGTGTTGGTGATGAGAGGGTCATGCAATGCACAAGTCTTCAGCACTAAATGATTATTGCTATTGCTATTTCCAACTCCATTCCTCCCTAGGACTCCCTACCAAGTCTGATAGTCTGAAACTACTCTAGCATTAAAGTCACCCAGAATTATAAGTCTTTTGGCACATTGATGATAAGGGCCTCTTTGTCTTCATAAAATTTTTCTTTGACTTCATCAGGGTTTCTCATGGTGGGAGCATAGGCACTGATGATGTTGGCATGGTGTTTTCCTGTGAGTGGCAATCTCATTGTCACAAGCCTGTCGTTCAGTCCTTTTGGGAGGCATACCAGCTTGCTGATTAAATTAGTTTTGATTGCAAAACCCCCACCAGCTTCATGGCACTCCCCTTCAGTGCACCTACTCTAGGAAAAGGTGTATCCAACTCCAACTTCAGCAAGCTGACTTTCATTTGCCAGCCTTGTTTCACTCAGGGCTGCTATTTGGATGTGATATTTGTTGAGTTCTTTTGCAAGAAGAGCAGTTCTTCTCTCAGGTCTACTGGATTTTGTGTTGTCTATTAGTGTGTGCATGTTCCATGTGCCAATACTGAGTGGAATGTTCTTTGCAGATGTTTTCATACATTTTGTCCCTTTTTTTGCTTTTCACCGCATAGTGGAATTCCCTGCCCGCCACAGTAATCAGGGCAGGGTTGGGTAAACAGACGATGTTTAGGACTCCTTTCTAGCCTCCTTCCTCACACCAGAAGGTGAGCAGTGTGATCCTGAAATGTGTGCTAAAACACTCAGTGGGCTCCTGAGTCCCACTGCTGCTTCCAGTGAGAAACAACCCTATGACCTGAGCTGCCTGTGTGCAGGGTTGTGACTACAGCTCCCAGTGTATGCACAGCTGCTGCTTCATCACTTGCTTCTCACCACAGGACTTTGAGGCATAATAGTGAAATGGTGTGGGTGGTGTCTTTTCATTTGTGTTTAAATTGGATTTACCTGAGGCAGAGTTGCATGAAGTCCTCAGCCTCACCCTCTCCTCCAGAGTCATCACTGTCCAGTGGCCAGACAGATTATTCTGTAAGTCAGTGAGGGTGGGACTATTAAAATCTCAAATTTCCTTCAACTCTACACTCTATGACTTTTAATGATTTAGGGGCTGGTGACATTCAAGGACGTGGTTGTGGACTTCACCCAGGAGGAGTGGGGCCTGTTGGACCATGATCAGAAAGAGCTGTACAGGGGGGTCATGCTGGAGAATGCCTGGAACCTGCTCTCCCTGGGTAAGGACACTTCCTCTGGTAACACTGAGTCTGCCATCAAAGGGTATCTTCATCCTCTGGTGTGCAGGGTTTAGAGTATTTATCAGTTATTAGAGAGAAGAGTGTTGGTCCCCTGTCCTGCTGCCTGGTATTTCCTCTAGAAAGTCTTGGCTTTGTGGGACAGGAACCTGAGGGTTCCTTGTTGCTCCTGAAACCTCCCACCTCTAGGCAGCTTTATGTTAGTGTGGAAGGATCTGAGACATGGAGCCATCCTCAAGGTCATTCAGTCTGAACTCCACCTGGATGGCAATTGTGTCTGCCAAGTCTCAGAAAGCTGCTCAGGTGGCCTCTCCTTACAAGCCTATCCTCTCTGGGATGGGTCTAGGATCTGGAATATTCTCCTTTTAAACTGGCATCAATTATGACTGCTAATTGTCCCCCCTTTAGCAAGATTGTCCTGAATCCTCCTTCCTATTGCCCTCAAATTCCAGCAGAGATGGTGGGAAAGGAAGGGAAGAAGCATTTGTTTTCACCTACTGTATGTTAGTTACTGGCCCCAGGGCTTTCTTTACAGTATCATGTCACTTCATCATCATAGCAACCTTCCAAGTGGGTGATATTATTCTCCCCATTTGACAGTTGAGGAAACTGAGGCAAATGGAGATTTAGAGACTTCTCCTGTGGCACACAGCTGGTAACTCTCTGAGATGGATTTAGACTCTGGCACACCTCACTCTAGGCCCAGGGCTCTCTCCACTGCACCAATGGCTCCCTCTCATTTGTTGAGAATGGAAAGTGTGCCATGAGTTCATCCTTCCTTGAAGAAGGTTCACCAACACCAAATTTTATGATTCCGACCTGGTTCCCTCGTCTTCTCCCTCACATTTCCCCAAAGCTTAGAAAAGAAATGCTATGAGTCCTTGCTTACATGTCCCCAGCTTTGCAGGAGTAAGAGACTGTTCAAGAAATGGAATTTGGACCAAATAGGGCCTATCAAGTTTGCTGGCAGGAGAATCTCACCTGAAAAGGCAAAAACACTCCCAATGAAGAGTACACAGCTTTGCTTTAGGTTTCTTGGAGTGAGGAATAGGATGGGGGAGAGTGTAAAAAGTGGTTGATGAAGGTCCCTGTTACTGGGGCTTGAGGCTGGTCTTGCACAATAAATCTTTTTAGCCAGTTTGGCAATTAGGAGTTTCTGGCAGAATGGAACTCAGAACAGGTTGTACAACAGGGTGATGTGGCACATTCTGCTTGGGATTACTTGCATCACAAGCACTAATTGGTGAGTACAGACTCATGCATGAACATTATGGAGTGAATCACAAAATCTAGAAACTCTGTGTCTGAATGCCTTTCCCTCAAGAGAACTGAATGCCAAGTTTCTGTCCATGCTCATTCCTGACTCCCCATGCCCAGGACTTCCAGTTCCCAGAGAAGATGTGATCTCTTATTTTGAGCAAAAGGAAGCACCATGGATACTGGAGCATGAAGGCTTGAGGAGCTGCTGTCCAGGTGAGTGAGATGAAAGCAGGTATATGGGAGCTGGGGTTACAGGAGGCTGCTTTGTTTTGTGGTGAAGCAGTGTTGCTCACTGTGGGGGCAGAAATAACTGACTTGGAATTCTTTTTTTCAGATGTTTCCTAGTAGTGGCTTTCTGAATCCATCATAGAATTAATGAGGTTCACTTTTCCCATCTGTAAAATGAGGGATTTGCTCCCCATGGCCTTTCATTTTCCTTCTAGGGATAAATCTATGATGTAAAAAAAAAAATCATTCTTTGGAATTTGGGGGCATGAAATTCCCCTGAAAGTATAAAAGAAGTTAGGGTCTTCTGTCTGACCTCTTTCCTAGACTTTTTTCAAGTCAACAAACCTCCAAGAGCCTGCTCTGTTCCATAGCCTATGCAAAGTGCCAAGCGCATAAAGCAATGCAATGACTGTCTCCTGCTCCTGTGGAGCTCAGAGTCTGGGAGACAGAGAGCTCACCAACAACTGTGTAGAAACCTTCTGTGAAAAGAATGAATTGGAGCTAGTCCAGAGAGGGAAGGACCTAAATTTAAGGGGGACTGGGAAAAACTTGTTGTCCAAGGTGGGCTCTAGCTGGGGATTCAGGGAAGCCAGGGATAACATTGTACATAATAGGGCTGGAAACAAAACCCCACAGAGTCAGGAGGTGGAACATCCTGTCCCCAGAAGATAAAGCAGGCCCAAACAGATGGATCATAACCTATATGGATCTGGGGGAAAGGGTGAAACAGGACTGGAAGAGTGAGGGAGGGATAGGTGGGAAAGGGCTTTAAGTTCACTACAGAGGGTTTTCCATTTCGTACTTTTGCTGAGGAACCATGGGAGGTTTTGTGTAGGTGGTGACGTAGTGAGTTGAGAGGTTTAGAATGAAGATTCTGATATCTGGGTGGAGGAAGGACCTAACTTGGGGTGAATTGAGGCAGCTGGACCAATCAGCAGGTTCTGACAGTGTGTCAGCTATGGGGTGACAGCGATCTGAACCAACAAAGTGATGGTGATGAGAGACAAAGCAACATATGGGAAAGATGGCACAGCAGTGGGATCAACAGGAGTTTGTGAGAGGTTGAACATGGGTGTCAGCCTTCTACCCACTCCACCAACTACTATATTCTGATTTTTAAACAGAGTACAGTGGAAGTGCTCACACAGTGATGATGTGGAAAATGGAGCATTTTTCACGAGCTCCTCCTAGGGGATGGAAATTCATTTTTTAATAACTCTAACCAATTAAAGTGAAGTGCTAATTACTGTTTTCAATATTTATTTTTCTATTGGTTGATGGCAAGTGCTGCCTTAATTGACAAATGTATTTGAAGGTCAATTGCAAATGTTGCTTTGGTGGGTTTTTTAAATTAATGTTTATATATGAAGAAAAATCTTTCAAAGGATAGAATTTCTTCACACAGGGTTTTGTTATTTCTACCACTGGTAAACTGGCTGCACTTTCACTAAAACTGTACCAAACAACCAGCCAACCAAGTCCTTTGAGAACCTGCTAGATAGAGGAAGCATAACATGAAGAGAGGAGAAGTTCCTATTAGAAAATAACCTCAGCATGAGGGGCATTTTAAGGTCTGTTTTTTATAGCAAGGTGGTGGTGGTCCATGATGGTTTCCTGCTGGGCCCTACTGTGCATGCTTGGCAAAGATGGTTTTCCAATAGCCTGCCCTCAGTGCTGCAAGAATGCAAACCCAAATCAGATCTTGTTCAGGTGATTTCAGGTCTGATAAGACTTGATTACAAGATAGACCAAGAAGGGCAGAATGACTCTAGTGCAGTGATACACAGCCACTAAGGGTCTTGCAATGCCTTGACCTTTTGCACATGAATGTCTAACTTTCCTGGAAGTTTGGAAACAATTTCATGTGAAGTTGAATAACTGAAAGACTAAGTTGCACATAGTCAGAAGCAGTCACAGTTCGAGGGAGTCACTGTAGGATCCCCAAAAGCTATGTATTCCTGATCAAGGTGGTTTGGAACCACTGCAAAAGAAAAGTGTTAGCTATTAAGATTGAAAGATGCACATCTTGTCCCAGAAGTTATTTTTGGTAAGCAAATTGGACGATTGTTTACCACTTAAGGTGCCAATGAGCAATTTTTAGTTCAAATCCCTTGGACCGTTGTCCCAATCCTTCAAGGTGTTTCTGAATCTCTAGAAAGGAAGGGTGCAGGAGGGCCAATAGTGAAGCACGCTGTCCACTTCTGTAGAAAGGAACGAGGAATTCTCACTCCTGTATCAGAGACATATTTTCAGACATGGGAAATGCCATATTTTTCAAAAATTGTGTTTTTTAGAAGGATTTTTATTTTATTGATCAGAGGCATTTAAAGACAATTTTTTTAAAGAAGTAATGACTATCTCAAAAATTTAAGGGTCAGAACAAAAACTCTTTTGCCTCAAGTAAATAACAAAACCACTCTAGGTATTCTGCATGTGACCTCAGAGAAGGGAACAGGACAATAAGAATGAAAGTGACCAGCAGGGAAATGACATTATGTTGAGTCAAGTCAAAGTCTTCCACCATCCTTTGAAGCCAGTCATCTTTCAGCTTGTTCTCATCACCCTCAGCCAACTGCTTGCCTAGGAGCACTCAGCAAAGGATCCCAGTGACTTGGACATCAGAGAAGCCCAGTTGAAAGCACAGCACTGCCCTTTACTGAACATACCTAAAACACACAGAGCTTTCTTAAAAAAGTGAAGCAAGCACCAGCCTCACAAAGTGACCCAGTACCTGGAAGGCCAGGATTCCCAGTATATGCAGGGTAGAAAGTGATACATTCAGAAGCAGAGTGGCTTTTGTGGTCAAACATAATTAATCTTCTGGAAAAAAGCAAAGAGGATAAGAAAGATTGGACTGTGTGGAAGCCAACTGCAGGTTTCACAAGGTACTTGCCCTGAAGAGGTGTAAGCATTTTGTCCTGGGAAGAGATAAGAAGAGAAGAGGGCAAGTGATTCAGTTCTGAGTTTCCTTGTTTTCATCTTAATGGGAGAAAGCCATTCCATTCCATTCCATTCCCTGGTTTTGTGTTTTCTGTCTTAGAATGGGACAGGCTTGAGTAAAACCAGGTCTCATGCTATGTGAAGCTTTTCCCATATAGGGAAAGCTCCTGAGGATGTGGCTGAGTGTTGTAACTTTAATCATTTACTTAATGAGATTTAGGTGAAGAGAAAGCCCAGCTGGACATTTCTGGATGGTCAGGGGCCCTTGGTTCTTATTCCTATGCCAGAGTGGTGACTGACAGCCTGGATTCCCAGGCAAATTGGGAGTGGGGAAATTAGGGCTACAAGGTGATAAAGATGGGGATGACTGGCCCCTGTTTTATAGGTTTCCAGCAATTCAAAAGTAATTAATTCATCACTTTCTGGGATTGCTGGGTTTTCAAAATCTTAATGATGCAGTTTCCCATATCTCTCAAGGTTATTAGGGTTCTTTGGGGAGAAGTAATTAATCATGATTGAGGTGTCCCTTCATTAAAGTAATGGCCTATTAATTGAAAACTGATATCAGTTATGTTTAGGGGTGGGTGACAGTGATAGCTGGTCAAGATTTGGAACAGTGAAGATTGGAGGTCATTGTTCCTTTCTTTTACATCAGTTTTTGTGTTACATAAACCCACATTAGGCTTGAAGCCCTCTCAAGGGCAGAATGTTTGTCTCTGTTGATCTTGGCACAGTGCCAGCATCATGCCTTTTACACTGAAGATGCTTAATAAATGTTGAATCTTCCTAAAATAATAATAAAAAATAGAATTTACATTATGCTTAGAGGTAGGATGGATCATGAAATAATTTGAATATTTGGTATATCATGAAGAAAGGATTGAAAATGTAGACAACAGAAAGGAAAAGACAATGAAAACATTCAGGGTGGAGATAGATTGTCAAGTCCTGTAGCCAAAACATTCATAGGGTTGGATTCTAGTCTCAGCCCTTGGGATTTGCATCAAGTCCCTCAGCCATTCACAGCTCATGGTCTGAGTTGTGAATGTCACAAGAACGATGGAGCTACCTGCATTGTAGATTTGTTGTGAGGATCCAGTGTAATTGTGTGATTGTCTTTGTAAATTAAATGATCCTTGGGATGTGAGCTAGAGGTTCTGCCCATTTTAGATTCTTTTTTTTTTGCCTGGGGAAATAGAAAGTAACTGAATTTATGTTCTTTAGATGGAAGGAAGAGGATGTGTTTATGTGTGTGTGTGTGTGTGTGTGTGTGTGTGTGTGTGTGTGTGTGTGTGTAGTGTCTCTATTTCTTTTATTGTTAGGTGTTTCTAACAGTAAGCATCCCAATACACACAGGAGTCCCTGATATCACAGGTTTTTAGATCTGTGTTCATACAAGGAAAGGCAACTTTTGAAGGGTTAACAATCACTTTGATCAAGCACATGTATCAGTCATTTAACCAAACACATTTCAAGAGAGTCAGCACCCCAAACTGCAAAGAAAATACAGAGAAATTAAAGATCAACAGACATGGCTCCCTCTGCCTGAATTCAAGAGACAATTGGACCCCCAATATCTGGCCATTGCTACCAGAGAGTGAAGCATGACATCTGGGTTCTCAAAGCTGGGGGACTCCTTAGCAGCTTCCAGACTCCTCCTCTGGCCAAATAAACACTTCCAGTCAGTAAACCCCAAAGTAATCAACAGATATGACTTCTTCTACCTGACCATAATTCAAGAGGCTGGTGGTACAGCTATCTGACCATAGTTATCAGAGAGGGAAGCACAACATCTAGGTTGTCAAAGTCAGAGGAGCCTTAGTGGCTTCCCAGAGTCCCCATCTGGGCAAACAAACAGTCTTACAAAAACTAAGTCCCCAAGTAAAACCTCACCCTTGGAGTATAGAGGGCATAACACTCTGACTCAGTGCCTTAATAGAAAAAGTAAAGGTACTTGGGACCCTCTTAGAAATCTTCCCTAATCAAACTCCCCTTCATGGGCAGACCCATTAGTGGGTGGGGAAGATCTTGAATCACATTAAAATAATTAGCAATACAAATACATATATTCTTTCTAGTTAAAGGAACTCTTCTTTCTGTACTTTAGTTGGTTAGTTGTCCTTCCCTCACAAAGAGGAACAAAATGATGTCACCATAATAAAGTGAAATTTCAGTGTTTCCCACTGTGGCTGATCAGATCCATGTGACCTCTGAATGCTCTACCACAGGCTAGGCACACATAGTTCATGTGAATATTTGGGGAGGATATCACAAATTTGAGCATCTGCCTTTACTTTGTGCTGTCTCAATTCTACTTTACTTATAGAGCACAGCTCCCCTTCTGATGAGGGCTCACCATGCTGAGCAGTCCTGTGCCAGCATCTCCCATGTTGCACAGTCAAACTCAATGTTCTTGAGAGAGACCTTGAGAGTGTTCTTGTATCACATCTTCTGACCACCCTGTGATTGCCTGCCCCATTTCAGTTCTCCATAAAATAGTCTTTTTAGCAAGCATATATTTTGCATTCGAACAGCATGATCACCCCATCGGAGTTGTTGAAGCATAACTGCCCTGAAGCACAGATCGAATGCTTGGCAGTTCACCTTGAGCAAGGACTTCAGTGTCTGGTACCTTATTCTGCCAGGTGATCCTCAGAATCTTCCTAAGACAGTTCAAATGGAAATGATTCAGTTTCCTGGCATGGCGCTGGTAGATGGCCCATATTTCACAGGCATACAACAATGAGGTCAGCATGATGGCTCTGGGGACCTTCAGTCTGGTAACCAGCCTAGTACCTCTTTTCTCTCAAACTTTTCTTTGGAGCCTCCCAAACACTGAGCTAGATCTGGCAGTGTGTGCATCAACCTCATTGTCAATGTGTACATCACCAAGTTAGGTGAACTTACCCACAGCATTCAAAACTTCTCCATTTGCAGTAACCGATGCTTCCATGTATGGATGATAGGGTGGTGGCTGATAGAGCACCTGTGTTTTTTGATGTTTATCATTAGGCCAAAATTAGAACAGGCAGCAGAGATGCACTTTGTTGCATCTCAGCTTCAGAGGATGCATTGAGTGCATTATGATCTGCAAACAGAAAATCATGCACCAACACTCCCTCCACTTTGGTCTTGGCTTGTAGCCTTTTCAAACTGAAGAACTTACCATCATTTTGGTGGTTGACCTTGATGCTATGTTCAACCTCATTGAAAGCAGTTGACAACATGGCTGCCAACATCATGCTCAAAATCATGGGAGCAAGCACACAGCTCTGTTTCACTCCATTGCTGACTGGGAAAGCACAAGAGCATTGTCCACTATCCAGAACCCGAGCAAACATACCATCATGAAATTGATGTGCAATACTGATAAACTTCTGTGGGCAACCAACTTTGGACACAATTTGTCATAAGCCCTCATGGCTAACAGTGTCAAAGGCCTTGGTCAGATCCACAAATGTGTACAGACCTCTGTTCTGCTCCTGGAATTTCTCATGGAGTTGTCAGGCAGCAAAGACCATAATGAGTGTTCCTTGGCCCTTTCTGAATCCACACTGGCTTTCAAGTATATCCACATCTTCCAGGTGAAGGATCAGCCTATTAAGGAGGAGTCTCAAGAACTTGGCCAGCAACGACTAAGAGAGAGACCGCCCTGTGACTGTGGCAGGATGAGATTGTTCCTTTACCTTTAGAGAGATGGACAATGGAGGCATCCTTGAACCTCTGGTGGGGAGGGGTGTGGATAACCTCTTCTTGCCATATAACCTGGAAAATTTCAGTCTGCTTTAGAAAGAGCAATGGTCCCCCTACCTTGTAAATTGCACCTGGAATAGAATCAGCACCAGATGCTTTGCCACATGAGAGGAGCCTAATGGGAGGGATGAGGCTACCTGACAACCACTGAAGGACCACAGAGCCAGCAGGGTACCATGCCCTGGCCCAACAGCACCCACCATGAGGTCACAGCAGGCCCCCATGTCTGGCAAGGTCTTCATCTAGCACGACTACAACAGTGACACCTGGTTCCAGTTCCAGACTAAGTTCCCCAAGGAGTTGGAGAACCTGATTCACTGGCAGCAGTTTGAGGAAACTGTTCCCACTCTAAATAACCTTTATGCAGAAGTAGGAAAGCTTGGAGGCCAATCTTTCCTTAAAGGCTGCTTAGTTTGTTTGACAGCACATACTATCTTTCTGTGCATGGAAGCACATTATGAGAACGTTCTGAAGAAAATCACCAAATACATGTAGGAACAGACTGAGAAGATTTATGCTCTATAGGGCCCCTTCTGACAGACCCAAGTGAGAGAGGACTTCATGTTATGGAAATTAGCATTTATGAAGACAGAGGCATGAGCAGTGGAAGATACACCATGGAGTCTGAGAGTCCATCTCAGAATGGGACTTTCTTCTGTCCACCAGCAGAGCGTCCCCTGCCTCCTCTCCAAGCACCATTGCTTTGTATCTCCTTCCAGAGCCACTCTGGAAGTCCTGTCATTCTACTCCAAGGACTAACTTTTTAAAATTCCACTCTTGGGGTGACATCTATTCCCTCAGCATCCACTTTGTGTCTTTAAACTCTGTAGGACTCTGTAAACTTTGTAGTTTTTTCTGAGAAAATATAATGAAGCATTTCACTTTTTAAATTCAAAACACTTTAACAAAATGAGCTGAGTAAATCAGACCAATCCCAAATCCCTTTCTTATCTGCCACTAGGACTTTTGGTTTTGCTCATTGTTTATACCCAGTGGGGTTTTTTTATTATTATTTTAACAAGTCACATCCAGGTTTGGTTTCATTTCCCCTGAACTGAAGAATGATTTTTCTTCTGTGCATGGTTTTTGATGAGGGGTAAGCTATGCCTTTGGCCTGCTGACACATCTCCCAGATCTGAAGGAACTCACAGAATTATCAGAAGATCTGTTTCTGCTGTTTGTTTCTCATACTGAAACTCATTAGAAAGATAATGCATAATGCTATTTGTTTTTAACGTAGATAAGTGCACCAGTATTTCATGTGGTTTCCTTGATTTTCCTTGGAGAAATTTTACGTCATTACTGCATTGCCATGAACATTGGGAGGATGTAGTATGTGTCGCTTGTTTTATTAAAATTATATAAGCACAATGAAGTGGATGGTAAATCATCAGACCTATAGACATCCTTGCTCTGTCCCTTAATGTGTAATAAGCAGGTGTAATGAACATTTTCCTTATGACTTTATTGTAAATATAACTTATCGGAAAAATTATTTGGCAGGAATAATACTGTATGTGCTTGTTTTTCACTATTTCCATTGGCAGAACTTACGAATCATAAACCTTTCTTGAATTCAGTATTCAGGATGCACATAAATCTTGTTCATGGTCCAATAGTAAAATGGGTCAGCAAGACTTGAACCCAAGTCTCTAATTCTAAGGCTGGTTCTATGTCCACTGTGCTTTGCTGTTTGTCTGTTTTTTTTTATCATGGGGCAGCTAGGTGGTACAGTGAATAGAGCACTAGTGCAGGAGTCAGAAGGCCCTGAGTTCAAATCTCATCTCAGACACTTGACACTCACTAGCTGTGTGAGCTTGGACAAGTCACTTAACCCCAATTTCCTCATCCTGGGTCATCTGTAGTCATCCTGATGAATATCTGGTCACTGGTTTGAGATGGCTATGGGGGAGAAGTGAGGCTGGAGACCTAAACAGATTCCCTCACTCAAAACAAAGTCAAGTGCAAGTCATGTCATCATTTCTCTGATGGCATGGTCTTCTTCAGCAATGAAGGATGAACACAAATCATGTAATTAGTTCAGGCAAAATAATATGAATGTTTCCTGAGTAAAACTCCTAAAACTCTAATTTCATCTTTTTCTTCTACCTACATTCTTCATGACAGTGTTTTCCAAGACTTTGAAATTAAGTTGATCATTATTGTTTGAGAACATTGTACTTTGCAAAGAGCTAAGGGATTTACTAGAAAACAATAAAGGAATTAAAGTTCTACTCCCAGTGATACTGGAGGTGCTAATACTGTATCTCATCTTCCATATTTATTTTGTTGTGGTTTTGTGAGGCATTCACCTAAATCCTGGAAACATGTTTAATATTTTAATTGTATAAAACACTTTTTGGTTTTCTATAGCCTGTAGCAGTATATCTGTCTTCCTTTCACACCCACTGCAATAATTTTACCCAAATATTAATGTGTTAGTGAAACTTCTCTTAAATAAAAAAGGAGCCTAATGACCCTCCAAACCTTCTCTTCCGTTGGGTTGTGATTACATCTCCATGTGCATCCACACGTGCTGCTTCATCACTTGCCTGCCACCACAGCACTTTAAGGCATAACAGTATAATGTTATGGGTGACATCTTTTGATTTATGTGTCAGTTGTTTTTAAGTTAGGCAGAGTTGCATGAAGTCATCAACCTCACTCTCTCCTCCAGAGTCATCATAGTCCAGTGACAGGGCAGAGTCAAGATGGGTGGTGATGGCTCAGGATGCAGTGGATGACCTTGGTGTCTTTGGTGTGTTACCAAGGCTAAGCACTCCACTTCACCTGCTTCATCTGCATTCATGGCCATTGGAACAAATTGTTCTCATCCACCCATTCCACCAGATGAAGTCTTCACATTTTGGGGGTACACCTCCCCCCCCAACTCACCAGTGAGTCTGAGACCCCTTGGTTAACTTCAACCTGGTTTGGCCCATCTGCCAAAGTTGTTTACTGTGATGTGATCACTGCAAATGCTGAAGCTTTTTGGAAACACAGGTGAGAGTTGGGTGGAACAGATGGACACCAAAGATGGAAAGAGCCTTGAAAAGGGCTTGGCAGACATTACACCAAAGGTACTGGTCCTCCCTGAACAAACCCTATACCCTTTTTATCCTAGTAAACACTCTTGATTCATAAAGGCAAGCTTCAATCAGAGGCACTTGATTATACCAAAGAAAATCACTAAAAGATCCTATTTTACTTGGCATTACAGTGTTGTTATTTTTTTTTTTCAGATGGGGAGATCAGACTGGAAAGGAAGGAAATTACTGAAGAGCTAAGCCTTTCTGTGGAAGAAACTCACAAACAAAGATTCTTGAGTGATGGTCCTTCTGACTTCAGTTGGAGAGAAGTCTGCACAACACCTGAGAGTATCCACACTGTAGAGAAACATGACTATAAACAACTTGGAAAGAGTTTTTCCAAGAGGAGATATCTTATTGCACCTCAGAAAATACACAGTGAACAGAAGCCGTATGAGTGTAAACAATGTGAAAACGCTTTTAAAAAGAGGCCTCATCTTATTGTACATCAGAGAACCCACGCTGCAGAGGAACGTTATAAATGTTATCAATGTGGAAAGACTTTTACCTGGAAGAATGATCTTATTCAACATCAGGAAAGCCACGCTGGAGAGAAAGATTATGAATGTAGTCAATGTGGAAAGACTTTCAGAAGTAGAAGGTCTGTTCATAGACATCAGAAGGTCCACACTAGAGAGAAAGTTTATGAATGTAAGCAATGTGGAAAGACTTACATATGGAAGGAAAGTCTTGTTCAACATGAGAGAATCCACATTGGAGAGAAACCTTATGAATGCAATCATTGTGGAAAGACTTTTACATGGAAGGGGGTTCTTGTTAAACATGAAACAATTCACACTGGAGAGAAACCCTATGAATGTAGCCAATGTGGAAAGGCTTTTAAACAGAAGGGTCTGCTTACTCTTCATCAAAGAGCCCACACTGGAGAGAAACCCTATGAATGTAGCCAATGTGGAAAGGCTTTTACAAGGAGAGGTGGTCTTGTTGAACATGAGAGAATCCACACTGGAGAGAAACCTTATAAATGTAATCAATGTGGAAAGGCTTTTACATACAGGGCTTCACTTATTGTACATCAGAGATCCCACACTGGAGAGAAACCTTATCATTGTAATCAATGTGGAAAGGCTTTTAGAACAAGGACAACTCTTACTGGACATCAGAAAATTCATACTAGAGAGAAACTTTATGACTATGGTCAATGTGGAAAGGCTTTCACAGGTCAAAAGAATACTGGTGAAACTCAGAGCATCCACACTGGAGAGAAATCATATAAATGTAGCCAATGTGGAAAGACTTTTACTTGGAAGAATGCTCTTATTCAACATCAGAGGATCCACACTGGAGAGAAACCTTATGAATGTAGTCATTGTGGAAAGACTTTCACAAGTAGAAGGTCTGTTTGTGAACATCAGAGGATCCACACTGGAGAGAAACCTTATGACTGTAATCAATGTGGAAGGAGTTTTACATGGAAGAACAGTTTTGTTAAACATCGAAGAGTCCACACTGGAGAGAAACCTTACGAATGCAATCATTGTGGAAAGACTTTTACACGGAAGTGTGGTCTTGTTGAACATAAGAGAATCCACACTGGAGAGAAACCTTTTGAATGTAATCATTGTGGAAAGACTTTTATAAGGAAGGGCAATCTTGTTGATCATGAAAGAATTCACACTGAAGAGAAATCTTATGATGGTGATCAATCTGGAAAGGCTTTTAGAATAAAGACAACTCTTACTGCACATCAGAGAATCCATACTAGAGAGAAACATTATGACTATAATCAATGTGGAAAGGCTTTCACATGTCAAAAGAATCCTGGTGAAAATCAGAGCATCCACACTGGAGAGAAATCATATAAATGTAGCCAATGTGGAAAGAATTTTACTTGGAAGAATGGTCTTATTCAACATCAGAGGATCCATAATGCAGAGAAACCTTACGAATGTAATCATTGTGGAAAGATTTTCAGAGATAGAAAGTCTATTCGTGCACATGAGAAGATTCACACTGGAGAGAAACCTTATGAATGCAATCATTGTGGAAAGACTTTTACAAGGAAGGGCAATCTTGTTGATCATGAAAGAATTCACACTGGAGAGAAACCTTATGACTGTATTCAATGTGGAAAGGCTTTTAAACAGAAGGGTCTGCTTACTCTTCATCAAAGAGCCCACACTGGAGAGAAACCCTATGAATGTAGCCAATGTGGAAAGGCTTTTACACGGAAGGGTAGTCTTGTTGTACATGAGAGAATCCACACTGGAGAGAAACCTTATGAATGTAATCAATGTGGAAAGGCTTTTACATACAGGGCTTCACTTATTGTACATCAGAGATCCCACATTGGAGAGAAACCTTATGACTGTAATCAACGTGGAAAGGCTTTTAGAAAAAGGACATCTCTTACTGGACATCAGAAAATTCATACTAGAGAGAAACTTTATGACTATGATCAATGTGGAAAGGCTTTCACATGTCAAAATAATCCTGGTGAAAATCAGAGCATCCACACTGGAGAGAAACCATATAAATGTAGCCAATGTGGAAAGACTTTTACTTGGAAAAATGCTCTTATTCAACATCAGAGGATCCACACTGGAGAGAAACCTTATGAATGTAGTCATTGTGGAAAGACTTTCACAAGTAGAAGGTCTGTTTGTGAACATCAGAGGATCCACACTGGAGAGAAACCTTATGACTGTAATCAATGTGGAAGGAGTTTTACAAGGAAGAACAGTCTTGTTAAACATCGAAGAGTCCACACTGGAGAGAAACCTTATGAATGCAATGATTGTGGAAAGACTTTTACACAGAATTTTGGTCTTGTTGAACACAAGAGAATCCACACTGGAGAGAAACCTTTTGAATGTAATCATTGTGGAAAGACTTTTACATGGAAGGGCAGTCTTGTTATCCATAAAAGAATCCACACTGCGGAGAAACCTTAAGAATGTAATCATTGTGGTAAGGCCTTCAGGCTAACGTCAGTCTCTTTTTTACCATCAGATAATTCATTGGAGATGTAGGAATCTTCTAACTGACCTGAATGAGGAAAGGCATTCAAATGAAATACAGAGCTTCTTTGCAAAATATTCACTCTACATACAAGTCATCTACATACTTAACGTCAGGTTTTCATCCAGAGATCATCTCTTATCCTCTCATACAGGATTTGTGATGAAAAGAAACCTTATGAATGTGCTCAGTGGTTACCTGACTTTCTCTGGAACATAGAGGTCATGGGTGAAGGTTAAATTTCATGTATGAATAGAACAGAAAGGTGAGAGAAGGAAAATAACTTATGCCAACCTTCCAGGTTGCAAAACCAGAGCAGGAGGCAATAAGTTGATAATCTGCAGAATTATGGGAGACAATTTCTCTGGATGTTCTCAGAAATAGAATGTCTTCAGAATGAGGAAAAGATTCTGTGTCAATATTATGTCAAGTGGGGAGCAATCTGTGGTGAAGGGAAGAAATCAGATTTGTGTAATCAAGGACATTAAAATTGGGGCATTTTAGGGGAATGTTATGTTCCCCCAGGGGCCACCTCCATGCATGTATTCAGCCTTCATAGAGAGCGCTGCATATGACAGTCAAGAAACTTCTCAATAGCTTGAGATCTTTTCTTCCTCCTGATTTTAGTGCCCCAATAATCATGATGATGAGGCAGGGATTCCCCTGATGGACTTGTGGCAGAGCAGAACTATAGTGTCAACAAAGCAACCCCTTCTAGGCAGTAAGAGGCCTTGTAGCCTCTCCATACAAAGCTTCCCATGGTTGCTGCTGCTCTGCCAGCCTGAAAGGGAAAGCTAAAGGAACTCAGTCCCATATCTTTGGCATCTGGGCTGCTTGTCACCTGCTCTCTACAGATCAATGAAGGACTCAGGTCCTGAGGACAGCACCCTCATCAGAGTGATGGTTTCCAGTTCAGAGACCAATAGGTTGGACATGAGGGAGCATGTCAAGAGGCATTATGGGAAGTCTCTATATTCTCTCAGCAAGGAAACTCATAAGAGTCTTGCTTTGCCAGAAAAGGCAACCACTGACCACAAGAAAGGTTTCTAATGAAATTCATTGGAATGCTAATGAAGACATGAGCCCACTTCTTGTTTCCTTGTCATTGAATTGATGAGAAAATCTTCAGTTGGAAAGGCCTTCAGTGGCCACTTTGGTCAGCCTCGTTGCTGTAGAGGCATCCCTGAAAACATTTGTGCTAGAAGGCAGCCCATCATTAGGACACTGTTCATCATGTCAGGCTGAAATCTTTCTCTTGCAGCTTGTGCTCATACTTCTTTGAATGTAAAGGCACTGAAACAAGGAGGAAAAATAATTGGGAAGAGAACACTGGGAGAACATATTTTGGTGCTGATGTCATCCATAATTAGCTTGTTCTAGATATAACTCTGTGGGAACAGAAAGTAAGTGGAAATCAAAGATTGCTTATCTAATCAATAGCTTCTTGGGTGTACTGGATCCTTCCTTTCCACCTAGTCACCTACATGAAAGGCAATATGGTGGAGTGGAGAGAGCACTAGATTTGAAGTCAGGGGCCATGGGGTGAAATTCTTTTGGTTCTGTACCTCCAAGGCTTTGGAAAAGTAATTTAGCTTAGCTGGGTCTTGCTTCCCTCTTCTGATAACCTGAGGTTATTGGAGTAGGTCATCGCCAAAGTCTCTTCCACCTCCAGATCATTTGATCCTGTGGATCTGAGAAGCCAAAGGGAAGCTTAAAGATGAATCTGATACTTCACTGCTGCTTACTGCTGGAACCTGACCTTCAGATGAGGGCTAATGCTTTAAATGACTTCACTAAGCCTTCTGGGTATGACTGCTATTTGGAGAGAGAGAAACCTGGAGAGTCTTAAACATTATGAAGTTGCATGTCATTCCTCACTGAGCAGCTCTTTCTGCGCAACCAGTCAAATAAATTTCTTGTCATATGTATTCAGGTACAAAGTATCTTTCATTATGATGCTTTTAAAAATGTAAAGGTTCAGCTCTGAGGTTCAACCTTACATCCATCAAATTGGCAGAGATGACAAAAGATGAACATAGTGTTAGGGGACTACAGAATTAGAAGCACAGTAACACAAGGTATATACTTGCAAATTGGTCTGACTGTTCTGTAAAGTCGTTTGGAACTATGATTTATTAAAAGGTGATCAAATTCCCATATTGTGTAAGACAGACCCCTCCCCCCCGCCCCCCTGCAAGGCATAAACTCTCAGGAGGTCAGAGAAAGGTTCTATCTACACTGAGGTCTTCATTGCAGTGCTTTTATTGATTGCAAAAAAAATGAAGTAGATGCAAAAGAGAAACAAAATATGTACTAATCCTTTGGAGAATGTCTCAACCAGTTGTGGTACATGAATACATTGAAATATTATTTTGCTGTAAGAAAGTGTAGAGAGTAAGAATTTGGAGAAAGGGGAATATGTAAATGAAGTGACACAGATTGAAGTAAGCACAACCAAGAAAACCACTCCCTTAAATATTCCATTGGCCAGATGTGTGATCTCTTCAGTGTGGAAGCTCCTTCCAGCAACGTAGATCTCAAATCATCCATGTCTGTCTCTCCATCCTGTGTGATGTGCCTCTTGCCCATGTCCTCACATAGGTTCACCATAGAGGATCCTTCCAATATGATGGAGTCCTTCCCAACTTTCTCCTGACATTTCAAGGGGACTTGTGGAGTGTTCTGGCTTTTCACCTAGTAGCCCTCTTCCTTACCATGTGGCCAGTACACTTTCTCATCTTATCATACCGTTTCTTAGTGAGAAGCATAAGCAGTGGACATTATCCCAAGAGAGCAGAGCTAGAGTTCTGAAAGTGGATTGATCAGCAAAACATCTGACTTCCTTGACACATGAGAGAGGTATCTGGCAAACTGCATGATAACTTACTTTCTAAAATCTTATAATTTTGTAATCAGTATTTGCTAACCATGGTGGAACCACAGCTAAAATCTTCCATCTGTGGATACATTTACAGATCAGGTAGAAATGGGGGGCCATTACCAGTTGTCTTGTCCTAGGTCTTGCCCCTGGAGGAGAAGAAGAGGCTCATGACTGTGCATGGCTCTGGTTCACTTAAATCCAACTCATTTGCAGGTCAGACATCACCCCCCTGATGTCTTCCTTCCTCTTTCAGAACTAGAACAGCCACAATCTGGGTGAAGAAGATAAGGAGGTCCAAAATTCAATATTCCCTCTCTCAGTTAAATGCAAAAGTTCAGGTTTCCTATCCATCCCTTTCAATTGCACAAAAACTCTGAGCTAAGTTTAAATGCAGGGCTCTCTTAAGACACTTTACTTCAAAAGGAATCATTATCTCAGCACCAGTTCTTTGTGTCAGGGAAATGTGTTATCTTCTACAGTTGCAAGTTTACAATAGACAAAATAACTTCTTCACTCAAAATCATTTTTAAAACAAGATTGCTCTTATTGTATACAATGTTCTCTAGGTTCTGCTCATTTCACTCTTTGGTATTTCATGCAAATCTTTCCATGCTTTTCTAAAATCTTGAGCTGCTCATTTCTTACAGTGCAGTCATATTCCATAACCATCATATACAAAGATTTTTTCAACCATTCCCCTATTGATGAACACTCCTACCATTTCGTGGTTTTTGTCAGCACAAAGAGCTGTCATAAACATCTTCGAACGTGTAGAGTCTTTTCCTTTTTCTGCTAATCTTGTTTGCACATAGACCAAGTATTGGCATGGCCAGAGGGCAAAATTGCAGATTTCTCTAAAATATTTGGATCATTTTGTAATTCCACCAATGGTGAATTAGTGGCCCCATTTTTCCACTTTTTTCTCAGTATTTATCAATTTCCCTTTCTATCATGTTAGCAAATCTAGTAGATGTATAAGGATGTCTCAAGGTTGTAATCTGCATTTCTTTTCATCAAAAATGATTTAGAGCATTTTTATGTGACTTTAAATTGCTTTGAATTCTTCACTGGAAAACCCCCTGTTCTTATCATTTATTGATTTATCAATTGGGGAATGATTCATCTCACAGATTTAAGAAAATTCTAATTGCCGTTTGTGAATTTCCCTTTAGCTTATTTTCACTCACTATTTTCCTTCTCAGCGTCTTTTTTTACCCTGTCCTTCCTACAATGTCTTCTGCTTTTACCCTCTTCTTCCTTATTTTACCCACCCTTCTGATATCCCCTCCCTTATCTTCTCTGCTCACTCTCTTAATTTTATTTTATACACCCAAAAATCCTTCTCCAACAATAATCTCTAGTTTTCTCTCTTTTCTCAAAGTTCACTAGAGTTTTAAACCTCTTCAGACATACTTGTTGTTTCCTGTTTCACCCAGATGAGAGTAAGTTTCCACCATTACCAACCTTCCCACCCCACCTTTTTCATTTGTATTAGTTCTTCCTTGCATGGCTTGTTTTTATGAGATAATTGCTTCTTTTTACATTTTCATAACCAATTTTGCTTTTTAGAATCACCCCATTATAAAATAAGCAACAAGTTTTCTTTCAGATTACCTTAGTAATCTGAAGAGGTTTGAGAATACTATTAGTAATAAATGTTGTAAGTAAACAATTTGGTCTTAATTTGTGCTTTGAATTAGTCTTTCCTTATGTTTCAAGCCAGCTGTTACACTCTCCTCTTTCATCCTCATCAAGCAGTTTCTTAATTCCTCTTCACTTTCTGCCATCAGAGTGGCAGCATCTGCGCATCCGAGATTGTTGATATTTCTCCCAGAAAACTCAATTCCAGCTTTTGATCCCTCCAGCTTGGCATTTCACATGATGTTCTTTGCATGCAAGTTAAATAAAATACCTGACAACATACAACTTCATTGTATTCTTTTCTCATCTGAAGCCAGTCAGTTGTTCCATGTTCAGTTCTACCTGTTGCCTCTTGGCCCTCATACAGGTTCCTCAGGTGACATGTGGCATGATTTGGTACTCACATTTCTTTGAGGACTTGCTACATATTGTTATGATCCATGAAGTCCTAAGCTTTAGTATGGTCAATGAAGAAGTAGGTTTTAAACTTTTTTTCTGAAAGTCCTTTTATTTCATTATAGTCCAAGGAATGTAGGGTTAGGTTTATCAATTTGTTTCTACTTCCTCAGCTTCTTTGAAAACCAGCTTGTTCTTCTTGTATCTCTCAGGTTCCCATGTAGTTGAAGTGTAGCTTAGAGGATCTAAAGCAAAACTTTCCTGCCATGTGAAATGGTCTCTCTGGTTTTCTTGAAGAGATTTCATCTTATCCATTCTGTGGTTTTCTTTTCTTGGCATTTCTCATTTCTGTAACCCTTATCTCTCATTTCTGTTCTCTGGAATTCTGCACTCACTTGGGTAGATTGTTCCCTTTCCTTCTTTCCTCAGCTATTTCTAGAACCTCATAGACATCTTTGGGTTTCTTGCTCTTCATTTTCTTTGGAACGTCTTTTCTTTTTGCTGCCTTTTATCTACTGTTGTGAACCTCTGTCCATGGTTCTTCAGACACTGTCTACCTGATCTGATCCCTGAAATCTATTCATCACCTCCACATGTTTTTTCATAAGCGATGTTATTGAGATCATACTTATATGGTCCACCCTCTTGAATACTGAGAAGTCTTACTTACCTAGTCAGAAATAGACAACCTTCTTTTATCGACTTCTTCCCCAGGGCTGATAAGATTTTATGATGTTTACCAAAGAGAAGGCCTGAAGATACCTGTTAAGTCCACAAAGGACATCCCAGAAAAGGAGAATTTACAAGGTCTTTGTATTTTTCTGAAAGAAGTTATAATTATTTGTTTAAAGAGTTCTCAAGGATGACCAGGTTGGGGGGTTGTCACCCAGGTGGAATTCCAACCCAGGGATGGAGTTTGGAGGCCTAGGTGTAGTCTATGCAGAAAGGCAGCTAGAGCTCTCCTAAAGAAAGCTCTCCTAGAGAAAGAGTTTTTGGTTCCAGAAAAGACTCCTTTCAGATGGTAAGATGTTGACTAAGACGACTGAAGAGAGGAGGCTGAGGTAAGGAGAGAGGACATTGTAAGAGCAGAAGGCCCCCACTAGAAGGACACAGTGTCAGGACATGGAGGTTCTTGCCCAAGGATGAGCCAGGAGAGCAGCGGCCCTTGGTCAGAGAGTAGGTGGAGCGAAGGTGATGGATTTGGGACATTCCCCGGGGTACAGAGCAGGGCTAGGGGAGGACAGGCAGGCAGGATCCTGAGGTCCTAACCCAGTGTGCCATTGGAAGAAAGGGCTGATCCTGGGCTTCAGGGACCTGACAGGAGGGAGCTCTTTAGGAGTGAGAGGACCCACTCTCAGTAAACTGGCTATAAATACAAAGCTTGGGAACTGAGATTGCTTTGCCTTCTGGAAGCAAACTCTTCAGGAGCAGGTCCCAGGTAAGCCTGGGCCAGGATCCTGGGCCAGGATCCTACAAGGCACCAGGGTCCTGCTGGCACCTCTTCCTTTGTGGCTCATTTTCCCCTTCTTATGTCCTGCTAAGCATTCTCCATGGCTGTCCCTCCAAGTCTAGCTACTGCCAGGGTCCCTGTCCCTGAATCTTGACCAGACTCCCAATCACATCCCAAATGCCCCATGGCAACAGCACCACATCATTGGATCCCCCTGTCTGAGACTTCTCCTGTAGGACACCAGGTGTCCTGGATCCCTACCCCCAGCTCAAGGTTAGAGGTTCAATTTTCCTGCAAATTAATAACTTATGAAATGGGGGCAGGCTCACAGGAATACCTTGTCCTTTGTGTACTCGCTGGGAAAGACCACTCTGAGCAGCAGGAAATGGGGCAGCAATCACACTTTATGAAGGCACAGAGACCAGCTCTGAAGCTGTAGCAGTAGAGAGGAAGAGGGCAGAGCTGTCAGACTGGGAATGGGATGGGGAAGGGAGGCAGGATGAGGAAGAGAAGGAAGGGGGTGAAGCAGAGAACTCTCCCCCAATCATGGCTTAGAGGTGGGGTCACTAGGAAGCTTGGACTGGGCATGACCAGGGATTCAGTGGATGACCTTGGTATCTTCCATGTCTGCCCAAGCTCCAAGCACCCTCCAGAGCCTGCTTCAGCTGCCTTCATGACCTTTGAAAGAAATTGTTCTCACCTGCCCCTTCCTGGGGGAAAGGGGGGTAGTTCTTGGTCTTGGAATTTGTGCCCCCTACCTCACCCATGGCTTTGTAGCCTTTCAGTAACCCTCAAGTTGGCTTAGCCAGAGGCAATTTAACAACTGTGGAGACTGAGCATGCTAAAGCTTTTTGAGGCCACAGGGGTGACTTTAGTGACAGGTGGACACCCAAGGAGTGTGAAAGTGGCTCAGCATGGCCTCACATCAGGGGTGCTAGTCCTCTTTGAATATCCATATACTCCAAAAGCAAGAGGGTTTGGGTTAAAGATATACTAGTAAGAGGGGAAGACCATCCCTATCATGAAGACAGCCATTGGAAAGGCAAAGTCAGGGGATCAGGTCTTGCTGAAACATCAGCCAGAAGGCTGGTGTACCTGGGTCAGAGAGAAGGAGGAGGAAGAAATGAGGAGTGAGGTGTAAGAAGACAGGAAACAGGGGTGAGGCTCGTTATATGTACCTACTGTGTGCCAAGCACCTTGTACATTTTAGCTCATTTGATTCTGCTACCATAATTGTCAGGGTCCTTGTTAGTGACATTCTGAATAAGACCACACACACACACATATACATGTAGATTCTCTCCTCCTGAGGTCTGGGACTGGCCTAGACATTGGGGTTTGATCAGGCAGGGCCCTGAGATAGAAAACAGTAGAGAAAAGATGAGCAAGTTCAAAGTATTAAACTGATCAGTGGCCTTTAGTATTTGCAATAAAAACAAGACACCAATGTCTTCCTTTTGACTCAGTTATTTAATTGGCATTTGTTAAGCTCCTACTGGGTGACTAGGTGGCCTAGTGGATAGAGTCCTGGGCCTGAAACTTTCAGAGTCCAGATCAGGCCTCACATACTTCCCACTTTGGTGACCCTTGCCAAGTCATTCCACTTTGTTTGCCTCAGCTTTCTCATATCTCAAATGAGCTGGAGAAGGAAATGCAAATTGTTCCAGTATCTATGCCAAGAAAACCGCAAGTCAGGTCAGGGCGAGCTGGACAGGGTCAAAGCTACTGAACAACAAACTCTTAGTACAAGGAAGGCAGACTTGTGAAGGAGAGGCAGGCTGGGTTCTGAGGTCCTGACCTAGGGTGGGACTGGGCCCTGAGGGCGGGTGCACATTTGGGATTAGGAGGAGCCTCTCTAAGTGGGCTGGCTGGAAGCAGGAGCTCAAGTCCCTCTGCCTTCCCTGCAGATGAGATCCTTCTGTCTTTTCACTAGAGCTGGGACCTGTCTGCCTTCCAGAAGCTAGCTCTGTGGGTGCAGGTCCTAGGTATGATTGAGCCAGGGTCCTACAAATGTCCTGGCCTCTGCTAGCTGCCTTTGTCAGTGGGTCTCATCCTCCTATCTCACCTTTAGAAAGTGTCCTCCAGGACCACACATCTCTCCTTGCTTGGCTTCTGTTGGATATCCCTGCCTCTAACTCTTTTCCAGACTTCAGATGATTCCCAAATGTCCAGGTCATCATCCTCAAGTTAACTATTCACTTACACTTTCCTAAAATTTAGTCTTGCCCATAGGAACCTAGAAGTCTTATTTTCAGCTTTCCCATCAGGATTCACATTTCCTGTCTCCCTGTCTCTAGCTCTTGCCTTCAGACAGCCCCAGGTAAGGATCTATCAGTGCTGCCTACCCTGTTGACCTTGGTTGGTTGTTGTACTTCATCTTGGAAGATAACCACAATGACATCACCATTGTCAAGTGAAATTTCAGCGTGTCCCGCTGTGGCTGATCACACCAGTATGGACTCCAAATGCTCTCCCATAGCTTGGGCACAGATAGTCCATGTAATTATTTGGGGTAGGTATCCCAAATCTGCCCATCCTGTGTTTACTTTGTGCTGTCTCAATTCTGCTTTGCTCAAAGAGCACAGCACCTTTTCTTAGTGGGCACACATGCTGAGCAGTCCTGTGCCAGTGTCTCCCATGTTGTACAGTCAAATCCAAAGCTCTTGAGCGATACCTTGAGAGGGTCCTTGTATCATTTCTTCTGGTCACCATGCAAGTTCTCCATAAAATAGTACTTTTGGCAAGAGTACATTTTGCATGTGAACAACATGGCCAGCCCATCAGAGTTGCACTCTCTGAAGCATAGTTTGAATACTTGGTAGTTCAACAGAAGCAAGACCTTCAGTGTATGGTACCTTATCCACCCAGGTGATCCTCAGAATCTTCCTAAGGCAGTTCAAATGGAAGCGATTCAGTTTCCTGGCGTGGCACTGGTAGACAGTCTATGTTTCACAAGCTTATAGTAATGAGATTAGCACAACAGCTCTGTGGACCTTCACTTTGGTAGTCAATCTAATACTTCTCTCCCAAATGTTTTTTCACAGCCTCCCAAACACTGAGCTACCTCTGACAATGCAAATGTGTACATCCCTGAAAAGTACACTACCAAGGAAAGTGATCTTATCCACAGCATTCAAAACTTCTCCATTTGTTGTAACTGATGGTTCTACATACGTATGATGTGGTAGTGACTGATGGAGCACCTGTGTTTTTTAGTGTTAATGATTTGGCCAAACTTAGTACAGACAATAGAGAATTGATCCATATTTTGTAGCATTTCACCTTCAGAGGTTGCACTGAGTGCACAATCATCTGCAAAGAAAAAATCATGCACCAACACTCCCTCTACTTTGGTCTTGCCTTGTAACCTCTTTAAATTGAGGAACTTACCCCCAGTATAGTAGGTGACCTTGATGCCATGTTCATCCTCATTGAAAGCATTTGTCAACATGGCTGAAAACATCATGCTAACAAGCATGGGAGCAAACACACAGCCCTGTTTCACTCCCTTGGTGACTGGGAAGGCATGAGAGCACTGTCCATTATCCAGAACCCGGGCAAACATGCCATCATGAAATTGATGTACAATATTGATGAACTTCTCTGGGCAATCAAATTTGACATAATTTTGCATAAACCCTCATGACTCACAGTGTCAAAGGCCTTGCTCAGATGTAAAAACGTTGCGTACAGACCTCTGTTCTGCTCCTGGAATTTCTTCTGGAATTTTTGGGCACCAAAAACCACATTGACTGTTCCTCAGCCCTTTCTGAAGTCACACTGGTTCTCAGGTATGTGACCATACTCCAGGTGAAGAATCAGCCTAAGGAGTACTCTAGCAACAATTTTGCCAGCCATGACTAATAGAGAGATTCCCCTTTGATTGACACAGGACAATCTATTCCCTTTACAATTAGAGAGATGGACAATGGAGGCCCCCTTGAGCCCCTGGGGGATAGTTTCCTCATGACATATAACCTGCAAAATTTAGGTCAGCTTTTGTATGAGCAATGGTCCCCCTACCTTGTAAATCTCAGCTGCAATAGAATCAGCACCAGGTGTTTTGCCACATGAAAGGAGCCTAATGACCCTCAAAACCTCTTCTTCACTTGGAGGTTCAGCTAAGGAGGGATTGACTTCAACCTGAGGTAAATAGTCAATGGCCCCAACCTTGATTCATGATGGCCTGTTGAGAACACTATGGAAGTGTTCAGCTCATCTCTCTAGGATCATATCCTTATCACTAATCAAAGTGGCTCCCTCAGCACTGAGTAGTTCTGATGCCCCATATGTCTTTCGTCCATGAATATCTTTCAGGGAATCATAAAAGTTCTTTGGCTTGTTACTGTCAGCATAAAAGTGAATTTCATCTGCCTTCTTACTGAGCCAAGAATCCTGCATCTCTCTAAGCTTTGCTTGTACTATATTTTTGATGGAATTCAATACTGCCTTCTTAGTGGTCAATGAACTATCCTGCTGATAAATCCTATGGAGTTCTCATTTTTCATTTAGCAGCTTCTGAATTTCCCCATCATTTTCATCAAACCACTCTTGGTGTTTGTGAGTGTTCTGACCCAGATGAGCAAAGGCAGTGTTGTACAACAAATCTCTGAGAGCTTCCCACTCCTTTTCTGCTCCACTGTTGTCAACTGTATGTGGGTTCAAGTTTCCCTTGAAGTGAGCACCAAACTGTTCATGCTCATAGAAGAGCTCTAATTTGTTGACATTAATTCTTCTGGTAGTGATTTTGCTTTGGAGCCAACTCTTTTCATGAAGGCAAATGTTTAGTTTGGAAAGGATAAGTCTATGATCAATCCAGCAATCTGCACCACACATTGCCTTTGTCACTCTCACATCTTATCTGTCTCTTCTCCTTATAATCACATAATCTATTAGATGCCAGTGTTTGCTGCAAGGGTGCGTCCATGAACTTTTATTGCATTTAGGTAAAGGGAAGACAGTGTTGGTGGTGAGAAGGTCATGTGATGCACAAGCCTTCAGCAGTAAATGACCATCGCTGTTGGTGTTTCCACCTCCACTCCTCCCTAGGACTCCCTGTCAAGTCTGATAGTCTGCGTTTACTCTAGCATTAAAGTCACCCAGAATTATAAACTTGTCCTCTTTGACCCGTTGATGATAAGGGCCTCTTGGTCTTCATAAAATTTTTCTTTGACTTCATCAGGGCTTGTCATGGTGGGAGCATAGGCACTGATGATGGTGGCATGGCATTTTCGTGCGGGTGGCAATCTCACTGTCATGAGTCTGTCAATCACTCCTTTTGTCAGGCATAACAGCTTGCTGATTAGATTAGCTTTGATCATATCATCTGCAAAGTGATAACTTAGTTTCTTCTTTGCCTCTTCTTATTCCTTGAATTTCTTTGTCTTGTCTAATTGCTACAGCTACCATTTCTAGTACCATATTGAATGATAGTGGTGATAATGCACATCCTTGTTTCATCCCTGATCTTATTGGAAATGCATCTAGCTTATCTCCATTGCATATAATGCTTGCTGAAGGTTTCAGGTAGATAATGCTGATTATTTTATGGAAAGTTCCCTTTATTCCTATGTTCTCCAGCGATTTTAGTACGAATGGGTGTTGTATTTTGTCAAAAGCTTTTTCTGCATGTAGTGAGATAATCATGTGGTTTCTGTTAGTTTTGTTGTTGATATGATCAATAATGTTATAGTTTCCCTAATACTGAACCAGCCCTGAATTCCTGGTGTGAATCCTACCTGATCATAATGTGTTATTGTCATGATAAGATGTTGTATTCGTTTTGCACAAATCTTATTTAAAATGTTCACACCCATATTCATTAGAGAAATTGGTCTGTAATTTTCGTTCTCCGTTTTGTCTCTTCCTGGTTTAGAAATCAAAACCATATCTGTATCATAAAAAGAATTTGGTAGGACTCCTTCCCCAATTTTCAAAAATATTCTATATTGTATTGGAAGTAACTGATTTTGAAATGTTTGATAGAATTCACTTGTAAATCCATCTGGTCCTGGAGATTTTTTCCTAGAGAGTTCATTGATAGCTTGTTCAATTTCTTTTTCTGAGATGGGGTGGTTTAAGTATTCAACTTCCTTTTCTGTTAATCTGGGCAATTTATATTTTTAAAGAGTACTCCTGCATCTCATGTAGATTTTCGAATTTGTGGGCATAAATGAATTGAACACTTTGGCCAATAAGTAGTATGTATCGATTAATTTTAACATACATGTATATATGTACACACGTGTGTGTATAGGTAGTTGTGTCTAACGGTAGAATCTCTAGGGCTTCATTGTAGGAAACAAATTTTCATCGTAATTATTGTATGTTTGAAAGGAATAGGTAGATTGGCAGTTTCATGACCAATCATCTTTTTTTTTTTTTACAAAAATGCTTCTTTTGTTCCTTCTGTTGAAAATAAAATGTTTTTTAAAAGGTAAAATACAGTTCCTAATCCTACAGAGCTCATATTTTAATGGAGGAGATAACATGCAAAGAATTTTCCACGTATCAGATCTATTTGTTGTACACATTATTGTCATATATACATGTACATATATGTTTATTCACGTGTTTAGACATGTACTATGTAAATTTTGCCTGGGACTTCCCCTCCCTCTGGTCCATAATTTCTCTATTTTGTTTGTTATCTATGTCCTTTGGATTTTAATAAATTTTCCTATAACTCCCTGCAATGTGAAGGGAAATAATTTCTAGAACTTAACATGCAGAGCCATGTAAGAGATAAATCAAAGGAATTAATTCGTTTCCTAGTGAAACAAAATTAACTCTTTTATTTACCATGTCTGAAAAAATACATACATATCTGTATCTGCATACTGAACTCATTGCCTCTCTGTCAGGAGGTAGGCAGCATGTTTCATTGAGAGTCCTTTAGAATTATAGTTGTTCATTTTATGGGTCAAACTTCTTGAGCATTTCAAACTTGTTTGTTTTTACAATATTGTTATAATTGTATCAATAGTCCTCCTTTTCCTCACTTCACTTTTTAAAAATAAATTTATTTATTTTCAGTTTTCAACATTCATCTCCACAACATTTTGAATTACAAATTTTCTCCCCATCTCCTTCCTACCCCCACCCCAAGAGAGCATGTATTCTCATTGCCCTTTCCTTCAATCTGCCTTCCCCCTTCTATCAACCCTCCCCAATACCCTTCCCTTGTATTTTCCTGAAAAGTAAGACAGATTTCTCTACCCCATGGCCTATGTATCTTATTTCCCAGTTGTATGTAAAAGCAACTTCCAACATTCATTTTTAAAGCTTTTAGTTCCACATTCTCTCCCTCCCCCCACCCCATCCATCCTCATTCAAAAGGCAAAAGGCAAGCAATTCAATACAGGTTACACATGTGTTATCATGCAAAAGAACTTGATAACAGTCATGTTGTGAAAGACTAACTATATTTCTCTCTATCTTGTCCAGGCCTCCATTTATTCCATTCTCTCCTTTGACCTGTCCCTCTGCAAAAGTGTTCGTTTCTAATTACTGTTTCCCCCAATCTGCCATCCCTTCTATTATCCTCCCTCTTATCCCCTTCCCCCCATTCCTGTCAGGTAAGATAAACTTCCATTCCCAATTGAGTGTGCATGTTATATACATACATATTTCCTCCAACTATCCTGATACTGAATTATGAAACATGAATTACAAATATCATCTTTCCATGTAGGAATGTAAACAGTTCAAGTTTAATAAGTCCCTTATGGCTTCCCTTTCCTATTAACCTTTTCATGCTTCTTTTGATTCTTGTATCTATTCAGCTCTGGTCTTTTCAACAAGAATGCTTGGAAGTCCTCTATTTCATTGAAGTTCCATTTTTTTCCCCCTGAAGTATGATACTCACTTTTGCTGGGTACTTGATTCTTGGGTTTAATCCTATCTCCTTTGACCTCTGGAATATCATATTTCAAGGCCTCCAGTCCCTTAGTGTAGAAGCTACTAAATCCTGTGTTCTCTTGATTATGTTTCTATGGTATTTGAATTGTTCCCTTCTGGCTGCTTGCAATATTTTCTCCTTGACCTGGGGACTCTGGAATTTGGCTACGATATTGCTGTGGCCACAGATGTGAAATTTTCTTGAGTAAAAGTTAGAACCATCAAGATTTTTATTTTACTCTATAATCCAGAAATGGTGTTAGAGAAAGCAATTTGTAATCTGAATTTTGTTGAAACTAAAAGATGTTGGAAAAGTTATGTTATTTAGAAAACCAGGTATTTTCACCTTTGCCTGTTAAAAAAGTTACAGCTACAAAGCTGCTGTTTTAATGCTAAACCTAAAATTCTTAATGGATTACTATGTGTGGAAAGAAATGAATGGAGTAATAATTTATTTAGACTGGTTCTGCCCATTCAGAACAGTCCTCCTATATGTTTGGGGTTGGCAAGCATGGGATCCATGCCAATTCCTTTTATTTTGTAAAACTGCCAATGCTCCTTTCATGTGGACACGGTCATCAGTCTTAAGAGAATCGTTTGGCTTGTATAATTCATAAATAATGATGTGACTTGCTCAAAAGTTGTAACAATTGGCTTTTGTATCAGGACAAGTTTTAAATTTGAGAAAGATGGATCTGAAATGAAATCTCTTATGTATGTGAGTCCTGTTAATCTTCATTGCTTATTTCAACTCCATGGGAATACAAATAACTGCATTGGGCTTTACGTTGGGATTAGTGAAATTTGCTGTTTAAGGTAAAAGCATTTGGGACCACAAATAGTTTTGTTTAAGTTTGAATTTGGGTATAGTTGTCTGCTTTAGATCAGTATCTGAAAGGATATGCCACAAGTTACTTAGAGGTACTGTGATCCTTCATCCTGTAGTGTTATCAGGTGAAATTTGTATCTGGAGAGGAAACACCGAGGGGACAATTCTAGACTCAATCTAGGATGGGATCCTCCTGGTCAGTTTCCCCACTGTGTCCTTTTATAAAGGAATGTTTCCCACCTGACTGTTCCTGAGTCTGGCTATAATACAGATAATGCATGATTGGAAAATTTCACTCCTACCTGAATTCAAACAGAGTCAAAGATGTTTTATATTTAGGAATTCTTTAATACCTAAGAATCTGGTTTGTTATCATCTATTCATTTGTGAGAAGATTTATGGTACTTTGCAGAGTACTTGAATAGTGGCTAAATAAAATTTCTCTTCCATAAGGTCTCTCTCCTTGGATACCTGAGTCCCAGGTATCCAGGGCTTGTGGATGGTCGGTTGGTTCCCCCCTCCCCCCCTTACTAGCTACCAACTTTCTTTGTGAAAGTGCTGTGGGCTGTAGCTGAAACTAGGAAGGTACCCAAAAGTTACTCAAATCTCCCCTCTTTTTTAAAGCCACATGAGCAATTAAGTTGGATTCTCTGTGTTAGGGCATAAAAATTGTGCTTCAGTTTTTTTTTAAGTTGCCTCCCTCCACCAGGTGGAGAGACATCCCTTTCTTGAGAATTGTAATATCACCTATCACCCTCTGAATCGTCAAGTTTCTCATACTGGTTAAAGACCTAACCCCTCCAATGTTGGGACCCTGTGAGGCAGGGTCAGCTCTACCTCCAGTCTCAGCAGGAAGCAGTTTCAGAAGCCGAGACCTTTATCCCTTATCCCAAAATATGTTGGGTCCCATCTGCTTAAAGGGAGACAGGGTGGGGTGCTTGAGTACATGTACTTGGACCCCAGAATTCAGGCCAGGTAGGAAGGATGAATAGAACCCTGAAGGAATGTATTGCTAAGCTTAAGGCTGAAACTCGCAAGACCAAAAATGAGATGCTTTAAGTGTGGAAAAATAGGACGTTACCAGAGGGAGTGTACAAACAATGCAGAGGGAAGAAAGGGACTCCAGAACCAAGGGAACAGAACACCATTTAAGAGTAGGCCAACCACACCCTGTCCAAAACGTAAGAAAACAGGACATTGGGCTTCAGAGTGTAGGTCATTCCCCCCTCTCAAGGGTAGTGCTCAATATTTAAACATGCAGACGGGCGTCCCTCCAGCCCAGGAGACAAGGAGGGGCTGCTGGGAGGATGCAGAGATGATCCCACAGGCCACTTTAGAATTCAGGAGGAGGCACCAGACACTCAAGTCGGTGCCATACAGTCAAAATTAATTAGAAGCCTAGGGAATTTCCTGATACCTCCATGCATAACAGTATGGTTACCAATAGAGGGAGTATGCATCAAAACAAAGCAAGAGATTATCATTTCTGCACCAGCAAATGCTTACACAGGCTTACAGGCCATAGTACAGCAACCACCAATTGGTATCTTGCACAAGATCCTGATGTGAAACTCTAACAATGTGGAGGCTGAGGTTGATAGAGGGCAACTGGTGGCACAATTGATACAAATGAATCATAACATAGAACAAACAATATATTGGACTCAACAAATTGGCAACCAGAGACCACTGCTTACCATATATATAGAAGGAATACCTAAAACAGGCCTTGTTGACACCAGTGCAGACAGAAGCGTATTCCCTTTTTCACAATGGGAATCTCAATGGCCTATAGGAGAGGAAAACAGTGTATATGGCATAGGAGGCTCACAATGGGCCAGGGAGGTGGCCAGACCACTACGGTGGACTTTTGAGGACAGATCAGGAAAATTTTGGCCACAAGTATTGGAAGGGCTTCCCATAATGCTATGGGGAAGAGACCTGCTTACACAATTAGGGGTAAGATTAACAACAAATTTTTGAATGGGTCAATTGATGACAGCGCCGTGAGAATTCCACCACCAAAATTACGATGGATCTTGGATGAGCCCATCTGGGTGGATCACTGGACCCTGAAATATGAAAGTCTCATGGCCCTGAAAGACCTAGTACAAGAACAGTTAGAGTTAGGACACATTGAGGCATCCTTTAGTCCTTGGAACTCTCCTGTATTTGTCATAAAAAAGAAATCTGGAAAATACAGAATGCTGACCAATTTGAGAAAGATCAATGACATCATGCAGCCTATGGGTGCTTTGCAGCCAGGTTTGCCATCACCCAATGCAATTCCTAGCAGTTATAAACTTTGGGTGATTGACATCAAGGATGGTTTTTACAGTATTCCTGTTCATACTGAGGATAAGGAAAGGTTTGCATTCTCTGTACCCAGTGTCAATCTACAGGAGCCATACCATCGTTACCAATGGAAGGTACTATCCCAAGGAATGAAAAACAGTCCCACAATTTGTCAGTGGTATGTAGACAAGACATTACACCCAGTCAGGAAGAGATTTCCCCAGGTGTTGATACTCCATTATATGGATGATCTTAGGAGCTCATGATAACATTGAAATCTTAGAAATGACATTACAAATGACAGAGAGAGAATTCCTCAAACAGGGCTTAAGAATAGCATCTGATAAGATACAGAAAGACCTGCCTATACACTACTTAGGACACACCATATTAGAACATCAAATCCATATTAAATCACCAGTAATAGATGTGTCTAAAATCAAGACTCTCAATCATATGCAAAAGGTGATAGGAGAGCTTCAGTGGATCAGACCACAATTAGGAATACCTACAGGTGAATTACACCCATTATATGACATGCTGAAAGGAGATCCTGACTTAAATTCACCACGAGAATGGACTCCTCAAGCGCTGGAGTGCATCTCCAAAATTCAAACAAAAATCGTAGAGGTTAGCACCAGGAGATATGTACCAACAGAAAGTATGTATATCTCTATCCTTTTCACTGTGGAACTTCCCACAGGATGTCTTCACCAAGAGGAAGGGGTATTAGAGTGGATACACTTGAAGAGAGTACACAACAGGTCTTGTGCCCCCTACTGTGTACTAGTTGCACAAGTGGTTTACAAGGCAATTCAGAGAGTGAGGAAACTGATAGGAAGAGATCCTGATGCCATCTACTGTAGATACACTAAAGAACAAGTAGAGAAATGCTGTACAGAATACCCAGAATGGCAAGTCATTATTAATCAAAACTGCAAAACAGGGAACATAAATAAGTCTCTAAGCATATACCAGGAAACACCATGGACAAGGGCTGAGAAACACCAGGACACTCCGGTCACAGGAAAGAATGTATTTACTGATGCCACAAAATTAAATAGAGCAGCCACATATGTATATCAAGATAAATGGTTGCAGGTATATGATACTCCGTTCTCATCCACCCAAAAGAACGAACTATTTGCGGTCTGGAAGGCTTTAGAAATTGATGAGCATATCAATGTCTTTACTGACAGTAGATATGTAGCCACCCTTATACCAGACCTAGAGACTGCCTGCATATCAACTCAATTAGAAATTGGACAGTTGCTAGGGGAAGTCCAAAACACCATAAGAGGATGTGTGTTCCCATTCCACATTTTATATATAAGATCACACTCCAATCTACCAGGGCCTCTCGCAGAAGGAAATGAGATTGTGGATCGAGTAGTGTCAGGAGGTGTATACCTAGAAACCACTGAGGAAGCTCAGCAGGCTCACAATAAGTTTCATATATCAGCAAAATCATTAAGACATTTATATAAACTTACTAAGAAAGAGGCCCGAAAGATTGTAAAATCATGCATAGCATGCAATCCTTTCCAGCCACCAATGCCATGCAGAGTGTACAATCCTAAGGGATCACATCCTAACGATATCTGGCAAATGGATGTGACTCACATAGCTTCATTTGGGAGGCTTAAATATGTCCATGTGTCTATAGACACTTTCTCTGGTTTTATCATGGCTACTCTACACACCGGAGAGGCAGTTAAGGACGTGTGTAGTCATATGCTTCAATGTTTTGCCACCCATGGCATCCCACGACATTAAAGACTGATAATGGCCCAGCATACACTGCTTTGGCCTTCCAAAAATTTCTCTTAGAATTCGGAATGTCTCATGTGACTGGGATCCCCTGTAACCCCACAGGATAAGTCATAGTAGAACGTGCGAACTGCACCATAAAACAATATGTCCAAAAACAAAAAGGGGGAGCTTCGGGACCCAGGTCCATGGCACATGATCAAATAAAATTGGCAGTTTACACTATCAATTATTTAAAATTTGATGAGCACGGTCTTACACCTGCCATGAAATACATGGTCAGATCAGGCAGACCACCAGATGATTTTAAGAAAAGATTGGAATGGACACCTCCAGCCACGGGACAGACAGCCATGTGGTGAGATCATGAAGGGCAATGGCATGGACCACATACCATAATAACTTGGAGGAAGGGTTATGCTTGTATCTTTACAGGAGACAAGGAGATCTGGGTACCAGTGAAAAGACTACGGGTTGTACAATACGGGGAAGAAATCACAGGGAGTCCGCCAGAGAAAGAAGAAGAAACTACAACACCTGAGCCATGAAATTAGTCAGCTGCATCTTACTGCTTCTAACAGTGAGCCAGGCTGACGACCAGTGTTGGACCTTTGGACATTAGTAGATATTTCAACTTTACAGGACTGGTGAAGGGCTATCCTTGGTGTTTGTACAAATAATGTGTCAGTAGGATTTAGGGAACTATTAAGGATGGATCATGAATTCTATCAGGCCATTCTAATGTTATAAAATGATGTAACAGCAATTGGAGGTGAACTGCAGGCCATAGAAACACAATTGGCTTTAAGATGTGATTACAGATATCGTCATTTTTGCATGATGAACAAATTGTACAATGATACTGAATTTAATTGGGAAGAAATAAGAGCTCAGTTACATGGTTTAACACTCACCAATGTTTCAAGTGAAATGAAACTGTTGGAAAAATTGGCATTGGATATAAATACTCAAGGGACAAAAAAGTTAATACCTGAAAATTTTGTTTCAGACATGATGCAACATTTGGTCATTCCATCTCATTGTTTCATTGCCTAGGTCCATTGTTGTCAGGAAGTATTGTTATCCTAATTGTTGTATGTCTCATACCAGCATGTCTCAAATATGCCCTACGAACTGTAAAAGATACAATGAAGATGCTTACTGAAAATCAGTTCAAGCTGAGAGATGTACAAACCCGTGAAGGTCATCGGGTCTAAAACAAAAAGAGGGAGTTGTAAGGGGCGCTGACCACCATGCCATCTGGGATGCCACACTGACGGACATCAGGTAAACCGAGTCCGGTGCAGGGAAGGGTGAACAAGATGGCGCTGGAAGGGACAGACCCACCCCTGGTTTGTTGTTGTCACTATAGTTCCAGCTTGTGTTCATTTCTATAGTTTCGGGTTTGTTTATGTGTGTTACCATGGTTACCATGGTTTACTGGGCTACCTGGCAGAGACTATGTAATCAGAGTGCTTGCTTGAATAAATCGGAGTTGCTTCACTGACCCGCTCTCCTGCCTCATTCTTTTTTTTTTTAATTTTTTAATTATTTTTTAATGTTTAACAATCACTGCCATACAATTGAGATTTTATCCCCCCCATACCTACCCCCCACTACCCCCCCTCCCTCCCCACAACTGCATACAGTTCTGTATAGGTTCTACATATACTTTCCTATTGAGTACATTTTCACTATAGTCATGCTATGTAGTTGGACTAAAATAAATGGAAGAAATCATATAACAAATCAAAACATGATACACAAAAACATACACATACACAAACATGATCTGCTACATTCTGCGAATGACTTCCATATTTCTTTCTCTGAGTGTGGAAGGCATTTTGCCTTAGAGAACCACCACTGGGATTTTTTTTTTTAAAGAAGTTCTTGCGTTATTACAAAATTCTAAGTCTACCAGAAAAAACTCTCGCACACTGTGGTTGTTGCTGTGCACAAAGTTCTCCTGGTTCTGCTCCTTTCACTCAGCATCAGGTCATATAAGTCCTTCCAGGCCTCTCTGAAGTCTTCTTGTTCATCATTTCTTATGGCACAATTGTACTCCATTACATTCATATACCATAATTTATTCAGCCATTCCCCAATTGATGGACATCCCCTTGACTTCCAGTTTTTGGCAACTACAAAGAGTGCTGCTATAAATATTTTTGTACATGTGGGACCCTTTCCCATTTTTATGATCTCTCAGGGATACAGTCCTAGTAGCGATATTGCTGGGTCAAAGGGTATGCACATTTTTGTAGCCCTTTGGGCATAGTTCCAAATTGCTCTCCAGAATGGTTGGATGCGTTCGCAGCTCCATGAACAATGAATTAGTGTTCCAACTCTCCCACATCCTCTCCAGCATTTATCATTTTCTTGTTCTGTCATGTTTGCCAATCTTATAGGTGTGATGTGGTACCTCAGAGTTGTTTTGATTTGCATCTCTCTAATCAACAGTGATTTAGAGCATTTTATCATATGATTATAGATATCTTTAATTTCTTCCTCTGAAAATTGCCTGTTCATATCCTATGACCATTTATCAATTGGGGAATCACTTGTATGATTATACATTTGAGTCAGTTCTCTATATATTCTAGAAATGAGGCCTTTATCCCCGAGCTTAGCTGTAAAAATTCTTTCCCAATTTAGTACATCCCTCCGGATTTTGGTTGCATTGGGTTTGGTTGTGCAAAAACTTCTCAGTTTAATGTAATCAAAATTATCCATTTTGCATTTCATAATGCTTTCTATCTCTTCTTTAGTAAAAAATTCTTCCCTTCTCCATAAATCTGATAAATACACTATTCCTTGCTTCTCCAGTTTATTCATGGTATCAATCTTTATACCTAAATCATGTACCCATTCGGACTTTATTCTTGTGTATGGTGTCAGGTATGGGTCTATGCCTAATTTCCGCCACACTGTTATCCAGTTTTCCTAGCAATTTTTGTCAAACAGTGAATTCTTATCCCAGAAGCTGGGGTCCTTGGGTTTATCAAACAGAAGGTTGCTATATTCCGTGCCTACTGCATCTTGAGTGCCAAGTCTATTCCACTTGTCTGCCTCTCTGTTTCTTAGCCAATACCAAGTGGTTTTGATAATTGCTGCTTTATAGTACAATTTGAGGTCTGGTAGTGCTAGGCCACCTTCCCAAGCATTTCTTTTCATTAGTCCCTTTGATGTTCTGGACCTTTTGTTTTTCCAAATCAATTTTGATATTATTTTATCCAGCTCTAGAAAATAATTATCTGATAGTTTAATTGGTATGGCACTAAATAAGTAAATTAATTTAGGTAGAATTATCATTTTTATTATATTAGCACGGCCTACCCATGAGCAAATAATGTTTTTCCACTTACTTAAATCTGACTTTATTTGTGCCAAAAGTGTCTTGTAATTGTGTTCATATAATCCCTGGGTTTGTTTTGGCAAGTAAACTCCTAAGTATTTTATACTGTCTACCCTACCTTTAAATGGGATTTCTCTTTCTATCTCTTGCTGTTGGACTTTGTTGCTAATATATAGGAATGCAGAAGATTTGTGTGGGTTTATTTTGTAACCTGCAACTTTGCCAAACTTGTTTATTATTTCAAGTAATTTTTTACTTGAATGTCTGGGATTCTCTAAGTAAATCATCATATCATCTGCAAAGAGTGATAACTTAGTTTCTTCTTTGGCTATTCTTATTCCTTCAATATCTTTATCTTGTCTAATTGCTACAGCTAACATTTCTAGTACCATATTGAATAATAGTGGTGATAATGGACATCCTTGTTTCACCCCTGATCTTATTGGGAATGCATCTAGCTTATCCCCATTGCATATAATGCTTGCTGAAGGTTTTAGATAGATACTGCTTATTATTTTATGGAAAGTTCCCTTTATTCCTACATTCTCCAGTGTTTTTAGTAGGAATGGGTGTTGTACTTTGTCAAAAGCTTTTTCTACATCTATTGAGACAATCATGTGGTTTTTGTTAGCTTTGTTGTTGATGTGGTCGATAATGCTAATAGTTTTCCTAATATTGAACCAGCCCTGTAGTCCTGGTATGAATCCTACCTGATCATAATGTATTAATCTCGTGATAAGATGCTGTATTCGTTTTGCTAAAATCTTATTTAAAATTTTTGCATCTATATTCATTAGGGAAATTGGTCTATAATTTTCTTTCTCTGTTCTGTCTCTTCCCGGTTTGGGTATCAAAACCATATTTGTATCATAGAAAGAATTTGGGAGGACTCCTTCTTCCCCAATTTTCAAAAATAGTCTATATAGTATTGGAATTAACTGTTCTTTAAATGTTTGATAGAATTGACTTGTGAATCCATCTGGCCCTGGAGATTTTTTCCTGGGGAGTTCATTGATGGCTTGTTCAATTTCTTTTTCTTCGATCGGGTTGTTTAAGTATTCAACCTCCTCTTCTGTTAATCTGGGCAATTTGTATTTTTTAAAATATTCATCCATCTCGTTTAGATTATCGAATTTGTGGGCATAAAGTTGGGCAAAGTAGTTTCTAATTATTGTTTTAATTTCCTCCTCATTGGAGGTGAGTTCACCCCTTTCATTTTTAATATTAGTAATTTGATTTTCTTCTTTCTTTTTTTAAATCAGATTGACCAAAGGTTTATCAATTTTATTAGTTTTTTCATAAAACCAACTATTGGTTTTATTTATCAATTCAATAGTTTTCTTAATTTCAATTTTATTAATCTCTCCTTTGGTTTTCAGTATTTCTAATTTGGTATTTACTTGGGTATTTTCAATTTGTTCTTTTTCTAGCTTTTTCAACTGCAAGCCCAAGTCATTGATCTCCTCTTTCTCTATTTTATTTATGTAAGCATTCAAAGATCCACTTCATTCTTTTACTCACGAGCTCCACAGGAGGACGAGCAGCCTGCTGGCCAGGCATAAGACTTGCTCCTCTCAGTAAGCTAAGCTGTCACTATAGCACACCGCACAAAGTAAACTGGATGGGGAAATTTGGGATATCTACCCCAAGTAATAACATGGACTATCTGTGCCCAACCTGTGGTAGAGCATTTGGAGCCCATATCGGTGTGATCAGCCACAGTGGGACACGCTGAAATTTCACCTTACAATGGTGATGTCATTTTGGTTATCTTCAAAGATGAAGGAACCAACCAAGGTCAACAGGGTAGGCAGCACTGATAGATCCTTACCTGGGGCTGTCTGAAGGCAAGAGCTAGAGACAGGGAGACAGGAAATGTGAATCCTGATGGGAAAGCTGAAAATAAGACTTCTAGGTTCCTATGGGCAAGACTAAATTTTGGGAAAGTGTAGCCCAATAGTTAATTTGGGGATGATGACCTGGACATTTGGGAATCATCTGAAGTCTGGAAAAGAGTTAGAGGCAGGGATATCCAACAGAAGCCAAGCAAGGAGAGATGTGTGGTCCTGGAGGACACTTTCTAAAGGTGAGATAGGAGGATGAGACCCACTGATAAAGGCAGCTAGCAGATGCCAGGACATTTGTAGGACCCTGGCTCAATCATACCTGGGACCTGCACCCACAGAGCCAGCTTCTGGAAGGCAGACAGGTCCCAGATCTAGTGAAAAGACAGAAGGATCTCATCTGCAGGGAAGGCAGAGGGACTTGAGCTCCTGCTTCCAGCCAGCCCACTTAGAGAGGCTTCTCCTAATCCCAAATGTGCACCCGCCCTCAGGGCCCAGTCCCACCCTAGGTCAGGACCTCAGAACCCAGCCTGCCTCTCCTTCACAAGTCTGCCTTCCTTGTACTAAGAGTTTGTTGTTCAGTAGCTTTGACCCTATCCAGCTCTTCTTGACCTGACTTGGGGTGTTCTTGGCCAAGATACCGGAATGATTTCCATTTCCTTCTCCAGCTCATTTGAGATATGAGAAAGCTGAGGCAAACAAAGTGGAATGACTTGGCAAGGGTCACCAAAGTGGGAAGTATGTGAGGCCTGATCTGGACTCTGAAAGTTTTAGGCCCAGCACTCTATCCACTAGGCCACCTAGTCACCCATTAGGAGCTTAACAAATGCCAGTTAAATAACTGAGTCAAAAGGAAGACATTGGTGTCTTGTTTTTATTGCAAATACTGAAAGCCACTGATCACTTTAATGCTTTGAACTCACTCATCTTTTCTCTGCTGTTTTCTACCTGAGGGCCCTGCCTGATCAAACCCCAACGTCTGGGCCAGTCCCAGACCTCAGGAGGAGAGAATCTACATGTATATCTATGTGTGTGTGTGGCCTTATTCAGAACATCACTAACAAGGACCCTAATGATTCTGGTAGCAGAATCAAATAAGGTAAAATGTACCAGGTGCTTGGCACACAGTAGGTACATATAACAAGCCTCACCCTTGTTTCCTCTCTTCTTACACCTCACTCCTCATTTCTTCATCCTCCTTCTCTCTGACCCAGGTACACCAGCCTCCTGGCTGATGTTTGACCAAGACCTGATCTCCTGACTTTGCCTTTCCAATGGCTGTCTTTCATGATAGGGATGATCTTCCCCTCTTACTAGTATATCTTTAACCCAAACCTTCTTGCTTTTGGAGTATATGGCTGTTCAAAGAGGACTAGCACCCCTGATGTGAGGCCATGCTGAGCCACTTTCACACTCCTTGGGTGTCCACCTGTCACCAAAGTCACCCCTGTGGCCTCAAGAAGCTTCCTCATCTCAGCCTCCTGGCTTCAGTCTTCTTAGTCAACATCTCACTGTCTGAAAGAAATCTTTTCTGGAACCTGAAACACTTAGAGCTTTCTCTAGGACAGCCCTAGCCATCTTTCTACATAGACTCCTACACCTCCAAACTCCACTCCAGGGCTGGAATTCCACCTGGGTGACATCCTTCCCCACCCCCCACCTGGTCATCCCTGAGAACTCTTTAAACAAATAATGATAATTACTTTTGGAAAAATACAAAGACCTTGTAAATTCTCCTTTTCTAGGATATCCTTTAGGGACTTAACAGGTGCCTTAAGGCCTTCTCTTGGGTAAATGTCATTGAATCTTATCAGTCCTGGGAAAGAAGTTGACAAAAGAAGTTTGTCTAATTCTGACTAGGTAACTAAGACTTCTCAGTATTCAAGAGGGTGGACCACATAGGTATGATCTCAAAAACATCACTTATGAATGAGCATATGGAGGTGATGAATAGATTTCAGGGATCAGATCAGGTAGACAGTGTCTGAAGAACCATGGACAGAAGTTCACAACAGTAGATAAGAGGTAGCAACAATAACAAATGTTCCAAAGAAAATGAAGAGCAAGAAACCCAAAGATGTCTGATGAGGTTGTAGAAATAGCTGAGGAAAGAAGGAAAGGGAACGATCTACCCAAGTGAGTGCAGAATTCCAGAGAACAGTATGGAGAGATATGGTTTACTGAAATGAGAAATGCCAAGAAAAGAAAACCACAGAATGGATAAGAAGAAATCTCTTCAAGAAAATCAGAGAGACCATTGCACATAGCAGGAAGTTATGCTTTAGATCCTCTAAGCTACACTTCAACTACATGGGAACCTGAGAGATACAAGAAGAACAAGCTGGTTTTCAAAGAAGCTGAGGAAGTAGAAACAAATTGATAACCCTAACCCTACATTCCTTGGACTATAATGAAATAAAAGGACTTTCAGAAAAAAAGTTTAAAACCTACTTCTTCATTGACCATACTAAAGCTTAGGACTTCATGGATCATAACAATATGTAGCAAGTCCTCAAAGAAATGTGAGTACCAAATCATGCCACATGTCACCTGAGGAACCTGTATGAGGGCCAAGAGGCAACAGGTAGAACTGAACATGGAACAACTGACTGGCTTCAGATGAGAAAAGAATACAATGAAGTTGTATGTTGTCAGGTATTTTATTTAACTTGCATGCAAAGAACATCATGTGAAATGCCAAGCTGGAGGGATCAAAAGCTGGAATTGAGTTTTCTGGGAGAAATATCAACAATCTCGGATGCGCAGATGCTGCCACTCTGATGGCAGAAAGTGAAGAGGAATTAAGAAACTGCTTGATGAGGATGAAAGAGGAGAGTGTAACAGCTGGCTTGAAACATAAGGAAAGACTAATTCAAAGCACAAATTAAGACCAAATTGTTTACTTACAACATTTATTACTAATAGTATTCTCAAACCTCTTCAGATTACTAAGGTAATCTGAAAGAAAACTTGTTGCTTATTTTATAATGGGGTGATTCTAAAAAGCAAAATTGGTTATGAAAATGTAAAAAGAAGCAATTATCTCATAAAAACAAGCCATGCAAGGAAGAACTAATACAAATGAAAAAGGTGGGGTGGGAAGGTTGGTAATGGTGGAAACTTACTCTCATCTGGGTGAAACAGGAAACAACAAGTATGTCTGAAGAGGTTTAAAACTCTAGTGAACTTTGAGAAAAGAGAGAAAACTAGAGATTATTGTTGGAGAAGGATTTTTGGGTGTATAAAATAAAATTAAGAGAGTGAGCAGAGAAGATAAGGGAGGGGATATCAGAAGGGTGGGTAAAATAAGGAAGAAGAGGGTAAAAGCAGAAGACATTGTAGGAAGGACAGGGTAAAAAAAGACGCTGAGAAGGAAAATAGTGAGTGAAAATAAGCTAAAGGGAAATTCACAAACGGCAATTAGAATTTTCTTAAATCTGTGAGATGAATCATTCCCCAATTGATAAATCAATAAATGATAAGAACAGGGGGTTTTCCAGTGAAGAATTCAAAGCAATTTAAAGTCACATAAAAATGCTCTAAATCATTTTTGATGAAAAGAAATGCAGATTACAACCTTGAGACATCCTTATACATCTACTAGATTTGCTAACATGATAGAAAGGGAAATTGATAAATACTGAGAAAAAAGTGGAAAAATGGGGCCACTAATTCACCATTGGTGGAATTACAAAATGATCCAAATATTTTAGAGAAATCTGCAATTTTGCCCTCTGGCCATGCCAATACTTGGTCTATGTGCAAACAAGATTAGCAGAAAAAGGAAAAGACTCTACACGTTCGAAGATGTTTATGACAGCTCTTTGTGCTGACAAAAACCACGAAATGGTAGGAGTGTTCATCAATAGGGGAATGGTTGAAAAAATCTTTGTATATGATGGTTATGGAATATGACTGCACTGTAAGAAATGAGCAGCTCAAGATTTTAGAAAAGCATGGAAAGATTTGCATGAAATACCAAAGAGTGAAATGAGCAGAACCTAGAGAACATTGTATACAATAAGAGCAATCTTGTTTTAAAAATGATTTTGAGTGAAGAAGTTATTTTGTCTATTGTAAACTTGCAACTGTAGAAGATAACACATTTCCCTGACACAAAGAACTGGTGCTGAGATAATGATTCCTTTTGAAGTAAAGTGTCTTAAGAGAGCCCTGCATTTAAACTTAGCTCAGAGTTTTTGTGCAATTGAAAGGGATGGATAGGAAACCTGAACTTTTGCATTTAACTGAGAGAGGGAATATTGAATTTTGGACCTCCTTATCTTCTTCACCCAGATTGTGGCTGTTCTAGTTCTGAAAGAGGAAGGAAGACATCAGGGGGGTGATGTCTGACCTGCAAATGAGTTGGATTTAAGTGAACCAGAGCCATGCACAGTCATGAGCCTCTTCTTCTCCTCCAGGGGCAAGACCTAGGACAAGACAACTGGTAATGGCCCCCCATTTCTACCTGATCTGTAAATGTATCCACAGATGGAAGATTTTAGCTGTGGTTCCACCATGGTTAGCAAATACTGATTACAAAATTATAAGATTTTAGAAAGTAAGTTATCATGCAGTTTGCCAGATACCTCTCTCATGTGTCAAGGAAGTCAGATGTTTTGCTGATCAATCCACTTTCAGAACTCTAGCTCTGCTCTCTTGGGATAATGTCCACTGCTTATGCTTCTCACTAAGAAACGGTATGATAAGATGAGAAAGTGTACTGGCCACATGGTAAGGAAGAGGGCTACTAGGTGAAAAGCCAGAACACTCCACAAGTCCCCTTGAAATGTCAGGAGAAAGTTGGGAAGGACTCCATCATATTGGAAGGATCCTCTATGGTGAACCTATGTGAGGACATGGGCAAGAGGCACATCACACAGGATGGAGAGACAGACATGGATGATTTGAGATCTACGTTGCTGGAAGGAGCTTCCACACTGAAGAGATCACACATCTGGCCAATGGAATATTTAAGGGAGTGGTTTTCTTGGTTGTGCTTACTTCAATCTGTGTCACTTCATTTACATATTCCCCTTTCTCCAAATTCTTACTCTCTACACTTTCTTACAGCAAAATAATATTTCAATGTATTCATGTACCACAACTGGTTGAGACATTCTCCAAAGGATTAGTACATATTTTGTTTCTCTTTTGCATCTACTTCATTTTTTTTGCAATCAATAAAAGCACTGCAATGAAGACCTCAGTGTAGATAGAACCTTTCTCTGACCTCCTGAGAGTTTATGCCTTGCAGGGGGGCGGGGGGGAGGGGTCTGTCTTACACAATATGGGAATTTGATCACCTTTTAATAAATCATAGTTCCAAACGACTTTACAGAACAGTCAGACCAATTTGCAAGTATATACCTTGTGTTACTGTGCTTCTAATTCTGTAGTCCCCTAACACTATGTTCATCTTTTGTCATCTCTGCCAATTTGATGGATGTAAGGTTGAACCTCAGAGCTGAACCTTTACATTTTTAAAAGCATCATAATGAAAGATACTTTGTACCTGAATACATATGACAAGAAATTTATTTGACTGGTTGCGCAGAAAGAGCTGCTCAGTGAGGAATGACATGCAACTTCATAATGTTTAAGACTCTCCAGGTTTCTCTCTCTCCAAATAGCAGTCATACCCAGAAGGCTTAGTGAAGTCATTTAAAGCATTAGCCCTCATCTGAAGGTCAGGTTCCAGCAGTAAGCAGCAGTGAAGTATCAGATTCATCTTTAAGCTTCCCTTTGGCTTCTCAGATCCACAGGATCAAATGATCTGGAGGTGGAAGAGACTTTGGCGATGACCTACTCCAATAACCTCAGGTTATCAGAAGAGGGAAGCAAGACCCAGCTAAGCTAAATTACTTTTCCAAAGCCTTGGAGGTACAGAACCAAAAGAATTTCACCCCATGGCCCCTGACTTCAAATCTAGTGCTCTCTCCACTCCACCATATTGCCTTTCATGTAGGTGACTAGGTGGAAAGGAAGGATCCAGTACACCCAAGAAGCTATTGATTAGATAAGCAATCTTTGATTTCCACTTACTTTCTGTTCCCACAGAGTTATATCTAGAACAAGCTAATTATGGATGACATCAGCACCAAAATATGTTCTCCCAGTGTTCTCTTCCCAATTATTTTTCCTCCTTGTTTCAGTGCCTTTACATTCAAAGAAGTATGAGCACAAGCTGCAAGAGAAAGATTTCAGCCTGACATGATGAACAGTGTCCTAATGATGGGCTGCCTTCTAGCACAAATGTTTTCAGGGATGCCTCTACAGCAACGAGGCTGACCAAAGTGGCCACTGAAGGCCTTTCCAACTGAAGATTTTCTCATCAATTCAATGACAAGGAAACAAGAAGTGGGCTCATGTCTTCATTAGCATTCCAATGAATTTCATTAGAAACCTTTCTTGTGGTCAGTGGTTGCCTTTTCTGGCAAAGCAAGACTCTTATGAGTTTCCTTGCTGAGAGAATATAGAGACTTCCCATAATGCCTCTTGACATGCTCCCTCATGTCCAACCTATTGGTCTCTGAACTGGAAACCATCACTCTGATGAGGGTGCTGTCCTCAGGACCTGAGTCCTTCATTGATCTGTAGAGAGCAGGTGACAAGCAGCCCAGATGCCAAAGATATGGGACTGAGTTCCTTTAGCTTTCCCTTTCAGGCTGGCAGAGCAGCAGCAACCATGGGAAGCTTTGTATGGAGAGGCTACAAGGCCTCTTACTGCCTAGAAGGGGTTGCTTTGTTGACACTATAGTTCTGCTCTGCCACAAGTCCATCAGGGGAATCCCTGCCTCATCATCATGATTATTGGGGCACCAAAATCAGGAGGCAGAAAAGATCTCAAGCTATTGAGAAGTTTCTTGACTGTCATATGCAGCGCTCTCTATGAAGGCTGAATACATGCATGGAGGTGGCCTCTGGGGGAACATAACATTCCCCTAAAATGCCCCAATTTTAATGTCCTTGATTACACAAATCTGATTTCTTCCCTTCACCACAGATTGCTCCCCACTTGACATAATATTGACACAGAATCTTTTCCTCATTCTGAAGACATTCTATTTCTGAGAACATCCAGAGAAATTGTCTCCCATAATTCTGCAGATTATCAACTTATTGCCTCCTGCTCTGGTTTTGCAACCTGGAAGGTTGGCATGAGTTGTTTTCCTTCTCTCACCTTTCTGTTCTAGACAGACATGAAATTTAACCTTCACCCATGACCTCCATGTTCCAGAGAAAGGCAGGTAACCACTCAGCACATTCATAAGGTTTCTTTTCATTATAAATCCTGTATGAGAGGATAAGAGATGACCTCTGGCTGAAAACCTTCTGACACTGAGTATGTAGATGACTTGTACGTAGAGTGAATATTTTGCAAAGAAGCTCTGTATTCCATTTCAATGCCTTTCCTCATTCAGGTCAATTAGAAAATTGCTACATCTCCCATGAATTCTCTGATGGTAAACAAGAGTCTGACATTAGCCTGAAGTCCTTACCACAATGATTACATTCTTAAGGTTTCTCTGCAGTGTGGATTCTTTTATGGTTAACAAAACTGCCCTTCCATGTAAAAGTCTTTCCACAATGATTACATTCAAAAGGTTTCTCTCCAGTGTGGGTTCTCTGATGTACAGTAAGTGAAGCCCTGTATGTAAAAGCCTTTCCACAATGATTACATTCAAAAGGTTTCTCTCCAGTATGCATTCTCTTGTGTTCAACAAGACCACCCTTCCGTGTAAAAGCCTTCCCACATTGGCTACATTCATAGAGTTTCTCTCCAGTGTGGGCTCTTTGATGAACAGTAAGCAGACCCTTCTGTTTAAAAGCCTTTCCACACTGATTACAGTCATAAGGTTTCTCTCCAGTGTGAATTCTTTCATGTTTAACAAGACCGCCCTTCCATGTAAAAGTCTTTCCACAATGATTGCATTCATAAGGTTTCTCTCCAGTGTGAATCTTCTCATGTCTACGAACAGACTTTCTATCTCTGAAAATCTTTCCACAATGATTACATTCGTAACATTTCTCTGCAGTGTGGATCCTTCGATGTTGAATAAGACCATTCTTCCAAGCAAAATTCTTTCCACATTGGCTACATTTATATGGTTTCTCTCCAGTGTGGATGCTCTGATTTTCACCAATATTTTTTTGACATGTGAAAGCCTTTCCACATTGATTATAGTCATAATGTTTCTCTCTAGTATGGATTCTCTGATGTGCAGTAAGAGTTGTCTTTATTCTAAAAGCCTTTCCACATTGATCACAGTCATAAGATTTCTCTCCAGTGTGAATTCTTTCATGATCAACAAGATTGCCCTTCTTTGTAAAAGTCTTTCCACAATGATTACATTCAAAAGGTTTCTCTCCAGTGTGGATTCTCTTGTGTTCAACAAGACCAAACTTCCGTGTAAAAGTCTTTCCACAATGATTGCATTCATAAGGTTTCTCTCCAGTGTGGACTCTTCGATGTTTAACAAGACTGTTCTTCCATGTAAAACTCTTTCCACATTGATTACAGTCATAAGGTTTCTCTCCAGTGTGGATCCTCTGATGTTCACAAACATTCCTTCTACTTGTGAAAGTCTTTCCACAATGACTACATTCATAAGGTTTCTCTCCAGTGTGGATCCTCTGATGTTGAATAAGACCATTCTTCCAAGTAAAAGTCTTTCCACATTGGCTACATTTATATGGTTTCTCTCCAGTGTGCATGCTCTGATTTTCACCAGTATTCTTTCGACCTGTGAAAGTCTTTCCACATTGACCATAGTCATAAAGTTTCTCTCTAGTATGAATTTTCTGATGTCCAGTAAGAGATGTCCTTTTTCTAAAAGCCTTTCCACATTGATTACAGTCATAGGGTTTCTCTCCAGTGTGGGATCTCTGATGTACAATAAGTGAAGCCCTGTATGTAAAAGCCTTTCCACATTGATTACATTTATAAGGTTTCTCTCCAGTGTGGATTCTCTCATGTTCAACAAGACCACCCTTCCGTGTAAAAGCCTTTCCACATTGGCTACATTCATAGGGTTTCTCTCCAGTGTGGGCTCTTTGATGAACAGTAAGCAGACCCTTCTGTTTAAAAGCCTTTCCACATTGATTACAGTCATAAGGTTTCTCTCCAGTGTGAATTCTTTCATGTTTAACAAGACCCCCCTTCCATGTAAAAGTCTTTCCACAATGATTGCATTCATAAGGTTTTTCTCCAATGTGGATTCTCTCATGTTGAACAAGACTGTCCTTCCATATATAAGTCTTTCCACATTGCTTACATTCATAAAGTTTCTCTCTAGTGTGGATCTTCTGATGTTTACGAACAGACCTTCTACTTTTGAAAGTCTTTCCACATTGATTACACTCATAAGGTTTCTCTCCAGTGTGGGTCTCCTGATGTTGAATAAGATCATTCTTCCAGGTAAATGTCTTTCCACATTGATGACATTTATAAGGTTTCTCGGCAGTCTGGGTTTTCTGATGTACAATAAGATGAGGCCTCTTTTTAAAAGAATTTTCACATTGTTTACATGCACATGGTTTCTCTCCACTGTGTATTTTCTGAGGTGCAGTAAGATATCTCCTCTTGGAAAAACTCTTTCCACGTTGTTTATAGTCATGTTTCTCTGCAGTGTGGATACTCTCAGGTATTGTGTAGTCTTCTCTCCAACTGAAGTCAGAAGGTTCATCACTCATGAATCTTTGCTTGTGAGTCTCTTCCACAGAAAGGCTTAGCTCTTCAGTAATTTGCTTCATTTCCAGTCTGATCTCCCCATCTGAAAAAAATAACAACACTGTAATGGCAAGTAAAATAGGATCTTTTACTGTTTTTCTTTGGCATAATCAAGTGCCTCTGAATGAATCTTGCCTTTATCTATCAAGAGTGTTTAATAGGATTAAATGAGTGTAGGGTTTGTTCAGGGAGGACCAGTACCTTTGGTGTGATGTCTGCCAAGCCCTTTTCAGGGCACTTTCCACCTTTTGTGTCCATCTGTTCCACCCAACTCTCACCTGTGTCTCCAAGAAGCTGCAGTATGTGCAGTGGCCACACCCCAGTAAACCATATTGAATTGCTTGCCTTCCAAAAGGAATGGGTGGGGAGGGAGGGATGAAGAGAAGTTGGAACTCAAAGTTTTAGGATCAAATGTCAAGTACTGTTCTTGCTACTAGGAAATAAGAAATACAGGAAAGGGGTATAGAAAGTTATCTGGCCCTACAGGACAAAAGAGAAGATGGGGACAAAGGAAGGGAGGGATGATAGAAGAGAGGGCAGATTGGTGATAGGGACAATCAGAATGCTCGGTTTTTTGGGGTGGGGAGAGGGGAGAAATGGGGAGAAAATTTGGAACCCAAAATTTAGTGAAAATGAATGTTAAAAGTTAAATAAATTGATAAAAAAATAAATAAAACCAAAAAAAAAGAAAGAAAGAAAATCCTCAAGGAAATACCAAATTAGATATACTGAAAACCAAAGGAGAAATCAATGAAATTGAAATTAAGAAAACTACTGAACTAATAGCTGGTTTCATGAAAAAAACTAATAAAATTGATAAACCTTTGGTCAATTTGATTTAAAAAAAGAAAGAAGAAAATCAAATTACCAATATCAAAAACGAAAGGACTGAACTCACCTCCAATGAGGAGGAAATTAAAACAATAATTAGAAATTACTTTGCCCAACTTCATGCCCATAAATTTGACAATCTAAATGAGATGGATGAGTATTTTAAAAAATATAAATTGCCACTATGTGGGGGGTGGAGCCAAGATGGTGGAGTGAGAGCAATGACTCACCTAAGCTCTTGGACAAACTCCTTGAGATACCTCTGAAAGGAAAATCTGACTAAATTTTGGAGGTGCGGAATCCAGTGGGAGAAAGATTGTGATGGATTCAGAGCCCAGGTTAGACTGGAAGGTCCACAGGAAGGATCTGTTCCACGGGAGTAAGCCCCCAGCACACAGCACAGTGAGGTCAGTGCAGCAGAGAGGAAGGGACCCAGGAAACCTGAGAGTGGTGGGCGGAACAGGTGGGTGGAACTGGTGAAGTGGGACACAATCCAAACTGAGACAGTGAGAGCCACTGAGCACCAGATATCAGTGCAGCAGCTCCTGAGACCTTCAGCCCAAAGGTTAAACTTCGGTAAGTCACCTACTTGAACTTCCAGGAGCCAGGATGGTGGAATGATCAGTAAATGCTCTCTCCTACCACCTTCATGACCATGAAAGAACCATAAAATATTTCCCCAGAAAAATCCTGGATCAGCGGGAACAGCAGAAGGGGCCAATAGTCTCATAACACCTGAGGCTAGGAAAATAACTAAGGGGGATTCTTCCTACTGTGGTGGAGGCAAACTGGAAGGACAGAGGACCCAGGGCAGAGAAAACTCTCACTAGGACCCAGGCAAGCCTCAGCACTAGGAGAGGAGCCCCAGAAGGGGTGGGAACACGCATTAGCATCTAGGCGTGCCTCAGCCCTCCAGGGGAAAAGGGAAGACAATAGGGCAGCTGGGATCACCATCCCATGAGCTTGCCTTTGCCTCAGTTCAGCTAAGGAGATCTCCTGTGACCAGACCACTCCTCCCCCACACTTAACAAGCCAACCCCAGGGTTGATTGGGGAAACACAAAACAAAAACCTGCTTTTAGCTTTTTCACACATCAGCTCAACACAGTGTTCTGCAGCTTCCGACTGAAAGAATCAGAAGCCACATCACTCAATCAAAATCATGAACAAGACAAAGCAGAAGGGAGAAAAAACCATAGAATCTTTCTATGGGGATAAGGACCAAAACACAAACACCAAAGAGGTCAGAGCTGAGACTGTATTTCCATCTGAAACTTCAGAAGGGACTATGAACTGCTCGCAAGCACAAGCAGCCCTCCTGGAACAGCTGAAGAAGGAAATAGAAGAAAAACTGGCCAAAGATTTCAAAATTATAAAAAAAGAATTCACTGATGAGAACATCTCTTTGAAAAGGAAAATTGAACAAATGGAAAAGGAAGTTCAAAAATTACCTGGAGAAAATAACTCCCTAAAAGGAACATTTGATCAAACGGAAAAGGAAACCCAAAACCTAATTGGGAAAATTGGTCAAATGGAAAAGGAAGCACAAAAATTAATTGCATAAAATAGCTCCTAAAAGGAAAAATTGGTCAGATGGAAAGAGATGCAGAAGTTAAGTGAAGAAAACAATCTGATAAAGATTAGAATTGGGCAAGTAGAAACTAATGACTCAATGAGACAGAGAGAATCGGTCAAACAAAATCTAAAGAATGAAAAGATAGAAGAAAAGGTAAAATATTTAATTGGAAAAACAAATGACCTGGAAAATATATCCAGGAGAGAAAATTTAAGAATTATTGACCTGCCAGAAACCCATGATGAAGAAAAGAGTCTGGACAATATCTTCCAGGAAATCATCAAGGAAAACTGCCCAGAAGTGCTAGATTCAGAGGGCAAAATAGTCATTGAAAGAATCCACCGTTCCCCTCCCAAAAGGGATCCCAAACTCAAAACCCCCAAAAATATCATTGCCAAATTCCAGAGCTATCAAGTGAAGGAAAAAATACTACAAGAAGCCAGAAAGAAACAATTCAAATATCAAGGAGATACAGTAAGGATCACACAGGACCTTGCAGCTTCTCCATTAAAAGATCAAAAGAATTGGAACCCAATATTCCATAAGGCAAAGGAGTTGGGACTACAACCAAGGATCAATTACCCAGCAAAGTTCAGCATAACATTTCAGGCAAGGAGAAAGTCATTCAATGAAATAAGGGATTTCCAGAGCTTCCTGACCAAAACACCAGAACTCAATGGACATTTCAATCTTCAAATGCAGGTCTCAAGAGAATCATAAAAAGGTAAACGGGGGGAAAACAAAAACAAAAACTTGTTACTCAATTAAGGCAAACTGCTTACCTCCCTACAAGGGAAGATGATACCTGTTAATCTTGAGAATTGTGCAGCTATTATGACAAAAGGGATACACATAGAGGGAACGGGTATAAAGTAAATGATGTGATGTTAAAAATATGATTTAAGTATGAGAAGGGATTGTAATAGGAGATGCGAAAAGGAGGAAGCAGAAAATGACAAATTACATCACAGGAAGAAGTACAAAATTATAGTAGAGGGAAAGAGGGGAGGGAGATGAGCATTGTTTGAGAGGTACTCTCATTCGATTTGTTTAAAGGAGGGAACAATAAACATAAGTAGAAAATCCTAACTAGCTCTATAGGCAGTAGGAGGAGAAGGAGGAAGAAAGGGGAAGGAGGCTAAAAGAGAGGGAAGAAGCAATAAGAGTAAAGGGGAGTAAAAGGGAGGGGGGCTAAAAGAAGGAGGGGAAGGCTACAGGAGGAGGTGGTGAAAAGTGAATACTATTGAGGAGGGGAAGGGAGACGGGAGAGCTAAAAGCACAAATGGTGGGAAAGAGGATGGAGGGAAATACACAGATTGTAATCATAACAGTGAATGTGAATGGAATGAATTCTCCCATAAAACGGAGACAGATAGCAGAATGGATTAAAAGTCATAATCCAACAATATGCTGCTTACAAGAAACACATTTGAAATGGGGGGATACACACAGGATAAAGGTCAAAGGATGGAGCAGAATATATTGTGCTTCAGCTGATGTAAGAAAGGCAGGAGTAGCAATCCTAATCTCAGACAAAGCAAAAGCAGAAATAGATCTAATCAAAAGGAATAAGGATGGAAACTATATCCTGCTAAAAGGCACCATAGACAATGAAGCAATATCACTACTAAACATGTATGCTCCAAGTGGTATAGCATCCAGATTCTTAGAGGAGAGGTTGGGGGAGTTGAAGGAACTAATTGACAGCAAAACTATACAAGTGGGGGACCTCAACCTCTCCCTCTCTGAACTTGATAAATCTAACCTCAAAATAAACAAGAAACAGGTTAAGGAGGTAAATAAAACTCTGGATAAGGTAGATATGATAGATCTTTGGAGAAAGCTAAATGGGAATAGAAAGGAATATACCTGTTTCTCAGCAGTACATGGAACATTTACAAAAATTGACCATGTACTAGGGCATAAAAATCTCACAGTCCAGTGCAGAAAGGCAGAGATAATCAATGCATCCTTCTCAGATCATAATGCAATAAAAATTACATGTAGTAAAAGGCCATGGAAAGATAAACCAAAAATCAATTGGAAACCGATAATCTAATCCTAAAGAAGGAATGGGTTAAAGAAGAAATCATAGAAACAATCAACAATTTCATTCAAGAGAATGACAATAATGAGACAACCTACCAAATCTTATGGGATCTGCAAAAGCAGTTCTCAGGGGAAGTTTTATATCTTTGAATGCTTACATAAATAAAATAGAGAAAGAGGAGATCAATGACTTAGGCATGCAGCTGAAAAAGCTAGAAAAAAACAAATTGAAAATCCCCAAGTAAATACCAAATTAGAAATACTGAAAACCAAAGGAGAGATTAATAAAATTGAAATTAAGAAAACAATTGAATTAATAAATAAAACAAATAGTTGGTTTTATGAAAAAATTGATAAGCCTTTGGTCAATTTGATTAAAAAAAAGAAAGAAGAAAATCAAATAACTAATATTAAAAATGAAAGGGGTGAACTCACCTCCAATGAGGAAGAATTAAAATAATAATTAGAAACTACTTTGCCCAACTTTATGCCCACAAATTCAATAATCTAAACGAGATGGATGAATATTTTAAAAAATACAAATTGCCCAGATTAACAGAAGAGGAAGTTGAAAACTTGCACAACCCGATTTCAGAAAAAGAAATTGAACAAACCATCAATGAACTCCCTAGGAAAAAATCTCCAGGGCCAGATAGATTCACAAGTGAATTCTATCAGACATTTAAAGAACAGTTAATTCCAATACTATATAGACTATTTTTGAAAATTGGGGAAGAAGGAGTACTCCCAAAGTCTTTCCATGACATAAATATGATTTTCATACCTAAACCAAGAAGAAACAAAAAAGAGAAAGAATATTATAGAGAAATTTCTCTAATAAATATAAATGCAAAAATTTTAAATAAGATTTTAGTGAAAGGAATACAGCAAGTTATCATGAGACTAATACATTATGATCAGGTAGAATTCACACCAGGAATGTAGGGCTGGCTCAATATTAGGAAAACTGTTAGCATTATTGATCATATCAACCAAAAACTAAGAGAAACCACATGATTATCTCAATAGATGCAGAAAAAGCTTTTGACAAAATACAACTCCCATTCCTATTAAAAACATTGGAGAGCACAGGAATAAAGGTAACTTTACACAGAATAATGAGCAATATCTACCCAAAATCTTCACCAAGCATTATATGCAATGAAGATAAGCTAGATGCATTTCCAATAAGGTCAGGGGTGAAACAAGGATGTCCATTATCACCACTATTATTCAATATGGTACTAGAAATGTTAGCTGTAGCAATTAGACAAGATAAAGAAATTGAAGGAATTAGAATAGGCAAAGAAGAAACGAAGTTATCACTCTTTGCAGATGATATGATGATATACTTAGAAAATCCCAGAGATTCAAATAAAAAACCACTTGAGACAGTAAACAACTTTGGCAAAGTTGCAGGTTACAAAATAAACCCACACAAATCTTCTGCCTTTCTATATATTAGTAACAAAACCCAACAGCAAGAGATAGAAAGAGAAATCCCATTTAAAACCGGGGTAGACACTATAAAATATTTGGAAGTTTACCTGTCAAATCAAACCCAAGGACCATATAAACACAACTACAAGACACTTTTCACACAAATAAAGTCAGATCTAAGTAAGTGGAAAGACATCAGCTGCTTATGGGTAGGCCGAACCAATATAACAAAAATGACAATTTTATATAAATTAATTTACTTATTTAGTGCTATACTAATTAAACTATCAGATGATTATTTTCTAGAACTGGAAAAAAATACTATCAAAATTCATCTGGAAGGACAAAAGGTCCAGAATATCAAGGAGACTAATGAAAAGAAATGCTAGAGAAGGTGGGCTAGTACTACCACATCTCAAATTGTAGTATAAAGCAGCATTTATCAAAACAGCTTGGTACTGGGTAAGAAACACAAGGGTAGACAAGTGGAATATGCTAGGTACTCAAGAGAAAGTAGACTATGAATATAGTAGCCTACTGTTTGATAAACCCAAGGACCCTAGCTTCTGGGATAAGAACTCACTTGCTGGGCAAACTGGATGAAAGTGTGGTGGAAACTAGGCACAGACCAATGCCTGACACTGTACAGAAGAATAAAATCCAACTGGGAACACAGACCTAAAGTTCCATAGGAGCAGGAGACATTCATGACATTGCTTTATGTGCTTGGCACTTTCTACAGGGTCTGCAACAGAGTAGGCTCTTAGAGGTTTGTTGACTTGAAAAAAAAGTCTAGGGAAGAGCTCAGATAGAAGACCCTAACCTCTTTATACTTTCAGGGGAATTTCATGCCCCCAAATACCAAAGAATGACTTTTTTGGGGATCATAGGTTTATTCTTAGAAGGAAGATGAAAAGCCATGGAGAACAAATCCCTCATTTCACACACGGGAAAAGTGAACCTCATTAATTCTGTGATGGATTCAGAAAGCCACTACTGGGAAACATCTGAAAAAAAGAATTCCAAGTGAGGTCTTCCTGTCCCCATACTGAGCACCTGCTTCACCATGACACACAGCAGCCTCTTGTAACTCCAGCTCCCATATACCTGCTTTCACCTCACTCACCTGGAGAGCAGCTCCTCAGACCTTCTTGCTCCAGCATCCATGGTGCTTCCCTTTGCTCAAAATAAGAGATCACATCTTTTCTGGGAACTGGAAGTCCTGGGCATGGGGAGTCAGGAATGAGAATAGAGAGAAACTTAGCATTCAGTTCTCTTTAGGGAAAGGCATTCAGACATAGATTTGCTACATTTTGTGATTCACTCCATAACGTTCACATATGAGTCTGTACTCACCCATTAGTGCTTGCAATGCAAGAAATCCCAAGCAGAATGTGCCACATCATCCTGTTGTACAGCCTGTTCTGAGTTTCATTCTGGCAGAAACTCCTAACTGCCAAACTGGCTAAAAAGATTTATTGTGCAAAACCAGCCTCAAGCCCCAGTAACAGGGACCTTCATCAACCAGTAAAAAGTGTAAAAACATTCTCCTCCTAAACTATTCCTCACTCCATGAGACCTATAGAAAAGTTGTGTACTCTTCATTTGGAGTGTTTTTGCCTTTTCAGGTGAGATTCTCCTGCTAGCAAACTTGATAGACCCTATTTGGTCCAGGACAGTCTAAGCATTTCTTTTCTGAGCTTTGAAGAGAGGTGAGGGAGAAGAACATGGAACCAGGTTGGTATCACAAAATTTGGTCTTGGTGAATCTTCTTCATGGAAGGATGAACTCATGGTATACTTTCCTTTCTCTAGAAATGAGAGGCAGCTGATGGTGCAGTGGAGAGAGCCCTGGGCCTAGAGTGAGGTGTGCCAGAGTCTAAATCTACCTCAGACAGTTACTAGCTGTGTATCACAGGATAACTCTCTTAACCTCCATTTGCCACAGTTTCCTCAACTGTCAAATGGGAAGAATAATATCACCCACCTGGAAGGTTGCTGTGATGATGAAGTGACATGATATTGTAAAGAAAGCCCTGGGCCCAGCAACTAACATACAGTAGGTGAAAATAAATGCTTCTTCCCTTCCTTTCCCACCACCTCTGCTGGAATTTGAGAGCAACAGGAAGGAGCATTCAGGACAAACTTGCTAAAGGGGGGACAATTAGTAGCCATAACTGATGCCTGTTTAAAAAGAGAATATTCCAGATCCTAGACCCATCCCAGAGAGGATGGGCTTATAAGGAGAAGCCACCTGAGTAGCTTTCAGAGAACTGGCAGACACAATTCCTGTCGAGGTGGAAGTGAGACCGAATGACCCTGAGATTGGTTCTGTGTCTCTGGTCCTTCCACACTAATTTGAAGCTAGCTAGAGGTGGGAAGCTTCAGGAGCAACAAGGAACCCTCAGGTTCCTGTCCTAGAAAGCAAAGTTTTTCTAGAGGAAACACCAGGCAGCAGGACAGGAGATCAACACTGTTCTCTCTAATAACTGATAAATGCTCCAAACCCTGCACATCAGGGAATGAAGACATCCTTTTCATGGATGACTCTGTGTTACCAAAGGAAGTGTCCTTACCCAGGGAGAGCAGGTTCTGGGCATTCTCAAGCATGACCACCCTGTACAGCTCCTTCTGAGCATGGTCCAACAGGCCCCACTCCTCCTGGGTGAAGTCCACAGCCACATCCTTGAATGTCACCAGCCCCTAAATCATTAAAAGTCATAGAATGGAGAGTTGAAGGAAATTCCAGATTTTAATACTCCTGCCCTCAGTGATTTACAGAACAAAACTGAAATGCAGAGAATGGATTTGCTGAAAAGCCATCATGCCCTGCAAGAGAATCAGAGTTAACTCTTAAAACCAAGGTCATGAAGAGCCCAGTTGAATTTTGAGAAAAGCTTTTTATGTGATCACTATGATAAAAGCTGAGAAATATTGTCTCCTAAAATGAGTCTCCTGTTGAATCGGAGAGGAAGTTTGTGTTCCATGTGTGAGGAAGGTGGATCTGTAGGGAAAAGTGGTGACAGGAAACATCTTCCTTAGCAGAACTAATGATTATATTATTCTCCAAAAATTAATTTATTTTTTCAAATCTCTTATGTGCATAAGCATGGTAAATTCTAGAATTTATTTCCTTTCATATTGAATGGAGTTATAGGAAGATTTACTTAAACCTAAAGCATATAGAGGTCAAAGTAGTAAATTTATAGTCCAGAGGAAGAGGAAGCCCTATATAACATGTATACAATACATGCCCAAACATATGTGTGTATACACATATATGTATATGCACACATGCCAATAGTATAAATTAAACATATATCACATATGTCCAAAATTATTTGCATGTTATCTCCTCTACTACATTATGAATGCTTTAGGATTAGGAACTGTTATACCTTTTTTAAAATAATTTATTTTACTTTCAATCAGGGAGCAAAACACACATTTCCAAGAGTACAATAAAAAAGATGAATGCTCATGGAAGTGGAAATCTGCCATGGACAACTTCCAGCTCTCAAAATATACAATATATACAAAATATACAAGAAAGTTATCATGTCAATTTCTTTCTTTCTTCTTCTCCTTGCTCCACCCTTCCCTGGTTTGGCCATTAGCCACAAATAGGCATATGTATGTAAAAGTGTTCTCTACATAATTCTATTCATCATTTGTTTCTCTGCTTGCAGAAAGCATTTCTCTTTAATATGTCCTTTATTTGTAATTAGTGTATTTATAACAGTCAAATTGACTTCTTCACTCAAATTGGTTATGAAAACAATAATCCCAAGCCTTATAATAAATACTTCCAACTCTAACCCTAACCCTTACCCTACATGTGCACTTTGATCTTCATCACTTCGTGAAAGTCTTTCTGGGCATTTCTAAGACCACTGAGCTCATCATTTCTTATAACACAGTAGTATTCCATAACAACCACACATCATGACCCATTCAGCCTTTCCCAAAATGACAGGGAAGCTCCTGATTCCGTGAGACATCAAAACACAATCAAACAAAATGAAAAAGAAGAAGTACAACACAATGTGAAAAATTGCTTTGGAAAAAGAATTGATCTGGAAAAAAGATCCAGGAGGGATTGTTTAAAAATTAGTGGACTTCTGAAAAGCCACAATAAAAAAAGAAGAGCCTAGACATCTGCTTCTCAGAGCCAAGATGGCTCTTATTGACCTCTGAAAGCCCAGACAATATCATCCCAGAAAAATCCCTGGAAGTGCTGAGACAGTGGAGAGATGGGGTTCAGCAGTTTTGTAGTCCAGATAGCTTCACCGATTATTGGGAAAAGTCCCTCTTGCTCTAGGGAAGGGGGAGCAGTACAGGACAGGAGGTGACCCAGCAATCCAGCATCAAGCCCCACCTCAGCAAACCAGGGGGAATTCCTAAGCCTAGGATGGTAGAGCAGATAAGCACCAACTCCAGGACCCCCTGAGTACCTCAGCACAGGCAGGGGAACTGGTAGACACAAGCTGAAAAACCCAACATGTGTGCCGCAGTCAAATGTCCTGATGCTTCAATATAACTCCAGAAGGTACAGCTCCAGGCTGGCAGACATCCTCCAGCAACCAAACATTCAAGTACAAGACCTGGGTGAGCAGGAATCCCCCAAGGGCCAGACTCCCCATCCCCACCCCAAGAGCTCCAATGTTGCTGATCCCAAGTCTGCACCAGGTAAGCTACGAGACCCTTATAGCCTCCAGCTGCCAGCTGGGATATATATACTTGAGGACCCAGCACACAACGCCAGTGGCCAGGTTCCAGGATCTGAGCACAAGAAACTTGTGTCAGTGCTCCTTGCCTTCCAGCAGGAGAGCTCAACTCTACAAGCCAGGAATGAGGTAAACACCATGAGGAAAACACTGAAATAGAAAACGGCCATAAATTCTTACTATGGGGACAGGGAAGATGAAGGCAGAAATTCAGAAGAGGACAACATTGTCAATACACACACATTCAAAATCTCAAAGGGTTATATGAACTGGTCTGAAGCCCAGAAACCCTTCTAAGAAGAGCTCAAGAAAGATATGAAAAGTCAAGTAAGAGAGGAAGAAGAAAAATTGGCAAAACAAATGAGAGGTATACAAAAGAGAGTCAAGAGAGTGGAAAAGAAAGGACAAAAATTGTAGAAAACAAGTCTTCAAAAAGCAGAATTGATCAAATGGAAAAAGAGGCACAAAAACTCACTGAAGAGAACTCCTTAAAAAGTATAATGTGCCAAATGGAAAAGAAAGTAAAAGATCTAGAAGAAAATAATTTTTTAAAAACCAGAATTGGGCAAGTGGAAGCTAATGACACCATGAGTTATCAAGAATCAGTCAAACAGAAACAAAAGAAAGAAAAAAATAGAAGAAAATGTAAACTAACTCATTGGTAAAAACAACTGACCTGGAAAACAGATCCAGGAGAGACAATTTAAAATTATTGGTCTACCTAAAAACCATGATCACAAAAAAAGACTGGACAGCATCTCTCTCAAAGTCATCAAGGATAACTGCTTCAAGGTCCTAGAACCAGCAGGTAAAATAATCATTGAAAGAATTGTCCCATCAACTCCTGAAAGAGACCCCAAATTGAAAACATCATGAACTATTGTAGCCAAATTTCAAAATTACTGGGTCAAAAAGAAAATACTGCAAACAGCCAGAAAGAAACAATTTAAAAAATCATGGAACCACAGTCAGGATTTACATAGGACCTTGCAGTTTCTATATTAAAACATTGGAGGGCATGGAATATGGTATTTGCTTAGGTAAAAGAGTTTAGATTATAACAAAGGATCAACTACTCAGTGAAACTGAGCATAATCTTTCAGGGGAGGAGATGGATATTCCATGAAACAGGGGATTTCCAAACATTCATGATGAAAAGATCAGGGCTCAATAGAAAATCTGAGCTTCAAATACAAGACTGAAGACATAAAAAGGTAAATGGGAAAGAAAAAAACCAACAACATGGTTGCCCAATAAGGGCAAACTATTTACATTCCAACAAGGGAAGATAACATTTGTAATCCTTGAGAACTGCAGTGTTAATACACTATTTCAAAGTATTATACAAAGACAGAGGTTGTGGGTATAAGTTGATTTTATGTGATGAAAACAAATCCAATGAAGTGGTGTAAAGGCATTGTCCTGGGAGAAGAGGAAAGAAGGAGGCAGACAAGGGTAAATTACATCACATGAAAAGGCACAAAAGTCTACTACTGTAGAGAAAAAGAAGGGAGGGAGATGAGCATTATTTGAACGTTACTCTCATCAGATTTGGCTCAAAGACAGAATGATATAATCAGTTAGACACAGAAATCTAACTTACCCTTACAGAAAGTAAGAGGAGAAAGGGGAAAGAAAAGAGAGAGGGTAGATAGAAGAGAGAGAAGAAGTAGTCAGGGTAAAGGGGAAGAAAAGGAAGGCAGCCGATAAAAGGGAGAGAAGACTGAGGGAGGTGCTGATCTAAAGCAAAACTCTAGTGAGCAGGGAAAGGGAGAAAGGAGGGAGAAAAGCATAAATGTGGGAAAAAGGATGGAGAGAAAAACACAGAGAGTAATCGAAACTGTGAAAATAAATGAAATGAACTGTCCCATAAAACAGAAGCAGAGAGCTGCAATGCTAATTATGGGAATTAAAAATCTTCCCTACCTGTTAATGGGCCTGCTCATTAAGGGAAGTTTGATTGGGGGAGATTTTTTTAGTAGGAAGGCCCACACCTTTTCTTAATTTCTAATGAGGTCCTGGTTCTCAAGGGTTGTGATGCCCTCTGGCTCTGAAAAGTATAGGTATGTGCATCTATACACATACACACACACACATCCACACATACACACACACACACACACACACACTCTCTCTCTCTCTCTCTCTCTCTGTCTCTGAGATGAGGTTTTGTTTTGGGATTTACTCAATGAATGTGTTTGTTTGGCTAGATGAGATTCTGGGTAGTTGTTAAGGAGCCCCCCACCCCGGCTTTAAAACTTCAGATGATGGTGCTTCTCTCTCTGGTAACTATGTATGTATGGTCAGATAGTTGGAATCCCTGTCTGTTGGTCTTTCTGTTTGCAATTTTTTCTTATAATTTCTGTTTCTATTATCCCTAAATTTCGGGGTGCTGACTTTTCCCCCTAAACAAAGTGAATGATATATGTGCTTGATTAAAGTAGATTATTGCCCCCTCAAAAGTTGCTTTCCTTTTAGAAAAGCAGATCAAGGAACCTGTGCAGTAAACCCTCCCATGTAAGACAGGGTCCTTCCTGATAAAATAGCAGAGTGGATTAAGAACCATAATCCTACAATATGTTTTTTAAAAGAAACACATTTGAAGCAGAAGGATACACAAAGACTAAAGGTAAAATACTGGAGCAGAATATATTATGCTTCATTTGCAGTAAAAAAAAAAAAAAATAAGCAGAGAGAGCAATCCTAACCTCAGAAAAAGCAGAAGACAAGATAGATGAAATAAAAATAGATAAGGAAGGAAAACACATTCTGCTAAAGGTAATGGAGTAATAACATTACTAAATATATATGCACAAGTGCTAAAGCATCCAAAATCTTAAAGGAAAAGTTAAGGGAGTTAAAGGAAGAGATAGATAACAAAACTATACTAGTGGGCACCCTCAACCTCCCCCCTCTCAGAACTGGACAAATCTAACAAAAAATAAACAAGAAAGAAGCTAAAGAGCTGACTAGAATGTTACAAAAGGTAGGTATGTTTGATTTCTGGGAAAAAATGGATAGAGATAGAAAGGAATATATCTTTTTCTCAGTGGTACATGACACCTACACAAAAATTGACCACATCCTAGGGCATAAAAATTGCACAATCCAATGAAGAAAGGCAGAAATAATAAATGCATCCTTTTCAGATCATGATGCCATAAAAATTACATGTAATAAAGGGCCACAGAAACATAAGACTAAAAATGATTTGGAAAATAAATAACCTAATCCTAAAGAATGAATGGTTAAATAACAAATCATAGAAACAATCAATAACTACTTCTAAGAAAATAAAAATAAGGAGACAACAAACCAAAATTTATGGGATGCAACAAAAGCAGTTCTCAGGGGAAGTTTTATATCTCCAAATGCTTATATGAATAAAATAGAGAAAGAAGAGATCAATGAATTGGGCATGCAACTAAAAATGTTAGGAAAAGACCAAATTAAAAATCCCCGACTAAATACCAAAATAATGATTCTGAAAAGCAAAAGAGAGGTTAATAACCCTGAAATTAAGAAAACTTTGAACTAATAAATAAAACTAGGAGCTGGTGTTATGGAAAAAATAAAAAACAAAACAAAACAAAAAATAAACAATTTTAGCAAAGTTGCAGGATACAAAATAAATCAATAGAAATCATCAATATTTTTATGTAAAACTAACAAAGCCCAACAACAAGTGATAGAAAGAGAAATTCCACTTAAAGTTATTGTAGACATAAAAATTTTGGGAATCTACCTCACAAAACAAACCCGGGAACAATACGCAACAAATTACAAAACACCTTTCACGCAAATGAAGTCAGATCCAAATAATTTGAAAAATAGCAGTTGCTCATGGTTTGGTTGAGCCAATAATATAATAAAAATGACAATTCTACCTAAATTAATTTATTTGTTCAGTGCTATCATATCAATCAAAATACTAAAAAATTATTTTATACAGCTAGCAAAAAACAACAACAAAATTCAACTGGAGCAACAAAAGCTCCAGAATATCAAGGGAATTAATGAAAAGAAATGCAAGGGAAAGTGGCCTTGACCTGCCAGATCTTAAATTGTATTTGAAAGCAGCAACTGCCAAAACTACTTAGTGGTTGCTGTCTTTCTCTCTCTGAAGAGGAACAAAATAACATCACTATGGTAAAGTCAAGTTTCAATGTGTCTGACTGAGGGTGATCAAACAAAATGAGTTCAGAATCTCTACCCCAGGTTGAGCATAAATAGTCTGTGAACATTGGGGGTGGATATTCTAAATTTGTGCATCCTGCACTCCCTCTGAGCTGTTTCAATTCTGCTTTGCTCATAGAGCACAGCACCTTCTCTGATGTGGGCACACCATGGTGAGCAGTTCTGTGCCAGTGTCTCCCATGTGGCACAATCAAACTCAAAGTTCTTGAGAGAGGCCTTGAGAGAGTCCTTGTATCACTTCTTCTGACCACCAGGTGAATGCTTGCCCTGTGTGAGTTCTCCATAAAATAGGCAAGCACATGTTTTGCATCTGAACAAAACCAGTCAGCCCACTGGAGTTTTGTTATCTGAGCAGAGAGTGAATGTGTGGCAGTTTAGCTCTACTTTGCATATCAGTGTCCAAGACCTTATCTTGCCAGATGATCCTCAGAATCTTCCTAAGACAGTTTAAATGGAAGAGATTCAGTTTCCTGGCATGGCCCTGGTAGACTGTCCACGTTTTACAAGCATATAAAAATGAGGTCAGCTCAATGGCTCTGTAGACCTACAGTTTGGTAGGCAGTCTAATACCTCTTTTCTCCCATAGTTTCCTTTGGAGCCTCCCAAATACTGAGCTAGCTCTGGCTTGCATGTGTCAACATCACTGTCAATGTGTACATCCCTGGAAAGTACACTACCAAGGTAAGTAAACTTATCCACAGCACTGAAAACTCCTCCATTTGCTGTAACTGATGTTTCTACATATGGATGGTGTAGTGGTGGCTGTTGAAGTACTTGTATTTTCTTGGTATTAATTTTTAGGCCAAAATTAGCACAGGCAGCAGAGAATTGATCCTTACTTTGTTGCATCTCAGCTTCAGAGGCTGCATTGAGTGCACAATCATCTGCAAACAGAAAAGCATGCACCAAACACTCACTCCACTTTGGTCTTGGCTTGTGGCCTTTTTAAAATGAAGAATCTGTCACCAGTGCAGTAGCTGACCTTGATGCTATGTTCATCCTCATGGAAAGCATTTGACAACATGGCTGAAAACATAATGCTAAAAAGCATGAGAGCAAGCACACTGCCTTATTTCACTCCATTGGTGACTGGGAAAGCACAAGGGCATTGGTACTGACTAAGAAATAGTGGTGAATCAGCAGTAGTTAATGACTATAGTAATCTACTATTTGAAAATCCCCAAAACTCCAGCTTCTAGGAAAAGAACTTACTATTTAACAAAAACTGCTGGGAAAACTGGAAAATAGTGCGTCAGAAACTAGGCATAAAGCAATATCTTACACGCTATACCAAGATAAAGTCAAAATAAGTATATGATTTAGATATAAAGACTGATACTGAGAACAAGGAATAGTTTACCTGCCAGATCAATGGAGAAGGGAAGAAATTGTGACCAACCAAGATAGGGAGAACATTATGAAATGCAAAATTGACAGTTTTGATTACATTAAATTGTAAAGTCTTTACAGAAACAAAGCCAATGCAACCAAGATTAGAAGGGAAGCAGAAAGTTAAGAAATAATTTTTATAGCCAGTGTCTATGATAAAGGCCTCATTTCTAATTGTTTACAGAACAGAGTGAAATTTATAGGAACACAAGTTATTGTCCAAATGATAAATGGTCAAAGGATAAAAACAGGCAGTTTTCAGAGGAAGAAAACAAAGCTATCTATAGTCATAAAAAATGCTCTAAATTAAGACTGATTAGAGAAATGCAAATCCAAATGACTCAGAGGTACCACATCACACCTATCAGATTGGCTAACTTGACAAAACAAGAAAATGATAACTATTGGAAATGATGTGGAGAAGTTGGAACACTAATGCATTGTTGTTGAGGTTGGGAACTGATCCAACTATTCTGGAGAGTAATTTGGCACTATGCTCAAAGGCCTATAGAATTGCATAGACTTTGATCAAACAACACAACATCTAGATCTGTATCCTAATGAGAGCATAAAAATGGGAAAAGGACCCATATACACAAAAATATATATAGTAGCTCTTTTTTCATGGCAAACAATTGGATACTGAGGGGATGTCCATCAGTTAGGCAATGGCTGAACAAGTTGTCACATATAAATGGAATACTATTGTGATATGAGAAATGATGAGCAGGTAGACTTCAGAAAAAACTGGAAAAGCTTATATGAACAGATGCTAAGTGGAATGAGCAGAACCAGGAAACCATTGCACACAGTAACAGCCACATTGTGTGATGACTGACCTTGACAGACTTAGCTCTTCTCAGCAATACCACAACTCCAAAAGACTCACAATAGAAAATGCCATCCACTCCCACAGAAAGAAGGTTAGGAGTCTGAATGCAGATGGAAGCAGACTATTTGTTCTCCTTTTCTTTTGTTTCTTCTTTCTTGTGGTTCCTCCCCTTAGTTCTTTAGAGTATGACTAATGTGGGTGTAGTGTGTATTCCGTGAAGACCAATATCTTTGGTGTGATGGCTGCTGAGTGCTTTTCTGGCCTCTTTCCACCTTTGGTGTCCACCTGTTCTACCTAACTCTCACCTGTGGCTCTAAGAAGCTGCAGCACGCACAGTGGCCACACCCCAGGAAACTATTTCAGCAGACAGGCCAAACCAGGCTGAGGGTAACCAAGGGGTCTCAAACCCATTGGTGAGTTAGGGGGGGTGTCTACCCCAAGCATATGAAGACTTCCTCTGGTGGAATGGGTGGATGAGAACAATATGCTTCAAAAGCCATGAAGGCAGCTGAAGCAGGCAACGTGGAGCGCTTAGAGCTTGGTTAGACACCGAAGACACCAATGTCATCCACTGTATCCTGAGCCATTGCCAGTCATCTTGACTGTGCCCTGCCACTGGACTATGATGACACTAGAGGAGAAAGTGAGGCTGGTGACTTTGTGCAATTCTGCCTCACTTAAATCCAATTTATGCATGAATCAAAAGGCATCACCCATACCATTTCACTATTATGACTCAAAGTCCTGTGGTGAGAAGCAAGTGATGAAGCAGCAGGTGTGCATACACCAGGAGCTGTAATCACAACCCTGCACACAGGTGGCCCAGGCCATAGGATCATTTCTTACTGGAACCAGCAGTGGGACTTGGGAGCCCACTGGGTGTCTTAGCAGCCTTTTCAGGATCACACTGCTCACCTCCTGGTGTGAGGAAGCAGGCTAGAAAAGGTGCCCTAACCATTGTCTGCTTACCCAACCCTGACCTGGTTACCGTGGCAGGCAGGGAATCCCACTATGTGGTTGAAACATAAAAAAATGTACAAAACATCTACAAAGGTGATTCCACTCACCATTGGCGCATGGAACATGCACACACTAATAGACAACACAAAATTCAGTAGACCAGAAAAAAGAACTGCTCTTGTTGCAAGAGAACTCAACAGGTATCACATCCAAATAGCAGCCCTGAGAGAAACAAGGTGGGCAAATGAAGGTCAGCTTGCTCAAGTTGGAGCTGGATACATCTTTTTCTAGATTGGGTGCAGTGAAGGGGAGTGTTGGGAAGCTGGTGTGGGTTTTGCAATCAAAACTCATCTAATCAGCAAGCTGGTATGACTGCCAAAAGGAGTAAATGACAGGCTCATGACATTGAGATTGCCACTTGCAGGAAAACACCATGCCAACATCATCAGTGCTTCTGCTCCCACCATGACAAACCCTGATGAAGTCAAAGAAAAATTTTATGAAGAACTACAGACCCTTATCATCAATGCGCCAAAAGAGGACAAGTTTATCATTCTGGGTGACTTTAATGCTAGAGTAGACTCAGACTACCAGACTTGGCAGGGCATCCTTGGGAGGAATGGAGTTGTAAACAGCAACAGCAGTGGTCATTTACTGCTGAAGACTTGCATATCACATGACCTTCTCATCACCAACCCCATCTTCTGCTTACCTAAACAGAATATAACTTCATGGATGCACCCTTGCAGTAAACACTGGCATCTAATAGATTATGTGATAGTAAGGAGAAGAGACAGACAAGATGTGAGAGTGACAAAGGAGATTATCCCCCAGGAGTTCAAGGATGCTTCCATTGTCCATCTCTGTAAGGGTAAAGGGAATAGATTGTTGACAAATGCTTTCAATGAGGATGAACATGGCATCAAGGTCAATTACTGTACCGATGGCAAGTTCTTCAATTTGAAAAGGCTACAAGCCAAGACCAAACTTGAGGGAGTGTTGGTGCGTGATTTTCTGTTTCCAGATGACTGTGCACTCAATGCAGTCTCTAAAGCTGATATGCAATAAAGTGTGGATTAATTCTCTATTGTCTGTGCTAAGTTTGGCCTAATAATTAACACCAAGCAGGTGCTCCATCATCCACCACACCATCCATATGTGGAACCATCAGTTACAACAAATGGAGATGTTTTGAATGTTGTGGATAAGTTCACTTACCTTGGTATTGTTCTTTCCAGGGATGTACACATTGACAATGAGGTTGATGTGCACATTACCAGAGCTAGCTCAGTGTTTGGGCGGCTTCAAAGAAAAGTTTGGGAGAGAAGAGGTATTAGACTGACTACCAAACTGAAGATCTACAGAGCTATTGTGCTGACCTCATTGCTATATGCTTGTGAAACATGGACAGTCTACCAGTACGATGCCATTAAACTGAATAGCATCCATTTCAACTTCCTTAGGAAAATTCTGAGGATCACCTGGATGGATAAGGTACCATACACTGAAGTCCTTGCTCGAGCTGAACTGCCAAGTATTCCAACTATGCTCCAGAGAGTGCTTGGTTAGACACCAGGGACACCAGTGTCATCCACTGCATCCTGGGCCATTGTCAGTCATCTTGACTCTGTCCTGCCACTGGACTATGATGACACTGGAGCAGAAAGTGAGGTTGATGACTTCGTGCAGCTCTGCCTCACTTAAATCCAATTTATGCATGAATCAAAAGACATCACCCATACCATTTCACTACGATGGGCTGGCCATGTTGTCCAGATGCAAAATGTACTCTTGCCAAAAAGACTATTTTATGGAGAACTTGCATGGGGCAGGCGATCACATGGTGGCCAGAAGAAACAATACAAGGGCACTCTCAAAGTCTCTCTCAAGAACTTTGGATTTGGGGCATCTGAACAATGAGGCCAGGGGGCAGAGCTAAGATGGTGGAGTGAGAACAAGGACTCAACTAAGCATTTAGACAAACTCCTTCAGATACATCTGAAAAGAGAATTTGCCCAAATTTTGGAGGTGCAGAATCCCACAGGAGACAGACTGTGGCAGATTCACACCCCAGGTCAGACTAGAAGGTCGATGGGAAGGATTTGTTCCACGAGGGCGAGCCCACAGTGCACAGCGTGTCCAGCACAGGAAAGCAGGAGGGCCCTGGGAAGGCCTGACACAGAAGCAGGCAGAACAGTGGGGTGGCAGCCCAGGGTGAGAGACCAGCGGAGCCAAGCAAGTGACAGCCGCTGAACCCCAGATATCGCAGCAGCAGCTCCTGAGACTTTGAGCCCGCAGATCAAATGTCTGTAAGTCACCTATTAGAACATCCAGGAACTAAAATAGCAGAGTGATTGCCTCCTCCTTTATTGACCTTGAAAGAACCATAAAATATTTCCTCAGAAAAGTCCCAGATCAGTGGGCACAGCAAAGGGGCAAACAGTATCATAACACCTGAGGCTAGGAAAATAACTAAGGGGGATTCCTCTTACTGTGGCAGAGGCTAACCAGAAGGAGAGGGGCCCCAGGGTGGTAGAAACTCTCACTAGGACTCAGGTGTGCCTCAGCACAAGGAGAGGAGCTTCAGGGGAGGTGGAAACTCACATTCAGACCCATGTGAGCCTCAGCGCTAGATGAGGAGCTCGGAAACTCACACTAGGACCTAGGTGAGCCTCAGTGCTAGGAGAGGAGCTCCAGGAGGGGTGGAAACTCTCCTTAGGACCCAGGTGTATCTCAGCACTCCAGGGGAAATGGGGAGACAATAGGGCAGCCAAGATTACCAACCCCTGAGCTTGCCTTTGCCTCAGCTCAGCTGAGGAGATCTCCTGGGACCAGACCACCTCTACCCCACACTTAACAAGCTAGCCCAGGGCTTATAGGAGAAACACAAAACAAAAACATAAAAAGGTATCTGCCCTTAGCTTTTTTACACCAGTCAGCTCAACACCAAATTCTGCAGCTTCTAACTGAAAAAACCAGAACCCACAACAGAAATCATCATCACAAGAAAGAAAAAGCAAAACAAGGGTGAAAAAATCATAGAAACTTTCTATGGGGACAGGAACCAAAAGAAGAATACAAAAGAGGTCAGTACTGAGACTGTAATTCCATCTGAAACTTCAGAAACTACCATGAACTGTTCACATGCACAAAGAGCTCTCCTGGAACAGCTGAAGAAGGAAACAGAAGAGAAACTGGCAATGATTTTAAAAGTATGAAAAAAGAATTCACCGATGAGAACATCTCCATAAAAAGGAAAACTGAACAAATGGAAAAGGAAGTACAAAAACTAACTGGAGAAAATAACTCCTTAAAAGGAACAATTGGACAGAGGGAAAAGGAGATGCAAAAGTTAACTGAGAAAACAATTTGATAAAATTTAAAACTGGGCAAGTAGAAACTAATGACTCTATGAGACAGCAAGAATCAGTCAAACAAAATCAAAAGAATGAAAAGATAGAAGACAGTGTAAAATATCTAACTGGAATAACAATAGACCTGGAATATAGATCCAGGAGAGATAATTTAAGAATTATTGGCCTGCCAGAAAGCCCCGATGAAAAAGAGAGTCTGGGCAATGTCTTCCAATAAATCATCAAGGAAAACTGCCCAGAAGTGCTAGATGCAGAGAGAAAAATACTCCTCAAAAGAATCTACCAATCACCTCCTGAAAGGGATCCCAAACTAAAAACACCAAGAAATATTGTTGCCAAATTCCAGAACTATCAAGTGAAGGAGAAAATATTACAGGCAGCCAGAAAGAAACCATTCAAATATCGAAGAGCTACAGTCAGGATCACACAGGGCCTTGCAGCTTCTACATTAAAAGATTGAAGGAATTGGAATCTGATATTCCATAAGGCAAAGGAGCTAGGACTACAACCAAGGATCAATTACCCAGCAAAGTTCAGCATAACATTTCAGGCAAGGAGATGGACATTCAGTGAAACAATGGATGTCTAGACCTTCCTGACAAAAAGGCCAGAACTCAATAGAAAATTCGATCTTCAAATGCAGGTCTGAAGAGAGGCATAAAAAGGTAAACAGGGGAAAAGAAAAACTTATTACTCAGTTTGGGCAAACTACTTCCATCCCTATAAGGGAAAATGATGCTTGCTAATCTTGAGAATTGTACATCTATTATGAAATATAAGAGGGATATACACAGAGGGAATGGGTATAAAGTAAATGATGTGATGAGAAAAATATGATTTAAGTGTGCAAAGGGATTGTAACAGGAGATGAGAAAAGGGGGAAGTAGAAAATGGTAAATCACATCACAGGAAGAAGTACAAAATTATAGTAGAGGGAAAGAGGGGAGAGAGATGAGCATTGTTTCAGAGGTACTCTCATCTGATTTGGTTCAAGGAGGGAGCAATAAACTTAATTAAGTATATAAATCTAACTAGCTCTATAGGCAGGAGGAGGGGAAGGGGGAAGAAAGGGGAGGGGAAGCTAAAAGGGAGGGATGAAGTAGTAAGGATAAAGGGAAGCAAAAGGGAGGGGAGCTGAAAGTAGGAAGGGAAGACTGCTGGAGGTGGTGGAGAAAAGTAAAAACTCTACTGAGGGAAAGGGAGACAGGAGAACTAAAAGCACAAACGATGGGAAAGAGGATGGAGGGGAAGACAGAGATTGTAATCATAACTGTGAATGTGAATGGAATGAACTCACCCATAAAACAGAGGTGGACAGCAGAATGGATTAAAAGCCATTATCCAATAATATGTTCTTTATAAGAAACACATTTGAAATGGGGGGATACACACAAGGTAAAGGTAAAAGGTTGGAATATATTGTGCCTCAGCTGATGTAAGAAAAGCAGGGGTACCAATCCTAATCTCAGACAAAGCAAAAGCACAAATACATCTAATCAAAAGAGATAAGGAAGGAAACTATATCCCGCTAAAAGGCACCATAGATAATGAAGCAATGTCATTACAAAACATGTATGCTCCAAGTGTGATAGCATCCAAACTCTTAGAGGAGAGGTTGGAGGAGTTGAAGGAAGAAATAGACAGCAAAACTATACTGGGAGGGGACCTCAACCTCCCCCTCTCTGAACTTGATAAATCTAACTTCAAAATAAACAAGAAAAAGGTTAAGGAGGTAAATAAAACTCTGGATAAGGTAGATATGATAGATCTCTGGAGAAAACTGAATGGATATAAAAAGAAATATACCTTTTTTCTCAGAGGTACATGGCACATATACAAAAATTGACCATGTTCTAGGGCATAAAAACCTCACAATCCAGGGCAGAAAGGCAGAGATAGTCAATGCATCCTTCTCAGGTCATAATGCAATAAAAATTATATATAATAAAAGGCCAAGGAAAGATAAACCAAAAGTCAATTGGAAACTAAATAATCTAATCCTAAAGAAGGAGTGGGTTAAACAAGAAATCATAAAAACAATGAACAACTTCATTCAAGAGAATGACAATAATGAGACAACCTATCAAAACTTAAGGGATACTGCAAAAGCAGTTCTTAGGGGAAGTTTTATATCTTTGAATGCCTACATGAATAAAATAGAGAAAGGAGATCAATGGCTTGGGCATGCAGGTGAAAAAGTTAGAAAAAGAATGAATGGAAAATCCCCAAGTAAATACTAAATTAGAAATACTGAAAACCAAAGGAGAGATTAATAAAATTGAAATTAAGAAAACTATTGAATTAATAAATAAAACCAAGAGTTGCTTTTTAAAAAAACTAATAAAATTGAAAAACCTTTGGTCAATCTGATTTAAAAAAAGAAGAAAACCAAATGACTAAAATTAAAAATGAAAGGGGGGAACTCACATCCAATGAGGAAGAAATAAAAACAAGAATTAGAAATTACTTTGCCCAACTTTATGCCCATAAATTTGACAATCTAAATGAGATGGATGTGTATTTAAAAAAATACAAGTTGCCCAGATTAACAGAAGAGGAAGTTGAATACTTAAACAATCCCATCTCAGAAAAAGAAATTGAACAAGCCATCAATGAAATCCCCAGGAAAAAATCCCCAGGGCCAGATGGATTTACAAGTGAATTTTATCAAACATTTAAAGAACAATAAATTCCAAAACTATATAGACTATTTTTGAAAACTGGGGAAGGAGTCCTCCCAAATTCTTTTTTATAATACAAATGGGGTTTTGCTAGCTAAACCAGGAAGAGACAAAACAGAGAAAGAAAATTATAGACCAATTTCTCTGATGAATATAGATGCAAAAATTTTAAACAAGATTTTAGCAAAATGAATACAGCAACTTATCATGAAAATAATACATTATGATCAAGTAGGATTGCAAGGATATGAGGAATGCAGGGCTGGATCAATATTAGGAAAACTATCAGCATTATCGACCATATCAACAACAAAGCTAACAGAAACCACATCATTATCTCAATAGATGCAGAAAAAGCTTTCAGCAAAATACAACTCCCATTTCTATTAAAAACACTGGAGAGCATAGGAATAAAGGGAACTTTATACAAAATAATAAGCACTATCTACCTAAAACCTTCAAGCATTATATGCAATGGAGATCAGATAGATACATTTCGAATAAGATCAGGGATGAAACAAGGATGTCCATTATCACCACTATCATTCAATATGGTACTAGAAATGTTAGCTGTAGCAATTAGACAAGATAAAGAAATTGAAGGAATTAGAATAGGCAAAGAAGAAACAAAGTTATCACTCTTTGTAGATGATATGATGATATACTTAGAAAATCCCAGAGATTCAAGTAAAAAACCACTTGAAATAATAAACAACTTTGGCCAAGTTGCAGGTTACAAAATAAACCCACACAAATCTTCTGCCTTTCTAAATATTAGTAACAAAGCCCAACAGCAAGAGATAGAAAGAAAAATCCCATCTAAAGCCAGGGTTGACACCGTAAAATATTTGGGAGTTTACCTGCCAAATCAAACCCAAGGACCATATGAACACAACTACAAGACACTTTTCAAAGAAATAAAGTCAGATCTAAGTAAGTGGAAAAACATCAGCTTCTTATGGGTAGGCCGAGCCAATATAATGAAAATGACAATTTTACCTAAATTAATTTACTTATTTAGCGCCATACCAATTAAACTATCAGATAACTATTTTCTAGAACTGGAAAAAGGAGTATCAAAATTCATCTGGATGAACAAAATATCCAGAATATTAAGGGGACTAATGAAAAGAAATGTTAGGGAAGGTGGCCTAGCTCTACCAGATCTCAAATTGTATTATAAAGCAGCAATTATCGAAACCACTTTGTACTGGGTAAGAAACAGAAGAGTAGACAAGTGGAATATGCTAGGTACTCAAGACATAATAAACAAGGAATATAGCTATCCACTGTTTGATAAACCCAAGGACCCCAGCTTCTGGGAATGAATTCACTATTCGACAAAATTGCTAGGAAAACTGGATAAAAGTGTGGCAAAAACTAGGCATAGACTAATGCCTGACACCATGCACAAGAATAAAATCCAAATGGGTACATGATCTAGGAATAAAGATTGATACTATAGACAAATTAGTGAAGCAAGGAACAGTGGATTTATCAGATTTATGGAGAAAGAAAGAATGTTTGACTAAAGAAGAGATAGAAAGCATTATGAAGTGCAAGATGAATAATTTTGATTACATTAAAAAGAAAAGTTTTTGCACAACCAAACCCAATGCAACCAAAATTCAGGGTATGTAGAAAACTGGGAAAGAATTTTTACAGCTAACCTCAGGGATAAAGGCCTCATTTCTAGAATATATAGAGAACTAAGTCAATTGTACAAAAATACATGTCATTCCCCAACTGATAAATGGTCAGAGGATATGAACGGGCAATTTTCAGAGGAAGAAATTAAAGATATCTATAGTCATCTGAAAAAAATGCTCTCAATCACTTTTGATTAGAGATGCAAATCAAAACAACTCTGAGATACCACATCACATCCATCAGATTGGCAAACATGACAGAACATGAAGATGATAAATGTTGGAAAGGATGGGGGAGAGTTGGAACACTAATACACTTTTAGTGGAGCTGTGAGCTGATCCAACCATTCTGGAACTATGCCCAAAGGGTTACAAAAATGTGCATACCGTGTGACCCAGCAATAGCACCTCTAGGACTGTATCCCCAAGAGATCCTAAAAATGGGAAATGCTTCCACATGTACAAAAATATTTATAGCAGCACTCTTTGTGGTGGGCAAAAACTAGAAATCAAGGGGATGTCCATCAACTGGAGAATGGCTGAATGAATTATGGTATATGAATGTGATGGAATACTATTGTGCTATAAGAAATGATGAACAGGAAGACTTCAGAGAGGCCTGGCAGGACTTATATGATCTGATGCTGAACAAAAGGAGCAGAACCAGGAGAATTTTGTGCACAGCAATGACCACAGTGTGCAAGAGTTTTTTGGGGGAGACTTGGAACTTCATTGGAATGCAAGGACTTAAAAAAAAAATTCCCAATGATCTTCTAAGGCACAACACCTTCCACATCCAGAGAAAGAACTATGGAATAAATTCATAAACCATAGCAGATCATTTGTGTGTGTGTGTTTCTGTGTGTATTGTGTTTTGGTTTGTTAGATGATTGCTTCCACTCATTTTAATTCTTCAACACAGCATGACTACAGTGAAAATATATTTAATAGCCCACATCAGAAAAGGTGCTGTGCTCTTTGAACAAAGCAGAAATGAGACAGCACAAAGGAAACACCGGATGTGCAAATTTGGGATATCCACCACAAATATTTACATGGACTCTCTGTGCCCAACCTCTGGTAGAGCCTTCCAAGTTTCTGTTGGTCTGATCAGCCACAGCTGGACACACTGAAATTTCACTTTATCATAGTGAGGCCATTTTGGTCTCCTTCAAAGATGAAGGACAAAAACCAATGCGAAAACATGTTTCATATGAATATATAAGTACAGCCTATATCACATTGCATGCTGTCTTAAGGAGGGGGAAAATATTCAAAACTCAAAATTTTAAGGAAGGGAATTTTGAAAACTAAAAATAAATTAATTAATTATGAAAAATCTAAACAAAACAAAATGAGCCTAGACATCAGCTTTCAAGAAATTATCAAGGAAAAGTGTGCTGACAATCTAGAAACTGAGGATAAAGTTGAAATTGAGTGAATCCACTAAACACCTCTTGAGATACTCAAATGAAAACTCATAGGAATGTTATGTCCAATTCCAGAGCTCCAAGGTCAACGAGAAAATATTGCAAGGGCACAGAAAGAAACAATTCCAGTAGGGATGGAGCCACAGCCAGGATCACACAAGACTGAGGCAACTTCTAGATAATACTGGAGAAAGGGCTTGGAATGTGACATTGTGCAGGGCAAAGGAGCTAGGATGGCAAGTACCAATCACCTTCCCAGTAAAACTGAGTATGATCCTTGAGGAAAAATGCAAAATGTGCAATGAAACAGAGGACTTCTAAGCATTCTTGAAGAAAAGACTAGAGCTGAAGAGAACATCTGACTTTCAAATACGAGACTCAAGAGAAGCATAAACAGATCAACACTAAAGAGATTCAATAAGATTTATCTATCGTTTAATTGAAATTTTTAAAATATGAAACATTAGTACAAATAAGAAAAGAACAAATGAAGAAACCTAAATATGTTAAAATGAAAATAATACAAAATAAGAAAAGAAAAAAAGCCTTGCCATGTGCACACCAGAATGAGAGAGAGGATTCAAAATATGCAGTAATAAATGTCCATTTCAGTAAATAGTGTGTTCACCCTTCGTTGCCACCAGAGCAATGATGACATGACTGGCACTTGACTTTGTTTGGGCTGAGAGCTGGCGATCCTTCCTTTGCTTCCTTGTAAACTGTGTTGAGTTGTCTGCTCTGTCCTACTGACTTTAAAGGTGAAACTCTTCCCATTCTTACATGGGAAGATGAGACCTGTAACGCCTAAGAACTTTCTGATTAGGGGGCACTGAGAAGGGGTAGGTATAGAGAGAGGGCACAGGTTTAAGTGGAATATGATGGGACAATATGGAAAAATATGAAATTAAGGGCTGAGTAAAAGGAATGTACTGGAAGAAAGGGAAATGGAAAAGTAGAATGAGGTAAATTATCTCACATAAAGATGCATGAAAGACATATTAGAGTGGAGGGGAAGAGGGGAGAGGTGCCAGGGAAGACCTTATTCTCATCAGCACTGGCTTGAAAAGGGAATAACATACAACTCACTTAGGTATAGAGATTTATCTTACCCTATAGGAAAGTAAGAAGGGAAGGGGGTAAGAGAATGGGAGGGAGTGCTCCTAGAAGGGAGGGCATAATGGGAGGGGGAGAAAATTGTCAGAAGCAAAACAGTTTTGAGAAGGGTCAGGGTGAATGGAGAGAGAAAACAGAATAAACATGGGGAAATAGGATGGAGGGAAATGGACTTAGCAAACAATTTTTAATAAAAACTTTCAAAACAAGTTTCTCTGAAAAAGGCATCAACTCTCAAATAAATAGAGAAATGAAAGATACTTAAGAAAATAAGAATTATTGCTTAATTGATAAATGATCAAAAAATATGAAGAGTCAGTTTTCACATGTAGTAATCAAAGCTATCTATAGCCATATAATCAAAAGCTCTAAATCACTACTGAGGAGAGAAATACAAAGGAAATCAATTCTGCAATACAAGCTCAAATTTGTTAGATGGCTGATAGGACAAAAAATGAGAAAGACAAAGGTTGGAAGGATTGTGGGCAAAATTGATGTAGAGTGAACTCTGTCCAGAGGACTTATAAAATCATCCATCCTCTTTGACCCAGCAATACCACTACTACGTCTGTATCCCAAAGAGAGAAAAAACAAAAAGGACCTATATGTAAAAAAAAAATATTTATACCAACTCCGTTAGAGGAGGCAAAGAATGAGAGACTGAGGGGATGCTCATCCACTGGGGAATGGCTGAACAAGTTGTGGTATAGGATTGTAATGGAATACCATCATATTACATGAAATGATGCACAGGATGCTCTCAGAAAAGCCTGTGAAGATTTACAGGAGCTGATGCAAAGTAAGATGAGCAGAACCAGGAGAACACTGGACACAGGAACAACAACATTATAACAATAATGATCTGTGAATGACTTAGCTCTCCTCAGCAATACAACACCCTAAGACAACTGCAAAAGGCTTAGGAAAGAAAATGCTACTCATACTCTGAGAAAGAACTGGTGGGCTCTGAATGCAGATGGATGGATACTTTTGCTTACTTAATTTTTCTTGGGGTTTTATGTCTGTGTTTCCTTCCACAGCATGACTGACTGACTGACCTGGAAATATGTTTCACATGACTGAACATGTATAACCTGTACTGAATTGCCAATATCATTAGTGAACATGGCCTCAAAAATGTCAAACCAAATCCTATCACAATGAGGATCTAGACAGATGACATCCTTGGAACAGCTGTGTCCATCCCCTCCTACTCAGGCATGTTGCCCTTTGAGAGGACACAAAAGCGGCACCATACCCACTTGGCTGCTGCCTGTGCTGCCTTATTCAGCCTGTCACTAGCAAAGAACGTGAGACTTCTTAAAACAGGATCAAATGAGAGAAAATGTGTAAGCTGAATCAGGTGGCACATAGTAGGTCCATATGACCAGCTCCAACTCCCTTTTCCAGTCTTTCTACACCTCACTCTCCTCCTCTACCTCTTCTCTGACCCACAGACAAAACACTTCTGGTTGTCTCTTGACCAAATTCCCCACCTCCTTTAGCCTTTCCAATGGCTGTCTACCATGACAGGAAAGTTCTCATTCTGACCTTGGCCTCTGGGTTTCCTTCATGTCTCAGATAAAATTTCACTTTCTACAACAATAATTTTCGTCTTCCTCAAAACTGTTAAGGCCTTCCCTCTCAGAGTTAACTCCATCTGATACTGTGCAGAGCTAGTTTGGACAAATCTGCTGACATGTGGGGTGGCTAAGTGGACCTGTGGATGGAGAACTGGCTCTGGACTCAGGAGGACCTGGGCTCCAATCTTGCCTCAAACACTAGCTGTGGGACTCTGGGAAAGCCACATTGAACCCTGCTTGTCTCAGTTTCCTCCTCTCTCAAATAAGTTGGAGAAGGAAATGGCAAACCACTGAGGCTGCCTACCAGGAACAACCCAATGGGTCAAGAAGACTCAAAGAGCCAGACAGGAATAAAAAACAGCTATATAACAATAACAAATATTTACTGAATGGACCCAATAAATGGTTAAGGGGAGGGACTAAGGGAGACTGGGGACAACTGCCTGAGCTACTGTAAGGAGGGAGAGCTTGAAAACACACAGGGGAGGGCAGAGACGTGAGGAGGGGGAGTTCATGCTCCATATGCCAAAGAGAAAGGGAATCAGCTTAAGCCAGAGCAGCAGAGCAGGGCAGTGTTGTTACTACCTCATTCAATTTCATGCCTATCATTCTACAGAAATGCTCCATGAAGACCACGTTGGCAGCTTCGTAGACAATGCTCTACATCTATGGAAATGGCCTCATGGCTCATGTCTAGACACAGACTGCACTCACCTGGGGAGGGTGGCTATAGCTCACAGGGGCCATTCCCTCTGGCTCCAGGCTCCCACCTCGGGCCAGGCCTGGGTCCTCTGCAGACTGAGTTGGGCAAGGGGAGGGGTGTTGCTGTTCTCTTCCAGGACAGCAGGCTGACCTACAGGGATTCACAAGGGTGAGGCCCCAGAGCAGTTACAAAGACCCTGGCACCACCCTCAGGGAAGAGAGTCTACCCTACAGAGGAAGGGTCAAGCTTGGAAATGGAGATAGTCTGAAGAGGGAGATGCTTTCCCTCCCTCTCTTACTCCTCTCCTGCCCACCCCTCCCCTCCATTCTCCCACAGAGACCCAGGAAGCAGAGGGGTTTGGGATCCCAGATGGGATGAGACCAGGCAGAGCTTCAATGGCTTCTCAGTCAGAGCTCTCCCTCCACATGGTCCTCTGCCCTCCCTGTATCCCCCCTCACTGACTCACAGACACATTATTTAGACTACAGGCTGACTGTCTGATCTAAGAGAGAGGGAAGTTAGGGAAGGTTGAGGTGGGGGAGGGGCCTTGAATGATCAGGGGAAGCCTGAGACTGGGAGACAACGTGCAGTCAGGGGTTCAGCCCCCTGGCATGGGGCCTGAGATAGGGCTTCAGGAGCCCTGAGGAATGGGAGCAGGGGTACAGTCTGGGAGTCAAGAACATCTAACATACCTAACTGAGGGAGGTGAGGGACACTGGAAGGACAGAGGGGATCCAGCTGGACACTGAGCCTGTGGAAGCAGGATGACTGTATCCTGAGGTCTCACTAGGAGCTGGGGAGGACTGCTGGGATGCTCTGGTAGAGTTTAGGCTTTTAATCCCTGAAGGGAAACTGGAGAGAGGGAGCCACATGCCTGGGATCCGACAGGGAAGCAACACCAGAGTCTTGGGTGCTGAGAAAGGGGGTAGGAAGGAACTTTAGGACCTGTGTTCGTCTGGATATGTAGGAAGGTAGGATTCTTGGATCTAAAAAGGGGGCTGGATCTGAAGGTAAGAGAAGGGAATTCCTAACCAAGAGGTTAGAGATTAGGGGACTGGGAGACAGGACACGGGCGCCTGACAGAAGGCTGAAATCAGGACTCCCAGAATCCTATGGGCAAAGTCTGCAATCTGGAAAAGTGTTATAGAATGGAAAATCTGGGGAAGGTGAGGCAGGAATTTAGGAAGTGAAGGGGAGTCTGGGAAAGATGTAGGGGCAGGGAGCTCATCCAGGAGTCAGGATTGGGAGGAAGGTGTGCTCTGGCAGACCTGGAGGGCAATCACTATGAGGTCGGACGAGGAGGAGGGGATTGAATTCCAGGGGAAGCCAGGAAAGGGGGGGGAGGGTGAAGGGTGCTGTGGCTCAGTCCTACCTGGGACCCGCAAGCACAGAGCTGGGCTCCAGAGGACGCATCGATCTCGGCTCCAGGGAAGAAAGGAAAGAGATTTGAGGTGCAGGGAGAGCAGAGCATTCTGGGCTCAAACACTTCCTGCTCCTGCCCAGCCCACCCTGGGAGGGTCTTCCTACCCCAACAGCCCCACCCCCTCCAGTCCCCAAGGCCAAGATGATTTGGCCCTTTCCTCCAATCACACCCAGGGAGCTCAGAGATCCTGGCTGCCTGCCCTCCTGAAGCCCTGCCTTCTATCCCATGCAGTGCCTTCTCCAAGGCAATGATCCCTCCTCTGCTCTAAACTCCTCCCAGGCCTCCAAGCACCAACCCCACCCCACTGTGATCAAACTGCACCTAAGCCACCACCAATCCACCCCTCTGAGAGTTACTCCTCTGGATATCTCCAACCCTTCCCCTCCTCCCTCCCTTCATACTCACCCCCTCCTCCCCTGAGCAGAAACAGGACTTTTGTAAAACTGCAGCACCAGCCTAACTCAGTGATGCACCTAGCAGCTGGCAGCAAATGGCTCCTGGGAAAGTTGGGATCCTGTATACCATTTGTAACTCAAATCCAGATTGGATTGGACTGAGTTCTCCCACTGTAATTGTGATCTTTGATCCTCTACAAAGAGGCCAGATGTTGAGGCAGCAGAGACTCCTAATTGGCCATCAAGGCATTAGAACTGTAAGCACAAGAATAAAAGGTTACTGGATCAGACTGACTCCATCTTAAAAGGGTGTAGGGTGTGTTCAGGGAAGAGAAGTCCCTACTGTTTGGGGACTGCTGAACCCATTTCAGGCCTGCTCTCCATATTGCATCCACCTAATCCTCACCTGTGGCTCCCAGAAGCTGTAGCAAGTGCAGGGGCTACATCCCTGTAAACCATTTCCTCAGAGAAACCAGGAGAAAGAAAACTGAGTGTGGGGTGGGGGAGGGGAGTGTGCCTGCCCCAAGCATGTGAAGACTTCCCCAGTGGAATGGGTGAGTGAGAACATTGTGTTCCAGAGGCCAAGAAGGTGGCTTGGAGCTTAGTGAGACATAGAACATGCCAAGGTCATCCATTGCATCTTGACCCATCACCAGTCACTTCAATTCTGTCTTGTCACTAGGCTGTGACATCTATGGATGACTGAGGCTGAGGACTATCATGCAGCTCAGTCTCACCTAAATCCAAATTGGGAGGAAGCAAAAAGATGTCACCTATTCCATCTGACCATTTTTGCTTTTCTCAGTGTCCTGTGGTGCCATCAAGTGACAAAGTAGCAGGCCAGGATACGCTGGGAGCTGTAATCATAATCCTGCACACAGGTGGCCCAGGACATCAGGTCATCTATCTCTGGCAGCAGCAGTGGGATTTGGCAGCCCCTGAGTGTTTGAGCAACCCTGGAGGACCTCACCCCTCCCTTCCTGGTGTGATGAAGGGGCTAGAAAAGGTCCCCTAAAAATTGTCTGCTTAGACCAACCCTGGCCTGATTACCACAGCAGGCAGGGATCCCAACCTTCAGTGAAAACACCAAAAAATGTACAAAAATTTCTGCAAAGACAATTCTGCCTATTTATTAGCATGTGAAATTTTCACACACTTATGGACAAAACAATATTTAGTAGACCTGACAGAGAAATAGTTCTTGTTTCAAGAGAATTCAGCAGATATCACAAGCAAACAGCAGCCCTGAGTGAAGCAAGGCTGGCAAAGGAAGGCCAAATTACTGAAGATGAAGCTCCTTACACACATTTCTGGAGTGGCCACAGTGAAGTGGAGCACTGAGAAGCTGATGTAGGTTTTGCAATCAATACTAATCTATTCAACAAGCTTGGATGCCCATCAAAAGGACTGAATGACAGGCTCATGACAATGTGATTGTCACTTGCCAGAAAATATCATCCCACCATCATCAATGCCTATGCTCCCACCATGATGTACACTGGTGATGTGAAAGAAAAGCTTACGAAGACCTAGAGACTCATCATCAGTGCGCTAAAAGAGGACAAGCTGATGTAATTCTGGGTGACTTTATTGCTAGTCTAGGCTGAGACTAATGGCAGAGAGTCTTTGGGGGTAGAGCTGGAAACAATGACAGCTATGCTCCCTTACCACTGAAGACTTGTGCAACTCATTACCTTCCCATTACCAAAACTTTTTTCCTTTTACCTGAACACAATAAAACTTTGTGGATGTACCCTTACAGCAAACATTGGAATTTAATAGAGTATGGAGTTGTAAGGAGAAGAGACAGACAGGATGTGAGAGTGATGAATGCAATGTGTGTGCAGAGTGCTGGAAAGGTCACAGACTTATCCTCTCCAAGCTGTATGTTTGTTTCCAACAATAGCAGCAGCCCCAGGTCTACATGATTAGCAGAAACTCAATGCTAGAACACTTCTCTGAGGAGGAATGTTTGTTTTCAAGTTGGAGGGAACAGAAAAGCATTGGAGAGTGTTCAGATGAATGGTGGATAACACTGATTCTATTCATCTGGATCAGAACGGGAACAAATATCAAGATTGGTTTGATGAAAATGATGGTGAAATTCTGAAACTGCTACATGAAAATGAAGAACTCCACAGGGTTTACCAGAAGGGTCGTTCATCCATCTCTAAGACATCAACATTTAACTCTCTCACAGAAAGTGAAGCTTAGAGAGATCCAGGATTCTTGGCTCAGTCAGAAGGCTGAGGAAACTTAGTTTTATACTTACAGTAAAAATCTAAAATGCTTTTATGATGCCCTGAAGGTTACTTACAGGCAAGGATTTATGCTGCAGCTTACCTATTCACCGTCACCTTGATTACTGATAAAGACATGAGGCTAGAGAAATACGCTAAATGTTTCCATAGTGTTCTCAAGAGACTGTCATCAATCATAAGTATTCATCTTTCCTGAACACATTTTATACCCATAGAGTGTACGAATCAGAGAATGATCATCTTGGTAAAACAGAAGGAGGAGGTGGACAGTGAAAAGAGGGAGAGACATCCATGTTGGAAAGGGGATGAGAAAAGGATGGAACTCAGAAACTACTGAACAGGTCTAGTTGAAGGGGAAAGGACAAAGGGAAATCAATATGAGAAACTGAGAGGCTAAATGAGAAGGAAGATATGTAGAAGGAGATGAAAGCAGGAGACAGAAGCACATTCCTGGAGAAACTACAGTTAAAATATAAGGCGTCTTCTAAATGGGACAACAAAGGGATATGAATATTTCTTTGCAGCACATCAAAGTTCTTTGAATATCACCAGGGTACAGAGACCCTGCAAACAAATACAAAAAGGCAGAAATAATCAATATATCTTTTTATTCCATAGTGAAACAAGAATGGAAATTACTTCAGGGATCACAAGCAAAAAATAGAACTGCAAATGGCAGAATGGGAAAGTGGCAAATGTTGGAGAAAAGTGGAAAACTTGGGACATAAATTCTTTGTTGGTGGAATTATAAAATAATTCAGACATTTTGGAGAGCAATCTGGAATTATGTGGGCATACCAATACTTGGGCTATTTGTTGACATGATTATGGAAAAAGGAAGAGTCTATGTGTTCTAAAATGTTTACAGCAGCTCTCTTTGTGGTGGACAAAGAACTGGAAAGTGTGAAGATGCCCATCAGTTTGAGAATGGTTGAAGAAATGGAGGCACATGATTGTGATGGAACACTACTGTTATAAAACACAGTGACCTCAAGATTTTAGAAAAGCATGGAAATATGTGCAGCAAACAGGAAAGAGTGAAATGAGCAGACCCAAGAGAGTATACTGTATAGTAACAGTAATAATGTTCTAAGAGAAATTTTGATTGGAGCAATTATTTTATCTTTTATAAACACTCAAGTTTGCTCTAAAGGACATGGAATGATAGATGTTATTTGCATACAGAGAATGAAGTGATAAATAGAAGTATGTATACAATAACTTACCCAAAAGACCTATTTGTGCCTAATGGTAGCCCTTTCTAGGATGGTGGGGTGGGGGAAAGAAGAATAAGAGAAAAAATTATATCACAGTTTTGTTATGCGATTTGAAAGGAAGAGGAACTTATGCACAGTAGAATTTCAGTTTCATGTAAATCACCTTTTTCTTCTACGATGTTATGAAAATGCTTTTCGATTGCATGAAGTAAAAACATTTTTCAAAAAGCTTCCTTGAAAATACACACACATTCACAGACATATATTTTGAGATCTTGTCTACTGGTGCCAGTATTTTTCTGGCAACCAAGGAGGGCAGAAAGGGAAGCAGCAGAAGATTTCATCTCCTTTCTCTCAAAGATCATTGCAGACAGTGAGTGCAGCCAGGAAATTAAAAGATATCTCCTTCTTTAAAGGACAGTTATGACAAATCTGGAAAGCATGTGAAAAAAACCAGAGAGATCACCCTGCCAACAAAAGACCAAATAATAAAGCTATGGGTCTTCCAATAGTATTGCTGTCAGAATATCAGTACAAGGCAAGGTAAGTACTACAAAATTAACAAATTAAATAGTGGTGCTGGAGAAAACTTTTGAGAGTCCCTTGGACAACAAAAAGGTGAAATCAGTCAAGGCTTACAGAAATTCATTCATCCTGTTCACTGGAGGGTCAAACACTGAAGCTGAAAGACTTTGGCCATATAATAAGAGCATGGGATTCTTTAGGAAAGACCCTGATGCTGGGAAAGATAGAAGAAAAATGCAGAGGTTGAGATGGATAGTGTCATGAAAATACAGAAAATGAACCTGGACAGACTTTGGGAGATAGTGAAGGATAGATGAGCCTGGCCTGCTATGGTCCATGGAGTCACAAAAATTGGATACAACTGGATGAATCAACAACTGCACAATATCTTGTATAAGCTTAAAAGCTTCTCAAAGGTGAGACTAAGGGCAACTAATTGGTGCCAAAGGGTATACAGCTTGGAAATGGGCAGACTCAACTTCACAAGTTGGAGTCCAGCAAGATACTTACTAGGTGTATGAACCTGGCCAAATCACTTAACCCTGTTTGTCTCAGTTTCCTCATTTATAAAATGAGATCAAGAAGGAAATAATGAACCAATGCAGCACCAATGCCAAGAAATAGCCCCCACACCTCCCAATGAGGTCACAAAGAGTCACATATGATTGACATGACTGAACAACAAATCAGGTGAGACTGTCATGATGGTCTTTACATAATCAGGTCTCATTTGATGACCATGTTTTTCATGCATAGATATAACAAACTAAAGCCTTCCTTCAGGAGAGAGTGGACTCTTGGACTCAAGACCACAAGGACTCATTGTCACAAAGGAAAATCAAGTCAACTCAGGTAAAGAGCTCTGAGCACTAGCAGTTTAATAATTAATGCGAATTTACTAATAAAGAGGGTCATGCCTTTGCCATTGAGCTCAAAGACCTGGAGGAGGAGAGGCAGCTTTCTCTATCACTAGAATTTTTGAACTTGCCCTTTAAGTTTTATGAGGTCCCAGGGGCACATTTTGGCAAGAAACTCAAAAGATGTTTATAAAGCAACGGAACAAGATGAAACACATTTTCCTTTATCATTATTGTACTCATGTGTTTGTACATTTTTTCATATGTTCATTTCTGAAAGACATTTTTTCAATAAAATATTTGAGCAAAAGGTAGAACAAAGAACAGAAGTTGGTAGGTAGGAAAAACAATGTAAATGGTTAAAGAACTGAGAGCATCATGGAGGTAAGAACCATGAGATTGGCTGAAAGTCTGAAAGGTGGGTTAAAACACTGATATTTTACACTTGGATTGCACAGAAATGCCTAAAACAAATTTCCTCTAATTGTACAAAACTATCAGAGACAATATTTCCAGGGATGGCATCATCCTGGCTGGTAGAGAAGAACAGATACCCTAGAATTCAATCAGGAAACTTAAAGGTATAGAAGATCACAAGTTTTCTTGACAGGCAGTGCCTTGCAGCTGGTGGTGACATAATGATTCCTTTTGAAGTCAAGTGTCTTAAGAGAACGCTGAACTTTTTAATTTAGAGTTTTTCTTCAATTATTTGGGACTGACAGGAAAACTGAGGTTTTGCATTTTACTGACAGAAGAAGACTGACCTGACCTTTGGAACTCATGAGCTTCTTCACCCAGATTGCTGTGCTTAGTCCTTTGCAAGTGAATTGGATTTAAGTGAGGCAGAACTGTGCAAAGTCATCAGCCTAACTAGTTTCTTCAGAGTTCAGAGTCCAGTGGTGAGATACCTGGTGATGGCCCTCCACTTCTACCTAGTCTATAAACATACCCACAACTGACAGATTTTAGGGTCCCAAAGTCATGCTTCCAATATGGTTAGCAAAAACCAATTTACAAAGAAATTTGTACTCCAGTTTGGTGTCAACTTTGGCAGCTACCTGCAGACAAATAAATATGTATAAATGACAGATTTCCTTCTACCTAGGTTCTATGATGAATGGAAGAATTTGGAACACATCCACAGAAAGGCTGTGAATATGATGGATTGGAGACCATGTAACATGAGGATCCATTGAAAGAACTGAGGCTACTTATCTTAAAGAAGAGAAAACTTGGTGGGCAACAAGAAATACTCTTCAAATATCTGAAAGGCATGATAATGTGTAAGGTGAACCACAATTGTTTTGCTTGACCCCAGAGGGAAGACCCAGGACTAATGGGTGTAAGCTATAAGAGGCAGGTTTCAGTCTGACATGGAGAACCATGTCCTAATGATGAGTTGCCTTCTTGGCTGGCCTTTAAGCACAAATGTTTTCAGAGAGAGGCCTCTGCAGGTATGAGTCTGGCCCAGATGGCCCCTGAAGGCCCTTCCAACTCAAGATTCTCTGATCAATTCAGTGACAAGGAAACAAGAAGAGGGCTTGGGTCCTCATTAGCATCCAAATGAATTTTATTAGAAAGCTTTCTTCCTATCAGTGTTTGCCTTTTCTGGCAAAGCAAAACTCCGCTGACTTTTCTTGATGAGACAATATAGACACTTCCCATAATGCCTCTTGAACTGCTCTCTCATGTCCAACCTGTTGAGGTCTGCACTGGAAACCATCATTCTGATGCGAGTGTTGTCCTCAAGACCTGAGCCCTTCATTGATCTGCAGAGAGTATGTGATTAGCAGCCTCTGATGTTGAACTGGGTTTCTTTCCCTTTCCCTTCCAGGCTGACAGAAAAGGAGCAACCATGGAAAGCTTTGTAGACAGAGCTTGCAAGGCTCTTACCTGCCTAGGAGGGGCTGCTTTGTTCACAAAATGGCTCTGCTCTGCCTCAGGTCCATCAGGGGAATCCCTTCCTCATCCTCATGATTGTTGGGTCCCCAAAATCAGGAGGCAGAAAAGATCTCAAGCTAATGAGAAGTTTCTTGACTGTCACATGCAGTGACCTTGATGTAGGCTGAATAGATGCATGGAGGTGGCCCCTGGGAGAACACAACAGTCCCCTAAATTGTTCCAATTTTTGTATCTTTGATTAAACCGGTCTGAATCTTTCTCTTCATCAAAGATTGTTCCCCCGTTGACATAACATTGACCTAAGGCCTTTTCCTTTTTCTGAAGACATTCTGTTTCTGAGAACATCCAGATGGATTGTCTCCCATAGTTCTGTAGATTATCAGCCTATTCCCTCCTGTTTTGGTTTTGCAACCTGGAGGATCACATGAATTATTTTCCTTTTCTCACCTTTCTGTTGTAGTCAGACAGACAATTTAAACTTCACCAGTGACCTCCATGTTCTAGAGAAAGGCATGTACCCACTGAGTAAATTCACAGGGTTTCTTTTCAGTATAAATTCTCTCATGAGAGGATAAGAGATGATCTCTGGATGAAGGTCTCCCCACACTGAGTCCTTATATGGTTTGTACCCATAGTGAATTTTCTGCTAAGAAGTTCTGTACTCCGTTTCAAAGCCTTTCATCATTCAGGTCAGCTATAAGATCCCTGTATCTCCCATGAATTCTCTGATGATAAATAAGGACTGACTTTAGCCTGAAGGCTTTACCACTTCAATTACTTTCTCAACTTTTCTCACCAGTGTAGACTCTCTGAAGTACAGTAAAAATCTGTACTACTTAAAAGTTTTTTCTCATTGCTTACATTCATAAGGTTTCTCTTCAGTGTGGATTCTCTGATAATGAATAAGGCTGCCCTTGCATGTAAAAGTCTTTCCACACTGATTACAGTTAGAAAGTTTGTCTCCAGTGTGGGTTCTTTGATGCCGTACAAGAACAAGCCTCATGCAAATGTATTTTCAGATTCATGACATTCATAAAGTTTTTCTCCAGTATGGATTCTCTAACATTTATCAAGATTTTTCTACATCTGAAAGCCTGTTCAAACTGATTACATTCATAGGGTGTCTTGCAGTATGGCTTCTCTGATGTTGAACAAGACTGTCCCTCCATGTAAAAGCCTTTCTACACTGAGCACATTCAAAAGGGTTCTCTCCATTGTGAATCCTCTCATGTTCAGGAATCCTCATTCTGTATCTGAAAGTCTTTCCACATTGATAACATTTATGACATTTATGTCATGTTATTCTGATATTATGATCATTCTTATGATTCTTTTGATGTCCAGTAAGATTTGGAGATACTTCTGAGAGCCTTTTCACATTCATTACATTTGTAAGGTTTTTCCCCAGTGTGAATTCTTTGACGTGCTTTAACATGTCTCTTCTAACTTTCCACATTGATTACATTCATATGGTTTCTCTCCAGTGTGGATCCTGTGATATTTGACAAGACTGTCTTTTCATGTGTAAGCCTTTCCATATTGATTACAGTTATAAGGTTTCTCTCCAGTGTGGACCTTCTGATGCTGAACAACTTTCTCTTTCCATGCATGAGTCCTTTCACATTGGGTACATTTGTAAGTTTTCTCTCCAGGGTGTGTTTTCTAATGTAAAGTAAGTCTGGTCTTACTTTGAAGAGCCTTTCCACATTGATTACATTCATAAGGTTTCTCTCCATTATGGGTTCTCTGATATGCAATAAAGTATCTCCTCTCTCTAAAACCTTTTCCAAATTGTTGACAGTCAGCATATTTCTCTCTAGTGTGGATTCACTCATGTCTGGCACAGATTTCTCTCCAAATGCATTCAGAGAGATGACCACTCATGAATCTTTGATTGTGAATTTCTTCCACAAAATGGATTAGTTCTCCATGAGTTTCCTTCATTTCCCGTCTGATCTCTCCTGCTGTAAAAGAAAGAACCCAGGAAAAATAATGCAAATACATATACTATGCAAACACACATATATTTATATACCTTTTTATCTATCAGCAGAACATAAACTCAGTTCCTTTCTACTTCTCTGGGGAAAGAGAAAAATCTTAAAAGGGCAAAAACTGTCATTGTAAAAAGTCCTCTGCTTACATGTCAAGGATGATGTAATTTACAAAGATTTTGATGTACGAATTTGCATAGGATTCTCACAACAAAGCTGTAATAAAGAGAGGGTCATCATTCTCATCACATTCACAACTCAGACCATGGGCTCAGAATGGCTGAACGACTTGACCAAAATCCTAAAGTCTGAGACTGGAATTAAATCCCCATGACTGGGCATGCTCTGTTCACAGGAACTGACAAAATACCTCCATTCCAGTCTTTTCCTTTCCGTTTCATTGTGTGAATTTTCAATGCTTTGATCATAGATATACTGCCATTTAGTATACATATAAGGAATATTCAAATTATTTCATGTTCTATGCTATCTGTAAGCATAAAATAATTTCCCAAGAGATCACTTTCAATCTTATTTTTTCTGTTGCATTTCTGAGATCACATGCAGAACACCAATCCTTTTCTCGTTTATCTGAGGAAAAATTATTTTGCTGTGACTCATTAATTTTTGAGATAGTCATTAATTATTATTCTTTCTAACAAATTATCCTTCAATGCCAACGATCACTAAAACTACATTAAAGTCCTTCCAAAACACACAATTAAAAAAATGAAATCAAATGCCCAGGTCTAAAAATATGCGTCTGATCCAGCACCTTGAGTTCATCATCCTTATCTAGAGCAGGAGCCATCATGCTTCACAAGTGAGCCTCTTACATCCTTTGTCCTTTAGAGTTTAACAAACTCCTTGAAGGATTGTGGCAGTGGTCCAAGGGATTTGAGCTAAAAATTTGTCAGTGGCACTTTAAGCCGTAAATAATTGTCCAGTTTTCACAAATATGTGTATGTTTCAACCTTAACATTGGTCTTTATGCATTGATTTGAAACTGTCATGATCAGGAGTACATAGCATTTGGGGATCCTGCAGTGAGTACCTCAAATTCCGACTGCTACTGACTATGTGCAATATTGCTATGGTGACGGCATAGGTTACTGAGAGGAGCAAGTCTTACGCCTGACCAGCAGGCCGCTCATCCTCCTGTGGAGTAAAAGAATGAGGCGGGAGAGTGGGTCACGAAGCAACTCCGATTTATTCAAGCAAGCACTCTGATTATATAGTCTTTGCCAGCCAGCCCAGTGAACCATGGTAACACACACAAACAAACCCGAAACTATAGTAATGAACACAAGCTGGACCTATAGTGACAAAAACAAACCAGGGGTGGGGCCGTCCCTTCCAGCGCCATCTTGTTCACCCTTCCCTGCACCGGACTCAGTTTACCTGATGTCCGTCAGTGTAGCATCCCAGATAGCATGGTGGTCAGCGCCCCTTACAACTCCCCCTTTTTGTTTTAGACCCGATGACCTTCACGGGTTTGTACATCTCTCAGCTTGAACTGATTTTCAGTAAGCATCTTCATTGTATCTTTTACAGTTCGTAGGGCACATTTGAGACATGCTGGTATGAGACATATAATAATCAGGATAACAATACTTCCTGACAACAATGGACCTAGCCAATTAAACAATGAGATGGAATGACCAAAAAGTTGCATCATGTACGAAACAAAATTTTCAGGTATTAACTTTTTTGTCCTTTGAGTATTTATATCCAATGCCAATTTTTCCAACAGTTTCATTTCACTTGAAACGTTGGCAAGTGTTAAACCATGCAACTGAGCTCTTATTTCTTCCCAATAAAATTCAGTATCATTGTACAATTTGTTCATCATGCAAAAATGACGATATCTGTAATCACATCTTAAAGCCAATTGTGTTTCTATGACCTGCAGTTCATCCCCAATTGCTGTTACATCATTTTATAACATTAGAATGACCTGATAGAATTCGTGATCCATCCTTAATAGTTCCCTAAATCCCACTGATACATTATTTGTACAAACACCAAGGATACCCCTTCACCAGTCCTGTAAAGTTGAAATGTCTACTAATGTCCGAAGGTCCAATACTGGTCCTCAGCCTGGCTCACTGTTAGAAGCAGTAAGACGCAGCTGACTAATTTCATGGCTCAGGTGTTGTAGTTCCTTCTTCTTTCTCTGGCAGACTCCCTGTGATTTCTTCCTGGTGCTGTACGACCCATAGTCTTTTCACTGGTACCCAGATCTCCTTGTCTCTTGTAAAGCTACAAGCATAACCCTTGCCCCAAGTTAGTATGGTATGTGTTCTAGCAGTCAGTCTGAGCTGACCATGTATTTCATGGCAGATGTAAGATTGTACTCATTGAATTTTAAATAATTGATAGTGTAAACTGCCAATTTTAATTGATCATGTGCCGTGGACCTGGGTCCCGAAGCTCCCCCTTTTTGTTTTTGGACATATTGTTTTATGGTGCAGTTCGCACGTTCTACTATGACTTATCCTGTGGGGTTACAGGGGATCCCAGTCACATGAGAGATTCCGAATTCTGAGAGAAATTTTTGGAAGGCCGAAGCAGTGTATGCTGGGCCATTATCAGTCTTTAATAGTCGTGGGACACCATGGGTGGCAAAACATTGAAGCATATGACTACACACGTCCTTAACTGCCTCTCCGGTGTGTAGAGTAGCCATGATGAAACCAGAGAAAGTGTCTATAGACACATGGACATATTTAAGCCTCCCAAATGAAGCTATGTGAGTCACATCCATTTGCCAGATATCATTAGGATGTGATCCCTTAGGATTGTACACTCTGCATGGCATCGGTGGCTGGAAAGGAATGCATGCTGTGCATGATTTTACAATCTTTTGGGCCTCTTTCTTAGTAAGTTTATATAAATGTCTTAATGATTTTGCTGATATGTGAAACTTATTGTGAGCCTGCTGAGCTTCCTCAGTGGTTTCTAGGTATACACCTCCTGACACTACTCGATCCACAATCTCATTTCCTTCTGCGAGAGGCCCTGGTAGATTGGAGTATGATCTTATATGTAAAATGTGGAATGGGAACATATGTCCTCTTATGGTGTTTTGGACTTCCCCTAGCAACTGTCCAATTTCCAATTGAGTTGATATGCAGGCAGTCTCTAGGTCTGGTATAAGGGTGGCTACATATCTACTGTCAGTAATGACATTGATAGGCTCATCAATTTCTAAAGCCTTCCAGACCGCAAATAGTTCGTTCTTTTGGGTGGATGAGAACGGAGTATCATATACCTGCAACCATTTATCTTGATATACATATGTGGCTGCTCTATTTAATTTTGTGGCATCAGTAAATACATTCTTTCCTGTGACCGGAGTGTCCTGGTGTTTCTCAGCCCATGTCCATGGTGTTTCCTGGTATATGCTTAGAGACTTATTTATGTTCCCTGTTTTGCAGTTTTGATTAATAATGACTTGCCATTCTGGGTATTCTGTACAGCATTTCTCTACTTGTTCTTTAGTGTATCTACAATAGATGGCATCAGGATCTCTTCCTATCAGTTTCCTCACTCTCTGAATTGCCTTGTAAACCACTTGTGCAACTAGTACACAGTAGGGGGCACAAGACCTGTTGTATACTCTCTTCAAGTGTATCCACTCTAATATCCCTTCTTCTTGGTGAAGGCATCCTGTGGGAAGTTCCACAGTGAAAAGGATAGAGATATACATACTTTCTGTTGGTACATATCTCCTGGTGCTAACCTCTACGATTTTTGTTTGAATTTTGGAGATGCACTCCAGCGCTTGAGGAGTCCATTCTCGTGGTGAATTTAAGTCAGGATCTCCTTTCAGCATGTCATATAATGGGTGTAATTCACCTGTAGGTATTCCTAATTGTGGTCTGATCCACTGAAGCTCTCCTATCACCTTTTGCATATGATTGAGAGTCTTGATTTTAGACACATCTATTACTGGTGATTTAATATGGATTTGATGTTCTAATATGGTGTGTCCTAAGTAGTGTATAGGCAGGTCTTTCTGTATCTTATCAGATGCTATTCTTAAGCCCTGTTTGAGGAATTCTCTCTCTGTCATTTGTAATGTCTTTTCTAAGATTTCAATGTTACCATGAGCTCCTAAGATCATCCATATAATGGAGTATCAACACCTGGGGAAATCTCTTCCTGACTGGGTGTAATGTCTTGTCTACATACCACTGACAAATTGTGGGACTGTTTTTCATTCCTTGGGGTAGTACCTTCCATTGGTAACGATGGTATGGCTCCTGTAGATTGACACTGGGTACAGAGAATGCAAACCTTCCCTTATCCTCCGTATGAACAGGAATACTGTGAAAACAATCCTTGATGTCAATCACCCGAAGTTTATAACTGCTAGGAATTGCATTGGGTGATGGCAAACCTGGCTGCAAAGCACCCATAGGCTGCATGATATCATTGATCTTTCTCAAATCGGTCAGCATTCTGTATTTTCCAGATTTCTTTTTTATGACAAATACAGGAGAGTTCCAAGGACTAAAGGATTCCTCAATGTGTCCTAACTCTAACTGTTCTTGTACTAGGTCTTTCAGGGCCGTGAGACTTTCATATTTCAGGGTCCAGTGATCCACCCAGATGGGCTCATCCAAGATCCATCGTAATTTTGGTGGTGGAATTCTCACGGCGCTGTCATCAATTGACCCATTCAAAAATTTGTTGTTAATCTTACCCCTAATTGTGTAAGCAGGTCTCTTCCCCATAGCATTATGGGAAGCCCTTCCAATACTTTTGGCCAAAATTTTCCTGATCTGTCCTCAAAAGTCCACCGTAGTGGTCTGGCCACCTCCCTGGCCCATTGTGAGCCTCCTATGCCATATACACTGTTTTCCTCTCCTATAGGCCATTGAGATTCCCATTGTGAAAAAGGGAATATGCTTCTGTCTGCACTGGTGTCAACAAGGCCTGTTTTAGGTATTCCTTCTATATATATAGTAAGCAGTGGTCTCTGGTTGCCAATTTGTTGAGTCCTATATATTGTTTGTTCTATGTTATGATTCATTTGTATCAATTGTGCCACCGGCTGGCGTCTATCAACCTCAGCCTCCACATTGTTAGAGTTTCACATCAGGATCTTGTGCAAGATACCAATTGGTGGTTGCTGTACTACGGCCTGTAAGCCTGTGTAAGCATTTGCTGGTGCAGAAATGGTAATCTCTTGCTTTGTTTTGATGCATACTCCCTCTATTGGTAACCATACTGTTGTGCATGGAGGTATCAGGAAATTCCCTAGGCTTCTAATTAATTTTGACTGTATGGCACCGACTTGAGTGTCTGGTACCTCCTCCTGAATTCTAAAGTGGCCTGTGGGATCGTCTCTGCATCCTCCCAGCAGCCCCTCCTTGTCTCCTGGGCTGGAGGGACGCCCGTCTGCATGTTTAAATATTGAGCACTACCCTTGAGAGGGGGGAATGACCTACACTCTGAAGCCCAATGTCCTGTTTTCTTACATTTTGGACAGGGTGTGGTTGGCCTACTCTTAAATGGCGTTCTGTTCCCTTGGTTCTGGAGTTCCTTTCTTCCCTCTGCATTGTTTCTACACTCCCTCTGGTAATGTCCTATTTTTCCACCTCATTTTTGGTCTTGCCAGTTTCAGCCTTAAGCTTAGCAATACATTCCTTCAGGGTTCTATTCATCCTTCCTACCTGGCCTGAATTCTGGGGTCCAAGTACATGTACTCAAGCACCCCACCCTGTCTCCCTTTAAGCAGATGGGACCCAACATATTTTGGGATAAGGGATGAAGGTCTTGGCTTCTGAAACTGCTTCCTGCTGAGACTGGATGTAGAGCTGACCCTGCCTCACAGGGTCCCAACATTGGAGGGGTTAGGTCTTTAACCAGTATGAGAAACTTGACGATTCAGAGGGTGATAGGTGATATTACAATTCTCGAGAAAGGGATGTCTCTCCACCTGGTGGAGGGAGGCAACTTAAAAAAAAACTGAAGCACAATTTTTATGCCCTAACACAGAGAATCCAACTTAATTGCTCATGTGGCTTTAAAAAAGAGGGGAGATTTGAGTAACTTTTGGGTACCTTCCAAGTTTCAGCTACAGCCCACAGCACTTTCACAAATAAAGCTGGTAGCTAGTAAGGGGGGGGAAACCAACCGACCATCCACAAGCCCTGGATACCTGGGACTCAGGTATCTAAGGAGAGAGACCTTATGGAAGAGAAATTTTATTTAGCCACTATGTTTACCTTAAACAGCAAATTTCACTAATCCCAATTTAAAGCCCAATACGGTTATTTGTATTCCCATGGAGTTGAAATAAGCAATGCTCATTAACAGGACTCACATACATAAGAGATTTCATTTCAGATCCTTCTTTCTCAAATTTAAAACTTGTCCTGATATAAAAGCCAGTTGTTACAACTTTTGAGCAAGTCACATCATTATTTATGAATATACAAGCCAAATGATTCTCTTAGGACTGATGACCGTGTCCACATGAAAGGGGCCTTGGCAGTTTTACAAAATAAAAGGAATTGGCATGGATCCCATGCCTGCCAACCCCAAACATATAGGAGGACTGTTCTGAATGGGCAGAACCAGTCTAAATAAATTATTACTCCATTCATTTCTTTCCACACATAGTAATCCATTAACAATTTTAGGTTTAGCATTAAAACAGCAGCTTTGTAGCTGTAACTTTTTTAACAGGCAAAGGTGAAAATACCTGGTTTTCTAAATAACATAACTGACTTTACACAACTTTTCCAACATCTCTTAGTTTCAACAAAATTCAGATTACAAATTGCTTTCTCTAACACCATTTCTGGATTATAGAGTAACATAAAAATCTTGATGATTCTAACTTTTACTCACGAAAATTTCACATCTGTGGCCACTCCTTAGAAATGTTTTTGAAAGAAAAAGTTGTGAAACTGCAAGTGGAAGTGAGGGAGACTCTGGAACAAAGTCCAGCGGCGCCAAGTCTCCTCCTTTTCACCTGGGAATTTCAAAGCCTTATCTCTGAGGTGTCTTTTCTCTTTCTTCAGTAGGTTTCTCAATTTATCAGTTAACTCCTTAACACTGTCCTGCAAATTCTGCACCATCTGTCTGTTCTTCCATCTCTCTTCTAAGTTTAGATATATGAGTGCTGGCTGCCCTTCTGGGCTATTGTCCCTTGTACTACTCTCTGACTCTGACGGGGCTGTCTGTGAGGATGTGATGAATGTTCTCATTTGCACGGCCTTGCCACCGTCTTCTATGAACACATTCTTCAGCATGTTATATAGAAAGAATGTGTACTGGCCCTGACTCAACTTTTGTGAGCTTTGCCCCATTTCAATCTTACTCACGGTTACACCTCTTCTCACTGAGCTGAATGTGCACGTCTTCTCCTGCGTCCACTTCTCGGATCCGCTTTCCGGAGGACTCGGTGAGGCAGACAGGCTACCGTCTCCTGTCGCGCTCAGGTATCGGCCTTTGACCCTGTCCTGATAGCTCCTGTACGCTGTCTAGGCTTCTCGAGAGCCTGACTCACCAGGTGGGTACTGAGGGACCTGATTCCCTCAGCTGACATTCTTAAGGGACCTAGTTTCCCTTGGCTGAGCTTCCTGCTCCTTCCCCCTGCTTGTGGCCCCAGTTTGGGTGTCAAGTTGCTATAGCCCCACGTTGGTGGGCGCCAAGTTGCTATAGTGACGGCATATCTTACTGAGAGGAGCAAGTCTTATGCCTGGCCAGCAGGCTGCTCATCCTCCTGTGGAGCTCGCGAGTAAAAGAATGAGGCGGGAGAGTGGGTCATGAAGCAACTCCGCTTTATTCAAGCAAGCACTCTGATTATATAGTCTCTGCCAGCTAGCCCAGTGAACCATGGTAACACAAATAAACAAACCCGAAACTATAGAAATGAACACAAGCTGGAACTATAGTGACAAAAACAAACCAGGGGTGGGGCTGTCCCTTCCAGTGCCATCTTGTTCACCCTTCTCTGCACCAGACTCAGTTTACCTGATGTCTGTCAGTGTGGCGTCCCAGATAGTGTGGCGGTCAGCGCCCCTTACAGTGCGGTCTCAATTCAGCTTTGCTCAAAGAGCACAGCATCTTTTCTTAAGTGGGCACACATGCTGAGTGGTCCTGTGCCAGTGTCTCCCATGTTGGACAGTCAAATCCAAAGCTCTTGAGAGATATCTTGAGAGGGTCCTTGTATCATTTCTTCTGGTCACCATGCAAGTTCTCCATAAAATAGTACTTTAGCCAGAGTACATTTTGCATTTGAACAACGTGGGCAGCCCATCAGAGTTGCACTCTCTGAAGCATAGTTTGAATACTTGGTAGTTCAACAGAAGCAAGACCTTCAGTGTATGGTACCTTATCCACCCAGGTGATCCTCAGAATCTTCCTAAAGCAGTTCAAATGGAAGCGATTCAGTTTCCTGGCGTGGCACTGGTAGACAGTCTATGTTTCACAAGCTTATAGTAATGAGGTCAGCACAACGACTCTGTAGACCTTCACTTTGGTAGTCAGTCTAACACTTCTCTCCCAAACGTTTTTGCACAGCCTCCCAAACACTGAGCTAGCTCTGTCAATGCAAATGTGTACATCCCCGAAAAGTACACTACCAAGGAAAGTAATCTTATCCACAGCATTCAAACTTCTCCATTTGTTGTAACTGATGGTTCTACATACGTATGATGTGGTAGTGACTGATGGAGCACCTGTGTTTTTTAGTGTTAATGATTTGGCCAAACTTAGTACAGACAATAGAGAATTGATCCATATTTTGTAGCATTTCCCCTTCAGAGGCTGCATTGAGTGCACAATCATCTGCAAAGAAGAAATCATGCACCAACACTCCCTCCATTTTGGTCTTGCCTTGTAACCTTTTCAAATTGAGGAACTTACCCCAGTATAGTAGGTGACCTTGATGCCATGTTCATCCTCATTGAAAGCATTTGTCAACATGGCTGAAAACATCATGCTAAAAAGCATGGGAACAAACACACAGCCCTGTTTCACTCCCTTGGTGACTGGGAAGGCATGAGAGCCCTGTCCATTATCCAGAACCCGGGCAAACATGCCATCATGAAATTGATGTACAATATTGATGAACTTCTCTGGGCAATCAAATTTGACATAATTTTGCATAAGCCCTCATGACTCACAGTGTCAAAGGCCTTGCTCAGATGTAAAAACGTTGCGTAGAGACCTCTGTTCTGCTCCTGGAATTTCTTCTGGAATTGTTGGGCACCAAACAACACATTGACTGTTCCTCAGCCCTTTCTGAAGTCACACTGGTTCTCAGGTATATGACCATACTCCAGGTGAAGAATCAGCCTAAGGAGCACTCTAGCAACAATTTTGCCAGCAATGACTAATAGAGAGATTCCCCTTTGATTGACACAGGACAATCTATTCCCTTTACAATTAGAGAGATGGACAATGGAGGCACCCTTGAGCCCCTGGGGGATAATTTCCTCATGACATATAACCTGCAAAATTTAGGGCAGCTTTTGTATGAACAATTGTCCCCCTACCTTGTAAATCTCAGCTGCAATAGAATCAGCACCATGTGTCTTGCCACATGAAAGAAGCCTAATGACCCTCAAAACCTCTTCTTCAGTTGGAAGTTCAGCTAAGGAGGGGTTGACTTCCACTTGAGGTAAACAGTCAATGGCCTCAACCTTGATTGATGACGGCCTGTTGAGAACACTATGAAAGTGTTCAGCTCATCTCTCTAGGATCATGTCCTTATTACTCATCAAAGTGGCTCCCTCGGCACTGAGTAGTTCTGATGCCCCATAGGTCTTTGATCCATGAATATCTTTCAGGGAATCATAAAAGTTCTTTGGCTTGTTACTGTCAGCATACAAGTGAATTTCATCTGCCTTCTTACTGAGCCAAGAATCCTGCATCTCTCTAAGCTTTGCTTGTACTATATTTTTGATGGAATTCAATACTGCCTTCTTAGTGGTCAATGAACTATCCTGCTGATAAATCCTGTGGAGTTCACATTTTTCATTTAGCAGCTTCTGAATTTCCCCATCATTTTCATCAAACCACTCTTGGTGTTTGTGAGTGTTCTGACCCAGATGAGCAAAGGCAGTGTTGTATAACAAATCTCTGAGAGCTTCCCACTCCTTTTCTGCTCCACTGCTGCCAACTGTGTGTGGGTTCAACTTTCCCTTGAAGTGAGCACCATAGAGCTCATAGGAGAGCTCTAATTTGTTGACATTAATTCTTCTGGTAGTGATTTTGCTTTGAAGCCAACTCTTTTCATGAAGGCAAATATTTAGTTTGGAAAGCATAAGTCTTTGATTGCTCTAGCACTCTGCACCACATATTGCCTTTGTCAGTCTCACATCTCATCTGTCTCTTCTCCTTAGAATTACATAATCTATTAGATGCCAGTGTTTTCTGTGAGGGTGTATCCATGAACTTTTATTGCATTTAGGTAAAGGGAAGACAGTGTTGGTGGTGAGAAGGTCATGTGATGCACAAGCCTTCAGCAGTAAATGACCATTGCTGTTGGTGTTTCCACCTCCATTCCTCCCTAGGACTCCTTGCCAAGTCTGATTGTCTGTGTTTACACTAGCATTAAAGTCACCCAGAATTATAAACTTGTCCTCTTTGGCACGTTGGTGATAAGGGCCTCTTGGTCTTCATAAAATTTTTCTTTGACTTCATTAGGGTTTGTCATGGTGGGAGCATAGGCACTGATGATGGTGGTATGGCGTTTTCGTGCAGGTGGCAATCTCACTGTCATGAGTCTGTCAATCACTCCTTTTGTCAGGCATAACAGCTTGCTGATTAGATTAGCTTTGATCATATCATCTACAAAGTGATAACTTGGTTTCTTCTTTGCCTATCTTCCTCCTTCAATTTCTTTATCTTGTCTAATTGCTACAGCTAACATTTCTAGTACTATATTGAATGATAGTGGTGATAATACACATCCTTGCTTCACCGCTGATCTTATTGGAAATGCATCTAGCTTGTCTCCATTGCATGTAATGCTTGCTGAAGGTTTCAGGTAGATAATGCTGAATATTTTATGGAAAGTTCCTTTTATTCCTATGTTCTCCAGCGTTTTTAGTAGCAATGGGTGTTGTATTTTGTCAAAAGCTTTTTCTGCATCTATTGAGATAATCATGTGGTTTCTCTTAGTTTTGTTGTTGATATGATGAATAATGTTACAGTTTTCCTAATATTGAATCAGCCCTGAGTTCCTGGTATGAATCCTACCTGATCATAATGTATTACTATCGTGATAAGATGTTGTATTTGTTTTGCTCAAATCTTATTTAAAATTTTCACATCCATATTCATTAGAGAAATTGGTCTATAATTTTTTTCTCCATTTTGTCTCCTCCTGGTTTAGGAATCAAACCATATCTGTATCATAAAAAGAATTTGGGAAGAGTCCTTCTTCCCCAATTTTCAAAAATATTCTATATTGTATTGGAAGTAACTGATTTTGAAGTGTTTGATAGAATTCACTTGTAAATCCATCTGGTCCTGGAGATTTTTTCCTAGAGAGTTCATTGATAGCTTTTTCAATTTCTTTTTCTGAGATGGGGTGGTTTAAGTATTCAACATCCTCTTCTGTTAATCTGGGCAATTTGATTTTTAAAAAATACTCATGCATCTCATGTAGATTTTTGAATTTGTGGGCATAAATGAATTGAACACTTTGGCCAATAAGTAGCATGTATTGATTAATTTTAACATACATGTATATATGTACACACACGTGTGTGTATAGGTAGTTGTGTCTAATGGTAGAATCTCTAGGGCTTCATTGTGGGAAACAAATTTTCATCGTAATTATTGTATGTTTGAAAGGAATAGGTAGATTGGCAGTTTCATGACCAATCATCTTTTTTTTTTTTTTTTACAAAAATGCTTCTTTTGTTCCTTCAGTTAAAAATAAAATGTTTTTTAAAAGGTAAAATACAGTTCCTAATCCTACAGAGCTCATATTTTAATGGAGGAGATAACATGCAAAGAATTTTCCACGTATCAGATCTATTTGTTGTACACATTATTGTCATATATACATGTACATATATGTTTATACACATGTTTAGACATGTATTATGTAAATTTTGCCTGGGACTTCCCCTCCCTCTGATCCATAATTTCTTTATTTTGTTTGGTCTCTCTGTGTCCTTTGGATTTTAATAAATTTTCCTATAACTCCCTGCAATGTGAAGGGAAATAATTTCTAGAATTTAACATGCAGAGCCATGTAAGAGATAAACAAAAGGAATTAATTCATTTCCTAGTGAAACAAAATTAATTCTTTTATTTACCATGTCTGAAAAAATACATACATATTTGTATCTGCATACTGAACTTATTGCCTCTCTGTCAGGAGGTAGGCAGCATGTTTCATTGAGAGTCCTTTGGAATTGTAGTTGTTCATTTTATGGGTCAAACTTCTTGAGCATTTCAAATTTGTTTGTTTTTACAATATTGTCATAATTGTATCAATAGTCCTCCTTGTTTTCCTCACTTTACTTTCTAAAAATAAATTTATTTATTTTCAGTTTTCAACATTCTTCTCCACAACATTTTGAATTTCAAGTTTTCTCCCCATCTCCTTCCTACCCCCACCCCAAGAGAGCATGTATTCTCATTGCCCTTTCCTTCAATCTGCCCTCCCCCTTCTATCAACCCTCCCCAATACCCTTCCTTTCTATTTTCCTGAAAGGTGAGACAGATTTCTCTACCCCATGGCCTATATATCTTATTTCCCAGTTGTATGTAAAAGCAACTTCTAACATTCATTTTTAAAGCTTTTAGTTCCACATTCTCTCCCTCCCCCCACCCCATCCATCCTCATTCAAAAGGCAAAAGGCAAGCAATTCAATACAGGTTACACATGTGTTATCATGCAAAAGAACTTGATAACAGTCATGTTGTGAAAGACTAACTATATTTCTCTCTATCTTGTCCAGGCCTCCATTTATTCCATTCTCTCCTTTGACCTGTCCCTCTGCAAAAGTGTTAGCTTCTAATTACTGTTTCCCCCAATCTGCCATCCCTTCTATTATCCTCCCTCTTATCCCCTTCCCCCCATTCCTGTCAGGTAAGATAAACTTCCATTCCCAATTGAGTGTGCGTGTTATATACATACATATTTCCTCCAACTATCCTGATACTGAAAAAGGTCTCATGAATTACAAATATCATCTTTCCATGTAGGAATGTAAACAGTTCAAGTTTAATAAGTCCCTTATGGCTTCCCTTTCCTATTAACCTTTTCATGCTTCTCTTGATTCTTGTATCTATTCAGCTCTGGTCTTTTCAACAAGAATGCTTGGAAGTCCTCTATTTCATTGAAGTTCCATTTCTTTTCCCCTGAAGTATGATACTCACTTTTGCTGGGTACTTGATTCTTGGGTTTAATCCTATCTCCTTTGACCTCTGGAATATCATATTTCAAGGCCTCCAGTCCCTTAGTGTAGAAGCTACTAAATCCTGTGTTATCTTGATTATGTTTCCATGTTATTTGAATCGTTCCCTTCTGGCTGCTTGCAATATTTTCTCCTTGACCTGGGGACTCTGGAATTTGGTTACAATATTCCTAGGAGTTTTCCTTTTGGGATCTCTTTCAGGAAGTGATCAGTGCATTCTTTCCATTTCTATTTCACCCTCTGGTTCTAGAATATCAGAGCAGTTTTCCTTCATAATTTCTTGAAACCTGATTTCCAGGATAATGTGGCACATCCTGTTTTAGGTTACTTGCATTACATGCAGTAATGGATGAGTACAGGCTCATGTGTGTGAACAGAGTTGTGTGAATCTCAGAATGGAGCAGCTCTGGGACTGAATGCCTTTCCCTAAAGAGAAGTGACTGCCAAGTTTCTCTCTGTGCTCATCCCTGATTCCCCATGCCCAGGACTGCCAGTTCCCAAAGAAGACATACTCTCTTGTTTTTAGCAAAGGGAAGCATCAGGGAGGCTGGATAAAGAAGGCCAGAGGAGTTACTTTCCAGGTGAGTGAGGTGAAAGCAGGTTTATGACAGCTGGAATTACAAGAGACTACTATGTGTTGTGGTGAGGCAAGGGCTCAAGGTAGGGGCAGGAAGACCTGACTTGGCATTCTTTTTCAGATATTTCTCAGCAGTATCTTACCTGAGACTCTGTTTCTCCATCTGTAATAAATTGGAATTTTTCAACTCCCTTTTAGGGATCAATCTATGATTCTAAAAGAAGTCTTTCTTCGGAATTTGTGGGCATGGAATTCTGCTGAAAGTGAAAAAGGGATTATAGTATCCTATAGGAGCTTTGACTTAGACTTTCTTGAAGTCATCTTCAAACATCTAAGTGTCTTCTACATTCTAGACCCAGTACAAAGCTCTGCACACATAAGTCAATTCAGGAGATGTCCCCTGTGCCCATGAAGCTCAGAGTCTAGGGGGCAGAGAATTTGCCAACAACTATGAAGAAGACCATTATGGATGAGTTGGAGCTAGTCAGGAGAGGGAAGGCTCTAAATTTCTGGAGGACTTTGAAAGGCTTCTTTTGGGAGGTGGGGTCTAGATGGGGATTCAGGGAAGCCAAGGGGAATATTCTAGGCAGGATGGATGGCAAAGGAAACTCATGAAGTCTGGAAGTAAACTATCCTGTCCCCAGAACAGGAAGGAACCCCATGCCAGTGGATGATAGCATATACATGGGGGAGAGGGTGAAAGAAGACTGGAAGAGTAGGTGAGGGGTAGGGGATAAAGTGCTTTAACTGTTCTAGAGAGGGTTTTACCTTTGATATTTTGCTGGGCATCCTGAAGAGGTTTTTGAGTAGGGAGTGATATGGTCAGGTCAGAGCTTAAGGAAAATAACTTGAGGGGAAGCCAAGATGGCGGAGTAGAAAGACGCACATACACATAGCTCCGAACCCACAGCCCATAGAACATCTGTAAAAAAGAACTCCCGGCAAATTCTGGAGCAGCAGAGGCCACAGAACGGTGGAGCGGAGGAGATTTCTCTTCCAGAGAGCCCTGCAAACCTCTCGCAAAAGGTCCATCGCACTGCGGATGCAGAGCCGAGCCCAGCCCTGCCGTGGCTGCAGGGCGCCGAGAGGAGCAGATCCGAACAGGCTTCAGGGACGGAATCTCCAGCGGCCACTCAGGTCCCTCCACCCACAGGTGACGGGGGTTGGTGAGAGGGTCTCTTTGGCGGGTTGAGAGGGGAGTGGGGTGCCCCCATAACTCAGGCCCCCTCAGGAGGCAACAGCAGAGGCGGGAGCAGACCAGGGCTCCCCAAGCAGGCAGGAGCCCGTATCCATTGTTGAAGGTCTCTGCATAAATCCCCTGAGGGAAATGAGCCCGTGAGGCGGCCCTGCCCCGACCTGACAGCTGAACTTAATCTCACACTGGCTAGCAGCTCTGCACCCGCCCAAAGCCCTGAGGCTGGGAAGCAGCATTTGAATCTCAGACCCCAAGCGCTGGCTGGGAGGATCTGGAGGCAAAGTGGGTGTGGAGAGGACACTCAGAAGTCAAGTCACTGGCTGGGAAAATTCCCAGAAAAGGGAAAAGAAATAAGACTATAGAAGGTTACTTTTTTGGTGAACAGGCATTTCCTCCCTTCCTTTCTGATGAGGAAAAACAATGCTTACCATCAGGGAAAGACACAGAAGTCAAGGCTTCTGTATCCCAGCCCACCCAATGGGCTCAGGCCATGGAAGAGCTCAAAAGAATTTTGAAAATCAAGTTAGAGAGGTGGAGGAAAAGCTGGGAAGAGAAATGAGAGACATGCAGTCAAAGCATGAACAGCGGGTCAGCACCCTGCTAAAGGAGACCCAAAAAATGCTGAAGAAAATAACACCTTGAAAATAGGAAAATAACTTGAGAATTAGTTGGAGGATTGACTGAACTGAGGAAAAAATTGAGGCAACTGGACCAACCAGAAGGCTCTGACACTATCTCAGATATGGGGTGACTGGTGTCTGAATGAAGAAAGTGACAATATTGAGATAGAGAGGGGTATATGGAATGATATCACAAAAGTGGAATCAGCAGGACTTGGGAATAGTTTGAAAATGTTTGTCAGTAATGTACATGTAGGAGAGTTGATGTGGAGTGCATTTTTGGGAGTTTCATTTCTGGACCTGGACGGTTGGGAGGATGCCTTGGACAACATTAGGGATGGAAGAAGATGGGAGGGTTGGAAAGAGAATGAGTTTCCTTTTGGATGTGGTAGAAGTAGAGCAAGGATTGAGTAATGTCATTAAAACCTAAAGAGAGGAGGGTCAGGAAAAAGTCCAAGTCTGCAGAGAAGTCCAGAAGGATTTGGATTAAGAAATGCCCATTCAATGTGGGCAATTTTGAGGTTACTGGTAATTTTGGACAGATGTCTAGAATAATTTTATATAGATAAACTTATTTGTGTCTAATAGTGGCCATATCATGGGCATTGTGGAGGTAGGAAAAGAAAGAAAAATGGAGTTTCATAGAATGCCAGGGAAAGGAATTGGAGACACCAAATGGAAATGTCTATCTCTAGCAAGTTAGCCACAAAATGGAAAAAATATATTGGATACCGTCTTATGGGGGTGCATTGATCCACATGTTTGAAGTTTTAAGGATTAGAGAGAAATTATTTCATTTGTGATAACAGGAGAAGAGTCATTAGTGAGGGAGAGTGAAAACTAGTGACAAAAATGAGATTCTAGAGGGGGAATATATGGAGGTAGATGAGGGGACAGAGTGAGATCATTTGCTTGTGTAAGGGGATTTTCTGTAGCAAGCAGAAGAATAATCTTTCTACATAATATGGGGATCACAAAAGAGAAGAAAATATCTGATTTCTGTGAGATGAGAAAGTTAAGAAAGTCCTTGATAAATGTCCATTTTTTTCAGTGGCTGGGTGGGGGGTCGAAACAAGCCCAAATAGATGGTGGGGGATGAATGAAAAGATTTGGAAGAGCTGCTGTGGTGAGTGACCAGGGAGTCAGGGAGATGGATTGCCTTGCCCTGGTTAAGGCCCAGCTTAAATTATGCAGTCTAAATTGGCAGTGGATCTGGGAACCTAGTTTTGTGATTTTCTCTCTCCATTTAGCATCACATGACAAGCAGAGATGAGTGCTGCCTTACTCAGGAGTTTTCCAAGTCTAAACTTTGCATAAATCATCAGTCCAAGTCCCTCTTCCAATCTCTATGGTTAATCTCTATCTCCATTCTTGGAGAATCATTGGTCAGATTCATGTGAGTGACCATCATATCAATTTAGGAAGCTGGGAGTTAGAGACCCACAGCTGTCCTCTAGCAGGAGACCCTTCAGAAGCCTAGAAAAAAGCATCTTTAATCTTCAATATTGGTGCTCGTTCAGTACAATCGGGGTTAGAAGCTGAGTAAGATAGCTATGAAGAGGTGACTGAATACAAGAAACAGACAAAAACAGGTCTGAGGCCTGAACATGTATTTAAGGACTAGAAGAGAGTCCAGAAAACAGGCAGTGGAGGTAGAGGCTGAGGACTGCTGTCCACTCTGGGCCCAGGCAGGGAATCAGTAAAGATTGATTGTGTGTTTTCTGTTTTAGGGACTATGCTGAGCAAGAAGGACACAAAGGAAGGCAAAAGACAGTCTACTGTCACACAGCTCAGAATGTAATTTATAAACAAACTCTGATGCAGGGAAAAGAGAGTGGTTTGGACTGGAAATACATTTAGTCCAACAAAGAAAGAAGGGAATAAAAGGAGTGAGGATAATTTTGAATTAAAAGGGAGACCAAGATGGGGGAGGAAATAGTAAAAATCACATAAGAGCTAACATTTTTACCCTACACACTAGGTGTCATGCACTGTACAAATATTCTCATTTGATCCTCATGATGACCCTAGAAATTAAGTGCTTTTAGGGCATTTAGGGTTAGGGGCAGAATCAGACCCTACCCCTAAATGAGCCTTATAATGTGATTCTAACCCTAAGCCCACTTTACCGATAAGAAAACCTGAGGTGAACAGAGGTCTTCTCACTACCTTAGGGTCAAAGGACTACCAAGTTTCTGAGGTTGGATTGGAACTCAGATCTCCCATATTTGAGATCCAGCAATCTATCCACTGTACCACCAGTTGTATTTTGATTTTGAAATAAAAGACAGTGAAAATGCTCACAGAAGGATGAGGTAGGAAACAGAAGGGGGATTTCACAAGATCCTGCTGGGGGAACGGAAATCCATTTGTTTAATTCTAACCAGTCAAAATGACTTACTAATTACGATTTAAAAGATTTATTTTTCTATTGGCTCATAACCATTACTATACTATATGAGAAAAGTATTTGAAGTCAATTGCAAATAATGCTTTCTGGTTTTTTTTTTTAAATTAGGTTTTATATATAAAAAAACATTTGAAAGAATAGAATTTCTTCAGGGATGACTTTGTTTTTCTACCTCTGGTACAGAGGCTACATGTTCACTGAAAACTGAAGGTCTACTAAATGTACTAAAAGTACTGAATGACTAACACATGTTGTCAAGCAAGTCCTTTGAGAAGCTTCCAGACACAAGAAGAGCAACATGAACAGAGGAGAAGTTCCCATTAGAAAACAACATCCACATGTCAATGAGTGGCATTTTAAGGTCTGTTGTTGTAGCAAGGTTGTGGTGGTCCATGATGATTTCATGATGGGCTCTCCTGTGTGTGCCTACTGATGATAGTTTTCCAGTAGCTTACCCTCAATGCAGCAAGAATGTAAACCCAAGGGAGATCTTGATCTGATGATTTCAGGTTTGATGAGATGTGATTGCAAGGTAGACCAAGAAGGAGAGCAGGATTCCAGTGCAGTGATAGACAGCCACCAAAGGTGTTGCCATGCCTGTCACCATTTGCACATGAATGTCTACCCTTCCTGGAAGTTTGGAAACAATCTGATGTCAAGCTGAGAAACTGAAAGAATATATTGCACATAGTCAATAGCAGTCAGAATTTGAGGTACTCACTGCAGGATCCCCAAATGCTGTGTACTCCTGATCATGACAGTTTCAAATCAATGCATAAAGACCAATGTTAAGGTTGAAACATGCACATACTTGTGAAAATTGGACAATTATTTACTGCTTAAAGGGCCACTGGCAAATTTTTAGCTCAAATCCCTTGGACCACTGCCACAATCCTTCAAGGGGTTTGTGAAACTCTAAAGGAGAAAGGATGTAAGAGGCTCACTTGTGAAGCATGACGGCCCCTGCTCTAGATAAGGATGATGAACTCAAGTTGCTGGATCAGACGCATATTTTTAGACCTGGGCATTCAATTTCATTTTTTTAATTGTGTGTTTTAGCAGGATTTTAATTTAGTTTTAGTGATCATTGGCATTGACAGATAATTTGTTAAAAAGAATAATAATTAATGGCTATCTCAAAAATTAATGAGTCACAGCAAAACAATTTTTCGTCAGATAAACAAGAAAAGGATTGGTGTTCTGCATGTGATCTTACAAAAAGCAACAGGAAAAATAAGATCGAAAATGATCACTTGGGAAATTATTTTATGCTTACAGGTAGCATAGAACATGAAATAATTTGAATATTCCTTATATGTACACTAAATGGCAGTATATCTATGAACAAAGCATTGAAAATACACACAATGAAATGGAAAGGAAAAGACTGAAATGGAGATATTTTGTCAATTCCTGTGAACAGAGCATTCATGGGGATTTAATTCCAGTCTCAGACTTTAGGATTTTGGTCAAGTCACTCAGCCATTCTGAGCCCATGGTCTGAGTTGTGAATGTGATGAGAATGATGACCCTCTCTTTATTACAGCTTTGTTGTGAGAATCCTATGCAAATTCGTACATCAAAATCTTTGTAAATTACATCATCCTTGACATGTAAGCAGAGGACTTTTTACAATGACAGTTTTTGCCCTTTTAAGATTTTTCTCTTTCCCCAGAGAAGTAGAAAGGAACTGAGTTTATGTTCTGCTAATAGATAAAAAGGTATATAAATATATGTGTGTTTGCATAGTATATGTATTTGCATTATTTTTCCTGGGTTCTTTCTTTTACAGCAGGAGAGATCAGACTGGAAATGAAGGAAACTCATGGAGAACTAATCCATTTTGTGGAAGAAATTCACAATCAAAGATTCATGAGTGGTCATCTCTCTGAATGCATTTGGAGAGAAATCTGTGCCAGACATGAGTGAATCCACACTAGAGAGAAATATGCTGACTGTCAACAATTTGGAAAAGGTTTTAGAGAGAGGAGATACTTTATTGCATATCAGAGAACCCATAATGGAGAGAAACCTTATGAATGTAATCAATGTGGAAAGGCTCTTCAAAGTAAGACCAGACTTACTTTACATTAGAAAACACACCCTGGAGAGAAAACTTACAAATGTACCCAATGTGAAAGGGCTCATGCATGGAAAGAGAAAGTTGTTCAGCATCAGAAGGTCCACACTGGAGAGAAACCTTATAACTGTAATCAATATGGAAAGGCTTACACATGAAAAGACAGTCTTGTCAAATATCACAGGATCCACACTGGAGAGAAACCATATGAATGTAATCAATGTGGAAAGTTAGAAGAGACATGTTAAAGCACGTCAAAGAATTCACACTGGGGAAAAATCTTACAAATGTAATGAATGTGAAAAGGCTCTCAGAAGTATCTCCAAATCTTACTGGACATCAAAAGAATCATAAGAATGATCATAATATCAGAATAACATGACATAAATGTCATAAATGTTATCAATGTGGAAAGACTTTCAGATACAGAATGAGGATTCCTGAACATGAGAGGATTCACAATGGAGAGAACCCTTTTGAATGTGCTCAGTGTAGAAAGGCTTTTACATGGAGGGACAGTCTTGTTCAACATCAGAGAAGCCATACTGCAAGACACCCTATGAATGTAATCAGTTTGAACAGGCTTTCAGATGTAGAAAAATCTTGATAAATGTTAGAGAATCCATACTGGAGAAAAACTTTATGAATGTCATGAATCTGAAAATACATTTGCATGAGGCTTGTTCTTGTACGGCATCAAAGAACCCACACTGGAGACAAACTTTCTAACTGTAATCAGTGTGGAAAGACTTTTACATGCAAGGGCAGCCTTATTCATTATCAGAGAATCCACACTGAAGAGAAACCTTATGAATGTAAGCAATGAGAAAAAACTTTTAAGTAGTACAGATTTTTACTGTACTTCAGAGAGTCTACACTGGTGAGAAAAGTTGAGAAAGTAATTGAAGTGGTAAAGCCTTCAGGCTAAAGTCAGTCCTTATTTATCATCAGAGAATTCATGGGAGATTGCCAAGCCTAGAGGCCTGTATTGGGCTACCCGAGTCTTTCTTACCTCACCTCCCGAGGTCTTCGGCTGGCCACGCCGGATGCACGTATGAGAGAAAGGACGTTCCAGAGTCAAACAGGGGTCGAGCTTTATTACAGGGTTTCGGTTACAAGTGCAGGGGGGTCTTCTTTCTTAGGAGGAAGCAGTAGGTCGAGATATGGGAGAGGAAAACCAAGAGACAGAGATAGTGTTGAGGACATTGCTGCGGCAGAATTGTAATCATGACTGCAAAAAGGCAATGCTGGGACTGCCAAGCCTAGAGGCCTGTATTGGGCTACCCGAGTCTTTCTTACCTCACCTCCCGAGGTCTTCGGCTGGCCACGCCGGATGCACGTATGAGAGAAAGGACGTTCCAGAGTCAAACAGGGGTCGAGCTTTATTACAGGGTTTCGGTTACAAATGCACTCTTCTTTCTTAGGAGGAAGAGGGGGAGATTTCCTAAGGAGGCTAAGCTTAAGGGATTGGAAGTAGAAGTACAAGCGGGGAGAGAGGGGGAGGGAAGAGAGAAAAGAAAAGAAGCGGAGCCCTACTTTTCTCTTTGGCTCCACACGTGTAAGAGAGCTTTTAGGCTTCCTCAATCCTACTTAATCTTCAGCCACACAGTTTGCATCTCAATACCGTGCTGTTAGGTAACTAGGTGTGCTCCAATCCAGGACAACCTCGAGGGCAGGGAGACTCCACCCATCAGGTACCTCCGGGGGAGAGGCGGAAATACCCGAGCTAGCCGAGCTAGCTCGGTCTGACCTTCTCGAACCCCCGCTGTTCATGGAGGGCCTCGTAAGACTCTAAGATTTAGAAGTCCCACTTTTACCTGCCCGAGACTGTCCACACGCATTTGAGCTTCCAGTCCCAACAGGAGATACAGGGATCTTATAGCTGACCTGAATGATGAAAGGCTTTGAAACGGAGTACAGAACTTCTTAGCAGAAAATTCACTATGGGTACAAACCATATAAGGACTCAGTGTGGGGAGACCTTCATCCAGAGATCATCTCTTATACTCTCATGAGAGAATTTATACTGAAAAGAAACCCTGTGAATTTACTCAGTGGGTACATGCCTTTCTCTAGAACATGGAGGTCACTGGTGAAGTTTAAATTGTCTGTCTGACTACAACAGAAAGGTGAGAAAAGGAAAATAATTCATGTGATCCTCCAGGTTGCAAAACCAAAACAGGAGGGAATAGGCTGATAATCTACAGAACTATGGGAGACAATCCATCTGGATGTTCTCAGAAACAGAATGTCTTCAGAAAAAGGAAAAGGCCTTAGGTCAATGTTATGTCAACGGGGGAACAATCTTTGATGAAGAGAAAGATTCAGATAGGTTTAATCAAAGACACAAAAATTGGAACAATTTAGGGGAATGTTGTGTTCTCCCAGGGGCCACCTCCATGCATCTATTCAGCCTACATCAAGGTCACTGCATGTGACAGTCAAGAAACTTCTCATTAGCTTGAGATCTTTTCTGCCTCCTGATTTTGGGGACCCAACAATCATGAGGATGAGGAAGGGATTCCCCTGATGGACCTGAGGCAGAGCAGAGCCATTGGGTGAGCAAAGCAGCCCCTCCTAGGCAGGTAAGAGCCTTGCAAGCTCTGTCTACAAAGCTTTCCATGGTTGCTCCTGCTCTGCCAGCCTGGAAGGGAAAGGGAAAGAAACCCAGTTCAACATCAGAGGCTACTGGTCACATAATGTCTACAGATCAGTGAAGGGCTCAAGTATTGAGGACAACACTCGCATCAGAATGATGGTTTCCAGTGCAGACGTCAACAGGTTGGACATGAGAGAGCAATTCAAGAGGCATTATGGAAAGTCTCTATATTCTCTCATCAAGGAAGGTCAGAGGAGTTTTGCTTTACCAGGAAAAGCAAACACTGGTAGGAAGAAAGCTTTCTAATAAAATTCATTTGGATGCTAATGAGGACCCAAGCCCTCTTCTTGTTTTCTTGTCACTGAATTGATCAGAGAATCTTGAGTTGGAAGGGCCTTCAGGGGCCATCTGGGCCAGACTCATAGCTGCAGAGGCCTCTCTCTGAAAACATTTGTGCTTGAAGACCAGCAAGAAGGCAGCCCATCTTTAGGATGTGGTTCTCCATGTCAGACTGAAACCTGCCTCTTACAGCTTACACCTGTTAGTCCTGGGTCTTCCCTCTGGGGTCAAGCAATACAATTGGGTTTCACCTTACACATTATCATGCCTTTCAGATATTTGAAGAGTATTTCCTGTTGCCTACCACGTTTTCTTTTCTTCAGGATAAGTAGCCTCACTTCTTCCTGCTCATCCTCATTTGGGGTGGTCTCCAATCTGTCATATTCATAGCCTTTCTTTGGATGTGTTCCAAATAGTCAATGCTGGTGGTGGTTTTCTTCAATTGATCACAGTCCCTAGGTAGAAGTAGATATCTTGTTTGTACATATTTGTTTGTCTGCAGGTAGCTGCCAAAGTTGACACCAAACTGGAGTATAAATTAGTTTGTATATCAGTTTTTGCTAACCATATTGGAAACATGACTTTGGGACCCTAACATCTGTCAGTTGAGGGAATGTTTATAGACTAGGTAGAAGTGGAGGACCAACACCAGATATCTCACCAGTGGACTTTGAGAACTCTGGAGGAACTAGTTAGGCTGATGACTTTGCACAGCTCTGCCTCACTTAAATCCATTTCACTTTCAAAGGACCAAGCACAACAATCTGGGTGAAGAAGCTCATGAGTTGAAAAGTTCAGTCTTCCTCTGTCAGTTAAATGAAAAGCTCAGTTTTCTTGTTAGTCCCCTTTAATTGAAGAAAAACTCTGAACTATATTTAAAAGTGCAGGGCTCTCTTAAAACACTTCACTTCGAAAAGAAACATTATCTCAGCACCAGCTGCAGCTCACCTCCTGTCAAGGAAACTTATGATCTTCCATACCTTTAATTTTCCTGATAGAGTTCTAGGCCATCTGTGCTCTCTCCCAGCCAGGATGATGCCATCCCTGGAAATATTGTCTCTGATATTTTTGTACCATTAGAGGAAACTTGTTTTCTATCATTGGTTATTTCTGTGCGATCCAAGTGGAAAATATCAACATTTTCACCCACCTTTCAGACTTTCAGCCAGTCACATGGTTCCTACCCCCATGATGCTGTCAGTCCTTTAACCATTTACATTGTTTTCCCTACCTACCAACTTCTGTTCTTTGTTCTACCTTTTCTTGAATTTTTTCATTGAAAAAATCTTCCAAAAATGAACATATGATAAAATGTACAAACACATGAGTACGATGACAAAGGAAAATGTGTGTTCTCTTGTTTATTTGTTTTATAAACATCTTCTGAGTTCCTTGCCACCTCAAAAAGCCTAAAGGGCACATCCAGAAAACCTAGTGATAGACAAAGCTGCGTCTCCTCCCCCAGGTCTTTGAGCTCAGTGGCAAAGCCACGGCCCTCTTAATTAGCAAATTTAATGAGTAAATTAACAAATGAACCGCTAGTGCTCGGAGGTCTTTGCCTGAACTGACTTGAGTTTCCTTGTGACAATGAGTCCTTGTGGTCTTCAGACCAAGAGCACTCTCTCCTGAAGGAAGGATTTAGCTCGTTATATCCATGCGGGACAATACCATTACCACTGTAATACCTATTGGGGACAATGCCATTGTCATCAGATTAGACCTGATTGTCTAGAGGGCATCGTGACAGTCTCACCTGATTTGTTGTTCAGTCATTTCAATCATATCTGACTCTTTGTGACCTCCTTGGGTGTTGGGGGGTGGGGTTGTTTCTTGGCATTGGTGCTAAATTGGTTTGTTATATCCTTCTGCAGTTCATTTTATAAATGTGAAAACAAAGACAAACAAGGTTAAGTGACTTGGCTAGGTTCAAAAACATAGTAAGTATCTTGCTGAAGTTAGGTCTCCATTTCCAAGCTCTGTACCCTATGTCACCAATTAGTTACCCTTAGCCTCATCTTTGAGGAGGTTTTAAGCTTATAAAAGATTTCTTGTAGTTGTTGATTCATTCAGTTGTGTCCAATTTTTGTGACCCCATGGACCGTAGGAGGTCAGGTTGATCTGTCATGCACTACCGCCCAAAGTCTGTCCAAGTTCATGTTCATCGTTTTCATGACACTATCCATGTTAACCTCGGCATTTTCCTTCTGTCTTTCCCAACATCAGGGTCTTTCCTAAAGAATCCCATGTTCTCATTATGTGACCAAAGTCTTTCAGCTTCAGTGTTTGACCCTCCAGTGAATAGGATGAATGAATTTCTTTAAGTCTTGACTGATTTCACCTTTTTGTTTCCAAGGGACTCTCAAAAGTCTTCTCCAGCACTGCAATTTAATTTGTTGATTTTGTGGTGCTTACCTTTCCTTGTACTGTGTTGACCTGAAAACTTAGTTAAAAGGCAACAGGCTAAATGCCTAAATTTTATGATTTAATTAATTAATCAGTTCCCCATAAAGAAAACAGTTACATAGCGCTATGGAGTCAGAGGTGACTCTGACTACTGTTGACCTGAAAACTTACCAAGAAAAGGCAACATGGCTAAATGCATACATTTTATGATTTAATTAATTAATCAATTCCCTATTAAAGAAAACAGTAACATAATGCATTATGGAGCCAGAAATGTTCTGGCTACCCAGTGCAGAAATCTTCTGGCTTATATACATTTTGCTGTGAGAAAGGAACTCTCCTAGTTGAACAAATCATAAATTTAGTAAGACAAGACAATTAACAAAGTAATGTTGGTCAGGCCTTGGGATTCCAAGCTGGGTAAACATATGTCTCGGAAATCCCACCACTAGTAAGTGGTAGGCTTCCTGCCCTAAACAGATAACTGACATAGGAAAGGGTAAACAAAGTTCAATAGAAATTACGACCTAAGATGTCTGTGTTTTCTTTACCATTAACATGCCATAACATAGTGTAGGTCTACAAATATTAAGATATGGAAAATGTCCCATTATTCAAGATAGTGTCCCAGGTTAAAGGTCTCCTTAAGGAATGTAGAGTCAGCCTTGGCTGGCTTTTGCTGACATAGGAAGAGGCACTCTCTGAGTTTGCTTCAGAGAGAACTAAGAGATTATTCCAAAATTTTATATTAAACATTATCACTACCTAGTACAGAAATCATCTGTCTTAAGTACATTTTGCCGTGTTGACCAGAAAACTTTGTTAAGAAAAGGCAACATGGCTAAATGCATAATTAATTAATTGATCAATTCCCTATTAAAGAAAACAGTAACATAATGCATTATGGAGCCAGAAATGTTCTGGCTACCCAGTGCAGAAATCTTATGGCTTATATACATTTTGCTATGAGAAAGGAATTCTCCTAGTTGAACAAATCATAAATTTAGTAAGACAAGACAATTAAGAAAGTAATGTTGGTCAGGCCTTGCAATTCCAGCTGGGTTAACATATGTCTCGGTGACGAGAAAGGAAATCCCACCACTAGTGAGTGGCAGGCTTCCTGCCCTAAACAGATAACTGACATAGGAAAAGGCTAAACAAAGTTCAATAGAAATTACGACCTAAGATGTCTATTTTTCTTTACCATTAATATGCCATAACATAGTATATGTCTATAGATAATAAGATACAAAGGAAAGCCTCATTATTCAAGATATAGTGTCTTAGGTTAAAGGTCTCCTTAAGGAGTGTAGAGTCGGCCTTGGCTGGCTTTTGCTGACATAGGAAGAGGTACTCTCTGAGTTTGCTTCAGAGAGAACAAAGAGATTATTCCAAAATTTTATATTAAACATTATCAGCCTTGAGAAAGAAACTCTCCTAATTAAGCAAATCATAAATTCAGTAAGACAGGACAATTAACAAAGCAATGTTAGTCAGGCCTTGAGATTCCAGGCTGGGTAAACATATGTCTCAGTGATAAGGAAAGAAATCCCTAGTAAGTGGCAGACTTCCTCCCCTAAACAGATAACTGACATAGGAAAGGGTAAACAATGTTCAATAGAAATTACGACCTAAGATGTCTATATTTTCTTTACCATTAATATGCCATAACATAGTATGTGTCTATAGATAATAAGATATAGTGTCTTAGGTTAAAGGTCTCCTTAAGGAATGTAGAGTCAGCCTTGGCTGGCTTTTGCTGACATAGGAAGAGGCACTCTCTGAGTTTACTTCAGAGAGAACAAAGAGATTATTCCAAAATTTTATATTAAACATTATCAACTGCTACTCTGACAGCAATGTCATTGGAAGACTTTGCTATGTGGACTTTTGTTGGCAAGGTGATCTCTCTGGTTTTCTTTCACATGCTGTCCAGATTTTCCATAACTTTCCTTTAAAAGAGAAGACATCTTTTAATTTCCTTCCTACAGTCACCATCTGAAGTGAACTTTGAGTGGAAGGAGATGAAATCTGCTGCTGCTTCCATTTCTGCCCTCTCTGGTTGCCAGAAAGTGATGGCACCAGTTGTCAAGATCTCAAATTATGTGTGTGTGTTGGTGTGTGTGTGTGTGTGTGTCTGTGAGTAGTTTCAAGCAAGCTTTTTAAAAATGTTTTTATTTTATGCAATATTAAAGCATTTTCATAACATAGTACAAGAACAAGATGATTTACAAGAAACTGCAAACCCACAGTGCACAATTTCCCCTTCCTTTCAAATCACATCACAAAACTGTGGCGCTATTTTTTTCTTTTACTCTTCTCTCCCCCCACTCCATCCATCCTAGAAAGGGCTACCATTAGGCACAAATAGGTGTTTTGGGTAATTTATTCTATACATACTTCTATTTATCAATTCTTTCTCTGTATGCAAATATCATTCTACGTCCTTTAGAGCTAACTTGGGTGTTTATAAAAGATAAAATAATTTCTCCAATCAAAATTTCTCTTAAAACCTTATTACTGTTACTCTACAGAATCTTCTCTTGGGTCTGCTCATTTCACTCTTTCCCATTTGCTGCACATCTCCATGCTTTTCTAAAATCTTGAGGTCACTGTGTTTTATAACAGTAGTGTTCCATCACAATCATGTGCCTCCATTTCTTCAAGCATTCTCAAACTCATGGGCATCTTCACACTTTCCAGTTCTTTGCCCACCACCAAGAGAGCTGCTATAAACATTTTAGAACACATAGACTCTTTTCCTTTTTCCCTACTCATGTCAACAAATAACCCAAATATTGGTATGCCCACATAATTCCAGATTGCTCTCCAAAACGTCTGGATCATTTTATAATTCCACCAACAATGAATTTATGTCCCAATTTTCCACTTTTCTCCAACATTTGCTACTTTCCCATTCTGCCATTTGCAGTTCTATTTTTTGTTTGTTGTCCCTGAGGTAGTTTCCATTCTTGTTTCATTATGGAATAAAAGGATATATTGATTATTTCTCCTTTTTTGTATTTGTATTTTGTATTTGTATTTTTTGTATTTGTTTGCAATGTCTCTGTGATATTCAAAGAACTTTCATGTGTTACAAAGAAGTACAAATATTCCTTTGTTGTATCATTTAGAAGACGACATATCTTTCAACTCTAGTTTCTCCAGAAATGTGCTTCTCTCTCCTGCTTTCATCTCATTCTACATTTCTTCCTTCTCATTTATCTTCTCAGTTTCTCATATTCATTTCCCTTTCTCCTTTCCCCTTCAACTAGTCCTGTTCAATAGTTTTTGAGTTCCATCCCTTTCTCTTCCTCTTTCCAACATGGATGTCTCTCCCTCTTTTCATTATCCACCTCCTTTTTCTGTTTTACCTAGATGATCATTCTCTGATTCTTACACTCTATGGGTATAAAATGTGTTCAGGAAAGATGAATACTTGTGATTGGTGATAGTCTCTTGAGAACACTATGGAAACATTTAGCCCATCCCTTTACCATCATGTCTTTATCAGTAATCAAGGTGACAAGGAATAGGTAAGCTGCAGCATAAACCTTTGCCTTTAAATAACCTTCAGAGCATCATAAAAGCACTTTAGATTGTACTGTAAGTGTAAAACTAAGTTTCCTCTGCCTTCTGACTGAGCCAAGAATCTTGGATCTCTCTAAGCTTCACTTGCACTTTTCTGTATTAGAGTCAAATGTTGACTTCTTAGAGATGGATCAACTACCCTGCTGGTAAACCCTGTGGAGTTCTTAATTTTCATGTAGCAGTTTCTGAATTTCCCCATCATTTTCATCAAACCAATCTTGATATTTGTTCCTGTTCTGATCCAGATGAATAAAAGCTCTCTTATCCACCATTTCTCTGAACATAATGCCCTCCTTTTCTGTTCCACAGTTGCCAGCTGTGTGTTGGCTCAAATTTCCCTGCAACTTTAAAAGAATCGTTCCTCCTCAGAGAAGTGTTCTAGCATTAAGTTTCTGCTAGTCATGTAGACCTGGGACTGCAGCTATTGTTGGAAGCAAATATACAGCTTGGAGAGGATAAGTCTGTGATCATCCCAGCGCTCTGCACCACACATTGCATTCATCACTCTCACATTCTGTCTGTCACTTCTCTTTACAACTACATAGTCTATTAAATGCCAATGTTTCCTGTAAGGGTACATCCACAAAGTTTTATTTTGTTTAGGTAAAAGGAAAAAATTTTGGTAATGGAAAGTTCCTGAGATGCACAAGTCTTCAACAGTGAGTGAACATGGCTGTTACTGTTTCCAGCATTACTCCCAAGGAGTCTCTGCCATCACTCTGAGCCTACTCTAGCATTAAATCACCCAGAATTACATCAGCTTGTCCCCTTTCAGCACACTGATGATGAGTCTCTAGGTCTTCATAAATTTTTCCTGCACCTCATTAGTGTTCATCATGGTAGGAGTATAGGCACTGACGATGGTTGGGTGATGTTTTCTGGCAAGTGACAATCACATTCTCATGAGACTGTCATTCACTCCTTTAGATGAGCATACAAGTATCCTGACTATATTAGTATTAATTGCAAAACCTGCATCAGCTTCCCAGTGCTCCCCTTCACCATAGCCACTCCAGAGAAGCCTGTATCCAGCTTCACCTTCAATAATTTGGCCTTCCTTTGCCAGCTTTGCTTCACTCAGGGCTGCTATTTGCTTGTGATATCTGCTAAAGTCTCTTGAAACAAGAACTGTTCCTCTTTCAGGTCTAGTGAATTTGGTTTTGTCCATAAGTGTATGAAAATTCCATGTACTGATAAGTGAGCAGAATCATCTTTGCAGAAATTTTTGTACAGTTTTTGTGTGTTTTGACTGAAGGGTGGGATCCCTGCCTGCCATGATCATCAGGTCAGGGTTGAGTAAGCTGACAATTTTAGGGACATTTTCAGGCCCCTTCATCACACCAGAAAGGGAGAGGTGAGGTCCTCAAGGGTTGCTCAGACACCCAGGGGCTTCCAAATCCCACTGCTGCTGCCAGTGAGAGATGACCTGATGTGCTGGGCCACCTGGGCAGGATTGTGATGACAGCTCCCAGTGTATCCTGGCCTGGTGCTTTGTCACTTGCTGACACCACAGGACACTGAGAAAAGTAAAAATGGTCAGATGGTATGGGTGATGTCTTTTGGCTGCCTTCCAAGTTGGGTGTAGTTGAGGCTGGGCTGCATGAAGTCTTCAGCCTCACTCTTCTATAGATGTCACATCCTAGTGACATGACAGCATCAAGGTGACTGGTGATGGATCAAGATGTAATGCATCACCTTGGCATCATCTATGTCTAAGCCACCTTCTTGGCCTCTGGGACACAATGTTCTCATTCACCCATTCCACTGGGGAAGTCTTCACATGCTTGGGGCAGGCACCCTCCCTCCCCCCCCCCCCCACTCAGTTTTCCTCCTCCTGGTTTCTCTGCTGTGAGGAAATGGTTTACAGGGATGTGACCCCTGCACTTGCTACAGCTTCTGGGAGCCACAGGTGAGGATTAGGTGGATCCAATATGGAGAGCAGCCCTGAAAAGGGTTCAGCAGCCCCCACACAGTAGGGACTTCTCTTCCCTGAACACACTCTACACCCCAATAAGATGGAGTCTGTCTGATCCAGCAACCTTTTATTCTTGTGGTTACAATTCTAATGCCTTAATGCCCAATTAGGAGTCTATGTTGCCTCAGCATCTGACCACTTTGCAGAGGGTCAAAGATCACAATTACAATAGGAGAACTCAATCCAATCCAATATGGATTTGAGTTACAAATGGTATACAGCATCCCAGTTTTCCCAGGAACTATTTGCTGCCAGCTCCTCAAAGCATAGGGTTTATTAATGAGTTAGGCTGGTGCTGCATTTTACAAAAGTCCTGTTTCTGCTTAGGGGAGGAGGGGGTGAGTGTGGAGGGATGAAGAGGGGGAGGGTGTGGAGACATCAGAGAGGAGGAGCTCTCGCAGGGAAGGGGGGGGTTAAGGGGTGGCCCAGGTGCGGTTTGATCACAGAGGGGTGGAGTTTGGAGGCCTGGGAGGAGTTTAGGGCAGAGGAGGGATCATTGCCTTGGAGAAGACTTTGCATGGGAAGGAGGGCAGGGCTTCGGGATGGGAGGCAGCCAGGATCTCTGAGCACTAGGCCTGGGTGTGATTGGAGTAAAGGGCCCATCCATCTTGGTTGCCTTGGGGAGTGGAGGGGGTGGGGCTCTTGGGGACAGGAAGACCCTCCCAGGGTGGGCTGGCCAGGAGCAAGAACTATTTGAGCCCAGAATGCTCTGCTTTCCCTGCACCTCAAGTCTCTTTCCTTTTCTTCCATGGGACCGAGATCACTCTACCTTCTGGAGCCCAGCTCTGTGCTTGTGGGTCCCAGGTAGGACTGAGCCAGAATGAGGTGCTGGTCCCCTCTCCCCGTCTTTCCTGACTTCCCCTGCAATTCAATCCCCTTCTCCTCATCTGACCTCATGGTGAGTGTCCTCCAGGTCTGCCAGGAGCACACCTTCCTCCTAAGCCTGGCTCCTGCATGAGCTCCCTGCCCCTACATCTTTCCCAGACTCCCCATCACTTCCTAAATTCCTGCCTCACCTTCCCCAGATTTTCCATTGGATTCCAGATTGCAGACTTTGCCCATAGGATTCTGGGAGAACTGATTTCAAGCCTTCATGTCAGACCCTGTATCCTGTCTCCAGATTCAGCCCCCTTTGAAGATCCAAGAATCCTACTTTCCTTCCTACCTAGCCAGGCTAGGACACATGTACCAAAGCTCTTCCCTGACCTCCCTGATCTCCATCCCTGACTCTGGGACTGCTTCCCTGTCAGATCCCAGGCATGTGGCTCCCTGTCTCCAGTCTCCCTTTGGGGATTCCAAGCCTAAGCTCTACCAGAGCATTCCAACAGTCCTCCCCAACTCCTAGTGAGACCTCAGGACACAATCATCCTGCTTCCCCAGGCTCAGTGTCCACTTGGATCCCTTCTATCCCTCCAGGGTCCCTGACTTCCCTCCATGTTAGATGTTCTTGTCTCCCAGACACTAGCCCTGCTCCTGTACCCCAGGCCTCCTGCTACCCTGTCTCAGGCCCCATGCCAGGGGGTGAATCCCAGACTGCATTTTGTCTCCCAGTCTCAGGCTTCCCCTGATCATTCAAGACCCCTCCCCCACCTCAACCTTCCTAGCTTCCCTCTCTCTTAGATCAAACAGTCAGCCTGTAGTCTAAATAATGTGTCTGTGAGTGGGGGAGGGGGGATGCAGGCAGGGTAGAGGGCCACGTGGAGGGAGAGCTCTGACTGAGGAGCCATTAAGGCTCTGACTGGTCTCATCCCATCTGGGATCCCAAGCCCCCTCTGTCTCCTGGATCTCTGTGGGAGAATGGGGGTGGGGGGAGGCAGGAGAAAAGGAGTAAGAGAGGGAGGGAAGGAGTCTTCCTACTCACACCATCTCCATTTCCAATCCTGACCCTTCCTCTGTAGGGTAGACTCTCTTCCTTGAGGGTGGTGCCAGGGCCTTTGTAACTGCTATGGGGCCTCACCCTTGTGAATCCCTGTAGGTCAGCCTGCTGTCCTGAAGAGAACAGCAACACCCCTTCCCCTGTGCGATCCTTCTCCCTGCCCAACTCAGTCTGCAGAGGACCCAGGCCTGGCCAGAGGTAGGAGCCTGGAGCCAGAGGGAATGGCCCCTGGGAGCCAAAGCCACCCTCCCCAGGTGAGTGCAGTCTGTGCCTAGATATCAGCCCATGAGGCCATTGCCATAGATGTAGAGCATTGTCTACGAAGCTGCCAACGTGGTCCTCATGGAGCATTTCTGTAGAATGATAGGCATGAAATTGAATGAGGTAGTAACAACACTGCCCTGCTCTGCTGCTCTGGCTTAAACTGATTCCCTTTCTCTTTGGCATATGGAGCATGAACTCCCCCTCCTCATGTCTCTGCCCTCCCCTGTGTGTTTTCAAGCTCTTCCTCCTTACAGTAGCTCAGGCAGGTGTCCCCAGTCTCCCTTAGTCCCTTCAGTTCACCATATCTTGGGTCCAGTCAGTAAATATTTGTTTTTGTTATTTAGCTGTTTTTTATTCCTATCTGGCTCTTTGAGTCTTCTGGACCCATTGGGTTGTTCCTGGTAGACAGCTTCAGTGGTTTGCCATTTCCTTCTCCAATTTATTTGACAGAGGAGGAAAGTGAGACAAGCAGGGTTCAGTCTGGCTTTCCCAGATTTCCACAGCTAGTGTTTGAGGCAGGATTGGAGCTCAGGTCCTCCTGAGTCCAGAGCCAGCTCTCCATTCACAGGGCCACTTAGCCACCCCACATGTCAGCAGGTTTGTCCAAACTAGCTCTGCACAGTATCAGATGGAGTTAACTCTGAGAGGGAAGGCCTTAACAGTTTTGGGGAAGAGGAAAATAATTGTTGTAGAAAGTGAAATTTTATCTGAGACATGAAGGAAGCCCAGAGGCCAAGGTCAGTATAGAGAACTTTCCAGTTATGGTAGACAGCCATTGGAAAGGCTAAAGGAGGTGGGGAATTTGGTCAAGAGACAACCAGAAGGCTTGTGTCTGTGGGTCAGAGAAGAGGTAGAGGAGGAGAGTGAGGTGTAGAAAGACTGGAAAAGGGAGTTGGAGCTGGTTACATGGACCTACTATGTGCCACCTCATTCAGCTTACACATTTTCTCTCATTTGATCCTGTTGTAAGAAGTCTCATGTTCTTTGCTAGTGACAGGCTGAATAAGGCAGCACAGGCTGCAGCCAGGTGGGTACGGTGCCGCTTTTGTGTCCTCTCAAAGGGCAACATGCCTGAGTAGTAGGGGATGGACACAGCTGTTCCAAGGATGTCATCTGTCTTGATCCTCATTGTGATAGGATTTGGTTTGACATTTTTGAGGCCATGTTCACTAATGATATTGGCAATTCAGTACAGGTTATACATGTTCAGTCATGTGAAACATGTTTCCAGGTCAGTCCATCAGTCATGCTGTAGAAGGAAACACAGACAGAAAACCCCACAGGAAATTAAGTAAGCAAAAGTATCCTTCCATCTGCATTCAGGGCCCACCAGTTCTTTCTCAGAGTATGAGTAGCATTTTCTTTCCTAAGCCTTTTGCAGTTGTCTTAGAGTGTTGTATTGCTGAGGAGAGCTAAGTTATTCACAGATCATCATTGTTACAATGTTGCTGTTCCTGTGTCCAGTGTTCTCTGGGTTCTGCTCATCTCACTTTGCATCAGCTCCTGTAAGTCTTCACAGGCTTTTCTGAGAGCATCCTGTGCATCATTTCATGTAATATGATGGTATTCCATTACAATCATATACAACAACTTGTTCAGCCATTTCCCAGTGGATGAGCATCCCCTCAGTCTCTCATTCTTTGCCTCCTCTAACAGAGTTGGTATAAATATTTTGTATATGTAGGTCCTTTTTGTTTTTTCTCTCTTTGGGATACAGACCTAGTAGTGGTATTGCTGGGTCAAAGAGGATGGATGGTTTTATAAGGCGTTTGGAAACAGTTCAGTTTACAACTTCACCAACATCAGTCTTCCCTCATCCCCTCCAACATTTGTCATTATCATTTTTTGTCCTATTACCCAAACTAATGTGTTTGAGGTAGTTTTATAGAGTTGTTTTCATTTGTATTTCTCCAGTCAATAGTGATTTAAAGTATTTGTGCATATAGCTATAGATAGCTATAATTACTTCATCTGAAAACTAACTTTTCATATTTTTGATCATTCATCAATAGCTCTTCTTTTTATAAATTTGATACATTTCTGCATCTATTTGAGAGATGATGCCTTTTTCAGAGAAATTTGTTTCAAAAGTTTTTTACAATTATATCAGCTAACTGTATTTCCCTGTATCCTATTTTCCCTTTTATTGTCTCTTTCCTTTCACTCTGATCCTTCTCAGATTTGTTTTGCTTCTGAGTCTTGGCTCCCCCTCCCAATATGCCCTCCCTTCTCTGAGCACACTCCCTTCCCTTCTCTTATCCTTCTTATACCTTTTCCCTCTAGGGTACGATAAGTCTCCATACCCATTAGTTGTATGTTATTCTCTTTTCAAGTCAATTCTGGTTAGAATAAGGTTCAGGTCTTCCCTGTCACCTCTCCCATCTTCCCCTCCACTCTTAACATCTCTTTTGTGCCTTTTTATGTGAGAAAATTTACCACATTCTACCTTTCCCTTTATCTTTCTCTCAGTACATTTGTAAAAGCAAGCACAGGACATACACAGGAGGGCCTGCTATCACACGTTCTTAAATCTGCTTTTCTATAAAATACCTCTAGCACTTTGCTGACAGGGTTGTGAGGATTCAATGAGATGTTTTGAAAACTTCAAAGCATTATACAAATTTAATATTTTTATTATTGTCATTTTCTTCTTCCTTCTCCTCCTTCTTCTTCAGGTCAGGAAGCTAATGTCTTCCCTCTACATATTATCTCCAATTATATGTACATACACACACACATACATGTGTATAAATGTTTTGATGTTGTCTCCCTTACCAAACTGTGTTCTCCTTGAAAGTTGGACTTACCTTTTGCCTTTTTTTGTATCCCTAGCATTTAGCACATACTACCTGGCACACAGTAGGTACTTAATAACGCTTATTGACTGCCTGACTAATGGGGAGTAGAAGTAATTTTGTCTGCCCCTTAGTGGCCCTCTTTTCACTATACCTTTTAAGGAAGTCAGGTCAGGGACCAGTGAGGATCAAATATAGGACTGGGACTTTCCCCCTGATCCTTGAGACTCAGGTACAGATCTCCTAAAGCGGGGTGGGGAACCCAGCCCAAACCTTGATATTTCATGGGTTACCACCAGCAATTCTGTATCTCTTTTCCAATTATAAAATTAAATTAAATTAGCTTCATCTCCTTGGGCCACATTCTTCTTAAGTATCTGGTGGAAAATTGTGGGGTCCTCAGTCACTTCAAACAAGAACATGTATCATTCACTTAATTCAAGGGAAAAAGTCGGCACCCTGAACTTCAGAGAACACACAGAGTAATCAGAATCAACAGAGAAAGCTTCCACACTGTCTGACAGTAAGCAGGACATGCATCACAAATCAACAGACAGATGCAACTCCCTGACATACAAACATGGATACCAGAGAGGGTAGCACCAACATCTGGGAAGAGATTGGGGAGGCACTGCTTACTGGCTACCCAGAGGCTCCTTCTTCCAAAAACTAAGCCCCAAAATAAAACCTCACCTCAGAGTACTTGAACATTATTCAGAGCCAGAGGGCATCACAACCCTTTAGAACCAGTGCCTCATTAGATAATTAACAAAATGTGTGAGCCTTCCTACAAATCTTCCTAGGCCCAGTAATGGGTGGGAAAGATCTTCTTTTATCACATAATTCAATCAGAGATACTTGATTAAGCTAAAACAGAAACAGCAAAAGATCCTACTTTGCTTGCCATTACAACATTGCTTCTTCTCACCCTTTAATTTTATATTTTTTGATATTGTCCCATCATATTCTACTCACATCTGTGCCCACTGTCTATATACACTCCTAAATTTCCCGGTAATGAGAAAATACTTCAGAGTTACAAGTATCATCTTCCTATGTAGAAATGTAAATAATTTAAACTTCAAAGGAAAAAGGACAGAGCAGAGAACTAAAGACAACTTACAAGGAAGCAAAGAAGAGATGGACAGCTCTCTGCACAGCGCCTCCTACTCATATAAACTTTCTGGAAATGGACATTTATTGCTGCATGTTTTGAATCCTCTCTCTCCTGGCAATGCTTTTTTTCCTTTTCTTATTTTGTATTAGTTTGATCTTATTTTGCATTTAAGTTTCAAGTTTTAAAAGTTACAATTAAGAAATAGATTAACCTTATTGATCCCTTATGAATTTTCTTATGCTTCTCTTGGATCTTGTATTTGAAAGTCACATATTCTCTTCAGCTCTAGTGTTTTCTTCAGAAATGCTTGAAAGTCCTCTATTTCACTGAGCATTTATTTCTTCCCCTGAAGGACTATACTCAGTTTTGCTGGGTAGGTGATTTGTACTTGCCATCCTAGCTCCTTTGCCCCTCACAATACCACATTCCAAGGCCTTTGATCTTGTAATGTAGAAGGTGCTAAATCTTGTGCTGTCCTGGCTGTGGCTCCATGCCTACTGGAATTGTTTCTTTCTGTGCCCTTGCAATATTTTTTCCTTGACCTTGGAGCTCTGGAATTGGACATAACATTCTTGGGAGTTTTCATTTGGGGATCTCTTTCAGGAGATGATTAGTGGATTCATTCAATTTCAACTTTATCCTCAGCTTCTGGGCTATAAGGGCATTTTTCCTTGATAATTTCTTGACAAATAATGGCTAGGCTCTTTTTCTCTTTTTTGTTTTTCATAATTAATTAATTTATTTTTAGTTTTCAACATTCACTTCCACAAGATTTTGAGTTTTGAATTTTCTCCCCTACCTTAAGACAGCATGCAGGCTGATACAGGCTCTACTTATACATTCATATGAAACATGTTTTCACATTAGTCCTGAAGTAAAGAAGAATTAGAATTAATGGGAGGAATCACAGGAAAGAAGAAACAAAAGAAAAGGAGAACAAATAGTCTGCTTCCAACTGCATTCAGACTCCCAACGTTCTTTCTCTGGATGTGGATGGCATTTTCTATTGTGAGACTTTTGGAGTTGTCTTAATGCTGAGAAGAGCTAAGTCTGTCAAGGTCAGTCATGACACAATGTGGCTGTTACTGTGTGCAATGGTTTCCTGGCTCTGCTCATTTCACTTGGCATCTGTTCATATAAGTCTTTCCAGTTTTTTCTAAAGTCTACCTGCTCATCATTTCTTATAGCACCATAACATTACATTACATTCATATATGGCAACTTGTTCAGCCATTCCCCAGCTGATGAATTCCCTTCAATTTCTAATTCTTTGCCACTAAAATAAAGAGCTGCTATAAATATTTTTGTATATATGGATCATTTTCCCATGGTTATGATCTCTTTGGGATACAGACCTAGAAGTGGTATTGTTGGATCATAGAGTATGCATAATTTTGTACTCCTTTGTATATTGTTTCAAATTACTCTCCAGAATGGTTGAATCAGTTCACAACTCCACCAATAATGCATTAGTGTTCCAGTTTTCCCACATCTTCTCTAATAGTTATTATTTTCCTGTTTTGTCAAGTTTCCCAATCTGATAGGTATAATGTGGTACCTCTGAATCATTTGGATTTGCATTTCTCTAATCAATAGTTATTTAGAGCATTTTTCATGACTACAGACAGCTTTATTTTCTTCCTCTCAAAACTGCCTGTTTATATCCTTTGACCATTTATCAGTTGGAGAATAACTTGTGTTCTTATAAATTTGACTCTGTTTTGTAAATATTTAGACATTAAGCCTTTATCAGAGAAACTGGCTGTAAAATTTATTTTCCAGCTTTCAACTTCCCTTATAATCTTGGTTTCATTGGCTTTATTTGTGCAAAAACTTTTCAACTTAATGTAATCAAAACTATCCATTTTGCACTTTATAATGTTCTCCATATCTTCCTCTTCCCTTCTCCATAGATCTGACAGGTAAAGTATTCCTTGTTCTCAGTATCAGTCTTTACATCTACATCATGTACTCATTTTGAATTAATCTTGGTATAAACTATAAGGTGTTGCTTTATGCCTAGTTTCTGACAGTGTTTTCCCAGCAGTTTTTGTAAAAAATGAGTTCTTATCCCAAAAGCTGGAATGTTTAGATTTATCAAACAGTAGATTACTAAAATCATTGATTACTGTGTCTTGTGTACCTAACCTATTCCATTGATCCACCACTCTGTTTCTTAGCCAATACCAAGTAGCTTTGATGATTGCTGCTTTGTAATACAATTTCAGATATGGTAAAGTTAGGCCCCCTTCCCTGGCATTTCTTTTCATTAATTCCCTTGATATTCTCAACCTTTTGTTCTTCCAGATTAATTTTATTATTGTCTTTCTCTAGCTCTAGAAAATATTTTTTAGTGGTTTGATTGCTATAGCACTGAATAAGTAAATTAATTTAGGTAGAATTGTCACTTTTATTATATTAGCTCAGCCAACCCATGAGCAACTGATTTTTTTCCAATTATTTAGATCTGACTTCATTTGTATGAAAGGTGTTTTATACTTGTGGTCATATAGTTCCTGGGTTTGTGTTGGAGGGTAGGTTCCCAAATATTTTAGATCTACAGTAGCCTTAAATACAATTACTCTTTCTGTTGGGCTTTGTTAGTTTTATATAAAAATGCTGATGCTTTCTATTGGTTTATTTTATATCCTACAACTTTGCAAAAGCTCTTTATTATTTCAAGTCAATTTCTATTTGATTCTCTAAGTATACCATCATATCATCTAAAAAGGGTGGGTAGCTTTATTTCTTCTTTGCCCATTCTAATTTCTTCAATTTCCTTTTCCTCTCTTACTGCTAAAGCCAACATTTCTAGTACCATACTGAGTAACAGCGGTGGTAATGCACATCCTTGTTTAACCCCCATTCTTATTGGAAATGCTTCTAGCTTATCCCCTTTGCATATAACGTTTGTTGATGGTTGTAGATAGATGGTACCTATCATTTTAAGGAACACTCCATTTATTCCTATGCTCTCTAGTGTTTTTAATAGGAATGGGTGTTGTAATTTGTCAATAGCTTTTTCTGCAACTATTGAGATAATTGTATGATTTCTGTTAGTTTTGTTCTTGATATGATCAGTCATACTGATATTCCTAACACTGAACCAGCCCTGCATTCCTAGTATATGTCCTACCTGGTTATCACAGTGCATTATTCTTGAGATAAGTTGCTGTAATCTCTTTGCTAATAAATTTTTGAAATGTTTGTATCCATATTCATTAGGGAAATTGGTCTATAATTTTTGTTTCTCTGTTTTGGCTCTTCCCAGTTTAGGTATCCTCACCATATTTATATCATAAAAAGATTTTGGTAAGATTCCTTCTTTGCCTATTTTCCATAAGAGTTTATGTATTATTGGAATGTTCTTTAAATGTTTGATAGAATTTGCTTGTAAATCCATCTGACCCTGCAGTATTTTTCCTAGTGAGTTCATTGATGGTTTGTTCAATTTCTTTTTCTGAAATGGGGTCATTTGAATATTTTGCTTTTTCTTCCATTAATCTGGGCAATTTATATTTTTGTAAATATTCATCCATTTCACTGAAATTGTCAAATATATTAGCATACTGTGGGCAAAATAGCTATTAATTATTGTTTTGATTTCCTATTCATTGGTTACACATTTACCCTTTTCATTTTTGATGTTGGTCATTTGGTTTCCCTTCTCTCTTTTTTTAAATCAAATTAACCAAAGTTTTATCCATTTTATTGGGTTTTTTTTTTTCATAAAACCAGCTCTAAGTTTTATTTATTAGTTCAATAGTTTTCCTAATTTCAATGTTATTAATCTCTCCTTTGGTTTTCAGAATTTCTAATTTTGTATTTAATTGGGGATTTTTAATTTGTTATTTCCTAGCATTTTTAGTTGTATGCCCAATTCATTGATCTCTTCTTTCTCTATTTTATTCATGTAAGCATTTAGAGATATAACACTTCCCCAAGAACTGCTCTTGTTGCCTCTGATATGTTGTCTCATTTTCATTCTCTTGAAGATAGTTATTGTTTCTATGATTTGTTGTTTGACCATCCATTCTTTAAGATTAGGTTATGTAGTTTCCAATTAATTTTTAGTCTCTCTTTCTGTGGCCCTTTTATTGCATCATGATCTGAAAAAGATGCATTTAATATTTCTGCCTTTCTATATTGGATAGTGAGATTTTCATGCCCTACCGTGTGGTCAGTTTTTGTGTACGTCCCATATACCACTGAGGAAAAGGTATATATATTCCTTTCTGTCCCCATCTAATTTTCTCCATATCTATCTTTTCTAAAATTCTAGTCATCTCCTTAACTTCTTAATTATTTTTGGTTAGATTTGTCTAGTTCAGAGAGAAGGAGGTTGGGGTCCCCCACTAGTATAGTTTTGCTGTCTATTGCTTTCTGTAACTCCTTTAACTTCTCCTCTGAGTATATGGATGCTATACCACTTGGTGCATATATGTTTAGTAATGATATTACTTCATTGTCTATAGTACCTTTTAGCAGGATGTAGTTTCCTTCCTTATCTCTTATAATTAGATCAATTTTTGCTTTTGCTTTGTCTGAGGGCAGGATGGCTACCCCTGCTTTTTTTTTTTTTACTTCAGTTGAAGCATAATATATTCTGCTCCAGCATTTTTCCCTTACTGTGTATCCCTCTGTTTCAAATGTATTTCTAGTAAACAACATATTGTAGGAGCATGGTTCTTAATCTACTCTGCTATCTGCTTCTGTTTTATGGGAGAGTTCATCCCATTCACTTTTACAATTTTGATTACTCTGTGTGTTTCTCTCCATCCTTTTTTTCCCCACATTTGTACTTTTCTCTGTCCTTTCTCCCTTTCCTTCCTCACTAGAGTTTTGTTTTAGATCACCACCTCCCTCAGTCTTCTCTCCCTTTTATCAGCTGTCTTCCTTTTCTTCCCCTTTACCTTTATTACTTCTCTCTCTTGTATCTACCCTCTCTCTTTTCTTTCCCCTTTCCCTACTTCTCATAGGGTAAGTTAGATTTCTGTACCTAATTGATTACATCATTCTGTCTTTGAGCCAAATCTGATGAGAATAAGGTTCAAGTAATGCTCATCTCCCTCCCTTGTTTCTCTCTATAATAGCAGGATTTTGTGCCTTTTCATGTGATGTAATTTACCTTTGTCTGCCTCCTCCTTTCCTCTTCTCCCAGTACAATCCCTTTTCACCACTTAGTGAGATATTTTTCGTCACATCAAAGCAACATACTCACAGCCTCTTTCTATGCACATATCCCTTTTAAATGGTGTAATAACACTACAGTTCTCAAGGGTTACGAGTATCTTCTTCCATTGTAAGGATGTAAACAGTTTGCCTTTATTAATAACATGGTTTTTTTCCTGTTTACCTTTTTTGTGCCTCTCTTGAGTCTTGTATTTTAAGATCTAATTTTCTGTTGAGCTCTGATCTTTTTATCAGGAATGTTTGGAAGTCCCCTATTTCATGGAATTTCCATCTCTTCCCCTAAAAGATTAGGCTCACTTTCACTGGGTAGTTGACCCTTTGTTGTAATCCAAACTCTTTTGCCTAATGGAGCATCACATTCCATGCCCTCCAGCTTTTTAATGTAGAAGCTGCAAGGTCCTGTGTAACCCTGGCTGTGGTTTCATGATATCTGAATTGTTTTTTTCTGGCTATTTGTAGTATTTTCTTTTTGACCTGGTAATTTTGGAATTGGGCTCCAGTATTCTGTAGTGTTTTCAATTTGAGATCCAATTCAGGAGGTGATGGGTAGATTCTTTCAATGACTATTCAATGACTAGAACCTTCTGGTTCTAGAACCTCACAGAAGGTTTCCTTGATGACTTCCTGAAAGATGCTGTCCATTCTCTTTTCATCATGATTTTTAGGTAGACCAGTAATTCTAAATTGTCTCTCCTGGATATATTTTCCATGTCAGTTGTTTTAGCAATGAGGTATTTTACATTTTCTTCTATTTTTTCATTCTTTTGTTTCTGTTTGACTGATTCTTGATACTTTATAGAGTCATCAGTTTCCACATACCCTATTATAATTTTTAACAAACTGTTTTCTTCTATTAGATTTTGTACCTCCTTGCCATTTCGCCAATTTTACTTTTTAGGGAGTTCTCTTCCATGAGTTTTTGTTCCTCTTTTTCCATTTGACCAGTTCTACTTTTTAAAGACCTGCTTTTGGGGGAAGCCAAGATGGTGGGGTAGAAGCAGTAACTGGTTTGAACTCTCCCTCCAAAGCCTTCAGAAAAACCTGGGAACAAAAAAAAGACTTGTTTTCTACCATCAATTTTTGTCCTTCATTTTCCAACCTTTGACTCTCTTTTATGTACCTCTCATTTCTTTTCCCAGTTTTTCTTGTACCTCTCTTATTTGACTTTTAACATCCTTCTTGAGCTCTTTCAAGAAGACTTTTTGGGCTTGAGATCAGTTCATATTCCCCTTTGAAATTTTGGATGTGTGTGTATTGACAATACTGTCTTCTGAATTTGTGCCTTCATCTTCCCTGTCCCCATAGTAAGAATCTATGGCCATTTTCTGTTTCAGTGTTTTGCTCATGATGTTTGCCTTATTCCTGGCTTTTAGAATTGAGCTCTCCTTCTGGAGGGCAGGGGGCACTGACCCAAGCTTCTTGTGCTAGGATTCTGGAGTGTGGTTTCTGGCTTTGTGTGCTAGGGCCTCAGGTTTGCACACCTCAGCTGGCAGGTCTGGCTGCTTACCTGGTCCTGATGTGGGCTCAGCAACACTGGAGCTCTTGGAGTGGGAATGGGATTCTGGCCCCTGGGGATGCTTGCTCACCAAGGCTTTGCACCCAAATGTTTGGCTGCTGGAGGATGTCTGCCAGCCTGGAGCTATGCTGAAGCATCAGGAGATTTGGCTGTGGCACACATGATGGTTTTATGAGTTTGTGTCTACCAGTTCCCCTGCTTGTGCTGAGGCACTCAGGGGGTCCTGGAGTTGGTGCTTGCCTGCTCCATCCTCCTAGAGCTTAGGATCTACCTCCTTGTTTGCTGAGGTGGGGCTTGCTCCTGGATTGCTGGGTCACCTCCTATCCTGTACTACTCACATCACCTAGAGTGATAGGGGATTTTCCCAATAATTCCTGAAGCTTCCTAGGTTACAAGATTGCTACACCCCATCTTTCTACTGGCTCAGCTACTCCAGGGTTTTTCTTAGGATGATATTTGCTGGGCTTTCAGAGGTCAGTAAGGGAGGGTAAGAGTGACTTCTTATTCTGCCATCTTGGCTCTGATAAGCAGACACCTAGACTCTTTTTTTTAAATTGTGACTTTTTTTTTTAGTTGTGGTTTTTATTAAATTCAGTAATTTTTAAATGATCTCTCCTGGATCTGTTCTCCAGGTCAGTTGCTTTTCCAATGATATATTTCACAATGTCTTACATTTTTCTTTTTCTTTTGCATTTCATTTGATTTTCTTTTTTTGATCTTGTAGAGTCAGGAGCTTCCCCATCATTTGGGGAATGGCCAAATGGATCATTCTGTGTGGGTGTGATGGAATACCACTGTGCTATAAGAAGTGATGAACTCAGTGATCTTAGAAAGACCCCAAAAGACTTGCACAAACCGATGAAGAGCAAAGTGCACGTGTAGGGTTAGGGTCAGAGTTGTATTTATTTATGATTATTGTTATCACAACAAATTTGAGTGAATATGTCAATTTGACTATTATAAATACACTAATTTAAAATAAAGGACATATTAAAGAGAGAAGCTTTCTGCATCCAGAGAAATAAAGGATGAACAGAAGTGTATAGAGGATAATTTTACATACATAATGCCTATTTGTGTCTAATGGTGGCCATCTCTAGGGCTAAAGGGGTGGAAAGGGAGAAAAAACAAAAGAGAAAAAATTTGCATGATAACTTTATTACATATTCAGAGGGAATAGGAAATTGTACATGGTAGGTTTGCAGTTTCATGAGCAATCATCTTTTTATTGTATTCTTAGAGAAATGTGTGTTTTGCTCCCTGGATTGAAAATAAAATATATACATTTTTTAAAATGATACAACATGATTCCTAATCCTAAGGTGTTCACAATACAATGAAGAAGATAATATGTGAATAATTTTGTACATATAAGGTATGTGTGTTTTATACAGTATTGGCATATGTGTGTATGCACGTGTGTATATATATACGCATATGTTTAGGAATGCACTACACACATGTCGTCTGGGACTTCCCTTTCCTCTGAAGTATAAGTTAGCTACTTTCATCTCCACACCCTTTGGCTATAAATCAGTCTTCCCGCAATTCCAGTCAACATGAAAGTAAATAAATTCTAGTGTTTACCATGCATATGAGGTTTTAGAAAAGAAACTAATTTTTGAAAAAAGAACCAAACATGTAGTTCTGTTAAGGAAGATATTTCTCATCACCCTCTGGCCTCCTTCCCCACAGATTCACTTACCTCACAGAACACAAGCTTTCTCCCTGATTCCACAGGAGACACATTTCAGAGGAAAGTTTTTCTCAGCTTTATTCCAGGTGATCACAGAAAAAGTTTTCCTCAAAATTCAGTAGGGCTCTTAATGGCTGTGGTTTTAGGAGCTGACTCCAATTCTCACATTTTCTGACCTTTGAGCAAATTCCCTAGTCTGTGCTTCAGTTTGTTCTGTAATTAATAAGGGTTGAACTTTAAAATCTGAAGTTTCCTTTAGCTCTACATTCTATGACTTTTAATGATTTAGGGATTGATAACGTTCAAGGATGTGGCGGTGGACTTCACCCTGGAAGAGTGGGGCCAATTGGAGCATGCTCAGAAGGAGCTGTACAGAGGGGTCATGCTGGAGAATGCCCAGAACCTGCTCTCCCTGGGTAAGGACACTTTCTCTGGTAATGCTTTATCTGTAATCAAAGGAATGTGTGCAGGGTTTGGAGCATTTATCAGTTGCTAGGGAGAGCAGTGTTGGTCTCCTGTCCTGCTGCCTGGTGTTTCCTCTAGCAAGTCTTTGCCTTGTGGGACAGGAACCTCAGGGTTTCCTTGTTGCTCCTGAAGGTTCCCACCTCTACGCAGCTTCAAATTAGTGTGAAAGGATCTGAAGACACAGAACCAACCTTATAGTCATTTCATCTGACCTCCACCTGGATGGGAATTGTGTCTGCCAAGTCCCTGAAAGCTGCTCAGTTGGCTTCTCTTACAAGCCTGTATACTCTAGGATGGGTTGAGGATTCAGAATATTCTTTCTAAAAAGCATCAATTTGTAGCTCCTAACTTCTACTTGTCTCTCATACAGAAAATTTGCCTTAATCCTCCTTTGTGTTGTCCCCAAATTCCAGCAGAGATGGTGGGAAAGGAAGGGAAGGGAAGAAGCATTTATTTTCACCTACTGTATACCAGGTCCTGGGCCCAGGGATTTCTTTACAATATTATGTCACTTCATCCTCACAATAACCTTCTAAGTTTGGTGGTAATTATCCGCATTTGACTCTTGAGAAAACTGAGGCAAATAGAGGTAAATTTACTTGTCCAGGGACAGCTAGTAATTGTCTAAGATGGATTTAGACTCTGGCATGCCTCACTCTAGACCCAGGGCTCTCTCCACTGCACCATCAGCAGCCTCTCATTTCTAGAGAATGAGAAGTATGCCATGAGTCCATTCTTCTATGAAGAATGTTCACCAAGACCAAATTTTCTGATTCCAACCTGGTTCCACAATCTTCTCCTCCCTCCTCCCAAAACTCAGAAAATAAATGCTATGAGACTATCCTTCAGGAGTCCTGGGAACCACCCTGGGGTTTTTGCTTACACATCCCTGACTTTGCAAAGAATAAGAAACTGTCCAAGAAATAGAATTTAGACCAACTAGAGGTTATTGAGTTTGCCAGCAGGAGACTCTCACCTGAAGAGGCAATGATGCCCCAAATGAACATTATATGGGGTTTCTATAGTTTTCAGGGAGTGAGGAAAAGCATATGGAGAAAGTGCAAAAGGAAGTTGGTGAAGGTCCTATTTCTGGAGCTCTAGACTCGTCTTATGCAGTAACCCTTTTTAACCCACTTTAGAATGAAGTGTTTCTACCAGAATGGGACTTGACAGTATCAGGGGCAGAGGTCCGGCTCTTTCTCAGAACAGGATAATGTGGTACATCCTGTTTTGGGTTACTTGCATTACAAGCACTAATGGGTGAGTATTGGCTCATGCATGTGAACATAATGAAGTGAATCTCGGAATGGAGCAGCTCTGGGTCTGAATGACTTTCCCTAAAGACAACTGAAAGACTAGTTTCTCTCCATGCTCATCCCTGACTCCCCATGCCCAGGGCTTCCAGTTCCCAGAGAAGATGTGATCTCTTATTTTGAGCAAAGGGAAGCACCATGGATGCTGGAGCAAGAAGACCTGAGGAGCCACTGTCCAGGTGAGTGAGGTGAAAGCAGGTATATGAGAGCTGGGATTACTAGGGGCTGCTATGTGTTGTTTTTGAAGCAAGTGTTTGATGTGAGGGCAGGAAGACCTGACTTGGAATTCTTTCTCAGATATTTCTCAGCAGTGTCTTCATGGGTCAGTCACTAAACCACTGAGCCTCAGTTTCTCCATCTGTAAAATGAGGGGTTTGAACTCCATGGTCTTTCAGCTCCCCTTTAAGAACCAATCTCTGTTGCTAAAATGAGTCACTGTTTGGAATTTGTGGGCATGGAATTCTCCTGAAAGTACAAAAAGGGATTATTGTATCCTATATGGGCTTTACCCTAGACTTCCTTCAAGTCAGCAAACATCTAAGTGCCTTCTACATTCCAGATCCTGTACACAGCCCTGAGCACATGAATCATGCAAGGGATGTCCCCTGCTCCCATGGAGCTCACAATCTGTTGGGGCAGAGAATTCACAAACAACTATGTAGAAGCCTACTGTGGACCAAATGAATTTGAGCTAGTCAATAGAAAGCAGTCCCTAAAGTTAAGGAAGACTGGGCCAGGCTTATTATGGTAGGTGCCGTTTAGCTGGGGATTCACAGAAGCCAGGGAGAGCATTCTAGACAGCAGGGATGGGAAAGAAAACCCATGCAGTCTGGAAATAGAGTGTTCTGTCCCCAGAACAGTAAGGAAGCCCATACCAATGAATTATAACATACATATGGTGGGGGATGGGGGGAGGTTGTTGTTTTGGTCCTTTGTTTCTGAAAACGGCAATGACATCAGAGAAATGATGACATGACTTGCACTTGACTTTGTTTTCAGGGAGGGAGGGCTGTGCAAGGTTACCAGTCTCACTTTCTCCTGCTGAGCCATTTGGATCCAGTGACCAGATATTTATCAAGATGACTGGAGATGGCCCAGGATGCAGTGGGAGGCCTTGGCCTTTTAGGCTAAGGCCTTTTCAGGTATTCGCTTAAAGTGAGATAATGTCCAATCAGTGAATAAGCCTCCTTAAAAAATAGTCAGGGATGGCCCCTTTAAATAGAAAAGAAAAAAACTCAAGCTGGGAGGGATAGCAGCCTCAAACACAACATCCTGGGAAATGAGGTAGGGGAAGGGTGAAAGAAGAAAGAAGTAGGGGATAAAGTGATTTAACTGCCCTAGACAAGGTTTTACATTTGATACTTTTGCTAGAGAGCCAGAAGTTGTTGAGTAGGTGGTGACACGGTCAAGTCAGAGCTTAAGTAAAATGAACTTGAGAATGGGATGGAGGATTGACTGGGCTGGGGAAAGAATTGAGGCAGCTGGACCAACCAGAAGGCTCTGACACTATCTTAGTTATGGGGTGACTAGGGTCTGAATGAAGAAAGTGACAATATTGAGATAGAAAGGGGTCCATGGAATGATGTCACAAAAGTGGAATGAACAGGACTTTGGAACACATTGAAAATGGTTGCCAGGTGTGTGAGTGTGTGAGAGCTGATGAGGAGGGCATGGCATTTCATTTCTCAGTGTGCAGTATTGGGAACATGCCTTGGATAGCATTAGGAATGGAAGAAGATGGGAGGGTTGGAAAGAGAATGAGTTTCCTTTTGATGTGGTAGAAGTAGAACCAGAAGAAAGGAATGTCACTAAAATGTAGACAGGGGAGGACCAAAAAAAGGGGGGGAAACTGACAATGTCAGAGCCTGCAGAGAAGCCCAGAAGCATTAGGCATTGAATGTTAGCGACTTGGAGATTGTTGGGAATTTTTCACAGATGCTTTTCAGTTCAACAATGACATTAGAGCTAACCTACAGAGACTTCCTTTTTTCCTTTCTTTCTATTGACCTTTGTAAATATCCAAATTAACTATGAAGTACGAGTGAAGAAAAATGGTATCTGCTTACAGAGAAAGACCAGATAAATAGAAATGTCTAGAATAATTTTGTATAGATATACTTATTTGCATCTAATGGTGGGCTTGTCTTAGGCAGTGTGGTGGGGTAGAGAGGTAGAAAGAAAAAGAAAAGAAATTATAAAAAGAAAAAAAAGAGTTTCAAAGACAGCCAGGGAAAGGAGTTGGAGACACCAAATGGAAATGGCCTTCTCTAGCAGATTAGCCCTAAAATGGAAGAAAGATATTGGACACCATCTCATCGGGGTGCATTGATTCCCATGTTTGGGGTTTTAAGGAGTACAGAGAAATGATTTCATTTGTGGTAATAGGAAAAGAGTCACTAGTGAGAGAGAAAGAGTGAAAATTAGTGAAAAAAGGAGACCCTAGAGGAGGAATTTATGGAGGTAGATGAGGGGGCAGAGTGAGATGATTTGCCCATGTAAGGGGATTTTCCTTAGCAAGTAGAAGAATAATCTTTTCCTGTGATATGGAGATCATATGGGGATCACAAAAGGGAAGAAAACATCTGATTTGTGTGAGATGAGGAAGATAAGAAAGCCCTTTATAAGTGTCCAGTTTTTTCCAGTGGTTGGGAGGTGGGGCAAAAGCAAGCCATAATGGAGGGTGGGGGATGAATGAAAAGATTTGGAAGAGTTACTGTGGTGAGTGGAACAGGGTGTCTGTCTGGAAGATGACAAAAAATTGCCTTGCCCCAGTGAGGGCCCAGCTGAGATTATGTAGTCTACATTGGTAGAGGATCTGGGAGCCCGGTTTCATGATTTCCTCTCTGTACATTTAGCTGCACATGACGAGGAGAGATGGCTGCTGTCTTATTCAGGAGTCTTCCAAGGTAAACCTTGGATAAATCCTCAACCTAAGTCCCTTTCCTAATGTCTATGGTTAATCTCTGTCCCCATTTTTGCGGAATCATTGACCAGGTTCATGTAGATGATCACCACATCATTTTAGGGAGTTGGGAGTTAGAGATCTCCAGGTGTCCTGTAGCACAAGACCCTTCAGGAGCCTAGAAAGAATCATCTGTAATCTATATTGGTTCTGGTCCAGTTCTATCAGGGTTTAAACCTAACTAAGGTGACTAATTAGAGGTGATTGAGTACCAGAAAGGGACAGGAACTGGGCTGAGGCCCAGACATGCATTCAACAACTAGGGGAGAGACCAGAATGGAGAGGTAGAGCCTGGGGACTGCTGTCAGCCCTGGGCCCAGGCAGGGAATCAGTAAACATTCAGTGTCTTCACTTTTAGGCACTGTGCTAAGCTATGAGCATACAAGGCAAAGACAGTCTCTGCTGTCCCAGAACTCAGAATCTAATTTATAAATGAATGCTGATACAGGGAAAAGAGAGTGTTTTGGAACGGAAATATATTCAGTTCAACAAGGAGATAAGGGAATACAAGGAGAGAGGATAATATGAATTTCAGAAGGAGAACAGAATGGGGGAGGAGAAAGTCAAAATCAGATAAAAATAAGAGCTAACATTTCTCCAGCACATACTATGTGTCATGTGCTGTATAAATGTTCTCTCATTTTATCCTCATGAGAACCCTTAAAATTAGGTGCTCTTATTATGCCCATTTTACAGATAGAAAAACTGAGGCAAACATAGGTCTTTTGACTACCTTAGGGTCAAAGGATTAGCAAGTTGCTGAGGTGGCATTGGAAGTCGGATCTTCCTGATCTGAGGCCCAGCATTCCATCCACTGTATCACCAGTTGTATTCCTGATTTTTAAACAAAATACAGTGAAAATGCTCACACAAGGATGTGGTGGAAAATAGAAGGTGAATTTCACAGGCTCCTGCCACAGGATGAAAATTCATTTGTTTAACTCTATCCAGTCAAAATGTATTGCTAATTACTAATGAAAAGATTTATTTTTCTTTTGGCTCATAGCAAATACTGCATTATATGAGAAATATACCTGAAGGTCAGTTGCAAATATTACTTTGGCTTTTTTAATTAATGTTAATATATGAAAAAAACCCTTGAAAGGATAGAATTCCTTCAGATATAACTTTTGTTTTTCTACCACTGGCAAACTGGCTACATGTTCACTGAAGATGAGTGACTACTGAATGTACTGAAATGTATCATGAGATAATTTGAGTATTCAGTTTATGTGCACTAAATGCATTGCATCTATGAACAAAGCATTGCAAGTATACACAATGAAAGGGAAAGGAAAAGACTGAAATGGAGATAATTTGTCAATTACTGTGAGCAGAGCATGCCCATTAATGGGGATTTAATTCTAGTCTCAGCCATTGGGATTGGGTCAAGTCAGTCAGCGTTTCTGATCCCATGCTCTCAGTTGTGAATGTGACAAGAATGATGGCCCTACCTGTGTAACAGCTTTGTTGTGAGGATCCAATACAAATTCAAACATCAAATTCTTCATAAATTAAATCATTCTTGTCATGTAAGCAAAGGGTATTTTACAATGATTGATTCTGCCCTTTAAAGATTTTCTGTTTCCCCAAGGTACTAGAGACAAACTGAGTTTATGTTCTGCCACCAGATGGAAGGGCATGTGAATATGTATATGTTTGTATAGTATCTGTATTTGTATCATTTTTTTCCTGGTTCTTTTTTTCAGAAGGAGAGATCAGACTAGAAATGAAGGAAACTACTGCAGAGATAACCCCTACTGTTGAAGAAACTCACAAGCAAAGATTCATAAGTGGTGGTCCTCATGACTTCAAGGCAAGAGAAATCTGTGCAGCACATGAGAGAATCCACACTGAAGAGAAATATTATGACTGTAACCAATGTGGAAAGGGTTTTAGAGGGAGGGGATATCTTATTGCACATCAGAGAATCCATACTGGAGAGAAACCCTATGAATATCAATGTCAAAAAGCTTATGTATGGAAACACAGTCTTGTCAAACATCAAAGGATCCACCCTGGAGAGAAACCTTATGACTGTAATCAATGTGGAAAGGCTTTTAAAAGTAAATCTAGACTTACTTCACATCAGAGAACCCACACTGGAGAGAAACCCTATAAATGTAATCAATGTGGCAAGGCTTTTATAGTGAACGCTCATCTCAATGTGCATTATAGAATCCACACAGGAGAGAAACCTTATGACTGTAACCAATGTGGAAGGGCTTTTACTCAGCAGTCTGGTCTTATTGTACATCAGAGAATCCACACTGGAGAAAAACGTTATGACTGTAACCAATGTGGAAAGGCTTTTACGCATCGGGCTACTCTTACTGTACATCAGAGGATTCATACTGGAGAGAAACCTTATGAATGCAGGCAATGTGGAAAGACTTTCAGGTCTAGATACAATTTTTGTGAACATCAGAGGATCCACGATGGAGAGAAACCTCATGAATGTGATCAGTGTGGAAAGGCTTTTACCCAACGGACTGCTCTTACTGTACATCAGAGGATCCACACAGGAGAGAAACCTTATGAATGTAAGCAATGTGGAAAAGCTTTTAAACGGAAGGCTCAGCTTAGTGTACATCAGAGAATCCACACTGGAGAGAAACCTTATGAATGTGATCAGTGTGGAAAGGCTTTTACCCAACGGGCTGCTCTTACTGTACATCAGAGGATCCACACAGGAGAGAAACCTTATGAATGTAAGCAATGTGGAAAAGCTTATCCACGGAAGGCTCAGCTTAGTGTACATCAGAGAATCCACACTGGAGAGAAACCTTATGAATGTAATCAATGTGGAAAGGCATTTGCACAGAAGGTTAGTTTAACTTTTCATGAGAGAATCCACACTGGAGAGAAACCTTATGAATGCAACCAATGTGGAAAAGCTTTTCAACGGAAGGCTCATCTTATTGTACATCAGAGAACCCATACTGAAGAGAAATCTTTTGAATATAATTAGAGATCTTGTTAAACATCAGAGGATCCACACTGGAGAGAAATCTTATAACTGTAATCAATGTGGAAAGACTTTTGTACAGAGAGTTAGTTTCACAGTTCATCAGAGGATCCACACTGGAGAGAAACCACATGAATGTTACCAGTGTGGAAAAGCTTTCAGATATATCTCCAATCTCTCTGAATATTAGAAAAGGCACACTGGAGAGAAAATTATGAATTTAGTCATTGTGGAAAGACTTTCATATGTAGAAAGAGAATTGATAAACATTAGAGGATCAATACTGGAGAGAAAATTTGTGAATGTAATCAATCTGAAAATACATTTACATGGAAGCATTGTGTTGTTCTACATGAAAAAATCCACACTGGAAAGAAACCTTATGAATGTCAACATGGAAAGACTTTTACATGTTACGGCAGACTTGTTCAGTATCAGAGAACCCACAATAAAGGGAAACTTTATGAACGTAAGCAATGAGGAATGGCTTTTAATTGGTATACAGTCTTACTCTACTTCAGAGAATCTACACTGGTGAGAAACCTTAAGAAAGTAATTGAAGTGGGAAAGCCTTCAGGCTAAAGTCAGCCTCTGTTTATCATCAGAGAATTTATGGGAGATACAGGGATCTTATAACTGACTTGAATGAGGAAAGGCATTGAAGTCATGTACAGAGCTTCTTAGCTGAAATTCACTATGGGTACAAGCCTTCTATGGACTCAGTGTGGAAAGACTTTCAGCCAGAGATCACCTGTTAACCTTTCATTAGAGAATTTGTAATGAAAAGAAATCTTAAAATGTGCTCAGTGGGTACATGTCTCTCTGTAGAACATGGAGGTCACAAGGTAAGATTAAATTTTGTGTCTTGACAATAACAGAAAGGTGAGGTAAGGAAAATAATTCACGTGATCCTCAAGGTTCCAAAACCCCCCAAAAAGAGGCAATAGGGGGATAATCTACAGAATTATGGGAGACAATCCATCCAGATGTTCTCAGAAATAGAATGTCTTCAGAAAAAGGAAAAGACCTTATGTCAATATTATGTCAACTGGGGAACAATCTTTGATGAGGGGAAAGATTCAGAATGGTTTAATCAAGGATACAAAAATTGGAGCAATTTAGGGGAATGTTGTCTTCTTCCACAGGCCACCTCCATGCATGTATTCAGCCTACATCAAGGCCACTGCATGTGACAGTCAAGAAACTTCTCATTAGCTTGAGATCTTTTCTGCCTCCTGGTTTTGGTGACCCCACAATCATGAGGATGAGGCAGGGATTCCCCTGATGGACCTGAGGCAGATCAGAACCATTGGGTGAACAAAGCAGCCCTTCCAAGGCAAGCAGGAGGCCTTGCAATCTCTGTCTACAAAGCTTCCCATGGTTGCTCCTGCTCTGCCAGCCTGGAAAGGAAAGCTAAAGGAACTCAGTTCCATGTCAGAGGCCTCCAGGCTGCTGGTCACAGGCTGTCTACAGTTCAATGAAGGACTTAGCTGATGAGGAAAGCTTCCTCAGCAGAGTGATAGTTTCCAGTGCAGAGACCAACAGTTTGGAGTAGCAATTCAAGAGGCATTATGGGAAGTCTCTATATTCTCTCATCAAGGAAGGTCAGAAGAGTCTTGCTTTGCCAGAAAAGGCACACACTGAAAGGAAGAAATGTTTCTAATGAAATGCACTTGGATGCTAATGAGGACCCAAGCCCACTTGTTCTCTTCTCACTGAATTGATCAGAGAATCTTGAGTTGGAAAGGCCTTCAGGGGCCATGTGGGCCACACTCATACGTGCAGAGGCCTCTCTCTGAAAACATTTGTGCTTGAAGGCTGACCAAGAAGGCAGCCTATCATTGGGACGTGGTTCTCCAAGTCAGACTGAAACCTGCTCTTACAGCTTACAGACATTGGTCCTGAGTCTTCCCTCTGGAGTCAAGCAGTGTGGTTCACTTTACACATTATCATGACTTTCAGATATTTGAAGAGTATTTCCTGTTGCCCACCAAGTTTTCTCTTCTACAGGACAAGTAGCCTCAGTTCTTTCAATGGATCCTCACTTCACATGGTCTCCAATCCATCATATTCATAGCCTTTCTTGAGATGTGTCCCAAATAGTCAATGCTGCTTGGTGATTTTCTTCAATTGATCACAGTCCCTAGGTAGAAGTAGATATCTTGTTTGTACATATTTGTTTGTCTGCAGGTAGCTGCCAAAGTTGACACCAAACTGGAGTATAAATTAGTTTGTATATCAGTTTTTGCTAACCATATTGGAAACATGACTTTGGGACCCTAACATCTGTCAGTTGTGGGAATGTTTATAGACTAGGTAGAAGTGGAGGACCAACACCAGATGTCTCACCACTGGACTCTGAGAACTCTGGGGGAACTAGTTAGGCTGATGACTTTGCACAGCTCTGCCTCACTTAAATCCAATTCACTTGCAAACAAAGTTCCAACCATGACAATCTGGGTGAAGAAGCTCATGAGTTCAAAAGGTGAGTGTTCCTCTCTTAGTTAAATGCAAAAGTTCAGTTTTCTTGTCAGTCCCTTTTAATTGAAGAAAGCCTCTGAGCTGTTAAAAAGTGCAGTGCTCTCTTAAGACACTTTCCTTCAAAAGGCATTATTATGTCAGCACCAGCTGCAACTCACCTCCTGTCAAGGAAACTTGTGGTCTTCTATACCTTTAAGTTTCCTGATTGAATTCTAGGCCATCTGTGTTCTCTAACAGCCAGGATGACACCATCCCTGGAAATATTGTCTCTGATATTTTTGTACAATTAGAGGAAATTTGTTAACTATCATTAGTTATGTGTGTGCAGTCCAAGTGGAAAATATCAACATTTTCACCCACCTTTCAGACTTTCTGCCAATCACATGGTTCCTACCTCCCTGATGCTTTAACCATTTATATTGTTTCCCTACCTACCAACTCCTGTTTTTGTTCTACCTTTTTCTTGAATTGTTTTTACTGATAAAATGTTTTTCAAAAATGAACATATGAAAAAATGTACAAACACATGAGTAAAACAATGACAAAGGAAAGTTTGTGTTCTCTTGTTTATTTGTTTGCTCTTTAAGCATCTTTAGGTTCCTTACCAAAATGTACCCCTGACACCTCATAAAACCTAAAGGGCAAGTTCAAAAAATCTAGTGATAGACAAAACTGCCTCTCCTCCTCCAGGTATTTGAGCTCAATGGTAAAGCTATGGCCCTGTTTATCAGTAAATTCATGTTAGCTAACAAACCGCTAGTGCTCAGAACTCTTTACCTGAGTTGACTTGATTTTCCTTGTGACAATTAGTCCTTGTGGTCTTGAGACCAACAGTGCACTCTCTCCTGAAGGAAGGCTTTAGTTTGTTATATCTATGCATGGAAAACATTGTCATCAAATTAGACCTCATTATACAAAGGCCATCATGACAGTCTCACCTGATTTGTTGTTCAGTCATGTCAATCATATCTGACTCTTTGTGACCTCATTGGAAGGTGTAGGGGCTGTTTCTTGGCATTGGTGCTGGATTGGTTCATTATTTCCTTCTTGATCTCATTTTATAAATGAGGAAACTGAGATGAACAGGGTTAAGTGATTCGGCCAGGTTCACACACCTAGCAAGTATCTGGCTGGACTTCAACTTGTGAAGTTGAGTCTTCCCATTTCCAAGGTCTATACCCTATGTCACCAATTAGTTGCTCTTAGTCTCATCTTTGAGGAGGTTTTAAGCTTAAAAAAGATTTCTTGTCATTGTTGATTCATTCAGTTATGTCCAATTTTTGTGACCCCATGGACCATAACAGGTCAGGTCCATCTACCCTGTACTATCTCTCAAAGTCTGTCCAAGTTCATGTTCATTGTTTCCATGATGCTATCCATCTCAACCTCTGCATTCCCCTTCTCCATTTTTCTTCTATCTTTCCCAACATCAAGGTCTTTCCTAAAGAATCTGATGTTCTCATTATTTCGCCAAAGTCTTTCAGCTTCAGTGTTTTGACCCTGCAGTGAATAGGATAAATGAATTTCTTTAAGCCTTGACTGAATTCACCTTTCTGTTGTTCAAGGGACTCTCAAAAGTCTTCTCCAGCACTGCCATTTAATTTGTTGATTTTGTGGTGCTCACTTTTCCTTGTACTGCTACTCTGACTCCAATACTATTGGAAGACCCATAGCTTTATTATTTGGTCTTTTGTTGGCAGGGTGATCTCTCTGGTTGTTTTCACATGCTTTCCAGATTTGCCATAACTGTCCTTGAAAGGAGGAGATGTCTTTTAATTTCCTAGCCGCAATGATCTTTGAGAGGAAGGAGATGCAATCTTCTGCTGCTTCCCTTTCTGCCCTCCTTGGTTGCCAGAAAGTGCTGGCACCAATTGTCAAGATCTCAGAATATATGTGTGCAAATGTGTGTGCAAATGTGTGTGTATTTTCAAGCAAGCTTTTTCAAAAATGTTTTCACTTTATGCAATAGAAAAGCATTTTCATTACATAGTACAAGGAAAAGATGATTTACATGAAACTGAAATTCTACTGTGCACAAGCTCCTCTTTCTTTCACATCCCATCACAGAACTGTGATATAATTTTTTCTCTTGTTCTTCTCTCCCCCCACCCCACCATCCTAGGAAGGGCTACCATTAGGCACAAATAGCTGTTTTGTGTAAATTATTCTATACATATCTATTCTTTCTCTGCATGCAAATAACTTCTATCTTTCTATGTCCTTTATAACCAGTTTGGGTGTTTGCAATAGATAAAATAACTTGACTCACATTGTTCTTAAAGCAGTATTTCTATTACTATCTAGTATATTCTCTTGGGTCTGCTCATTTCACTCTTCCTTATTTCCTACAAATATTTCCATGTTTTTCTAAAATCTTGAGGTCATTTTTTTATAACACAGGAGTATTCCATCACAATCATGCCTCCATTTCTTCAACCATTCCCAAATTAATGGGCATCTCCACAGTTTCTAGTTCTTTGCTATCACCAAAGGAGGTGCTGTGAACATTTTAGAACATGTAGGCTCTTTTCCTTTTTCCCTAATCATGTCAGCAAATAGCCCAAGTATTGGTATGCCCACATAATTCCAGATTGCTCTCCAAAACATCTGGATCATTTTATAATTCCACCAACAATGAATTTATGTCCCAATTTTCCACTTTTCTCCAACATTAGCCACTTTCCCATTCTGCCACTTGCAGTTCTATTTTTTGTTTGTGGTCCCTGAAGTAATTTCCATTCTTGTTTCATTATGGAATAAAAGGATATGTTGATTATTTCTGCTTTTTTGTATTTGTTTGCAGGGTCTCTGTGCCCTGGTGATATTCAAAGAACTTTCGTGTGTTGCAAAGAAATATGCATATTCCTTTGTTGTCCCACTTAGAAGAAGCCATATCTTTTAACACTAGTTTCTCCAGAAATGTGCTTCTCTCTCCTGCTTTCATCTCATTCTACATTTCTTCCTTCTCATTTATCCTCTCAGTTTCTCATATTCATTTCCCTTTCTCCTTTCCCCTTCAACTAGTCCTGTTCAATAGTTTTTGAGTTTCATCCCTTTCTCTTCCCCTTTCCAACATGGATGTCTCTCCCTCTTTTCATCATCCACCTCCTCTTTCTGTTTTACCTAGATGATCTTACTCTGATTCGTACACTCTATGGGTATAAAATGTGAACAGGAAAGATGAATACTTATGATTGATGACAGTCTCTTGAGAACACTACGGGAACATTTGGCCCATCTCTCCAGAGTCATGTCTTTATCAGTAATCAAGGTTACAGTGAATAGGTGAGCTACAGCACATACCTTTCCAGCATATATCCTTCAGGGAATCTTAAAAGCACTTTAGATTTTTACTGTAAGTGTAAAACTAAGTTTCCTCTGTCTTCTGACTGAGCTAAGAATCTTGGATCTCTCTAAGTTTCACTTGCACTTTTCTGTGATAGAGTTGAATGTTGACTTCTTAGAGATGGATGAACTACCCTGCTGGTAAACCCTGTGGAGTTCTTGATTTTCATGTGGCAGTTTCTGAATTTCACCATCACTTTCATCAAGCCAATCTTGATATTTGTTCCTGTTCTGATCCAGATGAATAAAAGCAGTGTTATCCACCATTTCTCTGAACACTATCCACTCCTTTTCTATTCCACAGTTGCCAACTGTTTGTTGACTCAAATTTCCCTCCAAGTTGAAAACAACTGTTCCTCTTCAGAGAAGTCTTCTAGCATTAAGTTTCTGCTAGTCATGTAGACCTGGAGCTGCTGCTATTGTTGGATGCAAATATACAGCTTGGAGAGGATAAGTCTGTGATCATTCCAGCACTCTGCACCACACATTGCATTCATCACTCTTATATTCTGTCTGTCTCTTCTCCTTACAACTACATAGTCTCTTAAATTCCAATGTTTCCTGTAAGGGTCCATCCACAAAGTTTTAGTTTGTTTAGGTGAAAGGAAAAAATTTTAGTAAAGGAAACGTCCTGAGATGCACAAGTCTTCAATGGTAAGGGAGCGTGGCTGTTACTGTTTCCAGCATTACTCCCAAGGACTCTCTGCCATCACCCTTAGCCTAGTCTAGCATTACAGAATTACATCAGCTTGTCCTCTTTTAGCACACTGATGATGAGTCTCTAGGCCTAGGTCTATAGGTCTTCATAAATTTTTCCTTCACCTCATCAGTGTTCATCATGATGAGAGCACAGGCACTGACAATGTTTGGGGGATGTTTTCTGGCAAGTGACAATCACATTGTCATGAGCCTGTCATTCAGTCCTTTAGATGGGCATACAAGCTTCCTGATTATATTAGTATTAATTGAAAAACCTGCATTAGCTTCCCAGTGCTCCCCTTTACCTTAGCCACTACAGAGAAGCCTGTATCTAGCTTCACCTTCAATAATTTGGCTTTCCTTTGCCAGCTTTGCTTCACTCAGGGCTGCTGTTTGCTTGCGATATCTGCTGAAGTCTCTTGAAACAAGAACTATTCCTCTTTCAGGTCTAGTGAATTTTGTTTTGTCCATAAGTGTGTGAAAATTCCATGTACTGATAAGTGAGCAGAATCATCTTTGCAGAAATTTTTGTACAGTTTTTGTGTGTTTTGACTGAAGGGTGGAATCCTTGCCTGCTGTGGTCATCAGGCCAGGTTTGGGTAAGCAGACAATTTTGGGGGACATTTTCTGGCCCCTTTATCACACCTGGTAGGGAGGGGTAAGGTCCTGAAAGGGTTGCTCAGACACCCAGAGGCTGCCAAATCCCACTGCTGCTGCCAGTGAGAGATAACCTGATATGCTGGGCCACCTGTACAGGATTGTAATGACATCTCCCAGGGTTTCCTGGTCTGCTGCTTTGTCACTTGCTGACACCACAGAACACTGAGAAAAGCAAAAATGGTCAGATGGAATGGGTGACATCTTTTGGCTGCCTTCCAAGTTGGATGTAGCTGAGGCTGAGCTGCATGAAGTCTTCAGCCTCACTCTTCTATAGATACAACAACCTAGTGACAGGACAGAATCGAGGTGGCTGAGGTTGGATCAAAATGCAGTGCATGCCCTTGGCATCTTCTATGTCTAACTAAACTCTAAGCCGCCTTCTTGACCTCTGGAACACATTGTTTTCATTCACCCATTCCACTGTGGAAGTCTTCACATGCTTGGGGCAAGCACACTCCCTGCCCCCCCCCCCACTCAGTTTTCCTCCTCCTGGTTTGTCTGCTCTGAGGAAATGGTTTACAAGGATGTGACCCCTGCACTTGTTACAGCTTCTGGGAACCACAGGTGAGAATTAGGTGGATCCAATATGGAGAGCAGCCCTGAAAAGGGTTCAGGAGTCCCCAACACAGTAGGGACTTCTCTTCCCTGAACACACCCTACACCCTGTTAAGATGGAGTCAGTCTGATCCAGTAACCTTTTATTCTTAAGCTTACAATTCTAAAGTCTTAATGGCCAATTATGGGTCTATGTTGCCTCAGTATCTGGCCACCTTGTAGAGGGTCAAAGATCACAATTACAGTGGGAGAACTCAGTCCAATCCAATCCGGATTTGAGTTACAAATGGTATAGTGCATCCCAATTTTCCCAGGAGCCATTTGCATAGGGTCCATTAATGAGTTTGGCTGGTGCTGCAGGGTTACAAAAGTTCTGTTTCTGCTTAGGGGAGGAGAGGGTGGGTGTGGAGGGAGGGAGGAAGGAAGAGGGTGGAGACATTGGAGAGGAGGGGCTCTGGGGGGGACCAGGAAGGGGCGGGGTTGGTGGTGGCCTAGGTGCAGTTTGAACACAGTGGAGTGGGCGTAGAGGTTGAAGGCCTGGGAGGAGTTTAGGGCAGAGGAGGGATCATTGCTTTGGAGAGGACATTAAATGGGAAGGAGGGCAGGGCTTAGGGAGGAGAGGCAGCCAGGATCTCTGAGCTCTAGACCTGGGTGTGATTGGAGGAAAGGGCCCAGCCATCCTGGGGGCCTTGGGGACTGGAGGAGGTGGGGCTTTTGGGGATAGAAAGACGCTCCCAGGGTGGGCTGGCCAGGAGCAGGAAGTGTTTGAGCCCAGAATGCTCTGCTCTCTCTGGACCTCAAATCTCTTTCCTTTCCTTCCCTGGAACTAGATCGCTCTGCCTTCTGCACCCCATCTCTGTGCTTGCGGGTCCCAGGTAGGTCTGAGTCAGACCGCCCTTCCCCCCTCCATTTCTTGGTTTCCCCTGCAGTTCAGTCTCCTCCTCATGTGACCTCATGGTGAGTGACCTCTAGATCTGGCAGGAGCACACCTTCCTCCCAAGCCTGGCTCCTGGATGAGCTCCCTGCCCCTACCTCTTTCCTAGACTCCCCTTCACTTCCTAAATTCCTGCTTCACCTTCCCCAGATTTTCCATTGGATAACACTTTTCCAGATTGCAGACTTTGCCCCTAGGATTTTGGGAGTCTTGATTTCAGCCTTCTGTCAGGCCCCTGTGTCCTGTCTCCAGATTCAGTTCCCTTTGGAGATCCCTTCCTTCCTACCTACCCAGGTTTGGACACATGTGCCAAACCTCTTTCCTGGCCTCCCTGATGTGTACCCATGGCTCTGGGGCTCCTTCCCTGTCAGATCCCAGGCATGTGGCTCCCTCTCTCCAGCTTACTTTTAGGGATTCCAAGCCTAAGCAATACCAAAGCATCCCAATAGTCCTCCCGAGCTCCTAGTGAGACCTCAGGAAACAGTCATCCTTCTTCCCCAGGCTCTATCCCCCAGGATCCCTTCTGCCCCTCCACTGTCCCTCATCTCCCTCCATGAGCTATGTTGCATGGTCTTGTCTCCCAGACCCTACCCCTGTTCCCATTCACCTGACCTCCTGCTGCCCTATCTCAAGTCCCAGGCCTGGACACTAAATTCCAGACTGGATTTAGTCTCCCAGCCTCAGGCTTCCCCTGATAATTCAAGAGCCCTCCCCTTCCTCAATCTTCCCTAGCTTCCCTCTTTCTTAGATCAATCAGTCAGTCTGTACTCCAAATAATGTGTCTGTGAGTCAGGGAGGGGGGATGCAGGGAGGGCAGAGGACCATGTGGAGGGAGAGCTCTGACTGAGGAGGCATTGAGGTTCTGACTGTTCTCAACCCATCTAGGATCCCAAGTCGCCTCTGCCTCCTGAGTCTCTGGGAGAATGGGGGGAGGGGAAGTAGGAGAGAAGGAGTAAGAGAGGGAGGGTAAGGAGTCTTCCTGTTCAGACTATCTGCATTTCCAAGCCTGACCCTCCCTCTGTAGGGTGGAGTCTCTTCTCTGAGGGTGGTGCCAGAGCCTTTGTAACTGCTCTGGGGCCTCACCTTTGTGAATCCCTGTAGGTAAGCCTGCAGTCCTGGAAGAGAACAGCAACACCCCTCCCACTGTGCGATCCTTCTCCCTGCCCAACTCAGTCTGCCCAGGACCCAGGTCTGGCCCCAGGAGAGAGCTTGGAACCAAAGGGAATGGCTGCTGGGAGCCACAGCCACCCTGCCCAGGTGAGTGCAGTCTGTGCCTAGACATCAGCTCATGAAGCCATTGCCATAGATGTAGAGCATGGTCTACGAAGCTGCCAACATGGTCATCATGGAGCATTTCTGCACAAAGATAGGCATGAAATTGAACGAGGTAGTAACAACACTGCACTGCTCTGCTCCTCTGGCTTAAACTGATGCCCTTTCTCTTTGGCATATGGAGCATGAACTCCCCCTCCTCACATCTCTGCCCTCCCCTGTGTGTTTTCAAGCTCTCCCTCCTTACAGTAGCTCAGGCAGGTGTCCCCAGTCTCCCGCAGTCCCTCCCATGCACCATTTATTGGGTCCAGTCAGTAAATATTTGTTTTTGTTATTTAGCTGTTTTTGATTCCTGTCTGGCTCTTTGAGTCTTCTAGACCCATTGGGTTGTTCCTGGCAGAGAGCCTCAGTGGTTTGCCATTTCCTTCTCCAACTTATTTGACAGAGGAGGAAAGTGAGACAAGCAGGGTTCAGTCTGGCTTTCCCAGAGTCCCACAGCTAGTGTTTGAGGCAAGATTGGAGCTCAGGTCCTCCTGAGTCCAGAGCCAGCTCTCCATTCACAGGGCCACTTAGCCACCCCACATGTCAGCAGGTTTGTCCAAACTAGCTCTGCACAGTATCAGATGGAGTTACCTCTGAGAGGGAAGGCCTTAACAGTTTTGGGGAAGAGGAAAATAATTGTTGTAGAAAGTGAAATTTTATCTGAGACATGAAGGAAACCCAGAGGCCAAGGTCAGAATAGAGAACTTTCCTGTCATGGTAGACAGCCATTAGAAAGGCTAAAGTCAGGAGGTGGGGAATTTGGTCAAGAGTCAACCAGAAGGCTTGTGTCTGTGGGTCAGAGAAGAGGTGGAGGAGGGGAGTGAGGTGTAGAAAGACTGGAAAATGAAGCTGGAGCTGGTTACATGGACCTACTATGTGCCACCTGATTCAGCTTACACATTTTCTCTCATTTGATCCTGTTGTAAGAAGTCTCAGGTTCCTTGCTAGTGACAGGCTGAATAGGGCAGCACAGGTGGCAACCAGGTAGGTACGGTGCCCCTTTCTTATTCCCTCAAAGGGCTACATGCCCCAGTAGGAGGGGATGGACACAGCTATTCCAACAATGTCATCTGTCTAGATCCTCATTGTGATAGGATTTGGTTTGACATTTTTGAGGCCAAGTTCACTAATGATATTGGCAATTCAGTACAGGTTATACATGTTCAGTCATGTGAAACATATTTCCAGGTCAGTCCATCAGTCATGCTATGAATGAAAACAGACAGAAAAGCCCAAGAGAAATTAAGTAAGCAAAAGTATCCATCCATCTGCATTCAGGGCCCACCAGTTCTTTCTCAGAGTATGAGTAGCATTTTCTTTCCTAAGCCTTTTGCAGTTGTCTTAGAGTGTTGTATTGCTGAGGAGAGCTAAGTCATTCACAGATCATCATTGTTACAATGTTGCTGTTCCTGTGTCCAGTGTTCTCTGGGTTCTGCTCATCTCACTTTGCATCAGCTCCTGTAAGTCTTCACAGGCTTTTCTGAGATCACCAACATCAATTTTCCCACAACCATTCCAACATTTGTCCTTCTCATTTTTTGTCCTATTAGCCATCTAATAAGTTTGAGCTTGTATTGCAGAATTGATTTAATTTGTATTTCTCTACTCAATAGTGATTTGGGGCATTTGATCATGTGGCTATGGATACCTTTGATTACTACATGTGAAAACTGACTCCACATTTTTTGATCATTTATCAACTAAGCAATAACTCTTCTTTTCATAAGTATCTTTCTCTTCTCTATTTATGTGAGACTTGATGCCTTTTTCAGAGAAATTTGCTTTGAAAGTTTTTATTAAAAATTATGTTTGCTAAGTCCCTTTCCCTCCATCCTAGTACCCCATCTTTTTTCGGTTTTCTTTCTCCATTCACCCTGAGCCTTCTCAAAACTGTTTTGCTTCTGACAATCATCTCCCCCTCCCACTATCCCCTCCCTTCTATGAGCACCTCTTCCTACTCTCTTATCCCCTTCCCTTCCTACTTTCCTGTAGGGTAAGATAAATCTCTAAGTGAGTTGTATGTTATTCCCTTTTGCAGCCAGTGCTGATGAGAATAAGGTCTTCCCTGGCACCTCTCCCATCTTCCCCTCCACTCTAACATGTCTTTCATGCCTCTTTATGTGAGATAATTTACCTCATTCTACCTTTCCATTTCCCTTTCTTCCAGTACATTCCTTTTACTCAGCTTTTTACTTCATATTTTTCAATATTGTCCCATCATATTCCACTTACACCTGTGCCCTCTCTCTATACCTACTCCTCCTCAGTGCCCCCATAATCAGAAAGATCTTAGAGGTTACAGGTATCATCTTCCCATGTAGGAATGGAAATAGTTCAACCTTCAAAGTCAGTAGGACAGAGCAGACAAGTGAAGACAGTTTACAAGGAAGGAAAGAAATGATGGCCAGCTCTCAGCACAGTCCAAACAAAGTCAAGTGCCAGTCATGTCACCATTGTTGTGGTGGCCACAAAGGGTGAACACACTATTTATTGAAATGGACACTTATTGCTGCATATTTTGAATCCTCTCTCTCACTCTGGTGTGCACACAGCAAGGCTTTGTTTCTTTTCTTATTTTGTATTATTTTCATTTTCTTATATTTGGGTTTCTTTATTTGTTCTTTTCGTATTTGTACTAATGTTTCAGATTTTAAAAGTTTCAATTAAACAAGAGATGAATCTTATTGAATCTCTTTAGTGTTGATCTGTTTATGCTTCTCTTGAGTCCTGTATTTCAAAGTCAGATTTTCTCTCCAGGTCTAGTCTTTTCTTCAGGAATGCTTGGAAGTCCTCTGTTTCATTGCACATTTAGTTTTTTTCCCTCAAGGATCATACTCAGTTTTGCTGGGAAGGTGATTGGTACTTGCCATCCTAGCTCCTTTGCCCTCCACAATATCACATTCCAAGCCCTTTGCTCCTACATTATCTGGAAGCTGCCTCAGTCTTGTGTGATCCTTTCTGTGGCTCCATGCCTACTGGAATTGTTTCTTTCTGTGCCCTTGCAATATTTTCTCCTTGACCTTGGAGCTCTGGAATTGGACATAACATTCCTCAGAGTTTTCATTTGGGGATCTCTTTCAGCAGGTGATTAGTGGAGTCACTCAATTTCAACTTTATCCTCACTTTCCAGGTTGTCAGCACACTTTTCCTTGATAATTTCTTGGCAGATGATGTCAAGGCTCTTTTTGTTTTGTTTTGTTTTGATTTTTCATAATTAATTTATTTTTGGTTTTCAACATTCACTTCCATAAGATTTTGAGTTTTGAATTTTCTCCCCCACCTTAAGACAGCATGCAGTCTGATGTAGACTCTACTTATACATTCATAGGAAACATATTTTCACATTGGTTGCTGTCCTTCATCTTTGAAGAGGACCAAAATGACCTCACCTTGATAAAGTGAAATTCCAGTGTGTCCAGCTGTGGCTGATCAGACCAACACAAGCTTTGAATGCTCTACCACAGGGTGGGCACATACAGTCCATTGGAATTATTGGGGAGGATATCCCAGATTTGCACATCCTGCATTTACTTTGTGCTGTCTCAATTCTGCTTTGCTCAATGAGCACAGCACCTTTTCTTATGTGGGCACACCATGCTGAGTAGTCCTGCGACAGTGTCTCCCATGTTGCACAGTCAAATCCAAAGTTCTTGAGAGTGTCCTTGTATTGTTTCTTCTGGGCACCATGTGATTGCCTGTCCCATGCAACTTCTTCATAAAATAGTCTTTTTGGCAAGAGTACATTTTGCATTTGAACAACATGGCCAGCCAATCAGAGTTGCTCTCTCTGAAGCAGAGTTTGGATACTGGCAGTTCAACTCCAGAAAACACTTCAGAGTATGGTATCTTATCCAGCCAGGTGGTCCTCAGAATCTTCCTAAGACAGTTCAAATAGAAGCAATTCAGTTTCCTGGTATGGCAGTGATAGATTGTCAAGCATATAGCATTGAGGTCAGCACAGTGGCTCTGTAGACCTTCAGTTTGGTAGTCAGTCTAATAACTCTTATCTCCCAAAATTTTCTTCAGAGCCTCCCAAACACTGAGCTAGCTCTGGCAATGTGTGCATCAAGCTCATTGTCAATGTGTACATCCCTGGAAAGCACACTTATCCACAACATTCAAAACTTCTTCTTTTGTTGTAACTGATATTTCCATGTATGGATGGTGTGGTGGTGGCTGATGGATCACCTTTGTTTTCTTGGTATTAATTATTAGGCCAAAATTAGCACAGGGAGCAGAGAATTGATCCCTACTTTGTTGCATCTCAGCTTCCAAGGGTGCATTGAGTGCACAATCATCTGCAAACAGAAAATCATGCACCCACACTCCCTCCAGTTTGGTCTTGGCTTGTAGCCTTTTCAAATTGAAGAACCTGCCATCATTACTGTTGTTGACCTTGATGCCATGTTCATCCTCACTGAAAGCATTTGTCAATGTGGCTGAAAACATCATGCTAAAAATCGTGATTGCAAGCGTACAGCCCTGTTTCCATTGGTGACTGGGAAGGTACAAGAGCATTGTCCACTATCCAAAACCTGGGCAACCATGCCATCATGAAATTAATGTACAATATTGATGAACTTCTCCAGGAAACCAAATTTTGACATAATTTTCTATAAGCCCTCATGACTAACAGTGTCAGAGGCCTTGGTCATATCTACAAACATTGTGTACAAAGCTCTGTTCTGCTTCTGGCATTTCTCCTGAAGTTGTCAGGAAGTATACACAATATCAACTGTTCTTTGGCCCTTTCTGAAGCAGCACTGGCTCTCAGGTGAATGGCCATCTTCCAGGTGAAGGAGCAGCCTATTAAGGAGGACTCTAGCAAGAACTTTGCCAGCAGTGATTAAGAGAGAGATCCCCCTGTTAATGCTCACAGGACAGTCTTTTCCCTTTATCCTTATAGAGATGGACAATGGAGGCATCCTTGAACTTCTGGGGGATAACCTCCTCTTGCCATATAACCTAGAAAATTCAGTCAGCTTTTGAAAGAGCAATGGTCCCCCCACCTTGTAAATCTCAGCTGGAGTAAAATCAGGCTTTGACACATGAAAGGAACCTAAAGGCCCTGAAAACCTCTTCTTCAGTTGGAAATTCAGCTAAGGAGGGACTGAATTCAACCTGAAGTAAACCATCAGTGGCTTCAGCATTGATTTTGGATGGTCTGTTGAGAACACAATGGAAGTGTTCAGCCCATCTCTCTAGGATCATGTCCTTATCACTAATCAATGTGACTCCAGCAGTGAGTAGTTGTGATGCACCATAAGTTTTTGGTCCATCAATAGCTTTCAGGGAATCTTAAAAGCCCTTTAGATTGTTATTATCAGCATGAAACTGAATTTCATCTGCCTTCTTACTGAGCCAGGAATCCTGCATCTCTCTAAGCTTTGCTTGTCCTTTGTTTTTGATGAAGTTAAATGCTGCCTTCTTACAGGTGGTTGAACTATTCTGCTGGTATATCCTGGAGGTCTCATTTTTCATTTAGCAGCTTCTGAATTTCCCTATCATTTTCATCAAACCAGTCTTAGTGTTTGTGAGTGTTCCGACCCAAATGAGCCAATGCAGTGCTGTACACCAAATCTCTGAAAGATGCCCACTCCTTTTCTGTTCCACTGTTGCCAACTGTGTATTGACTCGGGTTTCTCTACATGTCAGCAGCAAACTGTTCACCCTCAGGGAAGAGCTCTACTTTGTTGACATTAATTCTTCTGGTAGTGATTTTGCTTTGGGGGCAGTACTTTTTATGAATGTGAATATTTAGCTTGTGAAGGATAAGTCTATGATCTGTCCAGCACTCTGCACCACACATTGCCTTTGTCACTCTCACATCTTGTCTGTCTCTTCTCCCTACAATCACATAGTCTGTGAGATGCCAGTGTTTGCTGCGAGGGTGCATCCATGAACTTTTATTGCATTTAGGTAAAGGGAAGACAGTGTTGGTGATGAGAAGGTCATGCAATGCACAAGTCTTCAGCAGTAAATGACCATCGCTGTTGCTATTTCCAACTCCATTCCTTCCTAGGACTCCCTACCAAGTCTGGTAGTCTGAGCCTACTCTAGCATTAAAGTCACCCAGAATGATAAGTCTTTTGGCACATTGATGATAAGGGCCTCTTGGTCTTCATAAAATTTTTCTTTTGACTTCATCAGGGTTTCTCATGGTGGGAGCATAGGCACTGATGACGTTGGCATGGTGTTTTCCTGTGAGTGGCAATCTCATTGTCAGGAGTCTGTCATTCACTCCTTTTGGGAGGCATACCAGCTTGCTAATTAAATTAGTTTTGATTGCAAAACCCCCACCAGCTTCATGGCACTCCCCTTCAGTGTGCCCACTCTAGAAAAAGGTGTATCAAGCTCCAACTTCAGCAAGCTGACTTTCATTTGCCAACCTTGTTTCACTCAGGGCTGCTATTTGGATGTGATACCTGTTGAGTTCTCTTGCAACAAGAGCAGTTTTTCTTTCACGTCTACTAGATTTTGTGTTGTCTATTGGTGTGTGTCTGTTCCATGTGCCAGTAGCGAGTGGAATCTTCTTTGCAGATGTTTTCATACATTTTGTCCATTTCTTTGCTTTTCATCCGCACAGTGGAATTCCCTGCCTGCCGCAGTACTCAGGCCAGGATTGGGTAAACAGACAATGTTTAGGGCACCTTTTCTAGCCTCCTTCCTCACACCAGGAGGTGAGCAGTGTGATCCTGAAAAGGCTGCTAAGACACCCAGTGGGCTCCCAAGTCCCACTGCTGCTTCCAGTGAGAAACAACACTATGGCCTGTGCTGCCTATGTATAGGGTTATGACTACAGCTCCAGTGTATTCACACCTGCTGCTTCATCACTTGCTTCTCACCACAGGACTTTGAGGCATAATAGTGAAATGGTATGGGTAATGTCTTTTGATTCATGCATAAATTGAATTTAAGTGAGGCAGAGTTGCGTGAAGTCCTCAGCCTCACTCTCTCCTCCAGAGTCATCATTGTCCTCTGACCAGACAGATTGTTTTGTAAGGTGATAAGGGTTGGAGTATTAAAATCTCAAATTTTCTTACACTCTACATTCTATGACTTTTAATGATTTAGGGGTTGGTGACATTCAAGGACGTGACTGTGGACTTCACCCAGGAGGAATGGGGCCTGTTGAACCATGCTCAGAAGGAGCTGTACAGGGGGGTCATGCTGGAGAATGTCTGGAACCTGCTCTCCCTGGGTAAGGACACTTCCTCTGGTAACACTGAGTCTGCCATGAAAGGGATGTCTTCATCCCCTGGTGTGCAGGGTTTGGAGAATTTATCAGTTATTAGAGAGAAGATTGTTGGTCTCCTGTCCTGCTGCCTCGTGTTTCCTATAAAAAAATCTTTGCATTGTGGAACAGGAATGTGAGGGTTTCCTTGTTGCTCCTGAAGCCTCCCACCTCTAGGCAGCTTCAAATTAGTGTAGAAGGATCTGAGACATGGAGCCAACCTCAACGTCATTCAGTCTGAACTCCACCTGGATGGGAATTGTGTCTGCCAAGTCTCAGAAAGCTGCTCAGGTGGCTTCTCCTTACAAGCCCATCCTCTCTGGGATGGGTCTATGATCTGGAATATTCTCCGTTTAAACAGGCATCAATTATGCCTGCTAATTGTCCCCCCTTGAGCAAGATTGTCCTGAATCCTCCTTCCTATTGCCCTCAAATTCCAGCAGAGATGGTGGGAAAGGAAGGGAAGAAGCATTTGTTTTGACCTACTGTATATCAGGTGCTGGGTCAAGGGCTTTCTTTACAATATCATGTTACTTTATTATCACAGCAACCTTCCAAATGGGTGATATTTTTCTCCCCATTTGACAGTTGAGGAAACTGAGGCAAATGGAGATTTAGAGACTTGTCCTGTGGCACATAGCTGGTAACTCTCTGAGATGGATTTAGACTCTGGCACACCTCACTCTAGGCCCAGAGCTCTCTCCACTGCACCATCTGCTGCCTCTCATTTCTAGAGAAAGCCAAATGTGCCATGAGTTCATCCTTCCTTGAGGAAGGTTCACCAAGACCAAATTTTGTGTTTCTAACCTGGTGCCTTGATCTTCTCCCTCACCTCTCCCCAAAGCTTAGAAAAGAAATGCTATGAGACTGTCCTTCAGGAGTCCTAGGAACCACCCCGGGTCCTTGCTTACATGTCCCTAGCTTTGCCAGGAATAAGAGAGTGTTCAAGAAATAGAATTTAGACCAAATAGGGCCTATCAAGTTTGCTAGCAGGAGAATCTCACCTGAAAAGGCAAAAACACTCCAAATGAAGAGTACACAGCTTTGCTGTGGGTTTCTTGGCATGAGTAATAGGATAGGGGAGAGTGTAAAAACTGGTTGATGAAGGTCCCTGTTACTGGGGCTTGAGGCTGGTCTTGCACAATAAATCTTTTTAGCCAGTTTAGCATTTAAGAGTTTCTGACAGAATGGAACTCAGAGCAGGTTGTACAACAGGGTGATGCAGCACATTCTGCTTAGGATTTCTTGCATTACAAGCACTAATTGGTAAGTACAGACTCATGTGTGAACGTTATGGAGTGAATCACAATATGTAGCAACTCTGTGTCTGAATGCCAAGTTTCTCTCCATGCTCATTCCTGACTCCCCATGCCCAGGACTTCCAGTTCCCAGAGAAGATGTGATCTCTTATTTTGAGCAAAGGGAAGCACCATGGATGCTGCAGCAAGAAGGCTTGAGGAGCTGCTGTCCAGGTGAGTGAGGTGAAAGCAGGTATATGGGAACTGGGTTATAGGAGGCTGCTATGTGTTGTGGTGAGGCAAGTGCTCAGTGTGGGGGCAGAATGACCTGACTTAGAATTCATTTTTTCAGATGTTTCCTAGTAGTGGCTTTCTGAATCCATCACAGAATTAATGAGGTTCACTTTTCCCATCTGTAAAATGAGGGATTTGCTCCCCATGGCCTTTCATTTTCCTTCTAGGGATAAATCTATGATGTAAAAAAAAAAAACCATTCTTTGGAATTTGGGGGCATGAAATTCCCCTGAAAGTATAAACGAAGTTAGGGTCTTCTGTCTGACCTCTTCTGTAGACTTTTTTCAAGTCAACAAACCTCCAAGAGCCTGCTCTGTTCCATACCCTATGCGAAGCACCAAGCGCATAAAGCAATGCAATGACTGTCTGCTGCTCATGTGGAGCTTACGGTCTGGGGTGCAGACAGCTTGCCAACCACTATGTAGAAACCTTCTCTGAACAGAATGAATTGGAGCTAGTCCAGAGAGGGAAGGCCCTAAATTTAAGGGGGACTGGGAAAGGCTTATTGTGTGAGATGGGCTCTAGGGGGGGATTCAGGGAAGCCAGGGATAACTTTGTAAATAATAGGGCTGGAAACAAAACCCCACGGAGTCAGAAGGTAGAGCATCCTGTCCCCAGAAGAGAAAGGAGGACCAAACAGATGGATTATAACCTATATGGATCTGGGGGAAAGGGTGAAACAGGACTGGAAGAGTGAGGGAGGGTGTAGGTGGGGAAGGGCTTTAAGTTCACTACAGAGGGTTTTCCATTTCATACTTTTGCTGAGGAACCATGGGAAGTTTTGAGTAGGTGGTGACATAGTGAGGTGAGAGGTTTAGAATGAAGATTCTGATATCTGGGTGGAGGAAGGACCTAACTTGGGGTGAACTGAGGCAGCCAGACCAATCAGCAGGTTCTGACAGTGTGTCAGCTATGGGGTGACAGCGATCTGAACCAACAAAGTAATGGTGATGAGAGATAAAGCAACATATGGGAAAGATGGCACAGCAGTGGGATCAACAGATTTTTAAACAGAGTACAGTGGAAGTGCTCACACAGTGATGATGTGGAAAATGGAGCATTTTTCACGAGCTCCTCCTAGGGGATGGAAATTCATTTTTTAATAACTCTAACCAATTAAAGTGAAGTGCTAATTACTGTTTTCAATATTTATTTTTCTATTGGTTGATGGCAAGTGCTGCCTTAAATGACAAATGTATTTGAAGGTCAATTGCAAATATTGCTTTGGTGGGTTTTTTTAAATTAATGTTTATATATGAAGAAAACTTTTGAAAGGATAGAATTTCTTCAGACATGATTTTGCTGTTTCTACCACTGATAGACTGGCTATACTTTCACTAAAACTGTACCGAACAACTAGCCAACCAAGTCTTTTGAGAACATGCCAGACAGAGGAAGTGTAACATGAACAGAGGAGAAGTTTCATTTAGAAAATAACCTCAGCATGAGGGGCATTTTAAGGTCTGTTTTTTATAGCAAGGTGGTGGTGGTCCATGATGGTTTCCTGCTGGGCCCTACTGTGCATGCTTGGCAAAGATGGTTTTCCAATAGACTGCCCTCAGTGCTGCAAGAATGCAAACCCAAATCAGATCTTGTTCAGGTGATTTCAGGTCTGATAAAACTTGATTACAAGATAGACCAAGAAGGGCAGAATGACTCTAGTGCAGTGATAGACAGCCACCAAGGGTCTTGGCATGCTTGTGACCTTTTGCACATGAATGTCTAACCTTCCTGGAAGTTTGGAAACAATTTGATGTGAAGTTGAGTAACTGAAAGACTAAGTTGCACATAGTCAGAAGCAGTCACAGTTTGAGGGAGTCACTGTAGGATCTCCAAAAGCTATGTATTCCTGATCATGATGGTTTGGAACCACTGCAGAAGAAAAGGGTTAGCTGTTAAGATGGAAAGATGCACATACTTCTTTTCCCAGAAGTTATTCTTTGTAATCAAATTGGATGATTGTTTACCACTTAAGGTGCCAATGAGAAATTTTTACTCCAAATCCCTTAGACCTTTGTCCCAATCCTTCAAGGTGTCTCTGAATCTCTAGAAAGGAAGGGGTGCAAGAGGATCAGTAGTGAAGCATGCTGTTCTCTTCTGTAGAAAGGGATGATGAACTCTCACTCCTGTATTAGACACATATTTTCAGACATGGGAAATGCCATATTTTTCAAAAATTGTGTTTTTTAGAAGGATTTTTATTTTATTGATCAGAGGCATTTAAAGACAAATTTTTTAAAGAAGTAATGACTATCTCAAAAATTAAAGGGTCAGAACAAAAACTCTTTGCCTCAGGTAAATAACAAAACCAATCTAGGTATTCTGCATGTGACCTCAGGGAAGGGAGCAGGAAAATAGGAATGAAAGTGACCAGCAGGGAAATGACATTATGTTGAGTCAAGTCAAAGTCTTCCACCATCCTTTGGAGCCAGTCACCTTTCAGCTTGTTCTCATTGCCCTCAGCCAAGTGCTTGCCTAGGAGCACTTGGCCAAAAGGTCCCAGTGACTTGGACATCAGAGAAGCCCAGTTGAAAGCACAGCACTGCCCTTTACTGAACATACCTAAAACACACAGAGCTTTCTTTAAAAAGTGCAGCAAGCACCAGCCTCACAAAGTGACCCAGTACAGGGAAAGCCAGGATTCCCAGTATGTGAAGGGGAAAAGGCGATACATTCCTAAGCAGAGTGGCTTTGGTGGTCAAACATTAATCTTCTGGAAAAAGGCAAAGAGGATAAAAAAGATTGGACTGTGTGGAAGCCAACTGCAGGTGTCATAAGGTGCTTGCCCTGAAGAGGTGTAAGCGTTTTGAACTGGGAAGAGATAAGAAGACAAGAGGCCAAGTGATCCAGTTCTGAGTTTCGTTGTTTTCATCTGAATAGGAAAAAACCATTCCATTCCTTGGTTTTGTGTTTTCTGTCTTAGAATGGGACAGGCTTGAGTAAAACCAGGTCTCATGCTATGTGAAGGTTTTCCCATATAGGGAAAGTTCTGGAGGATGTGTCTGAGTGTTGTAACTTTAATCATCTAGTTAATGAGATTCAGGGGTCATGGAGAGAAAGCCCAGCTGGACATTTCTGGATGGCCAAAGGGCATTGCTTATTAGCCCTATGCCAAAATAAAGATTTTAATGTAGCTGAGTGAACTAGTATTTCTTGTGATTTCCAGTTACCTTGAGAATTTTACATCATTACTATATTGCCATGAATGTGGGAAGATGTCGTATGTGTTGCTTGTTTTATTAAAGCTATGTCAGCACAACAAAGTGGATGGTAAATCATCAGGCCTATAGACATCCTTGCTCTGTCCCTTAATGTGTAATAAGCAGGTGTAATGAACATTTTCCTTATGGCTTTATTGTAAATATAACTTATGGGAAAAATAATTTGGCAGGAACAATACTGTATGTGCTTATATTTAACTATTTCCACTGGGAAAACTTATGACTCATGAACCTTTCTTGAATTCAGTATTCAGGATGCACATAAATCTTGTAATTAGTACAGGTAAAATAATATGAATGTTTTCTGAGTAAAACTCCCAAAAATCTTATTTAATATTTTTCTTCTACCTACATTCTTCATGACAGTGTTTTTCAATATTTTGAAATTAAGTTGATCATTATGATTTGAGAGCATTGTTCTTTGGAAAGAGCTAAGGGATTTAATAGAAAAGAATGAAAGAATTAAAGTTCTACTCCCAGTGATATTGTAAGTGCTAATACTGGCTCTAATCTTCCATATTTATTTTCTGGTATGGATTTTTTAGGGATTCACCTAAACTTGTTCAATATTTTAATTGTATAAAATTGTATAAAACTTTTTGTTTTTCTATAGCCTGTAACAGTATGTCTGTCTTCCTCTCACACCCACTGCAATAACTTTACCCAAATATTAATGCGTTAGTAAAACTTTTCTTAAATAAATGGCCCTCCAGACCTCTTCTTCCCTTGGAAGTTTAGCTAAGGAGGAATTGACTTCAACCTGAGGTAAATGGTCAATGGCCTCAGCATTGATTGATGATGGTCTCTTGAGAACACTATGGAAGTGTTGAACCCATTTGTCTAGGATCATGTCCTTATCACTAATCAATGTGGCTCCATCAGGACTGAGTAGTTGTGATGCACCATAGGTTTTTGGTCCATAAATAGTTTTCAGGGAATCATAAAAGCACTTTGGATTGTTACTATCAGCACAATACTGAATTTCATCTGCCTTCTTTTTTTTTTTTTAATTTAACTTTTAACTTTTATTTTCACAAAATTTTGGGTTACAAATTTTCTCCCCTTTTATCCCCTTCCCCCCACAAACCCAAGCATTCTAATTGCCCCTGTGACCAATCTGCTCTCTTTTCTATCCTCCCTCTCTGCCCTTGTCTCCGTCTTCTCTTTTGTCCTGTAGGGCCAGATAGCTTTATTTACCCCTTAACCTGTATTTCTTATTTCCTAGTGGTAAGAACATTACAGTTGATCCTAACACTTTGAGCTCCAACTTCTTTAGCTCCCTCCCTCTCCACCCCTTCCCTTTGGAAGACAAGCAATTCAACATAGGCCAAATCTGTGTAGTTTTGCAAATGATTTCCATAATAGTTGTGTTGTATAGGACTAACTATATTTTCCTCCATCCTATCCTGTCCCCCATTACTTCTATTCTCTTATGATCCTTTCCCTCCCCAGGAGTGTCGACCTCGGATTGCATTCTCCTCCCCATGCCCTCCCCTCTATCCTCCCCCCTACCCTGCTTGTGCCCTTGTCCCCCACTCTCATGTATTGTGAGATAGGTTTTCCTATCAAAATGAGTGTGCATTTTATTCTTTCCTTTAGTGGAATGTGATGAGAGTAGACCTCATGTTTTTCTCTCACCTCCCCTCTTTATCCCTCCTCTAATAAGTCTTTTGCTTGCCTCTTTTATGAGAGATAATTTGCCCCATTCAATTTCTCCCTTTCTCCTCCCAATATTTCTCTCTCACTGCTTGATTTCATTTTTTTTTTTAAGATATGATCCCATCCTCTTCAATTCACTCTGTGCACTCTGTCTCTATGTATGTGTGCGTGTGTGCATGTGTGTGTGTGTACTCCCACCCAGTACCTAGATACTGAAATGTTTTAAGAGTTACAAATATTGTCTTTCCATGTAGGAATGTAAACAGTTCAACTTTAGTAAGTCCCTTATGACTTCTCTTTGCTGTTCACCTTTTCATGGTTCTCTTCATTCTTGTGTTTGAAAGTCAAATTTTCTTTTCAGCTCTGGTCTTTTCGTCAAGAAAATTTGAAAATCCTCTATTTCATTGAAAGACCATTTTTTCTCCTGAAGTATTATACTCAGTTTTGCTGGGTAGGTGATTCTTGGTTTTAGTCCTAGTTCCTTTGACTTCTGGAATATCCTATTCCATTCCCTTCGATCCCTTAATGTAGAGGGTGCTAGATCTTGTGTTATCCTGATTGTACTTCCACAATACTTGAATTGTTTCTTTCTAGCTGCTTGCAATATTTTCTCTTTCACCTGGGAATTCTGGAATTTGGCCACAATGTTTCTAGGAGTTTCTCTTTTTGGATCTCTTTCATGCGGTGTTCTGTGGATTCCTTGAATATTTATTTTGCCCTCTGGTTCTAGAATCTCAGGGCAGTTTTCCTTGATAATTTCATGGAAGATGATGTCTAGGTTCTTCTTTTGATCATGGTTTTCAGGTAGTCCCAAAATTTTTACATTGTCTCTCCTGAATCTATTTTCCAGGTCAGTTGTTTTTCCAATAGGATATTTCACATTATCTTCCATTTTTCCAATCTTCTCTCTATGTTCTGTGATATCTGTCTTTCTCCCAAAGTCCTTAGCGTCCATCTGTGCCATTCTAGTTTTGAAAGAACTATTTTCTTCAGTGAGCTTTTGAATCTCCTTTTCCATTTGGCTAATTCTGCTTTTGAAAGCATTCTTCTCCTCATTGGCTTTTTGAACCTCTTTTGCCAATTGAGTTAGGCTAGTTTTCAAGGTGTTAATTTCTTCAACATTTTTTTGGTTCTCCTTTAGCAGGGAGCTGATCTGCTTTTCATGATTTTCTTTCATCCCTCTCATTTCTCTTCCCAGTTTTTCCTCCACCTCTCTAACTTGATTTTCAAAATTCTTTTTGAGCTCTTCCATGGCCTGAGCCCATTGGGTGGGCTGGGACACAGAATCCTTGATTTCTGTGTCTTTGTCTGATGGTAAGCATTGTTCTTCCTCATCAGAAAGGAAGGGAGGAAATGTCTGTTCTCCAAGAAAGTAGCCTTCAATAGTTTTATTTCTTTTCCCTTTTCTGGGCATTCTCCCCAGCCAGTGACTTGACCTCTGAATATTCTCCTCACGCCCACCTCGCCTCCTGGTCCTCCCAGCCAGAGTTTGGGGACTGAGATTCAAATGCTGCTTCCCGCCTTAGGGCTTTTGGTGGGGGCAGGGCTGCTATTCCGTGTGAGAATTAAGTTCAGGTGGTCAGGTCAGGGCAGGGCCGCCTCTCAGGCCCAGTTCCCTCAGGGGGTTTATGTACAGACCTTCCACAATGGATCCAGGCTCCCGCCCGCTTGGGGAGCCCCTGTCTGCAGCCGCCTCTCAGTTTCTACCTCCTGGGGGGGGGCCCGAATCATGGGGGCACCCCACTCCCCTCTCGACCCGCCAAAGAGACTCTCTCACCGACCCCCGTCACCTGTGGGTTGAGGGGCTTTTGCCGCCGCTGGAGATCCCGTCCCTGAAGCCTGCTCGGATCTGTACCTCTCGGAGCCGCGGCCGCCGCAGGTCCGGGCTGCACGCGGCCGCAGCGCGACGGACCCTCCGCGAGAGGTTTGCAGGTCCCTCCGTGGGTGGAGGGACCCGCGTGGCCACTGGAGATCCCGTCCTGTAGCCCGCTCGGATCTTTTCCTCATGGTGTGGCGGCCGCTGCAGGACCGCCCTCCGCTCTGAGTCCCGGCGCCCAGTCCGCAGCGCGAAGGACCCCCCGCGAGAGGTTTGCAGGTCTCTCCAGAACAGAAATCTCCCTCGCTCCAACACTCCGTGGCCTCTGGGTGTAGAATTCACCATGAGTTGGTCCCCTCTAGCCGTTCTGTGGGTTGTGGGTTCGGAGCTATGTGTATGTGCGTCTTTCTACTCCACCATCTTGGCTCCGCCCCCTACTTTCATCTGCCTTCTTACTGAGCCAGGAATCCTGCATCTCTCTAAGCTTGGCTTGTACTTTGCTTTTGATGGAATTAAATGCTTCCTTCTTAGAGGTGGATGAACTATCCTGCTGGTATATCCGATGGAGTTCTCATTTTTGGTTATCAGATTCTGAATTTCCCCATCATTTTTGTCAAACCAGTCTTGGTGTTTGTGAGTGTTCTGACCCAGATAAGCAAATGCAGTGCTGTACACCAAATCTCTGAAAGGTGCCCACTCCTTTTCTGCTCCACTGTTGCCAATTATGTATTGGCTCAACTTTCACTCCAAGTTAGGAACAAGCTGTTCACGCTCAGAGATGTGCTCTAATTTGTAGACATTGATTCTTCTGGTAGTCATTTTGCCTTGGGGGCAGGACTTTTGATGAATGCAAATATTTAGCTTGGAAAGGATAAGTCTATGATCAGTCCAGCACTCTGCACCACACATTGCCTTTGTCCCTCTCACATCTTGTCTGTCTCTTCTTCTTACAATCACATAGTCTATTAGATGCAAATGTTTGCTGTGGGGGTGCATCCATGAAGTTTTATTGCATTTAGGTAAACAGAAAACAATGTTGGTGATGAGAGGGTCATGAGATGCACATGTCTTCAGCAGTAAATGACCACTGTTGTTGCTGTTTCCAACACCATTTCTCCCTAGCACTCCTGGCCAAGCCTGGTATTCTGAGCCTCCTCTAGCATTAAAGTCAAGCAGAATTATAAGCTTGTCCTCTTTTGGCACATTAATGATAAGGGTTTCTAGGTCTTCATAAAATTTTTTCTTTGATCTCTTCACGATTCATCATGGTGGGAGCACAGGCACTGATAATGGTGGCATGACATTTTCCTGGGAGTGACAGCCTCATTGTCATGAGCCTGTCATTCACTTCTTTTGGCCGGCATACCAGCTTCCTAACTAGATTAGTTTTGATTGCAAACCCCATGCCACTTTCACGGCACTCCCTTCACTGTAGCCAGTCCAGAAAAATGTGTATCCAGCTGAAATTTCAGTAAGCTGACCTTCATTTGCCAATGTTGTTTCACTCAGGGCTACTGTTTGAATGTGATACTAGTTGAGTTCTCTTGCAAGAAGAGGAGTTCGTCTTTCAGGTCTATTATATTTTGTGTTGTCTTTTAGTGTGCACACATTCCATGTGCCAAGGGTGCATGGAATCATCTTTGCAGATGTTTTTGCAGATTTTGTATATTTTTTGTGTTTTGACCACAGAGAGGGATTCTCCACCTGCCACTGTAATCGGGCCACAGTTGGGTAAGCAGACAATGCCCCCTTCCTCACACCAGGAGGTGAGCAGTGCGATCCTTAAAAGGCTGCTCAGACACCTAGGGGGCTGCCAAGTCCCACTACTGCTTCCAGTGAGAAACAACCCTATGGCCTAGGCCGCCTTTGTACAGGGTTGTGACTACAGCTCCCAGTGTGTCCACACCTGCTGCTTCATCACTTGCCTGTCACCACAGCACTTTCAGGCATAATAGTAAAATGGTATGGGTGATGTCTTTTGATTTGTGCGTAAATTGCATTTAAGTGATGCAGAATTACATGAAATCGTCCACCTCACTCTCTCCTCCAGAGTCATCATAGTCCAGTGACAGGGCAGAGTCAAAATGACTGGTGATGGCTCAGGATGCACCTTGGTGTCTTCGGTGTGTTACCAAGCTCTAAGCACTCCACATCACCTGCTTCATCTGCCTTCATGGCCGTTGGAACAAATTGTTCTCATCCACCCATTCCACCAGAAGAAGTCTTCACATTCTTGGGGTAGATACACCTCCAACTCACCAATGAGTTTGAGACTGCTTGGTTACTCTCAATGTGGTTTGGCCCATCTGCCAAAATGGTTTACTGGGGTATGACCACTGAGCATGCTGCAGCTTCTTGGAGACACAGGTGAGAGTTGGGTGGAACAGGTGGACACCAAAGGTGGAAAGAGCCCTGAAAAGGGATTGGCAGACACCAAAGGTACTGGTCCTCCCTGAACAAACCTGACACCCTTTTACTCCTAGTAAACACTCTTGATTGATAAAGGCAAGATTCAATCAGAGGCATTTGATTATATTAAAGAAAAACAGCAGAAGATCCTATTTTACTTGCTATTACAGGGTTATTGTTTTTTTTTTTTCAGACTGGGAGATCAGACTGGAAATGAAGGAAATTACTGAAGTGCTAAGCCTTTCTGTGAAAGAAACTCACAAGCAAAGATTCTTGAGTGATGGTCCCTCTGACTCCAGTTGGAGAGAAGTCTGCACAACACCTGAGAGTATCCACACTGTAGAGAAATATTATGACTGTAAACAATGTGCAAAGGGTTTTGCCAAGAGGAGATATTTTACTGCACCTCAGAAAATACACAGTGGAGAGAAACCATGTGAGTTTAAACAATGTGAAAATGCTTTTAAAAAGAGGCCTCATTTTATTGTACATCAGAGAACCCACACTGCTGAGAAATCTTATAAATGTTATCAATGTGGAAAAACTTTTACCTGGAAGAATGGTCTTATTCAACATCAGGAGACCCACACTGGAGAGAAACCTTACGAGTGTAATCAATGTGGAAAGACTTTCAAAAGTAGAAGGTCTGTTCATAAACATCAAAAGATCCACACTGGAGAGAAACCTTACGAGTGTAATCAATGTGGAAAGACTTTTACATGGAAGGACAGTCTTGTTAAACATGAGAGAATCCACACTGGAGAGAAACCTTATGAATGCAATCATTGTGGAAAGACTTTTACATGGAAGGGCAGTCTTGTTAAACATGAGAGAATCCACACTGGAAAGAAACCTTATGACTGTAATCAATGTGGAAAGGCTTTTAAACAGAAAGGTCTGCTTACTGTTCATCAAAGAGCCCACACTGGAGAGAAACCCTATGAATGTAGCCATTGTGGAAAGGCTTTTACATGGAAGGGTGGTCTTGTTGAACATGAGAGAATCCACACTGGAGAGAAACCTTATAAATGTAATCAGTGTGGAAAGGCTTTTACATACAGGGCTTCACTTATTGTACATCAGAGATCCCACACTGGAGAGAAACCCTATGACTGTAATCAATGTGGAAAGGCTTTTAGAAAAAGGACATCTCTTACTGGACATCAGAAAATTCACACTAGAGAGAAACTTTATGACTATGGTCAGTGTGGAAAGACTTTCACAGGTCAAAAGAATCCTGGTGAAAATCAGAGCATGCACACTGGAGAGAAACCATATAAATGTAGCCAATGAGCAAAGACTTTTACTTGGAAGAATGGTCCTATTCAACATCAGAGGATCCACACTGGAGAGAAACCTTATGAATGTAGTCATTGTGGAAAGACTTTCAGAGATAGAAAGTCTGTTCGTGGACATGAGAAGATTCACACTGGAGAGAAACCTTATGACTGTAATCAATGTGGAAAGAGTTTTACGTGGAAGAACAGTCTTGTTAAACATCGAAGAGTCCACACTGGAGAGAAACCTTATGACTGTGATCAATGTGGAAAGGCTTTTACAAAGATGGCTTATCTTATTGTACATCAGAGAACCCACACTGGATAGAAACCTTATGACTGTAATCAATGTGGAAAGGCTTTTAGAGCAAGGACAACTTTTACTGCACATCAGAGAATCCATACCAGAGAGAAAATTTATGACTATAATCACTGTAGAAAGGCTTTCACATGTCAAAAGAATACTGGTGAAAATCAGAGCATCTACACTAGAGAGAAACGATATAAATGTAGCCAATGTGGAAAGACTTTTACATGGAAGAGCAGTCTTGTTAGCCATGAAAGAATTCACACTGGAGAGAAACCTTACAAATGCAATTATTGTGGAAAGACTTACATGGAAGGCCAATCATGTTAAACATGAGAGAATCCACACTGGAGAGAAACCTTAAGAATGTAATCATTGTGGTAAGGCCTTCAGGATAACGTCAGTCTCTTGTTTACTATCAGAGCATTCATGGGAGATATAGGAATCTTCTAACTGACCTGAATAAGGAAAGGCATTGAAATGGAACACAGAGCTTCTTAGCAGAACCTTGACTGTGGGTACAAGCCATCTGTAGACTCAATGTGGGAAGGTTTTCAGCCAGAGATCATCTCTTTTCCTCTCATGCAGGATTTATAATGAAAAGAAACCTTATGATTGTGCTCAGTGGGTACTTGACTTTCTCTAGAACATGGATGTTATGGGTTTCATGTCTGACTAGAACAGAAAGGTGAGAGAAGGAAAATAACTCATGCGAACCTTCCAGGTTGCAAAACCAGAGCAGGAGGCAATAAGCTGATAATCTCCAGAATTATGGGAGACAATTTCTCTGGTTGTTCTCAGAAATAGAATGTCTTCAGAATAAGGAAAAGATTCTGTGTCAATATTATGTCAACTGGGGAGCCATCTCTGGTGAAGGGAAGAAATCAGATTTGTTTAATCAAGGACTTTAAAATTGGGGCATTTTAGGGGAATGATATCTTCCCCCAGAGACCACCTCCATGCATGTACTCAGCCTTCCTAGAGAGCACTGCATATGACAGTCAAGAAACTTCTCATTAGCTTGAGATCTTTTCTGCCTTCTGATTTTTTTGGTGACCCAGCAATCATGATGATGAGGCAGCTTTAGTATGGTCAATGAAGAAGTTTTTTTGTTTTTTTTTTTTCTGAAACTCCTTTGATTTCATTATAACCCAAGGAATGTAGGGTTAGGGTTATGTATTTGTTTCTACTTCCTCGGCTTCTTTGAAAACCAGCCTGTTCTTCTTGTATCTCTCAGGTTCCCGTATTGTTGAAGGCTAGCTTAAAGCATCTAAAGCATAACTTCCCTGCCGTGTGCAATGGTCTCTCTGGTTTTCTTGAAGAGATTTCTTCTTATCCATTCTGTGGTTTTCTTTGCTTGGCATTTCTCATTTCAGTAAACCATATCTCTCCTTGCTGTTCTCTGGAATTCTGCACTCACTTGGGTAGGTCTTTCCCTTTCCTTCTTTCCTCAGCTGTTTCTAGAACCTCATCAGACATCTTTGGGTTTCTTGCTCTTCATTTTCTTTGGAACATTTGTTATTGTTGCTACCTCTTATCTACTGTTGTGAACTTCTGTCCATGGTTCTTCAGACACTGTCTACCTGATCTGATCCCTTAAATCTATTCATTGCCTCCATATGCTTATTCACAAGGGATGTTATTTACATCATACCTATATGGTCCACCCTCTTGAATACTGAGAAGTCTTAGATACCTAGTCAGAATTAGACAACCTTCTTTGATCAACCTCTTCTCCAGGGCTGATAAGATTTTATGGCATTTGCCCAAGAGAAGGTCTGAAGGCACCTGTTAAGTCCCTAAAGGACATCCCAGAAAAGGAGGATTTACAAGGCCTATGTATTTTTCCCAAACAAATTATCATTATTTGTTTGCAGAGTTCTCAGGGATGACCAGGTTGGGGGGTTGTCACCCAGGTAGAATCCCAGCCCTGGTGTAGAGTTTTAGGCCTAGGAGGAGTCTATGCAGAAAGACAGCTAGGGTTCTCCTAGAGAAAGCTCTAAGAGTTGTAGGTTCCAGAAAAGGCTTGTTTCAGACAATGAGATGTTGACTGAGAAGACTGAAGTTGGGAAGCTGAGGTGAGGAGACTGGACATTGTAAGAGCAGGAGGTCCCCATTGAAAGGACACAGTGTCAGGACATGGAGATTCTTGACCAAGGATTAGCAAAGATAGCAGTGGCCCTGGGTCAGAGAGTAAGTGGAGTGGGGGACATGGGATTGGGCATTCCCTGGGGTGCAGAGCAGGGCTTGGGGAGGAGACACAGGCAGGATCCTGAGGTCCTAACCCATTGTGCCATTGGAAGAAAGGGTTGAACCTGGGGTTCAGGGACCTGACAGGAGGGAGCTCTTTAGGAGTGAGAGGACCCACTCTCAGTAAACTGGCTATAAATACAAAGCTTGGGAACTGAGATTGCTTTGCCTTCTGGAAGCAAACTCTTCAGGAACAGGTCCCAGGTAAGCCTGGGCCAGGATCCTACAAGCCACCAGGGTCCTGCTGGCTCCCCTTCCTTTTGCCTCATTTTCCCTTTCTTATGTCCTGCTGAGCATTCTCCATGGCTGTCCCTCCACGTCTAGCTATTGCCAGGGTCCCTGTCCCTGAATCTTGACCAGACTCCCCATCATATTCCAAATGCCCCAGGGAAACAGCATCACATCATTGGATCCCATTGTCTCTATCTTCACACTTCTCTTATAGGACCTCAGGTGTCCTGAATCCCTGCCCCCAGCTCAAGGTTAGAGGTTCAGTTGTCTTGCCTTCATCCCAAACCCTCTCTGAATTAATAATTTATGAAATGGGGGGCAGGCTTACAGGCACATCTTGTCCTTTCTGTGCTTCCTGGGAAAGACCACCCTGAGCAGCAGGAAATGGGGTAGCAATCACTTTAAGAAGGCACCGAGACCAGTTCTGAAGCTGTAGCAATAGAGAGGAAGAGGGCAGAGTTCTCAAACTGGGAATGGGATGGGGAAGGGAGGCAGAATGAGGAAGAGAAGGGAGGGGGAGAAGCAGAGAACTTCTCTGCCCCAAAAAAGGTGGGGTCACTAAGAAGCTTGGACTGGGCATGGCTAGGGTGTAGTGGACGACCTTGGTATCTTCCATGTCTGCCCAAGCTCCAAGCCCTCCCCAGAGCCTGCTTCATCTGCCTTCATGACCTTTGGAAGAAATTGTTCTCATCTGCCCATTCCTGGGGTGGGGGGGAGGGGTAGTTCTTGTGCTTGGGGTTGGCACCCCCTAAATCTCCCATAGCTTTGTGGCCTTTCAGTAACCCTCAAGTTGGCTCAACTAGAGGCAGTTTACCAAGTGTGGATGCTGGGCATGCTAAAGCTCTTGGTGTCACAGGGGTGACTTGAGTGGACACCCAAGGAGTATGAAAGTGGCTTAGCAAGGCCTCACATCAGAAGTGCTAGTCCTCTTTGAACAGCCATATACCCCAAAAGCAAGATGGGGAGAACATCCCTAGCATGGATGACAGCCATTAGAAAGGCAAAGTCAGATCAGGTCTTGGTCAAACATCAGCCAGGAGGCTGGTGTCCCTGGTTCAGAGAGAAGAAGGAGGAAATGAAGAGTGAGGTGTAAGAAGACAGGAAAGAGGGGTGAGACTGGTTACATGTACCTACTGTGAGCCAGGCACCTTGTACATTTTGCTCATTTGATTCTGCTGCCAGAATTGTCAGGGTCTTTGTTAGTGACATTCTAAATAAGGCCACACACACACATAGATATACATGTAGATTCTCTCCTCCTGAGGTCTGGGACTGGCCCAGAGATTGGGGTCTGATCAGGCAGGGCCCTCAGGTAGAAAAAGGTACAGAAAATATGAGTGAAATGGACGGACCGAGACAAGCACAGGCAAGAGTCAATTGAGAATTTGGGAGCGTCTTTATTAGCCGGTGGCTGTCCTCTGAAGAGGCAGCCCTGAACAAAGGTGTGTGTGCCTTTTAAGCATCTTAGCACTTCCTGGTACAGCCTTGCGGTTCCAATAGCACACATTTTTCACAGAACAGTTTTGACAGGGGTTCCTAGGTGCTGCTAGGCAAGGGGGCACAACAGAGAGGGGGGCCCAAGCAGCTGCCAGGCAAAGGGGTACAACAGAGAGAGGGGCCCAGACAGCTGCCAGGCAAAGGGGTACAACAGAGAGGGGGGCCCAGGCAGCTGCTAGGCAAAGGGGTACAACAGAAAGTGTCGCCACTAACAGAAAGTGGCTACTAGGCCCAACCCTGCCTAGAAACTCAACAGACATTATCTCAACCCAGGGGCTCCAGGGGGGTGGGGGGGGGAATAATGTCCATTTCACTCCCCCCTTTTCATGTAACTAATTTAAACGAGGGACTCATCAGAGTCCAAAGGGGTATAACTGGCTTGACGTGTGAACGATGTATCCACGCCTTGCATCCTGCGACCTTAACCACTGATAAATTTGACAGGATCACTTGAAAAGGCCCAGTCCACCAAGGCTCAAGCAAGGATCCCCAGGGTAGTTGTTGCTTGATATGAAGATTTTAGAGCACTCTGGACCTCACGCAGAGCCTGTAAGGACTCAAGGAGGGCAACATTAGAAAAGTCGGGAAGCCAACACCCAGAATTAACAGCTCAAGGAACAACCGAGGGGCTACTCCGAACATGATTTCAAAGGGGGGCCAGAGAGAGAGCCGTGGGATTGGAGGGGGTACACCTAGCCCGAAGCAGGGCAAAAGGAAGGAGACTCACCCAGGTCTTGCCAGTTTAAGCTTAGCAATATGCTCCTTCAGGGTCCTATTCATCCTTTCTACCTGGCCTGAACTCTGGGGCCCAAGTACATGTACTCAAGCACCCCACCTTGTCCCCCTTGAAGCAGATGGGACCCAACATATTTTGGGATAAGGGATGAAGGCCTTGGTTTCTGAAACTGCTTCCTGCTGAGACTGGATGTAGAGCTGACCCTGACTCACAGGGTCCCAACATTGGAGGGGTTGGGTCTTTAACCAGTATGAGGAACTTGACAATTTACAATTCTTGAGAAAGGGACGTCCCTCCATCAGGTCAGGGAAGCTGGTGGAGGGAGGCAACTTACAGACCCTAACACAGAGAATCCCACTTAATTGCTCATGTGGTTTTAGAAAAGAGGGAAGGGGCAGAAGCAAGACAACAGTACAACAAACAATGGGGAGATTTGAGTGACTTCCAGGTTTCAGCTACAACCCACAGCGCTTTCACAAAGCTGGTAGCTGGGGGGGGGGGGGGGGGGAGGTTGGGGGGGGGGGAACCAACCGACCGTCCACAAGCCCTGGATACCTGAAACTCAGGTATCCAAGGAGAAAGGCCTTATGGAAAATTAAATACAATCCTCACATTCTTTCCCCTATACATTCTTCCCTTCATCTATCCCCTTTATTTACAAGGGGACTATCCCATGTTATAAGTACAGATACAGAGATTTAAGATATGAAGGTAGATCAATGAATTATCCATTCAGAGGTTCCATCTCATATGGGAAGGGACATCATCTGATGCAGTTTTCTGATCTAGATGCTCCTTCAGTCATCTTCAGCACAGCATCTCTGCACATTCTTTATCTTCTTGTAGAAATCTGGATGTCTACTCTCCTACAATACTGACCTTAATACCATTTCAGATGACCATTCTTAAGCTTTATACCTTTATCACTCTACAAAATCAAAATTGGGACTTTGGCCAATTGTCATATTTAAGAAATCCACATCAGAACCCAGTATTTACATCTTACACTCAGATCTAAAGTCCTAAACCTGATAGCTTAATTTTAGACTTAACCTCAGATGTTCCGCTGCCAACAATCTGTTATTTCATAAATCTGATATTAAACTTACAAGACTTTTGACTATAGGAAATTGCCATTAAGAGTAGGGACATTGCAGGGAAACAACATCTCCCTAACTTCATGTCAATTCCAGGCAGGAGCAGATTGTCAGCTGGCATTCAGCCAGCCTTAAAATCCACCAGGTGTCAGTGGGGAAATTGAGTCAGGAGAATCCTACTTCAGCCCAGGCTGTACAGCCGTTCTCCCAACTTTACCATCACAGGCTTACTGACATCATGGATCAGAGACTCAGACCACCTTTCTTGCTATTCACACCTGGAGTTAGACTCAGAAGAACAGTCAGTTAATAGTCCCATAGAATCTTAAAATAGCAAGTTCCAATAATCAGGTTTCAGATATGACTATAATTTCACATTGGCTAAGGAACATCCTTGACTCTGTTTGAATTCAGGCAGGGGTGAAATTTTCTAATCATGCAGTATCTGTATTATAGCCAGACTCAGGAACAGTCAGGTGGGAAACATTCCTTTATAAAAGGACACAGTGGGGAAACTGACCAGGAGCATCCCATCCTAGATGGAGTCTAGAATTGTCCTCTCAGTGTTTCCTCTCCAGATACAAATTTCACCTGATAACAGTACAGGATGCAGGATCACAGTCCCTCTGAGTAACTTGTGGCATATTCTTTCAGATGCTGATTTAATGCAGACAACTATACCCAAATTCAAACTTAAACAAAAATATTTATGGTCCCAAATGCTTTTACCTTAAACAGCAAACTTCACTAATCCCAACTTAAAGCCAAATACAGTTATTTGTATTCCCATGGAGTTGAAATAAGCAATGAAGATTAACGGGACTCACATACATAAGAGATTTCATTTCAGATCCTTCTTTCTCAAATTTAAAACTTGTCCTGATATAAAAGCCAATTATTACAACTTTAGAGCAAGTCACATTCATTGTTAATGAATTGTACAAGCCAAACAATTTTCTTAGGACTGATGACCGTGTCCACATGAAAGGGGCCTTGGCAGTTTTACAAAACAAAAGGAATTGGCATGGATCCCATGCCTGCCAACCCCAAACATATAGGAGGACTGTTCTGAATGGGCAGAACCAGTCTAAATAAATTATTACTCCATTCATTTCTTTCCACACAGAGTAATCAATTAACAATTTTAGGTTTAGCATTAAAACAGCAGCTTTTTAGCTGTAACTTTTTTAACAGGCAAAGGTGAAAATAACTGGTTTTCTAAATAACATAACTGACTTTACACAACTTTTCCAACATCTCTTAATTTCAACAAAATTCAGATTACAAATTGCTTTCTCTAACACCATTTCTGGATTATAGAGTAAAATAAAAATCTTGATGATTCTAACTTTTACTCATGAAAATTTCACATCTGTGGCCACTCCTTAGAAATGTTTTTGAAAGAAAAAGTTGTGAAACTGCAAGTGGAAGTGAGGGAGACTCTGGAACAAAGTCCAGTGGTGCCTAGTCTCCTCCTTTTCACTTGGAAGTTTCACAGCCCTATCTCTGAGGTGTCTTTTCTCTCTCTCTCTTTTTTTCTTTTTCTTTTTTTTTTTTTTGTCTTCTTCCCCGTGTGTGGGGAGGCTTTAGAGAGACCTTAGGGTTAGGGCGGGGAATCAAATCTATCCAGATGCTGATATATGGGATCTGATCTGGATAGCCTGGATCCCCATTCACTATTCTCCACACCCATCCTGCAATGGATTTATCAAAAGTCCCCTCGGGTGGCCAATCCACCCTGAAGATGGGCCACTCTTGTTGACAGAGTAAAGTTAATTTCTCCTTGGAGACTGCGTACCCATAACCAGCTGCAGCTTGGTGGAATTGTTTAAAACACTTTATCATGAATTGCAACGGGGTCTTGGGACCTGAAAGTCTTTGTCCCATGATCCCAGGAAAGGAGAGTAAGATACAGAGTCCGATTAAACTGGGGGTCAAACAAAAACACAAAACAAGAGACTGACAAAATGCACAGACACAGTTAGACAGTCCAGACTCAAACAAAAACACAAAACAGGAGACAGTCAAAATGCAGAATGCAGACTCAGTCAAGCGGTCCAGACTCTCAGAAACCCAAAAATACAGGAGAGCCAGACAAGATACAGAGCACAGAGTCAGTCAAGCGGTCTGGACTCTCAGAAACCCAAAAATACAGGACAGCCAGACAAGATACAGAGTGCAGAGTCAGTCAAGTGGTCCGGACTCTCGAAAACCCAAAAAATACAGGACAGCCAGACAAGATACAAAGTGCAGAGTCAGTCAAGCGGCCTGGACTCTCAGAAACCCAAAAATACAGGACAGCCAGACAAGATACAGAGTGCAGAGTCAGTCAAGCGGCCTGCACTCTCAGAAACCCAAAAATACAGGACAGCCAGACAAGATACAGAGTGCAGAGTCAGTCAAGAAGTCCAGGACTCTCAGAACTCCAAAATACAGGAGAGTCTACACAGGACCTCATGCAGTGTCCCACAGAGGCCAGTAAGGGCATTTCCTGCTGTGTCCAGCCTTGCCACTTACTCCACAAGAGTACTCACCTACACAGGGCGCTCAAAATGGCCAGATCAGAGGAATTTTGCTACCGGGACCCTGGTTTGCACGGCTGTGCTTTGAGATCAGGGCCTGGGAACATCAATCCTGGTGGCCACCCCCTGAAGTCAAAGCACAGTCTGGCCGTCCAGGGCAGACGGTTTGCCTGTGCACACAGAGCCAAAGGCCATCTCGGTGGGACCTCCAAGTGCAATGAACAGACCAAGACAAGCACAGGCAAGAGTCAATTGAGAATTTGGGAGTGTCTTTATTAGCCAGCGGCTGTCCTCAGAGGAGGCAGCCCTGAACAAAGGTGTGTGTGCCTTTTAAGCATCTTAGCACTTCCTGGTACAGCCTTGCGGTTCCAATAGCACACATTTTTCACAGAACAGTTTTGACAGGGGTTCCTAGGTGCTGCTAGGCAAGGGGGCACAACAGAGAGGGAGGCCCAAGCAGCTGCCAGGCAAAGGGGTACAACAGAGATGGGGGCCCAGGCAGCTGCTAGGCAAAAGGGTACAACAGAAAGTGTAGCCACTAACAGAAAGTGGCTACTAGGCCCAACCCTGCCTAGAAACTCAACAGACATTATCTCAACCCAGGGGCTCCAGGGTGGGGGGGAATAATGTCCATTTCAATGAGTGAGTTCAAAGTATTAAAGTGATCAGTGGCCTTTAGTATTTTCAATAAAAACAAGAACACAATGTCTTTCTTTTGACTCAGTTATTTAATTGGCATTTGTTAAGCTCCTAGCAGGTGACTAAATGACCAAATGGATAGAGTCCTGGGCCTAAAACTTTGAGTCCAGATCAGGCCTCAGATACTTCCTAGCTGGGTGACCCTTGCCAAGTGACTCAACCTTGTTTGCCTCTTTCTCATCTCTCAAATGAGCTGGAGAAGGAAATGCAAATCATTCCAGTATCTTTGCCAAGAAAACCCCAAGTGGGGTCAGGAAGAGCTGGACAGGGTCAAAGCTACTGAACAACAAACTCTTAGTACATGGAAGACAGAGCTTGTGAAGGAGAGGCAAGCTGGGTTCTGAGGTCTTGACCTAGGGTGAGATTGGAGAGGCACCTTGGGCCCTGGGGAGGGGGGGGGGCTCTTGGGATTAGGAGGAGCCTCTCTAAGCCGGCTGGCTGGAAGCAGGAGCTGAAGTCCCTCTGCCTTCCCTGGAGATGTGATCCTTCTGTCTTCTTCCCTAGAGCTGGGACCTATCTGCCTTCCAGAAGCTAGTTCTGTAGGTGCAGGTCCCAGGTATGATTGAGCCAGGTCCTACAAACATCCTGGCCTCTGCTGGTTGCCTTTGTCAGCGGGTCTCATCCTCCTATCTCACCTTTGGAAAGTGTCCACCAGGCCGACCAGGACCACGCTTCTTTCCTGGCCTGGCTTCTATTGGATATCCCAGCCTCTATCTCCTTTCCAGACTCCAGATGATTCCCAAATGTCCACATCACTGTCCCCAACTTAACTGTTGGGCTACACTTTCCCAAACTTTGGTCTTGACCATAGGAACCCAGAAGTCTTATTTTCAGCTTTCCTACCAGGACACACATTTCCTGTCTCCCTGTCTCTAGCTCTTGCCTTCAGACAGTAAGGATCTACCATTTCTGCTTACCCTAATGACCCCATCTTGGAGACAGTTACCAAAGCTCTTTTCTGGGCCCCTTTCTCTGCATGAATGGCTCTGAGGCTCCTTCTCTATCAGATCCCTGGCATGTGGCTCCATCTCTCCAGTTTTTCTTTAGGGATTCCAACCCTAAGCTCTACCAGAGGATCCCAATAGTCCTCCCCCACTCCCAGTGGGACCTCAGGACACAAATCATCCTGCTTCCCCAGGCTTGGTGTCCCTCAGGATCCCTTCTGTATCTCCAGTGTCACTGACCTCCCTCCATGAGCTATGTTAGGTGGTCTTGCCTCCCAGACCCTACATCTACTCCCCTTCCCCAGGCCTCCTGTTGACCTACCTCAGGTCCCATGCCACGGGGCTAAATCCCACACTGGATTTTGTCTCCTCATCTCAGGATTCCCCTGATCATTTCCTGGTGGACCTATTTAAGAGTCCTCCCCCTCCTCAACCTTCCCTAGTTTCTCTCTCTCTTAGATCAGTCAGTCTATAGTCTAGATAATATGTCTGTGAGTCAGGGAGAGGGCATATAGGGAGGGCAGAGAACCATGTAGAAGGAGAGCTCTGACTGAGGAGGTATTGAGGCTATGACTGGTCTCATTCCATCTGGGATCCCAAGCCCCCTCTGTCTCCTGGGTCTCTGTGGGAGAATGGGGGAGGGGAGGTGGACAGAAGAGATGAAGTAAGAGAGGAAGGGAAGTGGTCTTCTGCCCCGGGCGACTCCCGGGCCTTCGCCTTCTACTTACCTATCCCCGGTCCTCAGACGTCTCTGGCCCTCCTCCTGGTTCGGGGGAGGGAATTCCCTCTCCCTGTTGGGGAAGGGGAATAAACAGGCAGAGCACCCGAAAGGAGTTGCAGCCAGCAAGCTTTATTCCGTTTCTCTCTCTCTCCAGCTCTCATGGTCATCCCCTTTTATTATCCCCTGTCTCCTCCCCCGTACCTCCCATGGGCGGGCGAGCTCCTCCCAAGTGCCTCCCCGTGGGTGGAGCCAGCCTGTTACCAGGGCCATCCCAGTACCTCGTGGCTTGCTAGACCAGCTAGCCTGCCACGTAAGCAGGTTCGGACCCTCAGGCGTCTCACGGTCCTCACGGGGGACCCCGGTCCAGAGCTGTCCCCCAACAGTCTTCCTGTTCAGACCATCTTCATTTCCAAGCCTGGCCCTCCCTGCTTCCTCCCTCCCTCTGTAGGGTAGAATCTCTCCCCAGAGGGCAGGGCCAGGGCCTTTGTAACTCTTGTGGGGCCTCACCCTTGTGAATCCCTGTAGGCTGGCCTGCTACCTCGGAAGAGAAGAGCAAGACCTCTCCCCCTCTAGGATCCTTCTCCCTCCCAACTCACTCTGCAGAGGACCCAGGCCTGGCCTCAGCAGGGAGCCTGGAGCCAGAGGGAATGGCCCCTGGGAGCCTCCCTCCTCAGGTGAGTGCAGTCTGTCCACAGACATCAGCCACTGAGGCCACTGCCATAGACACATAACATGGTCTATGAAGCTGCCAACATGGTCTTCATGGACCATTTCTTTACAAAAATAGGCATGAAATTGAATAAGGTAGTAACAACACTGCCCTGCTCTGCTCCTCTGGGTTAAACCGATTCCTTTTCTCTTTGGCATATGGAGCACAAACTCTCCCTCCTCATGTTGCTGCTGTCCCCTGTTTGTTTTGAAGTTCTCCTTCCTTAGAATAGGTCAGGCAAGTGTCCCCAGTCTCCTTGAATCCCTCCCATTTACCCATTCTTTGGTGCAGTCCATAAGTATTTGTTATTGTTTTGGGGTTGTTTTGTGTTGTTTAGACTCTTTGAATCATCATGACCCCATTTTGGGTTGTTCCTGGCAGAGAGCCTCAGTGGTTTGCAATTTCCTTCTCCAACTCATTTGACAGAGGAGGAAACCGAGGCAAACAGGATTAAGCCTGACTTGCCCCGAGTCCCACAGCTAGTGTTTGAGGCAAGTTTCGAGCTCAGGACTTTCCTGAGTCCAAGGCCAACTCTCTATCCACAGGGCCACTTCTCTGCCCCCAACATGTCAGCAGGTTTGTTCAAACAAGCTGTTTGTGGAGGAAATCTAGGAAGCCTGGAAATTCCTGACCTGTGTTGCCATCTTCCCAGAATCCTCCTTTGGATTTTTTTCTGGAGGTGATCTGTGAATTCTTTGAATTAGAATGTCATTTTCCATGCTCAGAAGTTCTGGCCAGTCCCCTTTGACTATTTCTTTAATGACTGTGTTGATTTGTTTTTTACCCAGTCATGTTGTTCTGGGAGACCTGGATCCTTGGGTTGTCTGTGGACGTCCTGTCTTTAAATTCTGTATGTTTGCTTCCTTAATAAACAGGTTTTCCTTTAATGTTCTTTTTTTTCTTCTTTTTCTTGGCTGTCCTTCATTTTTGTTTATTGCATTCTCTATCTTCTGTTTTCTTTAGAGGGGGTTGCCAGGGCAGATTCCAGGTTTACTTTTCCCTTAGCCTCAAGGTACCAACAATTAACCAAAGAAGACCACAGGAAGAAGGGGATTAAAGGGGGGTTAAGATGGGAAGAAAATGCCCAGTTCAGGAGCCTGAGGGAGAAGTTAGTCAGAGAAATCCCCAGAAGCAGAGCCAGGTGGGAAAGGAGATGGCTGAGGTGAGCTTTCTCCTGTAGCTCAGGTCCCATGCTGGTGAAGGGGAGATGCTGAAGGAGGTTTGGAGAGCTTCTGTTGGGTGTGAGTTAGGGAACCAGTTAGAGAGCAGTTATCCATGAATAACAGGACTGCCTCCCTCACACTGAGAATGCCATGCAGTGAAGAGTCACTCCAGAGCCTGGAGAAAAGGGAGATTTAGAAATTCTTGGGAATCTCAAAAAGTGGAAAAGAGCCATAAACTCCCCAATAGTTCAGAAGTCAAACAACAAACTAAAGGAAGTGAAAGGTGACATGTGGATTCCAAAGAGACTCAAAATCAGGTGTTTAAAAGAAATCACAATGATGAAAAATGAAAGGGCAGTTTTATGCTCAGAATGGAGAGTGGGTCCCAAACGTCAGAATCTCTGATATAGTGAAAGCTATGCTTATGATGGAAATGGAAGAAAATCAAATGGAAGAGCATCAGATTCCAAGTGCGTTTTTTGTCCATACACATGCTGTCCTTGTAGCCGGTTGGAAACAGAGATGACCCCTTCCAAATATCAAGGAATTCTTGATTGTGGGGATTGAAATTGTCCAACCTAAAATAAGAGACTGAGGCAAAGCTCTGAGCCACTGTCGATTGTACAAAAAAAAAGTGGCCACCTCAAATCGGACATCTCAAGTACTTCTTAAAACAGAATCACTCCCCCAAACCCTTCCTTCCCTCTTATCGTCCCTCTTACTGTTTAGAACACCAGTCCCCCAGGCTCATAACCCTACGCGTCACTCTACACTAGTCACTCCCCCCACCTCATTTCCAATTGGTTGCCAAGGTTTGTCAATTTTTCCTTTACAGTCTCTTCCGCATGTGCCTCCTTCTCTCCTCTGATAACATCCCCATCCCACTGCAGATCAGCACCACCTCACACCTGGACTATTGTAATAACATCCTGGTTGGTCTGTATGGCTCAAGTCTCTCCCCACCCTAGAACATGTCCCACTCAGGTGCCAGTGGCCTTGCTAAAGTGCATGTCACCCCCTCCCTCAAGTGCATCCTGATCACTTCCAGGATCAGATATAAAACCTTGTGCCTTCTCAGTTTTTCCATCCTTTTACACCCTATGATCCAGTGACATGCCTTCTAGCTCTTTTTCCTACAAAACACTGCCTCTCAGCTCTGAGCGTGTTCACTGGTTGTTGCCAATGCATGAAATGCCCCCCTTCCTCATCACTGCCTCCTGGCTGCAGCTCCAAGTGAGGATCTTATCTTCTACAGGAAACCTTTCCCAGTCTCCCTTCACTCTAATGCCTTCCCTCTGATGATCACTTCTAACTTACCCTCTAATGTATTGCATGTACACAGTTGTTTGCATGTTACCTCCCCCATTCAACCACGAGCTCCTTGAGAACAGGGACTATCTTTTGCCTTTCTTTTTATCCCCAGGGCTTAATGCAGTGCCTGGCATATAGTAGGCATTTACTGATGGACTAACTTGACTAAGGTCACACCACTAAGTAGCAGAGGGACAGCGAAATCCTGGCGAGTCTCCTAACCATCCTCCTAGTCTTCTTGCCACACCTCACTGCTGCCCTACCACAGAGTCAGCCCAGGATCTGGAAATATGTAAACAGAGCCTGGATGATCATTACCTGAGGAGAACCTGGAGAGGATGCCTGCATTGAGGGGAAGGGGTTCACTGGCCTGACCTTCAGGGTCCTGACAACGCTCACATTCCAAGTCTTCGTTCTGCTTAGAACATTGAAAGGAAGCACTCTGGGTCTGATTAACTGTTTCCTTTTCTCATGGATGTGCAACAGAAAAGGCACAACCATAAGCTGTCGAGTCTGTTTAAGAGATGCAGATTAAAGTTAGAGCTCTGAATGACACACCGTAGGCTTGAAGATGATGCAGTGATAAACCAAGCCTTATTGTGGTGCAGTTGGTGTTCTTGACCCAACAACTGCCCACAGCTTCCTCACCTCTGAAAGGCCTCCCTGTCTCCACTCGTTGTGCTTACTTTGTACTTATTTCACATTTCTTGTGGGTATGCGTTCCCAAATGGTGATGTCTCTCTCAGTAGAATTAGGGCTAGCACCCTGAAGAATGTGCACTCCTTGAGGGAAGTGACTTGTATTTTTTCTCATTTTTTGCAGGATCTAGCACAGTACCTGGCATATAGAAAGCACTGAATAAATGCCTGATAGGGTAGCATTCTCTTTCCACATTTCTGTACAATTCTTGCCTCTTTTCTATGCATATGGAATTTAAATTGTTTCTGCTTCCATAAACACCTTGGCATTTGGACTGGCAATGTGACTGATTTTACAAGTTACTATTCTAATGACTCCTCTGGAGGAAAAGAATGGTCTAGAACCATGTAGGCTGTTCAGGTTTAAAGCACTGCTTCTCTCCCAAGACAAGGAAATGCCACACAGCTGCAGGAGAAAAGAACACTGGTGCAACCCACTAAATCTGCTAAAAGCTACATTTTAATGACTTAATCTTACTTCTCATCGATTCCTGTGGCTAACTTACACACAGAAGATCCTTGTGCCTCCTGGTTCTTGGCAGGGATAACTTTGGGGGCAACACCAGAAATAAGCACATTTCCTTGTGCAGAGCTTGGATCCCAACCCCCAATCTGCTGTTGCTCTTTTGTCCTCAAACTGGGGCCATAATCATAAGCCGTACATAGGTTCCATACCAAAACAAATGCAGGCATAATGAGTGCCAACCTCTACCTTTCTGCAGTCTGCCCCTTCACAAGTTCATAGTGATACTTAATGGGGTTTAGTCACCTGACCCATCCATTTGGTATACACTAAATCCCTTCCAGCTCCTTAGCTCTTGCTTTATCCCACTTACAGCATTCTAAATGTCTTTAAACAGGTCTAGCAGGTTAATTTCCAAAGGTGGAATGACTTCTGTTACTCTGATGACGAGTAAGTGACCCTTTTAGGCTGAAAGCCTTCTCACATTTATGACATTCATAAGGTTTCTCTCCAGTGTGAATTCTTTGGTGTAGAGTAAGCTGTCCTCTCCTACCAAAGGCCTTCCCACATTCAAGACATTCATATGGTTTCTCTCCAGTATGAATTCTCTGATGTTGAATAAGGGGATCTCTCCTACTAAAAGCCTTCCCACAGTCATTACATTCATAAGGTTTCTCTCCAGTATGAATTTTCTGATGTCTAGTAAGGTGTGCACTCTGGCAGAAGGTCTTCCCACATTCATTACATTCATAAGGTTTCTCTCCAGTATGAATCCTCTGGTGTCTAGTAAGCTCTGTGCTCACATGGAAGGCCTTCCCACAGTCAATACATTCATAAGGTTTCTCTCCAGTATGAATCCTCTGATGTAGAGTTAGGTGTTCTCTCAGGCGAAAGACCTTCCCACATTCGTTACATTCATAAGGTTTCTCTCCAGTGTGAATTCTCTGATGTCCAGTAAGATGCCCTCTCTGGTTGAAGGCCTTCCCACATTCATTACATTTATGAAGCTTTACTCCAGTGTGATTACTCTGATGTAGAATAAGGAGTTCTCTCAAATGGAAAGCCTTCCCACATTCATTACATTCATAGGGCTTCTCTCCAGTATGAATTCTCTGATGACGAATAAGGTGTGCATTCTGGCAAAAGGCTTTCCCACATACATTACATTCATGAGTTTTTTCCTTAGTATGAATCTTGTGATGTTGAGTAAGGTGTGCACTCTGGCAGAAGGCCTTCCCACATTCCTTGCATTCATAAGGTTTCTCTCCAGTATGAATTCTCTGATGTCGAGAAAGCTGTCCTTTCAAGCGGAAGGCCTTCCCACATTCATGACATTCATAGGGCTTCTTCCCAATATGAATCTGATGATAACAAAGCTGCGCACTCTGCAAGGCCTTCCTACATTCATCGGGTTTATTCTCTCTACCATTGCTCTGACAGGAAGTAATAGAGTAACTGTGGGTTAAAGGCTCCCTACATTCACTATGTAGATGAACGCTACGATGCTCAATCGGTTGTAGTATAATTTGAGAAGTCTTTTCTAATGTGTTACACTTGGGCTTTTCTTCTCTAATATCAGTTGCCTTATGGGAATTAATGACTGGACTAAGGCTGATAGCTTTCCCACATTTGTTACAGTCATACGGTTTCTCTCCATCATGTTGTCCATGACATTCATTACACTCTGATTTGAAATTGAAGGAATCCCCACATTCATCACACTTAGAAAATATTTCCTTTGAGGAGATTCTATTACATTCTGTATCCCATCTATGGAGTGAATGCTGTGAGAACAGCTTTGGCTCTGGCCTGGTGCTTTGGCCATAATCATGACATTCATGGCCCCTCACTACTTGCTGAGGATGTCTCTCCTCAATGCTCTGCTGCCTCCCTAATCTGGTACCACATGCCCAGGCTTCTTTCCAGTTGGAGACACAGAGACCATGCCTCCTGAGTCTGTCCTGGCCTGACAACTGCTCCACAGAAATGCCCAGCTCTGGGGGGGACTCCTTGGTTTCAGGCCTCACCTCCCCATCTGAAAGATATAAAGAAAATGGAAACATCACCTGTACCCACCTGCTGTACATTAACATTCCTCCTTTGGGTCTCTTCCTGAAATAATTATCAAAACACTTTAAAGGGCAGGGGAAAATGGGGTCTTCCTCTTGTTTGTCAGCTTATGCAGAGTCTGGGAAAAGCTTTCCCACTGGTCCACACCACAGCTTTGGAGGAACAGAAGACAGCTAGTACATTAAATGAGAAACCTGAGGCTCAGAACAAGTCAGTGATTTGCTCAAGGTCACACAACTAAGTAGCAGAGGCACAGCAAAATCCTGGGGAGTCTCCTAACCTCCATCCTCCTGGTCTTCTTGCCACACCCCTACCATGGAGTCAGCTCCCAGGATCTGGAAATATGCAAGCAAAGGCTGGATGACCATCACTGGTGGAGAACAGGGAAAGCATGCCTGCATCAAGGGGGAGGGGCTCACTGGCCTGCCCCTCAGCGTCCTGGCAAAGCTCACACTCTTAAGTCTTCTTCCTGCTTAGAACGATGATAGGAAGATGAGAGGAATGAATGGCAGATGCAGCCTGTCTCTGTCCCCCAGTGGATGGGGCCTCAGGCACCCCAGGCTGTCAGTCTGTTTTAAGAGACCAGATTAGACACAGCTAGGCAACACAGTGCACAAAGAACCTGGAGCTGGAGTCAACAAGTCCTGAGTTTGAAACCAGCCTCAGACATGTGTTAACTGTGTGACCCTGGGCAAGTCCCTTAACCCCTCTTGGCCTCAGTTTCATTAACTGTCAAATCCAGATAATAAGGGCAGTGCATCTGAGGGTTCATCATGAGAATCAAGTCAGATAACACATGCAGAGCTGTGCAAACCTGAACACATTACACAGAAGCTGCACTTGGTCTGGAAGACCTTATTGCAAAGATGAAGATTGCAATGACACCCAATGCCTTCCACTAGCAGGACAGGGATTCTTGACCCACCCACTGCCCAGGCCCATCTGTTCTACTGACCCTGGATTGGATTTGCCCTTCATTCCACACCTATTGATGCTCTACGTGTTCCTAATATTAGTATCTATTTGCACGTGAACATACATAAATATGCAGGCACCTACCCCTTAGCAGACACACATACACAAATGCATACATAGAGACATGCACACACATACAGAGATGCACACATATGCAGACACATGTGTGTGCACACACATACACACTGCATCCCTCCCAGAATATGGCAGCTCCTTGAGGGGAATTTTGTAACCCTAGGATCAGGCATGATACCTCACATACATAAGGAGGCAAGTAATAAATGCCAGGATCCATAAGAATTTTCTTTCCTCAGATTGGCTAACATGACCAAACAGGAAGATGATAAATGTTAGAGAAGATGTGGGAGAGTTGGTGGCGTGGTGAGCTGATCCAACCTTTCTGGAGAACAATTTGGAACTATGCCCAAAGGGCTACAAAAATGTGTATACCCTTTGACCCAGCAATATCACTTCTAGGGCTGTATCCCAAAGAGATCATAAAAAAGGGAAAAGGTCCCACATATACAAAAATATTTAAAGCAGCTCTTTTTGTGGTGGCCAAGAACTAGAAACTGAGGGGATGCCCATCCATTGGGAAATGGCTGAACAAGATGTGGTAGATGAATGTAATGGAATACTATTGTGCGATAAGAAATGATGAACAGGGGGACTTCTGAAAAATCTAGAAACACTTATATGAACTGAGGCTGAGTGAAATGAACAGAACCAGGAGAACACTGTACATAGTAACAACCACAGGGTGCGAGGACTGTTTCCGATAGACATAGCCCTTCACAGCAATGCAAGAACCTAAAAAAATTCCCAAAGGACTCGAGGCAAAATGGCATCGAAATCCAGAGAAAGGCCTATGGAATAAGAACATGAAGCACGCTGTCTCCTCTTGTGTCATGCATAGGTTTGGTTTGGTTGCCCTCATGGTTTCTCCCATTCATTTTAATGCTTCTGTGTAACATGACTAATGTGAAAATGTGTTCGATAAGAATGTAAATGCAGAATCCATACAAGAGTGCGTGCTTTCTCTGGGAGGGAGGGGGAGAAAAATTTAAAACTTATGGAAGTGATTCTTGAAAACTCAAAACAAATTAAGTTTTTTTAAAAAAGAATTTTTTTTCCATTTTTCTTTGCCATTCCCACCTATATGCTTTCTTACATAAATGGAACTTTAAGCCCATTCATTACCATGAAGAAATCTCTTAGTCTTTCAATTGGTCACTGCATTAAATATATGAATTTTAGAAGCATGCACAGTGCTTCTCACTTCGGTCATCTGCCCCATCCATGAACACTGAATTCCCTCCCTCTATTTAGCTCTTTACTGCAGAGTTGTCCTTCCACATACCCTACGGACCTCTTAATTGGTCCATTTCAAATGTTGCAATAATTTTACTACCCCATGATGCCTTCTTGAACTTGATGGCTAGTAAGTGCAGATGATTTTCATCTTGCATCCTGAAAACTGGATGATCTAATTTAGCTTCCTCATCGATTTAAGAGAACTGGCAGATGTCTGAGAGAGGTACAGGATTACAGAAGGGCAGCAGAGAAAAAAACAAAGGGAAGCTAGCCTGAAAAGTCCAGGTCAAGGTTCCTGACTCCAACTTCAGGGAAAATTACAAAATGTTAAAGGGAGCCAGTTTTCTTTTTAAAAGGATGGTGAGCACCTCACACAGAGTATCACGTAGTGGGGAATCTCATAGACAGAGCTTCATCTCTGGAAAATAGCAAAACCCAAGAAAACAAGTTCAGGGGCCCCTTAACATCCTGGTCAAATATGCTGATGACCAATAACATTGGTCAAATATGCTGATGACCACAGAGAGGGCCCCTTACCAATACTGCATGTTATTAACCTATTTTACCAAATTGATTATAAAGTTAAATTTTATTAAAAGTTTCAGTGGACTAAAAATCTTCAGGCTACATATTCTCTTTGAGAGTATTTCTACTATGTCTCTAGCATCCAGACTTAGTCCTCTGATTTTCATTATATCTTGCACTTTTCATAGGAAAAGGAAATCCATGAAGCACTTTGCTGCAGCAGCCCCAGCAGCTGCGAAGACTGCATCATGTGAGATGCTAATCTCCAGCATGCAGAAACTGCACATTTGTAAAGGTTTTCCTTATTTTGTGTATTAAATATGATCAAAATTATTTAAAAAATAAAGGCTTGGAGCAGGCCTAGAGTTATTCATGATTTTTCATATTCATTGGGGTCCCACACCCCTAAGCCCTGCACATGTCCGGGGATGCCTGTCTATAAAATCTCCATTTTAAAACTCTGCCAGAAATACAAATGCAAACAGAACTGGAAAATTATGGAAGTAACAAAACCAGTCTGCATCAAGACACTCCACGAAAAGCTTGACATTCCGAGCACAGCAAAAATCTACCCATCTATAAGACAGAAAGTCACTCCCCAACAAGTAAGCAGCCCAACTTGAAGGATGGAATTAGGGTCACACATGGAATTCCTTTATTTCAAAAAAAAAGAGTCCCAATCAAAAATACCAAATACACAATGAAAACAACCATGAAATTTATCGCCTCGCACTCATCAATCTGGCACGAATGGTAAAATATGGATGGAAATCGCCAAGGTTAGAGACCCCTTGGGGAAACAAGTGCACCCAGTACACTGGGGGTGGGAATAGGGACAATGATGTGGAAATCAGTTTATATTATTAGACAAAAAAAGTCACTGCTAGTAACCTCTGACCCAGCAAACCTACTGCAGGGCACAATGACAGATATGGGCCAAAAGACTCCCCCTGCAGATCTATCAATAGCAGTGGAGTCAGGCTCCAACAGAGGAGGGTCACGTGCCAACTCTGAAAACCACAAATTAACATTACGTTGTATTTTTCTTCTGGTCACCATTTTCCCACTGCATTTTAATTGGAGGTCCATTCCAACCAAACATGATGCATGAATGAAACAAACTGTCACTGAGCCATAAGGAAGAAGCACGATGAAACCCCAAAGGGATAGACTCGCCGAACTGGATCCTCAGACCAGACAAGGCAAAAACTGGGGAAAGGACGTTCTCCAGGTACAATACACAGACACAACAGAATTTAGATCCAGCACCCCCTTTCTGGTGAGACCAGAGTAACCTGAGGAATGGGAGGTGGGTCATGTGCAATAACAGAGATATGGTGTGGCCACGGGGCTCTGACCCAAAGGGTGGACGAGTCACTACCCCAGCTCGGCCTCGAAAATGAGAAGGTGGAGCTTGATGGTCCAAGGCCACCTCTAGGTTCCTGTGAGCCACCCCCGCTGGAGGTTGTAACACTCCTGGACATGTCAGGAAGCTGGACTTGCAGAGGTGACAATGAAGGGACTTCCTGGAAGACTGTCTGGGCTCTTCTCCAAGGTCTGGGCATCTGACAGAGGGGAAACTCCTATCCAGTCCTGCACAGGGACCTCTCTGACTGCCCTGAAAGGCTGCTGGGGGCACCAGAGTGCCCAGGACACTGGGCCTGGCGTCAGGAAGGGCATATTCCTTGTGAGGCCACTGAGAGTGCTAGACCAAATATCTGGGAGACTTTAGATAAAATCCACTCTCATACGTACTGCCTATGTGACCTTGGGTATGACAATTAAATTGTCTGCCTCAGTTTCCCCATTTGTAAAATGAGAATCATAGCAACACCTACCACACAGGGTTGTTGTGATGATCAAAGGATTTAGGTATATAAAGCCCTTCACACAGTACTTTCCCCTGGCAACCCCCACCGGCAGGCACTTCCCAAGGACTCACCTGACTGGTGCTCAGTCACTCACTCACCTGGATGGCTGCTCCCTGGGTCTCCCCTCTCTGGCCTCCAAGGAGCTTCCCCTCGCTCCAGCTGATGAATCACCTTGGGTTTAGACACAGCCATTCCTGGCCAAAGGAAATGGTGGTCAGTGTAAAGACGGAGGCATAAAAGGTCCCATCCAGGTCCAGTACTATTCTTATGTGTGGAATCCAGGAGAAGAGGTCTTACCAGTTATCTGTCCTTCCAAGGGAGGCTCACAGAACAACAGTGAGACAAGCCACCAGTAGGAGACAGTGCTGAGAAAAGGCCCTGAGTTGGACAAAACCCCTGCAAATCCACATGATTCCCAAAATGGAAGACGTTGCCTTGTCTTCAAACCTATACACTCATTTTTCCCTTTACACTGACTTTCTCCCAGAAATTTTAGAATCCCTAGTTCTAAAAGCCTCCTTAACCCTGACCAGACAAATAGCTCCATATACCACATTCAACAAGAGATTCAAAGTACACAGAGGAACCAAATATTTGAAATCAGACCATCAAAATTTCAGAAAACACATCCGAAACCTTTCCCAGCTATGTCTGGGACATCCTTAACCAAAGGATGGAAGAAACCTCAAGATACAAAAGAACCTTTGGTAAATAAAGTGAGTACACAGGAGACCAGAAGGGAAGCAGAGAAAGGGGAATAAATTTTTTGGTATCAAAGTTCTCAGTTAAGTGTTTGGTATCCAAGGTATAAAGAAAACTAGTCAAAGCACCAGAGGCCAAAAGCCATTCTCTGAGAGATACCAGTATTCAAGGTAAAGGAACAAAAAGTTCACATTTCTGCAACGTAAACCATTGGTTGGTTGGTTCATTGGTTGGTTGGGTTATTGTCCTTCATTCTCGTAAAGGACCAAAATGACACCACGATGATAAAGTGATGTTTCAGTGTGTCCAGCTGTGACTGATCAGACCAATACAGGCTTGGAATGTTCTACCACAGGTTGGGCACAGGTATACTGTGGGAATATTTGGGGTGGATACTCCAAATTTGCGCATCCTATATTTCCTTTGTGCTGTCTCAATTCTGCTTTGCTCATAGAGCACAGCACCCTTTCTGATGTGGGCACACCATGCTGAGTGCTCCTGTGCCAGTGTCTCCCATGCTGCACAGTCAAATCCAAAGTTCTTGAGAGAGATCTTGAGTGTGTCCTTGTATGACTTCTGACCACCATACGATCACCTGCCCCATGCAAGTTCTCCATAATATAGTCTTTTTGGCAAGCATATACTTTGCACTCAAACAACATGGCCAGCCCATCAGAGTTGCGCTCTCGGAAGCATAGTTTGAATGCTTGGCAGTTCAGCTCAAGCAAAGACTTCAGTGTCTGGTACCTTATCCTGCCAGGTGATCCTCAGAATCTTCCTAAGACAGTTCAAATGGAAGCGATTCAGTTTCCTGGCATGGCACTGATATACCATCCATGTTTCAAAGCATATAACAATGTCAGCACAACGTCTCTGTAGACCTCCAGTTTGGTAGTCAGTCTAATACTTCTTCTCTCCCACACTTTCCTTTGGAGCCTCCCAAACACTGAGCTAGCTCTGGCAACACGTGCATTAATCTTATTGTCAATGTGTACATCCCTGGAACATACACTACCAAGGTAAGTGAACTTATCCACAGCATTCAGAACTTCTCCATTGGTTGTAACCAATGGTTCCATGTATGGATGGGTGGGTGGTGACTGATGTTTTTTCTTGACCCGTTTTTTCTTGGTATTAATTATTAGGCCAAAATAAGCACAGGCAGCAGAGAATTGACCCATACTTTGTTGCATCTCAGCTTCCAAGGGTGCAATGAGTGCACAATCATCTGCAAACAGAAAAGCATGCACCAGTACTCCCTCCACTTTGGTTCTGGCTTGTAGCCTTTTCAAATTGAAGAACTTGCCATCAGCTCAGTAGTTGACCTTGATGCCATGTTCATCCTCATTGAAAGCATTGGACAACATGGCTGAAAACATCATGCTAAAAAGGGTGTAGGGTGTGTTCAGGAAGGACCAGTACCTTGGTGTGATGGCTGCTGAGCCCTTTTCTGGACTCTTTCCACCTTTGGTGTCCACCTCTTCCACCCAACTCACACGTGTGGCTCAAAGAAGCTCCAGCATGTGCAGCAGCCACACCTCAGTAAACCATTTTGGCAGACAAGCCAAACCAGGGTGAGGGCAACCAAGGGGTCTCAAACCCATTGGTGAGTTAGCGGGGTGTCTACCCCAAGCATGTGAAGACTTCATCTGGTAGAATGGGTGGAGGAGAACCATTTGTTCCAACTGCCATGAAGGCAGATGAAGCAGGCGATCTGGAGTGCTTAGAGCTTGGTTAGACACCGAAGATGACAAGGTCATCCATTGCATCCTGAGCCGTCGACAGCTATCTTGACTCTGTCCTGCCACTGGACTATGATGACTCTGGAGGAGAGAGTGAGGCTGACAACTTCATGCAACTCTGCCTCACTTAAATCCAATTCATGCATGAATCAAAGGACATCACCCACACCATTTTACTATTATGCCTCAAAGTCCTGTGGCAACAGGCAAGTGATGAAGCAGCAGGTGTGCATACACTGGGAGCTGTAGTCACAACCCTGCACACAGGTGGCCCAGGCCACAGGGTCATTTTTCACTGGAAGAAGCAATAGGGCTCGATAGCCACCCTAGGTATCTGAGCCTTTTAAGGATCACACTGCTCACATCCTGGTGTGAGGAAGGGGGCTAGAAAAGGTGCCCTAAACATTGCCTGCTTCCCCAACCCTGGCCTGATTACTAAGGCCCTGTGGTCAAAACACAAAAACATCTACAAAGATGATTCCACTCACCATTGGCACATGGAACATGCGTACACTTGTAGACAGCACAAAATCCAGTAGACCTGAAAGACAAACTGATTGTGTTGCAAGAGAACTCAACAGGTAAACTACTAACCACTTTGTGAACGCATGGTCCAAATCACTAATAATAAGAGAATGCAAATCCAGTCAGCTCTGAGGCTTCCTCTCAAGCAAAGGAGACAAAAGATGGGTCCAGTTGATGCTTAAGAGGCTGCATAATAACAAGCCCACTTAGACACTGCAGGAGCACTGATGCAAAGAAAGGGGCCAGAATGGACAAAACATCAGAGACCACAGAGCCAGGAACACCACTCAGCGAGGTCACAGATGAAAAAGAAAGGCTCCGTGTGCACCAAAATACTTGTAGCAGATTCTGTGGGAGCAGAGGGTCAAAAACAAAGGAGCTGCTCATACATGGGGGAACAGAATGGGACATTTCTGGAATGTCTGAAATAACATATGATGAGTCCAGAGAAGCCTGGGAAAACCAACATGAACTGATGCAGAGTCAAGGAAGCAGCATCAGGAACACAAAGTACTCAGCAGCGACCAAAACTGAAAAGGGAAGAATCATGAGCCCAAAGTCCCCAGAGTGAATGCTGACAGATGATGAAGGACAAGTGGGGCAAGACGGGATCAGAGAATGAGGCAGAGGATGTCAGCATTTTTCCAAACGCTGATCAGTTTGGTGGAAGCTTGTTCCTGTGACATCTGTCCCTCTGGGGCATGAGAGCTGGAGAGAATGTGGAACCTGGGGGCCAGGCTACCTCTACAAGGTGTCTGGACCTCCAATCAATGGACCTGGGGCCTTCTTGGACTTTTTATTCTATAGATGGAGAGTGGACCCTCCAACTATGGGGAAGGGACCCTTAGGAATCTGGGGTCCAAAATTTAGGCGTACTTCTGCAGAGGCAAAGGAAAGGACTCCATGCCACCCTTGGACACGAACTTGGTGGGACCAATACCAGGCTAAAGAGAGAGACTGAAGTGGTACAAGGGAGAGTGTACCCTGTAGGGATGGGAGAGAAATGCCATGCCTGACTCTTGCTACAGCTTTGAAGTAAAGATTCCTTTATAAAAGCTACTTGAGGCTAAGCGTCAAATTAAAAGGAACTCGGACCCCTGGCAATGGGGGGACACAGCCAGTAGGAGCTCACATATGGGCCTCTTGGGCACCCCAGCATTAGGGTTGGAACTCTGTATCTAACACCACAGCTGACCCTAAAGCTACCTGAGACTGAAGATCATCACTAAAGCAAACTGAGAACGAGAAGCCTTCTGCTCCTTCCTAGCCTACTGGTCACCCCGCTTTTCTAAGCAGTTGCTCTACATCTCCCCTTCTCCACTCAAGCCTCCCATAGCCCGCTCCCCACAATGTCAGTGAAGGACCCCACCTCAAACCAAGGCATTAGGGCTAGGACTTTTATTGCCTATTTTATTCTGACCAGTATGATCAGTTTAGTGTGAATCCATAGGGGTAGTGATTATTTCTGTTTGCCTACAAATATACATTTAGTCAGCTTAATCAGCTAGTATTAATGTGTATGTGTGTTTATCTTCTAATTAGAGAAGGCTGGATAGATAGCTCTTATATTTGGAGATAATGAGGTAGGTTTAGATGCAGCCTTTCTTGTATTTGGCCCTAAAATTTTAAACTACAAGTTGTAAGTTCACTTGCCCAATCTCAGAATGCAGACTAGAAGACCTCTTCGCTTCTGGCCTACAAAGACAGCATGATTGAAACCTCGGGACCTCCACCTTTTTCTGCGGGGGGATGGGGGGCCTACTCATTGTGAACAAGCCATGTGTGGCAGAGATGACCTAACGATGGAGAAAGTCCCCCATCTATTTTTTCCCTTCCCTCTATTGCCCAATGTGAGGAGGCAACCATCCTAGGCCCACTTAGTCCATCCTGTGAATGCCCATGTAAATGCATCAGCTCCAGCCCTTGTGGAGAATCAAGGTACAGGCCTATCAACCGATGAGAGTCTGTATTTGCCACTGCTCCATCTGTATCATCTGGGGGTCCAGAGCTATAAAACTAAGACCCTGCAGAAAGGAGGCATCTCAAATCATGAGGCAGATCAGAGGTCCCATTCATTAAAGTGGACTCTGTCCTTAAACAAATGGTTATTGGCTCAGAATTCTGCCTCAGTGGTTTTTTCTGCAGAATATATATTTTTGTGGCCCACAGTCATAAGCTCCATCTTCCTCTCCCATGTGTCATTATCTCCAGCAAAGAAAAACTAGGAGAATAATTCTACACACAGCTTGGATCCCTCCCCTTCCTGCTTCTCCAGAGAATGGCCCCCATTAGTATCCCCTGCCTCCAAATCTTCAATCTATCCCTAACCCTACTAGTTCTTCCCTTTGCCTGCCCACAGACATGTCTGTCACCTGATACAAATCTTCCCTGAATCCTCCATAGAGCTATGTTCCCCTTCTCTGTTAAACTCCTCGAATCAGCCACTTACCCTCCTGGCCTCCACTTCCTCTACTCCAACTCTCCTCAACCCTCTGCAGTCTGGCTCCTTGCCAAATCTCACAGCCTCTTCTTGATCCTTTCTGCATCCCCATCTCCTCCCTCTCTGACCACTCCTCAGCCTCTTTGCTAGATCCTGTCCTGGGTAGTCTTCTCCCTCCAGAGGATCTCCACCTGATCAGTTCTCTTTGGTTCAATGATCTCTATGCAAATCATCCCAGAACAATATATCCAGCTACATGTGAGGCTATCTCTTCTCCACTAACTTCCAGTTTCATATCCCCAGTTGCCTTTTAGACGTTTCAAACTACATGTCTAGTAGGCATCCAAAACTGAACTCATCGTCTCTGCCCCACCTTGCTCCTCTCTCCAACTTCCCTGTGCCATCACCCTGTGGAGGGCACCATATTTCCACCTCCTAACATAAGGGAGTCGTTGTTCAGTCATTTTTCAGTTGGGTCCAACTCTTCTTGACCCCATTTGGGGTATTCTTGTCAAAGATACTGGAGTGGTTTGCCATGCTCTTCTCTAACTCATTTTATAGATGAAGAAACTGAGGAAAACAGGGTGAAACGATTTGCCCAGGGTCCAGCAGCTAGGAAGTGTCTGAGGCTGGATTTGAACTCAAGTCTTCCTGACTCCAGACTCAGGGTTCTACCCACTGCAGCACTCCAAGGTTTTCTCTTAGATCTTCACTTCTCCCTACACTCCCTCATTAGCTCCCATGGACCCAACTCTCATCTCCCAATCTTTCTGTATCCACCACTGACCTCTAAATGGAGCTCTATTCCTACATCACCATATGATGGGATATTTCCAGCTAAGCGTCCCATTGGCATCTCAAACTCAACATGTTCAAAACTGAGACTATCTGTCCCCCAGAAAAGCTTCCCCTCTTTCCAACTTCAAGATTTCTTTGGCGAGGACCATGTTCCTCTTAGGATTCTAATGGAAACAACACTTGACTTGTCTGTTCTGGGGACCACCTGGTCTATGACCTTCCATCTCCTTTGCTGAACTCTCCTCCAGACTTCACTGTCTTTTCTTCTTCTAACCTACTTCACTGGATGACCTTGACAGGTCCCTTGAATACAATTCTCACCGCTATGCAGATGATTCTCTTATCTATTTATCCAGCCCTAAGCTTCCTCCTACTTCACCTCTCCAACTGCCTCTTACCTTGTACATCTTAAACTGAATGTCCAATAGACGTCTTCAACTCAACACATCCAAAGCAGAACCCCTACACTTTCCCCACCTCTTTTCTTCCCTGCGATTGCCCTTCTGCCTAGATGGTTTGACCAGGGTATGGCCACTGGGAAATGCAGCAGGCATCACTATCTCCCACTCCCTCAGACTCACAACCTAGGAGTCATCCAGGACTCTTCCCTCTCTTAATCCCCAGATCCAATAGGGTGCAAATGTCTGTCAACTTCACTTCTGCAGCACCTCTCAAATGCACTCCCTCTCTCCTCTGATACTAGCCCACGACTGGTGATGTAGGACTGGAGCTCCGTGGAGAAGCACAGGCCCTAATCATGTCTGGATTACTGAAGTAGTTCCTGGTGGGCCTGCCTGCCTCGAGACTCTCCCCACTACAGTTCATTCTCCATTCAGTCACCAAAGTGACTGTCCTCAAACCAGGTCTGATCATGTCACCTCCCTGCTCAATATACTCCAGAAGTTCCCTCTGGCCTCCAGAATGAAGTACAAAATGCTTTGTCTGGCTTTCCCAACTTTCTTACACCTTCCCCCCCCCCCTCCCCACTACCTCCAGCCTCCTCCCTGGCAGTCCCTTGCCTGAAAGACACTCCCTCCTCTGCTCTACCTACTGACCTTCCTTTAAGTCCCAATCGAACCTCACCTTCTGCAGGATGTTTTCTCTTTCTTCTAGTATGCTCCCTTTCCTATTTAGACTGTATTGAGTTCGGATGATTTTGTGTGCTTTTTGTCTCCTTCATCAGACTGTGAGCTCCCTGAGGGCAGGCACTGCCTTTTACCTCTTTTTGTATCCCCAGCACTATCTGAATCCCACAGCACCTGGCACACAGTAGGCACCTAATCAAAGTTGAGTGATGAACTCTGTTTCTACACATCCAAGTAGCTTCCAAATGTTGGCGATTTTGTTTCCACAGCTCTGCCATTCATCTTCTTCTCTCCACTCACTCTAGGCCACTGTCACCTCTCTCCTGCACTGCTACAATGGCCTCCATGTTCTCACTTCCCTATCCCTCCTCCCCAGAGGTTGTCAAAGTAAAACCCATCAAGTGCTGGCCAGACCTCTGGGTCTGCTCTGGGAGCTCCATGGGGTTCCTGGGGCCTCCAGAGTTAAAAGCAACTTCTCTGTGTGCTAAGAGGAGGCTATTCCCCCAGCATTCAAGGATGCCTCCACTTTCCATCTCTAATAAGGAAAGAGAAATAGATTGTCCTGTGACAATCATAGGGGGATCTCTCCCTTAGTCACTGCCAGGAAGATTCTTGCCAAAGTCCTCCTTAACGGGCTGATCCTTCACCTGGAAGACAGTCATCTACCTGAAAGCCAGGGTGGCTTCAGAAAGGGCTGAGGAACTGTTGATATGATGTCAACCCCAGGGGAAATGCCAGGAGTAGAATAGAGATCTGTATACAACGTTCGCAGATCTTTGACACTCTTAGTCATGAGGCCTTGTGGAAGATCATGCCCAGAGAAGTTCATCAGCATTGTACTTCAATTTCATGACTGCATGCTGGCCCAGGCTCTGGAGAGTGGACAATGCTCTTGTGCCTTCCCAGTCACCAGTGGAGTGAAACAGGGCTGTGTGCTTGCTCCCATGCTTTTTAGCATGATGTTTTCAGCCATGTTGTCAAAGGACGAACATCAAGAGCAACTACTGCACATGCATTTAGGGCAAGAGTGGAAAAGACTATGAGCCAAGACAAAAGTGGATGGAATGTTGGGGTGTGATTTTCTGTTTGCAGATGATTGTGCACTCAGTGCAGCCTCCAAAGCTGAGATGCAACAAAGCATGGATCAATTCTCTGCTGCCTGTGCTAATTCTGGCCTAATAATTAACACCAGGAAAACACAGGTGCTCCATCAGCCAGCACCACACCATCCATACATAGAACCATCAATTACAGCAAATGGAGAAGTTTTGAATGCTGTGGAGAAGTTCACTTACCTCATCAGTATACTTTCCAGGGATATACACACTGATAATATGGTTCATGCACACACTGCCAGAGCTAGCTCAGAGTTTGGGAGGTTCCAAAGGAAAGTGTGGGAGAGAAGAGGCATTAGACTGACTATCAAACTGAAGGTCTACAGAGTCATGATGCTGACCTCATTGTTGTATCCCTGTGAAACCTGAACAGTCTACCAGTGTCATGCCAGAAAACTGAATCACTTCTGTTTAAATTGTCGATGTATTTTTGCCTAATGGAAAGATCTTTCCTATCCATTAATAGGGCCATGTGACTTGCTTAAGTCACAAGGAAGCCTGAGTTATATGAGTTTATGGTGCTAAGAGCTTGCTGAACAGGTGGAGCAGGAAGGGTGGAGCAGAGCTGAGAGGAAGTTGCACATAGTAGTTAGAGTTGAGGGAGAGAGAGGAAGCAGGCAGCAAGCTGTGAGTGTCGTTTGTGGTAAGGTCCTAGAAGGGGGAAGGCTTGGGGATGGTGTTGCCCTCTCCATTGTTACTGTGTGTAGATTTCCATGTCACTATGAGGAATTTGGCTTTCTGGTGTTTGAATAAATATTCTGGTTCTGCCTTCCATATAGGGAGTTATATTTTGTGATTCAGAATTATGCCGACATATTCATAGCCCCTGTAGGCACTGTGAATATCACGTTGGCATTGCACTTAAGAAGATTCTGAAGATCACCTGGCAGGATAAGATACCAGACATCAAACTAAACTGTCAAAGATTCAAATTCTACTGCAGAGAACCCAATTCCAATAGGCTGGCCAAGTTGTTCAAATGCCAAACTTACATTTGCCTAAAAGATTATTTAACTTACGCAAGGCAGGGGCTCACAGGGTGGTCAGAAGAAGCAATACAGGGACACTCTCAAGGTCTATGAAGAAGTCTGGAATTGACTGTGCAACATGGGAGACACTGGCACAGGACTACTCAGCATGGTATGCCCACATTAGAGAAGGGGCGGTGCTGTATGAGCAAAACAGAATTGAAGTAGCTCAAAAGAAACATGAGATGCAAACATTTAGAGACATCTCCACTCCAAATGTTCACATGGGCCATTTATGCCTGAGCTGTGGTAGAGTCTTCTGAGCTCATAGAGTCTTCTGATTAGCCATAGGCAGACACACTGTACATAGTGATATCATTTTGGTCCTCTTTACTAGGACTAAAGACAAAGTCCTCCACTTGATGGTCTATTGGCCTCCATCCTTCCCCAGGCTCCATGCCTCTCTCCCTTCTACACTTGGCAGGATCCCTCTAAGGCTCAGTGCAGGACCTCCCACACTTACCCCCACAAGGTGCTAGTATCTCCTCCCAGCCCCACCCTAGAAATGATCAGTATTGACTTAGCAGAAGTTAACCCCCCCCACCCCAGGCACCAAGCACAGTGTCTGCCATATTGTCTAAGACTGAGGGAGGGACTCCCTGGGCCCAAATCATGTCACACAGTCACCTGTGGGCCCTCAGAGGCCAAAGGGCTTTTACCAAAAGAGACAAAGACCCTTCTGGGGCTGGGGAGGGGAAAGGAAACAGAGCCTGAGTCACAGGAAGAAGCCTTCCTCACCCAGGCAGACCAGGTTCCTGTAGTTCTCCAGCATCACATCCCGGTACAGCTCCCTCTGAGAAGCGTCCAGGTACCCCCACTGTTCCTGTGTGAAGACCACCGCCACATCATGGAAGGTCACTGATTCCTGAAATACCAAAGGGCTTTATTTGTGCTTGTCCTGTGTCTGGGCCTCAAATGGCCCTGAAGGTCCAGGGCAAGGGGCCAGAGAGCATGCAGAGGCTTGTTCTCAGGGGTCTGGCTTCACCACGGGCCAAGGGAACAGCTTCAGACCATATTATCACATAGCAAAGCAATCATCGCTGTGGATCAACATGGTGCAGCAGAGAGAGGGAAGGCTTTGAAGTCAAAGGACCTGAGGGCAACAACCTAATCCTGTGACCAAGGATGTGTAACCTCTCTGTAGATAAAGGGTTTGGACTGGGTGCTCTCTAAGGCCCCCAAGTTTCTGCAATCCTATCATGCTCCACGTTTGGGTTTTCTCCTACTTGTGCTGCAAGCCGTGTGTTAATCCTATTTTACAGAGACAAAGACTAAGCCTAGGAGAGATAAATGTTAAACTCATGGCCACACAGCTAGTATCTGAGCTGTCTCAAACCCAGGTCTTCTCACCCACTCCCAGTTCCCAGCTCTTTTCACTAAACAAAAAAAGCTGACTCCTGCTCCATATCCATCTCCCCAGAGTTATGTGACCGAGTCATAAGCTTTACTCTGACTCCCCTAAACTGGCTTCCACTTCATAACATCTCACAATGAGATACATGCATTACCATCAGCTATCACACTCCAGAGAGGGATTCTCTATGAGTTGTGAGGTGTGAATGGTGGCAGAGCCACCTAAGTTGGATCCGGGACCACTCCAAAGACTGTGGCTCAAAGATTTACACAGGGAGCCCTAAGGATGAAAAAGGTACCTGGTCTGACCTTACAGCATGAGAGGAGTGACAGCCTCATACCTACTGCTCCCTTGGGCAGTCTCACTGCAAAGGACTGACCAAAGGGAGAGATGGGAGACTGCCTATGGGTCACATGAATTCTTCTAATGGCCCCAGCCTTCTCGACTGAACATAGCTGAATCACTGTGTCCCGAGTATGCTCTGCGCTCTTCATTCCTGAAGCTGGGCACTGATACACAGCTCCCTGTCAGAGTTTGGGTTATTTCTCCCGAATTTCAGAGAGGGACGTCCATTTCAAAGCTAAGGCAAGAACAAAAGTACACACAGCTCCCCTAGCAGCTTCGAACGCTCACGCCTTTTTCACTTCAGTCTCCTCATCCCAGTTCCTGTTAGGCTGGACAGGCTCACTGTCCTATCCTGGCCAACCTCTCCTAAATTAGAAAAGAGTCAAAGACCTGCTCTCCTGGGGCCATGTGTTGGCCTCAAAGGATAGAGGGAGCAGCCAAAGAGAGAATGAGGGCGAGGATGTCTAAGGCCCTCAGAAGTCCTTCCCCAAAACAGGCTATTGGCCCTCACAGGTTCCAGCATCTCTCGGTCATCATGACTCTCCTAGTCTCTTCCACGTGGAGAGACTGTCGGGGAGCTCTAGGGATGGGCCAGTGTCCCTACTCCATTCTTCCAGGTATCTGGAAGGATGGTGAAATAAAGAATAGTTTCTCCAGAACAGAGGTTGAAGATCACTCCAAGGATGGAAAAAAAGCACCACTTCATAAACACAGAATTGGACCTAGGATGTCATCAAAGAAACAAATGACAGAAGAAGAAGAGGGGTAGAGGGTAACTGGAATCCAATGCCTGTGGGTGAACTCTTCTGGGAAAACCCATAGGAGGAACAGGAAGAAATGGGCAGCAATCTGCACTGATGAAAGAATACCCACAACAGGGAGCTCACAAACCCTGACGAATCTCCACCAACAACTGAGTATCTTCCTATTAAATAAATTCAATTGCTTAGAATTTGTTCTTAAACACCCAGTGTCAGACTAATTGCTTCCTACAGCAAACCCTGCAAGGCCCATCTCCCTTTATGCCCACATATTCTGGGCAGCTGGGCAGCAGCACTCTCAGAAGCTGACCTGTCACTTCTATGCTTCAACACATATTTGCACGTGTTATCAGACCCTGTCCAGAACTGAAGACAGGAGGCAATGAATTCAAATGCTGGATCCCTGTGAGACTATGGCTAAGTCGCTTCACCCCTCTGAGCACCCATTGCACATCTACGAAATGAGAAGGCTGAATGGGAAGGTGTCCAAGGGCCTTTCTGGCTCCGGAGTCAAGACGTCATGGCTAAGAACATCTTCATCCAGGCTCTGTTTGAAGCCCTCTGGTGCTGGGCAGCTCCCCACCACCAGAGTCCATTCTACCTGCTGCCAGGCTGCCATTTCATCCACTGCTTTGAGATCTCTCTTCCCAAGCAGAGCCCACTCCAGCCCCACAGATGCCTCAATAACTCATCTGGGTTCTCCCAGAAACCTTACTCACAGGATCTGCCCAAGGCATTGAGGGATGCCCTCTACTAATTCTTCTTCCATGTCATGGGGGCCAGGGAAGCAGTGGTGCTGTCCACCCTAGAAGCCACCATTCATGCTAGACACATGCCTGGCACATAGAAGGCACTTAGAAAATGCCAAGTCAATCTTTCCTTGATAACCCTTAAGTCACAGCTTTTTGGGGGTCACCACCACTGATGTCACCCTGGGTCATGCCCACCTTGGAACCCTAATACTGAACCTGCCATATTACAAGACGTGGAACCAGATGGCACCACCAGGAGAACACCTGTGTACAACAGATGGGTTTGTGAAAGCCTTTAAGAAGGGAGCACCAACATATGGGGCAACTCTGTTTCCACAAGTTCGAGGCACTTTTTACACCTATACAGGACAGAAATTCTGTTTCAATAAAATCCTTCTTCCTGTTTTTTGTGGGGGGACACTTGTGGTTTTGGTGACAAACTTGATAACAACAGATTCATCTCAGAAAGCTAGCTGAGTGTCACCCAAAGCATGTCATCACTGCCCACGTTCACTTCAGCTCATTCTCCTGATCTCATTTCATTCTTTGCCCTTCCGCAGCACCTTGTCAAAAAGCAGCCCTGATGCACCAAACCAAGGCGCTGCCTCCACACCCCACACCCCCACCTGCAGCCTCTTTTTCCAGTGGGCCCAGCCATCTCAGGGAATCATCTTGCATCTCAGAGAAGAGGCCCTGTAATGTTCTGTGCTTGGTGGGATTGATGCACTCTCATGGGTCAGCCCTAGAAAATCCCTCTGGCATTTGGACCTTGGAGAACTAAATGCCCAGGACACTTCGCTGAGCCTCACCTGACATTAACTGTCACAGAAGAACAAGGTTGCCTTGCAGGTTCAGGGATCAAGAATCACCACAAGGTTCTACACTGAAACCATCAGGTGGACAAAGCATGACAAACATTAGAGGGGCTGCATTGCATCAGCCATTCTGGAAAGCAATTGGCTATGAGGGAACAAATTGGAAACTGTGCCCCAAAACTGTTTACTGAAGCATGCATTCCCTTGGATCCAACAAGACTGGCATGAGGCCTGCACCCTAATGAGATCAAAGAAAGAGGGAAGGACCCCGAGGCACAGAAATGTTTATGGCAACTCCTTTGGTAAGAGTCAAAAACTGGAAATTAAAAGGGCGTCCTCCTCCTGCGAAATGGAAAACAAACTAGGTACACAAATGAAATAGAATGTTACTGTGCCAAAAGAAATGAATGAGAAGTTTGGGAGGAATCTGGTCAATCCTTTATTAACTGATGCAGACAGACATGAGGCTTGGAGGACAGGAATCTCCAGGAAATCCTCCTGTCCACCACCAAGCCATAGCCAGGCAACATACACTAGCCCAGGAATCATAAAAACAGCTTCATTGATGGATTGCAACATCCTGAGTTTTCTCAGGAGCAAACGAGCTTTTGTAACATTGTAGCATCAGACTAGCCCGAGAATTGTAACATTGTAGCATCAGACTAGCCTGAGAACTGCACGGTGTTCCCTGCACATCTCACATCTCTTTTCATCTTTGACCTCTAAGTCATCCGCAGAGTCCAGGTTCCCCCCACCCCTGACTCACCTCTGGGGCTCTGGATCTGGGACACAAAGGGGCCATTGCTATTCCCACAAAGCTCGCTTCTCTTGAGCGGTGAGAGGCGGCTGGAGAGGAAAACCACACGGTGAGAGGAGCTCATCCCGCCTGCCAGCGGCCCCCTGGGCTTGGCCATCCCGCCCCCCACCCAGGGCTCGCTGCCCACTCTGGGCAAAGGTCTGGGCGGCTGCCAGGCTGCAAAACCAGCCCTCAAGGACCTCCAAGGTAGGAGAGCTGCATGGACCCCAGCCTCCAACAGCGGGCTGTCATTAAGGTGGCCCAGACAGGGTCGGGGGTGGGGGGAGATAAAGCTGAAGATCAGGGGTCAGGCAGGAAAAAGGGTTCTCGGAAGAGCTAAGCCTTGAGCTGAGATTTGAAGGGCAAAGATGGAGAAAGGAGACCTTCCTGGCATAGCGTGAGCAAATGCACAGAGGCTTGGAAGCAGCGAGCAAGGACAAGAAAGAAGGCCCAAAGGGCAGGGGGGAACTTTAAAGGACCGCCTGAGGGGCCAGCCTTTTACCCTAGACGTGGCGGGTGGCGGCCGGGAGGCCGACTGCGGGCGAGGACCCTAGGGGGCGGCTCCACAAGCGGGAGGTGAGCGCGGGAAGGAACATTTATAGGGAGCCTACTGTTTACACCACGGGGGAGGGGAGCATGGAGGACAGGCAGGGGGCGTGGCTACGAAGGAGGCCCCGGGGAGGCGCCCCGCTGGAGGGGAGGAGGCTCGGACCCAGGGCCCCTCCGCCTTCCCCGCCCCGCTGCACTGCTGGCCCAGTGGAACCCAGGCTGAACAGGGCGACAGCAAGAATCGGAGGGGGAGGGGCACAAGGAGGAAGCGGAAGTCACGTGAGGCGCACCCTCCAATCCTTGCCCCTCTAAGGGTCAAACGTGCTGCCATTTTCAAGGCAACTGATTCAGTCTGACTTACGTCGAGTCCTAGAAGCGCAACGCCTTCTGGGAAATGTAGTGCGGCGGCGCGGGCGAGCTGGGCGCATGCGCAAGACTGGGTCCCTCGGCTTTCCTATCTCCCCTGGGAAGTGGAGGCTGGGCACCTCAGTGCTTGCCCTCCCACCCACGGCGCCTGTTCCTGGGAGGGCCCAAGTCGGGCCAGGGGCGTCACCTCTGCCCCCCAAAATTGTGGGTGAAGTGCCCTGCCCTGCCAGGCCTCAGGAGGGGGAGGGGGATCCCCGGTTATGGAAGCTTATAAGCGAACATCTTCCAACCGCTCCCCCGGGCCCTGAGGTTCTGAGGCGTCCGTCCTGTCGGGGGGTGGCACCCAGGGGCCCGGCCTGGGGGGGGGAGGTGGCACCCAGGGGCCCGGCCTGGGGAGAGGTGGCACCCAGGGGCCCAGCCTGGGGGGGGCACCCAGAGCCCGGCCTGGGGGGGGAAGGGACACCCAGGGGCCCAACACCCAAGAAGGTAGCATCCCATGTGAAAGGAGGCGGCACCACGAGTGGGGGGCTGCCCCATCCTGGTGTCCAAGAAGCGGCTGGCGCTCCGGGGTGACTCCGGGTCTGGGGGCAGGCAAAGGCCCAGTGACCACACCAAAAGGGCGCTCCAGGCCGCTTCTGCGGAGGTGACGGGCAGCAGACCTCAGTCCAGAGGAGCGACAGACAAACTGGTCTGGCTCAGACCCCTTCATCTCCGGCCTGTCCCTAAAACCCTGGGCGCCCAGTAAAGCAGTGAGAGGAGCAGAAGCTGGCAGAGCCCAGCCCTAAGATCAAGTCTGAAGTCAGGAAGCAGACTAGAAGAATGCGTCAAAAAAGAACCCCCAAAACAACCCTGCAAGGAGCTTTTGTGTTGGGGGGACCAGTCCTGACTGAATGCAGAAGACAGGAATGGCCCCCCAACTTCTAATAGCAACACCATTCCTAAAGGAGATGAAGCAAGAGGTTTGGTGTGTTCTTGGAGAGTTTAAAAAATGTTTTTTATAAATACAGAAAAAAATGGCACAGGAGGCACCAGACCTTTTCCCAAGAAACAAACTTGCTGAAAATTTGAATGAACCAAAAAGAAGCCAATAGCTTTGGGAGACAACAAAACATATTAAGACAAAGTTAAACAGCTGAGAAAACTGAGGGGGGAGGTGGGAAATGTGTAAAATACCTCATAACCAAAACAACTGACCTGGAAAGCGCATCAAGGAGATAAAATTTTAGAATCATTGGACTAACTGAACATCACTTTTTTTTTTTTAAATACATTTTAAAATGTTATTACCCAATTGCAATTCAACAAATTGAACACATTTTCTTTACAGAAATAAGTCAAGGGCCTATGATTTTGTCCACCAACCCACATTTCAACCCATCTCTAATCTAGAGCCTTAGAGACTTTCCTAAAGTTCTGAGAAGCAAGTATCCTTGACTTCAAGTCTAGGGCTCTTCTCACTGCCAACCTGATTCTATACATGTATGTCTATTAATACTTGTAAATAACAGTCAAGGCAATAGTGTGGTGCATCCCAGACACTGTCTGCAGAGCGAAGGGAGGTGAGTTCTAGTCTCAGCGCTGATTCCTTGTGTGACCTTGGACAAGCCTCTAGACCTCTCTGACATTCATCAGTAAAAAAAAGATGGGTAAAGTAGGTAAGCTCTAAGGTCTCTTTCAATTCTTTTAAGTGTATGGCTCCATAAAATTTAAGTAATAGTCCATGAAATAAGCTTTAGGGCAGATATGTAGTATTAACAAACCAGTTCTAAATTTTAAGAATTGGAGCAGAATGGCTTGGTTTGAGTATTTCCAGTAGTAACTGAAGTTTGGCTGCAGTTTGCTTAGTTACGTGTTATTCTGACATTTCCAGCTTTCCATGGAGGGCATTTTCAGAGACCTGTTTTTCTTCAAAGCACTAGACAAAGTATCATCTAGGTTCTCCTTACAAATTTACTATTTTTTTTTAAAGTTACATAAAAGATAATGTTCATTTTTGGCTTTTTTGGTTGGTTTTAGGGAACTTCTACTTGCCTTTTCAATTTCTCCAAAATCTCTTCTGGAGTTGTGGATGCCAAAATCTTTACCACTTTTTCATAAGATTTACCCTGCCCTTTATCTAAGAAAACATCCTAAAATTCCAGGACCTTGGAAAGATACCAACATAGTTCTGCATTATCCACCCACCACCCCCATGGAGGTGCAGCAGTAGCCACACTTACATTCTCAATTGTCACATCTTGGGTATCCGAGTGCCAGAAGCGAGCCTCACCGCTACCACCTTGGCCCTGACCCAGGCCCCATGTAGCATCAGTGCAATATTCACAGTGCCCACAGCAGCCATGAATATCACAGCACAATTCAGAATTGTAAAATACCATACCCTCTCCACATGAAAGACAGAACCAAAACATTTATTCAGACCCAAATCCATCACAGCAAAAAAAAATCTATACACAATAACGATGCAGAGAACAACACCATCCCCAGGCCTTCCCCCTGCTAGACTTCCCACAAACCAGGTCCATTACACATCACAAGCATATTCTCTTAACAAAATCAATCACAAAATCACTCATGCTACCCAAGAGCCTGCATCCCTCCTAGCTCCGAGGGCTCTTGAGACTAACTTCCTCTCAACTCTGCTGTAACTCAGCCTCTTCCTGCTCCATCCATTCAACAAACTCCTCCCACCACAGGCTCCATGTGACTTAATGGGCCTATTAATGAATAGGAAAGATTTTCCAATTCAGATTACTATTACACCCCATCAGCCCAGTGGCAGAGGGAGAGGATAGGTCACTGGGTCTTCTCCTGGAAGAAAGAGCTGGAGCTCAGTGCTCAGCAGAGCAACCCTTGCACATGCACCCTGATGCGCGAAGGGGATGCTGAACATCACGTTTTAGTTTTTTTTTTTTAATTTTTATTCCAGTTTTAAATTTTACAATTGTTGACATTTTTAAAAAATTGGGTTCCAAATTCTCTCCCAACTGCCCCACTCCTACTCACTAAGAAGGCAAACCACGTGATCAATTTTATATATATATATATATATATATGTATATATATATATGTATACATATATATGACATCATGCAAAGAATACCTCTATATTAGACATATCACACAAAAAAAAACAGAAAAAGAGAGAAAATTACATGGCAATTTGCACTCAGAGTTCAGCATATTTAGAGACAAATAGTAACACTTCAAAAAGAGTCCTTTGGAATTTCTTGGATCACTGTCTTGATCAGAGTAGCTAAGTTTTTCACAGTTGATCATTGTTACATTGTTGCTGTGGCTGTATACGATGTTCCCATGGTTCTGCTCACTTCAATTTGCATCAGTTCATCTAGGTCTTCCCAGGTTTTTCTGAACCACCCTCTGTTATTTCGTATGACAGAATAGTATTTCATCACAATCCTATACAGCAATTTGATCAGCTATGCCCCAATTGATAGGTAACCCCTCAATTTTCAGTTCTTGGCTACTGTAAAAAAAAAAGGTAGCTCTAAATATTTTTTGTACATATAGATCCTTCTCCAGTTTCTTTTATCTTTTGGAGGTATAGACTAGTAGGGCTGGTGTTGGTTGTTGTCCTTCATTCTCGAAGAGGACCAAAATGACATCACCATGTTGAAGTGAAGTGTCAGTGTGTCCCACTGTGGCTGATCAGACCAATATGAGTTCGGAATGCTCTACCATAGATTGGGCACAGATAGTGTGCATGAACATTTGGGGTGGTTACTCTAAATTTTTGCATCCTGGGTTTCCTTTGTGCTGTCTCAATTCTGCTTTCCTCAAAGAGCATAGCACCCTTTCTGATGTGGGCACCCCATGCTGAATGGTCCTGTGCCACTGTCCCATGTCCCATAATCAAGTCCAAAGTTCTTGAGAGAGACCTTGAGAGTGTCCTTGTATTGCTTCTTCTGACCACCATGTGATCACTTGCCCCATAAGAGTTCTCCATAAAATAGTGTTTTTGACAAGCATACATTTTACAATAAAACAATGTGACCAGCCCATTGGGGTTGTGCTCTCTGAAGCATAGTTCGAATACTTGGCAGTTTAATTCAAGCAAGGACTTCAGTGTCTGGTACCTTATCCTGCCCAATAATCCTCAGAATCTTCCTAAGACAGTTCAAATGGAAACGATTCACTTTCCTGGCATGATGCTGGTAGACTTTCCATATTTCACAGGCATACAACAATGAGGCCAGCACAACAGCTCTGTAAACTTTCGGTTTGGTAGGCTGCTATTGTGATGGCATAGCTTACCGAGAGGAGCAAGTCTTATGCCTGACCAGCAGGCTGCTTGTCCTCCTGTGGAGCTCACGAGTAAAAGAATGAGGAGGGAGAGCGGGTCATGAAGCAACTCCGATTTATTCAAGCAAGCACTCTGATTATATAGTCTTTGCCAGCTAGCCCAGTGAACCATGGTAACACACACAAACAAACCCAAAGCTATAGTAATGAACACAAGCTGGAACTATACTGATAAACACAAACCAGGGGTGGTGTTGGGATTGGAAGCTCAATTCCGTGTGGACAGTCTCAAGCGGGTAAAGGTGGGAGCTTCTAAATCTTAGAGCTCTCACGAGACCCCCCCAGGAAACGGCTGGGAATCGAGGTGAACCGAGCTATCTCGAGTAATTCCGCCTCTTCCCGTGAGAAACGTGATGGGAGAGAGATCTCCCCACCCTCGAGATTGTCCCGGATCTGGGCACACCTAGTTACCTAACAGCACGGTATTCAGATGCAAACTATGCGGCTGAAGGTTAAGTAGGATTGAGGAAGCCTGAAAGCTCTCTTAGCACGTGAGGAGCCAAGAGGACAGTAGGCTCCGCTTCTCTTCTTTCCTCTCTCCCCTCCCCCTCTCTCCCCGCTTGTACTTCTACTTCCAATCCCTTAAGATCTTAGCCTCCTTAGGAAATCTCCCCCTCTTCCTCCTAAGGAAGACCCCCCTGCACTTGTAACTGAGACCCTGAAATAAAGCTCAACCCTTGTTCGACTCTGGAACGTCCTTTCTCTCATATGAGCATCCGGTTTTGGCCAACCGAAGACCTCGGAGGTAAGATAAGAAGACTCGGGTAGCCCACACAGGCCTCTAGGCCTGACAGGGTGGGGCCATCCCTTCCAGCGCCATCTTGTTCACCCTTCCCTGCACCGGACTCAATTTACCTGATGTCCGTCAGTGTGGCGTCCCAGATGGTGTGGCGGTCAATGCCCCTTACAGTAGGCAGTCTAATACCTCTTCTCTCCCATACCTTTCTTCAGAGCCTCCCAAACACTGAGCTAGCTCTGGCAACGTGTGCATCCACCTCATTGTCAATATGTATATCCCTGGAAAGTACACTACCAAGGTAAGTAAACTTATCCACAGCATTCAAAACTTCATTTGTTGTAATCAATGGTTCCATGTATGGATGGAAAACCTGTGTTTTGTGTGTGTGTGTGTGTGTGTGTGTGTGTGTGTGTGTGTGTGGTGTGTTAATTATTAGGCCAAAATTAGCACAGGCAGCAGAGAATTGATCTATACTTTGTTGCATCTCAGCTTCAGAGGCTGCACTGAGGGCACAATCATCTGCAAACAGAAAATCATGCATCAACACTCCCTCCACTTTGGTTTTGGTCTTGGCTTCTAGCCTTTTCAAATAGGAGAACTTACCATAAGTATGGTAGTTGACCTTGATGCCATGTTCATCCTCATTGAAAGCATTTGGCAACATGGCTGAAAACATCATGCTAAAAAGCATGGGAGCAAGCACACAGCCCTGTTTCACTCAATTGGTGACTGGAAAGGCACAAGAGCATTGTCCACTACCTAGAACCCAAGCAAACATGCCATCGTGAAATGATATACGATACTGATGAACTTCTCTGAACAACCAAATTTTGACACAATTTTCCATAAGTCCTCATGACTCACAGTGTCAAAGGCCTTGATCAGATCTACAAATGTGTACAGACCTCTGTTCTGCTCCTGGCATTTCTCCTGGAGTTGTTGGGCAGCAAACACCACATTGACTGTTCCTTGGCCCCCTCTGAAGCCACACTGGCTCTCAGGTATATGACCATCTTCCAGGTGAAGGATCAGTCTGTTGAGGATTCTAGCAAGAATCCTGCCAGTAATGACTAAGAGAGAGACACCCCTGTTATTGTCACAAGACAATCTATTCCTTTTACCCTTATAGAGATGGACAATGGAGACATCCTTGAACTACTGGAGGATAACCTCCTCTTGTCATATAACCTGAAATATTTAAGTCAGCTTTTGTATGAGCAGTGGTTCCCCTACCTTGTAAATCTCAGCAGGAATCAGCACCAGGTGCTTTGCCACATAAAAGGAACCTAATTAGGCCCTCAAAACCTCTCCTTCAGTTGGAAGTTCAGCTAAAGAAGGACTGACTTCAACCTGAGATAAATGGTCAATGACCTCAGCTTTGACTGATGATGGTCTGTTGAGAACCCTATGGAAGTGTTCAGCCCATCTCTCTAGGATCATGCCCTTATCACTAATCAATGTGGCTCCATCATCACTGAGTAGTTGTGATGCACCATAGGTTGTTGGTCCATAAATAGTTTTCAGGGAATCATAAAAGGACTTTGGATTGTTACTATCAGCATAATACTGAATTTCATCTGCCTTCTTACTGAGCCAGGAATCCTGCATCTCTCTAAGCTTGGCTTGTACTTTGCTTTTGATGGAATTAAATGCTGCCTTCTTAGAGGTGGATGAACTATCCTGCTGGTATATCCTATGGAATTCTCATTTTTGGTTATCAGATTCTGAATTTCCCCATCATTTTCATCAAACCAGTCTTGGTGTTTGTGAGTGTTCTGACTCAGATGAGCAAATGCAGTGCTGTACACCAAATCTCTGAGAGCTGCCTACTCCTTTTCTGCTCCACTGTTGCCAATTATGTATTGGCTCAACTTTCCCTCCAAGTTAGGAACAAGCTGTTCACGCTCAGAGAAGTGCTCTAATTTGTAGACATTGATTCTTCTGGTAGTCATTTTGCCTTGCGGGCAGGACTTTTGATGAATGCAGATATTTAGCTTGGAAAGGATAAGTCTATGATCAGTCCAGCACTCTGCACCACACATTGCCTTTGTCACTCTCACATCTTGTCTGTCTCTTCTTCTTACAATCACATAGTCTATTAGATGCAAATGTTTGCTGTGGGGGTGCATCCATGAAGTTTTATTACATTTAGTGCTAGTGATGAGAAGGTCATGCAATACACAAGTCTTCAACAGTCAATGACCATGGCTGTTGCTGTTTCCAACTCCATTCCTCCCTAGGACTCCCTGCCAAGTCTCTTAGTCTGAGCCTACTCTAGCATTAAAGTCACCCAGAATTATAAGCTTGTCCTCTTTTGGCACAATGATGATAAGGGTCTGTAGTTCTTTGTAAAATTTTTCTTTGACCTCATCATGGTTCATCATGGTGGGAGCACAGACACTGATGATGGTGGCATGGCATTTTCCTGGGAGTGGCAATCTCATTGTCATGAGCCTGGCATTCGCTCTTTTTGACAAGCATGACAGCTTGCTGACTAGATTAGTTTTGATTGCAAAACCCACACCAGCTTCACCACACTCACGCTCACTGTGGCCACTCCAGAAAAATGTCTATCCAGTTCCAACTTCAGTGAGCAGGCCTTTATTTGTCAACCTTGATTCACTCAGGGCTGCTATTTGGATGTGATACTTGTTGAGTTCTCTTGCAACAAGTGCAGTTCATGTTTCAGGTCTACTGCATTTTGCATTGTCTATTAGTGTGTGCACGTTCCATGTGCCGATGGTGACTGGAATCGTCTTTGCAGATGTTTTTGTAGATTTTGTACTTTTTTGTGTGTGTTTTAACCACAGAGTGGGACTCCCTGCCTGCCATGGTAATCAGGCCAGGGTTGGGTAAGCAGACAGTTTTTAGGGCACATTTTCTAGCCCCTTCCTCACACCAGGAGGTGAGCAGTGTGATCCTTAAAAGTCTGCTCACACACCCAGGGGGCTGCCAAGTCCCACTGCTGCTTCCAGTGAGAAACGACCCTACAGCCTGGGTCACCTGTGTGCAGGGTTGTGACTACAGCTCCCAGTGTATCTGCACCTGCTGTTTCATCACTTGCTTGTTGCCATAGGACTTTGAGGCATAATAGTAAAATGGTGTGGGTGATGTCCTTTCATTCGTGCATGAATTGGATTTAAGTGAGGCAGAGTTGCATGAAGTTGTCAGCCTCACTCTCTCCTCCAGAGTCATCATAGTCCAGTGGCAGGACAGAGTCAAGATGGCTGCTGATGGCTCAGTGGATGACCTTGGCAACTTTGGTGTCTAACCAATCTCTAAGCGCTCCACATCTCCTGCTTCATCTGCTTTCATGGCTGTTGGAACAAATTGTTCTCATCCACCTATTCCAGCAGAGGAAGTCTTCACATGCTTGGGGTAGACACCCCCCTGACTCATCAGTAGATCTGAGAACCCTTAGTTACCCTCAACCTGGCTTGGCCCAAAACGGTTTACTGGGCTGTGGCAGCTGCGCATTCTCCAGATTCTTTGAGCCACAGGTGAGAGTTGAGTGGAACAGGTAGATACCAAAGGTGGAAAGAGCCCTGAGAAAGGCTCAGCAGCCACCACACCAAGGTACTGGTCCGCCCTGAGTGCACCCTACACCCCACCTAGTAGTGTTATTGTTGGATCAAAGGGTATGCGCAGTTTGATAGCCTGTTGGGCATATTTCTTTTTCTTTTAATATATTCGTTTTATTTATTTTTAATGTTCTACAATAACTACCATAAAACTTAGATTTTCCCCCCTAGCTACCCCCCCCCCCAAGACAACATACAATTCTATATAGGATTTACACAAACATTCCTATTGAATACATTTTCACTATACTCATGCCGTGTAGAAGAACTAAAATAAATGAGAGAAATCATATAACAAACCAAAACATAATACACACACACACACACACACACACACACACACACACAAATGATCTGTTACATTCTGCAATTGAATTCCATAATTCTTTTTCTGAATGTGGAGAGCATTTTGCCTTAGATGACCATCGGGAATTTTTTTTTTTATGTCCTTGCATTGCTGTGAATATCCAAGTCTAACAGAAAAAACTCTCACACACTGTGGTCATTGCTGTGCACAAAGTTCTCCTGGTTCTGCTCCTTTCACTCAGCATCAGTTCCTATAAGTCTTTCCAGGCCTCTCTGAAGTCTTCCTGCTCATCATTTCTTATGTGCAATAGTATTTCATTACATTCATATAACATAATTTATTCAGTCATTCCACAATTGATGGGCATCCCCTTGATTTCCAGTTTTGGGACACTACAAAGAGTGCTGCTATACATGTTTTTGTACATGTGGACCCTTTCCCATTTTTATGATTTCTTGGGGATACAGTTCTAGAAGCGATATTGCTGGGTCAAAGGGTATGCACATTTTTATAGCCCTTTGGGCATAGCTGCAAACCGCTCTCCAGAATGGTTGGATGAGCTCACAGCTCCACCAACTATGAATTAGTGTTCCAACTCTCCCATATCCTCTCCAACATTTATGACTTTCCTGTTCTGTCATGTTTGCCAATCTAATAGGTGTTATGTGGTACCTTAGAGTTGTTTTGATTTGCATCTCTCAAATGTGATTTAGAGCATTTTTTCATATGATTATAGATATCTTTAATTTCTTCCTCTGAAAATTGCCTGTTCATATCCTTTCACCATTTATCAATTGGGGAGGGCATATTTCTAAATTGTACTCCAGAATGGTTATACCAGTTCGCAACTCCATCAAGAGGTCATAAGCATACATATCTAATTCACTCCTTCTAGAATTTGTCATTTCTAATAAGTATGAGACAGTAGCCCAGAGTTGTTTTAATTGACATTTCTCTTGTGAAGAGTGATAAAAAGCATTTTTATATATGACTATAGATAGCTTTGATATCTTACTCCGAAATCTGTCTGTTCATATCCATTGATGATCTATCAATTGGGGAATGGTTCTTATTTTTATACATTTAACTCTGTTCCCTATATATTTGAGGAAAAAGACTTTTATCAGGGAAACTTGCTGTAAAACTTCTTTTTAATATTACTTCGTTGTCTGTGGTACCTTTTAGCAAAATGTACTTTGCCTAATTATCTCTTCATTAGATCTATTTTTGCTTTTGCTTTGTGTGGGATCATGATTGCTCTCCCTGACTTTTTGACTTCAGCTGAAGCACAATCTATTTCAAGTGTATATTTTGTAAACAACATATTGTTGCATTCTGTTTTCTAATCCATTCTACCATCTGTTAAAATGGAGTTCTGCTCACTTTAGAGTGGGGAGACATTTTGCCAATCTTCACCCTTTTCCGGGCTGCAGTTTTCAAAGCTAGTTCTGAGGTTCTGCAAGTTTTGGGTGCTTCCAAGATAATGTGATCCAGAATGGGGTGTGATCACTTGTCGTCTGGTCTGTGCCCAGGTTGTAACCCAGGAAAGGCCCCTGCTCCTCCAAAGCCACAATGGCTAGTGCTCCTTTTGGCCCTGAAACTGTGACCTGGGCCCCTGATCCCCAGTGCTTCTCTCCACTCTAGAACTGTGACCCAGAAATGCATACGGACAATAGAGTTGCCCATCAGCACCAGCTGCACCTAGTTCCAGCAAAGAGTCCCCATTATCTTTTTCTGACCAGTTGTCCAAACCCTTTACTATTTCTGGGCTTAGATAAATGCCCAAAGCTTCTGCTGCTGTCACAGCCACCTTCAAGATCTGCCACTGCTGCTGCCTCCACACAGACTTCCGGCTGGCCCCTACCCTGGTGTCACAGACCTCTCTTGGCAATGTCCTCAGTTGTCTTGGGCTGGAAAAATGTCTCACTTTGACGTTTTGTTGGCTCTGCTAGTCCAGAATTTGATTTAAGGCATTATTTTAAAGTTATTTGGAGAAAAATGTTGGGAGAATTTGGTTGGGTCCTGCCTCTACTCTACCATCTTGACTCTGCCCCTATACATCCTGTTTCAAGAAAACTGTCGATATCTGTTAAAACCAGAGGGCCAAGAAGGAAGAGAAAAGATATACCTTTTCCTCCTGAAAGAAACCCTAAATGAAAAGTTCCAAGAGTATTGTAGTCAAAATCCAGAGCTTCCAGATCAAACAAAAAATTCCACAAGTGGGCTGAAAGAAAGAATCCAAGTGCCAATAAGCTAGTTAGGATCCCACAAGATTTTGCAGCTACTATTATAAAGGACCAGAAGTTAGATTATGATATTGCAGAAGGCAAAAGCTAAAAGCATTAAAGCCAACAATAGCTTAGGTAGCAAAACTGAATATAATTCTGCAGGAGGAAAACTTAGATCTTCCATGATGTAGAGGACTTCCAAGCATTCTGGATGAAAAGACCAGAGAAGGGGAAAACTTTGAAGTTCAAAAACAGGAGTGAAGAGAAACATGAAAAGATAAACTCTAATGAAGAGTAATGAAGGTCTAAATGAAGATAAATGAGTTACATTCAAAAATGGGCAGATGACCCATGTGGCCCATTGGATGCCTAAGTGATGCTAACTGATAACTGATTTGATGCATCAGAAATCATAGATGGAGTCCAATTACACAAGGCCCTGAATGGATCTGTTATGTATTGATGATGCCAAAAACAGAAAGAGAAGAGAAGAGGGGTACACCACGGAAGGAAAGGGAATGGAAGGTGAGGGGAAATTTCTCGCAAAATCAAGATAGACATCTCTACAAACAAAGAGGGGAGTTTGGGGGAGTGGCTGACATTTGAACTTCACTCTCATCTGAAGTGATCAAAAGAAGTAATACACATTTTCATTCAGCAGGAAAGTAGGATGGAAAGGAGAGAAGGGAAATTAGAGAGAGTACAGTAAGGGAGGGATTAACAGATTGGGAAACTTGAGGCAACCAGAGGTCAAGTGACTTGCCCTGGGTCACGCACCTTTTGTCTTAAACTGTATTTGAAGTCAGGTCTTCCAGACTCCAGACCCAGGGCTCTCTCTGCTGGCTCATGCAAACATCTTACAAATACAATTAAATTGGCTAAGTTACAAACATAATTTATCTCATCTAATTGCAAGGTGTGACTTTCACTTTTTTAAACTCCTTTACATTAATTGATTCAGCATCATCAAATACACCAACTGTATTGTTAGAAATAGGGATCATCTCCGACTTCTTCATGTAATTGTCACCATTCACTTGACAATTACTTTGACATGTGGCAAAATTCATTTTTTGGCAACAGCATGAACCTCCCCATTTTTGGCAACTTGAGAACTTACTAAATATGAAGATTCAATCACTTTTCTGCTTTCTTCACAGAAATAAATGAATCATTATTGGATGTTTTCAAATCTTGTTCTTTCAACTTAAAAAATCCCACTAGGTTTATTGATATGATTCATACAAGCATAGTCAAAAGAGAAGATCTGAAGCTACAATTTGTAACTTTTCCACAAATTTCATATGGCAGTTGTGGATTTTCATTATTTCTAATAAATGAAAAACCAAATTCAATTATTCTTCATTATGTTTCCTCTTTTTCATGCCCATTGTGGTATCTCAAACATTTTTGTGTATTATTTCAGAATTATAACTTTCACTCATTTCCCAACCTCTGTGTGCTGAATCTGAATGAATACTTTAATGTGTTTTCCAGCATCCTTTTTTGTACACTACCTATCCTTATCCAGTGATCCATCAGGACTGCTATAATTTAAGAAACAAAATACACTATTTATACAAAAAATTCATTTTTATGTTTAATATTCTCTAAATCTGTGACAATGTTGTTTAGTACAATTGATGCAAATATGTATTCTTCCAAGTGACTTTTGTTTTATAACAAAAGAATGGCATCTGGACTCTCCCCTCTGCCTAAATACTGCATAACTATGTTGCATGGACTCCAGAAGTCATGGCTAGCTCACCAAGTCACGCAAATGAATAGCTAGCTTCCATTTAAACATTTAGTTTTCTACTGACTAATGGCAAGCACTGTATCAATGACGAATATACTTAAACTTCAACTCCATATAATGCTTTATTTTCAACTGTATATGTCTATCTCTATATCTATTTAATATTTCACAACATCTCAATCACATGAACACCAGCTGATGACCTACGATTACAGGGGAAGAGAGGGAAGTGAGGGGACAACTCTAGGGCATCATACAGAGGTATAGTATAGAACATCAATGAGAATATGCACATGGACCCAACCATCTATTGAGAGCTATTCTGTGCTCAAAAGTTGAGCAGTTTGTAAATAATTTGATGACCAGTTAAGAAACCAAAATAACATCCTATTCTCCATCAGAAGTTAGTCAACAGCACACCAACATGAATTGCATGCTGAGTGAATGTCAGGCATTTGCTAAGGAGAAATCCTAGATTGATGTAATTGCTGAACAAACTGCAATATTGTCATATCCATGATCACAAAAGTTTAGAATCACTACCAAAATAAACCCATGATGCTTCAAACATGCACAAGCTTGTGGTTTTAGAGGAAGAATCTATTTGTGTAATTGAGTGATTATTTACTGCTCAAGGCACCGTTAAAGAATTTTCTGTAAATGCCTTGGATCATCATGAATTCCTCTTGGAGGTGTAAGAATCTCTCAATGGGAACCACTAGCCTACTATCCCTGGAACAGAAAGTTTGGAGTCGTCACAAAAGTCAGGCTGAAATTTGGAGCTATGTCCAAAGGGCTGTAAAAATGTGCATACCCTTTGACCTCACAATACTACTTCTAGTATCCCAAAGGGCTGTATCCCAAAGAGATCATAAAAATGGGAAAAGGACCCCCTCACCATGTACAAAAATATTTATAGCAGTTCTTTTTGCAGTGGCCAAGAACTGGAAATTGAGGGCATGCTCATCAATTGGGGAATGGATGAATAAGTTGTGGTATATGAATGTAATGGAATACTATTGTGCCATAAGAAATGATGAATAGGAAGACTTCAGATAGGCCTGGAAGACTTATATGAACTGATGCTGAGTGAAAGGAGCAGAACCAGGAGAACACTGTTCACAGATACAGCCATAGTCTGTGATGACTGATTTTGATAGACTTAGCCCTTCTCAGCAATGCAAGGACCTAAAGCTATTCCAAAAGACTCATGATGGAAAATGCCATTGACACCAACTGTATTGTTAGAAATGGGGATCACAGAGTAAAGCAGACTATTTTCTTTTTTATTTTGCTTTGTTTTGTGTTTTCTCATGGTTTCCCCAATTCATTATAATTCTTCCATACAACATGACTAACGTGAAAATGCGTTTGATAGGAATGTATGTGTAGAGCCCATATCAGATTGTATACCAATCTTGAGGAGGGAGGGGGAGAAAATTTAAAATTTATGGAAATAATTGTTGAAAGTTAAAAATAAGTAAATTGGGTGGAATAAGTCAGGCTGAGTAGTGTCCATTGTTTCACCCTTCCATGAACTAATGACTACCTTTCCAAGTCCTTCATAGACCTCTTCTAGCATCCTTATCAACCCTAGGATTAAGCAACTTCGTTGTGTCTCTGTGTCTCAAAAAACTCTCCCAAAATGTTTGACTCCATTTTGTTCAAGTGTCAGCATGGCAAGTGCACTCTGGTTCACCACATCAGAGCCAGGCTGGCCACATCTCAACTTCAGAGTCCTAGGGTATCCCCCAAAATCTTTGGAGAAGTTGTTCTTCTCTTACTGCCATTGGTTGGAGCATCACTGACTGCATTCGTCTCTACTGCTAGGTGGCAGGGACTAGTACTCTAGGTCCATTTAACCAGTTAACACTGAGCAACTTTTTAAAAGTCAGTAAGCATCTAGGAAGTACCTACTATGTGCCAGGCACTGTGTTCAGCCCTAGAGACAAAAGACAGTCCCTACTTTCAAGGAACTCACAATCTAATTGAGAAGACAACAAGTAAATATGTGCAAACAAACTATATTTAAGCTAAATAGTAAATAATTACCAGAGTGAAGGCATTAGAATTTTAAAAAACTGTTGAGAAAGGCTTCCTAGAAAACAGAACTTTAGTTGGGAATTGAGGGAAGCTGAGGACATCAGTAGGTAGAGAGGAGAAGGAAAAGCATTCCAGGTACGGAGGACAGTTTGTGGGGATTAAAATTATCCACCCTACAATAAGAGAGACTGAGGTAGCTCTGAACAATGGCACCTTATTGAAGGTCCATAGTCCCCTCTAATGAAGTGGACCTCAGATCTTCCTCGCAATTTGATTTACCCCCTCCTTCCAAGATCCTATTTTTTTAGGGTTAGAGCTCTAGACATTCAAGAACAACGATCCCAAATACAGAATAATTCTATTGGTTGACATATGATACATAGACTAAGAGAAACAAAACTGATGGGTCAGCAGGGTCACAAGTTGGGTGAAGCAGGAACATCTCCACTGACCAGGTGATAGATATACTTCATGAACATATTGGGTGGACTTTCTATGGCGTGCCACCACCCAGGCTTGGTTTGGTCAGCATTTTTGTGGTTGTGCAAGTGAGCTCCACAGCTGGGAAACAAGTGATGAATGTTGCGTCAAAGGTTGACCTATTATAAAGAAACTATATTCCTATGTAACTTATCCAAACTGTAGAATAATGCGTTGCTTATTCTTACCCAAATAGTAAAAAGAGGCATGGCAAATTACAGACTCTCATTGGTTGATAGACATTGCTCTTTAGGGCCAAAAATGAAATATTAGCAAGAGTGTCAAAGGTCGAGTGAAGTGGGGGGCATCTCCACTAAGTGGTCATATGGTGGTCACAAGAGGGTCACCTGCTCATGTTGGACAAGAGAGAATGGTTCAGAGGTATGGGAATAAATTGGGTGACTTTCCATGGAACTGAGTCACTTCTCTCACACTGGACTTGATCACCATGACAAGGAAAAACAAGGGTGGAGGACCTCTAGGTAACTTCCTATGATTAAGCAAGTGATCTGCAGCTCACAGGTCTGGGATCCAATATATAGAACTTATAATCACTACCACATAGAATCATATCAGATTGATTAATATTGATTGAAGTAGTGTAGGGGGTCTCAATGAGTCAATTTCCTCAGCCCGAGAAAATGCCCCGAATCTGGTGATGGAGTGTATTTTTCAAAGAACAGACAGGAGGTCAGTGTCTCTGGATTAAAAAGTATGTGGGGAGGTAGAAGGGAGTAGAAGACTGAAAAGGTGAGAGGGGCTGGATTATGAAGGGCTTGGAAGACCAGAGGATTTTAAAAGGATACTGACTTTAAAGATATAGTAAGGACATAGTACAGACATTTCCCCAACAACCTTGTCCCCTATTCCATTTCAGTCTTGGAGGGGGCGGGGAGTGTAAGTTCACTCCCAGTACAGTTCCTGCAAAACATCAGTCCCACTAAGTTCATGTTCATATGCAACCTGAGTGCTGGATGAACTTTGTGTCCGCTTCCGCTGAGTTGGGAGCTACTCCCAAACACATGAGCTTTCCTCACTCATGCGCTTCCCTGCCAAGTTGTCTGTGGGCACCCACTCTTCCCCAGAGTGCATTGATGGGAGAGTGTGACCCACATATATGTATGGATTGGCACTTACTTTAATATGCGAGTACTTGTGGGGTGATTTCCTTTGCCTTGTCGCTCAGTAAATAGTTAGGTTTCATATCTAAAAGTGTTGATTGTAAGTAGCTGCCTTTTTTTTTTTTTTTTTTTTTGGTAAATGGAAGCAATTCATTGAAGGCTAGAAAGTTGAGTGGTATGGGCAGTGTATTCATTTTCCTCAACACAGAGGTTCCCCTAGGACCTTTAGAAAGTCTAAATATAGCCCCATGGCAGAGATCCTTCCCTGGAAACCCAGACCTGCCAGGGTGAGGGCAGGTTGGAATGAGGAAGCCAGTCGGAGCGAGTACACATCTAGACACACACCATATGTGTGGATGGGCTGGCAAACTCCCTCACAGATCACCCTTGGCACATGTTGTTTTGTTTTGCTTGACTCAACTTATTTCTTGTAAAGAAGGGGTGGAAAGACTCAGAAGTGACTGACTTGGGAAAGAGAATCAGTCCAGCTGGGGCAGGGCAGGAGGTGGGGAGAGAAGTGGGATGTGGATACAACTGAGGACATCTTCGCTGGATCTATGATAAGGGGGACTGTCTTGCTCAGCTCCAGAGACAGCGTGCCTCCTCCCTCAGCCTAGTGTCTGAGTTGGGGAGACAGCCAGAGTGGCACAGCATCACAGAACCTCAGTCATGCATCCTGCTTAGAGTCCTGGGGCACCAGCACTGTCTTACATCTCCAGCTCAGGGCATAGCCTCAAGATGATCCCTGCAGTCAAAGTAGGAGTCTCTCTTACATCTCCCCATTCTGCCCCAGAAAGGGGGCAGTGTTGCTAGAGGACCTTTATCTGCCCGCAAACATACAAGCACAAAAACATAATCTAAGCTTGGATTTCAAGTGCTTTCATATCATCCAATGCAAGGGTCAAGAAATTTACAGAAATCCCAGGGAACAGCTTTAATGGTCACTGAGCCAGGGCAGGATGCCCACCTCCTTGACCATTCAGCCTCACCCTCACACCTGAGGAAGCCTCCAAGGGACCTCAGTATCCTAGGATGTGACTGCATCCACTTCTGACCCTTCTGTAATGGGGAAGGCAGGGACTCTGACCTCAGAGTGTGTGGGACTGGAGAGGGAGGAATCTGAGGCAGGGAGAAGATTTGGAGTTGGCTTGAACCCCAGCTCAGCTCTATAGGATTTTGGCAAGTTGCTCCACATCTTTAGATCACAGCATAGAGAGCAAGGAAACTTGACCAGGTAATTGCCAAAGTCCATCTCAGCTCTAAGTCCTATGGCCCCAGAACATCTGTTGCAGAAGGGAAGCCCAGAAGATTTTATATTTTATATGGTTTTGGGAAGTTGTGGCACTAAGCAGGTTTATGAAAGTGGGTGTTGGATGCAGTAGAGGTGGAGTATCAGTACTGTGAAAGGAATTACGATTTTCATATTAATCAATATGATGTGTATGAATATACTAATAATTGAGATTTTTCAAGGGACTCTGACAGGAGTCAGACTAAAAAGCAACTTGAATCAAACTCTTGACAACGCACTCACAATCACTGCATTCCAGAGCCTGCATACTTAAGTGACGCAAATATGAGATTGTAGGACCTGTGCCCACCACAGAACGCTTGTCTTATGCCCCAAGTAATGACCCCCAAGGAACTGAAAGAATACTGTTCCCACAGGATTTCAGAGCATGTGTATTTTGGACTTGTCGTGGGAAACCACTCAGGTCCTCCCTTCCCACCTGTGATTTAGGTATAAAATCTCTGCCTTCACTACAGCAAGGTGGAATTCTGATCAGGAGAATTCCCTCATAATGAAACTAATTAATTAAACCACTTCGTGATTACTGGCACCTTGTCTCTGGCCTGCTTTGTCTCATCATTCCTAGGTTAGAGGCTGGCCCAGTAAAATTCTGCTAACATTATCCAACCCTCTATACTGGCCTCATTGGCCTTAGTACAGTAACTAGATCAGGGATTCTTGACTAGGAGTTCTGAGAACTTTTAAAAAAAAATTCTGATAACTCTATTTTAGAACATTTTTTTCTTTGTGATCCTATGTGTTTTATTCAATTAAAAACATTATTTTGAGAAGCAGACCATAGTCTTCACAAGAGGGCCAAAAGGGTCTGTGACATAAAAAAATCCAGAACCCCAGTCTAAGTCTACAAAGGTTTTCTCAGACGTGAATACAGCGTCAGGTACATTGGCTTTTCACGTGTTGGTATGGGCCTGAATGACAGCAACCCCCAACTGGTTTAGGTTTGATAATGAAACAAAATAAGTCACTCAAACGTAGTTCTTTCAACAGTTAACAAAAAAATTTCCTTAGCCATGGTGAAAGAAGGATATTCAACAAGGATCAACATGGCAGAGATCTGAAGTTGATTCAATGGAGTGAAGCTCCTTCGCCCATCATGGTCCACCAACTAAGCCCTCAAAAAACATCCCCTCCAATCACTAATAATCAGATAAATCCCTGTTAGAACAATTCTTAGATACCATCACATATCTGTCAGGCTGACTAACATGACAGAAAAGGAAAATGATAAATGCTGGAGGGGCTGTGGGAAAATTGGGACACTAGTGCATTGTTGATAGAGTTGTGAACTAATTCTGGAGGACAATTTGGAACTGTGCACTAAGGGCTATCAAACCCTTTGACCCCGCAATACCATCACTAGGCAAAAATGAGCACAGGCAGCAGAGAATTGATCATCTTTGTTTCATCTCAGCTTCAGAGGCTGCATTGAGTGCAAGCAGAAAATCATGCACCAACCCTCCCTCCACTTTGGTCTTGGCTTGTAGCCTTTTTAAGATGAAGAATTTACCATCAGTGTGGTAGCTGACCTTGATGCTGTGTTCGTTCTCATTGAAGGTGTTTGACAATGACTGAAAACATCAGGCTAACGAGCAGGAACACACAAGTGCTCCATCAGCCACCACCACACCGGCTCTACATGGAACCATTGATTATAGCAAATAGAGAAGTTCTGAATGCTGTGGATAAGTTCACTTACCTTGGCAGTATGCTTTCTAGGGATGTACACATTGACACACACATTGCCAGAGCTGGCTCAGTGTTTGGGAGGCTCCAAGGGAAAGTTTGGGAGAGAAGAGGTATTAGACTGACTACCAACCTGAAGGTCTACAGAGCTCTTGGACTAACCTCATTGTTGTATGCTTGTGAAACATGGACAGTCTACCAGCTCCATGCCAGGAAACTGAATCACTTCCATTTGAATTGTCCTAGGAAGATTCTGAGGATCACCTGACAGGATAAGGTAGTAGACACTGAGGTTCTTACCTGAACTAAATTGCCAAGCTTTCAAACTCTCCTGCAGAGAGCGCCACACAATGAGCTGGTGACATCGTTCAAATGCCAAACATACACTTGCCAAAATGACTATTTTCTGGAGAACTCACACAAGGAAAGCTCTCAAATGGTGGTCAGAAGAAGCGATACAAGGACACTCTCAAAGTCTCTCTGAAGAACTTTGGAATCAGTTGTGTGACATGGGAAACACTGGCACAGGACTGCTCAGCAAACATCAGAGCAAGTGCTGTGCTCTGTATGCAAAGCAGAATTGAAGTAGCTCAAAAGAAATGCAAGATGGAAAAATTTAGAGAATCTACCCCAAATGTTCACAGGGGCTATTTGTGCCTGCTTGTGGTAGAGCATTCTGAGCTCGCATTAGTCTGATCAGCCACAGTCAGATGCACTGTAACCCGACTCTAACATAGTGGTGTCATTTGGTGCTCTTCTAGAACAAAGGACCACCAACTAACCATTACTAGATCTATATCCCAAAGACACCAAAGGAAAGGCACTCACATGTACAAAAATATTTGTAACATCAATTTGTGATGCCAAAGGATTGGAAGTTGAGGGGATTCCCAGCAACTGGGGCCTTGTTGAACAAGGTGTGGTATATGATGGGAAAAATTATTAATAGTAACCAATTATTTGGGGAAATCCAGTTTCCCCCCCTTCTTCTAAAGTTCCCATTTCATGGCTCAGCCTCTGAAAGACAGAACTGACTGATATTAGATAGGATTAACATTCTCCTCAATCTAGGTATTGCTACCTCACCCAACCTTACAAGGTGAAGTTGCAGCCCACTGTGTTCTACTCAGACATGGGGGTTTGGGGGGGGATATAGATCATTTGTCCAGATTTCTCTGAGACTGAGGGTGATTTGGAAGGAAATGATGTGATCAAACTCATATCCCCTACTCGCTCATTAGAACAGGTCCACCTCTCGTTGTTATATTCATTCTCTCTCTCACTGTTAACCAGTTAAGAGTTGATTACCACCCTCAGGAACATCCACTCTTATAAGAGCAAATAAACTGTGAGCCCACTGTCATGAGTCATCTTTGGATTAAGAGAGATGGCCAAATGACCATCCCTTATATTAACAGTATGCTAGCACTATTAATAAAATGATTAATTACCCAGAAACTATGTCCCTAGTACATTTTAAATGTCACAATAGTGATGGAATACTGTTGTGCTGTAAGAAATGAAGATGGTTTCAGAAAAACCTAGGACTTCTATAAACTGATACAACAAAGTGAAATGAGCAGAATCAGGAAAACACATTGTAACACTGATCAACCGTAAAAGACAGCTACTCTAATCAAAACAATTATCCACAACGATTCCAAAGGACTCACGAAGAAAAATGCTACCCACCTCTGAAAACCAGAGAAACTGAGTGCAGATGGAAACAGATACTTTTACCCTTTATTTTTTTTGCAACATGCCTAATATGGAAATATTTTGTGTGATTTCACATGTATAATGGGTACCATATTGCTTGCCTTCTCAATGGTTGGAGAAGGGACTAGAGGAAGAGAATTTGGAACTCAAAACTTTTTAAATAAATGTTAAAAAAACATTTTTTAAAAGACACGCTCCTCTCTTCTAGATTTTCATGGCTGCTTTGTACTCAGAGGCTGAGGAAGTGACATTAGTAGTCGAAGTCCTTAATGTCCTGAACCAATCCAGACGTAAGAAATGTCCATTTTTAAGGGGGAAACAGCCTATCCTGCACAGGGGTGGGAGGAGAGGTATAGTATAGTGCTCCCACCACCATCCGTCTTTCCACATCACACTCCAAAGGTTTCTCTACAGAATTCTCCAGTGTTTAGTAAGATGTGCTCAGAAAATGGGTTTTCCTGCATAAATTACATTATGAGACTTCACTCCAGTATGAATACGCTGATGTTGCGTAAGGTGTGTGCTCTGACGGAACACCTTCCCACATCGATTACATCCATAAGGCTTCTCTCCAGTATGAACCCTCTGATGTCGAGTAAGCTCTGTGCTCAGGCGGAAGGCCTTCCCACACTCATTACAAATGTAAGGTTTCTCTCCTGTATGAATTCTCTGGTGTCGAGTAAGCTCTGTACTCAATCGGAAGGACTTCCCACATTCGTTACAATCATAAGGTTTCTCTCCAGTGTGAATCCTGTGATGTACAGTAAGATGGCCCCTCTGCCTGAAGGCCTTCCCACATTCATTACATTTGTGAGGCTTTTCTCCAGTATGAATACGCAGATGTTGAGTAAGCTGTGTTCTCACTCGGAAGACCTTCCCACATTCTTTGCATCCATAAGGTTTCTCTCCAGTATGAATTCTCTGATGTTGAGTAAATTGGTCTTTCTGGTAGAAGGCCTTCCCACACTCGTTACATTCATGAGGTTTCTCTCCAGTGTGAATTCTCTGATGTCTAGTAAGCTGTCCTCTACGGCGAAAGGCCTTCCCACATTCATTACATCCATAGGGTTTCTCTCCAGTATGAATCCTCTGATGTCTTGTAAGTGATTCTCTCAGGCAGAAGGCCTTCTCACATTCATGGCATTCATAAGGTTTCTCTCTAGCATGAATTCTCTGATGCTGAGGAAACTGGGCATTCCAGAGGAAGACATTCTCACATGCATTGCATACTAAAGGTTTCTTATCAGTATAACTCCTCTGATGGGAAGTAACAGAAAAGCTGTGATTGAGAGGCAACACACATTCACTATATTCATAAGGTTGAAGTTCGGTGTGAGTTCTCTGATGTTCCATAAACTGAATATTCTGGGTAGGAATGTCTCCCAGTTCTTTCCAGTTAATGGTTTTCTCTTCAATACCATTTGTCTCAAAGGAGTGAATGAATTGGCTGAGGTTGACAGCTCTCTCACAGTCATTATAATCATTAAGCTGCTTGCCAACATATAGTCTATGATATTCAATAAAATCTGGTTTAGAAATGAAGGATTCCCCACATTCATTATAATTGGAAACTATCTCCTCTGAAGATATTCTCTGACATTTCCTTGAGTCTGAAGACACAATGAAGTTCTTTCCATGTGCATCACACTCATAAAGTTGCTCTGCTGCAGAGATTCTCTGTTTTGAGAAAAGCAGCAGTTGCAGCCTGACGTTTGGGCCACAGCCGCTCACGTTAGGGGGCGTTCTCCTCTGGGTCCATTTTACTTCCTGAGAATTCCTCTCTTCACTGCTCTGCTGGAGTCTATGCTGGGACGAAGGCTCCATAAAAATAACCATCTCTGGAGGGAAGTCTTTGGTTTCAGGCCTAGATTCCCCACCTGAAAGATAAAGAAAAGGGAAATATCAGCTGAACACTGAATCCTATTTTGTGTCTCTGTTCAACACCAGACTTGCAATCAGAAAGACCTGAGCTCAAATCCAACCCGATACTTACTAGTTGGATGGCCCTGGGCAAGTCATTTAACTGCTGCCTTCCTCAGTTTCCTCATACATAACAAGATCGTTGTGAGAATCAAATGAAATATTTGGAAAGCATTTAACATAGTGCTTGGCAAACAGTAGGCATTCAATAGATGCTTATTCCATTCCAAACATCAATTATTGATTGTCACAATGTAAAGGGCAGAATTCAGAATACTTGGCTGGTATCATCACTCATAGATTTTAAACGCTTCCACATTGATCCTCACATTTGTTTTGGGATGTAAAGAAGACAGTTACTAACATGTCTAACCCTGTCCTCTGGCTCAGAACAATGATTTACTCAAGGTCACACAACTAATTAGTAGCAGAGGCAGAATGAAATCCTGGGGAGTCTCCTAACCTCCATCTTCCTGGTCTTCTTGCCACACCTCACTGCTACCCTACCATGGAGTCAGCTCCCAGGATCTGGAATTCTGCAAACAAAAGCTGGGTGACCATCGCTTAGGGAGAACCTGGAAAGGCTGCCTGCACTGAGGGGGGGGGATTCATTGGCCTGCCCTCAGCATCCTTACAAAGGTCAGATTCTAAGTCTTCTTTTTGCTTAGAACAATGATAGGAATCAATGGCTGATTCTACCTGTTTCTTTCCCATGTGGATGGGGACTCAGGATATGATATTTAAAGGCAACACAGACTGTCTGTCAGTTAATTTTAAGAGATAAGATTAAAACCTAATTGAGATCTGATATAGAACAAGGATAGAGACTGGGATGATGACCAAATCAAGCCTTACTGTAGTGTGACTAGGGTTTCTACTCATGTCTTCCATTGTCAGTCTTGTATTTAATGATCTTATATGTATTTTGTATGTATCCTAGATCTAGTTACTGTGCATATTTCCTCCATGAGTACAGAAGTTCCTTGAGAACAGGAATTGCTGTACTATCAGTCTTCCAGCACCCAGCACCCAGAATTTCACCAGGCCCATAGTAGGTGCTTAATTAAAAGGTTCAGAAATGGATGAGTATAGTCAATTCTGCTATAACATTGGTTGGGAGAGTTCAAATTTGTTCCAACACAGTTAACATATTAGTGAACAATCTGAATTTTACTCAAATTTCACATTTACTTATGCAAGATTTTTGTCCACAAGATACAGAGAGAATGCAGAAAATAGCACCACTTTAGAGCAGCTTAGAAGTTGCAAACTTGTGATGCCCACTTCCACATGCAAACTTCAGGTCCTTTTCCAGATAAAGTGCCATAGTCATTGAATCTTCTGTCTGTACCCACAAATCCCACCTGCTCCCACAGGCTGCCATGGCCAAGGCCCATCCCTCTCACTCTGATGTTGCAGTCCCGAGGCCATCCTCTCAGTAGCAATTGACTTTGTTAGCATGGTCCTGTGGGTCTCAGGGTGCAGGCTGGGCAGCAGCCTGGAATCTCATGTGCTAGCAGTACTTATGATAATATTTCTGCATTTTAACCAGTTAATTTGCATAAAGCGATGCTACCATTATTATTGCTCCTATTTTTTGTCAGTGACAAAGTTTGGAATGTCACCCCCTCACTCCCTTTTTTCCTATGTGATTTGCAGAGCACAGTGACTTTTAGGAACATGGATGCTGAGTTATAGCAGAACTGAGAGACCCCACATGACCACAGAAGCAGCTGAGCCATCGGACTGCTAACAAATACAACGGAAGATGTTTTCCCTGCCAGCTGCTTTTCTTACTCTTTTTAAATTGGTTTTGCTTGGCTTAAAAGTTTCTAAATTTTATGGGATTAAATGTACTTTTTCCTTCATTTGGCTGTGAATGCCTTCCCTAAGCATAGATGTGAAAGGGGCAGCATTCAGTCCAATGACAATTCTTTTTTCCCTGAAAATACTACTCAGCTAATATTTATCTGACATTTACTACAGTGAGATGCCAGTCTGTCTCTTCTCAGTCATGATCCTGGCCATTTTCTCCAGGGTTCTTGTCAAATAAGAGAGAGTTTCTCCAATTGTTTGTGTTCCTGGAGTCATATTGTTTGTGCAGGAGGAAGGAAAATACTTCAATGGAAGAAGGCAATAGCTGAAGTGAGTGAGATGGTAAGAGAGAGCACCTGGCTGTCATTTCTGAATTTACATCTCTAGGCCCAAATGAAGTACAACTATGAAACTTGAGAGATCTGGCAACTGGGAATGCTGAGTCACTGCCAGAGATGTCCAAGATATTACAGAGATGGTACAATAGTGAAGGGGATTTTCAAGAAATAGAACAGAAGGCAATCTGAAAGTTCCAGGTCAAAGAACTTGAATCCAATTTCTGGCAAAAGTTCAACATACATTCTCAAAGGAACATCAAGGACTCAGACAGAAAACCAGCTTGTAAAGATCACACAGACAGGGTGAGACAGAGTCTCCCAAATTCACCGTGTTTCCTCATTTCTCCTATTGGAGACTGGGAGAACTTCAATTATCAAACAGGACTTAGAGAAATAAAGGAAGATCAAAATAATTGGAGAGGACTGTGGGCATGTGGTTCATCCATCCCCTTGAAAAAATGAATGACCTGAGAAGATCTAAAGAATGTGTGTCACAAACCAATCAAATCAATATGAGGATGTCTGCCAGAACCAGAGAAACGATCAATACAAGTCAAAGGAATAGCCAGAGAAGGAATTAAAGGAAAATAACAGAAGGCCCTGGGATGAAGGGACCCCGAGCATTCCCACATCCCAAGTTATCCATCAGTGAGCATTTAAAGCTCTAGCTCTGCATCAGGGAGGCTGAGATGTAGGCCTGGAGGTCAGAAGAAATACCAGGGATAAACACTTAAACTTGAGTCATTTGAAGAAATGATGATGACGATGACGGTGTACACCACAACAACCAATGAAATTCTCCCAAATGAGAGTACAGAAAGAACACAGAAGATGGACCAGGACAGAACCTTGAGAAAATCATAGAACTCTCTTCAACCCTTCTCACTCAGAGGCAATCCTCCTTGTTCAGACAAACCCCTCTACATACACAATTGTTCCCATTTTACCCCATCTCCCTCAGCACACTGCCTTCTCTATCACCCCCTCTCTCTTATTTTCAATCTCTTCCACCTACTGGCTCCTTCCCTACCACCTACAAACAGACCCACCCCTCACATGATCTATCCCCACTATCATCCCATATATCTCTCCTCCCTTTCGTGGCTGAATTTGGGGGTGTTGGCTGCAATACATGCTTCTACTTCCCTTCTCCTCACTCTCTTCTCAATTCTCTATAGTTTAGCTTCCAATCTCATCATTCAATCAAACCTGCTATCTCCAAAGTGACTAACAATGTCCTTATTCCTAAATGTAATGTCCTTTCCTTAGTCCTCATACTTCTTGACCTTTTAGCAGCCTTTGACACTGTCCCTCTCCTCTCTGGGTTCTTTCCTGCATCTCCTCCTGGACAGCTCCTTCTCAGTCTTCTTTACTGGACCTTCATCTAAGCCATGCCTGTTAGTCATGAGCGGTCCCTAGGTCTTTGTCCTGGGATATCTTCTCCCTCTGTACTATTCTGTGTGATCAGCATTTCTATGCTGATGATTTTCATATCTACTCATCCACCCCCAACCTCTCATCTCCAAACACCTTGTGGACTTCTTCTGCTAGATGCTCCATAGTTCCTTCAAACTCAGGATGTCCCAAACTAAACTCAACATCTTTCACTCTAAACCCTCCCCTCACAAATACCTAATTTCCTTATTACTGTCAAAGTCACCCCTATCTTCCCAATCCCCAAGCTCACATCCTAGACATCATCTTAATCTCCTCATTCTCACCCCCACAGCCATTCTGTTGCCAAGTCCTGCCAATCTCTCCAATATACCCCCGTCTCCTCTTTGGTGAAGAACCACATGACCTCTTGCCTGGACTATGGTAATAGCTGTCAGGTGGGTCTCTCTGCCTCCATCTCCTTTAACAAGAAACTATCATCTCCTGACTGGGCATTTTCACTAATTCTCTCTTGGTTTCTTCTGAAGCCCAGCTAACTCACCCCCCACCCACCCATTCTGGCACCTTCTCTCAGATTATCTCCAGCTTGTCTTTTCTATAGCTTATTTATCCACATGTTCTCTCCATCAGACTGGGAGCTCCTTGAATCTTTGGCTTTTTTTTTTTTTTTTTTTTTTTTTTTGTAGATCCAGCAGCTAATGCAGTGCCTGGAACATAGTAGGTACTTAATAAATGTTTACTGACTTCCACCTGTGGGTATGACAAAAAAAAATCAACAAAGGTCACTGAGAAGGAATGGTCAGAGAGGTAAGAGAACCAGGAGAAAACAAAAACCAAGTGAGAAGGGAGACAATGACAATGTCAAAGGCTGCAAAGTCAAGGGTGAAGTTTAAGAAAAGGCCATCAGCAACTTTGGAGAGATCAGATTCAGGCCAAAAAAAAAGTCAGGAGCCTGCTGTGGAGTCAGAGGGAGAAAGAAGAGGCTCTAAGCGAGACAGTAGTTGGGAAGGGGAGGAGGGAGACAATGTATAGCAAAGATACCTAGCAACATAATCTTAGTAAACTACGCAGAAAAGGGAGTATTCCAAGAGGAGCTGGGGAATATAGAGGTCATCATATAGAGGCAGTTATTCTCTGCCAAAGTTCCCATACGAACTGATAGATAAGCAGAGATAGGAGGAGGTTGGGGGCAGGGGGAGGAGGGAGGGGAGAGACATAAAAAGGAAGGAGAATGGCAACTGGGGATATTCCAGCACTCAAAGGTGCAGAGACTTGATGTGTGGTTGGGTCATTGGCAGGAAGCAGATGACAAGATAGTTGAGGATGAACAAACATGAAACATCTAGTACCACAACGGGCTAAGGGCCTGGCCAAATAAGGGAAAGGCTCGCCAATCAGAAGCCAGGTCCAAAGCTGGGTTTGCCCTCTGTTAACCACCTGGACATTTTCTCTCTGTGGATATAATGATTCTATTGAATATTCTCTTATGACTTCCTGAAATGTGGTATTCAGGTGGCTGTGGTTGTTTTTCATAATGCTCCTCTGTTCAGCTAAATGGTATAGTGGATAGCTGGGCCTGGAATCAGGAAGAATCATCTTCCTGGCCTCAGACATTGCTAGCTGTGTGACCCTGGGCAATTAACTTCACCCTGTTGGCCTCAGTTTCTGCATCTGGCAAATGAGCAGAAGGAAATGGCAAACATATCCAGTATCTTTGCCAAGAAAACCCCAAATGGGACCGGGAAGAGTCAGACACAATTGGAAATGACTGAACAATAAGCTCTTCTGCAAACATCATGATTCTTAAGATTTTCCTCAGCCCTCCACAATCATGAAACATCCAGAAAAAAGGCTTCTCAGTACAGAGCTATTCAGAATCAGCCAAGAACATCAAAGTCACTGATAAAATCAAGCCAATATCTGGAGTGCCTGATATTCCCGACAGGAATCAGCCAAACTCATACCTCCATAACCTTAAACCTATAGCTATGGAGGAAAGACAGACATTAGGCCTCTTCCTGCCTGGCTCCTTAAACACCACCTTCAATGTCCCTCCTCCCCAAGGGTAAAAAAATATACATACATACATACATACATATAGATATACACACACATACATATATGTGCATACATATACATATATATATGAGCCACACTTACTTGGAGCTACAATCAGCTTGTGACATGAGTGTAGCGATCTACTAGCACATGGCTAAGAATCTAGCTTCAAATCCTTGCTCAAGGCCATTTCTAGACCCTTATTGGGATAAATCGTTTCCTCACCAGGAACTTCTCTCTTAAATGACTTATCTATAAATCAAGGTTACTAAATCCACAGGTTGACTCCTCATACATATACATATATAAATATATATACACACACACACACATATATATACACCAGTATATATGTATATACACATGTATACATATATACATATTTTTGTAAATATGTATCATTCTCTCCTTTCTATTTTATTGTGACTTTAACATCAACACACATGAATATTACAATATATGAAGAACATATTTCATGTGAAACTGTAAATCTCTAATGTGAATAGCTTGTTTTTGAAGTGTGTTCATTGAAACATACAAGGTCACACCTCACAAAGAATAAGAGTCCTCCCTTACAAAACATAATTAGAGCAAAACAGGTTGACATGTTGGCCCTGCCTGACATCATACATCTCATCCTGCACATCTGTTCTCTGGCAAAAGGAAGGAGGAATGCTTTATCATTAGTCTTCTGAAATCGACTCGTTACTTCATTGATTAGTCTCATCAGGTCTTTCAAAGCTCTTTCCCATACCGTTTTCCTCTCATGATATGTAAGATGAGGTCTGATGCCTCCTCCCAATCCTCAGAAGCTCTGCCTCTAAGCAAAATGCTTAATGATTCTCTTCCAACCACGTATCCCATTATCACATCAAAATTGTGAAAAATGCCACGAAATAATATTTGATGACCCTCTAAAGCTGCTATCAGGTGAGACAAGAAAAAGGGAGACAAATCCTCCCACAAGGCACTGATCTTTATTACTGTCACAAAGGTGATCCAACACTAAGTTCAAGGTGAAAAGATTTCCTAGAGAGGACGGTGAGGCCCTCCAAGAATTCCTGTACATGGAGGCACTATACTAGCTGTATCTAGCCACTCAATCCTGTAGAGTCACTTAGATAAGATCTGTAATCACTCAAAAGTGTGATCTAATCATGCATAGGGAAAACCACATGAATAGAGAATACCTTTTGTCTAGATGGTAAGTTAAGTAGATGGTCTATAGAGCTTGACCATCAGTGTACGTACACATGTGTGCATTTATACATGTATGGTTACATACAGACATGCAGACATACACACTTTAGAAACACTGCAAGTAGGCAAATGAATGAACTGAGCCCAAAATTAAACGATCTAGCACACAGGGTACCACCTCTTCCTAATCAAATCCATAAAAATGTTAACTGATCTTTTGTAGTGGTAAAATAGTGGAAACCGTGTCAATGTAAATTGATTGAAGGAATGGCCAAACGGTGGCATTAAATGTAATGGAATATTACTCCATGGCATGAGAAATTGTGAATGTGAGGAATTCTAAAGACTTGTAGGTTACTGCAGAAAAATAAAAAATGGAATCATTGAAATGGTCACAATATTCTTCTCAGTCCAGTCCTGCCTTCTAGAGTAGGAGTTCTTAACCTGGGGCCAGAGAACTTCAAAAAATCTTTTTTTCATATTTCAATATAATTGGTTTCCCTTGTAACCCTATGGATTTTGTTATTCATTCGCAACATTATTCTGAGGAGTCCTTAAGCTTTCCTAACCCTTTTAAGCCCTTAAATCAACAGGTACCCATGTCAGCCCAAGAGACCCATGGCACAAGGTGAAGAATTCCTGAGCTAAATAAAGGAACATCTCCAGAACATTTAACATTCATCAAATTTCTATCAAGAATTCCCTCATGTGGGATGTGAACTACTCAAACAGAAACTCTTCTCAAAGTCATTACAATTAACACTGTGAGGCCAAGAAGGCTCTGTCTTCTGACATCCCTGTTGAGGTCTTTGTCCACTATAGCATTTGGGTTAAGTGCGTAAGCTGCCCAGTCAGGCAGGAGGCCTTCTCTCACCTATAAATAGACTAGTAGTGATTCTTTTCCTGATGTTGGGTCTCACTACATTACTTTCATAAGTTTTCTCACCAATATGAATTCTCAAGTATAGGCTGAGCAGTCTCCACATAGGTCTTCTCACAGCCATCACATTCATAAGGTTTCTTCTAGCATGAATTCCATGATGTCAAGTAAATTCTGTGCTCAGAAGCCTTTCTACATAGATTTTTTTATAAGGTTCCTCTCCAGAAGGACTTCTCTGATGCTGAATAAGGTTATCTTGGAGATGGAAAGTCTTTCTAAAGTAATCACCTTTATATGATTCCTTTCTAATAAGAATTCTCTGATGTGGAATAAATTCTGTGCTCAGATGGTTTCTCTGCATCGTAAATTCTCTAATGTTCAGTAACCAGTCTTCTGAAGCCAAAGACTTTGCCAGTTCAGTAGATTAATGAAGCTTCATTCTAGTATGAATTTTTTCTTCCCACATTCATTCATGAAGTTTCTGATGTCTGATAAGATTTATCTTCACATAGAAGACTTTCCCACAGTCTCTGGTCATCATGTCTCTACCCTTTGAATTTTTTTATGAAAGCCCCCCACATTCATAAGATTTCTCTCCAGTATGAATTTTCTCATTCATATTGTCCTCTTCAGCTAAAGACCTTCTCATATTGGTTACATTCATAAGTTTTCTCTTCAATATGAATTCTCTGGTGTCTTGTATACTCTTTGCTGAGGTGGAAGGCCTTTCCACATTCCTTACATTCATAAGGTTTCTCTCCAGTATGAATTCGCTGATGTACAGTAAGCTGTGGCCTATGGCCAAAGGCCTTTCCACACTGAATACATACATAAGGTTTCTCTCCAGTATGAACTCTCTGATGCATAGTAAGATGAGTACTATGGCCAAAGGCCTTCCCACATTCATTACATTTATAAGGTTTCTCTCCAGTATGAATTCTCTGATGTTGAATGAGGTGATGTCTCAGGCGGAAGGCCTTCCCACAGTCTTTACATTCATAAGGTTTCCCTCCAATGTGAATTCTCTGATGTCTATTAAGATCTCTGTTCATATAAAAGGTCTTCCCACATTCTTTGCATTCATAAGGTTTCTCTCCTGTATGAATTCTCTGATGACGGATGAGATCTGTACTCATAGAGAAAGTCTTCCCACATTCTTTACATTCATAAGGCTCCTCTCCAGTATGACTTCTCTGATGCTGAATAAGGTGATCTTTCAGGCGAAAAGCCTTCCCACAATCATTACATTCATAAGGTTTCTCTCCAGTATGAATTCTATGATGTCCAATAAGATGTCCTTTACGACTAAAAGCCCTCCCACATTCAGAACATTCATAAGGTTTCTCTCCAGTATGAATCCTTTGATGTCGAGTAAGATGTCCTCTCCGGCTGAAAGCCTTTCCACATTCATTGCACTCATAAGGTTTCTCTCCAGTATGAATTGCGTAGTGTTGAATAAGATGTCCTCTCCCACCAAAGGCCTTCCCACATTCATGACATTCATAAGGTTTTTCTCCAGTATGAATTGTCTGATGGCGAGTAAGTTGTCCTCTCCCACTGAAGGCCTTCCCACATTCATTACATTCATATGGTTTCTCTCCAGTATGAATTCTTTGGTGTCGTGTACGCTCTTTACTCATGCGGAAGGCCTTTCCACACTGATTACATTTATAAGGCTTCTCACCCGTGTGAATTCTCTGATGCTGAGTAAGATCTGTTCTCACACAAAAAGCCTTCCCACACTCATTACATTCATAAGGTTTCTCTCCAGTATGAATTCTCTGATGTAATGTAAGCTTAGTTTTGTAGCCAAAAGTCTTCCCACATTCATTACATTCATAAGGTTTCTCTCCAGTATGAACTCTCTGATGTATGGTAAGCTGTGTCCTATGACCAAAAGCCTTCCCACAGTCTTTACATTCATGAGGTTTCTCTTCAGTACTAATTTTCTGATAGACAGTTAGAGATGAGCTATGGGCTAAAGGCTTCCCACATTCATTATGTTCAGGAAGTTTCTCTCCAGTATGATCTCTCTGGTGTCCAATCAACTGTATATTCAAGGGAAAAGTCTTCCCAAATGCATCATATTTAGAGGTTTTCTCTTCAATGTCATTGGTATGACTTAAACTAATGGATGGCTTTGGTTTCATGACTTTCCCATATTCATTATGCTCATAAGGTTGCTGTCTATGGTAATCAATAAAATCTGATTTAGAATTGAAGGAATCCCCACATTCATCATACTTAGAAAATATTTCCTTTGAGGAGATTCTATTACATTCTGTATCCCATCTATGGAGTGAATGCTGTGAGAACAGCTTTGGCTCTGGCCTGGTGCTTTGGCCATAATCATGACATTCATGGCCCCTCACTACTTGCTGAGGATGTCTCTCCTCAATGCTCTGCTGTCTCCCTAATCTGGTACCACATGCCCAGGCTTCTTTCCAGTTGGAGACACAGAGACCATGCCTCCTGAGTCTGTCCTGGCCCGACAACTGCTCCACAGAAATGCCCAGCTCTGGGGGGGACTCCTTGGTTTCAGGCCTCACCTCCCCATCTGAAAGAAATAAAGAAAATGGAAACATCACCTGTACCCACCTGCTGTACACTTAACACTCCTCTTTTGGGTCTCTTCCTGAAATAATTATCAAAACACTTTAAAGGGTAGGGGAAAAATGGGGTCTTCCTCTTGTTTGTCAGCTTATGCAGAGTTTGGGAAAAACTTTCCCACTGGTCCACACCACAACTTTGGAGGAACAGAAGACAGCTAGTACATTAAATGAGAAACCTGAGGCTCAGAACAAGTCAGTGATTTGCTCAAGGTCACACAACTAAGTAGCAGAGGCACAGCAAAATCCTGGGGAGTCTCCTAACCTCCATCCTCCTGGTCTTCTTGCCACACCCCTACCATGGAGTCAGCTCCCAGGATCTGGAAATATGCAAGCAAAGGCTGGATGACCATCACTGGTGGAGAACAGGGAAAGCATGCCTGCATCAAGGGGGAGGGGCTCACTGGCCTGCCCCTCAGCGTCCTGGCAAAGCTCATACTCTAAGTCTTCTTCCTGCTTAGAACGATGATACGAAGATGAGAGGAATGAATGGCAGATGCAGCCTGTCTCTGTCCCCCAGTGTATGGGGCCTCAGGCACCCCAGGCTGTCAGTCTGTTTTAAGAGACCAGATGAGAGCCTAATTGAGTGATGGATATAAAGCAAGAAGGAAGACTAGGGCGTCAGAGAAAGCTAGTGGCATGAGCTAACATCTGAATGCAACAAGGAAAGGCCAGTGTGTCTTCAGTCCCCAAGACTCATGGCTTATGAACTGCACTGCTCCAAGTTCCAAGCCTTTCCAAAGGTGTCTTTCTCAATTGTTCTCCTAACTTCCCTCTGCAATTGATCAGACAGGGAAATCTACTTCTCCTAAAACTGTCCATTCTGTCATTCCTTATACTACTTCACTCCACTTACACAACACTTGGCCTTTTCCCAACAGGTGGTTACCCCCTGAGCTTCCCATTTTCTGCTACGACTAAAGAGCTGCTCCAAATATGTTCAGACACCTGGGTCCTTTTCCTCTTTCTCTGAACTCTTTTAGTATACGTCTAGCAGCCAAGTCAGTCAAATAAGCATTTATTAAACACTTACTGCATGCTGGACACTCTGCTATGCACTGGGGATAAAAAAAAGAGGGAAAAGATAGTCCCTGCCCTCAAGGAGCTCACAATCTAACCTTAGAATTCCTGGTTCAGAGTTTAGTCATTTTAAGGGCATCATTCCAAACAACTTTCCAGAATGGTTAGACCAATTCACAATTCTGCCAACAGTGCCACGGTGCATGTGTCCCCACAGTTCCTCCAATGGTCACCATTTTACTCTTTTGTAAGGTTGCTTAAATTTCCATTTTTCTGATTATTAGTGAATTAGAACATACCTGTTCATGGCCTTTGACGATTTATCAATTAGAAAATGGCTCTTTGTTTTGTAAGTTCCAATGAAATCTTTACATATGTTTGATATCACTGAAATATGTGTCTTGCAATGATTTTTTTTCTGTTCCCTTCTAATTTTAATTACATTAGATTTGTTTGTATGAAAATTTTTACATTTTATATAACCCAAATTGTCCATGTTATCTTCTCTTACCTCCCCCCTTATCACTTGTTAGGCCATGAACTAACTCTTTCCCTCTCCGTAGATCTGAGAGGTTCCTCCTCCCTGAATCTTCTACTTGATTTATGATGACAGTTTTTATATCTTGGTCATGTATCTACTTGCACATGGTATTTCCCTGATTATTTCTGCACAATGCAAACAGGTGATTTGGGAAAGTTAATTTTGCATGTTCGCTGCAACATCGATCACCTAAGTTGTCTCCGTTGAATGTTTTCGATGAGATCAGGACATTTTTTAGATATTTTTTACCAAAATATTTTACCTATGAAAATTTTACCTTCAAGTATCCTGGCCTCTTCACTTCCAATGTTAAGCAAGCTAACGGGTCTTTCTCTTTTAAATTGGCACTCATCTTTTTTTCTGTTAAAAAAATATATTTTTTTGTTATATGGGATAGCTGTCTGAGTGGAGGCAGGGGAAAAGAAAGGGATGAAGGGGAAACCTAGGTGATGTAACAACAAAAATGATCAGCAAAAACTTGTTTCAGCTACACACACAAACTTCTACATGTATTGTTATTATTATTCTCTTTTAAATATTCTGCTGTTTTCAATTATTTAATGTTAAACATTTAATAATCATTTTCAGTTCCTATTTAGTTTTGTAACTTTTATTCACATCATTTCATGCTGATTCCATTTCATTATAGTCTGAAAACAGTTTGTCTCATTTCTCCCTTACTGAATTTTGTTAAAGGACCTCTCTTTGAAATAGTGTTTGGTTCTTAGAGGCGTTCCACACTATGCATTATCTGCCATGCTTTTTCCATACACAAATGAATTCCAATCAAACAGTCCATTCAGATGTGGGAGTTCGTGTTACAATGTGGTTGTCATAAACTGACAGCAGAATGCAAAAGTCCAAATGTGTGTGTATGTGTATGCATATATATATATATGTGTGTGTGCATGCATATACGTATATATGTGTGTATCAGTGATGTTTCTTCGAATTTATCGGTTAAATTTTTGAATACATATAAGTTGAGAACGATTAATTATTTGCTATTCATTTCCCTCTGACTAGTTTATAATAGTCTTAGTCAGCATTTTCTAGTGTGAATTGCACATTTAAATATCAGTACTCCCACTCCCACAATATCACAGCTCACAGCGGTGACATATTTCAGATCAAACTCAAGTAGAAATGGGGGCCACTGAGTAGTGGTAACAAATTCAAGTAGATTTGGGAGTCACTAAACCTTGCAGGCTGCTCATTGGCTTAGTTTGTAAATGTAATATTGCTTATGTTTTACTGTATTTTTATTTGGTTAAATATTTCCTAATTACATTTTAAACAAGTTCAGGCTGCACTCAGCAATGTTATGGGTGACATGGGATTCACAGGCCACGTGTTTGAAATAATTTAATTTAATTTTAATTTAAAAATATGTAATTTAATCTTAATTTAACAATATATACACATATATGTGTGTGTACTTATACATATTTGCATACCCTTTGATAGCAGATGATTCCTCCAGTAGGTAGCATGATAAATGGGCTTTGTTTCTTGGCTGTCTATAACTTGTTCTCTTAACGGGAGAATTCAGATCATTCACATTTCCTGTTTTAAGACTTAAATGGGATTTGTCAACTGACGTTTTATTTTCCAGTTGCCGTTCTCAGCGTCTTCCAGAGGAAGGCCCTTTTCTAATTCTATTTCAACTGTTAAAACTGGTAAGTGAAATGTTGGTGCTTCTTTGACCATGTTAAACACCTTATCAATAACAAAATCTAGATGTCTACTCATTTTCCTTAAACATTTTCATCTGGATTCTATTCTAATTCTGCCAAAACCATCTGTCTCATTCTTACATGGGTCTGGGTGTGTTAATCATGCTGTTGAGGGGAGTATGCCCAGTCTGTCCCATTCATTAAAGTATTTATGGACTTCTGATGACCATCAAAATCATTTCCACATATACCCACACACAACAAACCCTCTCATCAACCGATCAAGCACAACCACTTCAGAAAGTGTGTGCACCAGGTGACCCTTGTGGGCAGTAGCCAGCGTCACCCTCCTCTTTCCTCTGGGCACGACTGGCCCCTTTAAGTTGTCAGAACTCCTCAGAACTCAATTTGGGAATAGCTTTCATTTACACTGTTAGTTGGGGCGTAGGTTTTCTCAGTATCTCTCTTGATTGTGTCTTAGTCCGTACAACTAAAGTCCTCATATTTTTGTCAAATACACTCTTGGCAAAAATTAGATCATGGTATCAAAGGGAATGTATGACCCTAAGGGAGAGAGATTCCTTCCATAATTTCAGAGGATTTTCCAAAATGGTTGGACTATCTCACAGTTCCTCCAATAGTGAGCAGAGCCACCAATTATCATCTTAGCTAATCTGACAACAGGAAGGTATAATGCCCCAGGGCTCTGAAAAAGGAGGGCTGGCTTTGAATCCTGTTGGAACCTGGACAAGTCGCTACCCCTGGCTGGGCCTCTAAAATGACAAGGTAGGGCTGGATGGTCCAATGCCACCTCTAGGCTCCCATGAGCCATCCCCCACTGGAGGTTGTAAGTCATTCCTAGACATATCGGGAAGCTGGACTTCTTGAGGTGATAGTGAAGGGACTTCCTGGCAGACAGACAGCCTGGGCTCTTCTCCAAGGACTCACCTGCCTGATGCTCAGTCATTCACTCACCTGGACGGCTTCTCCATGGCGTTTTCTCCTCTGGCCTCCAAGGAGCCTCCCCTCGCTCCAGCTGGTGGATCATCTCGGGCTTGGACACAGCCAGTCCTGGTGAAAAGAAAGGGGAGTCTTGGAGTAAAGATAGAGGCATGAAAGGTCCCAACCAGCCCCAGCCCCACCCCCACCTCTCACACACATACACAAAAAACACTCCCCAGCAAAGAAGAAAAAGGTCCAAAGAACAAAAAAGAAAGCCAAAGGAGCTCCCCTGCCCAGCCCAGAGCTCCTGAAGAGAATGAAGCTTGTGGGAGGAGTCCAGAGCTGGAAGTCGGTGAGACCTTGGGCCCATCGAGGCCTGCCAATGCCATATGGCACCCCAAGAAGTCCCAAGCCAGCATCATCCCTGCCCTCTGGCCTCTCTGGCCTGCAGCAGGGATCCAAGCAGAAGCACTTCCAGGAGGGTGCCCTCTGGGTCCCAAGCCAGTGTCCATGGTGGGACACCAGGAGAAAGAGGCCAAGCCAGGGATTAAGGCAGACCCCCATGAACCCAATCTGCAGTGTTGCAGCAGGGAACAGGCCCTGGGCCTAGGAATAGAAACCCAGAAGCAGTCAGTCACTGGCCTGAGCACAAGACAAAGAACACGAGTCACAGCCCCTGTCTTCAAGGAGCTCACACTCTAATGGGAGAGACATGCAAGATGTAGCCAGGTTCATGGAAGGTGATGCCAGAGGGAAGGAACTAGCAGTGTGGAGGCTAGGAAAGGCATCCTGCAGAAGGCAGGATCTGAGGGTGGAAGGGAGGACATTGAACTGCTGAACTGCAGCAAGAACATTCTGTGAACAGAAGGGGAGGAGGAAAAGAGGGAGGAGGACAAATAAGAGGGAGAGGAAGGAAGGAGAAAGGGAGGAGAGGGGAGGGAGGAGAAGCCAGGGAGATTCTGATGCCCTTGACAGGAACAGACAAACTCAGAGTAGGGAATGGAAGGTTGTGGAGGAAAGACAATGAGACCTGAGCTGTCTATAAACTATCCAATTCAAGACGTCCACCAGGGAGCTGCTGAGGCTCCTGATCTATATCTGAAACCCAGGGAGAAGGAAGGGAACACAGAGAAGAGGCCTGAGACACAGTCTTTGGAGAACAATCATAGTTATAGGGTTAACGGAGAAGGGAATGGACAGGGATAAAAGCAGCACAGAGATCAAGTAGCATGAAGAGTAAGAAGAGGCCTCTTAGAGGTCACTGGGGACTTTGAGAGGGTAAGATGAGGTTGGGACTGCAGTGAGCGAGGGGAGAGGAAGGGGATGCAGACAGCCTCCTCCAGGAGTTTTACAAGCTGGGGAGACACAGGACGAGAGTTCCCAGGGGAGAATGGACCAGAAGAGGGCTAGATGGAGCAAGCTCAGGGGTCACCGAGGCAGTAAACAAAGAGGAACATGGTGCCTCTGCCTAGTTTCAGGCTCTTTATTTGTCTTAAATCTGGGAAGAGGAAAACCCTAGTTTATCAATAAGAAAAAAAGGAAGGGTCTCAGCATTCCTCCCATAATTAGGATGTGCCAAAAGGAGAGGTTTGCCATGAACATCAATCATCCTCCTCTCAATGAGCCACAAGAAGGCTAAGCACCCAGGAGCACAGAGTCTGATGCAGAAACAGATGAAAAGAGCAAGCAGGCTCGGGGCGGGGAGGGAGACCTACACTCAAGAGTTAGAGGCCAATGCCCTCAGACCCCACTGGAGGGGAGGGGGGAGGGAGAGGAAAGAGTTCCGTGCCTTCTCCTTCCCCATTTAGTTTTCCTTCATAAAGAGAAGGGCAGGGAGCATACAGTGGAAGATGATGTGAGAAAAAACATAATTCCTATTCATAAACATGAGTGTGAAGGGAATGTACTCACCCAGAAAATGGAGGAAGACAAAACCATGCCAAAAACAAAAAGAAATCACCCCAAATTAATGGGGGGTGGGAAGGGGGGGATTAAGAGCAGAGCTTATCAAGCCTCATGTGACTGACTGGAACAACCACAGAGGTCACAATAGACCAGGCCTATGCTACACTTCTGCAACTTCTAGTCTCTGAGTTGCCTCAGCAAACAGAATTCAGGGGTCACAGAACTCAAAGGCAGCAGAGGCAGAATCTGTACCAGGTCTTCCCAGCTCTAAGGCCAGTCCATTATCACTAATTTGTGATGTCCAAATATACTTAATGGGAAAGCTAATCAAACTACAGGGAGCAGACAGCAAAACAAAAATTTCTGGGGACTTTAACGCATTCCCTTGAGTTTCAGACAAATCCACCAAAAAGATAAGTAAGGAAGAAGTTAGACATAAGGGCAACAGGTGGCACTAAGCCCGTAGTGAAGGAGGAGTTCAAATTCTGTGCCAGACACTTACTAGCTGTATGACCCTGGGGGAGTCATCTAACCCCCCGCTATGCCTCAGTTTTCTCATCTGTAAAAAGGGAACAGAAAAGACATCTATCCTCCACTTCCCAGGGTTGCTGTGATACATATGTGTCATATATATGTGTCATACATATCCAGAAAATCTGTGCTATAGAAAAATGCACACTATTATGATTATCCTGATTCGATGGACCTCTAGCCAACAGGAGTCCACACATTTCTCAGCTGTGGGTGAATTACAAAAACTGAGCATATGAAGAAAAACAAAAATGCCAAACAGGCTCTTTTCTGATCACAACACAATAAGAACCAGGATCGATTCTGGGGATGAGAAGAAAGGGTTCAAGTGGAAATGGAGCCCAGGGAACAGAACTCTAAAGAACTCCTCTGGGCCCCAGGGGATGGAGGAGACGAGAGCTGCAGACAGTGTGACTGCATTCGACTACGCTTGTTCACTATAAATCAGAGCTTTTGGAAAGGAGAGGGACAGGAGGAGGAGACAGCCTTTTAAAAACATAAGAGAAAAAGCACCAACAAAACATTTATCTCAACATACCTAAGAGAGAAGGACTTTTGGTGCAAGGGGTGGGGGTATAGCAACATTGGTGTAGCTTTGGAATGTGCTCTAAATCAGTAATAATAACAGAAATGCCTACCAAAACAACTCTGAGGTTCTATTTCCCACTCAGCTGCCTGGCAAAACCAATGCAAGAGAAAAATGGCAACTCTTGGAGGTGCTATGGGAAGATGGGCGTGTCAGGGCACACCTGGAGCTGGATCTGCAGCCCAGGCCCTGGTCCTAGCATCATGAAGCTGTCAAGATCCCAGCACAAGCTATATCATCAGGCATCTGCTCCAAAGAAGGCAAAGAAGAAAGAAAAGGACCTTTGGGGAAGAATTCCTGACTCAGTAAAGTTGAGAGATGACCAGAGGAGATAAAATGAAACTGGACAAATTTGATTACATCAAATTAAAAAGCTTTTGCCCAAGCAAAGCCAAAGCTGCAAGACAGGAAATGATTACCTAGGAGAAATTCATTGTGGCCAATTTCTCTGCTAAAGGTCTGACAACCAAGCTGTATCGGAAACTCCTATGAAAACTCCTATGAGTGAATAAGTACAAGAGCCATTCCCCAACAGACAAATAGTCAAAGGTAGTTTTCCCAGGAAGAAATCCGAGCTATCAACAAAGACATTAAAAGGCGCTCCAGCTTACTCGTAATTAAGAGAAAGGCATCTTAAATGAAATGACAATTGCTGGAAGGGCCGGAGGAAAACTGGCCCATTGATATGCTCTTGGTGGAGTCATTCTGAAAAGGCATTTGGAATCATGTCCCAAATGTCCATTAAACTATGGACAAGCAATTCTGCTATTAGCCATAGAGCCCCAAGAAATCCAAGAAAAAGAAAGAAGGCCCATAATGAGGAAAAGACTGACAGCAGCTCACTGTGTGGTGACCAAGTCCTGGAAATGAGGGGAGTGGTGCATGAGTGGGATGGAATGCTACTGAGCTGTTGGCAAGAATGGAAGTCAAGGGAACAGGAGAACCACCCTGGAAGCTCCAAGAACTGTAGTTGTGGCAATGACTGACCATATTGTCAGGGGCTGTGGCAATTACAAGGTTCAAGAGGCAGTTTCTGGGTAATTTAGTCATTTTATTAGTAAGGTCAGCACATTTATTAGTAAAAGGATGGTCATTTGGCTGTCCTCTTAAACCAAAGACAATCATGGCAGTGGGCTCACAGTTCAAAGGCCTTTTGGAAGAGCAGTGTCCAAAATTAATGAGAATAAATACTACAGTAAGGGGCAGGCCCTGAACTTCAATTATGTCATCCACCTCTAAGTTCCCCCCAGCCTTGGGTAACCCATTCAAAGAATTCATGCACTGCCCCAGCCTGAGCAGAATCCAAGGGCTTCTCTACGTGGGAGGAGTCTGAACAAGAAAATTCGTCCAATCTTATTCTCAGCAATGTCCTTCAAGAGACTGAACTTTTTAAAATCAGGGGAAACTCTGAATCTCCCCAAATCACTGGTTATTAATAATCATTCCTGTCAGAACCGAGGAGAAGGCTACCTACTTCCTGACAGAGGGCTGGGTGATGGACAGAATGCTGTGTTTTTTTAAAGGCAAGAACAAGAACTGGGACAAGCAGGGCAGCTCTGAAAGCTTCATGCTGATGTCATCCTATATCCAGGAGGAAAAGGCTCCAGGTTCCATTCTGTCTGTAGGAACATTCCCTTAGCCCTGCTGTTGTCACCTCAAGTGACCACCCCATATCCATCATCCACTTTACAGTGCTCTCTCCCATATCCCCAGAGGTCTCTCTGGGTAAACTGGATGGTCTATGATCACACCTCATCCACCTAAACCCATGGCAGCCACTGGCACTGTGACTGGGCCCTCCTGATACTGCTCCCCTCCCCTAATCCAAAACAGCACTCATAAGGTACAATTAGATCATGATGCTCCCCTGCTTAAGATGCTCTTCTAGGATGAAAGGCAAACCCTGCTGACCTCTCCCAGGCTGAGGCTCCACTGGCCTCCAACCACAGGGGACCCTCCATCCCCAGGCTCCACACCTCTCTCCCCTCTACACTTGGCAGGATCCTGGAGACCCCTTTAAGGCTCAGCACAGCACCACCCCCACTGATTCCCCCCAAGGTGCTGGTACCTCCTCCCAGCCCCAACCCAGAAATGATCAGCATTGATTTAGCAGAGGTCAATATCCCACCCTCCCTTTACCCACCTCTCTCTCCCCCCTCACCCCATACCTAGCACAGTGTCTGTCATATTGTCCAAGACTGAGGGAGAGACTTTCTGGGCCCAAAGCATGCCCCATAGTCACCTGTGCACCCTCAGAGGCCAAAGGACTTTTACCAAAAGAGACAAAGACCCTTCTGGGGCTGAGGAGGGGAGAGAAGACAGAGCCTGAGTCGCAGGGAGAAACCGTCCTCACCCAGGCAGACCAGGTTCCTGTAGTTCTCCAGCATCACATCCCGGTACAGCTCCTTCTGAGAAGGGTCCAGGTACCACCACTGTTCCTGTGTGAAGACCACTGCCACATCCTGGAAGGTTACTGGCTCCTGAAACATCAAAGGGCTTTATTTGTGTTTGTCTGGGGTCTGGGCCTCTGATGACCCCAGGGGTCCAGGGCAAGGGGCCAGAGAATATGCAGGGGCTTGTTCTCAGGGGTCTGGCTTTACCACGGGTGAAGATAAATCAACATCAAAGACTTTCTGTACCCAGGTGCCAACAGTCAGTCAGTGAGCATTTATCAGGTGCCCATTATGAATGGCTAAATACAGGGGATGCAAAGAGAGGCAGAGATGTGGGGGGAAGCAGCTTCCAGGAGCCCATCTCCTCCAGCAAACTGCCCCCACACCCCTCAACCTGTCCTAACCCTGCTGCCTGTAAACTCATGTCTCCCTCCCCAATCCTGGATCCCACCAGCCCCACCCCCACCCCTTCTCTTCTGCCAATCCTTACTGACAATCAGGAGAACTAGGTTATCTATAATGCTTTACAATTAAACTAGTAGGAGGAAAGTGCTGTTACGATCCCAGCATTACTGCTAAGGAAACCAAGGCAGGCAGGGATGAAAGGGACTTGCCCAGAGGCACTTGGCTAGTGTCTGAGGCTGGATATGGACTCAGGTTCTGTCCCTGTCACAGCTACGAGAAGGACCTGCGCTCTTAAGCAAACAAGCGATGAAGGCGTTTATAATAAAGGTCAGTCACAACTCATGCTACTTGACCCTGAAGAGATTGTACACAGACAATATTAATGCATCCAAGACATGAAGGCAAAGGTTGAATAGGAAAAAGAACCTCTGTATCTAATTTCCCAGATGAGGGTTTGGTATAACAATTAACAAGTATTCATAAAACTAACAGCCAGTAAGTGGTCAAAAGACAGAAACAAACAGTTCTCAAAACAACAGCTGCAAAGACTTCACAGGATCGTCTGCTCCAAACCGCCAATAATAAGAGGAGCAAACCAGAACATGCAGACTGGCAGGGATGATAAAAATTCCAACTGGAGGGCAGTGGAAGTATAGGTGCATCAATATACCGTTGGCAGAGCTGCAAAATGGTGCCACCATTTGGGGAAACCATTTGGAATTATGCAAGGCAAATTATGACAACGTCCACACCCTTTGAAGCACAGACTCCAAGTCTGGAAGCCAATAACACATGTAGCCAAGAACGGGAAACAAGAGATGCCCCTCAGTGTGGAATGGCTCCGCACACGGTGGTGCCCAGACAAATGACGCCCGTGATGGAGATGGGGCATCCTGGGACAAACCACATGCACCATCCCTCCCCCCAGCGCTAAACTCCAGAGGAAGGTCTGCAGGAAAAGCACGTTGGGGTTTGGTCCCAGTGCCAATCACTTGTAAGGACCAGCGCTCTGGAGCGGGGCACTGGAAGAAAGCTCGGTAACATAAAAGATACACTGTAACAGATAGAGAAAGCAAGTGGGACAGGAGGGGGGACAGGGGAGGGGGAGGGGGAGGGGGAGGGGGAGAGAAAGGAAGAGGTGGCGGAAGGGGGAGGGGAGAGAGGGGAGGAGGGGGGAGGAACCCCGGGTGGGGAGCAGGGGCCGGAGGTCACTCACCTGGAGAGCCCAGGCCGGCGGGGGTGGGGGCGCCATTCTAGTCCGGGCTGGGGCGGAGCTGGGGGCGGGAAATAGACAGTGAGAGTGGCCGGGCCAGAATCTCGCCCCACCCCCTCCCTGGCCCCGCCCCGTTGCCCCATTGCCCCTCCCCTGGGGCCGCCCCGGCCCCGCCCCCATGGCACCTCCCCCCCCCCCCCCCCCCCCCCCCCCGAGGCTGCCCCGGAGCCTCAGCGTTCTCTAGGTGAGGACCAACGGCACCTACCTCGCGCGGCGGGGGCCGAGGCCCAAGGGAGACGGATCCGACTGTAGGCCCCGGGCCGGCGGAGGAGCGGGGGCGCGGAGTCAGGCCTACACCCCCGAGGGGCCCCGCCCAGAGCGTGTCGGGAGCCCCCCTGAGATGGGGGAGGGGAGAAAGGGGCGGAGGCGAGGAGGGGGGAGGGGCACAGAAGGGGGAGGGGCCCGCGGGGCAGGAGGAGGGCAGGGGGCGGCGACCCCCCCCGCGGGCACCGATCACCACGCCTCCAACCCCGCAGGGTAGCAGGGTGGGCACAGGGCGGGCACAGGGCTCCGAGGATGGCCCAGTGAGCGGAAGAGCAGGAAGCGGAAGTCACGTGGGCTCGCCCCTGCCTCCGCTCCGCCGTTGCCCCGACAACCAACCAGGAAGGGACGCCATTTCCCCTCGGGATACCCAAGGCCTTCTGGGAAATGTAGTCCTCGGCGCGGCGTGAGCCTACCGCCTCAGCCAGTCCCCTAGAGCGTTCCCCAGAAGTCGTCCAGGCTCTGCAGAGGGACCTTGCAGGACAGCTGGGAGAATGTTCCTGCCATCCCGCCCCCCTGGTGGGGGAGGGCACCAAGGCCGAGGTCCCCTCCCCCGTCAGGTCCAGCGGACAGGATGGACACGGAGGAGCCTAGAAATGATAGGGTTGGGTGAACAGAGAGGGGCACATAGCAGAGCAGCCTCTCTCAACCTAGTCTGAACGAGCTCGCCGCCAGGGAGGAAGCCGGGTGACCTGCTTCGGGCAGGTGCCCGGGCTAGTCCACACCGCCCGCCTCCGCCCCTCTCCCTTCCAGGGCCCCTTCCAGCCGAGTCCTGGAGGCACCTTCTGGTCCTCACCTCCAGCCCACGCCAGTGGACCCCTGGCGTGTTCTCAGCGGGGTGGCTTCTCCGCTGTCCGGCCAGCTCGGGGACATGGGGTCTGGGTGGAGTTGGCATTCGGGTCCCCCTCCCCCCCCATGGTACCCCGGGGCTCCGGGGGCTGGGGGAGAGGAGGGCTGAATGCTCTCTGGGGCAGGAATCATTCTCCCTCGGAGAGAAGGTGGGAGGGAGATTCCAGAAATATTAAATCCCCACCACCCACCACCCGAGATTTCTTCCGGAGTGAATTCTGTGCTGAAGAGTGAGCATGCCCCTTGGCACAAAGCCTCGCCCCCGGGGAATGCCCTCCTGGGACAGAGGCTTCCTGGCCCACACTGGGCAGAGCACAGGCTCCCCTCAGGGTGAATTCCTGGTCACTCACTGAGTCACGCCTTTGGCCCCATCACCAAGGGGTCCTGAGGAAGGAGAGGGGCTGGACTCAGCCTCCTTCATGGCTGCAGATGCAGCCTCAGCTTCCTTGACTTCCAGCTGCCCAGGGTCCAGTGCGGAGCCGCACTTTGCCACCCTGCATGTTTCCAGAGGCCCCGGGTCCAGGCTAAGTTTCACAGCAAGGAGCACCCTTTGGTCCCCCAGACAAGTGGTAACAGCATTCAGACATGAACTGGGTGAGATCAGCACCATGGAGAGTGTAACCCAGACGGGCTGGGGCTGAGCATGTGGTCTCACTCTACCTTTGAAGTCAACATCCTTTCATTAAAGCTAATCAGTCAGTTCAGTCCTCTGGGACGCCATCTGTTCAGTCCTCTGGGACCCCATCTGTGGTTTGCTTGGCAAAGACACTAAGTGGTTTACTATTTCCTTCTTCAGCTCATTTTACAGATGAAGAAACTAAAAGTTAAGTGACTTGCCTGGGGTCACACAGCTAGTAAGCGTCTAAGGCTGGATTTGAACTCAGGTCTTCCCAACTCCAGGCCTGACACTGTATTCACCATGCCACATGCTGCCCAATCAATATTAGAAAGGTACTAATGGGGGAGGGGCGTAGCTTTGGGGAGGTTTATAGAAAAAGAGATTTCTGCCCCCCCAACCCCTGAGGGTTTTCCAGAGCCCTGAGGTGAGATGTAGCCTCCCCAGGCCTGAGAAGGCACGGCCAGAGGCCCTGTACAAAAGGCTGTCCTGGGGTTTTCAGAGGACACATGGAGCTCTTTCTGCAGGAGTCTCCCCTCAGGTGCAGAAAGACCTCTAGTCTCACATGAACATTTCTGATGTATTGATTGCCACCAGGACCGATGGTGGCATTCGTGGCCACAAGGATTTCTCTCCTCCATGATCGACTCCCCAGGGCTCTTCTCTGGCTGTCCCTCCCTGAACCTGTCCTAGACCGCCAACGGTTCCACAGAAATGCCCAGCTCTGGGGGTGACTCTTTAGTTGGAGGCCTCACTTCCCCATCGGAAAGAAATCAAGAAGCTGAAAATATCCCCTGCCCCCACCTGCTTCATGTCTCTGACTGATTTCGTTTTGTCTGTGCTAAATGCAGGATGACTCCCACTGACTCCTGTCAGCGTTGTGTTTTGTAGCTAGTCCAAGGTTCTCACACTAATCCACCTACAGCCAGGGAGGGAGGACACTTAGACTGTTAAGGTTTGGAAGGATTGGCCCAAACTCACACAGCACAGAGGCTGTAGCAGAGGCCGCTGCTGTTCGTCCTTCATTTTGGAAGAGGACCAGTGATGTGCCAAGTGACGTCTTGACTTGCATGTGAATTGGACTGAAGTGAGGCAAAGCTGCACCAACTTATTGGCCCCACTCTCGCTGTCCTGCAGAATCATCAGTCCAGTGGCAGGACAAAAGACAAGACAACTGGCAATGGCCCAGGATGCAGTGGGATGACCTTGGTGTCTTCACTGTCTGACCATGCTCTGAGGCTCTGTGGTGCCTTCTTCAGCCACTTTGATGGCCACCAGAACAAACTGTTCTCGTCCACCCATTCTGCTGAGGAAAATCTTCACAGACTTGAGGTAGATGCCCCCCAAGTCACCAACAGGTTACTCTCTACCTGATTTAGCCAATCTGTTGGAACAATTTTACTGGGTGTGGCTATAGGACATGCTACAGCATCTTAGAGCAACAGGTGAGAGCTGGGGATAAACTAGAAGCCTTCCCAGTAAGATCAGGGTTAAAACAAGGATGCCTGCTATGATCAATGTTATTCAATATTGTATTGGAAATTCTAGGAATAGCAATAAGAGAAGAAAAAGAAATGGAATTAGAATAGGGAATGAGGTAATAAAACTATCTCTTTTTGCAGACATGATGATAGACTTGGAAAATCCCAGAGACTCAACTAGTAAATTAGTTGAAACAATAATTTTAGCAAGGCAGCAGGATATAAAGTAAATCCACATAAATCGTCAGCATTCCTATATATCACAAACAAGACTGTGAGAACTTGATTTTCCTCTCATATTTAATAACTTATTGTTGTATTAGGACTAAGGTTTTTCCCCTCTTCCACTTCCTCACCAGTATGGGAAATATCTTTTAGAGATTTTCCCAGGTCAATATCTAATCAAACAGTAAAAGAAATTCTAAGTTTGGGCTAATAAGTATATTCCTGTTCACTGTGTTTACTCAGACAGTTCTGGTGAAAGGTAGATTCTCCTATTATCAAGACAAGTGATATAGAAATTGATGTTTCTTTGCAATTTGAGGTACCTAAGCCACTGTACCCCAAAATAACCCGCCTCCCTTGGAGTTAACCAATCAGAATTAGGCACCCCTCAGGAACACCTGCTCTTCAAAGTGCCTATAACTGTTGAGCCCCACCTCCAAGAAGGGTCTTTCATCTAAGAGAGAGATGGTCAAATGGTCATCCTTTTATTAATAACCTGCTGGCCTTATTAATAAAATTATTAAATTACCCAGAAACTATGACTCTTGAACCTTTTTAATTGTCACAGAACCCTGCAAGAAGAGACACTAACATATACTCCATTTAAAATAACTCTGGACAATATAAAATAACTGGGAATAAACCTGCCAAAACAAACCCAGGGAATATATAAACAAAATTATAAAAAACATTTTAGACAAATAAAATCAGATTTAAATAACTGGAGAAATATTAATTCTTTGTGGGTAGGTAGGTCCAATATACTCAAAATAACAATTTTACCTAAGTTACTTTATATATTCGGTGGTATCCCAATTAAATTACCAAACAAACTGTTTTACTGAAGTAGAAAAAAAATTAACAAAATGCATTTGGAAGGACAAAAAGTCAAGAATATCAAATGAAGTAATGGGGAAAATGTAAAGGAAAGAAGTTTATCAGGACCACATCTTAACTATATTATAAGGCAATAATTATCCAAACTATTTGGTACAGTAATTCCAGATTGTTCTCCAAAATTATTGGATCAGTTCACAATTCCACCAACAATGAATGTGTCTCAATTTTTCCACATTCCCTTCAACATTTGTCACACTCCCCTTCAATCTGGTTGGTGCAAAATGATTTTTCAAAGTTGTTTTAATTATCAAAGAAAACTGCCCTGATATATTAAAATCAGAGGGCAAAATAGAAATTGAAAGAATTTTATATATACTGATCACCACCTGAAAGAGATCTCAAAATGAAAACTCCCAGAAACATCAGAGCCAAATCCAGAGCTCACAAATCAAGGAGGAAGTACTGCAAGCCGCCAAAAAGAAAAAAAAATTGACCTCCAAATACAAGACTCAAGGGAAATATTAAAAGATAAAAAAGAAATAAGAAGGACAAAACATAAGAAATGCAATAAGGTTTAACCGTGTTTCTATATGGCAAGATAGTGTTTATAACTCTTAAGAACTTTATTACCATAAGAACAGTTAGAAGGAGTATATGTAGACAGAGGTGTGATATAAGGTGACTTTGGTAGAACGATACCCAAAAAGAGCAAAATAAAGGGGCAAGAAAGAAAATTGTACAAGAAGAAGAAGGGGGAAGAGATCAAATGGGATAAATTATCCCATGTAAAAGAAACATGAGAAAGCTATTATAAAGGAAGGGAAGATGTGGGGGTAGGGGAGAAAGCTTAAACTTTAACTGTCATCAAAATTGGCTCAAAGAGCAAATAACATATACACTCAGTTGGATACAGAAATCTATCTTACCCTATAAGGAAGTAAAAAAGGACAGGGGTACTAGAAGCAGAAGGGAGGACTGAAAAAAAGGAGGATAGATTGGGTAAGGTAGTGATCAGGAGTAAAATACTTGTGAGGAGGGAAAGGGTGGGGATGAGACATTGGGGGGATAAACAAGAGAAAATAGCATGGAGGGAAATACACATTTAGTTATCATAGCTGCAAATGTAAATGGGATTAATTCACCCATAAAACAGAAGCAGATAGCAAAACTGATTTAAAAAAATAGAATCCTACAATATGTTGTTTACAAGAAACACATTTGAAACAGAAAGATACACACTCAGTAAAGGTAAGGGGCTGGAGCAGAATCTATTATGCTTCAGCTAAAACACAAAAAGCAGGGGTGTCAATGATGATCTCAGACAAAGCAAAAGCAAAAATAGATCTAATGAAGTAGAGATAAGGAAGGAAACTATATCTTGCTGAAAGGTCCCATAGACAATGAAGTCCTATTAACACTAAACATATATGCACCAAATGATATGGCATCTAAATTTCTGAAGGAGAAGTTAAATGAATTACAGGAGAAAATAGATAATAAAACTCTACTAGTGGGGGTCCTCAACTTTCCTCCCTCAGAACTAGATAAATCTAACCAAAAAGTAAAAAAGAAAGAAGTTAAGGAGGTGAATGAAATTCTGGAAAAGTTAGATATGATGTATCTCTGGAAATAATCCAATAGGAATAGAAAGGAATATGCTTTTTCTCAGCAGTACATGACACCTACACAAAAATTGACCATGTATTAGGAAATAAAAACTTCACAATCAAATGCAGAAAAACAAAATTAGTAAATTCATCCTTTTCAGATCATAATTCAATAAAAATTACATTCAATAATGGGCAATGGAAAGAGAATAAAAATTAATTGGAAATTAAATTAAATAATCTAATTCATTAAAGAAAATGACAACAATGAGACAATGCACTAAAATTTATAGGATGTAACCAAAGTGGCACCTAGGGTAAATTTTATCTCTTTAAAATAAAATAGAGAAAAAGTGGATCAATGAATTGGGCATGGAACTTTAAAAAACTAGAAAAAGAATACGCTAAAAATCCTCAATTAAATACTAAACTGGAAATCCTGAAAATGAAATGAGAGATTAAAAAAATTGAAAGTAAGAAAACCACTGAACTAATAAATAAAACTAAATGCTAATTTCATGGGGGAGGAACACCAATAAAATAGATAAACCATTGGTTAATTTGATTTAAAAAAGGAATGAATAAAATCAAATTACTGGTATCAAAAAATGAAAGAGGTGAATTCCTCATAAATGAAGATGAAATCAAGACAATTGCTAGGAGCTATTTTGCCCAATTATATGCCAATAAATTTCACAATCTAAATGAAATGGATAATAGCTACAAAAAATATGAATTACCCAGATTAACAGAAGAAGAAATAAAATAAATAACCCAATCTTAGAAAATTAAATTGAACAAGCCATCAATGAACTTCCTAAGAAAAAATTCCCAGGACCAGATAGATTCACAAGTGAATCCTACCAAACATTTAAATAAAAATTAATCCCAATACTGTATAAACTATTTGAAAAAATGAGCAAAGAGGGAGTCCTACCAAATTCCTTTTGTAACACAAATATGGTGCTGATACCTAAACCAGGAAGAGCCAAAACAGAGAATAAAAATTATAGACCAATTTCCCTAATGATGAAGATTTTTAAAGAAAATGCTTGCAAAGAGATTACAGCAATATATCAAAGGGATCATACACTATAGCCAGGTGGGATTTACACCAGGAACACAGAGCTGATTCAATATTAGAAAAATTATCAGCATAATTGATCATATCAATAACAAAGCCAACAGAAATCATATGATTCTCTCAAGAGATGCAGAAAAAAGCCTTTGACAAAATACAACACCCATTCCTATTAAAAACACTAAACAGCATAGGAATAAATGGAGTTTACCTTAAAATGATAAGTAATATTTATCTAAAACTATCAACAAGCATTATTTGTAACAGGGATAAGCTACAGGCCTTCCCAATACAATCAGGGATAAAGCAAGGATGCCCATTATTCACCTCTGTTATTTAATATTGTAGTACAAATGTTAGCTTTAACAATAAGAGAAGAAAAAGAAATTAAAGGAATTAGACTAGGCAATGAGGAAACAAAACTATAACTCTTTGTAGATAACATGATGTCATACTTAGAAAATCCTAGAGAATCAACTAAAAAACTATTTGAAATTATTAACAACTTTAACAAAGTTGTAGGATATAAAATAAACTCACATAAATCATCAGCATTTCTATATATTGCTAACAAAGCCCAGTAGCAAGAAATAAAAAGAAATTTCCTTTAAAATAACTAGACAATTGAAAATACTTGGGAGTCTACCTCCTGTAGCGCCAATGCAATATTCACAGTGCCTACTGCGACCATCAATAACCCAGTGCAATTCTGAATCACGAGATACCACAGACTCTCCACATGGAAGGCAGAACCAAAACATTTATTCAGATACCAGAAAGTCAAATCCATCACAGTTACAAAAGTCTATACACAATAACAATGCAGAGAACAATACATCCCCAAGCCTTCCCCCTACAAAACTTTCCACAAACCAGCTCCATTAACAAATCACAAGCAGGCTCTCTTAAACAAAATCACTAACGAGCTCTTTCACTCCCACGAGCCAGCAGACTGCATCCTTCCTAGCTCTGATTGCTCTCAAGACTAATTTCCTCTTAGTTCCACTCTAGCTCCATCCTTGCTATTCCACCCATTCAGCAAACTCTTCCCACCACAGGCTCCATGTGACTCAGCAGGTCACATGGCCCTATTAATGAATATAAAAGAGTTTGCATTTAAATTACCTTTACACCTATCAAGACAAACTCAGGAACTATATGAACACAACTATAAAACACTTTTCACACAAATAAAGTCAGATCTAAACAATTTGAAAAATATTAATTGCTCATGGGTAGGCCAAGTCAACATAATAAAAATGACAATCCTTCTTAAATTATTCTACTTATTCAATGTCATACTAAGCAAACTATCAAAAATTATTTTATAGAACAAAAAATAATAACAAAATTCATCTGGAAGAACAAAAGTTCAAGGGAATCAATGGAAAAATAACGTGAATGAAGGTGGTCTATCCACACCAGATCTCAAACTGTATTGTAAAGTGGTAATTATCGAAACAATCTGATGCTGGCTAAGAAACAGAATGGTGGATCAGTGGGATAAGTTAGGTACAAATTACATTACAGTCAGTGACCATAGTAAGCTGGCATATGATAAACCCAAAGAGCCAAACTTTTAGAACAGAAGCTCCTTATTTCACCAACACTGCTGAAAAAAATTGGAAAGCAGTATGGCTGAAACTAGGTATAGACCAACACCTCACAGTGTATATCAAGATTAGGTCAAAATGGGGAATTGATTTGCACGTAAAGGGGAAATGACAAAATTAGAAAATTAAGAGAGCATGAAATCATTTATCTGTCAGATTTGTAGGCAAGGGAAGAATTTAGGACCAAAGAAGACAGAGAGAGCATTACAAAATGCAAAACAGATCATTTTGATTATGTAAAATTTAAAAAGTTTTGCACAAGCAAAACCAATGCAATCACAATTAGAAGGAAAGCAGAAAACTGGTTAAAAAAATTTTGCAAAAGCTATCTTTGATAAAGGCTTCATTTCCCAAATATAGAGAGAACTGAGTTAATTTTATAAAAAATACAAATCATTCTCCAGTTGATAAGTGGTCAAAGGATATGAACAGGCAGCTTTTAGATAAAGAAATCAAAGCTATATATAATCATATGAAAAAAATGCTTTAAATCACTATTGATTAGAGGAATGCAAATTAAAATAACTTTGAGGGACCACCTCACACCTATCAGATTGGCTAATATGATAAAAAAAAGGAAAATGTTGAATGTTGAAAGGGATGAGGGAAAATTGGAACACTAAATGATCCAACCATTCTGGGGAGCTATTTGGAACTATGACCACAGAACTATAAAATTGTGCATACCGTTTGACCCAGCAATACCACTGCTAGATTTCTATCCCAAAGACATCCAAAAAAAAGGGAAAAAACCTACTTGTAAAAAATTTATAGCAGCTCTTTTTGTGGGGACTAAGAATTGGAAGTTGAAGAGATGCCCATCAGTTGGGGACTGGCTAAGCAAGCGTGGTATATATTTGTGATGGAATATTATTGTGCTATAAGAAATGACAGGCAGAATAATTTCCAAAAAACCTGGATTGATGTGAACTGATGCAGAATGACATGAACAGAACCAGGTGACTGTTGTATGTGGAAATAGCAATATTGTACAATGAAGAACTGTGAATGTAGCTATTCTCAGCAATATAATGATCCAAGCCAATCCCAAAGGCTCAGTGATGAAGCATACTACCCGCCTCTGGAGAAAGAACTGATATTGTTCGAATATAGATGGAAACAGGCTATTTTTCACTTTCTTTTATTCTTTTTCTTTTATTTGAGTCTTATACAAAATGACTAATATTGAAATGTTTTACATAATTGCACATGTATAACCCATATCTGATCAGAGAGGAGGGAGAGGAAGGAGGGAGGGATAGAATTTGAAACTCAAAACTTTTTAAAACTTTTTTAAAATTGTTTTAATATGTAATGGGGTAATAAAAATATTTTTAAGGTTTTAAAAATAAAGGAAAAAATAAAATATCTCATTTAACTTCAAGATAACTGTAAGGCAGTTGCTATTATATTTTACAGTTGAGAAAATGGAGGCAAACAGGCTAAGTGACTAGGTCACCCAATTAGTAAATGTCTGATCCTGGATTTGAGCTCAGATCCTCCCGACTCCAGGTATAGGGCTCCATCGAGTGGGCCATCTCACTGTCTCAGTGATAGGTCATTGGTGATTTCTTCTCAGAACTTTCACTTCAAAGAAGGGGTAAGGGCAACCTGGTGAGCCAGCAGAGCCCATGAACTAGCAGGCATGCCGTGTGTAGCTAGCTCCTCACTTCGGCTCACCACAGGGTGACTGCACCTGAGGCCAACCATCAATTCCCTGGCCTCTTCCATGTGCCAGCTGAGGTCAGTGACAGATAATACTGTCAGGAGCAAGGCCCTAGTGGTGGAAAAACACTGGGAATACTTGTCCTGCCTAAACATTCTAGGCAACCGATTGGCGGTTCTGACCATGTAGATCATGAAACATCAGGGGAACCAAGGGTCAAGACATTCAGAAGGGGGTTAAAATTTCAAATTCTGCTTAAAACAAGGAAAGGAACCCTAGTGGGGCTGAATCACCCCAAGTCTTTCCCTCATGGACGTAGCTTGGGCACTTAACTGAGAGCATATAGAAGCTGTCTATCTGTCTGTTCTAGGGCCTAAATAATATACAGAGAGGATGAAGATTGAGTTGGCCCACTAGGCTCATTGTCATGGCACTAGATAACACTGTATGAATGGAACAAGGGAAGAAAGGCTGAATCTCCTCTGGTTTTGGCCCCCAAACATAGTCTTGATCACAAAAATTGTGTCACATATGTTCCAGTCTGAATGGAAGCCTTTTCATTTTCCCTTTAAATTATTCTTGCAATATTTTACTTGTATCCATTTCTATGAAAAAAACTTTAAGTATTTTTATTATTATATTAAATATGGGAATTTATTTTGGAAGTCTTGCCAATTAGTCAGTCAAAAGGTACTTATCAAACACCTTCTTAATCTCCCAATCTCCCTGCCTCAGACTTCTCCCCACACCAGCCCATCTTCCACTCACACCCACACATATACCCACACATGCGCACACATACACATACCTGATTTCCCTGACAGTCTCCCCTTTTCACTTCTCCCATAAGTCTCTCCTTTTCTGGTTCTTATGGTAGAGAAGGGTTAAGTTGGTTCCTTTTATCACAATAATAGCTGTAAAATTCTTTTTTTGGTGGCAAAGAACTAGAAATTGAAGGGATGCGTATTAAAGAGGGTATGGCTGAATAAATTATGGTATATGATTATAATGGAACAGTATTATCCCATATGAAACGATGAGGAGGGATGGTTTCAGAAAAACCTGAAAAACTATGTGAATTTATGCAAAGGGAAACAAAGAGAACGCAAATAGTAACAGTAACATTGTAACAATGATGAACTTAAAGACTTAGCTATTCTGATCTAAGATGATTGCCAAGGACTTTTCTCTCAAAACAAGGGAGCAATCTGAGTGCAGATTGAAGCATATAGGTTTTCATTTTTCAAATTTGTCCTCCTTTTTTGCAATATGGCTAATATAGAATTATATTTTGCATTAAAAAAACATTAATAGCTGTAAAAAGGCCTATAGGAAGTGAAGGGATCTTTCCAGTAGCTGGGATAATATAGGTATTAATTTAAGTAAAATACTCTAGATCCTAGATGGTAAGAAGTGAAAGGGATTTTGAGATCAAAGGATACTAGATTCAGAAATGGAAGAGACCTTAAAGGTCCTGTAGTCCAACCCTTTGAGGGTTTCATAGATGAAAAACCTGAGATACAAAGAAATGAAGTATTTTTGACTAAAATGACAAAGCTGATCTGTGTGTTTACCCAGGTCTTTGGATTTCAACTTATTATTATCAATTTCATGAGTAGAGAGTACAGTTAGTATAGAGTAGAGACTTGAAAGTGTTCATCTTTACATTTCATAAAGGGTAAATGAGGCATAACTCACCACTTGAATTCTCCTGCTACTCTTATGGTGAAATTACTTAATGTCCACGGATTTCCTACATTTTTGGACAAATTTCTGCCGCTCATTTATGTATAATAGATAAAGAAGAAAAGTCAGAATCAATAAGTAATCATAAGTTGTTGGGATTGGAAGCTCAATTCCGTGTGGACGGTCTCGGGCGGGTAAAAGTGGGACTTCTAAATCTTAGAGTCTTACGAGGCCCTCCATGAACAGCGGGGGTTCGAGAAGGTCAGACTGAGCTAGCTCGGCTAGCTCGGGTATTTCCGCCTCTCCCCGGGAGATACGTGATGGGTGGAGTCTCCCTGCCCTCGAGATTGTCCCAGATTGGAGCACACCTAGTTACCTAACAGCACGGTATTGAGATGCAAACTGTGCGGCTGAAGGTTAAGTAGGATTGAGGAAGCCTGAAAGCTCTCTCTTAGCACGTGTGGAGCCAAAGAGGATAATAGGGCTCCGCTTCTTTTCTTTCCTCTCTCACCTCCCCCTCTCTCCCCGCTTGTACTTCTACTTCCAATCCCTTAAGCTTAGCCTCCTTAGGAAATCTCCCCCTCTTCCTCCTAAGGAAGGAAGGGCCGGAGAGGCCAGGGCGGGATTGGAATGAGAGTGGAAGCGGAGAGAGGGGAGGGGAGAACACGGGAGGGACGGAGAACCCAGGCAAGCAGAAAGTTAAGGAGCGTAAAGAAAAAATAGACTCGGAGCTCCATCTAGCGGGTGGGATAGGCGAGGCAGGAGAGCATATACTTCCCTCTGCGCCTCCTTATAGCACGCTCCATACTGGAGCGGATAGGACCTGCCTTAGCGGTCGCTCAGTACCCCGGCACTGGAAGCTCAAAGAAAGCCAAAGACCAGTGTGGGGAATAGGAGGGTGCCAAAATACCTTAGAGACAATGCACCCAGTAAAGTGGGAGGCAGAGGATCGCCAAAGGACCGTATGGCCGTTGGTGATTCCAGGACTTAGTTTTAACATCTGGGGCAGAGACATTATGAGCCGCCTCGGGATGAGGTTATCAAATTTTTAGTAAGCGCCATTGCTGTTGCTCTGGAGTCCCCACCCTTGAATTGGAAGTCAGACACCCCGATTTGGGTGGAGCAATGGCCCCTGACTCCAGAAAAACTCCAGGCACTACAGCTACTGGTTAAGGAGCAATTAGCACCCTGGAATGCTCCTGTGTTTGTTAAAAAGAAAAAATCTGGGAAAGTCAGGTTCCTTACAGATGTTAATGAAGCATTTGTAAGCACCTGGCAGCAGCTATACCTAAGTAAAGAGCCAGTATGCATTCTTATCATCTTTACCTTGAAGGCGATCCTCGCTAAACAAAGAAGGGGAAAAGGTCGTCTAATACAATCAGAGCTTGATACAGCTGTCTCAAAAGGCTCACATACTACTCCAGCTATGAGACATTTTAAGATACTAATATGGGGTCCAGGGTATGTTTGTGTCTCCACAGGAAAAGGTGATGCGTGGATTTCCATTAGAAGGATCCGTAGGTGGGAACCGATGTCAGAGGCGATGGAGACGCAGAAGGCGGAGAGCCCAGAGACCCCGGAGAAGGATCATACACCACCTGAGCCTGCTGCTGACAGCTTTAACCTTGCTGCCCAGAGAGGAGGCAGCACTCATCACAACCGCAGACACTGCTGCTGACAGCTTCAATCTAGGCATCCTTTTTTCGCCAGCTGAATGAGGACTTTGATATCACAAACCCAGGACACTTGGGTGGGGAGGAGGTGACCAATTTTCCACTTGTATAGATCCATTTGCAAGATTAAGGGAGTGGTGATGTAAGGCGCCTACACCAGCTGCTCCTCTTAAAATATGATTTGGGATTAGTTGATTGCACTTCCCCTGTTGTAACTCAGCCATTTAGTTTCATCTTTGTTTTATTTGATGCCTCCCTTTGTCAGTTGTGCTAGTTGCAGATTTCTGTGTGAATGAAGTCTTGTTGTAGGGTACTCATATGCTAAAGGCCTTCCTAATCCACTCAGCCTCCAGCCACTGTTTGCTCTAGAGCCAGGTGCGCTCCGCGCAAAACAAAGAAGGGGATATGTTGGGATTGGAAGCTCAATTCCGTGTGGACGGTCTCGGGCGGGTAAAAGTGGGACTTCTAAATCTTAGAGTCTTACGAGGCCCTCCATGAACAGCGGGGGTTCGAGAAGGTCAGACTGAGCTAGCTCGGCTAGCTCGGGTATTTCCGCCTCTCCCCGGGAGATACGTGATGGGTGGAGTCTCCCTGCCCTCGAGATTGTCCCGGATTGGAGCACACCTAGTTACCTAACAGCACGGTATTGAGATGCAAACTGTGCGGCTGAAGGTTAAGTAGGATTGAGGAAGCCCAAAAAGCTCTCTTAGCACGTGTGGAGCCAAGAGGACAGTAGGCTCCGCTCCTCTTCTTTCCTCTCTCCCCTCCCCCTCTCTCCCTGCTTGTACTTCTACTTCCAATCCCTTAATCCTAGCCTCCTTAGGAAATCTCCCCCCCTTCCTCCTAAGGAAGATCCTCCTGCACTTGTAACTAGACCCTGTAATAAAGCTCAACCCCTGTTCGACTCTGGAACGTCCTTTCTCTCATACGTTTATCCGGTTTGGCCAACCGAAGACCTGGGACAAGTAAGAAAGACTCGGGTAGCCCAATACAGGCCTCTAGGCTTGGCAGTTGGCGCCCCAACAGGGATTGGGAGCATAGATAATCCTGGGTGCTTTTGGGGTACACCCGGAAGGGGCTGTGAAAGAAGCGAGTCCCGAATCCTAGATTCGGAAGGAGAGAAAGTGGAGAGAAGTTTCCCAAACCCCTGGGAAAAGGGCAGGGATGAGGAATCAATTGCCAGTAATAAAGCCAGAGGAACAGGAGGTCTGGGCTGAGAATAAAGCTCAACCCCTGTTCGACTCTGGAACGTCCTTTCTCTCATACGTTTATCCGGTTTGGCCAACCGAAGACCTGGGACAGGTAAGAAAGACTCGGGTAGCCCAATACAGGCCTCTAGGCTTGGCAATAAGTAAAATGAGTGACTATAAATATGGGGCTGATTTTATTACCTGTGAGTCTCAGGGCATATCCTTATGGGTCTTTATCAGAAACTCAGATTAGTTCTAACCTATCATTATTTCTGAATGAAAAGAAAATTTGTATTGTCCATCAGATGAACTTCTAAAATGCCAAGAGTAATAGAAAATAATTAAACATATCAACATTTTAAAAAAGAGAGATGCATGAATTACATTTTTAATTGCACATTTTCCTTATTCAAAGAGAAGAAAGTTTTCATAAAGTGCAAAAGTGCAAATGAGGTATGAGTTTCACTTGGGACACAACAATAATCTTAAACATTAGCTAGACGTTACAGCCATGGTGTGGCATGACACTCCAGATAAGTTGTAAGTCATGTACTATGAGCAAAAGTGGTTAACCTCCTCATCCAGTCAAGGTTTTTACTTCTACGTGTTCACAAATGAGCTAACTTAACGCATCCAAAAAAACCTATTGATTATAATTGTTAACATATATCATTCTTGCTATACTTCTACTGCTACTATCTAGAAGACAGTGAGTAAAGGAGAAACATGGAGGAAAGAAAAACGCAATGCGAAGTCTTTTATGAAATTTCCCATGATAGTGATTTGTACTTGTCATTCCAATGATGGAATAGGAAAGAAAAGAAAATCGTAGACTATTGGAGCTGAAAGCAACCTAAGTAGGTATATGGTGCATGATTTTTCTTTTTGCTAAGTTAGTTTCCACAGTGTATTCTTCAAATCGACATATGGAGAATACAAGAAATCCCAGGTCTCACTATGACAAATGAATGACGAAATCCCTGAAATATGTAATAAAGCAACATGAACAATATGACATTTTGGCAAGGGGATGAACCAGAAAAACCTTTAGAACAACCTGTGAAAAATATTTTTCTACATTTTCCTTTATCTTCATTCTAGACCTCCAGTGATTTGATTCAGAGGCTCAGCTGTGACCCTAACCATTGTTACCACAGCATGAACATCCCTTTTAAGGCATCAGTCTACTGAATTTCACAACAAGGTCTCCTTCCAAAATGAATCATCCATGTGAAAGGGCCCGAAGTGTATATCGATAGGAATTCACAATAGGAGCAGGATTTTAAAAGGCATAAAAATACAAAATTCACATTCAAAATCTAATTGACACATGGAAGATGAGAATTAAAGGTTAAAATTTAATTGTACTATTTTTCTGCTGGGACTAGCACATATTAAGTGGGAATTCATACTTGAGAGTGCAAAAGAAATATATCTCTACGATATTTGCCATTTGAGATTAATTCTTTTGTCTTGTTCTTTCAAAATTTTGACTGGAAGGACAGTTCTTTTTGCCTTTATTACCTGACATCTCACCTAAGGTTAGTTTAGTGCATCACCGAGAGCAAAACCTTCACAGGATAAGAGATTTGATGGGGACATCACCGGGAGTTGTGAGAGAACTCTGAAAAGAAATTTTCTCCTGAATACAAATTAGCTTAGAAGAGTACAAGCAGATCTTAATTCTCTCTACAAACAGGTCTGAAACCTCTGAAACATCACTTTCAGCTTTTGAGATGATGATTTAAAATCAATCAGTTACAACTCATTTTAGGTTAAGAAGATGCTATGAAAGTTTACAAAGGAATCCAGCTCTTCTTCAAATACTCCTGCACAGACCCAAAAAGGGCACTGGATCCAATAATGATTGAGAAATCCAAAGAGAAACAACAGGAAGCCCAACCTGAATGCACAAGAAAGGACTGCACAGAAAAGAAACCAAAGACTTTCAGGTGGTAAAAAAATGAGCTCAACATAAACTCAGTTGGCTAGTCCTCCAATCAAAGATGATCTTGCAGGACTTGTAGCCACCAGCACTCAGACCCCTGATGGCCTAAAGGGATCAGCAAGCTTTCTTTCAAAAAAAGTCCTGAGAGGTCAAGAAACCTTTAGTGATCAGCCTGAAGCTTACCTGTGTCTTGACTCCATATATTCCAGGGGAGATAGAAGTCAGAAGTAGGAACCCAAGGAATTGGTAATAGCACCAAAGAGGGTCTGATTTCCCCATCAAAGAAGGTGGGGAAAGGGAGGTGCCAGGCATAGAGACAAAGTCCCAAATCAGGAACTGAGGATAGGGATATGAATAAACCAGTAGAAATATGCAGACACATGCACACACACACACACACACACACACACACACACACAGAGGGGGAGAGAGAGAGAGAACACAATGAGAAAATACTCAGAATCAAGAGCTGCCCAGAAGAAAAGAACCACATAAAAAAGTACAATCAGATTTTGGGATAAGGGGGAAGAGATGGTCAGAAGGAGTCCAAAAGAAAGATTTCAACTACCAAGAAACAAGAGTCAGGCTCACAAAAGACTATGTTGTAACTTCTAGAAAAGAGTGAAAATCTAGGAAGAGGATATTCCTAACGATAAAAGACAGGTTTAAACCAAAAATAACTTACTTTTCTGAACTGGGTATAATCCTTCCAAGAAAAGTGGACCTTTAATCGAGCAGAGGACATTCAAACATCCCTAAGAAAATCAGCAGAGCTAAGCAGAAAATATGTGGAAAAGAGAAACCCAAAGGAACTCCAAGAGTCAACTTTGAAAGCAAATGACCAAAGAGTCACAGAGGTTGTTCAACCTCTGTTAATTCTAAAAATACCGAAGTGCTCATGCAGGTTATCACAACCGTAGTTAATTCTGAAAAATAAAATACAAAAAAATTTAAAAATAAAATCGAAGAGCTAACAGTAGTCATAAGCAAAAAGATCTCTTTATTCTATTGGAGGAGGAAAACTAGACACACATCCTGAGGCCTCCTCTGAAAGTGAAGCGACCCGTGTTAGTGTGGGCAAATCTCAGTACATACATCAAGGGCTACCCTAACCCCTGTGCTGAGGGATAACAGCAACAATGACTGAGTCTCATTCATAGCAGGGCTGCACAAGCAGAACACGGTTTCTGCAACTGCTTATCTGAGCTCATGGACCAGCTGGTTGGTGCTGGTGCGACACAGTTCTGGGATCTTGCTGCAGCTCAGTTCATCCAGAGGGTGAGTGCAAAGGATTGTTGTCATGCCAAGCTTGCTTGCTGGACCTTAGGTCTAGAAAGCAAGATGTCCTCTAATAGTAAAAAAGAGAGGAGTGGTCTGGGCATGGAGATCCTGACAGAAGGGACTCTATTTCAAAGATCTGATTACATTTTAATAGGGAGAAAAGAGGCAAAGGTTCTTTTAAAATATAACTGTCTTTAATAGTCACAAAAACCATTAGGAAATAAAAATGTGGGGTCTGACCATTTTGTTTTGCTTTGTTTTGGTGCCTTGATGGTCCTTTTTTTGAGCCTGGATAGGTCATATAGGAATGAGCTACCATATCTATTTTGTTTGAGGGTCTTAAGAAATCAAAGGAAAATGGGGGAACAAGGAATACATTAGGGAAAGAAAGAGAATAAAGGGGGAGGAACTTGATATTTCTTATTATTGGGGAACCTTAGAAGAGCCGTAACAAATATGAGGGATGGGGTGGAAGGAACCTCATTCCTTCCTGAACTGAATAGTGAAAGGTAGAATGAGCACATACAAATAGACATGCTTAAAGTTTTGTGTGCAAATACACTAAACTCAACAAGGAAAGTGATGGAGTCATGGGTAGAGGAAGATGGGGTTGGAGAAATAGAGTAGGGGAGAGAAAAGGTGCAAGTATGTGAGTGAGCATTGGCCGAGTTGTGGAAACAAGTGCCTTGCCTCCCGTGTCCCTCACACATCCAAGTGTTCGAGCAAATTGATCAATAGGGGGTGTGAACAAGGCCTAGGCATCTCCATCAATCAGCCAATGACATTTCATGAGGTGACAGAAAGTATATTTAAATGACCTAGGAGGCTTATTTTGGCCCTTTGGGACTTATTTAAAATGAATGGGCTGGTTTGAATCTTACAGCTCTGAGTGGAAGTCTCCAAGGAAGGTTCTGAGAAGGAAATGCTTGTGAGGTAGCCTTGACCTCAGTCTTAGTCACAATCTCCCATCCTCAACTTCCCACTTCTTGACTGGAGGAAGAACTAGCGAACTTCAGAAAACCAAAGAACCCAGACTGTATCAACATCCTAGCAGCACCCCCAAAACTGTACTGGGAAACAAGAAAGATGGACACTTCAGAAATGACTGTGAAAAGCCCAGAAGAAAAGCAACATTCTACCAAAGGGAATCTCTAGAGGATGTCAGCAAAAGAACTTCCAGGAGTTAGAAGTTACTGCTTTTTATTATGCCTTCAGGAATAATAACCACGACAGCAGGAAGAGATATAGCAAGCTCTCCCTCTCTCCCCCCTCCCCCACCCTCTTACTGTCATCCTATTTCTTGTTTCCTTCCTCCCTCCCTCCATTTATTCCTTTCTTTCTTCCTTCCTTTCTTTTCTTCTTTCCTTTTCTCTCTTTCTCTCCTCCATTCTCTCTCTCCTCTGTCTCTCCACCTTCTGTCCTCTCTCTCTTCCCTTCTCTCTGGTCTCTCTCTGTCTCTCTCTCTCTGTCTCTCTGTCTTTGTCTCTCCCTCTCTCTCTTTCTGTCTCTGTCTCTTTCTCTGTCTCTGTCTCTCTCTCTCTCTCTCTGTCTCTCTCTCTCTCTCTCTCTCTCTCTCTCTCTCTCTCTCTCTCTCTCTCTCTCTCTCTTCCTCCCTCTCTTTCTTTCTCTCTCTCCTTCCCTTCTTCGGGAGCTCTGACAGAGCTCAATACCCAGTTCTGGGTCACAGATCCAGGATAACCTGAGGAGAAGAAATGCATTTTGGGCTAGTATTCCAGAGTGAATAAGAGTAGTGAGTCTTAGGATATGTAAACAAAACAAGGTTCAAGTTCAGAAGGAAATCACTGTGTGGTTCAGACTTCAGGAGTAGAGTAGGGTCTACATTTTTGCTTCCAGGTGCATCTCAAGCCTGCAGAGGAATTACTAGGACAAGAATCCCAGACCAAAGAGAAGCCTACAGTTCAGTCACTCGGAACCAATGGAGTTTTCCAGATAGTTTATAGTAACTGAGTCCAACAGCTGAAACTTCAAATAGCAAAAACTTAGAGGTGTGCTGCTGAGACTCAAACATGGGTTAGGAAACTTATTACCTTCAAAAACTTAAGTAATTAGAAACTTTTAAACTAGAGAAAGACAATAAATATTGATCTAAAAATATTGAACCAAATGTTAGTGCATAGGCTGCTACAGTAAATATATCAAATTATATCCTCTCTAAAGTTTGGAATTCTGCCAGGAATGAAAAGTTGGTTGAGTATTAGAATATCTATAAGTATAATAGATTGTATTGATAAAAAAAATTAAATTCACATGATCATATCAATACATATAGAAAAAATCCAACAGCTCAGATTCTATCGTACACCCACACATATGTGCATGCGCACACATACACCCACACCCATACTCACACATGCACATACCCATTGGCTGCTGGCAGAGTGTGTCTCACTGAGCAAATCAGGGGCAGCTAGAGGACTCACAGAGAATCAATGCCAAGATTCATCCCTCTTCTCCTTATGTTTCCCTTTCTGCATGAGTGGCTGTAGATACGTAGTAGGGACTCAAGTGAGTAGAGAGGAGGGGTAGCACGGAGTGCTGGACCCAGGTTTGAATCTTATCCAGGCCTTTCACTAGCTATGTAATGAGGAGAAGTCAGTTTCCTCTCCAACCTCAGTTTCCTCACCTATAAAATGGGCAGCACCTCCCAGGGCTGTTGTGAGGATCTATTGAGATAAGGTGTGTATGGATCACTAAGCCCCGCCTCCCACCCGGAAGTCAGTGTTTATTAAGCGCCTTTGTTCCTGAAGATGAAGAATTGCTAGGGTGCCTTACCTCCAGGGGCTTTTATCCTATCAGAATTTTCAGAATAGTTCCCCATCAGCGACTGGGGACAAGGTAATTCTGGGAGAAAAGGAAAGAGTGGCTACGGAGATCACAAAAGACTTCATGTAGAAGATGGTATTGGAGTCTGTCAACTAACATTAATTAATTAAGCACCTACTATGTACCAGGCCCTGGGGATACAAAGAAAGGCAAAAAGATAGTCCCTGCCCTCAAGCGTCTCCCAGTCTAGTTGGGGGGACAACAAGCAAAGAACTTATCAAACACTCTCTGGACAAGGAGGAAGATGGAAGGTGAGAGGAAGGAAAAACCTGAGAGATAGAGCTTCTGGATAATTAATAATCAATTTATTAATTAGGCTAGCAAATAATCAATAAATTGATGGTCAATGGCTTCTCTCAGGAACCAGACACCTAATGGAGATACCGAATGCCATAATATACTTTTAGAAAAAGGGATAGCCCAGGCAGAAGAAAAATGAGCATTTATTGGTGAACAATTAACAAGGAGATGGACTTTCAAATAAGTAGCCCCTTCTGCTGAGAACGTGGCTTTATTGTGAGACTCAACTTCCTCCAGCACTCTAGAGAGAGGAATCCATCTCTGCCCATAGCATTCTGGTTGGTTTTCTCCTTCATTAGCTGGGTCACTGTTGACCTGAAAACTTGTTAAGAAAAGGCAACAAGCTAAATGCATACATTTTATGATTTAATTAATTAATCAATTCCCTATTAAAGACAACAGTAACATAATGCATTATGGAGCCAGAAATGTTCTGGCTACCCAGTGCAGAAATCTTCTGACTTATATACATTTTGCCGTGAGAAAGAAACTCTCCTAATTAAGCAAACCATAAATTCAGTAAGACAGGACAATTAACAAAGCAATGTTGGTCAGGCCTTGGGATTCCAGCTGGGTAAGAAAATCCCACCAGGCTTCCTGTCCTAAACAGGCCTTTGAAGTTGTTATCTTAACAGAGTTTGACAAAAGCTGAAGTTACAACCCAAGGTATCTGTGTTTTCCTTTCTTCACACTAGGATGCTAGAAGAAGGGTCTGATAAGGGAGTAAGGGAGTCCCATTTGCTTGACATCAAAAGGCATCCTCTAAACAAAGGAGACTGTTAGGTCCAGACTCTTCTTAATTCAAACTTTGGCCCTTATTAAAGTCTAAAATTTATATTAAACATTATCATCACCCAATGGAAGGGTGCAAGGGTATGTGGGCTTAATGCTTTAGGGCTGGAATTCAGCTAGATTAGAGTCTGCTTACACTCTAGTCTAAATAACAGCAAAGTCTCGTAGCTGGATGGGGTCCTGCACCAGATTTGTACCCTAGGATTAGGCTAATCTCATCTATCAGCCTTGTCCTTCAGAGACAGGGTGAATGATTTCCAGAGACTGGTCCCTGAATGAGGAAATAGAAAGAAAAAACCTTAATCCTAATTTAATCACTGGTTATTTAATAGAAACATCACAGGTCACTGCAGAGGGAAGATACTAGCATTAGGAGGAAGGATTGGTATTGGCACTGAGTCTGGAAGGACACCAGGAAAGCAAAGAGACGGAGCATCCCAGGCACATGGCATGGTCAGGAGGAGTGGAGGCAAGAGATGGAGTATGAGAAGCCTGGAAATGTAGACCAGGTTGTGAAAGGCTTAAAATGCCAAACAGAGGATTTTGTTTGGGATCCACAGGAGTTTGTTGAGTAAGGAGATGGGGGGGCAGGAAGGGTGATGTGATCAGGCCTGTGCTTTAGGAAACCCAGTCTGGCAGTGCAGTGGAGGATGCACTATAATGGGGAGACGTTTGAGGCAGGGGCATGAATTAAGAGGTCATTGCAATAAGTTGTCCAGACAGAGGCTTTGAGGTTCTGCACCAGAGTGAAGAAAACAGCAAAGAGATTCTTCTTAGAATAGGACACAGGAAAAATAAAGTCAGGAACAAAAAAGATAGAGAGGGAGAGAGAGGAGATTGTTTAGTCAACCACTTAACTGAGGGGAAAGGATAAAAAGAGGGAAATTGAGAAGAAATAGATAACTAAATAAATAAAAGAAAAATAAATCAATAATTTCAAATAAAACCCCCAGGTTGGAGAAAGGGTTGTCATCATGCTATGAAACAAAGCAAAAATAAAAATTCACAATATCAGTGGAGATAAATAGGGAACTTTCATGATGCTTACAGGAATGTCAGACAACAATCCAATCTCAGTATTAAACTTTCAATGACATCACATCTAAATTCATAAAAGAAGAATTAATTGATTGCAAAATGACATATAAAGACAATAATAGTAGGAAATTTTAATGTTCTGCTCTCAGAGCTGGACAAATCTAACAGAAAGACAAACAAAAGGGAAAACATGTTACTGAATGAGCAGCTAGGTGGTGCAGTGGATAGAGTGCTGGCCCTGGAGTAGGAAGATATATCTGGTCTCAGACACTTAGTAGTTGTGTGGTCCTGGGAAAGTCATCTAACCTTGGTGACATCAGTTTCATCTCTAAAATGAGCTGAAGAAAAGAATGACAAAGCGCTCCAGTATCTTTGCCAGGAAAATCCCAAATGGGGTCATGAAGAGTCAGACACGACTACACACCAACACACTGAATTGGTACAAATTGTCAGATAATTTAGAGTGAAAATTCACTGTGTCTTCTAAAAAGGACTCTCGTAGAGACTTGATAATGAAATCCTAAATAGCAAGTGGGTAAAAACAAAATCATAAAAACAACTAATAACCCAATTTTGTTGAAAGCACCAGCTTCCATAGCCATGACCCAAGTTTAAGCCCTTGCCACATAGGAAATCCCCTCCAAATTGACCTTCTTTCTTCAAGTCTCTACTTTCTGGAATCCATCCTCCATACAACCATCGCATTAATCTTCCTGGCAATAGGGAACCTTCAAACTGAGAAGTCTCTAAGACATTATACATGCTTCTCAGTCTGGGATTTAAAGGCCTCTGCCCTGATTTTCCATTTCTCCTCTCAAGCACCCTACATTCCAGGCAAACAGGAGTCATTCCTATTCCCCGCACTTGCACTCCCTTCCCCACATGCAGATCTTTGCTGAGGCACTATTCCAGGCCAGAAATACACAGAACAGGGGTCACAAATCCAAGTTAAACTTCCAGGTCGATCAGGGTCCTCTTGGCTGAGGGCACAATCCTCTGGGGTGTCCTGTGGGATTCTGACTCTGATTCTTCTGTGTTTCAGTGAAAACAGTGATTGGGCCAGTCCCTTTGGTTGGAGGAGATGGGAGGCCTTTCCATTTTGCTATTTTTAAGAGTGTAACTTGTTTGTTCTTCCCTTCCTGGTGAGTGGGAACAGTCTCTCCTTCAGCAGGTAAGGGAAGAACAGAGGTTAAGTAGTCATGAGCAGCCCAACTAATAACTGACCTTTAATGTCTTTCTCCTCCTTGAAGCCCTCTTCTCTCTAGGTTTTCAGGACACATCTCTCTCCCAGCTCTCCTCCTCCCTCTGATGCTGAGGTGATGACAGCCTGCCTCAGGATCGCATAGAGAAAAGTCAGCAAGTATTTATTAAGCACAGACTTTGTGCCAGGCACTTTACTAAGCACTAGAGATTCGAAGAAAGACAAGAGCCAGTTCTTGCTCCCCAGGAGCTCAGTCTAAGGCAGAATCGACAGGACCTGTACCCCTGATGTGAGTGGGAGAGAAGAGCTGAGGATGACCCCTAGGTAGGGAGTCTGGGTGACTGGAAGGAGAGCAATGAGGAAGCTGGAGAAACACAGTGAAGTCCTCTGCATAGAGATGATAATGGAACCTAGGGAAATGTCAAGGTGAACAAATGAGGTTGTATCAAGGGAGAAGAGAGCCCATGGTCCCCAACATTAGTGGGGATGACCTGGATAAAGAATCAGGAATCATAAAAGAGGCAAGCAAAAGACTTATTAGTGGAGGGATAAAGAGGGGAGGTGAGAGAAAAACATGAAGTTTACTCTCATCACATTCCACTAAAGGAAGGAATAAAATGCACACTCATTTTGGTATGAAAACCTATCTTACAATACAGGAAAGTGGGGGAGAAGGGGATAAGCAGGGTGGGGGGGATGATGGAAGGGAGGGCATGGGGAGGAGGGAGCAGTTTGAGGTCGACACTCATGGGGAGGGACAGGATCAAAAGAGAATAGAAGTAATGGGGGACAGGATAGGATGGAGGGAAATACAGTTAGTCTTATACAACACAACTATTATGGAAGTCATTTGCAAAACTACACAGATATGGCCTGTATTGAATTGCTTGCCTTCCAAAGGGAAGCGGGGGGAGAGGGAGGGACGAAGAGAAGTTGGAACTCAAAGCTTTAGGAACAACTGTCGAGTACTGTTCTTGCCACTAGGAAATAAGAAATACAGGTAAAGGGGTATAGAAAGTTATCTGGCCCTACAGGACAAAAGAGAAGACGGAGACAAGGGCAGAGAGGGACGATAGAAGAGAGAGCAGATTGGTCATGGGGCAATGAGAATGCTTGGTGTTTGGGGGGGGAGGGGAGAAAAGGGGAGAAAATTTGGAACCCAAAATTTTGTTAAAATGAATGTCAAATAAATAAATAAATAAACAATTAAAAAAAAAGAATCAGGAAAAAAGAGTTGGAAGGAAGAGTTAGGCAGCAGGCAGAAGGAAAACCTGGAGAGGAAAGAGGACCCAGAAGAAGGCGGTGATGGGCTCCCTCTAATCTAGAACTCTTGGCAGTTTTGCGATGGTTCTCTGAGGATATACAACAACTGTCGTTCATCTCTGTGAACATACATACAGTCCCTATGGATCTGTCCACCTAGATTCTTGGCCCAAGGCCCCACCGACCAGGAAACCACCCCTTCCTTGGTTAGCTGTATTCAGTAAACCTCATTCACAAGAACACTTCATAACAGAGCGAATGAACCATACAAACTTTACTTATGTTTATGTAGTCTTTACTCATGACGAAGTAAAATATATATATATATATATATATATATATACATATATATATATATATATATATATATATCTATATATAATCCAACTATATTACTACAGATCTTATGTGGGCTATCTACACACCTCCCATTTATTCTAGAATTAGGCAACCCTCAACCAATTCATAAGTAGAAGCCAAACCCATACATTTCCGGAGATTTCTTACAGACTTGCTCTCCCCATTAGTGCTAGACAATACACTAAGTGCTTAATAAAGGCTTTTTATTCATTTGTTCTAAAGCGGTTCCACTTCTTGGTCTGTGTAAGTTGAGGGATCTCCTGCTTCCAAGTGAGTTAGCTGCTCTCTGGTTCCTCCTCTGGGCAGCCATTAGCAATCTGAGTTCAGACACTGAATCTGTATTCTGCTCTCATTTTTCCTTGATGTTGGCTACTCCACTCTCACTACACCTGAAAGCCTTTCCAGGCCCATTGGAGGCACACTTTGGAGTAGGGAAGGACAGGAAAAGCAATTAACCTTAGCAAACAGAGTGTAGACAGCTGTTCTATAGGGACTAGAAGGGAGAGGAGGCCAGATAAGGATTCTGAGAATTTTTTAAAAGTGGACTTGAGGAAGCAAGTTCCTGTCACATCAACACAATTTTCAAAGAAAATTAGCCTAAATGTGGGAGTTGTTGGGAGGAAGGTGATTGGGGGACTTATTGCAAGTAAAGGGTTTAAAAAACCTAGCACAGAAAAGTCAACCACCACTAGATTCATGGAATTCCCCAATTTTCCCTGAAGTACATCACCTGACCAAAATTCTTATATCCATTTCACTCATAAGGATTTAAATTAACAGTATTTCTCTTCTACATGAATCGTCTGATGTTGGATAAGCTGTTTGTTCAGATAGAAGGCTTTCCCACATTCATGACATTTATAAGGTTTCTCTCTGGTATGAACTCTCTCATGTTGAATAAGTCCCGCCTTCTGGCGGAAGGTCTTTCCACATTCATTACAAATATGAGGTTTCTTCCCAGTGTGAATCATTTGATGTCGAGTGAGGGTTGCACTTCGGTTGAAGGCCTTTCCACATTCATTGCATTCAAAAGGCTTCTCCCCAGTATGAATCATCTGATGCCGAGAAAGGGTGGTGCTACAGTTGAAGCCTTTTCCACATTCATTACATTTATAAGGTTTCTCGCCAGTGTGCATTCTCTGATGTTGAGTAAGCTTTTGCCTCTCAGAGAAGGCCTTCCCACATTCATTACATTCATAAGGTTTCTCTCTAGTATGAATTCTCTGGTGCAAATTAAGAGTTGAACTGCACCTGAAGGCCTTCCCACACTGATGACATTCATACGGTTTCTCTCCAGTGTGAATCATCTGATGTCGAGTCAGAGCTGAGCTGCAGCTGAAAGCCTTTCCACATTCATCACATGCATAATTATTTTCTCCAGTATGAGTACTCTGATGTAGAATAAGCTGTTTGCTCAGGTAGAAGGCCTTCCCACATTCCTTACATTCATATGGTTTCTCTCCAGTGTGAATTCTCTGGTGCTGGGTAAGTCCTGTTCTCTGTCGGAAGGCCTTTCCACATTCACTGCATTCATGAGGCTTCTCTCTCATGTGGATCGCCTGATGGTGCGTAAGCAGTGTGCTCAGGCGGAAGACTTTCCCACACTCATAACATTCATAAGGTTTCTCTCCAGAATGGATTGTCTGATGTCGGGTGAGCAATGTGCTCAGGCGGAAGGCCTTCCCACATTCTTTACACTCATAAGGTTTCTCTCCAGAATGAATTCTTTGATGTTGAGTAAGCTTAGACCTCTCACAGAAGGCCTTCCCACATTCACTACATTCATAAGGTTTCTCCCCTGTATGAACTGTCTGATGTCGGATAAGCTGTGTGCTCAGACGGAAGGCCTTTCTACATTCTTCACATTGATATGGTTTCTCTCCGGTGTGAATTCTCTGGTGTACAATTAGCTCTGCCTTCAAGAAGAAGGCCTTCCCACATTCACTGCATTTATAGGGTTTCTCTCGAGTATGAATTGTTTGATGTTGAGTAAGATGTGCCCTCTGGAAGAAGGCTTTCCTACATTGACTACATTCATAAGGTTTCTCTCCAGTATGAATTCTCTGATGTCGAGAGAGAGTTGTGCTGCAGGTGAAGGCCTTCCCACATTCATTACATTCATAAGGCTTCTCTCCAGTGTGAATTCTCTGATGTTGAGTAAGCTTCGACCTCAGGCGGAAGGCCCTCCCACATTCATTACATTCATAGGGTTTCTCTCCAGTATGAATTCTCTGATGCAAAGTCAGAGTTGAACTACAGCTGAAAGCCTTCCCACATTCTTTACACTCATAAGGTTTCTCTCCAGTGTGAATATACTGATGTCGAGTAAGATGCGTCCTCCGGCAAAAAGTCTTCCCGCAATCATTGCACTCATAAGGTTTCTCGCCGGTATGAATCATGCGATGGGAAATAAGAGATGAGCTACGGCTGAAGGCCTTCCCACACTGATTACATTTATAAAGCTTTTCCCCACTATGAATTCTCTGGTGATAAATCAGGTGTGTTTTCCAACTGATCCTCCTACCTGCATTAAGTTTTTCTGAAGAATGAAGACTCTTGATGGGTTTCTCACTTCTGAGCAAACACCTTTCCACAGACATTCCCTGTTTGGGAAATAGGATCTGTCGCTCACTGAAGTTTCTGTCATACATAGTAGATTCCCGGCCTCTCACATTAGAAGGAGATTTTCTTTGGGAAATTTTCACTTTCCCATAATGTTCCTTCTCATTCTTCTGCTGACTCTCTAACCCAGCCTCCCAGGATTCTCTCAGGACGGAGACACAAGACCTGTCCTTTGTCTGTCTCTCCTGAGATACTGGTTCCACTGAAAGGCTGAGTTCTGGGGCTGACTCCTTGGTTTGGGGATTGGATGTCCAATCTGAAAGAAAGAGAAAGTGTCACTATACCTTGTACCCTCTGCTGTACTCTTATACTCATGTTGTGTCTTCCTCAGAGAATCCTCAGAGAACTCTAAGGGTATGACCACAATGTCACCTTGTTACAAAGTCATTGGCCATTTATAAAAAGCTTTTACCTTAATCTCACAGCAGTCTTGCATGGCAGAGAGGTCAGTTATTGTACTTCCCAGAGAAGGAAAGTAAAGCTGAGAGTGACTTAATGAGCAACTTAAAGTCATCCAATTAATAAGTAGCAGAGGAAGGATTTGAACCATGGTCTCCTAACTTCCATCATTGTGGTCTTTCTCCCACAGCCTGAATTTTGTTCTCCTGTCTTACCACTATCTCTACCATTCCCAAAATGATGTCTGATACTGGTGAGAGAAGGGGTTACCCTTGCCTTTACCTTGTTTATGCACAGAAGCTTCTAGTGCTTCTCCACTGCAAATCATGCCAATTCTTAGTCCTAGCAACAGACTTGATCTTAAGAGAAGGGCCTTCCATGCCTAGGTTCTTCAGACTGTTCAGTATAAAGGAGGGATGTATTTTGTGTCTAGGTCAATTTGTTCTGCAGATTCTGTTGTTTAGGTGATTGTCTATGTGCATGACCCAATACTGAGAGGCAGTGCAGCAGAATGTGCTGCCCTTGGGACTGGCTGTCCTTAGGACTGGCATGGCATGGCGGGTACAAGTCCCATCTAGGGCAGATGCACCCTGGCTCTTAATTGGGCTGAGTCATTTAATATTTCAGGGTCCCAGGTAATTCTCTAATCAATCAATTGCAAGGACTTAATAAGCATGTCCCAGACACTGTACTAGATAATAGAGATCAAGATAAAAGTACTTGCCATGGACGGGTTTATGAAGATGGAAGATGGAACATTTTGTGTGAAGAACAGAGAGAAGGGGAGTGGGGCTGGACCACAGGCCAAGGGATGTGTCAAGGGGAGGAAGGAGAGACTGAAAAGGAGCTGGGACCTCAAGGCAGTGAGGAGCTGTGAAACAGGGAAATGACCTTGCCCCGGTCAGATGTGGGCTTTCAGACTATCTTGGCTGCCATGTGGATGGGCCCAAAACAGAAGGGAGCAGAAGTAGTGAGAGCAGTGGGAGCCTCAGGGCACTGTAGGATGACCGGATGTTAGTGGAGAGAAGAGGGTGGATGCAGAAACACTATGAGGGTGGGATCACTGAGACCGAGGAAATGATCAGGTAGCAGGGTGATGGAGAGGGAAGAACTGATGATGAGTTTGACTCCAAAGAAGGGGGAAGAGGCAGGAAGCCAGTCATTGGCAGAGGGAGTTTCCTCACAAGGAACCAAGTCCTCACCTGATGCCAGTGAAATCACAAGTCCAGGCAAAGTTGGGGTAAAAGCTTCCAAAATCAACATCCCTAGACCTGGCCTGGCTAGCTCATCTCCAGAAGGATGCAGAGGGTTTGGATGTTTCCAAGTATATGACCATTGGGGTATTTGCTCTCTAATCAGCATCTAGTTCGAATCTGGTCCAGGTCATCCTTCTATTCTCTCTCTATGCTCTCCTTCAAGGGTTGGTCTAATTACTCTCACTACACAAAAGCCTCCCAAACCGAGATGACAGTCCTAACAGGACAGCTCTGCAAAAGTGAAGGGAAAATGGTTCAGAACTTGGAGTCATCAGAAAGACGGAAGAGAAGGCCAACATGAGACAGGCCGCTTCCCACTGAATTGTGGATAGCTAAAAATCACACATTTGAAATGTGAGAAAATGTGGGAAAATGAGACAATGCCCACTGGTGGGGAGGTAGAGGTGACCAGGACCTATGCGGCTCTCACCCAAACCCTGGCAGGAACAAGAGTGACTTAAATGCCTCTGATAGGGCCTGCCTGGAGAAGAACAAAGGCAAATCCACGCAATGGGAGCAGCCCAGCTGTTCAGTGACCGTGCTCCTCCAAGAACCACACCTAGAAAGGCATCACTGAAAGGGAGCAAGGGCTTTCCTCTACAAAAATATTCAGATGCTTGACCAGGAGAGGAAAAGCGTGGGAAGGGGCCCTGAGTCTGACAGCCAGAGAGAGGCACTGGACCTGTCAACAGAACCAGAAGCAAGACCATGTATGTGGACCATGCTGCCCCCACCTAGGCAGTCTGCCTCTGCCAGAGCCAGACCCAGCCCTGCCCCAGCTCCCCAGTCCATGGGGCCTGCTACTGGCCTTTCTAACTGATCCCATCCCTCCCCCACTAGGAGGGGAGCTCCTGGAGAGAAGGGCATGTCTCAGTTCCCTGTTTGCGTCCCTGCCTCTTCACATGGGGCTAGGCATGTTTGTTGTTCAGTCAGGTCTGACTCTTCAGACCTCATTTGGGGTTTTCTTGGCAGGGACACTGGAGGGCTTTGCCATTTCCTTCTCCAGCTCGTTTGACAGAATAGGAACTGAGGTAAACAGGGTGAAGTGACTTGCCCAGGGTCAAACAGCTAGGGAGTATCTGAGGCTCCATTTCAAGTCAGGTCTTCCTGACTGCAGACTCAACATTGCTCAGCTAAAGTCCTCTATCAGCACAGCCCCTCCAGGGCAGCGTGCTCATCCCCACCATGTCAGGGGATACACCTGCTAAGGGGAAGGAAGATGTCTCAGTCCTCATCCAAAAACCTCGGACCTTGGACAGCTCCCAGGCCAATGCTTTACAAAGCTCCCATCCACAGTCCCTCCTCATCACCCCCCAAACCCCCCCACACCCCCGGTCTCAGGCACTCACCTGCACAGCTGCTTCTGGAGACACATGCCCCTGGCTGCCAAAGCTCCTGTCCTCGCTCCAGCCGGTCAATCACCTCCGGTTTGCATGCTGCAAATCCTACTTAGGGGAAATGGGACCACGCTTGGGCCATAGCACCCACTCAGAATCCTGTCCAAGCCCCTCTCTCTCTCTCTTTGGAAAAGGGGGACATGCCAGGAAGCCCCCCACCTCACACTGTGGCATCAAGGGCTTCCCTGGGTGTGTTCCCAGCAGTGCAGAGGGCATTTACACTCAGGCCCTTCCTCTGACCCCTGCCTTGCTAAGCAGATGGAAACCTCTGCTCTGAGGATCTGTCCCAGGACTCCAGGAGAGAACCTGGGTCCTGAGGGAGCAGAGTAGGGGAGACACCATAAGGCTGCTAATATCCAGCTTCACAAAGGTCTCTCCCCCCAGAACATGCAGCACTAGTGGGCACAAATAGACCAGGAATCTCCACATGCCAAATGATAACTGCTCAACACTCACAGAGCCCTCAGCATTTCCTGTGAGGAAGAGAGGAAGCCCACCCCCCCAGGGGCATGGTCCCAGAGGCAGCCATCCTCACCCAGGGACACCAGGTTCCCATAGTTCTCCAGCATCACCTCCCTGTACAAGGCCTTCTGAGGAGAAGCCAGCTGCTCCCACTCCTCAGGAGTGAAGGTCACGGCCACATCCTGGAACGTCACAGATTCCAGACCCAGCAATTGTCTCTGAGGGGAGATTGGCAAGAATTTCAGGGGAAGGGGTCCTCAAAGTATTACAAGTCAAACACGGAGTAACTGCTCTGGGGTCCTCCATCTGGGAGCCCCAGACTGTGAGACACATCATCCAGGAGAGAGGATGGTGCATTGGAAAGAACACGGGATGTTTAAGGGAATGGAACAGGCATTGATTAAGCACCTACTGTGTTGCAGACACTTGCTAAGAGCTTGACAAATATGACTTCATCTGATCCTTGTGACCATCCTGGGAGGGAGGGGCTAGGATTAGCCCCATTTTAAAACTAAGGGAACTGATCCAAGACAAGCCCAAAGAAGCACTGATGAAGCTGCCTCCAGAGAAAGAACTGATATGGACTGACTTGAGATCGAAATAGAATCTCTCTCACTTTCTTTCTTTTGAGTCTTATACAAAATTACTAATCTGGAAATATTTTGCTTAATCGTACATGTATAACCTATTATCTGATCGCTTGTCATCTCAGGGAGGGAGAGAGGGATAGAATTTAAGTTAAAATGTTAGAAAATTGAAAAAAAAACTGAGGAAACTGAGGCAAACAGGTTAAGTGACTTGCCCCGAATCACACCACTAGGAAGTGTCTGAGGTTGAATTTGAACTTGGGTCTCCCTGACTCCAGCCCAGGGTTCTGTGCCCAGAGGCACCTCCTAGCTGCCCATGTCAAGGATTCTAATATTTACAAACTGATTCTTTTTTCCACCTCATCAAGAGTGAGCTCAAGAGACATTTCCATTCATTGACTTAATCCAAGACTTCTTCCCTCTTTTGGTCCAGGAATCAAACACCTTTGATAAGAAAAAAGTAAAAAGATTTCTGGAGGTTGTTTCAGAATTCATAGTTTAAGACTTTTCCTCATTTAAACTGGGCCAAAGACCTTAAAGCACCATCATAACATTCATTTGCAACATGTCACCTAGAGAGGGGAGGGATGGATGGTGCTTTATATTTTTTTCTGCAGGATTCAAATAAACATGAGCAAAGTTATACAGATGGATACAAAATGAAAAGGTCAAAATCAAAAGAAAAAATATGTATCCTATGACCAGACAGATACAAAGGACTAAAAGGAAACCAAACTCCAAATAAGTGGAAAATAGTGAACAGATGAAACATGGCTTCCATGTCGCCAAAGGACAGAACGTTGTACACGCTGCAAGATGTGGTCCCTAGATCAACTATGTTTGTTTACCGGTTTTCCTTTGTTACCAGGAGAGGTTCTAAATGGAAGTGGGAGAATGGGAAGGGTATTCCCAGCAGCGACTGAGATGAGAAAATGAAAGGCATTAGTAAAGTGGATTATTTTTTAAGGGGGGAAATGGTCTAACAGAAAAAAGATGGAAGAGTAGTAGGATTAATATTTCATAAAACAAAAATGTCTTGCAGTGTTGGGGGTCAATCATACTCATTGTAGCCTCTGTGGGAGGGTCACCCCTTAGGTCACTGAAAAACTAGTTCCCTCTATTCCTTCTCTCATCATGGGTTCCAGAATAATCCAGGGGCATGTTTTTTTTTTCATTATTTATTAAAATACAACACTTCTCACTAAATAATAAATTACCTCAGAGCCCCCTCCCCTCTACTTTACTTGAGAAGCCTCCATAGCCATAAAGAGTTGAAGTTCAGAGCTCTTGACAAATCAAACCTTCTGATCTCTTGAGTTGACATAAGTCCCAAATGTGCTGGTCATACCATTTATTAACAATGCAATCAGTCATATCACAGAGCCATGAGTCATTATTTATAACTCTAGAGCTTCAAAAATGAGCAATTAGATTTATCCCTAAACCCTCATGGTAACTACTGTTGGCAGCCTCACTTCTGAAAACACAGTCCCACCATTTCATTCACTCTGGATACCAGTTCAAGTCTCATCTCAATAATCCTCTTCCAAAGTTAAAGGTTAATAACACTGGCAATCAGAGGGTTACGAAGCCTTTACAGATGTTATCTTATTTTATCCTTGTCACAACCAGGGGTTGGCAGGGGGGAGCCTTAACATCCATTCTCTTAGGAATGAAACTTCTCTTCATTTTTTTCTGAGTCTTCTCCCATATTATCTCTTCCACCAAGACATGCATATCTCTCCAGAAGGCCTGTTTTGTACAGACCTTCCCTACAGGAGCTGTTAGACTGGAAGCAAACTGCTGCTATCTTTGAAGATACAGCCCAAGCATCTCTAGTCACTATGGAACAGTCTGAGGAGTCCAGGGTTACAGGAAACCCACCCTCCAAGGCAGCTCCCCCCAAATGATACCAGACCCCCAGAAGTAGGCTACAACTTCTGTTCAGGGTCCTAGGGGCATCCCAGAAGGACTGGGGTTCCCATCACTGCTGCTCACAAGACCCAACCAGTGGGATCCCCATTGACAATCGGCCAACCAGAAGTAATGAGCTCTTTAGAAAAGATAGCTGTTGAGAAGGTACAGCAAGAACTTTAGGTACACAAAGTGGTTCTGTCTGGGAGTCATGTTCTGCCTTAGTAGGACCCTCAGGCTCTGGGGGAGGAGGGCACCACACTCCCTGAAGCTGCTTTTCCTTGATGGGTTTAGTTTTTCCATTGTGTCTCTCAGCTCCCAACATAGATGGGGCCATCAACCCCTGCTACTCTGGTGATGGTGGAGGTAGAGAAACAGATGCACTGGGTTAGGTCTGGAAACTCTGGATCTTGGATCCTTTTGAGGTTCACAAGGTCATAACCTGGTCAGTTAGGGTAGGAGGGAGAAGACAGAGAATGAAGGGAAGAGAGAAAGAGAGATAAGAAGAGAGATAGACAGAGAGACAGAAACAGAGAGGCAGGGAGAAAAAGAAATGGAGATGAAGAGAGAGAGAGACAATGAGAGAGACAGAAACAGACAGAGAGAAGCAAAGAGAAGCAGAAATGGAGAGAGAGGCAGCAAAACAGAGAGAGACAGAAAGACAAAGACAAGAGAGAGGCAAAGAAACCCTCTCCTCTCCCCAAGAGCAAGCCCCTCTTCCAGCCCATTGGTCATCCATCAAGCTCCCACTTAATCTAGACCCAGAGGCCTTTGGGCCTGACTCTTTAGGCCACTGGGAATTTTTTCCAATTGACAAAGGACTTGCCATTCCTGGTTTGGCCTTTAGATTACCTCATTCAATAGAGGTTACAGGCCTTTGGTGAGTAAGTGAGGCATAACCTCACCCTTACACTAACTAGAAGACCCAAGGGAAGGATGAGGAGGATGCTGGAATGGCAGGCTCAGGGCGAACCCCCACCTCTGCTAGATCCTTTAGTGTTCCCCAATGTAAAAAGAGGGAGCTGGATGGCCAGCTCTCGTACCTGGGATCTCAAGCTCCTGGTCTGTCACAATCAAAAGAGAAGAAAGAGAGGCAGGAAAGAGGACACTCACCCTCACCTGGTGGGTCCTGGTCTTGGGGACCATAAAGGCCATCGAGTCTGGCTGAGCTCACTCCTCTTGGGGGAGAACAGAAGCTTCCAAAGGCAGAGCTGGGGAGGAAAAGGGAACCCACCATGAGACAGCCTGGCACTGCCTTGGAGTCCCCAGAAAATTTCTGTGTCCCTGCCTGCCCCATGGAGGTCACTTCTCCTTTACTGGCTACCTACTGTATACAATATACAATACTGTATATAACACTGTACCTACACAATTGTGTACCTACACAATCACCCATTGGGCTCAGTAATGTGGGCAAAGACAAACAGCAACCATCCCCTGCTTTTCAGGGAGCTTGTATGGAATTTGACATGTCAACATGTAAAAACAAGATAGTGGAAGGCAGGGAGAACACTAGAAACCTGGGGGACCAGAGAGAGCCCCAAAGGAATCTAAGACTTCCTAGAGCCAGAGAGGAGAAGTGGGCATCTTGGAGGCAATGACAGCAGGGCATAAACACCCAATAGGCTGGAACATGGAGCTCAGGAAGGTGAGTCACAAGAGGGAAGAACTGGAAAGCTTGGGCTGAAGCCAGAGGGTGATGGGAGCCTTTTGTCTAACCCATGGGCAACAAGGCACTATGGAAGATTTTCAAGGTCTGTCAATTCCACCTCTGCTACATCTCTAATCCATTTCACCTCTGCACTATCTCTGGTCCATTTCTCCTCTGCACCACTACTGGTCCATTTCACCTCTGCTCCATCTCTGGTCCCTTTCACCCCTGCTACATGTCTGGTCCATTTCACCTCTGCTACATCTCTGGTCCATTTCTCCTCTGCACCACTACTGGTCCATTTCACCTCTGCTCCATCTCTGGTCCCTTTCACCCCTGCTACATGTCTGGTCCATTTCACCTCTGCTACATCTCTGGTCCATTTCACCTCTGCACTATCTCTGGTCCATCTCTGGTCCATTTCACCTCTGCACCATCTTTGGTCTATTTCTCCTCTGCACCACCGCTGGTCCATTTCACCTCTGCTACATCTCTGTTCCATTTCCCCCCTGTTACATCTCTGGTCCATTTCACCTCTGCTACATCTCTGGTCCATTTCCCCCCTGCTACATCTCTGGTCCATTTCACCTCTGCTACATCTCTGGTCCATTTCACCTCTGCTGCCTCTCTGGCCGATTTTACTTCTACAGCATCCACCCAATATACCTCCTTCTCTCCTCTGACCTTGCCCCCCACCCTGCTCCAGCCAGACCCTTAACCCCTCAAGCTGGGACTACTGCAACAGCTACTGGGGGGTCTGCCTGCCTCAAGTCTCTCCCCACTCCAGTCCATCCTCCATTCAGACACCAAAGGGATTTTTCTAAAATGTGGATCAAGCACAGTACCTTCTATTCCATAACCTGCAGTGGTTCTGTATTGTCTCCAGAAGCAAATACAAAATGCTCAGTTTGTCATTCAAAGCCCTTCATAACCCAGCCCCCTCCTCCCTTTTCATTTCTATTACACCTTACTCCCCCACACATTCTTCCATCCAGTGACACTGGCTTTCTGCCTGTTGTGATTTTGACTGTCAGATAGTTGACATTTATACAGTGCCTCCAACTACCAGGCACTGGGCTAAGAGCTACAAGTATTCTCCCCTTTTTTCCTCAACACAGCCCTTCAAGGTAGGTGTTCTTATCTCCATTTTACAGATGAGGGAACCAAGGCACAGAGGTCAAGTGATTACCTAGGGTCATCTATCTATTAAGTGTCTGAGTTGGATTTGAACTCGGGTTTTCCTGATCCTGTTCTCTATCCACCGAGCCTCCATCTCCCGTCGACACAGCCTGTCCCAACTCCACCTACAGACCATCCGGGCATCTTTTACTCCACCCTAGTTGGGGAAGCCTCCCAGCCCCTTCTGATGCCAGGGCCTGCCTGCTGGCCCTGGCATTAGACCTGAGCTTCGGGAGGGCAGGGACTGCCTTTCACCTCTTTTTTGTGTCCCCAGGGCTTCTTAGGCAGCACCTGGCATACAGTAGGCACTTAATAAATGTTTATGGATGAACCGAATTGCCCTTTAAGAAGATCTGTAAAGGCAGAGGGGGAGGGGGCAGAAAGAGGAGCAGTGGGGACCAGAGGAGGAGGGGGAGAGGGTAAAGAGGGCGTGGGATCAGAGGCGGAGGTCGGACTCACCTCTGACCCCTTCCGCACAGACCTCAGAATCGGAGCCAAGTCATGGAGCAAGAAACGGAAGTGACATCATGGAGCGCATGCAAAGAGCCTGCCCCCCACAGGCCCTGCCCTCTCCGTTTCCATATCAACCAGCCCAAAGCCACCTCAAGGCTGACCCTCTTTGATGGACTTGGCTTTTCTCAGGGATACAAGGATCGAAGACTACAGAACTTTGGGGTCTGAATGCAGATGGAAGCGGACGACTTGCTTCCTTTTTTGAGGGGGGAGGTCTTTTTTCTCGTGGCTTTCCCCTTTACAACAAGGCTAATGTGGAAATATGTTTGATATGATTGTACATGGATAGCCTATATCCGATAGCTTGCTGTCTTGGGGAGGAGGGGGTGGAGGGAGGGGGAGAAAATCTAGAACTCCAAATCTTATTATAAGTGAATGTTGAAAACTAAAAACAAATAAAATTTTGGGGAAAAAAAAAAGGAAGCTTGTTTGAGGAGAGGAAGTGGAGGTACCGTTGTCAGAAGCCTTCTGAGAATTTAGCCACAAGGAAAGTTAGCAGAGAAGGAAGGAATGAGAGAGCGCTTTTTCAGGTTCGGGGAGACAAGGGCGTGTTTGTAGGTAGGAGGGAAGGAGCCAGTAGAGGGAGAAATTTGAAATACGGGAGAGTGAGGATGACAGAAGGGGTGATTTGTTAGGGGACGTGAAACAGAATGGGATCAATTAAGAAGGTAGAGGGGCAAGTCTTGGCCAGCAGTGAGACCACTGCATCGTGTTCTATGCATCTATGGGATGAAGGAGATAGGGGAATAAAGCACCTGATGGGAGATAGTGATGTGGGGAGAAAAGGGAGCTCTTGGGGAACAGCCTCCTGTGAAATATGAGGTAGGGTCTCAGCTGAGAAGGTGAGGGAGAGGAGCCAGGGAGCTGATGAGGGAGCAGCACTGAGGGAGGGCCCAGGGACATAAATTTATAGCAGACCCAGCCCAAAAGGCCACATGATTTTCTCCACATTCCTCCAGCAGCACGTGTTTAGGAGTGATCCAAAGCTCAGCTGATCATAATCAGGGACATAACTGGGGTAAGCTACTCAAGAGAGGAGGACGACAGGGTAGAATTGAATGGAAGAGAGCAGCAAGTGCAGGGCAGATGGCCTGGGAAAGAACTGGGAGTCCAGGGACTGGAGATGAATCAGTAATTAATTTATATTATAAAATTATGAAATGGGGACAGGTACTTGCCAGGAAAGCCAGGACTAGCAATAAGAAACAGGGCAGCAATCCTTTAATAAGGCACAGAGACAAGTGGTGGAAAATGGGGAGGGAGACAGAGCTGGACAGTGGGATGGTGAAGGAAGGCTGGTACCATGGGGCTATCATGGGGAGGGAGAGAACCACAGAGCATCTCCCCCATCAGTCTGGATTAGCAGCGCTGGGAGTGCTCTGCAGTATGGACCCCATGGAGGGAGGAGAGGGCTGGGGGACAGGGATTGGAGGTCTCATTTTACAGACCGCCTGTTCTATGCACCATTAATTCATGAACCCATCCAAATCACCTCCAAGTCATTGGTAAGACTGCAAAATTCTCAGCACTTTTCTGATGTTCTACTGGTCCCTCTTTCCCTCCCTGAGATGACACATTTACATATCATAGGACTGGACACCTGGACAATCAGCACCCACATGGTTTTTCCTTATTTGGTACGTGTTACTAGGATGTGAATTTTGGTTAATACAGGATACAATTTGTAAATTATGCTACAGTTTGTGCATGACTTGCAGGTTCCCCTTTGCAATCTTATTTCCTGCTAAAATGTACTAGAAAGGGAACTGAAAGAGAGGGAGTGGTAAGGGGGGGCCAGGACAAGACACAATTTTCATACTGGAAGTCATGGTGCAGATAAAGAGTGATGGAGGGGAAAGCAGAGAGACTGGTGGAAAGCCAATCAATTAGGGCTGGATAAAGGGGTCTCAGAATTCTTGAATCTGGAGGGGGTACTTCCATGGGCAATAACCATCTCTATGGCTGAGGTGGGGTGGAGAAGGAGCTAATTGGAGGTGAGCAGAGGGGAATAAGGCTTAGGATGGTTCAATGTCTGATATTAGCATTAGTGGTTAGGGTGTGAGGGAGAGTCACTAAGTAGGGCAGGGAACAAACCTTTATACAGTCCCTACTATGTGCCCACCTCTGTGCTAAGCACTTTACCAATATCATGGAGGCCATCCACTCCATGCCCCGCTTCTTACCTCTACACCCTGAAGATCTTCCTCCCTCATCGCCCATTCTCTCCTCTATGGCTGCAAAGTCATCATGGTGCTGAGTCTGAGGGCTCCTGTGGACACTCCCAGTGGCTCAGTCTTCTTACTCAATCCTTTGGATGCCCAGTATTGACACCTACAATACTTTAGACATCCTATAAGCAGGGGAGAGGTCAGCAGAACCGTGACTTTCTGCTTCTCACATTTGCCACTCCTCCTTTTCCTTTTGCTACTCCAGTGTTTGAAGTATCACCCAACAAAAGCCATTCCACTTTCTCCTCTCTTGGATCTCCCCAGGGCTGCCCACGAACATTTCCCACACATCAGACACCTTCACATACATGGTGATCTCACTTCGCTTGGATGTGTCTTGTGCCTTCTGCTCCACCATCCAGATCCAGATTAAGCCTGGGGGCAGCTTCCAAGTCAACGAGAGGCTTGAATCTGAAGTTTTGCTCCTAAGAGTTCGGCTTTTCCTTCCTTCTCAGTCATCCTCTTTTGCTTACATCTAATGAGCAAAGACAACAGGGGACTGAAAAGAGGTAGGGGGAGGATGCTGGTATCCCAGGCAGTGAGCAGGGTAGAGCTCCAGGGAAGCCAGAGGGGAACGAAGAGGGACTGTCCCTGGAGGGAGGATCCAGGGTAAGATGACAGGAGAAGAAAGTGGGTGCTGAAGTCTCCAGGGCAGAACCAGAAGCAATGGCGGAAGCTGCAGAGTCCAATTTTGGCCAAAGGTGAGGATGCTCGGGGCAAGGTTCCACCTCCCTAGAGACCTAGCAGTGGGAGGATGACCACTTGTATGGGCTGGACTCGGGGCTCCACTCAGGATCTGCCCTCTCCTGAGGACCTTCCTCCTTTTCTAGATTCTCCTCTGCTTTCAGCGTCTTCTCATAGTAGCATTCATGGAAGTAAAACCTGAACCTAGAGATTGTTCCCATTCTCTCCTCCAGCCTTGCCACACAACACCCTTCCCCTCCATTCTCCCCTTCCTGGGGGCTCTCCTTGCCCAGCAGACCTACAAACCCATCCAGGCTTCCTTCCCTGACTCAACCCTTCCCTCATAGGCCCAAATTCTCCTCCAAAGTCCAATTTATGTTGCAGACACCGCTGTCCTCCAAGTCACTTTGAGTTTGGAACACATGGTCCAGGGGCCCTTCCCCACAAAAGGACTCTGATCGCCCCAACACTTGACCCCTAAGAGTCCAGGGGGATGTCCAGCTGCTCTTCTGTTTTGCTGCGGGGGCTCACGCACAGTGCCTCTACTTACTGCAGCCAAGACCTTGGGGGACATTCTTTAACAAAGCTCAGGGATTGGATCGTGACCCGTGTCACCACGAACAAGACAAAGAAGACCCTTTGCAGAAAAGGGGCTGCGTGTTTCCTCAAGTGTAAAGGAACACACACAGAACGTTCTGCACTTCCTGGAAAGGTCGGCCTAACTCAGGGGCCTTGCCTTCGACTTCTGCCCAGCCAGGCTTGGGCTTCCACAGACCTTGAGGTCCCGAAGTCAGGCCCCTGGGGCGGGAAGTCAAGGCTGGAGATGGAAACAGCTACTCCACAGGCTTGCAATGGTCCAGTGTCCAGGCACACCTAGGCAAGCACGGAATCCCCACCCCCACCCAAGCCCCAAGAGAAGAATAGGGGAGGGGAAGTAAGGATAGGGCGCGGCAGGGGGCGTGGTCCGGAGTCTGTGATCCCATTGGCCACAGCCTCCCTGCGGGTGCCCCTCTCCCTATTGGCCTTCTTGGCGCTGGGCTGTCCCTCCTGTCGCCAACTTTCTCACGCAAAAGGTGTTCATTGGATGGACCCGCCCCCCCAGGCTCCTCTCTATTGGCTCCTTCTTGGCCCTCCCCCTGCTCGTGTTTTCATCCCCACGTGAGTTTCTCACATTGGTCACTCTACTAATGACGTCCATCCTCCTGGAGCTCTCTGCGAACTCCAGTTCCACGCGACCTGCTTTCATTGGTCCGCTCAACTGTCTGTCACCCGACCTCTTTACGCTCCCCACTCTTATGGGTTCATTTGTCCAAGAGCCCGCCCTAGGCCACCTGCTGATTGGTCACCCCCGTCCTCCATTCATGCCTTTTCTTCTCCAACACTGAATTCACTCAAGCCACTCTACCCGCCTTTGATTGGCCCTGACCTCCCGGGCCCCACCTCCTTAACCTAGTCTACCTTATGATTGGCTGTCACGGTCATTCCATGTGAAAGTAATCCTCATGTGGGATGGTTTTGGATTGGCCAAAGAGCGCGTCAAGGAGAGGGCGGGGAGCCCTGTGTCTGGCTTCTTTGGATTGGTCCATTTGTGACAAGGGGCGGGACTATATCCACGCCCCTCGTACCCATTGGCTAATCACAGTCAGGGCGGGCGAAGGGCGTGTTCCCTTCTCGTTCATGGATTGGCCAGCTGAAGGGGCCCCGGGAAGGGGGTGGGGCAAGGCTTCATTAAAGGTACCGGATGCTGCAGGACCAGCAGCGGCGACGGCAGCGGCCAGGGCAGCAGCGGCGGGGGCAGAGATGGCGCAGCGGGGCCTGGCGGCCGAGTTCTGGCAGGTGCCGGCGGTGACGCGTGCCTACACGGCCGCCTGCGTGCTGACCACCGCGGCCGTGGTGAGGCCCCGCCTGGGGGTCCCCTAACCTGCGGATCTCAGTATTCCCTGCCCCGCAGACCTCGGGTCTCCCTGCCCGCCCACAGCCCCCTCGCCCCATCCCCCACACCCCCAGACCCAGGGTCTCCTCGTCCCCTCCCCCACAGCCCCCATGCCCCTTTCTCCCAACCGAGGCGGGGGAGGAGGGTCCGACTGGCCTGTCCCCACGTGTTCCCCCCAGCAGCTGGAGCTCATCACCCCATTCCAGCTCTACTTCAACCCCGACCTCATCTTCAGGAAGTTGCAGGTGACAGCCAGGGCTAAGGCCGGGGTCACGGTGGAGGCCGGGGGCGAGGGGATCAGGGAGGGCCCCCTCCTTGGCCTCCCCCCAACCCGGCCCCTCCTTCTCCCTGCGGCAGGTGTGGAGGCTCATCACCAACTTCCTTTTTTTCGGGCCCCTGGGATTCAGCTTTTTCTTCAACATGCTTTTCCTGTATCCTTTGTAAGCGCCCCCACCGGCCAGAGCCCAGCCCCGCCCCGGGTTCCTCCGGACGCAGAGGGGGCTGGGGCCGTCCAGCCTCCTCGCCCTCTTCGTTCCCTCCTGCGTGCTAAGGTCGGGGGACCCCAGGACTGAGGAGCCCCCTCCAGCAGCGAGTGTTCTGGGGAGATCTTGAGGAGGGGGATGGGCCGGGGAGAGCGTTAGTTCCGGCAGCCAGGCCTTTCCAGCTGCCTGCCCCACTCCAGACTATCCAGTTGGGATGTTTCCGATAGCGCCCCTAGGTACAGGTACTGCCGCATGCTAGAGGAAGGGTCTTTCCGGGGACGGACGGCGGATTTTGTCTTCATGTTTGTCTTCGGGGGAGTCCTCATGACAGTATCCTTCCAACTGGGTGCCAGGGCTCCAAGGCCCAATGGGAAGACCGCCCAGCGGAAGGAGGCGGAAAGGACTGGGTTCTGATGCTGCGTCTTGACAGGGCCTCGCTCTGGACTAGAGGTTACAGCCATCCCAGGGGAGGGCACCTGCGCCACACTGCCCTTCCCAAAATCATCATGATCCGAGCAGGAGGGAGGTTGATGGAAGGACGGTCCCTCAGGGAAGGCTCAGTCAGGCCGTGGAGAAGCCTGTGAGGCCGGCGGGGCACAAGAAGGGTGGATTTCTAATCCTTCTTTGCTCCCGGCCCCAGAGTCTCAGGCACATCCCACACCCCTGCTTAGTGGACAGATAAAAAAACTGAGACCAAAGAACTAAAGTGACTAATAATAGGAAGCTGGTGTATAGTTAGCGCTGCCCCCATTTTAGACCTGGGGAAACTGAGGCAGGCAGCGTTGCCAGTAGGAAGTACGAGGCTGGATTCGAACACGAGCCCAGCGAAGGGAGACACTTGGTCTTTGGTTTCCTCACTCAGGAGCTCCCAGCTGTTCGGGCTCCTGGCCAGCCTCTTCTTTCTGAGCCAGGCCTTCACCCTCATGCTGGTGTACGTGTGGAGCAGGCGCAACCCATACATTCGGATGAATTTCTTTGGCCTCAATTTCCAGGCGCCCTTCCTGCCCTGGGTGCTCATGGCCTTCTCACTGCTCCTGGGCAACTCCATCCTGGTCGACCTACTGGGTGAGCAAGCGCTCGGGGTTGGAGGGAGGGGGGTCTGGATGGCAGGGGCCCAAGGGGAAAGGGGAGGGGGTTTTAGGTTCCTTGACTACCCAGACTGGGCATCCATTCCCAGGCATGTGTCTCGGGCTGTCCCCTCCCTAGCCAGCCACTTAATGGGCCTGCTCTCTCCTCACTGCTCAGGGATCGCTGTAGGTCACATCTATTACTTCCTTGAAGATGTCTTCCCCAACCAGCCTGGGGGCAAGAAGCTACTGTTGACGCCCAGCTTTCTGTGAGTACCCGAGCCCTGGGGCTGGGATCACAATTACCCTCTTCCTCCCTGTCCCAAAGTCCCAACCTGCGGGGGCCTTCTCATCCCCTAACCATCCAGGAAGGTGCTCTTCGATGCCCCTGAAGACCCAAATTATGGACCCCTACCTGAGGAGCAGCCAGCCAGGGACCACCTGCAGTGAACTGGAAAAGGTGGGCCTAAGGCTCCGGCCAGGAGGTGCCACCCGTCCCCTCCCAGCACTCAGTGCTCCCCACCTCCCCTGCTCGGGGAGACCAGAGCTAAGGTACAGCCACCAGATGGATCTAATACTCGGCAGCCTCTGGGCAAGTCTCTGCCAACTGGTGCCTTCTTGCATAAGGCTGGGGCTGAAGGTCACCCAGGCCTGACCCTAGGGGCTTCCAGGTGGCCTCCAGCCCATCAGAGCCTTCCTGAGCAAAGGGCTGGGGCATTGTCTGTGTGGAGGCTGACCAAGGCTGACCACTGGCCTCCTGGGTGGGGGGATGCAGCCTGACTTCAAGGTTAGAAACTCTGCAGCTTCTCCCTGGGGCCAGATCTGCCCTTACAACCTTAAGGGCAGTTCTTTCCCCATTTGGTGCTGAGAGGTAGGGGTCAGCCCTCTCCCAGAGCTGGCCTAAGGGGCAGAGGAAGGGCCCACAAGGTTCAAAGCCAGAGTCCCTGTGTAAAAAGAGGCCTGAGGGGGATCCCTGAACACATGGAGAGTTTGTTACTCAAAGCATAGTCTCCTTGGCTGGGGGATGGCAGTTAGTGCCTCAGTTTCCTTAGTTGTAAAATAGGGACACGCATCTACGGTGCTTAAATAAGTCTGCTGCAAGATGGCAGGAAGGGTGTACAGGTATGAGGACCCTCCCAGGCTTAAATTGAGCTGCTCCTCTCATCCCCAGGACTTCCATCCTCCTTTCTGGGACTACTACTTCAAGCATCCCACACTCCTGCTTCCCCTCACCCCCTACTCCAAGTCCCACTCTTTCCTTCCCTTCATGCCCTGGAACAGGATCAAATCAACTGTACCATAGTACTTGGATGGGGCATGCCAACCTGCTCAAACCCCCATCACTATTCCAACAATGAAGCTCACTTTTATGTCAATGTAAGCCCCTCAAGGCAGGGACTTCCTTGGCTTTTGTACCTGTACTCCAACCATACCAGACACAATAAATGCTTTTTCAGTAATGATTCCACAGCCTTGAGGAAGAAAGGAGTGGTCTAAACCAGCCTCCTCCATAGGTGGGTGTGGTGCTAGGCAGCGATTACTGGTCTTCTAAGACAGAGCTGCCCGGGCACCAACATGTGGGACTTCTGCTCCTCCCCTGTTGGCCCCAAGGATGGGTGCTTGCTGGGTTATTTCCAGGCCTCCATGACCACAGCTACCTCTCCTCTGGGTCCTGGCCACAGATCTTACTTAGCTTTCTCTCAAGGGAAGGGTTGGGATGTCGTGAGAGGTCCATGGGCCTTGGCACCCTCTACCCCTACAGGCTGGGGGCTGATCTGTGTCCACCAGCCATATGTTAGTACCGCCATGATAGAACTGGCACAGGATTCAAAGCCAGGGCCCCTACAGCCATCATCTATCCTGGCTGCTGCCCCAGGCCAAGCCTGGCTAGCATGACCGCCAGGTATCTGAGAGAGGAGGAGAGGATGTCCTGACCTCCTGGGGAGGTCAGCTGAGGCAGGGCACAGCAGTGCTCCAGTGTTCTGAGGAAGCTGCTCTGTGGTCCAGGAGCCAGACAGAGGCAGGCATCCTTTGTGTGTGGTTCAGATCCAGCCTCAAGTCTCCTTAGTGGAGATCATACTAGCACTTACCTCACCAGACTGGCAAAGCACTTAGCCTAGGGCCTGGCACACAGTAGGCACTGAATGATCCACTCCCTTTTCTAGCGTCCTTGCCCAGGGTCAATGGGCTGGCTCTCCCGCAGACCCACGGTGCCCAAGAAGGGTACCCTAACCCAACCCCCCAGTGCCCCTATCAAGGGCTATGCCCAGATCACAGCCTTAACTAAGGAAGTGAACACCCCACATTCTCTTTATTTAAAAAAAATCTTCCTAGCTGTGCCAGGGGCACCTATACACATGAAACAAACCCTCTCAGACCAGAAAAGCCCTTCTGCACCTCCCCTGCCCCCAGGCCAGGGACCTGATCCACAGTCAGACTGGGCAGGGCAGTGGAAGAGGGGCCCCAGGGAAGGGCAGCTACCCCTGCCGCCAGCCTCCTGCCCACAGAGAAAGGGAAAGAGGGCCCCATCTTCCAGAGACTTCACTGTGAAGGGCCGGTGGCCTACCAGGCTGGGGCCGTGTTGGCCAACCGTCTCATCCGCCTGTGGAGCAGAAGACATAGTTAAGAAAGAGAAGAGGCCAGAGCACCCAGCTCACACCCACCCTCCCTCACTTCAAAGCCCCAATCACTGATCACTGGAGAGTGAGGGCAGAGACATCCCTCCCACTCTGAACCACAGCCCTCCTTCTAGCATTACCCAAAGCTGGCAGTCCAGAGGACCCTGTTGGGAGAGAAAGCCCTGGCTAGCTGGGGCCCTGTGCTGGGAGTCAGGACAAACCTGGGCTCAAACCCAACCTCAAACACAAGTTAGGTGACCCAGGGCAAGTCTGAGCCTCAGTTCCCTCATTTGTAAAATGGGCAGGACCCAAGGAGATCCTACTCGCACAGTAAATGAGCACATGGCCAAGGCACCTGGTGTTCCTGTCCTGGTCTCTGATCTTTTTCTCCATCTCAGCATCTGTCAAGGTCTCCAGGAGTGGGCACCACTGGTCAGCATCTCCTGTGTTCCGAATCGCAATCTCCACTGTGGGCAAAGGGTTCTCACTGAGGGAAGGGACAGACACGTGTGTTGGGAAGGAGATGCTGTGGACACTCAGCTCCTTCCCTTGTTTCCTGGCCCCTGGCAGGGCCACCTCAGTGCTCTGCTATGGGCTCAGCCACCCACACCCCCCCCACACACACACACCCACACACACACACACACACACTGTGCCCCACACCAAGCTCGGCACTACACACACACGCTCACACACCTGGGCATGGGCCCCCACTGGTGTGCCCTGTGCACACACCCGGGCACACACACAGCAACACACTCAGCCTCAAAGGCCCCACGCAGGGCCAGAAGTTCACCTTGCCACTCTCTCAGCTGGCCAGACTGGTCTTTCCTCCAGCACCATATCCCAGGTGTGGAATGCCCAGCCCCTTTCAAAGTTCAGCCCAAACACCACATCAAGGACTGCATCCTCCCCAGTCCCCCTGCCCCTCCTGCCCCTTGATGTGTGGTCACTATCTCCTCGAGGGCAGAGAGCAGGGGCTCAGCGTTCTGGTCTTGGTAGCCCTGACCTCCACCAACTCCTATTCTCCTGATGAATCCACATTTACAAAGAGGAGATGAGACAAAAACACAGAAGATCTAGCTGGGTGGGCTGAGCCAAGATTACGAGAGGAGACAAGGAGGAAGAAGATCCCACACCTAGGGAATGTGGGTGCCAAGGCCCAAAGACACCATTTTGCTAGAATAGAGAGCGTGTGAGAGGGAGTCCCGTGAGCTCAGCCCTTGGGGCCCAGGAAGGAGCACTTGTCTTCTCTCCCAGAGTCAGTAGGGATCCACGGAAGCTTCTGGAGTACAGCAGTTACCTAGGCAGACCCACGCTCTTGAAATATCAATTTACCATCTGTGCTGAGGACTGGAAAAAGGAGATACAGGACTCAGGAAGACCGATGAAACTAATGCAAAGCCTAGACTAGAGGTGACAAAAGGTGAGCTAGGGAAGGAAAGCTGACAAGTTGGGACAGAGCCACGCTGATGCGGCCAAGCAGTGGGACCAGGGTTTGGGGCTGAGCCTTGGCAATGTAACCAAGCCAACAGCAATGGGGCAATGCCAAGGAGAACGGCCCCTGAGGGGCGATCCAGGTGGAGAACAGAGCTCAGGGAAGTGAGGGCCACAGAGCAAAGATCCACGCTGACACATCCATGCATATGGCTGACCCTGTCTATCCCGGGCAGCCTTAGTCTCAGCGTCACAGAGAGCCCTCCAGATGTGTTCCAGCCTGGCCTGGGAGGCTCTGGGGCAGAAGTCTCCAAGCAGCATTGCTGTCTTCAGGGTGGGCTGTTCAGGGAGGAATGAGGTGGATGCCACCAAGGTCCCTTCATCTCCCCTGGGCTTCTGGGATCTGCAGCCATGAAGGGAATTTCTGCACTAGGAATTCCCCACACAGATGAAAGAGCCGATCTAGACCCAAGAAAGAAGGCCCTTACAACAAAGAAGGCCCTCAATCACATTCCTCCTGAGGGAAATCTTAAGCCATGCTTTCAACCCCAAGGCAACCACAACCCAGGTCTATGAAGCTGACTCAGAGGCGACTGGTGGCACAATAGGTATGGGCCTGGAGTCCTGAGTTCAAATCTGAGGCTGGCCATGTAACTCTGGCCAAGTCACACTGCAGGATTGTTGTAAGGACTGAGCGCTCTGGGCCTGGCACACAGCAGGCACTATGTAAAGATTTATACCCAAACTCTGACCCTGATGGGCAAAAATCATCTGCCCTCCCCTCCTCTGACACATGAGTGACAAACATGCCAAACCAGCATGTCTGTGCCCATGTCCTGCCCAACTAGACAGGACACTCTAGGAAGGCAGGTCGGGGCTGTTTTCTTTAAGCTTGGCATCTCCCCCACCTACCACCTAGTCCTGTGCTCTGCACAGAAAGCCACCTGGCCTGAAGCAAAGCTGCTGACCCTCATCTCTAGCCCAGTGCTCACAAGGCCAAGGGCCAGGCAAGCCTGTGGAAGGGGGGGAGCTAGAATCTCCTCTCCTCCAAGCTGGGCTCCACCTGGTGATGGGACTCTCAGCAGAGGGGCTGACTAGGCCTGCCCGCCCCCTCCCAAGCGCTTCAGACAACAAAGACTCTCCCACCTCCACCCCAGGCAACGAAGAGACAGATGAGTGACTAACGACTACTGACACAGGACTGCCCCAGCAAATCCTGAGCTGGGTTTGGGTCTTCGGAAACTAATGGAGCACAGGCCCAAAGCCCATTAATCATGCCCAGCGAGCGGCCCCTCCTGGAACAGACACAGGCCTGGTTCTAAACTGATACCAGCTGGAGGCCAGCTGTCCCAACTCTGGAACCAGGCCCTTTAGGCTCTCTCCCACTTACGTAGTACAGAGCGACTTGCCAAGTCTGTGGGATTGCCAGGGTCCAACCCAAGCCACCTTGGGTTTGGCAGGGCCTGGGAACTGGGAGACAAGCAGCTCAGGGAGCCAGGGAGCCAAGGGGACCTGGGAAGGGGCCTCAAGCAACCTCTGCAGGAATTGCTCTGGGGGGCAGAGCCCAGCCACCCTAGGCCCCCTATGAGCCTACGGCCACTGTCCCTCCCCAGTATGGGGGCAGGAGGCCACTTCATGACTTCCATTCCTGTCTCTGGGATTACCCTTCTGCCTTCAGTTCTGCTCAAGCCCGAGGCCCACACCAGCTTTTCGTGACCCCCACCCAGGTCCTGTGGTTTCACCTACTACTGGCAGCTCCCCAGCCACGCAGTCTCTAGAAAGGTGACACTGCACAGCAAGCCCTTGGGGCAAGATCCCCATTGACCAAAACTGGGTGAGGGAGGCTGCTTTCCCCTCCTCTCACCCTCTCTGGGCCTCAGCCTCTCATCCCCAGGACCAAGCAGCCCAGAACAAGACGCCAAATTCCACCCCTGAGCTCGGCCCACCCTCATGGCAGACCTTGGATGGCCTGCAGTGCCCTGGGAGGATGTCACTGCCTCACCCAAAGATACTCTCAGCTGCTCATAGCATCATGGGTGGGGAAGGGCCCACCCCCCCCAGGCAGCACACAGTGCCCCTCACAGCAGACGAAGGGAGGCTCCCCACCAGCCCCCAAACACATGCACACATGTAATAAAGCCATGCCCAATGACTCGCCTGGGTTCTGCCTTCCTTGCCCCTACAGCAAAGGTCAAAGAGACAAAGGTGAGGCCTGCCTCCGCCCGCTATGTCCCTACCTGAAAGCGTAGGTCTTCTGATGCCAGCTGAGCTGGCCCCGAATGCTGTAAGCAATGGTGGTGACAAATTCTCCTCCAAGGCCCAGCTCTGAGCACAATTTGAGGGCAAACTTCTCAGGGGAATTTTCCTTCTCAGACATGTCCCACTCGAACTGGTCGACCAGAGAGATGTTTCCCACATGGATGTTCAACTGGATGGTGGATGTGAGAGAGAAGGGAAGGACATTGCTACAGGCTCAGCCCCCTGGTGGCCCCCACACCAGGCAAATGCAGAGCCAGGATGACCCTGGGCCATGCCCAGAAAGCGGCCCTCCCCATCTCAGAGCATCTGCTAGAGAAAGAGGGGCCCTGTAATCCATAGGTGTTAGCAGACCCTGTGGTCTGTCATGACCATAATCTAAGCATCCTAAACTGGCGAGGGCCACTGCCCTGGCCTCAACCCCAGCGTCCCAACCTGCCCCAAAAGAGAGTAAGGGTGCTGGGGAGAGGACAGCAGGCACCACCAGGCATCTGCTGTGGACTTGCTGGCCAAGGACAGGGCAGGAATCAGATCTTCCTGACCCAGAGTTCAGCTCAGGAGATGGGGGCCGGAGTCCAAAGGAGCACCTGGGTCTAGGGTCCAGTCCCTCCCAACCTTAAGGGCATGTACCCCTCCATGCCCCCCTAAGGCCTGAGTCTGGGTCTACACCGGGCTAGAGAGCCCCCCCCTCTACCTCAAAGAGTCTTTCTATCTCCCCAGGTCCTGAGCCTGGGTCAACAGCACGCTGGGAAGGCCTCACCCCTACCTTGATGATGACTCGCTGGTCTGACTGGTCCTCCAGGAGGCTATCAGTGGGATAGGACTCTATCTGCTGCCGAATGGCCGAGGCAATAGCAGGGACAAAAGTCAGAGGGTTCAGATCGAGGTCGTCACAGAGAATTTCTGAGAACATTTCTGGAGTCATCAGTTTCTCTGAGATCAGAGACGAGAAAGACAGCCAATGAGACAGGACAAGAGACGCCCTCCTCCCAGATGCCCTGCTGGGGAGACTGAGGCCAGTCACACAAATGATGTTTGTGCACATGGATTCTCCTGGGTGCTAAGAGACCCAGGCCCAGAAACCCAGAGCCACAGGGGGTCCTGGAGGCCTCTGGACCACACGATGTGAATGGTGTCCTGACCTCTATTTTTCCAAAGACAATCTCGTTGCCCTCCAGGCTGGTGTGTCCCAGCAGGAGACTGAGGCAGGACACTGGCATCTCCCCCAACCATGGCTCCAGACTAGCTTCCCTGTAATCCCAGAGGCCCAATCAGATCCCTTCCTGGCTTTTCTATTACAACATCAGCTCCTTGTGAGGACTCAGTCAAGGAGGGTAGAATAAGTGATGGAGACCTGGGATTTGGACCTGGGATGTTCTCAGAGAAGGCTCTTAGGGGTCAGAGCCCGGCCTGCAGTGAGGAGGACTCCAGTTCAAATCTGGCCTCAGACACTCACTAGCTGTGGAACCCTGGTAAAGTCACTGAACCTGTCTGCCTCAGTTTCCTCAGCTGTAAAATGGGAATACCAGCAGCACTTGCCTCCCAGGGTTGTGAGATTCTATTAGCACACTTCCTGACACACACAGTAGGTGACTATAAATACTTGCTCCTTGGACAGGCAGACTGACACTGGTCTCAGGCTCCATTCACAGCCCGGCCCCTCTTGTCCTCCTCCCAGGCGCTTGCAGGTTGGCCTCCAGAACCGCAATCTTGGGCCAGGCCATGGGCTCGAAGCTCTATTTTCTACCCTGTCACCTCCTCGGGGTAGGGTCCGGCAATGGCGGCTGGCTGGCCGCTCTGAAGATGGGGCGGAGTGGAGACAAGACCCCGCTTTCCATTCCATTTGTCCATCCAGATGGCTGCTGCAGCCATGAAGGACTGGTTCACTTGTTAGTCAAGATGACAACTTAAGTGAGGACCCCAAAGGACACCCTCTTCCAAGACTCGAGGCTCCACTGTCCTGACCCTAACCTAAGGCATGCCCTTTAATAAACACTCATCAGCTTGGCTGCCTTCTCCCAAATGTCCATCCAGCAATGGATAGACGGACAGATGGAGGGATGATGGGTGGATGGGGTGGTGGATAAATGATGGACAGATGGATGGGTGAGTGGAGAGATGGACAGATGGATGGATAATGGATGGTTGGATAAATGACGGACAGATGTACGGATAATGGATGGAATGATGAGAGGACAGATGGATGGATAATGACTGGCTGGCTAAGTGACTGATGGACAGAAGATGGGTGGATGACAGATGGTTCTACTTCTGGTTTCCCCTCGCTGGACCCTGCCTCTAACGCCCAGGATTTCCTCAGCTGAGTCAAGCTTTGTCCAGAATGTGCCATCACTCTCCCATAACTTCTAGGGAAAGCATACACCCCCACAGCCCCAGGCCGGCACTCTGCGGGCACCGTCCCACTGAGCCTCAGCAATGCGTCTGTCCTGAGTCTCTCACTCGTCAGGCAGACACTTACATCATCCTAAGGTCAGTCTCTGGGTAGCCTCTCCCCGGCACTGCTGCTGCCCGTCATAGGGATCTCCCTCTGACCGTCCATCCCAAGGCCCAGCAGCCCGACTTGGGGTGTAGGGGAAGAACCTGGATACACGCTTCACGGCCTTCCCTTCCCAAAAGCACATTCCTGCCTTCTCCCAGAGCATGGCAAGCTGTGAGAGGAGCAGCCAGGAGGCAGCAACCCTCCCTTTGGGGAGATTGTTGGCCATCCCGTACCATCCACCTGCCCCCCACTCCCACTGGTCCCCCAAGCAGGGCTTCAGTTTGTTCTCCCAAGGGACTCACACCACCCTCAGTGGACCACAGCTCCACTTCCCAAGAGCCCAGCTTTTCTGGTTGGGCCCCACCTTAGCCCTACATGGCCCATCTGAGGAAGGATCACTTGGGGAATGGAAGGTGTACATAAGAGGCCAACCAGGCTGTTGAGGTGGCCTGAGATTCAGGCCACTTGCAGAAACCCGCCAGCCAATGGTGCTCAGGTAAGAGCATGTGCTCAGCCCCAGGGGAACAGAGCTCTGCAGCAGGGGCAGAGTCCGTGCCTCTCTACCACATGCTACCTCAATCATCCCAACAACTGGCTGGTTCCCTCTGCCATCAGAGGCGCTCCTTTCAATGTACCCCCTGAAAGTGCGTTTCTGAGTAGGTTCCCTGGACTTCTTCCCAAGGGGCCAGGACCAAAGGAAGGCCCAACCCCCACCTCACATACCGTTCATGTTCCACGTGAAAGCATCTCTTAGTTTCTGCCCATCGATTTCCATGTCCAGTCTGATAGGGACCAGAACCTCAGGCTGGGATGCATTTTCATGAATCACCGCAGGGTCATGGTCATCAAAGCTAAGAAGACAGAGTCAAGGGCTCAACAGCATGGCCACCTAGCACCCCTAGGGCACCCAAAGAGACCAAGAGTCGTACACTGGACAGATGCTGCCCTAGCCAGAGATCCCACAGGCAGAAGACCAGACACCCCCATCACCACCATAAGAGGCCCCTGGCTGTCTACACGGGTTCTCCAGAGCAGGAGCCTGCATAGGGTCATCACACCAGGCCTAAGCCAGTTTCCCCAGCACAGGTACTACCCTGCTCCTAATGCCTTAGCCTCGTCTCCACATCACAACACATCTAATGTGTCGAGAGCTTGAGGAGACGGCCCCACGTTCAAATCCAGCCTCAGACACTCACGAGCTGTAAGCTGGGCAGTTTGCCTCTGTTTCCTCATCTATATAACGGGGATCCCAATAGCAACCACCCCTCACGGTCGTCGTGAGGACCCCATGAGATGGACGTGGCACTGGGTGCGCCCACCAGCCACGGCTCACCAGAGGGGGAACGTCCTCTTCTTATCCCGGCCCATGCGGTTCCTGTTGATGGTGGTGGAGCAGGGGACAGCATCCAGGTGGTGGGAGCTGTTCGGCAAGGTTGGCACCCACTGGTTGTTCCTCTTGGCTTTCTGTTCCCTGGGGGAGAGGGAGGCCAAGAGCGGCAGATGAGGGCCCCCCAAGGCGAGCGCAGCAGGTGAGCGTCCTCCCACTGGGTAGTCAAGCAGCCGTACCCAGCTGGCAGGGCCCCACCGTCAGTCAGGACACAGCCTCCCTCCCAGGTCGGCTCCCTGAGCCTCCAGACCCACAGTGAGCCACAGCCAAAGACCTGGGTGCCTGCCTCAGTGCCCTCATCTGTCAGAGCATGACAGTCCTAGCCCCTCCCTGCCCACAGCTGCTACTCGGGCAGGAGCTCCCAGCCCAGGCCTGTGACACGCAGGAGTACAGATGGGGGTTTGAACGTGCCCTCTGCCCCTGGTGCTGCTCTTGGGCATGGGGCAGTGGGCTGCCTCACACATCCAGGGGGGGTTGGTGACCCAGCACTCATACGTCCCATGCCAACCCCATGCCAGCCCTGGCAGGTCCCCTGCCCCAATACCTGAGGTAAGTGGGAGGTTCTGTGCTAATGGACACAGCCTTGTACTTCTCATCATTTCCATCAAGTATTTCCTCGACTTCAGAGGCTTTTAACAGGGTGACACTGGTGGCCAAGGTGGTGTAGCCATGATCTAAACCCAAAAAAACCATGACTGCCATCACGCAAGATGCCACAGCTCGGGGGCTGAGAAGGTGCGTCTAGGTGGGCATGCACGCTGGAGACAGGACTGCAAGGTGTCAACCAAGGAACCTGCCGCCAGCCCAGGGGCTCTCCCAGAAGCAGCCCCATAATCGGCACCTCAACACATGGAGGCCAAGCGGGGTCAGGGAAGAGCCTCCCCTGGATGGGAGGAGTCAGAAGAGGACACAAAGTGGCACCCAGGAAGCCAGACCGCCGGCAGATCACCCCCAGAAGACTGGCTCCCCAGTGCCCCCACCCACCACCCTCACAGGACACCCCGAGGCAGGCCTGCAAAGCACCACAGACAGGACCACAGACAGACACGGTGTCCAGACAGACGGACGAGGCCACAAAGAGACAGGACACCCCTACCCCCACCCCCAAGCACAGGCATGCCATGCCACTGACATGCGTCGGAGCCCGGCGTGGTTGGCGACTCGAGCCTCCCCAAGCGCGCCGTGGGCTGATCCAGTCACCACACGGGAAAGCCTCCGAGCACTCCTAAAACGCTTTAGGGACTGAGGCGTCTTCACAGCCCCAGCTCCAGCCCCTGCCTGCCGTCCCCCACCCCCAGCCAGACCCCCCCAGCCTGTGAAGACGCCCCCCAGCCCTAAAACGCTTTATCCTCTCTGGAGGCAGTTTGGAAACAGGCGTACAAACCCTGGTGAAGACGCACCCTTGGCGCTAGGTTTGGATTTTTTACCATGTGAGGACGCCACAATTTTCTTCCTCTCCTCCACGGTGGCGAGGCGCCTCCAAAGGGAGGGGTACCTCTTGTATAGAGACCCCCGGAACATGCGCAAGTAGTTCCCCACCTGCGGAAGGAGAGAGAGTCAGAGAGGAGATGGAGGGGGAGGGGAGACATAGATGGAGACAGAGATGGAGACGGAGACAGAGATGGAGACGGAGACAGAGACAGACAAGAGACAAAAGACGGAGACAGAGACAGACAAGAGACAGAGACAGAAACAAGCGACAGAGACAGAAACAGACAAGAGACGGAGACAGAGACAAGAGATGGAGTCAGAGACAGACAAGAGACAGAGACAAGAGACAGAGACAGAAACAGACAAGAGACGGAGACAGAGACAAGAGACAGAGACAAAAGACAGAGACGGAGACAAAAGAAAGAGATGGAGACAAGAGATGGAGACGGAGACAGAGACAGACACGGAGACGGAGACAAGAGACGGAGACAAGAGACGGAGACGGAGACGGAGACAGGAGACGGAGACGGAGACGGACACAGGAGACGGAGACAAGAGACAAGAGACGGAGATGGAGACAAGAGACGGAGACAGAAACAGACAAGAGACGGAGACAGAGACAAGAGACGGAAACAAGAGACGGAGACGGAGACAAGAGACGGAGACAAGAGACAGAGACAAGAGACAGAGATGGAGAAAAGAGACAGAGACAGACACGGAGACAAGAGACAGAGACAGAGACAGACACGGAGACAAGAGACGGAGACGGAGACAAGAGACAGGAGATGGAGACAGAGACGGAGATAAGAGAGAGACAAGAGACAGAGACAGAGATGGAGACAAGAGACAGAGAGGCGGAGATAAGAGAGAGACCAGAGACAGAGACGGAGACAAGAGACAGAGACAGAGATGGAGACAAGAGACAGAGAGGCGGAGATAAGAGAGAGACCAGAGACAGAGACAGAGACAGAGACAAGAGACGGAGACGGAGACAAGAGACGGAGACGGAGACAAGAGACGGAGACGGAGACAGAGACAAGAGACGGAGACAGAGACAAGAGACGGAGACAGAGACAAGAGACGGAGACAGAGACAAGAGACAGAGACAGAGACAAGAGACAGGAGACGGAGACAGAGACGGAGATAAGAGAGAGACAAGAGTCAGAGACAGACATGGAGACAAGAGACAGAGACAGAGACAAGAGACAGAGACAGAGACAAGAGACAGGAGACGGAGACAGAGACGGAGATAAGAGAGAGACAAGAGTCAGAGACAGACATGGAGACAAGAGACAGAGACAGAGACAAGAGAGAGACAAGAGACAGAGGCAGAGGCAGAGATGGAGACAAGAGATGGAGATGGAGACAAGAGACGGAGACAAAAGACAGAGATGGAGACAAGAGATGGAGATGGAGACAGAGACAGAGACAGACACGGAGACGGAGACAAGAGACGGAAACAAGAGACGGAGACGGAGACAGGAGACGGAGACGGAGACAGGAGACGGAGACAAGAGACAAGAGACGGAGATGGAGACAAGAGACGGAGACAGAAACAGACAAGAGACGGAGACAGAGACAAGAGACAGAAACAAGAGACAGAGGCGGAGACAAGAGACGGAGACAGAGACAAGAGACAGGAGACGGAGACAGAGACGGAGACAGAGACAAGAGACAGGAGACGGAGACAGAGACGGAGATAAGAGAGAGACAAGAGACAGAGACAGACATGGAGACAAGAGACAGAGACAGAGACAAGAGAGAGACAAGAGACAGAGGCAGAGGCAGAGATGGAGACAAGAGACGGAGACGGAGACAGAGACGGAGACAAAAGACAGAGACGGAGACAAAAGACAGAGATGGAGACAAGAGATGGAGACAGAGACAGAGACAGACACGGAGACGGAGACAAGAGACGGAGACAAGAGACGGAGACGGAGACAAGAGACAAGAGACGGAGATGGAGACAAGAGACGGAGACAGAAACAGACGAGACAGAGACAAGAGACGGAAACAAGAGACGGAGACGGAGACAAGAGACGGAGACGGAGACAAGAGACAGAGACAAGAGACAGAGATGGAGAAAAGAGACGGAGACAGAGACAGACACGGAGACAAGAGAAGGAGACAGAGACAGACACGGAGACAAGAGACGGAGATGGAGACAAGAGACAGGAGACGGAGACAGAGACGGAGATAAGAGAGAGACAAGAGACAGAGATGGAGACAAGAGAGAGGCGGAGATAAGAGAGAGACCAGAGACGGAGACAGAGACAAGAGACGGAGACGGAGACAGGAGGCGGAGACGGAGACAAGAGACGGAGACAGAGACAAGAGACGGAGACGGAGACAGAGACAACAGACGGAGACAGAGACAAGAGACAGAGACAGAGACAAGAGACAGGAGACGGAGACAGAGACGGAGATAAGAGAGAGACAAGAGACAGAGACAGACATGGAGACAAGAGACAGAGACAGAGACAAGAGAGAGACAAGAGACAGAGACAGACATGGAGACCAGAGACAGAGACAAGAGAGAGACAAGAGACAGAGGCAGAGATGGAGACAAGAGACGGAGACGGAGACAGAGGCGGGGGCCAGGAAGAGCTCGGAGAGGGGCGCTTCCCCCCCTCCCCCCGTCCCTCTTCTCTCCCCTCCCCCGCCCTCAGTCATCCGGCCAGGGCTGGTCGCCCCCCCACACCGGCGAGCACTGATTAAGCGCCCACTGCATGCGGGCGCAGGGACCGTTTCCAGAACGCTCTTCCCCCTCCCACTCTCCCCACATACCCCCCTCCGGTCGGCCCCGAGTCCCCCCAAATCGTGGGGCTCCTCTCCTCCTCCACCCCCGCCTCGGAGTCAGCCACGTGGCCCTGGCCCCTTCCTCCCCCTCCCCGCCGGGGCCCACTGGGACCCCGGGGCTCATCCTCACCTCGGACCCGATCATGTAGAACTCGCCGTCCTCCTCCAGCTGGAACTTCACCGGCTTCTGGCCGAACGTCTTGCTCAGAGCCATCATCATCATCGCGCCGAGGCCCGGTCCCCACGGACCCAGGCCGTCCAGCCGCCCACCGTCGCCCGCTCGGACCCCCGGCCGCCTCAGCCGCCGCCCACACCCTCCAGGCCAGGCCGCGCCGCTCACTGCGCAAGCGCGCGCGGGGCCGACGGCGGCGGCGGGGAAGCGTGCGCGTGCGCGCCTCTCCTCGAGCCGCCGGCGCCTGCGCGCTGCTTCCGCGCGGACCGCGTCCGTACGTGCCGACGTCTACGCGCCTCCTCCGTGCTCGCGCCGGGTGTGCGTCGGTTGTGCGTCCTCCCGGGGCGGTGCAGACAAAGAGCCGGGCCCGCCCTCAACCCCGCCTCCAACCCCGCCCCCAGCCTCCAGTCCGGACTCGGACAAAAGAACCGGGCGCGGCCCCCTCGCCCCGCCTCCCCTAGCCCCGCCCCCGGCCTCCTCCTGCCCAGGGCAAGTACAAAACAACTGGGCGTGGCCCCGCCCCAGTGACCACGTGGGGGCCTTAGAGGCTCGAGGACCCGTCCCCGCAGCGGCCTTCGAACAGGCTGTGGACACATTGCTTCCCTCCCCGCATCCCTCTTCCTCGCAGCCAGGCCCGGCGCAAACAATGGTGTCTGGGTCTCGTTGGGTGCTGACAGAGGGGTCCTTCCCATACCCCCGCCGGAGTCAGGCTCTCCAGGCATCCTGGGTGCCTGTGCCTGGGGGGCCTTTCCAGCCTGGAAGCAGCCACGAGTGGACAGCTGTCACGAATGATGGGAGGAGAGGAGAGAATGAGAGGGAGGGGGAGAAGGAAGGGGAGGGGAGGGGAAGGGAGAAAGGAAAGAAAGAAGGAGAGGAAGTGGGAGAGAGATCCCCGCTGTGTTCAAGAGGGAGGAAGATGAAAGGGAGAGAATGGAAACTGGCTCCTGGATGACCAGAAGCCTCCAGTGTGGCCCCTGGATCCCCCCCTCAGAGAACAGTGCGCAATGGCCACGCTGAGGCTAGGCCACGTAGACCCAGTGACTCGGAGGTCCCCAGCTGTTTGCAATGATGATTTTTGCAATTTTTTCCCATTTTTCTTCAGATTCTTGTACTCCTCCCACATTCATCCTGGAATACTGGGGTGACTTGCTTAGGCAATCTCATCATGCTTCGTTTCAACTCATTTTAACTTCCAGTCTTCTCATTCTTTATGAGACAATATTCTCATAACTGCCTATCATCTCTCCTAAAAGGAATTTTCCAAGATGATTTTCTGTTTGGGGCAGCTATGTAAGTGGCTTCGCAGGTATCAGAGCACTGCACTGGTATGGAGAACACTCACATTCATTTGTTCACATCCAGCCTCAGACCTTCCTTTCTTCCTTCTTTCTTATTAGCTCTCTCTCACTCTTTCTGTCTCTCACTCTCACTCTCTGTCTCTCACTCTCTCTCTTTGTCTCTCTCCATCTCTCTGTCTCTTTCTCTCTCTCTCTGTCTCTCTGTCTGTCTGTCTCTCTCTGTCTCTGTCTCACTCTCTGTCTCACTCTTTCTGTCTCTCACTCTCACTCTCTCTCTGTCTCTCACTCTCTCTTTGTCTCTCTCCATCTCTCTGTCTCTTTCTCTCTCTCTGTCTCTCACTCTCTCTTTGTCTCTCTCCATCTCTCTGTCTCTTTCTCTCTCTCTCTCTGTCTCTCTCTGTCTGTCTGTCTCTCTCTGTCTCTGTCTCACTCTCTTTCTCTCTCACTCTTTCTGTCTCTCACTCTCACTCTCTCTCTGTCTCTCACTCTCTCTCTTTGTCTGTCTCTCCCCATCTCTCTGTCTCACTCTCTGTCTCTCTCTTTCTGTCTCTCACTCACTCTCTCTCTAACTCTTTCTGTCTCTCACTCTCTCTCTGTCTCTCACTCTCACTCTTTGTCTCTCTCTCTCCATCTCTCTGTCTCTTTCTCTCTCTGTCTCTCTCTCTGTCTCTGTCTCACTCTCTCTGTCTCTCTCACTCTTTCTGTCTCTCACTCTCTCTCTGTCTCTCTGTCTCTCTGTCTCTCTCTGTCTCTCTCACTCTTTGTTTCTCACTCTCTCTCTGTCTCTCACTCTCTCTCTTTGTCTCTCTCCATCTCTCTGTCTCTCTCTCTCTGTCTCTGTCTCACTCTTTCTGTCTCTCACTCTCTCTCTTTGTCTCTCTCTCCATCTCTCTGTCTCTTTCTTTCTCTCTGTCTCTCTGTCTGTCTGTCTCACTCTCTCTCTGTCTCTCTCACTCTCTGTCTCTCTCTGTCTGTCTGTCTCTCTCTCCTCTTTCTCTCCATGTCTTTTTCTCTCTCCCTCCCTCCCCTCTTCTTTCTCTTTCCCAGTCCACTCAGAGTATCTCAACCTTACCTGTGGGTGCTCTGCTCAGAGAGATGGAAATGTTTAATCTCTGAAACATTTTTATTCTTTTCTCTTAAAGACCACATCACTCGGGCTCTCATGTATTGATCAACAACAGGTCCCAGGTCAATCCCTACTTGGTCATTATTTTGGCTCCTGATTGGCTCAGAGTGAACGTAAATAGCAACTGTTACTGTTTTGGCCGGAAACCCTGAGGGTCTTCCCCTCCCCTCCCCAATCTTTTTTTTTTTTTTTAAGAGGCCATTCTCTGCCTCATTTCTTACCTAACCTTAATCATTGATTGGGATTGCCTCAGTCAAACTGAGACCTCTTTTAAGACCTTACTTTTAAAGGTCAGGATCTTCCACTGCACCCTGGGCCATCTGCAGTTGACCCGGATGCCTCCAGAGGAGAAAGTGAGGCTGGTGATTTTGCCCAGCCCTACTTCACAAATCCAATTCACTTGCACATCATGGCATCACATTCCTGGAAAAGGAAGGGCAAACAGCAAGCTCACTTGTAAAACAAGCATTGGAAGGATCAGATGAGATCATATTTGTGAAGTGCTTTGTTCAACGTCAGGCGATCCGGAAATGCTATTCAAAATCCATTACTGCTCAGATTTCTGAATGAAATTATCATCAGTGTCAATGGCCTTCCCAGTGGCCATCTTTCATTTCAATCACTTGTTCCGTGCTTCCAGGCCCACCACATTTCCTTTTTCTACAGTTTTTCACTCCTCTGCTGAGCCTTTGATGAGCTGACTACACAGACAGCAGCAGCTGTCTCTCATGGTCTGGCCAAGCTCTTCTCCCATGTTACACTGAGAGCACCAATGGGTGGGTAAGTGCATGCTGGGCATGAGCCAGCTGCCACATGGTGCCAGTGAGGAGAGCCAAGGGAGGACAATGGGAGTTAAAGGCAATGGCTGCCAGAGGAGAAGCCTGGCTGCTTCCACAAGGGCAGGAGGACATGTCAATACCAGCCAGCTCCACTGGTTCCTCCCAAGGTCAGGAGAAGTAGGAGAAGGCAGCCAGCACATCAGATCCCTCTTTGGCTTCAGCCTGTCTCATCAGAGGGTCTTCACATTAACGAGATCTCCACTCCTTCGGCATAGTTGGTATTTTGAGTGCACATCATCCTTCCAGATCAAACACGAGCCCAGTGACATTTCTGCCTGTGTAACCTCAATGTCCAGGGTGGTACCTGGCACAGTCACCCCTGAAGCCTGACCTCTTAATGGGTTGTATGACTCGTACACTGCCCTCCCTGTACCAGCATCTTGTTCCTTGTCCTCTCATCAAGTCCACCTGGCCAATCCCCCACCTTGCCCAAGCCAGACTTCCTCTGCTCTGATGTTGGTGCTGCTGGAGGCAGGCTGAATGGACACCCCCCCCCCCACTGGGGGATTGTTATCTCACCTGTTTGGGGCTCCTGCCTGGGCCACCAAGCCCCTTCCTTCCCGCTGGGGATCTCCCCTTCTACTTTTGGGAGATGCCATATGCCAAGAGCTGTCTGCGCCAGGCTCTGGACCTCCTGGCCCATCACCATTGATCTGCATTCTTCCTCATGCCTCCAACTTCCATGACATAGCCCTGCTGCTGCCTCCTCAAGGTCATGCCTTTTCTCACTTCCTTATCTCCCATCTCCATCGGTTGGTTCTTTCCCTGTTGCCCCTGAGGCCCCTCACTCCCCAGATTTAAAGCCTCCTCATGGACCCGCCTCCTTATTACCACCAGACTCTGGGAAGGTGACTGCCTTCATCGCTCAGTTCCCCACACCTCCAAGATTACTGAAGATCTCCATGATGGCTCAGTCCAAAGACCTCTCTCTCCAGGCCTCCCTACAATCATTAATGCAGCCGCTCCTGCCCTCAGCAGCACTACCTGTCATTGGCTTCCATGGGCCTGTGTCTGATGGGTGGGAACTAGCAGTTACCTCCTCCGTGTCTGACCCCAGACTGTAGAGGCTCACAGTAGCCAGGAAAATCTGTGGACAATTGACTCCTTGGCCACACTTCTCCAGCCTGTGTTTGGGATCTTGGTTTTTTGGACCCATGTGAAGGATTTTACATTGGGATCCAGACTGTCATCTATGCTGTTCGAACCCTGACTCCTACCCTTGAGTCTTCATTGCCCCACATCCCTGAGCAAGGCCTTCCCGGCCTCTACCAAGCTTTGTTTGCCCCTAGTGAAAGGGGGCTGACCCCACAACCACAGACTTGTAGGACTGTTGTGACAAAAACCTTTACGCTAAAAGGACTAACCAACTTACTGTGTGATTGTAAGTCCCTGCCTCTCTCTGGGGGCTGCACTAAATGACCTTGAAATTCTCAGTCTCACGTTCTTTGTCCAAAAGGGAGGCCAGGGCCCCAACCTTCGGAGGCTTTTGCCCATGCGCATTGGAATTAGGGCCAATGGGCCTTTCTGGGATGGCCAATGGACAGAACAGTTATAATAAAAACTGCCATTTCTGTGGAAGGCACCTTTCAGTCATTACAAAGACCCTGAGAGGTAGGAAAGCCTGCCCCTGCATAGGCCCTGAAACCTCCCTCCCCGCAACTTTCCAGGAACTTTCCCACATGGCTCTGAGGCTATAATCCTTTCAGCTGGTCTTTCACTGGAGCCCCACCCAATCTCCCAATTTTCTGTGTCCTTCTTTCTGTTACCTCCAGATCTCCCCTAGCTACTTCTCATCCTGGATCCTATCTAGACTCAGTTTTCCCTTGGCATTCCTGGCCCTTCTCTGTTACCTCCCATTCACCCCAGCCTACTGGCCACTTCTTTCTGTATATAAGATCCTTCTTGACTCCATTAAGATGCTCAGATTCCTTAAGACTCAATATGGTGGATTGTTAGACTCACATCCCCCTCTTTCAGCATTCTAATAAACATTGTCTTTAGCTGAAAGTAGGCTTGGGTAGAATTCATCTGGGCAGGACCCATGTTTCACTATTTCGAGGTTCCAGCACCACTAAGCCTCAACATGCTTACTATTATTCTGCCCATTTTACAGATGAGGAGGGCCCTGAAGCACAGAGAGGTTAAGGGTTTTGCCTGAGGCCACACTGCTAAGTAAGGGTCTGAGGCAAGATTTGAACTCAGGACTCCAAGGCCCCTCCCCCTTCCAATGCTCCTCTGCCTTTTCCTGACTTCAGAAGGGAGGAGCTGGGTTCAATCCTACTCCTTTAAACCTGGCACTGATTGTATGGCTGTGGGTGATCCATTGTGTTCTGGGTCTGGGTCATCAGGGAAAAGGGCAGCCAAGATCCACCAGAAAGGAAGCCCAAGTCATTTCCAAGGAGGAGGCCAGACAGGTCCAGTAAAAAACAGGCTGTGTTTAATTGTCAAATGGACGGCCCACTGATACAAAAGACACTTCCCACACTGTACATAGTTACACTTCTTTGGCAAAGGGACAGAGGACCAGGCCCTGCCCACCAGAGTGGGCCCTGGGGCCAAGATGTGAGCAGGGCACTCTGCCTGTTTCCAGGCCCTGAGGGGCTAGTGGGAGGGAAAGCAAAGTCAGGCTTCCCCTCTGAAGGGTCAGGCCCAGGCTCTGTGAGGGAACTCTTATGAATCTAGGGGCTGACTGTCTAAGACTGGTCAGGTGAGCCTACAAGGACCAGCCTGGGCATGAGGAGGTGACTCACTTTGAGCTCAGTCTCTGGGGCCTGTTGCCCCTTGGAGCCTGTGGCTCAAGCAGGCCTGTGGACACAAGGTTGGGGTGGAGGAAGGAAGACACCCTGGCCCTCAGGATAGGGGACAATACATGCCTGAAGGAGACTGGATGAAATCACAGGAAACTGCTTTCTCCAAACCAAATACAAGAACTGCCCTTTCTGCCACCACCCTCCCTCCCTTCTGAGGATAGGAACTCTGAAGGGGAGCCAGACTAAAGGGGAAACACAGAGGAGGTATTCCTGAGCGGGGGCCTGGCTGGGCATCCCTCCTACCAGGAAAAGAGCAAGACCAGCATCCTGGCAAGTGGGATATGTCAGAGGGACCTGGGGTTTCCCAGAAGGCTGGACAAGGAGCAGGAAGAAAGGAGAAAAAGGAGAGGTCAGGAAAGCTGCTAAAGGGGCCTGACTAGAGCAGAATGTCAAAAGACCCACTCTCTGCCTGGGAGTATCCCCAGGACTTGATCAGGAATCTCCAAGATGCCTGGGATGCCAGGAGGGGCTATGCCAACTATCAGGCACCCTGGTGGGTAGGAGGGCATATCATAAGGCCCAATGGTGGGTAGAAAGCAAGAGCAGGGAGATGTCTCAATAGGAGAGGGGCCACAGCCCACCTCCTGAGATCACTGAGAGAAGACAAGAGGAGCCTACCCGCCCTGACTGGGATCCATGGTTTGGGATAGACTGTTCGGAAGAAGCAGTTTAAAGCAAAAGGGGAGGCTTCGGGTACAGATGGAGAGAAGAAAGGATGGTAGCATTGTGTATTTGGCACTCCCAGGGAGAGTGGGTGTCAAGAAGGGGGAAGGTAAGCTGCTCCCATGGCCTTGGGGACAGCAGTCAGTGCAGGCAGAGAGGCTGCTCTCCTGTGTGGAGCAGATTCTGAGAATCTAAGATGAGGACTCCCCAGGGGAGCAGGGTATCCCAGCTGAGATTCTCAAAGGATGTGTCCAGACAATGACAGAGAACACAGAGAGCAGGGTTGACAGTGTAGGCCACAGCCAGCATGGCCTCCAAACACATGGTCCCTCAGGCTACAGGACTCCCTAGACCTGCATGGAAGCCCAGCTGGCAGCCAACTGCCTCCAGTGGAGGGATGGCAGAGCCGAAGCCCAGCCACTTTATCCCAGGGCACTGCCTGGTTCCAGGTCACCCCCTGGGAAGCCACCTCCCAAAGAAGGCCTCCAAGGCAGTGCTTAGAAGAAGGCATTGGAGGGAAGGGTGGTGGGTCCAGCGCAGCTGAAGAAGTCCTGGCCAATGAGGCGGGGGAAGCCCTCCAAGACTCTCACCTTTACTGGGTCAAACTTCCAGTATTGGCGCCCATGGAGGAAGTAGGCATAACCTGGATGGAAAAGTCGGGGGAGGGGTCAGTGGTGGGGGACCCTTGGGGTAGCTCAGCTTGCTCCTCCCAGGTTTGTATCTGGCCCAATCTAGGCTCCTCAAAGGCTCAAAGGAGAGATGCTTCTACATGTATGAATCAAGGGCTGCCACATTCAGGAGGGTTTAAGCTAATTCTGCCTGGCTCAAGGACCCTGCCCAGCCCAGTGGGCTCCTCCCTTTCCACAGCCCAAACCCACCATGGCTGTCTTGGAAGGCAGCACTGATCTCAGAGGGGACTCCCCGCCAGTCAGTGGTCCTTCTTGGGGAAAGGCCATCAACACGCCGGGTGCTGGTATGGAAACGCCAGTAGTTGCCCCCATGAAAGAAGTAGACCTTGTTCTTTGCTGTGCCCCACACCAATGCTGCTTGGATGGCTGAGCTTGTTAGACCTAGGTCAGAGAGTGGAGCCGGGCCCAGCACACGCTGCTCTCCAGCATACACCCAATACTGAGAGCCTGGGCAAAGGACACCAGAGGGAAAATATTCAGGGCAGGGGGCATAGGGACAAAGGGAGGGGGCACCAGGACTAGGAGCTGGGCATCTTTCTGCCAGACTAGGAGAAGGAGGCCCCTTCACTTATCCTGTGATGAACAAAAGGAGGAATCTCTACTCTCTGGATGCTTGAGCTAGGGGTATGTGGCCCCATCCCAAGGAGATACACTGAGCATGGGCACAGGGGTAGAAGGAAGGGAGGGAGAAAGGGAGGGAGGGAGGGAGGAAGAGAGGTAGGAGGGAGGGAGGGAAGGAGGGAGGGAAGGAAGGAGGGAGGGAGGGAGGGAGAGAAGGGAGGGAGGGAGAGAAGGGAAGGAGGTAGGAAGGAGGGAGGGAAGGAGGGAGGGAAGGAAGGAGGGAGGGAAGGAAGGAGGGAGGGAGAGAAGGGAGGGAGGGAGGGAGAGAACGGAGGGAGGGAGAGAAGGGAGGGAGGTAGGAGGGAGGGAGGAGGGAAGGAGGGAGGGAAGGAAGGAGGGAGGAGGAAGAGAAGGGAGGGAGGGAGAGAGAGAAGGGAGGAAGGGAGGGAAGGAGAGAGGTAGGAGGGAGGGAGGGAAGGAAGGAAGGAAGGAAGGAAGGAAGGAAGGAAGGAAGGAAGGAAGGAAGGAAGGAAGGAAGGAAGGAGGGAGGGAGGGAGAGAAGGGAGGGAGGGAGAGAGAGAAGGGAGGGAGGGAGGGAAGGAGAGAGGTAGGAGGGAGGGAGGGAAGGAAGGAAGGAAGGAAGGAAGGAGGGAGGGAGAGAAGGGAGGGAGGGAGAGAGAGAAGGGAGGGAGGGAGGGAAGGAGAGAGGTAGGAGGGAGGGAAGGAAGGAAGGAAGGAAGGAAGGAAGGAAGGAGGGAGGGAGGGAGAGAAGGGAGGGAGGGAGAGAGAGAAGGAGGGAGGGAGGGAAGGAGAGAGGTAGGAGGGAGGGAAGGAAGGAAGGAAGGAAGGAAGGAGGGAGGGAGAGAAGGGAGGGAGGGAGGGGAGAGGAACAGAGGGAGGGAGAGAAGGGAGGGAGGTAGGAGGGAGGAGGGAGGGAAGGAGGGAGGGAAGGAAGGAGGGAGGGAGGAAGAGAGAAGGGAAGGAGGTAGGAGGGAGGGAGGGAAGGAGGGAGGGAAGGAAGGAAGGAGGAGGGAGGGAGGGAGAGAAGGGAGGGAGGCAGAGAGAGAAAGGAAGGAGAAAAAGGAGGAAGGTGGGGAGGAAGAGAAGGGAGGGAGGGAGAGAAGGGAGGGAGGTAGGAGGGAGGGAGGGAGGGAAGGAGGGAGGGAAGGAAGGAGGGAGGGAGGAAGAGAAGGGAGGGAGGGAGAGAGAGAAGGGAGGAAGGGAGGGAAGGAGAGAGGTAGGAGGGAGGGAGGGAAGGAAGGAAGGAAGGAA